>NC_137835.1:73999455-78799455 GCF_948465745.1 Chenopodium album | reverse complement strand
CGGGGCATCGCCCAGGCCAATAACTAGTTTTCTTTTTAATGGATCTTTGCAGTTTGATGCTTTCTAATGTATTTTTTTCCTTGTTATAATCAGGGTTTGTTAAGTTAATATGGGGAAATATGAAAGTTTGTTAAGCACATTTTATGGGTTTTAAAGTTGGAAAAATTGTCCGGAATAATCCCACCTTTGGGTCGTTCGCTGAAAATAATCCCACCTTTGGATTATTTTTTAATAATCCCACCTTTATACCCATTCCGCTATAAATGGTCTCATTTTACTTGGAACCGGTTGAGCAGGTAATTTTTTTTTTTTAAAAAAAAAGTAGAATTTACACGTGTCGCTCCTTGATTAGTCAAAACAATAAAAATAAAAAAGTAGTAAAAAAACCACCACCACCACCTAAGCCACCCCAATTCAGCCACCACCACCCAACCTAAACCCTAGAACCACTATCCCACCCACACTCGAAACCACCAAGCTGACCGGAATCCCACCCCATTAACCCAATCGGCAACCCCTTAACCCCATTAACCATTTAACCCAACCCCTCCTCTGTGGACGACGACGACGCGGCTGGAAACGGTGGGCGGGGGAGACGCGACGCTACCAGAATCTGGGGATGGGGAGGACGGCGCGCCGGAGCTGGGTTTAAGAGAGTTGGTGGGTTTTTCGCGGACGGAGCCTAGGTTTAAGGGTTGGGTTTTCATGGGGGTAAGAGTGAGGGAGAGGATTGGTGGTTCATAGGAGGGGGAGGGTAAGCCGGAGCCGCGTGAATGGGGTTGGCCGGTTGGGGGTTGGCTTGGTTTCGTGAGGATTCGAGGGTGGTTCATGTGGAGGTTCGTGAGGGAGGGAGGGGTTCGAGGGAGGGAGGGGTTCGATGGTGGTTCAGGGAAGGGGGTTCGACTGTGGTTCAGGGGAGGGATGGCAGGGGAGGCCGACGCGCCGGGATTGGTGGCAGGGGAGGCCGGCACGCCGGATTGGTGGCAGGGGAGGTGGTTTGGCTGGTGGGTGGTTTCTAAATTAATTAATTGTTTTTTTTGTTTTTTTTTAAATTTTATTTTTTGGACTAATTGGGTGCCAACACGTGGCTAGTAACTTGCTATAACAAGTTAACTAACCGGTTGGGACCAATAAAAAAGATCGGGGGGTAAAAGTGGGATTATTAAAAAATAATCCAAAGGTGGGATTATTTTCAGCGGACGGGCAAAAGGTTGGATTATTGCGGACAATTTTTCCTTTAAAGTTTGGGCACTTTTGGGGGGTTTGTGATTTTTGTGGTATTGTTTGGTTCATTAAGTTCGCCTGAATTTCCTTGTTGATTGTGCTTGTTACTTCGAAAATTTCTTAACATTTTGCTCCCCAAATAAATGTTTAAGGCCATATAAGGAAAAATAGAAAATGCTACACATACAACTCTAATTTGTCATGTTTTTATTGGCTAGAATAATGGGCCCAAGTTCCATTACATTCAATTTATATTTGACTTCTAATTTTCTTTCCTTTTTCTGATTATGTGTCAAATTTCTAATGGTGTTGTATATAGGGACTACATACAATGATTGTATGTGTTTCAGAAGTTTATACCACTCTATTTTCATACCTAGGAGAATTTCCAAGTATAGAAAAAAAATCCTATAAGGCTATAACTAGTTAAAACGATCTTATTGGTCTCATCTCCAAGACAATACAAGTTTATCTAACATTTTTGTAAATAAATCAACAAAACATTCCAATTACTCATTTTTATAAAAGTCAATATTTATGGGACCCATTTTTATATAAGTTGTTGACTTATTTACGAAGATGTCATGCTAAGTGAAATGTTTTGTTGATATTTTTACGAAAATGCCAAGATGAACCGGTTTCAATTTCATGTGTTTGGTTTGAACGATAAGTTCTGCCGTTGTATACTTTGTGTTTCCCTTTTCTAAGCTTTCTCTAACCTCTGCCTCACTCTCGGTATTGAACTTGTATTTCCACCTTTCATCAATTTAATTTCAGTTCATCTTGCTTCATTCATTCAATTACCCACTTTCTTTTATTGGTATAAACCTCACTATCTTAATTCCAGGTACATTCTAAATTTCTGATTCAATTTTGAATTTTCACCTGTTTGTTTATCATTTTTAAACTCGAAAACTCCATATTCTACGAAAATCAATTTATATAAGTTCAATTGAATGTCTAATCAAGAAGAAATAACTTCTGGGTATTGCTAATTGTGATTTCTATTGCTTTTTCTTGTTTGGATTTGTGCCCACCACCTGTTCGATGAAATGACAGTGGTTCTGTTTTGCCCTGTTTCATGGTATTGGTTTTGAATGGTTAAAAAGGGTGAAGCTTGAAATTTGGGATTAGGGAGATTTTCTTTGTAATGAGTAGACCCTTATTAGCAAAACATGTAGCAGCTGTTATAAAACATCAGAAAGATCCTTTGAAGGCGCTCGAAACGTTTAAATCAGTTAAAAATGAGGAGGGGTTCAAGCATAATTTGCTGACATATAAATGTATGATAGATAAGCTTGGTTCATATGGGAAATTTGAAGCTATGGAGGCTTTGCTTTCGGATATGAGAATGGATATTGATAATAGGATTGTGGAAGGAGTGTACATTGGGGCAATGAAGAATTATGGAAAGAAAGGGAAACTTCAACAGGCTGTTGATGTGTTTGAGAAGATGGATTTTTACGAATGTGAACCGTCAGTTATGTCGTATAATGCCATCATGAATATCTTGGTTGAACATGGTTACTTCAATCAAGCTCATAAAGTTTATTTGAGGTTAAGAGATAAAGGGATTTGTCCTGATGTTTACACCTATACTATCAGGATTAAGTATTTTTGTAGGACTGAGAAGTTTAATGCTGCTTTGAGGCTTCTTAAGAACATGCCTTCTCATGGGTGCGACGCCAATGCAGTTGCATATTGTACCCTCATTGGTGGTCTTTATGAACAAGAATATGGAGTTGAAGCGTCAAAGTTGTTTTGTCAGATGCTTAGCCTTGGACTTTGCCCTGATATTTTTACATTTAACAAGCTGATACATGTTCTCTGTAGGAAGGGTGATGTCCAAGAAAGTCTAAGGCTTTTAAGTAAGGTTTTCAAGCGGGGGACTTCACCAAATTTGTTTACTTTCAATATCTTTATTGAAGGCTTTTGTGAGAATAATTCAGTCAGTGAAGCTACTGGTTTACTGGATAACATCATGACTGAGGGTTTTACTCCAGATGTAGTGACATACAACTTACTGATACGTGGACTATGTAAAAATACGGGGGCTGTTGATGCTGAACGCTATCTGCATCAAATGATTAATAAAGGGTTTGATCCAGATTCTTTCACATACAACTCCATCATTGATGCTTACTGCAAACTAGACATGGTACAAAATGCAGAGATGGTACTCCATAATGCTAAATACAGAGGATTTGCACCTGATGAATACACATATTGCTCTTTAATTGATGGCTTATGTAAGAATGGTGATGTTGAGAGAGCCATGGTCATATTCAATGAGGCTGAGACGAAGGGATTGAAGGAAAAAGTTATTGTGTACAACACTTTGATCAAAGGCCTATCACAACAGGGTCTGATTCTTGAAGCATTACAGATGATAAATGATATGGCGAGAGCTGGTTGCTCCCCCAATATATGGACATATAATACAGTGATAAATGGCCTATGCAAAATGGGTTGCTTGTCTGATGCGAATAACCTGGTGGATGACGCTATTGCAAGAGGATGTTTACCTGACATTTTCACTTTTAATACTCTAATTGATGGGTACTGCAAACAGTTGAAGTTGGATACGGCGATTGAACTTGTAGATAAAATGTGGGATCATGGTGTTACTCCAGATGTTATTACATACAATACTCTGTTGGATGGGCTTTGCAAGGCTGCAAAATTTGAAGCTGTAATGGGAACTTTTGAAACAATGGTGGAAAAAGGGTGCATCCCTAACCGTATTACATACAATATACTTATAGACAGCTTCTGCAAGGCTCATAAGCTAGATGAAGCCTTAGCGTTGCTGTCGGAAATGAGGTGCAAGGGTCTGACACCAGATCTTGTAGTTCTTGGCACATTGATAAATGGTTATTGCAAGAAGGGTGATTTGGATGGAGCATACCAGCTTTTTAGAAAGATTTACCAGCAATATGGACTTTCACATACAACAGCAACATACAACATTGTGATCAATGCATTTGGTGAAAGACTGAATATGGACATGGCTCAGAGGCTTTTTCATGAGATGATTGAGAAGGGCTGCCCTCCAGACAGTTATACTTATCGTGCATTAGTAGATGGATTCTGCAAGGCAGGTAATGACGATGCTGGCTACAAATTCTTCCTGAAGAAGATTGAGAAGGGATTTACGCCATCACTCACAATATGTGGAAGGGTACTCAATTGTCTTTGCTTGAAACAAAAGATCCATGAAGCTGTTAAAATTATCCACATTATGGTGCATGAAGGTATTGTTCCAGATATTGTGGAGGGTATTTTCAGCTCTACTAAAAGGGAGATAGCAGCACCAAAGATTATTGTGGAGAACTTGCTAAAGAAGAGCTATATAACTTATTATACATATGAACTCCTATATGATGGTGTTAGAGACAAAAAGCTTTTGAGGAAAATTCTTCCATGAAGGTTTCTGAAGTGTCTTCCAGCAGGATTTTCGTGAGCATTTGATATTGTCATTTGATGATTGCACTAGGAACCTATGCACAATTTCCTTCATATGCTCCTGGAACACAAAAAACTATATCATGAACGAAGATGGGGGTAATGCTAACATTCGTTATCTAATTATATCTTCTTTAGCTGTGGTTGTCTTGCTTGTTTCTTCAAAATTCAGCAACCATAATTCACTGCCGTTTCCTTGTATGAAGGTCTTTTATTGGTTGATTTTTTTTCCTTGGAGAAGCTACCATGACATTAGCTATCATAAAAGGATCTCATTGTTGGATGGTAGCAGATGTTCAAATAGGTAAATATCAACTATGCCATTTGTGCATGAATTCCCTTCTAGAATTTTCATTCCAGTTTGATGAATATATTGGCTGTGTTGGACCTGGTTGCCATGATTTGGACCCTTAAAGTTGCTTCTGATTCCCATAGTTACTTATTAAGTAAGCTTGTAGCATTGTACACTGCTTAATTTTCTTCATTTGTTCAGCTGGATGGATACTAATATGGTTTAACTTCAGAACTTATGGTGTCTTCTTAAAAGAAAATGGTCAAGCTATTTGATAAGGGACATTTACTGATTATAATTTATTTCTCTTTCAAGTTGCATTGTCATATGAAATTATTAAGAGTAAAAAATATCATATATGAGTATAGAATACCTAATTACTTATTATAATTAGACCTGTTTTGGAATGCAGAGGCTATATGGAGGCTGGAAACTAATGCTGTATCAATCTGTTTGCTTCCGAGAATTACAATCTGTGTACATGAGGTAACTGCTACTCGATGATTTGAGCATAAGTGCATTAGAGTATTACTAAATAAGTTTGGAATAAGGAAAATCTGTGTTATAAGACTGTTTTGACTAATCACACAAGCCTATGAGTATGGACTGGAAGTTCTGTGGGGTGGTCATTTGGTACTATTATCTCAAACCATGGGTTTGTGGGTTGAATCCCATTATCATTGCATTTTGTTGTGGAAATAATTTTGTTGTATGGCCCTTAATGTTTAAGTCTCCCCTCCCTCACTCTCTCCCCTATTATCTCATTTATCTTGTTATCCCGACCTGAGATTTTTTTTTTTGTCAGATTCCTTGCTCAACTGTTCACCAGTCAATGTATATGACTGTTTGCCAGAACATGTTGAAACAAACAGGAGGAAAGCACAAGCTACTCATAGTTGAAGAGTGCTTGATCTCCATGGGTTAGATCATCAGGTTACTATGGCTAACCCAATTCTCTGCAGCAGCATGGATTAATAGCATAGCAGATTCAGACATTCAAATTTGGTTCCGCAGCCTAAGCAGATGCAGCAACCCATACAGGTATGCTAGCGGGAAAAGCTCATATCTATCTGCATGACGAGATGCATATAATTCTATCACTCTATGTTGTGTTAATTGTATGCTATCTATTGCTAGGGTATTAGATAAATTAGCTGAATACTGCTTACCACACTTCAGAAATAACTAGTACTTTGTAAAGTACTTGCTAAGAATTTAAAAAATTAGGGCAAAATTCAATCCTTGTAAAGCTATACTTGCTTAGTCAAAACAATTTTCTGAGTAGTGACTACTACATGTCTAAAAGATACTTTTATTACAAAATTTATTTGGAAAAATGATTACGTTATACACAGCCAAGCTCTTGATAGAAGGCTGTAGTGTCGAGACATATGAAGCTCTCTCGAAGAGTAAACTAAACCTGTCTCTTCAAACCGGAAAAGAATGCTAGTTTCCAATTGTATTTCACAACTAGATGTTTTGTGGATCAGAGGGAGTACTAGGCCAACAAAGGTCAGTAATAAAACATGCATAGAGTAAGCATCCGGGCAATCTGGCATGATGAGCTGCGGTAAAATCACATCAAATCAAGACATATTATTAGGTGACTGACTTTGAGGATGTAACCATTTTACAATGGCAACCCATTAAGCCATAATAATCATAGACATTAAGCTTAATCTTTCATTAAAAGCCAAAATTATAACATAGAACATACTTTTTGACCAAAACATCAAATTTGGATTTGAACATGGAAAACAACCTTAAGATTCAACTTTAATTGAGGTTTATTTTCTTTAAAAATTACTTAATTCCATGATATTTTTTTTCTTCTTTTTCTTAATTCCACACGTTGTCCACTGGATGACTTTGTTAGCTGGAACTTTAGAAGACTTCAAGATTTTCTTTTTCTACACATTTTATTTAAAAAAGAAAGACTTTACTTTTTTGAAAGTTGCCATACAACATCTTGCACCCTAAATTTCACTCAAGCTAGTGCATTTTCAAATGGCAGATGCTTTGCTTCGTCAAAGTTTGCTTTATACGGAGTAAGAGTTACTCCTATATTGTAACGAACATTCTATAATAAATGTATAATATATCATTATATACTACTCCGTATTAATGTAACATAGTAAAAGTAACATGCACTATTGCAAAAAATAGTGGCGTTAGGAGTTCCTCTAGTAAAGAGGGTCTCTTAATCCGTAAAAAAATAGACACTGTATAAATTTATGCATTCTAAAATCGAATTGGAAGGTATTTTTAGTTGTTTAAAAATTACACAAAGATACAAATACGGTTGCCGAGACATAAAGGGTGTACAATAGTCCAATGGTAGTTGTACTAGTATGGTACATACCAATTTTTCTCCAGCTCCATGTCGAGGGGAGCCTCCCATGCTTAACGGATACGCTGATGATTTTGGAATTTAAGATGCACCAAATTATTACAAGAGTGTATCATGGACCTATATTTGTGTCCATTTCCCACTAGTCCACATAACACAATTTAATAAATTATTTAAAAATAGTTAAAACTTGATACAAAGAATGCATTATTGGTATTTCACCTAAAAGTTTTACTGCACAACAATTTATGTGGGTTTGATCAATTGAAGTATAGTACCAATTTTGGACCACCCCATTTGAAAAGGGGTATCCAAAATCTTTTGTTGACATTGACAACCAATTATATTTTGACTATTTATGTTTGTGTTTTTTAGCTAATTTCATTAACTGTTTTCTTGATTGTCTATGTCTAACATATTTTGTACTCTGTTTTTAGTTTTAAGGGTGTAGATTAATAATATCAGATTGAATTCAATTTAGAACTACAATAAATCGAACACTAACTATACTTTATATTATGATATTTTCTCTAGGATTGTCCGTCTTTCTACCCTACAATATCTTTAAACTACATGTCAAACTAAAATTATTATTGTGAATAAATTAACATAAAGGCCGAGAATATAACAATACACAACATGGGACAATGTTTACCATTTATTAAATTTGAGTCAAAAGTTGTGAAGGTATAAACACAATCTTAATGATCTAAATTTATTTTCTTTAACATTTTTGCCAATATAAAAATGTAATACTTTAAAATTTATAATTACATGAAGATAATAAAGCCAACCATAGCTTCCTTGTTGGGGAATAAATGTGAAAGACATCAATTTAGTTTCTTTAGTAGGTGAGGAGTATTATTGAAGGTTGATCTTTCTCTAAAAATAACATGCTTTTGTAAAACATATTAGGCCCTCACCCTTAGGAAAACGAACAAGTTTATTCACCTTTATAAGTCTAACTCTATGACTATGTTTGGAAGATTGGGACCCAGGAAAAGTTTAAGTCATTTCACATCCTTTTACTTTTTAATTTTTTGGATTATAAAAAAATTTCATCAATTTATCAATTACAAAGTTTGGTTATGAGTGTACACTTGGATTATGTGCAATAATTACCTCTTTAATCCCTTCATCAAGGTGGCTTAATGGACTAGTCTTCAATCATGAGAACACAAATTTACCTTATCAAGTACACTTAATGAATGCTAATAAGTTGCAATCAGCCCTTATCATCCAAATTTTATTTTCTAATTGCCGTGGTTTTTGGCTTTAAATTAGTGTGGACCTTATCGCGTATGCATGCAACACATCTTAAATATAATATTTCAACAACACACAAGTAATTTTTTGAGGAAAACAACACACAAGTAATTGGTTATTTGATCTGTGCAATACACTAAAATACTATAGACATACTGCCATACAGTAAAAGAGACAAAGTTAAAAATTTTGGGTATGTGTATGTAAGAAAGATCAAATTAAAGAAATTTAGTGAAAAGGTGAATTTATGGGGTAAGAGGGTTAAAAAATTGGCTGTTAAAAAAAAATAAGGTAGAAAAAGGTTGGAAAAAAACCCTATGACAAAAAGTAAAATAGAACAAAAGAAAAATGAGTAATAATATAGGAGCAAGAACATAAAACTTCACGAGTCACGACTATTTTTCCACGGAAACCTCTATTTTGTAATTATCAATATTTTGGTGCAGCAGGCCATATCATGCGACAAGGGTTATCCGAGTTTTTTTGTTAGGGGTTATCAGAGTTTTTTAATCAGGGGTTACTTGAGGAACTCGGTCAAGGGTTACATGAGGGATGCGGATAGGGGTTCACTCGGTTAATAGTTACTCAGTCAGGGGTTACTCGAGTTTTTCGGTCAGGCCGCATACAAAAATTGTGACTCGAGTAACCCCTGACCGAGAAACTTGAATAATCCCGGCAACTCAACTAACCCCTGACCAAAAATCTTAAGTAACTCATGACCGAGAAACTCAAGTAACTCCGAAAACTCAAGTAAACCCCTAATTGAAAAACTCATGTAACCCCTAAGCGAGAAACTCAAGTAACTCCAAAACTCAAGTAATTCCTGCCGCATTAAAAATTTTTGTAATACGTAATATATATGCCAAGGAGTGAGATAATAGTATCCACCTAAAATATTTAAATGTCATAAAAAATTCACTTATTCTTTCAAAATAATCAATCCTTGTAAATTTAGAAATAATGAAGCACACATCCATAGCAGATTAACAGATTCATTTTATGTATATGACACCTGAATTTTTCTAGAATTATCTTTTTAAAGTTAATTGGGGGATTCACGAGGAGGGTCCTGGTCTTATCATGTAATTCCACATTTCCACTTCATATAATTGAAAATCAAATAATTAATCATATGACCATATAAATATATATACAAAAAGCTACATTCATTTGTACGTATTACCATCAAACAGCGATGTGCTTAATAAACTATAATAACTTCCTTATTTAGCTAACTGTTAGTAATATTTTTTGGTGCACGTAACTTTTTTATTAGTTCATCAATCAACCAACAACATAATTAGCAAGAAACATCACATAGATAATTTTGCATTAACAATAGTATTGGTGTAACTTTTTGGGTGATTAGCGTGAACTTGTAAAGGGAGAATAATAAGTGGAGTTTGTGCACATGACAATGGTCCAAAATTAAGGTAGATACTATAATCTAAATTAATGAATGCTTGGAAATTATTAAGAATTGAGGAATCTCTTAAACCAACTTCCACTAATTACAACTTTATCTAGTTTAATTAGCATCAAATTATGATAATGTTTTATAGATAAGAACTTACAAAATTACAACCCCAAGAAACCTCAAAGGTTAATTATGCCATAATCTCTTGTCTTCAACGCATGGGATCAACATATATAATACTAGCAAGTGTATAAAATTATTTATTAGGCCATTACTTAATTTAGTTGTGGATTTACACTCACCTTATGCACTATTATATTCTTAATTTTATCTAAATCTTTTTCTTTGATTTCCAATGATATATATATGATTACTACAATAAACATAAAATTTGATCAATTATGAATTTAATATAACAAATTTACATCATAAAATCTAACACTTCTGCATGACTTTTATAGGCTTGTAGTATGATGACAATAATCATTCGTCAAAGGATTTGAATATTTCACATGAACTTGTGCAATGAAAGCCTATCCAATTTCTTTGACACCACTCAAAGAATTGATATTATTGTTGCAAAGTTGGAAAAGAATAATCAATAAATAAAACAACATTGCAATAATTTAAATTAATAGAGTAAATTTGGGTACACAAAAACATGCAATTCAACCGAAGTGAAAATAATAACATTGGTAAGTGAGACGAATTTTTTTTATTAAAAAACACTTACAAAAAATACTAATATTAAGAGAAAAGAACATAAAATATAATGAGAATTATCGAGACAAATAAACAAAAAATAAAAAATATCCCTCCGTATCTAAATAAATGAAATAATTAATGGAAAACACTTTACAATTGACATCATAGTCTGGAACTCAATTGTCTCAATACCAAAGTTGGATTGGAGGCTTCAAGATTGTGGCCTAAATTGTGGGAAAACTTGCACTCCAAATTTTCTTATCTTATTAATCACAATATTATAACAACCCATGATTACAATCACTCTTTACCACTGTATAAACTATTGACCAAATTTTATCCCACAATCCCCACTTTAAAGTGGACATACATGCAACTCCATCCATTTTTTCCATTTTCACAACTTTTTCATAACATTGACTATAAAACACAAATTTAAACACCAATGTAATAATAATCAAAGCATGACGATTGCATTACCTCAATTAAAAGTCATCATAAAACTCATATAAATACTACCTTACCATAACCAATTTTATTCACAACTTCTCCCTCAAAAAATACATAAGCTAAGATCATATCATAGAATAAAATCATGGGTTTTTTTAGTAGTGTTATTCCACTAACATTGCTCCTAACTTTCTCACTATGTTCATCTTTAGCATATTCAAATGATGTCCAAGCTAATTTTCTTCATTGTCTTTCTAAGAACATTAGTCCACCCAACCCATTTCCTACATCATGTTTCACTCCTAACAATAATTCCTTCACTGCTATACTCAACTCAACCGCGAATAACTTAAGGTATTTGTTACCTTCAGTTGAAAAACCACAGCTGATCTACATGCCCTTAGATGAATCCCATGTACAAGCTGCTGTTGTATGTGCCAAAAAGCTTGGGATTCAGCTAAGGGTACGTAGTGGGGGGCACGACTATGAGGGTGTTTCTTATGCCTCTGAGATGGGTGATCCATTTGTTGTTATTGACATGTCGAAATTGCGGTCTGTTATAGTTGATATCGACGATAACAGTGCGTGGGCTGAGGCTGGGGCTACGACTGGGGAGCTTTACTATAGGATATCTGAGCAGAGTAAGGTGCACGGATTTCCTGCAGGACTGTGCACCAGTTTGGGTATAGGTGGTCATATTACTGGTGGAGCTTATGGCTCTATGATGAGAAAATATGGTCTAGGAGTTGATAATGTGATTGATGTTCGGTTGGTGGATCCTAACGGGAAGATCCTCGACCGAGCATCAATGGGGGAGGACCTGTTTTGGGCTGTCAGAGGTGCTGGTGGTGGTAGTTTTGGGGTAATTTTAGCATGGAAGGTTAAACTTGTACCTGTTCCTGAGACTGTAACAACATTTACAGTCATAAAAACGTTAGACCAAGGTTTGACAAAGCTCTTGACTAAGTGGCAGCAAGTGGCAGCTGATAAACTTGATGAAAATCTCTTTATCAGGGTAGAGATCATGCCTGGTACAATCCCCAACACCACTCAGAAGACTGTACAAGCCTTATTTAACGCGCTGTATTTAGGCAGCGCGAATCAATTGCTTAGGTCCATGGCCCAAACTTTTCCTGAATTAGGCCTGACTAAACAAGACTGCAATGAAATGAGTTGGATCGAGTCAGTTGTCTATATTGGAGGGTACCCTACCGGGACTAGCACTGATGTTTTGCTCCAAGCGAAACCTTTGTTTAGGAACTACTTTAAGGCCAAGTCAGATTTCGTTAGGGAACCAATCCCTGAGGCCGGGCTTGAAGGACTATGGAAGAAGTTGATGGAGGCAGAAAGCTACATCATGATATGGAATCCTTATGGTGGGATGATGAGTAGGGTACCAGAGTCTGACACCCCGTTCCCTCATAGAAAGGGGACTATCTACAAGATCCAGTATGTTGCAACTTGGATGGATGGTGAGGTTAGCGCGAAATCAAGCATGGCTTGGATTAGGGACTTGTATCAATTTATGGAGCCTTATGTGTCTAAGAACCCTAGGGAAGCTTATGTTAACTATAGGGATCTCGATTTGGGTATGAACAAGGATGGTAACACTAATGTTAATGAGGCTCGCACTTGGGGTTTGAAGTATTACAAGAATAACTTCGATAGGTTGGTGAAAATCAAGACGAAATTCGATCCAGAGAACTTCTTTAGGCATGAGCAGAGTATTCCTCCACTTTCATCACCCAATAGGAAAACGAAAAAGGATAAAAAAATTCACTATCATAAACTTGGGAAGCATCACAAGGGGAAGGGGTGCTAGTTAGCGAAAATTAAGCTTTGCAATCATAGTCTCGAGTCTTATAGTAACTAATTTATTCTCTGATGCTGAGAACAGGTGATGTGTATTTCTAATAACATAAGAACTGGTAATTGTTTTTGTTTGTACAAGTCATTTAGTGTGATTAGTCATGTGCAATATTGTGCATAAGCACGCATACGTCGAGGGCTTGTAGCTTTGTATGAAGTGTTGTGTTTGCTAATGAAATCAAGTTTTTTTGTGTGGAACAGTCTCTAAATACCATATAATATCTTAAACCAAAATTTTAAAGATCACAGGGCCAGAGCATGCTCTGTATCTGCTTATAAATTGTAGTTAAATTAGTTTTATGTCAAAAACTTGATTGATTCATACGTTACTATTTCTTAGCATATAGTTTAAGTGAAACTAGTACATTATGAACAAGATCCTGACAATCATGAATTCATGATTAAATATCTTTTGGTATACTGAACTGCTAATCATTGTTCTGATGATGAATATCAGAAAATGGCTTAGGTTATGAATCATTGGGTTTTGATAACAATCATTTTCTTATGATTCTTCCCATAGTAAGACTACTACAGTAATATGCTAGTGCATTATAATTTAGTAGTACAATCTTAATGAATATTTAATATATTATGGTCTTAAATTAATCATCTGTTTCCTCACTAAATCTAGGAAATATGCTCATATTCAAGCATTAAGTAGCCCGACCTTAATAACGAATGTCTAATTATGAATAGTATTTCATAGTAACCAAGTAAAAATAGACACGGATATGTTTTCAAAAAAAAAAAAAATAAACACGGATATAATTTAAATGAATGGAGCTAAACTGATTCAAATTCAATTTAAATAACTCAATCAAATCCAATCCGAACAATCATTTTGTTTAATTTTTTTTTATCAAAGCAGCTTAGCCTGCCTATCTAGTTGATAGTGTACTTAACACGTAGACGTACACCTTGTCTAATTTCTTTCTTAGATCATAAAGATGGAAGTAGAGCAAAAAATTGATGTGGGAACTAAAGAAAATTACATAGTTCTAAAATAATTGTCTAATTTTTCTTAGAAACTTGACCAGATTTTCATGTTTTGGAGCAGACTCTTGAACAACTGAAACTCCATCACCGGATTTCATCCATGAAAAAGCCAAGGGAAAATTTTCAGGGTGTATGAACTTGATAGAAAAAGCTTCTTCAACACCATTAATTATTGGCAACAAAGTGATCATCAAAATGTCTAAGATATCCATGGTTTCACCACTAACATGTGTACCTCCTGAATATAAATCCTTCACATTTACTTCCAATTTGTTCATATTTTCTTGGATTTCTTTGATGATTTTGTCCTCTTCATAATCATTGGGGGCTTTGACAACCTCACGAAGTTTCTCAAATAGCTGTACACACATACATAAATAATTAGTGACTCTGTAATTGTAGATCCGTTACATGAACCAAGATTTTATAGATTTCATCATATAATCGATTGATAATATAAGGATTAGCTCATCGAGGTTTATAAGCTTATGTGATTATTAGAGATATTGAACGTCATTTTTGTCAACATTAGGCATTGATCTACACGAAAGTTTAGCTGAATGTATTAAGAAATGAGCTCTATAATGTTGAGTGTGGTTCAACAAAATAACACAATCAATCTAGGTTACAAATTAAATGCAACATTGTACTAATAGTGCTACACAATAATTTAAACAACAAACATACGAAGTATATATTAAGTATAATTACCTAAAGGTCGATAAAATTGACCCAAAACCGAACTTTGGCTCGTTGATAAGGATCAAAAGGTAAGAGTTTTGGTGAACTTGTCCAAGTCTCATCAATATATTCAAGAATGACCAAAGATTTAGGAATAGGCCTACCTTGATGAACAAGAACTGGAACCAACTTCTTAACTGGATTATGCTAAAGGAGCAATTGACTCTTGTTTTTCATGTCTTCTTCAAAGTAATCATAGGATATACCCTTAATTTTAAGGGCAATTGTTACCCTTCTTACCCAAGGACTTGCCCACATGCCATGTAACTTCACCTCTGCTTTTGTCTCTGCCATAATTTTGTTGCTAATATTGTTTTACTTGGTATATGAAACTATAGATTATATGCTTCCCTTGATGTTTTATGAATGTGGCAATTTTGATATTGGTAGATATAACTAGTTTGGTAGAGGCTAAAGTTAGGCTTACCTAAAAGGGGGCCATGAGCCCATGAGATAATACTGTATCTGACAAGATTAACCTTGGCCATCCTGTCCACAATGATTGTATTTGAGCAACCAATCAATATTGTCAAATATATCGTGCTGCACCAACTTCTCCCTCCAATTTGATATCAATTTGTATATGATATATTATTAGAAACCTATGGTCAAAGACAGTATATAAATAATGAAAAAAATGTCAAACGTGCAAGTATTTTGGGACGGATGGAGTATATGTGACAATCTTTTAGAGACAAAAAACTAATACATTGACATGTATTCCAAGTTTTAGATGTCAGATCATTAATTTTGAGATAGAGGGAGTACCAAAAGATGGTGTCCTTAAAAGATTATCTCTTTGTTTGTTTGTTAAGTTTTTCAACTTGCAACCCCCACTTGCTCTCTATCTCTATTCCTCTCCTCCTCAATAATTTAGTAATCGACAATATAATCTTTCGTAAGTTATGTCAAAATATAGTGATGATTTGAGGAATTAGCTAGGTTTTGCAGGATGTTTGCCCTGTTTGGTGATTAGCTGATTGTATTTATAAGTTTGACTAGCCGGTTATATTAGTTTATTTGACTAGCTAGTTGTATATAGCTGATTATGTAAAAGTGTTTGGTAGATAGCTTTTTATTATTAGCTGTTTTAATGTATTTAATACCTGAAAAGCTAATTCTTCAATAAGCTAATTGCAAAAAGCTCATTTTGGATCCAAAAAACTATTTAAATAAGCTACTTACCAAACACCCAAATTAGCTTTTTAAAATGGTCAAACCTCTAATAGTGGTCAAGCTTTTCAAAAAGCTCTTTACCCAAACAAGGCCTTTGTCATATCCAATATCCATTGTTTCATAGGTTCTTCTTCACCTTTTACCATTGCGAGGCCACAAATAGATGCCATCCTTGACAATATCAATGGTTATTTTCCGGATTCCATTAACTTCGTATTGAGGTTGCCTTCTATTCAAGAAATGGAGTGTGGTGAAGGACTAATGGCCTGTTCATATTTACTGAATTGAGCTGAACTGAACTGAACTGATTGGAGCTGAACTGAACTGATTGGAGCTGAACTGAACTGAACTGAAAAATTAAAATGCATAAAACTGAACTGAACTGAACTGATTAGAACTGAACTGAACTGAACTGATTGGAGCTGAACTGAACTGAACTGAAAATAAGTAAATATGAACAGGCCCTAAGCAATATGTCTAGCATCCTCATATTGCATGTAAAAATAATTAACCTTCATGTTTTTTCATAGAATGTTCAAATTCATCTTGACGTAGTTCTTGATGTACTTTTATCCTTCTATTATCGGTCTAGACATAATGTTTCTTAGAGACATGACAAACTGTTACATATATACAACAACAATTTAATTTAATTAATACGCAATTAACTAACATATAGTCAAATCTTTCCTTGATAATAAAAATAAAGTACTCTGTAGAACATAAAATTGATGTCAATAAGTTGGAGAAAATTACACTTTTCTAAATAGTTGTCTAAGTTTTCTCAGAAACTTGACCAAGTTTTCATGATTTGGAGCAGATTCTTGAACAATTGGAAGTCCATCACCGGATTTCATCCATGAAAAAGCAAAGGGAAATTTTTCAGGGAGTATGAATTTGATAGAAATAGCCTCTTCAACACCATTGATTATTGGCAACAAAGTGATCATTAAAATGTCTAAGATATCCATGGTTTCTCCACTAACATGTGTACCTTTTGAATATAAATCGCTCACATTTGCTTCCAATTTGTTCATATTTTCTTGGATTTGTTTGATGATTTTGTCCTCTTCATCATCGTTGGGGGCTTTGACAACATCCCGAAGTTTCTCAAATATCTGTACACACATACATAATTAGTGACTCGCCAGTTGTAAATTATGGAATCTGTTACATGAACCAAGATTTAAAAGATTTCATCATAAAATCAATTGACAATTTAAGGATTAGCTCAGTGAGGCTTATAAGCTTATGTGATTTTAAATTTTTCACCATTGTATAATTAGCAATATTGTCACATTAGGCATTGATCAACATGAATGTATTTAAAAATGAGCTCTATAACGTTGAGGGGGGTTCAACAAAATAACACAATATAATCAATCTAGGTTAAAAATGCAACATTGTACTAATAGTGCTACACAAAATCGTAGTGAGTATAAGTACCTGAAGATCGATAAAATTGGCCCAAAACCGAACTTTGGATCGTTGATAAGGATCAAAAGGTAAGAGTTTTGGTGAACTTGTCCAAGTCTCATCAATATATTCAAGAATGACCAAAGATTCAGGAATAGGCCTACCTTGATGAACAAGAACTGGAACCAACTTCTTAACTGGATTATACTTAAGGAGCAATTGACTCTTGTTTTTCAAGTCTTCCTCAAAGTATTCATAGGATATACCCTTAATTTTAAGGGCAATTGTTACCCTTCTAACCCAAGGACTTGCCCACATGCCATGTAACTTCACCTCTTCTTTTGTCTCTGCCATAATGTTTTTTGCTAATTTTTTTTATTTTTTATTTTTTACTTGGTATATGAAACTATAGAATATATGCTTGATATTTTATGAAGGTAACAATTATGATATTGGTAGATATGACTAGTTAGGTAGATAGATGCTAAAGTGAGGCTTACCTAAAAGGCCATGAGCACTATCTTGGATCTGACAAGATAAACCTTGGCCTTCTGCTGTCCACATAATTGTATTTGAGCAACCAATCAATATAAGGAAATATATTGTGCTGCACCAACTTCTCCCTTCATTTGATATCAGCCGCCTCTAAAAGATGGTCTCATATCTCTCATACGATCATATCTCTCATACGATATACGAGTATTAAAAGATGATGTCTTTATATATTTTCATTCCTTATTTGTTAAATTTTTCATTTGCAAACCCACTTATTCATTCTCTATTTTTATTCATCTCCAATCCACTAAGTGTGTCCTATTAATAATTAACCATATAATATTTCGTATATTCACTTCGATTAAGCCATTTAGGAAAAGCATAATGAGTAGTGACACTTTTATTTTGAAATATTCTAGTGTAAAAAGTTAAAATAGAAGAATTAGCTAGACTTTGCGGGACTTTTGTTATATCTATTGTTTCTTAGATCTTCTTCAAAAGAACTGAAATTGCAACGTTACAATATACGCTATATATTGGAATTAATATGTCTATAGGCTCGAAAAAATTCAATCAATTTCCCATGAGATTGGGTGGTGCCTTTTACCATTGCAAGGTCACAAATAGGTGCCATTGATCCTTGATAGCAATCGCTCCATATATTCACTACAGGAAGGTGAGTTACATGGAAAAATAATAAACCTTCCTGTTTTCTCCTAAAATGTTCAAATTCACCTTGACATTCTTGTTCTTTTCTTCTTCAATTACCAAACTAGACATAATTTTTCTTAGAGACGTGACAAACTGTTACATATATACAAGAACAATTTTATTAATACATAGTATGTAATCAACGAACATCTAGTCAAAATTCTTTCATTGATCATAAAGATAAAGTAGAGCATAAAATTGATGTCAAAAAGTTGGAGAAAATTACACTCTTCTAAATAGTTGTCTAAGTTTTCTTAGAAACTTGACCAGATTTTCATGATTTGGAGCAGATTCTTGAACAATTGGTAGTCCATCACCGGATTTCATCCATGAAAAAGCCAAGGGAAATTTTTCAGGGTGTATGAATTTGATAGAAATAGCTTCTTCAACACCATTTATTATTGGCAACAAAGTGATCATCAAAACGTCTAGGATTTCCATACTTTCACCACTAACATGTGTACCTCCTGAATGTAAATCCTTTACATTTGCTTCCAATTTGTTCATATTATCTTGGATTTCTTTGATGATTTTATCCTCTTCATCATCGTTAGGGGCTTTGACAACATCCCGAAGTTTCTCAAATATCTGTGCATACACATACACCATTAAGGACGTACTTAATTTTGGTATATAATGGGATCGGTTACATGAACTAACTATAATTTAAACACAAATTTTTAAAAAAAGCCGGTGTTCATTAATTTAATGAATGGCGAAATTTTCGGGCAAGCAATGTAGTGGGTATGCACGTGCGGTGTAATGATTGCTAAAATTGAATAAAGAAATAAAAGTTTCTCTCTCCTCGTTTTTCTCTTGCTTTCTCTCTCCTCGTTTTTCTCTCTCTAAAACCAGTTAACTTGCGATTGCGATCGTTTTCTCTGTCCTCCATTGTTGCTTTTCGAGCTTTTTCTCTCTTTTCTTTCACTTGTGAAGTTGTTTATCGCTTAATTCTGGTTAGTTTACTTATTTTTTTGAGATTTTTGTTAGTTTAAATTGTTTTGGTTCTTCGATTTTTAGGTTTTTTTATTTTGATTTTGTTTTCGTTTTTTGTAGTGTTAGTTTCAGCAATGGTGAAGAAGAAGATTACAAAGAAGGCTGTAGATGCTAAAGAAGGTGTGTTTATTTAAATTTTTCATCATTTTTTCGAATTTTCAATTGAATTTTCGCTTATATATGTCGAATTAGTAGTGTATGTTATTTTTTATTGTTTTCTGTTGATTTATTATGCATATTATGATAATTGAATTTCAATTTTGAAGTTATTATGTTTAATTTTGCTTTATTTTATTGTTCATTGTGATAATTGGTTCAAAATTTGATATATATGTGTTGTGGTGTTGTTACATGTTAAACAAATTTTGCATGTTTGTTTTTAGAAGGTTTATTCATTATTCTTCAAATTTTGATGTTAGGTTTTAGTTAGATTATGAGAATAGTATGCATATCTGCATTGTGTTTGTGTATATGTGTTTGAGTACCAGTAATATGTGCATTGTGCATTGTGCATTGTGTGTGAGTAATATATACATATGTTATTTATATGCATGACAAAGGTTATTTTATGCTTTGAAAAGGGTCACTTTATGCTGTGAAAAGGGTCACTTTATTCTGTCAAAAGGGTCACGTTTGTATTTAAAAGGGTTACTTGTTGTAATTTAAAGGGTGACTTTATGCAGTGAAAAGGGTCACTTTATATAGTTAAAAGGGTCACTTTATGCTTGTTAAAGGGTTACTTTTTAGTTAAAAGGGTTACTTGTTGTATTTTAAGGGTGACTTTATGCAGTAAAAAGGGTCACTTTATTCTTTTAAAAGGGTCACTTTTTGCATTTAAAAGGATTTTTATGCATATATTCTAAATTTTCCCATGAGTAATTTGTGAATTTGTAATTTATGGTTATCCTCTGTATTAATTAGATATAGGTGGTTCAATAGGTGGATATCGTTATAAATTGCCTTCAAGGGGAAAAGGAATGGGTAAAGAGCCTGCTAAAAAGAACAAGACAGCTCCTGAGAAGGACAAACCAGAGTCTAAAACTGTGAAGGCTAAAACTGTTCCTAAGGAGGCCAAAGCAGAGCCTCAGAAGGTTAAAGCAGCTCCTAAGAAGTCTAAAATTGTATCTAAGAAGGCCAAAGCAGATGCTGAATTGCAAGTAGTTTCTGATTCTGATTCTGATACTGTTGTGTAAGTATAAATGTTTTTTGTTTTGTATTTTTTAATCATATATATCATGATTCTGATTCTGATATTGTTTTACTTATATTATTATTACTTAGGGAAAAAAGACCCTTGATTGCAAGGTGCAGACCACACACATTGGAATTAATGATGAGTACTTTTAGTCCTAATCAACAAAAAGCTGTTGAAGAAATAGGTTTTGGTGGTTTATTACATCTGAAATTGAAAACTTTGAATCGTCAAATGCTACATTGGCTGGTTGAACACTTTAATGGTGGTAGCTGCATGTTCACTATTGCTGCTGGTAAAGAGTTTGTAGTTACTAAAAATGATATATGTGATGTCTTTGGCTTGCCTATGAGTGAGATTGTTGTTCCTGAACTTCAGAAGACTCCTGAAGAAGGTAGTGTAGATAAACGTATCATTCAGTCATGGAGACTTGATTATGGTCTTACTGAGAAGCAACCTCTGCATTTGTCAAAAGTGGAGTCTAGGATGGTTGATTTGGATGATGGTTGACTTGATTATGCCTTGTATTAGGAATCACCTGCATTGAAAATAAAGGGGTCACTTTATGCTGTTAAAAGGGTTACTTTATGCACTAAAAAGGATAACTTTATGCAGATAAAAGGGTAACTTTTATGTGAAAAGAAAAACTTTATTGTCAGATCTCAAATCTGTAAGATGTCAATATAAATCTTTTACCTCCAGAATTGCATTTGCCATTGCTTGGTCCTGGTCAGTGAATATTGAAGTTGGTTTTCTATCCTCCATAGCTTTGAAGAAGGTTTGTAATAACCACACAAATGAATCTGTTGTTTCATCCCCAATAAAAGCACATGCAAACATACAATTATGCCAGTGATTATTTATGCCAACAAATGGAGCACATATAAGATTATATCTGTTGGTTCTGTATGTTGTATCAAAGACAAGAACATCTCCATATATCCTATAGTCTTCTAGCATTATTGAATCTCTCCAAAAGATATTGCAAATTCTTTCTTCTTTGTCAAACTTCACTCTAAAAAAGAAGTTTGGATCCTCTGATTGTTCTTGACTTAAAATGTTCACTAAAGTTTGAGCATCTCCAGCCTCAATTTGTTCCATTCTTAACCTTGAGCAGAAATTCAGGTGATCTACAACACTATGGCCTACATTCTGTTCTCCTCCAGCCTCTGTAGCCATGTAATAGTAAGTGTCCATTGTAGTTAAACCTGAAGATTTCATTGTTTTGATTGCTTCAGCTTTTTCCTCTGTCATTTTTCTTTCAGAACGATGCAAATAATGCCACTGTGGCTTTGTTAGCTCGTGGTTATGCTGAATAACATGAGACACCACCTCAAACTGTCCTTCTTTATTCACTTTTGCTCTTATGCATGCCTTGCAATTTGATCTTGTAATGGCTACTTGTCTTGGCTTTCTTGCTTTTACATTTACATCCTCTTCATCAACCATTTCAACTAACTTTGTTTTCTTCTGACCTGAATGTCTCTTTCCCTCAGCAGAACACACATAGTTTTTCTCAGTTACTATTTTTGTGTGTTGTTTGAATCTAGTTGTATGTTTTCTTATTGAAAATCCCAATATAGCAGCATGTTTTTCATACAATTCCAAAATTTCTTCAAAAGTTTCTCTTACCACACCAACAAATGATCCTCTAAGATCTAAACCAGAAGCATCAATTGGATTTGTATCTGTTATTTAATACAAACAAATCAGATAATAACCACAGCCAGCATAAAAAAAGGGAAACATTCGTGTGAAAATAGGGTAACTTTTATGCATGAAAAAGGTAACATTTAGGCATTCAAAGGGTTACTTTTTGCATACAATTTGAATTTTCAGCATACAATCTGAGTGTAACATTTGTGCATAAATAGGGTCACTTTTAAGCATGAAAAGGGTAACATTTAGACATTCAAAGGGTTACTTTTTGCATACAATCTGAATTTTCAGCATACAACATGAGTGTAACATTTGTGCATAAATAGGGTCACTTTTAAGCATGAAAAGGGTAACATTTAGGCAATCAAAGGGTTACTTTTTGCATGCAATCTCAAAAGTTCTGCATTCTATCTGAGGGTAACATTTAGGCATAAATAGGGTCACGTTTATGCATAAAAAGGGTAACAATTATGTATTCAAAGGGTTCTTTTTTGCATACAATCTCAAAAATTTATAGAAATTACCTTCAGTTGCATTTATTTTGGTTGTTTGTTCTGAATTTGAATCAATTGATTTATCAGGAACCACTTGATTTTCAGCATTGTGTATTACGTCTTCTGCATTATCAATTGCTTCATTTGCATTATCAATTGCTTCATCTGCATTGTCTGGATGGTTGAATATTGGTACGAATTCATCTCCAAAACAATAAGTTTCTTCTTCTTCTATAATCGATCGATTTAAATCGATTTCAAATTCAGTCTCAACTTGCCTCTGTTTTTGTAGCAATTCGTGAATGAGATTGCTGCATTTTGTTGTATCGAAAGTCGAATTCTCCATTGATGATCGATTTCTGCAATTTGTAAGTTTTCTCAATTATTTTCTCCTCAATTGATGATCGAATTCTTCTATTTGTGCGTTTTCTCACCTTTTTTCTCCTTGATTGATGATCGATTTCTGCAATTTTTGCGTTTTCTAACCTTTTTTCTCCTCGATTGATGATCGTTTTTTGCAATTTTTGCGATTTCTCACTTTCTCTCTCCTCAATGGATGATCGAGAGCTGCGTTTTCTCACTTTCTCTCTCCTCCATTGTTCTGCGTTTTTTTGATTTTTAGGTATAAAATTCCTCGATTTTAAATTCCGCGATTTAAAAAAAAAAAAACAATAAATAAGTTGCACGTGAGAAAAACCCGATGTACAGTAAAAATACTGTACACCGGGTACATGCAAATGGAATTGTAATTTAAAATGTGACTTCATAAAATCCGAAATGATTCCATTGTAAAATTAAAATTATCAAGATTAACTCCGTAAGCTAAGACTTTTTTTTTTAAGGCATTTTAGTCGATACTTCAATGTGGGATGGATTTTAACAAGATAACACAATAAATGTAGGCTAAAATGCAACATTTTACTAATAGTACTACACAAAACTAAATTGCAAGCATATTAATAACTACCTGAAGATCGATAAAACTAGCCCAAAACCGAACTTTAGCTCGTTGATAAGGATCAAAAGGGAAGAGTTTTGGTGAAGTTGTCCAAGTTTCATCAATATATTCAAGAATAACCAGTGATTCAGGAATAGGTCTCCCTTGATGAACAAGCACTGGAACCAACTTCTTAACTGGATTATACTTGAGGAGCAATTGAGACTTATTTTTCAAGTCTTCCTCAAAGTATTCATAGGATACACCCTTAATTTTAAGGGCAATTGTTACCCTTCTAACCCAAGGACTTGCCCACATTCCATGCAACTTCAAATCCTTTGTTTCTGCCATAATTTTTGGTTGAATTTGTTCGTAAAAAAATAAAATTTGGTAATTATAATTTGATTGGTTTACTATGATATATGCTTGATGCTTTATGAACGTGACAATTATGATGGGTGGGTCGACCGTCGATGATTAATTAGGCTTTATTTTTATCCATAAAATTGAATTGCAACTGACAACATGTAATCTTGGCCATCTATTGTCCACAAATTTTGCATTGAGTAACCAATCCACGTAGTGAAAATATACAATATTATGCTCCACAATCCTCCACATGAGGCTAACGGCTAACGCATTACGCACCAACTTTTTATCAGACATTTTAACCTCTTTTTTTTTAAAAGAAATGCAGCATGGCTGTATGGACATTTATTAATTCAAAAAATTCAGTTATGCCAAAGTTTTAATATTACGTGGAAAGTGTAGGAAAGATGACTAATAGCAATTAAAGTATTTAAAAGGTTTATCTGGAAAATGTCGTGGCGTGACAATAGATCATTGCCCTAAAGTCGAATTTGCCCCGCACATGTACACACGGACTCAGAGAGTTAGATTGAAAATACCTTTGAACAATGCTCAATAGAAAAGGAGGTCATAAAGAATCATTTTAAGAGAGGATATTTTTCACTTTTTCTGTGTCCAAAAGGGGACAAAAGCATATGTTTATACAGTTATGAGAGTGAACCAGATACAACGAATCTGGTCATAAATTAGACCAAATACAGCTAGCATTTAAATACTCCAATTAAGTTTAAAGCAATTTGACTTATTGAGCATAAATCAAGGAATTGGCTTAATTTTAGAAGTAATGAAAAATACGTTGACAAGGGAGAAATTAACTCTTTTGAACAATTTATTTAGAGTTCTCTACCTAAACTCCAACTGAAAGAACCATTATAAAAACACTCCTAGTAATTACTCATATCCCACCTACTTGCTAGTCTGCTACAAATAGGTATAATGGATTATGTTAAATCTGATTTCGACCCTACAGGATGGCGGAGGCTAAATCTAACTTCGAATCCAACACCGACTTCAATAACTGGCCTTTGACTCCAACTACGAGTTTTTTTTCGTTTATCCAATATATATATTTTGAGAAATTAGGCTATTTGGGCCTTTGCAATCCACACCCACTGCCACCACGACCCACAACCAAATTCACAATCCATCAGAGTCAAATAATCCATTGGAGTCGGATTTTTTATCTCGAATTTTTTGCGGGATCCGACCGCGTTAACAAAGTCGGACTCAAATTACTTTTTTTTTGGATGCTCAATAGATTTTTTCCCTTAGATCGGGGCGAAATAAGGTCAGATTCGAACTGAATTGCCAGCCCTAGCTATATATGTAGGCATGTAGCTAGATAGTGTATATAATAAGCTAGCTAGTGTATGTAATAAGTTTCAAACATATAAAGAGTATTTTTCTTATTAGACTTGTACACTACAAATTTATTATTCATTCATTATTTTTTAAAAAAAGTCTTAATATATTTTTCTTAATAGACTTGTACACTACAAAAAGTACGTGTTCATTATACTAATCTTTTATTAGCTTATTTTGATTTATTTTTTAATATTAAAATTTATTATAAATTATTGATTTAATTTTTAAAATTAATATAATGACCGTCATTTTAACGAAAACTGACAAAGAACTGTAGAGTACGTGCTCAATTAATGTGAATTACAATCAAAGCAACAAGCATTATTTTTCCTACTTTATACAATTATACCAAGGAACTAGTTAGTGACCCGGGCAATGCCCCGGGCTTGTTTATCTTTTTCATATTCAATTACGTACATGACAAATAATTACATGGATTATATCCTTTTAAAAAAAATGTACTCCGCAGTATTGTTTTCAAATTGGATGCACGAATGGATCATCAAACCAATATTCAACCACCGAGCATAGGTAGTGAATAATGAAAAATTTTACACGCACTAACTTTTAGAGCTTTGAGTGAACTATAAAGAAAATCAACCAATGAAATCTCATATTAAAATATAGCAATTCTTACATATTACACAATCATCGAACCAAAATGCTACTTATTAAAACATATATAGCCCATAATTAATTTGGGGTGATTTATTAAAAGTGTAAAAATATGAGTTAAGTATGCAAAATATATCCATTGCATTCCAAGGTAGGTAGAGTAAACAAATACTTACCTAGCTCAATACTGGCCTAGTAAAATGTTTCTCCAAGAGGTTTAGACCATTTAGTATATCATTTCCTTAGATAGTTAATTTATAGGGATAAATATATTGAATATATATCGGTTACATATTTTACAAATTAAATGGGTCAAAGCAATTTTAAAACATTTTAATTATTCATCTTATCAATTGTGACCAAACTAAATACTAATAATGGCTAGCCTATTGGTTTGCAAGTAACTAACATCTTCTCTTAGCTTTCTTTAAATTTAGAATCAATATTTGATTGATCATTATTATAAGGTGACGTGGAAAAAAAATTTAAAGTGATCATTATTATCAAACACATTATTTAGATACAATACTACAATTGCAAAAGTGACGTGGCAAAAAATTTAAAGTGATGTGGCGAAATGACAAAAAAGAATTGACAAATGGCAAAATGGCACTCCTTGTCTTGGAGTTTTAATAATAATATAGATATAGATTTCCTTGGCATTATCAAGAAATGAGGTTTTCCTCAAACCACTTTGGCGTAACAATAACATATGCTAAACTTTTTAAAAATTTCAAGAGGTAGAAATAGAGAAAATTTAACATCAAAAAATAAAATAAATGTGTCATAACTTAGGGCCTGTTCACATTTACTTAATTTCAGTTCAGTTCAGTTCAGTTCAGCTCTAATCAGTTCATTTCAGTTCTGTTCAGCTCTAATCAGTTCAGTTCAGCTCGCTTCAGTAAATGTGAACAGACCCTTAAACGTGAAAATAAAAGTCATACAACTCTCATAATGTATTATCATAAGACTCACTTATTTATAGTATACAAAATCACGAATACGTAATTATATGAGCCTTGGTAATATTGTGTATCAATATAAACCATGCAATGAGGGATTGCACTTGGTATTATAGATTGGAAGATAACTTCCTACGAGGTCGATACAATTTGACCAACCTCTCATGAGGTGGTGCAGTGTCTTTTACCACACTGAGGCCCGTTAGAGATGCCATTCTTGAGGTTGTCAATGGATATTTTTGTGGTTCCATTAACTTCAAATTTAAGGCATCTTCTACGGCTTTTATAGAGCTTGGAATAGCGCATATCAATATGTCTAGCATCCTCATATCTTCATTACAGGAAGGTGCATCATATGGAAATATAACCTTCATGTTTTCTTCTAGAATGTTCAAGTTCTTTTGAGATTCTCCTATGAGCTTTTGTTCAGTCCCTTGACTCGCTATAACTCTCATCAAAGACATTAAAAGCTGTTACAATGGGTACATGCACACCAATTAGCTTAACAGACTAGTGCACGACCAAGTTTTCAAAAGCTAACACAATTGAGAATAACTTTGGCATGGTCAAAGTTATTAATACGAAGTAACATATCAACAAAAAAAAATTACTATATACGTCTATGAATAGCTGACACCGTTTAACATATTTATCTAACACACAAGTTTGACAATTAATATAAAGATTTATTATTAAAACCTATGAAATTTCATGATAGTGATTGCATAAACACAATATACATGCATGTGGTTAATAATAAATAAAAAGGGCAAGAAGTCAAACTATGTCAATTATATTATAATAGAGATGATACCAATTCAATTAACATAAATGTGATTTTTAATACCCATTAACTGCTATGTAATACTTCCTCCGATCCGTTTCTTTATAGTTGACACGTTTCTTTAATCACGTTTGTCAATACACAAATTAAATCATTATTATCTTTAATTATCGATAAGAAAAAATTATAAAAAGTTAATATTATGAAAATGTACATTGTGATGAATCTAACAAGATCTCACTTGACTATATTTTTCCTTGCATATAAATCACAAAACATGGTCAAAGGGAGGTGTGTGAATAGTGTTAAAGTCAAAACGTGTCAACTAATAAAAAAACGGAGGTAGTAATTGTTTAGGGTACAATTCTCCTAATATCACAAGGGTTGTATTTTTTTTTTTCTCTTTTCTAACCTACTAATGATTTTTTTTTTTTTTTCTTTTTTGAAAAACCTAGTAGATGATATTGAGTTATAGTGAATCAAATATACAAAAACAGTAACAAAAGTGCATACTAATTTTGCATATCAGGGACTTAGAGTTGTTTAACTAAGCCCCACTAGAGGCTTTGGGTGGGAATTTCTTTACCCTTCCCCCTTCCTAAAGGGCCTAGCCCGTAACCCATTTTGGGTGAACCTTTGAGAGATTCTAGTCCAGTCGAACCTTTTTACTTACCAATCAACCAAAAATAAGTTTTATTATGCTATAAGTCCATTATATATATACTACCTCCGGTCCAAATTACTCGCAACTTTGGAATATTTTATATCTCACAAATAATACCCCGAAGTTGCGAGTAATTTGGACCGGAGGTAGTATATATATATATATATATAAAAAAAAAAACGAAAAGTATATTCACATGCCTGGTTTAGTATAAAATCTGCCCAAATTCGCACCATGGACCTTGAGTAAGGATCGGATGGCAAGAGATGAGGAGAATTCTTCCATGTTTCATCAATGTACTGCAGGATCACCAATGACTCGGAAATGGGCTTCCCTTCGTGAACAAGTATGGGAACTTTCTTGTATATAGGGTTGTACCGAATTAGCATTTGGCTCTTCTTTCTCAAGTTCTCTTCAACATATTCATAGGTTATGCCCTTGACTTTAAGGGCAATCTTCACCCATCTAGCGTAAGGGCTTGCAAAAAAACCATGGAGCACCACTTTCTTTTCATCTTCCATCCCTTTCTTTTTCCTTCGTTCAAAGCTAGAATGTCATCAACCTGTCAATAGAAATTGCGCACTTTATAAAACTGTAAGCAGCAAAATAAATTTGTAGCTAAGGGAAATAGCATAAAATTTTCAAATTTATATAGAGTATTTTTATTTGCATTAGGGATGGTGATATATGACCGCATGTGAACCACCCTCATTGGCTCATTGTTAATTAATTATCTTATTTTTTACATGCAAATCTTTTAAAATAGTGTCAACGTAAAATGTGCAAATAAAAATCTTACTCAAAATGTGTCAAATTAGAAAACTGTTAGAATAGAGAAAAAAAATTAGTGGTGGGTTGAAATTAGAAGTATTATTGCATGGGAAATTGCTTGCATTTCAGCATTTGCATGGGAAGTTCCTAGTATTTATAATGATATATGTTGGTTTACTTGCTCCACCCACGTACTACACTCTACACCTAATTTTCTAGCTTTCTCTAGATTTCTCTTTACTTTCTTACTTCAGCTAGAGTCTTCAAAATATTAGGTTATTTTACACCTAATTTTCTAGAATTGTTGATATTACTTAAATTTTTCTAGATTACAATTTTTTTAACAAAGTCTACTTTACCAAATAATGGCAAAAAATCTTTTTTTTTTAAATAATAATAATAATAAAAAAAAAAACAAACAAACCTGAATGAATGACAGACGACTGAACATATGTTACTATATTTTGATCGACAATAATGTAAGCGAAAGTACTATAAATATAGAAATAATATAGAGAAGTTTATTGTACGGTTGTACCTAGCTAATAGCGGCAAAAATTCCTGAGAAAATCTGAATGAATTATACACGAACGTCCATTGTTTGTTACTTTGATCAATATGATAGTAAAATGTAAGCTAGACGTACTATAAGGGGACGTTTGGTTCGCAAACTGGTATGAGATTGAAATCAGGAATGAAACCATAGTGGTATAAGTTTGGAACTTGATTCTTAATACCATATGTTTGGTATGATTATAAAATGCAATGTTTTTCTTTTATTTAACATCTTAATGTATAAGAATGAGTCAAACCTACCTCCTCCCCTAAGATTTCTAAACCCCATACCTTGGGGGTTTGAGGTATGGGTTTAAACTATTCTAAACCCATACCTTATACCTTAATTATGTGAACCAAACACCCCTTAAATAGAATTGGGTGATGTGGGTACACATTTTATTCTTTCATTCCCTTTCTATATATTTTTAATGTTGTAGAATTCTTGGGCTCTAACTATTAGAGTCATAAAAGACTTTAATAAGGGCAAAAAGGTAAATCTAAAAAAAGCAATTATAAAAAACATTACGGTAAGAAAAAGCTAAACAAAATCTGTAAAAAAAAATAAAAAAAAAAAAAAGGCCCTTTTCAATTTTTTGTTCTGTTTAGAACAAATATTAATTTCTTAAAAAAGAAATTCCGGCAAATTGAGTTTTTCGTTCTGCTATTTTCTCAAATGGAGTTCTTAACATGTGACAAATTTTGGCGCCAAAACATGACGGAAACAAACCGTTGGTGTTGTTCTTGTTCTATCTTTTACTGTTGATGATACTTTTTATCATACCAACGAATTTCTTGATGGTATTTTCCAACAATTCTTGATGTATTATTTTAGATACCAATAGCCCTTGATGGTATTCCTTTTTTCTATTTGCCATTGATTTTTTTTTTTTGCTGCAAATGAAAGGCACAAGCCTCGGGAAAGAACAAAAACAAAACTAAAAGAAACTAAACAGAAATTAAACGTGGCAAGGCCACCCCTACTATATCATCATGCAAGATACGTCCTAATTCAATAGGAGGGAATTGAATCAACTCTATATTGTTGTTCTGGACGACACCTTGATTAGCTAGCCAATCTGCGGCTCTATTTGCTTCACGATAGACATGATGAATTTGGACTTCCCAATTGCCTTCCTCAATGAGCTTCTTGCACATGTTGATTATATGATACCCCTGGCCTCGGTGGACATCTTCATTGCAAATAGCATTTACTACAATTTGACTATCAAGTTGCACTTGAATCTTTGCTGCATTCATTCTTTTCGCCAATTCCAACCCATATTCAATGGCCTTTAATTCAGCCATAAAAGCATTGCAATTACCAAGTTTAAGAGAAAAACCATGTATGAACTTTCCAGTGTAATCACGAATCAAGCCTCCTCCCCCAGCTGGACCCAGAGCACCTTTAGCAGCACCATCTGTATTCAAAGCAAGCCAGCCAATTGGTGGGGCTAGCCACTTGATGAAAGATTCTTCTCGAGTCCTAGTACGATGGTTGGTATTGCTTCCATCAACTCCCAACACACGCCAGACTTCCTCAAAACGAGCAAGTAGAAATTGATTAATATCAATCGGATTTTCACTTGCTCTATCAAACACACAGTTATTCCTCCATCTCCAAATCCACCACAAGGAAATTGAGAAGTAAGTAGGCCAAACCTCAGAAGAGAGATTACTTCGTTGCTGAATTTTAATATTGTTCATAATCCACTGACGAAGGGATCCACTAAAAAAGCTCGGAGATGAGGCAGGTCCTCCCACTTGACGCCACACTTCTCTTGTTGCACGACAGTCACGAAGGGCATGAATTGTAGTCTCCTCATGATTATTACAAGTCTTGCACCAGGGGTCGTCAGTAAGGTTTCTTTTTAGACGATTTGCATTTGTCATGATTCAATCATGAGTAACAAGCCAGAGAAATTTTTTTGCCCTTTGCTGCACTCTCAAACTCCATATTAAATTCCAAATTTTATCATTTTCAATCACGTCATCTCGCCTAATAATTTGCATTGCTGATTTTATTGTGAATTTACCACTTGAGGAGCCTCCCCAATATAGTAAATCCCCTGTATTTGAGTCAATCCTCAGAGCATGAGCTTCAATAATCTTCAACACATTCGCAGGTAGCAAATTAGCGAAAATATCCCATTTCCACCCATTTTCTACATCCCATAGTTCTTCAACTTTAACTTTATCGAGCTGGGGGGGGGGGAATTGTAGCAATCACAGCAGCTCGAAGAGGACTAGGCATGGCCCAATTATGATCCCAGAATAAAGTATTAGCGCCATTGCCAACAGCTATCCGAGACCCTTCACTAATTAACTTAGCATTCTCCGAAATGCCCCTCCAAACATTTGACATGTTCGATTTAGGTTCAAACATATCAATATCGCATCTCCCTTTGCAATACTTTGCTCTAAGTACCCGAGACCAGAGAGCATTCGGCTCCGTTAACACACGCCATCCCAATTTAGTTAAAAACGCAGCATTAGCTTGCCTTGAAGACCGCAGTCCCAAGCCACCCTGTTCTTTTGGTTTCTGTAAGCATTCCCAAGAGATTAAATGCATACGCCTATGTAGGGTATAATTTCAAGCCTTTAAAATCCCACTAGCTTGAACCCCACTGTGATCATACACTAAAGTACGGTGGCGTCCAAAAGGGAAGAAGATAGAGCAAAAGAGTCGCCAACAAGTTTTTAAGGAACTTGTAAACCGTTCACGAGGTGAAGGTTACACCCCTTAACGATCCAAGAGATCGTCAACTCCATAAGGTCATGAACCAAATAAGGGTTCGGGGATAATGGTACAAATCCAACCTAAAAGAGATTGAACCTGCCCTAATAATAGGCCTCTACTTTATTCTGCTCGTATTCATGTGCGCTTTCTGATTAACATACAATCAATAGGAATTAACCCTAAACCTGTTTAATCTATGTTGGTTGAACATTAATGCACAAATAAACTATTATTGGCGATCACTTGAATTTATAATCACAATTAACCCTAAACAAGATTATTAATATCTTATTAAGCGTGATTGCAAATACCAATTCCTTGGATGCCTCGTACCTCTTTCTTTCACGTCTAGGGCGAAGGCGACTTCGAATATGGCTAGGTGTATCAAGATCTTGTGAATGCGGAATTTTGTATTAAAAAGCAAAGAATAAAGAATGCATAAATGTTAAGAATTATTGATGAAAGAGATGAAGATGATGAAAAGAATTGAAGAGAATTGGTGACTCTTGATGATTGAAAACGGAGTTTTCGATACGATATTTATAGAGAAAATCATCCAAAAAAGATGATTTATCAAAACAGAGTCTGAAGACCACAAAACTAACTTGGCGCCAGCCTTGGCTCATTGGTGCCAGGACCAGTGGCTAGCGCCAGGCGCCAATGCTGGCGTCTGGCGCCAATCCTGGTTCCAGGCGCCAAGGCCTGGGGTTGGACGCCAATTCGGAATTCAACGCGTTTTCGAAAATCTGATAATTTTACCGTACTGGAAGATAAAATAATATAATTTCAGTCGAAAATGCTATTTGATCTAATTAAAACTCTGAAGAGTCCTAATTGAATTAAGAATGATAAAACCTTCTAGAATGTTCTAGAAGACCAAAACCATTCCTAATTACATTAGGAATGATAAATCATATTAGGCCCTCCTCTAGATCATTGGGCCGTACTTAAAACTCAAACCGGGCCCAGTTTAGTAAATTGGCCATAATTTCCTCAATATTCATCGGAATTGGGCTTATAATATATCGTTGGAAAGGTCTTTGCAAACCCCATCCAACTACACCACTATTGGACCTATATCATGGACCAACCAAACTGGATTGGCTGTTTTCTCAAAATAAAGTTTTCAAAAACAGAGAGGAGAGAAAAGAAAAGAAATAAAACTTTCCGCAACACTAGACCTTTCCACACTTTCGTTTCATTCGATTATGATTCGACGTGAAAGGCACTCATCACTGGGTTTGGTTTTGGGGAGACAAAAATGGGTGTCTACAGAAGCCCCCACTTTGACTGAGTTTGGAGAAACGCAAGTTTCGAAAACGAAAGTCAAAGTATCGATAGGGACGGAGAATGATTCAGAACGTTCTGCGATCCTAAATCAATCTTGTAACGCCGATACCTGCAAAACTAGCATTAGTTAAACAGATAAAAGAGTTAAGAAACGCGTATCTTGCACCGTCGAGCACACGTCTCTGAAAGTAACCGATTGTTGCTGTTGTTGTGCTTTGACGACCTCCTGCAAGCTAGAGAATGCCATCCCGCTTGAAAACCGCTACGCCTTGTAACTGCTTCCATTTAGAAGATTGCTTCGCTTGAAACTATCCTCTCCGCTATGATAATATTCCACGTCCAAGGGAATATCATCGAAAATTATTTCTCTTGAAATAATTCTCATCCGCATTATGATCATCTTCCATGCCTCAGGAATTATGATCGAAGACAATTTCGCCCGAAATTACCTTCAGTTGTTTGTGACAACTTTCCGCCAAAGATATCTTCTCTTGAAGTCATCCTCATTTGATGCGATAATCTCCCAAAGGAAAATACCGAAGATCCACGCCCGTCGATCTTTAAAAGTTCACCTGAACCTTGCTTTTGCTATGCCTGTACGTCGGCGCTCTTTGCTCTTGAACCTGTATGTCGGTGCTTTTTGCTAATGAACCTATATGTCGGTGCCTTTTGCTAATGAGCCAATGCTTAGGCGCTTTAAGCTAAGTGAGACGATCTTTTTATCAGGTCGATCACTTTATGCAATTGTAATCCAACTGACTACTTAATCATGTCAAATTGCTTATAGGGGCTAACTGGCGTACCAAGGAACCCGAAATTGCTGTATGAAGTCGAAATCACCTTTCTGGGAGGCTTCGAGCTCTGTCGTTGCTGAAATATTTATGGAGCCAAGAATTGACTCTGTCGCCGAATGCTGTGATAGGGTCTTCCCTGTTCTGCTGCACCTGTGTTTATTTTTTACTATAGAACTTTGCCAATCTTTTTAATCATCTTAGGGTTGACCTAAGGCTTAACGTTGCTTGACTCATCGACTTGACACGACTCAAGGCATAAACTTGACTCGATATGTTGACTGACTCGAGATTGACTCGACTCAAAGTGAAATGACACATGTGTTAGACTCAAATCAAAGTGATATGACATGACATGACTCAGTGTGTACATGACTTGTGTGTGCATTGTAATGTGATCGTGCAACTCGAAAAATGCAAAAACCAAAAAATTTCCGTCAATTTTGGAGGGTACCGACTTTCTCCCGAAAAGGAAAGACGTGAAAAAGAAAATCAAAAGTTTGAAGATGCATGTTGAATGAGCTTAGTCAAATGTTGTTTGATACTATCTCTCAAGGTTCAAGGATTAATCCATCCTAGGCTATCTCAACTGTTGACTCCATGATGAAAGTATTTGGGTAACTTAGGCACGGAGGCCAAGCACTTCATACTTCATGATGCAATGATGATTACGATTGATGAGCGATTTCGATATGACAAGGCATGCTTCAACGTTGTATTAAGATTTCATGACAAAGGGTTCCTAAGGGAAGTATATTTGGTCATGTATATGTGCAGTGTGTGATAGTGACACTAAAGTTAGGCCGCAAGAGCTAAGTGTGTGGAAAAATATATTGAAAAGAGTCAAATGGTGGTGACTCTTAGGCTAGGTAAGCTAATAATATAGGGATCAAGCCCCCAAGTCTAGCTCTAAATGAAAAGGGATGAGCATAGGGAACTCCTTGATATGATCATGGTGTAAGTGTGTGAATGTGAATATGAATGCATGTTTATTACGGCCGCACCTCGATGTGAGGTTGCCTACGTATCCGTTAGGAATCAGGCCGAACGTATCTCTAGCCAAAACTCGCACAAGTGTGTATACCTCAAAAAGATCTTTTTAAGGGTTGTAACGTGGTTAGGCTAAAGGCTGAAGAAGAAGGGGATAAAGGCTCAAGACCCTAGATAAGCCCCCAAGGTGTGCAACCTCGCTTTTGAATCTTTGTATTTATGCTTGAGTTTCTACTCTTTTTAGCTCTTTTTGCTCTAGCATTTATTTTATTTTAATAAGTGTGGGCAATCCCGATCATGCGATCTATCACTCACTTGGCATTCATGTTTCTCAGGCACGGTACCGAGCACTCGGTAAGAGACGCAATCTGAGACGTGTTCTTATCGAAGATATTTTCATATCAAAGACATTGGAACACTTACCCTTTTGTACACTTGTTTATTTTTTTGCTTCTTTTTTTTGCTATTTTAATCTTTGAATTTGCTCAAGCTTTCTCTAGAATTGCAAAAGTTGCACGCCATCCCATCCCAAGGTTAGGTAGAGGTAGGTTGAAAAAAGAAGGGTCTATCGTTAGGCGAGGCTCAAAATGGTTTATGAAGAAAGGATTGTATAATTGAAGGGTGAAAGGACATATGATGTGGCTACAAGGGGTGCCTCAAATCATTGGTATACCTTGTGCTTAATTCGACATGGATTTTTTTTTTTTTTTTATGCAATGTAATGGAATGATCATATATAAGGAATTAAATGCTCATTTTATTAAAAAGGGAAAAAGGAAAAATCTACAAAATTAATCTAAAGGAAAAGAAAAGGTGCCTATGCTAGACTTATTGGGGAAGGGGTAAAATGAAAAAGAAATAGAAAAAGAGGTCATAAAATCTTGTCGTTGAAGCTCGCCTCTTGTCTTGTGTTGTTTCCTTTATCATCACTCGCTCTTCTTGTTAACTGGAGGCATGGGAAGCTTGTTATTATCAATCAAATGTTGGATAGCCTCCTTTAGCTTCCAACAGCTCTCAGTAGTATGACCCCTACCTTGATGATACTTGCAGTGTTCGTCTGGATTCCAACTAGGCAATCTCTTTTCAGGTGCGGGATCTTGAATAGGTCCAATGGGAGTAATGAGTCCTTTGGCATGGAGTCGATCGAAGGCAGTATCGTAGCTCATCCCAATGGGGGTGAAGTCTTTCCTTAGTTGCTTCTTAGATCGTTGGTTATCTATGGCTAAGACTTCACTGAGATCAAAGGTACTAACATTGTTACTAGAGTGGGCGTTTTCGGAAGAAGAAGGATTGTCGCTCTTCTTTCCTTTCCAGCCACCGTGGTTGCTATTATTAGTAGCTTTTTGCTTTGCGAGGTCATCTTCGATTTCAATTCCGATGTCATAAACGACCTTGAAAGTATTCAAATTGTGTTGATATTTTAGGTGCTTCGAATACTTTTCTTGGAGATTCTTGATAAACATCCTCACAGATTCCTTTTCGGTAGGGACTTCAATCATCTTAGCGGAAGTTTCCCTCCACTTATTAAAGAAAGAAGTAAAGCCTTCATTTTCTTTTTGTCTTAGCATCTCAAGTTGTCTATGATCGGTTTCAACTTGGATATTGCACTTATACCTATCAACGAAAGCGTTTACTATCGATTCCCAGGTAGAGTTTTTCTCCTTGTCAAGGGAGAAGAACCATTGTTGGCAAACAGTTTCAAGAGATAGTGGGAACAGAGAGGGGAAAACCTCCTTATCGATACCCTTGATGGTCATTATAGTTTCGAAAGCTTTTAGATGGAAGTAAGGATTATCTGTTGCCTTGAATTTTGGGATGTCGTTGGCATTAAACTTAGGCGGAAGAAGTTCTTTATCCAGCGAGACCCCTTGCGAGCTCATGCCCTGAAATTTATAGTCACTAGATAACTTGCTCAGACTCTCTTGCATGAGGTCCATCCGTTGTTGCTTCACGGGATCATCGACCTTAAGTGTGAGGAGTTTTAGTGTCTCAGTCATGGTAACCAATTGATTCCTAAGCTCATTGACTTCTTCTTGAGTTGCCATTATCTTCTTAGCCTTTCTCTTTTGACGAATCGGTTTATCAAAAAGTAAGACTTGAACAAAGGTGTTGTCCTTGATTAATCGCCCTTCTCTCCTCGACCAAGTACTGTGGGAAAGGAATTTGGGGATACTAATTGTTAATTATTTGACTCAAACTTTATTCAACATGCCATGGATGGAGGAGGTGAAGAAAGATGGAAGAATGTGAAGAAGATTTAGACGGGGGGATATGAAGAATTAGGAGTAGAATGTACCCCCTCAACTCAAATGACGGAAGAGACAGACTCATGCATGAACCTAAGACATGGCCATGGTGATGTATACTCAAAGTGTGTGCTAAGACTAGTGAGTGTAGATGGTGCGTTAAGACTCGTGTCATGACCATGTGGCTAGACTATGTGACCAAGACTCGATTAATGACTTGACAAGGTGTTATTGACAGCGAAAATTAACCGAATTAATTAGTAAACTCGTTAATTAGACATTAGGTGATGACTCGACAAATAATCCGAACTGTCGGCCAAGCGACAGAACTGGCGTCACCGTACGATGGTTGGCGTTAGACTTTTTAGTAAATGTCTGGCGCTACACACCATACAGTGGCGCTACAGCTCAGATTTTGGCACCAATATTGGAGCCTCGGTCTGGGACTGTTTTCGATATTATTAGTCAACTGGGGTATGCCTAAAGTCGTACTAGGTCGATTTCGATTAAAAGAAGAAAAAACTTTATTGACTCGAATTAATTAATTAATTAATTAATTAGGCAAAGTTCTTTAAGTCATTAATTTTAATCTCAACACAAATCAACAAACGGTTAGGAGGAGCATAGGATATATATGCACAACAAATAATGCACAATTAGGCAAGTAGTCACAATATGATGCAATGAGTTCGCAACCTAACCATGGCTCTAGTTCTCTGAAGTTCAGGATATGGTTTAGTCAAATAGGGTCCATGGTTAATTGTCCAGATGCACCGCGTAGAAGCCTAACCGTGAAGGGTTAACGCGTGTGGATAGAACACTGCGAGTTTTTAGAAAAAAACTCACTTCCATGGTTTGGTGAATTCAACATCTCAGATGTATCCTTTGTTGCCAGGAGCGTTCAATCGGGTAGATAGAGCATGAATTCCCAGAGGGTTATGTCCATATGTAGAACACATATGGGTTTCAGAAAAGTGAGAAAAAAATTCAATCAGGAAGTAGGATCGAGCAAACAATACGAAAAACCGGTCGAAATTAGAACGCATATTTCTGGCTCGGTATTGGGGGAAATTGGCCAGCAAACAGAGACTGGCGCCAACTTTTAACTGCAGCGCCTGGCGCCAACACTGGCGTCTGGCGCTACGGCAAAAAGTGTGGTGCCAAGCTCTGGCCCCTGACGCTACTTCCCACATGCCTCGGTAGCTTTCTGTGCTCAATAAAATCATCCTGTTTCGCGCGGTGTTATTTCAGTCCTAGTTGTGAAAGACATTTCTCAAATTTCCTACGTGTAAAATCCTATGTTTTTGACTCATTACGGATGGTCTTTCCAATTAGAACCTTTTTATGCATATGACACAATGTTAATCAAAATTACGCACATGAAATACTTAGAACTTTTCGAGTCTCATCCACTCATTCTAAATCATTGCCGAAACAAATTCAGGAATTAAAATAGAAATCCTCCCCAATGGAGTCGCCAAAAACTGTAGGGAATAATTTCAAGCCTTTAAAATCCCACTAGCTTGAACCCCACTGTGATCATACACTAAAGTACGGTGGCGTCCAAAAGGGAAGAAGATAGAGCAAAAGAGTCGCCAACAAGTTTTTAAGGAACTTGTAAACCGTTCACGAGGTGAAGGTTACACCCCTTAACGATCCAAGAGATCGTCAACTCCATAAGGTCATGAACCAAATAAGGGTTCGGAGATGATGGTACAAATCCAACCTAAAAGAGATTGAACTTGCCCTAATAATAGGCCTCTACTTTATTCTGCTCGTATTCATGTGCGCTTTCTGATTAACATACAATCAATAGGAATTAACCCTAAACCTGTTTAATCTCTGTTGGTTGAACATTAATGCACAAATAAACTATTATTGGCGATCACTTGAATTTATAATCACAATTAACCCTAAACAAGATTATTAATATCTTATTAAGCGTGATTGCAAATACCAATTCCTTGGATGCCTCGTACCTCTTTCTTTCACGTCTAGGGCGAAGGCGACTTCGAATATGGCTAGGAGTATCAAGATCTTGTGAATGCGGAATTTTGTATTAAAAAGCAAAGAAGAAAGAATGCATAAATGTTAAGAATTATTGATGAAAGAGATGAAGATGATGAAAAGAATTGAAGAGAATTGGTGACTCTTGATGATTGAAAACGGAGTTTTCGATACGATATTTATAGAGAAAATCATCCAAAAAAGATGATTTATCAAAACAGAGTCTGAAGACCACAAAACTAACTTGGCGCCAGCCCTGGCTCATTGGCGCCAGGACCAGTGGCTAGCGCCAGGCGCCAATGCTGGCGTCTGGCGCCAATCCTGGTTCCAGGCGCCAAGGCCTGGGGTTGGACGCCACTTCGGAATTCAACGCGTTTTCGAAAATCTGATAATTTTACCGTACTGGAAGATAAAATAATATAATTTCAGTCGAAAATGCTATTTGATCTAATTAAAACTCTGAAGAGTCCTAATTGAATTAAGAATGATAAAACCTTCTAGAATGTTCTAGAAGACCAAAACCATTCCTAATTACATTAGGAATGATCAATCATATTAGGCCCTCCTCTAGATCATTGGGCCGTACTTAAAACTCAAACTGGGCCCAGTTTAGTAAATTGGCCATAATTTCCTCAATATTCATCGGAATTGGGCTTATAATATATCGTTGGAAAGGTCTTTGCAAACCCCATCCAACTACACCACTATTGGACCTATATCATGGACCAACCAAACTGGATTGGCTGTTTTCTCAAAATAAAGTTTTCAAAAACAGAGAGAAGAGAAAAGAAAAGAAATAAAACTTTCCGTAACACTAGACCTTTCCACACTTTCGTTTCATTCGATTATGATTCGACGTGAAAGACACTCATCACTGGTTTGGTTTTGGGGAGACACAAATGGGTGTCTACAGCCTATGATCTTCATCCCCACCCCAAACAAACCATCTAGTTCAATTCGCTTATCAATTTCGTCACAAATACTTCTCGGAAGCTTAGTTGTCTTCATTGCGTACGAGCTCATAGTAGTTAAAGTTGTCTTTGCTAGTGTGATACGACCTGCTAGAGATATGTATTTCGATTTCCATCCGGCAAGTCTACGGTCCACTTTCTCACACAAATATGCGAAAGTATCCCTCGTTACTCTACTTGTAAGCGTGGGCATACCAAGGTAATTACCCAGATCATCTGTCTCGTCTATTCCCAAAGCATGACAAATACCAACTTTTTCATCCATACACATATTTTGGGAAAAATAAATACGTGACTTGGGGTAGCTCACCTTCTGACCAGAGGCACTGCAGAAACGAGCCAAACACTCCTGAATCACCACGGCTTGTTCAACTGTTGCTTCCGCAAATAGGATTATATCATCCGCAAAGCATAAATTCGAGAGTTTTGGCCCATTCCTACTAGCATATATTGGTTTCCACCGCTGCTCTAAGATCGATTCTTCAATCAATTGATTTAATCTCTCCATACACAATACAAATAAATAGGGAGATAGGGGGTCTCCTTGACGAATTCCTCTTTCCGGTTTAAAAGGCCTAGTAGGCTCACCATTCCAAAGAACACGCATCGAAGAGGTAGTAATACATTCCATTATAAGTTCATTTATAAGAATAGGGAATCGAACTTCATATAAAGTATCTCGAATGAACTCCCATTTGAGACGGTCATACGCTTTCTCAAAATCAATTTTAATTGCCATGTATCCCTTACCTCCTCTCTTATTTCTCATGGTGTGAATGAACTCTTGAACAATAACAATGTTGTCTGTAATTTGTCTTCCAGGCACAAAACTTGTCTGCGTACAGGAAGTCAAGTGAGGCATCATTGGTTTGATACGGTTGACAATAGCCTTCGTAATAATTTTATAAGCCACATTACAAAGGCTAATAGGTCGAAATTGAGAAGCAAGCTCTAGAGTATCCACCTTCGGAATAAGAACAATAAAAGTATCGTTCAAATTTTCCGGTAATCCTTTACCATTTAGAGCATCAAGAGCCACTTTAAACACATTTTCCGCTACTAAGTCCCAATGCTTTTGAAAAAACAAAGGTTGGAAGCCATCTGGACCCGGAGCTTTCATAGCCCCTATATCGAACACTGTTTTTTCTATTTCACATCTTGCAAACGGCCTTGACAAAAGATCCCAATCTCTATTCGTGAATTCAGGAAAAATATCTGATGGCAAAGGTCCGCATTCTGGCTGCTCTTTATCTGCAAATAATTTGGTAAAGTACGAGACAATGTGATCTTGTATTCAGTCTTTCTCATAAATCCATACTCCATCTGTACTCTCCTTGATTGCAGTAATATTATTCCTCCAACGACGAGCAATCGTACTCAAATGAAAAAAGGAAGTATTCCTATCACCATCACGAATCCAATCGACCCTCGATTTTTGATACCATAGAAGCTCTTCTTGGATAAGAACCTCATCAAGCTCTCTGCGTAGTTTAGCTTAAAGTTTGATGAGGTCTCTAGATTTTTGTTCGGCTAGGCATTTTTGCACACCACCAATCCGTGCTGATAAATTCCTTTTTTTTAAAAAAAATATTGTGGAAAACATTCTTATTCCACTCTTGCAAATCTTCACTGACTTTCTTCAATAAAGGAATAAGAGGCCTATTTTTATCCCATTTATCTTCTATAAACTCACGAAAGTGCTCATGGGTTAACCAAGCAGCCTGAAATTTGAAGGGCTTGTTAACGGATGTAACCGGAGCAAAACCATTTGGTGCAATTAGAATAGGGCAATGATCCGATTGGATTGCGGGTAAGTTTTTACCCTCAGCATGAGTAAATCTCAAGCTCCATTCTCCATTACATAATGCTCTATCCAGCCTAGCACTAGTACGAGTGTCAATACTGTTACCTCTTGACCAAGTGTGACTCGGGCCACTAAATTCAATTTCTAACAAATTCATATTCTCAACCCATTCATTGAACCTTGCTACCCGCCTAGAAGTCTCGGGGCAACAAGTGCTACGTTCATGAGTAAAACGAGTATCATTAAAGTCTCCTGCAATCATCCATGGTTTATTATGAGTTCTAGAAAAATCTTGTAATTCACGCCAGAGATCACTTCTTTTAGTTGGATCCGGGCTAGCATAAACTGCTGTGAAATACCATGGTTCCTCACCAACTCTTCTAATATCCATAGTAATATGTTGATTATGCTGTAAAATTGGTTCCACTGTCACAAGGTCAGGTTTCCAATATATCCATATACCTCCACTAAAACCTTGAGCATCGACTCTAGTGTGTCCTGTGTATCCTAGAATAGATGAAATACGTTCCGCTTGTTGACCCCCCATATGAGTTTCAACTAGAGCAATAACATTAGGTTTATGGTTTCTTACTACATCCTGTAGAGAACTAATAAAAGTACGACTACCGGCCCCTTGCACATTCCACACCATGCATGAAATAGGCAAGGAATTTGGAGCTAAATTTGGTATAGTGTCTTCCATTAAAGTAGGAATAGTAGGCAGAGAACTTACATAGGCACTAGAGATGAATCTCATTAAGCGGTTTGCTTCATTGGGTATCCTCAAGGTGAACACCAATTCCATCGGCTCTGGGATCGGTTCCATCCATGACTCGATCCTTACCTCCATTACATTCGTCAGGGGGTCGGCTATGCCCAAATATGGTATCTCCATTGGTTGACCCACACATAATATTTTGTCCGTCGGTATCCTTAGTTGTATGGCATCCGAAGGTGGGGGAAACATGGGATAAGTCCCTTCGAAAATTCATCTTGTGGCACGGTCTCGATGGCTTCTTGAATTTCCTCTAAAGTCTTCTGTGCAACAATCTTCGAAGGGTCAAAATCAGAATTTTCTTTGCCTTTTGTATTTTTGGCAACATATAATTGAGCTGGATCTTTGGACGTGTGAATATTTGTAATAGGCACAAGTGGTCCACTTCCTTGTATAACAGATTTTGTATTTTTACTAACTTCTTTCTTCTTGATTTTATTCTTTTCTCCACTTTTAGTGCCTTGAATAATTTTCCCAAGATTAAAGGAATTTATATTTGGAAGGCTGACCAACCGGCTTTGAGATTGTTCTCCAAGGCTTACTGTTGGAATATTCTCTTCTAAATTAGTAGAAGATATATTTAAATCTTTTGTAAGTTCCCCCGTTTCCAAATTGATAACAGTTTTAGACTTATCTTTCCCCAAAGAATTTCCAAAATCTTAATCCTCTAGCGCATCTTGGGAAGCAAGTATATCAAAACTTGACTTATTAGCCTCAATACCCCCTGTATCTCTAGAAGGATTACGGGGTAATTGTTGACTAACTTCCTTGTTTAGGTTCTGACCCTCTTTTCCTTGACCCGACCCAGATTTCTCCATCCTTGGGTTTCTCTTACGACCCGGTTTCTTCACCAACATCCAATCTCCAAAATTGTCAGTAAGTTCAGGTTTAGCAGGAGGGTCCTTATGTTGATTATCGATGACTTTCAACTGAGCATTAACACCATCGATAATCATATTATCAGTCGGGTATGTCGAAGCACATTGACTCTCAACATGGCCAAGTTTTCCACATTTATAACAAAGCATCTTAATACCCTCGTATTGGATTCTCCAAATTTTCCCTTTAAGCCAGAACTTTGCTAGAAGGGGTTTAGAGAGGTCAATTTCCACACTGAGTCTCGTGAATTGGCCTCTCTCCGCATACGCAGTGGGTTTATCCACTCTAATTACTTTACCAATTTTCTTCAAGAATTCTTTGTCAAAGTACTCAACTGAGAGGTTTGGGATCCTAACCCACACAGTTAACACATTAATAGAGGCTTCCTCTGGTATGAAATTTGGGGTCCATTTTCGTATTGTAAGATATTTGTCATCAATAAGCCATGGACCTTGTGTAAGAACATAAGTATAATCATCGACGTTATTAAACCGAGCAATGAAATACTTACAGCCAATATCAGTTAAAATTAAATCCCCCTTCAATTGCCACTTGCGCTTAAGTTTCTTCATTAATCCCATGTACCCTAAGCTCCCATCAAACATTCGAATAATTAGGGTATGTTTCCAGGGCTTTCTCATAATCCTCTTCTCTTCCTTTGTTAGCAAAATGATAGGGCACCTATCACTATCTTCCATACCTTCCGGAGCTTCATCATCATCAGACACATCTTCCTCTTCCAGATCAAGGTTATTCCCCATATCATTTTGAGGTGCAAGTTGAGTATCTCTTAGCAAATCTCTGAATGATTTTGTTGTCACCCCTATGTTTGGTATGGGTTGGTCATTGCCTTCTCTTACCAGAAGAGGGGTGAGTCCTCTGTGTCCTTGCGCTAAACCCTGTCCCTCCACCTCCATAGCAGAAGACTGGGCTATCTCCCCTGATTTCTTCCCATGATTGAATATCAAATGGGTGATTTTTCTTTTTGGTTTTTTATTTGATCTTACCATTTGATCAATCATATCAGGGGGGTTTTCATGGTTTTGGTTGTCGCCCATTTAGCCCTATGTGATATCGAACGACCCTTAAAATATTTGCCATTGATAGTATTCATTTAGATACCAAGTATAATAAACATATTTGTTAGATAATATAAATTAGGGAACATTTTCATCCGTTAATACTCAATAGCAATGTTATAATTGATGTGGTAATTTGCTGCATGTGTTCTTCAATTACCTACAAAATCCCAACACTTGCTTGGCAGAATTGTTGCGATTTGGGCACAGTCGTAGTGGCTAGGGGTCCAATGAGACAAAGGTTGAGTAGCATATAGAACCAAAAAAACACAATATTGATAAAGGTAGATCATCGTAGTTTATAGCTATTACACACAATATAAACCATGCATGAGGGATTGCACTTGGTATTACAATATGGAAGCTGAGATAACTTCCTACGGGGTCGATCGATACAATTTGACGAACCTCTCATGAGGCGATGCAGTGTCTTTTACCACATTGAGGCCCGAAAGAGATGCCAATCTTGAGGTTGTCAATGGATATTTTTGTGGTTCCATTAACTTCAAATTTAAGGCATCTTCTAGGGCTTTGACAGTGCTTGGAATAACGCATAACATTATGTCTAGCATCCTCATATCTTCATTACAAGAAGGTGCATCATATGGAAATATAACCTTCATGTTTTCTTCTATAATGTTCAAGTTCATTTGAAATTCTCTTATGAACTTTTCTTCAGTCCCTTGACTTGCTATAACCCTCGTCAAAGACATTAAAAGCTGTTACAATTAGTACAAACACACCAATTAGCTTAATTATATTGACAAGCACACGACCAGATTTCAAATAAAGCTAACACAATTGATCAATAGCTGGTTCCTACAGGCGCCTGTACGGTGCAACGTACAGTCGTTTTGTAGGAAAGAACATGATATATAAAAGTAAGGAACATATAGTTATAGTGAAAATAACATACTATTAAAATGTAATGAACATATATCTAAAGTAAAAATAACATACTACCAAAATGTAATGAACATATACCTAGAAAGAAAAGAACATATTTGCACCAAAAAAAATAAATAAAAAGAACATATGTTTATGTTCATTGATTAGTCAGTGTAATGTACTTTATTTGCAACATAATGATCATTGCTTAATGTGAAATGTTTATTAAATTTTGTCTTCAAATTAGGGTGGTTATAAATAGATAAAGTTTATTACATAATATTATCATGTTCTTTATTAATATTACAGAAGTTCTTTAGATATGAAAAAAATATATAAAATTGGATGTTCGTTACAAAACAACTATATGTTCTTTACAAAATAAATGCTCTTTACAAAATAGTTACATGTTCTTTTTGCGTTTTTTTACTGTACCAAGCAAGGTACAACCGCCTACACCTTAAAATTTTCACAATTGATGGGAATAACTTACTTCCGTAAAAAAAAGTTAATACATATCATTATCATAAAACAATAAAATAAAATATTTCATCACCGTTTAACACACAAATTTAACAATTAATACATAAAGATTATTTATTATTAAAAAACATGAAATTTCATATTACTATAGTACTTGTATAAACACAATATAAGTTAATGGTATATCTATCTATATAATAAAAAATAAATAAATTAAAAAAAAAAAAAAGAAAAAAAGAAAAGAAAAAGAAATGTATATGTATTGTACATGGTAAGAGATGAGGAGAATTCTTCCATGTTTCATCAATGTATTGTAGGATCACCAATGACTCCAAAATAGGGTTTCCTTTATGAACAAGTACGGGAATTTTCTTGTGTATAGGATTGTACTCAAGTAGCATTTGGCTCTTCTTTTTCAAGTTCTCTTCAACATATTCATAGGGTATGCCCTTGATTTTAAGGGCAATCTTCACCCATCTAGCATAAGGGCTTGAAAAAAAACCATGGAGCACCACTTTCTTTTCATCATCTTCCATCCCTTTATGAAATTATCAACTTGACTTTAAGTGCAATCTTAACCCATCTAACGTTCAAAACTAGAAAATTATCAACTTGATTGTCAATAAAAGTCGCGCACTTTATGAAATTGTAGGCAGCAAAATAAATTTGAAGCTATAAGCGAAAGACCATCAAATATTCAAATTTATATAGAGTATTCTTATTTCCATTTGGGATAGTGATATATGACCACATGTGAACCACCATCATTACTCCGTATTAATTAATATTCTTATTATTATATATAAATCATTAAATCACAACCGTTCAATTTAAAATAGTGGTAGTCATTTGAAATACAATTTTCATAGAAAATACTTCCTCCGTTCTATTAATATTGCAACAATGGACTTTTTGCACTATTCATCACTCTTGTTTGACCGTATAATATGAGTTATACGTTAAACAAAATATAGTCAAGTGGGATCTTGTTGGATTCGTCTCATATAATACTTTCACAATATCAACTTTTTGTAATTTTTAGTCTTACACAATTATAGATATTTAGCATATAAAATATGTTTGGGATGCATAATTTCCTCCTTGTTGCAATATTAACAGAACGGAGGAAGTATAATTTTGGGTAAAAATTTTACAATGTCATTCTTTAAAAATGACACCACAACTTACTGATGTGGCAAAATCTGATTGGCCTGTATTTTGTATTTTTATTTTCATTTCGAATTATTTTAATATCCATAATGTATTAAAATTGCTTCAAAAAAAAAATTGTAATTTTTTTTTTGCATTTTTTTTAATACATGTAATTATTTTTAGAAATACATAATTATAAATTATGAAAATCTAGTTTTATAATAAAATTAATTTTCAAATTTATAATTATAATTAGAAATCATAAAATTAAATTCCTTAAATCATCTACGTCAAAATTGTTCATCATCTCGTTCATCGTTCATTGTTTATCATCATTCATCGTTCATCATTCATCAATCATTTTATAAATTATGAGAATCTATTTCATAGCATTAATAAATTTTCGAAAATATACTTATAATTAAAAATTGGGATCATGGATATGTTGCCGGAGAAGAAGAATGACTGTCGGAAGTATCGCCTAAAAATCGCCGGAAAACTGCCCTTTTCCTTTCCGAGAAAGTCGCCTGAAGCCTTCCTGAAATTGACCAAAACCGATCCTAAAATCAGTGCCAAATAGTCCAAGAACTGCCATGTCGAAATGTCTATGATGTCGCCTGAAAATCGTGTATACTATGATGTATGCATATCACCTAATATTTTTTGTGTTGTCATCGGGATTGAGTACTTTTGCTCACAAATTTTCGTACTATAGAGCTCGTGCAATAATGAATAATGTGCATCCATTATTTTTCCATGTGAACGTATGGTCATTGTACCAATGGGGCAATGGACCTGTCTCCCAATGGCCATAAATTCAATATGCACGTGAATAAATTAAGGTACTCCTACCTTCAGTTGAAAACCACAGCTGATCTGCATGCCCTTAGGCCTTATATGAATCTCATATCCATCCATGCTGAAAATTCTATGTTAATAATCTTTAAAATGACTATTTTTATATTAATATGGAAAAATTACAATCTTTGACTCATTCTTCTTTAATATAATAATACAATCTTTTGATTATTTTTTAATGATATAACCTTTAAGGGGAGTTAATTTTAAATATGATAAAATTGGATATCCAGTGGATTTCGAGGTTAGGAAAGGGGAAGGAATCAGATGAGTTTTTGGTGGTAGCGTTGGGGATGAGGAAGGGGAAGGGGAAGTTATAACCTTTTTTTAGAGACATAGAGAAATTACCTTTAAAACTTTAAAAAGCAAATATAAATACCAGTAGTTAAAGGGACCCGACCAATCCAACTAATAGTAGCATCAGCATTCCAAAATTGAAAAGTGTAGGAATTAGATAGAAAAAGATGATATTGAGTTTCATCATGACAATTACAGAGGGGCACATAGAAGAAATATATCCAACTGACGATGAACAAAATTAGCCTATTAGGTAGAAAATTGTCAAACAAAAATTTTCAGTTTTGGAGAAATATTTAATTTCCAAATCAAAGAAAAATCCCATTTAGTATGAGATGAGATATTATGACAAGCCAAGTAGGTGATTTAACAATAAAATCACTAATGTTAGAGAAACCCCAACAAGGCTCAACAGAAGAGGGAAGTGGATGGGATTCCTTAAATAAGATCAAGCTAATGATAATTCAATAAAATCATTCTTACTAGACTTGTACACTATAAAAACTAAAAAGTACTCAAACTAATGTGAAAATCAATAAAATCAAGCTAAGCGTTCTCCAATTTTTATTGGCAAATCAAATAATGGCAGCAATAATAACAACATGACTTTGGCATATCAAACATGTGCTGATACCATTTTCTTCCGTCTGAGTAAACTTTAGAGATTACAAAAAATGAACGCCTTTTGAAGGCAAGGTATATGGACTTGGTTTATCAACATATTCAGATGTAAATTACTCAGTTATTAAAATTAGATTAGATTTGAAAAAAATGTTTTTGAAAAGATTGCCACCATTAATCCGAACTTTGCCTCGTCTGCCAATAATAATTCCTACTTTCGTTTATTCACCATCACTCCCAACTTTGTATACCTTTAATTTCTATCACCCCTCAACCGGTCATCTAACTTGATATAGCAAATTACCTAGACACGTGTCCACACGTGATAGGTCCAAACAACATTAAAAAAAATTAAAAAAAAAACTACCAAACCCACCCCCACACCTATCCCGAAAAACACCCACCCCCACCCCCCGGAAAATTGCCCCCAACCCCAAAAACCCCTCCCCCGCTGCTGGAAAACGGCGCCCACCGGCCCCTCCCCCGCCCTCGAAACCCACCCATTTCCCTTCCCCCACCCTCGATTTTGCAACCCAATGCAGCCAAAACAATCCTCTTCCCCGCCGATTTTGCCCCCTTATTACCCGCCGATTTCACCCCCTTTCCCACCGATTTCGCCCCCTTCTCCGCCGATTTCACCTACACCTTCCTTTCCCCGACGAATTTCGCCCCTTTTCCTTTCAAAAACCGGCGACAATCAGCCACGAAATGGGCCACAAATTGCCGAAATCGGCCAATTTAGGGTTGAAATCAACCATTCAACCCCAACATCGGCTGATTTTGGCCATTATTTGTGGCCAATTTTGGTGGTCGATTTTGGGGAGGGGGTTGTTTTGGCTGCGCTGTGATGTTTTGGCTGCGCTGGGAGAGGGTGTGCGTCGGTGGTGGTGGAGGTGGAGCGGGTGCTGGATTAGTTTTAGGTAATTTAAATTTTTGTTTTACATTTTTTTTAATTTTCTATTTTTTCAACCAATTAAATATTGACACGTGTGAAAAAAAAATCTAATTCACAAATGTTAACATGATTAATCGGTTGCAGTCATATGGGGGTGATAAAAATTAATATGGTATAAAGTTGGGAGTGATAGGGAATAAACGAAAGTTGGGGTTAATATTGGCGGACGAGGTAAAGTTGGGATTAATGGTGGCAATTTTTCCTTAAAATTATTATTTTCATTTTCTTATTTCTAAATATATATCTTTAGTTGTGTATTAAAGAATTTATGAAAAATAAATTTACATATTTGAAAAGTACATGATGAGACGAATCTTATAATAAGATTGAATTTGTTAATGTTAATTCTTACGGAGTATACATTTGTGTAAAAATGCGATAAAAAGTCTAATCAAATCAAACAAGATTAGAAAAAATCGTATCATCTTATTTCCTCCATTACATATTAGTTGCAACTTTGATATTTTGTATGTCTCACAAATAATACCCCAAAATTACAACTAATATAAAATGAAGGAAGTATTAAAAATCAGATCAGCGTAGCTTATTTTAAGGGAAGAGAAACTGACTTTAGTATCAAGAACTAGTTATGGAAAAGAGGGTACAAACTAAAAGCACGCATGTTTGATTGTAGCTAGAGACCCTCTCTCTTTAATTAGTACATGGTTTTGTTTTTAATTTTAAGAATAGAACTACATACATTAAGTGAAAGATTCAATATGGATTCAGTAGTTCAGTTGAACTCATATTGGATCTGAAAAAAAAAGAATGTTTAAACTAATTTTAAAAATGAACATTAGCATATAGATATGTTGTCTAGAGAATAAGAGTTAGGGTTTATATTTAAATGATAAATTATCCTTAATTAAAATTAAAAATTTAATTTGTTTGTTTTGAGTAAGTGAAGAGTATTATTCTCCCCAATGACTTTTTTTTTTTTTAACAACAGAAAAAAGAAACAAAGAAACAAAGTAGCAAAGCTAGAAAGATTAATTCTTCATTCGTTAGCAACCAAGTGTGCTCTTGTACTTGTACTCTGCTCACCTTCCAAACCACGCAAGTTTGTAGCTTACTTGCTGTCCATAAAATGCCAATGTTCGAGTCTTGGCAATTTTGGAGGATATTGACCAGATTAGTAGAATCCGAGAACAAAAAAATCTTATGCCAGCTTTTAGTGCTAGCCCGTCTGATGGCCATGAGAAAAGCTAGAGTTTCCGCATGAATAGCCAAAACCGCTCTACAGTAGTGTCCTTCACCTTTTTGAGACTCACCATCAGCACCTAACCCAACCCTACATTGCCTGTAATTTTCTGCCAAGAACCATCAATTAGAATTGTAATCCCCTGTGAGCTGATCTCGTTTGCCTGGAGCTAGAAGTCCTCCATCCCTAAAGATGCATAGAGGAAATCCGGGGGCTTAGTGCCTAAAACACTATCCTGTTGAGGAATCGGCATGTTCCTAAAAATCTCAAGTTCTTCCCTTGCCTTGTCAATATGACAGAGAAGAGCTGCCATATCGTTATCGTCTCCTCTGAATACCATTTCATTTCTATAGATCCACATACACCACAAATTCACTATAAAAGTAGTGATTATGTTGCTATGAATACCATCCTCGCTATAAAAAAAAGTAGGATATATTTCCGAATCCATTGTCGCATTGAAGTAGATACACCACAAAGACGTTATTTTCCCACGCAAACTGAGCCAGTATGTAGTCTTGAAAAAGATGTTGAGTACTTTCTTCTTCCTCCCCACAAAGATCACAAGTCACTCATAAAGATATGCCCCTATGATGCAAATTCTCCTTTACAGCTAGTCCATTCATGACTAAGGGCCTATTCTCATTGACTGAATTGAGCTGAACTGAACTGAGCTGAACTGAACTGAAATGAATATTTTATAAGAGAAGGAAATTAGGAGCTGAGCTGAACTGAACTGAACTGAATTGAACTGAACTAAACTGAACTGAACTGAACTGAATTTCAACGTAAGAGAACATACCCTAATTTCCATATGAAAATACTCCACTTTGGAGGGATGTTGAGGCACCATAACACTTTTAAAAAAAAAACTGGTGTCAGCCCACTGTCATCAATTCCTGAAGCTTTCATCCTTTGAAGGGAAGAACACTACTAGAAAACTGATGAATACCGACGGAATCTTTGCGACAGACACGAAATTTTGTCGGAAATTGCGAAATTTTCGAGGGATTTTTTTCCGTCGGAAATTTCCGACGGAAAAAAATTCCGTCGTAATATATGTGCTTTCCGACGGATTTTTCTTCCGTCGGAATACTATTTTAAAAATAAAAAAAAATAAAACTTTTTTTTACTTAAACCTAAAACGCGTTCCCTTGCCCTAAATTCCCAGAAATGTTCCGCCTCTCTTTCTCCTTTTCTCCTCCTCCCCTTTCTCTCTCCTCTTCTCCTTTCCTTCGTTCTTATCTCTCCTTTCTTACTGCTCCTCCTCTTTTCCTCTTCTCCTTCGGTCCTTCCCCTTCTCTTTCCTCTTCTCCTTCGGTCCTTCTCCTTCCCGTCTTCTCTTTCCTCGAGGTGAAAAATCGACCATCAACAGCAACAACAACAACCCACACATGAACATCAACGGCGCAATAACGAAGGTTTTTAGGCAAAATTCGACCATGAAAAGTCTAGATCTAGAGTTTTCATGGTTGAATTTCGCCTCATAAACCCAATATCGAGGTTTAGGAGGTGGAATAAGGTATGTACCTCTTTTTTAAAAAATTGTTGGATGTTTTTTTCGATTTTTTTTTTAATTTTTACGGTGGTTGGGGTTGTTTTGGTGCCGCGGTGGGTGGTTTAGGTGGGCGGTGGTGGGTGGTTTAGGTGGACTGTGGTGGGTGGGTCGGGTTTAGGTAGACCATGGTTGGTGGGTTTAGATCTAGGTTTAGGTGGGGTGTAGTTCGGGTTTAGATCTGGGTTTGGTGGGTTGGTAGTGTGTGGTGGGTGGTGGGTGGCGCTGGCCGCTGGGTTAGGTCTGTGTTTGTGGGGGGGTGGTTTGGGCTTAGGTGGGTTTAGCCGTTTAGGGTTAGGCCATGTAAGGATAGTTAAGATCTAGGCTTAGGTGGGTTTAGGGTTGGATAGGGTAGTGAAACGCGATTGGAGGTGGTGATACGCCGTGCCAGTGGTGGCGCGGCGTATTTTTTTTTAATTTCATAAATGAATTTTCCGACGGAATTGCGTCCGTCGGAGATTTCCGACGGATTTTGCGGTGCCCGAAATCCTTTCCGACGAAAGAATTACGTCGGAAAAGTGTTTCCGATGGAATTTTCGTCGAAAAAGACCCTATTTACTACGAACCCTTTTCCGACGGAATTCCGTCGGAAAGGTATTTTTCGACGGATTTTGAGGTGTTTTCGACGGAATTTTTCCGTCGAAAATGAGGTTTTTCTAGTAGTGGAACATCATGTCTTAATAGTATATTTACTTGACTTGTGATGCCTCTAATAATACAAAATATCTTCCTCCTACACTTTTGATAATTCTGAATTCAAGGTCACCCTCGCACTTTCCCATTCAAAGCGACCTCTCACACCTTGGACATCCCACCTCTTAGGCCCCCTTAAGATTGAATCACCAACCAAACTCGTCCTTACTCTTCTTAAAGGCTGTTCAGAAGCAAGAACAGGCACTACACCATTTACCAAATTTCATATTTGCTAACTTGATCATTTCCCCGAAATCAATTTTCCAAGTAAACCCACTCTAAGAAGGTATTAGTTACCCTATGCAAACCCCTATTTCCCCATGAAAGATTTGTCCTCACCTTAGGAACCTTTTTCCCAGTATACAAGGGACTCAAATCATTCTTATAGAGCACTTTAGAAGCCGAAAGTTGAGGGTTGCAATGCATTCTCTGAACCTACCTAAATAACATTGCATCATTTAAAGTACCTGCCGATATAAACCTCAACCCACCCATTCTCTTAGGGAGATGAATGTTATTGTAAACACCTTATTGTGTCTCCCAAAAAACTAAACCCAGTGATGAATATCTTTCACGTCATTTGATTATCAAGCAAGATGAAATGTGAAAGAGTCTTGTGATTCCTCTATTTTTAATAAAAATACTTATTTTTGTTTTCAAAAATCATTCATTCGTACCCTATTTATGAAAAATGTCCAGTCCATTTTAGTTTGGTCCATGATATGGGTCCAATAATGGTGTAGTTGGATGAGGCTTGAAAATACCTTTCCAACAATACATTATAAGCCCAATTCCAATGAATAATGAGGAAGTTATGGTCAAACTACTTGGGCTCAAACCGAATTTTACCTACGGCCCAATGATCACAGTGGGACTCAAGTGTGGAATGCTTGAAATATTCCATACAGTTATCCTTCTTGACCCAATGCATACCTTTTTCCCCTTTCGAGGCTTAGAAGAATCTAGCAATGATGGAGCCGATATCATTAGCAATAGAGATAGGTAGCTTAAAGCATTTCATCACATGAGAGGAGACATAAATGAGGACTATGTTGATCCAAACGAACTTTGCCAGTTGCGAAAGCTTCAAAGAGCTCCAACCCATAACATTTGTAGCAACTTAATTTATCAACCAAGTATGGAAAGGTGTCAGCCCTTTTATGAGAGAAATCAATTGGGGATCCCAAATGAATTCCTAAATTCTCCTTGTTTTCCATTCTTAAAATATTTTTTAAAAACTGTATTTCCTGTAGAGTTGAGGTGGTGTTAATTTATAAAGATTCAATTTACCCACTTTTCTGTAAGTAATTGTTGCCAATACTGAAACTCCATAGCACAATTCGAAATGATAATAGTAGTATTATTTACCGTTTCCCTATTACATATTCCTCCCCTTCACTAACCGTTGAAACAACCTCCCCTTGGAGTGACAAATTGCTTGTGACGTTTCTCCAATTCACGCCCCCAAAAAGTTTTATTGTCCAGACACCATTTATGAGCTTTATGTTAAGAACAAGTTGCTAAACAAGATGGGTGATCAAATATTAAATGGTAGTTTCACATTAATTAAGAAATTTAAAACAATCTTTTTAGTTAAGGATGATGATGCAATACATCACTTTTAAAAAATGAAGACAAGTCGATTTTAATTTAAAAATTATTTAACCTGTGCACATAAATTATTTTTTATTTTTTTCTTCTTGTAATCTTGTTAAGATTATGCTACTTTGTATTTTTTTTTTTTTTTTTTTTGACAATCAAGAAAGCAAAGCCAATTACATACCTAGCTGCTACAGCTAGCTTGTGGGCTTCTATTACATTAAGTCTATTGACTTTTACATTTGAGTTTATTCATTATTGCAAATATATCTTATTCGTATATCTTTGGAAGAGAATTGAAGGTACCTGTTGCAAAAAACATATAAACTGGACCAAAAACTCATACTCAAGTTACCTCTAATGGAGATTGATCTTATAACCTTATAGTAGTTATATAGTTGTGGGGTACAAATGTACAATCCTAATACATTGGTATATACTTTACTGAACTTACATATTCTTACGTAATACTACGTATTGTTTAATGTATTTTAACGATTTCATCATATATGAAATCCGTCTTAGAAAAGTTGGTTTTTTCTACTCCCTCCCTTTTTAAATACTTGTTCTATTTATCTTGGACACACGTGCCGATGTTAATCTTTGATTACTAATATCTTTAATTACCAATAAGTATAAATTCTAATAATTTAAAATTAATAATCTATTCATTGAGATGATTCCAACAAGTACCCACAAGACTATATTTTTTTCTTATGTATAAATCACAAACATTAGTCAAACTAGGATAAATGAATAGTGCAAAAAATAGAAATAGAGCAAGTATTTAAAAACGGATGGAGTACTATTCTAGAAAGTGAATTACATGGTTGAAAAATTTAAATGTTGGGTGCTAATCCCCTATTTGACACATTTTTTGTAAGGGCAATAGCAATTAGAGGTTTGTAAGAACAATTTAGAGGTTTGTGAACAAACCTCTTGTTGTGGGTTGAGGTTTGTTGTGGAGAGGTTTTGTAGACAAACCGATTTGTACTTGCTTAGTTGGCAAAAATTTTAAGCTTTACTCTTTTTTTCTTTACTTTTGGTTTGGATGCTTTTAATTAGTTGTATTGATAGTGGGTCCTTTACATAAACCTATAAATAGGTTTATATGAGGAAGTATAAATCAAGGGTTGTGAGACAAATGAAAATATCTCACAATCATTAAAATTAACATAAAAATATAAGGAAGAGATAGAAAGGAGGAGAGTGATAGGAAGAGTGAAAAAGGTAGTGTGGGCCCTACTAAAACTTTTCAGACATGTATCATGAGCAAAAACGGACAAAAAATTTTGGGGACCACTACCACTGAGTTTATATTTGTTCCACTAAAACTCCAGATGAACTTTTTGAAGTACCACTGAGACTATATTTTGTAACACTGAGAGTATTTTGTACCACTGAAACTCCAGTGATATCATTTGATTGCTCAATGAGACAACTTTAAATTGACACCTGAAATGCCTATATTACCCTTGTGAGACATGGCTTTATTGTCTCTCAACCCTCCGTTTATATAACTTCAGGTTTATCTATTGTTGATAAAAGATTTATTAGGGAAAAGGTTTGTGTAATGATGACGTGTCAAGTGAACAAACCGGTTTGTTATATTGTGGATGCCCTAAATAGTATACGACACATTATTAAAAATGAAATTAGACCATCTATTATAGTAATCAATTTGAATGACCCAGTAAGGCCTACTAATTTACTCATTTCAATAAAATTTGCATCCACTCCCACTACACTCCACTTACATTATCATACCGACTTTACCTAAATAAAGTACGAGTATAAACAATTCAATAAATTAATCCACTACATTTTTCTTAAAGTTTGTGTAATGAAGAATGTCTAAGATGTTGTGTAGTAACGGATATATACCCTCAGTTTTTAAATACTTACTCCATTTTTTCATGTGTGAAATTGTAGAAGAAATTGGAGAAAGTAATAAGATATGAAGGTAGTGGGGAAGGTGGAAGAATATTAAAAAAAATTACTGTATAAAAAACAAAACTAGTGAAGAAAAATTATAAAAAGCAAAAGTAGTGAAGAGAATTGGAGGAGAGAAAATATGAAAATAATAAAATATGATATGGTTTGTTTTATGAAAAAAGTTTTAAAAATTCTTTCAAAAAAAAAAAAAAGTTTTAAAAATTACGGAGTAGTTATTTTCAAAAGCAGTCTATATTTGACAAAAAATTTTAGAAATTAAGAAAAATTCCAAAATTCCAAATATTTAATTAGTTAATTAACCTAAATTTTGGCAGTAGAAATTAAGAAAAATTACCATGAAATTGGTTTTGTTAAGTAGCTAATTAAATTACATTTGAAATTTTAAAAAGTCATACATACCAATCTCGCAATGATATATGAGACCAATCAATTTATAGTACAATAATAATCAGAGTTATTATGAAACTGACTTATTGTACAAGCTTTATTATTGATTAACTAACCGCGAAGACATTAATTAAAGACGTAATTGTCTGTTATTATTAATCCAAGTCACAAATACACAATACATCAAGCAACAAGGAATTGCAATGAGAGTAAGAGATAACTCAAGTGGTTAGATCTCCGTTCCCCTCTTGTTTCCACGTCAGGACGGAGGTCTTGGGATCGATTCTCACCGCTCGCTCTTATGGCTTTCCAAATACCCAAAAAGTGAATTGCACTTAGAAATTGTAACACAATTTCCTATAAGCTCGGAAAAATTTGACCAACCTCTCATGAGATGGGGCAGTGTCTTTTACCACATTGAGGCCCAAAAGTGATGCCATTCTTGAGGTAATCAAAGGATAATTTTCTGGTTCCATTATCTTCAAATTGATGGCATCTTCCATGGCTTTGATAATGCTTGGGAAAGCGCATAATAATATGTCTAGCATCCCCATTTCTTCATTACAAGAAGGTGCATCACATGGAAATATAACCTTCATGTTTTCTTCTAGAATATTTAACTTCATTTGGACTTCACTTATGCTATTTTCTTCTTCAATCCCTTGACTACTTGCTATAACCTTCTTCAAAGACATCTCAATCTGTTGTACGTTTTACATGCATGTAATAGTTAGGTATAATATAATTAGCTCATCAAATAGCTAGCACACACATCCAATTCATAACACAAAAATAAATTCAAGTGCGCTATCTTACATTTTTACATGGTAATCTCAGATATATATGGTCAAAGCTAATATATGATTAGTACAAATAAAAAGTTAAAATGTGTCAATTTTTTTTAATAACATAAAGTAGTATCAATAACAAGAAATTGATTCATCTTATTACCTATTAGCTTAGGAGTTATTGCCAATCAATTACAATTATCGTTTTGACAAGGAAATTTTGTGAAAAAACACCTTTTAAATCCTTATTTTTGTGATCACCTTTTAAATTAATTAATGTTGTAAAAGACCACATAATACAAATTTTTTGTCATAATTTGCCACCAATAAATGAACAAATGGCCATTAAATCGTTAATATTCGAAACTCATTTTCTTGCAGGTGATGAATTACAATATAATTAAGATTTAAATTGAGTGGTTTTTTACAACTTTTTTTTTTTTTTTGACAACAAGGATTTAAAAAGTTTTTTTTTTTTGACAAATTTCCTTTTGATTGCTGATTATTGCCTTGAGGCTGACTACATGATGTTTGTACGAACACTTTACCATCATTATTAATACGTAATACCAATCATCCAAAAATTATGGTGGTTAGTTGCATTTTTAATTTTTTTTTTTTCCTGATAGCTAAATTTAATTTACTAATAAAAGATTGTAATGTTTCATGGACCAACTGCGCATAAGTGCATAACCTTTAGAATAATGTGTATTCACGTGCATATTGATCCCAACGAACAAAAAAGATAAATTTGCTATTGAGTGGTAATGAATACATATAGAACAAAAACACATGTTATGTTTACGCCATATATCAAATAATATGAAATTATAAAGTATGTACCAGATTCAGCATAAAATCTCCCCAAAACCGCACCATAGACCTTAAATAAGGATCGGATGATGGCAAGAGATGAGGAGAATTCTTCCAAGTTTCATCGATGTATTGTAGGATCACCAATGACTCCGAAATAGGGTTTCCTTTATGAACAAGTACGGGAACTTTCTTGTGTATAGGATTATACTCAAGTAGCGTTTGGCTCTTCTTTTTCAAGTTCTCTTCAACATATTCATAGGGTATGCCCTTGATTTTAAGGGCAATCTTAACCCATCTAGCGTAAGGGCTAGCATAAAAACCATGGAGTACCACCTTCTTTTCATCTTCCATCCCTTTCTTTTCCTAGCTTCCATCAATGATAGAAATTCATCAATAAAAAGTGTAAGCAACAAAATAAATTTGTAAAGACAATAATGAAAAAGGGAAAGAACATCAAATATTCAAATTTATATAGATTATTTTTGTTTTCATTAGAGATCTTGATAATCTGATATATGTGACCCCATGAATAATAGTCAACATAAAATGCCTTCAAAAAAAAAAAAAAAAATTGAATAAATAAATTAAAATAAAAAAATAGTCAACATAAAATGTGCAAGTATAAAAATCATATGGAATATCGATCCAAAATATGCTAGCTAGGTTTAAAGACTTGAGAAGTGATAGTAGAGAAGAATACCTTAACTAATACGGAGTAGAGGCCAAAACTCTTGAAAAATTCTAAATGAATTATGGACAACCGTACATGTTATACTATTCTTTGATGAGCAATAGTATGAAAATAATATAAACAAACATACTATAAATAGAATAATAGAGAAGTAAGAGTAGAGAAATCTACTTTACCCAGGGCCGTCTCATTCAATTTCAGGGGCCCTGTGCTATTTTTGACCCGGTGATTTTAAAATGTGTAATTTTTTTTTTTTTTTTACGAAAAAAAAAAAAAACATTAGGTTTTTTTACACATAACAAAGCTTATGTAAATGTATATATTAAAAAAAAAGAGAGAGAGAGAGAGAGAAACCAATATATTTCCTTTTTTTTTTTTTTTTTTTTTTTGAGGAAAGTATATTTCTTAATTATGTATTCTAAATTGTAAGCTTTGATTATTCTGTTTATAAAATAAGTAGCAAAACATGTGTTTTTTTAGGAAAATATATTTCTTAATTAAGTATTCTAAATTGTAAGGTTTGATTATTATGTTTATACTACCTCTGCTACATATTATTTGCAACGATTTGACATAAAGTAGAGAGGAAAAATGATCGTTGCAAATAATCTAATACTCCGTACTCTAAGAGCATATCCAATGGCAAGCTACAATGCTTTGTAGCTTGCTTTTCCACATCAATTTCTAAGCTACTCCGTACAACACTTTTTAAGCAACAAATTGTTCCAATGGTAAGCCACAACATACTGTAGTTTGCAAAATATAAAATTTTAAAAAATAATAGATAATTATACACATGTAACAATATGAGTGGAGATTATTTGTCTTTTTTTCAATCAAGCATGTAGCTTGGTTGGGCTACAGTTGCTTGCATGTTGCTCAATTTTTTATTCTCTAATGGCAAGCATGTAGCTAGGAACTTTATTTAAATAGCAAGCAAGTCCTTATAATTGAACCATTGGAGATGCTCTAATAGTGGTGTAAACTCCTAAGAAAAACCTGAATGAATTATAGTCGACCTTACATATTTTACTTTACTTTGATCAATTTCATGCTTATGGTTGCTTCAAGACATCAGGGATTTTATAACTCGGTTTTCTACGTACTTGTGCTCTCCGGAAGGTTCCTCGTCAGTGGGTGGCTCCGACTCATTGGTTGGCGCGCAACCCAGGCTCGTCATCGTCGTTTGTTAATGTGGTAGTCCTTCTAGGTTTTTTCCTGAATTGGTTGTTTTTTCTTTCTTCTTAACCCGTCTTGTCATTAAAACCTTACTAAGAAAAACCCTGTGGGATAAAAACATAGTGAAGGAAAAGGAGAACATCATTCTTCGTAATACGCTCGAGATGCCGCCTCATTAAAAACCTTACCAGGAAAACCCAATTTGGGACAAAACCATGGTCAAGGGAAAAAGAGTGCAGCGCGTATTTTCTCCCCCCTGATGAATACATAATTGTACTTGAGATCTTCTAGTACCGCAACGATGAATCCAATATGTTTGGATATCTTCTAATATGTAGTAAGTAAAGTATCATCCGTTGATCTTCGACTCTCCTAAGTTGAAGTTGTATCTTCAATTCTTCAGGTCTTCACGTGAACATGTGAAATGTCTTCATTTCACCATACTTGTGTTTATCTCTAAAAATTAAACTTATGCAGTTATGACTTCTTCTGGAAGTCGTTAATAATAGAAATTGATAATTATTATTTGATCAAACATTCATTAATAGACAAAACTTGACATATAATCTCATATGAATTATAATATAACATATGCAATTATATACATTAATCATGGTTCTTCTGGACCATAAGAAACAGTCTCACGCATAAGTATCCCGTTTCTTTAGAAGTTTCATAATTAACTACACGATAATTTTTCTACGTATAGAAATAGCTAGTAAATCTCACTAACTCTTATATACTCAAACTTCAGGTTGAGATGTCAATGATGTAGTCACATAAAATTTTCAAGAGTTTGATAATTGTAATATTCAAAAATTTGTAGGGCTGATTATTTAAAAACGTCGTATATAAGTTCTTCAAGAACTCTTCTTACATGATTCACAACATGTTATTAAATCGACGTTTTCAATATTTTCATCACAAGTATAATCCCATAGGAACATAAGTATTTCTTTCTAATTTTCCATCAAAGTTGTAAATATGTCTTACTATACTTAGAATGAACATTGACATACACCACAATTATTATATAGAAAATAAAGCATGCAATATGATATATAAAAATATGATAAACAAATTATACAATGAGTAATGCATTTACAACTTCGAACATATGCAATGAATAATCCAATAACCTAAGACTCACACATGCATATGAACATAAATAAGACTCGAAATAATGCAAGACACTGTACAGTGTGGATTTTAAAAATCCATATTTCTTTGGACTTCTGGTCCATGATAAACTTTTATTATTATCATCATGTCGACATTAAAATGGACATATATTCCAGATCCCTTATTCACTAGTCCATTATATCATGCATATGCATTATTTATCGGTTCCATCATATACCGGTATCATCATATAATTCCTCAAGGTACAATTTTAATTTGCATGGTATTTTGACAATGATATCTGAATACATTTTTCATTGGTACCATCATAATTTTTCTTACATCATAGGCCATCTATAATAATAATTCAGATATCTATACCACTTTTAGGGTATTTCATTCACTTTGGTATTTATATACTATTACACTATTAGTGTTAACTGCACTATCTTGCCAAATATCATATCTATTAAACATATCTTTATTTTGGAACCGATCATATACAACCTACACTTCAGGTGTAGTGATTCAAGTACAATTGGCAAGATTTTATCTCAATGTATACACATAATTAATATGACCAAAATGTATCTTCAACGCTATGCAACATGAGTCATAACTGAATACAAATCAAATCATAAATGTGCAACATATCTTGATAGCATATGGACGAAAGTTGGCTAGAAAACATTTCAAATTACCATTATTTATATAGGGATCATCAGTTTAATTAATTTTTTTGCCAACTTACTCCAATTCTCCCCCTAAGTTGGTAAAATATCTCATATATAGGGGCATCACAGTTCTTCACCAACTTAGTATACAAATTTACAATAAAATTCATTTCATGGGAGGATCATAATCAACAAAATTTATCTCTCAGAATAATTATATTAAAACAATCTTTTATCTCTTCTAGAGAGCAATTTTAAATTATTTCTTCATTAACTATACATTGCATAATACATATGTATTTATTATTAAATCTTTCACAATTTGTTCTCTTCAGGAGATCAATAATTCAACATCAATGGGGAGACATATGTTGTGCAGTTGAATTTCCTTCTTTTCTATTTCTTATGTGCTGACATACAATAGCCCCAATCAAGAGAATTGTTATACAAATATAAATTTTTTTTTTTTTTTTTGTAATTTCACTAGGTGGTGATCTTCGGGATCAGTAGGAACATTGATAGTAACACTAGTTACTTAAAACTTTCACATATAATTTGTACGTGGTGAGCTTTTGGTCACCTAATATTTGTCAACATATAAATTATTCTAGTGAACTTCTGGTCACCAATTATTCAGATTGACCAATATATTATCTCTTGAACTTTTCTTTTTACACAAACTATTAAAAATCACAATCTAAATATAGCTCAATCTCAATGTTATGTCTTGCCATTCAATTTATTTCATATATTTAACATGAGAGAGCGCCAGCACATTATTTCTTTCATATCAAATGAAACTTTAGGTTTTCATAACGGGAATTTATTAAACCCCGGATGGCCTAATTATTAATTATCACATCCAATCACTTTTGCTTTAGTATTTAAATTATGATCAGTTTTATAATATTGGTGATCACCTTATTAGAGATACTTTATGCATGGCCATGAAAATGATGTGATATAAGTACACCAGTGTGTTTCTTTCTACAATTGGCAAGACAATTAACTAATACTCATACTCCACTGGAGCATTGATTGTAATCTTGATACATGTTAACCTTGTTAGACAACATTTTATACTCTTCTAGAGTACTTTATATAATCATATCACATTTTAATGTATTAGAAATGATCTCTTCAGGATATACATAAAATGTGTCACTTAGCTTTCTCAAATTTGTCATTGTCAATTAGTGCTTCTTTCCTGTTCCAAGGATTCTTATCGTTGTAACCTTTTGCATTACCACACTTCAGGTGTGCTAGTTCAATAGCAACTGATCTTGTCCACCTAGGACATCAACTTAATATGTACATTTATAGCTATTATATAGGTAATGACATTTATTCATATCCATCTTCAGGATGGTATCATGCTAAATATTTGATTATCATGTGGTCACCTCTATTAAATAAATTATTGATGTTTAGGCTAGTGTATGTACCAAACTGACCATTAACATATTTAATTATTCATGTGCAAGGATTACATAAAAACAGTGGAATAAACACTATCTCCCCCTACTCCTTGCATATGGGGGTATAAAACTAGTCCAACAATCTTTAAATCCATCTTCTTCTCAAGCCATAAATTCTTTTAGCAATGCATGTATCAAACAAAGCAAAGTTATTATTTTTCTCTAGCCCAATTATATTAATCACATTAATCTCTTATAAGTGTGGGCATAATAAATATACTTTTAAATAAGCTGCTCACAAGTAATGTCGTGGATTAATTTCTTGAACTCATAACACTATTTCTTGCTCAAATAGCTAATATATGTAATCGTTTTGGTAATTCTCATGAATTTTCAATGAATTATATCAAAATAACATCACGCAAACATGCTTATATTATTATTATTGTTTCAATCTTGAGATTGTTCATTCACTTCTGGGAATGAGCTAATAGTCTAGTTGGGATCAAGGATCTCCACTTTTAACCCAAAGTTGGAATCAAGGATATCCACTCAAAGACCATATAATAATATATCGATTGTTCAAAGTATTTATTTATGTATTTATTTTCACTTTACATACATTGGTTTTGCTTACGGAGGATAATATAGCCAACAACATACCTTAGAAACTATTGTTGGACATTTGTAAGTCATCATGTACATGTATGTTTTCATATTATACTTAAGGAAATAAAATTACTAGTAATACACTCCTTGTCTTATTATCCACTTCAAAGTAAATCATAAGTATCTCATATAATAGCGGTGTCATGGTTATTAACCATTATAATTATTTATCAATCAAATCTCTGAACATCTACTTAGTAAAGAAAGGATTTTTCTCAAATTATCTTTACACAAATACTATAGTACTATAATTCGAGGTCAACAACAAATATTTATGTGATCAATTAAATTATGACATGCATCATGTAAAGTATACCAATATAAGTAATTTTGTGATCATCAAGGAGTTACAAGTAAGATTAGTCCATAAACTTAAAACACGTACTCATTATAATAGTTGAGCGTGACCTTATATAATAGTCAAGATACACTGATGAATTAAATTATATGCTATTTATTATAATTCCTCATAGATACTAAACAATTATATCCTAGTTTTACAGTAATTCATAACAGATGTTGACTAGTTTATAATAAAAAAAAAATCTGATGTCATATATAAGAAACATCATATAATAACTTAATCATGCTTATAAAACCATCTATTCCGCAAACAATATACTTGCTCGGTTTTATTTATCTAATTTTTTTTTTCAATCATTTCTCTCTCTCCAATCACATAACCATGAATGAAAGTAATAGGTTTAATAGAGTACTATAAGTATAATGCTACTGCATACATGGTACAATTATAAACAAATCGAATAATTAACCATATCAGGTACATAAGATCATGAGAGCAATGCTAAGTAGCCATAAGTAGCCATCACGAGTCATTAGACATAGAATAAAATTGACACATAATGACATCCATAAAGGATTAATAATTGCAACAGTGTTGGGATATAGTTCATGATACATGTGTGTGAATTAAAGAATAATCAAGTACGAGCAACACAGGATACAAGTGTAGAGAATGTTTTATTGATAATTTCCTTCATAAAGCTTGAGAATATAAGTCAACGTCAATCTAGGGAGTAATGGTAGCAACAATATATGTACATCTAGTTTATAGGAGATAATTAAGGAGGATAATAACAAGATATTATCACTAAGATTATGTCAATCCTATCATCAAAATCATGACATGATTTGAAAGATACCAAGCGACACGGACTAATATATATATATATATATATATATATATATATATATATATATATATATATATATATATATATATATATATATATATATATATATATATATATATATATAAACTATTTAATCTTAAACATGGATCCAATTAGATATAGTAGATGAAATTTGTGCTTAACTATATAATATACTCTGGCAAAACGAAACAACAAACATACATAGATTATGAGGAGGTGTAATGGTCATTATTATTAATTATGCAATTTGAATGGATGAAAACCATTGTCAGCATATAATATTGCCCAAATTAAATCTGATCCAAAATTTTATCTTCAAGGATACTATCACTCGAGAAATTATTATCAATCAAGAAATTATTCAGAACAAATTAATTGATGAAATAATAAATCATATGTGGACCTTTGACTATCAGATCTAATACTCTAGGTAATCCATTCAATCGATTAATCATCAATAATGTAATTCTAAATTCTAATTGTGGCTTACATACAAAAGGTGTATAACTACTAGAGTATGATTTTAGCATGTCGTCAAAAACAGAAATAAGCGTACCTTTGGCAGCATTAATATTTGCGGTTAATCAATCAAACGAGTCCATCGTATTGAATTTTACGGTTACTTTGATTGCCAATATCGAGATTAACAATCTAAGACTTCCCTTGATATTATGCTCATTTGGTTAGATTTGGTGCTGATAACGTGTTGTGAAATAAAGGGAATAAGAGAAGAATTGAGGAGAGAATAAATCTGTGTATCTTATTCCATATGATAAGGTGTATATATAAATACAATATATTAGGGTTTGATTGGATAACCCGAGATCTAGATTGTTCCGAAATGATACAAAGGAGGATATCCGATATCCACAAATATTTCATAACATTCATCCGTTTTTTTTATTTGCATTACTTCCCTATTTAGGTGTTTTTTTAAATGCAACACTTCTATATTTGGTAACTTTATAAAACTCCATATATTTATCGATCATTTCTCTCTCTTACTTTAAACCTTACTCAAATTATTTTATCATTTCTTTCTCTTCCATGGTCCCCTAAAAGTATCTTTCATCTTTCACATATGTTCTCTTTATTGGTTCCCATCTTACTTTTACTACTCCCTCCGTGTTTTTTTAAGTGACACACTTTCCTTAAACGGCCTTTTTTTTAAGTGACAGTGTGACACATTTCCTCTTTTAGAAATTCCTTACATTTTAATAATATATCTTCACCCCACTACCTCTTACTTTATCATCATTTCTCACTCCTTTCATGTTCCCCACTTCCTCTCACATTCTTTTACTTTATCATTTCTCACTCCTCCAACCTACCCAACTAACATCTTATTTTATTAAAGTCAATAAAATATCCTAAAACTACGTGTCGGTCAAACTGTGTCACTTAAAAAAACACGGAGGAAGTACTACCTCCGTTTTTTTTTTTTTGTTGTAACTTTGGGTTATTATTTGTGAGATATAAAATATTCCAAAGTTGCAACTAAAAAAAATAGGAGGTAGTATAATAATTTATTCATCCACTCATAATGTTATATTACTCTGATCTCCTAAAACTTTGTGCATTATAAAGTAATACAAATAAATTAAAAAAAAACGGAGGGAGTAAAAGAAATACATCATATTGTGAGAGGAGATATATTTGCGGATTTATGAGTTGTCTTAGTAGTACTATTGTGCCTCACATTAGTATAATATTTGATGTACAATTTATATACTTTACATACTTATATGTGCCATTGGAAAAATATTTGATGGTATTATTTATCTATTAGATGATATTTTATTCAATTCTCATATTAATATTTGCAACTTAGTCAATAGCCATCCTATTTGTTTCAAAACAAATACTTCCTCCGTTCTATTTATTTGACTCGCTTTGACTTTTACACTATTCACCACCTCTCCTTTGACCATCTTCTGTGAATAATATGTAAGAATAAAAAATCCAGGTTCGATTTTTTTGAATTTGTCTTAATAAGTACTATATATATATATATATATATATATATATATATATATATATATATATATATATATAATTTTTACTTATGGAGAATTAAAGTTATTAATAGTTAAAGTTTTGCAATAGCAAGCGTGACAAAAAAAAAAAAATAAAATAAAATAAAATTTGAACAGAGGAAATAGGTGTGAAAAAATAGGTGCTATGTGCCAAGAATGATTGGTATCTGTAAGTAGTTGTGTGTACTTTAGTAAGATTCCACTTTAGTCCGCTTAGAGCAAGTTTAGCCCCAAGTCTTAAGATTTGGGGTGACATCATCATTTTAAGTTTTAAGACTTATGCTTAAGATTTTTTTCATTTTTTTTCAAAAAACTCAAGCAAGACTCAACTTAAGACTTGAGATTGGGACCCACTACTCACACCTTACTTTTATTTTTATTATCTCTTTTTTTTTTTTTCGCTACACTTTTCTACATATAATATGTCAAATATTTAAGTCTTAGGGCTAAAGTGATAAATTTGTGTAAGTGTTAGTGAGTTTTAACAAAAATTTAATGACATCATTTTCAATGAGTACCACCAAAAATGATGTCACATCCAAGTCCTAAGGCGACTTGGGGCTAAACTTGCTCTTAAGAACCACACATATAGTGATTTGAAATCAAAGGAAAAAAATAATGATGTTGGTGCTAAGAGCCTAAGAGTACAAAATTTAATACTCCATTCGCCCCATTTTATAGCTCTCATTTTGACTAGGCATGTTTGTCAATATAACATTTTTACCATAAATATCGTTAGTTGCTTAAAACTAAAAAATATAACAATTGGATATTAATAATCTATTCATCGAGACAAATCAAATAAAACCCAATATGATTATGTTATATCTTACTTCGTATATATTAAGAGTAATGTAGAAGATTTTCTCATATTATGAATAGTGTCAAATTTTCAAATGGGAACTACAAAAAAGAGGGAGGGAGTAGCTTTTAGAGCGTTGTTTCTTGTTTTCGTTGTAGGGAATAAACTGTCTCATTATATGTACGCTTATTTTTATTTGTTGATGTTGTCGGTGTTTTAGGAAGGGTTTTTGTAAGTACTCCCTTCGTTTAAGAATATATATTGAACTTTTTTCACTATTTATATATTTAGCTTTGATTATAAATTTTTTAATAACGTAAAAAAACATATCTTATCATAAAATATGTTTAGGTATTAATATAAAGTTTTATAATAAAATTTTTGAAATAATTTTTATTTATATTTAACCATATAAAAATAAAGTCAAAAGAGTGCATTGACATGTGTGCAATATTGACCGTGTTTGATATTTAGAGACGGAGGAAGTGAAAACTGAACAACAAAAAAAGAAACATAAGTAACAGCAAGATCATGTGTTTGTTGCGTTTGGTCCCTTCCTACCTTAATAATAGAACAGACACAGTAAGAGCAAGATTAGCCCTAGGTCTTAAGATTTCAGATGACATCATCATTTTCTAATTTTGTGGTCTTAAAACAAGACTTTATTATTTTAAAGCATTTATGAAGTTTGGTCTTAATAAAATCTGAAGTGGAGTCTTGAAAATTCAAGACTCAACTTCAGACTCAATTTAGCACTCAATTAATTTTTTTTAATTCTAAAAAAATTTAATAATTTAATTTATATGTAAAAAATGAGTCTGAGCGGTTGAAGAGATAAATTTTATCCAGTCTTAAGGAGTCTTACATAATTATAAAGTAGAAAAATAATTAAATTTAATCTAAAAAGCTGATGTGACAATGAATTAAAATCTTAAGATGAGACTGCGCTAATCTTGCTCTAAATAAAATCCTTCCCTATTTGCCGAATTGATTTAATCCTCCAAATGGTAAAAATGTGACAAATTAGAGAGAAATAGAATAGAATGACTTGATTATTATTCATCAATGGCTTGAGTATTTATACAAAACCTAAGCTCATAAGATTGGAAACAATCTTCCTAAAAGATATACGTCTAACCATAAACCCTAAAGATATATTCTCAAAATAATATCTTAACATAAATATCCTAATTAAATATATTATTCTCTTAAATGATATCTACGGAAAATATATCACACATATATTTTCCGATATCTCTAACACCCTCCCGCAATCGTAACGGCAGTAACACGAACGTTGCGATTGGAAATTCTTCACTTTGTTGAAGTCGAGATGCACACTCTTGTGATGCCCCCTTCAAAAAAAAAAACATTCTTCAATGATGAGAACGTTCATCTTTTCGAACTCATCAGTCTTCAATCAAACAGGAACGTCATTCTTTTCGAACCTGTAAATATAACAATTTTTGGTTTTTCTAGAGCAAAACCGAGCTCCAATCAAATTTTGGTTTTTCAAGAGTAAACCACCCTCAAATCTTTTATTGGTTTTTCAGAGTAAACCACACTCAAATCTTTTATTGGTTTTTCGAAGTAAACCACACTCAAATCTTGGTTTTTCAGAGTAAACCACACTCAAATCTTTTATTGGTCTTTCAGAGTAAACCACACTCAATTCTCTTATTGGTCTTTTAGAGTAAAACCAAACTCATATCCAAAAGAGCAAAATCATGCTCGAATCAACTCACAAAAAAATAAATTTGCACAGCGGAATTTTTTCGGTAAAATTTATGAATCCCGCCGGTGAGAAAAATTTTCTAACCCACCGGCAGGGGGGAAAATTTTTGTGAGCGGTCCCAAGATTTAACCTGCTCTTGATACCATGATAAATTAGGGAGAAGATAGAATGAATGGCTTGATTATTATTCATCAATGGCTTGAGTATTTACACAAAACCTAAGCTCATAAGATAGGAAACAATCTTCCTAAAAGATATACGTCTAACCATAAACCCTAAAGATATATTCTCAAAATAATATCTTAACATAAATATCCTAATTAAATATACAGCTTGTCTTGTGTGCGGCCGATCACACCGTGTGACCACTTAAAGTAACCCCTATAACATTGATTAAGTAACCCCAGTAATACCAATCAAGTAACCCCTGTAACACTGATCGAGTAACTCTATAACAGTGATGAAGTAACCCCTTTAACACTGATTAAGTAGCCTCATTACACTAGCAAAGTAACCCTTATAGTGGCTGGCCACACGGTGTGGCCAACCACATATAAGACTATGTGTTAAATATATTATTCTCTTAAATGATATCTACGGAAAATATATCACACATATATTTTCCGATATCTCTAACAAAATGTCGCCAAGATCCTATGTAGTCATAAGTAGAATATTACAGTTCATTAATTCTCCAAAGCCCATTTATTGTAAGGTCAAAAGACATGCATTTGCTTCCGATCCGTATGAAACGCCGACAAGTAGAACCCTGCTTTTTGCCTTCCACATTGAAGGAGACAGAGAGAGTCTGTAGAATAAATTAAAACCACCCTTTCTCAGTTTCTCTCATCTACCATTTGCTTTGTTGCCTTCTAGGAAGTTCGGAGGGTTTACGTCCCTCCCTTTTAAGGATGGCAATGGATCCACCTTTGACCCGGATCCGTAGATCCATATCCTTTTTTACGAATATGAATTTGTAAAATTTAGACCCGATGAATTCGGATCAGATCTTGATCTAGGGTACAAAAACAGATCTGGATGTAGATCCATTCGGATCCAATCCGTTGCCCTCTCTACTCCCTATATGTGTTAACAGACACAAGTAGATTTGGTTATTAGGTAGTAGGGGTGTCCGTTCGGTTTTCGGTTTTGATTTAGTCCAAATCCGATCCAATCCGAAATATAATTCGGTTTTCAATTTTTCAATCCGATCCGATCCGAATTTCTCTCTTGATCCAATCCGAATTAAAATTCAGTTATTTGGATCCGATCCGAAAATCCGAATTATAATACATTTTTTTTTAGCGCCTAATACAATTATAAAAATAAAGCTTTACAATAAATAAAAGTCTTCAAAATCATGGTTAAAATAAATAGCTCAACGTCAAGTCATTAATTAATTAATACATAGTCTCTCTAATTTATTTTATGTAGTAGTAAGTATTTGAGCTAAACTTCAAAATATACAGAAATCCATATTTATACAAGGTTAATTTTACAATTCGGTTTTCGGTTTGGATTGGATCCAATTAGGGTCAATCCGAAAATCCGAATTTCCAAAAAATCTCAATCCGATCCGATCCGATTTAAAGTTCGGATCCGATCCGAATTGATAATTCGGTTTGGATTGGATTGGATTTCGGTTTTTATCCAAATTATGGACACCCCTATTAGGTAGGATAGTCCAATGATAAATTGATAATAGGGTCAGGGTCAGGATTAGGGCCAAGCTTAAATGACTAATTTTTTTTAGCTTAAATGACTTTAAATGAAAAGGGTTCTGGGGTCCATATAAGATCAAAATGTTTTTTCAATTTAATAGATAATGTAAAAATAATTACATAGATAAATTCATATATACTCCCTTCATGCCTTTTTTTATAAGTTAGAGTTATTATTTTCGCCCGTTTTTTTTTTTTTTTTTTTTTTATAAATAAGTTAGAGTTTCATTTTTGAAATTCTCTTACAACTTAATAATACTTTCTCCGTTCCAATAATATTGCAATAAAGATGAAATTACGCATCCTAAAGCACATTTTATATGTTAAATATCTATAACTGTGTAAAAGTAAAAATTATAAAAAGTTGATAATGAAAAAGTATCAATATTTTATATCTAAATATACATATTATGTTATTTTTTTTTTTTTTGAATAGACATATTATGTTATCTTATGCACCAACAAGAGTTGACTTAAGTGGTAAGCAACTTGATGTCGCTTAAGGGAGGTTTTGGGTTCGAGCTTCACCGTATGCAGAAACTCTTGAGTTGGATCCGGATGTCGTAGTCGGAGCTAAGCTCCAGTAAACCGGGTGGGCATCCAAAAAAAATATGTTATCCTATGCATGAGCACTACGGATACACTAGTTAAAATGCTTTATAATGGCTTTATAACGTTAAGGAAATACACCTCTTTATCTTATAATTTAGGAAATACCCTTCATGGATGGTAATTACGACCCAAAAGGGCCAAAACCATAGAGTACATGTCAACATCTAAATAAATACTCCGTGTATAGCACATTAACACCTAAAATTTCTGTATTGTTGGTGTGTTCTGTGTCTCTGTGGAGTATGCGTCTATGTTGTAAGTCTGCTAGTGTCTATAATCGAGGCTAGGACCTAGCTTCTGACTTGTTTTCACTGCTAACATAAGAGAAAAAAAAACCCTAAAATTTTTTAGTTCACAAATTTTCGTACTCGAGAGTCTGAGCATTCATTATTTTTAATGTGCTTTGTAAATTGTAATATATGGTCATTGTACCTGTCACACAATTACCTTACATTTATTAATTAAGCACGTGAAAAATATAACTAAACCTTCTTCAATTTTTTAAGTTGTACAGATGTATCATACTTCGTATTGATTTAAGGTGGAGTATTATTAGGGTCTGTTTACATTTATTGAAGTGAGTTGAACTGAAAACTAAAATGAACTGAACTAATTGGAGCTGAACTGAGCTGAATTGAACTGAATATTTTTTTTAGAGAAGGAAATTAGAAGCTTAACTAAAATGAACTGAATTGAACTGAATACGCCCTTCGAATTTATTGTTATTTATAACTAATAAATTGCTACTTCTATTTGACGACAAAATATTACTCAGACACACATTGCTAATGACCGTCTTACCCTTGTTTTCAATTGTTATTACTTCCTCATCCCTACTCACCTTCAAATTAAACCACAAAATTCAAACTAACCACTTCACATCATCTAGATTGCCACCACGAGTAATAACCCGGCCACCGTCACCATACCGCCACCACACCAGGCCATCACCACCCTCCTTTAATTTTCAATTCTAATCAAGATGTTTGTTAAAGACGTCTACACCACAATATGGACATCTGTGGGAGATGGGAGATGCCCATCTCCTACAAATGTCTATTCTGTAGTACATACATCTCCTGCAAATGTCCACACAACGGACCAGACATTTGTAGGAGACGTCTTTACCGTGGTATGGACATTTCCTACAGATGTCCATATAGTTCCATACCGTGGCACGAACATCTTATGCAAACGTCCATACGTTTTTGTGATTATTTTTTTTATTATTATCTTAAACATTTACTTAAAATTTAACATTTATTAATTAGATAAAAAAAACTAATAAACAGACTAATTTCTAATTCAAATGCTTACATTAGGAATTAATTTCGGATTTTAAAATTTTTCAAAAAAAAAAAGGCGGTAGACATTAGTCGGAGACTTCTTACCCATGGTAGAGATGTATGTCGCGATGTCTCTACCACGGGTAGGGAAATCTCCATTATACGTCCACAACTCCACACTGTGGGAGAGATGGCTCTACCATGGATAAGATTGATAGAGAATATCCATAGAATATTCTCATCTTAGGTTTAGGATATATTTTGTATAAGACGGAATTTTTGTCTCGAGGGATGTGAGAGGGGTGTATAAGACGAAATTTTTGTCTAACGGTTTAATGGTTGTAATTTCGAGAGAATGAAGTGACAATAATGGAGACGTGTTGTCTCCGACCATTGTTGATGATTATTCCCGAGCTGTTTGGATTTACTTTTTATTATGATGGAGAATATATCCATAGAATATTCTCATCTTAGGTTTAGGATATATTTTGTATAAGATTATCTTTGATATCTGTACATATCTTATGTTACCTAATATGATTAGGTTTCTCATTGTAACCCTATAAATATGATCAATGGAAATCACTATAATAAAGGAGTTTACATTATCTTACATGGTATCACAGCTTAGGTGAGATCTTGGGATCATATACAAAAATTCTCACCCTACCAGTGGGTTAGAAAATTAAACCCATCGGCGGGATATACACAAATTTTTTATGCTTCCGCAAACACACACATATAGATTTTTTTTTTCTTTTCTCAAAGTTTTTTTTTTTAAAAAAATCTTTATGTAGCCTTACGCCTTCCACCGATAGTAGCAACCACGAAAGCCGCCTCTATCATTGGTGACAATCGCATACACTACCGCCTCCCACTACTGGCAGTAACCATATCTGCCAACCTAATCCATGTGCCGCACTCTATTTCCACCTCCTCATGACCAACAATGATTCTTACATTGCCCTATTGATTTTTCTACACATAATCACATAGATTTTGTTTTGGTGGTGGTATACCAGAATAAGGTCAACTTTTGCACATCTCTTTTGCTATCAAGTTGGCTCTTCTTATTGTTGCAGCACTTGGAATCTTTGTGGAGTATTGATTCTTGCTACCTAGGTTTCTCGATCTTTTGAGAATTGATTAATTTCAAACGGTGGAATTTAATCTACTTTTTCTTGCGCAATTTTATTTGTTTTTCTTCAACTGTGATTTCACGTAGTAGTGTTGTGTCTTCTTTCCGATGATGGTTTGATCCCTTAGCTTCTTCATTCTCTGGATCTGCAACTTAGCCCAAGTCTGTGTGCGGCTCTTCTCCTTCTCCTCCGGCCTAGCAGTGCTTATCTCTACTCTATGTAGGTTGTGGATGTTGCTTCTCATCGTCATCACCGGCACATGTCTACTACTTCCCTTTTGATCATGGGTTACCATACAATCCTTACCTCTCGATGCGTGATTCAGATTCAGATGCAGTCTGAGCATCCGATTTTCTCCCGCTCCAACTGCGGGGGTATGATAGAGAATATCCATAGAATATTCTCATCTTAGGTTTAGGATATATTTTGTATAAAATTATCTTTGATATCTGTACATATCTTATGTTACCTAATACGATTAGGTTTCTCATTGTAACCCTATAAATAATGATCAATGAAAATCACTCTAATCGAGGAGTTCATATTATCTTACGAAGACATCTCCACTGGTGGTGTTGCCGTCTCTGACGACAGACATTTGTAACGTAAAATAAAATAAAATAAAAGACTTACTATACTGGCATGCGGCCTAAAAAACAAAAATACTGGCATGCTACGGTGGTGATCTATGGTGACGACCGATGATGATCCTCATCCGGAATAGGGTTATATTATATTATACATGCTTTTGATTCTAATAAAATTGAGTAATGATGGTCCAATATGGAATGAACTAATAATCATGGAATTGGCGATCAAATTTTTTTTGAATATGTCCTTAAATTCATCCGAGACATGAGCAAAATTCAAATTGGAGAAGAATATCGCCCTTGAATTCCCTTTACTGGGACTATGTTTCTACTTCATTCGATTTTCTTGTGCTAGAACTGTCTCGTAAAAACAAAAGTATTGTACGTGCTTTATTGAAAAGATTAAGTTCATAATTTTTTGAAGAATTCTTTATAGAGGACAAAAAAGTTCTTTCTTTGATTTCTTTCTTCGAGAGTGAAGACGTGCCCTCGGGAAGACAAAATCATATCAATACAGATTATTTCGTATAATAATAAATATTCAAATTACACAATTCAAACTAATTAAAAAGAGTTTAACCACACCTAGACCAAAATCTAAGAACTTGCTCTTTCTTCCCTTGAAAAAAAGAACTCTATCTGTCTCAAAATTATGTTCCTGTTTTGACTTTTCTTTATAATTAAACTTTAAAATTTTTGACAAAAATTCGTATAAGTATATAGTCTCAATTTATTGTTTTGTGATATCAATTTTTTTTTATAAAATTTTATTAATACTAGTAATACATAACTAATAGTCAAATATACATCTTTAAAATCATGCAACTTTGGAACATATTATTTTGAAGGAAGATATAAGTAAAGACATGTATCAAGTTGAAAATTCTATAATGGTTGATTGAAAATGACTCTTTTAATGATTATGTAGTCTGTGATTAATGTATTTTTCTCAAATTATAGAGTATATATATCTTAATTTTCGGTATAAATGATGTCATCAATATTTTTTTTATTTATTCAAATTTTAGTTTCATTTATTTAATTTTTAATTTTATTTTTAAATTCCTAACCCAATTATGGCACATGATCGAGCATAAATTATTTTCTTTCTTTAGAAAACTTGGATGGCTATTATTTTCACAAAGATCTCGTACTAACCATCTTATATATAAATATCTAATAGTATGTCCCAAGTTTAGCAATTTAATCATTTTTCTTTTTTCAAAACTAATCATTTCATTTTTTTAACCTTAAAAAATATATTTCTTGGCTGAAAAAAAAACTATTCAATGCATGTCTAAGTTCAATTTGAGATCCCTTCAAAAAAAAAAAAAAAAGGTTCAATTTGAGATCATTTCAAACATAAAAAAAAAAGTTTGATTTGAGATTGGAAAAGGAATTTGGCGTTACAAAATTGCAAAAGTTAATGTAATTCACAATAATGGCTGAGAGTACAGAACAATGGTGGAGTCAAGGTATATGGAATGACACAACAATTTTATGCGAACAAGTTGAACCACATAAAGTTTACAAAGGATTTTGGGAAAATGAATTATATCTTAGAGATACGTACACATCGACTATATTGTGTAATCTTTCAATAATCTTGGGTGTTACTACCTTCACTTGGTACTTGCTTAAGCCTCTTCAAACGCCATTAACGTCTCAAATGATTGTATGTTTTCATTTTCAAATTCGACCTTTATTCTTCTATTATAGCTTTCTTATTTAATTTTTAATGTATATGTTTATGATATATCAATATATTGATGATAATTTTGTTGTTGTCTCCTTCTATGTTGTTTGAATTTGCCTCCTAACCCTCTTTAAATGGTATGTATACTATGTATATAATGGTAGCTTGGCTTGCATGATTAGGCCGTAGGTAAGACATGGGTGACTTTTGTTTTGAAATAGCGACTTTAAGCAGTCTCAAAACATAAAACTGTCTCATATAAGAATTTTGTGGTGTATAATCAACAAATGAATTGAATGATTTATATCTAAAAGGTTCTAAATGTTGTTTGTAGATTATTGGGCATTTTGTCACCTTAAATATTACTTTAAATTTTGTAGGAAAATGGACGGAAAAAAACCTAATGCAAGTTATTTTAGATTGGAATGCGCAAAATTTTAATCTGATCAATTTTGAATTTCACAAAGTACACTCTTCATATTGAATTTTGAAAATTATGACGTCTTAGCTTATTTGGTATGCGGTTATTAACGTAGCTAAAAAATAATGGTTTACATACGTTTGTTAGAAAAATATAATGTTGATGTTGATGATGACACGGATACGTTATTAATATAAGGCACCCATTGTGTGCTTTAAAAAAAAATATTGATGATGACACAACAACGTTCAGTAGTTAAATATTTACCCCTCCCAATTTGATTGGAATTTCTTGGACACATTTTTTATATTAATTCTTGATTTGAATTGATAAATTATTCAAGTATAATCGGATATTAATTCCAAATTATGTTTATGGCAGGGTGGTGTGCTTGTAATGGGACTATTATTTTCGAATCGATTATTCGAGTACAACAAATTGCTACCACCAACAGTTTTATACGTACTAGAAACAATGTCATCAGTAGGCTTCGTATTACAATTATTCATGGTGGGATTAGAAACAAACATGAGTGTGATTATAAGAAGATTACAATTGAAATCTATAATCATAAGTTTATCTGGCTTAGCCCTTGCTTATGTATTCAGCGCTCTTGCAATCCTTGCAACAAACGAGTTCAAGTCCATTCGACTACTCGAAAAACCATCCATAAGCCTCCTCATTTTGGTGGCTCTTAATGCACAAACCTTCTTCATGGTCACATGTCACAACCTAAACGACCTTGGCATAAGCAACTCCGATATCGGTCGTATGGCTTCATCGATAGCCTTGATCCCGGACCTTGTACTAATGGTGACAAACTTGGTCATGACTTTTATTGTACCGCCTTTTTTTAATGGATCTAAACTTGAAAGGAGGAAGGCGTTCATCACTCTAGGGTACTATATTCTAGTATTCTTGGTTTTTAGGCCAATTGTTTTGTACATTATAAGTCAAACACCCGAAGGAAGAAATATGAGGAATTCCCACTTCATGTACATTTTTTTGGTTGTTCTTATTGTAGCTTGGATTGGTGAAGTGCTCAATGAGTTGCTACCGGTTTTTTTGTTTTCATTAACCCTACCGGAACACCCTTTGTCGTCGGTTTTCTCCGCGAAATTGGAAGCTATTACTTCTTGTGTTTTCTTCCCTTTGTATTGTGCAATGCAAGGGCTTAAAACAGATTTTTTCTCTTTGACCAAAAGAGCTTATGAGTTAGAATTTTTGTTGATTGTTGGTTATATTGGCAAGTTTTTGGGAACTAGCTTTACTTCAAGGCTATATGGGGTACCTTTTTGGAACTCTTTAGCCCTTTCTCTCATCATATCATCTAAAGGGTTGTTGGATGTTGCTGCAATTGGGATTATAAGAGACAAAGGCGTACGTTATCAATCTCTAATTTATCTTTTATTTGTCGGGATGATATCATGTTCTTTACATCTTACCTTTACATACTAAATTGCAATAATTAGAACATGAATACAGAATATACACATTGTTAACCTATTAAAATAGATTTTTGAAACGAAGTAGTTTAATATACTACCTCTGTTAATGGTTATCTGTAACTTTGAAATTTTTATACCTCACAACTAATACTCCAAAATTGCAGATAACTATTAACAGAGGTAGTAGTTAATTTAACATATAAGGTACAAATATTACTTTTAGTATGTTCAATTGTTTGATGATTGATTTGCTAACTTGTTTCATTTGATTTTTGCAGTGGTTGAACGTAGAAGAGTACACATTAGCAATGTTTCATTTTTTGATCTTAACAGGAGCATTATTGCCTCTAGTTAGACTATTCTATGAACCATTAAGTCAATACACTTCAATTTTTAGACCAAGTGTGACAGATTCAACCAACAGCAATACATTCCAAACATTAACATGTCTTTACAAGGAAGATAATCTGCCTGGAATTATACGTCTCATCGAGGCGTTTCATCCCACACGAACAAGGCCAATCCCCGTGATTTTGCTCCAACTCATGCCACTAACCGGACGTTGCACCATGCCTATCATGGCACCCTTGGATCATGTCAAGTCATTGCCTATGTTCCGTTCAAAGATTGCATTTTCAAATCGGATAGTTGAATCTTTCTTAAACCTCGAACGCGAGTCTAAAGGCTACACACGCCTTAAGCACTACATATCCATTTCAACCTATGAAACGATGCACAATGATATATGTAGCCTTGCCTATGAAAAAGATGCAAGCCTACTAATTTTACCATTTCATTTGCAAGTACAATGGACTAAGGTAGGGAAAATAATCGAAGACTCTTCGTTATCTATAAGGGAAGTTAATAAGATGGTGCTCGAAAAGGCACCATGCTCGGTTGCCTTGTTGCTAGATAGGGCCGATCCTCACTTAGGTATAATAGATACAAATATATATCAAGTAGCTATTATCTTCATAGGAGGGGTAGATGACTTGGAAGCACTCGCGTTTACTAGACTATTTGGTAATCATCCACATGTTAAGGCGGTTGTCCTTTGGTTAAAATCTCCGAACCAAGATAGGTATAATGCCTTAAATCATGAGGTGATTAAGAATTTTCAAGCTTCCGGTAGAATGGAGAATGAGAGACTAATGACATTAAAGGAGGTGATTGTTAATGATGGCGCCGACACCACTAATGTTTTGCTCTCAATGAATGGTGTTATTGATTTAGTTGTGGTAGGAAGACACCATGACTTTGAATGTGCACCATTGTATGGACTTTCTTTTGATGGGTTTTGTGAATATCCGGAGTTAGGGATTCTCGGTGACTTATTAGCTACTCCGGATTTTGGGTTTTCAGTTTTAGTAGTTCAACAAGAACCGAAGGATGATTTACAAGTAGTGTATGATAAACCAAAATGAGTTTCTAATGTCGATTTCTTGGAGAAATTTGATTGTGTTAGTTGTTATAAACGGAATACACGAATCATCATAGAGGTTATATTTACTTGGCCTATTGATTCCAAAAAAAAGGGAGCATTTTCGGGTTTTGAATTGTTAGAAGGTGATTCGATGCAAATGGTTTTGGTACATTTGGCTAGAAAAATCGAGGAGTCGAGTGGATTTCAAACTTCAAGTGAGGAGTTTATCAATCATATACAAATTGTTGGCATACATTGCACGATACTTCGTGTACATTCAAAGAAGTCACACCCTAGTAGAAAAACTTATTATGGAGAGGTCGGATAAATGTAGCAAGGTAAACCAATTTTGTGGTGAAAGAAAAGCTAAAATGTGATTGTGATTTATCTTGTAATTATATTTCATATGTAGTGACCATCCTGGAGTTTGAGTTTCCTCCAAACTTTAAGAGAAATCAAATTTCATTCCAAATGTTGTATAGTTGAATTGAATATATTTACTTATTTAGATATATTTTACACCTTTTACAATGATTCAATGAACAAATATAGAAGGGAGATTCTACATTATACCCCTGAGGTATTGACTATTCCACGTTGTACCCCTCCCTTTGAAAAGTTCCACGCTGTAACCTTAAGGTCCCAAAAGTGATTAAGTTGTACCCCTACTGTTATCCCTCCGTTACATGTTGCCCTTAGTGGGGCCCACTTTACACCTATTTATTTTTTTCTCAATTTTCGTGCTAAAAAATTTTCCATTAAAGGTTTTAGGGGTCACTTTAGTTTTAAAAGGTTCAAATTGAGCTCGGATTTTGCAAAAAAGTAACGTAAAAGCCCCGTTTTATGAATTTTAAATTTAACTATGAGAATTCAAATTCACAAAACGGGGCTTTTACCTTACTTTTTTTTGCAAAATTTGAGCTCAATTTGGACCTTTTAAGGCTAATATGACCCTAAAACCTTTAATGGGACATTTTTTAGCACAAAAATCGAGAAAAAAAAATAAATAGGTGTAAAGTGGGCCTCATTAACAGGAACATGTAACGGCAGGGGTACAGTTTAATAACTTTTGGAACCTTGAGGTTACAGCGTGAAATTTTTCAAAGGGAGGGGCACAAGTGCACAACGTGGAATAGTCAATACCTCAGGGATATTATGTAGAATTTCCCAATATAGAATAAATGCCGTAACTATGTAATGTATTGGTGTTCAAATTGTAAAATGCCCAAACCCCCTTTTTTTTCTTTCTTTTGAGAAAATTGAATGAGTAACTTAGGAAAATAATTTAAACAATTACTTTGTTAAAAAAAAAAAAAAAAAAAAAGAGAGAAAAAAAAAGGTAAAATCATTATATTGTCAGGAATGGGATTCGAACCCATGCCCTTTCGGACCAGTACCTGAAACTGGCGCCTTAGACCAACTCGGCCATCCTGACTTTTATGCCTAAAAGATCAAAATTAATTTAGTTAATAATAAATAAAACTACAAAAATCAAGTTTATTTTATGATTATTATGAACACAACGAAGAGTTGAAATTATGAACTGCCTACTATGCAGGTTGCTTTAACCATGAATTCCCTTCATCAAATTTCCAAAAAACCCAAAATAAGAATTTTTTCTGCCAAATTTATCACCTCTGTTGCTGCATTTGAAAACCCATTAAATTTTTCTGCAAATTTTGATGTTTTTCCCAGAAATTATATCGACCCTTATCAGATTTTTGCTTCATGGGGCAAATCAAAGGTGAATACAATCTGGGATGTAAGCATTTTACATACCCATTTACTAAAATCAGCTTTTTTTCATTCTGATATGTTTCTTTCAAATTCTTTGCTTAATTGGTATATGAAACTCTCTGCTATTGATGATGCAGTCCAACTGTTTGATGAAATGCCTAGCCCAAGTTTTATTTCTTGGAATATTATGATTTCGGGATGTAATAATAATTTATTGTATGATTTTGCTTGGAGATATTTCTGTCGTATGAGGTCGATGGGTAATGGAAGCAATGAGTATACTTATGGGAGTGTTATTTCTGCTTGTAGTGGTTTAGGGTCTTTGTTGTATGGTAAAATGGTTTATGCATTAACTCTGAAAGATGGGTATTTTTCTAATGGGTATGTTCGTTCTGGAATGATTGAACTCTTTTCGAAGAATAGTCGTTTTGATGATGCACTTCGGTTGTTTGATGATTGGCCTTATGAACAGAATGTGGTTTGTTGGAATAACATGATAAATGGGGCTGTGAAAAGTGGGGATCATGGAAGGGCCATAGAGCTCTTTCATCGAATGCGACGGTTTGCTGTAATTCCTAATAGTATAACATTCTCTGGTGCTTTAGGTGCTTGTATTGCACTTGAAAATGATGATATGGGGAAAAAGATTCATGCTTTGGTGATTAAACATGGTGCAGAGCAAGACGTGTTTGTAGGAACTGGCATTAGTGATTTATATTCCAAGTGTGGACTTATGGATGAGGCAATAAAAAACTTCTTCAGAATGCCCGTTCAAAATGTAGTCTCGTGGACAGCTATGATTGCTGGTTATGTGCAAAAAGGTGATGTTGTTTCTGCTATTAAGTTATTTGGGGAAATGAGAAAAGTTGGTGTTGAGGTGAACAAGTATACTATCACTAGCATACTCAGTGCATGTGCCAAGTCATACATGGTAGATGTAGCTATGCAAATGCACTCATGGATAATTAAATCTGGTTTGGCTGCTGATTCAGCTGTGATCGCTTCTATGATTAGTACATATTCCAAAGCTGGAGAAATACATTTATCTGAACTGCTGTATCTAGAGCAGGATAGCTATGATGATGAATGTTTGTGGAATGTTATGATATCTTCTTTTGTTCAAAATAAGAAAATCGAGGAAGCAATAAACTTATTTTGCAGGATGTTGCTGAATGGTTCTAAACCAGACAGCTTTGCCATTGGTAGTATTTTGAGCATCATAGACTGTCTATACACAGGGAGGCAGATTCATTCCTACATGCTTAAAACCGGATTGGTATTTGATCTTTGCGTAGGGAGCTCACTCTTTACCATGTACTCAAAATGTGGTCGTTTGCTTGAATCTTATGAAGTTTTCCTACAGCTTCCTGATAGAGACATCGTTTCATGGGCTTCAATGATTTCTGGTTTTGCTGAGCATGGATATCCTCATAAAGCCATCAAGTTGTTCAGAGAGATGCTGTTAGCAGGGAGCAAGCCAGATCAAGTGACTTTCATGGGAGTTCTGACCGCTTGCTCCTCACTTGTTACTCCTTTAATTGGTAAGGAAGTTCATGGCTATATTTTCCGTGCAGGGCTTAGCGAAGAGAGTTTCATTGGAGGTGCACTTGTAAATATGTATTCAAAATGTGGCGCTCAAGATTTAGCAAGGAGGGTGTTTGACATGATTTCTCAAAAAGATAAAGTTATGTGCTCTGCTATAGTTTCAGGGTATGCCCAAACCGGAGACATTCAAGAAGCATTGTCTGTTCTCCATGGAATGCTTGTGGCTAATATCCAAGTTGACTCATATACAGTTTCATCTATTCTTGGGTCTGATGCTCTTTTAAAAATGACCAACATTGGGATTCAGCTGCATTCCCTCATTTTAAAAATAGGCTTGGAGTCTGACGTTTCTGTTGGTAGTTCACTAATTACAATGTACTCAAAATGTGGAGTTGTCAATGATTGTCGTAAAGCTTTTGACCAGATAATTAAACCCGACTTGATTAGCTGGACAACTATGATAGTAAGCTATGCACAACAAGGAAGATCTACGGAGGCCTTAAAACTTTATGAAGCTATGACACGTGAGGGCATGGAACCTGATGCTGTGACATTTGTTGGAGTTTTATCTGCTTGTAGTCATGCTGGTTTGGTGGAAGAGGGTTATTCTCATCTGTGCTCTATGTCCAAAGACTACGGGATTGAACCTCACCTTCGTCATTATGCATGCATGATTGATCTTCTTGGTCGCTCTGGAAGACTAAAGGAAGCTGAATGTTTTATTCATAACATGCCAATAAAACCTGATGCCCTGATTTGGGGAACATTGTTGGCTGCCTGCAAACTACATGGCGATGTTGATATTGGAAGGCTAGCGGCCAAAAAGGTTATTGAATTGCAGCCATCTAATGCTGGGGCTTATGTATCATTATCAAACATGTGTGCTGATATTGGGCAATGGGATCAAGTGGAAGATATTAGACATATAATGAAAGGAACTAGGTTAACCAAGGAACCTGGGTGGAGCCTCGTGTGACTCGCTGTTCTGGTTTCTGTAATGCTTCAGTTGAACCTAGCTGGTGATCCTTTTCTTGGTTTCTTATTCTCGTCTCCATTTTTTCCAATACCACATACAAAGTCTTGACTTTGCTACAATTCCAAATCAATGAGGTATATAATTTTAAACATCTACATTTTTACGAAGTTTTGTCCCGGTTGAATGACCTGTCAGTTAAACTATGTGGAAAAAACTACTGATTTGTCTATTTGTCACCTTTCCAAATTAAGTCACTTATATAACACCTTGAAGAAATGATGGCTTAAAGGAATTTTAAAATAAATGATTTCTATTTGAAAGGGTAGTATATTAGTATACATTATTATGATATTGCCCAAGCTTAGAATAATGGTATTTACATGGGACAATAGGTATCTAACTAATTTCATATTGTTAAAATTGTTTTTTTCCGTAGCTCCTGGCTTCCCACAGTGTTAGATTCAATTTCTTCATTGCTTTATTTATTTATTTATTTTATTTGACTTTTTTTTTGTTGGGGGGGGGGGTGTGGGGGGTTAAAAGCAGAACTTGACATAGATAGCAGCCAAAGTAGGTGGCTGGTCCGAGTTAATTCCCCAGTAGGAGAATAGCTTGCATGATCAGCAGTGCCTGAGTTACTAGCTAGTTTTTCAGAAAGTAGCAAATTTATACAGACCAGGGGAGGGGCTGATAAATAGAAAGTTTGATACATATGAGAGCAGTTTAAATGCACTTCCTTAGCCAAGAAATCAGCAAGTTTGTTGGTACTCCTCCATTCAAAAGTAATACTGGCTCCTAGTAGATTGCTAAGCAATTCCCTGCAGTAAATTACCGTAGACATTGGCTTTGAATGTTGGTGTTGCTATATAATCTCTGTGATTGCCTGTTTAGAATCAGTTATGAAATCATTGTTCCCACTGTCGTGCAAGTATCCAATCTGGTGTTAGTTTGATTGCAGTGATCTCAGCATGGATTGAGCATGTTGTGAACCCTTTCCATTGAACGCCTTTGATCCAGTCATCGTTATGATCCCTGCAGACAGCTGCACAACCAGTTTCTTTTGTGGTCAGAATGAATGATGCATCACATCAATCTTGAGAGAGAGAGAGAGAGGAGGGGGCTTTGAACAAGATCTTGGGTTGGGCTTTATGGGCCATTGCTTGATTATTGAGATGATGTTCTTTTGTGTGCATTGACTGTCATGGATTTTTTGTGAGCATATATCAGTTACTATTGCATTACTTGATTTTTTTTTTTTTTTCCTTCAATCTGTAGGAAGAGTTCTCTGGGAATTGGGATGCTTGTGTAGCTAATGGTGTCAAATTGGAATGGGAACATATGTGAAGAGGTATCTTCAATTGGAAAAGATGAGAAGTGTAAAGAGGGAAGACTTTAATTTAAAAGAGATAAAAATGGTCATGCAAAATTACTTGGCCCAAATGAAGAGTTGCTTGACTGTCAGTGTCCCATATCTGCAAGATACCTGGCAGGCTGGCATGAAATATGGTAAAATTATTTTCTTTCAATATATTGGCTAATTAAAATGGTTTAGAAAACTAATTGCAATATTTCTGTTCATCAGAAACAAGGGTAAGGTGTAGTATCGTGAGCCTTGTGACTCCTAAGCCTATCCTCGCAGTGGCCTTGCAGCGAGATCATCCGATTGAGAATGGCATATTTGTTGATGCCAAGTCTCATAGACTCTGGTAAGGCTTATTATTATTGTTATATTATTACTACTATTAGTTTTTGTATTCTATATGCAGCAAATTCTCATAGTTCAACCTCGATGGCTCAATGCACTGCAACTTGTAGAAAGTCATGTACACATACTTATCTGTTTTAAGGACTATGAACTGCAATTACATCCATTCATTCTACCATTTTTTTTTATATTGGTAGATATTTTTTCTTATTCTATTGTTAGAATGTTAGGTCTGTAATAACATTATTCTAAACAATGACCATGTACAGGCTTGTCAAACAACATTGTAGGTCACTTGGCTAGAAGAATAAAAGATATGTACAAAAGTAATTGAGATCAATTGAAAATAGGTTACAGTACACAGATAGGTCAATTTAGCGGAACCATATACCAAGCTAAGCAAAGAAGAAGAATATAGTATACATCGATGAGGTTTATCTTTTTTTTTTTTTTTTTTTGGGGGGGGGGGGGGGGGGGGGGAGACAGGCTATCTTTTGTAATGCATTCTTTGTAACCTTTCTCTACACGATGTCTCTGATTTTGCTTTTGACAGTATTCATTATTCCTGTACAACTGTATCAATCATAGTAACCTTTAAATCCCACAAAGCCTTGTTTTCTAACCTTTCATATAATCATACTTGATACACCACAGCTGTAATGACAGCCAGAGCAACTTTCTTCTTATAAGGTGACAATATTCTCTGTTTGATCCATGTAAACAGTCTAGAGTAGTCAACTGCAGGAGTAGCACACCAGATTTACAAAGTCCCTTAGCCCAGCTGGATTTATATCTCCTCATTCATATAAGACCTCTTCTGAAGTACAAAGTAGCTGTATCAGACCAGAACGCACATTTGTATCCCTTTACACATAAGCCTTGAATTACCTTTCTTCTCTCAAACTAACTATTGTACTGTATTGCTAATATCTGATTTCCTGGCGCTAAAAGAAGTGGAGACAACACAATGCTATAATTTCCAAATTTTCAATTATGCACCCTACATGAGAGTATGAGACGATTTAACTCAAAAACTGCTCATTCTGAGTTTAGTTATATCTTAAGATAACAGTCAAAGAAATTCTTTTATTACTAATTGTGTAGGTATCTGCCAGTTAGATGTTGCTGTGAAGTGGAGACTGTATGCTGTTATAATGTAGGGTGCCTTTTTTTTTTTTTTTTTTTTTTTTTTTGGGTAGGAACTCTTTCATTACTACGTACATATGGCTTGATTTTTTATGTTGTGTGAGCTGTGATTGGAAGTTATCGCGTAAATTTATTGAATAAATGTCTATTTATCTGTTCATCTACTTGTATAAACTCAGGAGTACATCTTTAATGCACTTTGGTTGTCTGTCTAAACATGATGACCTGAACCCAGTAGTCATGTTCAACCAAGTTTAACTGGGATCGTTTTGTGTTTTATTGGTAATCTTAATCCCAATGATTGAATCTAACAAGATGATAAGTTTATGTAATAAAGGGATGCTATCATTTTCTGTTCTTAGTTTATGCCATTTGGATTAGAAATTTTAGGTGTGGGAGCTACTGGTGAACTTTTCTGGTGTCGGGTCTTATGGTCTTAATGGGAGCTTGTAAATAATATAATTTGCTGCTGTCCTACTGAAGGTTGTCATGTACTCAACATAAAATTTAGTACACTAGATCAAATGATCAATATCTGTTCAATAGCTATTTGATTTCGTTTCAAATAAACTTTTGTAACTTTGAGCTGGTGCAACTGACTTCCTTTCGAATAAGGCTCTTTACCTTCAGGTGCTAAAAAACCAGTTTTTTTTTTTTTTAATTTTCTTTTAAAGGAAATTTAAGTGTTCAAAAGTTCATTTGGTCTTCTATACATTTCTGTGCAGGTACATGAGCTGTGAGACTGACATTCTTCATTTATTTGTAGGTCTGCATGAAGAATGAAAAACACGCAGCTGAATATAAGATTTCCAACCCAGCCCCAAATAAGATGTTCGTTGAAGAAAAATCTGATTTTGGAACTTTTGCTGTTGTTGAATTAATTGAACAACTATACAGGAGCTGACTCAAAGACTATCTCAGGCATCAATCTGTTTCTGAGTTGAGTATTAATTTATAGCGAAAACATGCTACAGCCCACAGGTACAGGCTATTAAAAACCTCATTTAGGAACACATTTCATCTCACATCTAATTATATTTAAGCAATCAAGCATGACCCTCTGATATTCAGAAATGCTCACTCTACCCCAGGTGTGCACATATAAATTGATGAATAATGAATTCCCAGAATCCTTAATTGCTTGTGTTGTCAGAGCTAACTGCAGGTTATGATTGTAGAATTGCCAAGAAACCGAGAAACATGTAGGTGGAGAATGAGAAGTGGGGAATCCGGGGAATGATCACAAGGAATGCAGGAAGCCAGGAACATAAACCATTACTCTCACACCACACTTCCCACCACCCCCCCTCCCCTCCCCTCCCCCAATCTTGCCACCCACCCAGCGCACACACCCACATATACCCCTTGCAGCGAAAGTAACTGAACTAATGTTTTTCTCCCAAAGATACTTAGTATCGTGTATAGTTTTACACATGATTATCATTGATCAATGGTGTGTTTTGGGCCTTAATATCATATTGTAGGTGGAAAAACAAACAATGTTTACCATATTTTCACCAATCAAATACTTAGAGGGAAAACATAATTGGTGGAAATGAAAATTTAGTTTTGAAAGTTGATCTGATGTAACCTCTGTATTTAAGACATTAACTGAACTATTCAACGTAAACTTGTAATTATGTATTTGTTATAACATAAGTCGAAGAAGAAAGTGAGAGCATTAAAATGAAAATTGCATCTTGATCATGGAAAGAAAGGAAAATTAGGACTAGATAATTCGGGTTGAGTTACCCATTTAAGGTTTTAACCTGATAAGGCGATAACACGACGCTTCTTACTTTTAAATTAAAATTAAAATAATAAATAAATGTAGGTTGTGACTTTACCTTGATGGAAAAAAAAAATTGGATAGTCAAGCTCATGAGGTCATTGGTTACATGGTGCGATGAACATGACTTATGGTTAGTTAAAGGATATACTATAATATATACCGAATCAAATACTAGGTGTGATTATAGTCGTTGACAAAAAAAAAAAAAAAAAAAAAAAAAAAAAAAAAAAAAAAAAACCCATAAATTCCCATTCTTAAGCTCAGAAAAAAACACATATTACTTAGAAAAAAGGACAAAAATGGAGGGAGAAAACCATGTAAAGGTATATGGAATGTGGGCTAGTACATTCTCAAAAAGGGTAGAATTAGCCCTTAAAATTAAAGGCATCTCTTATGAATATGTTGAAGAGGATCTCCAAAATAAGAGTCAGGCCTTGCTTGAGTACAACCCGGTACATAAAAAGGTACCCGTTCTTGTTCACAATGGTAAGCCTCTTGCTGAATCGCTCATCATACTAGAGTACATCGATGAGGCATGGCCGGATCATGCCCCGAGACTTCTGCCTGATGACCCGTATGAACGAGCTATGGTTCGATTTTGGGCTAATTACCTGCATAACCAGGTATGTGTACATTTAAATAAAATAGCACGTCATTTTAATAAATGTTACAGTTAACGCGAAAATTCTAATTTGATCTTACAAATCACATATCAACATTTGATATTTTGTAGATGCTGGAAAGTATAAGAAATCTGTTCATATGCAATGAAGAAGCACGTGAAAAGGCCCTTAGTGAATTGCATGAATACATGACAATAATGGAGAAAGAAATGATCAATTTCTTCCCAAAAGATGCATCTTCAATCAAGCAAGAATGCCTAGGACTTCTAGACATCCAACTGATAGCAATATTCGGCGCGTACAAAGCTCAAGAAGAAGTGCTCGGCAAGACGGTATTAGACCAAGAAAAACATCCGCTCATTTATTTATGGGTGAATGCACTCATGAACTTGCCTGTGGTACAAGGAAACACCCCTCCTCATGACAAATTGGTGGCTTTGCTTCAGTTGTTTGTTAAGACTAATCAAGCAAGCACTTGAGTTAAAATAGAGCGAAATCTAGTTTCTAATATACTACCTCCGGTCCAAATTACTCGCAACTTTGAGGTATTATTTGTGAGATATAAAATATTCCAAAGTTGCGAGTAATTTGGACCGAATGTAGTACTACGTATAATTGTTTGTGTAATTTGTTGTTAAAAAAAAAAAAAAAAAAAAAAAAAAAAAAAAAGTGTGTTTTGTTTTGACTAGTTTTGTGTAATGTTTGTCTATTTGTGTAACGATGAATGATCGATCAGTTTATTGTACTTTGGCTATGAATAGTAAGCTTAATTATCATTTAGGATTGTTAATTATTTATGTGTGGTTGATAGCAGAGGTTTGGTGATTAAGATATCTAAGACTTATGCTTTAATACTTAGCTTTTTTTTTTTTTTTTTTGAGGCAATTTAATACTTAGCTTCTATCTGTTACTTAAATTGTAATAGATCATATTGTAAGGAATTATAGGTACTACGCAACGGAAATAATCATGAATTATATTCATATAGCACCTAACCAAGGATCTCATGCATAACACATAAAGAGTAAGAATTATACCTTTGAAGCGTGATTCCACTAGCAATCGAGCAAGAACAAGGGAGACAAAGAACCTCAAACGTGATTCCTCTACTTGGTCCACAGGCACAGGTTAAGACCTCCACTAATGCTAGTTAGTCGCGATCGAACTCTTCAATCGACCTTCTACGGAGAGGTATGAGCAACAAATTAGTCACGAACCACCACGAACCACCGCGAACACCACCAGGGTTGGTCGGCCGCAAGTCCAAGGGGGGGAGAGGGGTGCCGTGAGAGAGAGAGAGAGAGATGAGGGAATTGGGATTGGTTGCCTTGATTCACAATTCACTGTAAGTTGATTGTGTCTCTTGTGTGTGCAATCCTAGGCACAGATCTTATTTATAGATCATATCCATAAATAAGAGTCCATGACCAAAACCAATTCCTAATCCCAATCAAACTACACTAGCCCAATCCTATTCATGATTAGTTAAATACTCATAAGGCCCAATAATGGGCCTCTTACTTGCTTAACCCAATACCTTTGTGTGTGACCTCATAGGATCCATTCTAGCGGGCTTTGGGCTATTTTACTAGCCCAAAGATCATCTCTCATAGTCTAGCAACAGATGATGACGCCCCAAGAGAACGAACTTATTATCTCCATAATAGTGATCCTTGATATATCTAGTAATTGCACTTATCGAAGACATAACTCCTTCACATATTTCTGTATCTTTTCTCCTGATCGGGTGGGAGGCCTACGCCCCATAGAAGCTGTCTAACTGAGACTATCCCTTGGCCCGTAGGTCCTGACCATTGATGCATTTGAATTCTTTACCACGTATAGGAAAATGTTCAGTACCGGTTCTTACCTATAATACTGTTCTAGGCCATAGCGAAGGATTTTAAATGGGCGTTAGAGCCTCTATCAACTTACCCCTAAAATTTTCATTTTCATCATTAGTACGGAATAATTTACTTATACATTGACATACAAAAAGTATACAATTGAAATGAATCCAACAACAGACATCTTGCATATAATACTAATCATCAGTTTTATCAACCATCATATATAAAAAAAAAACCACCTATTTGTTGGTTCATTGGTTGAATTCGTTTTTCCTTTAATAAAGAACACTGGCTCTCCAACTTCTTCACTTATCTCTTCTCCTATCATGATACACAACAGATATGATTATGAATTTCGTTAGCATTCTTTATTGGAGCATTTGGCTCACAAGAAACAATGCTATTTTTGAGAACTAAGTAACAACACCGAACTCAATTTTATCACTGGGTTTGTCTATGAAAGAAAAGATAGGCTCAAGAGAGACACATTAGACCCGAAAATAAATTTATGAAGATGGAGAGTGTGAGAGGAGCAAGAGGCTAGAGTTGAATGGGGCATTGATTGCTATAAGGTTTGATGGAACTAGCATTATCCCCTCCCCTCCAAAAAAAATAAGTATTTTCTTTATATAAATATATTTTTTAAAAAAAGATTTAATAAAAAAAATACTATATATTGTACATACAATTTATATTTATCAAATTAAACAATCGAAAATAAGTTTGGTTTGGTGGTTGGGCTTGTATTGTGAGAATCATTTGGATATTTTGTTCCTAGGTTCACAGCCTCACGAATATATTTCATTAATCGGGAGATACAAATTTTAGAGATTGGATATAACTAATTAATAAATAGGTGCAAGTAGTAGTGTTTGTCCCACATAAAAAAAAAATTACAAAATATTTTCAATTTATTACCTAAGCGGGCTACTTCTATTGTCAATTGGTTTTATGATGGATCTCACTTGAGTATGATATTGAGAAAAACTATTCACGTTATTTGAATGGTCAATCATATATTTTACCTATCATTCCAAGAGATTGATAAACCCTATCAATTAAATTTAATTGTTAAATTGGACCACATCATCTCCCTTACGATACCTAAATTGTACCACATCATCTCCAATATAGTATCAATATAGTATCTTACAAGTTATGAATTTTTATTTATTTTGTTATTATATATTTCGAAAACATTTCCTTTTGATACAACAGAAATTCATAGTTATAATGATATTATAACGCAAACTAAGCTTGGGTGAATGTGACATACATGTGTATAGATGATTGTACAAATGATGGGAGGTTTCTATTTATAGGCCTCCATGAAGTGAGCCCCAACATTATAACTTCTAGAATACTTTACCAACTTCCATGCAAAGAATGATCTATACATATATGCCCTAGAAACTTCTATACAAACGGATACAAGATCATATGAACAAGTTTTCGGATATCTCATACAATTCTAGTATCTTACTTATGTACAAAGATGCATTAGACATCCCTAGAGTCATCCTGAGATTTTCAAGAACTATATTGTGCGCTGAGTTTGTATTAGTGAGTCCCATGTTGAAAGTCTTATTGCACTATTTGTGTTCTTTAGCCCAACAACAATAGACCTCAAGGTTTACTTCATTCAAAGAGTATTTGGTTTTTCAATGGCGCATTATTATGTTATTGTCATATGGGTGGCAGCCCATGAGCCGGGCAACCCTTACGCTACAATGTTGCCCTATAGCTAGGCCTATAGCTAGTGAGTAGTGACCCATGTGACGCTAACAAGCAAGGAGGGGTATGAGTCATGAAAATAACCAAGAAGTCGCCGGCCATTTTAGAGAGGCCAATTGCTATTTAAAAACAATTATATATACATACCTGCGTAAACTACATATAAAAATATTTGTTCAAAGGCCAAACAGAGGAGGACATGTAGATGATCAATTAGCTTAATCGAATAAGTTTTAAGAGAAGGTACTTATAATTAGGGATCAAACCATATACCTCTCTTTACACCAAAATTAGACGGGGACAAATATTCTACCTATGATTAATAATATATCAACTCATTTTATTATCTGTTTCACCCCTAATTTGTCAACAACCTTGTGTAAGCAAATGATTTCATAAGCTTGGTTTTAATTTTATCTTACGGGTCAGAAAAAACAAAGTACTCTCCGTGTATTTTATTTTGTTTTGTTTGAAAAGAAGTATGGTCAATATGATGGAGATGACTCCAATATAATTTAATGATTAATCAACAAAGTGCACAACTCATATTTGGTAGAGGGACATAAAAGAGAAACAATAATTCTATTGCGCTGTTAGTAGTATTTAGTTAGAAACAAACTACGTAGTACAAGTATATAATAAGCATAGGGTAATTTGGGAATTTTTATGGAATGTTCTACAGGCTTTTGGATTCCCTCCTTATTGGATCCAAATTATCAAGCAGTGTGTCTCTATAGTCACCTACCAAATCCTTGTTAATGGTAGGCCGACTCAGGTTCTTCGGCCGGCTTGTGGTTTGAGACAAGGAGATCCTTTGTCTCCTTATCTCTTTGTTCTCTGCATGAAAATTTTCTCAGTTATGCTTCGTAAGGCTGAGGCTTCTGGCCTTTTCCAAGGTTTGCGTATTACTCGGCGTGCTCCTTCAATCTCCCATCTGTTCTTTGCAGATGATCGATGCTTTATTATTTTTCCGGGTTAATCCAGACGCTTGTTCTCATATATTGGAAGTTGTTAACCGATTTTGCACCATGTCAGGCCAGATGGTTAATGTCCAGAAGTCATTTGTTAAATTCAGTTCTAATACTCCGGATGATTATCGAGAATTTTTAAGCTCTGCTTTACATATGAGGGCTCAAGATTCTATAGGAACATATTTGGGCCTCCCAGTGGATTTAGGACGTGCTAAATGTCATCAGTTCCAGCCTCTAGTTGATAAAGTATCGCAAAAGCTGTCAGCCTTCAGTTCTCGACATCTTTCTGCGGCAGCCAAGTTAGTTTTAATTAATACTGTGGTTATTGCTTCCTTAAATCATGTGCTTTCACTGTTCAAATTGCCTGTGACAATTGCTGACCGTATCAACCGTCTTCTGGCGCGATTTTGGTGGAAAAATGGTAATTCTAATAGAGGTATAGTGTTAGCCCCTCCTCCGGCCCTTCATTTTCCGAGAGGTTTAGGGGGGTTGGGCATTCGACATGTTCCTACTTTTAATTCGACTCTTCTAGCCAAGCAAATGTGGCGTTTAATTCATCATCCACAGCTTTTAGTTTCGAGGATATATCGAGCTCGATATCCTCACTTGTTAAACTATAAAGCTTCTTCTCTTCCTCCCCGTCCTTCCTGGGGTTGTCGAAGTTTGTTAGATGGAGCCTGTGTTCTTTCCCATGGAGTTATGTGGAAAGTGGGTTCTGGTTCCCAGATTAGTTTGCTTAATGACAACTGGGTTCCAGGTGTTTCTGTTTGTTTTAAGGACTCTACCTCTACTTATGAGTTTCCCACTATGGTGTCACATATTATTGATCCTGTTTCTCAGGCTTGGGATAGTACTCGTATCAGGCAACTTTTTCCCCCTATTACGGCAGATTCTATCCTTGGGATGGAAAGACCTCAGGAAAAAATGGATGACTTTGTCTATTGGAAGTTCACTCGGGATGGATCGTTTACTACAAAATCAGCTTATGCTCACTTATTGAGCCAAACCTAGTCTGATAGAACTTCATCCTCTAATATTCTTCCTGTTTGGTGGAGGAAATTTTGGGGACTTCCAATTCTTCCAAAATGGAAGCTTTTTATTTGGAAAATTTTACATGATGCTCTTCCTACAGCGGCTATTTTGTTCCTAAAAGGGATTCCAATTGATTCTACTTGTGGTTTTTGTCATCATCACCAGGAAACAATTTCTCACATTTTTCAGCAATGTGAGTTTGCCTGTTTAAGCCGTAGTTCTCACCCTTTGGTTAAGCTTCGAACTATGCCTTTGGAACAAGATTTTAATTCCCGGTTGACGGATTCTATTATGGGTATGGCGGTTTCTAAGGATTGGGCCGCTTTGGATAGTCTTTTAGCCTTTTTCTGGGCTATCTGGATAACTAGGAATAATCATCGCTTCCGTTCAGAGGTTTTTTCTCCAGCTGGAGTTCTTGCTGTGGCTGATTCTTGGGTTACTCGTAGTAGTAATGCTAGAAATTTAAGTGATCTTTTTCAGCCCTCTAGTCCTCCAGGATTTGCGATTTCTACTCCAAAGTATTTGGGGTCTGTTGGTTCTTCTGATGGGTATGATATCTGTCTTACTTTTAATGGAGCTTGGAATGCAAAGGATCAACGTGCTGGTATGGGTTGGTATTTATCTTTTACCTCTACTTCACCAGCTGTCTGGGGAGGGGCTCAGGCAGGTTTTGCTTCTTCCGCCCTCCATTCTGAACTGTTAGCTTGTCTCCTCGGTTTAAAGCAAGCTCGTGAAAAAGGTTTTTCTAAGATTCAGGTTTTTACGGATTGTGGCTTGGTTTGTTCTTTGATCCGGGGTCATCTTTCGGATTCGATAGCGGTGTGTTGGACTTTGCGATAAATTAGGCAGATCATTGCAGATTTCAGTAAATTCGACATTTAGAAGGTTTCAAGACAACTTATTGTTCGTGCTCATCATTTGGTTGGTTCAGCTCGTCGTCGTCATTTACTTTGTTTTCGTTTTTAATTTCTTAGTTCTCTTTGTCAAAAAAAAAAAAAAAAAGTATATAATAAGCAAACTCTTCTAATTTTGACTTTTTGATGACAACATCACAACAAATCTGTAGTGTTAGTTAGTTGATTAATTAATAGCAGTCGATCAATTGAACATAGCTAAGAGGATTATGTACTTGTATTATTATATTTCATGGTGACTCCTGTTCTTTTCCGTTGAAATTCAGTTCAGTTCAGTTCAGTTCAACTCAGTTCAGTTCAGTTCAGTTCAGTTCAGTTCAGTTCAGCTCTTAATTTACGTCTAATGATATTGCTAATGATATAAAGCCAAATTTCATTCTTTTAAGCTCTTATTACAACGACAACACACAACAACAACAACAACAAAAACAACAACAACAACAATAATAATAATAATAATACTAATCAATAAGTAATAAATAATAATAATAATAATAATAATAATAATAATAATAATAATCATCATCATCAATAAATAATAATAATAATAATAACAATAATAATTGAAATAATAATACTAATAATAATAATCAATAAATAATAATAATTATCAATAATTAATAATAATAATAATAATAATAATAATAATAATAATAATAATAATAATAATAATAATAATAATAATAATAATAATAATAATAATAATAATAATAATAATAATAATAATAATAATATGTACATTTGTATATACACATATGTATGGTAATAAATAATCAATAAATAATCAAAGATCACTAATCCGTAGTTAAAAATCACTAATTAATAAGTTCAGTTCAGTTCAGTTCAGTCAATCGGAACAGGCCCTATGTTCTATTTTATACTACGTAACAATAAGAATTTTTTTACTATGTATCAATAGGACTTTTTATTTTTATTTTTTTGACAAAGGATAATTAGGACTTTTTTTTTTAATACTAGGTATATCAATAGAAATTTACACTCAAAATTAATTAACCGTGACTTTACAAAAAAAAAATGTAGCAAGTTGTGTGTAGAAAAGATAATGAAATTGATCCAAAGTTTAGTAATAATAATCTTATATTATTGTTAACTATGGAAGGCTTTTTAGACCATATTACTCCACATGTAGGGATGCCACTAATTGAGATCAACATGTAAAGAACAACCTCATTATTTTTAAAATTGTTAAAATTGATAATGATGTATTGATTTCATGAGATCTAAGGTTATCAACGACCAGTTATTGCAAATCAAGCTAACCAATCTTTAAGAAAATAGCTTATATGATTAAAAATCTTGCAAATAAACTATAAATTTAGAAAAATATTGGATATTCTGATTCATGGGGGATATCCAACATGCAAAGTTTGAACTTCTCAGTTCTGTTCTTTCATGCTATTTTTTTAATTAAATTAAAAGGGTTGCTTCGTATATTGAAACAGCAATACACTTCATCCCCTATAAAACAAACAATTTGTTTGAATGGATCAACTTTAGGTCATTTTCAGTTGTTTTGAATTGTTTGTTAAAACATTTTCCATCCTTTTGAAGATGTTCTTTTTTTTTTTTTAATCATTTTAATTAGATACACATAGTTTCAGTAGAAATGTATGTTATATTTATGATCGTGAGTATGTAGTTTAATTTTATGCCTTTTTATACCGTTAAGACCATAAGAGTGTGCCTGAGTAACAATTGAATTCAAATGGTAGTAATGAATGAATACCATATTGAGATTTGAGTGAAGGTGAATATTATACCCCCTTCGTTTTACAATTTCTTTTAACCGTTTCATTAGGAGTCATACATGGGTTAATTCAAATTTTAATTGCCAATTTTATGATCTAAATAAGAAAACGGAAAACATAATTTTAAAGTGACACAAATGAAGAACGGCTCAATATGTTACTCTCGTATTTGATTCCAATTAAAAATGAGGTTTGCATTTAATCACAAAATTTTAGATATTTGATTAAGTCGTGAGCTTATGTCACAGATCACCAACTTTATTACATTAATTAAATCAATAATAAATAGCTCTAACAGCAATGTTATTTTAATTAAAGTCTTAAGCCTCATTAATTAAATGCTAATAAAGCCAAGATTGAACATTATATATATAACGATGTAGTCGTTATTAGATGTTATACCTTGTGAAAGAGAGGAAGAAGAGGCAAAGGTGACGCGAAATCGATGGCAGAAAAGAGCTCAGTGAAGCTACATGGAATGTGGGCGAGTCCTTTTGCTATGAGGGCAAACCTCGCCCTTCAACTTAAAGGCATAGAGTATGAGTACATTGAGGAAGATCTTAAAAACAAGAGTGAATTGTTGTTGCAATATAACCCTGTGCATAAGAAAGTCCCTGTTCTTGTGCACAATGGTCTACCCGTTGTAGAGTCAACGATCATCCTCGAGTATATTGATGAGACTTGGACTGATCCACCACATCTCCTCCCTAAGGATCCCTACGAAAGGGCCAAACTCCGCTTTTGGGCAGCCTATTTCCCGCCAGTAAGTACCCTTTATTTATCTAATTTGTTTTAATACTACCTCCGTTAAATGTTATGTGCAACTTTAGGGTATTATTTATGAGATATATAAAATATTTCAAAGTTGCACATAACATTTAACGGATGTAGTAGTTTTAACTCTGATCAAATAATATTTATAATGGAGTCAATTGACCTCACAAAATCCGTCTCAATATGCCATTATCCATGCCTATTTGTGATTTGTATTGATAAAATTTATAAACTAGATTACTAAAACACGATTGAAAATAATTTAACTACAAAATCTATAAAAATGATTGTTATCATTATCATCACCAAATTGATGATTAGTATAGTACCGATCAATACATAACTAGATGTGTATATATGATACGAGCAGGTGTTCGACCTAATGCGCAAGTCCCTAATAACAGAAGGCGAAACACAACAAAGCATGCTAAATGAGTTGCTACAAAAATTGGATGTGGCCGAAGAAGGAATGAAGGATATATTCCCAAATGGTGCTCCATCATACTCACAAGATGTTAAGCCTGGATACTTAGATATAGTGTTCTACTCGCTTTTCGGAACCCACGAAGTTGCTAGTGAATTCTTCGGTGTTGAGTTTTTAACACCGGAGAAGTATCCGCTATTGGTGTCATGGATTGAGGCATTGAAACAAGTTCCTGAAGTCCAAGAAGTCACACCACCAAAGGAAAAGATTATGGGGTTTTATCAGTACTATCGACAGAAGTTTGTACCACCTAAGGCGTAATAAATGAAACTTTAGTTTGTATAAATCTTGATTTTCTGGAGTGTAATGTATTTTTCTTGAATCTTTTTATTGTAAAATTGTTATTGTTATCCATGAAGTAATGAAGTATGTTCTTTTCTGATTTGAAATTTAAATCTAATTTTGGTTATATCTTTTTAATGATTGTTAGAACTTTTTAACGTTCGATTTACCAGCGAAAGGATAACTTAGTAAAGTGTTTAAGATCTAATAATTACGGAGTACTTTTTAATTTGTAAGCATGCCACTATGCCCAATAATTGAGATCAACAACCTCATAAAATAATGTTGTAGGAATGCCATTATGCCCACTAATTGAGATCAACAACTTTATAATGTAATTAATTTGGTTTAAAATTGATTATACTAACAGAAATCAACAATCGATATACCGAGGTGCATTTATATGTTTGACCACTGATATAGTTAATCAGGTAAAAGTAAAAATTATAAAAATGTGATAATTATAAATCCTAGTCATTATGACAAATTTAATAGGAAGTAATATTAAACCAGCATTACATCTCATTATTTGTTAAAGCATCAACTTTTTAAACAAACACATGTAAATGTCCCACATTGAGAAAAGAAAATAGAGTTAAACACTTAAAAAAAAAAAAAATAATAAAAAAAATTGTATAACTAAACGTTATTTGATACATGACTATGTCGTATGTGCTTAAGTCACTAATTGCCCAATGAATTATCTTATGTTATGACAGATAAAATGGGATATTAGTCATCATATAAAGATTGATACGAAAGCCATGGCAGAAAAAAAAACACAGTGAAGCTACATGGAATGTGGGCAAGTCCTTATGTTATGAGAGTCAAACTTGCCCTTAAATTTAAGGGAGTGAAGTACGAGTACATAGAGGAAGATCTACAAAATAAAAGTGAGTTGCTCTTACAATATAACCCTGTGCATAAGAAAATGCCTGTTCTTGTGCACAATGGTCTACCCATTGCAGAATCAACGATCATCCTCGAATATATTGATGAGACTTGGCCTGATCCCCCGCACCTCCTCCCTAAGGATCCTTACGAAAGGGCCAAACTCCGTTTTTGGGCTGCCTACTTTCTTTCAGCCGGTAAGCACTTATCCTTTTTTTTTTTAAGGTCAGGAGGGGTAAGGGTAAGAAATCCCCGTCCTCAAAGTGTCTCTAGTGGGGATTGAACCTTCAACCTCAAGGTTCAATTCCTACCACTATATCAAGCTTAGCTTTGTAAGCACTTATTCAATTTTTGTTTGTTTGATTTGGTTTGATGCTTTTTAAATGGGTCAATTGACCTCATAAAGCCAGTTTAATTTGAATATCCATTAATCATATGTAGATATACAGCTTAAATATGGTTATACCACCCAAGTGTTAGAATATGATTAGAAATTAAATTATTATTAGGATTGTAATTGTTCTTTTTACATACATAAGTATTGAAATTGTTCTTTCTACATACAAACTAATTAGCTAGTTTACAATAGCTATCTATATTAACGCATTGATAATTAGTACTTACAGACAACTTATAGTAACTATGTGATACGAGTAGGTGTTTACTTTATGTACATTAATTTGATTATATATTTGTTTACTTTATGTACATTAATTTGATTTTAATTCTCGTCGCATATTATACTCAAATAGTCAAATTGCATGGTTAAAATAGTCAAAAAGTTGTCACAATCGGCATTTGGTAAGTCTTACAAGCAATTCTTAAGTCAGAAACTCACCTTACAGAAGTGTACGTAACATTGTCTTATCCAACCCCTTGTTGATAAATAATTAACTTTTGTACAAAATTTAAAGAAAAATAAGTGTAAACCAGTTTTTTTTAAAATTAATTATTTTGAAAAAGAAGCACATTTGATGTCAGTTTCTTGATCATAACGAAATACTTTCTCTACCACATTATATTATTAGCTTCACTAGTCATTTCTAGAGAAGGTTTCTTGTGTATGTAATAAAATAACTAAACTAATTCCAAATTGTAATTAATCTAGGTGTTAAGAGATTGACTTTGTTTTTATACATGTAATTCAAAGTCTTGCAATGTAAGGACATTGACAAGGCTAAAGCCTAAAGCATTATATAAGTGTAGTCATTCCCATAAGTTTTACCCAATCTCACATTTGCCAACCCAAGGCCCTTCATCCGGCTGCTGCCCTCGTCTCCGGTCCTGACACTTAGACCATGGAGGAAGAGAGCTCGTTGCAGCTACACGGAATGTGGGCTAGCCCTTATGCACTTTGGGTGAAATATGCCCTTGAAATTAAGGGCATAGAATATGATTACAAAGAAGAGAATTTAGGAGATAAAAGTGAGCTACTATTGCAATATAATCCTGTCTATAAAAAAGTGCCTGTACTTGTGCATAATGGGCTACCAATTGCGGAGTCCATGATCATCCTTGAATACATTGATGAGACTTGGGCTGATCCTCCACATCTTTTGCCTAAGAATCCTCTTTTACGGGCCAAATATCGCTTTTGGGCCGCCTACTTTCAATTGGTAAGAAAACTTCTCCCTATTTTGCTATTTTTTCTTGTGCAGATGTGCAGCTATATAGTTATATATAGTAATATAACTTTATTTTGTTAACGCTCTCTTTCCTCATAATGTCATGAAAAGCCTTGGGGCTTTTAGGCTTTTAGCCTATCATTAATATATTGTCCTTATTAGGTATTAGGAATATTGGAAAATATATTATTGGTAGTGTGTTATCTCTATTTGTTTCTCCAATTCTCCTCCTTAAAAATTTGTGCATCACTCTTGCATATTTATCAAACACAATAATGTGAAAATTAGAATTTGCAAACTAAAATTGTGGCAAAATTAAGGGAAATTCCCTGTTTCTCATGGTGAGAAACGAAATTTGTTTCTCATGGGGGCATTTTCGTAAATAAATCAACAATTTTTTTAATTATTGTAGACTCCACAGTTGAATAAAGTTAAATAAAGTTGTTGGTTTATTTACGAAAATGTCATACCATGAGAAATTGGGGTATCCTCCAAATTTAATAAGATCTAGTTTATTTAATAGATTTTCTTCTACAGTAATGTGTAATATTATAGTCATTTTTTAGTTAAACTATAATATCCAACCAAATAAGGTTTAATAAGATCAAATCACTTATTTAAATTCAAGTGTACCTGTGATAAAACGTTGGCGTGCCACAGATCTTTCAGACGATGCAGAAAACATTGTTGACAGAAGGAGAAGCACACCAAGATGTCAAAAAGGAGCTGCTAAAGAAGCTAGATGTGGTTGAACAAGAAATCATTCAAGTGTTCCAAAATGGTTTACCATCTTTCAAAGATGTGAAACCTGACTACTTAGATATAATGATGTATTCCATACTTGGAACATCAAAAGTATTGGAGGAATTCTTCAACACTGAGCTTATGACTGCACAAAGGTACCCCCTATTGTTCTCTTGGGTCGAGGCGATTGATGAGAATTTTGAAGTGAAAGAAGTAAGACCATCTAAGGCTAAGCTTCTTGAATTTCTCAAAGCTATGCAACAGAAACAACATATTCCGGCATAGTAGTATGAAAAGCTTAATTAGGTTGTCACATGTCACTGGTTATTAGATATTACAGTAATAAGATGTATCCTTGTATTCAATAAATGATCATATATTCATATATTATTCAAGACGATCATTTTCCAATTTATTTGCGACAAGCTTTGAAAATAAATCGAGTTGTGTTTCTAGAAACAGACTCCTCCTAAACTTGTTAGGGTATAACAAGGTATATCAAGATAGAGGATGTCCCACTTTCTCATGGTGAGTTTGTTTCTCACATGACATTTTCGTAAATAAACCAACAACTTTATTCAATTGTGGAGCCCACAATAATGAAAAAGTTGTTGATTTATTTACGAAAATGCCCCATCAAGAATTCAAGATATCATAAAGCTAATGTTCGAGTGTCCCAGTATCTCTTAGCTCCGCCTAGCAAAGGTATGTCCGAGGGATTCGCCTTGACGCCTAAGTGGACAGATTAGGAAAAAGTTCCCATCATGAGTGGACAGATTAGGGGTAAATCTGTACTATTATGATCGGCTCTAATATAGATGAAGTACATATATTTCTCCAAACTAACGCCTTTTAAAAATATGAAGTTCCGTTGCCGGGAATCAAACCCGGGTCTCCTGGGTGAAAGCCAGATATCCTAACCGCTGGACGACAACGGATTATTGAATTGGATAATAGGTGTACAGTAGTAGTTGATTTGATTATGGACTAACTTTATTGAACTTTTGGAAAATTAACACTCCCAATTCCAAAGTACATAGGCCCATTACAAATTTGATGTACCATGGTGACAAGTGACAAATTGAACCCAAATATATTAACGAAGAGTCCATTTCAAAGGAGGTTCCATAATTTTTATGTATGTAGGTTCAATAATTGAAATGTACTCCGTAATAGATACAGATCTAGACCGTACCCGCAATTCAAAAAAAAAAAAGTCCATTTCAAAGGAGATTCCATTCCAAAATTATAATACGTATGATAATAGGAGAAGAAGCCTCTTAGCCTTATAAAGTGATTAACTCTCTCTTCTTTTACTAATGTGGGACACTTACATGTAGTGATACTTAAAAAGTCTATTTTTGAACAATATGACAACATACTGATTACAGACTAGTACATTACTAATATGAGGGGATACATTTAATCAATCTGAAAATGAGCACTTAAAGAAAACACGGGATTATTCATAACTTGCTTTGACAGCCACGTTAAACCGTCAGAAAATACAGTAAGATCATCTCTATGCCTTCATTGGGAGGTTCTTCTGCCGCATAACATGAAGAAGCTCAATGAGCTCAGGCTTTGATGGTGTCGCGTCATTAACTTCAGGAACTTGACTCAATGCCTTGGTCCAACTCACCAAGAGCGGGTACCTTTCAGCAGTGAACTGCTTATAGCCAAGGAACTCTTCGACAACGTCGAGAGTTCCTAAGTGGGAATACAACACTATATCCAAGTATCCAGGTTTCACTTCTTGGAAAGATGGACAGCCATTTGGGAATAACTCGGCCTTGATTAATTCTTCAATCGTATCCAACTTCTTCCAATACTCGTTCATTGTGTCCTCTGTTGGTTTACCCTGTACTTTTGTTATTAACCCTTTGCCTAATATCTCTGTTGCCTGCCCAAACCAATAAAACCGTACTTAGTTTGTTGACTGTAATCATTAATTATTTGGCTGACACTTTCTTTGTCCGGAATTAATTTGTTTTAATCTCTCAATAATAAGTGCTATGCTATTTCAATTATATCCCCATTTAAAAAAATTAGAAAATGTGTTTTTTTTTTTTTTTTTTTTTTTTGTACATCCTAAATGATGTGTTGTTCATGTTACCTCCTTAATACGGAAAATTGTATAAGATATACTGATAATAAAACATATATACGATGTGTTAAAATTTGATGAAAATGTTCAATATATTGTTGGATATTTTAGACATTTAATGAGAGTACTTAAGTGCATATGATTATACCGTAGCTATACTTGTATATTGGCAAACTTGCAATCAATTAAATTTAAGTACATATTCTGAAACAGAAAGAGTAATACGGGGATACAATTCATAAACATAGCATAAAATAGAGTCAACACAAGTAAAAATAACACAATATCGTAGCGAAGGGGCCAGGGCTAACCTGTTGTATAATTGCAGCCCAAAAGCGATGTTTAGCCCTAAGGTAGGGATCCTTACAGAGGAGATGCGGGGGATCAGGCCAAGTCTCATCAATATAATCGAGGATGATTGTTGATTCCGCAATGGATAGGCCATTGTGCACAAGAACAGGCACTCTCTTGTGCACAGGATTATATTGTAAGAGCAACTCACTTTTGTTTTGTAAATCCTCTTCTATGTAGTCAAAATCTATGCCCTTAATAATAAGGGCAAGTTTGACTCTCAAAACATAAGGACTTGCCCACATTCCATGTAGTTTTACTGAGCTCTCTTCCCCCATTAATTACTGAGCTATCTGCCTATCTCGCCGAATTCAATTGTATGCAGATCTCAATCACTTTAAAGTGTGTGTATTGATGTGCCTTCAAAAAAAAAAGTGTGTATTAATGTATATATAGTTATATACTCTGTAGTAAACTTCATTAATAATCAACGTTGTCAACTTTGTGTAGCGGCAATATAATACTCCGATAATATCTACTGTGATCCATATCAGCCATTAATTAATACTCCATCCACCGAATAATTAGTTTTTAATTTTATTATTAACCTCGTCTTATACAGCTGTGTAAGGCTGTGAAGGCTTGTTTGATTCATTTTATTTTTGCTTATTTAAACTTATTCAGTCTGATGTGATCTGATTTGGTCTGGAAGTTTGATTTGGTCAGATCTGATTGTCTAATTAGACCAAACTTTGACCTTAACTGTACGATAATAAGGAAAAAATGTACAAGTGGGGTCTTCTTAGATTCGTAATACGGAGTAATGTGTATTTTATTAATATGTAATTTTCATAATTTTTTTCATCATGGAATTAAAGATATTTAGCGATAAAAAAAACCTGTACATAAAACGATTATTTGATCTAAACTTATTTTTTAGATCTGATCTTGTTTGAACTTATTTTTTCTGATCTGTACTTATTTTTCTTGAAATATGTAAAAAAAAATAAGGTGAACTAAACAAGTCCTTAAATTGCTGATGTTTCTTTATAAAAAACTTTAGGTCTATTTTTAATAATACCAGATGTATGTATATTTTTATTTTTTCTTAATTTGCATAGCTACAATAACTGAGTAACAGTAATTAAAACAAAGGTACTCGTAGTTTTTTTTTTTTATTTTTTTTTTTTTTATGTAACATAATTATTTTTCCTTAATTATTCATCTATATTTTCACTTTTTCTTATAAAGTACCACCTCTACTTTTCTACAAATTTTGTGTCAATTCACTAAAGCATATACTGCGTGCATCTTGCTAATCGACAACTTTATTTTGAATTTTCAATCAGATTAAGGATGCATGACTACATGAGCTCATTGATGACATATTGACATCTTTCATCCTATGAGTCTATGACAGTATTACCCTTATAATATCTCATTCGACTCTATCATTGACGTATAATTTGTCTTAACTTTATTTTGTCGTCTAAAATAAATTGGGCGGAATTGAACCTTGACCTACATTCGACTCTATCATTTAAATTTTATTTTCCTACATACTATTTTGACAATTTGACAACTTACTTAGGTCATCTTCTTCTAACCTTGAAAAAATAAGTTAAGATTTGGTAAAAATAATTTATTCTAAATGTAAATAAGTTCAAACTACAAACATTTATTTTTCGATTACGTACAGTACTAAAATTAAAGATGTTTTATTCTACAAAATCATGTACTAATTTTAAATCAATTACGAAAATTGATACTGATCAATTACCCCTTTGTTTGGAGGTAACTCTGTCGCATGGCATGAAGAAGCTCAATGACCTTAGCCTTTGGAGGCGTTACATCTTGAACTTCAGGAACCTCTTTCAGTGCATTTATCCAAGATGCCAAGAACGGGTACCTTTCTGCATTGAAAGGCCTAAACCCAAAGAACTCTTCCGCAACATCAGAGCTTCCTAACAAGGAATACAACACTATGTCCAAGTATCCTGGTTTCGCATCCTCGAAAGATGGACAGCCATTAGGGAATAGCTCAACCTTGATTAATTCTTCGGCCATGTCCATCTTGTTCCGGTACTCGTTCGTCATTTCATCTGATGGTTTACCTTCTGTTATCAGTGCTTTACCCAATATCTCCGCTACCTACACATATACCACCGTACTGATTGTTAACTTGTCAATAAGTTTACCTCAAACCCTAACTATTAGTAAAATTGAAGATATAAAGTTTGATATGACCTAAGTTTTAAAAAAAAATTGGTCATATCAAACTTTATATCTCGTGTGGACACAATAATTTGGTATGACTCCATCCAACCACATCAGATCTGATCCGAATTGATACCTCTATATATATGTTGCTTGATATATTTTATTGATACTAGAGCTCAAGTAACAGAAGATTGATCAAGAGGTGAGGAGCTAACCTGTTGTAAATACGCGGCCCAAAATCGATGTTTGGCCTTTAAATAAGGATCCTTAGGCAGGAGATGAGGGGGTTCAGTCCAAGCCTCATCAATATATTCGACGATGATAAGTGACTCTGTAACGGGTAGACCATTGTGCACAAGAACAGGGACTTTCTTATGCACAGGGTTATATTGTAAGAGTAATTCACTTTTGTTTTGTAAATCTTCCTCTATATACTCATACTCTATTCCCTTGATTTTAAGGGCAAGTTTGGCTCGCAAGGCAAAAGGACTTGCCCACATTCCATGTAGCTTCACTGAGCTCTTTTCCGCCATTGATTTCGTGTTACTTTTGCCTGGTATTGCTCTCTTTCTCAAGGTATAAAATCTGATAATGACTATATCTTTATATAATGTTCGTTCTTGGATTCAGCCTTTAATTAACAAGACTTGGTCTTACGAAAAAAAAAGGTTAACATCTTAGGTCAATTCAATATTAGCTAAAGCTTGACTATAAGTCAACTTTGTACAGCAATAAAACTCCAATCACAACACTCCACTTAAAGATGTGCAAGAACAAGTCTTATTGTGGGAGATTGACCCGTTAAGGCATTTTAAAGGGGTATTATTTGTGAAACATAAAATATTTATTTATTACAATTAATATTTAACAGAAGAAGTATAAGTAATTTTACTTACATATGAGCAAATGTTTATTCTCAATTTAGACTAGTATCATTGAGTGATCAAATAGTACCATTAAATATTTAGTGTACTATATACGCATTAAGTAGTAGTAAGTAAATAGTACTATTGGTTCACCTACGTGCATATTTCAATTTTATGGAAAGGAATTCTAAACTTTCACTTACTAATTTACTTTTTTAATTTTTTTTTTCTCCCAAAATTTATCAAATCTCATTCTAAGTTTTTAAATCTCTCTATCACCCAAACATAATAACTATCTCAATAGTAATAAAAAAAACAAAACAAAAACAAAAAAAATTGTTATGGTTTTCTGTTTTTTGGTTTTCAAACTTATATAATATAAGTCATATAATAAAACAAAAATTAGTCAAACTTATTAAAAACATGATACTTTTGAAAGTGACAACAAAAAAGTGGAAACACCTTTTTCTTGTTTCCTGTTTTTGGTTTTTGTTTTCAAAAACACAGAAAACTGAAAATAGAAAACGATGCCAAACAATAATAACTTTTTTTATTCAAAATTTCTATTATAATCAATTAATAATCTTCAAAATCCTTCATTTTTCAAATTTAACTTATTTTAGCGATTAAAATCTTTAATTTTAAGATGGAATTGATGATTAAACGGTATCATTTGTAAATTTACACAGCGCCCCATAAGAATTACATCGTCATAACCCCATCACTAAATTAGGCAATTATTGGATCACCATATCGTTCATGAGCTTTAGCCATCAACTTAATCTTTCATTGAGTTGGTCCTTTAACATCGTATCAAGAATAAGTAAAACACAAAGGTGTATAGGTTCAAATCTATAACATGGCTCATGCCGCATCCACACTTCAAGCGTTAAAGAATGTCATATTATGAGGGGTGTAATAGAGTATGAACAACCAATTCAACAATGATTTGAAACTTAACTACCTAACTAAATCATAAATTGTTTTTTATCAATCACAAAAATAGATAAGGATCATTTAAATCTTTAATTGAGATGGTTCTTCCTCGGAGCATGAAGAAGCTCAATGACCTTAACATTTGATGGTATTGAGTCTTTAATTTCATCCATTTTTATTTAGAAGATGCTTCTTCTTTCACATTTACTAATACATATCTGTAGCCATATTTGAAAAGCATAGGTCGAGATTAATTTAGTAAGACGTTAAATGAATAAAAAAAAAATCTAAGAAATAAAAAGATTTTAGATAAGTGTTGAAAGTAAAAACTAAAAAGTGTTTCATCTAAAAAGCAAAAGGCTCAGTTTTGCATCCAGGGTCGTAGCAAGGGCAGGGCAAGTGGGGCGCCTACCCTGGGCCCATTGTTAGAAAGCCCAATTTTAGTTGAAGTCAAGGCCCCTTAAAATACAAAGCTATAAAGAGACTAAAGACTTAAATATCAGTTTTTATCAAAATATATCAAAAGTTTATTTTTCTCTTTGGTTTTATTCACCCTTGAAATTCGCACATACTGTAATATTTAATTCCCAAAACTAAATTTATTCATACCTAATTATGCAACAAATCCCCATATTTCACTCTATTTCCCTCTTTCCAAATTCTGACCATATTCATATTTTTCTTTTCTTTTCATATAAATCTCTATTCCCTAATTATATCAATTGAAGAAGAAAATTATTATAAATAGTGATATATGGTCTCAATTTTCTACAAGAAAGCTTCAATTATATCTAAAGTTCATAATTCTCCATTATAATTTTACTTCTTACAATTATTTAATCTTCTACATTTCTTGATTTGTTTGATTGGTTCCATTTGTTTATTTAAATTTGGGTGAAAAGTTTCTAAGTCTTTTGTCTTCACTCCTACATAGTTTCACTGAATCGCTATCTATTATTGTAAGGTTTATGCTTTTTTTTTTTTTTATTTATATTTTTTCCATTTTAAAATTTTACATTACCTTTTTATTTTAATTCATTTTTTGAGAACTTTGTTATTTTTGTCTTTTATTCTTCAAATTTGACATGTGGAGTTAAAATTGAAGCGGTTAATCATTTGTATTGCATACCCTACAAGTTAAAAAAGAAAACTACAATTATAAACTAATAGGGCCCCAAATTATGTGTTCGTCCTAGACCATCAAAATCTTAGAAACGGGCCTGTTAATTGCATCTGCCCTCCTAAATGTAACCATGACAACATACGTGAATAATGGTCCTTCTCTTAAAAATCTTTATCTATATGTTGCTAGGGCTGTTCATCGGTCCAAAACCGGACCGGACCAACCCGGATAAGACCGAAGACCGAAAATTAGAATTTTAAGAACCGAAGACCGGACCGATTAAGTTAGGACCGAACCCGGACCGGACCGAAAGAATCGGTCCAAAACCCGAAACGGACCGTTTTGGACCGATTTAAGAATTTTTTTAAAAAGAATATTAATTTTTAATAAAGTCAAGGAAAACACAAAAAAAATATTGGAAAAACGATATTGTAACGTCATTTTTGCGTCTTTTTTTGTATGTTTAGTGCAAAAAAACTTATAAAGTTAAAGTATTCTAAGCTTATTAAGGATAATTTTAAACGTTATTTAAGGTTTCACACATATTTTTTATTAAAAAATCGGTCCGGTCCAAAACCCTCGGTTTTGGACCGGACCGGACCGGACCGGACCGAAGACCGGAAAAATGAATTTCAAGACCCGAAGAACAGACCGATTAATTCGGTCTGGTCTGGTCCGGGTTCGGTCCGGGGTGATCCGGTCCATTTTTTCGGTCCGGACCGATTTATGAACACCCCTATATGTTGCTACGGATAATACATAAAAATTCTCTACATCCATCCTTAGAAAATGACCTTACAACTTTTTACCAGTAACATTTAGTGTAAGAAGAGTCGACATATGATTAATAATGGGACATCAAGAGAGTGATAGATGGCTCAAGTAATTAGAGCTTCCTTCTTGATTTTACGAGATCTTGGGATCGATTCTCACCTCACTCTAAGAAATTCTCCAACAAAATATGTTTCAAACTAACTAATTTAGTAGCACTCAACACTTTAATTTCATTAATTAATCAATAGTCTAAAAAAACCTTTATTACAAACATTCAGTTGTCTAGCTATTAGAATACTCAAATTAAGGACACATAATTTATTTTCGAAGCTCACTGCTCATGTACTTAATCCCTTAAACATTATAAATCACAATAGTTTTCAATCAATTAATCGATAATGATCAATCACGCCTTTGTTTGGAGGTTACTCGCTCTGATCTGTCGTCTGGCGCGAAGAAGCTCAATGACCTTAGCCTTTGGAGGCGTTACTTCTTTAACTTCAGGAACCTCTTTCAATGCCTTAATCCAAGATGCCAAAAATGGGTACCTTTCTTCAGTAAAAGGACTAAACCCAAAGAGCTCTTCCGCAATATAATCAAAGCTTCCTAATAAAGAGTACAACACTATGTCCAAGTATCCTGGTTTCGCATCCTCGAAAGATGGACAGCCATTAGGGAATAGCTCAGCCTTGATCAATTCTTCAGCCATGTCCATCTTGTTCCGATACTCGTTCGTCATGTCTTCTGATGGGTTGCCTTCCTTTTGCAGCACTTTACCCAATTCCTCTGCCACCTGCACATACCATATCATAATACTCCCTTCATCCAAATCATATTAGTTTTCTCGTAATTAAGGATATGACATGAATTTATTAACGAATTATGCGTTGACTAAACATATTGAAAAATGAATAGGAAAGATTGAGAAAAATCAATTTGCTTGGTGAATTACTCCTATCAACAATTAGTTTTAATTTAGGATTGTATGAATCTCCTAGACGTATAACAAGTGATCCAATTCTAATTCATCAATAAATTCAACCCAAACCGTAACTATTAATGAAATTGAACATATAATTGTACAAGTTTGATATTTTTCAATAAACTAGGTAAAAGATGAAAGAGTAGTGATCGATGAGCTAACCTGTTGTAAATAGGCGGCCCAAAATCGATGTTTGGCCCTTAGATAAGGATCCTTAGGCAGGAGATACGGGGGATCGGTCCAAGTCTCATCAATATACTCAAGGATGATCATTGACTCTGCAAGGGGTAGACCATTGTGCACAAGAACAGGCACTTTCTTGTGTATAGGGTTATATTGCAACAGCAACTCACTCTTATTTTGTAGATCTTCTTCTATGTACTCGTACTTTACACCCTTAAGTTTAAGGGCAAGTTGGACTCTCGTAACGTAAGGGCTTGCCCACATTCCATGTAGCTTCACTGAGCTCTGTTCTGCCATCGATTTTATGTCTCTTTTGCCTGGTCTTGCTCTCTTTCTCAAAGTAGAACATGTAATAAGGATTACATCTTTATTTAATGTATGTTCAATCTTGGTTTAGCTTAATCAACAAGCGAAGACTTAGAAAATAAAAATAGTCAACTTAGTACAACAATAATTGTATAACAATCCAATTAAAACACTTCATTTAAAAAGATTTGGTACAGCAATAGTTGGGGGTGTAATTTGAACAGGGCCGTCCCATATATTTTGGGGCCCTGTGCTAATTTTAAAAATTAGGCCCCAAAATTGATATTATTTTTTTTAATAAAAAATTTAATAATAAGATAGAGTGAAATTCTAATTTTATATTTTTTTTGTTTTTTTTTTTCTTGTAAAGTAAAGTACAATTTTCACTTGTAATGGTTCCCATGAGATTTGAACCCTGCTACTCTAGGTGTGTAATAATCATTGTTGTGATTTGCCGCTCTACCACTACGCTACAACATATTTTGTGAAATTTTGATGCATCATATATGATATATTGTAAATTGGATTTTGGGGCCCTTTTAATTTGGGGGCCCTGTGCGGTGGGGCTGGTTGCACAGCCTCATCACCGGCCCTGAATTTGAATATTCATAGAAAGTGATCAATCTATTACGGAGTACTGTAGTTATTTGACACTATTAGAGCTGTCAAAAGTTGACCCGACCCAAAATACCGACCCTAACCCGACCTATTAACCGACCCGTCTGAACCCGAAAAAAATGGTGACCCGAACCCGACCTGAAACCAACCCTAGACCCGAGTTGACACGAGTATTTGAGACCCGAACCCGAACATTAACCGACTTAGAGACGACCCGACCCGAATGTAATCCGTAAATTATTGACCTGAATCGAACCCAAACTGAACCGAAATTGACCCAAACCCGTTTTAACCCGTCAAAACCCGAATTCAACCCGACATGTTCCTAACCCGACCCGAATTCAACCCGACATGTTCCTAACCCGACCCGAATTTAACCCGACATGCTACAAACCCGACTTGAATTTCAACCCGACCTGTTACAAACCCGACCCGAACTAACCCGAATTGTTATTGACCTGACCCAAATTCAACCCGACTTGTTATTGAATCAATATGTATAGGTCGTTATCTCATGTTGGTTTTGTAATGGAAATTGAATCCTAACTCTATTCCTTCAATATTTCACTTTGAATTTTAAGAGGTTAGTTTCACAACACGTTTTTGGAACGAATTTCAGGGACGAAACATGTTTTTCGCAAATTATTGTCTTGAACCGAACCCGACTCGAACCCGAGAATGACCCGACTTGATTATAACCCACAAATTATTGACTTGAACCGAACCCAACTTGAACCCGAGAATGACCCGACCTGATTATAACCCATAAAGACCCGAATTTAACCCGACCTATTCTTCACCCGACCCGAATGCAACCTGACCTTTTACTAACCCGACCTAAACCCGACCCAAACCCGATAAGATGTATGACCCGACGTGACCCGACTCAAGCATGACCCAACACAAACCCGACCCGCATATGTTATGACATTAACCCGTATTGACCCGACTCGAGATGACCCGACTCACACTAACCCGACTCAAACTCGACCCGTTTACCCGAATTGACAGCTCTAGACACTATTAATACTACTCGTTGACTATTACTCTTTTTAAACCGAGGAAGTGGTAATGTGGTATATTTCCTAAAAGTAGGGGTCCTAACACGCGCTATATGGTTAGCCGTTTGAGAAGAATAATTACAGTTATATGCTTATTAATGTTTTATGACTATTTATATGTTATTTTGTTGTAATTATTTGCAAAGATGACTCTTTGTTTATGATTAAGGTTTACACATTACTCAAATTATATACTCTAACTAAGATACTACAAAACTACAAGTATTTTGTAACTTTTAAATAATTCAATAATGTAAATATTATTTATTAGTAAAAATTAATATTGAAAAAAAAAACTATTACCATTCCACGGTAGGATATATACTCTAACAATGTTACGACTAAACTTTGGAAGATGTAAAAAAAAAATTAAAAATAAAAAAACTTTGGAAGGAAAAAAACCATTACCATTCTACGGCAAGAAATATACTCTAACTAAGCTACTACTGACAAAACTACAAGTATTCTAAACATCTAAATAATTTAATAATGTAAATAGTACGAATTACGGAGTATTTATTAGTACAAATTATATAAGAAGTGTTTAGGGTAATTTTACCCCGCCACGTGGTCCAATCAGAGGATGACACGTGTCAGCCTCAGGATGGCCCGAAGTGGACCAATCCCTGCTTGACACGTGTCACTCCAGAAATTAAGGAAAAAAGGCGGCCTTCAGGCCCAAATCCCGAGAAAGCCGCAAAGCGGCGCAGCCCACCAATGATTAGGGTTCAGTGACCTAATCAGGGGCACAATTTCCAAAGACCCTATAAATAGGGAGATGTCTCTCATTTTGAGGGCACGTTTTACCATTTATTACATCTGCATTCTCTCACATCAGAGAAACACCTGAGCTTGAAATCCGAGCAGATACCCCCCTAAATTTCCGTTCTCTTTATTCCGTTTCAAGTTACTAACTTGACCGTCGGAGGCGGAGCTCTAACCACCCGAAGTCTCCGTTATTTTGCAGGTACAGCTCAGCCGGATCAGACTTCGTGACGTAACTCTCCTGAGGGACAAAAACACCCAAAACAAGAAGGAAAAAAAATAAAAATAAAATAAAATAAAATAAATAAAAAACACTATTATCATTCCACATAAACTAATCTAGTTAGGTACTAATATCTTTTTACCTTTTTTTTTTTAATTGGGGACAAATTGGTAAACAAACATTTTGATAGATATAGTTGTCTTCACATTATTCATAAGAGAATTTTCAAACTTTTTATAAGGTATGGAAAAAAGGAGGCAACTATTGCTATGGTACGGTAAATCTTAGTGCATGTATGCTGAGTCCACGAGCAAACTCACATGTGAGTGAAAGTGTTATCACACATTAATTGAATGAAAGTAAAGTGAATATTAAGATGTATATCCCACATTGAAAAAAAAGGAAATTTTTGTCATAATTTAAAATGGACATTCGTGACAAGTGCGGCCTAAATCCGTTTCTTAGGCGCAGCCCTTGTATAAGATCTGTGAGGCGATCACGACGCGGCCTTAAATCATCACCCAGACTTGGTTTTTTGTCTCCTTAGTGACCAAGGATACAAAGATACGACCTATAGAAGTGATCCTACACAAGTGTGGTCGTACCCTTTAGGTTGTATTCGGTTACTAAAATATTGTTTTTTATTTAGTTTCACGGTCAATGTGGGACTCTTTATTACCTTTTTATTTTTAATGATCTACTCCATATTATAATATGATTATTCTTATAGAAGTAGTATTTTATTAGTTGTAACATTGCGTGTGTTGTCCTTGCGCATGATACCCTTATACTATAAAATTTCTTTCTTGAAATCAATAGTGAAATTAATTGAATTAGTATCTCGATTATAGTTTAAAAGTGCAATTTTGTTTGATATTTTTAAAATTTAATTACATTTTATCATACTTAATCTCTGAAGTTAACAGGCAATTTCGATTCTTTTACTAATGGGCCATGCTCGCGGCCGCGACACTGTCGAGATTGTAGATGTCCATAAAAGAAATGAGGGTGTAGTTTGAAGAATCGTGGAAAGTGATCGAGCAATTAGTTAACAAATTTTATTAGTTCAAACAACACTATCAATACTAGAACTCGTATTCGTGTTACATTTTGAGAGTGAAAGAGTTGTAAATTTCTGAAGAAAGAATGTATGTAAAATTTAGTTATAGACCTCTTCAATAAGTTAAGAATGGTCTACTGTGAGTATGTATATGTGGGTATGATTTCTTGACCTAAAATTTTCATATCCAATTTTACAACGTACAAAAAATAAATGCAAGTGGTTTTCATGGATAACATAATCAAGATGGTAGATAATTTTGAAAGTCAAAGTTACACACCATGAACACAATGGAGGGAGTTTTCATTACAATCTTGATTAGTATGTGTTGTTCTACATTAATCGAGTGAAACTTAAGTAAGTATTGAAATATGTATCCCACATTCAAAAAAGATGAAATTGTATTCATTTAAGGCTAAAAGACTACTCAGCTACTCCCCTCAATCCCTTATAGAGTCATAGCCTGATTATTCATTAATAAAACTATTTCCACCTTATCAAAAATATGCAAATTCAGATAAATAATGCACTAGAAAAACCCAAATAAATTGTGAAATCAACAATGAATTGAAACCTTATTAACCCTGCTTAAATCATAAATAGTTTTGTATCAATCACTAAACTTAATAATGATCATTTATCCCTTTAATTGGAGATAGTTCTTCCTCATAGCATGAAGAATCTCAATGACCTTAACACTTGATGGAGTCGCATCTTTAACTTGAGGAACTTCACTGAGTGCCTTGGTCCAAGACGCCAAGAACGGGTACCTTTCTGCAGTGATATGCTTAAAGCCATAAAACTCTTCGACGACATCATAGGTTCCTAAGAAAGAATACAGGACTATGTCTAAGTATCCTGGTTTCGCTTCTTGGAAAGATGGACAGCCATTTGAGAATAACTCGGCTTTGATCAATTCTTCGGCCATATCCATCTTCTTCCAGTACTCCTTCATCTCATCTTCTGTAGGTTTACCTCCGTTTGTCATTGTTTTGCTTAATATCATCATTATCTGATCATACCATACAATTATTTTTATTGTTAGATATTAAAGAATTTAATACATACTCCCTCTATCCAAAATTACTCTGTCTCTTATTTCTCAAAATTAACAATATTAATAAATTATGAATTACCTTGCATTTAGTAAGTGACACAACTCTTGATCATGAATGAATTAAATTAAATATGTTGACACATACCACTGTGTACATATTTAACCAATCAAAATAAGTGGAACACAAATGACAAATGAAAAGTGACACATTTAACTACGTAGTACTATAAATGAAATGTCGTGACCATACGTACCATCAAGTACTACGGTGAGCACAATACTTAAGTTACAGAAGATCATCAAAGAGTAAGGGGCTTACGCTTACCTCTTGTAAGTACGCAGCCCAAAATCGATGTTTGGCTCTAAGGTAGGGATCCTTAGGGAGGAGATGCGGGGGATCAGGCCAAGTCTCATCAATATATTCGAGGATGATCATTGATTCCGCGATGGGTAGACCATTGTGCACAAGAACAGGCACTTTCTTATGCACAGGGTTGTGTTGCAACACCAACTCACTTTTGTTTGCTAAATCCTCTTCTTTGTATTCAAAATCTATGCCCTTAATAATAAGGGCAAGTTTAGCTCTCAAAACATAAGGACTTGCCCACATTCCATGTAGCTTTACCGAACTCTCTTCCTCCATTATGAGTTTTGTGAATGTGTGTCTTTTTTTTTTCTCTCTCTCTCCTGAATCCAAATTAAATTCTAGAGGATGTGTTATATATAAAGGTTTTTGTAACCTTCATATTTGACCATTCTTAAGGAAAGAAATGCCAATTGGTTTAAATCTTCTTTCAATACAAAGTACTAGCCATTCTAGTGGATGTGTGGTAAAGGTTTATGTAACCTTCATTTTTGACAATTCTTAAGAAAAATAAATTCTAATTGGTTGAAATCTTTTCCCAATTCAATTCAAAGTATTATTGATTTATGGGTAACAAATTAAGATCACATACATTGTATTTTAACAACAAATATATTTTAGGATTTTTTAGGAAATCACCAACATTTTTATTTTTATTTTATTTTTATTTTTTTTTTTTTTTTGAGAAAGCACAAACTATTCTTCTCGTTTTAGTAACAAGGACAAATAACAATTACGGAGTATTATTTATGAAATTTACCATAATCCATATAGGAAAACACAAGGACTTGCCCATGCATAATCCATGTAGCTTTACTGAACGCTCTTCCTCCATTACAACTATGGCTCGGATGTGCGTCTTTCTTCCTCTTTCTCACATAAATCAATTTTTAGTGGATATGTTGTAAAGGTTTTAGGCACCCTGGCCTTGAAAAATAGTATCAGCTTCAACTAGGTTAACATCTTCCCTCGAATCAAAGTATCAGCTTCAATATAGTCAACTTTGTCCAAATAAACTATCATAACTCGCATTCGTGTTAAGTTTAAAGAATGAAGGTGTAGTCATGTTGCAGATCTCTAAAGTAAAACGATTTAAGATCTAGTTAGGGTGTGGGCGTGTTGCACCAAAGGTTTGAATCACACAATAGATTTCGAATTTGGGGGGGAAGGGGGGGGGGGGGGGGGGGGGGGGGGGGATACTGTAATTAGTTCAAAATGTACATGTGTCTATAACGTTATGGGTCGTATAAAATGCTGAGATATGGATGTAGCTGAATGCGGAATGAATCCTAACTAGTGATTCTGACTTTTCAATATACAAAACACAAATCTATGGACATAGGATTGTCACATGCCAACAAAGCTCAATCTTGTGTAGGATAAGTCCGGCTAATTGCAGCACCTCTTCATCAAGGTAGTACTTGAGCTGTAGCCGTAGTCCATTATCGTAAACAAACATCATAGAACACCAAAAGTTACCATTGTCATGGACTCATGGTATGAATAATGCAAACCAAGAAAAACAATGATACCATGGCGGAGTATATGCTTTAATAATTAAATATGATAATTTGAGAAACCAGGCTGAAAAGTAGTAAACCAAAACAATCACCTCAATGTAATAATAGGCACAAGTACGGATCGTAAACAGGGTTCTTCCTAAGTCATCATCATCTTCTCTTAAAAACAAAATTTCTTCTGAGGAAACTAAGACAAAAAAAATTCACAGCCGCTCTAGTTCTTGGAAGCCTTTTCTTTAGTCTTCTGAATCTTCAATACCTTCTTCACAATCTTCTGCTCTTCAATTAAGAAAGCTCGGATGATTCTGAAGACACAATGAGCAAAAGAAGGAATTTGCATTAAAACTAGATGGTATGAAACAATGGGGTGAGCTAGATTGCAGAAGTGATTAGCATAATAGAGTATGAGAACATAGTCGACAAACCTTTCACGGACAGCACTGCCAGATAGAACACCTCCATAAGGACGGTTGACAGTACGCCTGTTCCTGGGCAATCGGCTTCTCTTGTACTCAGTAGGCCTCAAATGAGGAATCTGCAAAACAATAACCAAGGAATCAGTAAAAAGATGTCCTCAGAATGAATATAATACAAGGACAAACAAGTACTTTAGCAAATGAAATCAGTGAAACAGCCATTGTCAAATGAAATCCTGAGCATATAAGATACATCAAAAATTACACACTACATGGGAAATTTTTCTTGTTCACTCTGAAGAAGCAATGAAAGCAGCTAAATTAGGATCCTTTTATCTTGAAACCTGTTTAAAGTGGAACATAAATGAAGGAACAATGACTAATTACATTTGTATATACACATCCCAGTGACAAGATTTAAATATTCACCAGGACACAAGTCAGACAACCAAGCCTAAAATATGAGTAGCAACATATAGTCATAACTCATAAGATCCTCATACATGTAACATAATTCCTAAAAGAATCGCACAGTGAAGCATTCAATACTGACTTGACCAAAATAAAGTACCTCTAAAGGTGAACAAGTTTGGAAATCCCACATTTTAGTCCAAACAAACCCATAAACACAGAGCAATGACATAATCAAATTGTATCCGAAGACCGTGTCAATTAGGCTAGAGCCAATATCTACCCATAATCCCAAGTTAAACATTTTAACCAAAATCACAATGCTAGGATAACAAATTCAATACTGACTTGACTAAAATAAAGTATCTCTAAAGGTGAACAAGTTTGGAAATCCCACATATTAGTCCAAACAAACCCATAAACACAGAGCAATGGCATAATCAAACTGTATCCGAAGACCGTTTCAATTAGGCTAGAGCCAATATCTACCCATAATCCCAAGTTAAACATTTTAACCAAAATCACATTGCTAGGATAACAAGTCAAAATCGTCAAGCGGTAGCAATTCCAGCAATCAAGCAACACAGTTCTTTTAATATACCTCAGTCCTCAATACATAAATGAATATGATGACTTCAATTTAGGTTTACTTCAGTGAAATGCACAGTATGAACTATAACCACTTCACCTTAATGTTGTGAACACTATTGTATATGCCACTTTCTAATACAGCCACAGAAATCCTTCGCTATACATTCACAGCTTCACCCCATGCAAATTACAATTGGAATTTGGAACTTCTATTAGAGGTTCATATAAGTAATAGGGTATAGTTCAAATGTTATCTAACAAAGACTACAATGTTCTAAATTCTACCGTAACAGAGGTAGTAAGAAATTTAAGATGGAGATACAAGATACAATATCAATCCCAGATTAACACAGCTTACTACAACAAATAATATCAGCAACACAACTATGAGCAATAATCAACGAAATGCCTTCCCTCAGCTTACAATCATCCATCACAGAATCATCAAATAATCAATTCATTGCTTAACATAATAAACTAATGATAGTCTTTCAATAATAACCAGAATTCAAACAAACAAAATACCACATTCCACTGGTATCAACCAGTAACAAGATCATACAACATACTCCATGTTTCGCTGTCAAACTACTAATTCAAATTACACTATCAATGCGACTAATAGTGCCAAATTCAGAACGTGCATAAACAGATAATCAACAATCTGCATTTGCAAAATGAATCAGAAAAACAAAGAAAATGAGACATACTCCTTGAATTCTCTTTCCAGTAACAGGGCACTTTGGGCCACTAGCTCTCTTCTTTGTAGTCTGGTAAACCAACTTTCCACCTATTAATCAAAATCCCAATAATCAAACCAAACAAAAACTAACAAATCAAAACCGATTCAGCAAATTAGCAAAACCCCACAATCATAATCAAAACCCAGTAATCAAAAAACCAATCAAATCAAAAAGATTATAACTTTACTTCAACATCATGCAGCATTACAATCAAAACCCAGAAATGAACAAAAGAACCCCATGAAATGGGGGAAATTGAAAAGAGAGGAGAGAGAAAGAGGAATAACCAGGGGTTTTGACGATGCGATGTTGGTTGGATTTGGTGGCATAGCTATGGCGTTTACGGTAAGTGAGACGCTGCGCCATTGATGAGTTGTTTAGTTTCTCTCTCCTCCTCTTCTGCGTCTCACACTCTCTCTCTCTCTCTTACTCCAACGGCAGCAGAGGTTATGATAGGTTTGAGGAGGCGAAGAAATTAAAACCCTAATCTGTTTGTGGGAAACCTAGATCTAACGGTTTGTGTTGTCAAACCCTTTTTGACGATATAGATGTTGCCACGTTATCTCCTTTTTATTTGGTTTTTGTTTTTTTTGGTAATTAGTGGGATTTTTTACAAATTACAATTCGCTGTAAATTGAAATTCACAAATATGTTTTCCAAAAAAAAAAAAAAAAAAAAATCACTTATATGTGTTCAACCACATAATTAGTCGCTTCACAAAAACTGTTTAACAATAATTTAATAGGGTTACCTTTGCGACAGAGAGCTTATCGCAATGTTTAAATGGGATTACTTTAACAAGTGGGGTTATCTCTTTACAGATAATGGTTAAAACAAAAGCAAAGAGGATGCTCGAATGTATAATGGGATTACTTTCTTACATTAGTTGGTACACGGCTAAATTGGGGTTGCTCTTATGATATAGGGTCTTTTCAATAGTTCTCTGTAGTGTTTTGGGTATCGATTAGAAATTGATTTGCCTAAATCAAATTCTTCAAAACTTGCCTGGTATAAATATAATGTCACAATGTATAGGTTAGTATGTTACGAGTTACTATTAGCCTTTTAAAAAGTATTGACTAAAACTTGTCAAGATATATATTTATAAATACTATTCCAAAACGTGTAGACATGACTTTTACTGTATTACATTATTTTTCCATCAATTGTTTTTGCTTGCTAAATACCGCCAACGTTTTTTATCGAACCGCCAACAAAAGTAATGAAGGGAAAAAATTACCCTTATTCATCCCCATTTGGTTTTCTCTCTCCTTAGTCCATGAATACTCAAACTCACATGTGAACCACCACCACCCACACCACCACAAAATTAAAAGCAACCACCACCATTATGAGTCAACGGCCACCACCACCACGAGTCCACGACCACCACCATCAACGCCCACAACCACCAGGAGATTATGTTGCCCAACATACAACATCCGTCGAAAAACGCTGACCCACCACCTTCCCTCATCGGCTGAAAGGTGGTGTTGTTTATTCCGACGATCTACAAAACCGGCGCGCATAACCAGTCAATCGAGACAGTAATCAGCGTTCAAAACCGGTTACCGTGCCGGTTGACTAGTTTTGGACGCCGGTTAACCGTGATCAACCGGAGGCCAAAACCGGTCACCCTGCATGGTAAACAGTTTGGACGCCGGTTACCGGTGCCGTTCACCGATTTTGAGAGTCGATTTCCAGTCCCGTCAATAATTTCACCGTTGCATTCGTCGATCCCCGCAGCCTTTTACTCGCCGACCCCTTTACTGTCACAAATCTGTAACCACTGTCGCCGCTACCATACATTGACACACCACCGCTTCCCTACATTATTATGTTGTCGCTGCCCTTCACCTCCGCCCAATGTGGTTGTAGTTGGTGACAGGTTGACACTTGACAACAATGGTGATTGTGGATGGTTAAAGAGAGGAAAAAAAGAAAGAAAGAGTAATGGTATTATTGTCTCATAACATCAAATGTTGGCGGTTTTGATAAATATTGTTGGCGGTGTTTAACACCTCCCTTAAAATGGCTTTAAGCAATGTTGGGCTAAGCCATGGGCTTGGCCTGCTAACCTAAGACCTTTTTCAGGCTCGGGCCGGTAGCCTGGCCCAAATCCATGGATCATGTTGTCGGGCCTAAAATTGCATAAACATGGCCCAAACATGACCCAAGCCCATGGGCCTTTATGGGCAGGTTGGCCCGGCCTTTGTGCTTGCCCATAGGCCCATGAACATTCCTCAATATATTCAAATTTTCTTGCATTTTGTAAGTTATGAGATGGCTATATATCCAATGAATGATGGTTGATTATAAAACTTTGTTATTCTTCATTTTGATTAATTAATAGTTAGTTTGATATTTTTTATATTTGTAATAGGATATTTTGTTATACAATGGAGTTGGGCATGCCCACGACCTATTTACAGCTTGTGGCCCTTTTAAGTTCTTATATGGGGCCATAAAACGAGACATAGACCGTGTTGTGCCTACGTTCAAAATTACTTGGCATAGGCAAGGCCCATGGCCCAACACGAATTGTGTCAGGCAAACAATGTGCTAGTGCTTGGTTGGGCCTAATGGGGCGACGGACTAGCCCGGCCCAATGTCATATTTACTAATACTAATGACTACATCAACACTTAACCTTGTAGGCAGGCACTACTAGTTGGTAAACACTACATACTAGTGTCAAGATTTCAAATGTATCCTAGAAACTGCTACTGCTACTAATGTGAAAATTATAGTGTCAAGATTTCAAATGTGAAAATTATTATGAAACGAAAAGAGTACAAACAAAGTACAATATATTTTAAGTTTCTTCCAAAAACAAAGGGGCATATTATAGAATTTCCCCTATATCGATAAGTTAGAGAACTTAATTTTTTTTCTTTTAATATTTGATAAGTAAAAATTTGTCAATTGTAGTCATTTAAAGTTTGTATATTGCGAATTGTAGCCATTTACAAAAAAAAATTACAAAATGCAACCCAAAAGTACTAATAAGTTGTCATCCAATTCAATTTTTTCATCGATTTGCACGTCAAAAAAAAAATTTCGTCAAGTTTTTAGGAGTTATTTTAGCTCTTAAGGGTCCGAATTGTCAGATTAAGCTCGAAATTGACAAAAAATTAATGTAAGTGCCTCTTTTTCACGGCAAAAAATAGTTGCACACAAATCAATATTTTTTTGATAGGCAAAATGTGGCATTTACATTTTTTTGCCAATTCTTAGCTCAATTCGAATCCTTAAGCGCTAAAATGACCCTTAAAACCTTTAGAAAACATTTTTAAGCACACAAATTGACGAAAAAATTGATTTGGATGGCAATTGACAAGTTAGTAGTACTTTTGGTTTGCAATTTCTAACTTTTTTTTTTTAAAAAAAATGGCTGCGATTTACAAAATACAAACTTTTAGGCTGCAATTGACAATTTTTTCTTCCTTAATAATAATAATAATAATAATAATAATAATAATAATAATAATGGAAAATTGACAAAAATTATCTCAACCTTTTCCCGTTCACTCAAAATAATCCCAAATTTGGATTATTTTTAAATAATCCGAATTTTGACAAAAATTATCTCAACCTTTTCCCGTTCACTCAAAATAATCCCAAATTTGGATTATTTTAATAATCCGAACTTTGACAAAAATTATCTCAACCTTTTCCCGTTCACTCAAAATAATCCCAAATTTGGATTATTTTTAAATAATCCGAACTTTGAGGGTCATTCGATCAAAATGATCCCAACCAGTCACTTAACATGTATAACAGGTTAAGTTGTCATGTGTCGCTATTTAATTGGCTGAAAAAAATAAAAAACAAAAAATACCAACTGCTTGAACCTCCATCCACTACCACCCTCTCCACCATCTAGCCATGACACCATGTCGGAACACTCATCTCGCCGTCGCCTAGAAAGATTCTCCCCCGTACAAGCGTCAGCGACGCCCCTCCCTTGAATCACAAAAACACCCATATCGCAACTCGAAACCCCAAAAAACCCTCCCACACCCGCATTAAACCCCCAAATCAGCCCTCATTGTAGGGAATTATAGGTACTACACAACGGAATAAACATGAATCATATTCATACAATACCTAATCCCAAGATCTAATGCATAACACATAAAGAACATATAATCGTACCTTTGAAGCGTGATTCCACGTGCGATCGAGCAAGAACAATGGGAGATAAAGACCCCAAGTGTGGTTCCTCTACTTGGTCCACGGGCACAGATTAAGACCTCCACTAATGCTAGTTAGTTGCAATTGAACCCTTCAATTGACCTTCTACGGAGAAGAACAAGCAACGAACCAACCACGAACCACCACGAAACACCACACGCGCCACCAAGGGTGGTCGGCCGTGAGTCCAAATGGGGAGGAGAGGGAGCCGTGAATTAGAGAGGGAATTAGGGTTTTGGGATTGGTTGCCTTGATGTCAAAATTCACTGTGTGTGAATATAACTGCATTTTGAAACCCTAGGCATGGATCTTATTTATAGATCTCATCTCTAAATAAGAGCCCATGTCAAAAGCCCAAAACCTAATTATAATCTAACTATGCTAGCCCAATCCATTTCATGATTAGTTAATTGCTCATGAGGCCCATTAATGGGCCTCTAACTTGCTTAACCCAATACCCTTGTGTGTGACCTCATAGGATCCATTTTAGCGGGCTTTTGACCATTTGACTAGCCCAAAGATCATCTCTCATAGTCTAGCAACAGATCGATGTGACGTCTCAAGAGAACGAACTTATTATCTCCATAATAGTGATCCTTGATATATCTAGTAATTGCACTTATCGAAGACACAACTCCTTCACTCATCACCCTGGGTACCCTTACAACTAGGGGTTTAGAGGGTGGGGGAGGGCCGATTTGGGGGTTTAATGCGATGGGGGAGGGTTTATTTTTGGGATTTTGGGTTGTCGTAAAACACATTTTGGGTGGTGATTCATTAGGTTGGGGGTTTCGAGTTGCCTTTGAACAAGTTGCTATGCGCCGTCAAGGTTGGGGGCGGGCAGATCTGGCCGGGCGGGGTTAGGTGTTGCAGACATGGTGGTGGTTGGCCAGATTTGGGCGGGCGGAGTTAGGGTTGGGGGTTGCCGGATTAGTTGTGTTCGGCCGGTAAGGTTAAGTGAGTGTTGGTTGTGGATTTTTTTTTTTTTAAATAATTTTTTTCAACCTATAATGTGCTTACATAGTTACATGTGTCACTTAAAACAGTTTAAAAAAAAAAACCTCTTTAACAAGTTACCGGTCACTTGGGTTTATTAAAAGCGAATGACCCCTAAAGTTTAGATTATTTAAAAATAATCCAAAGTTGGGATTATTTTGAGCGAACGGCAAAAGTTGAATTAATTTTTTTTTCAATAATAATAATAATAATAATAATAATAATGTTTTGCTTATTTTTTCATAATAATTTAAAGGAAATTTTATATTTTAACACCCGAAAAAAACCCAAAAATGCAAAAAAAATATATATATATTTTAACACCATTTTTTTTTTAAGAAAATTGATTTTACCACCACTTAACAGATTCCGTCCAAGAATCCGTTAGGTGGGGTCCATGCTGTCACATGTTCTTAAACTATTGGTTTTAGAAAAAAGAAAAAAAAAAAATTACAGCCACCCAAACACCACTACCGCCACCAACACCGCATCCCTACCCCCACACGCACGGCTTCAACTCGCCGGCATCGTAACCCACCCCCCTGCCCAACCTAGACCACCGGAACCTACCCTCCTCCACAGTTGCGACCACCAAAACGCATCTCCTCCCCATCTCAGCGCACTTTTGACGGGGCTCTTCGATCTTCTTTAAAGCGTATTGTTACTGCTTTAGGACTTGGTTTGGCGATTGGCAGTGGCAGCTTGCCACCTTACCATTTGCGTTTGGAGGGCTTGGTGTTTATTCTGCAGGTGATGTTCGGCATTATGCTTTTCTTGCTTCTCGGTTACAGTTTGCTGGGTTGCAGACAAAGCTTCTACGACATGCTGACATTGTTGTTCATGGTCGAGCTTTTGAAGATGCTTTGAGTCTATTTAATGGCGCGATGGAGTTTGATTTTGTAAGTAATCCTAGTGAGGTCGCTGCCCCGAAACTGATGAAGAAATTGGCAGATATATATTTCACGTAGGTTACCGATTCTACAGAATCCACCTTTTCATTACCCCTTCGTCTATCAGCATTGTGGAAATCTCAGCAGGGAGATCACACGTCTGCTTGGCTTCGGGACGTTCCTGTTTCAGGATTGGGTCAGACTATGAACACAAAGCTTACCGATGTGTGTTATGCTCCCGATTGGGTGTTCCGTTGTTCTCTGCCTCGACACCGTGCTCTGCTTGTTCGAGGGTTTTTCCAGGGGATGTTTTTGGCGATCACGCGACGTCGTGTGCTGGTATCGTGGATATTAAACATAGACATAATGTTGTTTGAGATACCTTAGTTGATGTTTGCTATTGTTCTGGGATTTTAGCAAGGAAAGAGGTTGACATTGGGTTGTCTGGAGGGAACAACAAGTCCCTCGGACCTGCTGGTGTGTTACTTTATTCCTGGGATCGTGGTCGCGATATCTGTGTAGATTTGACAGGATCTTCTCATTTGACACGGTCAGGGCTATATGACTTTATTTCTAGACGGGTTGTGGCTGATGCAGCTCATCGGAAGCGGGTTAAGTATGAGGCTCATTCTCAGACGATTGGATATGGGCTCATTCCCTTCTCCTTTTCTTCGTTTGGTGAATTAGAGAAGGAGGTTGTCGCGTTGCTTAAGCAAGTTCAAAGGTTCTCGACGACGCAAGACATTGGAGAAACGTGCTGCAGCTCATATTTTTTACTAGGGTAGGATTTGCTATAGCTAGAGGAGTGGAGGCTCAGATTGTATTCCGGCTTCCCACTAATTTATTGTAGGTTGTATGACTTTTGTTTTTGAGATATAATAATAATAATAATAATAATAATAATAATAATAATAATAATAATAATAATAATAATAATAATAATAATAATAATAATAATAACCATGTGATAATAATAATAAAAATTATCTCGGTTTGGGGCGACTAGGGTTGGGTAGTTTTAGGCTTCATCACCGGCTTCCACGTCAATTTTCCGGCTTCTTCTCCGGCGAAGTGTTAGGTCTCAGGCAAAGGGCGTTTTCTGGGTTCTTAGCAGGCAACAACTACGCAATTTTCCGTCGAAATTCATCAGTCAGTTCAGGGCTTTTTTCTGAGAGGTTGCGCGACCATTTTCAGCGGTTTTCCAGCAGCAGCTTCAAACGTGGTCTACTCTGTTTTTAGTCGTGATTTTGGGTGCGTTTTTTGATCGATTTTGGTGCAATGTTCAGGCGGCTTTTGGGTCTGTTTTGAGGGCTGTTTACGAGCTGGTTTCAGGCTGGTTTTCAGGCGACATTCTGGTCGATTTTGAGGCAATATTCAAGTTATTTCTGCTCTGTTTTCAATCGTGTTTTTGGGTGCGTTTTTGGAGCATTTTAGTGCATATTTCAAGCGGCTTTTGGGTCAGTTTTGAGGGCTGTTTGCGGGCTGGTTTTCTAGCAAAATTCTGTTCGTTTTTTAGGCATAATTCAGGTTAGTACTGGTCGAGTTTTAGGCTGTGTTTTGTGGCAGTTTCGGGTGCAGTTTCGACTGCTTTTGGGTGCAGTTTATGGTCTGTTTCTGGTGCATTTTCCGGCGTATTTCAGGTCAGTTTTCAGGCGTTTTGGCTCTGGTTTAAGTCTAGTCGTGGACTGGTTTTCTGGTCAATTTTTGGCCAGTTGTTTTAGTGCGTTTTGGTGGTGTTTTTGGTGTGTTTTGGGTGCAGTTTTCAGGTAGCTTTATAGGGGTTTAATTGGAAGTTTCCAAGTGTCTCTTGGGAGGTTATTTGCAGCCTATGTCGGGAGTCACTGTGAAGTTTCATTGTCCGTTTGTGGGTCTTAGTGGTTGTCAAGATGGGAGTGGAAATGGCCTTACTCGACGTTCTCTAATCAGGCATCTTAGTGATCGTCATTGTTGTATCGGTGCGCGAGATATCACCCGACATTCTCTTACTTCTTATTTGGCTGTTTATAATGAGGCAGAAGTTACTTTTAGGCGTATGGGGATTTGGTTATGTGGAGTTTGCTATAAAACGCACACATTACGTTCTAAGTGTCGTCATGATAGGGATGTGGATGTGTCACCCCCCTGATGAAGGAGATGGTATTGTTCGTTTTGTGCTTCATAATTTCACCAAGCCGCAAGCTCCTTCTTCTCCTGCTCGAGTTGGTCATGTGGATGGTGAGGTGCGAGATCATAACGGTGGTTTTGATGTGGCTCTCCTTGATTGTTTATTCTCTAAGGGGTTTCGCACTGTTAAGTCTATCCCTCCCAAGTGTCGTTTGGGGTTTTCTCGGGTTTTGAAAGGTGCTCTTGATAAGGTGATCTCTAAGCCTGATGACATTTCTAATTGGGTCTCTTTGTTGGTGTTACCTCTTTGCATCCTTAAAATCTTTCGCCCGCGGAGTAGTCGTGAGTCTCGGTCTTCGGTCAGACGTTGGCATCAGGAAGAGAGTATTTCCCGTGCTATTTGTTCTTAGAGTGTAGCGGGTGGTAATTTGCAGCTTGTGAGGGAAATTTTGGCAGAGGATTCTCCTACTTTGTCGGCGGTTGATGATGAGGACATTGATTTGGAAGAGCGTAATATAAAGCAGTGTCGTAGGAAGATTTGCGATGGCCATTACACTGCTGCAGTTCGGGTTCTTTCTTCTTCAGGCGTTGCTCCTTATAATGACGCCACTCTTGCGGATTTACAATCCAAGCACCCTTCATATCAAGCTCCATCCTTGCCTGATATACCTATTGATCACCTTCATCTTGTTACGACTTCTGCTGTTGTTTTGGATCGGATTAAGAGCTTCCCTCGTGGCACATCATGTGGTAGGGATGGTTTGCGTGCTCAACATCTTATGGATTGCTTAAGTGGTGCAGCTGTGGCAGTCTCAAATGAGTTGGTTGACTCTATTACCGGGGTGGTTAATCTCTTTCTAGCTGGAAGATGTCCTATGGAATTAAGAGAGTACATTGCCAGTGCTCCTCTTACGCCACTTGTCAAGCCCGGTGGTGGTATCCGTCCTATTGCTGTGGGATACGGTTTGGCGGCGTCTCGTTTCGAAGGTGGGTGCTGTTATGGTTGGTCAGTCTTTAGGGAGTTACTTTGATGGCCTTCAATTTGGTGTTGGGGTTTCTTTAGGTGGTGAGGCAATTCTTCATGCGGTGAATCGGTTGATTGAGGACCGTGGTTCTGATGTGGGTCTATCTATGTTGTTGGTGGATTTTCAAAATGCCTTCAATCTGGTTGATCGTTCGGTCATGTTAAGTGAGGTACGTCGCCGTTGTCCGGGCATTTCGTGATGGGTTGAATTCTGCTATTCTAATCCAGCCAGGTTGTACTATGGGGACCAAACCTTATGGTCATCTCAAGGGGTGCAGCAGGGTGATCCCCTTGGTCCTTTGCTTTTTTCTTTGGTTTTACAACCCCTGGTGTGTAAAATTAGAGAGACTTTTGATGTATGTCTTCAGGCTTGGTATTTAGATGACGACACGATTATTGGTGACACTTTGGTGGTGGGGCAAGTTCTGCAGTTGATTATGGAGGAAGGACCTCGTTCTGGGTTATGTCTTAACGTGGAAAAAACTGAAGTTTTCTGGCCTACGGAAGACCCTCGAAGCAGGATGGTAGGTGTCTTTCCGCCTAATATTGCTCGACCTTTGCGTGGTGTTAGGTTGCTTGGAGGTCCCGCTAGTTCCGATTCTGGTTTTAGTGGTGAGCTTGTGATGCAGAGGGTGACCAAGACCATTGCCCTTATGGATAAGGTCGCTATGCTCGATGATCCTCAGTGTGAACTGTTGTTACTTAGGGCATGTACTGGAGTTTCAAAACTCTACTTTGCATTACGTACTTGTCCTCCTAGTACTTTTGAGGTAGCTCAACGCACTTTTGATGGAGCTCTTCGATCTTCCTTGGAGCGTATTGTTACCGCTTTGGGGCCTGGGTTTGGTGATTGGCAATGGTGGCTTGCCACCTTACCATTTGCGTTTGGAGGGCTTGGTGTTTATTCTGCAGGTGATGTTCGTCACTATGCTTTTCTTGCTTCTCGGTTGCAGTCTGCTGGGTTGCAGACACAACTTCTTCGGCATGCTGGCATTGTTGGTCTTGGACGAGCCTTTGAGGATGCGTTGTGTCTGTTTAATGGAACAGTGGAGTCTGACATTTTGAGTAATCCTAGTTAGGTCGCTGCCCCTAAACTCATGAAGAAATTGGCAGATATGTATTTCACAAAGATTACCGCTTCTGCAGAATCTGCTTATTCTTTAACTCCTCGACAATCAGCATTATGGAAATCACAGCAGGGTGATCACACCTCTGCTTGGCTTCGGGCGGTTCCTATTTTGGGGTTGGGTCAGACGATGAACGCCAAGACTTATCGCTGTGTGTTGTCCTATCGGTTGGGTGTTCCATTGTTCTCTATCTCGACGTCGTGCTCTGCTTGTTCGAGGGTTTTTGCTGGAGATATTTTCGGTGATCACGCGGTGTCTTGTGCTGGTATTGTGGGTATTAAACATCGGCATAATGTTGTTCGGGATACACTTGTTGATGTTTGCTATCGTTCTGGGATTTCAGCGAGAAAGGAGGTTGACATTGGGTTGGCTGGAGGGAACGACGAGGCCCTCAGACCTGCGGATGTGTTACTTTATTCATGGGATCGTGGTTGCGATGTCTGTGTTGATTTGACAGGGTCTTCTCCTTTGACACAGTCAGGGCTATCTGACTTTATTCCTGGGCGGGTTGTGGCTGATGCTGCTCATCGGAAGCGGGTTAAGTATGAAGCTCAATGTCAGGCGATTGGATATGGTTTCATTCCCTTCTCCTTTTCTTCGCTTGGGGAATTAGAGAAGGAGGCTGTTGCGTTACTGAAGCGGATTCAGAGGTTCTCGACGACGCAAGACATTGGGGCTCGTGCTGTAGCTCATATCTTCACTAGGGTAGGATTTGCTATAGCTAGAGGAGTAGGGGCCCAGATTGTATCTCGGCTTCCCACTAATTTATTGTAGGTTGTATGCCTTTTGTTTTTGAGATATAATAATAATAATAATAAATAATAATAATAATAATAATAATTTTTTACTTATTTATTTATTATACTTTTATTAATTTTTAATGGGAGATCTTTAAGCTTGTTGGCAATCTTGGCATCACAAAAGTTCTAAGAATGAAAATGCAATACTACTATTCAAAGTAATCGTGGGCACAAAAAATTGAACTCAAATAAGGTCAAATACTCTCGTACCCAGTGAACATTCGATTATACTCTCATAATTTACGCGATATATTATTTTTTTTTATTAGCAAAATTCTTAATTTTCTACTAAATTGTAAACCCTAAACCCCTAATATTTTTTATTCGAATCAGTAGATCATTCAATTATGGCATTTCCAGCAGCAATTCGATTTACCCCATTAAAATTCCCAGTTCAATTTCAACTAATTTCACCTAAATCATCTCAATCAACTCTTTTCTCAAAAACCCTTAATTTCAAGCATTTCAGAGTTAATGCTTCTACCTCGGTCAGTTCTTCTAATGTATCCGTTGCTAATAAGCCCTCTACTTTAAAAAAGGTAAGTTTTTAAATGGAATTTTGTCTATTTTTCTATTGAAATTTGTAAAATTATGTCATTTATAAGGAATTCTGGGTTTATTTATTATGATAACATTGTATTTATAAGTTGTTGAATTATGGAAGAGGGTATAGAATTACTTTCTGATTTTCATTAGTTTTTTTTGTTGAATTTGTTTTCAGAATGATTATTGGCAATGGAAGTTCAGTGATAAATCAATCAATATATATTATGAGGAACATGAAAAGGAGGGTTCTCAGCCTAGTAAGAATATGCTTATGATACCCACAATTTCTGATGTTAGTACAATGGAAGAATGGAATTTGGTGGTATCAGAAATTTTGGAGCAGGATGTTGACAAAAATTTTGAGGTTACTCTTGTTGATTGGCCTGGTCTCGGGAACTCGGACCGGCCGAAATTAGATTATACTGCGTATGTCATGGAGAAGTTCCTGGCTGATCTGATTAATTCTCCTGTCAGTCCTGTGTTTAAACCAGGTGTGCTCAAATGGCTATCTCATACAGTTATGAACATTTCATATTCATAGGTTACGAGTTGATTATGTGTGTTATAAATTTTGGCTGCAGAATGTATGTGTGTGTTTGTGTGTTTTTGAAGTATGACGACTTGATGAGCTTTGCTGCATCATATTGGTTTTGTCATATATTATAAGTTATAACCATCTGTTATGTGATTTGCATTGTGCTAAATGCTGTGATAGATGGACTTGAAGTACTGAAGACATCCATATCTATGGGCTGCACTCAGTTATCTCTCTAAACATTTTGTGCTTATGGTCTGTTTCGAACCTTCAAAGTATCATACTATCATACCCTTGTCGCAGTGTTTGTTTAGAAAACAAGTTCTTTGGTAATGAAGATTGAAGACTGATGAGCTCTTGTAACTTGTATCATTTTGTTGCCGAAGCTCCTGATTTCTCATTGTAAAATACTCTGACTTTACAATGATGAGGTTTCTATCCATGTTGTGTACTATCCTTTTTCAGTCAGTAGTCACATCATATATTTGTTCTGCTTTTAATATTGCAATGATTGTAAATTATTTTAGTAATCTAAATATTAATATTCTTTCTAGTAGCTAGTTTGCCTGCTTTGGGAGTATCAATACTGTTTGCTGAAACATAAGTATATTAAAGCGAGGTGAGGTGAAGGGGTAAGTATTGAAGATAAAAAAAATTCTTGTAGCTATTATATACTTAGTGGTTGATGGTTTACATGGAGGAATAGAAGGGAATTTAGGTAAATTGAGGGAAAGGAATCACAAAGGGGATTTCTTTGTTATGTTTGGTTTGAATCCTATTTAATTCCCTTTTAAAGTTGTAAGATCTAAGATGCTTAACAAGGGAATTCAGTGGATTCAAACCCTTTTCCCCACCTCTTCCCCTCTTGTTCCTCACACCATCCGTATCACCTTCATTTCAACTTCCATCTCTCCATCCATTACTTCATGTATTGTCCGTGGCCTTGTCTCCATGATGGTCTCCTATTTGCATTAAAATTGGCAGTGCGGCACCTCACATAGGAAGGATTCCTTCATCCTTCGAAGTAGACTTAAGATTCCACGCTCTGCCTATTTGGATTAATAGTTTGTTTGTTGCTTTCAAGAACAAGCATGCTTTTGAGAGTAAGCATCGTATCTCGTGGTCAAGGTTTCTTGAAGTTTGGAGTGCCCTTATTTGGAGACAAATTTTTCATTGTAAATTTTAAACTCTGTGTGTGTGTTTGGGGGGGGGGGGGGGGGGGAGGGAGGGGGGAGGAATAGTACAAATGGGACTTGTATGTCTGTGACTTTGTAGTTTATAATAACCTCATGATGTTGGAATTTTGTTATGTTAACTTCTCATTTCAGCCTGTCCCTGTCTTAGTCTCAATTAAAATATCTCTTAGTCTCTAATAGAATTAGATACTGTAACGAATCTGAGCAGGCCACTTGTGCTTTATATAAACAACAGCTGGCAGAGGAAAGAACAAGGTCTGAGACCTCTGAGCATTATCTCAACCAAGTTGGTGAGGCACAACCATACCAAGCAACAGCAACTTAAAGTTGCAGCCACTAGTTGGCACATTTGGGATAATGACAAAGGGTAGTATTTGTTAGTTAAAATCAGAAATTCTTGCTTTTACATTGGTTTTGCTGTGTGACCGAACTCAGTCCATTACAAATACTTAATAACTATCAATTGCATAGTAAAAATGGTACTTGAATGTCTATGACTTCGTACTTTATACTAGCCTCATGATGTTGGAATTTTATTATGTTTTAACTTTTCACTTCATCCCGTCTTTGTCGTAGTCTCTATTAAAATATTAGACCCTCTTCAATGGTGAGACTTGAGTGAGTTTTTTTTTAAGAGAGAGAGAATATTTTTTGCAAAGGATACCAATAAGTTGGTATCTAAATTTAGCAGCTCCAAAAGAAAGTTGCTAAGTTTAGATAATCAACTTTAAATCTCATTTGACAAAAAGTGTGGGCCCTTATCAACATTATAATATGTTTTGTAATTTATTTTAGTTTTAATTTTATTTTTTTTCTAAAATTAATAAACTTATATATGATTTGGTGGGCCATAAATTGAAAGTGACTTTAGTATACTTTAGAAAGTCTCACCATTGGAAAATTAGACTTCACATGAGTTGCTAAATTGAGAAGTGGGGTTGGATATCACCATTGGAGGTAAAAAACAACTCATTTTGTATTTCAATACTCAAAGTTGAGTCTCACCATTGGAGATGGTCTTAGTCTCTAATAGAATAAGATACTTAATTTTAGTCTCTAATACTCTATATTTAGTCTTTAATACTCTATATTTCACTTGGACATTCAATTCCCATGAACCACTTATTCTAGAGAAATGAATATGGAGAGCTACAAAGGAGAGAGTTGTGTGAGAAGTCAAACTGAAATGTGTATGTATGTTTTCACATCAATGCATCATGAAAAGCACTTCTAAACATCTTCAACAGTCAATAATTCGTTTCATAAACCCCTGGTCCCTGCACTCATGTCCACTTTTATTATAGGGTTCCCATGTATTTTGAGTCTGCATGTTTGTCACTTGAATGAGCGATCGTATCCAACTTTTTACTTTTGTCAAGGTAATATATGTAGGTTCGAAATGTGACAAAACTATGGTCAATGCAAAATTTCTAGACTTGAGGATGTAATTCATTATCATGGTATGATGTGATTGATATCAGTTTACTGTCCTATTTGCTGGTGTTATGGAAATTTTAGGATGGCTCATCTGCATCAATGATTCTTAAGCCTAATTCCGAACAATCTCTATTGTTCATGTTGTTGTTTTTGCGCTTCTCACTTTGATTGCTAGTAAGTGGTAATACAGTAGTACCTACTTTTTGTCTTCTTAAAATGTTCTTGCTGTTGTTTTTGCTCATGTCCTAGAGGTGTACACTTTTTCCTCAAGTACAAGGGATTTATATATCATGCATTTGTTTATGTCGTGCTCTTTGCTTGAACTGCTGATAGCTGCTAAATGTTTGCCTGTACTCGATTGCTTCCATCTGTTCATTTTCTTTTTTTCCTGTCCTAAAATTGATAGTATTATATCCTAGATACCGGAGTATATGCTACATATATGAGCATTCCTTCATGGAAGTTTGAGCGTGCCTTGGCTTGCTTTCCATTTATCCCTCAAGAAAGTAGTGTGTTTGCTAGCTGATGACATTAGGAAATTAGTCTCTAATAACAAGGTTTCTTACTCCTGAATTACATCTCATTGACAAACTATACTTATATTGACGTTCCCTCTATTTATCAAAATAGATAGAACTGATATAATTTTTTTTTTTTACACCAGTATATATATTACAGTGGAAGATAGGCAGCCCATTCCTCTGGGATATAATAGCCATTTCATGGGCTGGATTAAGGGCAGATTACTAATCTTAGAGATGCAGCAAACTGAAGATATACTACATAAAAACCTAATGTCCTTTATAATATTTGCTAAATCTAATAGGTGAAGTTGTGCTTCTGAAGGCTCTGGATGAGCTGCAAACTATCTGTTAGGCCGTTGCCCCTGGAATACCTTATTATGAGGAACTGAGCAGACCTTGCTGAATTGCAAATCCTTCAGCTTGCAGTGCCAAGGAAGCACCAAGCCACCAAGCTTATGTCACACTAGTGGCACTGCCATAAAATTCAATCACACCATGAATCAGTTTAAATTGTTGCCTCTGTCCATAGGCTTTGAAGAAAATTGCCGTTAGGGGGGGGGGGGGGGGGGGTAGGTGGCTTTGGGTTGTTGAATGTATGGAGTCTTAGGGTGCTAATTTGTTTTTTAGCTCACCACTGACTACTCTTCACCACGATTTATTTATTTATATTTTTTTTATTATTATTTTTAAAAAATTTTTGGGACATGTTCATCACTCAGGTAGGGGTTGGATTCTTGCTTGAATACATCCCTTGTGAAACTTATAGACCCCAAATAGCAATAAATTGAAAAGCACGCATGCTACGAGATTGTCTTCTTTCTATATATACGTGGAAATTTTATCTTCTTAGAAGTTAGAACAGAGGTAAATGGGAGAATTTCCTTTAGATTTTGTTGGCAATTTAACAGCATCGCCAAATAAAAAGCACCAATACCTTGGCATAAATTTGAATTTGATATTTGAAGACGGCTGTGGAAAGTTGCCTTTTGCCCTTATTTTCGTTTTCTATTATGTTGGGCTGTTGGCCTTGTTAATCCTTGTGCTATGTGGGCTACATTTAGTATGGCCTACTCTGGCCGACCATTTTTTTCTATTATAAAAATTGGTTTCATCATTTTGATTGTTTCTTCCTCCATTCCCCAAATATTGTAACATGGGGATGGGGCACGGATTTTGAGGAGAGGAGAAAGAAAACCATAAAGATAGGAACCCATGTGATGATGATGAGAGAGAGAGAGAGAGAGAGAGAGAGAGAGAGAGAGAGAGAGAGAGAGAGAGAGAGAGAGAGAGAGAGAGAGAGAGAGAGAGAGAGAGAGAGAGCATGTACAAATAGGGAATGTGTTGCAATTTCTGTGAAACTTCCTAAAATGGTAATTGTTGCAATACTTGTGGAACGGAGGAAGTATTTTTTTATCTCAGTATTACATTTATATTGTTTGATATAAGCTGCTAGTTTTTTTAGTCTCTGATAGTGTGTTTTGTGTGGAATTCTTGCTGTTTTGGCTTTTCCCTACATTTTTGAAGCTAATTGCTGCTAATGTCTTAGGCTACAAGCCTTCCTGTGAACTTCTATTTACGCATTGAGGTTCTATATGTTAAAGAGTACTAATTTTATCGTCATCAAAACTTTATGTGCCTACTTATATTTCTTATGCTTTTCTGGTACAAAGACAGGCAATGATTTGGTGGTTGTTGGGGGTGGACATGCTGCCACTATGACAGTCCTAGCTGCTAAGAAGGGTTTAGTGAAGCCAGCAGCCATCATAGCTGTAGCTCCAACCTGGGCTGGTCCTCTTCCAATCGTCTTCGGACGTGATACCAATATGGAATCCAGGTACTAAATGCTGAATAATTCTCCAAAACATCTCACAGATTCTAAAATGTTGTCAAATGGTCACTACAAGGATTGTAATATGACTAATATCATATATGCAGTTGACATCTACATATTTGCTGAAAGTTACATTAGTATTTTTCCTCTCCAAAAAATGTCACAATTTTTGGTCTTACCTTCTCTTAAGGTGTATATCCCCTTTCTGTAGTTCTTCCTTCGTGCAAAATATTTATAGACACAATAATTTATAAATAGGGTTAGGAGGCTTATTCATTTTTCATATTTCTTAGACATTTGCATATTAGATGTAAGGTATGGTCTCTCTGACATTAAATGATCAATTTGATGCTTGAATAATTGAAGCACAAGTGGCTATCGTTATCTTTTACAATGATCATCCTAAGTTTACATGCATTTATCCTGTTGTCCCTGAATGAAGGCCACACACGGTCGGGACTCATTAGTATTAATGGCAATTTTTCATATTATTTCACTTGTCTAAGTTTCACATCATCGCCCCTCCCCCCCCCCCCCCCCCCCTCTTTTTTTTTTCCTCTTTCTTTTTTTTTTTTTTTTTGGGGGGGGGGGGGGGGGGTTCCTTTATAAAAATTGTCTTGCTTATTATGCATTAGGGAGTTTTCCTTTCTTTAGGTCTTTACTTTTCACGTGTAACATAATAGAGAACTTTTTTTCATGAGATAAGGGGTACTAGAGGTTGGCAGTGTGAAGGTATACATTTACAATGTTCCTTGAGACATTTTGAGTACTAGATGTTAGGTATGGTCTCTCTTAATGTTAAATGATCAACTTGATGTTTGAAAAATCAGAGTATAAGTATCTATCAGCATTTGTTATCATTTATAATCTTAAGTATTCATGCAGTACTCTTGTAGACCCTTAGTATATGCTATATTTGACCGGGATTCATTGACAGAAATAGAGTTAATGACATAATTAATCTATCACGTGAAATGATCAACTTGATGTTTGAAAAATTAGAGCATAAGTATCTATCAGCATTTGTTATCATTTATAATTATAATCTTAAGTTTTCATGCAGTGCTCTTGTAGACCCTTGGTATATCACTCATTTGACGAGGACAATGACATAAATATATAATTGCCTATCACCATTCAAGTTTTCACATCATCATCGTATAGATATATTCTTTAATTTTTGGGTGAATATATATGTATATGATTAAGGATAATATATAGGAAGGTTAAGATTTTACCTTGCTTAATCTAAAAATGGTATATTGTTTGGTACAGACGTACAGTATGTAACAGAAATGTGACCTTTCAATTAAAGACATGGGTATTGTATATTGTGTTACATTAAACCATAGTGCAGCTCCTGATCTTTCATGCATTGTACAATCTATTCTCTCTTCAACTCTGGACTTAGGTCTGGTTTTCTTGTAAAATTGTAGGTATGGGCTTCTCAGGGGAACCTTAAGGGCCCCAGCTTTGGGTTGGATGATGTATAATGTTCTTGTCAGTAACGAAAATGCAATTCAATCCCAGTACAAGTCTCATGTTTATGCCGATCCTGCAAATGTTACCCCAGAAATTGTGCAGAGCAGATATGCGTTGACAAAGAAGGAAGGAGCTCGATATGTACCTGCTGCTTTCTTGACAGGCCTCCTAGATCCTGTCAAATCTCGAGAGGAATTTCTTGATACTTTTGCATCCATGGAGGGGAACATTCCTGTTCTAGTAGTCTCAACTTCCGGTGCTCCTAAGAGGTCAAAGGCTGAGATGGAAGCTCTCCGAGGAGCTAAAGGGGTCACTAAGTTTGTTGAAGTACCCGGTGCTCTTTTGCCTCAAGAAGAGTACCCCAAGGCTGTTGCGGAGGAAATTCAGAAATTCTTGCTAGAGATTTAAAAACCGAAGATGATCTGAAACTTAATTTTAGATCACGGTCAAGATTCAAGAAGGGGTATATGTAAAATTATGTTTTTATTTTTATTTTTATTTTTTTATCCAGTATTATAATCATACATCATTGTATGTACTTCGTATGAAGTGTATACCAGTGTAAGAATATACAAGTACAAAGTAAGTAAAAGTAGATCGAAATGGAAATAAATTGTTTTTAATACACTAGTATACTCCGTATGGGTATATGTATTTTGCGTTCATTCATCATTGGACTAATTATGAAAGACTGGCCATTATTAAAAATGTGGCTTTTGGGTTCACCCATCAATCTATCATACATTAGTGGCTGTTTGGTTGGCATAAAAATTAACGGGAAGTAAGAATTGCTAAGAATCGTGATAAGATGAAATTGTTTGGTTGACAAAATTATAAGATTTTTTATGTCCAACAAGTGAGCACTTTATATATGAAAATACGAACTATATAAAACTTGAAGTCATAGATGACGACGATATAATTAGAGGTAAGGTTCAAAGATCAAAGGTATTAGTTATTGCTCGTATAAGCTTAAAAAAATAAAAATAAATAGAAGGTACATACTAGATTATTCTAGATTACTAATACATCATGCTTTTTTTTTTTTTTTTTTGTTTTGAAACACTAGTATATCTTAGCTTACTCGGATAACTTTAAATTAAACATTACTTGTCCAAATTTCTTTTCTTTTGTACTTATGTTATTTGCTAATTTCAACTAGCTTGTTGTTGCAAATTAATTTAAAATTTTAATACATCGTTTTTTTCGTAAGTCATTGAATAAATACATAGAAGAGTTTGCTATGTTTCTTTATATATCTGATCAACCTAAACATATAAAACATCTACAAAACAAGCAAAATTAATTAACAAAGGTTTTCACAATAAACAAAAGAAGTCGAACTCACCTATTCAACACGTATTAATAATTAATAGTGCAATATGATCCAATATGATCCCGAAAGTAATAACTTGACGCATCGTTCGAGTCACACATTTTTTTAATGTCAATTAATATTATTAGGAGTGTTATTAAGAAAAGGTGACCCATTCAAAAACATTTTTAGGTAACGTTTCCTTCAAATCTTATCATATTCTTAAATAAATGAAATTGCTTGTCATGTTATGTCAAATCTAATTAGTCTAAATGCATCTTCTTTCGATTAATTAATAACAAACAGAAAAATTCACTAATGCACCTCCTTTTTTGAAGTTGATTGTATGTAAAAGCAACTATATGGCATCAAGACTTACACTTGTTCGCAATATTTTCTTCCAACATTTCCCGTACTAGTTTGAAAACTATTTCTTGTACATTAATTGTGAAAATGATCAAGCAATAGTAATTTATAGACTATATGAGCTTTAAATTAAATGCATGATGCACTATGTGTATGAAAATACTTTAATAGTTTAATTAAATTGTAAAAATCTTAATTAAAAGGGTGTCTAAATAAAGAACCTTGAAAGAGTTTATTTTCACCTAATAACTTTATATTGCTTAATGACGAAAAATACGTGCCTTTACCTTATATGATGAAACTCTAGTAACCCAAATTGAATAAATGGTATAGCCCTAAATTGATTAAACGTATTGAAACAATGCATATAGTAATGAAGTTTTGTGTAATTTTGTCACTTTTAGATTTCATAATACTCATTAATTAAGTCTACTTCGTTCATTAGTTAACTAGTCACTCTACATGATATGATGTCCCTAATCCCTATAAAACTTCAACTAACATTTTAAGCTTAAAATCGATTAGTAGGAGATGAATACTTAAATTTAATTTATTGCTATGCCAAGAACAACATTTTTACACTACATACATACCTCTAATAATAAATGTCTTTTTTTTTTATTAGAAGGTAAAAAAAATTATCATACCTGTTTGAAACTTCCGATTTCTCATAAGATGGATTATTCACTTAAGAGTGGGAGAAAAGATAAGGGATCCCTACCATCAAGGCCACAATAATTATTTTATTAACATTATGCTAAACAAATATTAAGAAATTCCAACAACTACACATCATGTTATTGCATGGTTAAAACTTTGGTGGTATAGGTCATTGAGCATAGATCATTAATAAGATTTAATTGAAATGGTTTTCTAATGTAAGATCGTTTTATATAAGATTTTATTATTAAAGTATCATGAATTCATAAGCTTATAAATTACGCAACCTTGATATCATAGATTTTTTTTCTTCTCCAATTAAATGCATTTTGTTGATTTAATGGTTACCGCCAATCTTTGGCCAATTGCTCAATAGATTGATCCCAATATATAATTGACCTAACTTAAATCACAAATATAGAATATACCTCGGCCATATAAAACAATAGTGTCCTTTTTCCTTCTTATTTTGATTGTTTAAAGAGCAAAATTCACTTTACATATATATAAATGAAGAAAAAATGTATATACAGAAGTCGTGATTAGGGTTGTGTAGAGAGCGAAAACAAAAGATTGTAAATAAGAAAATTAACCAAAGAATACAACAAAACGATCTCAAATACACACCTCATCATAAATAATCTTACAGGTTAAACAAAAAGAGACGAAGAGAGTATATTTGTGTCTGTGTTGCTGTCTTGCTGTATATAGTTTAGGGTAACACTTAATAAGTCAACGCCTTCAATGTTGTGTTTGGTACCCCGTACCCCCACATAGTGGCACAGGTGTGTGCTAGTCACGTGGCCCACATGTGATCTTCAAGAAATTTGCTTCCACTCTCTTTCCTTTTTAATCAGTGTACCTTAATTGTTGACATCTGTCTTTGATTTAGAGATAAATTTGATTGCCTAATACAAACAAAAAGATTTAATTATTTATCTCTTTAATACAAGTATAATTAAAAATGAAAAGAGCAACTGATAGAAGTGTTAATTCTCTTAATTTCGTAGGCCCGGGACCTTGTTGTCCCTTGCCCTTAATTCAAGGCTTGATTCCCTTAATTTTTGGTTTGTGAAACCGATTCTATGGTTTGGGCTAAAGCTGGCCTAGTGGCCCACAGTCTTACCTACCAAAAGCCCAAGGCTTCGATGGTTCATGTTAGTTACTCAACTCTCGCAGTTATTTTGGTCTAATAATGTTTGCTGTACAAACACCTTGAAAGTGAGGGGAAAGAGTAACAGTCTATTCACATTTACTGAATTGAACTGAACTGAACTGAACTTATTGAAGCTGAACTAAACTTATTAAAGCTGAACTGAACTTATTGGAGCTGAACTGAGCTGAGTTGCATAAATATTTTATGAGAGAAGCAAATTAAGAGCTGAATTGAACTGGATTGAACTGAACAGATTAGAGCTGAATTGAACTGAACTGAAATTAAGCTGAAGTAATAGGCCCTAAAGTATCCTCAATTTCTCATCCTTCAATGTATTTTTAGTGTAAACCCTTACTTCAAGGTTGAAAGGTGCAATCTTTCCCATTAGACCACACTTAACTTGAAGCTCATATTTTATACTATTAGTTCGAACACTTTTTTAATTTCATTTTTTAATTTACCAGCTTCAGATTAATTTGAACACTTTCTAATCAAAATAAATATTACTTTGTATTAAAATTTTAATATCTCTCATCTTTCATTACTAAAAAGTTACAATACCATTTTTTCTTTACTTCACATGCACTCAGGTGCGCACACACATACACATATATACAGAACACCGGTATCTTCTATGACATCTAATTGTTTAATAAAATAACGACTTATTATCTCCTATATCCTATCACATCTTTTTTTTTTTTTTTTTAATTTTTTTAATTTTTTTTTTATCAAATGACAGTTATTAACATTTTACGATTTTCAACAGCTTATTACTCATTTTGTTCCTTAATTACTCATTTTTTCCCTTAATTAGTGGCTTATTTGTTTTATTGTTTTCACGGGAATTAAAAAAGTTGTAGAATCTTTAAAATAAATAATTGAGAGTAAAAATATGCATGTGGGATTAGAGAGAGATAGAGAGGAAAAAAAAAGGTAGTTGGTAATTATTAAATAGAGGGACAGAGAAAGTGTTGAAAAATAATGTCAAAAGTACATAAAAAAAATGATGACAACTTATCAAAAAGAGTGTAACTTTGTTAAAAAAGTACACTCTTTAAATAGAAACAGGCCACTAATTTTGGTTACCTAAAGATAGAATACACGCCACTAAATAAGTGATGCGGTTCCAAGGCATCAATATTGTTATTATAATTATTTTTATTGTTATTTTTAGTTTATTATTAGATGACCGAATTTATTAGGATATTTTTGTTAGTTTAATTCGGTTAGTATAAGATAAGCTTAACTTTAAAGATCATATTTGCAAAATATTATCTTTACAAGTTAGAGTTAGTTTCCTAGTTAGATTAGAATTTGTTTTACCGATTTTTAGGCTAATTATTTAGCTTATAAATACGTGATGGTGTTTAACGAAAAGGATGATTGATTGATTTGAAATTTATAAAGTTTTACGTAAGCTTGTGCTTGTGTATTCTTGGCCTAGTTTAGGTTTTAAGCTTGTGTTGCTTAGCGTTTCTTGACCGAGACTCAAGATTCCAAACCTTTCAACTGCGATTGAAGGTTATATCCATCAAAATTCATATCAATAAGGGAAGAAGGAAGTACCTACAACTCTATGTCTAAAGAAGTGTTCAATTATTTATTTATTTGTTCATTTTTTTTTTGAAAGGAAGAGCAACTTAATCATTCTTAAAGAGGGTCCATGGATACATAAGGGGCAATTTAAGAAGGGATAAAATTTTCCCAAATTTGTTCAAGAAGAATTTTACTAAGTTGTGTGAGCTACTACATTCCCATTTCTTCTTACATAGTGACATTTATCCATTTGAGGCTAGCAAAAGAAGATCCAATAGATCAGATATCGCATCATGAAGAATAGTGTTCAAGTTATTTGTACAAATTGTATTTTTAAAGGCTATAAATGATGAATGTTACTTAACAATTGAGATGATGTGCAAAACCAAGTGTTTTGTGTTTTAGCCATACACTTATAAATCAAGGCCAATTTCATTTGCGGGTTCATGGTTTTAAATCTGAGGTGTCAAATTAAAAGTATCAGTCAATCAATATATTTATTAAAAGGAATTTTTTTTTTAGTGAGGGCACAACATTTCCAAACCTTCAATTTACAATAAATCTCCCATAAAGGGCAAACAAAACAAATCTGAATTCATTGACAAATATAACACAAAAGTTAAGCTAGAATATACCTTGAAAAATAAGAAAAATCACTACAATTAATTAACCTAATGCGATTGGCAAATTTTCAAAATAATTTAGAATTAAATCTTATTGGAACCTATTATCTCTTTTTAAAATCAACCTCTTATTATGAGACATCACCACTCAATCAAGCTTAATCATTATGCATGTCAGGTTACCCAAGCCACTAACATTACTTCATATAAAAACACGAGGTTAAGGAGATCAAATTTGAACACCCAACCTCTTATACAAGTAAGCTAAGAAGGATGATGTTTATTTAACCATTTAACCTAATTATCAATCAAGTTATAAACATGAAAATAAATGTATATAATTGCAAATCAAAAAATCTAATTAAAAAAAGAAAAAAATAGACATCATAAATATCAGATACATATATATAAACTCAAGGAATAATTAAATTAGCAACTCGGTACAATGTCCGGGCTACACACTAGTCATAATATAAAAGAGGTTGTGAGAGTGGCGGGGGATAACTCAAGTGGTTAAAGTTTATCTCCTGCTACTCCATAGTAAACTAGAATCAAATTGAATTTTAACTATAAAAAAGGGAGGAAGTATTATATTTTCTTAAGCTTGGGCCTGTTCTGATACGATTATTTTCAGTTCAGTTGAGTTCAATTCAGTTCTAATAAGTTCAGTTCGATCACTTCAGTTCAGTTCAGTTCAGTTCAGCTCTAATAAGTTCAGTTCAGTTCAGTTCAGCTCCTAATTTCCTTCTCTTATAAAATATTCTGTTAAGTTAAGTTCAGTTCAGTTTAGTTCAGCTCTAATAAGTTCAGTTTAGTTCAATTCAGTCAATGAGAACATGCCCTTAGTTTTCCTCTTCCCTTTCCATGATTGCCTTCATTGTGCTAAAAAATTAACCGTAACCATTATTTTTTCATGAAAAGAGCATTTAGATAAATACTCCCCAAGAGTATTTAGATAAATACTCCCTTCATGTATGTATTTTCTTGAGTACAAACGGTATTAAAATATTACGTTATACTTCGTATTATACAAAGGAAGAAGGTTGTACTTCGTAGTTAATACGTACCAATATTTTCTATAAGACCTAACCAAAGGCTTATTAAACGTTTTACAAGTGGATGTTGCTTTGAGGCTAACAAATGGGGCCAAAAGTTGATTAGTTGTCTTGGCCTCTCAAATATATTTCGTGACACAATAATGTGTCCTATCTCCTATGCAATTCATTTAACAACTTGGACAATAATAATAATCACTGAAATATTCAGTTGATAAGTCAAAATTTCCAAGGTATTCTTTACCTCGCATTTCTATTTTCTTTTCTTTTCTTCTTTTTTTTTTTTCCAAAAAAGAACAAATTTTTTTAGTGCATTACAATTTAGTGATTCTATACCTAGTGCATATTACATTATTACTTATTTGATCCAATAATTGACCGCATTCTTGACCTGTGAATTCATTCGATCAAGAGAATTTTTTTATGTAATAACTTTATACTACCTCCGGTCCAATTTACTCGCAACAAAGGAATATTTTATATCTCACAAATAATACCCCTTTGTTACGAGTAAATTGAACCGGATGTAGTATAAGTAATGAGTGAGTCTGTTTCACTACTCACTACAAGTTCACCCACTAAAAACTTATGTGTTTTAAAAAGACTAAGGCTACATGAAACATCAATAATGTTTAAGTGTCCTTAGCTTGTAATTAAAGTTGTAATAAGTGGCAATCTCATCTACAATGATCATAATTTTTATTGCATAGTACATAGAAGTTGTATAACTTACAGTTTATGAATTTAATCTACTTATAAAAATGCTCCGTACTTCTATTAGCTAATTTTTTCTTTACGAAAAGATTTTCATGTTCATACTTAGGGCCTGTTTATATTTATTTAATTTCAGTTCAGTTCAGTCTAGCTCCAATCAGTTCAGTTCAGTTTAATTTAGCTCCAATCAGTTCAATTCAGTTCAGCTCCTAATTTCCCTCTCTCATAAAATATTCATTTAAGTTCAGTTCAGTTCATTTCAGTTCACTTCAATTCAGCTCATTTCAATAAATGTGAACATACCCTTAGCCTCACATTAAAAGAACATACAAAGCTTATTGAAATCATTAATTGATGAAAAGTTGGATAGGTATGTAATAATTGTTGCGATGTATAAGTCAATAGTTTGATAAGCTAGCTAATGGGGAAACACTAGTTATACATATTTTGGTGACCATTATTAAGTAATGATAAAGACAATGTAATGACCACATGTATTAAATTTGATATACATTAAATTATATGATGTAGATCATTTTTTTGTTTTAATATAATAACGTATATATGTGGTATCAAAACTTTCTCTCTTTTTAAATCATTCATAATCAATATCACTTAATGCTTGACATCAATGAGCTAGGGTCTAGGATCTTTTAGCTGAATACTAGAACATTCCTTTGCTTAATCTGAAATGATTAAGCTAATACGTATATTTTTAGAAAAGTTTAATCATAATTAGCATGGTTATTAGTAGCTTAATCTGGAGAGTGAAGATGATGCATTAAGCCCTAATCAAAGGTCAAGGTGAGTCAACCTCAACGATAATCAAAGAAGAGAGACTCATCTTGTGCAATAAGCCAATAATAGAGTTAAATGAATCAATATATCAAGATCAATAAAACAGGAAAGAAATCAAAGAAAATATCAAAATATCCTATCCAAGATCTCAAATAATCAAGATATCATACAACTTGGATAATATCATAATAATCTAGTTTAAAATTTTCTTTTTTAAGCCATGACATGTGTATCGCTATTATCGACATTTCTAGTGTTCTTTCATTCGTTTGCATGCTTTTTTTGAGCGAAATTTGTCTAAACAAAGAGAAACAATTAATAATGATGTATTAGCTTTAATTTAATTTAATTTAATTTCAAATCTTAGGTATCACTATCCGGGCCAAACAATTCAAGATATTTAGATTTACATTCACTCATAGTCGGTATTTCCTAATCTAATGCAGTACAAGAGTTTCAAAATGTAATACCAGGCCACGTAATAGACTAGTATCTTCTATTTTGAGGATGTCTCATGTATGTCATGACATGGAAAACGTAACCCTATTACACAATAAATGTTACTCTACTATCCACAAATTTATCGATCATGAAATTTCTTTCTAATTTTTCATACACCCATCTCACATAAGAATTACCCTTAATCAGAATGTGATGTTCATTTATGTTTCACGTAGGACAACGTGCACCATATATTAAATCCAACTTCCATGTCATACACAGATATGGACCACCCGACGAAATCTGTCAAAACATTGATACACCAAAATTCTTGTATATGATGTGAATATGAATGTACTTTGAGGAAGATGTTGGCTACTGGAATAAGGTATATATATGAACAGGCAAACTGTGTTACACAACAAAAACACAAATCATATAAGGACACCTAAGAAAAAAACTATAAATACACTCATTTTGATTGATCAAAAAAATCAAACTCATATATATATGACAAATTTTTGTATGTGGCTGGCCACACGGTGTGGCCAGCCACAATAATTATTATTATTATTTTTTTTTAAAAAAAAATATCACAACTCTTTTCTCTCTTCTTTTCTTATCTTCTTCTCCAAACCATACATCACCAACAACCATATCTCTACTATACTCATTTTCTCTCTCCTCTTTTTTTAGCTTCTTCTTCAAGCCAAACCACACATCACCAACAACCATATATCTACTCCACCCATTTTTTCTCTCCTCTTTGTCAAATTGCTGCAATTAAAGCCAGAAATTGTAGAAATTGGGTGTTAAATTGCTGTGAAAAATTGTGATTAATTATCCTTAAAATCATCAACAACATTTGAAGTAGTGAAATTGATGAGAACCAAAGAAATGTGAGCTCGTTTTCTTCGTGGAATCTTAAATCAAACATTCTACGTCAAAAATTGTAGGGTGTTACTAGTTTGGTTATGGGTACTAGTAGGTGTTACTGGTTTGGTCAGGGGTTACATGTAGGGTGTTACTGGTTTGGTCAGGGGTTACTGGTTTGGTGATGGTGTTACTAGTTTGGTCAGGGGTTACATGTAGGATGTTACTGGTTTGGTCAGGTGTTACTGGTTTGGTGAGGGTGTTACTGGTTTGGTCAGGGGTTACATGTAGGATGTTACTGGTTTGGTCAGGGGTTACTTGTAGGGTGTTACTGGTTTGGTCAGGTTACTTGTAGGGTGTTACTGGTTTGGTCAGGGGTTACTTGTAGGGTGTTACTGGTTTGGTCAGGGGTTACTTGTAGGGTGTTACTGGTTTGGTGATGGTGTTACTGGTTTGGTCAGGGGTTACATGTAGGATGTTACTGGTTTGGTCAGGGGTTACTTGTAGGGTGTTACTGGTTTGGTGAGGGTGTTACTGGTTTGGTCAGGGGTTACATGTAGGATGTTACTGGTTTGGTCAGGGGTTACTTGTAGGGTGTTACTGGTTTGGTGAGGGTGTTACTGGTTTGGTCAGGTTACTTGTAGGGTGTTACTGGTTTTGGTCCGGGGTTACTTGTAGGGTGTTACTGGTTTGGTTAGGGGTTACTTGTAGGGTGTTACTAGTTTTGTTCAAGAGTTACTTGTAGGGTGTTACTGGTTTGGTTAGGGATTGCTTGTAGAGTGTTACTAGTTTTGGTCCGGGGTTACTTGTAGGGTGTTACTGGTTTGGTTAGGGGTTACTTGTAGGGTGTTACTAGTTTTGTTCAAGAGTTACTTGTAGGGTGTTACTGGTTTGGTTAGGGATTGCTTGTAGAGTGTTACTAGTTTTGCTCAAGGGTTACTTGTAGGGTGTTACTGGTTTGGTATGGGGCTTACAAGTAACCGTTGAATAAGTAACAAGTAACCCTTGAATAAGTAATTCATACAAGTAACCTTTGAAGTAACTCATATAAGTAACCCCTGAATAAGTAACTCATTCAAGTAACCCTTGAATAAATAACTCATACAAGTAACCCTTGAATTAACTCATACAAGTAACCCCTGAAAAAAAAAATACAACTAAATCTTGAAAAAAAAAATACAAGTAACCCCTGAAAAAAAAATACAAGTAACTCTTGAAAAAAAAAATACAAGTAACCCCTGAATAAGTAATCCATACAAGTAACCCTTGAAAAAAAATACGAGTAACCCCTGAAAAAAAAAATACAAGTAACCCTTGAATAAATAATCCATACAAGTAACCTCTGAAAAAAAAAATACAAGTAACATCTGAAAAAAAAATTACAAGTAACCCCTGAATAAATAATCCATACAACTATACAAGTAACCCCTGAAAAAAAAAAATACAAGTAACCCCTGAATAAGTAATCCATACAAGTAACCCCTGAAAAAAAATACAAGTAACCCCTGAAAAAAAAATATACAAGTAACATCTGAAAAAAAAAATACAAGTAACCCCTGAAAAAAAAATACAAGTAACCCTGACAAAACCAGTAACCCCGTTATGCGAGTGAATAGTAACCCCGTTATACCGTATAATCCGTTATTTTCACTGATTAGGCCACACCAAAAAAACGCTCTCTCTCTCTCTATATATATATATTATCTTGTTAAGATGATTGATTTTTTATTTTTTTATTTTTAGAAATAGTATAACATACAGCCAAAAACACCCTTTAATGTTTCCTGCGCCTTTAGAATTAATTATTACTACTATATTAAATATAAAGTGTGAACGTGGAAGATATTACATGGACTACTCTTGCTCAAAGAATGACAAGAGAACATGTATCTTAACAAAAATTATTTGTATATAAAAATATAGGCATGTCTATTTCATCGACCACCCAATAAATATAGATTTATACACCAAATTATAATAATTTTAAAAATTATAATTCAAATAATTGGTTGCATACATTTGATGTTATCTAAATTGGGAAGATTAGGGATAATTGAAAAAGAAAACAAAAATTACTTTAACTGTGAAAGATAAATTGTGTTAAGTATCTTAAGCTTTGGTATGCTATTTTCATTTTGTTGTCTTTAATTTCGGTTGGGATTTTTGAAGAGCATGTAGTTAATGAAAAACAATCCTCTTAAAGCATGTTCGATGGCTAATACTTGGTTATTCAAATAAATTTGCTGTTTTTTTAATTGTAAGGACGATGTTATGTAGTTTTATTTGTAATATTTGTACCATACAAGCTAGTAAGACTTTTTTGAGTAGTTTACTAAGTGTATTTCATAGTAATTTTTAAATTATGTCTATCAATTAAACTTGAGGTACATACTAACAAACCTATTTGAAAACATGAACTCGCAACTCTTGGTCACTTCAGCAATGCATCTAGATGTTCATTTACATTTGTATGCATCTTTGAAATTACACATGTCCCTTATTCTCTCTCATTTTATTTATATTTTTGCTACTTGATATACTATTTTCACCAATCAAGGAGCTGAGATTGATGGGCCATCTCTTGATTGGCTTAGGCAAGCAACTTAGAAGTCTAGAGCAATTCAATTTAATTATAAAAGTGAATGCAACAAAGGATCATAATTCATTCACAAGGCAAGGAAATAATTATTATTGCATCTTTCTTAACTTACATGACCACCGGGCAATGTAAGACTTATACGGTTACATCATATTCACTTCATTTAATTTTTGATGAATTAAAATTATTTTTAATGAACTGAAGTTATTTTTCCCGAATTTTAATTATTTTTTCTAAATTGAAATTAAATTTACTGATTTTAACTGAACTAAAATTATTTTTATTGAACTAAAATTATATTTACTAAACTGAAATTAATTTTACTGAACTGAAATTATTTTTACTAAATATTACTTCTTCCATTTCATATTATATGACACATTTCATTTAGGCACATTTTCCAATGCATACTTTCTAATGCAAATATCTTTGATTATATTAGCAAAAATTATGAAAAATAATATTTGAAAAATTGATGTTGAGACAAATTTAACAAAACCCCAAATGCCTATGTTTTTACTCAGCACGAAATCACAAAACGAATTCAAAACAAGATGTGTAAATAGTGCAAAAAGTCAAACTGTGTCATCTAATTTGAAACGAAGGAAATATGTTTTAAGAGTTAAGTGAACAGGGCCTTAGTTTAACAAATACCCGGGGACAAGAAGCTAAGTAAGAGTGTAAGACTAGAAAACTATACACAAATGCATTTTGTAAAATACATATGCAAAAAGATAATACACCCAAGTTCCTAATTACAATACAATACTACTGGAAATAGGGGTGTGCAGAAATGGACCTGGACCGGAAAACCGACCGGGACTGGACCGGCCCGGACCGGTTGATTCTAGTCCGGTCTTCGGTCCTCACAAATTGGGAATTCCGGGTTTCCGGTTCGGTCCGGGTAAAAACCGGAATGGACCGAAAAGTGTATTTTTGTAATTTTTTGGGTGAAAATTCAAAATTTTAGTTTTAAATTTCTAAAAAACTTAGGTGCAAAATAGGAAAGCACGCAAACAAAAACAAGACGTTAAAAATGTATGTATATATTAAAATACTAAAATAAAAAGGGGAAAAAAATTAATGTAGCCGGTCCATTCCGGTCCAAAACCGGACCGGATCGAAATAAACAGGTCTGGACCGGAATTCGGACCGGTTGATTATGGTCCGGTCCCGGTCCTCAAAAAAATTCAATTCCGAGTTCCGGTCTGATCCGGTTTTGGACCGGTGCACAACCCTAATTGGAAATGCTCTTCTCATGGTCCTTAAGTTGGACCCTGAAGATCTCATAGTCCCATCTAAGCTAATTATGCTATCATCTTATTGATTTCCCATCCAATTAAAGGAATTAGCTATAGTGTCTTGTTGTAGCTCATCTCGATCAAAGTAACAATTCATTTTAAAATGTTTTGTTTGATTGTGAAATTAAACACCAGATTAATTGCAATATGCTAAAAAACTTGATCATAACAATAAGACCTAATTTAATATGAAGATCATTATGAACACCTAAGACATGGTAATATGTACTTCAACCAAAATAAGATGTTCCGAAAGATTGACTAATTTAGGTGTCATCAATAACACAACTAATTCTATTTAAAAAAAAAAAAAACACAACTAATTATTAACACATAGAGTCCTAATATCTTTTGGGTGTTTTTCCTTTGATTGTCCCTTTTTAAAATTGTTTCAGTTTAGTATTTAATACTATTAGTTATTTTTAGTATAGATTTCATAGTTTCCTCTCCCTTAATTTGTATTGCTTATATGAAGGAACTATATATTTGTGACTTGATATCTTCATCAGGAGCAATCGATTGTTACTTGCCCTAGGTAAGTAGACAAGGTTTAATTTTGTGTGCACTTTGACAACACACCATATAATTTAACTAGTTAACCACCATATAAATTTTGCATCTAGTCATATTTTTATCAATACCAAATAGTAAAGATTTCATGTTTTCGATCTCCTCAAAATGAAATTTCTCTCTTATAATGGCCACGACTTGTTATCTTTTATAATAGAGTATAATTTGTACGTCTCTATTTGATTAATAATGTCGTTAAAAATTCCATGTGTGTTTGAAAAAATATTGTCACACATCGATATATAATTGGTAAGTAACTAGGAAGATAACTAGTATATATATATAAGGTTGTAGGCTATTCCTCCCAATATTTTACTGTTTTATCTTAAAACTCACTTAACTTGTATGTAAATTACTTATTATTCTATAATGGGCTTGGACTTATAGTGGCAAAACAACTGGTATCAGAGCTGAGTAAGAATTAATTGCCTTAGTATTCCCTGTATTGTCACACGTGCATGTAGCATGTGATCGATCATAAATTTGTTGAAGGACATGACAATTAGACAAGGAAATGAGAGCAAACACATGTAAACGTGGGACTCTACCGGTCTACTCTTGTGTTAGCTTGGATTGAGTTTGTATGGGTTTTTATTATTTGATTGAGTTTGTATGGTTTTTAAGGATCGATGGATCAACCCTAGTTATTGTAAAAACTAGTGGTAGAGGAGTGAAACATACTAGTTGCAACCTGTAAGCATGAAGCAGAACCATGCATGTTGGTTGCTTGCTTGGCGTGTAACTTACGGAAATGGTGCATTAGCTAGATGAGATGTATTAGAAAGAAGCAAAGTCTCTTATTGTGGCTTTGTATTAGTGAGCTGAGCTCTCATGATGGTCATAAGAAGTGTTGTAAGCTCTCAATACTATACATTGAGAGAAAGCTCTCAATACTATAAATTGAGAGCCATGGTGTAACAATTAAGGGGTGAGTTGTGATGGAACACTTCTTTAAAGGGAAGATTGTTGAGAATTTCTCACGTCGTAAATGTGTGAAGAACTATAGTCCCACATCAAAATTTTGATACGATCAAGATGATTAGAATATAAATATATGGTTTGTAGGTTACTTAACTTGTATGTGGGTTGTCTCTCCTCTTGCACCGAGTCTTACCCTAGGGCCCAACAAATGGTTACCAACGTATGAGAAGAAGTTGCTAATGGTATGTACCATATTTTATAAGTGTTGAAAAACCCTTTTTTTTTTCTTTTTTTTTTTTCTTTTTTTTTTTTTTTTTTTTTTTTTTGTGTGTTTGTTTGAAAGGCGGGGAACAAAAAATTGGCCTAGTCTGGTGAAACGCAACAGTAAAGTCGCCATTTGATAGGGAAATAAATTAATTTTAATACAAGTGATTTACTTAATTTTTAGATAATTATATAATTATGTTGATTTCTCATTCACAATATAGATATATGTAACAATTGGATTAGTCATGATCAAAGAAGTTAATGTCATAAACTATGTCAAAGTGTGTGTGACAATTGACAAAAGCCTACATCTTTTGACCTATGTTTGCAGTCACACTCCTTTTTCCACTATCATCTAATACAGTATTCAGAATTGTTCTCCTTATTAACTATTGTCATTTAGTGTACGTTTCAGCTACTTTGGTTTTAAGACAGTGCGTTTTCATTTGTATTTTCGTGCGATAGTGAGGAGGACTAACGATTTTTTCAATCCTTTGTTTCAATGTACTGTACGTCCTTTTATATAATCCAATACATTTTTTTGGTGGTTCATACTTTATAATACTCCTAACAGTATCTTGAGTATGTATCTACTTGTATGAAGATTTCCAAGATGGTGGTGATGGATATGATAATGACATGTGGATTAAATCGTACAAACTTCTTAAGTAAAACTGTAAAAGTAAGATCGCGGTATAATTATACGATCAATGAATGAATAACACATATATACTCTGTGTCTTCGTATACAGTACACAAAAGTAGCCAGAATTAGCGACTTATAAAATGTTCACTCATTAAGAAGTGTTTCGCCACACTATTAGATAATTAACGGCTATTTACAATTCTTAGTGTTATTGAAATGAGATAAAACCCACAAATGTTTACTCGTAATTATTAATCTAGGTGACTGGAGTAACGAAATTTAGATTACGCGTATTCTCCATATAAGTTACATATTCCAATAATGTCCAATATATGTACGGGTGTACGACATGTACCAAACATTGACACGTTTGAAATATATGTTGATACATACATCCTTGACATATCACACTACATGCCATCTCTTTTTCTTATTCTTAAGACACATCTAGGTCAGCATATAGGGACATGTCTCATATACTTAATCTACTTGACAATATAATACTTCACTATACCTACCAAAAAAAGAAGCAAAAGAAATACATCAAGTTACAAATTTATAACCATTCAAATAAAAAGAAAAATAGCATGATCATCAGTATTCATCACCATCATTGCTTGATTTTTGCAATGATTTTTCTTAAAAAATCCCTCAATGCCAATTCTAAACTTAAGAAATTCTATTTCAAAAAAAAAAAAAAAAAAAAATTCTATTAAAAAAAACGGAGTGTGATTAATATACTATACCTAGAATTAAATTTAATTTTTTATCTCTACAATTTCATTTTCTTACATTGTGTTAAAATCGACTACTGCATAGTTGTATTCATATACTCCTTGTATGTGTTTGTGCTCCTAAGCCCCATTTCCAAACTTCTTTCGGAACTAAAATGGTGAGTCGGACTTGGGGTGAGTCCAATATATCTGACATTAATAATCTCATATCTGACAGTAATAATCTAATTTAGATATTAGATTATTAATGTCAGATATTAAATTTCTCATGTCAAATATTAGATTATTAATGTCAGATATGGACTCACGATGAGTTCAGTCTCACACAAAATATTTTCAACTACTTTATGGTCTTTTCCTTCCCTAGCTACAAAAAACTTTACCCAATTGAATTGGTAGATTTTATAATTGCTTATTAAATCTATCTAATCTACGTCTTTGTAGTCGAAGTAATCTTATACATCCATCTTTAGGCTAGCTTGGCAAGGGTATCAATATGATTATGTTAGGAGTTCCACACATATATAGAAGGGCTATTTTCTATAAATGTATCTTATTTTTAGTTACATGGGGAAGGAAAACTCATACTCCGTATATTATACCAAAATTGTTGTGTTTTTGGTACGTAGAGTGATAGGCGTGTCGCGTACCTAACAAAAATAAACCTAACTAGGCCATTACTATCTAGACGGGCAAGCAAGGGTTGGATCCCAAGAGACTATGGTTCAACCAATTAAATAGACTCAAGCAGTTACCAAGCAAGTAACCAAATCAAATAAATGAGAATCAATATCTAAAGGACTAGTTAAAATGATTAAATCTAAATAAAATGACAATTTAATGCTAAAAACATCCAAGATCAAGCTTCACCACGAATACAATTAATGCAATAGTCGTTCTACCCCTAACACATAATTTAATTGATTAAAGAGGAAAAGTAATCCATGAATAATACCAATAGTCTCTCCCGAGTTATCAATGGCTTCTCTAATCACAATCAAGCCTACTTCCGTGGAATCATGTAAATTAAAGACCTTGAGCACATTACTCTAACTTCCTAATCATCCATTCAACTACTCCCGTGATGAACTTCAAACCCTTAATTGATTTATTCAAATCCATTAAAACCCAACTCCCGTTGCGATTAAAACAAAGGATTAATAACAATACCAATTATCCCTAATCTAGTATTGGCATAAGCATAATCAATTAAGCATATCAATTACAATTATTATTAGAGAATTTAAAGAATTAAATCATGCATTAATCATATTCGGGATCCGCTAGATCTTGGAATAAAGAAACTACTCACACATATTAACGAAGGCAAAAACAATATTCAATGAAGAAAACATGATTAATAAGCAATTAAAGGTAAAAGAAGAAATAAAGATGAATACCAATTGCTTGAATGAAGAAAAGTACCAATTGTTGATGAATAAAGATTAAAACTTGAAAATGGAATGTAATCTAGATCTAGAGAGAATATTAGGGTTCTAATAGTGTATAAAACTGAAAAGATAATGATTAAGTCCTTAGTCGGGCTTTACAAAGGGGTATAGGTATTTATATCCCCAATTAAGAAAAATCCCGAAAAGAGGGAAAGCAGCTCCGCGAAACTCCGCCCGGTCAGACCGGGCAAAGCCGCCCAGTCGGGCGCGACAAACAACTTGGCTCTTCGCATGATATCCTATTCGCCCGGTCTGCCAGGGCAATGCCGCCCGGTCCGGGCGGACGGGGGCTGAACTTTTCACTTCTTTTCTTCTTCGCCCTGGCTGCCAGGGCAATGTTGCCTTCCAGGGCGGACACGGGAAAAATCTCTTCCATCCTACTAAGCTCTCGTGGCTATTCAAAACGCGTCCAAATCATCCGAAAATCTTCATATGCCTACAAAATCAATCAAATAGACCAAGCCACACTAGAGAGGAGGATATTAGCGAGAAATAGCTCCGTAGAGCTTAGAAATCATGCAAAAATAGCTATAAATCGAGGGTAAAATATGGTATAGAATGTGTACATCATAGAGTATGTTACATTGTGAGTTGTGACATCAAGATTTAAGATAAAATAACCATTAATATCTCAAAATAATAAAATATTTAAAGAACCAAACTATGGTTGCTTTATGTAGGATTGTAGGTGGTGGATTCACACTTGTGACTTAGCATTAAGGTTTGTGTTAAAAAAAAAAAAGACTTAGGTTTAAGGTTCACCAGCTTCGTACATTATCAAGGGTGGTAAACTGGGAATTTAATGGAGATCCTCTTATCGTTTTTGACCACTCTGGCACTCTCCCAACTAGAGGTGGCCAGCATGCCGTGCTGGGCACCGTTGGCCGTGTCTCGCCGTGTCTGGTGGTGGCTCTTGTCGTGTCGTATAGGGCCACCATTTGGCATACCCCAGCCCACGGCACGGCATGACCCACGTGTAACATGGGCCGCCCATAATATTTTTAGTTTTTTTTTTTTAGCAACTTTTAAAATGGATACACTATTTAAATAATTTTATTAATTTATGTTTATGTTCATTTTTATTATTTTTATTGTTTTTTCATTATTCTTATTTTTATTATTATGGTTCTTTATTATTATTTATGGTCGTGCCGTGTCGTGTGTGCGGGCCAAACTACCATGCCGTCCGCGGGTTCGTGCCGTGCTCATGTCAGATTTTCGAAATCGTGTTCACGGCATGGCCCAGGGGCCACTCCACGGTCACCGTGCCGTTGGCGAGCTCGTGTCGGGCCCGTGTCGCTTGCGGGCTGGCACGGCCCATGCTCAAATCTACTCCCAACTTTCAATTGCGTCATATGAAGGATTGGATTGAGGGAACTCATGAAGGGTTAATTGGCTCATTTGAATTAGGGATCATTAATTTGGATTAGGGATCATGAAAACAAAAGCTTATGCAAAGAGCATTTGAAGACTTCAATGCGCCTATAATTTTAAGTATCATACATACTAACATCTTTATCTATTAAAGGACCTACTCAATCACAAGGTTAAGCTAATTGTTGAAGCCTAGCTAGAAGTATGTTTTTAATTCTATTATTATGCTCCCTCACACAAGGGTCGATTGGGTTTATAATGTGTATGTAGCATGGGCTACATTATACCCAGCGCTTAATATTCCACTTGATATTAAAGGGGGTGATGAGATTCAAACCTCCGACATTTGTGCCACGTTGACTCTGATACCAAGTAATCATGTTAGAGGTTTGTAGACCGAATTTTCTACCTCCTTATTTGGGTTGTCTAGGCCTGTTTCATATTATCTCAAAGTTTTAACATGGTATCAGAGCTTGGTTTGTAAGTTTCTTCTAAACTAGGTCTTTAATCGATATTGGATAAAGATTTGGCTCAATAGGATGTCCAACCTCTAAGAAGATTGTTGTTCTAATATCATTTTAAAGTACCAAATAAACTAAAAGTTTAAACTAATAGTTAAACCTCAGAAATATGTTTTATACTCCATCATTATTATTTGTGGTTCCACGTATATATGCTAGACTTATATTGCTCTTAATATATATATAATTGCATACTTTAACTTTAAGTTTGCCGCCAATTCATAAACTTCATTTTAAGTATCATCAATCTTTTCATAAAATCATAAAAGTTGACATTAAATTATAATATATATATTAAGAATAATTCAATAGTTTTTCACATAACTTATTTACACTTTTTACACTCCTTGATCAATAAAATTAGTATATAAATAAGTCATCCAAGGGGTGCAAATATTTCAAAATAGATTCTTATTAGTTTGATAGTGATCTTATCGGCCTTGGAAAAGATCGATGGAAGTGAGGAAAGTGTGAATGAGTAGTGCAAGCATGCAATTCACAAGTTTTCATGATATAGTCACATGAATGTGACATAAGATTCAAACATTAAAACACTTTACATCTCTTGTAATTTGTCTTCTATCACTTGTGAAAGAATATAGTCTTAATATAGCCGCGAGTTCTGTTTCAAGTCTCCATAGAATCCGCCACTAAAATGTGTGCTATAAAACAAGAGAAGATCAACTTTATAAAGTATTGCATGCATAATTGGAGTAATAAGTTATAGTAAACTTTTACTCAATTTATTATTTTGTATCCAAACTTAGTATTACATATACTATATGTATGAAAGTATAATAAGGGTGAAAACTTGGTTCATCTTACCTCGAGCATTTGAGCCAAAATGTACGTTGTAATGCATTTATTTTAAGATTGAACATGCACAAACTCCTTACGGAATTGAAGCTACATACTTTGTATTTAATTGTGTTCCAATGATGTAGTAATAATTTAAGTAGAAATGATGACAAAGTTAAAGATCAAGTCCAAACTCGAGTTGTTCAAATTTGAATGTATGACAGACTTAATCCAACCTAACTCAATCAAATGAAATGCACAACAATGTTGAATGTGGGTTGAGGAGCCGTATGCATCAAAAGGAGTGAAAGAGAAAGAGTCCATCAATTATAAACCCTTCAAAGATGTTCAATTTTAGAATCATGCGAGAATTAGCGCAAATTTTACAATCTTTCATGCTCTATTCCACATAATTGTGATTTACAACTTTCTTATGCAAGTCGAGGGGTCTATCGAAATGGTATAGCCTTAAAGAAAATTCTCGTTTGACATTCATTTATTTGTTTGATTGAAATATTAATCTCATTTTGTATTCCGTATAAATCTTTATCCGTAAAATTACTTGTACTATTAAGGGGGGGAAAAAAAAAATCAAAAATAGCTATATTTCCGAAGAAATTTGACTACATATAGCTATTAGCTAGAGGGATAAAAGGAAGATGATAGAAAAAGGAGCGGCTAGGGTTTATCTTCTCCTCATCTTATTGCTGGTACTGCTAATTGTATATGTATCTAAGTAAAGAAAACATGCTTCTTTTTTCAAAAAAGAAAAAGAATGAGAATATTGTTCTTTATTTTTATCAAAAAAAAAAAAAAAAAAAAAAAAATTATCTTGCTGAATGAGTTTGCATAAATTAAAATCAGAAATATAATAATAATTATACCTTATTACTCATGCATACAATACTTTCTTTTAAAAGTTTTTTTAATTCGAAAATTAGGATGTTGGACATGTTGCAAACAAATAAAAAAAAAACCCCTCATTCTTATAGTTTTTAACTTTAGATTCCCTATCTTGTAAAAAATAAAATTAAAATTAAATAAAACGTAAATAACACAAGCAATACAATTGCCCAAGCATGTAGTAAAGATTATATATGATATGATTGAATGAAATAGGGCTGGTAATAATTCCTTATGGAATGACGACTTACCTTAATATGGGTAGGTGCCGGTCTATCATGTATATGTAGATGACACGCATCATAGTACAATAATAAAATATTAAAAAATACGTGTTTTATATATATTACATGCATAAATTTACACCAATTGGTTGTTGGTGTAGTGGTGATTGGGACTACACTTGGTAGGCAGGACCCGTGTTCGATCCCCCGCAACAACAATCGGGAGGGGACTGGAACCTAACCACCCAGAACTGATCCCCGAATCCGGATTAGCCCAAAGGGTGAACCGGATGGAACACCAAAAAAAAACATGCATAAATTTACAATCCCGGCCATTTCACTCTAATATACCTCCTCAAATTACTAAGTTAAGTTTGGTCTGATAAAAAGAATTGTGTTGAGTAATTAGGTTTTGATTATTGTAAACTAATGATGATTATCTATCTAATGTGTTTGTTAAGTTGTGCATAGAAAGAACAAGTTATACTTGGAACAGGATACAAGGAACCTGAGCAGTCACATATATATATATATATATATATATATATATATATATATATATATATATATATATATATATATATATATATATATATATATATATATATATATATATATATATATATATATATAAGGAACCTGAGCAATATATGATAAGCAATAGAGAAACAAGAACAATGATGAGTGTTATGGTTGATAAACATGATGATGGCTAAAGAACCATGAAGGTAACTATGTAAATAGGTGTTTGCATATGTTAGCTACATAAGGTAAGTACACTATGCATACATGAGTTGTATATGTGTAGGAGTATTTACATAAGCTATGACAAACAAACTTCAATCTAATGTTTCTCTTAAGTGTTTATGTGAAGACAGGAACTGACTTAGGTGAAGTCAATGGGTTGGAACATAGAAGACTTCAAGAGGAACAAGAGAGAATGAATGAACCTAAAGCATGTTCTCCCATGATAACCAAACCACGAAGGAACCTAAAGGTATTCTCTAACAAGATCCAGAAGGAACTTTCGGCAGGCTTTCCCACGAAAGCCGGAGCATGTTCCCTAACAGGTACATGAAGAGTTCCATGTTCCCTAACAGGTACATGAAGAGTTCCCTAACAGGAACTTAGTTCTCTAACAAGAACTATCTAAGTTCCCTAACAGGAACTTGCCCTGAGATCTAGAATACATCAATACTACAAGATTCCAGAACAAGAGTTTCAAAGAAACAACATGAAGACGGAGAAATCGAAGTATATCGCTCTAGGATTCATGTAAGTATGTTGGACATAAAAGTCAGTCTGGAACAAGTCTAAAGAACCAAGGTGAACTCATGATAGTCAATGAAATTAGAGAAACTGACTTGTCATGAACTCAGAGACTGTCAGAGTTCCGAAACCTAATCGAAACTTAGGTCTGCACGTCGTTAAAGGTCGCAGGTCGAATTTAATGATATAAATATTTACCTAATACGTGCATATCTTTTAGGGATTTGGTTTTACAGAATAAAAATATTTATTTTCTAATAAATCCCTTTTGGAAAAAGATAAGTTATTTTTGGAAAATATTTTCAGTAAAATAAGTTTTAAATAAAATCTAATTTTATGGCAAGTATATCTTTTGTTAAAAGATATGGTTATTATATCTTTTGTAAAAAGATATGATAAGTATATCTTTTATAAAAAGATATGGCAAGTATATCTTTTGTAAAAAGATATGGTAAGTATATCTTTTGTTAAAAGATATATTAGTATATTTGAAAAATATAAGATTTAGATAAAATCTGATTTTATGGTAAATATATCTTATTATTATTGATAGAATATATTCTTAACAAAAGATATATTTTTGGAAAACTTATTTTTGGAAAATATCTTTTATTTCTATCTTTTAATAAAACTTATCTTTTATGAAAAGAATAATTTGGGTGTACTATAAATATGCTCATATGTATTCATTCAAAGTCGAGGCTGATGAAGCTTAGTGGTCGTGCTTAATGGTTTCATCCTTCACCACGAAGCTAAGTCAAACCTCCAGGTCGAAGTTCCAGTCAGGTTCCGGTTACAGTTCGTCCAGTAAGTTCCAGACAGATCTTGAAGTGTCCAGCATATTAGTTTTATCTCTTTATTCATTTGTATGTATTTAGAATTATTCTTTGAGATCTTGTAATTGGGAAAAAGGGTTTTGAGTGTTTTATGTATTAGGGTGTGAGAGTTCGTGAGGATTCTCGTTATAATTATTTTGTAAGAGTGCAATGTACGAGCTTCTAGGTGAGGCCGATTGAGCTTCCACTACAAGAAAAATCTCTTTTCGTAGCGATTGTACATTCGCTACAATATGCAAGTATGTTTGTGAAATAATTAAGGATGTCGTATCATTTTTACATTCGCCATGATTTTCCCATATAAAATCGATACGGAAAACATAATAATACATATCAACACTATTTTTACACATTTATATAATTTTGAGAAATCGTATCATTTACAATCGCCACTAAATCATAAAAATCGATATGAAAAGCCTTTTCAACAGTAGATATATAAATATTGTTTGACAAAGAGTACATAAAATATGTCATAGCTTATTGGTGAAACATTTAATATAAGAGTTTGAGGTTGCATGTTCGAATCTTGTAAAGATCATACGCATGTTTTTTTTTTTGAAGAAAATGAGTTAATCATTTATAGAGATTGTAATCGCTACAATAATCACCACGATTGGATGTAGCTTTTCGTATCGATTATTGAGGCCAACCCCAGCGATATTGAAAACCACTACTAAAGGCTAAGGCAACGGGGGATATTGTATCGAATGACCATTCGTTGGGAAAGCTTTTTGTTGCAATTACAATCGATACTAAAGATTAAAATAATCGATACGAAAAGGTTATTTTCTTGTAGTGTTCTAGTGTGAGGCCGAGTGGGTAGTACTTTGGTAGTATGAGTAGTTTTGTACTTAGGTGGTACAAGTAGTTTGTACTTTGGCAGTACGTGTAGTACTTTGGTGGTACGAGTGAATCTAAGTGTGGTACTTAGATTGGGTAGGATAGGGTCCTATCAAGTAGCAAGTCCAGTGAGGAACTTGTGAAATAAAGGTCCGTGTCTAATAGGTTGTAACTTGGTGTTTGCCCTATTATAGTGAAGTGTGTTTGAAATCCCTAAGGTAGGGTCGAGGTTTTACTTCCAGTTGGGCCCAGAATGGTTTCCTCGTAAAATCCGCTTTGCATTGTCTAAGTTCCTAACAACAATCAGTTTTATATTCCGCGAAAAGTAGGCACTAGGAACATACTACAATTCACCCCCCCTCTTGTAGTATATCATCCGAATTAACAAATTGCAACTTGGACACTTTGAGAGTGGATCCTCCGACCTCCACTATTCGTGTGGGATTTTCAAACTAGCTGTAGCACTGTTCTTACCTTTTAAATAACTACGGAGTAGTAAATAGTTAGAAGAAATTTCTGATTTAGTGTCTGAAATCCGTTTTACAAAATAACAAAGGAATCAATTGTATTTCACTTCAGGTGTCCCATAATTTGGGCTTTACTCATCATAAAGTGTTGTTCATGCATCATGCATTATATTCATGCATGCCCTAACCGTATCTTGTTACAGTATTAACTGTATCTTGTCGGTATTTACCTAAGTACATACGAGAATAGCGCAAAATTGAACAACATATACGCGTAATTAATGTTACTTGTTGTTTCTATTCTATTTTTTTTTTCTTTTTAAAGAATTTATTGTTTCTGTTCTTCATCATCACTTCTAATTGATTTCATAATCTTGCCAAAAATAAAACGACAAATTAATTGGATTTGGTGAACATATCATATACTCCATACTCCGTAGGAATCTATTTATACATGTTTTTTTTTCTCTTTTGATTAAGGAGATAATTTTAATGATTGATTATTTAGAATAAAATAGAAATAATCAAAGTGACCTAACATTGCCCTATTGATTATTGAAATGGATCAACACTATATATTAATTTTATTATCATGTTAAGTTTGGCCTATTATAAAAATTGGAGGTTCAAACTTCAAACGCTACTAGAAGATCTCATATTTATTTTCCTCACTTTCATCTAGGATGTCTAGCTTGCTACGGAGTAATATGGTACCCGAGTATAAGATTTAGACTACGTAGGGTAGGACTTGTTCCTCTTACTTTACAAATAAAAAAAGGATTTATTTAATTAGGAAACCTATCTAGTCATAATCACTAAGTTTAAATTTTTTTTTTTAATAGTTCAAATTGAAAATTGTAGGACTTCCATTGGTTATTTTTCAGTACTTTCAATTTTAGTTTTTTTTTTTCTTTAATTTTTTTAATAAATCGAAAACAAAAAGGACAAAAAAGAACGAGAGTAGCTCACTAATTTCCTTGTTACTCATTAATATTAAAGATAATATTGCATTAATAGGTGCTAAGCTAGGCTGCCGCAGATTAGTGTAATGCATGCATGTAGGAAATCCTGTTTATGAATTAGTCAAAATCAAGTAGAGATTGAATTGGTCCATTACATTATCACTTTGATTTACACTGCTTAGAAACGAAAGTTACATTTGTATGTGACATGTCATTATATTGTATACTGTACTACTGATTGTGCATTTGTGCACATAGACATTTGATCAAAAAAGTCACACTGCTAGTGTACTAGTAAAGACAAAAGGAAAATTAAAACTCCCAAGAAAATCCTTGATTTAATTATGCCTTATCAAAACCTTAATAATTTCCATGTCATTGTCTTTAAAGAGTACAAAAAGACCATTGGCCTATGTATTAATTTACCTTAGGGCCTTAGGGGTGTGATGTAAATTATTGTATGCTAATAATTTTGGCAATACATATATATTCTCAAATAGGCAGTCATGTAATTTACTGTTAAGGAAATTAGATTTACTATTGTGGCAAAATAATTCATTTATATATAAATATTTTGTGAAAAATCTGAGTATAATTGTCTCCAAACATAAATTCAATTACTTAGCTTAGTTTATTTGGTTTTCCTGTCGCTTAGTTTTTTGTTTAGTTGGTATTTAGGTTGTAAGAATAATGTTTTTCGTTATATGGATCTTTTGTCATAAAAAATAAAAAATAAAAAAATACTTAGCTTAAATTTAAAAGATTTATTTTCATTGGTCACTACTTCGCACATACATACAAACATTTGTACACTTGTGTGTGCTCAATTTTTTTTTGCAATTGGCATAGAGAATCAATAAAGGCTTCATGTATGCATGAGCATGTCAAGAATGGAGAAGAAGCATCCCGTCAAAAAAAAAAAAAAAAAAAAAGGAATGGAGAAGAAGCAAGGGTGAATAATCAACAAAAGCACAAAGAAATAATAAAGTCCTAAAAATAATTGCAAATAAAATGTAAATCACTAGAGTTATAATAAGTTTAAGACTGTCAATATCAACTTTAATTTTACAAGTTAGATGAACTCAAACTAGGACCTACAATTTCTCTCCTTCACTGGTATGAGCTACTCCATTCATTTCTTTTGAGAAGGCCATAATTATTAGTTTGTAGGAATAATTGGTAATATTATGTATGTTTTAAGCATACCATTAATAAAGGAGATCTAGCATCACAAACCAACATTAAAATCACTGACAAATTGTATTGCGTAGAAAGTTAATTTGAAGATCGTAGTAGGCTCTGATACCATTTTGTAAAAATAAAGGATAATGAAACAAGGATAATGAAACTAGGTAGGTGGCACTAGTGTAACTAGCTTGAATTGTGTACTAAGTTTGGTGATAAAAATTCTAATAATGTGGGATATCATAATCAAACTTGTATCCAATAACTTGGACCCATTTTCATTAAATAAAAACATATTACACAATTGACGGACATAGAGTTTAAACTAAGGGCATGTTCTCATACGTTTATTTTCAGTTCAGTTCAACTCAGCTTAGTTCAGTTCAGCTGCTAATTTTTTTCTCTTATAAAATATTCAGGTTAGTTCAGTTCAGTTCAGCTCAATTCAGTTCATCTTATTTCAGTCTATTAGAACATGCCATAAACAACCAAAAGAACTTATTTTTTAATTCCGTTAATACAACATTTGAAAAGGGAAAAAGAACAATAAAATTTGTGGAGTACCATAAAATTCATCATATTATTTTTGAATAAAATTATCCCATGGCATGCAAAGCTAGTATTATTCCAGGAAGTTGAAGAAGATTATTTGAATGTCAAAGTCAACGATAGGACAACTACAAGTAAATATGCTAGGTAATCCAAGATAAGCTAAAGTTGTGCTTTTACTTGCTCCAAAGTTCACATGCATAGGAAAGTGCAAGAGTAAACTTTGTAGAACTCCAATTGCAGATAGGCAGAATCAAATGGGAATAATGAACCTTCTAAGAAATTCTAACCATAAAAATTCTTTTACTATTATTTTTTTTAACAGGACTAATACAAAGTACTATACATATATGGAGCATACATGTGTATTAGTGTAATGGTAACTTTGCATTTAAAACTTAAGAAGAATTTAGATAAGTTTATATCATACAATAAAACATAATCCGTATATATATATGAATGATATTCACTATATAATTTACTGTGCGTCTGTACCGTGTATTATAATGGACGTCGTCCTTTAATTTCATCTTATAAAAACAGTAGGGTTAGTAATTGGGTTTAGTTATACTATGTATGAGCTTTTTGAAGCTAGAGACAGGATTAATAATAAGCCTTATTATTAGACTGTTTTATATGATCAACAAATTTTGTGTCACAAAAGAAGCCTAAAACTCTTTTACATTTTGATTACTATGGGGTAGTTATACTAATCCAATAGGCCAAAAAAAGTTTGGGCCAAAATCAAGTTAAATTTTAAAGTGCAGACAAATTATTATCATCATACATCCGTCTATTACAAGAATTACTAGAAATGAAATTAGCTTCTAGATTGAATATGTGAAATGGTACGTGATACATAATCAACTAACCTAAAAGGCAGTAATTTTATTTTCCTTGTTTGAATTTATTGGGAAAGTGGAAATCTAGGAAGGGATCGGAGTCTCTGAAATGGTCAACATAAATTAATACCATGACTACTCAATCCTAGTAGAGTATTTTGACTTTTACTATTACCACTCCTATTAATAAACCTAGCTAGTCTTTTTTCTTTTTCTTTTTTATTTTTTTATTACACTCACTAGTCACTACTCACTTACTTCACTCACTCACTCACTCACTAGCCTTAATTAAAAAACAAAAAAATAAAAAAAATGAAAAATAGTAGTAATAGGTGTAAGAAGGTCCCTTAAAAAAGGAGAAAAAAGAAAAACAATGAATTGAATGCCACGCGGTTCGGTGAGGCTCAAAGCAAAGCTGACTTTTGCAAACCCCTCTTTTGTAGTTAATGCTCTTGCTGTCTCCTTTTGACTCTTCGAACCTCCTGTCCTTCTCTCTCTCTCTCTCTCTTGGTCAGCGTATTATCATTATTTTTTCATTATTATTATTAATATTAATATTATTACATAATTATTACTATTAACAATAATAATATTTTAAGTATTATTTAAGTTATATATATAGACTATACTATAAGGGTATCCCTACTCACCTTGGACCCTTGTCTTTAACCCTCTTTCCTTCATTCTTCCTTCTCTAAATAATCCAACTTCAATTCTCTCTCTAACATCCAATAATAAACCTAGTTTTCTTCTAGAATTTTTTTGCTACCTTACCACCACCATATATAGATCACTCCATCGTTATACTTATATTCTTATATATATATATACAGATACACCCGTCTCATATAAGAATTATTACTCGATAGAATCGAGAATGGGGAGGCCTCCTTGTTGTGATAAAATAGGTGTGAAAAAAGGTCCTTGGACTCCTGAAGAAGATATCATTTTAGTCTCTTATATTCAAGAACATGGTCCTGGTAATTGGAGGGCTGTTCCTACTAATACTGGTATTATTCTTTCTTTTATTCTCATTCATCATATCATTCTATTAGCTTAACCCTAACTTAAATTAAATAACCTTATCATTTAAAAAATAATATTTTCTTATTACATAATCACCTAAGTTAATTTTATTTTAAAGATATTTTTCTTTTGTTTAAAGTATAGATTCATGTTATGTGGTTTTGGTTGTTCGTCTTTTGGGTTGGTTTGATCATTAAATTGTGTATTAAATAGACTCCCTGCTACTTCTGCCAGCTTTCACTTTTTTATTTACTTTTCTACATGATCTTCATTAAAACTATTGTTATCATTACTAGGGTTATATTAGTATACGTTTATTAATCGATAATAATTCTTGTGTGAGACGGTTGTATAATTTATCATATTTCGGGTTATTTTTCAGGATTACGTAGATGCAGTAAGAGTTGTAGGCTGAGATGGACTAATTATCTTCGTCCTGGAATTAAAAGAGGCAATTTCACTGAACAAGAAGAAAAGATGATTATTCATCTTCAAGCCCTTTTGGGAAATAGGTAATTTTATTTTATTAATTAATTTTTATTACTAGTAATTTAGTATTCTACCAAGTAACAACATCATAGTAGTAGATCATTTTGTTCAAGATTAATTAAAAAAAAAAAAATAGAAACTAATTAAATTTACTCTATTTAATTTGTTTACAAATTCCCGATACAATTTATTACACATTTTGTCCATGTTATAAGATCTGTTACACAAAAAACAAAATCAAATTTAATTTTTGCATGTAGTAGTAATTATTATTCTTATTAATAATTTTAATTAATTTATTTTTATTCCTAATAGATGGGCAGCAATAGCATCATACCTTCCACAAAGGACAGACAATGATATAAAAAATTACTGGAATACCCATCTAAAGAAGAAGCTAAAGAAGCAAGAAGAAGGGCAAGATGGTCAAAACACATCATCACAAGAAGGGCTTTCATCAAACTCAACATCATCCACTTCTTCCTCAAACAACTCTAACAAAGGGCAATGGGAAAGGAGGCTTCAAACCGATATTCACTTGGCTAAACAAGCCCTTTGTGAAGCCCTTTCTATTGACAAACCCGAGTTCCTCCCTCGATCCGACTCGATCCCGAACCCGAGTTTTAACCAATCATCATCCATCTACGCCTCGAGCACCGAGAACATAGCTCGGTTGCTCGAGAATTGGATGGTTAGAAAACCAACCCCTAAGTCACCCCAAGACTCCACCCAAACTACCTCATGTAATAATCAAGATCATGATGAGTTTAAGTCACTCTTAAGCTCCAACTCAAACTCGAACTCGACTACTACCGACAACAACTCGCAGGTGTCTGCGTCGGTTGAAGTGTTTCAGGACGAGAGTAAGCCAATGTTAGGGTTGTCGGCGTCGGCATCGGAGGAGCAAGTGCCACTTTCTTTACTAGAGAAGTGGTTGTTTGAAGAAGGGGTTATTAGTCATGACCATGTTAACTTGATGGACATGAATTTAGATGATGAAACTGGAGCTCATCTTTTCTAGAAGCAAGATTAAAAAGAAATTATATCAACAAGGTTTTTTTTTTTTTTTTTTTTTTTTAATCTTAGTGTTTAAATTAAATGAAGAGGAGATTAAAAATCACTTAAAGTGGTGAGATGTGACAAACATCAAAAAGTAAGTGTAAATTACTAAGGAGGATTATTAGTAGTTTGTGACTATGTTAATCATCATCATCATCCAAATGTATACATATATAAATCATGCTTAATTATGTCGTTTTTTACATATTGGGTAAAAATAAAGATCCAATTTATGCTAATTGTGTTAGCATTTTTCATCATATTATGACTTGCATGGTATTTTTTATTTTTTTTAGTAACAATTTAATTAGGGTCATTTTAATCTCTGCTAGAATTTGTAATCTCTTGGTTTATTTATTTATTTAACGACAAATGGCTTAAAAACAGTAAAATTTGATATTTTAATTTTAAAAAAATAAAAAAGGTTACTGCTTAATACTGTCGCAAATTATGCAACAATTTGGAATGGTAAATTGTAAGGAAACTTCACTTGTGTTGGAATTGTAATGTCCATTAATATTATATGGATGATATAAAATGACTTATAAGTTTGTATTTGTGAATATAAATAACATTTAATGTTGCATACTTGCATTGTTAATATACAACAATTATTAATTTCGATGAAAAGGGATGAGCTAAAACGACGACATAGCTTCAAAGGAGTATTAGTCGTAGTAATTTTAGTTTTTGTTTGGAATGAATAAATGAGTTAAACATATTTACATATCTTATAAGGTCCCGTTTATTTCACCTTATATTTACTTAAGTGAAATTATTTATACTCAAACAAATTATATTTGCTGAATTTAAATTATTTTTACTGAACTTAAATTAATTTGCTGAAATGAAAATTTTTTTGCTGAACTGAAATTATTTTTACTGATTTTCTATTATAATTCTTCTTTAAGATAACTGAATTTTACAGAACTAAACTTATTTTTACTGAACTGAAATTAATTTTGCTGAACTGAACTTATTTTACTAAATTGAACTTATTTTTACTTAATTTTATTTTTCTAAAGTGAAGTAAACAGAGTCTTAGGAATAAAATGTTATACAAGTAATACATAAATGCTTTTAACTAGTTGATCAATTTTTTATTTTTTTTTTGAAACAAATCAATTCATTAATATAAATCCATCCGACATCTACAAATGAAATCTAAATTAACAAATACATAAAATTGAATCAAATTAGGTTTTCCTTCATCAGAGCTATTATCGTTGAAAAGATCTTGCAATGTGGTACATCTCTCGCACACATCGCTGGAATATACAGCCTTTTCGGAGAGACGGTCTAACGATTTGTTGTAGCCGTAAGGATGATTCTCATCTGATTCGCCTGAACGCATTTGAAAATTTGACAACGCCGTTGCGATCCCAAACAAATCTTTTCCAAAGAACTGACAATAGGGCAAAAGATGATTACTTTTTTGATAAACCCTAACACACAAACAAACCATAAACAAAAACAAACAACTAAACTAACGAAAATTAACGACTCCACCATAGGGAGACACTCCATCATAGGGAGACGGACGAATATCTACACTACTTGTGTAGATTTATTGAAATTCAAATTGTAAAACTAAATAAAATCAAAGAAATTAGACTATTTTTGGCCTAAACGGCCAAGATTTTGGAGAAACCCTAGAAGAGAGGAGGAGATGAGAGGAGAGGAGAGAGAATTTTTTCTTTTTCGTTTATGTATTAACTAGTTGATCAGTTGAGGTGACTAGTCATGTTATTTTACCTTTGTTATAAAATAGTTAAATTAAATATATTTTTTTACTCTTGTACATTTCTATTTTTATTAAAAAATACATACAAAATACTCCCTAATTAAGATGCAAATACCAGAGTATCAATCTAGCCCATTAAATAAAATCAATTTTTTAATCAGTAAAAATAAGCAACATTATATTGCAAATAACACTAGTAATGAATTAGTGAATATCGTTTTTTTTTTTTTCATTTAGTAGAAATCCCTTTTAATTTAACCAATCAATAAAAATGATGAATTTGCCAAAAAAAAATCCCAATTAGTAAAAAAAGTTTTCAATTTTTAGTAGAGTGGACCTTAATAGGGAATAGCTAGGTAGACCTGAATGAATGAATAACATGAAACATAAGATTCATCTAGAATCAAGCATTAAAACATAGATATCTTGGAACTTAGGCCTAGATTGTTGCGGGAGTATTTTGTTAGAAACGAGAATTTTAGTTTTGACTTTACATAATTTTTCTAATTTTATAATCATCATTTTCTTAAAATTCAGATGATGATGCTGCACTTCTTTATGTTACGACTGTACTGTTCAGTCTTCATCATATGCTCATCTAAGCTACCTTTGTACTTTCTTTCAAAAAAAAAAAAGCTACCTTTGTACTGAATTTCATAATCCTTTCTGTTCAATTTTTGGAAGATACTGAGTAGCTTCGTCGTAGAAGCTTCATTATTACTCCCTCCGTTTCTTATGTTTACAGTTTTCATCATTTGTTTTGATTATGTGGAAGGGCATTTCAAACATGTTAAAGACCTTGTGCTAATGTATTTAGGGCTCTAAAAATGCGATGTTGAATATTATTTGGTGGCATAAAAAAACCACTCATACAACTTTAGTGTGAAAGTAAGTATGTTAATTCAATTCATATGTTTAAACTAAAATAGACCATGTAAGGAAGACCGCCTCAAAAATTATAAAGCCTTCATGCTAATAAATTTTGGGCCCTTTAAAAATTAATTAAATTGACCTTTTGGCGGAAAAATTGTACTCTTACAGTTTTATTGTGAAAATAAATAACCACTTTTTTTTTTTTTTTTTTTTTTTGAGGGGAAATAAATAACCACTTCAATTCATTTGCTTGAATTGAATTTTCAATTGATTAAAGTTTTTTTTTTTTTTATTAAAAAAATAGTAACTAAAGTTTCTAGTTAATGCAAGTACACAAGTCATTAAAGTAGCACAATCACGAGGAATTTTAAAGGGAGGAATGTTAGGCATTTCAAAATGCATAACTAGGGGCATTGAGGTAATTTCAAGTTGTTTTGTTTAGTTACAGCTAGGCACCCGTTATGAATTTGTCTGACACCGTTTTGCTTTTTGGTTGTATTAATTTCGTATTTCCTTTCGTATGTTCGATGTTTCTTGTCTGAAATACCTGTAAGCTTTGTTTGTCTTATTTCGAATTCAATTCTTCCCTCTCTCTCCTTCTTTCTCCTCTGTAGGTCGAAATTGTTCTTGTTTCTTTGTTTGTTCCCCCGGACGTCTTCTCCTCCACTTTGTTCTTAAGTTATACACGACGGTGTTGTGGTACCTGAAGGTCGGTTCCTAATAGACGAGCTCAACCCTGCGAACGAGTAAGTCCTTCTTCTGTTCCACTTTGATGTTGTAATGAGCAATTGTTATGACAAACAACGTAATTGTTAGAACCCTAAGTGGACTTGTTGTTTTGTTTGGATAAAGATTAAAGCATTTATTGTAGTTTATGGACTCAAATTAGGGTTTGATCGAGATTTGATTTGGTCTGATATTGGGTAATGTTATTGTTAGGTTTTGCGATTATTATATTAGTCGTTTGCAATTGATTGTAGTTTGTGTTGTGTGCTTTATTCAATGTACTCATTTTCAATTGAATGTAGTTTGTTTTCGTGCTGTAATTGACCCTCTATCCCTTTACACGGAGTAATTGGGGTTATGATTATCGTTCACCAATTATCTCCCTTTGCCCTGGACAATTAGTTATTGAGTTGTTGATTTCTGTCATGGAATTGAAAGAGTTACATTTCAGTGTGTTATTGTTTGATGTAATGTCGATTTTTGTTACTTTAATTGAATTTAGTCAGTTCTAGTAATGGATTGTGTGCTGCTGGTGGATTTAGTTGCTACACTGCTTACAGCCAGTTTTCGTAGATTGCAGGGGTTGGATGTGATTTTGAGTGTGTTTTTTATTGTGTTTGATTTTGTTCTTGTTTTTTTGGAATACTTATTGGCAGTTTATTTGAAACTGTAGGTGAATTAAATTATGAAGAAAAAGTCTGTGGTTCGTAATTTAGGTTGGCAAAAGGGGGTAAGTCTTTTATAATGGTTTGTGTTTTGGGTAATCTGATTTGGAAATTGTTGATATTGAATTGTTGGTTTGGAATTGGGTATAGGTCACTATGAAGTCTTGTAAAGGATCTGTATATGGGCAAGGGTTGTCTAAAATATCTAAGGGCCAAGGGTCTGCTAAAAAACCTAATGGTCAAGACCCTTCTAAAGTACTTGTTCCTAACAGCAAAACAAATGGTAAGAAAAGGTATTTCAAGCATTTTGAAAGTGATGATGATGAAAAGGATGTGGATTATCAAGCTTCAAGTAATTCCCAATCTGATGACTGTGCTGAGGATGGTGATGAAGAACAGTCAAGCTCTGAAGTGTTGAAGGGATTGTTGGTTCAGTTCTTACAGAGAGACAGTAAGAAGAGGAAGTCAAAACATGTTGATACAGGTTCAATGAAAATCCGTAAGGTATTATTGTGTTTGATTCTTTTGTTTTGTGTATTTGTTGATTTGTAGTTGTAAATGCCGTGTGGTGTCCTTTTTTCACTAAATTGATAATCGACTCGTATTGGTAGGAGGAATGGAGAAGTCAAGGGCATAGGAGAAGTGAAGGACATAGAGTGTGTGCTAGGGGTGAGGTGATTAGGACACATTTCGAGAATGTTGGGAAGGTATGTAGTTATATTCAGTGTGTAATGTTACAATGATGGATATTTGTTTAGGTATTTGGGTGTGTTGATTTTATATGGGTATTTAATTGTGTTATGTGTTGTTTTTGTGACCTGCAGCAACCAAATATTGTCTGTAGAGTGGAGTCATTTTGTGTTGCGGTGCAGAAGTTTGATGATGACCGACGACAAATAGTTAGAAGGATGGGGTTTGAAGGGTTGTTGTGTTTGGATATGAAGAACATTCCACGACAATTTTGCTATTGGTTGATGACAAGGGTATGAGCTGATGGAACAGTAGTTTTTGGTGATGGAGTGATGTTGCCTCTTGGTGCAAAACAAGTTAGGTATATACTTGGTATACCTATGGGAGCCAATCCAGTGCCCACACATGTGGATATGGAGTGTGAGGAGGAGTTCCAGAAGGTTAATAGGATCATTGACTTGTATGGTGTTGGGTCTAAGAAGGAAACAATATCACTGGCTGCGGCAATTCATGACGGATTTTATGGTAGTTGTGCTTGGAAAACTTATATGCACAACTACAAATAGCTCGAAAATGGCTAGGGCACTAGTGCCTGCTGTGACAGTTGCCTCTAGAGCAATTGATTTTGACTGGTGTTCCTTTACCTTGGCATGGTTGTGTGATACCGCTGCTTGCTTTCAGAAGAAGTTTTTAAAAGATGGTTTTAGGTCTGGTTGTGGTGGGTGTCCTGTGTTTCTTCTGGTAAGTTTAATTGATTGATATTTTGATTATGCTTAAATTAGTTCTGATATATGTGGGTTGGTGATAATTTAATTGATTGATATATTGATATGGTTCAGATTTACTACCTGGATCACCTGCAACGCACTCCAGTGCAGTGGGGTGTGTATCCAAGGATCAAGGTGGGGACATCTGAAGAAATTCGCGCCACTGTTGCTGAGGATCGATTGTCAAGGGATAATTATGGAAAGTTGATGGTAAGGCGTATTATATTGTACAGATCTCTGAGTTTAAAATGTTGTTACTGAATACAATGTTGTGTAGCCTATAGATATTGCATACAATGGGGAGCCACATCCCATGATCCCAAGGGAAGATGAAGTCTCTGAAGAAGATGATGTTATGGACAAGGTACATTTAAGTTGGTCAATATATTCCTTGCTTGGTGGATGTGAAACATGCCAGTAACCAGTAATGTATGGTGTCCATAAATTTTGTGTGGCAGGTTCTGACACGGCTCGCTCCTAGACTGATAACCCTTGTAGAGGGCATTGTAGGGAAAGCCATGGGAGCTTTTGGTGGTGGTGTTGGTGGTGGTGGTGGTGGTGGAGGTGGGTCATATGTGACTGATGGTGCTAGTGGTAACAGAAACAATGAGGCGAAGACCGCAACAAACGACAACCTTATTAAGGGTCTACCGAAGGACGTTGTGAGAGTTGATGCGGAGGATCAGTCGGAAGATGGTGATCCTAATAAAAAAGGCGGTGAAGAGGACTCTGGTCCGAAGTCGAAAGCTGTAGATGGTGTTGAGCGCAGTCGTCCAACTGCTTTTGACAAATGTTTGTTGGCATTTGTCAGGGCTTGGAAGGAGCATAAGGAAGAAAATTAGTAAGCAAGCTTACCCCCAAAAATTAGTGGTATAAAATTCAGTTTAGAAAACATTGTATTTTATTGTTGATTTGCTTGTGTTGTTTGTTTGCAGCCCAGGGCCGACAATTATTGAGTGCGATGGTATGGATGCTACTCAAAGAGATTGTTATCGGCTTATTGGTGGGAGAGCGCGGCTAGGTGATCAATATGTCCGCATGGCTTCTGTGCTTTACACAAAGGAATGGAGTGACACAGAATTCCATTTGCCTGGGAAGCGAATTCTGCTGGACCCTACTTATGCGGTATATCAACTTCATTTATGTTATTTGCTTATTTCTTAGGGTTTCTTAACATCTAGTTGTTGTTGTAATTCAATTTTTTGTTGTTTTGCCAGACAAGGCTAATGCAAAAGAAAAAAGATTATGTGGATTTGGTAAAGTTGCATGGGAAGACCTTTTGTTCACATGCGCTTGACGATATTCGCGTTGTGAGGATCCTCATCTGGTTATTTTGTAATTTAATTACTGCGTTCATTTTCACTGAAGTTGAGCTTATTGTAAGTATTCATGCCGGTCCTTGATTTGTCTGTAAAGGATGGGGACCATTGGTGGTGCTTAGCAGTTGATTTTGTGGAGAAGCAAATTTGGATAATTGATTCTCTTGTTAAAGAACCCTTTGAAGCTCATGCAGACATAGTTACGGAGTTGGTTAGTCTCTCCAACACTATTAAAAGGTTATAGGTTGAAATTTTGGCTTCTGATTTGGTGGTGCTCTGTTAATTTACAGGTTCGGGGCCTGGATTTGCTTGCTGGTTCCAATCCGCAATGGGTCCTTGATCAGATGTGCAATTGGCCATGTAGAGTAATGGAAATGCCCCAGCAAACGGACACGTGAGTTTTACCTTTGTATAAATCTTTGTTTGTAATTAGTATGCAAGTTTGATTTGAGTTTTACCTTAATGTGTGTTTATGCTGTTTCTTTGCATAGTTACTCCTGTGGTGTGCTTATGCTGTCATGCATCAAACATTGCGCTGTAACTTTTGATACTCCACATGTTCTGGTAATTTTTTGCGTTTCATCTAGTGACTTAAAGGGTAGGTCTGTTTCCTTATTATCTGTTGTTCACTTTATTCAATTTCAATGGCCATGAGAAGTCTGTCAATATACGGACCAAGATATTTTTGGAAGATTTTCATAGCAAGTTCAATGCCATGAAGGAGAACCTGGAGGGTGTAATTCCTGAAGATCGAAGAGGAGCAGGGAAGAGGAATGGGTCAGTAACAACAACTCAGTAGACGACTTTATTGTTTCAATTACACAATGTTTCAAGGGGATGAATTTGATGAGTCTGGAGACCATAAATTTATTTTAATTGACAATTAAGATGTGGGCCTGGTTAAGATATGTTAAATATGTTCCTGTTTATGGGCTCGATAATGGTTTAGGATTTGAATATTATGGGCCTTTTTGAAAATGGGTCCTGGATCTTAGTGGGATTTTCTAAAAATGGTCCTGTTTTGTTTTAATATGGGTCTTTATGAAAATGGATCTGGATTTTATCATGCCTTTTTCATATTAAATATTTGGTTAAGTAATTCTATTGTACAACCGAACCCTTAGTAGGAACCTCACCTCATTCAATTTTATGTGCGTTCATGTCGGATGATCAACATATAGAGCTGAAACGGGTTTAATGATCACTAAATTTAGGAAAAATAACAACGAAATAACGAAGTTTCTTAAACGGATGAATACGTACACAGTCAATGTTTTAAAATCAAAACGCAGCCCGTTACCACATAAACATAAACATATTGACCTACAAGTAGAAGACAGTGCAAGCTTCATCGACAACCTTCAAGCTAACCATTCCGCACTGCTAGCGCTACTCCACCCAAAACCAGCAGCACTTGACGAACCGTCCTTGTTCTCATACAAGTACTTTGCGTGCTCAATACGTTGGACATAAGCTGGTGGGTAGTCTTCGTATGTGAACGGTTCAACAATTACAAGGGGAAGGTTATCCATTTCGTTATACCCATTTTCAGCCAGCATCTTACTTCTGAATTTCATCCTTTCTTCACTGTCGTTGTTGATCAGCTGTATTGGGTCCTCAACTGAGAAGTTAAGCCATTCTAGTGTTATCTCCATCTTCACCTTGTCTGGCTTAATTAGGCGTTCGGCAACAGTGAATCGCCTACCAAGGAGGGCCAAACCATATTGCTCTCCATTTTGGCAGTTGCTCTGTGGAAGGCCATTTCAAACATGTTAAAGACCTTGTGCTAATGTATTTAGGGCCCTAAAAATGTGATGTTGAATATTATTTGGTGGCATAAAAAAGCTACTCATACAACTTTAGTGTGAAAATAAGTATGTTAATTCAATTCATATGTTTAAACTAAACTAGACTGTGTAAGGAGGACCGCCTCAAAAATTATAAAGCCTTCATGCTAATAAATTTTGGGCCCTTTAAAAATTAATTAAATTGACCTTTTGGCGGAAAAATTGTACTCTTACAGTTTTATTGTGAAAATAAATAACCACTTCAATTCATTTGCTTGAATTGAATTTTCAATTGATTAAAGTTTTTTTTTTAACAAAAAAAAAAAAGTAACTAAAGTTTCTAGTTAATGCAAGTACACAGTCATTAAAGTAGCACAATCACAGTATATAAGCTACTCAAATCAGCCAAATAAATCAACACGTTTGTTGCATAAATTAATTCTATATCTACTACGGCGTAATTAATTTTTGGAAGAAACAATCTAGAAAGAATAAAGAAAATATGGATTACCTGAAATGGTAAATAAAAAAATCATAAAAAGAAAAAAAAAATTATAAACCACTTCATTTCAGTCTTTCATTGCTATGACTCTATGAGCCTAACTTCACGCGACTACCACTATGCAATTATGCATGTCAGATCACACATCAATTTATATGTAATGTAGTTCCAATAAATTGTTTTACTACCATGGAATAATTATTATTTGTAATAAAGGAATTTTTATGTCTCATAAATAATACAGTAGTCATTTGTTACATAAAATTCAAAATAGGGAGTAGTACAAAATTCATAAATTGGAGCCTTAATGTATTTGTTTTGCTCCTATGAAATTGAGCGGGTTGCACTTAAATTTAAAAAAGTGATCTAACTGACCCAGTTCAATCCGATCCGAAATTATTCTGATTCAAGTTTCCATTCTTATAACTTAATAATAGCATGACTTAAATTTGATATATTAATCCAACTCAACCGACCTCACGAACCCGACTCAAGTACACAAAATGGCACCGTACCTCTAGCTAGTTGCACTTGCTTAATAATGACCGACCTTGTATATGTACAAGTTTAAGTTTAATAATATGACGTTTTGTATTAATATTAATTGACATATTAGTGTATTGTATCACGGTCTTGTTGAATAATACTCCATATGAATGATAATAAGTCCGATGATATTCAATTGATATTGATATTTGGTTGTGTACTGAGTTCTATTTAGAAAATCTTGAATAATAACACATTAGTATAAATATAAATTGACAAATTAGTACATTGTATTGCGATTTTGTTGGATCATACTTCGTATGATTAATAATATGTCCAATGATATGCAATTGATATTGATATAGGGCATTATTTCGTTTCTTCTCCATACAAGCATTTGGTTGCCTCGTGTTTTGGAGGAAGTTTTTCTTTTTTATTACGTCTCGAAGCCAAACAAGAAGAGACCTACTATTCTAAAAGGGTTAAGCGAAGCACCAAAAAGAATTTCAAAGCCTAATCCAAGACAAGTGGTTGTAACAATCTTGTAATTTCCGTGAGTAAGGCCTCGTTCACTTCACCTTATTTTTGTTGGACTGAAATTATTTTTATTGAAGTGAAATTATTTTTACTGAAGTGAAATTAATTTTACTGAATTGAAATTATTTTTGCTGAATTGAAATTATTTTTATTAATTTTCTATTATATTTTTTCTTAAAGTTTACTGATTTTACTGATTTGAAATTATTTTTACTGAACTGAAATTATTTTTTACTGAATATTGTTTTTTTTAAGGTGAAGTGAACAAGCCCTAATTCGGGTTTAATCTTTATTATAAGGCCCCGTTTACTTTGCCTTATTTTTGCTGAACTGAAATTATTTTTACTGAATTGAAATTATTTTTACTGATTTTTAAGTTGTATTTCTTCTTTGAGGTTACTGAGTTTTACTGAAGTGAAATTATTTTTACTGAACTGGACTTATTTTTACTACTAAAATTATTTTTACTGAACTAAAATTATTTTTACTGAATTTTTTTTAAGATAAAGTGAACAGGGCCTAACTATTTGATTTGTGTTTTTTGTAGGAAGTATTCTCTTTATTTCTAAAAGAGGATTACATTTGCTTCTTTTTTTTGGCAATTATTTATTTATTTATTTATTTATTGCACATTTTCCCCATACATACATATTTTTCATGCAACTAATTCATTTATCAAAATATTTACATACACCCAATGCAAGCAACTATTACTATTTACAAAAATATTCACTGTAATCCCCCGTATTTTTAAATATTTTATAAATGAAAATTTATTTTATTTATAATATTTATTTGTTATTTTTCATAATTGACAGGGTAAAGTCGTATCCCCTAATAAAAAATAATTACCTAAATCACTAACTAAGGTAGATAGGGAAGTAGGGTCGAACTCCACAGGGAAACAAGTCTTTTTAGTTCTAATTAATTATTATATTCTAAATTATCCTAGTAACCAATGTTTTTAGTGTGAATTCTATACTACGAAGAATGAGTTTAAGGAGAAAAGAAACAATAATAAGAAGGCCTAGGGTCACAGGTTCACCAATAATTAATATTCCGGGATAGAACGAAGTAATTAATAATTAACAATGCATAGATAACATGATTAACAGGCTCTCGCAATTTATTAACCAACATAGATCTAACAGGCTCTCGCAATTTATTAGACCTAAGTTCCTATTAAAAATAGCCTTTAATATTAAATCAACATCTGCTCGATTCATCAATTCAATATTGCTAAACATTCACAATCAAATTACATCTGCTCGATTCATAATCTAATTGCAAAGAATTAAAACAATTCAATAGGAAATTATCATGCAATATCAACAATCAATAATAACAAACTATCCCTTCATATTAATTATGGATCCCCATAAACCCTAGAATTAAACTACTCACTAATCATCATAATTAAACCAATCAAATAAATAAATAAGAAGATAATCAAGAAAACAATTAAAAAGCTGAAATTAAAAAGGGAAGAAATTGTACCAAACTAAATCTGGAATTAATGAAGGAATTAAGAACAAGAGTTTAGAGAGAATTTAAGAGAGAGAAAAATACTAAGTAGAGAGAGAAAGTCTAAGAGAAAGAGGTAAGTAAATAATCCGTACAAAACGTATATATACTTCCCCTAAAACACGAATTAAACTAAGCTTAATCAGACTCTAGAAAAACACGCGCCCGATCGGGCGAAGGGGCGCCCGATCGGGCCCGCCTTTTTTACAACGCTCCTTCTGATATGCCGCACCCGATCGAGCCTACGCTCACCCGATCGGGCGCGCCTTTCCTTCATGGCACTCATGCGCGCAGCCGCCCGATCGGGCGTATGCTTGCCCGATCGGGCCCGGTCTTCATCTTCAAGGCTTGGACTTCGATTGGGCTAGATTTCTCGGCCCAATCCATATTTCCTCTCGGGTCTCGAATACATGGTCCAATTGCCTCGTGATCCAAATAACCGAGCCCTTAGTCACCGGCTCTCACCGATCTTGGGCTCCAAAAGTGGTCGTGTCCTTCTAGCTTCCGTAGTCGATCCAATAAGGCCCGAAAAAATGCTCCAAGAGTGCAATTTCCTGTAAAATATAACTAAAACTACGAAAACACTAGAACACACAAATTAGTAATAAAAGTGGCCCGAAAGAGCCAAAAACACTACTAATAATGACCACGGGACGGGGGTAAAACACTATATAAAATAGACATATCAATAATTTAATTTCAAAAGTTTCAAATTATTAACCTGGGTCGAAAATTATTTGAACAAATTATTTTATGCACCTTTTTATACAATTTATGTCCAATCACACAAGCCTAACCCATTTGTTTACTTAATCGACCCATTATTTTTATGAGGCCCAATCTTTCTTTTTACCCTACAATAATTCTCTCCTATAAATACCCCATGAATCTCCAAAAATTTCCCACACAAAAAGGTTAGTCTTAGTTTCATCCTCCTTTGTTTCATTATTTTGCTTAATGTTAATTTAATTGTTTTGGGTTTTGATTTTAGTATAAAGATTATATTTTTAGTATCAAATTATATTTTAATGGTATAAAGATTATAAATTTCAGATTATAATATTTATGTTATAAATTTCATATTTTATGAATTATAAACCTAGGGTTTCAATTTATTGAAAATCATGATTTTAGGGTTTTTATGAACAATTGATTTAGGGATTTTATAGTAATGATGTTTTGAAATTTTGGTGATTATAACTACTGATTAGTTTAAATTAATTCCAGATTATTTTGAACACATAGATTCGTGTTTTAATTTTTAGATTTTTGTTCGTTAATATTAATCCCGTTTTAATCCCGATCAGATTCTGAACTCATCTGATTTTGATGAAAAAGTAGTGTTTTCCATGTGGAAACAACGTTTTAAGAAAGACTCACTACCTTAGGTAGTGAGTACCACCCTCTCGTGGCCAAATTCAGCCTCTAAATATGATTTTCGGGCAGTTTTTGATTTTAACAAAGTTTTTTTATACTTAAAATATTATCCTTGAGTTTGATTAATAAAATTAATTATGTTTAAAGTTAATTAAGCTTAAATATATGTTTTTATTGAAGTTTTAAGTGTTGGAAATAGTTTCTAAGTACTACTTTTGATGTTTTATAAAGAGGGTTTAATCACCCATTAAAAAGGGAGGTTTTTAGGGGTTTTTAATATAATTTTTAGATTTTTATTAGACTTTGAACTTGCTGTAATTTCATGTATAAGAGTGTATTTTAAGGTTTTTATGAAGAAAATTTAAAGAACTATATATAAGCCTTTAATTTTAACTAAAGGGAAGGTTTTAAAGTGTTGTTTGATTTGGATTTTGAAGGTTTTAAAGTAAGTTAGTATTGCTGTAAATTTGATTGATTGGGTATTGATTGAGATATTATTGTTTGGTTTAGGAGGGGAGTTTATTGAAGGTGATTTCTAGATAGTAAAGTGGCATACCAATTCATTTATTATTCAAGGTACGTACAAGGTACGTACAAGTTACGAAACCTTTCTTTTAGGTGCATGTTTAAGGACGACGGATCGAGAACTTAGTATCATGTATAGGGATGACTGAGTTAAATTGTTTGGTTATACATTGTGAGTTTCGTATGACGTGCACTATTTTATATTGCAAGTATTATTTGTACTCTAATTATGCAAGGTGCGCTTAGAGGCAAAGGTATATGATTGGTGTAATGGTTAATTTATTACTCATTCATGATTATGCAAGCAGGATGAGTAAAGGAAGAATTTAAGTCTTCTAAGACGAGGTTAAGGTTTTGGGGTGCCTTATGCACTCAAGGTGTTTATACACCGAGGTAGTAAAGGAATAAATCATAAATGTTGTTTGCCACTAATAAATCAAGAATTGAAATTGAAAAGTTGTTTTACTTGATTGAATTGATATTGGATTGATTGTATTGTTATGCATATGAGTCATCACCAAGTCTAAACCTATAAATCACGTAAAGTGCAAGATGGATGAGTAATAAAACTCTGGATTGGTGCACTTCTGGAGTAATGAAAATCAGGGGTTTGGGTACATGGGGTATTAGCCGTGTACTTTTCTCGATGCTGTCTGATCTACGAGTCTCTTATTTCAAATATTTTTCAAAGCTAGGAGTTAGGTGAGATCTCATACTAACTACGGTCACGGAGTCGCGCCCGTGGTCGTTGGATGTTAATTGATGTTTCCGAAAGGAGGCATGGGGTTTTTCTTTTATTGATGTTCCAAATGGAGCATGGATTGGACAACCTTGTCTATTGCGTAATCCAATGAATAAAAATAATGATTTACCTATTATTAATTAATGGAGTCTTAGTAATATAAATAGTTGAGTCGTGTGTTGATTCTATAATTTAAGCTTGTATGTACTCAGCTTTGCTGATTGCGTGCTTTGTGTGTCTTTCTTTGGTCATGGCCTTCGCCTTTCAATTACCCTGTGACAATCCAATTTTTACACTTGTAATATTGGGGAGCAGAATTACCACAGGTTCTTACACATGCAGCATTTATCAGGGTTTTGGGATCTTGAGTAGAGAGTTGGTTGTTTGCATTTTATTTCTTTTGCAAGTTTGAATTTATTTTAATTCAATTTTATTCGACACTATTTCTTTTGGGTTTGAATTTATTTGAACAGTGAATTTAATCACTTACTACTTTTATTGGGTTTTGCATAAGGGCCTTAATGGTTCCAAGTTGTATGACTTAATTTGGTTTCATTCGTTGGTTTTGAAACTTATTTATAACTGATTTAGTTTTTCCGCTGCTATTTTCTGATAAAGCCTTAACGTTTGAACACGTGGCGGTAGCACGCCAGTAATTCTCTTGAATATTGTTCAGAGTTCTCACAGGTTTAAAGAGAGAATTATTGGGGTGTTACATTCACACACTCCAAATGTAAATTTTCCTATTTTTAAATTTAATTTAGTGACTTTATACTTGATATACTCTGCATATGATATCTAATCATTATTTTCCACGATATTATTTTCCTTTTTAACCGTATAAAACCACCAAACGAAACCTTTTTTCGAAAAATGAAGGGATCAATTATATTCTTATTAGAAAGTATTGTGTGAGTCCAGACTCACAAAGTGACAGAATTACGTTATTTGATATTTCATATAAATATTTACTTTAAAAATTCATACAATATATTGGACATTTTTCTTTTAAAAAAAATACTTATAATGAGCTAAATTTATCGAGACTAATATGAACATATATAAGGTAAATTGAAGATGCCCAAGTGTATTTCTTTCCTCTCGATAGTGTCAGGTTAAATATCAAATATGAGTCCACTGCACCAACAAAAATTGGGTTAGGAAAGGAAAATAAATTTGGTACATGATGACCTATAAATCCATAATTGTGAACTATTTCACTAACTCCTAAACCTCCTAATACTCTCTCTGTTTCGCATTAGTTGCAATAGTAGGCTTGACTCATCATAGTTTAAGTAATAATAAAATTGTGTGGGTGGGGTTAGAGCTGTCAATTCGGGTAAATAGGTCGGGTTTGGGTCGGGTCAACTCGGGTAGGGTCAATTCAGATTAATTCCATAACATATGCGAGTCGGGTTTGGTTTGGGTCATGCTTGAGTCAAGTCACGTCAGGGTCATACTTCTTATCGGGTTTGGGTCGGGTTTAGGTCGGGTTACATTCGATTTGGGTGAACAATAGGTCGGGTTTAATTCGGGTTAAAATAGGTTAGGGTAATTCTAGGGTTTGAGTCGGGTTCGATTCAAGTCAATAATTTGCGGGTTAGAATCAGGTCGGGTCACTCTCGGGTTTGAGTCGGGTTCGCGTTCAAGTAAATAATTTGCAGATTATAATCAGGTCGAGTCATTTTCAAGTCGGTCATTCTTGGGTTTAATACGGGTTCGGTTCAAGTCAATAATTTGCAGGTTATAATCAGGTTGGGTCATTTCCAAGTCGGGTCATTCTTTGATCCAAGTCGGGTTATCTTCAAGACAATAATTTGCAGATTACAATCAGGTCGGGTCATTTTCAAGTCAGGTCATATTCGGGTTCAACTAACTATATATAAATATAATTATCATTTTTATCAAGCTAATTATTTCGTTTGACTATAATATATATGACAATATACTAGGGAACTATAGTCTATAATTTAGGAAGATAATTATCTCCTTTACCATACAACAAATATATACTATATTTAACTCTTAAATTTGAGGATGATACTCCTTTCTTTTGCTGGCCTGGACCGACTTGATCTCCCTAGACAAAATGCTTTGATCAACAATAATAAGGCGATCTAAATTGCATTTAAGGTTATTTGGAATCGGGTCAGAACAATTTGGGTTGAATTTAGGCCGGGTCAATAATAAGTCGTGGTAATTTTGAATCGAGTTAGTAACAGATCGAGTTGAATTTTTGGGTCAGGTAAGTAATAGGACTGGTAAAATTTGGGTCGGGTCAATAACAAGTCGGGTTGAATTTGGGTCTGGTCAATAACAAGTCGGGTTGATTTCGGGTCGAGTTTGTAACAGGTTGGGTTAAATTCGGGTCGGGTTAGGAACGGGTCGGGTTGAATTCCAGTCAGGTTAGTAACTAGTCGGGTTTTGACGAGTTAAAACGAGTTAGGATCAATTTCGGTTCAAGTCGAGTTCGGTGCAAGTTAATTAAATTGGCCGTTATAAACCAGTAAATCGGTGCAATTTGTAAACCGGCAAACTGGCCGTTTAACAGCAAATTGGATGGTTCCACACACCCAATTGAACTCCCGTAGAGTATTAAGGACTACGGTATAATTTCGGCAATTTTAATTTCCGGGCAAAAAAAAAGTCAAAAAATTCCAAAATCGAAGGCTACACTTTTTGAGAATTTTTGGAGGTTTCGAGGCCCGGTGTCGAAAAGACTTGAAATTCTATGAGATACATATCGGGGTCATATAATGTCATTTGGAACCATATATGATCATTATTTGTTGTCATAAATGTTAGTGGTAGGCATGATTTAATAAAATCGGTGCAAGTTGTAAATCAGTAAATTGATCGTTTAAAGGCAAATTGGATGGTTCCACCTACCCAATTGGACGCACGGAGGGTATTAGGGACATTGGTGAGCATTTCGGCAATTTTTATTTCCGGACGAAAAAAAGTCAAAAAATTCCAAAATTGAAGGCTAATATCCACGTTTTTTGAAAAAATTTGGAGGTTTTAGGGCCCAGTGTAGAAAAGTCTTAACATTTTAGGGGATACATATCGAGGTCATAAAATTCCGTTTGGAACCATATATAATCATTATATGTTGTCATAAATGTTCGTAGTATGCTTGAGTTGATGAAATCCGTGCAAGTTGTAAAACGGTAAATTGGTTGTTTAAAGGCAAATTAGATGGATCCACCAACCCAATTGGACTCACGGAGAATATTAGGGACCATGGTAAACATTTCGACAAATTTTATTTCCAAGCGTAAAAAATTCAAAAAATTCCAAAATCGAAGACTAATATCCACGGTTTTTGAGAAATTTTTGAGGTTTCGAGACCCGATGTCGAAAAAGTCTTAAAATTCTAGGGGATACATCTCTGGGTCATATAATTCCGTTTGGAACTATATATGATCATTATTTGTTGTTATAAATGTTCGTGGTAGGCTCGAGTTAATGAAATCGGTGCAAGTTGTAAACCGGTAAATGGGTTGTTTAAAGGCAAATTAGATGGTTCCACCCACCCAGTGGGACTCACGGACGGTATTAGGGATCATGGTAAACATTTCGGCAATTTTTATTTCCGGGCGAAAAAATAGTCAAAAATTACAAAATTGAAGGCTAATATCCACGCTTTTTGAGAAATTTTAGAGGATTCGGGACCCGGTGTCGAAAAGTCTTGAAATTTTAGGGGATACATCCCGGGGTCATATAATGCTGTTAGGAACCATTTATGATCATTATATGTTGTCATAAATATTCGTGGTAGGCTTGAATTATTGAAATTGGTGCAAGTTGTAAACCGGTAAATTGGCTGTTTAAAGGCAAATTGGATAGTTTTACACTTTTACCCACCCAATTGGACTTCTGGAGGTATTTGGGACCATGGTAAAAATTTGGCATTTTTTACTTGCGGGCGAAAAAATTCAAAAAATTCCAAAATTAAAGGCTTATATCCACGCTTTTTGAGAAATTTCGGGGTTTCGAGGCATGGTGTTGAAAAGCCTTGAGATATTAGAGGAATACATCTCGGGATCATATAATAACTTTTGGAACCATAAATGATCATTATATGTTGTCATAAATGTTCGTGGTAGGCTTGATTTAATGAAATCGGTGCAAGTTATAAACCGGTAAATTGGCAGTTTAAAGGTTAATTGGATGTTTCCACCAACCCAATTGGACTCCCGAAGGGTATTAGGGAACATGGTAAACATTTCAGAAATTATTTTTTCCAGGCGAAAACAGTCTAAAAATTCCAAAAAGAAAGGCTAATATCCACGCTTTTTTAGAGGTTTCAGGACCGGTATCGAAAAGCCTTGAGATTCTACGGTATACATCTTAGGGTCATATAATGTTGTTTGGAACCATATATAATCATTATTTGTTGTCATAAATGTTCGTGGTAGGCTTGAGTTAATGAAATCGGTGCAAGTTGTAAACCGGTAAATTGACCATTTAAAGGCAAATTGTATGGTTCAACCCACCCAATTGGACTACCAGAGCATATTAAGGACCATGGTAATCATTTCGGCAATTTTTATTTTCGAGCGAAAAAAAGTAAAAAATTTCCAAAATTGAAGGCTAATGTCCTCGGTTTTTGAGAAATTTTGGAGGTTTCACTGCCCGGTGTCGAAAAGTTTTGAGATTTTAGGGAATACATATAGGGGTAATATAATGCAGTTTGGAACCATATATGATCATTATATGTTTTCAGAGATGTTCGTGGTAGGCTTGAATTAATCAAATCGGTGCAAGTTGTAAACCGGTAAATTGCCCTTTTAAAGGCAAATTGGATGGTTTCACCCACCCAATTTGATTCCTGGAAGGTTGACAGGGTAAAGTCGTATCCCCTAATCAAAAATAATTACCTAATTCACTAACTAAAGTAGATAGGGAAGTAGGGTCGATCTCCACAGGGAAACAAGTCTTTTTACTCCTAATTAAATATTATAATCTAAATTATTTAAGTAACCAATATTAAAAGTTGAATATGAAACTAACTAAAAAGAGTAAGAAAAGGGAGAAAATAATATATAAAAGGATCTAGGGCATAGGTTCACCAATAAATAATATTCCGGGGTAAAATAGGGTAATCAATCATTGACATGGCATAAATAACATGATTAACAGGCTCTCGCAATTTATTAATCAACATAGATCTAACAGGCTCTCGCAATTTACTAGATCTAAGTTCTTATCGAAAATAGCCTTTAATATCAAATTAACATCTGCTCGATTCATCAATTTAATATTGCTATACTTTTACAAGCCGCAATTGTAAAACATTAAAACAATCCAATAAGAAATTATCATGCAATACCAACAATCAATAATAGTCAATCATCAATGCATCAATTAACCAAATTGTAAAGGGCTCTCGCTACTTATTACAACCACATAATTAATTTATCGGTATTAAATCTCATCTCGCGAACCTTGACTTAACCATTTATAAATTAACTTGCCTATTGAAACTAGACCTAAACATTAATTCTCATCTCTCGATTCTTGAATCAATATTGTCAAACTCATGCATAAAAGACAGGCCTAATCTAGTCACAGAGCATTAAATCAATCAATAGGAAATTAATCTAGCATTGATAAATAACAACAATAATTTACCCCTTCATATTATTTATTAGATCCCCATAAACCCTAGAAATTAAACTACTCACACATAATTAAATATAAACTAAGCAAAGCAATAAAATAAATCATGATCAAAGGAATAAAATAAATAACTAAGATTAAGGGAAGAGAAATCGTTACCAAAATAATTCTGAAATTAATTAAAGAAATAATAACAAAGGTTTAGAGAGTGAAAACTAAGTAGAGAGAGAAAGTCTAAGAGAAAAGATTAAGAGAAGAAGAAGTGGTAGAAGAAGAGAGAAGAAGATCTCCCCAAAAGAAGAGACGATCTAAAAACGTATTACGGAGGAGTATTTATACTCCGTACAAAAATCCTAAACTAAAACAAATTAATACGACTCTAATTGTTTCCTAAATAAACACGCGCCCGATCGGGCGAGGCACCGCCCGATCGGGCGCGCCTTTTTTCACCTCTAATAACAATCTCGCGCCCGGCCGGGCGCGTCACCGGGCGCTCCTCCCGCCCGGCCGGGCGCGCCTCCGGGCGCCAGCCTTTTTGGCCGGGCGGATCATTTGGGCCAATATTTGGACTTCGATTGGGCTCCAATTCTTCGGGCCAATCTGGGTTTCCTCTTTGGGTCTTGAATACTCGGTCCAGACGCCCCGGTATCACCTCTACCGAGCCCTTAATCACCGGTTCGATGTCTCTAACCGGCCCTGGGCTATAAACTCTGGTCGTGCTTCTCCAATGTTCGTGATTGCTCCAAAATATCTCGGGAAAATACTCCAAAAGCATAAATCCCTGCAAAAGTCAACCAAATCTACGAAAACACTAGAAAACACCAATTAGTAATAAAAGTGGCTCTAAAGAGCCAAAAACACTACTAATTATGACCAAGGGACGGGGGTAAAATACTATATAAAATGAATACATCAAAGGTATTAGCGACCATGGTAAACACTGCGGCAATTTTTATTTTTGGGCGAAAAAATTCAGAAAATTCCATAATTGAAGGCTAATATCCACGCTTTTTGAGAAATTTTCGAGGGTGTCGAAAAGCCTTGAAATTTTAGAGGATACATCTCAAGGTCATATAATGTTGTTTGGAACCATTTATGATCATTATATGTTGTCATAAATATTCGTGGTAGGCTTGGTTTAATGAAATCAATGCAAGTTGGAAACCGGTAAATTGGTTGTTTACAGGAAAATTGGATAGTTCAACTCACCCAATTGGATCCCCAAAGGGTATTAGGGAACATGGTAAACATTTCAGCAATTTTTATTTGCAGGCAAAAAAAAGTAAAAAAACTACTAAATTGAAGGCTTATATCCACGCTTTTTGAGAAAGTTTGGAGGTTTCGGGGCACTGTGTCGAAAAGTCTTGAGATTTTAGGGAATAAATTTTGGGGTCATATAATGTCCTTTGGAACCATATATGATCATTATATGTTGTCATAAATGTTCGTAGTAGGCTTGAGTTAATGAAATCGGTGCAAGTTGTAAATCGGTAAATTGGTCTTTTAAAGGCAAATTTGATGGTTCCACCCTCCCAATTGGACACCCAGAGGGTATTAATAACCATGGTAGACGTTTCGGCATTTTTATTTCTGCGCGAAAAAAGTCGAAAAATTTCAAAATAGAAGGCTAATTTCCACGATTTTTGAGAAATTAAGAAGATTTCGAGGCCCGGTGTCAAAAAGCCTCGAAAGTTTAAGGGATTCGTCTTGGGGTCATATAATGCCGTTTGAAATCATATACAATCATTATATGTTTTCATAAATGTTCGTGGTAGGCTTGAGTTCGTTAATGAAATCAATGCAAATTGTAAGCCGGTAAATTGGCCGTTTAAAGGCAAATTGGATGGTTCCATCCACCCAATTGGACTCCCAGAGGATATTAAGGACCAGGATAAACATTTTGTCAATTTTATTTTCAGGCGAAAAATGTAAAAAAAATAAAAAATTGAAGGCTAATATCCACCTTTTTGAGAAATTTTTGAGTCATTGGAGCCCGGTGTCTAAAAGACTTGAAATTCTAGGGAATTCATCCCGGGGTCATATAATGTCGTTTAAAACCATATGTAATCATTATTTGTTGTCATAAATATTCGTGGTAGGCTACTAGGCTTGAGTTAATAAAATCGGTGCAAGTTGTAAACCGGTATATTGGTCGTTTAAAGGGAAATTGGATGGTTCCACCCATCTAATTGGACTCCTGGAGGGTATTAATTAAGGACCATGGTAAACATTTCGGCAATTTTTATTTCCGGGAAAAAAAAAAGTCAAAAAATTCCAAAATTGAAGGCTATTATCCACGCTTTTTGAGAAATTTCGAAGGTTTCAAGGTACGGTGTAGAAAAGTCTTGGTATTTTAGGGGATACATCTCGGGGTCATATAATGACGTTTGGAATAATATATGATCATTATATGTTGTCATAAATGTACATAGTAGGCTTGAGTTAATGAAATCCGTGCAAGTTGTAAACCGGTAAATTGGTCGTTTAAAGGAAAATTGGATGGTTCCACCAACCCAATTGGACTCCTGGAGGGTATTAGGGATTATCGTAAACATTTCGGAAAATTTTATTTCCGGGAGAAAAAAAGTCAAAAAATTCCTAAATTGAATACTAATATCCACGCTTTTTGAGAAATTTTGGAGGTTTCGGGGCACGGTGTCAAAATGTTTTGAAATTATAGGGGATACATCTCGGTGTCATATAATACTGTTCGAACCATACACAATCATTATTTGTTGTCATAATTGTTCGTGGTAGACTTGAGTTAATGAAATCGGTGCAAGTTGTAAAACCTTTTACTCGATCGAAGGCAGGCAATGAAATTGAAGTGTGCTTTCTGTGAGTGAAGATGGATGATAAATTGGTCGTTTAAACACTACAAGAAAATAACCTTTTCGTAGCGATTATTTTAACCTTTAGTATCGATTGTAATTGCAACAAAAAGCTTTCCCAACGAATGGTCATTCGATACAATATCCCCCGTTGCCTTAGCCTTTAGTAGTGGTTTTCAATATCGCTGGGGTTGGCCTCAATAATCGATACGAAAAAATACATCCAATCGTGGTGATTATTGTAGCGATTACAATCGCTATAAATGTTTAACTCATTTTCTTCAAAAAAAAAAAAAAAAACATGCGTATGATCTTTACAAGATTCGAACATGCAACCTCAAACTCTTATATTAAATATTTCACCAATAAGCTATGACATATTTTATGTATTCTTTTTCAAATAATATTTATATATCTAGTGTTGAAAAGATTTTTCGTATCGATTTTTAGGATTTAGTGGCGATTGTAAATGATACGATTTCTCAAAATTATATAAATGTGTAAAAATAGTGTTGATATGTATCATTATGTTTTTCGTATCGATTTTATATGGGAAAACCATGGCGATTGTAAAAATGATACGACATCCTTAATTATTTCACAAACATACTTGCATATTGTAGCGAATGTACAATCGCTACGAAATAATCGCAACGAAAAGTGATTTTTCTTGTAGTGAAAGGCAAATTGGATAGTTACACCCACCCAATTGGGCGCCCGTAGGGTATTAAGGACCATGGTAAACATTTCATAATTTTTTATTTCCGGGCAAAAATAAGTCAAAAAATTCCAAAATTTAAGGCTAATCCACGCCTTTTGAGTAATTTTGGATGTTTCGGGACCCGATGTCGAAAAGTTTTAAGATTTTAAAGGATACATCTCGGGGTCATATAATGTCGTTTGGAACCATATATGATCGTTATATGTTGTCATAAATGTTTGTGGTAGACTTGAGTTAATGAAATCGTCGCAAGTTGTAAACCGGTAAATTGGTCGTTTAAAGGCAAATTGGATGGTTCCACTCACCCAATTGGACTCCCGGAGGGTATTAGAGACCATGGTAAACATTTCGGCAATTTTTTTTTCCCGGCGAAAAAAGTAAAAAAATAAAAAAAAAAATTGAACGCTTATATCCACCTTTTTGAGAAGCTTTGGAGTCTTTGGGGCCCGGTGTCTAAAAGTCTCAAAATTCTAGGGAATACATCTTGGGGTCATATAATATCATTTAGAACCATATGTGATTATTATTTGTTGTCATAAATTTTCGTGGTAGGCTTGAGTTAATGAAATTGGTGCAAGTTGTAAACCGATAAATTGTTTGTTTAAAGGCAAATTGGAGGTTCCACACTTCCACCCACCCAATTGGACTCCATGAGGGTATTAGGGACCATGGTAAACATTTCAGTAATTTTTATTTTTGGGCGAAAAAAGTTAGAAAATTCCAAAATTGAAGGCATATCCATGCTTTTTGAGAAATTTTGGAGGTTTCGAGGCCCGGTGTTGAAAAGTCTTGAAATTTTAAGGGATACATCTCGAGTTTATATAATGCCATTTGGAACCATTTATGATCTTTATATGTTGTCATAAATGTTCGTGGTAGGCTTGATTTAATGAAATCGGTGTAAGTTGTAAACTAGTAAATTGGTTGGTTAAAGGCAAATTGGATAGTTCAACTCACCCAATTGGACTCCCGGAGGGTATTAAGGACCATGGTAAAAATTTCTGCAATTTTTATTTGCGGACGAAAAAAAGTCAAAAAATTCCAAATTTGAAGGCTAATATCCATGCTTTTTGAGAAATTTCGAATGTTTCGGGGACCGGTGTCGAAAAGCATTGAGATTTTAAGAGATACATCTCGGGGTCATATAATATAATGTCGTTTGGAACCATATATGATCATTATATATATGTTGTCATAAATGTTCATGGTAGGCTTGAGTTGATGAAATCGGTGCAAGTTGTAAAATGGTAAATTGGTCGTTTAAAGGCAAATTGGATGGTTCCACCAGCCAATTAATCCAATTGGACTCTCGGAGGATATTAGGGACCATGGTACACAGTTCGGAAATTTTTATTTCAGGGTGGAAAAAAGTCAAAAAATTCCAAAATTGAAGGCTAATATCCACGCTTTTTGAGAAATTTTGGAGGTTTTGGATAGAGATGTCAGTCGGGTAAATGGGTCGGTTTTGGGTTGGTAAGAGTGGGTCAGGTCAACTCGGGTCGGGTCAATTTTGATTAATTCCATAACCTATACGGGTCGGGTCATGCTTTATTCGGGTCACGTCGGGTCATACTTCTTATCGGGTTTGGGTCGGATTTAGGTCGGGTTAATAACAGGTCATATTACATTTTGGTCGGGTGAACAATAGGTCGGGTTTAATTCGGGTTAAAACGGGTTAGGGTAATTCTCGGGTTCGAGTCGCGTTCGGTTCAAGTCAATAATTTGTGGGTTATAATCAGGTCGAGTCATTCTCGGGTTTGAGTTGGGTTCGGTTCAAGTCAATAATTTGCGGGTTATTATCAGGTCGGGTCATTTTTCAAGTTGGGTCATTCTCGGGTTCAAGTCGGGTTCGGTTCAAGTCAATAATTTGCGGGTTATAATAAGGTTGGTTCATTTTCAAATTGGGTCATTCTCGAATTCAAGTCGGGTTATGTTCAAGTCAATAATTTGCAGGTTACAATCAGGTAGAGTTATTTCTAAGTCAGGTCATATTCGGGTTCAACTAACTATAAATTGATAATTATCATTTTTATCAAGCTAATAATTTTTCCTTTGACTATAATATATATGGCAATATACTAGGGAACTATAGTCTATAATTTAGGAAGATAATTATCCTTTGACCATACAATAAATATATACTATATTTAACTCTTAAATTTGAGGATGATGCTCTTTTCTTTTTCCGGCCTAGACCGACTTGGTCTCCTCAAACAAAATGTTTTGATCAACAATAATAAGGTGGTCTAAATTGCATTTAAGGTGATTTGAAATCGAGTCAGGAACAATTTGGGTTGAATTTAGGTCGGGTCAATAACAAGTCGTGTTGATTTCGAGTCGAGTTAGTAACAGATCGGGTTGAATTTTTTGGGTCGGGTTAGTAATAGGTCTGGTAAAATTTGGGTCGGGTCAGTAACAAGTCGGGTTGAATTTGGATCAGGTCAATAACAAGTTAGGTTGATTTCGGGTCGGGTTTATAACAGGTTAGGTTAAATTCGGGTCAAGTTAGGAACGAGTCGAGTTGAATTCAGATCAGGATAGTAACAACTCGGGTTAAATTCAGATTTTGGCGGGTTAAAACGGGTTTGGGTCAATTTCGATTCAATTCGGGTTCAGTTCAGGTCAATAATTTACGCGCATGTTACATTCGGGTCGGGTCTAGTCATCTCTAGGTCAGTTCATGTTCGGGTTCGGGTCAACTCGGGTCTAGGGTTGGTTTCAGGTCGGTTTTGGGTCACCATTTTTTTCGGGTTTAGATGGGTCGGTTTATAATCGGGTTTGAGTCGGTATTTCGGGTCGAGTCAACTTTTGATAGCTCTAGGTGGGGTTGGTAGGAAAGAGAAATAATAAAATATTTGTAAAAGTGGAGTTAGTAGGAGAGATAAATTATAAAATAATGATGAGTTCAATCTAAATATAGTAATGTTGCAACTAATATAAAATGATCAAAAATAAAAATTGTTGCAACTAATGCGAAATGGAGCTGAGGGAGCACAACACTTGTATGTATAAGACATGTGCGAGGTCAACAATCTAAACTAAGGGATTACAACCAATTCAATCAAAATTATTACTTCATATTATTCATATACAATGCAAATTTGTATTAATTACCCGCATTTTATATTATTTGTAACTTTGAAGTACTCCTTCCGTCCTTTTATTAGACCCATTTATAACATTAATTACTCACATAATAAAGAGAAATGAGACTCTAATGAAAGGACAGAGGGAGTATTATTTATGAGATATAAAGTATTTTAATTTGCAAATAATATGAAACAGGGGTAGTAATTAGAAATTTGATGAACTCAAATCAATCCATTAAATATTAATGATGATTGATTAGCAACCTAAGTACCTAACTACTCTCTCTATTTTAAATTAAATGTCACATACATTTTGATTTTTGCACTATTAACATACACCACTTTGACCTTCAATTCATTGGTGTTTTATACAAAAACTAAATACAACTACTCCTTTTATTTCTAAATGAAGTACATCAATTTGACTTTTACACAATTTATATACTTACTTTGATATGTTTATTTACTAACATATAGTCTTTTCTAAATACGTTACCAACCGCAATAAATCTAATTTGGCAAGCTATTTTAATATGACACCTAAATCCTTTCTTGGCCGTTATTTGGGTTTGTTCTTTAATTCGAATAAGTTCAGTAAGGACACTTTTCAACATATCCTTACTAAAGCGGATAAAAAACTGAACTCATGGTCTTCTAACTTAGTTTCCAAGGCTGGAAAGGTTGTTCTTATTCAGAGTCACCTAGAGGCTATACCTTCGTATGCTATGACTACTGCTCGTTTACCTATTTCGATTACTTCTTCTCTTGATAGTTTAAGTAGAAATTTCTTTTGGAAGCATTCCCCATCAAAGGCAAGTTTGCCTATGGTTGCTTGGGATACAATTTGTCAACCTAAATCCCAAGGGGGTCTTGGTCTTCGTAAATCGGAAGCTATTAACTCTGTGTTCTTGGCTAAGCTTGGTTGGAAGATTATGTCTGACCCAACTAACTTATGGGTCCAGTCTGTCACTGCTAAATATTTACGTAAATCTCATTTCCTTACCTATTGTACTCAACCTAGAGACTCTTGGATTTGGAAAAAGATTCTCCAAGTCCGCCCTCTCTTAATTAGGGGAATACGGTGGAAGGTAGGGAATGGTTCTTCTATCCTTTTTTGGGTTGATATTTGGTGTGCTCACACCAATCTTATTGCCCTTCTTGGTTTGGACCCCGATCAAATTGCGAATATTGATATGACAGTTGATATGTTCATCACTGATGATAATACTTGGGACGTCCCTCTTCTGCTTACTGTTCTTCCCAATAATATAGTTCAATCTATTAGAGGAATCCCCCTTCCCTCCTCCCCTGTTCCAGATGAACCTTGTTGGGGTATTTCTAAAGATGGTCAGTTCACTGTCAAATCTGCTACTTGGCTAGCCCATTCTCATGTCCTTCCTACCTCTAAATGGGAATTTCGTTGGATTTGGAAATTGGATATTCCACCTAAAATCCAGATTTTCCTTTGGCAAATCCTTCATAACAACCTTCCTACTCGTCATACTTTATCTTCACGCAATATTAATGTCCCTAGTTATTGTGCACTGTGTTCTACTCATTCTGAATCTCAAAATCATCTTTTCCTCTCTTGTCCCTTTTCCATGGCTCTTTGGTCTTCTTCTTCTGTTCTTCAGTGGCTTGGTCGTATCCCTCAATTTACTCAGATCCATGATTTATTTCGATCTCTTAAATTCAATATGCCTAAACTCCTCCCTAAGATAGCTATCTTGTTTTGGAGTATTTGGAAACATCGTAACGCAGTTATTTTCAAGAACTCTACTGCTATTGTTCCTAGTATTTTTATTCGAGCTTTTTCAATGTTTAAAGAATGGGAATCTCGCTCCCTTCTTGACACAATTCACTTACCGAATGTGTCACCTCCGCCGCCTCCTCCTCCTCCCACTCCACCTATTGTCTCATGGTCTCCACCTCCTGTCGGTTTTTGTAAACTTAATTTTGATGGTTCTTCCTACCAGAATTCTGCTACTGCAGGTGTGGTCATTCGGGATCACTTAGGAAATCATATTACTAGTCGAACTTATAATTTAGGTTCTTGTCCGGCCTTCGTTCCTTGCCGAAGCCATTGCACTTCGAAATGGCCTCCTTCTTGCTAAGGAATTTCATATTTCTGATATTTTTATTGAAGGAGATAATCTTACTGTTATTAATATTTTGCAGGGTCATTTCAGTTGCCCTTGGAAACTCCAGCTTCTTATGGTGGATGTCAAGGCTATTTTGGATTCTTTTACGAATTTTCAGGCAAGACATATCTATCGGGAAGGCAATCGGGCAGCAGACTATGTTGCCTCTCTTGGCTACTCTACTCCGACTCATCAGGATATAGATCCTTTTTTGGATAGTAAATTTTCTTATTTTTTGCTCCTAGATAGTTTAGGTCACGGTCTTGTGAGAAGACGTACCTAAGCTCCCCAATGTATTTTACTTTCAAAAAATATATATATATATATATAGAAACCAAATTATATTATGTATTTTTGTTGGATTGGTTACAATGCATAATTTCATAATATCATGTTTGTACAGCTTAAGCTGATACAAAAATAAAAATATTAATGTTCAATGTTGTACATTAGCACATGTGTCAATGAAAGTGATGCACTTAAATAAATAGGAGGGGAATAGTTATCTGAATACTTCATACTTGTTAGAATTGTCATGTACAATTTTCAAATATTAACATTTTATAATTTATACTTATTGATAATTGAACATATAACTTAATTAGTTGTCAACTTAATTTAAATGTCAACTTTGTAATGTTATATATATAGAATCATTTGAAGACATGGTTTTTCTTGATCGGGATTTTACAATTGATTCAACGGAACGATCCTATATACTCCCTCCGTTTTTAAATACTTGCTTTATTTCTACATGCGTGAAGTTTTAGGAGAAATTGGAGAAAGTAATAACATATGGAGGTAGTGGAGTAAAGAAAAAAAAATTGTAAAAAGCAAAAGTAGTTGAGACAATTGGATGAGAGAGAATATAAAATTAATAAAATATGATTTATGTTGGGTCCACTAGGTGAGATAAATGAATTAAATTTTATAAAAGCTTTCCAAAAAAGGAAATGAGACAAGTATTTAAAAACGACTGAAAAAGGAAAGTGGAGCAGATATTTAAAAACAATCTATACCTCGTCATGAATCCAATGTATGATCTCAATCGTAACAACCATAGTAATTACTATCTAATAAGAAGCCATGCACATGACATCATAATCAAAAGCTCTTATTACATGTGGCGAAGTTTCAAGGCTATGTACTTCGTACTTAGTATATGCTAATAACTCGAATTGAAATCAAAAGGATGTGATGTTGCAAGTTTACCAAAAGAAATATGTGGTGTGTAGTCTTCCATGTTCCATCTTCATAATTTTAGCTCAACATCATGAAAAAAAAAATCACTTTGATGAGGGCATGCATTTCAATGTCATCGACACTTATGAGAAAACCCAACATAATAAGGTACATGTCAACCAAGAAACAATTTAATTTTGCTGTTTTTTTATTTTTTTTATTTTTTTTTTTAAGACACGAAATATATTTATATGTTGAATGCGTGCGTAAAATATATGTTATATGTGTGCATGTATGTACGTACAGACAAATACTTATAACTCTTGTCCTGTTAAAAATTAATTCCCATTGAGATGAATTTAAACATTTAACAAAATTAAATCTCAGCTCATATACATAACTAAATTATCCTTTCTTTTTATATAAGTTATAAAATAATGTTTGTTAAATTATTTTAGGTTAATCGTTTATAATGAGTACATTGAACTTGAACCCCTTTCAAGAATTAAAATAACTGTCATATAACATGGTTTGAATCACTTTATATTGAACCCCTTTCAAGAATTAAAAAAACGTCATATAACATGGTTTGAGTCACTTTATATCATACAGTTGGAATATATAAACACTCTAGTACATGATGTGGTTTGAAATCACATTATACCTTACATATATTCCTTGAGAAAATATAAACACTCTAATGATGTAAATATATACCTCTCATCAATAGAAATAAACAAAAACAAAATGGTTGGACAAAAAATTATGTTTAAAATGTATATTATTGTATAGTTTTAGCTACCTTAAAAATCAAACACAGTTGTCAAAAAAAAAAAAAAAAAAAAAAAAAAATCAAACACAAAGATAAAAATGTACTTGTATAATTTTCATGTGATTGACATGAAGACGGAATGGAAGTGTCGAGATTATGTAATGTAGTACCAATTTTATGATCTCTTTCAAATATTTATTGTGAAATTCCATTTATTGGGCGATTACGGGCAGTTTGCTTTCAATAGTTAATGCCCTTTAATATAGATAATGTGTTGCCTTTGTGGGATGCCATATCACATATGGTATGAATAATATTTTGGTCATCATGAATAAATTATTTTTGACTTGTTCACCTCTAAAAAATTTGAGTTTATAGGGTGATGTTCAAGTTGTGATTATGACAAATATATATTCTAAGGGCTTGTTCTCTTCCGTTGAAATTCAGTTCAATTCAGTTCAGTTTAGTTTAGTTCAGTTCAGTTCAGCTCTTAATTTATGTCTAATGATATAAAGCCAAATTTCATTCTTTTAAGCTCTTATTACAACGACAACAACGACAATAACAACAACAACAACAACAACAACAACAATAATAATAATAATACTAATAATAGTAATAGTAATAATAATAATAACAATAGTAATAATAATAATAATAATAATAATAATAATAATAATAATAATAATAATCAATAAGTAATAAGTAATAATAATAATAATAATAATAATAATAATAATAATAATAATATTAATAATAATAATAATAATAATAATCAATAAATAATAATAATAATCATCAATAAATAATAATAATAATAATAATAACAATAATAATAATAATAATACTAATAATAATAATCAATAAATAATAATAATAATAATCAATAATTAATAATAATAATAATAATAATAATAATATTAATATTAATAATATTAATATTAATAATAATAATAATAATAATAATATTGATACAATTCATTGTTCAAATGGGTTAGATACATGTAAGTGTTTTGTGTTCTTTTGTCATAATACTATTTTATTTTTAAATTAAATAGTATATGTGTTTAAAATGTTTAGAGGTTTCAAGTTTTTAATATATTTTTCATAAATTTTATAATTATATAGTATATTTTTCGTAAATATTTTAATATGTACATTTGTATATATACATATGTATAGTAATAAATAATCAAAGATCACTAATCCGTAGTTAAAAATCACTAATTAATAAGTTCAGTTCAGTTCAGTTCAGCTCAGTTCAGTTAAGTTCAGCTGAGTTCAGTCAATCGGAACAGGCCCTAAATCATACATGGGATGAGTTTTTCCATAACAATAAGATAAATATTATGGTGCGTTATGCATATACAATGTTTGATCCCATATGATGATGCAAGAGTTTAATGTAATGAATAAAGTTATAAATATATGAAAAAAAAAAAAAATGTTAGCAAATTGTGTACTTATGTGTGTTTCGACCACAAGCTTGTTGTGCAAATCTACTATGATTGAAGCACTTATGATATGGATGCATGGAAGCTCTATTTTAGGCTAATTTAAATATTTTTATATCTGTGGCTTCAAAAAAAAAAAAATTTATATCTGATACCGTATTCGTTTTCAAATAACTCAAACTTTTTCAATACTTCAACAAAACGTAACCCTTAAAGTAGACATGATTGAAGTTTTATAAAAGTATTTGAGTTTTGAAAACAAAAACGGTGTCAAAAATGGAAACGTTAACCCCAAACATAATAGAGTTTCAATGAATCATAGTAGGTGATTAGGTTAGTATCTATGCAGTTTATACAGTACTCTCAAAATAGAAAATCCTTGGGTGGGTGGGGTAATTGTTTCAAGACATTATAAGCGTTAGTTGTCCATTCATAATGAGGTACTGAGGTATTTAATCTGTTTTTAGGCTCTGTTCCTTTCACCACCTTATTTAAAAATAAAATTTACATTTTATTAAGAAAATTTAAGTTTAACAACAATAATTTCAATTTAATAAAAAGCAGATGAAGAGAACATAACTCTGACTATTCCATTTTCACTATTATTAATGCTCAAACTTAATTGATTTTCTTTTATCATATATTAATTTTAAAACTAAATATATATAATCAAATGTTATTGTGTAATAATATGTTATCAATTTTTTTCACGTGTTTATTTTTAACATATCAACATTGAATAAATGTTACTTACTTAGTTATAAAGTTATAAATAATTTGAAGCATTAACGGTAAGTATACTTGTCCAATTAATATGAAACCAGTAATTAAAGAGATGAAGTAGTATATGATATGATATGATATCTTGTAAAGTAGGTAATAAGAACATGAAAGCTTGTATATGCTTACAATGGTTGTATACTTGTATATACTTGGAACTTCAGATATTTGGTATCGAGTGATAAGCAATAAGTTAGAAAATTCAACCTAACCCTACTTCTATATTAAATGGTTTACACATTCAATTTGATAAGCTCGAGCCAATCTATCTATTTCTCATTGTCTATTTAAATATTTTTTTTTTTTTCGAATTCAATTTACCAAAAGGTAATCATGTTCGGAGACATTTTTCCACAAAAATTACAAAAATCTATTCTTAGTACTACCTTCACTCTTTTTTTTTTTGATATACTCACTTAATTACAATTTGTCTCGTCAAACTAATTTTTTTTTACTACCTATTGCTACTTGTGTACAAATTATGTAAACAATTATCACATGTGTTCTTGTTAGAATCGTTTCAATTTATAATATTCAAATATTAGATTTTTATAATATAACATACCCGGTCAAAATACATGAGTTATAAAAATGCGGAAAGAACATTGTATACAAATACAAAATACACGAGCAAAAAAAAAAACGGAGGGAATATGTACCAAAGTACTAATTCAATAATACTATTAGATTATCTAGAATTATATATATAAACTAGGTTAGAACCCGTGTGATGCAAGTTTATATAAAACCTATTTTTAATTTGTACATTTTAAAAATAAATCGCTATTATACATGAATATAAATAAGGATTACGTATATTTTGTAATTCAAATTTTTTTTTTCATCAAAATTATGATATAGTATCTGTTCATCGTTGTTCAATTCAAACTTCAATGTAGGAGGTCATTTATTAGTGTGATATTTAAAACTGTTTCAATTTCTTAAGATAAATTGATAGGTTTTAGTTGAAATGTAGAAGCTTCCAATATTTAAATTTCAAAAATATTAAATATGATAACTCTACCCAGAAAAAATGACATCATCATTACATTTAGACGGGATTTTTTTTTTTTTTGAAAAAGTGACACGTGGACAATAATGACGTCAGCAACTTCTGTTTTAGTAATAGTTAATGAATTTAGGAAAAGATTGAAATAAACTAAATATTTCGTAAGATATTTAAGATACTCTTAAGTAGAGTATCAAATTTACATGCTATGTAAGTTTTACGTTCAATTAGTGCGAAATAGCCGCCTTTTTTTCATTTAATTTACTTTTATGAACTTATTCGAACTTATTTAGTAAGTTTTACGTTCAATTTACGTTTAATCTACTTATATGAACTTATTCGAACTTATTTATTATTAATAATAAATTGAACTTAAGTAATTCTTATAATCCGTTATCAGAATTTATTTATTTGAACTTAATTTTCCTGAAAAAATAATCTTATAAACTCAAATATAAACCTTTTTTTTCCTAATGAAAGATGGAAGGGAAATATAGTAAACAAAACAGGGTTTTAAGGTGTGTTATATTCACTTTAATTTATTTTAACTTACCATTTTATCCAAAGTTATTATAATATTAGCTACAATTTGAACTACATTTATTAGCGTAATTAATTAATTTCTTATCAAAATTTATGTTTTAATTTATGAGCTTATAAGCTAAGAACTTAAATAAGATGAGCAAATTTTGAAAATTCTAAAAATCTTGTAACCATTCTTATAAATAACATTGAGAAATTTAAACTAGGCCAATAAATCAAAAAGAACCTCCATTTTTATATACTAATACGTTACTTATATTGAATTACTTCATACATATTTCATCTTTGTTTACTCCCTCCGTCCCTAAATTACATTCCTCTTTGGAAATTTACACGGGAATTAAGGAGGGAAGAATAAGACAAATAACAATAATTAGATAATGCAATGGGAAGTACAAAGATAGATTAGTTATTACTCATGACATGTCATCAATCCTTTGCCAAAAAAAAAGGATCAATCACGTGCTCCTAATTGAAAATTTTTAACCAATCATATTCATTGTAATTTGGCACAAGGATTATGAGTAAGATTAGGTAAGGAGGAGTGAGAAAGCATTAAATATAAAACAGAAAAAGAGAGTTGATTTACTAAAAAAACACTTACCAAAAATAGAAAGGAGGAATGTAATTTTGAAATACCAAAAATAGAAAGGAGGAATGTAATTTAGGGACGGAGGGAGTACCAATTTAACCGTTAAATCAAATTCTATATTTTTATTTATTTATTCCTTTGCCGATCTCTATGCACGGCTCCATAGCTTCCACCATTCCACACATCTAGTATGGCTCCACAGACCACAGCTTCCACCCTTCCACACATCTAGTATGGTGATTTTAGTGTAAGAAGAGGCTTTTAATTAGCACGCATGTTACAAAATTAAATGTCCCATATCATTTATGTGCATGTGTATGAAATGAGTTTTATCCAGGACATAGCACTTGGACCATTTTTTCCGATTAAAATGGAAGCGTATGTAGGTACGTAAGTAGCTAGATGCAACATAAGAAATTGTCAGCCAATTATCTAGATACGTAAGTAGGTACATTCATTTATATAGTGAAAATTTATGACAATTATATGGTCAATCTTTTATTATTCTACTTCTTCATACTATAGAGTATAGACCCATACATACCCTTCTAAAAATCTAAAATTGAGACTTTTTTTTTCATATCATAATTATTAACCTATCAAAACATAATAATCCATGTGCACCTCGGACAAGATTTTGGTATCTTACCTAATTTTATTATTCATGTGATATTTAAATTCCCAATGATGTTAAAATCATTCATGTTTCTAAAATAAAAATTCCCAATGATTTGATAGATTCTTCCAAATTAGTGAAATTGTATTTTATGAATATGATGAGAAGTATGGCTTTGATTGATCTTATAATTTAATTGGTACCTCAATATTTATTCACCATAGTGTGTTGCCTTATTTAGCTACACAAGGTTTCAAATGCAATGTTATCCTTTTATCAAATGTGGTCCGCCTTTTGTATAAAAATTATGTTACCATTTATTCAAGCAAGTTGTGATGGAAAAAATTTGTATGTACCAAATGCAATGAATAATAGTGATGAAGTCAAAGTTTAAGGCTAGTGATCTATTACAGAATAATGTATTATAATTTCTCCGTTATTATTGCACCAATTGGCCTGGAGGCCTTGGACTATTGTACAATTCACACAATCTCGACAATTATATTTTAATTTTATGCGTAAAGATATCTTCGTGTTCATTAGATTTTTAAAAATTTATAGTCATAAAAAGTTTATAATTAAAGATATTACGAGTAATAATATTTTCTTATACAGTAAAATAAATATCAATTTTAAGTTGCAAATTTCTGTTAAAAAAAAAAGAAAAAAAGAAAAATTAAGTTGCAAATTGGTGAGTAATGGAGCCAAAACAAAGAAAGAGAAGGAGAGATGGTATCTAACAACTAATCAATAACTCTAATTATGTACAACAAAAAATTACTCCACAAAATTTGATAGTTAAAAATAGAGATGACACGAATCAATCAAAACATTACTTGACTATATTTTATATATAAATCACAAAATAAAATCAAAGAAATCTATATAAATGGTTACAAAAGTCAAATCGTGTCAATTAAAATAAAATGGAAGAAGTGCGTTCATATTAATCTTTATGTGCCCGTCAAAAATAATAATAATAAAAAAAAAACAAAAAAAATAATAAAAAAAAATTGTCTTTTTATGTAGTAGAATAATTGCATGCATGAACTCCAGGATGTGATACTTCGTTAAGTAAGCGTATGGGCCAAGATACATGTACATAGGCCATTAGGCCCAATCCATCAAATCCACCGTATACATTGGAAATATGTAAGAAATCCAGTCCAACTCATTACATCAGTCCAAGACAGCGAAATTTGATCGCCAATGCCTTAGGGACAGGCCTATTCTGTCAGCTTAATTTTTCAGTTCAGTTCCAATCAATTCAGTTCAGTTCTTAATTTTCTTCTTTCATATACAATTCATTTCAGCTATATTTAGTTCAATTTAGTTCAATTCAGCTCCAATTAGTTTAGCTAATTAGGGGGAGAAAGAATAATAATGGAAAGAGGAACTGAAGTCATTTTGACTCCAATATTTCATATTCAGTATGATTTTAAGCCTTTAGGATATACTCTTTGTTGTTTACTTTTACACCTAATTATACTAATTTTCATAATTAATAACGCAAAAGGTTTTATTTTTAGACTCTAGTGTCCTCCGACATGCTAGGTTGACAATAGGTTGTCATATACTCCCTCTGTGTTCAAATAAATTAAATGAAACATTTTGACTTTTGCAAAGTTTTTTTTTACTCTAATACTCTTGTTTGTTTGTTTTCAGACAATAAATAAATAAACCAAATGACAATTAAAATTACAAAATGGTAGTAAGACAATTCAACAAAACTCTTGATGGAGAAAGATTGTGTATCTTGACTTAGCCTCAATCTCAACCTCTTAGAACAACAATGTGGCAATTTATGGTGCATAAATTTATGATGCGATTGTGACTCTTACAAATCAAAACTTTTTTATTTCTTAAATAAGATGATTAATTTATTTTATTGTCATGAAAAGTCAAGTACCATTCAAAAAATAATGAGGACAGACAGAAAGAAAGCTATCTGTGCAAGGAACAATACAAGTACAAAGTTGATTCTTTGGTGTCATTAGATCCTCTATCCAGTGGCTCAATTTATATGCAAATTGGCATTATACACATGAATTTGATGTTAGTCATGTTATTAGTTCATTGTACGTCTATAGTACGTGATGCTAGTTGTATACAGACCTATTTATTATTGTTTTCTACTACTATAAGGGAGATTAATAAATGTCTTTTAATAAAATAAAGTGTTATGTAAGTTTTTATTTTATTTTTTCTTATAAAAAAAATCAATTTACAGTAAGTTTTCCAGTTCATATAATGAAATTATGAACTTGTGGAATTTTAGCTATGTATAAAATTCATCTTGTACTTAATAACTTAATCAAGAATTATAATAGTTCTTAATAACTTCATCAAAAATTCTTGATTATATTAAGTACTCCATGTTATATTAAATTAGTGGGTGATGATTAATTTTTTAATTAAAAATCTAAAATTATTAGCTCACAAAAAGTAGAAAACCATTTGTTAAAAGGAAAATTTAAAATGAGGGACTGAGGGAGTATCAATGTTTTTTCTCTTATCTATCTTAAAATATCAGTAATCTAGCCGAAGCCACTCCTAAATTATGTCTATCAATCATTATAAAAAAATAAATAAATAAATAAATAAAAATAAATAAAAAATTTATAAACGGCCCAAAACATTTGGGCCTGGTTTTTCAATAAAAGGCTATTGCATGCAACTTGCAAGCACAATGGGATCGTATCTATATGGACTGCCATATTTGATATATAGATTCATTTGTGTCATTTGCACCCAAAAAAATTATACACAAACTCAAGATAACCAATTTAGGTGTCAGTGTGTCACAATTGGCAATTTCGAAACTTAGTAGACAGTTTTGAATTTTTGGGATAAGGGCTATTTGGTCTTATGCTTACAATGTTCAAGGCTTAACCAAGCACGTAGACAACAAAATAGTTTTGGTTATACCATGCACTTAGTAGAACTAGTTGTACATAAAAATTGAGTAATCGCTAACTGACAGAATGTGAATCGGAATCTTGAGAATTCAAGACTCAGAGAACATACAAGTTATACTAAGATCGAATTCAGATTAAACTAATAAAACTAGTCCAAAAGCAACACTGGCATGGCTAGTTTGGACAACCATAAGACCATTTTATTTAAATAATGACAATAGTATAATTAAATAACTTTATTGTCCATTGTACAAAAAACTATGTGGAAATATAGCTCAAAAGTAATCATCCTAAAATTTATACAAAAGGAGAAAATAAATCATTTTAGAGGTCTTTTTATGTATTTAAAACCATTTTAAGTAGGGTTTTGGATTGAATTTTAAGTACCCCAAATTTGATTTTTATGTGCATCTTAATTTTCTTATGTACTTTCTCATAAACACCTAGTTATTTGGCAATAAATTTAACAAATACAAATAATAAGAAGGATGCACTCACAAGATTTCTATTATGATGTTATGTTAACAAATTTGATGGAATGGAAAATGACTTTAAAATATATGTCTATTACCAATCACCAATAAGTAAAAAGTTCTATATTGGGCTTTATATTCAAACTAGAATACTTATTATATTTGTATTGATGGGATATTAGATAACTCGTGCTCATATTCGATCCCTACATTATTGTTTCTTTAAGTTATCTTTAAATTACAAAGACAAATTTCTGGCATTTTAAGATATAAGAAACAATTTTTCTAGTCTATAGTGTTACCAATTATAAAAAATAAAATAAGTTAGATAACTAAGTAATAAATTAATGAGCACAAAGTCAAATAAACAATCATAGTTGCATATGCAAAGTTGTCCTCATAATTAAGACTTGATAACCTAGGATTAAGAAAGAAATCAACCATATAAAAATATTAAGAAGGGAAGTGGGTGTGATTTGTTAGAATTAATATAATACGGAGTAAGTTTTCATAATCAAAAGAAATTATAATATATAGTATTATATTATCACGAGTTGAGGTGCGGTTGGTGAGAAGCAATGAGTCGTTAGCTTTCAATATCTTCCAATAACAGCCTCGCATTGTTGTCAATACTTCTTATCTTGTCGATCATCTTCAAAATAATGCCCATATTTTTATTTGAATACTTTGATAGCTAGCTTAGAATACCACTTCAATTGCAAGTTTATTTTTATGTGAGTTGCATGAACATGCAAAAACGTTACATGCGGATGTACTAATTAGATTTAACAAAAAGCTATATTAACATACATGTATTTAAAATTGCCACTTAACTATAAATTGACTCAATCTTGTATAAATCATATTATGTATACAAATGTATCTTGAATGATTGTAGCAATCTATTATATATATTTTAAAGATTTTCTATAGAGGAAAATTTATAAAATGAATAATAATATACCCTTAGAACGGATTTTATTAAAGTTATGTATGAATTGACAACTTGTTTTGTGAAATTAAAGTTATACATGCATGCAAGTATAGATAGATGGATGGAGATAGTTATGTACAGAAAACTACTTATTCAATGCTTTACATAGATATATATAGCATATATAACCTATTGGAAGAGTAATAATTTAGAAGTTTTTTATGTACCATTTTATACTGTAGGTTGATTAATGAATTTTTAAATGTTCGGGATCAGACTGAAAAGATGGTTGTTATGAATTTCAATATGGTGAGTAAATTGGCCTCTTCATTCGCTCGGGTCTAATCTGAACTCATTCATTCAATCTTTTTCATTGTTCCTGTACGATCCGGAATCAATTTGGTCTGATCTTATCCAATTCTTAATCGGGACCAATTTTAAACAAACCCTATATATTTCATGTACACTAAAGTTAAATAAGGCCAATTCTTGATCGTGACCAATTTTAAACAACCCCTATATATTTCATGTACACTAAAGTTAAATAAGGCTTGATTGGTCACAATTTCTAGTGGGTGCAATGATTACTCTCATTGAAACTCCATATCCTTTTCAACTAAAACCATCAAATAAGAAATCGGTACACAAAGCTTAAAAATGAGCAAATCAATCCAAAAAAAAAGTAACATTATCAAAGTATAAGCAAAAAAAAAAAAAAAAAAAAAAAAAAAAAAAGTAGGACTTCGTAGTATAATATTAAGAGCAAGTTAAATTAGCGTATCTATTCTAATTTTATTTTTATAAAGTTGGTGATTAAATTCCACTAAAAAGTAGTTAATGGGAAAGAGAAAAGAAAATTTAGAAAGGAGAAAAATGTCGGGCCCACAGCATTTGCAATGTGTTCCCTTTGATTTAGGTTGATTAAAAATTATAAGGAGACCATGGTGGCGGCTAATCATGATTGATGGCTTGTCCATCTTTTGTCAATTTTTAAAAAAGCCCCAATATATCTGTACAGATATCATTGGTTGATTTGTTCCAAACTCTACCATGTTTTTTGTCTTTTTAAATTAAATTATAAATGTGTGGAGATCCACCATAAAATTAATTCAATGAAAATTCTAGATAATTTAATACAAGGAAAAAAAAACTATAATAGTCGAATTATAATTTCTTATAGGTTACAATACATGTGAAATTTAGATTAGGATTAAACGTATTTACACAATTTCTCAAGATTGAATTTTTTTTCTTATGTATGAAAAAAATTTAGCCATTATTATCCTATAAGGTATTCTTGTTACTAAACTTCACCCTTTATTTATAAATTGTTAAGAGATACTAAAAAGTTAGCCTCAGGGTCTGTTATCTTACGTTGAAATTCAGTTCAGTTCAGTTTATTTCAATTCAGTTCAGTTCAGTTCAGTTCAGCTCAGTTCAGTTCAGTTCAGCTCAGCTCCTAATTTCCTTCTCTTATAAAATATTCATTTCAGTTCAGTTCAGTTCAATTCAGCTGAGTTCAGTCAATGAGAACAGACCCTTAGTAGTAAATAGGTTAGATTTCTCAACTAGTGTAGGCTAGCAACCTAGCTCCATTCATTGGTGTTTTGATGCAAATATGCAAATAGCTTAATAGTGAGTGTGTCATAAATTGGCAAATAATTGGTGTTTTGATGCAAATATGGAAATTGCTTGATAGTCATATTTTCTCAAGTCTTAATACGATTTACCTTGACTATTTCATTATGACCAAAAACCTCTATTTTGACTTTGTCTTCATCCATTTTAGTCATTCTATTATTGGAGTTTCTCAAAGTTATGATTGTAATGCCTTCATAATTTAGAGAACAGTGACACTATTTCCTAACTTCCTTAAAAACATAGCCTTGTTTGTTATAAAGGTAGGATATAATTTGACATATTAACTACTAACTTTGGAAATTATGCTATTAGCCCTGTGAATTACTCAACACAGTTGTTCATGTCATAATCGATGAGAGACTTGATTTAATTTGATGATGGAAAAAGAAATGCGGATTTTACCTTCTTGTAATGATCAACTTAGTGTTATTGAGGTTTGCTAAATGACCTTTAAAATCATTACAAGTTAAACAACATGATGAAGATTTGGTACCAACTAATGACAAAGTAAATAATACAATAATCATGTGGTAAATAAGACCTAATTTGTACTATATATGGAATTAAATATGTATAAAGTTGGAATACCTTACTAAGGTTAGTGATTAAGGTTTTTTCTTTCATGACCTTAAGTTTATATAGGACCACGTCTCAATACGGATATCATGGAGGTAGAATTCCATTAAACCCGCATACTCATGGTTTTATTGCCCCTGTCATAAAATTTCACTATAGATTTTTCTAATGTCACTAATTAAACAGATAATGCTATAAAAGATAGGTGATTATTAAAGACTAAAGAGTATGAAATCCGTACTTGAAAGATGAAGAAAAGGTCATAAATTTCCTACCCTGGCCTCAAAACAAAGCCTAAATTTGGGATGTCAAAATAATTGAAAGTAAGAACCAATTACTCATTCTCAAGAGTGGTTGTGGTTGCACAAGTAAAAGCCATATAAATGTGGGGGCTATGCTATACCTCAATAGAGAGGTTAATAGGCCTTTATATTCTCTCTTATTCGAGAACAATTTTGTCACAACTTTGCATGATTGACTGATTGTACAATGAGGTGGAAATTTTGGCCACATCATCCATTATTAATTATTAATTATATTAATTTAGACTTTATATTATACATATATAGTCAACATTATTCCTAACTATGTAAGAAATCAAAGAATCTCAACGGAATAGACAATGGGTTGTTGACACAGCCCATCTTGACTTCTCTTTTTAGTACCAACTTGGGCCCACTTTCATTTTTTAATTAAACAATATTTATAAGAAGCCCAACTTTACAGGCCATCCATCTAACCCAATCAACCAAAATTTCAAGTCTTTTGAGTACCCATAATGTAAAGGTATACACACCCTTAAATTATAGGGTTACCCTTAAATTTCTTACCTTTCAAACTTTTCCTTTTTCCTCTTTTGACCCCATTGTAGGGCAGTTGAAATCATCATTTCCTCTTATCTAGGGTTTTTATTAATCATGAAATGATGTATATGGTCCTCTTTACTTTGTGTTTCAACCATTTTTTTTGAGCCCACATTTTATTATTTGTTCCTTTCTTCACATTTTTTTCACTTGTTCTAATATCATATCATCATAATCATCCGGTCCCTGATGATGTTGTGAATCGTACCGCGCTCTCTACGACATCCACACCCTCATGAGATCAAAGCAAGACATACCCATATAGGATTTTGTCCTTGAGGTACTCTTCAAAAAGTAAAGTATTTAAGCTTATGATTTAAAGCATTGAAAAAAAAGAAAAGAAAAAAAAAAAAAGCTGCCATTTTTTTTTTTAGTTTTAACATACTTTACTTCTTAGTTCAATAGTTCTCCATATATCATCTTTTCTATAAATAAATGCAATCTAGGGTTAGGGTTTTGTACAAATATTCTAAGTACTTCCCTCTTTTATTCCTATTTTTTCTCTTACTTGAAATTTGATGCTTCTTTTTGTGCATACTTTAGGTAAGAAAGTGAAGAAGAGGGTAACACAAAAAAAATTCTATGATGATGAAGAAGAGGCAAGTGGTGGTTAAAAGAGATCAAGGATCGCGAAGAAACAACAATAATTCTTCAACTATTCGATATTGTGAGTGTCAAAAGAATCATGCGGCGAGTATAGGAGGTTACGCAGTAGATGGGTGCAGAGAGTTCATGGCTAGTGGTGCAGAAGGAACGAGCAACGCGCTTATATGTGCCGCTTGTGGATGCCACAGAAATTTCCACAGGAAGGAGGTGGATGCTGAGGTAGTGTGTGAGAGTTCTTCACCTACTTAATTGATCTTATTTGATTAATTACACACTATTAGTCCATTTGAGGTGTATAAATTCATAGGGAAAAAAAATATATTATAGAGGAAGTTGATTGATACTTTCTCTTTGAGATTTGTGCATGATTAATGATTGAAAAACAAGATTTTAAATTGTTAATTTGATAGATTGTTTTGCAATTTATATACTAGTTTGATAACATATTGAGATGGGTTTTGCCTAATTAATACAATTGATCTTGGAAGCAAAGTTTTATGAGTCTGTTGTAAATTAATCTATCAGATTTGTAATATGATTCATCCTCTCCTTTTGATTTTTGTTTTAATGGTGCAATCTCTTTTTGATTGTGATCATCAATTCGAGTGAATGATCGTGTCAATTCCAATTCCAATTTCATATCATTTTTCAAAAATGTACATTTTTAGGTTGTCTATGGGCGGCAAAATTTTCAATTATTGTACATGATGTATATTATTACATAGGAGTACAATCTAGTTGAAATTGTTGCAATAAAATGAGATAATAATATGAGATATAATGACATCAAATGCATTTAGATCAACTTTATTTGTAAAAAATTACATTTAAGTGATTAAGTAAAAGTCATACAAATTTCCTACATTATTGATACCTTTTGATGTTCGCGGTTGGCTCATTTGGAAATACTATATGATAGATTATGTAAATAATCTATTTTTGTATATATTGTTTTGTAATTATTCTTGATAATTATCTCTTGTATTATAGTAATGAAGTTATGGGATCCAATAATCTTCTGTACGTAATTAAGTGAAAGTGGACTAGTATGTACATAAATTTGATGTAAGAGGTCGTTGTTTTTGCTTTACATTATAACCAATTATAAAGCTCTTTAGGTAGTAGGGACGCGAGTGGGGAAAAAAAGAAATTTATTTGGTGAGATTATTTTAGGATATGATTATTTTCTCGGCATCTAATAGCTTCTTTAATTTTGCCATAGATGTACTTATCTTCCACATGTTTTAGTGGCGTATCAAGTAATGAATGAAACAATAATGCAAAAGGCCTTAAGTTTACAAAAAGATGCTTCTCGGAAGAGAAAGAAAGAAATGAAAGCAATATGAGATATAGTCAAAATGTACACTCTTCTAGGAAGAAAATGTTGATATCAAGACAAATTTTAGTCAAATTTATATGATATATATGCTAGCTAGATGATGAATTGGTACATAAAATACCATATCTAGATATCTTATCTAATTGTCATATACCAATAGTTTATATCTACAATGTTTCCACTAGTTTAGAATCTCAACCATAAGGTATCTACCTGCTCGAATATCGATCGATTATAGTTGTTGGAGTAAATTCAGACTATTACAGATTATTGTTAATATTGTAATATATTTCATGCATCAGAATTTGTTTGGTCATGGTGTGTAGACAAAGAGCATGAGATTCGCAATTGGTCTTGAAAATTTATTTTACCACATGTATGTGTATGGAAAATCGTGCTCCGATCCTTAGGTAACGGTCTAGTTGATCGCACAATTTGCTACGCGCCTATGCACGTCCACGTACCGCCATTCAAAACCTTTGGAGCATGGTTTTCTATACTCTAAGGCAGTTGAACACCATCATGGCTCGAATGGCTACATTTAACTTAGGGCTTGTTCTCATATGATTATTTTCAGTTCAGCTCAGTTTAGTTCAGTTCAGCTCTAATAAGTTCAGTTCTGTTAAGTTCAACTCCTAATTCCTTCTCTTGATCTTATAAAATATTCAGTTCAATTCAGTTCAGCTCTAATAAGTTCAGTTTAGTTCAGTTCAGCTGAGTTCAATCAATGAGAATAGACCCTTAATTTCACCAGTTTTGCGCTGATTTGGTATTTTATACAAGTACATGATGACAAATATGTAGGCTTGTTTGGTCTTTCCTAAATAATAATATGATATCAAAAAAAATTATTGTTATAGTTTATTAACGTATTATATTGTAATAATGTTTGGCTTAAGAAAAGCACACATGTTAAAAATTACTTAACTCTATATTAATTACAAACATAGTTTAGGGCTTAGCTGGCTTGAAGAAGAAAAAAAAATAATCTCAATAAATTTGAAAGATATATGTGTACCATTCATGATCATGAGCAACATCATAATCCCTTGTTTAGTAAATAAAACCTAAGATGTTGAGTTCTAAGTTGTTCATCAATGGATACTCAAAAAAAAAAAAAAAAAAAGTTGTTCATCAATGGATTACAAACAAGTAATTATTTTTTAACTAAAATTTCTCGCACATTGGGATCCTATTCACCTTCTTAAGCTTTTAATTTTACTCGATCAACAATTGTTGATAATGACGGAGTATTTGATTTACAAAAATCTAGGTACTTGTCTTAGGGTTATGTGATATTAAAATGTCAAAACTTACTAATTATGTGGATTATTTTCTCTAACTTGGAGTTGAGACTCATTGGTAATATTCATTTGCTCAATTGGAACTAACATACACAAAAAGGAGAAAATCGATAATATGCTAGAAATGATAGTTTCCCGGGTTTTGCGCAAAACTCGCTATCAACTTAACTTTTTTTCCTACATTTTATTTTTGAATGGATGCCAAGTACGCACCATTACACACTTGGTCTACCAAGAACCGAACAGTGCGCATTTCATATGGCACATCATATGATATATATGTTGGTGATACAATTTTAAAGCAATAGCAATGGAGAACACAAATATTTCTTACTTTGTTGTGTTGAGTTGTCCCTATAATTCGCCTCGTCACTTTCGGTACATAAGTTTAACGTTTGTTGCTCTTTCGGCTTTTTTTTTTTAATCATAATTGTGAATTTGTTAAGATAAATTGACAAATTGTCTCCAAAACTTTCACCAACTTAGTCCAATCAAAATTTGAGGTGCCTATTTGTACAATTTGTAATAAGAACAAAGTGGTCGATTCATTGTCTATCTCTTACACATCATGAAAAACGGTTAGAAGATCATTTTAACAAAAAACTTAATAGTTCGTTGAAGAACAAGAATTGATTATATATACACTATTACGCCTCATCACATGAAAATTCATTGAACTTGAAATATGGATGCAATAACATAGATTCGTTATACCAGTGCTTAATATATATACTCTATCTAATAGGATGGGTGGATGAGATTTGAACCAGTGACTTTGTGTCGTACTGGCTCTTAATACCATATTAAAGGAGCAACTTAACCTAAAATTTAAGCTGATAGTTAAAGCTTAGGATTGGTTTATATATCAAAAACTTTGAAATTTGCCAATTTTTAAAAGTTTGTTTTTAAATTGATAAACTGAACATTGTCCACTAGTAGTTGGATTTAAGGGAAGAAGAAGATATAACGCATATTTTCATATCATATATATGGTGGGAAATGAATTAAGAAGAGTAAACCAAAAGGCAAGAGCTTTTAGGTTCAACATCATGTATAATGTCATTGTCTTTTTTAGTTTTGAGGTCAATGTTTATTGATATGATTAGCTGAAATAAAAAGGATTTCTGTATCCTTGTAGTAGATATCATTTCTTTTCGAGAACATATTAGACCCTACTAAGGTCTCTTCAATGTTTGCCAATTTATAAAAAAATAAATACACTTTATTATATATAGTAGTAAGTTATTACGTGGAACTACATGTTGTGAATGCAAATAAATTATAAAGAAAAGTCATATGCGTTTTGTTATAACAAGACAAATGTGATTAGACTACCATGTTATAAATTAAAAATGCACGAATGGGTGAAATGTAATGAAAATGAAAGAAGAAAAAGAAATCAAAGAAAGATGCGCAACATTAAAAACAAGATCGATACGACTATTGATTATTAGTATGATGATGGTATTGGTTTGGAATTTCCTTTCGAGAGAAAAAGATGCTCAAATAGTTGTTTTACTATTACATTGATGATTAGATATTCTCATAATTAAATTAATGTATAAAGATTATGTTATAATTGATGGTGTTAGGCGCGCATACGCATTATCTAAGTCATTTCCGATTCATAACATATAAATTGATAGATACATTCAATTGTATTGGTAAGGTTAATATAATCTAAAAATAGCATAAAATTGAACATTGATAAGAAAAGGAGAGTGACTGAGTAAATGAGTGATATAGCATGTAAAAAGAGTGGACTCATAAGTTTATTATTCTTATATGAATCTGCGCTTTTAGGGGCAAAACGAGTTTATATTATCTTATCAAATAATGGTTATAACTAGGAGAAAGAACCCAAATAGGGCGACGCGCCGATTCATGCATGGCTTACACTTCTTCAAACAAGGATGGACTATCTAAAAGAGAATATCTAAAGGGGTGGTATTATTATATGCAAGGATTTATAATTAACGTTCAAAGGTACTCTGTAAAATATGAATCATATTAGGTGTTAAGTTGATTAGATGAAAATAAATTGCAAAAGGATGAGATTTGAGTATAGTAACATGAGCTCAGCATATCAATTGATAATGACAAGGATTGATTACATGATATCTAAACCAAGATTTAATATAATTCGAGTTGGAAAGACTTGACTTTCTTATTAGCTTCATTTTGGTGTATAACTGTATAAGCAGTATAGTAGCTAATTTTGAAGGGTCGCACTTGATACATGTTCTCACCTGTCTTATAATTGTTATAAAATAGATGACGATATATGCATGAGTTAGCATTTTGTTAGGTTATGATTAAAAATATTTAAATTGAAGTTTTAATACTCGTAATAGATTTATTTATAAATGGTATATGCAAAATTGATGAACTACATAACTATTTGTTCATTTGTTTATTAATAGCAAAATTGATGAACTACATAACTATTTGTTCATTTGTTTATTAATATTACCGAAGTAATGTTTAAGGAAAACAAGCATTTTCATATGCGAGAGTGAGAAATTGCTCAATTACTTAAAGCTTTTATTTTGTTTATACAAGATCTTGATATCGATTCTCATTACTTGCCGTTGTATCTCTCTAAAAAAATTTTTTAAAAAAAAAAATCACATGCATTTGTCTTGTTACGTAATTTCAAATATCATCTGTTGTAGAGATCATTATTAAAGTTCAAATCAGTTAATCTATTACTTAATCATTTAAAGGAAAATATATCAATTTTTTAAATGTCCTAATCAACATTGTGTGGCTATACGCTTAGCAAACACACCATTAATAAATCAAGCTAATAGTATTTTTGCATTTTAATTATTATTTCAACATGACATTATGGTCTTGAAAAAGATTAAATTCTATCATGTGTCCTTGCGAATTAGATGGCCACTAAGTTTTCTTAGACTTTTGTGATTTGAAGTTAATGGCTAAATACCTTAATTAGGTTAATATGTGAATCTAGTAACGGGAGGTACATATATGAACCTTGTAATAAGCACGACACACCAATTTTGCACATGTTACCTTTACTGCTTTACGATAAAAAGAGAGAGAGAGAGAGAGAGAACAATAAGACATGCATTGAATTGACAATTAGTTTGTGCTTCATGCCTCCACCAAATAAATAATTCTAGATTCGCCTCTATAGATTGTTGGGTATGAAAACTGAACATGTTTGAGGCTATATATGGATCCTTGGCACGATTATGCAAAGGCAAGGCACAATAGAATGGTCTTGATCAAAGAGTTTTTTTTTTTTTTAATGGATCACAATAAAGTACACATTGTTGCAATGAACTTTTGTCACCTTCGTTCCATATGCCAACATATCTATGCAGTTGATTGTAGCACTTAAAAATTGAGATTCATAATTTTCTAAAAATTTTCAATCTATAGAGGCGATGTTATAGAGGCGACATTACTGGTCTTTATAATTGTAGTGAATCTATGTAATTCTCCAAAGAATTGGAAATTTTCTAGATATTGTTCATATTAACCATATATTATAAGCAAATGTAATGTCTTGACACCAGTCATAACTCATAAGTGAATTAAGTCTTCGTGAACAATTGAAGTTTTTCCATGCCAAAAATCAACAAGAATATTGGCCAAAAGTTTAGGCCGGACTCAATTTTGGGAAGAAAAAAAATATATAGAAAAAGTGTCAGTCCTTAGAAGGTAATAGTGTAATACAACTATATAAGCCCAATTCTAAAGCCCATTTGTGATCCATATTTAAATATTTTAGTAAATTGGATCATAATCAAAGTTGGATTGATTAAGTACAAATTTTTACCTAGACTCTAGGGTAGGTAGAAGTCCCTACACCCCCTCCCCATTTTATAACCCTATACTCTTCCATCCTTTATCCACCTCTTACAAATTATTGCAACTATCACCGCATCTTATCCCCAAATTATATACCTATCTTTCTTTATCAACTCTAACTATAGCATAGTCCGTCCATTTCTGGCGATTTCACCGCTATTTTCTTCTTCTCCGGCGATATTCTATAACTCGTTCCGTTTGCACTATGAGCTCCGGTAAAATCTCAAGATTGATCACTTTAAAACACTCGATTTGTATAAAGAATCTCGGATCTTCGAAATTAAATTTAGTGGCAGTTTCAGTCGTGCTTCTAGTGGCAACAGTTGTGGTTATGGTGATAGTCGTGGTTATGCGGCGGTAAGCGTATTGAAAGCAGAGAATTAAAATAAGGTTTTGATTACATGGAGTGATGGAGTAAAAGTAGATGTGGAAGATGAAATTTCATCGCATCACCACCACCATGGATCATTTGTCACTGAGAAAGCATGGCAGCTTGAACTGATTTGGCTTGGTAATGGGGCTAAAATATCGAACAAAGGAATTTCGAAATTGTTGGCAAACTTTTTATTATTGAACATTTAATATTTTTTAAATGAACATTTTTTTAATGGTTGTAAAAATGAACATTTATTTATGTATCGGAGCATTAAAATAACCTATAGCGGTTAACGTATCACTTGCAAATTTATTCATTGACGAATGAAAAAAACATCTTTCAATTAAAAACTAAGTACTCCATATCTAAAATTTAATAACATAAAAATAATAAGACATGCTAATTGTAAAATATTCAATAATATGAAAATGAACATTTAGTATTATGAATATGTATTATTTTAATGTTCATTTTTATATGCGTAAGTGTTCATTGTTACATAATATAACAAATTTTATAAATATAACTAATACAGTACATGATATAATAAGTGTTTTAGTATCAAAATGAACCTTTAAATATATGTAACTGTTCATTTAAATAAAATGCATGTAATTGTTTAGTATGAAATTATCATGAATAAAAATAAAATGCATGTATCAATATGAAAATGAACATCTGTATATAATAAAAAAATTCAATACTTTTTATATAAATTTTTTAGAAAGGTTGTTTGAAGGAGTTCTAAAAACTTTATGAGAAGGAATTTGTAAATTAGAAATAATCATATTATCAGCTTTCAAAATTTACATATATATATTTGTCTTTTAAATTGAACATCCTAGTATATTAAAAATGTACATATTCATATTAGACAATTGTTCAAGAAAATGTTTTAAAAAAATGCTAAATCATTACTTCAAGTTGTTTAGATTTCTGAACATTTTTTATCTTATTTATGAACATGTTACTTTCCTAATATGAACACTTTATAGTGTTTAGGATGGAGATCATCCCATAAAAGGTTGGTGTGTCACTAACTCATTACTTTATCCATTTTACTCTTAGAATTTAAATTTATAGTATTAATTTAATAATTTTTTTTGTTGACGAATTGGCTGGCAATTTGGGACATCTTTCCCTAAGATTTTATCATTATTTAGGTAGGATTTATCAATGAAAAATAGTAAAGAATCATGTTAGTAAGGAGTACAGTTAGGATTTATTTTGTAATTTTGATTTTAATCTTATTATTTGATTGTTGCCTTTTCAGTTTTGTGCGTCTTATATGAACATCTATAGTTGTTATAATATTGCTAAACCGATTATTTTTATCACCTTGGTGTGTCATTTAAAAATAATCTTAGTTAAAAAAAATGATCACTTGTGTAATAGTAAATGTCCAATTATGTTTAATGTATGTTTCCGTAGTAAACTATAAGTTTATTGTAGTCGTATACGAAAATATATGTTGTACTTGTGAATTTCAATTATTTTCATTCTTTTAAAGACGCTCATATAAATTTTAACTAGTGAACATAGTTTAACATTTGTTATTCTGTTTTGTTGTATAATAATGTTCAGTTATGCAATTATAAATGTTCATTTATATATACACTTGTGTTTATGGAATTATAAGTTGTACATGTAACTTTTAATGATTATCACTGTTGTGTAGTTTCATTAATAATGTTCAGTTATGTAACTATAGATGATCATTTATATTTTTACATATGGTAATTTTACTGTAATTGATCAAATGCATTATTGTAACTGACCATTATTGCTACTGTATTTGTTCATTTATTACATGTTTAATTATTGCAGTGGAAACATAGGATGCTGTTATTTTTGAAGAAGTAGGTCACTTTGATTTTTGGGGGAAACAATTTTCTTCTGAAAATGATGCTTATGAAATGTATAATGAGTATGCTTTTATGAAAGGTTTTGGGATCAGAGTTGGGAGGAGTAAGAGGCGAAGGGATGACTCATTTTTTATGAAAGGATTTATTTGTTCTAATAAGGGTTATAAAGATAATAAGTGTAGAAATATTAGGTCCTATGAGAAACTTGATACAAAAACTGAATGTTTAACTTTTGTACAGTTTCCTATTGATCGTTCAGGTGTGTTTTTGAACATATAGTGTCAAATATTCTAATATAGTTAGTGAATGATGGTTCAAAGTCATCAAAAAGATATTAGTATTATATATATACTATTTAAATGTTTGCTTTTGAAGGATGTGATTTGTAATAATACTTTGGGAAATAAAAAAGTTTATAACCTTCTTATTAAAATCAAATAGAAATTGTATATCACCAAAAATTAAAATACTGAATATTAAATATACAACTCAATTCTACACATATTATTATACTGTAGGGAATAATTTCAAGCCTTTAAATCCCACTAGCTTGAACCCCACTGTGATCATACACTAAAGTACGGTGGCGTCCAAAAGGGAAGAAGATAGAGCAAAAGAGTCGCCAACAAGTTTTTAAGGAACTTGTAAACCGTTCACGAGGTGAAGGTTACACCCCTTAACGATCCAAGAGATCGTCAACTCCATAAGGTCATGAACCAAATAAGGGTTCGGGGATGATGGTACAAATCCAACCTAAAAGAGATTGAACCTGCCCTAATAATAGGCTTCTACTTTATTTTGCTCGTATTTATGTGCGCTTTCTGATTAACATACAATCAATAGGTTTAACCCTAAACCTGTTTATCTATGTTGGTTGAATTTAATGCACAAATAAACTATTATTGACGATCACTTGAAATTATAATCAATGTTCACCTAACAAGATTATTAATTATCTTATTAAGCGTGATTACAAATACAAATTCCCTTTAAACATGCATAAAAGGTGATCAAGCAATAACAAATAAAATAATAAGCATCAAGCAACATAATAATAATCATGAATTATAATCATAATCATGATAATCATAGCAATCATAATTATAACAATATTCATGTTAGAGCATAATAAAAGTAAGATCCTAGGCATGATACTAACAAGATTAATAACAAACCCTAGCATGTCACTAAACAATAAAAATCAAAGCTTTAACCCTAACATGATACTAACAATCATAAATATTAGGAAGAGAATAAAAGGCATCATAGCAATCATATTTAATATTAAAATTACCCTAGACATGATACTAGGAATCATAATAACAATATAAACATGATATCTACATCATAAAATCAATTAAAACCATTAAAGTACTTACTTGGATGTCTCGTACCTCTTTCTAATAACAAAATACACGCGTTAGTAACTTCAAGGAAAATAATAATCAAAACAATTAAATTAAATAATTGAAAAAGAGATTTGGGACCAAACCCTCAGAAATTAAAACCTTTCACGTCTAGGGCGAAGGCAACTTCGAATATGGCTAGGTGTATCAAGATCTTGTGAATGCGGAATTTTGTATGAAAAAGTAAAAGTTTAGAAAAGAAAACTAAAGAATTAATATTATTGAAAGTTGATGAATGAATGAATGAATGAAAAGAATTGATGAAAGAAAACTTGTGAATGAAGAGAGTAGATGATTAATAGATGTCGATGATGAAGATAGTTGGTAATTGGTGAATGAAGAGAGTTGATGAGAATTGATGAGAGTTGGTGAATAAAAACGGAGTTTTTGATACGGTATTTATAGAGAAAATCATCCAAAAAAGATAATTTAACAAAACAGAGTCTGAAGATCGTAAAACCACATTGGCGCCAGCCCTGGCTAGTTGGCGCCAGGCACCAGTGGCTACCGCCAGGCGCCAATGGCTAGCGCCTGGCGCCAAGCCTGGTTCCAGGCGCCAAGGCCTGGGGTTGGACGCCAAACTGATTTTTAACACGTTTTCGAAAATCCGATAAATTTCCCGTACTGGAAGATAAAATAATATAATTTCAGTCGAAAATGCTATTTGATCTTGATTAAAACTCTGAAGAGTCCTAATTGAATTAGGAATGAAAAGAACCTTCTAGAATGTTCTAGAAGACTAAAACCATTCCTAATGCAATTAGGAATGACAAATTATATTAGGCCCTCCCCTAGATCATTGGGCCGTACATAAAGCTCAAACCGGACTCAGTTTAGTAAATTGGCCATAACTTCCTCAATATTCATCGGAATTGGGCTTATAATATATCGTTGGAAAGGTCTTTGCAAGCCCCATCCAACTACACCACTATTGGACCCATATCATGGACCAAACAAACTAGATCGACTGTTTTCTTAAAATAAAGTTTTCAAAATCAGGGAGAAGAGAAAAGAAATAAAACTTTCCGCAACACTAGACCTTTCCACACTTTCGTTTCATTCGATTATGATTCGACGTGAAAGGTACTCATCACTGGGTTTGGTTTTGGGGAGACACAAATGGGTGTCTACATATACACAATGAATTCTCGATCCAAAATCGAAAAACTCAAGCTAGTGTTATTGGTTGATGTTGCGCAAATCCATGCATTCTTGATTTCCTTATTTTTGTCGTCTTCCTTTTTTTTTTCCTTGCTATCGTGTGGTGTAACTCACTATATCCACGATTCTTTGTATAAATAATAGACAAAAACAAGAATTGTTAGTTAGATTTGAGCAAGAATAAGTGTTGAAATGAACCAATTTTTATATTAATATGAAAATATAACAATTGAAATGATCGATATGGAAATGAACATATATTAATATATAAATGAACATTTATATGTGTCGAAATGATCATCTATTAATATGGAATAAACAACTATTAATACAATAATGAACATATTTACATAATTGAATATGAAAATGTACATCTATTAATATATAAATGAACATGCATTAGTTTAAAAATGCCTATGAAAGATATCAATCAATGTACATGAAATATATACGTGAATAACTCTTGAAGCTATCAATATGTGATTTATCATACATGCATCTGAAAAAAAAAAAAAAAAGACGGACATATATTGAAACTCAAAATTTAACCGAGCATGAAATATTTGAAGAAGATGACCAAAATATAAATATTTATCAAAATTCTAGCAATCGTATATTAATATGGGAAAACCATATACTTTTATGCGATTGAACATATACCAAAATACAAATGAATATTCATCTACAATGACTATGTAGTAATAATTTTCCACTCCAAACTATGAAAAAAGAATGAACATTAATACAATGACTATGTAGTAATATATAAATGTAGTAATATATTTATATTAATCATCTATTAACATGTGAATGATTGTATACTAATATATAAATGAACATTTATTAAAACGGAAATGAACATTTAGTAAAAAAGAAACACTACGAACTAATTTAATTAATGCTTACTTTTCTCCAGATTCTTTAATGTTCTTCTCTGAAACTATTTCCTTCAACTGCAAAAAAAAAAAAAAAAAAAAAAAAAAAGGAATATTTCATAGTTCATACCCAAAAATCAAAAGGTACTTATTCAGATTACTAGTTTTTAAACGAAAATTACTAAAAATTACTAAAATGCAATATTTCATACTCTTTTTCTATGTTTTATACTTCGATGATGATCCTGTAACACATTTGCAACAAAAATTACTAAAACTAGGGTTTATACTCTTTTTTCGAACTGAATATGAACAAAATCACTTTCTCCTTTGAATTTCGACTTTGTTAGTTGAATTCTGTAGTAACTGAACAATTTTTTTGATAATTTGTCATAATTTCATAGAAATTTTCAGATTTGAAAATGCAAAAAATAAATGTAGAGAGAGAAAATGTAGAAAATGGGTGAGGAGAGAGAAAGTGAAATGATAATGACTGTTTTTTTTTTCTTTCTTTCTTTTGTATGGGGTGGGGGAAACAATACGGTTATTAGTCTTAATACTATGTAGTTACTGTAAAAGTGAGTATTTGGGGGAAGGGGTGTTAAACGATGAGTTTAGGGATGGGGTGTAGGTGTAGGGAATAATTCAAGCCTTTAAAATCCCACTAGCTTGAACCCCACTGTGATCATACACTAAAGTACGGTGGCGTCCAAAAGGGAAGAAGATAGAGCAAAAGAGTCGCCAACAAGTTTTTAAGGAACTTGTAAACCATCACGAGGTGAAGGTTACACCCCTTAATGATCCAAGAGATCGTCAACTCCATAAGGTCATAAACCAAATAAGGGTTCGGGGATGATGGTACAAATCCAACCTAAAAGAGATTGAACCTGCCCTAATAATAGGCCTCTACTTTATTCTGCTCGTATTCATGTGCGCTTTCTGATTAACATGCAATCAATAGATTAACCCTAAACCTGTTTAATCTATGTTGGTTGAATTTAATGCACAAATAAACTATTATTGGCGATCACTTGAATTATAATCATATTAACCCTAACAAGATTATTAATTATCTTATTAAGCGTGATTACAAGTACCAAATTCCCTTTAAACATGCAATAAAAGTGATCAAGCAATAAATAATAAGCATCAAGCAACATAATAATAAATAATCATTATAATAATCATAAAAGAAAATAATCATCATATTAATAATAATTGAAATAATTATCATAAATAAAATAATCATCAAAATAATAATATTCATAATCATTATAACAATTATAATTATAATCATAATCATATTCATGTTAATATTAAAGCATAATAAAAATAGCAAGATCCTAGGCATGATACTAACAAGATTAATAACAAACCCTAGCATGTCACTAAACAATAAAAATCAAAGCTTTAGCCCTAACATGATACTAACATGAATAAATATTAGGAAGAATATAGGAAGCATCGTACTTTTAATCATACTTAATATTAAAGTTACCCTAGACATGATACTAGGAATATCATAATAATAATATAAACATGATTTCTACATCATAATATCAATAAATCAATTAAAGTACTTACTTGGATGCCTCGTACCTCTTTCTAATAACAAAATACACACGTTAGTAACTTCAAGGAAAATAATAAAACAAAAAATCAAATTAAATAATTGAAATAGAGATTTGGGACAAAACCCTCAGAAATTAAAACCTTTCACGTCTAGGGCGAAGGCAACTTCGAATATGGCTAAGTGTTTCTAAATCTTGTGAATGCGGAATTTTGTATTTGAGAAAAGGCTAGTTTAGAAAGAGAGAGAGAGACTAATCAAGAAAATCTTGATGAGAGTTGGTGATTGAAAAGGGGGAGATATGACCTCTATTTATAGGAAAAAAGAGGGTCGAAGAATTAAGAAAAGAATCCAAATTCGAATTGAAATAAAACTCGTAGACAGCAGTTTTTACGGGTTTTGTTTTTATCATATCTTTTGATCCAGAAGTCCAAATAAAGCATATAATATGTCGTTGGAAAGATATTGAAGTCTACTTTCTAATCCAATTAAAATCAGATTAAAATATGTTGTAGAATAAAAGATATGAACGAAATAGTGAGACGGTGTCAGTTTTGGATAGAGTTTGATATCTTATTCATATCTTTTTCGTTATAGCTCGGAATTATTATTATAATATATCATTGGAAAGATAATTTCAAGATCTATCCAACCATATAAAATTTGGATAAAAATATGAGGCACGAAAATAATATCTGACTGTCTTTGAACATGTTTACATCCGAATAGAATTAGGACTTTAAAAAAGGAAAGTTTTATAAAAAAGGAAAGTTTATATTTAAATCAAATTCCTTAATCTTATCTTTTCAAAAAAGGATAATTAAGATATTTTAGAAACTTATAGAAGATTCTAATCAATCCTAATTAGTGTAGGAATAGGATTAAACCTTTGGACCCTCCTCATGATCATTGGGTCGTAGGCAAAATCCGGTTTGGGCCCAGTTTAGTATTTTGGCCATAACTTCCTCATTATTCATCGGAATTGGGCTTATAATATATCGTTGGAAATTTCTTTTCAAGCCCCATCCAACTACACCATTATTGGACCCTTATCATGGGCCAAACTAAACTGGAATGGACGTTTTCATAAAATAGAGTGGGTTTTCGAAAACAGAAAGAAAGAATTTTAACAAAAACTAACCGCAACACTAGACTTTTCACACTTTCACCTCATTCGATTATGGTTCGACGCGAAAGGCACTCATCACCGGGTTTGGTTTTGGGGAGACACAAATGGGTGTCTACAGTAGGGTAAGATGCCTAGACTAGAGTCTAGCCATATATAATTATTGTTTAAGAGCTCTACGTTGGGCCGAGTTAAGTTTACTGAGCTTTTCGGCCTTTATCTATCTCTCTTCTAAAATAAGCTTTTACAGTTTGGGCCATTTAAACTAATGTAGTCTCCACCTCATTATTTTTTCTTTTAAATTTGTTTGCTTAATCTAAGAATTATATTTACCAAACCTGATGTTATATGAACTGTTTTTTTTTTTTTTGGTTAGAAGGAACAACTAGATTACCAAGTTAACAGGAGTTTAATACAGTGCGGATGAGAGTTATAATACATGCCAGCAGTAGTTTCTAGTTTTGCCACGCAGGGCCAAAATGCACATTAGTACCCTCAGACCCACCATTACACAAAAAGGTAGGTAAGAAATTTAGCTTAACACCAGACTCCAGCCAGAGCACATTTGGGTGAGTGATGTTGGTCGATCTAGGAAAGACCCTTGTTGCTGCCTTGGCTTGAACGTCCACTAGATTCAGCTTCTCCCTTGGCACTTTCATCAATTTGCATCCCGGAATCTCTTGCATCAGCTCCCTGCAAGTAACATATAGTTGATTTGCTTCATCAGAGGGGTAAACATGATTATTAATCCCTGTTACAGCTCTTTGGCAGTCAGACCATATGGCAACATTAGACCACTGCCTGACTTTAATGAGGTAAATGCCAGCTAGGATGGCTAAAGATTCAGCAATAAGGGGGCTAGTTGCCTGAGAGTGTATAGAAAAACCATCCACCCAGGAGCTATCTGGGGCTGTACAGATACAGGCAATTCCTGCAGACAAGGAGTTGATCTTGAAGGAGGCATCAACACATACAACATAATCTGAGGCCTAACTGAGGGAAATAGGGATATTAATGATCTGATTTTTGGCAGAGGAGGGAGAGAGGTAGGCAGTTTCATAGGCAAGCCATATGCAGTGTTTTACCCAGGATTCTGCTGGGATCGATTTTTTTTCAAAAATCCATTTGTTTCTTCTAAACCAAATTTTCCAGCAGATTATGGAGAAAGCATTGTTCCAGTTGCAGGGAAAAGGTTGAACAACATCAGAGATGGAGAGGTTTAGACTAAGCCAGGAGAGGAGGGATGATCCATTGAAGAAATTTTGGGGAATAGGCATAACATTCCATATTTCTACAGCTCTGGGGCAGTCCCTGAGAACATGGAGAGAGGTTTCAATTTGGTTTGGGCAGAAACAACAGAAGGGTGGAATAGGAACATGCCTAGAGTGCAGAATAGAAGCAGTAGGTATTCTATCCCAAGCTACTTGCCAGAGGAATATCTTGTTTGCTGGGAGAGTTTGGAGATCCCAGATAAGGTTCCAGATTGTAGGATCATGAGCAAGGGGGGCATGCATGGTCTTAAGGTACTCATAGGCTTCCTGGGAGTCAAAGAACTTGCCCTTCCCAAGAGAGCAGAAGGGGGAATCACTCAATAAAGGAAAAATAGGAATAACATGAATCCACATATAGAGGTCAGGGGGTAATTGCACAGACATTCTCTTAGTACACCACCCATCCCCATCAATGATTGAGTCAAGTTTTAGGTGAAGCTCATGTTGTGGGATAGGGCCAGCTATTAGATCTCTCAAAGCCCCTTTCCCTATCCAGTTATCAAACCACAGGGAGCAATGATTTCCTTTACCCACTGCCCACTGATTAAACTTTGCAAAAAGGTCCCAACCCTTCCCAATCGAATGCCAAATGTGTGAGCCATACTTAAAACTTAAGGGAACTTCTCTTCTGCAGTATTTTTCCCTTATGATCTAGGCTGCAAGGTTATCAGAATTATGAAGCTTCCAGCAAAGTTTTGCAAGAAGGATGGTGTTTTGGAGGTGAGAATCCCTGAACCCTAGGCCACCAGCAGACTTTGAGTTACAGAGAGAATTCCAGGCAATCAGTGGGATCTTTTTCTTCTCTTGGTCAGAACCCCAGAAAAACCTACTGCAAACCTGGTCAATATCTTGACATGTTTTCTTTGGAAGGGCAATTGTGCTCATTATGTATTGGGGGATGGAAAGGAGAGAGCTCTTAATCAGCACAGCTCTTCCAGCCTTTGATAGGCATTTGGCCTTCCAAGATGAGAGTCTAGCTTTCATTTTTGAGATGACAAGGTTAACTTGGGAGGGGGTAGGCCTTTTGTCAGTGAGGGGAAAGCCCAAGTAGAGACCTAGGTCTTTGGATTCTTGGATGTGGAGGGAGGAAGTGAAGAAGTCAATGATATGGGCATCAACATTCCTTGAAAAGTAAAGTTGGCTTTTTGAAGTGTTCATTTTTTGTCCTGAGACAGAGAAGAATTAGTCAAGGATGTTTGAAAGGGAGAGGAAGGTTTCATGAGAGGCTTCACCAAAGAGGATGACATCATCTGCAAACATTAGGTGGGAGATAAAGAGAGCATTCATCCTGAGGCTAAAGGGAACCCAAGATCCAGAAGAGCAAGCTTCACTGATTAGAGAGGAAAGGAACTCCATACAAATGATGAAGATATAAGGGGAAATGGGGTCCCCCTGCCTGATCCCCCTAGAGGCATGGAATTTATCAGTTGGTTTTCCATGAACCATCACTTGGAAAGAAGAAGAGGAGATTGCACTCATAAGAAGATCAACTGAATTTTTATCAAAACCTTGTCTTGCCAAACAGGTCCTTATAAAAGGCCACTGAAGCCTATCATATGCCTTTTCTAAATCAAGTTTGAGAGCAAACCAAGCTCTCTTACCCGATTTCTTTTTCATGGAGTGGAGAATTTCACTTGCTGCAATGTAATTATTTTCACAACCTCTGCCTGGGAGGAAACTACTTTGATTTGGAGAAATGATTGACTGGAGAAAAGGCCTGATTCTTGCAACAAGGATTTTTGAGATGATTTTGTAGGAGGTATTACAAAGGCTTATGGGTCGATACTGTTTGATGGTCTCAGGGTGCTCCACTTTTGGGATTAAAGTAATTGAGGTGGAGTTGACCTCATGGGGAATGGAAAGTGTAGACACCCATTTGTGTCTCCCCAAAACCAAACCCAGTGATGAGTACCTTTCACGTCGAATCATAATCGAATGAAACGAAAGTGTGGAAAGGTCTAGTGTTGCGGAAAGTTTTATTTCTTTTCTTTTCTCTTCTCCCTGTTTTTGAAAACTTTATTTTTAAGAAAACATCCAATCCAGTTTGGTTGGTCCATAATATGGGTCCAATAGTGGTGTAGTTGGATGGGGTTTGCAAAGACCTTTCCAACGATATATTATAAGCCCAATTCCGATGAATATTGAGGAAGTTATGGCCAATTTACTAAACTGGGCCCGGTTTGAGATTTAAGTACGGCCCAATGATCTAGGGGAGGGCCTAATATGATTCATTATTCCTAATGTAATTAGGAATGGTTTTGGTATTCTAGAACATTCTAGAAGGTTTTATCATTCTTAATTCAGTTAGGACTCTTCAGAGTTTTAATTAGATCAAATAGCATTTTAGACTGAAATTATATTATTTTATCTTCCAGTACGGTAAATTTATCAGATTTTCGAAAACGCGTTGAAAGCCGGTTTGGCGTCCAACCCCAGGCCTTGGCGCCTGGAATCAGGATTGGCGCCAGACGCCAGCATTGGCGCCTGGCGCTAGCCACTGGTCCTGGCGCCAATGAGCCAGGGCTGGCGCCAAGGTGTTTTTGCGATCTTCAGACTCTATTTTGATAAATTATCTTTTTTTGGATGATTTTCTCTATAAATATCGTATCAAAAACTCCGGTTTCATTCATCAACAATCACTTTATGAATTACCAATAATCAACTCTCTTCATTCATTAATTCTCTTCATTCATCTACATCATTCATTCATCAATTCTCAATAATATTAATTCTTTTAGCATTCTTTTTTCTAAACTTTACTTTTTCATACAAAATTCCGCATTTATTAGATCTAGAAACACCTAGCCATATTCGAAGTTGCCTTCGCCCTAGACGTGAAAGGTTTTAATTTCTGAGGGTTTGGTCCCAAATCTCTCTTTCAATTATTTAATTTAATTGTTTTTATTGTTATTTTTCCTTGAAGTTACTAACGTGTGTATTTTGTTATTAGAAAGAGGTACGAGGCATCCAAGTAAGTACTTTAATTGATTAATTGATTTATGATGTAGGTATCATGCTTACATTGTTATGATATTCCTAGTATCATGTCTAGGTTAATTTTAATATCAAATATGATTGCTATGATGCCTTTTATTCTCTTCCTAATATTTATTCATGTTAGTATCATGTTAGGGTTAAAGATTTGATTTTTATTGCTTAGTGACATGCTAGGGTTTGTTATTAATCTTGTTAGTATCATGCCTAGGATCTTGCTATGCTTTAACATGATTACTATTAATGATATTGATTATTTATTATGTTGCTTGATGATTTATTTATTTATTGCTTGATCACCTTTATTGCATGTTAAAGGGAATCGGTACTTGCAATCACGCTTAATAAGATAATTAATAATCTTGTTGGGTTAACTGTGATTATAATTCAAGTGATCGCCAATAATAATTTATTTGTGCATTAAATTCAACCAACATAGATTAAACAGGTTTAGGGTTAATTCTATTGATTGTATGTTAGTCAGAAAGCGCACATGAATACGAGCAGAATAAAGTAGAGGCCTATTATTAGGGCAGGTTCAATTTCTTTTAGGTTGGATTTGTACCATCATCCCCGAACCCTTATTTGGTTCATGACCTTATGGAGTTGACGATCTCTTGGATCGTTAAGGGGTGTAACCTTCACCTCGTGAACGGTTTACAAGTTCCTTAAAAACTTGTTGGCGACTCTTTTGCTCTATCTTCTTCCCTTTTGGACGCCACCGTACTTTAGTGTATGATCACAGTGGGGTTCAAGCTAGTGGGATTTTAAAGGCTTGAAACTATTTCCTACAGAAAGAGAAGCAAAACAAGACACTGCAAACTGATGAATATCACTCCAGATTTCACCCCAATGTTCCTGGAAAAACAAAGGGTGGTATCCATCTAATCCAGGGGCTTTCAATTTGCCCAAGCTAAACACAGCAGAATAAGTTTCATGCAGCTCTGGAATATGAGAAATTTTGATGGAGTCAGAATATTGCAGAGGTATAGAGGAGGTGTCTTGAGACTCAGAAGTGAAGAGGGACTGAAAATAGGAAACCACATAATGGTGGAGCTGATCAGGAAGGATCAGATTACCCACCTCAGATTTGAGATTTTCAATTTTGTTTCTCCTCCTTCTGATGATGACAGAAGTATGAAAGAAACTGGAATTCTTATCACCACAGGCTAACCAATTCACTCTTGATCTAACTGACCAAAAAGCCTCTTCTTGGGCATAAAGCTCAGAAATTTCCCTAGATAAGGTATCCTCCAGATCCAACATAAAACCATTGTTTGGTTCAGAATCAAGAACTGCTTGCACATCATTAATTCTTCTGGTTAGCCACTGAATTCTTTTGATAGGATTTGGAAAACTAGATTTTTCCCAAGATTGGATGCAGGTTGATAAGAAGGACAGTTTGGAATGAAGATTGTCATTGTTGTGGGGCCAGGATAAAGAGACCATATTTTTGAAAGCAGGGTCCAAATACCACATGGGTTCCAGTTTAAAAGGTTTCTTGACTAGGGGGGCTTGAAATGGTTTGGTAGAGAGTTTGATAAGGGCGTGGTCAGAGGTGGTTCTAGGAAGGTGGAGAATGTGGGCTTCAGGGAAAAGTTGGAGAAAGGGTTGATTAACAAAGGCCCTATCCAATCTCTGTAAAATAGGTCGTCTTTTCTATTTATTTGACCAGGTGAATTTGTTTCCCCTATAACCTAGGTCAGTCAGGCCACAAGAGGTAATACAGTGGTGGAACTTGTTGACTCTTCTCAAATTTAAGTTTGAACCCCCAAGCTTCTCACTATTACAGAGGACATCATTAAAGTCTCCTATAACCACCCAAGGCAAAGACATACCATTTGCTAAATTCTCCAGATCAAGCCAAGTTTCTAGTCTACGCTTAAATTTAGGACTTGCATAAATAGCAGAAATAAAGAAGAGCTGAGAAGATTTCAATACCTTCAAGACTCCATGAATAGCATGTAAGTCCTTGCCGCAAGGTTGGATGTCAAGAACCTGAGAATTCCACATTAGCAGGACACCCCCAGTAAGGCCACGAGGCTCAGCTAGCTCAAAACTATCATAAGGCAACCCTTTGATTATTTGCTCAGTATGAGCTCTGCTTGTCTTTGTTTCAGATAAGAAGAGAAGGTCAGGCATGTGCTCCGAGATCAAGTGATTGAGGTTTGTAAGGAAGCCTTTCCTTGCAATGCCCCTCGTATTCCAAGCGACCACAATCATAGGTTCAGGCACTGGGTTTTGGAAGAACAATTCCTTCCTGGTTTCCCGAGGGGTGTTCACCCCTAGCTCGATAAATTTCCCCTTTCTCCTGCTATATAATTCCTTGTTCCTTGGAGTTAGAGAGGCTTCCAGGACCCACTCTTCCAAATTCACATCGAACAGGCAATTTGCCTGAACTTCCAATTGGCGGAACTCCATCTGAGTTTGCGCAATTACCAGGGCATTTGTCGCTACCCCCGCCACAATGGAGAGAGCACGTGCTTTCAGAGTGTAGAGGTTTCGCGATTGCGGCAACATTGGAGCTGGGTCCATTATAAAGGACAAGTGAGGAGGAATTGCCCATGGTAAGTTTTGGAATTGGGCCATTTCCAGCCACCAGCGGGTGTAAGCTTCCAGGACAGGGCATAAAGCTTTCAAATTTGCCAAATCCGGGGAGGTGAGCTGGGCGAGTCACTCCTCCTTCCCTTTCTACCATCACAATTTCCTGGTAGGGAAAGTCCACTAGATGCGGCCTTAGGATGAACTGGCGGATTTGTTTCAGAGGTACCTTTACCCATTTCGAAGGAGTTTTGAGGTAGATGTCCATTTTGTTGATGTCCGTTTCTGGCAGGGTTGAAATTGGTGGTTCGAGGAAGGTCAATTTGTCCGGAGTTTGCACCTTGGTGTTGCACAGGACTGGGAATGGCGGTTGAAGGGGTGGTTGCTGAAAAGGTAAGAAAAATTAGGGGTTTGGGGTTAAGCGAGCAATTTGCATCTTTGAGACGATTGGGCAGAAGACAATCGACTCCTCCTCCGAGTCGGTCCCTTGGTGACAGGGGCAGCACCCCTCCGAGAACTGTTCCGATCCGTTAGACGAGACCATGAATTGGGGTAGATGATGAAGCAGGAGCTAGAGTTTGAGGGTTTGGGTTTAGGAAAGGTTTAGACTGGGAGGCGGCCGTTACATCTAAGGCAATTGAAAGAGAGGAGAAGGATAGGTGAGCATTTTCAGCCACATGATTAAGAGTTGACTTAGGAAAGTTGGACGGGTGGGGATCTGCCACTTGGTTTGGTGGGGTTACTTTTGAGAGCAGATGTTTTTGTTTTGTTTGGATATTTTTGGGAGAAGAATTTGAAATTCCCGGGTTTTGAAAAGTGTTTTTCCTTTTTTGTGTAAAATTCTTCACAGGCTTTCTGCGATGTTTCTCCACAAAAGTCCACTCCCCTGTTTCAGGTGGAGATTAAACAGGCTCGTGAGTGTTTGACTCACCAACTTTTTCCGGCTGAGGAGGAGGTTGTTAGGTGTTGGAATTCGAATCAGTGGTTTGTTCTGGAGAGGGGTTTTTTGGGCATTTAGCCAAGGAATGTCCAATTGAAGAACATGTAGAGCAGAAAGGAGGGAAATCCCCATACACAATTTGTTGGTGGCATAGACCCAAACAAATATGACTCGGAAGATTAAACCTCAAATCGATTAATACTAAAACTCGAGCCTGGTGGACTTTTTTGGAGGTGAGGGGAGCATGATCAATTTTAAGGAAAGTACCAATAACATTACCAACCTTTTGGAGAATTGCTTGTGAATGGAACTCAATAGGTAACTCAGGAAAGGATATCCAAATTGGAACAGAGGAAATTGATGCTTCAGAAGGCTTAAAGCCAGAAGTCCAAGGTTGGACATGAATGGCGAACTTACCAATAAACCAAGGACCACCCGCAAGAATTGCTGCTAGGAATTCTTTGGAAGGAAGCGGGAGGTTGTAGAAACCTTTTCCAAGGGTGAAGATTTTTGCTTCAGCCGGGATATTCTAGAGCTTGGAGACACTCTGTCTGAGGAAGTCAAAGGAGAGTGATTTTCCGATGACCTTGAAAATGATAGCATGCTGCCAAGGGGAAATTGAAGAGGATATGTCCTTTTCCAGCAAGGGGATAAAGATTTGAGTTGCTGGATCAAAATCCGCCGGAGGTTTGTCCGCCACAATTGAGGAGATAAGTGACGGAGGAGGTTGGAGGCAAGAAGAGGAAGGGGTGCCATTTAGAGATTGAAGGTAGGATTTTGGAGTTTGATTATTTGACGGGGTGGGAAGGGGGTCTGAAGTGGAGGGGGTTGAGGAGGGGTCAGGCGGTTTTTGAGGGGGTGGAACAGGGGGGTTGCTCTCACTTTCTCTCTCTAGAGTCTCTCTCATTTTTTTCAATTTCACTCTCGTTTTTCTATCTAATCTTATGTTATATGAACTGTTATATGAACTGTCTCAACTGACAACTTCTAGCAGCAAACAGTTCATATATGTTATATGAACTGTTTGCTGCTAGAAGTTGTCAGTTGAGACTTGGCACATGCTCCTCTAAGTTCTAAGTTCTAAATCTAACACTCTTAAATTACTAGTAAAAAATTATTCTAAAAACCTCATGTTTAATTACTTATAATGTAATTCAATTAGGTAAGTTGCAATCACTATAAGGGTATGTTCTGATTTACTGAACTGAGCAAAATTGAACTGAACTAAACTAATCTGAAATGAAGTGAATTGTTTATGAAATTATGAGAGAAGGAAATTAGGAACTGAACTGAACTGCAATTAAGCTGAAGAAAAGAAGCCCTAAATTAACTATAGCTTGAAAAAATTTGAAGAAATGAATCAGACCGTAATAGTTGTCAACAATTATATTTTTAATTTATAACACTATTTTAAATATATTTCATCTGTTCCATATTATTTGCGTCATAGTATTTTGACAATTATTTTAAGAAAGAGATGAACGTATGAATCAAAATAATAATTAAAACACAATAAAGAAAGCAATTATATGTTTCTAGTGTTAAAGTTAGTTTACCAATTTAATTGTTTAAGCCCTCAACCTCTTTTCTTAAATGCATTCCAAAGTGCTTCGCTATAAATAATGTGAAATGGAGGAAGTTAAAATGTAACAATGCTAGATTGCTCACCATAGCTAAATCTTAACCTAAGCAATTTTTTTTGGTATTTAGAGAGCCACAAGTAAGGGCGGGGGTGAGAACCAATCCCAGGGCCTCCTGAAATCGAGAAGGAAGCTATAACCACTTGAGCCATCTCTCACTCTCTTAACCTAAGACAATACGCATACTACAATATTTCTATCTCCTAAACAAGCAAAGAAGCATTTATTTTAACATGGAATATCAAAAATACATGCTCTAAGTTTAATTAATTACTTCTAATCCTCTTTAGTCCTCATCAATGCTCCTAATTTGCATCTTCTAATCTCATCTTTAAAAATCAAATTACGTATATTTGTATGTTGATTCTAATTTGGCAACAAGTTGTGCATATGAAAATCTTTCTTATATTGATAAGAAGAAAAAAAGGTCAATGAAGGATGAGTTATTGTAGACAGAGATAAGTGCAAAGTTGAAGGATTCAATCTTTGAAAAATGAATTTACGCAATAGCAAGAAAGCAACAACATTAGATTTGGCGCCTTAAATGCTGGATCTGTGATCTACTTGTACTAGTTATTATTCATATACTTATATGAATATGTTTTATTTTTGGTTGATATTATAGGCACATGCAATTATGCAACCAACATGTTGCAATGCAACTTGTTTATTCCTCAATCCTCCTTCACATATATATTTTAATAATCAACATTTTAGTGTTGTAAATTTATACATATTGTGTATAAAGTTGGTAACAATTTAAATTTAGCAATCAATTGAATAGTTAAAAAGTTGCCTTATTAAATTTTATAAATAGTACGGAGTAATTTACAAAAATATTATATATCGACCTTTGAAATTGTTCTAACCTTACTAAAAAAAACAAAATTAAATACGACCATATATAGAATTTAAGATTAATGTTATGATAATGATCAATCTTGATTATAGATAGCCCCCTAAAACCTTTATCTTACGTATTCAAGTTAATTTGTATATGTTGAGGTTTTCTGTTGACGTTTTGGTAGTTCCTAGATACTAAGGAAATGGCTTTTATTTGGCAATGCTCCAAAAATATCTATTATGGTGCAATAAAGCATCACTAACGCTTACGTTGACGCATGCGAAAGAGCTCTATTATTGCATCATTTAAGCAAAATATTAGCGCTATTGATAACACACTTATATCTCTAACACCGTAATAGCATTGCAACAACTTCATTTTTTATGACATGTATCTACATTTTATATTATGTTATACTTACATTTTCAGTTTTAAAATTTTAGTTATAAATTTAGAGGATTCGGGAGACATGATGATGAGCAGCGGAAGAGAAGATGGGCGATTGTTAGGGAGGTTGAAGCCAAGGTCGAAACCTTTAATCTGATACCATGAAGGAAGATATAATGCAATTGCTTGATTTCATTCGAAATGTTTGGCAGAATATATACAACTGTACAAGGATAGTTAGGCCTATAATTGAGGCTTAGATTAGGGAGCTAACCGAGCCATTCTACAGCTATACTTCTTCCTAAATATATGCACTAGATAAATACAAGGCATAAATAGATATATACAATAAATCAGAATATAATTAATATTATATTCTAACAATATAATTAAATATCCTCTAGTCAAATAAAAGTTGTATTCGAATAAAAGGGAAAGCGAAAGCGAAAGCTTACATCCATAAAAGAAGAAAAGAGTGTACATTTTGTAACGCTAAATAGTTTCTATAACTATGGTTGACACATCTTTAATTAATGACAAGAGTGTGGAAAACTAAATTTTTTTTTAGGGGAAATTTAAAGATGTACAGTATAATATGTAGTTATGTATAGAAACATGTTATTTAAAAAGTGACTGTTAAATTAGGACGAGTTTAAATAAAAAGTGTTAATGTATTATACTACGTAGTAAGTTAATGTGAGACCTAGAATATAGGTTGTGTGAAAGAGAAAGGACACTTTTTTTGTTTGTACCAAGATTGAATATCTTAAAACACTATTCCTTGAATCCAAGTATGAATTAGTTGAAGGAAGTAAAACACTACTTTGAATAAACTACAGATAATACTACAGTCTCGAATGGGTGATATGAGCTAATTTGTTTAGTTGTCAAGTTACATCATGTGTTGGGCTTTCTCAAAAGATGGGCATTACTCGGTCAAAACAGCATACATGATTGGGAAGAAGTGTAATCTGGACTTATTTCACAAGTCCTGGGTTAATTTATGGAAGCTGGAGACCACTCCCAAAGTACGACATATGCTGTGGAGATTATGCACAAACTCCCTTCCTGTGCGAGCTCTGCTGAAATTCAGACACATGACTGAAGATGACAAGTGTCCATGGTGTAGGAGGGAAGCCGAAACAATGCAGCATGCCCTTTTCGATTGTGAAGCAGTAAAAGACTTATGGGTTGAGGCAAAGTGCGAGAAATTGGTGGGTTTCAGCTCTTTTCCAGATTTTAAAGACCAATTTGAGCTGTGGTGTGCAGAGGATTTGAAGATGCAACAACGAGGGGCTGCTCTTCTTTGGCTAATATGGGCAAGAAGGAATGAGAAAGTTTTCAATGGCAAGGAGACACCTCATAACATTGTGATAACGAGAATGCAGCAACTTGTCTCTGACTATGACCAATACAACACCCGTATTTATGGGTCGAAAATTGCTGCAAAAAGGAAGAGCTCTGCTACTTGGTTTGCCCGCAACCACAAGGGGGAGGTTCTCTTTGCTGGAGTTAGGAGAACCAAGTGTAGATGGTCTCCCGAAATAGCTGAAGGCAAAGCTTTGCTTTTTGCTGCCCGTCTCGCGCGTAGGCTGGGATTCAAAGACATCATCCTTGAGTCTGACTGCATGAACATCATTTCTCGCCTCCATAAGGCTAACATTTTTCTCTCTGATCTAGATTCTATCTTAGAAGATGTCTTAGATGTGTGTTCTTTTTTCTCATCTGTTGTTTGGTCTCATGTAAAGCGTAGTGGGAACTTTGTAGCGCACCATTTAGCAAAATTGGTGCCTTTCGGTGACGAGCAAGTCTGGATTAATCTTTGTCCTAGTGATGTAACACCGTATGTACTAATGGACAATTTGTCCGCTTCTTAATAAAGGTTCCCTCTCCTTTGCCTCAAAAAAAAAAAAAAAAAAAAAAAAAAAAAAAAAGTTATATCATGTGTACATATTTTTCACCCCATATTAACAGACTATTCACTTATCGACATTGTTTTTAATGGTATAAAGAAAAAAGTCATAAGTGGTTAGGTATGAATTACAATATTCCCTAATTTAAGTTACAAAAATTATTCTTAATAAGAAATAAACACACCTATTATTTTGAAATACAACAAAATGAAAAATGGAATAAGAAATTGTGACTGCTGGATGAGATGTATGCATTTAGTTAAATAATTGGGAATCTATATAGAATGAATTAAATTGCAAAAATATATAAGAGTTCAATGATTGGAATTCAGATTAAAAATGCAAATAGATTAGATCTTGCATCTAAGATTAATTCCAATTTCATAAGTAAGAAATTGTAAATAGGCATGAGAGTTGTGCTTGGAACACGCACTGAGTAGTGGATAGATCCATGTGATGTAGGGCAAAGCACATGCATTATGTTTTCATGTTTCCATCAATTTCAATTGAAAAAATGTACGGTTTCCAATGTTTACGTTATTGGACTCTTGTTTAAATGTATTCACATGTTTGCACTTTGTACTCCATGTTAGTTGTATAACTAACTTCTAATCTCCATCTTGTTCATACGGACCACTCCGTATTAATATAAGTACAAGTGTACAAATATAGTACTACAAAACTACGTATTATAAGATATTTAATTAATTATGTTGGTGATAGGCTAATTATGTTTTCAACTTTTGCTTCTATAATCAATAACATCGTTTTTAGCTAGATCAACTTGGAAGTATTATTTACAATATTTGAAACTCCACCTTATTTTTTTGACAAATTTGACGATGGAAATTCTTATGTAGAGTTAAATAATAAGAATGAAAATCTATTTTTAGATACAGCGAGTCATGCGGAATTAAGTTCAAAATGAATCTAATATAGGTAAAAGCGAAGAGTTCAAGTAAGGGTATTATGGTTAAACTCGTTCCAAATCCGTTTTTATCTCTATAGAGCTCGAATTTGTCAGGTTCAAAATTTGAGGATCGATATCCATGATAATGGATTTGGATTCATGGATCTGAGTTGGGTCTAGGATTTACGTTACTACCATCTCTACATAACACCTAACGTGACACCTACTTGCGGATATTCTACAAGTACTCAAATTACCTTCAATATTCATATCACATAAAACATACTTGATTATCAGAGCGATTTTTCTCGAATAAGCCCCAAAGGCTATTGATATACATTACCTTTAATTTGTAGGTATCAAACTTGGTTAGAGACACTAACAAGCCCTAAACACATGTTTTCAAACCCTTACAAGAACAACAATGTAACTTAATTTAGATATAAAGTCCTATGAAATACAACCAACCATAAAGTATGGATAAAAATCATTATATAACTATTATTCCTTTATACGGATACTACTCAATACTAGGATTACTGAATTATTGCAATTTGCAAATGATCCCATCTTTTTATCATCTTGCAAAGGAAGAAAAGCACATTGAGCTTTTGCCACTAACTTCAGTGCAAGCTTTTTGATCTGAAGCATGAGTCAAGTTTCGTTACTTTAAGCCTTTCAAATTTTCATAAGATATTAGTATATCGTATAGTATAATTTGAAGTGGCGTATATTCAAAAGTAACTTTCGAGAGATCTTTACAAAGACGGTTTAGCCATGTTCATTTATAGTGAACGTGATTTGAGAGTATTTGTTAGTTGGTGCACTATTTCATACGGAGTTTATGATATGATTAGGTGTGCCCACTTACAATTTGTCAATTTGCACTAGGACTAAATTCAATTTCAACGCAAAAATAAGAGATATAGCGGCTATTGGATTGCGAAATATGGTATTTATTTTACTTAAATTATTAATTGCCATGATGTCATTAATGCAACATGTTACATCATAAATGAAGTACTTTTGTTCGTTTGAGAAAAATAGTGTTAAAGAGAAATTTAGGATGTTTCTTCAATAGGAGGTAAGTTGAAGTAAAGAGTATTTATTAAATTAACTATCCTCCTTATTATTATAGAAATATCCTAAATATAATTAATACTTGACCCTTGTGTAGTTGTGTGTGGCTAGTTGCACAGTTGCACTACTACGTGACCGCATTTGTTTATGGAAGTAGCCCTTTTTATTAATATGAGTAGCCTTATTTATTGATTAGGGTTCTCTTGTTTGTCCATAAGAATAGCCCTTATTCTTTTTATTATATTAAGGCGGCTAACACGCGTGATGTGTATGTCATAGCTAGTCATGTTCGGGAAGCACTTTCGCTTTGACCTTATATCATAAATTTAATTCATTATTGACAAAATTAATGAATGAAAATATGTAAACAAATATTTTAGGGATATAAATGTCCGTCCGCACATTATTTTTAAGAGTTGAAAAAAGAAACAATTAACATTAATGAGGACAAGTAAGTAAATAAACATTTTAAAAATATTTAATTGTCCAGGATTGTGTATTTGTGTATTTCAGTAACAAGCCTCCTATTTAACCTACCTCACTGCACTGACATATGTAGTATCAACGTTTATAATTTTTCAAATCTAATCACTTCTATCATTTCTTTTTTTGTATACATGTTGAGTTGTTGACAAAGGCCATTTTAGTCTCATTGGTACAATTAAAATGCATCCAATTATCCATTTGAATTTATTTGTAAAAAATTATGGATCTTTACAATTAATCTATGAATGATACTGATTTTACTTGGTATTATGAAAATTATAATTAGATTTTGAATATGCAATATGATTTTAGTTACCAACTAAAACATACTTCGTCTAGGTTTATACAATAATTATACCTAATTCATATACTTTTTAAAAAGTTTGAGTTACTCTTACCAATAGTGTTTGGACGATCATATATTCTAAAATTTATTTACTTATTTACCCTTATTAATGTTTTTTTTAAACTCTTAAAAATAGTTTGCTTACATTTATAACCCTATAAATATTTTATTATATAAGTTCCCTCATTAATCCTACCAACAACTAAAGTTATGGCATAAGGCTATATCGATAAACTACCTAAAAGTGACTAGCTATGGTCCGCGCGTTAGCTACCCTAGTCAATACAAGTATAAAATTAGTCATAGTTGTCTTATTTTAAGTGAATCGATCACGCTAGATTCTATAATAATGATTAATTATATTAGATAACCTAATTATTTTCAACATAGTTACTAACCTAAGTTACACTACTCCTCACAACTTCACAAGACAAGCTCAGCGATATTGGCGGGAGAATCAAAGGACAGTTATGGGCTTGTAACGTTAATAGCATGACCATTAACTAAAAGTCAATGCGAAAGTATAGTATGTTCATATAGGGCTTCCAAACATAGTTAATTAACAACTAATTAGTCTATAAATACTCCATTAAGAACACTAACCTTGGCATTCCACATTAAGTGAGTTCAAATACTTTAGTTAATTTTTTCCAAACTCCCTCAAAAACTTCCCTTCCTAAGTTTGAAGCAAAATGGGCAATATGAAGGCCCTTTCTATGCTTTTGGCTCTCCTTGTTCTTTCCATGCTTGCCACTGAGGTAATTTTGTTTATACCTTATTCTTTAGTTTGAGGCATTTGTTACATAAATGGAGTACATTCTTAAAAACAAACAAGCTAATTTTTTTTGTTGTTTTGCGTTATTTTTTTGTCTTATTTCTAGGCTTTCGCAAGGCATTACCAATACGGAAATGGGAGTTTGAAGCTTTACCGTAAGTAAACAATACAATTAATATGATGTTCTATTATACATTTTATGTGACACGATTAAAATTTTTTTGCTCTTCTCATTTGGTATATGTCATAATGTCAACCACGCAATATAAACAGATACATGAAAGTAAATTTTATCAAATAAAAAACTAACGATAATACAAACGTATAATAATTTTACATATTTTATGGAAATTAAAGGTACTACGTATATTGTAATTGCGAATATGATTCTAAAGTAAGGTAACTGGTACGTATATATTGTGATTGCAAAAATTATTCTAAAGAAAAAAGTTTTATTCAAAGAAAATGTACTCATATACGGAGTACATTATTATACTATACTACATTTCGTGATTCCTTCACAAATGAGTTTAAATTTTATATTTGATAGAGTATAAAACATATTTCTGGGCCTCAAACATCAGCTTAACTTTTTGGTTGAGATGGTCTATTAACATGGTATCGGAGCTAGCGTGACACAAAGGTCACGAAATTAAATCTCATTCACCCCTCTTTCAAAGTGAAATTAATTTGCGCCAGGGTATGAGAGGGTCTGTATTGCATACACATTTCAAGCCTAAAGGGTTTTTCATGTGAAAGGGAGTGATAGAGTATAAAACACAATATTATGTAGATTATTAAAGTTTTTTAATCTAAGATTTCATTAAATGACTCACACATGCATGCACATATTTCTATAGAAATCTAAAGCCAATAGAATAGTGCCAATTTGTTGATACAAGTATACAGCATAAGTATCTTAATTAATGACCTTAAAACTAAAATAATATTCATGTCACACATTGGCCTTATACCTTCAAGCTTAGCTTACAAAGTAAATACACTTGTGATAGTCTTATGAATTGTACTTAGTTTTTATTTATTGTTACAACAACAATTACCATTTCTATGTCAACGCACAATTTATATCTTTACTTTTAAAGTAAATTCTTAACAATTCTATAGTGAACTTTATATTTAATTTGTTACATTAATAATATAATTTGAATATGAAAATGAACAGAATGCCCAAAGCGATGTAAGAAAAGGTGCTCAAAAGCTCGAAAAACCGAGGAATGCAAGTTCTTTTGCAATAAGTGTTGCCGAACATGCCTTTGTGTTCCACCAGGTACCTTTGGTTACAAATATCTCTGCCCTTGCTACAACAACTGGAAGACCAAGAGGGGAGGCCCCAAGTGCCCTTAATTACCTTCACGTTCTTCTTAATAGTAATAAATTCCGGTAAAAGAGAATGCTAAATCTACTTAGTAGGTAATCTATATAATGCCCTAATGGGTGGACTACGTAGGGTATTTCCAAAATGAAGGACGTACAAATTCTATCATCTGCTACTAAGTTCTTTAGTATACTAAAATATGTATGTGTGCAACTTCTTCTTCTTCTTTTTTTTTTTTTTTTTTTTTGTCATTGTATTACGTGTTATTACTTCATTGGCTAATTAATCCAATGCTCCATTTTGGGGTCTATATTTGTAAACCCCACAATCGAGAGCGTGATTGGACGATAATTTTTGGCCATTTTGTATTCTGTTTGAATTTATATAATTTTAAACATTGCTTATCATTCAATTCAATGCTTTTTCATCCTGATTTGAATCATATTATGATATACTTATAATTCTCGATTTAGGAACCAATACAATTATAATAACTTGGAATTTTACACCCAAAATTAAAATATTAGCTTATGAATAATTATTGCTCTCTATATAGATAAATGTTGTTTTTACAATAAATTTAAGATAAAATTAGCTTCAACAACACCAACAATATATGGTTTGAGTAAGCACCAACTATTTTTATTTATAGGGTCATTGAATTAAGACTTTAGAACTAAGAAACTTTGGTTACTGATCATTTATGCCCTGTTCTCTTCACCATATTCAAATAATATTTAGTGAAAATAAGTGATATTAAGTACTATTAAGTCGAGTTTAGTAAAAAAAAATGTTTTAACCAGTGAAATAAGTTACTTTAAGAATAAATATAATAGAGAATCAATAAAAATACGTCTTAATTAGCTCAATTATGACGTCACTTATGAAGTATATAATCATTAAAATGTTATGGTAGTCATATTTCAAACGACTAGTATAAAATTTTTAGATTTTTTCTAATTAAAACTTATTTTATTGAACTAAACTTATTATACTGAACTTAACCTAATTTTCTAAAGTAAAATTATTTTCACTATTTATTATTTGAATTTGTTAAAGTGAGCAAGGCCTTAGTAAAATGATTATATTAGTAACTATTGATTATATTACACCAATTGACACGTAATTATATCATAAAATTATCAAACTATATACGGAGTACCAATTTAAAATTGATGTATACATATGAATGGTATGATGTTTATATGCCGCAAGCACAACTAAGTGTTGTAAATATTGACAATACCTGTAAATTTTTTATTACTTTCCTTTAATATTTGGGTAAGAACAAAGAAGTACATATCATATCACTAATATATGAAGCCGGTCATGCAGTCAGGCCACAAGACATCGACACTTGACATTCTAATTTTTTGTCAAGTGTCGAGCCACGTATGCGTTAAATAGGTATTGTTGTGACACATAGGATGCTAACTAAGCGAATTTTGGATAGATTTTTTAAGATACAAATGTTGTATAGTGTTTTATTATCGATATACTTTTAATATTTCATATATAAAAAATTAATGGGAAAATACAAGTTAATCTGCCAGATAAATGAATTTTTGTTAATCTGATGGCATTTTTGTAAATATATTAAAAAAGCAGGGTCATTTATTCAGTACTTTTGGTGAGTTGTCCAATTATTGTTTGCCTTTTGCTTTTACTGTTTGGTGAGAAAATTACACATGTACCCCTCAACTAGTACATGAAAAGACGCATATACCCCTCCACTGGTATTTGAAAAAGACAATTATACCCCCAAATAAACAAATTTTGTTTAATTATAAATTTTTATAAAGATCTTATAACTCAGTACTATTCCCATCATAAAATTCGTTTAAAAATTTCTTTAAAATGAGATCCATTTATAATATGTTTATTAAAAATAATTTAAGTGCAATAAAAAAAAATATCAAGTTAATAATAATATAGATATTTATTTACAAATAATACTACAAAAAGTACACTATATAAATAAGCGATATGATATCGAATGTCTAAAAACGTTACGTAATCAAAATGAAGTTATAATATCGTATTTAACCTTCAAGCAAAAAAGTTTAAGACAATCCGGGTATCGCCCGGACACAAACTAGTATAGTATAACTGTTAACTATTTGTACATCTTCCCTTTTCAAAAAAGATACAATATTAGGTAAATTCAATGTTTTGTTAATATGATACGTATGATAGAATCATAATTAACCTATGCACCTCTATTTAACTATTGGTTTTTTTGGGTAACAAAACTAACAATACAACGGCCAAAATTGACATGTTGGTATATATAGTTAGGTATGAGAAATTGTTGTAAAAAGTTCCCATAAAACTACCCTAAAATACATTCCTAAAATTTGCTCTGATTAATTGAAGGCAAAACGTTCAGAACTTCAGTTCACATTAGGTCACTATATGACTATACTCATTAAACAACCCTCTAAATTTTCTTTTTTTATGCATCAATATATGTGTGCTCTTGCATGCACACCGATCCAAGACCACTTGAACCGATAATTTTATGACTCAAAAGTCGAAGACTGACCAGTAATACACCTTCAAATCGGACCGTTAAAACCTTCAAAATCCATATCGGACATGTTTGGAGTGATCATAGACATTTAAAAACTCGTGATTCAATTCAAGCTTTGTTTGATACATACAATGATTTTAATGTATTCCCTAGTAATCTTTCCAACACTTTTAACTAGACATTTAATCTTTAATTTGCAAACATGCAAAGATTGAGCCTCATTATGACCATATATATATAATTTGGTCTATTTGCACCCCTTTAACAAAAAAAAAAAAAGGTATAATTTGCCCCTTCACTTATGTATTACACTTATCTATACTACTATATAAAGAGAAAGGGTATTTTGGGTGATAAATTTGTCTTTTCCCAAAATGCCCTTCTCAATTTACAAAACTACTTATTCATTAATTAATATTTTTTTTTTAAAATGAAAAAAATTTCATTCATAACTGCTCAAAAAAAAAAATCTATTCTTTCAAATAAAATAAAAAAAAAAACCTAAAAACTAAATACCCACTCACCAGAATTATTATCACTAAAAACAAACAAAAATTATCTACTTTTTATAAATAAAAAAAGGTAACTAACCACAAACCCCATTTACTTTTTTTTTTTAATTGAAAAAAACCACCTTAAACTTTGTTGAAAGATAACTACATCATGATTTTATTAAAAATAAAATAATAATAATAATAATAATAATAATAATAATAATAATAATAATAATAATAATAATAATAATAATAATAATAATAATAATAATAATAATAATAATAATAATAATAATAATAAAAAGGAATATAGTTCCCTCAAAAAAATCTACTGTTAAAGGACCATCTCAACCAAAAGCTTAAACTAATGGTTGAGGCCCAAGAATATGTTTTATACTCTATCACTCCCCCTCACATGAAAGACCCTTTGGGCTTGAAATGTGGATGCAACACAGGCCAACCCATACCTGGTGCGAATTAATTCCACTTTCATGGGCTTCAACCATAAGCTTAAGCTTTTGGTTGAGATGGTCCACTAACTTGGTATCGGAGCCAGCGTGACATAAAGGTCACGGGTTCGAATCTCATCCACCCCTCCTTCAAAGTGGAATTAATTCGCGCCAGGTATGGATGGACCTGTGTTGCATCCAAATTTCAAGCCCAAAGGGCCTTTCATGTGAGGGGGAGTGATAGAGTATAAAAACATATTCTTGGGCCTCAACCATAAGCTTAAGCTTTTGGTTGAGTTGGTCCTTTAACATGGTATCGGAGCCAGCGTGACACAAAGGTCACGGGTTCAAATCTCATCCGCCCCTCCTTCAAAGTGGAATTAATTCGCACCAGGTATGGGTGGGCCTGTGTTGCATCCACATTTCAAGCCCAAAGGGCCTTTCATGTGAGGGGGAGTGATAGATTATAAAACATATTTCTGGGCCTTAACCATCAGCTTAAGCTTTTGGTTGAGTTGGTCCTCTAACATCTACATTACAAAGAATAAAAAACCTTAAAATTTATTTTAAAAATAAAAGGAAAAATTATACATCTATCTAATTTTCTATATACGTACTATTACTGTAGATGTTTACTCTATAATTTTCAATCTTTTATATAAAAACTCAACGATCAACAATATTTTTTAAGGTTAACTGAGGTACACGAAGTGGAGTAGATGTCTTCGTTCTTAAATTTAAAGTTTATGTAAGTATTGATTTTCGAAAAAAATCCACAATAACAATATTATGAGTAACTTAATAAATTTCATATAGTGTACACGCGTAGCGTGTGTCTCGTACCTTGTCTACATAAAACAAAAGGACATCATCGTGCATACAATTTGTGCCTCGTTTTGTAACTATAAATGTATATGACCAACTATAAATGTATATGACCAAATTGACTAGATGAGTAGATGGATCGGACTGTGTAATACGTATTTGATTACAAATTTACCACAAGTAGTATATACATACATAAATTGAGAGAATCATTTATTTTAAACCATTCCCAAATCTAACAAGGTGTGGTAAGCCGGTAACCAACAAAGCTTAAAATTATTGAAGATAGGAGATTTTAGTACGTATATGATTACGACTATTTTTGGATGATGAATGAACATTATTACAGTTTACTTCAATACTCCAATAATCAAATATGATTAATATTAATTAATAGTTGATTAATTAGCCAGCCTACACTAACACAACTCTTCACAAGAGGAGGTCAGCGATATTAGCGGAGAAAGGGACATATGAATATGCATCTAACCAAAAAGTCAATGCATGCATGCTTAACTATACTTTAGTTTATTTCATGTGAGTCTTCCTAATTTAGTAATTGTACCAAAAAAAAATCTATAAATACCCCTTCTTAAACACAAACCTAATCATCCACAATTCTTTCTCTTGTTATTTTTACATAACAATAACCTCAAAATCCTCTTCTTTTCTCTCCTTTAATTTGTAGCAAAATGGCCAATATTAAGGCTATGTCATTGCTTTTGGCTTTCCTTGTTGTTGCTATGCTTGTCTCCGAGGTAATTATGGCCAATTTAAGACATTCTTCCTTTAATTAAGTAGATTATTGTTATTAGCATACTAATATCGATTTTGTAATTTGTCAACAGGCTTTTGCTGGGACCAACTACTATGGGAATAACAGTCTGACACTAGCTCGTAAGTAACAAAAATTATGTTTATACGGAGTATAAATAATAGAATTATAATTTTCACGCCACTTTTTGAATTATATTCTTTTTATTTCGAGTTTGCTATGAATTTTGTGAAATTAAATTACTAGGAATAACGCATGCATGCATACGTGACAACTAACATTAGTTTCATGAAATTGAAACAGAATGCCCTGGACGTTGTGCTAAAAGGTGCTCAAAGGCTCGTAAAACCGAGGAATGCAACTTCTTTTGCAACAAGTGCTGCCGAACATGCCTTTGTGTTCCACCAGGTACCTTTGGCTACAAAGAACTTTGCCCTTGCTACAACAACTGGAAGACCAAGAGAGGTGGACCAAAGTGCCCTTAATTTCATTTCTTAATCTTCTTAATAAAACTATCCAAATTGACTTAATTTTAATTTGAGGCTACATAAAGCTCTAATATTAATGATAGAGGATATATTTTGACAAATCATATTGAAATATATCATCTATCAATTACTATTTATGTATTGTTACGTACATTGTGGTTTTGTGAACTAGTACTTATTAAGCTTTAATTTAGTACGTACTAGAATGTTTTTATTTTGAATTGTAATTTTAATTTAGGAAATTTTGTGAAAAACTACCTATTATAGTCCAGAATTTGCGAGAAACTACCTATTAAAAAAATGTTGTAATTAACTACCTAATTTTCAAAAATTGTTGTAATTTACTACCTTACGCCGAATTATGAAGGAGTTTGACCAAAGTTCTCCGGCGTTGACTTGTTCATGTGACCATCACGTGACACTTATTGACCCTTTTCTTTCACCAAGTGTCACATGACCAAGTCAACGTCAGAGAATTTTGGTCAAACTCCTTCATAATCTGGCGTAAAGGTAGTAAATTACAACATTTTTAAAAAATTGGGTAGTCAATTACAACATTTTTTTTAATAGGTAGTTTCTCGCAAATTCTGGACTATAATAGGTAGTTTTTCACAAAATTTCCTTTAATTTATGTCATTGCTTCATTGAGGGGTATTAATCTTGTAAACCCTTTTATTGAGAGCGTTATAGGGCAAATATGTTTGGCCATTTTCTATTATTTTTTACATTTGGCAATTATATTGTTCATTGGATTGGTTATATTGTTCATTGGATTGGTTATTTAAAATAAAAATATTGATAATATTCTGATCCAAGAGGTTCATTTTTTTTTTTTTTAACATGTATCATTATGATTGGTTATTATTGTTGTAAGTTCATAACACTAATATCTGCAATATGGTAGAATTTGTTATATACACCCAACTAATCCAAGGTTAGTTTTTGCACTTCATTTGATGATTAAATGAAAAACAATCATCAAAATGAGTACAAAATACTCATAGGTGTACCGTACACCTGGGTGTATATAACAATTTCTCACAATATGGCTCTATTAAGTTGTCTAGCTCATAGAAAATCATTTAAATGCCAAATACTTGGAGAAAGAACGAGGCAACAAAATATGCTCATCTTCAGTTATTCGAGTATCTTAAACGATCAATTAGTACCCGGAACAAAAATTAAACAGAGTTATAGATCTAAGAAGTACAAAATCCATAATAGTTATACTCTCCTTAAAAATTTTCTATATGCTAAAACATGCTAAACCAATATTCCCTGAGGCAAAACTCTATTATTAAAAGACTATAACATTATTAATAACTTGATCAAAACACTAAAAATTATATTAAATATTAAGGATCGATATGAATCGATCACCACCATGTTATCTACTCGATCGTACATAATTTGGAGAATAATTAATTAATAATCAAACATTACTTCCTAGAATATTACGTAATGTTCGTTGTCGCCTATTTATATGAAGAAGAAAGTACACTAATCATACAAAGATACGTGTTTACGTTAATCTTTTTTAAACTAATTACACATGGTCTTATTCAAAGATCTGAATTATTGCATAATTAAAGACATAGAGGAGACTTCTGTACCATATACTCCGTATGAGACAACATGATGAATGTTTTACATTTTAAAAAAAAAACTAAATAAATTGAGTAAGATTTAAGATTATTGAATGAGAAAGGTTTCTTATTAGAGAAGTTAAGGTGAATAAAGTGGAATAATAATATAGCTGAAAGTATACAAGTGAGACAGAATATATAATCTCTTATAATCGTCAGTAGCTTAAATAGCTTATATAGATGAGGTACAATAGAGGTTCAATGATATAATCACGAAAACTAATTATACGCCTAACTACTTTCCCCTTTTGTTCATGAATGATAGATATTATAGGATTATTATAATATTTGTCGCAGAGTATGATATATTTGTGATATAGTTTGTATTCTTATCGCACTAGGTTTCCTAACATGATTAGGACTAGTATTGTAACACTATATATATTATTTAATGGTACACACTCCAGTCCAAGGAGTTTTCCCGAAATCTAACATGGTATCACAGCCTAGATTTTTTAGGATTCCACAAAATTAATTTTTTTTTTCCTAAAAAATCCGATCCTTTCTTTCTTCCGCATACTCTAATCTCTCGTGGTTAATTCATCACCTAACTTTGCTACCTTGTTTTTGTCTTGTTTGCTGCCACATCAAGCCCTCAAATTATTTTTCTTTTGATTTACAGTAGCATATTGTTTCGGTTTCCTTAGCAATGGCCAAGGATGATGATCAACCACCCACACCTCCTCCTCCTCCACCCTCCAATGACTACCACCCTGCTAATTCCATTAGCAATATCAAAAATGAGGTTCCAGAAATTCTTGACCTTGACAAAGGGAATTATGGTAGTTGGGTTGAACTTTTCGAAATTCATTGTCACTCTTGCAATGTTATCGATCATATAGATCCTAAATCACCCCGTCCTACGGACCTCACAACGGCGCAGTGGAACCGCCTTGACTCAATTGTGAAAAAGTGGATCTATAACACAATTTCTGCGGACTTACGAAGCACGGTGTTGTACAAAAATGCTACGACACAAGAAACTTGGGATAGGCTTGCCAATATTTTTCAAGATAATGGTGAAATTTGTGCAATTTATCTCGAAAACCAATTTAACAATCTCTTTGTTGGAAATTTCCCAGATGTGTCTTCTTACTGTCAGAAATTGAAGGAACTCAAAGATCAACTAGCTAATGTTGGTCAGCCCGTGTCCGAGAGAACTTTGGTTTTACGTCTTTGTGCAGGTTTAATTGACTCCGACTATGATGGAGTCGCTCAATCTATCACTCAAATTCGACCTCTTCCCGGATTTGATGAAGCAAGATCCCGAATTCTCTTAGAAGAGTCCCGCAAATCCGCAAAAGACAACTCCGGGCAGGCTTTTGTGGCACAAGCTGGCAGCACCACCACCACCACCGCGGCGGCCGGCCAGCAGCAGTAGCCGCCGCAACAGCAAGGCAGGGGTGGTGGTGGCAATGGCCGTGGCAGTAAAGGACGTGGTGGCAAGTCCAAACCCAAAGGCAGGGGGCGTGGACAGCAGCAACAACAACAACAGCCCCAGGCCCAGTCCACCCCGCCAAACCAACCAAGCCCAAGTCAGCAGCAGCTATGGGCCAGCTTTCAACAGTGGGCTCAGCAATCCACTTGGGCCAGGCCGCCAGCTCCTTTTCCAGTTCAGCAGCAACAAAGGTCCATCCTTGGACAGCCCAGGCCACAGCAGGCTTACACGGCCCAATATGGGCAGCCCATGACTCCCACGGATTTGGCAGCATCTTTCTCCACAATGACACTTCCAAATCCCGACAATCAGTGGTACGTGGATTCGGGTGCCACATCTCACATGACAAACAACGCTGGTAATCTCTTACCCCTGTTTAATTTAAGCACTAAAAATCATATTTTAGTTGGTAATGGTCATCGTATTCCAGTAACAGGTTATGGTCATGGCTCCCTTCCCCATCCCAAAACACCTCTCATCCTTCGTGATGTCCTCCTTGCACCTCAACTCATAAAGAACCTTATTTCAGTTCGTAAATTTACAACTGATAATTCTGTGTCTATTGAGTTTGATCCCTTTGGTTTTTCTGTGAAGGATCTTCGTACGGGGACAATACTAACGAGATGTGATAGTTCGGGAGACTTATATCCAGTCAAAACCACTAACTCCACTCCATCAACCTGCCTTGCTACCTCACTCACTGCTGTTTCACCATCTACTTGGCATAGTCGTCTAGGACATCCTGGAGCTCAAGTTTTTAGCTTTCTAAAGTCTAAAAATCATATTTATTGTAATAAGGAGCATGACTCCCAGTTTTGCAATTCTTGTCAATTAGGAAAACATACTAGACTCCCTTTTGAGAATTCTAATAATACTACTATTTGTGCTTTTGATATTATACATGCCGATTTATAGACTTCTCCTATTCGTAGTTCTCAAGGTCACAAATATTATCCAGTCTTATTAGATGATCATACTCACTTTGTGTGGACCATTCCGTTAAAATACAAATCTCAAGCTTTTCAATCCTTTATCAATTTCCGAAAATACGTTGAAACCCAATTTGAACGTCAAATTAAATCCTTTCAATGTGATCATGGTAGGGAATTTGATAATGACCCTTTTAAACAAAAATGTATTGACCATGGAATGATATTCCGTTTTTCTTGTCCACACACTTCCTCACAAAATGGCAAAGCCGAGCGTATGATTCGTACTCTTAATAATATTAAGCATACTATTCTTTTTCATGCGTCTCTCCCTCCCTTGTATTGGTTTTATGCTCACGAAACGGCCACTTACCTTCTAAATATTTTGCCAACAAAAGCTCTTAAAAACAATACTCCTGCTTTAGCCTTGTTTGGAAAAACTCCTTCATATGATCACATTCGTGTCTTTGGGTGTCTTTGTTTTCCCAACTTATCTTCCACAGCTCCTCACAAATTAGCTCCTCGATCTACGCCACGTGTGTTTTTGGGTTATCCTATTGACCATAGAGGGTATCGGTGTCTTAATCTCACCACAAATAAAATAATCATATCACGTCATGTAACTTTTGATGAAGCGACTTTCCCATTCCGGAATGTCGCTCAATTTCGTAGCCTTGATTATGATTTTTTGGGTGATGATTCCCCTTCCCCTCATTTGTTGCATCCCACTCTTCACACCCCGCAACAACAAAACCCACGCACACCCCACCAAGAAAATGGCCCAGCCATTTCTGCCAGCCCACAAACCGGCCCAGCAGTTTATTCCAGCCTTCAACACGGCCCAGTTACCACAAACAGCCCACAACACATCCCTGCCCAACCCAACTCCCCTGCCCAGCAGCCAATCCAGCAGGCTACACCGCAGGCAAGCTGCGGCAACCCAGCGCCAGCCGCGGGTAGCCCGCGGACCCCACTGCCCTCACCACCCTCGGCCAGCAGCGCCACCACACCCACCCTTGCTTACTCCCCGCCACCTATGCGTGGCATTCCGCCCATACAACCCACTCGGCCACCACCTCCCACACCCCGAGTCACCCGTAGTCAACGGAGAATTTTTAAGCCCAATCCGAAATATTGCAACCTTACCGTTCAACCTTCGATCCCCCACCATCAAAAATCACCCCTTCCAAAGTCCTATAAACAAGCTTTAAATGACCATAATTGGAATGTGGCGATGAATGATGAATATAGTGCTTTAATTAAGACAGGGACATGGGAATTGGTGCCTAGGCCTACGGGGGTGAATATTGTTAATTGTATGTGGCTCTTTAAGCATAAATACAAGTCTTATGGTGACCTTGAAAGGCACAAAGCTCGTCTTGTATGTGATGGCAGGTCACAGGAAATTGGTGTGGATTGTGATGAGACTTTCAGTCTGGTAGTTAAACCGGCCACTATTCGTACTGTTCTCAGCTTAGCCTTGGCTATAAAGTGGTCGATACATCAACTAGATGTCAAAAATGCCTTCTTACATGGTGACTTACAAGAAATTGTTTATATGCATCAACCTCCGGGTTTTCTTGATCAGAGAGCCCCCAATCATGTTTGTCGTCTTCGCAAGGCTCTCTATGGTTTAAAGCAAGCTCCCAGAGCTTGGTACCAACGCTTTGCAAATTTTCTTATTAAATTGGGTTTTGTCATTGCTAAGAGTGACACTTCTCTCTTCACTTTCCGGCAGGGTGATGATATGGCATATTTGCTTCTTTATGTTGATGATATTATATTAGCTACCTCATCTGACAGGTTGCGTGCAGGAATCATTTCTCAGTTACAAATTGAGTTTCCTATGACTGACTTGGGCCCGTTGAGTTTTTTTTGGGTATTGCTGTGACCCGAAAACCTTCTTATTTGCTACTTTCATAGGAAAAGTATGCACATGAGATTCTAGAGCGTGCAGGTGTGGCCTCTTGTAAACCTGCAGCCACTCCAGTTGACACTAAGTCCAAACTTAGTGCCGATGCAGGGCCACCTTTTCGGGATCCTACTTTGTATCGCAATTTAGCAGGTGCTCTTCAGTATCTCACTTTCACCAGGCCAGATATTGCATATGCGGTACAACAGGTGTGTCTCTTCATGCATGATCCCCGGGAACCTCACTATGAGGCATTGAAACGCATTCTGCGTTATGTTCAGGGTACCATTGATCACGGCTTACATTTATATCCGACTGTTTCTCATCGACTGATTACTTATACTGACGCTGACTGGGGAGGTTGTCCCGATACCCGGCGTTCCACATCGGGCTATTGTTGTTTCCTAGGGGGCAACCTCGTGTCTTGGTCATCTAAGCGTCAACACACTTTGTCTAAGTCGAGTTCAGAAGCAGAATATCGAGGCGTCGCAAATGTTGTCTCGGAGGCATGTTGGCTTCGTAATCTTTTACTAGAGTTACATTGTCCTCTACGGCAGGCTACTGTTGTTTATTGTGATAATGTCAGTGCAATCTACCTTTCTGGCAACCCGGTACAACACCAACGCACCAAACATGTGGAGATGGATATACATTTTGTTCGAGAAAAGGTTGCTTTGGGAGAAGTTCGGGTTCTGCATGTTCCTTCCAGATATCAGTTTGCAGACATTTTCACTAAAGGCCTACCACGAGATTTATTTCTGGAATTCAGGTCCAGTCTTAGCGTACGCCCTCCTCCCGCTACGCCTGCGGGGGTGTGATAGATATTATAGGATTATTATAATATTTGTCGCAGAGTAGGATATATTTGTATATATTTGTGATATAGTTTGTATTCTTATCGTACTAGGTTTCCTAACATGATTAGGATTAGTATTGTAACACTATATATATTATTCAATGGTACACACTCCAACCCAAGGAGTTTTCCCGAAATCTAACAATGAAAATATCTTCATGTTAGGTTTTGAGTTTTGACATGCATATATATTAAGGAATTCAGTTGGATGAAGTGCAATGTCGTCGTGAGAAAAAAAAAATGTAGGGAGAGGTCCACATCATATAAGTTTAATAAGACTACTTTTTATACATAACTAGAAGTGGTTTTATACACCTGGATGCACGGTGCACTCAAGAGTATTTTTTGCTCATTTTGATGATTATAGCTCATTTTATCATCAAATGAACAAACAAAAACCCTTGTGTCTACCGTACACCCGGGTGTATATAACAATCTCATGCGTATATATATACTATATTTATATATTAAAAAAAAAATAGATCACTTAAAAAAATACAAGAATATTATTATTATTATTATTATTATTATTATTATTATTATTATTATTGAATGAATGAATGAGTAAAAAAGATCTTTAACCTTTTTTTTTTTTTTGTGAATAGTAATATTATTTCAATAATAAAAAATAATATCATACCAAATCTATACAGAAATTTAAATTTAACAAATGCAAAATATATTGAATCAAATTAAAAAATTATAATGATCATGACTTTTAAATAGATCTTACACTGTGTAATTAATATCCTTTGATTCAAAAATACAGTCTTATATGAGAGGTAATCTCACGTTTCTTTGTAGTCGCGTGGATGTTTTTCATCTAATGGTTGTATTTGGAAAATTGGTAACTTTAGAAAACCTGCATTATTGATGTAAACTTTGGTATCTTACACATTAATTTTGTATTTTCCTAAAAAAACAGTTATTCTGTATCTTAATAAGGTGTACTGTGTTTAAAATTCACAAAATCATAATTTAATGCATATATTGGATCGTAAAGCAACTGATTAATCAAAGAAAAGATGTTATAACACTTACTGCGCATTGATGTATTATTAAGATTTTTTTTTTTTTAAACAACTTTATGTTCATCTTGCGTAATGTATACTAACTACAAGTCTACGACTAAGGAAGCTACTTTATGAATCTTTATTCCCTTTTTCAAAAAGACATGCATCAAATCATTAACCTGTTAAAATTGACCATGCATATATTAATTAAGAGTTAATATAATATGGATAATATAATGTAGGTTACTCTGATCCATATTTTTATAGATATTGAAAAAATAATTTAAGAGTTAAAAATTTGACTAAAAAAAAAAAGTTTATCGAATTATCCCAGAAAAAGAACTTAAGATATGAAAACAAGAAATGAAAAGGTGAATCTTGTATTAGTAATGATCGGAACCTCATCTCTTGGGTTGGAGGAGGTGAATCTTCCAATTAATTAAGTACCAACAAAATTTTAAACAATTATTTGAAAATGAAGGAAATACTTATAGAGAATATGTATATTTAGTAATTAAATTTTTTGGTTTTTAATAAATAATTGAAGTATAAAATTTTGATAATAAGAAATTATGTGTAGAAAAGAATCTATGAAGATTTTACATGATAACTTTTTTACTTATAATCTTACTTCGTCTCAAAAATAATTAACCAGCCTACACTAACACAACTCTCCGCAAGAGGAGGTCAGCGATATTAGCGGGGAAAGGAACATAAGAAAATGGCCGCTAACCGAAAGTCAATGCATGCATGCTTAAGTGCTTAACTATACTTTGGTTCATTATTTCATGTGAAGTTTCCTAATTTAGTAATTTGTACCAAAAAATATCTATAAATACCCCTTCTAAACTACAAACCTAAACATCCAAAAATCTTAGCTTTCTCTTGTTATTCATTCATAACAATAACCTTAAAATTCCTCTTCTTTTCTCTCCTTTAATTTGTAGCAAAATGGCCAATATTAAGGCTATGTCATTGCTTTTGGCTTTCCTCGTTGTTGCTATGCTTGTCTCTGAGGTAATTATATATAGCCAGACCAATTTTAAGATATTATTTTCTTTAATGAAATAGATTGTAACTTTAATTTGTAGCTTATACTAATATCGATTTCTTGATTTCGTCAGGCTTTTGCTGGGACCAACTACTATGGGAATAACAGTTTGAAGCTTTCTCGTAAGTTATAGAGCTTATGCTTTCACGTCACAAAATTGTTTTTTTACGTACTCTTTAATGTCGAGTCTATGAATATTGTGAAATGACTAGGAACGACTTGTGCATGCATGCATACGTGACAATTTAACATTACTACCATCATAAAATTATAGAATCTCTTGTCTTAATGGTTTATATCTTGAATTTTTGATCGTATATTTGTCAGTGAAATTTTGTTATAATTCTGCTAAACGAGACAAGCATCGTGATCTTAATAAAAAACATGCTAACTTCAAATGTTACCAAGATGTAAAAAGGAGTTATAATTAAACATTTTAATCACGAAATTCCGTATTGGCCTAGATTAAGTCCTACATATATATTGCTGATATATTTTGGGGAATATATTAGGGAACATTTGTGACATTACTAAATTGATTTGGTTATGAATTTGAACAGAATGCCCGGGACGTTGTAAGCAAAGGTGCTCAAAGGCTAGAAAAACCGAAGAATGCAAGTTCTTTTGCAACAAGTGCTGCGCAAAATGCCTTTGCGTTCCACCAGGTACATTTGCCAACAAAGAAGTCTGCCCTTGCTACAACAACTGGAAGACTAAGTTAGGTGGCCCCAAGTGCCCTTAATTAGAACAATATGAAATTCTAATATTACTAGCTATATACGTACTTAATTACTACATTATGCTTATTTTTGTGAGCTAGTACTAATTAAGTATTAGTTAGTACTAGAATATGTAACTTTTTTTTCTTATTGTGATTTCGAACTATTACTACGAATCACTACTTCATTATTAGCTAATCATCCCATCGCTTCATTAAGGGGTAAATTTGTTGTAAACCCTTCAATTGAGAGAGTTATAGGGCAATTATATTGTTCATTGGATTGATCGTTATACTAAATTTATACAATTCCAAAATGTTCTTTTCAATATGAGTATCATTATAGCACGGTTGTTATTATTGTAAATTCATAACCCGGGTACCTGCAAAGCGAAAGGCTACTAATATTATGCTTAGATAATTGAGAAGCTCTAACTGAGTTAACTTCATGACACTAAAATAGAAAACCATTTAAATATCAAATAATGCATTTAGAGAAAAATCGAGGCATCAAAATATACTCGTCTTAAGTAACTTGTACCCTTAGATATGCTAAGTGGTTGAAATGAGTTTGTTTTTTTTTTTTTTTTTTTTTTTTTTTGAAAGAGTGGTTGAAATGAGATTAAACATGTTATATATCAATATTCCAGAGGGAAAAATCAATAATTAATTAAACATGAATAACGCTTAACCAAAACACAAAATCATAAAAAGTATTAGGATTTGAATCAACACCATGCATGTTATCTACTTGCTGGTAATATGGAATAAGTATATAGTTAGTGATTAAACATTACTTCCGTAGAATATTACGTGATGTTGTCGCCGAATTTATGAGAAGAAAGTACATTAAAGAATAATGTTACATAGATACGTGCTTATGCATGTAAGGGAGTAAGGGACACCCAAAAAAAATCCGTTTAATAAACTAAATCAGGGACATGTAAGTAAGTTACAGAGTAATTGTCACAAAAAAAAAAAAAAAAAAAAAAAAAAAAAAATATATATATATATATATATATATATATATATATATATATATATATATATATATATATATAAATAAATAAAAAAAATTATAGAGTGACTTATTTACCAATGTACCATATACTCCATAGTAATGATTAGTTTGAATTAGTAGTATTATTCAAGCACACAATATTTTCTATATATAATTTCAATAGAGATAATAAGGAAAAGTATAATTAATGTTGTTTTTCTTTGTAATCTGATACATCATTACATCCTATATATGCATTTTTGAGCTAAAAAATTAAATTAAAAAAAATATTTAAAAAAAAAAAAAGAATGAGAGGGGGGGGGAGGGGGAGGTAGAGAGAGACAAAAAAATGAACAAAGATATTTCTACTAAAATCTAAAAATCCTATTCACTCCAACAAAAAAAACAATAGAAATCCTATAAATATCTCTAATTTATTTTAGAAATAAAAATATCTTTCTAAATTTCACAAACAAATAATCTTGTTTGATGATATCTACTATGTATATGTAAATTCATGATAAATGTCTAACGTGTACATAATAATTATTTTGATAATGAAATACGAGTAGCATTCTCTTCTTGAAAATATCCGTAAAGTAGATCGAATAGTTAAATTGAATTCCATCAAGAAAAAAAAAAGCTCCAATATACTATTTCGTACAATATGAGCTTTTAGGCTGGTCACATGAAAACAATATGAAACAGATCGAACATAACTTTGAATTTCCATTTCCTTTTGGGCGTCATTCATGAATGTACTTGCATTATATTGCATGTGCTTAACTTCATATGGGAGCACATGCTCCCACTCTCAACTCTTAAATGGGCCCTAGCACTAGATGCAATTATAAGCTTCACCTTTCATCAATCTTCGTTTGCCTAAATTTTATTCAAGGACCATTAATGAATTAATTATCACCTTCTAATCTTGCCTAGCTAGATACAATTGAGGATTACCATCCATATGGATTTTACTTACCTAAATACAACTTAATTACAAGCAAAAAAAAAAAAAGTTTAACATGATTGTGATGAATGTTTAGACACTAGCTGACAGACATTTTGTATTAGGCTTTGTTCTTTTGAGTTGACTAAACTAAACTGAATTAAAGTTGAAAAATGAACTAAGACCATGTTCACATCAGATTATTTTCATTTCAGTTCAGCTCTAATAAGTTCAGTTCACTTCACCTCCTAATTTCCTTCTCTCATAAAATATTCATTTCGGTTCAGTTCAGCTCTAATAAATTCAGTTCAACTCATTTCAGTCAATGAGAACAGACCCTAAGTTGAGTTATGTTGATCGGATTAAACTAACCTAATTTGAAATAGGTTCAAACGAACAAGATCTTAGTATTCTATTGATTTATACAGAGTACATAATTAACTGTCTTGTGAAGAATTTTGGTGGCACAATTAGCTCTCCCTAGTATTGTATGTCTAATAAATAAAAAATGTGTGTAACACTATGTCGCATTATTCATCTCTATTTATTTGCCTTAGGCCTATTCTGATTTATTGAATTGAGCTGAACTGGACTGAACTGAATTGTTTATGAGAGAAAGAAATTAGAAACTAAACTGAACTGAATTGAGCTAAGTTGAACTAAACTAAATTTAGCTAAGCTGAACCGAACTGAACTGAAATTAAGCTGAAAATTACAGCTTCTTAATACTATCTCTCTCATGTTTAATTAAGTATATGCATAGTATAAAAGAAATATCACTAACTCCAAGCATAAATTGAATAATCTAAAACTTTAACTACTTAAATAAGTTCACATTGGGAAAAAGTATGAACATATAAGCAAAACTTTATCACAAAATAAAAGTATATATAGTGTACTTATTCTTTATCCAATTAGTCGTAATTTTCACTTTACAGTTAAATCTAATTATATATAATCAGCTCTAAATATATCAATCTAACCAACCCCAAAACTTATTTTATGAATATGAGCATAACGCATCCATCCTCATTAACATCAAATGATGGTGATTTTGTCACACAATGTATGTAAACAAAAAATAGCTGATATTATACGATATTTAATTCAAAGATAGGGTATAACAGAAACAGTTGACGTATTTAGCTTTGCGATCTTCCAAATTGTGTGTGAATAAGGATTTTTCTTGATTCATTTATGTTGGAAAATAATAATTCACCGTCAAATTCGAGATTTGCAGTGTTATGGGCCCACAATCCCATTTTCATGAATTAACTCACTGAGAGTCACTGTCCAATGACCATGTTAGCTTCACAGATCTTGTAGTTGTAGGACTCAATTTATCCTTGGCCATAATTTATTTGTTTTTACTTACTTTCTCCGTTTTCTTTAGGATGCAACACACACTTTTTCACAATATTTAAGAAATGTGGAGTTCACACGATATAATGTATTGCAAGTATTGTGACATTTCCTTTTTAGGTAAGTGTTGCAAGTAAAAGAAAACGGAGGAAGTATTATTTATGGGGTCACATTATTTTATTTATTTGGAAAATTCTTTTTAATTTTATAAGTATATTTTTTGAAAAACATGGTTTGATTGGTTGTGTTTCTTCGTTACTAGTTAAGCAACATGTAAAGTACTACGTATAAAATACTCCCTTACAAGTTACAAGAAATAGATACGGAGTATATAACAAGTTTAATGATCTATTAATATGGTTACAAAAATTGTTGTCAGAAGGAGGAAGATAATGTACAAAGAAACAACTTCTAACTCAACTAGTTTGGCTTAGTGAGAGTTTTGTACGTCCATGAACAAATGAAATACTGTTTAATTTTACGGATCATGCCGAAAATAAAATTACATAATACGATAACTTTAGCTCTTATTTGACATTAGCTTTTTAAATAGTACCTAGCATTTTGATTAGCTAGTGAGTATTATTCGTCCAATACATCTTAGGAGTTTATTTATAGTTATTCTAAACTAATAACAAAATAAGCTAGGTCCATATAAAAAACCCAAAGAATTCAGTATACTCCAAAATAAATAAATGGTGTAACAAAAACCATTTGTTCCAAGGCATAGAGGTTATATAGAGGACAAATATATTTAATTCAAAGCATATTCTAGCATGTAATTTCACATATTTTATACTCCATTTGTAAACAACTTTTACATCGATCACTTAGCATACGTACAGCCCTTGGCTAAATTTCAATGGGATGGTGATACACAAGTCTCTTTATTAGTCTATATGTAAGGTCTAAGGTGTAAGGAATATTCCCATATAGACATTACATATAGACAATCATTATATTTATTTTGCGAAAAATATAAAGAGTAATTGCACTTTTGCGCGATTTGCTCAAAACAATCTGACCTACACAAAATTTGGAACCTTTAACCCCGTATGTATAACGATCATTAAAAAGTACTTGATCCGTTCATTTTGCTGGTTTGCCTGGTTACTACGCTTTTTCTTTAACACAAAATATATATATATATATATATATATATATATATATATATAGTAGTTCACAAAAACCTTCTTTAGTTAGTTTTTATAACTCAACAATCGCTCAAATTACCAAATTAAAATCCCTCTAAAGACAATACTGACACAGTGACACATAGTAGTATAATACTCCGTACAATATTCCATAACAAACATTTCAAGGGAAAAAAAAAAATCTCCAAGCATTGCGTTTTGTAGTTATGTGTATATGTGGTAGATTATTATTATTATTATTTTTTTTAATATTTTAATTTTAATTTTAATTTTTTTTTTTTTTACATTAGTATGCATATGTGCGGTAGATTGAGGACACTAGGTTTGATTGATACGATCTTGGAAAATTGACACTCCTCCTAGCTATTTAACTAAATCACAAAATATTTTGGTCTCATAGTGGAAGTGTTAAACTTTTAGATTGCCAAAATCACTTTCAGCAAATTGACTATACACATGGAGATTAAACAAATAAACAAAATACAAAATTATCTTTGTTTGACATAGAGTACTTGTTTCCAATCGTTGGTGTAAACAAAATTGCTAAATATTTAGTACAATATCAAATACCAAATCCAAACCACAATTTGCACAATAAATACAACCTCCATTTCAAATTAATTGAAACAAAAAAATATTTTATCTCTCACAAATAATAACCTTTTGTTGCAATTAATATGAAATGGGAGTAGTATATGATCTTCTTCAATTAGATTTTGCAACCTCATAGGATGTTCAACCTAGTTCACTAGCAATTATCTTGCACTTAAAACTCTAGTTTAAATTACCTTAAATTTCAACTTGAATTCAAAACTTGTTCTATGTTTACAACATTTATGTGCTAATTTTTAGCCTCTCAATAAAAATATCATGTACTCGTATAATATATAGTACGGAGTAGTTTTATTAAAATAAAGTGAGTTTACAAACTAGCAAGCTGAGGTTCATATTTATAACTATTTTTGAGCTATTTTTTAGCCTTCTCACCGAGAAATAAAGTGAGTTTACAACCTAGCAAGCTAAGGTTCATGATCTCACATAATTGCAACATACTCAAACAAATCAAGGTACAGTATACAAAACGAACATCCCTACTCAAACACTGTGCGGTTAGTATTTACCAAGCCACGTTCGAACACTAAATAACTATAACTACAACTACTCGATACTTACCAGTTACCACCCTTCATTAACATTAACCAAAAATGTTAAAGACAACAAATATTAAGGACAAAAAAATAAATAAATTAAAATAAAAGAAAAAGAAAAAAACATAGAGCAAATGGTGGTAAAAGATGATAATTTAGACAATTTTATAAAAAGTAGGGCCACAAAGAAAAAGTGTCCTTATGGGGCAACTCAACTTGGGTGTACCTATTCTATCTATAAATACCCTTTTACTCACACTATCTTACTCATTCCAACTTCACTTCATTTCTTGTTTTTTCATTCAATACTATACTACCCTTTAAAATCTCATCTTTTTGTTCAAATATGGCCAATTTTAAGGCTCTTCCTCTCCTTCTTTTGGCTCTCATTGCCTTTTCCATGCTTGCTACTGTGGCCTTGGCCAACAATCCTTATGGACCCGGAAGTTTGACGATTAACCGTAAGTAACCATTTATACTCGTGTTCTTTTCGTGTCATGTTATTTCGCTTTAAAACGAAGGCTATATAGCTAACTGTTAGTGTTATTTTTGTCTTAAAAGACATTGACAATTTTTGAGCTGTATATTTTGATTTATCACGGCTTTCTTAGTGATATTCTAATATTGTTACGGTCAATTCATAAAAGACTTTGGTCACTGTCACACAATATTACCAAATCTAATTTTTAGTACACTAGTCCTTTTGCCAATAATGCTAACAATCTAACATAGTACTCTCATAATTAATAAAAATCGAATGATAGTACTATATTTTATTATTTTGTCAGTATATTTTCAGAATCACGAGTATTAAAAAAATTCGATATCAACATAAACAACTATTAAAGTATTAATCAATTCATAACGACAGAATAATGCTCTGGCAAAGTATTTAAACATTAAATTTAGATTGACTAGTGTCTTAGAATTTTGAATGGAACAAGATCGGATAAACCGATTACTCTATGTTATAAGACCGTCTCATATAAGACTTGTTCAGTAGATAATCGTTACAAGTTTAGTGGAAAACAGAATTAATACACATTTGCTTAAAATTTATTTGTTGGTTTGTTTGAAAACAGAATGCAGTCCACAATGTACAAGGAGGTGCTCGAACACTCAATACCGCAAACCATGCTTGTTTTTCTGCAACAAATGCTGCAGGAAGTGCCTTTGTGTTCCACCAGGTTTCTATGGCAACAAGCAAGTTTGCCCTTGCTACAACAACTGGAAGACCCAACAGGGTGGCCCCAAGTGCCCTTAATTTCTTTTACGAGAACTACTTACTTCCTCCGTCCCAAATTAAATCGTTACATGTAGTATGAGTCGTGTAACGACAACAAAACAACAACAACGTATGTACTAAATTGGGACAGAGGGGTTCTACTACTTAATTCTTGAGGCTAAGTATTAATATCTCATTAGTACTAAATATATGTAATTTTCTTAATTATTTATGTTGGTGTACGTTATTATTATACCTAAGTTTTTTATATAATTAAATATATGTAACGATCCATTGGGGGTGATGGGTTATGTATCCCTCCAATTGAGAGCGTAAAATGGCTGATAATTTTGGCCATTTATCTGTTAGACACACTTACTAAAATGTTGTCTAACATTATTATTAATTTATTGAATGAAAAAGTTAAAGAATATTTTCAGCTTTTTACTCATTTTATAATCTTTGACCGTTGTCCATTGTCTTTTTAATCATGCATTTGTTACCGTGAACTGTGAGAGGGCGGTGATCTGCCATGACACGTGAAAGTCTGAATAAAAAATGAATGCCAAGCTAATACCAGCGTACTAATAACTACCAACAACTAGTAAACCATGTTTGGTTCATAGTACTGCAATAACAATGTGGGGTAAACAACCAAATAGGGTAAACATTGAGGAATGGTAAATATCAAAATGTTACTCCGTACTCTGCTTTTCACGAGTATCAAGTTGAATTTATTTACTGATTTGTTGGTTTTAGTATTTGTTGAGGTGTTCATTTGGTTTTTAATTTGAATTTGAGAATGATTGATTCAATAGCATGATTTGATTTTGATAGATATTATACTTGTGATAATATTTGTCGCAGATTAGCATAATATTTGTATATTTTCTGTATCCTTATCATAGTAAGATTATGAGTTTTGCAAAACTTAAGGTCTGTTCTCTTCAGCTTACTTTCAGTTTAGTTCAGCTCACCTCTAATTAGTTCAGTTCAGTTCAGCCCTAATCAGTTCAGTAAATCAGAATAGGCCATTAATATATATTGATCAATGGTACACACTTTATTGAGGAGTTTTTCCCGAAATCTAACATATTATCAGAGCTGTAGGTTTAGAGATTTGTACTTTCTTATTTGGCTTGTTCAAACATATGGAGTATTCTTTTGATTCTTTTACTTCAAATTAATCCCTTAAAAGTTAAAATGTGTTTTAAAGTACGAGGTAAGAAATTAGGAAACGTAACCTAACAATTTAATTTAGTTTGAGCTTATATTTTTAATAACCAACACATTAATTCCTTTTTAATATTTAGTTTGAGCAACTTTTATTAAACTGTTCGTCTATTGTATCAAATCTCTTCGTCAAATATTGTGAATGATGAAGATTTATGTTTCAAGTATTTATTAAAAGGAGAAATAAATATTACCAAATTTCCATAAATTACTTCTATCTCTTACTCAGTATTAATTACAACAAATTGTTTTTTTTATATCTCACAAACAATAATTTTTTTTTTATAAATAATAAAAATTAGAGGTAGAGTCTGTGATCTCTTTAGCTTAATTTCAGTTCAATTCAGTTCAGTTTCTAATTTTCTTCTTTCATAAACAATTCATTTCAGCTCTACTTAGTTCAGTTCGGTTCAGCTCCGCTCAAATCTGTTCAGTTTAACTCAGTTCAGTAAATCAGAAAGACTCTGTTTTATTTTTTTTTACATATAAGTAATCTAATTCCTCAAAATGGTAGGAAAATTTCTTTGACTAAGGCCGTATTTCCTTCACCAAAGTAAAGATGCATAATGAAGGAAGACTGCCATGGAAAAGGAAATGAAGTGAAAAATCGCGAGAGACGAAGGAAAAAAAGATGGAAAACTAAAAATTAAAAATCTTATAAGTTAATTATTGGCTTGAAGCCTAAGATGATTAATCTTATAAAAGGTTGGGTGTTCGAATGTCCTTATCCTCATGTTTAATAGCTCCTAAAATAAGAAGGTAAAGAGTAATAAAATTTTAAACCCACACGCAATGTGCTAAACTGCTAATCCAACAAGCCCAAGTGTCTCTCTGAGCTTTATTACTTGAAATAAAAGTGTACCTTAAGAAAGCCCAATCCAATATCCTAAACATCTACGTAGTAAAAAAGGTATCAATTGGCTCATAAGATAAACCATTATCATAGATTGTGCTTAGCAAAGCTTTTATACTTCTATTAACTCTTGGAGCTTCTTGATTCTCATAAATTTTACTTGATATCACCTTGAGATTTTGTTTTTGATCCTAAACTAGTTGCCACGGGCGATGTAATTCCCTTATCTTCCCCCTCTATCGTCCCAAGAGCCTGAGTATGCATAATTGAACTATTTAAACTACCAGAGGTTTTTGGCTACTTGATGTTACTAGAGTAACTTATGAAATATAGTTAAATGTCATAATATGCACCAAAATAATCATCCTAACGTTATGTGCTGAGGGTTTGACTGGTATGTCAAACTCTAGTAACATTGGTTTATACAACTAATACAACTATACAAGTATATGTATTACTTAAAATTGAAACATGAGGATAAATGCTATTTTCGTTAAATGTTATGTGTAATTATAGAATATTTAATGGAGGTAGTATTTAAAGTCTTAAGAGGATACAAAAGGTTTGAATTTTGAGTTGAGGCTGGGCTACAAGTTGCCGATAAATGTATTACTGGTACAATAAATATCGTGGTAAATTGAAGGCAAAGTAAAGCGGCAAGGCCCACAGGCCCACAATATTTACACTTGCGCTGTTAGTTTTTGTCTGCATACCAAAATTTAAGCCCAGGGAATGCGCAAGTCATGACAAAGGCGAAAACCCAATACAGAGTATAATAACAATTCAAAGTTTCAAACGTACCGAAGTACTGGTAACTTAGGGTATGTTCTCATTTACTGAACTCAGTTGAATTGAACTGAATTGAACTGAACTGAGCTGAATTAAACTGAATTGAACTGAGCTGAACTGAACTGAACTGAAATGAATATTTTATAAGAGAAGGAAATTAGGAACTGAACTGAACTGAACTGAACTGAGCTGAACTATACTGAACTGAACTGAACTGAACTGAATTTCAACGTAAGAGAACAGGCCCTTAGTAAGCGTTTAACTTGATAAGCGTTTAAGGTAGAGGTTAACATTTTGACTAGATCAAAATATTACTTGGAAAAAAATATATAAGAGTGTTACGTAAGATAGTGGTTTAGGTAGTGATCAATATGCCACATGGCAATGGCAAGTGAGAAAGTTTTTGTGAATTAGCACGGCATTCGTCCTAAATTCAATTGGTGAAGGTATGAGTATAACTTAATGGGTATTGAATAGCAATGTGCCAATGTGATATGAATTTCAAAATAACTCATATTGACAAAAAAATAGTAGGTAATCCGGTAATGGATTTATTCGAAATATAAATAAATAATTTCTGCATCCACCCGCCTACGTGATCCCAACTTATAGCCACAACAATTTCATAAGTTTCTTTTGCTAAAAGCAAACCCTCCCAATCGGGCACAAGTGGATAATAAGTGGGCTCAAGCAAGTAAAAATATACGAAGTATTTTTGTAATGGTAAGAAGATGAGTCCTATTAGACCGGAATCTCTTATAGGTTTAATCTGATCCTGGTTAATGGACTAGATAATTTGGGAGAGGGAGAGGGGGAGGGGGAGGGGGAGGGAAGGGTAAGAGCCCTACACCAAATTGTCCCTACGGTGGAGTTTGATCCTATAACCTTTTAATTGTTACTAGACTAAACTTTGTTTGGTTTTCATTATACTGGTTAAGCAAATGTATACTTAGTAATTAAATTTATAAATACTTGAGCAAACATGAATGTTGTGGTTTTCATTATATTGGTTAAGCAAATGTATACTTAGTAATTAAATTTATAAATACTTGAGCAAACATGAATGTTGTAGATCTACCCGGCATGAATGTTGGGTGTATAATTTATAGACCCACCTCACGTGTTTTCATCCCTAGCTAGTTACATACACATGGAGATGAAGTAGACCTATGGAAAAGAAAACGATGGACTATTGGACTATATAATTATGAAATAAAGGTCCCTTATATTACTTTGAGGTAGGGCTGGTAATTTCACCCGAAGTCATGGATAATTGAACCACCCGACCCGATTGAATGGATGAAAACCCAACAAAGCATGGATTTTATATGGATGGTGGATGGATCGGGTGACGGATCGAGTCGAATTCGGATGGAGCATCATTTATCAGTCACCCGACCCATCCATCTATCAAGGTCCCTTATATTACTTTGAGGTAGGGCTGGTAATTTCACCCGAATTCATGGATAACCGAACCACCCGACCCGATTGAATGGATGAAAACCCAACAAAGCATGGATTTTATATGGATGGTGGATGGATCGGGTGACGGATCGAGTCGGATTCGGATGGAGCATCATTTATCAGTCACCCGACCCATCCATCTATCCCCTTATATTTTTTTTTTTTTAAAAATTACAAATGTTTTATTATTTTTTTTAACCTATTTGTAATACTACACAAACATATATGACTTCGTATATAGAACTATAATAGTAATATTAGTTAGACTTCGTATAATAATGTGAATATTGGGAAATATAAAGATTTTGTTGGCTATATATCAAATTCTTAGTTTATGTATATTAGTATTATAAATAAACGATGGTGTCTTTTATTTCATCCATCATTCACCCGATCCACCCTATTCATCCGCAAATGATGAACGGGTTGGATGTGGATGAAAATTTAAATGGTGATGGATGGGTTGGATAAATGACAAATGGATAGTTGGCGGATCGGATGGAGGTGGATTGAGCTCCACCTGATCCACCTCCCCCCGATTCACCTCCGATCCTTTACATACCAACCCTATTTTAAGGTGAGCATATCTCACTCATCAACACCCTTTATCTAACAAGGGCCTCAACCAATTTTCCTCAATTTTGAAGGTTGTTGAAGAAAATTAAGGGATAGAAAGAGAAAAGAAAAAAAAATGATTCGAAGTACCTCAAATATCGTACTTAGTTTGATATTGGGTTTAATTTAAAACTAGATGTAAGCCCGTGCGATGCACGGTTTTTTTGTATTTCATTTTGTATATTATTTTTTAATTTCTTATTATCTTTTATATTAGAAATAGAATATTTTAAAAAATAATTAAAAAAAATTAATTTTCTTTAAGAGAATTAAAAAAAATCTTTTGATCGATCTAAATGATTTTATTTAACCACCCGACGAATGAGATAATATTTTCATAGTTTATTTCAATTTAAAAAATTCAAGTTTTGCATACTTGAATAATGAATAAGAATATTTTTTTTAAAAAAAAAAAAAAAAAAAAAACTTAAATTGATTTTTCTGTTTCGTATGCTCAACAAAAAATATTATTCCAAAGCTTTACATAAACTCGTTTCCCCTAATAAATATTTTGATAAGAACATTAAAAAAAATACACATAAGCAAAATGTAAAAAAAAAATTATTAGATACACATAAATATATGTAAGAATATTATTAAAACCTAATAAAAAATATTGATATAATTGTTGCGAAATAGATCTAAAAATTGTAAATGTATAAAATCAAATCTATGCATTGGAATTTTTTCATCATTTATTATTGAATTATTATTTTGTTGTCGATATCACAGCGCGATATTGCTTATTATTTGGAATGACTGAAAAGTTTCTAAAAGAGTAAACATTCCATAGTCTTCAATCAAGTTTGGACGAAAATGTTGAACACAATTGGCTTTAAATTGAGGCATGAACTTGTGTAATCACCCTGAAATTAAAAATAAGAAACTAAAATAATTTAATAAGTTGATTATGCAATCCAAATCACAATATTTGTTTTTAAAAATACCTCTTTGTCCAATATTACCATATCCAGACTTATTAAGCTATTTTGTTTGCAGAAATTTAGTACATCAAACAGGTGAAAATAAAACTCGTACTTTGAATTTTTAATCATTTTTGCTCAAATTTAATTCTCTGATCTGCATGTAAAAACGAAATTCATCAAACAAAACATAAACATATGAAATTAAGCTAAAAAGTACCCTACCATTGATGACCTAAAACTGACACAAAATTACTAATACAAAATTCCCTAGATGTGAATTTTGTATAAATATGAAATTTTGTTGGTGTCGTATAATGTGTCAATTTATAACAGTAGGTATAATAAAATTTAATGTAATTATGATTAATGAACAATTTTAATTTCTATCATAAACACTATCAAAATTTATCTTATAATGATACTTTATCATTTAAATATAATTTTTTTCGGAGGTATTATTTAGTATTTGTGATATAGTGTCACAAGCTAGGGGTTCGTTTGGCATTGTTGCGATTTTCAATTTTTTGGTTTTTTGTATTTTAAAAGTGTATGATATATGTCATATAATGAATAAAAAAATTAGTCAAACTTATTAAAATCATGCTAATTTTGAAAACTGACAACAGAAAGGTGAAAACACCTTTTTCTTGTTTCCTGTTTTTGTTTTCAAAAAAATGAAAACTGAAAACAAAAAACAATGTCAAACAAGCCCTAGATAATTTTCCCTCAAATTTTTATTTGACTGGAAGTGTTAAGTATTAAAGGGGAATTATCATATTTATTATACTTTAATGGTTAAAAAATTAAAAAAAAAATAAAATTCATTTATAAGATAATTTTGATTCGGTTGCATTATTAAAGTGGAGTTGTCATTCCTATTCTACGTTGGTAAAATTTGTGCACTTTTCTTTTAAGATAATTTTTTTCCAAAAAAATTATTATAAGACAAATAAAGATAATGATAGATAAAAATTATTATAAGATAAATAAAGATAATGATAAATAAAATTTGTGGTTTTTAATATACGTGCCATTAAGTTTTTCGTCTACGTGGCATTAAAATTTTAAATACCATATCTTATTCGCTACTTTTACCTATGTGGCGATAAAATTTTTTATTCAAAATTAAAATACAAATCTAATTTATCATTGGACGAAATAATTACTTTTCTTATGTGGCGCCCCGAATGCTTCCGAAAAATGCCTACTTTATTTATATAATATATTAGATTATTCAAGCAAACTTAACGCTATTATGGGTTCTTTAATGATTGAAATCATATAAACTAGGTCGAGCATGTAATATTTTACTTATTGTTCTTAAAATCTTTTCCTCAAACAATAGCAAAGAACTCACTAATGAAGTTTTTTTAAAAAAAAAAACATTATACTATCCTCCGATTCAAATAAAAAAAATAATAAATTGCAAATTTTCACAGATCAATCCAACTTGAATTAGTGACAGAGCTTTGTGGGAGCGGGGGAAAAGGTCAAGGAATTCCTAGCCTAATAAGGGCGTGTTCGGTGTTAGTGTTTGATTAGCTTTTAGGTAGCTTTTAGTGGTTGACTAAATCAAACCACTACTTAACAAAAAATGTGAGTGTTTGGCAAAATAGTGGTTATGGTAGCTTTTAGTGGTGGAGGTAACTTTTATGAAAAGTTAGAAAGATTAGCTTTTGAAATTAGAGGTAGCTGTTGAAAACTTAATCTATAGTTTTAAAATTAAAATATTGATTTTTTATATGTAACAGCTAGTCAACCGCTACTTTACTGAATACTCATATCTAAATTATTTATCTTTACAACTAACAGTTTGTTGACAGCTTACAGCTACCTACACAGCTACAACTACCTTCACAGTCATATATTATCGAACACGCCCAGTTACCTACTTACCTCTAGTAAAATCTGATCTACAATTTTCATGATTCAGAGATAAGGAGTACAATTTAACTACTAAAGCAACTAAGCAAGTACTACTCAGTGTATACATCACGTAATTACCTAGAATGCTTTAGCTTCTAATTTACAGATAAATCTTAGGATTACATTGATCATTTTTTCTATACAAAACAAAAACAATAGGTAGATGTTTTAAATTAGGTGCTAGAGTAGTTAGTTTAGTTAGTGGATAGTTGGATACAGGATGATACTACTACCTCCCCAACTCCAAAATCATGTAATTAAAAATTAAAACTTTCACGCCTTACGTTGGCACGTCAACTAATTTGCATGAGCAAACTGAATCAATTCATGAGACTTCCTCGTGATTCGTTGATACTTTATACTGTACTGTTCTCATGGCCCATGACATAATCATTTGTCTACGAGCAAAATTTTTTAATTCGTTTGTATTTTGAATTTTAATCCTAATCACGAGCTTCACTTTCATCGTTGTTTGTTTCGGTTTCCTCACCCATAATCGGAGTATTCAACACATCTGCCGAGAGGCAAATTGAGTAGTAGATTGGATCGTTAATGTAAGTTATGCGCTTAATATTCTACTTGAAAGTGGAAAGGTGGATATTGTTTTTACAAGGATCCGATGACCCAACTCCAAGATCCAAAGCTCAAGTATATAACCCGCTTTGCTCCTATCGGCCAGATGAGAACCTATACACAGAAAAGAGATTAGCTAGTCCCGGGGTGAATCCAGGGATAACCACTCCGATGATTAAGTCAGTAAATATTTAGAAGATGAAAAGAAGAGACATAATTTAGAGAGAGAAAGAAGAAAGAGAGAGAGTGTAATAAATCTTATGAGGTAAAACCTGATTATTTATAGCTTGATTAAGTGACGGGTGGCTGCGTAATTTGCAAAGTAATTTTCGCCACGTGTCAAATTTGAGGACGACACGTGTCAGTTGCCGATAAGTCGATATGTTCACTTATTCCATAAATGCCGATATGAACCAGAATAGCTGGTGAACCGGATCCGAGTAAGATATCGGCCTACCATAAAATATCTATGTAAATATCTTCCCATACAGATATGATTCGAACCCGTGACCTAAGTGTTAGACCGGCTCTGAAACCATGTTAGAGAACCAACTCAACCAAAAGCTTTAAACTTATGAGTTGGATTTTTAACAATATTGACATTGTAATAGCTCTACCTTATCCCCTATTCTTTCTTCAGATACGTTAGTAATTTCCCTCGTGCGGAGGACTTCCTTATGTTATTTTCCATACATTAAAAAAAAAAAAAAAAAACCTTAATAGTTGTTTGTTATCCAAAATATAATTAAATTTATTTATCTTATCATGATAAGTTTAGTAGAAGAAATTGTTTTATACACCCGGGTGCACGGTGCACCCAAGATTATTTATTGCTCATTTAGATGATTATTGCTCATTTAATCATCAAATGAACAAACAAAAACCCTTGGGACTACCTACACGGCTACACCCGAGCGTATATAATAATCTCTTGGTAAAAAGCTTTATTTTTCAATGATCAATGCAATTCAGATCTGTACTTAAGCTGTTTTATGTGAAGTTTCGCTTCCTCTTTTCCTTTAACAAACTCTTACCTATTGATGATTATTTTACACTAAAAACTTATTAGTAACAGTAATGCACTAATACTCATATGAATGATACATTTCTAATTTTATTAACGATCGTGTTGTTTGATGTTCATCACCACACTTATTGAACTAACAAGTAACAAGTCTAACAACTGTAATTATTAAGCTGATTTTTATTTTTTTAATCTTATTAAATTTTACACGTAAAAGAGTAAAAGATGCCAGCTGCTTGCGGAAAGTGACCCATTTGCGTGGAAAAGTCATCTGAATCGATTCTCTTTTGCTAAATTTTTTCCACTTTCATTAATTAATTTAATTAGTTATCTTTCCTCCAATCAATGCTCTTGCTGTGAAGATTACCCTTTGTGGATTAAAATAATGACTTACATCGAATTGTGAGTAGTTTAATTTTTTAAATATTCTTAGTTTTTAGGTTAAGCTTTAATTTGATCTTAATCACAGAATTGTCGGTCATTATTTTAGCTATAACTCTACATAGAATACACTCGTAGGTCTCGTACACGTATAAGATAGAAACTAAAGATATTGAGAATACGACTTAAATTATCAATATATTGTTTTGTTATAACTTATAAGAATACTTTGTGTTGAAAAATAAACCTCTTAAGTCTCATAACATGTAAGTGTTCCACATTGGTTGAAGAAGAAAGAGTTAAACACTTTATAAGGCTAATACTTTGTCAAAACCCATCATCTATTCAATTGTTAGACCAAATTCAATAGAAGGATATGTTGATTAGCATAATATTTATTTTTTTAGACAATCTATACTCTATACTTTAGTATTTAAAAACACAAACCACATATTTTCACATGACACATGTAATCACAAGTCACTCATTATCCCATATGCCACATGTCACCTCCCTTAATTTTTTTGTTCAAGTCTTTATGCATTCTATAACTTGGAAATTCAAGAAAGAAAATGAAGTGTTTCATTTCCACCATAATTTGTACATATTACATAAAATATAGTATGAATTATAATCAAAATTGTCTTTTCATCTCCTACACTTAAAATATAACTTAAACTAATACGTCATTTCATATTCCACAATCTTCATGTATATATACCTAATCCTTCATCTTCTTTCAAAATTCTACTCTAACTATTTTTTTTATAAGTTTTAGCAATGAAACAATTACTTCGTATACTATATCAAAAGTTTCAACTTATGAAAAGTATACCTTTATTTGAAAATAATTTATCCAAGTAACAACCCGTGCATCGAACGGGTCAAAAGGCTAGTTAATATTGATAGCTCAAATGCTCAACTCTAAACATTGTAACTTTTTGCTACCTATACAAACCTTATAAAGTACAGTAATTAAGAGTTAGTCATAATTTAACTTCATGTTGCTTAATTAGGACTCCTTCCGTCCCAAAAAAAACGACCTATTTGGCCAAAACTTTGTCCCAAAAAGAATGACCCATTTGCATTAAAACACCATCAATTTGCAACAATATTTGTGCAAATTAAAATTAGCTTCCCCATATAAAAATTTCATTTTTTATGTTATTTTATTACTTTCTCTCTCTATTTTTTTACAAACCCCATATAAATTTATCTTTCCAATATACTTTTACTTCTTTTTACTTAACTTCCTTAATACCCGCGTAATCAACCCAAATGGGTCGTTCTTTTTGGGACGGAGGGAGGATTATTTATACATCCGTTTCAAAATAATTAACACACTAACTTTTTTTTACGTTTAGGGTACAAATTAAGTTTGACTATACTATATTGTTTTATTAACGTATTAAAAACAGATGTTATCAGATCATGTAAAATGTTCTTTAATGAGTATTAATATAAATTTTTATGATATCAATTATGAAGGATTTTTTAAAAAAAAAAATTAGATTAAAATATGGTAATTGCTTATATGTAAGGTTAAAATAATGTAGATTTTATTTTTTTCTTTTCTTTTTGATGTTGATATATGGTACGGAAACATTTTTGTTAACTCACAAACTTAACAGATTATCTTTTTTTTTTACAGGAACTTAACACATTATCAAATTGATTACTTTCTGTAGAAAAGTTGCATTTATAAATGAAAAAAATGTATAGTATTAAATTGACAATTCTCCACTTAGGGGGCGTTGTTTAACTCCGTGACTTATAAAACGGGGTTAAATACCAATTGGTTGTTGGTGTAGTGGTGATTGAACTACACTTGGTAGGGAGGGCTCGTGTTCGATCCCCGGCAACAACAATCGGGAGGGGACTGGAACCTAACCACCCAGAACTGATCCCCGAATCCGGATTAGCCCAAAGGGTGAACCGGGTAGAATACCAAAAAAAAAAAAAAAAAAAAAAAAAAAAAAACGGGGTTGAATTTCATTAAACACATTTGAAGAGGAATTTCCCTCGTATGTTCGTATATCGGTCAAACTGTTACGCCTAAATCAACAATTAATTAATCTCAATATTATAAGAAAATGTATGGCAAATATTTTTCTCCACTTAGGGGGCGTTGTTTAACCCCCTGACTTATAAAACGGGGTTGAATTTCATTACACATTTGAAGAGGAATTTCCCTCATATGTTCGTATATCAGTTAAACTGTTACGCCTAAATCAACAATTAATTAATCTCAATATTATAAGAAAACGTATGGCAAATATTTTTCAAACGATAATACTTGTACTATAAAAAAATCCAAAAAAAAATTGTGTTAGCTAAACTAAAAAGACACATGGAATGCACAGGAGTATAATAATAATTGAATAAAGGCAACATGCCTTGTTTGTCTCCTTTTTTCTGGTAGGTTGATTAAAAGAGAGACTTTGCACCTGCCTTAATTCCTCCATTTTCAGTCCTTTAAAAGCTTCTAAACAATCAAAATTAAATATAAAGAGGTCTTATCTTTATTTTTATATTTACTATTTAGAGTGTGGGAAGCCATGGATTCTCCAATTAGGTAGCTCAGATCAGCTGCTTTTCTTGTAAGTTTTTCATCGACCCACTCCATTTAATTTGATTTCTTGATTACCCTTTTCGATTTTTCTTATTTTTCCAACATTATTGATGGGAAAATATTCATTAATTGTATATTATTTTGTATGAAATTTCCTAATTTTATTATCAAAATGATGTTCACATGAGCTAAGAAATTAATTAACAAACAAATAAATTATCTTTCTTTTTTGGTTGCAGGTTGCATTTATGTTCATGATTGTGGCTGATTTAGTAAGTTCTGGGTTTGATTTGGAGACATTTTTATATTTCAGTCATTTTTCAAGAGAAATTGGTGATTATTATTTGAGGATTTGCATGTTATGATCTGGGAATTGAAACTTGAAATTGTTGGAGAGTGCTGGTTGATGGGTGATATTGGGAAAAAAAATAATCTGGGTATAAATTCTGAATCTGGGGTTATTTATATAATGTGATTTTTATGGATAATGACCCAATTTAGTGGGTAAGATATGAAATATTTAGAGAACATAGAGTTGGGAACCCTGTAATTATATGTCATTTTGAGAGATTTGATCCCTTTGGGTTGATCTCATGAATTAGACCTTGAATTTTTTTGGAATAAATGTTTTGTGTATACAAAATAAATAGCTATGCCAGAGAAAACCTTGCCATCTCCAAGGTTACTTCTGAGCATAACAGCCTTTTCCATGTTTTTCCTAATAATATCATCATTTTTTCTATTTCATTCAGTGATTAATCCGTTTATACCGTCTTCGGTTTTTAAGCAATTTGTTGTTGAAAATGAACCTTTTGATTATAAACCTGAAATCAATAATGAACAACCACCTGAACAGCTTCTTGTTGTACCACTACCACCTTCTTCAATAATAGACACCCAAAAGGCAGAGGAAATCCAAGTGGATCCTCATGAAGATACGAGTTCAAATAAGAAAATTGATGTATTGTCCGAAAAGGAGGAATGTAGTCTAGATAAAGCACCCCTAAGGGTGTATATGTATGATATGCCTCCTGAATTTCATTTCGGGTTGTTAGATTGGAAGGGAGGTCCAAACCAAATGTGGCCTGATGTTAGTGATCCAAAGCATGTTCCACGATATCCCGGTGGCTTAAATTTGCAACACAGTATGGAGTATTGGCTCACTCTTGATCTTCTGTCATCTAATGTTAAGAATATAGTTAGACCTTGTAGTGTTATTAGAGTAGAGAATCCTAGTCAGGCAGATTTTATTTTCGTGCCATTTTTTGCTTCCCTAAGTTACAACCGGCATTCTAAAATTTTGGGAAGAGAAAAAGTCAGCCTCAACAGGAAATTACAAGATCAATTAGTGGAGTTCCTGATAAATCGGCCAGAATGGATTAAGTCTGGTGGGAAGGACCACATTATCGTCGCTCATCATCCAAATAGTTTGCTGTATGTGAGAAAGAAGCTGGGTTCTGCTAGATTTATTCTTGCAGATTTTGGTAGATATGTTGCTAAGACTGCTAATTTGGACAAGGATATCATTGCTCCTTACCAGCATATTGTTTCTAGCATCAGCAAGAACAGCTCAGCCCCATTTGAGCAGCGTCCTACATTAGCATATTTCCAAGGAGCAATTTATAGGAAGGATGTGAGTAATCTCATCTATTTGCACCAAAATTAAGCTTTATAAGTTTCTATATGTGAAATATTCATGTCTTCTTGTTTGATAATACATTTCCTTTTTTGAAATTGTTTCCTCATTGGGAAGTGGTGGTTTGTAGATTCAAGGTATTTTTTTTTCTTTTTTCTATAGAATAGGTTAATAGACCTCTTTTTCGAGCCAGAAGAAGTTAACAGAACCAGATGCTTTCACTTTCCATATTAGATAAGGAATATTGGAATAGTTACAACACACAATTAGTACAAGGCACTTCTTTTCTATTCTGGTTATAAGGCAACAAAGAACATCTGCATTAGCAAAATTATTGAGAAGATATAGTATCATTAATGTGTATTGTTTGTTCTAGCTGTTCAAAACAAATGTGTATCTAGCTGTTCAAAACTTTTATTCAGCAGAATGAATGAAGTATAAGCTCAGCCATTTTTAATCAGGTGGTCTTCTTTATATTTTGCTGCTTATTCTAGTTTCCTCTATTGCAGATGAGGCCAGTCTAACATACATATCATGAAGTATAAAGTATTGTTTGTTCTCCAGTTCTCCTTACATTATCACCCATGGAGCAAATAAGCTATTATGCTAGTAGTTTTAGTACTGAGATAACCTATAACTCCTATACTGAAATTTGGAGTATGATAGTATAGAGTATATGAAAATCTGCTATAGATTAAGGAATTTTATTAAAATTGCTGTTTTCTGATGGAATTCAGCACAATTTTTTCAAAAAGAGGTGGAAGAACGAATTAAGAGTGGAGTCGTGATTAGTTATGAGGACTAAATTTAATATCCCCTCTTTTCAACCTTGTCAAAAAAAACTTTGAAAATGTAATTACTTCATCATAATGTCCTGTTTGAGCAATTAACATCACTATTGTTGTTCAGCCTCTCTAGTTATTTATTTGGTGTCATGCTACTTTGACTAACTCTGCCTGGTTATGTTTGCAGGGAGGAGCTATTCGCCAAGAACTTTTTTATCTCCTCAAAGACGAGAAGGATGTACACTTCACATTTGGAAGTGCTCAAAGGAGTGGAGTCCGTCAAGCAAGTCATGGGATGGGATCTTCCAAATTTTGCTTGAACATAGCAGGAGATACTCCTTCATCCAATCGCCTTTTTGATGCGATTGTCAGCCATTGTGTCCCCGTCATTATTAGTGACAACATTGAGCTTCCATATGAGGATGTCTTGGATTACTCAGAGTTCAGTGTGTTTGTCTGGTCATCATATGCTGTAAAACCAGGGTTCCTGGTAAATCTTCTAAGGGGAATTGGGAAAGAAGAGTGGACAAAGATGTGGGAGAGACTCAAGGAAGTTGCCCTACATTTTGAGTATCAATACCCATCTCAGCCAGGGGATGCTGTAGATATGATTTGGCAGGCATTGGCACGAAAAAAATCTGCTGTAAAGATGAAACGTACAGAACGAAGATATCGAATGCCATAGCTTCAAGGTATGAAAATGAGAAATGGATAAAAATGCTTGATTTTAGTCAGAAGAATTGGAAGTTAAGCCTTCCATAATAGAAGAATTATTCAAATTTTGCTTATAGATTTTCTTTTTACCTGTGTAGAAATACTTTGCTTAAATTTAGTAATTTATGTGATTCCTTTCGTAATTTATTTCCCCTGATCTTCCCTTTGAAGAGACCTTGATCTTAATGGTTCGTCTAGAAAATATGAAATGGATGATATCGTTCTTTATGAATCTTCTTTGGCTCATGGCACCCATGCAATGCATGATATATCTGTTTACTAAAAGCAGGGAGAAAAAAAGAATGTTCTTCAACTGATATATGATATATATGTTTACTAGTATAGTTGTGCAGGTGAACATCATGATAATTTCGGCCTCGAATTCAACTGTAGAGATTCTATATATTCTATAACATTGCTATATGGTTTTACAAAATGGAGATGATCTGTTCAGATCTACTTACTACAGTATAAGAATTTGATAGCTCCAATTTCTTAGCAGAATAATTGAAGTTTCCATTCCAAAGCTTTGCCCTACATGAAACTCTGCACCTACAGTAGCATAAAATATGTTTACATAAGACCTACCTCACTTCTTTGCCAAAAAAAAAAATGTATCTTCTCCTACTACCCAAGGAGAGAGTTTTGGCGCGCTTCAACATCTATTATGAATCGGGTCTGATCCCCTTCGGACTCTTCGTTTGCTCGATTGATCTGGATGGAACACTACTGATGGAGCTGGAGCTTGACTCGGAGGATGTACCAAATCAGTCACAGCAACTCGCTGTAGACTTTGTGATCTCCTTGGAAACAAGGAGTACCCTTTTAGTGCAAGGTCTATGCTGTTTAACCCGGACACCGTGTGTGGTTGGCTAGCAACTAGAAGTATCAAACATACTAGAAAGATGAATACTTTATGGCCAAAACAGCCCATTATTTCTCTGAATTGTTTGAAGTAAGAAGAGAACTGATTTGACACAATACAAAAGAATGATGAGAGAATGAAGAATACTTTATATACTCAAAGATGAAAATTGTTCAAAAATGTTAAGTGAAGAAGAAGATTAAAAAAGAAAAAAGCAAAGAGAAGAGAAGGAAGTGGGGGACCCAGAACAAATCCAAAGAAGGTAAATAAGATTGAGTTAATTAGCCAATGATGAGGAAAGAAGGGAGTATATATAGTGTATGCCAAAATGTGTAGGAGAAGAATAGAAGGGATAGTGTTCTTTTTGGGAAGGGAGTTCAGTGAAGTTTGAACAAAAAGGACAAGTTGGAACACCATTCTTGGGAAGTTAAGTATCTTTTCAATGGTTCCCTACATTCCTATCATTTGCATTTTTGCTCTTTTAGACCAACCAAAGACTGTCCAATATTTCTCTTTAATCTATTTTACCTTAGCTGGTTTTATAGATATATCGTTAATGGGTACCAAGCTCTAAATTATCGTACTTCCAATTGAATATATACTAGATCCCTTTGTCTAGATTTAGGCCCGGATCTTTTATTCTGCTATACAGAAATCTGTTATGCTTTGCTGAAAGCTGCTATGTTCTGCTGAAATTTGCTTTGTAGAGCTGAAAGTTGTGCTCTGCTCTGCAAAAACTCAAAAGAACAAAGCTTAGTTGTCATTACATAATGATTATGTATGGTTGGAGGATAATAGGATGTATACACAAATCATTTTTATCTACTATGGTTATTTTTTAACTTGTGTTCCTCTTTTTTAAAGTTGTTGTGTGTTGTTAAATATGGGATAGATCTCTATGGACTATGGCCTCCAAATTTCTGAATATGTCACCATAACCAATATGCATGTCAAAATCATAGATTAGTCAGATCTTAAGTAAAAGGAAAAAGAATAGTCTCTCAAAAACAAAAGCAGCTACCCACTTCAAATGATCAAAATCACATATTCCATGATCCAAAGTAATAGTAGGGTTAGTGATAGCAACCACTAGGATGTCTTTACAATAGGTATGCCTACCATAAATCTCCTAATCTCAATAAATTAAATAAATTATGTATCAAACAATATTATCCAATATCAAAAGAATGCTATTTTGATATTATGGCAACTTAAAAAGCTCTATTGCAATATAGCAATTAAGTAGCCTTTGATTGTAGCAATTTTAAATAAGCATTCAATTAATTGAGACGACTATAGCAAAGTAAAAAGAGTCTAAAACAACATTATTAATACAAAGTATCAATTATCCCATCTGTATTTGCACGTCTCTATAGTTAAATGAAATTCAATTGGTCCATAAATATTCATTGAAATTTCGACGACCTTCAAGAGAGGAAACCCTTCTTTATCCATATCAAGCGGTAAGATTGTAGATAAACCAAAAAAAAAAAAGGTTTTTCTACGTAGTAACCCTGTAGTATTGGGTTTTCTAAGGTGTGCCCACCCTTTTGAGAAATTCTACACTGTAACTATACGGTAACCCACATCATCCTATATTTATGACGGACGTCAGAGGAGCATTAACTCCGTCAGCTAATTTCACCTTTAACAATACATTTCTCTCTCCTTAAAACTAAATCCCTCTCTAACCCTACTCTCTGTTTCATTTTCTTTCATTCTGATCAAAAAAATAAACCCTAAAACTTTAATCTTTTACTCAGAAACTCGTATTTCCCTAAAATCAATATCTTTAAAGAGCGAATTCTAAGGGTTTTGGACGGAGAAAGTAGCAGTAAGTCGGAGGAGAGCTTGGAGACGACTGTGTAGCTCTGCATTTGGCGAAAGTATGAGCGTAATTGACCAAAAATTGATATTTGAAATGATCAAAGTTGTTAAATTTACTGAATTATCGTAGTTTGTGAATTTCCTTTTGTTTTGTATAAATTTTGGGCATATATGATATGAGCGTAATTTGGATTTGTTTAATTGTTGCAATTTGATGTGGTGTACTGGTTGTTGTTGTTGATATGATTTATTTGATTATCTTTTTTATTTGTTTTTTAGTATAATGTGAATTGTTTGATAGTTGGGTTGCTGTTGATATTTGTGTTGTTGGTTTATCTCTTTCAATTTGCAGATGGAGGATTCTAGAATTTTGAAAATTCCAACCCACAGCTCGAGTTTGAGGAGAACGAGCACCGAGAACTTGACATGGTAAATGGTGAATGAAGAGCGATTTCAAAAAAAAAAATGGTGAATGAAGAGCACTACAATGGAAGTGTAAGAAAAAAAAAATAGAAAAGGAAGGAGGGTTGAAGCAGGGCTTAAATAAGAGGAAGGAGAAAGGAATAAATTGGAGGGAAAAATTCCCACCAAAATGAACAGCCAATTAAATGGCTGGAACGATAAAACATAACACCGTTAAAGTAAAACTAACGGCAAGGGTACATAGTACCATGGGGTTACATAGTAGAATTTCTCAAAAGTGTAGGCACACCTTAGAAAACCCGATACTACAGGGTTATTATATAAAAAAACCCAAAAAAAAAGTATCTAATTATCAGAGTTGTATTTTCTCTTAAAAGTCTAATTATCCAACTAAAGATACTACTAGTCTACTACTATAGTGCATAGGGATCAGCATCAAAGATACTACTACTACTAGAGATGCAAAATGAGAATGGAATATAAAAATAAAATAAAAATTGGATGTTCTGTTTAAATCTTAAGGAAGCAAAGTCATGAATCATTCTCTATAGTTGCAAGAAATCCTTTAAAGTAGAACAAAACTGAGAAACAAGATTTTAGGAGGAATAGAAACCACTTGAGAAAGCCCCAATTGATTGCTTTCATCTTAATTTTACTTTAGAAATTATAAGCTCTTCTCTCTATGCATCAAAATTGTAGTCTTGGTTTCTTGTGCCCATTGGATTTCTCTTTATGCTTTTCCTTCCCACTCCTTTGGATTTTCCATCCTTAAGCCCTACGGGTACAATTTATGTTCAAAGCTATGTTGCTTAAGGATTTTATATCGGGTTTGACACAAGTACATGTTCAAATGTTTGCTTCGGCTAATATTGTTAAAAAATATATAATTAATATTTTAGTCCAAAATAATAAGTATATGTGCTCTATCATTGTTTGAACTTTGAATGTTGGGGTCCTTTGGGATGGGACAATAATACTTAAATAAAATAAAAGGTAGAAACATAGATTTAATATAGATTAAGGTTTCAAGGATACACCAGTCCATTATCCCTAATAACGGAGTATATATGCTTATATAGGGTGTTCATGGGGTCTGCCATGTGGCATGCGGGCTAGCACTCTTGTCAAGTGATCGAATTGAGGTGAGTGTCCACATATAGACATTGGTGAGTCGTTTATGTTAGTGTAATATATCTCATACAATTAGCCCCTAAAGCGAAAAGAGAATACAGCTACGTAGTGATTATACTTTGTTTGAATATGTTCCACAAGACTCTAATTTTCCCTCCTTAGAGCTTGTTTAGAATAATTAATCTGTACTAAGAAATATAAGACAACTTTATAACAACTTAATATCAATCCATAGTATACATTTTATTTATTTATTTAGGGAAATTCTCTTTGGTAGACCTCTAATAATAAACATTCTCAGTGGTCAAATGCAAAAAAAAGTTATTATCCTTGGTGAACCATGTTTTAAAAAGTTTAATCAATGGTAACATTAAGCAAGGTAATTAGGCATTTCTTAACCATGGTTAACCATTCTAAGTAAAAAAAAAATTGTGATGCCTAAAATACCCCCATTTTAAAATTAATTAAAAAAATAAAAAATAAAAACACTACCCTGCCACCATCTTCCCCACCATTCGCCACCATTCCCTCTCCCCCTCCCCCTTCTACACCCCTGCCGATGCCGGCATCGGCGCCCAGCTCTACTTTCGCTGGTGCGCCGGCCTCCCCCGGTGACGCTCCGCCTCCCCCGCCCCCACCTCCTCTCTCTCTCCCCCCTTTTCGACCCTTCCTGTTTTCCCCACCCAATGCCCACCCGCTGATCACTCTAACCACCACAAAACCGGCGCCCTTCCCCGACGACCCCCCCTCCCTTGTTCGCCGACCAAAAACCCTTAAAAACCCCAAAACACCAGAAAATACCCAAACCCGTTTAGGGTTTCGAAACCAAACCCAGAAAATGGGTTTCGGTTTTCTGGTGGTTTTGGGTAGATTTCAAGGGTTTGTGGTGGTTTTGTCGGGGAGGGGGTTCGTCGGGGAGGGGTGTTGGTTTTCGTGGTGGTTTTGGGTGCGATAAGGGCCCACGAACGGTGGTGGGGGAACTGGGAAAGAGAGGAGGTGGGGCAGGTGGTGATTGATGGGGGAAATGGGAAAGGGAGGAGGAACGGGGCCGAGGTGGGGCGTCGCCGGCCGGAGGTGGTAGAGGTCAGGCGTCGCCGACCGGAGGTCGGAGAGGGGTTTGGGTTTTTTTTTTCCTTTAAAAAAATCTAAGAAGGGATTAACCATAGGGTCAAATTAGTCATTACATCATTAGTTAACCATAGTTACGCTTAAAATGCCTAATTACCTTGCTTAATGTTACCATTGATAAAACTTTTTAAAACATGGTTCACCAAGGATAATAACTTTTTTTGCATTTGACCACTGAGGATGTTTATTATTAGAGGTCTACCAAAGAGAATTTCCCATTTATTTATTATTATTATTTTTAATATGAGGTACTCCGTAGCATTATTTATATGCCTTTTTCTGTTGGAAAGCATTTCATTTTACAATTCTCTATATGTATACTAGGCCTCGCAAGTAAACTTAATGGATATTAACTCATTTATAATCCATAGAAAATTTATAATTCACGGGGACCATGTAATTAGGAGTTCATAATTATAAGTTGCTTTTTTCTTGCAAGTTGTAATGTACTACATACTTGTTATGATCTTGTTGGTTAACAAATTTAGTATTGACCTATTGAATTGGATGTTCATTGCACATGTAACATGTTTGTTATATCCTCTATTAGTCCTTGTAAATGTCTAATAAGTAACCCATTATCACACGCTAAAACAAGTGGATTGTGTCACTGACGTGTACACATTTCTTCTTATATGATCATTATCATGTATTAGTATTTATTAGATTTAAACATCAAGTACTTTAGCTCTTTATGCTTCTATAAAATTTAGTATCACTCTAATTTTTAGACAGGCATACAATGGACCCCCAATAGATCCCATCTTGAGGCAATCAATTGAGTTGAATGCCAACGGAGAGCATTCAAGGATTTGATCTCACAATTTTCACAAATACAATACTGAATTTGATCTCACTTTAAGGTTATCAGGTAGCTACATATATATATATATATATATATATATTCATATATATATATATATATATATATATATATATATATATATATATATAAAAATTAATATTGATTAAGATGGTTAGATATGTGGTGAGTTACTATCACTCGAATTTGACAAACACTACATCCACAAGTAATATTTATGTCCTTCGCTTAGATGGTTCAAAGTTTTACTATAGATGAATTTGCACATGTGAAGAATAAAACACATTCAACACAACATATATATCTAGAGTCCTTATATACAAAAATATTGGCGGTGTAGGTAGAAATAAATTAGACATTTCCTTGGATAGAATTAGAAAGAAATGAAAGTCTCTAATCTCTAGCAATTCTTGAACTTGCAAACTGTCTAAGATTTACACTTTCTTTAACTAACAATTTTGACACATTATGAAATTCTTAGTCACACTTGCAAAACAAAACTTCAAGAAGTATAAAACCTAACTACAGCTTAGATTTATTAAATAAAGATGGGTATGGTCCAACGGAAAAAGAATAAAAAATAAAATAAAATAATATGCTTCTAATATTGTGGGTCTTTAGTCCCTCTCTTTGCTTTAGCATAGTAAGTTAAAGTGAAGCTGAAAAAAATAAAATCAAAGACATGACTTGTTGCTTTCACAAAAATCACTCTTAGCCATCAGATTTGAACTTTTAAACACTAATTTATCAATATAAGAGGGACAATAAAAATGGACCAATTCTAAAATTTCACTCATATATTTCATTCATAACCAAATCTTAATGCCCAAAAAAATCATGTACCATTGGCTAGAAAGCTAGATATAGCAATAAAAGAATAAAAATTTGGGCCAATATGTAAATGTGAAGTTTGTTACCAACGAGGTAAAACGACCACTCATGAAGTTAGAGTTCGGTTTTAGTTAAACATGCTAAGACTCAAAACTCACCATTTGTCATCTAAAAGCTTAACATTGTACCTACTAAAACTTAGCACGCCATACTGACCAAAGTTTATGTCTTTATTAGCTTATACCCAAAGAAATCACTTTGTTACTTTGGATTTACCTATATTCGTGGGTCTTTATCTGCATATCAAATATTAGTGGTCGTTTGGTTGACATATGAATGTTCAAATATACTATAACGAATGGAAAAAGTGGCTTAAACTAGTTCCTCCAAACGAGCACTTAGGAAGTAAACCAAGTATTCAATACTTTTTGTTTCCTTGCAGAAATTCCTGTTACATAGCAACCATGGTAGAAATATGGAGTAACAAAATCATACAGATTCAGAAAAATGATGTCAAAAGACGATAATTTGTTGCTTGTAATGGGATCTCAGGTGCTACAAAGGATACAAATTACGTCTGAAACGATAATGGAGTTTATGTACAAGCAAATGAGAGCTGTAGCTACAGAGTTTCATGACCCTTTCATCAGAATTTCTTTAGCGATACTCCGTGTAAATTATACTCTGAAAAGGTTACAACATGGTGGGCAGGTTTATGCCAGAATAAATTGGCAAATTTTGTGAACCAGGAGCTCTACAAGAAACTTGGAATTTCATTTTGATCAGATACATTTAAGCAAGTTACTTAACACGTTATTGATGTTGTTCGGGCTGTGGAGAAGCTGCAGGCCCAGGAGCTATGGTGAAATGTACGCCTCCATGCTGTCCTGCCTGTATCACATATGCAACTTCACCTGCCGCCAATGCTGCTGCTTCCTATTGAAATCAAACATATGTGAAAAATAAATGTCATTGCATGTCCAAAAAATAAAAGCACTATATCTGTTTCAAAGTATGAAGAGACAGAAAGAGAGAGAGAGATCTAGTCAGATGAGAAGCATAAAAGGGAGGAGTCAAAGGTTATTTGGAAACAATCCATATAGCAAGAACGAAATGGTATGCTTTAATTATTTTGTAACAATCCATGTAGCAAGTTTTTCATACAACTACTTCGTATTTCACAAAATGAGATACCAGTAATAACCTTCATAATAACAAAAACTGGAATCAAACTGAGTGTCGAATGTCAAGATGTGATGGCTTATTTTTTATGCCAATATATGTTTTTTTTTTTTTGGCGACATACAGATGTATTGATAAGCCAAATGACAATTCCTTTACAAAGAAACAGGACGAAATGTAAAGGCATACATTGATTATGAAAATTATCATTTCCTTTTGCTTCATAACCCCTATTGGTCCAAAAGAAAATAAACATTGAATTTAAACTAGACTCTCCATTGGACAGACTCAGTATTTGCTGACCAGAGACAATTATTGTATCACAAGTTTCTTTTTGCAGCGACACACTTAGGAAAGCAGTCCAAATGCTGTTGCAGAACAAGGTTTCAGTTACTAGACAAGCTTGGTCTCATGGAATTAGTAGTACTATAAGAGAATTCAAGAGAGGTGTCAGAGTCAAGTGTCAGGAAACACATCTTAACGCTCACAACTCTTCCTTTAGAGGTGACTTTCCACCTCTAGTTTTCACCCAATTCCTCCATCTTTCGTCTCCTTTCCACCTCCAATATAGCAACTATTTCCCACCTATCGCCTATTTACCAACTCACAGTAAGTCTTGTACAAGGCGGACTTTTGTTAGTTTTATTGGAAGACTTCAATCTGAGGGCAATTTTAACAATTTTTATGATAACTTCTACTCATTCAAGGGTAACTTTTAATTTGTAACGAGTCTTATTGTATTTTAATGTGTATTATTTACCCATCAGGAAAAAAAAAAAAATTGTGCATTTTTCAATTGATACATGTTATTAATAATATAACGCATTATAAGTATATTTTTTAAGGGTAAAATTTATGGTTAAAAAAAAATGGTAACTTCAAGGGTAACTTTAAATACTTTTAGGGGGCGTTTGGTATAAATTCCGTAAACGGAATGGAAATGATTTATATAAATAAGGGAAAGGGTAATGATACACGTTACCTTTGATATATGTTTGGTATCTTTATAAAATGGAAACAAATTGAGGAGTTTATGATTGAGGAGGGAAACACATTTTGTTTCCACTAGTTGGATAAGGGTAACAATTTAGGGGATTTTGTTACCCTTTGGAAACGGTATTTGTTACTTATAACTCATACCAAACTAATAGAAACGGAAACACTTATTTGTTTACATTTCCTATGTTACAAATTTCCATACCAAACACCCCCTTAGGGTAACTTAAGTTAAGGAAAGTTCCCCTTATTCAAGAATTTGTAACCAACCTAATAAGATAAACACAACAGCTTCCATTATAGGTTCCACATCACATATTCTATAATTTGGTTCACAAAATATAGAGTCTACATAGATCACTCAAATACTCATTCTTACCTATATTAACGCTAATTAAAACAATGTTTTCTCCGGGTAATACTCATTCCAAATTGTACTAAAATGAAAGCTATCTTGGAATATCCTTGACAGAAAGCAAGATGATTACTGTCTCAAAAGAATGTATCGGTATCTCTCCCACCTAATCTAATCCTTATCCGTAACAATAAAGTTACATAGGGGGTAGTCGTTAAAAACTTGTGATTTATCTATACCCCAAAACTTGACATGTCTCTTTGGCTCTTTACATGATGAATATGAGTGAAAATTTTGGTCCTAAGGGTACAACTACACAGACTAACAAATATCCAATTATCACTCTAAAGCTAATGCTTTGAATTTCATTAATTCCATCTTAAGCAACTATTGTTTTCCATAAAATGATTTAAGATATTCCAACAATTTTTTTTTCTCCCTCCGCTTTTTATTCAAGTTTATGCCAATCAATAAAAAAAAATGCTTTCAAGGACACAACATGAAGAGGGGGAAAAAATAACCCTTGGAAGGGATGCAACCTGAAAAGATTTAGCCCTAATATTTAACCCAAAGAACAAAAAAAGCCGGTAATCTTGCTATCTTTTCATTGTTATTATTTTTCTTCATTTTAATGGAGTTCAATTTAACCAAGTAATATGATGTAAGCTACCATATTTCGAACATGTAAAATTGTAAACTGCAGTGTATATCTCAGGCGTGGCATAAATTTAGATGAATGTGGTGATTGGGGTGGGAGTGCTCCAATTTTATTCTTTAATTAGAGGAGGTGACCTCATCCCGTCAAAAAAAAAAATAGAGGAGGTGACAATAACAATTGAATTTTGAGTTTATAGAATGAAAGAAACTTATCAATAACAAGAACAAAAAATATTACTCCGTCTCACATAGTCATTACACGAGTCATTATATATTATTTATTGTTGATTAGCTATAATAATTCGGTTGATTTGATATCACAATGCTAATTGGAAAATTGGAACTGGAGTGAAGATACAGTGCTTCTATGTCCCTCATTGAACAATCATATATCAGCATTTTATTACAATATAAGATTTTAAAATCACTTTTTAAGCAACCTTATTGGTGATTCTTTTTAGTACCATTTGATTAATTTTTATCAAACACTGTATACGATACATCTTATGTGCTGCATGGGTCCAAATAATAGTTTATATTTGATAATGGTCAAAGATTGAATTTAAAGAGAGTGAAAAGGTGTGCCAAGACATATCTGAGACAAATGTAATACACAAGTTTTGGAAAATGAAACATAAGTATGGAAACCAACCTGTCGTTGCCTTCTCCGTTGCAATATGCTAATAGCCCAAGCCATTATGTAGCATGGAAGAAGAAAACCAGCAGCTCGCAGCAAGAAAAGCTGTAAAAAAGAAACTAGTCAACATAATGTCTAGCAAACAGAGAGCAACCATTTACAAAATTCTTGCATTACTCACAGAAAAGAATGTGGAAACATCATCATCCTCGCCATCAGGACTTGTCACATAAAGAGCATGCCTCAAGAGTAATAGAGCCATCAACTGCCACAAGAGAGAAGAATCAGCAAAACCAAAACAACAACAGCGGAAACCAAAATAACCAGTAATAGTAGGCTAAGATATAGAAGGACAAGAAACCAAAAGGGAAATCATATCATCATTACATAAGCGTTTGCATGGTACAAAGAGTGACACTAAGCAGTAAGCGCCCTTTTTTAAATTTCAACGTAGTGATCAAATCTAGCAAGTTTAGATCCAGTTTACTGGCTAATAGCACAAACCAAACCAACCAGTTTACTAAGGCAACTTTCTCATCTAAGTAATCAAACTGTAAGGCCAAAACTTAATATTAGCGGAGGCCATTACAGCAAAATGAACTCCAACCAAAATCTTGAATTCTGATGCTTCCAGGCTTCGAATGTATTGTGACGAGTAATCAAACTCTTTTACAGTATGAGGCTTTTTTTCTTTACTTTGATTCTAGAGCATATGAAAGTTATATTAACTGATCTTTCCTAAATTATCTAAAAGAAATTTTCTGTAACTGCATTTTAAAAATATGTGTTTCCAAATTCTCAAAAATTAGCCAAGAAATACCAGCATTCTTAGTAAACCCAAACCAGTTCAACCCAATTTGCATGTTGATATCAAATCAAGATATAAAGAAGTTTATAACTGATAGAAGAGGCTTATATAAGGCCTAATATACAGCTTGTCGACTGTAAACATGTTAACGTATTATGTTAAGTGGGGTAAACAATTAATCACTGACACCTTTATCATCAATTTATCAAGACAGAATCCACCGCTCATAATCACAGTTGGTGCACCTCTTGCCCTAAATAGTTATGATCATATAGGTGTTCATTTAAAACAATAATGCCAACTTACAATGAGTGCAGCAGAGCGACAAAATGCTGCTCCATTGGCATTTGTATCAGCATACTCGTCATACTCAGCTTCCAGTAGACGTCTTTCAGCAGCTGCCATTGCCAAAAGCCGTGGGTCATTCAAATCCAATGGTGCACCAGACACGGTCCATTGAGCACTGTAAGCAAAAAGAAGAAGTATTAAATTGGATCTTAGACTGCTGCATATTAGATTTCCATTGATTATTCCACCACTCAACAGGAACATTTTGGCCTAATATGTGCATGCATGAAAATAAGGGAACACATTCATACAACATACACCATAAGATGAAAATACAGTAGGTAAAAAGCATGAAAAGAGCAGACCACTAAAAATTACCTGATGTCAATAGCGGTATCATCAGCAGGTGGAGGTGGTGGTGCAGTATAACCTGGTTGATAAGGCTATAAACCAAGAAAGAAAGATTACTTAATGATTGCTCAATACCAATAATGACAAATAAAATACGCCACCAAAAAAAACAAGAATCAAAGACGGGAGACCCACACATAAGTGCATCAAAGTTAAGCAAAATCATCAAGCATATTATATGAGTCGATTTTTAGCATAACTCAGATCCACTATGCTATATTCATTTGATACAAAAACTGATCCTTTACTTTCAGTATTACCCAAATAATAATTACAATATAAAGAAGGTTTTGGTTCAAATCTCAAAACTTGCAAGACACCAACTTTATCCTATATAAAGTGAATCCGATAAACACATTTGGCAAATGAGAAATATAGGTAAAGTTTGAGTTTAGCTGTATATCATTTGCAGAAGATCCAAACCAACAATATGAAATCAAAACAACAGTAGCCCAAAGTACATCAGACCTTTGGTTGTGAAGACAACAAATTGATACTAGTTCAGTGGCGATAAAGACAGATAACCTCAAGGAAAGGCTTATACAGTGGCATAGTGAATGTCAAAAACAAACATGAAAATAGTAATTTATCTCAGAAATTTGAACTCAATTCATTGAAATTGAGCTTTAACCAAATACAGCCTAATTTTTAAGGGTATAAGAAGTCAATCAATCGAACAGGAGCTACACCCACCAACACCAATTATTGAAAGCTACTTCTAAAGAAAATATTTTCAGAGTTGACTTATAAGAAGATGTTGACTCCCAATTACTCCATCCTCAATTCTAAAAAATGGATTACAAATAGGCTACACATCTCAAGACCAAGGACAAATAAAAGAACCAGCCAATCAATTCCCTTTTACAATTCTCTAATCAAAGTCTCAAACTGATAGCATTCCAGGAAATTTCTATGATTAGAATAAAGAAAGGAAGAAGACCATTTAAATGCCAAATGCAGTAAAACTACATTCATTCACAAATAATTTCACTTTCAATTTTCCAAATAAACTTGGGAAAATCTATGCCTGTAGCCCAGAAAATAAAGACTTTACACAGCAACAACCAACCGGCACAATAAGCTATACTCTACCCCGGGGGGGAAGGTGAATTCAAGAATAGATGAGCTCAAGAAGACAAGAATATAATTCAAAACGAACAACTGTACAAAATAAAAAACAACAGCATCATCCAACAATGGAGATCAAGAAACAACACATACCTGATGACAAATCTCACATATGATGTCTCCTTTCTCATTGCACCACCTTTGAACACATTTCCTATGAGCATACTGCATCACAACCAAAAACTTGTTTAAGAGACATACTAGTGATCTAATATAATATAAGTACCAACGTCAATTTCAATATGCACCAGAAACAATTAGATGCTCCCTCCATCCTTTTTTAAGCTATATATAAAATAGAGAACATTTAAACAGGAAAAACGGTGGGTTTATGAAGTGACAAAGGTGCCTCTGTTCTACACGGCACTAATGCAACTTAAAAAAATATGAATGAGAGTTGGTATTCTTGGCAAGATAAATAATGGTACAGTAAGATAAAAATAAATAAATAAAATAAATAAATAAATAAAAAGGTTATCAAACGTTATGCAAAAAGTTTGGAGTTTTTATTTGAACCCATAAATCATTCTAAAACAATACTATGAAGGGACAAAAGTAGTAAAAACATACTCATATAACTAATGAAACAACTTCAAGCTCCAATCTTAGACAAAACACACTGAATTTCAGCTCTCTTTTCTATGCATATCGCAAGCTCCAAAAATTAAAAAGAAAAAAAAAAGTTTTGAGGCAATATCAATCCTCCTGGAAACCAAAGAATCAAACAATACTAGCTGTGAGAACCACAAAATCCTAGGAACACAGAACGTAGCATGCACAATCCTCATCAGACGGAGTGACTGACCACAGAAATAATAAGTGTGTATAAGACTTTGCCATCAATTCCAAACGGTTTCATTGTTGATTATAAGCCCAAAACAGCACAATTGGAAGACTTATGGAACTTCCAATATCAAAAAGTATGTTTGTTATAATGCCACAACCTAAGATAATTAATAAGTTTGTTTGCAGTCTTACAATAGAACATCCCTCATATCAACTACCAAGTGTTCAACTTTATTTAATAGCTTTATTACCAATTATACCCACATGATTAGGTTACAATAACACAATAATGAAAGTCAACAAAGAACATGTGTTGGAAGTAACAAAGTACTACAGTTATTTGCAAAGAATTTCCATAGAAAATCACACATAAGCTGACCACTGTTTACTCATTTTATGGCCTTGAACCAAAAGAACCAGACAAAACTCTAAAACAAAGGTAAAGAAGTTACCTTCAAACTGCCACTGCAAGAGCAAGGAACCTCCAAATTCTTTACACTATCTTCCTCCTGACATATCCTACACTCAACTCCCTGAATGAGAGGCTGTTCTTCATCAGGCACATCATCGCTTAAAGATGGGCACGGGCCGTGCCGGCACGCGGGCGGCACGGGCCCGGCACGACTCCGGCACGGCCCGGCACGGGCACGGTGGCCGGCACGGCACGGCACGGCGGCACGCCGGCGTGCCGTGGGCCGTGCCGTGAACAACTTTTTTGGGACCGGCACGGGCACGGCCCGTGGCACGGCGGGCGGCACGGTGGCCGGCACGTGGGCCGGCACGCCGGCACGACCCGCCGGCACGGCACGTGGCACGGCCCGGCACGGCCAGGCACGGCCCGGCACGGCACGGCCAGGCACGGCACGGCACGGCACGGCCCGTGCCACTAGCCGTTGGAATATGGCCGTTTATGGCCGTTTTCCAACAGCTATAAACGGCCATATTTTCCACCCCATTTCCCACCCAAATCCCCTATAAATACCTCATATTTTCCTCCAAAATTTTCACAATTCATCAACTCATCTCTTCTCTCTTATTCTCTAATTTTCTTACTCCCAAATTCTCAATTCTCAAATTCCTAAAAAACATACAATCTTCCTCTCTTTTGTGAAAAGAAAAAAAAAATTCCTACTCTCTTATAAATTTTACATTTTTACTATTATTACTTGTACTAGTCTACTACCAAAAAAAAAAAAAAAAAAAAAAAATTGTTATATTTACATTCGGGAAATTAAAAATTCGGGAAATTATAAATTTGGGAAAGCATTGAAGCGTCATTGTAAGATCTAACTCAACTTTATTTTAATTTGTTATTGTTATTGTTACTATTATTGTTATTATTATTAATTTATTATCATTATTATTATTATTATTATTATTATTATTATTATTATTATTATTATTATTATTATTATTATTGGAACTACTTAATTATATAAAAACTACTTTCTATTTTAATTGTGGGTTATTTGGATTGTTGAAATCTGTCTAAGGCGGGATTTGGGCTCTGGACAACGTCGCTCCTAACCTCTCCTACCTGGGATCTCATTGATCCAAGTAATCTACTATTATTATAATTATTTTTGAAAATTTAATTTATATAAAAACTACTTACTAATTTATTCTCATTGATCTCATTGTTGTTAATTGTTACTTTGTTATTGTTAGTTGTGTTATTATTATTAATTAATCATGGCATCAAACCCGAACGTTTCCTCCTCCTCTAGAAAAGCCAAGTCAACACGTAGGGAATCACCAAACCCAAACACTTCAATGTCTATGCCCCCCCCTAACATGCCCTTTCCCTCTCCTAACATGCCCTTTCCAAACACTTCCACCCCTTTCTTTCATCCCCAAAACACGGGAGGGCAAGAACAAATGGATGATATGGCTCCTTGGACCCAATTTCAACAAACCCAATTTCAACAATATGAATTTCCTCCTCCTCCTCCTTCCCAAGGTAGCCAAACACAAGCTTGCGGGTCGAGTGAACCATCCACCCATAATCCTAACATATTAGAGTGGTGTACCGAAGAGGATTTTGCTCAAACCAAAAGAAAGAGTGGATGTTGGGTACATTATCAATTAAGTAAAGATGGAAAAAAATGCAAGTGTCGGACTTGTGGTAAAATTTTCTCGGCCGATACCAAGGGAGGGACGGGACACCTTACTAGGCATACAAAAAAATGTGGTGGACCATCTAGTGATCCAACCCAACCTAAAATTTCTCAATTCCACCCACAAGGTTTCATTTACAATTACGAGAGAGATAGGGATGAACTTGGGAGAATGATTGTACATGCAGAACAACCTTTTCTTTTCGCCGAAAATGATGCCTTCAACAACTATATTAACCGAGCACTACAACCAAAACACAAAAAAATCTCCCGAAAAACCGTTCGATCTGCTGCCATGAAGACTTATCTAGAGTACAAATTAAGATTAGTAAATGAATTAGCTAATCTTCCTAGTAGAGTTTCTTTAACCGCCGATGCATGGGATAGTGGGTACCAACTTCATTATTTATGTGTTACTTGTCATTGGTTAGATAATGAGTGGATGTTACAAAAACGCATCATTCATTTCAAAATGCTTGAATACCCTCATACCGGTCTTAACATTTCACATCATTTAATGGAAGCTATTGATGCATATAGTCTTAGGGATAAAATCATGTCTATGACTTTCGATAACGCAACTTCTATGACATATAGTGCGAATTTGGTTAAACCCCAATTAACCGATTTAGTATTAGATGGAGAAGCACTTCATGTTAGATGCATTTGTCATGTTCTTAACTTGTGTGTGAAGGATGGAACACAAGCAATTGGTCCATTTTATCACAAAATACGGAGTGCTATTTGCACTATTAATAGCTCTAACATGAGATGGCAAGAATGGAAAGGTTTTTGCAGGCAACAACGGATTAAAACCATAAAAATAGCACCGGATTGTCCAACTAGGTGGAACTCCACCTATGAAATGTTGAGTCGGGCAATCGAGTACAAGGTTCATTTAACACTTTTTTATAATATGAAATATCCACAAAATGCTTTACTTGAAGATGATTGGGTTAATTGTGAAAAATATATGCAGTTTTTACAATTACTATATGGTATGACACATTGTTTTTCTTCTGTATATAATCCTTGTGCTCATTCTTTTCTTAGCAATGCATGTTTACTTGCACAACTTTTTGCGGAACACCGATCAGAACATGCTTATCGTGGATATCTTCCATCCATGGAGGATAAATGGCGTAAATATTACACCGATATTCCTATGATTTATATTTTTGCTTCCATTTTAGATCCTAGACAAAAATATGATGGCACCTTTTTATTAATTGATATTTATTATAGTAACATGAATTTTGAAGGTGATGTTGAAACTTTTAAGACTAAGGTGACGGATGAGTTTTTTAATTTATATAATGTTTATGAAAGTAAATATGGAACCGTGTCTCGATTTGCCCCTTCTCAAACATCCAAAAATGTAAGTAAACGGGCCAAAGGTTTATTTGCACAAGCTGCTAACTTGATGTCTAAGTATTCAGGTACAGAATCATCATCATCTAGGAGAACTCAAAGCGATGTTTCGGAGTTGCAAATGTACTTAAGTTACGACTTCATGAAAGGCATGGACGATGAAGAGAAGTTTGGCCTCGACATCCTCGATTGGTGGAAATCACAAGTCGTGAAACATCCAATTTTATCGGCAATGGCTCGTGATATTTTTGCTATCCAAGTCTCCTCCGTTGCTTCCGAAAGAGCTTTTAGTGCGTCGGGAAGAGTTCTAGACGATAGAAGAACAAGACTAAAACCCGAAACACTTGAAATGTGTGTTTGCTTCAAGGATTGGTTGGATGCCGAAACTCGTTCTCAAGATCGTACTTATGCACAAAACGACGACGATGAAGGAACGTCGACTTCTTTTAGTTCTCAATCCACTCAATTGGCGGATGAACTTGAACCTCTAGGAGACGAAGACGAAGACGAAGATGAAGACGAAGGCGAAGACGAAGACGACCAATAATAATTACATGATTACATATTTACATTATACACTATTGTATTCTTTTTGTATTATCGAACTTCGTATTCCGTATAATAAATGAAGTTATTCAATATTCATACACTATTGTACGATTTTTAATTATCATTACTTATTTTGTAATTTTGTATTATTGAATTATCGTATATTCGTACCGGCTAGTCGGCTACCGTCATATAATAAAATAAGTTATTCTTCAATTTTTTGTGTTTTCGGATTATCGCACTAGTATTTTTTTTTTATTATATGCATTTTTGTTTTTAATTCGTTTTTTTTTAACATTTATTTTTTTTTTTAAGAAAAAAAAAAAAAATAAAAAAAAATAAAAACGGCACGGTTTGGCCCGCGGCCCGGCACGGCACGGCCCGCTAGGCACGTGGGCCGTGCCGTGCCGTGGGCTGGGGTGTGCCAATCCCAGGCACGGCACGGCACGGCACGCCGCGGAGCCGGCACGGCACGGCACGGCACGGGCACCACCCCGGCACGGCCAGGCACGGCCCGCGGCGGCACGGGCACGGCCCGTGCCCATCTTTATCATCGCTCACCTCACCAGGTTCATAAGAAGTAGACGATTCAGCAACATGATTATGACTATCAACAGACGATTCTGAAACCTCAACCCCTTTAACCGGTTGCAAAGTGTCCGATGTAATCAGACGGTCCACACACACAACATGGTGATCACTCATTTGTCTTCCGGATCAAACTGATGAATAACCAAATAATTCAGTAATACAGTAAATGACGATGCAAGCCACAGTTTTTCATCAGCCTAAAAATCTTCAGACTTTGAGAAAGAACTGACATATAAACATAAAACCTAAGCATACAGAACTATCTGAACAATCAGGCAATAAGCCCAACAACCCCCATTACAAAATTCACAAAGTAACTACTCGTAAATAGCTACACTTCAAATAATCCATGAAACAAGATAAATGTTCATAAGTTTTCCCCAATTTATTCCAGCTAATGAAAAAAAAAGCTCAAACTTTAACCTAGAAAAATATCCAAAAAAAATCAGTATAAATTAAGAAAAATGTAGAAAAATTATAATCAAGATAACCTAATGTTCTTCAATTATCAATCAAAATTACATACTATAACAAATTCAGACAAAAATTCAAAACCCCTTAAAGATGAACATATATGCAAACAACCCATATTCCCAGAAAAGGCACATTTTACATCTACACACAAAAAAAATTCCCAAATTCATCAAACCCATAAATTCTAAATATTGAATTACAGATTCCCGTCAAAATCAATTAAAAAACAATCAAAACCCCTAAAATCAACACACAATCAAAATAAACAAACACTATTTCCTTCAAATAAGAACAATTTAATCAAGAACTTAAGAAATTACCTTTTGATTCAGAACTTTTTTCTGGGAAATGAGTTAACAAAAAATACAAATACAAACTTTCTAATAAAAGGGGTAACTTTGTGAAAAAGGGTGATGATGATGATGAAATGAGATGGGATTTTGTGTAAGAAAATTCTGGAAAATAAAGAAATTGGGGTATTCTTTTATATTTATATGAACAGGGTTTGGTTGGTTTGAGTTATTTGACTGAAACAAAGCCAAAAGGAGGTGGCTTTCTTGGAATTTAATTCTTGGAGTGTTTGTTAACGTCTGTTAAATGGAATAGGTAGCCTGGTTTTTGACACATAACGAACGTTAGAGGACGTTAGAATGTAAAGAGATTATGATTTTTATGGAATCTAAAGAGGGGTTACCCACAAATTTGGAATTCTAATTTCTTGGAGAGGTTACAAAATATTTTTTTTATTTTTTGACAAAGAGGTTACAAAATTTTATGGAACCTACATTCACGATAAAGAAAATTGAGGGTTCAATTATTTGAGACCCATTGTATCCGTAATGCATATTTGAAGACTGATATGACTTGAAATAATTTGACTTATTTAAAAATAATTCAGTTTAAAATTTGATCATTAACTTGATTTGAATTGAATGATTCAAATTGTTATATGTACGCATTTTGGTGTTAAAATTTTAAATTGAGTTTTGATCTAAAATTTTTTAATGTATGTAATCACTTGTATTTTTGTAAATTTGTAGTGTTATACAAATATATGAACATATGGTATACCAATGATATTTTAACTCACTTCATTTGGGTGTTTAAATCTTGCTAAATGATGGTGCTTTAGGGTGAACCTTACCTTTCTCCATACACCCACGTGTCTGACCTGCAAATAATATTTTAGGAGTTCATGGTTACTTAGAGATGTAAACGTTAAAACCATAAAGTTTTTTTTTTTTTTTTTTTTTGTACTCTATACGTAGGCCCGAGGGCTATAAATAAGCATTTAAAATCTTTTCTAATTTAGTATTAATTTAGGAATGTATGACAAAATCACTCGCAAATTAGTGTATTCATAATATATTTTCATTTATTTTTCCCATTTTTAGCTCTTTATTATACTCCACTAGTGTGTGACCCGAGCTTTGCCCCGATTGATACTTTGAATAATTTTATTTTTATATTAGAAGCTTTAAAAGACTTATTAATTTATTTAACATAGGTAAATTAGAATACATTGACATTAATAATTTATTTTGGATTTTTTTGGTTTTTATTCTGTATTCTAATACATGTATGTATTTTCCCTACCTTATAAAAAGTACAAGATTACTCTTATGAATAGTGTTATGCCAATTATGCCCTTCAAAATGTGAATTTACATATATACCCTAATTAATGTGTATAAGTTTTTGTAATGAATAGTGTTTGGACAATTATACCATCTAGACTGCTTATTCACTGTCATTAATAATGATTACTTTTTTCTAAAAAAAAATATTAAGAATAGTGCATGGAATTTATACCCCTTAATATATTTGTTTATATATTTTTCAGATTAAAAAGCTATCAAGAACTAAATTTGTGATATAAGGTTTAATCGAATTGAAAGAGATTTCATCGAAATTAAAAAAAAAAAATCGAAAGAGAATTTGGATATGGCTAGGTATTGCGCACGCATCGCTCGCGTTAACTGCCCTAGTATATATAAATTTGGATTAATAAAACATGAATTAATTCTAGCTAATATGTTAATGCATTTGGTTTCCATTCAATGAGGTTATGAGTTGAAATCTCTTTGTATGCATTTTTAATTAAGATTGTGGCAAGATGCTAAAGGTTGTTGAATGATGATGTGGCGTTATACAGGTGTAAGAAAAGAAACACGTGGCACATACACAATTTTATAAATGTCTTTTAATATATAATACGAAGTATATATATATATATATATATATATATATATATATATATATATATATATATATTACAATGGTAAGAAAAAAAAGAAAACATTAGGAAACCCTCCTCACGAGGGGAATTCCTAGTGCGTTGGAAGAAAGGATGGGAAATAAAGAAGAATTATTACAAGGGACTATATCCATACTATCACTAACTAAATGACCAACATTTGCTATCCAGTCCGCTGCTTGATTTGCCTCTCGAAAGATGTGACGAATGTTATAGTTATCGAAATTGCTAAGAAGTGAACAAATGTCTTGAATAATATGATCAATTTGCCATGGTGCTGACCAGATGCCATTAACGGAGTTGATTACTAAAACGTATAGATATTAGTTATATGCATCCCTAACCCTAAGGGATGTGTGGTATTTTTTTTTTTTTTTTTTTTTGATAAAAAAAATCCATAAAATTTCAAAGTGATTTAGTACTGACAAAACTTAACTTATCTTGCAAATAATTGACCTATAGATTTTACCCAACATTATTTTATACGAGTACTTCGTATGGTTTAGGGTCTGTTCTCTACGGATTATTTTCAATTCACCTCCAATAAGTTCAGTTCAATTCAGTTTAGTTTAGTTCACTTCTTAATTTTTTTCTCTTATAAAATATTCAATTCAGTTCAGTTGAGTTCAGCTCCAATAATAAATTCAGCTCAGCTCAGCTCAATTCAGTCAATCATAACATACTCATATTTTATGTAGTATTTTTATGAATTCATCGAATGTTCTACTTCTACCCCCGTGATTCAACAACAAGAAAATTTTGTAAGCACTTTCACATACATCAATATGTGTACCAAACCACATCTTCCCTCGACTCATTAAAGAGAAAAATTAGGATGTACACTTGGCTACTAAAAATGGTTGAAAAGAATCTGGATCTTGGGAAATTTCCACCAAATTGCCAATGACTAACCACCATTAACATTTTAATATCTTGTAGTTATTATGTAGCTTAATGGCTTAAATGCTACGCTTGGAAAGAGCTTAGTAATTGGGACCACGACTTGGACGTCGTCATTCATTACCGCCTTATACACGGATTTTGCTTTGATCGCTTCTTCTTCAATTTATGTGGTTTGTCTTTGGGTCTTACTTTCAAAGTCTCAAGTTTTCAATACTTATAAACACTTCTTGACTTCTTGTTAATATTATTTCGTGTTTTTAATTATTGACTTATACTATTCAAAAAAAAAAAAAAATTTTGACTTATAACTTATACTCGTAAGTAATATTGCAACATTCATGAACAATTTTCCATGAATAATGATAAAATGCAAACTAATTTCTTATTTTTCTTATATAAGCATGTTTACGCAGTATTAGCTGTTATATATTCTATAATAAGTACTCCCTCCGTCCCCAGAACCACTAACAATGTTAGCGTATCTATATTGGCAAATACCGAACTTAGACCCATTGTGATTATTTAAGAATCGGTGTTTTTTCTGTGTGGCCGGAGTTACTTATTCATGGGATACTCGGTCGATTAAGGGTTACTCTCACACAAAAAACACGCTAACCGACTGAATAACCCATGACCAACTAAATTTCCCCTAAATAAGTAATCTTGAAATAAGTAACTCCAGCCACACGTTGTGACCAACACACGTATAATTTATTATTTTTTTTTTATCCAAATGAGGTTACAGAACCAAGAGAAAGGAAAATAGCAAAACCCAAAAAAAGTAAAAACAAAAGAAAAAAACAGAAAACAAAACTAAGTAGCTAGCTATGGAGGTATTAGACGAGGCATAGCCACGCCTCTAATATCCTCTTCCAAGATTCGACCAAGCTCCGTAGGAGCATTATTGAAGAAAACTAATTGAGAGTCCTGAAATACTCCACAGTTGGCCAACCAATCCACCGCACAATTGCTTTCTCGATATACATGTGTAATCTTGACTTTCCATCGATCATCCTCTAGCAGCTTCTGACAATACTTGATGTCTTGCACACATTCACTTCTCATCAAGTTCCTTTTCTGGATAACTTGAACACATGCCTCATTATCCATTTGAATTTCCAATTTGCCAATCTGAAAGTTTCGAGCTATTTCAAGACCACGAGTGAGGGAGAGAACCTCAGCTCTGAATGAAGAGCAGTAGCCAAAACTAGTTGCAAAATGCTGTGATTAAATTGCCTGTGTAGTCTCGAATAATGGCACCACCACCTGCTGGGCCTGGATTCCCTTTGGCTGCCCCATCGCAATTCATGACGTACCAACCATAAGGTGGGGCGTGCCAAGTGATGTTAGCAGGAATTCGATATTTCTTCCCTAAGCTAGGGTCCCTTGTAGCATCCCAGATCGCCCTTCTAGCCTCGTCATATCTGATTTGAAGGAATGCAACAAAATCAATAGGCATCTCATCTCGTCGATTAAAAACATAGCAATTACGCCATCTCCAAATCCACCACACACAAATACAAAAATATGTAGCCCATGAATCATCATTGATTTGGTCTCTTTCTGTTGCATTTTCAGTAATCCAATCTTTGAGGCTTCCTTGGCAAAATTTGTGCAAAGTATCCTCATTAACCGTCTTCTTCCACACAACTCTCGTTGCTGGGCAATCACACAAGATATGGAGAGTTGTTTCTTCTTGTGCTCCACAAATATAGCATCGAGGACTATCCGTGAGTTTGCGTTTGAATCTATTAAGACTGCTTTAGATGCGGTCATGACAGGCTAGCCAAAGAAAGGCCCTTATTCGTTGCTGAACAGGAGCAGACCAAACAACATCCCAACAATCTTCATCGAGAACATCCGTGTGGTGCTTCATAATGCTTATGACAGATTTGATGGAGAATTTACCCTTATCCCCTTCCTTCCAGTAAAGAAAATCACCCCAATTAGGATCAGGTCTGACCTCGAAGCTTTGGATTTTCTTTGCAGTATTCTGGTCGAGGAATGGCGCAAAGATGTTCCATCTCCAACCCTCACCTTCTTCCTACATCTCCTCGACGGTGGCACCTTCCAATTCCATAGGCATAGGCGTGATAGCGAGGCTACTAATAAGAGGCACATCCGTAGCCCATTTATGGTCCCAAAACAAAGTTTTCGAACCATTGCTAATTGCAGTCCTTAACCCTTCATTCAAGACCTTTGCGTATTCTGTGATACCACTCCAAACATTCGACATCCCTGCTTTAGGTTCAAACATATCCACATCACAACGGCCTTTACAATATTTAGCCCTTAAAACCCGAGACCAAAGAGCATTTGATTAAGAAAGAATTCGCCAACCTAGCTTGGTGAGAAACGCCGCATTAGCTTGCTTCGCAGAAAAAATTCCAACCCCTCCTCCTTTGTAAGACCTCCCAAGAGATCAGGTGAACACCTCGTTTCTCATCATTACCTCCCCAAATAAATTTTCGGGTTTTCTTATCAATTTCTTCACATATGGTCCGAGGAATCTTAGTCGATTGTATGGAGTAAAGGGCCATGGTAGAAATAGTAGACTTAGCAAGGGTAAGTCTACCGGCCATTGAAAGATATTTTGTCTTCCATCCCGCAAGACGCCTATCAATTTTTTCACACAAGTGTTGAAAGGTGGCTTTAGTAACACGGCTTGTGAGAGTTGGCATGCCCAAATACGTACCAAGATCATCAGTGTGTTCCATATGCAAAGCAGCACTTATCTCACGTTGTTGATCGAGGCTCATATTAGCTGAGAAATAGACCCTTGATTTTGCAAGACTAACTTTCTGACCAGAGGCACGACAAAACCTCTCAATGCAACTCTGAATAATTTGGGCTTGATCAACACATATAAAAATTTGTGTTTAATAATACAGTAATACATAGTTTTTTTTTTTACTAAAGTAATACATAGTTGAGATTATTTAAAAACAAAAAAAAGCGCCTTAATTGAGATTATTAAAACCATTTTTCTAAATTATAAAACTATCTTTACCAAACAAGATCTTAGAGTTGAGTTTGAACACACCAAGCTCTTCGTACATTTGTATTGTTGGTGACATGTTTCCTAAACTTGGGCTTACCGCTTACACTTCTAAGCCATCTAGGTTACGGATCCAATAATTAAATAAAAATAATAATAATAATTAAACGAAAAACAAACAACATTAAAATTCCAAAATCCCTGTTAAACCCTCTTTCACTCCTCTCCTCCATACTACCAGCCACCATCTACAAAACCTCTGCAAAACCCTAGGAGAGAGAAAATCTCCACTCTTTCTCCCATCAATGGCGTCCGACGCAATCACTGAACCAGCAACCACCACTGCAACGACGGAAGACATGGAACTCGAGAACCCGCAATCCGGCCCGAAGGATGATGTGAAAAGAGAGAGGGAAGAGGCGGATGATGCCGAGGTGATTGCGAAGAAGCAGAAGGTTGAGGAGGAGAAGTCTGTAGAAGAATCTAGAATGGAGAAGTTGGAAGAGGAGGGAGATGGGAAACCCGAACCCGAAGGCCCGGTTGTTCTCGGGCCTAAGACGTTTGGATCGTCTGTTGAGATGTTTGATTACTTTTATAAGTTGCTGCATCATTGGCCTACTAATATCAATTTTAACAAGGTATTGTAAAGTTTGATTCTTTTGGGTTTGATTGTTTTTCTTAATTATTTGATTAATTGTTTTTGGTGTTAGTATGAGTTAAATTTGTTAGTTTTATTGATTAATGGTGATTATATATATTGACTAGACTATGATTTTTGTAAAGTTTGGGAAATTTGATTTGTGTTTAATGTAGAACAGGGAAGAAAAAAGATTTAATTTGTATGTTTATATGATTTATTTCAGAAAATGAAGACAATTGTTTGAAAACTTAATAAAAAAAAAAAAAAAAACAAAAAACTTTGCTATATGGATGAATGTTTGCCTTGTGGACATGGTGTATAAGTATTTAGTGAAAATATACTAAGATTAGTTTTTGAATAATGGATTTTAGAAAAAGATTCTTCTTAATTAATATAACAAATTTAATTAACCTTTTTAATCAAAAATTTGAATTAAAAAGATAGTTGTAATTTGTTTTTTTTAGTCGATGGTCAATTTGGATGTGAAACTCTCCAGCTTCGAAACCTTTTCCAATTATTATCAATGTTAAGCTATTTCACAAGATATCGAAGTTTAAATGTATTTTCTAAGTTGATCAAAGACTCATTTTTTAATCTCTTTTCGTAAGAGATGCAATTTGATTTCCATTGGTTTTGATCTTAGTGAACAAAGGTCATTACTAATGTTTTGAACCCAATTAGGGTGGAAAGGAATTGTATGAATACCTTTGTAAGACATCTTTCAGTTTTATAGATTAAAATACAGGGATTTCCTTAAAATTAAATCTTGAATAACATCAATTTTGAGATGTTCAAAAAGAAAATAGCCTGTTTGCATACAATTTTCCTGCTTTATTATTTCTTAGCGACAATCAGTTTCTAAGGACATAAGGTCATTATAGGAATACTTTCAGTGAAAGTTTGGGTAGTTTCTTTCCATCTTTTTCTTTTTTGGAGTTGTCATGTTTGCGCAACTTCTTTCTTCCTTTATTTCTTTTTGGACGGAGGAGGGGATGTGAATGTATTGTGCCAAGATTTTGTAAATGGGATAACATGGTGAAGGTTTTGCGGTAGTTCCTTGTTTTAATTTGGGTATAAGTGTATAACAGCATTGCAGTGTAGTGGGAAGGGTGGCTTGATGGTGTTTAGGTTATGAAGGTTGTGGTTGGGAACTTGGGGAGGAGGGGGTTCAGACTTCAGACTTGGGGGCGTTTCAGATTTAGCTAGGTTGTGGTCAACTGAGGGGGGCTAGTCTTGTGCGTGTTGGGGGGTGGATGTTGTTTGTGGTGGAATTGTGTTGGTTGAGGAAGGTGGGCAGGTGGTCATAGTATGGGGGATTCTGGGAGTTTGATGAAGCCCTTGAGGGTCGTGGAAATCAGAGTAGGGAGATTTTAGGGAGCTGAATATTGAGAAAAGGGGAGCCGAATTCCAAGAAACGGCTAACAAACAGCCCCTTAGATCTTAGTTTTATACATGCCTTGAACCTTTGATTATCATTAAGTGGCTCTGGTCATTCCTTTGTTTGTTTCATGCTATGTTCAATGTAATCATCCTGTTCAATGAGGAATGGAAAAGATTAGCTTTATATTTGAAATATACCAAATCTCATCAGTAGGCTTGTGCAGTTATTTTATTGTTTCTTCTTTTTTGCTCATTTGATTGATTTTCAACTTGTATTTTATTTTTATGTCCTTATATATGATCCTGTTCATATGCCTCGGAACTCTGAAGAACATATACTAATTTACTTTCAATAGATTATACTGATATTGTCAAATTCCTTGTATTCCCCTCTTCCAGTATGAGCAATTGGTGCTCCAGGAGCTGATAAACAAAGGTCATCCAGAGCCGGAGAAGAAGATCGGCTCAGGAATTAATGCTTTTGAAATTCGCCAACATCCAGAGTGGAAAAGTCGCTGTTTCTTTGTCATAAGAGCTGATGAATCTGTAGAAGACTTTAGTTTCAGGAAGTGTGTAGATCACATTCTGCCTTTGCCAGAAAATATGAAGATTAAAACTGATGTGAACAAGGCATTGGGTGGTGGTAAAGGTAGTGGTGGCGGGGGAAGAGGGGGTGGGCGTGGTCGTGGTAGGGGAAGAGGTGGGGGAAGAGGGGGCAACAAGTTTAGAAGGTGAAAGCTGACCTAAGTTAACTTAGAGCTTGTAAGAGTATTATTGCCAGATATGCAGGTGCTACTATGCCTATATTGTTGCACCAAATCTATGTAATATCAAGTTTTGGCTACAATTTTATGAATAACTTCTTCCTTTAAGGTTATTAACTTGTGTGTGTGTGGATTTTTTTTACTTGCTATATTTCTCCATTGATTTTGGGAAGGATTGCAGTTGGTGTCACTGTCAACTGGTATTAAAGGGAAATGGCCGAATATTATTTTGGCATGGCCAAATCACTTTTATTATCAAGGCGCAATCTGCCAACCAAGTACTTCCTACGGAGTATATACTACCTCTGTTACAGTTTATGTGCAACGATTTGACATAAAGCAGAGAGGGAAAATGTCTTATCGTTGCACATAACCTGTAACAGAGGTAGTATTAATTAATGTATTATGCATTCCGGGGTAGGCAATGCAGCATTATATGACAGATAAATGATTTCCGTTGCCAACAAAGATGATTTTTTTTATTTTCTAAATTTTAGTTATAATTTAATTTTCGAAAATAATTTTAAAAAGATAAAAATAGATTTATATAAAAAAAAAATAATTACGTATCTTTAAAAAAAATACATTTATTTACAATTATACATACATGTATAGTACATTTAGGTTTTTAAAAATAAATTAAAAAAAAGACCAATCATAATATGACACATCATCATGTTATGGTGTCATTTTTCAAAAAATAACACAGGAGAAACATCCGTAGAAGACTAATTTCAGGAAGTGTGTAGATCACATTCTGCCTTTGTCAGCGGTATTACATGAAGTTAGGAATACAGCCTTACAGGGCAACAACCAACTATTTTGGCATGGACAAAATCCTACAAGTATGTAGGCAATGCAGCATTCTATGACGATGAATGATTTTGATTGTTGCAAAAATTTTCTCAAGCACTATTCTGCAGTGTCGATTAGGTTTTCAAATAACCCAAATAAAATTCAAGTATGTAGAGAATGAATTAAAATCAAGGGGAGAGAGGTCTTGAGTAGGCTAGAGTGCGAATTGGACTTCTCCAAATTTTAGCCGTCCCTAATAATGTTACTCCGTAGTTGTAACTACTCGTAATCAAGTCCATATGATGTACGGATTGTGAAGTCTCGAATTTCTTTACTTTTACAGTATTCCCTCTGTCCCTTAATACAAGAGTAAAGTAAAAATACGGTCCCTTAACTTTGGTATAAGTTTGATTTAGGTCCCTCAACTTTCAAAAGTCTGATTTTGGTCCCTCCACCACCACTGAAGACTTATTCCGGCAAAATAATTGATGACTAGACAAAGTTTAGGGACAAAATTGCTGAGTTGTCAAATGAAGGGAAAAGTTTAGGGACCTTGCCCATATGACGTGGCATTTTTTATTAATATTGGTGAAAGTTTAGGGACCTTGACAGTCCATTTTCCCCCAAAATGGGTATTAACTTAGGTGATATAATCAGAAGGCTCCATTTATTCCTTTAGAAATTAGAAGCCCACAAGAGTACTTTTCATCACAAAATTGTATTACGCCATTGTTGCTGATGTCGGGTTGGGAATTTGGCGAAACAAGGGAGCAAAAAGAGTTCAAGCTTGCGAAAGTATCATCTGCCGAAGGTAATGCCATCCTCTAATTTGGAAATTCTTATATGTGACATGAATTGTATAATCAGCACGAAAATCATTAAAAAAATTCCAAAGTCCCTAAACTTTAGTACAGTCAGCATTAGAAGTCCCTAAACTTTGGTCCAGTCAGCAATTAAATAATAGCAAGGTCCCTAAACTTTGCTGACTCATTCTTATAGCCACCACAATTGATGAGTCATTGGTGGTGGAGGGACCAAAATCAAACTTTTGAAAGTTGAGGGATCTAAATCAAACTTATACCAAAGTTTAGGGACCGTATTTGGTCTTTACTCCTTAATACAATGCCTCTTTCTCTTTATTATGTGAGGAATAAATGCGCAAAAGAGGCATTGTATTAAGAGACGGAGGGAATACTATATATCACAATCACAAAACCGTTGCTCAATGTGTCATGTACGACTCCATGACCAAAGTCATCCACCATCTTTCTTGGGATTTAGAGTAATTTTGCGCCTCCAGTAAATGTAAATGAATGCAGAATTATTTTATTCCACAAATTCAATCATCTTCATTATTCCGTTAAGATAATGATGGAACAGTGAATGTACATAAATGATCAATCAAAATGAATTGTACTAGTACGTAAATTCCATTATTTGTATGAGTGTGACATTGATTTTTGTTATTAATAGCACATTTTAATTTACAAGCCAAAACTGTTAAATTATTTATTTCAAGTAATCTTTTCCGATTTGGAGTACACTTTGTACAATTACCGGAGTATCTTTTTAGCCTGTCATAATAATTAAGAGTATCATTTTACATATTCAAGAAATAAGCATCTTTTTCCAACATTACACTCTTGTAAATATCAAATCTAATCCATCACTAAACTAAAAAGTATGTGTATATATATACTCTTATCCGAGTGTATAATTATAGTTGTAATTTATAACTCGTATTTTTAGATCAACAATTATATACATGTGTTAACATAGAATATATATCATACTCGTAATTTTTTTGGTGTTTAGAGAGCCACATGGACAGATGATGAGATTTAATCCTAAGATCTCTTAGAACCGAGGAAACTTTAACCACTTGAGCTATCCCTTACTCTCAACATAGAGCATAGTTTACTTATACATATACAAGTAGTATATAGATTGAATTTGTGAGCTATGTATCTCTATAAATAATGTACTACGTGTCTCTACTGCTAAACAATGGATATATCGTATACCTAAATGTTAGAATTGTACTAACAAAATACTTAGCACTTAAATACCGGAGTAAAATTTTTTTAGAAAATGCTCATTGAACAAATTTATTTGGAGAGAATTAAATCAAAGTACGGGAGTATATGGAGTATGTAATTTATGTGCACTAATAATTAATTAATCACACTTGGTACGATCCAATAATGAGTAAGACCACTCACTAATAATTCCATAACTTAACGTGGTAATTAAAAACCATCATATGCCGTCACATAAATTAAATGTAACAATTAGCAAAAATCTCTTAATATTCCCTTTTCATTTAGTATTTCTGTCGTATATGAACACTAGTATAAATATATATATATATCTAAACTGATCAAACTCGTGTTTTACGACCCTTCAAAGCCATTTTTTTTTTATAAATTACATTATCCTTCTCTCCCTTTTACTTATGTGGAGCAATAATAATCTTGCTCGTCGGTCTCTTTCAAAGAATGACGAACTTCACTCTATTCAATCTCATCAATATCTTGATCCCAATAAGTAAGGATTACTTGATTTTTCTTTTGTCTAAGTATTTAACATGTAAATATGTCATCCATAGTAAGTCGCACAACTTATAATTGTAATATGTTTTAGAACACATGATTCAACAATTGGGGATTTTTCTATTTTTTTCCTAACGTGACTAAGTACGTTGAACACGATTATACTTCTCGTTATTTGGGGTTTTTATTTTACATACTACTATAATAAACTCGGAGGTTCTAATTTTTTTTTTTATATAATTAATCGCATTTGGATGATTTGGATAATATTTTTTTTTTTCTTATTTCGGTAAAGTGGATATAATATTCCATGTGATTGGCAATACCAGCTTCCCTTGGATGTGAGCATGATGGATGCAACGCCGTTGATAGAATGCTTTCCAAATGATCCTACTTATCCTTTCTTTACATCCCTTGATATTGTGTCAAACTTCACTATTCCACATGTTATTGAAGGTAATGTTATTATTTACGTGTTAACGTGTATAGTAATTTACAATTTATTTATTTATTTTTTTTAATTATAATTTGGCATAAACTTATGCAATTGTATCTATATTCTAGTAGTATCCAAGATTTGTGGAAGAGTTGTCTTAATTTAGTATGAAAACGTACATGTACATTATACTCTTATGTACTCCTACGTGATCATTAGTAAAAAGGTCTATAAGATGGAAATTTTGTTTTTGATGGATTAGGCAAAAAATTCATGTTTTAAATGCGCGAATTTCCCTCACCCTATCATGAAAAAAAAAATAAAAATATATTAGTCACGTTTTGGTTAAATTACATACGTTTCAGTCAAACATAAAGTCTATTTGCTTTGCTTGATTATTATATTACTATTAGTACTGTACCACGGAGTAGTTTCCATATTTGTTTGTGAAGAATATCAACTCGCTAGTAGATTAATATATATAAAATCATAAATTTTTTAATTTTTGACACAAAATCACTAATAAGGATCCTAGTATGTAATACTACGTTCGTAACTATTGCATGGTCAATGTGCTTATTAAGCAAAATGTTCATGCAGACAACAGCACCATGTACAATGACTATGGACATGGATTTGAGGGGTTGCAAGACTTGGAGTTGGAGAGCGTGCCGCCGCCATTGGCATTGTGCAATGATGAATCTGATTATAGAAAGGATAATCTCCATGAAAACAAGATTAATAACGAGTTAAGATCATCTGAAGAACAAGAAAATTACAACAACAATAATAATAATAATAATAATAATAATAATAATAATAATAATTGTTCGTCTAAGGCACTTTCAAAGGAGATAATTAGCCAGTATTTTTACATGCCAATAACAAGGGCAGCTAAAGAACTTAACGTTGGCTTAACTTTGCTCAAGAAAAGATGCAGAGAGTTGGGCATTCAAAGATGGCCTCATAGGAAGCTCATGAGCCTCCAAACTTTAATCAGGAATGTTCAGGTAATTAATTTTATTCTAATTTGTTGCTAGCTAGGTAATTTAATCATTTTTATCATTTTATTAATTATCACATTAATTTTACGTACAATTTCCTTATATCTCGTGAATATTAACAAGGTCCATTAACAAGAAAGAGTTATGTGACCATAATGCAACTTGTGACACTAAATGAGCAAGTGCTTTAAGAGTTTAGGTAGGTTACACTAAATACTATACCGATATAGGTATTGATGATCAAGTACATGTTAAAAGATGACGACAAAGAAATGATTTTAAATTAAATATAAGGACAATACATTTTTCTTTATCGAACAAACTTTGCAGCTTTTACTGTCTCTATTTGAATTTAACTGTCACATTTATATTAGTCTAATATAATGTGCATTGTCACGGTAAGTTTGATTGATTCAATTGTGCCACGAATATATACGTACGTGTAGGAGATGGGAAAGGAGGGAGGAGATAAAAATGAAGCAAAGCTAAGAGAAGCCATCCAAATTCTAGAGCAAGAAAAGAAATTGATGGAAAAAATGCCTGACCTACAACTTGAAACTAGAACAAAGAGACTTAGGCAAGCTTGCTTTAAGGCAAATTACAAGAAAAGAAAGATGATCAACAACTTGAATTACGATGTAAGCTCCCAATCTTCTTCTTCTTGTGCTAGCAACTCAACCGATTACACGAATTTTGGGACTAGCAAGGGTGATGATCAATATGGAGATGATGTTGTGGATGCTATGGATGACGTGAACTTTTCTTACTTTTGCTCATGATCAATTTGTTCATGGTGATATAAGTTTAGTTTTAAAGGGCATAATAACAAGAGTTACATCTTGTAACTCTGTTGCAACTTTTGTTTAGTTTACCTTAATTTAGATTATGGAAGGAAAGAAAAATGGTAAGTTGATGTAGTTTTTGCTTGGATGTTTTTCTTATAACTTGTTACTTGTAGCAATTAGTACCAATATATCTAACCTTCCAACTATAATATTCTTATTGTTAAAACTAAAAAATAAAAGTAAAACTCGTATGATATATATCAATTTAGTATGGTATATTGTACCAATAACTACGCATCCAATTGATGATTTTATTTCTTATCTTAAAAAAAATCCAAATGAAAGAGTTCGTATTTAGGAAAAATTGCCTAGAATAATCCGACCTTTAGCTCATCCGTCCAAAATAATTCTTCTTTTCGATTATTTTTTAATAATCTGACCTTTATACCTCCTCCGCTTTAAATAGTCCCAACCGGTCATCAAACTTGTTATTACAAGTTGCTAGACACATGTCAGCTTATGATGTCTAAAAAAAATAAAATTGAAAAAAAAAAAGAAAGAAATTAAAAAAAAAAAAAGAAAAAGAAAAAAATAATAATAAAAAAACCCAAACTCAGATTTGGCAGCCCAGCCACCAGCCTCTACCATATCCCTTCCCAACCCCCGTTTCCGGCCGACCTGAAGCCCATCACCAGCCCGCAACAGCACCAAAACTGCAGCGACACTGATGCTGCTCCTCCTTCGCAAATGCACACTACTAAATCTCGACAATAACCCTTACTTAATCCAACAATCCATCATTCAGGGTTTAAAATTGTCACCGGCCTTGAGCTTGGTGCATTAACCCATCCTTCCTTAAAAACAAGTTCTTTACAGTTTCTCCGTTTCAAAAACACAATCATGACATGAACTGTCAGTAAATGAGAAACGAATTGGGATTTTACTACATTTCCATTTGTTAGAATTGAACTAATAAGGAGGGAGTAGTAGATTAGTAATGGTCCAGATAACCAATGTCGTATGGCCATATATAATTCAACCCCATTAAATCATCTCAATTGTATAAATACTCTTCTTAGATAAAAACTATGTGTAATACTTTGAGAGTTTCTGATCTCCAAGTTCTTAACTTTCTACAAATTCAGCCCCAAAATTAATTTTCAGTGGTTGGGCTGGGAAGAGGAGGAGGTTCAGTGGTTGGTCTGGGTAGAGGAGAACATTTCGATGGTTAGGCTGGGTAGGGGAGGTGGTTTCGGTGGGGTCTGCCGGAAAGAGTTTCTTTTTCTTTTGTCCAATTATCCGGTGACACGTGTGCAACACAATCCCAAATTACAAATGGTAACTTGTTTAGCCGGTTTCAAGTCACTTGGGACTATTGAGAGCAGATCGGATATAAAGGTCGGATTATTAAAAAATAATCGAAAAGTGAGATTATTTTGGGCGGATGAGCTAAAGGTCGGATTATTCTGGGTAATTTTTCCTTGTATTTATCATAGAATTGTCATATATATTGTAAAATTTTATGTAAGAAGGTGTTTTAACTCAATTATTCGTTTGCAATGTTTAAGATTAATAAAAGGAATGACAAAAAGTACAATTTCTACTAGGTGTTGATACAAATACTTTAGCTGCTATCTAGATTTAGAGTGATTTTATCACTAATCTTGATGAGGAGTCTTTAACAATTAACAGGGTTAAAGTCTTAACTGAGCTTTTGAAAATAAAATCATGCTCAAGACTTTCAAGTGAAGTCGTGAAGAAGCATAACTTTTTGGTGCTAACAAAAAGCATAAACTGAGAATGCCGACTTTTCTCTTGTAATTTCTTTCTTTCTTTAATGTAGATGTCAACTAATTTAGTTGGTTAAAGTTTAAAGAATTAATAACCAAGATTTAAAATCAATTGCCGTCTACTAATTTGAATATTATATTTATATGAGTCTTCCTGTAATCCCGTCTACTTATATAAGTTCAAATATTGTATAACTCTTATTAATAAAAAAATTACACGTAGAACCTGTTCACATTTACTTAATTTTAGTTCAGTTCAGCTTAGTTCGCTCCAATCAATTCAACTCAATTCAACTCCAATCAGTTCATGATACAAGAGAAATAAGAAGAAAAGATATTTTAGTCGAGAGAATCTTTCTCTTAGGGTCATGCCTTATTAATGCACCTTAGGTTATAATTTTAATTAAGAAATGAATTAACAATCCTATCTCTCTTCTCTTCTTTCTCTAAACTTCTTCTTCCTCAAGTTTCCTTTCCTCCATTTTCCCCTGTTCTGGTATTTTCTTCTCGCACTAAACCCCCTTATCAGTTCAGTTTAATAAATGTGAACAAATCCGTAAATTAAAAATGTGACCGTTTAGAAAGACAAACACTTGTGAAAACTTACCAAGTTTAGGCGCGAAGTCTAGTCGACTATCCCAGCACCTATGCCTATGAGCTATGACCCCAACTTCCCTCCTCCGTCGTCCTTCTTCCGTCACCTCCATTTTCTTCCTTCGTCTCTTCTCTTCATCTTCTTCCTCTTCTCTCTCTCTTCTCGAAGAAGACGACTCTGCAACTCTTCCCAACTTCATTCCTGAACAACCCAGTTTTCAAAAACATAATCAATGGCGGCAAACCCTAGAATCCCACCTCCAAAGAAGAGAACACTTGTTTTCTCTCTTACAATCTTGTTCTACTCATACCCATTTCCTTCAACTCCATACCCAATTCATCTGCACTGATCTTATTCAACATCCTCGTCTTTCTCTCAAGTTCCTTGCTCGAGCTGTCAGAATTTGCCCTCAGAATGTTGGGTACCTTTTTCGAATTTTCAACCAGATTTTGATGCCTACTTCTTGGCATTGTAATACCATGATTAGGGCTTTTTCTTGTAGTGAAATCCCTTCTGATGGGGTTAGGTTTTATCGGATGATGAAGCGGGAAGGTATCAAATCGAATCAGCTTACCCTTTCGTTTTGTATTGATTGTTGTACTAAGAATTCTGCTTTGATTGAGGGAATGCAGATTCATAAGAGTGTTTTGGTTGATGGGTATGAGAGTGATTGTGTTTTGATGACTTCTTTGATGGAGTTGTATTCGGGTTGTGGGCGGTGTGATGATGCGTGTAAGGTGTTTGATGATATGCTTCAAAGAGATGCGGTTGCTTATAACGCGTTGATTTCTTGTTTTGTGAATAATAAGAGGACTAGAGATGCTTTGTCTGTGTATAAATCTATGCTGACCCTGGAAAGAGATTGTAGACCTGATGAAGTTTCTTGCTTGCTATTGATTCAAGCTTGTGGTGAATTAGGCGCGGTAGATTTTGGTAGGAGTGTTGTGAATTACATGGAGAAAAATGGTTATGGTATGTCAATGAGGCTAAGTAATGCTCTTATTACCATGTATTCGAAATGTGGGTGTGTGGACGATGCATATTGTATCTTTGAAAGAATGCCTACAAAGAACTTGGTCTCGTTTAGTTCGATGATATCAGGCTTTGGGATCAATGGGTATGGGAAACATGCCATTGAACTGTTTAGGGAGATGCATAGGATGGGCATTGCCCCTGATGCTAAGGCTATTACCGCGGTATTATATGCCTGCAGTCATAGAGGGTTGCTGGATGAGGGTTTGCTGATTTTTGAAAAGATGACTCAGGAGTATGGGATACATCCGAATATCCATCATTATGGGTGTGTTGTTGATATATTAGGCCGTGCTGGTTCACTTGACCAAGCATATGATCTTATTGTATCCATGGAAGATAAACCGGACATAAAAGTTTGGAGGACCTTGCTCATGGCTTCTAGAATGCACAAGAATTTTGGCCTGGCAGAAAGAGTGATTGAGCATATAACGGAACTTAAGGCCCAAGAGGCAGGGGATTATATTCTGTTGTTGAATACTTATTCTTCAAATGGCAAATGGGATAAAGTAAGAGAACTAAGGAAATTTATGGAAGAACAAGGAATCCTTACAGTGGGGTGTAGTACTATTGAAGTGAAGGGAATGGTGCATGAATTTGTTGTAGGCAATGTTTCGCATCCACAAAACAATGATATTTATGAAATGTTCAATGAAATCTTGCAACAATTGAAGATTGCTGGATATGTGCCAGAAGCATCATCAGAATTACACGACTTAGATTTGATTGAGAAGCAAACTGCAGTCTCTTTTCATAGTGAAAAACTAGCTATTGCTTTTGGAGTCCTCTCTACTCCCCCTAGCACAACAATTAGAGTTGCCAACAGTGCTCAGATTTGTGATGATTGCCACAACTTTGCTAAGGTTTTTTCTGCTGTTTATAATCGAAAAGTGATAATCAGTGATCCAAACAGGATTCATCATTTTAGAGAAGGAAAATGCTCCTGTGATGACTTCTGGTAGGTGCTAGGCAAGTAGTGGTACGCCATGAAGTTTACGAATTATGATGTAATGGAGCAGTTATATGATCTACTTCCATATTGAGGATAATACTTGAAACATACTAGTAAATTAACACTTCAAATTATAGCTAACTTGCTGACAGAAACAACTTTTCTTGGGTTGATGTATAATTGGTAGCTGTGTGCTGTCATGGAGTATTTTTCAATCCTATGATACTCTTATGATTCTTATGAATTTGAGAAGCACATATTCCAGAAGAGAAACTATATGAATTGCAGCTGTTCGTGCACTTTCTTGACTTTTATAGTTTTATCTATATGTTTCTATTTATGGGAACTAGTCTGTTAATTGCAGGAACAACTAATATATACAGAAAAATATTTCTCAAATAAAAACCAGAAAATCAAACAGTTTGTTCTTAAAAATGAGAATTTTTTAAACCAAATGAAGCCTCTTGCCGAACTTAGCCTTGCACAAGTATCAAATGCTGCATGTTTTATTACTTCTCTTGTAAATTAGTTTGGTGGACTGTGTGAACTGCAGACTGATAAGCATACACAATTGTAAGAGTTAGAATTACAAATATGAATTATTGTGTCAATCTCCTCAAATTTATGTAGTTACAGGTTGCTTGTGGACAAAAGCCACCCCTTTATCAATACTTGCCTTGAGTTCAGGCTTTAGAGCCTCCAACGCCTTGGCTTCAAACTCAGTCAATCCCTGCAATTCTGAGGGAATGAAAGCCTCAACACCTTTCCTCCCAAGCTTAATCCGTGAGGCAAAGAATGGAAGCTCAGTCAAATTTGACTCTACGTAAGCACACTCATAAACATCTGCATCTCCATCCAAAGCCCTCAGAGATGACTCCACAAATCTCGCAGCAGCATATGCCATTGACAGTGTAGCAGAACCTTCTCCAGCCTTCGCCTCCACCACCTCTGTCCCCGCATTTTGGATTCTTAGAGTCAATTCTTGCACTTCTTCATCAGTGAAACTCACTGATGGCCTTGTTTTTGACAGGATGGGCAGAATAGTGATCCCGGCATGCCCTCCCACCACGGGAACATCAACATCAATCAGCTTCAAGTTTTTCTTCTTAGCAACAAATGTGTTTGATCTTACAACATCTAATGTGGTAACCCCAAAGAGCTTCTTTGGGTCGTAAACTCCCTTCAGCTTCAGTACTTCTGCTGCTATGGGAACCATGGAGTTCACTGGGTTAGTTATTATGTGGATGAATGCTTGAGGGCAGTTATCAGCAACAGCCTCAATCAAACTCTTGACAATACTGGCATTTGTGTTGAATAGGTCATCCCGAGTCATACCAGGTTTCCGTGGGACTCCTGCAGGGATGACTACAACATCCACACCCTTCAAAGAGTCAGCAAGCTCAGAAGTCCCAGTAAAACCGATCACTTTAGCTGGTGTATTGCAGTGAGCAACATCTGCCGTAATTCCTTTCACATTGGCTATATCATAAAGATTTATGTCCGAAACTAAGGGAGACATTTTGACCAGAAGCGAGAGTGGCTGTCCAATTCCTCCTGCAGCACCTAGGATAGCCACTTTGTAATAAGATGCTTGAGGATTTAAGTGATGTTGGTAATTCTTACAGTACTTTTGAGATCTTGGAGCAAAAGTTCGTACTAGAGCTGCATTACTTTCCCTTCCTAAGAAAGAAGTTTCTGATTCACAGGTTACATCAGCAGCAGCCTTAAGGCCACTGAAACCTCTGAGAGGGTATTGGGAATTTACAGTTATAGTTGCTGGTTTTATCTGATGAGGAAGGTTGGGTTTAGGATTGACACACGGGGATGCAATCGAATAAATCGATGCTGCTCTTGCTGCCATTCTGGATTCCTACAGAACCAATAAAACCCACATATTGGCACAAATTTAGAAGCAGTATTGATCATATTATCTTAGAAACTGTGAAAACTGTTTATGACAGCAAATCAATTACTTGGTTGCTATTGGACTATTGGTACTATACTACCTTGAACTTCCTCCTTTTCTATCATCTATTAATGCAACAATGTATTATTATAAATCACTTTAAACTTCTTATGCAATAAACTTGTCAGTTTCCAATATCAATACAGTAACTTGCTTGTAACTAACTAGTCTAAATACTAGTATCTTTTCTGAATACAAAATTGCAGTACCCTTTTATTCCAATTACAGCTCACGAAAATCGACCAATAATGAAGTTAAAAGAAAAGAGAGAGAGAGAGAGGGAGGGAGAGAGAGAGAGAGAGAGAAACCTGGTAAAGGCAAACTGTAGGCAGGTCCTTAGTATTCGAGCGGTTGGAGTTGGAGCAACAAACAGGCAGCAAGATGAGCAACTACACACGGACCTCTGTTTGTTTTTTGGCCTTTTTCAGCTATCTACATCTACCAGTTTCTAAACTTTATTGTATGTTTTTTTATATGATTATTATTTTTTATATGTGAAGGAAATTCTCTGTTTGTTGATATCATGATATAGCAATGATTAACATAGACCATAATCACATATTGTTAGCTTCAGTAGTTCCGTACCCACTACCCAGCCCAGCCCTGCTCCTATTGAGCCTATTGGGCCAATATATTGGGTAGAGCTCGCCCAAAATATATTTGCCCGCCATTTAAAGTGGATGAAAAAGTCGGGTTGATATGGGATCAAGCAAGATAACTCATATATACTTCCTCTGCTCACTTTTAGGTGTAACATTTAGACCTTCTTACTTATTAGTGTTGGATATTTATGTTGTAAATATTTTGTATTAATGAAGAATTATGTAGAGTAGTGTCGTATGACAATTTGTATGACTATTGGATTGTATTTTTGGATAATTGTAACTCTTCATTGGTCATTGTTAATGTGGATAATTGTATTATTTCATTATTAACTATTCATTAGTTATAATGGATAATTGTATCTTTTCATTACTTGCATCTTTTCATTCACGTTTCTTTGTCTATAAATAGTGGTTGGTTGTTTTGATTTATGAAGAGAGAATATTAGTTTTATTTACTCTCTCAAGAGACACATGCATATAGTTGCGGTTACTCTAATCTAGTTTGTTCGCTGGTTTCTTATAATTACAATACCATTTTATAAGAAACGAAACCCGTTCTATCCTGGGAGACAATTGCTTAATAACCTTGGGTATCGTAGAGGGAGCAAAATTGTCTTAAGGACACAATGTGATTTGTTGGGCTCGGGTCATAATATTTTACATTTGAATCAAGTATAAAGGTATGTGTAATGTTTAATTTGTTTTATATATTATTTGATACTAGTTTCGTGTAGTATCAATAACAATTAGTGCATAATTTTAACGCTTTATATCTCTAATTACAAATAGCTAAATTTGATATTTTGAAAACATACACAAAAAACACAAACTCCTTCACTCAGTTTTTTAAGCTAGCCTCACCTCTCTTGTTAGCCAGCTATGTATGTAAGGACTGAGTATTAAAAAGTACTTATCAACACCATCTTATCCTATCTCATTGTCTGTTGACCACAAAAAATAGAAATTAATCAAATAATTGATCAAAAAATTTACATGGCAAATTTACTAGCCATTGGCCTAATAGTTTATTAATTATGTGAGTAATATATTTTCCAAATTAATTTCAAGTCCAAAATTGACAACAAAGTATGCTGTACAATCATATCTAACTCTATACTAAATCCTTCTATTTAAAGCTTATTAATACAGAGTATTTTGATAGCTAACTAACTTTGTACAAGGCTACTACTATCTAGTAACTAACTTCTCTGTGACCTCTGCCTCCACAAACACTGAGCAACCCTCTGCACTGAATCCTATTCTGTATGTAGCCGCTGGTTGTATCTCCCGTTGAGCACATCCTCGGTGTTTCTTCTTATGTAACAAATCGTACATTGTATATATGTTCATTATTACACATGATGGTCAAGACTTGCGAGTCACGACGTGTGGAGGCAACAGCTTCCTACATGGTAATGAGAGTAAAGTAACCTTGTTCACTTTCCTACTGTTATACATAGCTAAAGAAAGTGTGTTCTAAGTAACACCAATTTTTAAAAGCATAGCTCTTATACATAATGCGATGATCCAGAAAATTACCATATTGTTACATGTTTCATACTGATCAGACTTCTGAGGATCATCCTCATCTTACATAATTACACAAGTAACAAAACCAGTCTGTGCTTGGATGTCAAAGAGACTTATATCGAGAATGCCATGAATGATAATCTCCTGCATTATTCAATTCCCTACAAAGATTTGGCCCAACAGAGGGATACAATGGGTTTTGAATGTCACAGTGACAGTTTTACAGTAGAAGTAAAGCAATATCAAAAGTTGAAAATGCAAAATATACATAATTCATTACAAATTCAGCCTCGAGTATCCTATTAAAACCAGATTTCGCTACTTACATTACAAGTTTTTGAAGCACCCCAGACCGGAGTTATCAAGAGTGCAGTTGATATCAGAAGAATATCACGGCTCTCAAGCATCAATCTTCTCCATCTCTCTTCTCAACCCATACGCTCTCACCAAACTCCCTACTGTCCTCACTGCAAGCTTCAAGTCATCCAATGGATTCCCAGGAACCACAGTCTTATACAAGTAACTGTCAAAAGTCATCTTCTGGACATATTCATCCGCACACATCTCCACAAACGCTTCCCTAGCAGGATTCGAGCGGTAAAACACCTTCTGCAGCACATCCAACACCTTGTAAGTAGGCCAGTACTTCTTGTCCCACTTCTGCAAGTACTTTCTCAAGTCTCCTTCATCAACCAATCTCTTTCCATTCTCAGAACCCTCCACAATCGCCTCTGCACACATCCTTCCGCTCTTGGCTGCAAAGTATATCCCCTCACCTGAGCATTTTGTCACATACCCAGCAGCATCCCCAACCAATGCTACTCGCCCTTGAACACGTTTTGGGCGAGGGTGCTCAGGGATGGGGTGAGCTTCCACTCGGATGATCTTGCCCCCCTCAATCTTGTCCATGGCTCGTGTTCTTGTTGCTGATTGGAACTTCTTGATGTCCGACTTGTGGGTCACAGTCCCTGTGCCGACTGCTACGTGGTCACACTTGGGGAATACCCAACCATAGAAGTCTGGTGAGACATCATCCCCTACATACATTTCAGCTAGGTCCTCATAATAGGTCATCTTTGAGTCAGGTATCCTGATACGTTCCTGTAAATGATGAAATCGTATATAAGTCAAGTTTTTCTTAGAAAGTTTATACATGCTATTGAATCATCATTTTGTAATCAATTAGATGTATCAGCAAGGTGTCCAAACAGAACACTTATATCATGACTAAGAAATTTAAGTTCAGGGTCCAAGACATCTCTTCTTGTAATGAGTTTAAGATCATTACTCCATCAAATTAGTAAATTACCACTTTCTATAATCGATCTTAAGATATTTATTTCAGATAATTGGTTCTATGATGTGAAAATCCTGAAAGAACAGCATTTTAGTCAATAACTAATCACATTTTCTTGTTCAATAAATGGACATCAAATGCAATTGGTTACCAAAATTGATCACGACAACATGATACTAACCGTTACCTTCCATATTATCATGGGTAGATTATCCATAATTACCATCCACCAACAACTAATTATGTACTTTGTAATTTTCTCAATGCATATTATAACCAACTTACGCGGTTAGGCCTTAGTTAATAGCAACAAATATCTTCAACAATTATGCTAACAACTAACAAGAGTAACAACCGAGAGTGAGGGATAGCTCGGTTGGTTAGAACTTCCCTCCCAACAAGAGTAACAACTAACAAATACAAGTACTTATTTTTCATGTCATTCCCATATCAGGTCAAATCCGATGTAATCCAAATCGAGCAAACCAATATAACTGAATACCATAAGAATTGAATCCAATAAAATACTACCTGAAAGGCAATAGCATATTCGTAATCACCAGCAGAAATAGACTTAGCAACCCTGGAATTAGCCCCATCAGCACCAATCACAGCATCCACTTCCAAAGTCCGCTTCTCACCAGCTCCGCCCGTCTTACCATCATAAGCCGTGTAATGCAGCTGGTAAGGAGCATCGGACGATTTTGGCATATCCATTTTTAAGAACAAACCATTGATAACCGTGGCACCGGACTCGGTCGCCCTCTCACGAAGGTACGCATCAAGAACCTCTCGCCGCACCATACCAATGTACTCGTGCGGCTTAAGGGTACGACCAATGTCAACTGCCACATTTGAGGGTGAAATCATCTTCATTTTTGTCACTTTTCTGTCTATTATGTCTAATGGTAGGTCGAATTCTCCTACCATACATAATGGTATTGCTCCACCACATGGCTTGCAGTTGTCCATCTTTCGTTCGATTAAGAACGTCTCGATCCCTCCTTTTGCTAGTGTCTCCGCTGCACACCCTCCTGCTGGTCCACCCCCTATCACCGCCACCCGCAGGTTGCGCCCTGTCAGCTATTTTGGCGCTAACCCATTAGTCAAAATCATCTCAACCAAAAGCTTAAACTAATAATTAACGCAGTTGATAGAGGCCAAAGAATATATTTTATATTCTATCAATCTTTACAATAATTAACTAAATAATTAATCAATAATGTCTAGACGACACATTGGCAAAGACTTACTGATGTACAAATTATGTTCATTTGTACTAAAATAAATTAATCATGGGCTTTATAACTATCCGCTTATATATTTTATGAGTGGATAAATTAATTTGTTAAATAACATGAAATGCATAGTCTATTTCTACTATGGAAATGTGACAAATTACGCGAAACATTCTAAAACAGTATACGTGACTAATAATTATGGACGGAAAGGAGTAAGAGAAATGACAAGATTACCTTGGGGCTAGTGATGCTAGCCTTGATTTTAGGGGAAATCTTGATGGATTTGAAGGAGGTGGTTTCATGGGTGGTGGAAGGTGTTGATTGGCGGAGGCCGGTGAAGGGCTTGAAAGCCATAGAGGAAGCCATTGGATGTTTGAGGCGGAGAGACAAAGAAAGAGAGTGTGTGAGACCAAAGTTAGAACTTTTTTTTTTAATTTTAAGTTAGTTTGTATTACTAGTGATATCTTTGTGATTAGGATATGGTTTGGGATATAAGTGGGGTAGAGGACCGTTGGATTGAGGGGAATGGAGGGTGAGGATTGATTTGGGAGATTTTGGTGATGGGTTGTAAAAAAGTGTACGTTGCTAGATTTCCTTAGTTTGGGATGGTTGATATTTGGCCACGTTAGTAGAGGTACTTGTATGAGCTCTGCAATTTGTCCATTGTTAACATCCTCTTGTTAACAAATGTGTATTCACCAATGCATGATTGCCACGTGTTAGGTGACATTCTTCTCCTATTTTCACCAAAAACAAAATTCAATATTTCCCCTTCAAAGAATAAATAAATAAGAGTAGCAATTCTTTACTAGAATTCCGTTTGAATACACAATCATACAACTACTTAATCCCTTTCATATAATTGCATCATTTTAATTAATACACGTTTTATTAAAGAAGAGGGAAAATAATGATAAAAAGATTAATCTAATCCTTTTTCACTTGTAAAAGATCTATTCAATTACAGTACCTCCATTCATCTATTTTATCTCTTTGATTATCAAACGGACTAACATAACCCTAATAGTAGGAGCCATAACCACTGTATTCCACCCGCCCCACCATTTCGCCAGGTGTAGAACCTAACCACTTTTATTTAACATTAACAACATATGTTTCTATTCCCTTGATTTTCACTACATGAACTTACTTGAACTTATCTGAAGTTATTAGACCTTATTAAAACTTAATTATTTCAGTTGTAATTTGTATTTGGGTAACCCTTATCGGAACTTATTAAGTCTGATCTGAACTTATCAGAACTTAACTGAATTTATCTGAACTTATTACACCTGAATTAAGTGAAAATAAGGTGAACAGAACAGACCTTAACTCGTATCTATTATGTGTAAAGAATATGATGTGTTTTTTAAAATAACAAAAACATCATCTGAGCCACAAACTAATTAGTTAATAAAATAACACAATTACTAAGGAAACCTTCATCATTTAGAGTTTATAGCAACAATTAAAATCAAGTCTAAAAATTCAAATAGTTTGTTGTCATTACTTCCAATTGTAATCATAATTATAAAGTCAGAGAGTTTGTTATTTGTTTTTAGTGTTGATTATTAGAGTTGATTAATGTGGTGATTGTAAAGTGATGATGTTACAATAACATCACATAAATAATATATTTAATTAAGGAAAATTTGCAAATTGCAGCCATTTAAAGTTTGTATTTTGCAAATTGCAGCCTTTTAAATTTTTTTTTTGCAAATTGCAGCCTAAAAGTTCGTATTAATTGTAAATTGCCGCCTGATTCAATTTTTTCATCGGTTTCCACGTTGAAAAATCTTCGGTTAAAGTTTTAGGGGTCATTTTACATCTTAAGGACCCGAATTGAGCTCAGAATTAACAAAAAAATAACGTAAGTGTCTCATATTTACAGTTTCCTACAAATCGATACATTTTTGTTACGCAAAACGAAATACTTATGTTATTTTTTTGCTAATTCCGAGCTCAATTCGGGTCCCTAAGGGCTAAAATGACCACTAAAACCTTAACCGAAGATTTTTCAACATGTAAACCGATGAAAAAATTAAATCGGACTGCAATTTACAATTTATACGAACTTTTGGGCTGCAATTTGCAAAAAAAAATTTAAATTGCTGCAATTTGCAAAATATAAACTTTAAATGGCTGCAATTTGCAAATTTTCCTTTAATCAATGACATGAATACACACTAAAAAAATACTCGGTACAAAAAGGTATTTTTCTTGTTGTGCCATCGAAACAGCTACATCTCCAGCAAACAATTTTACAAATGAAATTTGCAAACAAACTTATTTTGGTATTTTCTTTACCCCGTATTAGATTTTAAATTTATGATGGTACATAATTATAGGAAAGTTTTTTGGATATCAATTGTTATTTAATTAGAAAAATTGTATGTGAAAGGGCCAAGATAAGTACTTGCGTGCTAAGGAACATAATCCACTCAGTACCTTAGAAGCGAAATACGCCACTAGTGGTACAAGTTTTCTAGTGACGCACGCCCCCAAGTTTAACACAACTTCCCTCATAATCACTCAGTACCTTAGAAGCGAAATACGCCACTAGTGGTACAAGTTTTCTAGTGACGCACGCCCCCAAGTTTAACACAACTTCCCTCATAATTTGTACAACCGAACTTGAAGGATGGAATTGGTATACGAGTGGACAAGACAAGGAAATAAAAAAAAATCTTGCCTTCCACTCCACACACATGAATAGCCGAGATATCGCTCCTTGCTTGCGACCTATATCTCGGCTTTGCGCTCCTGATGCACACATAAATGTACTCAAGGTCGTTGCAATTATTTCGGGATCAGGGCCCTGTTCTTAAAAATAAATAAGCCCTTAGTCGTTTGATAAGAATAATAAAATTTATTGTCATTGTTACATTATAAAATATATTGTCATTGTTATATAAGAAGATAAATGACTTTTTTTATCTTGAAATTCAGGCTAGTACCCTTCCAGGGATGTTGAAGTGGAATTAGGTTGAAAATAACTTTTTTTCTAGTTGAAATTTCTTGAGTGGAGAATTAGGCAATACAATTTTTCATGGAATTGAATTGGTATAATTATGAAATTACTAATTTGAATTGATGGAAGAATATGGAAAATTGTAGAAACTAATATAGAAGCTTGAATTGAAAGAGAAAAATGAGCATGAGAATTGGTAAACGTTTTTTTACTTTTAAATTGATGTCATTGTTACAGAATTGGTAAATGAGAGTAATATGCTGAGCATTAGAAACAAGAAGGCTCTTTGCAACATTTAAAAAAAAAAAATTAAGAATTGAAAATTAACATAAAATTAAACCTTCTTTAAATTGGGGCACCGGCATGCATTCAAGCTATCGCTCACTCGTGTGCAAGCTATAGCTTGACTTTGCCGCAAGTCCGCAACCACGTGTGCAATTGAGCTATTACTCGATCACCTGTGAGCTATAGCTCGACCTTGTTTTTGCATGTCATCACCTAGAGAACGACAACTTCTTAGATAGCGCTCGATAAGAACTTCCTCCTATTTGCATTACTATTGTCATAACTCCAACATGCACAATTAACAATGCAAAAGGTGCAATAATCACCATGTGTTAGTTGCTTTAATTTAATAACTATACGAAATTTCTTAGATAAGCAGTTTTGTCATTAAAAAAAAAAAAAAAAAAAGTGCAAGTAAAATTGGCAAGTGAGCACTAATTAAAAGATCAACCAAACTCTTGTTCCAGTCTTTACGCATGTAATCTAACAATCTAAGTTGGCATATTGGGCAATGACTAGTACTAGTGTCTATCAGTGGGTTTCCTATCTATAATTTCCCAAAATAAAGGTAAAACCAGCTTCATTAGACAAGATCTTTTTTTCAAGCCAATTGCCTTATTAACTTTTGACAAAATAGCCTTTATGTCTCCTAATTTCTACATTAATTGGTACTGCTCTTGGAGTCTTGGACATTAAACAATTGGATATTGCTAATTGATTAAGTCACAATATTCGTTCTTTGAACTAGCAGTTTATTGATTATTGCTTTCTTTGTAAGCTCTAGTTTAATTAAGACAAAGGGAATTATCTTTAATTTCTTGTAATGGCCGAAATGTATAATCGATTTGAACACGAATTATTTGAAAGCCATACACTAGAACAAAGAGACTACAAACACCTTGTTAATTATGTGAATCTTATAATGTATCATACAATTATATACTTGTACAACATACTAGTAATTTTACTCAAAAACGCATAATATTATCCCATAATTTCTCTATCAAGCCATTAGTAAATGTGACCATTTTCGGAACTCTTAAATAATTACTTTGTATTTCTTATCTTGTATATATATGTAAGCATAATTGTCGTATGTATGTAAAGTACATATAATTGTGTTTTTGGAGCTAATTCGCTCAATGGAGGCATTAGGGAAGTCAAGACGCATTTGCGACTTGTTCATGCAAAAGAAATGTTAAAAAATGTGCTTTACAATTAGGATCTAGAAAGCTTTATGAAAAAAATTGACATGTATCCAAGATGTTACAAAATTTAGGGTATGTTCTCATTGACTGAACTCAGCTGAACTGAATTGAACTGAACTGAACTGAGCTGAGCTGAACTGAACTGAACTGAACTAAACTGAACTGAACTAAACCGAACCGAATTGAACTGAGCTGAACTGAACTGAAATGAATATTTTATAAGAGAAGGAAATTAGGAGCTGAACTGAACTGAACTGAACTGAACTGAACTGAGCTGAACTGAACTAAACTGAACTGAACTGAACTGAGATGAACTGAACTCTGAACTGAGCTGAACTGAACTGAACTGAACTGATTTTCAACGTAAGAGAACAGACAATTAGGAGAGCATCGCCACAGAGTATGCATGCATGGCTCAGCTCAAAGTAGCTAGTTCTGTGTCATGTTATTCATTGACGCGTCTTCAATGCTCGAGTTATTTATTTACACCCTTCAACCCGTCATTTACACTATATATATTACTCGTATTCTTAATACTTACATAACCTCTTTCTAGAATAGTACAAATATGTAAGCATAGATGAATAATTGGTTGGTCAACTCTTATTTCACGGACCAACCCTCAAACTTAGATCATATCAAATGATATGTCGCAATTAAGGCGTTACTAAACAAAGCATTTCCTCAAAAATCAAGTATTTACACTAGTATGACAAAAAATTTAATTTCTTTGACTTATAATGACGCCAACTTATTTCTACTCCTTAAATTATTTACATCTTAAGCTAAACACGCCATTCTCCCTAATATTAAATTCAAGATTTTGTTACAAATTTTACCCAAACTACCATAACCCATCTCATGAACAACATTTTTAGTTAGTTGCAGTAGGTTTGAAATCTTTACCTGTTTGTTCATCCAACTCTTTTTCATTCTCTTCTCTTTAAAACACTCTTACTTATCATGATTTTCCTAGCTCAAATATTCTTGCCCATTTTAATCTCGGTTAGCAATGACTTCTTGCACCCTTACATGTTTATATTAGACCGCGATTTCCTCCAAACAAACACAATAATCATACCAAGTTTCATTTCATTTACGAGCTAGAAATTGATGCTAAGTATGAAGTTTGTGGTGACATTAACGTTGGTGATTGTAACGATTTTAGGTTGTGTCATCGACGGGTACAATTGTAGAATTGTACAATTTATCTTTGGAGATTCGCTCTCGGATGTGGGCAATAATGAGCAACTCCCTAAAAGTCTAGCAAAAGCCAATCTTCCTTGGTATGGTATCGATTTTGGTAACGGGTTGCCTAATGGAAGGTTTACTAATGGTCGTACCGTGTCTGATATTATAGGTACGTGCTACGTATTTTTTTAATGTCTTGAACAATTTATAATCATGTACATCATCAACTAGTATACTTGTTATATTTCATTGAAAATAAGTTTTATGAAGTTTAATTAACGCGCTATATGCAGGGGATGACATGGGTTTGCCAAGACCACCGGCTTTTTTGGATCCGAATTTGGATGAAGATACAATTTTGAATAATGGTGTTAATTATGCATCTGGTGGTGGTGGCATCTTGAATGAAACTGGTGGTTATTTTGTAAGTATTAACAACTTTTACGTAAATACTAACACAACTTATAAATACGTAGTAGTTTTTAAGCAATCTAATTAAATTCTTGCATTTGTAGATTCAAAGGCTATGTATGTACAAGCAAATCGAGTTGTTCCAAGGAACCCAAGAGTTGATTGCTCGAAAAATTGGCAAAAATGAGTCTCGAAAATTCTTCGAAGAAGCTCGTTATGTGGTTGCATTAGGAAGTAATGACTTCATTAACAACTACCTAATGCCGGTCTATAGTGATTCTTGGAAGTATAATGACAACTCCTTCATGGACTACTTAGTTGGAACCTTAAGAGATCAACTCAAGGTATGTCACTCGATCAATTTTGAATCAAATTGAATAATGTATTACGGAATAACAATATACTTGAACATGACCGGACCCAAACAGATTTAAACCAAATGTAATGATATATTATTATTTGTGTAGATATTGCATGGTCTAGGAGCAAGAAAGTTGATGGTATTTGGGCTTGGGCCCATGGGCTGCATCCCACTTCAAAGGGTGCTCAGCACATCAGGAGAATGCCAAGATAAAACAAACAAGCTAGCCAAACAATTCAATGAAGCAACAGACAAGATGATGCAAGAACTCTCAACAAGTCTCACTGATGCTACCTACAAATTTGGTGACGCCTTTGATGTTGTCGACGATGTCATCAAAAATCCTAACAGATATGGTAAGTAGAATCATAACTTAACTCCCTCCGTCTCTATCAAATAGGCGACATTTGTTAATTACAGGTCATTTAGGGACGGAGATAGTACATAACATGACTCTACTCGTCCAGTTATAGCTAAATGTTGCTAACATTATTATTATGACATCATCTTAAAAGATCAACTCAACCAAAAGCTTAAACAGATAGTTAAAGCATAGGAATATGTTTTATAATCTATCAGCATTGTCTTAGGCTTACAAGGCCTGTACAATTTGAGTAAATGCAAAGTTACCCTTTTATGTCATTTCTTAATCTTCGATGTAAGATAATTCCTAAGACATTTACTCTGTAAATTGTAGGTTTTACAAATTCAGACTCGCCGTGTTGTTCATTTGGACGAATTAGGCCAGCATTGACATGTGTTCCAGCATCAATATTGTGCAAGGATAGGAGCAAATATGTGTTTTGGGACGAATATCATCCAAGTGATAGTGCAAACATGATCATTGCTAAGGAGCTCATAAAGAAGTTCAAGTTTACGAGGGTTAACCAAGATGACAATGGCGACGGCTCTCCTTCCCCTGCACCAGCATTAGGCCCTGCTGCCGATGCTCCCTCAGGCGCTGCTGATGCACCCTCGGCCGCTGACGGTCCCTCTGGTGCTGATGCTCCTTCTGCTAGTAGCTAATCAGTTCTCCTAGCAATGGAGTGCATTTTTAAGTTTAAGTATATTATGATTATTATTGATGTGGTTTGTTATTGGTAGGTCAACAAAAAAAAGGTCCATAAGTTGAGGTATTATTCATTTTGTACACATTTGGTGGAATTTTAGTTCTTTACTGTTTGTTCTTTCCACTGATATCTAGGAAATGAAAATGAACTATAATATATAACTTGCATAATTCAAAATTATTTCATTTGTTAACATTTAATTTGTGTATTACAAAGTATACTACTAATATTACCTTCTTAAGCTAAGATCCAAAAGCAGATAACCAAATAGCCAATCATCAACAATGAAGGGTTATCTCATAGAATATCAAATGCCTCATTATAGTTGGATTAGAAAATCGAAATACATGTGAAGGCTACATAATACGAGTAAGTAATAACATACACCGTTGATAAAGTTAAGATAGAAGAGTATTGTCATTGCAACAATGGCGGATCTAAGGGTGCTATATATTTATATATTTTATTTGATGTTTAGAGAGCCACAAGGACATGAGATGAGAATCGATCCCAAAATCTCCTAAAATCGAGATGGAAACTCTATCCATATGAGTTATCCCTCACTCTCATCCAGGGGTCTGTATGAACCATGGCTTGTTCATGATTAAAATTTGTACCAACATTAATTTTTTATTTATTATTTTTTTTTTTTTTTTTGGGTTTATAGGCTTATAGGCGTTATAGCTCATGTAGTAGTAAAGTGTTTCGGGCCAGGTCATTTTTTACATCAAATCCATCTAATAATGGGCATACTATGGATAAGAACATAGTACATAGCTAGGCCCACCCAATTTTACCACTTGCTAATGGTACCAATGTACCATTGTACTATTGTCGGCTATGTAGCTCATTCTTCAAATTGTAAACACACTAATAAGTTAAAGCTTTATAGTCACACACTCACACACCTTAATTTAAGATTTTACTATAATCGTTCTAACAATTCATCACATAGGGGGGGAAGTTGGATTAAAACCCTTTACGAGGGTTTGAACAATGAATCAACTTTTGCCATATGAAGTTGCACATGTTCGTTGCTTAAATAAAGTCAGTAATTTTTTGTTTTAGGGAAATATATTGTGTTCTGGTCTATTTAAGTGTTATATAACTTTCATTTATTTCATTTTTAATTCTCCCACATGGGTCACAAGTTGTTAAACAGACTTGGACCACACCCGCCACAAAAGTCCACTTTATAAATCAAATAAAATTCCACCTTAAAATCATATGATAGAGTAACCCTTTAGCCTTTATTCTTCAATGTCAAATACATCTCCTTATATCCCAAAACTCCCCCTACTTTTACATTCGCTAGTGTAAGATGTTACATGGTGATGATGGTATTACGTAATGTGTGAGATGTTACATGGTGATGATGGTATTACGTAATTTGTTTTCTTTGCCACAATTATGCCCATTTATTAAATTATGGGGAAAATGAAATTTTTTTTTTTAAGTGATAGTCATCAAGAAATTGATCCTACTATTGACAACAAATAGATTTTATTTTTTTTATTTCCTTCTATTAGAGAAGTTAGATCATAGTATTGAAATGAAACGAACCTAATCTACTCGTGTATATTTCTTCAAAGAAATACAAAAAGAATGTTTAAAGTTTTGTTATTTCTGAAAGTAAGAAAATCTCTTTTAATAGGTTGCTAGTTGACCATCTAAAGAAAGTTTAAGACAACCTTGAGTTGTTAAGTCAACTACTTTATAGGTAGAGTGAAGAAAAAGTCAATTATCATCATCATAAGAATAGTCATGGTTACAAAATATGAGGCAAGAATATTACATTATTACAATAATACCCAAAATTATACTTCGTAATCATTAAGGTAATTCATATGAATTTATATTGACATGTGGTCAAAATAAGTGGGTGGAAATGATGAATCAAAATAGAGGAAATGAGCCAAATTTTACATTAGCATAATAAAATGCAACTTTTTTAGAGCATGCCCAACAAACTATATGGGCCTTGTAAAATATGATCAAATTTCTCAAATTGTCATTTTCTTGAGCATTAATTTGCTGGCAAAAGATGAACCGTTGAGACCCACTAAACAAAAAGAAGAATTTGATCTTTTTACTTATTATGCAACTTTGCCATGTGAGTGGCATAAAAAGCCTTGAGACAAAAGAAGCAACTCAAAAATTTGATAGTGGTGACAAAGTGGATTAATACTCAAATTCCACCTCTCCACTTACTACATAAACTACACAAGATACTCTTTCTAGATATTTTTTTCACATCATTTTGCTTGATTATGGATCTTGATTATCCTATTTCTCTGCTTTTAGATCTTTTACACGTCAACTTCGAATAAGTTTCTTAGTTATGAGGTATACAAGCTCCTTCACACTGTGTAAATGGTGTGCACACGCTGAAATAATGATATTGTTTGATACATGATACTATTTGTCAAATAACTAACTCAACTAGAATTGTTAGTATATAAGCGTTGTCTTTAATTTTAACGTGATCTTAAATTGTTGTAATTCATCACAAAGTACAAGATACTCTGTGTGCTTGGCTAGCTAATTATTACCATTTGACAATGGTTAATGTGCTCCTAGATTGTTGTAATTCATCACAAAGTACGACATGATACTTAGTGTACAATTTAGCTTATTATTAACTATTTGATAATGATTAAGCTAAGAAAATTGTCATTTTCGTTTACATGTAGTCATATAACTTGTGGAAAACATGTAATTATATGACTTTGTCATAAGCTAGATCTAATGTGTGTGAAAGGTTTTGAACCTTTGTTATGGAGAAAAGGTGTAAAGGGTCTTGCCTCATGAAGTCTTGATCACTTAGTTTGTCAAGTAAATATGCATTGCACCTTTTTTCGTTATCAAATTTTTTTTAAAAGCTTGGAAGTTAGCAAAAAGTCATGGAGAAATTTTATTTGAGGGCGACAAGAGCATAGATTGCATAAGTTTTATTCACAATATCTAAAAATAGCTATAATTAAATAATGAGTTACTCGTACTTGTTTTTTTCATTTGAAACTGCTTTTTTGCAACAATTTTATTAACTCTAGTATACATTTGGGTATATCATACATCCATTATTTTTGTAAGTGCGTGTTTTCTAATTAATTTCACTTTTTAAAACAGTCTAGAAATTCATGAAAAGAAAGACAAAGCCCACAGTATAGACAATTAGCTAATTGTGGACGATTGGACATTATATTGATCAATGTAAGTAGCTCATCAATCCCTTAAAATGTCGTTTAATTAACAATGGCATGCATAATTTAGGTTTGGAATGTGATCAAAGAGAATGAACAAGCTAAGTTAGCTTGTACAAGTATTTTTATTATAATTCTAAAATCGAAATATGTAAATTTCAATTAAAGATCATATATAATAAATTAAGCTGATCATATCCAATTACTTGTATGACAATGCTATATTGCTTCTACCTTTTGAGGATGCAAATCAAGATCAATTTTCTATGTACAACTGATTAGTACAACTAGTAATGTTATTTCTTTGTCTATGTGCTTGTACTTTATGAGCACATCAGCACATGGCTTAAATAATACTCGTAGCATAAGTTGTACATTGTAAGGTACAACTAACCAGTTATATGATGAAAATCATCTAGATCAAGAAGGACTCCGTGTATAAATTTAAAATTTAGCAACTAATCAAAACTACAATTTGACAAAAATACTCATAATATAATGAATTGAAGACTACTTCTTATACCAAATTAACATAAATTAACCTGATAATGAGTACGTACTCTAGCTATTACAGATTTATTCTAGACTCAATTAACCAGCAAATTATTAATTATATATGCTGATATTTCCCTAATATCACTTATATAAATATATATACACATATATACTAGCTAGTATCGATCTAAGATCATACCATACATAATACTAGTGGTAACAAAATTCACTACCAAAGTACAATATTCTCTTAATAAATATAGATCGCATAGTACAAATTATTAATAATATTCCCTTAATCAGATTTATGCATGTTCTCTCTTTGCCTTTGGCCTTTGAGGGATGCATCTCTCTAACAATCAGCACACTCTTTAAACTGAGGCCTTGGTGTGTGGCGATTGTTTGCTCCTGAACCTGGGTAGTCTTCGAGCTCGAAATCGGCTAGCTTTCGTCGTTCCATGAATGTTTTCTTTGGCATTGCCTCTACACCACCATTCTGTATGATTTGGAAGAGTAACATCTTTAAACACACTAGATTTTCAATTTGTTATAACATATGTCAAGTTAAGTTTCTTGTTTTTAATTCAAACTAAGAACTTGTTCATTATTATTGTCGGGTTTTCATTTTGAAATAATATAAGGTGTATCATGACTTTAAAGTTAGTCAAGTTTATTTTTAAAAAAAATACAACGGTAATGAACAAGCCCTAAACAAACCAGTGAAAAAACGAACTAAGCTCTAACCACAATATATTGTAAATTTAGATTATCAATGAAAATAGTGTAATTTAATTTGGATCTTGGAAATTGGACGGTCCAACTAATTATGCCTAGTTTAATATAATGATACAAATAAGAAAGGAAACTAACCAGATGAGAGTTCATTGAAGCTTGGATACTTGCATAACTTTCATGCATTAGACTCTTTGTTCCTACAAAATTACATGAATAATAATTAATGGTTTATCATTAACAATAAACAACTAACAACCTTGAAAAACACAAAGATAAGCAACATAATTAGTCATTATAAGTATCGCGAATAAATGAATAAATCTTACTTGTAATAGGGACAGCATTCGAGCTACCAATGATGCTAGACAATCCTAGAACAACAATCACAAGCAAGCAAAGAAGAGATTTAGGCAATGCCATATTGTAAGAGCAAGCTAAGCAAGTAGTTTAGTTGTTGGGTTTGGTCATTTTTTAAGGCAAAGTGGTGCAATTTATATACATTCTTCAAATGGGATAAAAGGAAGGTGTAGTGTGTATGTGTAATGTGAGGTTGGGGTAAGCAATCAATATCAAAAAAAGTCAAATAAAAAGATTGTCTTAAAAAATATCACAAACATTAATTAATTAATTATACTATTTATTATTTTTCATGAGTTATGTCATATTGTTATATATAATCTTATGCCAAATCTAGCTTTTTGGGGCATTGTCTATATCATATGTTAACCACTAAAAAGGTCAAAGATGGGTGTTAAATCAATAACAAAAAAAAAAAAATATTATAAATTAGATTATTAAATGGTCTTATTTTTTTATTTTAAAAAAAATAATAAAAAATAAAAAAAAATATAAAAAAAAAAAAAAAAAAAAAAAGACAATGATGATCATGGGTGAAGATGGTGATGGAGCAGGCAAGATGTAAAAAGGTATAAAAGTGGAGGGTGACAAGAGCATGATGATGATGATGGATGTTAGCAAAGCAAGCAATTAAGTTGTCCACACCCTTCATCACCAGCCCCGTTTCTGAGATTTTGGTGGCCTATGGGCAAACTTATGATTTGGGGCCCTAATTAAAAAGTGATGTTAAAAATTCTAAATTTCAAGGGTATGCAAAAACCAAAAAAAAAATGAATATTTTTAAGTTACAAGACTTACAACAAAAATAATGCTGAGTAACTTATTTCTGAAAATTTTCACATAATTTTTTTTTTTTTGGGAAAAAAATATTCATTTCTTTTCCAACTTAATCAGCGTCCACCATACATAGCACTATATATACATCAAAAGACATAACTTAAATTAAGATAAAATTATTTAAAAAAAAACTTAATCAAGATGAAATTCAAAACATTCTACATGCTTAAATACTAGCAACACCCTCCAAAATTCTTGGCAAAAAGATAGCTTATAAAAAATCATAGTATAACAAATTTGTGAAATTATACATTAAAAACATAAAAAAAATCACAAAAAATTGAACCTTTAAGATTAAGAGGTCATCATGAATAACTTAAAGCATTTCAATGGAAATCATCTCTGCTAACGATCTACGGCATCTACTCAATCCCTTTTCATCATTCTTGTCAACATTCTTCATCTCTTTAAGCCTTAGTCACCAATGTTTGTACTCCTATAGAGAACCACCGTTGTTCTCTTTCCCTCTTCGATAAATTTAATTTTTCCGAGAATTAAACCTAGCCAAATTTTAAAGGTATTAATTAGGAGAGTAACTGTTTTGGGAAAGGAAAATCTTTTTTCTATAATTTCATTAGAGTGACTGCGTGAATACAGGGAGGAATATTAAACATTAATTAAGGGCTTTGATTTTTTTTTTTTTTAAATAAACCAAACTCTCTACAAATTTTGGGCTTTCCAATCTGGGGCCCCGGGCGGCTGCCCCGGCTGCCCTGCCCCAGATACGGGGCTGTTCATCACCTCTATCTATGGCACGCTTAATTAATTTGGATCATCACATATTTATTTGTGGATATTAGGTTTAATTAATCATGATCATATCAGGGATTAGCGGTATTCCATAAAGTATAAACTGCGACTCTTCTTGTCCCAATCTTTAAAATCTATGTACCCAGTCAAAATAAAAATAAAAAACCCTCCTTCGATCTTTTTAATTCCTTGCATTTTGACTATTAAGATCAGCTTGGATTTTATTAGATTCGGCTTGACATGTATATATCAGCTAAATATTTTTTTTACAATTTTACTCATATTATACAAATATTTAATGTATATGTATGTGGTAAAAAATGTGCATTACCGTAAAATTTAAAGTACTCTGTATAAAGAATGAAAATAAATGGAGTAATAAATGATAAAATAATAACAATAAATTATTTAAGATTATAGTATTATGATGTAAACTTGTAAATGAGATTTAATACTAGAGCACAAAGGTATTTTTTTTTTTTTTCAAATAGTTAAGGGCTAATACGTAGGCAAATGGATTTGTTGCTTAGGGAAATGAAGGTTAGATATCATCATATAGTTATAGAAAAGAGCTAATAAGAGAAGTTGTGTTATGCATGTAATTGATTGTGATAATCTTATAAATCATCACCGGGTGAAACACAACACACAAGTCCATGCCAAATAAAAGTCCAAACCATTTAAGCTAAGTTCAATATATACTATTTCATCTAAAATTAATTGGTGATAAGTGTAATCGTGTAATACTATATTAACTTATTATGTTAGTCATTCTCTTTCTCCTTCTTCTTATTCTTCTCCTTTTTTCATGTAGGATAACTAGTCCGAACTCAGCTCACATATAAATTTTTTATCTAACATATAGATAATGTAAATAAATATTGGATTCAAACCATTCTTAAAGTTCCCTTTCACTATTATTTTTAAATATGGATAAAATCTATGTCAAAGCATGCTTAATCTATGACATGTCACCATGTAAACAAATTTCTAAGTGGTGAAGCCTTTTAAACAATAACCCTTTCCATATAGTCCTTAAGGGTTTGTTCAATTGAGTATATTTTTGCTTATTTCATATGGTCCGAACGTATCTGGCTTTATCAACATGATATGATTGCCTGATTTGACCAAAGTTTAACCCTTTTTTTTTTTTTTTTTTTTTTATGGGAGACCAAAGTTTCACCTTATGGATACTATAATCATATAACTAATATATAAAGCTAAACTTTTAGTCAGGTCACGAGATTGCGACACTTGGCGTTCCAACTTTTCACCAAGTGTCGCGCCACGTTTGATAGGATTTAAATAGACTTTATAAGATAAAAAAGCTAATTAAGAATTTTATTTGAATATAATTTTAGGATAAAATTGTTAGTTTAGAGTTTTATTATCGATAAAATATATAAATTGAATTATAATTTTATTCAAAAATTTATTAGATTATAATTCTCAAAATTATCATATAAATTTATTTTTTGTATCATGATATTTTTTTGGAGCAAAGGAAGTAGTTTAAAGCAAAGGAAGTAGTCTAATATATACTAATCGGTTATTATTATATACTTCACAATCTAATAGAATGGAGACCTGTCAATTAGGGTTGGGTCATGAGTCATCTTGAATTGGGTCGCTTCAGGTTATGAGTCAAGAAATGTTCAACCCTTGCCCAAAGTTTTTGGTTCGGGTCAATCCAACGTGCTTTGAACATTTAGTTTATTTTTTTGCTAATTTTATATATATATATATATATATATATATATATATTTTAATGTATTAAATCGAACATTTTCACCAATGTTATTATTAGTCATTACATACCTACTAGATAGCAAATCGTGAGAAAAGCATAGATTTTAAATTTATCTTAAAAATTTAATAAACAACCCGGGCATCGCACGGGGCACAAAACTAGTTTATAAAGAAAAATATATCAAATTGGGTTTTGTTAGAAATTTTTAATGTAGTTCGCCACATGATATGACTACCTTCATATAAGGCCCAACTCCTTCTAAGGCCCAAAAAATAACGGACCCAAAATTCCAATCCTGTTTTAACAAAATTCTAATCCCGTATTTTATCCATGTAATTTCTTAAGTTCTTTAATCACGAAATTTAAGATATTAAGCGATATAAAATCCACACATGAAAGAATAAAGAATGTCTAAACTATTTTTTATTTGATCTGATCTGAATTAAGTAAAATTAAGTTGAACCTTCCTTTTAACGAAGTTACGATCATTGATGCATATCAAGTATTCTTAAACCAGCTCTTTTCTATCAACATGTTGTACAGTATTCTTCAATGAGGTGTATCGAATTGTTGCATCTGTAAAGGTGATTCATGTTTGATAGATTCATCTCATTATAATCAAAGGATTAACTAATTGTTCGACCCCGTCTAATTATTTGCCCAAAACCAATTTGTATTTGTTGGGTTTTATTTAATTTATCTCAATAATTCAATGAGTAGTTTATTACAATAAAATACAACCGTTAATTATGTTTTGCTAATATGCATCTACAAATATTTATTGTCAAAATAATGCAATGACAAAGGTGTACAATCAAGATAGAAAAAAGACATTAAAGATCAAAGGGAATTCTAAAAACATGAAGAAAAAAAATTAGAGAAATGGTAAAAGATAGATGAGTTTGTTAAGCATTAAGGTATAAGTTGGGCCGATTCCAGCAGAGACATGCTGGATTTTGGATTATGGGCCAGATAATATCAAATGAGAAAGATCAGTCTTACATTTTTATATCTGTTTGACTGAACACATAACCTCGGATGTCCATTAATAATACATGACCTTAACTAGGTTTTTGGCCCATATTATGTCCAAACTGAATCTTAAAATGCGATTGTGATAAACTCATAAAACTAATCTATATGTGCTTAAGTTCTTATCATAAGATAAGATAAAACTAATCAAGCTTACATTTTATCTTAGAGCATGTTCACATTTACTGAAATGAGCTGAAATGAATTGAACTGAACTGAACTGATTGGAGTTGAACTGAACTGAAATGAATATTTTATGAGAGAGAGAAATTAAGCGTTGAACTAAACTGAACTGATTGGAGCTGAAATGAACTGAACTGATTGGAGCTAAACTGAACTAAAATCAAGTAAATGTGAACAGACCCTTAATGAATGTAATTAAATCAAACATTTAAAAAGGGTTAATGCAACCTTAAAAAAAAATATAATTACTGATAATTTAGTGTAGGACATGTGAAAGTAATTAATTGAAAGGGGGGGGGGGGGAGAGCTTAATAAATTGGCATAGTAGACGAAGTAATAAAAATGAAAAGACATATGGTTAGGGAAAAAATAGAAATATAAAAATATAAATTACAGTGTGGTTAATAAAAATATGGTAATGTGAAAAGTAGGAGGGACAAGTCATAGCATAATAACAAAAGTTCTTTTTTTTATACTTTGTATCATTTTACTACTGATATATAGATACAAATATAAATATGGATAATTAGGCCACATTATAAGAATTCAAAGAAAGTATAAGCCAAATAATACAATTTTTTTTTTTTTTTTGACAACATACAATTTTTTTTTAGTAGTCTTTAGTAAGAAGCTAAAGGAAATTACACAATTTTCTTTCCACAACTATGTTTTTTTTTTTTTCATTCGTTGATCATAGTACTTTGAATGAAAGGGAATTACTATGAAATGACATTTTCTAACTAGTAAACACTTCACAAATAATAAAGAGCCACATAAGATTAAATTTTTTTACATATACAAGATACCGAGGTAGAGTTGAATTCTAACCACACATTTTGAATTCAAAGTCTTAGAATTGGTGGTAATGTGAAAACAAGAGGTGGATTTTTAGGGAAAAGTTGGAGTGCATTTGGGTGAGTCGACCCCCACTTTTATCCTATATTAACATAAAAATTCTAGTATGGTCACTCTCACTATGACCATGACTATAGTTAATTATGATTGGCTAATTTTTGCTTTTTTAAAAAATCTTGGTCAAACCTTATTTTTAGAATTTACCATTTTTAATTCTTTTTCATTTTTCCAAAAAATAATTATTGATTTCCAAAAATCCTTTTTGTGATTTTCGAAATTATTTACTTAAAATCAGTTATTAATTAAATCCAAAAATAAGATTAAATTAAATAAATCAAAATAAAAAATTGTTCTTCGTAGTTCTTCATTGTTCTTCAAAGTTCTTCAAGTTTCTTCATCAATGGATGAAATTAACAACAAATTCATGATCTATGTCTTTTAAATTAACTCACGCTTCGGGCGGAAAATGAATACATGCCCCGATCTACACACCATGTACGATTTTTTATTTTTTTGTTTTTTTTTAAAATTGGAGTTCATACGCATTCGAATATGTGTGGGTTGTTTCTTAATCCTAGAACAATACATTTAAATTGAATAATTTCAATCAAGGGATGCGAAATTGGCGATTACATGTAGTTGAAAATCTTAAATATTCACTTTTTCGATAATCTGGGTTCGTGAAACAAATCATGGAAGCAAACGTAAAATATCTTCTTCGAAACCTTTTTTGATCCAAAAAAACGAAGATGAAATTTTAAATTTTAATTTGTTTTTGTATTAGGTTTTCACCAATATGCTAATAGGACATTACCTATAACAAGTAGGTATATAGTTTATTCGTCCACGACCATAAAGAGTGTTATAATAATATTGAATGCTATGATTATGAGTTTTAATGTGTGATTATATTTATGTTATCATCAAATAAATTTCATTAGATTATCAATAAAAATTAAATTAAACTATTAATAATTGTTTTGAATTACATTATTTAAGACTTTAACATTTTTTATTATCAATAGAAAGTTATGACCATACACATTATAGGTCATTACATTATGAAACGATATATGCCAAAGTTATGTCACAAAGTTTTTATTTAGAAATGTGATCCAACTAGTTAAATATCAATATATAAGGATAGTATCAATATATGGAATACAATTAATGATGATAAATAATTAACTATAATAACTCAATTTATTGAAGGCATGATATTTAAAATTGACATATTGTAAGATTTGTAACATAAGTTTTGTCTAGAAACTTTTATCAAATTTTGAAAGACATTTAGATTTCAATTGTTATGATAACCATATATATAATTGTTGAATATCTTTTTATTTGGAAAACAATATTATAGTATTATTTTTTGAATTCGCAAAAATCACGACTCTAGTTGATATTTAAGTAGTTGAATTACATTTCTATATAAATAGTTCATGACATAAGCTTGGCTTATATCGTTTCATAATGTAATGACCTATAATGTGCACGGTCATAACCTTTTGTTGATAATTAATATGTTAAAGTCTTCAATGTAATTCAAATCAATTATTAATAGTTAAATTAAATTTGCATTGATAATCTAATGAATTTCTTTGATGATAACATAAATATAATCATAAATTAAATGTCATAATCATAGCATTTAATATGATTATAATACTCTTTATGGTCGCAAACGAATAAACAGTAAATCTGTTTGTTATAAGTAATGTTCTATTAGCATATTGGTGAAAACCTAATACAAAAAAAAAGTTTTAAAATTTCATCTTCATTTTTTCGATTTAACAGGATTTTGAAGAAAATATGTTACATTTTCTTCTTGAATTTTCCTGGCGAACCCACATTAACGAAAAACTTAAAATTTTTAATTTCGATTACATAAGATCTCAACTTTTGCATCCTTTAATTGAGATTGTCCAATAAAAATCTATTATTCTAGGATTAAAAACAAACCCAAATTCGCTCTGCTAGAACCTCGATTTCAGAAAATTTAAAATTTTGCATAGGTTGTGTAGATCGGGTCATATTTTTAATCTTTGTTGATGTGCGATTGTGTTTGCGAGACAAAGATCATGAATTGGTGATTAATTTCATTCATGGATGAAGAACTTTGAAGAATGTTGAAAAATAACGAAGAACAATGAAGAAAATTTTTTTTTTTGATTTTTGATTATTTTAATTAAATCTTATTTCAGATTTTATAATAAAACTGATTTTAATAAAATAATTACAAGTTTTTCAAAAAAAAAAAATTACAAAAATGTTTTTTTTTTTCTTTTTGAAAAATCAAAAATTATTTTCTAGAAAAAAAAAATGATTTAAAAAATAATAAAATAAAAAAGAAGTTTGACCAACCATTTTAAAAAAAAGGAAAAATCAACCAATAGGATTCAAGAATAATAATGGTCATAATAAAAGTGACCATAGTAGAAACATCCATATTAACAAAGTTGTGTTTATAACCTCTCATTTCTAACGTGGACTGAGCAAGTATTGTTAAATATTACAGTTTTCCTTTGGTGATGACGTTGACTTACGTTTACTCCGTCAAACAACGTCTGTAAAGGCTTCAAAGAGTAGACCCATTTTCTTCGTTTGACAATGGAGGGACGAAGCCATAAAGAGATGAAGATTCGGAACTAACCTTTGAAAATGGAGGAACGAAGCCAAAGAAGACCCATCACTTTCCTTCAAAAGCATTTGCCTCATTAACTTCCACCATCACGCCCATTAGCCCAACCCGCCCTCATACTCAAACAACAAGATGGTAGTCTCTAACACTACCATTAATCAGCCAAATTAAACGAAAACCCTAAGAAAAATGGAGAAATTAAATATGGTTAACCCCAAAAAGTAAGTGTTTCACTTTATCATTTTCTCCGATAAAATAGAGCTTTTACTTTTTCTTCATTGAAGATGAGCTTTTCATTCTCCATTGAATGACAGCCACAAGAGTTAACTCCGTCTCCAAGTTATTCTACCGTTTACAAGCTTCATTGTTGAAGTTACAGTGATACCCCTAGCTTATAACCAAAATTGACGAATACCTTTATTAAAAAGTTTTGTTAACATAGGATATCAACTTAAGGTGAAATTCTAACATCCGTTGATTTTTTAAACAACGGCTAATACTTATAGAATCCTTTTGACGATCCGAACAAGTTTAATACATGATTATATGTATATCCACATTTTTTTTATCCGCCCAACATTCCTTTCGTGAATAAAAAGTTTTTACACAAACGATCAAAGTTACCATCAAACAATTTTCTAAATAGCCTTATTCAAACAAAAAATTAACAAGAATCATATCGCTCCCCAAAACCATACCAAATAAGCTAACAAAACACTTTATTGTCTTATTGATCATACTTTTGTAAGAGGCATAGACAGCCGCAAGTATATAGCAAGATTTCCCAATCTCAATCCACTGAATAAAATTTTCATAAATGAGATCTAACAAGTATGAAAAAAATACTTGGCTCACATAAATTCCAAGTTTAAAATAACCCTGTTCATGGGATTTTGACCTAAAGCAAATAATATGTCAATGTCAACTTTACCTTTTATACACCCAACTAAACAAGCTTATAAAATGGGCCTCTAATAATACACGCGGCCTTCTCTTATAATCATAATGTTAATCTATGATATTATGTCTTATAATATAATCTTTTTCATTAAATTAATCATAGTATTAAATTAAAAGTGGTATCTTTTACTGTGCTGATGTGGAAATCACTTTTGAACTTTGGAGTTACTATTTTCATTTTAATAATATCTTGATAATACTTGATTTATAACCCCATTATTTGTATTTTATTATTAAAATATTGATGATTTTGCCACGTCATGCGCCCTTTTTAACACCGAAAGAGATAAAGATTATGGCGACACTTTGTCAATATATTGTAAACAATTTATTGATTAATTTATATTTTTAGTGTATTTTTTTTCAAAAGGGACACGTGTGCCAATGAAAAGTCATGTACACTGGCAGTGACTTGTTCTTTGTTAGATTTTAAACACTTGGCTTTGGTGTGGACACGTGGAAGCTGATGGTGAAATATACCCCAATATCCAAGATAATTTAATTAGACCCCGAGGTCGTCCTTTATGTTCTTTAAAAAAATGAAAATGCTTTACATGCCCTGTTTATTAGTAAACTTATTGGGGGTATATTAGCTTATTTAACTAACTAATACAAGCTAATACAAGTGTTTAGTAGTAAGCTTATTGAAAGAGCTTATTCCACTAAATAAGCTTTATAAGCTTTTTTTGAAAAAGCCCTTTTAAGAACTTTTTCAATAAGCTTATTCATTAATTATTGTGAAATGACACTTATAACCTCATTTAATTAAAAATCCTATCTAAACTACCTACCCCACAATTAGCTTATTGGTCATTTCACATACTCAATCACCTTTAAGCTATCAACTATTTACCAAACACTTTTATATAATCAGTTAATACAATAAGTTAGTCAAATCAGTTAATAAAATCAGCTAGTCAAAATCAGCTAACTTAATCAGCTTCAGCTTTCAGCTTTCAGTTTTCTCCCAAACAGGGCCATAGTCCCTTAGAGCAACATATAAGCATTAAATTTATACTTGAAAATCGTAAAATGTTAAAAAATCATAAAAAAATATAAACACTAATCACACTGATTTATGCATGTTTTTGTCATGAATTCCTAACTGTATTCAATTTTCAATAGTGTATTTAATGTTTATATATAGCCCTTAGGGTTACATATAGCATTACCCTTAAAAAAATTATACTCAATCTCAAATTAATTAAAAATTCCTTCAGTTTCATAATAATCGATGTAATTATTCAGTAAGATGTATTTGTCAATTATAGCTAAATATAAATATTGAAAATTAAAATTATAAAAATACTTTTGGCATTTATTAATCCATCAACATGTTATCTCTCCTCATTTTTCTTTCTTTCTAGGTACTTATTCTTCTTTTTGACCTTTATTAACCTCTTTTTTCTTCTTCTCTCACTTGTTATTTAACACACTTAATTTAGTTTGATACTTCTAATCACATGATTTAAGAAATCTAAAAAAAAAAAATTAATTTATGTGAAAAATGATAATGAGACTCTAATAAAAAAATAAAGAAAGTACATCTTTTTCACTTGTAGTTCCAAATAAAGCTATACGCAGTAGTTTAAATTTGATGAACTTTTGATAGTGAAAAAGTGAATGATGTAATTAAAAAGGATAGAAGAGCAATTTCTTTTTGAAAGGAAAAGGAAAAAAGGGCCTTTTTTTTACTATTGGGTAGTTGGGCCCTATAAAATTAGGTTAGATGCTTAGGTGGCAATCTGGAAAATTTAGTAAAAGTCCCATTTTTTTTATTTTTTTTAAGGATTAAGGGTCTGTTCTCATATAATTATTTTTAGGGCTTGTTTGGTTAACATTGGAATTAAATTTCCATAGGAAATTACATTTCATGGAAAGTTATTTCCCTCATGAAATTCCTAGGAATTTCTTAAATTTGTTTGGTTGGTAATGTGGGAATTTAGAAATCCCATGAATTTTGATTGACCTAGGGGGGCTAGGTAATTTACTTTCCTTGTTTTGTAGGAAGTTGAAATTCCCATGAATTTTCACTTCCCCCATTTTTGCATTTTTGGTGTCAACCAAACAACTCCTCAATTTCTCAAATCCCATGAATTTCCATTTCCCTTATTTTATGTTGTCAATCAAACAACTCTTTAGTTCAGTTCAATTCAGCTCTAATAAGTTGAGTTTAGCTCCTAATTTTCTTCTCTTATAATTTATTCAGTTCAACTGAGTTCAGTCAATGAGAACAGACCCTAATACTCTTTAGTTTTTAAATTTATTAAAGTTATTTTATTAAACTTTTAATATTATTTAAACCTACATTATAGTATGAGTATCATTTTATTAACTATAATATTGGCGAGTTTGGGTAATTATGATTTTATTAAGGCCTGATCTTGATTTTTCTAGTCTAGCTAGTCTGATTTAATGTTAAGACTCTTTCCAATGTGTACTTTTCAAATAGATACTCATTTTATAATTTTCATTAATATGTAATTAAAGGTATTTAGTACTATAATATATAAATCAAAGATAATTAAATTGGTCTTGATATTACACACAATAGTTTAAGATAAGAATTTGTAAATAAAAAAAAATTAAAAAAAAAAAAGTTGAAATGAACATGCGTATAAGATAGTTCGTAAAGTTGGCTCTAGTTGGTTCGTGGAGGCGGATGCACGATCCACATGGTGCATCCACCAAAATACAAAAAGACGGAATGAACATTCAGATATATACTAATGAACATGGTCATATAAAAGAACATATTAGTCATTTATAATGTACATGGACATATACATAAAAGAACATAGTGTTCATTTGTAATGTACATCAGTTTTTTATGCAACAATTTTGTACATATATTTTTTTTAAAAGAAATTTTGTATAATAAAATAGATAAATAGTACTATAATTAATTTTTTTACCATACATTAATTACAAATCATTTCAATTTTTTTTTACCAAAAGTTCACTTTCTCTCTCCAAACAAAACTTCAAACCCATTTAAATTCCTCAAACCTCAAACAAAATTTCAAGAAATTCGAAATTTTGAGCCCAAAATTGTTCAAGATGACAAATAAAAACGAAAGGTAAGACCAAATTCGACATTTATACGTGTTTATTTGACATTCATACTTGTTTATTTTGAGTTTGAGTGTTTGTTTTTTATAAATTTGATTGAAAATTGTAATATTTGATTTTATTGAAAATTAATTGCGATTTTGATATAATTTTGTTGTTGCAATGAGAAATAAAATGAAATTCTTGAAGAAGATCAACCGATTAATATATTTTCAAAGAAGAAAGCAAGCAAATAGACAAATTTAGAAAAAGTTGTAGATCCAAATAATACAATGTACATTAAAATACAGTAAAATGTTCTTTTTTCATATACTTATATGATGCAAATAATACAATGTACATAAAACATGTAACCAACAATATAACATATATGTTCATTAGAATATAATACAATGTACATTATAATACAGTAAAATGTACATTTTCATATACATACATGATCATTTATACCAAATGTACATTTACTATATGAATAATGTTCTTTAATATTATCATGTTCTTTACTAATATTACAAATGTTCTTTAGATTTACAAAAAAAACATATAAAACTGGATGTTCTTTATAAAATAGTTATATGTTCTTTACAAAACAACTATATGTTCTTTACTGAATAACTAAATGTTCATTCCGCCTTTTTTTAAAGAACACTGGATGCACCAAGCATGGTGCATCCGCCTCCACAAAAAAAATTTTACTTTCGCTCTATTGGAAAGGATTGTTATGAATCTTATGATTGGGCGATAGGCTAATTGGCTAAGTTATCCAATGATATACTCCGTATTTCGTATATAGGAGGCCTTGTCTATTGGCACATACTTGAATTTATCCTAGTAAAGTGACAATTATCCTTTGTTTTTTCAAGTACAGATTAAAATACTAAGTAAATATATAATTGGCATTTTTCAAACAATAATTAAACCATTGTCATTTATGAGAAGGACATTTATTGTTGTATCTATTTTGTCTATTACGAATTTACAACCATTGAATTTAAAAGGAAAATCGAGTGGGTGAACTTCATATACTTTCTCCGTTTTTATTTTATTGCACCATTAGAACTTTTACAGTATCCACTTAATCTTCTTTGACTATCATTTGTGATTTATCCATTCGGAAAATATAGTCATGTGGGATCTAGTTAGATTCGTCTCGAAATCTTCTTTTCAAATATCACTTGTTTATAATTTTTACAAAAGTATAATTGAAGATATTAATAGCTAAAAAAATGCTTTGGCAAGCGTGAAATTCCTCATAGTGCAATAAAAAAATAACGGAGGAAGTATTATTAATCCTATTCACTTAAGAGGCGTTTGGTTAGAACAATGGAAACAAAGTGAAAAGGAGATAAATAAATAAAAAGGGAAACCAATCATATAAGTATTACCTTTTCATTTGTTAGGTTGAACTATAGAAAGAAATTCATTTGTGTTTAACCATATAACCAAACATTTAATAATGGTAATGATTTAACCATATTCGTTTCCATCCTTAAAAATATACTAACCAAACACACTCTTAGGGCCTGTTTTCTTACGTTGAAATTCAGTTCAGTTCAGTTCAGCTTAATTCAGTTCAGTTCAGTTCAGCTCAGCTCAGTTCAGTTCAGCTCCTAATTTCCTTCTCTTATAAAATATTCATTTCAGTTCAGTTCAATTCAGCTCAGTTCAGTTCAGTTCAGCTCATCTCAGTTCAGTTCAGCTGAGTTCAGTCAATGAGAACATACCCTTAGATTGTTTGAAAAATAAGTCCTTTTCTTATGTCTTGCATTATCGTTGATTGTTTTCCACGTACTCATATATTCCTTTTTTTTTTTAGTTTTAATTGAAATGACGAGAGATAATTTTATTTTATTTTTTAAAAAGTAAAAATTGATGTGATATAAAAGTAGTAGGACCTAAATCAATTGTGTGAGTAAAGTTGTAGTCTCCCTGACCATATATAGTATAGATCAATCCTTTTAGGGACACCCTTATCCCTACTTTATAAAAAGTAGAATCTTGCTCTTATGAATACTGTTGTGACAATTATAATCCCAAAAATGTGTATTTACGCATTTGCCCCCATTTAATATTACAAGATTTTTTTAATACTATATATCTTCTCTCTGTTATTACGTACTTTTTCATCTTTCCATTCAATCGGTTGAATTATTGGTTTCAAGTTTCAACCACAAAGTCACTGACTATCTTCAAAGTATTTTTCAGTTTTAATTTCAATTGTTTTATAAGGTTTTGATTGATTTTAGATTTTAAGGTATTATCCTTTTTACGTTTTAGGGTCTGGGTATTCATCTATTTTTCCTAAATTTGATTGGATTTTGAAAGAAAAAAATATAGTAGATAATTAAAGTGAATGGAGAACCAAAAACACTATAAGCGAGGAAAATATACCAACTTCCGAGCACTACCCCATGGAATCCCCTCATGTCTTTTTCTATTCTTTCAATTTGATCATTTCAATTTGATCCCCTTAAGCGCTACCACAAATCCGATCAAAAGGTACTTTAATTCTATACGATTTTTTAGGATTTTTATTTATGATCTTTAGATTGTACTTTGGTTTTGATTTTGGGGATTGTAGAATTTTACAAAGGTGGCTTTTAACATTGCTATTAGATTCGTTGTTATGAGATGCAAAGGACATCTAAATTTTGATTATAATTTTGGGATTAAGAGCGTAAAATGAGAGTCCACAACTTTAAAAGATGCAATTTTTCAATGTACATGTTTTTTAAAGGGAGTAGAATGCCTTTGTGCTTAGGCTCTGGATGTATATTCTATATTTGAAGGAAAGGAGGTGTGAGTAGTTCTCTTATCAATCATAACCTACCTTAAAGGTTTATTGTTACTTGTTAGAATAGAAGATACCACTTTTCTTGTGAGAATCTGATATGATGCATTCTAATAATGCTATATGCTCTGCATCTAATGAGTATCAACTTAATGATTTACTATATTTCTTTGTATTGTTGAGTTGAATTAAGCTGAGCTCAAGCTTGCCTGCATTGGATAACTCAGCTCTTCTTACATTGGGTTTAATTACAGAGTATTAAAAAATTAAAAATAAAGCCCCTGGACCAATATACAAAGAGAGGAAAAAAAAAAGCTACTCCGTATTTTATTATTTTGGATTTTTACATTGGGTTCAAGCTACCAAACTTTATATTAGATGATCATATTAGACTTTACACCAATACTAAGTATAAATGTACGTTGCATTGGACTTGAGAAAAATCCAAACTCAAAACTAAATTTAACACCTAAGAGTCCTAACTACTCATAGGGTACCCAAGAACAAATTGATGCAAAATTTCATTATTCCTCTGTTTGTTTCTCTTTGTTTTTCAGCTTGTAATATATATCAAAATTTTATTCTAGAGAACCATCTAGACTCTATAAGAAAAGCATGTAAATGCTTTTTTTTACTTTTTAAAATACATAAGAAAAGGTTAAGGATATATGATTTTGAACTTAATAGTCGATTATTACTCTTTCTAAAGGTTCATCGTATTAATTCTTACCAGTTTCAAGGTATTTAAAAATTGCATAACACATTTTACGTGCAAAATGCTTACTAATCATAACTATGCACAAGCTAAAATCTTAAGTATAAAGACAAGTCTTGATAACTTCTCCGCATTGGCTAGCCATATCGCGCGCATCGCGCGCGTTGGCCACCCTAGTATATAAAAATGAAGCAAACGAATTGAAACGGATTGAGGGAGTATATTATATATGGAGTACGAGTATCAAACTATTATGTGAAGAATTGAACTACGTATTGAAGACACAATTTGTGTAAGTGTTGAGCTATATATGAAAATATAAAAGCGCGCCCCTGATAATTATGTCGTTGTGCCTGGCTGTTAGGGATCTCAACCACACGAATAGTGGAAAGCCCCCTTCTACTATGCCATTTGATTGATTTGATTCAAGTTCCGTGCTGCTCGTTACTCTCCGATAACAAACTCAGTTTCTTTATGTCATATACTCCCTATGCTGTCCTCATTTTATTGCTCTATTTGACTTTTTACGGTTTTCAAAATGTGTCTTAAAAGATATATAACTTTATTTTTATATGCGCAAAAATTATAAAACTTGATATATATTAGAGGTGGGAAACGTGATGTGTTGGGCCGCCATGGGCCGTGCCTGGTGGTGGCTCGTGCCGTGCCGTGCCCGCGTCTTGCGTGCTATGCTAGGCACTGGGCACTACTAGAAAACAGGCAAATAGCGACGGAATGGTTCCGACGGACACTAAAATCCGTCGGAAATTTCCGACGGATTTTTCCGTCGGAATATATTTTTTTAAAAAAAAACATTTTTTTTAAACCCTAAAGCTTCCTCCGCCTCCTTTTATTCATTCTCATTCTCTCTCCTCTTCTCCTTCTCTCTCCTTCTCTCAGTCGCTCCTCTCTTCTTCTCCTTCAATCAGCCCCTCTTCTCCTTCTCTCTCCTCTTCTCCTTCTCCTTCTCTCTCTTTATTTATGCTCCTCTTCTCTTTCTTCATCTCTCTCTTTCCTCTTCTTTCCCCCTTTTCGACAATCACCAACAACACCACCACAATCACTAACAACACCACCACAATCGCCCTTTCTCTCTCTTCTCGTGATGAGTAAAGCAAATTAAAGGTTTTGAGGCCAAATTCGTCCATTTAAAGCCTAGATCTAGACTTTAAATGGCCGAATTTGACCTTGTTAAACCGTTTCCATGGTGAAATTCGAAGCATATTTCAATTTAAGGTATGTTTTATATTTTAAATTTTCGATTTTGTTTCCGTTTTTTTTTATTGTCATTAGTTTTTGGATTTCGATGGTGGTGGTGGGTGTGGCTTATGTGCATGCGTGTGGTGGTTGGAAATGGTTTTTTGGATTTCGTTGGGGCTGTTTTGGTGCCGCGGTGGGTGGTTTAGGTGGGCGGTGGTGGGTGGTTTAGGTGGACTGTGGTGGGTGGGTCGGGTTTAGGTAGACCATGGTTGGTGGGTTTAGATCTAGGTTTAGGTGGGGCGTTGTTCGGGTTTAGATCTGGGTTTGGTGGGTTGGTGGTGTGTGGTGGGTGGAGCTGGCCGGGTTAGGTTTGTGGGGGGGTGGTTTGGGCTTAGGTGGGTTTAGCCGTTTAGGTGTGTTTAGGGTTTAGGGTGGGTGTGTGGTGGCCGCTGGGTTAGGTGTGTGGTGGGTGAAATGCGATTGGAGGTGGTGATACGCCGTGCCGGTGGTGGCGCGACGTATTTTTTTTAAATTTCAGAAAAGCAATTTCCGACGGAAATTCCGTCGGAAATTTTCGACCGAAATTCCGTCGGAAATTTTCGACTGAAATTCCGTCGGAAATTTTCGACGGAATTGAATCCGTCGGAATTTTCCGACAGATTGTTGCAGTACCTGAAATTATTTTTCCGACGGAATTTTCGTCGGAAAAGTTCATTTTTCCTACAACTTCTTTTCCGACAACCTCTTCCGACGGAATTCCGTCGGAAACCCTATTTCCGACGGATTTCAGGGTGTTTCCGACGGAATTTTTCCGTCGGAATTTAGCCTATTTCTAGTAGTGGGGCCGCCCATAGTATTTTTCATTTTTAATTTTTTTTTGAACAACATTTAAAATGGATATATTATTTAAATAATTTTATTAATTATGTTTATGTTTATTAATTGTTTTTTTTTTTATTATTCATGTAGAGTTATAGTTCTTTATTATTATTTATGTTATTTTATGGTTGTGTCGGGCCGTGTCTGGCGAGCCAAACTACCGTGCCGCCCGCGGGTTCGTGTTGTGCTCGTGCCAGATTCTTTAAATCGTGTTCACGGAACGACCTACTCCTCGGTCACCGTGTCGTGCTGTGCCGTTGTCGGGCTCGTGCTGGGCCAATCTTGTGGGCGGCACGGCCCATGCCCACCTCTAATATAAATTAATAAAATATAGCACTGTCAAATTTCAAGCCGTAACCGTTTAATTTCCCAAAACCAACCGACCTGAATGAGAACCGAATCGATTAAAAATTAAAAACCTACCCAAACATATTTTCGTAAAACCGAAATCGAACCGATCCAAATAATGTTAAACTGTATAAGAATCGAAGCAGTTCTAAACCGAACTGAAATAAAACCGAACAGAAAAAGAACCAAACTATTTCTAACCTTAAATTGTTTTATTCAACTCGAAACCGTTTGAATCGGGAGAAAAACTATTTACACCGAACCACTAACAAACCACAAGCCGTTTGCACCAAACTGTCTATAAACCGAACCACTTATAAACCAAACTGTTTATGAACCGAACCATTTACAAACCGCTTACTTTATAAGGGAAGATTAATTAAAATTATTATGTTAAATTGTATTTTAAATGAAATCTAATTATGCACATATGTTACTATGGAGTACATTATTGTTTCCCCCTAATTTTTTTATGTAGTTATGGACTAAACAAAAATAATCTTTGTCTTCTCATTAAACAACATCATCAAAGTGCTTCATATTGAGCTCGGAATTATGTTGGACCAAAGCTTGCCCGATCAAATTCTTATGATGTATTATTGTAATTCTCAAACTTCTTAGAATAGATGATTGCATCATTTGATCTTTTAAAAACACATTAAAGTCAATACAAAAACTATAATAAGGAATATTATTAATCAATTTATCAATTGAAAAAGAAACTTGAAAAATTCTAGCTAGAAACCAGCAGACCCAAATGTGAACCGAAACGATTAAAAATCGATCTTTTAAAATCGAAACCCGACTCGAACTGTCTTTTAGAAAATCTGAAACGAACCGATCCGAATATTATTAAACCGTACGTATGAGAACCGAATCCCTTAACGAACCTAAATGAAAAATCGAACCGAAAAAATATCGAACCGTTTCTAACCTGAAACCGTATGAACTGGGATAAAAACCGTCCACACCGAGCCGTTAACAAACCGCAACCCGTCTGCAGCGAATCGTTTACTACCCGAACCGAATTAAAACTGGTCAAGAATAAACTAAAACCGAACTAATAATAATGTGAACTGAACCGAAACCGATCCATAAGGCACTTGAACCGATTTCAAACCGGCCCGTTTTCAAACCGAAGCTGAATTGCCAAACAATTTTGACAGTTTTAATAAAATATATAATGAAATTATTAGATGAATCTAATAACCCCCGCATGATTATATTATCTGCTATTGATTAATGAGAATTTATAGTTAAAGTTTTTGAAATCTAACCCTTTTATTTACGATGGAACAAAAAAATGGAGATGAGGAAGTACATGTTTGTGGTATTTTTGAACTATAGATGCATTTAGTTTGTTTCTCTAGAGTTTGCATGTATAAATTCTTTTTATAACTTTAATTGACAATCGTATATCATAAATATGACATACATTTTTTAAAAAAATTATAAATCATCACAAGATCGAATTTCTTCCACCAGTTTTTTTTTTTTTTATTTTCAACCAATAATATTTCTCTAAAAATATGTTCATAGCTAGTTGCCTTCTTGCACATTTCTATATTGCTCCTTTTGAGCAAAATCATGTTTTTAAAGAGCTTATGAAGTTTGAGAGAATGTAAGAAAGATATAAATAAATATCAATAAAAGAGTAATTATAAATGTATATTTTATTATAAATGTATATTTTATGTTAAGGTTTAGTGCCATCATATATCATACTCCAATTCCATCCATCCATTTGTAAAAGTTACTCTCATTTGTCTTCTTAATTATCTTAAGGGCCTGTTTTCATTGACTAAACTAAACTGAACTGAACTCGGCTCCTTCCTTGACTTCCGAAGTGGACTGAACTGAACTGAACTTGGCTCCTTCCTTGACTTCCGAAGTGGAACGATCGAAAAAGGTCGCGCCTATCAATAAGGGTCGTATGCTGACTCTTCTTTAATTTCCGGTTGGACTTCTACTTCTCAATCTGTAGTCGAGTCGTAAGCGGAAAAGGCCAAGATTAAGATGCCTATTTTGCTGCTGATGAAATTGTTAGAACTGAACTGAACTGAACTGAAATGAATATTTTATAAGAGAAGGAAATTAGGAGCTGAACTGAACTGAATTTCAACGTATGAGAACAGACCCTAAATCATTTTTAATGCATGTTTTAACAGTGTTATCTTGTAAATATTTCCTTAATTCTCACGAGTTAACTCCGATAAACTTTTCATTTATGATAATTTTGAAAAAGAAAACAAATGAATATTAGAGAAAAATAAAAACGAAGTATAAAGTACGGTTAGAGAAAATGGATTAAAAGATTTATATGTATGTAGCCGCCGTGAAGATCGCTGAACATATAAGCTAATGAATACAGTCCCATAAAAAAATGCAATCCCATAGTTTTCACCCTGTTTGCTAACATGCTACTCAAGACTAAACAATGTTAGGTGAGATATATATCCATTACTAACATAAAAAATAGCTCTTATTTCCTGAAAAAGAGATAACTTATGATTTATTTATTCATATCGATCAATTTAAATAAATATCTAAACAATTTAGAGACAATTCAGACAAAGAACACACAGAAAGAAAGCATGTAGTACATAATATTTAATATTACTAATTTTGGGTATCTTTTTGTCATGTGCTCTTGTTATAAACTCATACTATCTAGGGGTGAGCAAAAAATCAAGGTACCCGGAATCGGAATCGGAACTTGTTAGGAACCGCAGGTTTCGGAACCAGAACCTGTACAAGAGGTTTCGGTTCCGGGTAGCAAACTGGAGAACCTGTTGTAATAGGTTCCGGTTCTCAATTTTTTGGAACCGGAACCTGTAGGGTACCCTGTACCTGATAAAAGTATCACTTAATTTCAAATTATACACTAATTCTTACTCAATTTTTAAATAATAAATATCAAAATTACAATTATAAAAATATATATATTAAATTTGTTAGACAACTACTATTAGTTTGTCTTATTTGCAAGTTGCAAACATTATAAATTAGTGAACAACCAGTTTTTTATTAAAAATTCCGCGAAAAAGTTAGTGAGTATATTATAATACAGGGTACTCTGAATCGGAATCGAAACCTACAGATTCCGGTTCCGGTTCCCAATTTCCAGGAACCTGTTCAACAGGTTCCGGTTCTGGTTCTCATTTTGAGGAACCTGTTGCAACAGGTTCCGATTCCTGGAATTTTTACAGGGTACCACCCCTAATACTATCTGGAGTATTATTAGTGTAACATATATTATTAAAAATACTTTATATTATAACTATTTCCCAACTTATGTATACGTACTATGTTGTTAACCATGGTTTTGCTTCACATATAAGACTGACCTTCCAACCAATCCAAAAAGCAAAAACATAAAATCTTACAAAAATAAAAATAAATATAAATAATCCATGTGAAAAATAATTATGAAAATAAGAGAAAGAAAAAGAATCAAATTGAAACCAAAAAGGTCAATTTCATCTTGATGGGGCCAATTAGATGGTGCCACGTCTACTTCAAGGGCCATATATTTAATGCTACGATAAAAGATTTTTTTTATATAAAAATAAATACAGAGTATATAATTAATATTATAAATATTAAAAATACTTTATGTTATAAATAAATAAAAAAGTAAGTGGGGGACTAGGAAAAATATATGTGGCTGAGAAATACTAAAGATGCTGACATGGCATCCAATTTGATTTTAAACGGATCAAAAACCCAAAACCTGAGAATGCCAAGTTTGCACCACCATATTTCTTTTCTATTTCTTCTCTTTCTCTCTCTAAGAATAAAAATACCCTCTTCTCTGAAACGACAATCATTTACTCACTAAACGACCTCCTTCCTTCCTTCTAAACCGCGATTTTGTAGGAGAGAGAATAAGGCCGTGTTTGGTTAGGTGGAAAATTATATAAAAAAAAATTAAATAAAAATGATGGATCCAGCGATTAAATTGTTTGGGAAAACTATACCTGTTATTGGAGATGATGAATCACCTCGTTATGATTCTAATGAGAGTTCTAATTCTGACCTTCATGATGTTGATGATAAGGTATATATATATTTTTTAATTTATATTTTTTTGGTTTCAATTTGTTTTTTTAATTGTATGTTTGATTGATTATGATTATTAGTTAATTTGTTCCGAAAAGATGGGGTCGGCTACATGAACGAACCAAGATTTTTGTGGTCGGGTTTTTGATTATGGATAAAAAATAATGAAGGGGTTAATTTTTGTTATAAAATTTTTAATAATGGATCTGGGGTTGTTTTTTTGTTTTGATTTTTACCCATTTTTTGGATTTGGGATTTGTTTAGTGGGTAGATTTTACTTGCTTCTTTAGTAGTTGGTACTAGCTTTACTCATCAATTAGTCAATCAATGAATTTTAATTTTGATTTTTGAGGTTTATTTCACTAAATATTGAGTAATATAAGAATTATTAAAGAAAATTTAATTTAATTTACAAGAGTTTTTTTTTTTATAATTATTAGTTCCTCAATTATTATTGAGAAATAATATTGGTCTATCTATTAGTAATAAAAAAAATGGAAAGTGCAATAATTTAATAAATACTTTTTTTTTTTTGACCAAATTTAATAAATACCTTAGTATTATTTGAACACTCAATTATTATTTTTTTTCCTTTGAAGAAACTATGAACAGGGAAAAATAAATTGGAATTTTATTCAATTTAATTTATTTTATTTTGATGAATTATTATGTTTTTTTTGGGTAAGTGGAGGATCTTTGATCTGTAACGAAGATGGAATTTATGCTTGAATTTCCAGAAGGTTCATTAATGTGATAAAGTTAGCTTTTAAAAATCTATTGTTTGGTTGAATCTTTTGACATTTCAAATTTTCATTAATTATTTCTCTTTTTTCTCTTTTCAAATTACATATCTTCTCTTCGTCAAAAAAAAAAAAATTACATATCTTCTCACCTACTTAGGTTTCCCATTAATTTATATCATCTCAATTATGGAGTGTATAATCATTAATTGTTCTTCCCCATTTTTTTTTTCCTTTTAATTTTTTTTTTTTTTTTTTTTTACTAGTCATAGAAATTCACAAGTCCACTTTGAATAGTAGCAAAAAGAACAATACTTGTATGATTTGGATCATCAATAATTAAGGGAGTAGCTTGTATGAACATCTTCATTTTTGCTATTAACAACATCTTTTTCATATATGGAATTACGGAGTTAGTGAAGTATTGTACGAGACGGTCTCATGAGAACTTGTTGTAAGTCAGGGTTGACTTTTTTACTTTTTTGTTTATCGAGGGGTAACTTTTAATGTCACCCAATAAGGTAGTCTAAGATGGCAATTGATCCTCAACATGTGATTCACTGATTTGTAATCAAATCTCTTAATAAATGTTTTTTCATTATTTTTGTAGGGGTGGGGAGTGTGTTTACTCTAAATACAGTAGTTGGTATTTTGTACGAGTACTATAACAATGATTGACAGGAAGAGCTTTCTGAATTTCAGGAATCCACAGAAGATGCAATGGAGATCGAACAGTCTGACGATCCTGCACCACCACCTGAGGAAGACTCCACAAATCCACCAATAATGTCAGATACTAATGACAATGAGAAAGCACCAGATTCTGAGAAGGAATCTGAAGAGATGGATGAGAAGGAGTCAGATGATCAGAAGAGTTCGCAGCAGAAAACATTGAAGAAGCCGGATAAGATACTCCCATGTCCTAGGTGCAATAGCATGGACACGAAGTTCTGCTACTACAATAACTATAATGTCAACCAACCTCGACACTTTTGTAAGAGCTGTCAGAGGTACTGGACTGCTGGTGGTACTATGAGGAATGTTCCTGTAGGAGCAGGAAGACGAAAGAACAAGAGCTCTGCATCCCGATATTGCCACATCACGGTTTCTGAGGCTCTTCAAGCAGCTCGTCTTGATGTTCCAAATGGAGTTCATCACCCAGGCTTGAAAACCAATGGAACGGTCTTGACCTTTGGACCAGACAATCCCCTGTGTGAATCAATGCTTAACATTGCAGATAAGAAAGTCTTGAATGGCACCACTGCCACTCCTAGGAATGGGTTCCATAACATGGACCAGGTTGTTTGTAGGAGCAAGGAAAACGGGGATGATCGATCTAGTGGATCAACAGTCACCACAACGAGTTCAATGGATGAGAAGGCAACGGCAGGCCAACAAGGGCAAATCAAGCCAAACTTAAACGGTTTCACCAATCAAATGCCCTGCTATCAATGGCCTTACATGTGGAATCCGGCAGTTCCTGTACCACCATTTTGCCCTTCAGCTTTCCCTATGTCATTTTACCCCCCTCCTCCTTATTGGAATGGTGCAATGCCTTGGAACTTTCCTTGGGTGTCTCCATGTCCCCCTGGCCAAAAAAGCCCGGGATCCAACCCTAATTCCCCAACTCTAGGGAAGCATTCAAGGGATGGAGAAATGCTTAACCAAAGTGAGAATGAAAAGAGCATAGGAACGCCCACTGTTTTAGTACCAAAGACATTGAGAATTGATGATCCGGATGAGGCTGCCAAGAGTTCTATATGGAGTACTCTTGGGATTAAGAAGGGTGACTCTGTAAGTAAAGGAGGAGGTTTCTTCAATACCTTACAGTCAAAGAAGAAAGACGATGATTTACACAATATAGACGCTCCACCTGCATTACAGGCTAACCCTGCAGCTTTATGTCGGTCAATGAACTTCCAAGAGAGTGCTTGAAGGTGAAACCAAAACTTAACAAAGGATGAGTTTTCGGAAACTTCACCTACATGTATGGCTCAGAATATTAGTTGATGAGCCTATTATAGATTATTAGTGGTCGTTAACCAGGGAAGTGGAAGCAGGCAACAAGTTTCTGTTTAGGGTAGGGTTGGAGCAGAAGCAGCAACCAGAAGCATGTCATCATCTTGTAGAATTATGCAGAGTTTTTTTTTTCTTCTTTTTCTCAAATTTTTCTTGTTTGTGATCTTGTACATAAACCTCTTTTTGAAGTGTTTTGAGGTATAAATAGAGTGGGTGTGACAGATACATTTAGCTATACTTAGCTTCTTGTTGTAATATATTCTATCCAATAATGAAAATTGCCTTTGTTTCACTCCCTTTTTAGATGTTTCTGAAGTACCATTTCTTCAGACTCTGCATGTTTAAGCAATTTAAGTTAGTGCCAAAATTGTTGAATCCTTTTTTTAGGAAAACAGAAAATCAGAAAATATCTATGCAATGTACAACAGTACAAGTGTTAGGTTGAAATTTTGATGAATTTCAGAGCTTTTTTGCCTAGATATAATTAATTGTTATCCAGAGAAAGATAATGTTACCAGAAAAGAATATATTTTTTTTTTTTTTTCTAGTGAATATCTAAAGAGATTTTAAGCAGCCAATAATGACTAGCAGGAAGTACTAGAGGGGTATGAGTGACAGTTGTGGAAAGATGTTGAACAGTCTGTTGATAGCTGCCAAATCAAATAGGATGATAACTGTTTAAGACCTTTTTGCTGTGTTTTGTTAGCTATCTGACAACAAGATAATTGATGGTCCATGCTTGCAGTCTTATATCCATCTCCTGGAGAAAAGTTTGAGTTTGGGTAATTTTGCTTAAAAATTAGCTAAAAGGCTAACTGTTCGGTATCTAATGATTATTATGATCACGGAGTATTTCATCGATTTGATAGTTAATTAGGTAACTGATAATATGTTAGCCTTTTCAAGTTTTCTTTTAATTTAAATTTGTTCTACTACTTATTTACATTTGGATAAGCTTAAAATTTAGATAACAATGGTATACTCCCATTTTCTAGGAAAATAGTGAAGAAAATGAAAGAAACAAAAAGAAACTCAAAAGAAAAGACAATCATTAAAAAAAACCTTCTAACATTAATACGTGTATTGTAATCATGTTTACACTCGAATTAATTAAACTACAAAATAGGAATGCTAACTAAGAAAAACCTTGTGAGCAAATCTAGTCCATGAATTGATAGATAGCGTATACAATCCGGAGATACTCCAATAGTTGAGATCGGAGTATCATCCTTTAACTCGACTAAAATAATAAAATAATATGATATGTCATATTCCCATCCCTTGTGTCTTCATTGAAGCCAAAAGATTAAGATTATTATTCATTCAACCAAGAAAATGATGAATATTCCTAATCAAGGAGTAGAAAAACTGTGAGGCAAAAATATGATATGCCAAATCATAGTGGTAAACTAAGGGGGGTATGTGACCCAGATTTCTCATCAACTAAAAAACAGTCAGATATTTTTTCAAAGTATAAGCAAATGTAAGCCACAACTTGTATTAAAAATATTAGTGTAAATGGGTCCCAAGCATATAACTTATTCACAAGTGCTTTGGCTTTTCTTTTGCTTTCTTTCCCTTTCTTCTTTTTCTCTTGCCTTTTTATTTACCTTTTTATATAGAAAATGTGCTCTTTCACTATCATGGATATATCAAATGTCCACTCACTTTTCTTTTTTTAATTTTTTTTATTATATTATTTAATTAATGTACAGTTTTTTTTCCCCTTTCTTTTTGTGCATTTTTGCTTGGAAGTTTGCCCAATGCTTAAGATTATGCAAGAAAGTTCAAGAAACTTTCAAAGAAAATATCTACTTTGAGACCTTTTTTTTTTTAAAAAAAAAAAATTGTTTTCTTTTTACCTTTATAATTATCTTACTTTATATGAATTTAATTTAATTTGATATATGATATAAGTATATTATGTAAAATTAATTAGAAAACTTAATTATAACTATTGGAATTTACTTGCACTTATTTAAGATTTACCATAACAATTATGGATGACCGTACACGTGAAATTTCAAGGTTACCATTTATGCTGTCTTATGTATAATTTTCCTTCTCACATCCCAATCATGTATGATGACCTATCTTAGACCAAAAATGAAAGGAAGTTAAAACAGTTTGATCCCCTTAACCTCAATTATAATCTTTGATCACCTAACCACATCGTCACACCTTTTCATGCACATTTTAGGAAACAAATCAGTTATTATATTTAAATAATCTAAAAAAGGTTAATCTCTACAGTCGTAAATAAGATCTGTCATTGATTACCCGAGATCCCAGACCCTAGTGTTTCTTGGCCCTGAAGAATGTGAGATTCACCCTAAATATATATATATGTGTTGGAAACAGCAATATAACTCTATACTAACTACTAAGGGCATATTCAGATTTACTGAGCTAAACTAAATTGTTTATGAGAAAAGAAAATTAAGAACTGAACTAAACTAAACTGAAATTAAGCTGAGGTGAACGGACCCAAAGTATGTAACAGACAATTTTGCCAAAACTTTCTTGATAATTATTATTAATTAAAATAATCATCCTAGAAAGTCAAATGAAAAAGGCTTTATTTCATATTTTCACTCCATGCTATTAGGGGTGAGCGTAACAGGGTACCTTATAAAATCTCGGGACCTGGAACCGGTACCTATAGCAACAGGTTCCTAAAAATAGGAATTGGAATCGGAACCCATTCAACAGGTTCCTCAAAATTGGGAACCTGCATGTTCTGGTTCCGAAACAGAGTACCTTGTGTTTCAATCTAAGCTTAATAGTCGTTTGATAAATTGTTACAAAATTTAAATGTTCACAATAAAAGCTTACAACTTTAATACAGTACTACAAATATAACAAACCAGCACCGATTATCTAGAATATTTATTACAAAATCACAAAAATACTTATATTAATACCATTAATTAAACCTTTAAGAGTAAGATGAAAATTGATTAAGAGGGGGTAGAGAGGTAGAGGGCGGCTTTTATACAATTTTGATAAAGGGCTTTTGTATGTATTTGGGCCTAAATTATAGGTTTCGGTTTTGTGTATATATCCTACAGGGAACCTAAACTAGCAGAGTACCTTATAGATTCCGGGTCTAAAACTTTATTACTCGAAACCTATTATAACAGGTTCTCAATTTTATTACCCGGAACCGAATCCTAATTTATAAAATTCGGTTCTAAAACCCGCAGCCCCGTTCCTAGAAATTTATGGGCCCTAGGCATAATGTAAGAAAAGGGGCCCTTACGTAAACAAATTTTTTTACACGTAATAGCTTTAAATATAAGACAATGAAAATAACTTAAATTATTTGAATAATAAGTCTCCATACACAATATTGGAGTAATAACTTTGCATAATATTTCGGTAATTGAATAAATATGAAACGGTGTAATTGAAAAGATTATTATTTTGAAACAGATACTCATAAAATCGGAAGATTAGAAGAAGAAGAAGAGGTTATATTGCATAATTATCTCCACCTAATTGACATTTAAGTAATTTAATATTAATTGCTAACTAAATGCATTTATTATCTTTTTTAAAAGTAGCTTATTTTTTAACGAGTAAAAACTAGACAGTTTAAATTCTACTATGCAAATTGATTTTTTTTTTGAATTTTTGGGCCCCTTTCTGACATGGGCCCTAGGCGGTCACACTCGAGGCCTATCCCTCTGGGCCGGCCCTGAAAACCTGCGATTCCGAACAAGTTCCGATTCCAAATTAGGGTACCTTGAATTTTTGTTCACCCCTACAGGCCATAACTCCACATATGACTTTATGACTTTATGATCGAGCCGACAAATATCACGTGAATGTCCTAAAATAAATAGTCAAGCTTCTCTTCTTAATTGTTATCCTACAACTTACATCATGCTAGTTCATCTGATTTTGCCTAAAATTATTTAATTTAAATTTATTTTAATTTATTAATTATTTGAACTTATACTATGTATTACTTTATCTAAATCATTTTATTTAGTATTATTTTATGTAACTTTATTTTATATGAAATTATTTGAACTTATTATATATTTTTAAAGTAATTAGGTCTGCTAACGCGCGTATCATAGTTAGTCATGTCCGAAAGTTCTTTCGGCTTGACGTTAATAGTAACGTCAATTAGAAAAAATATGTAAACAAATAGTTTAGGGGTATAAATGTCTACAAGCTATTTTTATTAAGGGTTTTTTTTTAAAAAAAAAAAAATAACATCAATGAGAAAAAAAAAAGTAAATAAACATCTTTGAGACATAATCGTCTTTAACACTATTCATAAAGTGTGGCCATAATTTTAAAAGGGGTTAATACGTAAATAAGCGCTATTAGGGGCTTAATAGTCTCAACATTATTAAAAAGTTTTTTTTTTTTTTTAATTTTTTTTTTTAACGAACACAATTTATAAGAGTTTGCTCATATTTTTTACAAGGTAGAGTTAAATTAAGATAAGATAAGATGAAACAAATAGATCCTCAATATAGACCAGTACTTCATATTAATCTTAGCTTGGATGATTATGGGCTAGTTCTGATTTACTGAATTGAACTGAACTGAAATGATTGGAGTTGAATTGAACTGAATTGTTTATAAGAGAAGGAAATTAGAAATTAAACTGAATTGAATTGAACTGAATTGAAATTATAAGTTGAAGAAAACAGACCTTAAATTTAATTTTAGCTTTGCAATAATGTCACAATTTGCCACTCCAACATGCATAAGAAATTAAACAACTATACATTCACGTAAAGCTATGCTCAATTCAAATGAACTCGTCTGAAGTTTTCTAATTTGGTAAATTTGACCTAACTTTGAACTAATTTGTGCATTAATGCATAAGATAATAAATTATCAAATGAGAGCTCAATAATTAGTTTTGTATCAATATATATTTTTCAAATATAAACTTTTTTTTTATAGTATTTTAAATCACGAAATTAAAGATATTCAATGATAAATAACAAAAATAAAAAAGAATTGATGTGACAATTATTTCTTTATTAAGTTGAACTAGATGAAGCCCGTGCGATGCGGTTTGTTTGAATTTTGTAAAATAATTTTTTACATATATATCTATGTGCTAAAAACTGTTAAATATTTAGATCAAATTCCTGATATTAAAAGATAATATTTTATATTTAATTATTTTAAACTGGATAATCTCATTCACCAATTTTGCTTACGCCAGTTAAATTAATTAATTCTAAAAGAAATTAATAATCTCGTATTTAATTGGCTACCACTGAAATTTATATATTATCCTTTGTGGCGCGCTGAAAAAATTAAATCCTACTTTGCTCTCTAAAAATTCGGGAAAAATTAAATCCTACTTTACTCTCTAAAAAATTAAATCCTACTTTATATATTAGATTGATAGCAACTTAAATAACTTGAAATGAACATAGCCTAAAAATAAAATTACTAAGTGATCTTATGAAAATTACAACACTCCACCAAAAAGAAAGCTAATTTGAATTTATAAGAAAATCAGTTCAGGATGAAGGTATTATAAAAAAATCGAGGTAGACTTGCCCCTTTATAAATTTAAAAATATGTGCTAATGATAAACATACAAAATTCAGACAATTTTTTTAAAAAATCGAATCAATTAATAATTAATTAATAATTAATAATCTATACTAAAAGCAAACCTAAAGTGACACTTGACATGATGTCATTGAAAAATTTCCCGCCTTGTTTTTTCTTTCTTTATTTTTTTTTTTGTGCCAAATTTGAATGACTTCCAATTTTTAACCTACAATAATACTTATTTCCATTTTAAAAACACATTTAATCCAATCATACTCAATTATTTTATTTATTTATTATTTTTTAACATATATTTTATGTACTAGGAATCTTTTAGTTACAAATATAGTAACATAGATTAAAATTAAGGTATTGAAATACTTCGTATATCATTATCCAAGATTATTATAATATTATCAATTTTTTTTCCTTCAACTTAAAATTTATTGGGTTTTTCTATACAGTGCCCCTGAGGTATTGACTTTTCTAAGTTGTGCCCACCCATTTTCAAAATTCTACACTGTACCCCCGAAGTATTTTTAGTGTCTACGATGTAACCCTGCCCTAATCCCTCCGTTAACTTAAAAAAAAAATTAAAAAACAACAAAAAAAACCCTAAACACCTCTCTCCTCCCTCACAACTACCCACCAGCCACCACTACGCCTTCAGCCGCACCACCGCTGCACCTCCAGCCGCACCACCGAGCCGCGCTCCTCTCTCCTCGATCCACCACCGCGCGTCACCACCAAAGAAACTATTGGACAAGGCAATGGAGGAATTCGAATTCGAAGTGAAATTTTGACAAATTGGTTTAGGGCTTTTATTTCATTGGATTCTAATTGCAAAATTAAGTTGTTAATTGTTGTTTTGAAATCAAAGAATTTGGTTTAAAATAATAGAAAACCCTAATTTTTTCCCCAATTTGATTTTAATTGTTAAATCATCAATTTTGGTTCAATTAGATTGAGATTCAATACACAAAACTTGTTTTAATTGATTTTTCCAATAAAAATCTGCACGAATATAGTTCAATTGGTCGAAAATTTGGGCCTGAAGAACGAAATTTGGGCTGTCGCGCGCGGTGGTGCGGCTGGTGGGTCGAGGAGAGAGGAGCGTGGCTCGGTTAAGAGAGGAGAGAGGAGGGTGACACGCGCGGTGGTGGGTCGAGGAGAGAGGAGCGCGCACGACTTGGTGGTGCGGCTAGAGGTGCGGCAGTGGTGCGGTGGAGGTGTAGTAGTGGGTAGTTGTGAGGGAGGAGAGAGAGGTGTTTGGGTTTTTTTTTTTGTTTTTTTTTTAATTTATTTATTTTGAAGTTAACGAAAATTTAACGGAGGGATTAACATAGGGTTACATCGTAGACGCTAAAGGTAACTTGAGGGTACAGTGTAGAATTTTGAAAATGGGTGGGCACAGCTTGGAAAAGTCAATACCTCAGGGGCACTGTATAGAATAACCCAAATTTATTTTAATTAAAAATAGAAAAAAAAATATTTTGGTAGCATACTTTGTATAAATCTTAAAATCATGCATAGCGTGTATAAGCACAACCAAACAAAATTATTTTATTATTTTATACTCCTCCATTTTTTTATATGTTATAGTTGGATTTGCACATTGGTCCAGACACAACTTTAACCATTAATATCTTTAATTAAAGAAATAAAGACTATTATTTTGTTACAAATATTTTTTTTGGTAAATTATTGTTAAATTAACATCATTCTTTATAATTTTTGTTATAAGTTTAATTATTACCGTGCATGGCACGGGACTTAACCTAGTGTACAAAAAAATAATGTACATCTGTTATAAAGTTACTCTAAAATGATCAAAAGTTACTCTAATATGAATAAAAGTTATCATAACATAAATATAAGTTATGAAATATTTTTATAAATAAAAGTTACCCAAAAAATTGTAAAAGTAATCTCCGACGTACAGTAAATTACTGTACATCGGATGTATACAAAATTTACTCAAAAACTCAAGGAATGAACACATGTAGAAGATAATATAAATAACCAAAAATAATCCCCTAAAGGATTGAAACTGTAAAGCGAGTAAACATTGAGATCACATGAAAAATCCACAAAAGTTGTCCCATATTGGAGAACAATAGAAGACATAAATTACTTTATAGAATCTTTTTAAAATTTTTAAAAAAAAATTATAGAATTGACAAATTCCTCTTGGCATATTGTTCTCACAAGTGCCAAATTAGCCTTACTTGACAATTGATGAATTCGACAATTGATGAACTTGATATACCCCTGACGAAACCCCTCAAGTATCTGACCGAGTAACTCGAGTAACCTCTGCCACATGGTATGACCAGCTACATATAAAAATTTGTCATGTCCTATTATTATATTAAAATCTTAGGATGATGTCTCATTTAAGTTGTCATTTGAACTTAAGTCATTAAGTGACTACTACGGGCCTGTTCTCTTCCGTTGAAATTCAGTTCAATTCAGTTCAGTTCAGCTCTTAATTTACGTCTAATGATATTGCTAATGATATAAAGCCAAATTTCATTCTTTTAAGCTCTTATTACAACGACAACAACAACAACAACAACAACAACAACAACAACAACAACAACAACAACAACAACAACAACAACAACAACAACAACAACAACAACAACAACAACAACAACAACAACAACAACAACAACAACAACAACAACAACAACAACAACAACAACAACAATAACAATAATAATAATAATAATAATAATAATAATAATAATAATAATAATAATAATAAGTAATAAATAATAATAATAATAATAATAATAATAATAATAATCAATAAGTAATAAATAATAATAATAATAATAATAATAATAATAATAATAATAATAATCAATAAATAATAATAATAATAATAATAATAATAATAATAATAATAACAATAATAATTGAAATAATAATACTAATAATAATAATCAATAAATAATAATAATAATCATCAATAAATAATAATAATAATAACAATAATAATAACAACAACAATAATAATAATAATAATAATAATCAATAAATAATAATAATAATAATCATCATCAATAGTTAATAATAATGATAATAATAATAATAATATTATAATTATTATTAATAATAATATGTACATTTGTATATACACATATGTATAGTAATAAATAATCAATAAATAATCAAAGATCACTAATCCGTAGTTAAAAATCACTAATTAATAAGTTCAGTCCAGTTCAGCTGAGTTCAGTCAATCGGAACAGGCCCTACGTCCATATTACAATAATTTTAGGATAGAATCGAGCTAAACACTCACCCTTAAGCTGTCTTCATGCTTAGCTTGTGCCTTTTGGTAGGCCAACAATTACATTGATCCAACTTTAACATTATCCTCCTTTACCTCCAAAAGGAAAGCACAAAAAATTTAAATGATACCGTGTAAGGAAAAGATCCCAAAAATAAAGTCAAAAACTAGAGGCTGAGAAGTGATGTAATATCCACCAAGTAACTTATATAGAGATTGTATTAGTGAATTTTGACAATTAGTCAAATAAAAAAACTTTCACAAGAAATGATAGCATTAACACATGTGTGGCCTATGAAAATGAGGGAAAATGCTCCACTCTTCAAAATCAAAAGTGAAAAAAAGGTTTTAGCCACTACCAAAGTTTGCCCTCTTGAATTGTACTTATCACACTTGTTATGCAAGATTTAAAAAAATATACTTCGTATTATAAATTAGCATAGACATAAATATAAATTTGATATTTAAAAAATATATATTTTGACTATGTTTCCATTTATCTACATTAGAAAAATGCCATAAGTCAACTCACTTTAGTAAGCTATAGGCAAAGCTTCAAAAGTATTAATTGTAATTTTTTCAAACACTTAAAAATATAATTTTGATGTTTTTTTTTTAATTATGTATGTTTTATATTAAATAATGATGTGAATTTGAGTGAAACTACCTATACGTTGTAGTTGAGACTGTTGAGGATCTCTTAGAGTCTCAGCCAACTTAAATTACGATGTAGTTGAGAGACACAAGGATCTCTTAGAGTCTCAGCCAACTTAACTTAAACCCTATGGGGATAATCGAAACCATGTTAACTGTGCCCAAGAGTCCGATCCCTAAGAGAATTTGATCTTAAGACTTTGAAAACAAGCTTACAATTAGCTTCATTGGTAAAATTAAGGTTTCTAGTTTTCTAATGCATACTAGAATACTCGAAAAGGCTACACATACAACCATTGTATGTGATTCCCATATACAACGTGACATGTCTGTCTTTAATTGGTTGGTGAAATGGGTCCCAAAATCCACCATATTTGAAATTTTATTTGAATTTTAAATAAATTTCAGATTTAACCTAGCCTTTGAATTTCAAATTTCGTGTCATTTCCGATGTAAATTTTATTTCTTAAAAAAATAAAATAAAATAATTTTTTTTGTTCATATTTCATCTTCCACCTTCGACATTCTCCATGGAATGAAGTTGAATGTTTAGCTTTAATTTTTTTTCTTGGAATTATATTTTTCGTCTTTTTCGACATTGAATAATTCATCATTTTTCATCAACATGTCATCTCCTTCGTCACTCTTTCGACAGACCCTCTAATTTCACCGGAACTCCATCTTCAATTCCTCATCTTTTTAACCATCTTAACAATTGTCATCTTACACTAATTCATTAATAGACAAGCAAGATTAATATTCATTTACTTGAAGGTAATCTTGAACACCGACCTCAATTTGGGAAGGAAAAATCGTCTAATAAAAACCATAAGAAGCCCATGAGTAAAGCTGGGCGTGGGCCGGGCTAGCACGCGGGCGGCCCGGGCACGGCACGAAGATGGCCCGGCACGGCACGGCCCGCCGGCAGGCCCGGCCCGGCACGATGGCACGCCCCTCGTGCCTCGTGCGGGCTGCGGTTAAAAAAAACCAAAAAACAGCCCGGCACGGCACGAGCCCGGCCAGTAGCACGTGGTACGGCCCGCAGGCACGGCCCGCAGGCACGGCCCGCAGGCACGGCCCGCGGGCTAACGGCTATAAGCTGGTTTGTTTTCCCTCCAACGGCCATAAACGGCCATAAACGGCTATAAACGGCTATATTTTCACCTATAAATACCACCCCAAACTTCCAATTCTTTCCACAACTCAACTTCTCATCTCATTCTCTTACTCTCTTATTCTCATAATCTCATTATTCTCAATATTCTCATATATTATAATTTATAAATTATAATCTCTTAATATTTCTTAATCTCTTATTCTCTTATAAATTTTACATTTTTAATATTATTAGTCTACTACCAAAAAAAAAAAAAAAAATACTTTGTTATATTTACATTCGGGAAATTATAATTTCGGGAAATTATAAATTCGAGAAATTATAAATTTGGGAAAGCGTTGAAGCGTCGTTGTAAGATCTAACTCAACTTTATTTTAATTTGTTATTGTTATTGTTATTATTATTATTATTGTTACTATTATTATTATTATTATTATTATTATTATTATTATTATTATTATTATTATTATTATTATTATTATTATTATTATTGTATACTTGGAACTACTTAATTACATAAAAACTAATTTCTATTTTAATTGTGGGTTATTTGGATTGTTGAAATCTGTCTAAGGCGGGATTTGGGCTCTGGACAACGTCGATCCTAACCATAACCTACCTGGGATCTCATTGATTTAGATAATCTACTATTATTATAATTATTTTTGAAAATTTATTAACTTACTAATTAAGTAATAATTAAGAAAAAAAACTTACTTATACTTGTTAATTGTTATAATTTGTTACTTTGTTAGTGTTATAAACTTATAATTGTTAATTTGTTATAATTGTTAATATTGTTGTTAATTATTATTTATTAGTTAATAATCTTAATTAATCATGGCATCAAACCCGAACCAATCCTCCTCTAAAAAAGCCAAATCTAAACGTCCATTTGAAGGCTCTTCTTCTATGCCCCCCCTACAATGCAATTCCCTACAATGGCCAATCCCACCCACCCCGGGTTTTCTACCGGTTTTCCCACCGGATTAGATCAACAAGGGGCATTCCAACCATGGCAAAGCACCCAATCTCCACCTGGACCACCTTATTATGCCTCCGGACATGATATTCCTTTTGAATTTAACTATCAAACAACTCAAGCAAGCGACACACAACCTGCCGGCTCTAGTGACCCATCCGTCCAAAATACTATTCCCCCATCTGATAACCCATTCATTGAATGGTACACCGAAGAAGAAATGGCCCTTTTGAAAAACCGAAAGAGTAAATGTTGGCAATATTTCTTGTTAAGTAAAGATGGTGAAAAAGCCAAGTGTAAAACTTGTGGTAATATTTATTCGGCCCCAGCCAAAGGCGGTACGGGCCACCTAAACCGACACAGTGAAAAATGTGGTGCCCCTAGTACTGACCCAACTCAACCAAAAATTTCTCAATTCCATCCTTATGGCTTCACTTACAATTATGAGAGGGATAGGGATGAACTTGGGAGAATGATAGTCCAAGCCGAACAACCTTTTCTTTTTTCTGAAAGTGATCCGTTTAACAATTACATTAAACGAGCACTACAACCCCAACACAAAAAAATCTCCCGAAAAACCGTTAAAACAGCTGCCATGAAAACTTACTTAGAATATAAAATGAAATTAATTGAAGAACTTAAAACTCTTACTTCAAGAGTTTCTATAACTTCTGATGCATGGGATGGTGGTTATGGTTTACATTATTTGTGTGTTACTTGTCATTGGGTTGATAGTGAATGGTTATTGCAAAAACGTATTATTTATTTCAAATTGCTTGAATACCCCCATACGGCCTTTAATATTTCTAATTGTATTATGAGTGCTCTTGATGAATATTGTCTTAGGGACAAAATCATGTCCATGACGTTTGATAATGCAACATCCATGACGGCTAGTGCTAATCTAATAAAACCAAACTTGTATAATGTCATAATGGATGGAGATGCATTACATATTAGATGCATTTGTCATGTTTTAAACTTGTGTGTTAAGGATGGACAAGAAGCAATTGGTCCATACTATTCCAAAATTCGAAATGCTGTTTTGTCTATTATGTCTTCTAGCAGTAGGTATCAGGAATGGAGGCGATATCTTAAGCAAAATAAGATAAAGCCTATTAGAATTAAAACGGATTGTCCAACTAGGTGGAACTCCACCTATGACATGTTGAGTCAGGCACTTTCGTATAGAGTTCCATTTTCATTGTTTTACAATAATAAGTATCCACAATCCATGATAGCAGACTCCGATTGGGATAATTGTGAAAAATATATGCAATTTTTACAATTATTATATAGTATGACTCACTGTTTTTCTTCTGTTTATGTTCCTTGCATTCATTCTTTCCTTCAAAATGCATGTTTATTTGCTCAACTTCTTTATGAACATCGATCACAACAAGATTACAATGATTATGTTCCACAAATGGAGGCTAAATGGCGTAAATATTACACTAAGCTTCCTATGGTTTATATGTTTGCTTCTATTTTAGATCCTAGATCAAAGTATGATGGCACATTTATGCTAATTGATATTTACTATGAATGCATGCAATTCGGTGATGGTGTCGAAGAATATAAAAATCATGTGAAAGATAAATTTTTTGAGTTATATAGAGTTTATGAATCTAAATATGGAACCGTCACTCATTTTGCCCCTTCTCAAACATCCAAAAGCGTAAGTAAAACGGGCAAAAGTTTGGCGGCCCAAGCTGCTAACATGTTATCTAAGTTTTCAGGTAGTGGATCATCTTCAAGGCGAACACAAAGCGATGTTTCGGAGTTGCAAATGTATTTAAACTACGACTTCATGAAAGGCTTGGACGAAGATTCGAGGTTGGGGTTGGACATCCTAGATTGGTGGAAATCCCAAAGCACAAAGCATCCTATTTTGGCGGCAATGGCACGTGATATTTTCAGCATCCAAGCCTCCTCCGTTGCCTCGGAACGAGCTTTTAGTGCTTCGGGAAGGGTTCTAGACGATAGAAGAACAAGTTTGAAGCCCGAAACACTAGAAATGTGTGTTTGCTTGAAGGATTGGATGGATGCCCAAGAACGCATCCAAGATCGTACTTTTACGGCCAAGGACAACATCGATGGTTCCGATCGTTCTGGTTCAACTAGCTCCTCCGCATTAGCTAGTGAACATGAAGCCGAAGATGAAGACGAAGAAGATAATGAAGACCTTGATTGAAGATTACCAACAACTCGAGAATTAATATTAATTAGCGAAAATTCTAGTATTTCCTATGTACTCTATTAATCAATGAAATTGTTAGTATTTCCTATGTTGGCTATGTACTCTATTAACATTAGCCGTATAATAAAATAACAAAATAAGTTATTCATCAATTATTGTTAGTTGTACACTTGTACTTCATATTATCTTTTACTTAATAAATTTTTATGAATGAATTTTTTCAACTTTTAAATTTATGGAATATGTTATATACTTATATTGTTATTTAATTTTTGTCTAATACTTATATAGTTATATGAATAATATGATATATAGTAAATTATGAATGAACAATAAATATTAATATAATTTAAACAATATTTAATATAACTTAACTCCATAAAAAATTTAATAATTATTAAATTTAAATATTAAATTGTATAATTATTCAATTCAATTTTTTCTTTCATAAAAAAAATTCAAGTTTTTTTAAAGTTTTTTTTTTTTTTTTAAAAAAAGAAAAATAAAAAAGGGTAAGCCGTGGGCCGGCACGACGACCGGCACGGTGGCCGGCACGACGGCCGGCACGGTGGCCGGCACGACAGCCGGCACGGTGGCCGGCACGACGGCAGGCCCGGCACGGCACGACAGGCACGGTGGGCCGTGCCGTGCCATGGACAGAGATGCTTGAAGGTAGGCCCGGCACGGCACGGCCCGCCTCCACCGTGGGCCGTGCCAGGCCCGGCACGACACTGTACCAGGCCCGCCTAGGCACGGCCCACGGCAGGCCCGGCACGGCACGTGCCCAGCACTACCCATGAGGTCCTTTTCGATTTTTGCAATCTTGCATACCAAATATACTAAATTCCTAAATTTTCCTTATTAAAAATAATAATAATAATAATAATAATAATAATAATAATAATAATAATAATAATAATAATAATAATAATAATAATAATAATAATAATAATAATAATTATAATAATAATAATAATAATAAAAGCTGAACTCCTAAATTTAAGAAACAATGAGTTCTAGAATTCGATCTTATGGCTTGTCTAAAAAAAATTATGGAAAAAATATATAAATAAACATGAAAATCCTCAATTTTGAGGAAGGAAAAAGGATGAATGGCGTTATAAACGTGAAACTCCAAAAAATATCGAACACTTTAGGGCTTGTTTGGCATCATTTTTGGTTTTTAGCTTCCTGTTTTTTTGAAAACTAAAAACCAAAAACAGGAAACAAAAAAAAGGTGTTTCCACTTTTTTGTTGTCAGTTTTTAAAATTATTATGATTTTAATAAGTTTAAATAATTTTTTATTCATTATGTGACATATATCATATATTTTTAAACAACAAAAAACCAAAAAACAGAAAACTACAGCAATGCCAAACGAACCCTTAATTTGCAAATTTTTTTAGTAACACAAATAGTTAAATGTGGTAAGCAAGTATTTTAATCGTAATTGCAAAATAATTTTGGTAATTGCAAAATAAAATATCATGATTACAAAAAAAACGTAATTAAGGGTCTGTTCTCATCGACTGAACTCAGCTGAACTGAACTGAACTGCGCCGAACTGAACTGAAATGAAATGAATATTTTATAAGAGAAGAAAATTAGGAGCTGAACTGAACTGAATTGAATTGAACTGAACTGAACTGAACTAAGCTGAACTGAACTGAACAGAACAACTGAATTTCAACGTAAGAGAACATGCCCTAAGTTTGACTATTTTACTAAAATAAAATGAACAACTTGAGTAATGGAATGATAAATAATTTTAACATTTTCACACCTATGAATAAGATCACATAATATCGATGTAATTGATGTATGTGTTTGTGTATACTGAGGATTAACAAATTATCCACAAACACTAGTGAGGTTCTAATTATTTTATTGTGGAAGAATTAATTAAATGATTAATAACAATTATTGGATAAAAACCTTGATATCACTCGGCCTCAATCTTATGAGAAGTGGACTATCTTTCGTATAATTTTAACTATTTACAGTATTATTGTAATAACAATGATACATTTCACATCTTAGTGATACTAATGTTAAATTTTAAAATATTTTACGAATGGTCATGTTATATACCAACAAATACAATACATACCATTCCTCCAGATCTACTTCCTCGAGGTTAGGTATTTGAATCTCTTTATCCTTATTTTTTATAGGGGAGTAATAGTGATGTGGCAGAATGATTAAAGTTGATTGAATGGTGATGTGGCATAATGAGAAGTTTAGTAGGTATCGTGGCGTAAGTGAAAAGGTCTACGTGACACATAAACTTTGTTAGGAACGCCTTATAATAAATTAATATAGATTTTAACATAAACCGGTGACAGAAGGATACATTAGTAACCCTAATACATGTTAGAGTGATTTTTTTTTATTATTATTAAAAGTACTTTTCTAGTAACATGATTATGATTAATTTAAAAAATCGTAAACACATGAGATTATTTAGCACTAATAAGATGGAACACTTGTAAAGTTGTAAGTGATAATAATTGTGTACAACACGTATGTATTATATTTTGCAAAAAAGTATTCATATTTCATCTTTAGAATTGGCAAATTAATGTTGGTCATTATAGTTTAAGACCTCTAATTCGTTTATATATTGATAGTGTTGTTTGAATTTGTTTGAGAGACATGTTGAAGTATTTATTTATAACGTACTTTCAATTGTTATTTCATGCTGCTAACAAATACAAATTACTCCCTTTGTGTTACCAACTTATTTATTTAAATAATTTTTAGGTACTTGAAAAGTATAATTTGTATATTAAGATTATTTTTGCGATTCACATTACTAGTTCATCAAATTATCATCAGATCCATTGTCTAGCTTGTTGATCTCCATTTTCAACATTTTTTGGTTTGCAAATTTTTAAGATTATTTTTAACTTTATCAGAAATTCATTGGCATTAAAATATAGCTTCGATCATCTTCTCCGGTAGTAAGTTCTTCTTTGTTGGCGTTAATGGCTTAGCCCATCTTTTTAACTTCATAAGAATTTATTTATTTATTTATTTTTTTTTTTTTTTTAAATTTGTAATATGGCTGGAATTTGTAGCCTAAACAAATGAAAAGTATTTTTTTTTTGAGAAGAAACAAGGGAGGGGGCATTTGTCAATTGTCACTGCCGAAAAACTAAGGATGAAATTTTCTTATGGTCTTTATTATTTTTATTGGGAAACACATTAAAAAAAAAAAGCATTGGGTTTAAAAAAAAAAATAACAAAAGCATTTAATGCTGAAAGTTTGGCGCTAAACTACCCGCCTAGAATGCTGTATGGGTGAAATATTCCCCACTAATTTTCCCTCTTCTTTTTTTTATCTATGATAATGTGGCAAGTTTCAATTGGTGTTGTATGTAGAGCCTACATACAACAATTGTATGTGTATCAGCTTCCTAGAATACTAGAAGTAGAAGCCACGTTGGTGTCCACACTCCAAATGCACACTTGCTAAGGTAATGATTAAGCAACTTTTTTAAGCATTTAGCAATATTTATTAGTGCGTCTTCTATGCTTTAAAAATCCTTAATTGTTAGTATAATGGGGTACATTGATTGTATTTGGACTGGAATTGTTTAAGTGTTAAGATTTGGTTGAGTTGGCATGAAACTACCCTTATCTAATTTAACATTTTAGATTTGACAAGAACCTAAATAATGATACCTAGAATGAAATTAATCTTATTTAATTATGCACTAGAGTTGAAATCTCACTTGTGGGAAGGCTTATCATAATCAATAGTTGATCAAAATTGTTCCAAACAGTAAAGACACCAATAGATCGTATTTGATAAGAGATCATAGAGATAAATGGTAACCATTAACATTCTAAAGAAAGATTATTTTAGTAAGTTTTATTTTCCACAATTTGTAGTTCAGAGAGTCATAATTGAAAAATAATGTAGTCGGAATTCAATTTTAAAGATCACTTTCAAATTCTTAATACATGATACAACACAAAGATGGTCAAACACTTCTCAATAGAAATCCACTAATAAAGATCATTCATATAAGTCAACCTTTCTAATCTTATCTTTTACTCTTACTAGAATTCTAATTTAGATTTTAGAGCATGCACAACAATGAGGAAAAAATAATTTCCTCATTCTCTCTCTACCCACTTTCTCTCTCCTTTATTTCATGAGGAAAATTGGTGAGGAAATTTTACCCCATCAATGATCAAAAAAAATTTCCTCACCTTTCTCTCTCCTACTTATTCCAATACTCCACTTACTTTTATCTCTCTTACACATCACCATATATTTGTTGATTTTTGTATAATTAAGTGTAAATATTACGATTTAGGTTTAGTAATCAAATTATTTTAATGAATTTAAAATATAAATTTCTAATTTAACGTGCATAAAAATAAAACCTGAAAAAAAAATTCCGTAGTAATAAAACCGAATTTTTTTGGATAATAATAATAGAACGAAAAATAACGTACAATCGTTAACTATTCTACATACTAAAATAATATATTGTCGTACAATTATTATAAACTATTCTACAAACTTTAATATTTAATAACCTTACATTATTAAAATTACGCTTACTGAATTCGAACATTGTACGATATTTGATTTTTTTACTCATTAGTAGAACCATATTTTTGCCAAATGTGTTCCACTAAATCCGCCTTTAAAGAAACATGAGTGTCTCTATCACGTAAGGTCATTCTTCTCTGAACATACGTGTCAAAATCAACGTTAGGCGGTCGGCCAACATTGAATTCAAAAGGCTCGTTGTTGTTCACCGTGACACTTGTTGTTGCACTGTTGTGTTGTGGCCGATCTTGTTCGTAGTACTTTCTCAAAACTTCGGCCCGAGTATAGTTGTGTCGTTCATCTTCGACAATCATGTTGTGCATAATGATACAAGCTTTCATAATATCGCACAAAATGTCTTCGTTAAAGGCAAGTGCCGGTTGTCGTAGTATGGCGAACCTGGCCTGTAGTACCCCCAAACGCTCGTTCAACGTCCTTCCGAGCAGCGGCTTGTTTATCAGCAAATAATTTATCCTTCTGAAGTTGAGGTAGAGTTATACCTTGAATGAAAGTAGGCCATTTAGGGTAAATGCCGTCTGCTAAATAATAGCCCAAGTTGTATTCATGGTCGTTCACAGAAAAATTAATTGGAGGTGCCCGGCCATGCAAAACATCATCAAACACCGGATACCGATAGAGGACATTAAGATCATTACAAGCTCCAGGGATTCCAAAGAAGGCATGCCAAATCCATAAATCTTGATCTGCCACGGCTTCCAGAATAAGGGTAGCATTTTTACTTCGGCCTGCGTATTCCGCTTTCCATGCCATAGGACAATTCTTCCACTCCCAATGCATGCAATCAATGCTACCTATCATACCGGGAAAGCCACGCATTTCATTTTGATACAAGACTCTCCTTAAATCTTCGTCCGTGGGACTTCTAAGGTAATCAGCTTCAAAATGGGTGATAACCCCTTGGCAAAAGTGTTGCAATGCATTCCGAGCGGTAGTGTTACCAATGCGTAAGTATTCATCCACGGCATCCGGGGCGATCCCATATGCCAACATCCTAATTGCTGCGGTGCATTTCTGTAACGGAGATAACCCAAGTCTGCCAGCTGCATTCCTACGTTGTTGGAAGAATTGATCTCCTTCAACGACCTTGTTCATAATCCTACAAAACAAAGGTCGTTGCATTCGAAATCTACGGCGAAACTGTTTTTCGTTGTATACTGAGTTACTTGCAAAATAATCATTAAACAACTGTACATGCCCCTTTTCCCTATCTCTCTTATCTGTATCGCCTCTAGGCTCTGGAACACGATCAATTTCGGTTATGGGTTGGGGTTGTGTTTGGTTAGGCAACATAGTTGGTAGCTGAGTAGTGAAAAAGTCATCAACTAATTGATCAAATTCCGCATATTGATCAGAATCAGATGAGCTTGATGTTGACAACAAAACTGCTCCGAAATTATAATTAAAACAACGAAACAAAATTATGGGAATTTTTTTTTTTTTTTTTTAATTATAGCCTTTCTCAAATTTATATAAGAAAATAATATTTAGATGTAAGTAGATTTGGGAGAAAATTAGCAAAAGAAAAAATTTGTGCTTTTTAAAAGTTTGTCAAAATATGTCAAAATGGATGTCTATTTGTAGGGAAAAAAATTTTAAGACCGTTTGTGAATTTTTTTTTTTTTTTTAATTATATCTAAACGAAAATAGCCGTTTAGATATGTGACCGTTTTAAAACGGTAGGAATTTTCTGATTGGGTGAGAAATGCTGACAGGACGCGTGTCAGCCATTCATTGGCGCTGCTGACGCGCCCTGTCAGCGGCTGCAAATATATTTTTTTTTTCATGAGCAACCATCAAAACGACGCGTTTTGATGGAAGCTTGTTCTTTCAGCTTCCCAAAACGCGTCGTTTTGGGGGTGGGCTCAGCAAAAAAAAAAGCTGCGATTAGTAATTTTTGTGGGGCCCACTATACACTATTCATCATCAGATTTCCTCATCCTATGAGCATTTTTGGACTTCCTCATGAGCAAATTTTTTTTTCCTCATTGTTGTAGTACCAAATTCATCATTTTTGCTCAACATTTTTGCTCATGAGGAAAATTTTCCTCATTGATGGCAATGCTCTTAGAGTTAATTCTTGTAAGTTTTTCTTGGTCAAAGTTAAATCACTTTTTTGAGTTTTTCTTTTGAATTATCATGGTTCTTTCCATATCATCATGCTTCTCCTAGTCTCCATCATGTAAGTATGTGTGAAAGCTATAAAGTTCCAGTCAAGCCACCATTTTAGTAAAAATTGGGCGAAAATAAAAGAGTTGAGGGGTTAATTCACAACTTTTAAAGTTTAAGGGTTATTTTGCTCAACTGAAAAATAAATGGGACAACTTAAATTGAAAAGATTGGAATAAAAGATGTGGTAGAAACAGATATTTAAAACCTTTTTTTCTTTCTAATTATAACAGTAATTACAGTGTTATTTGAACCTATAAACAATTGAAACATCAGACATCCGAAAAAATCTAATCAGAGTATACAAGTTACGACAGCTTTTGCTAAATGCTAGGTAATGATCATCTCTTAATGAACAATTAACAAAAACCATGAGCATTAAGGTGGAACTAAGATTGTTTTGTGAACATAAAACGCAAGAACAACATCAATTCTGCGTTGTTACTGAATACTACATACACCTGAATCTGATCCTCGATGAACTATTAAGAATGTTTTATGAGCATATAACATGAGGACCAATTTGCTACAATTCAGTGTTGTTACTGAATTCTACATCCACCTGAATCTTCTCCTCGACGAACATTACCAAATGCCGACAATTCAAGGAGGTCCATGTCACGACCTGCAAATTTGTATCAGAATAGTAACAATAATGAGGAAGCTACAAGGGTGTTACACAAAAGATCAGCAGAAACCCAATATATAAAGCATGGATAAGGACTGAAAAAAGAAAATCTATCTACACAAATATTGACAACTAACACATTCATCATTCAGATTACATTTCAGTACAATGTACTTTGTAGCACCTAAGATCATGCAAGTGAAATGCACAAATGCCACAAGATATGACCAGAATACCAGATTGGTTTATGTGTCTAATAAAGCGAGTGCAGAATGCAGATAAAAATATACCTGAAACTCGACAATAGGAACTCTTTTGTATCAGATCTGCTCTGGATATGTCAGTTCGATTCCCTTTTGAGCGATTAACAGTAGCCTGACATGATGAATAGCACATAAATGATCAATATGGTTCGAGATAATGAGAAGATTCTGATAACTAAAATTCTTAAAGAGTTACATTTCAACTTCCAACATGAGGAAGACAATAAAACAAAGTTGTGGAAGGTTGCATGAAATATGAAATGATGAAGTGAAAGTGACGTGATATGCAGCCACCACAACATTTAAATATTCATTAACATTAACAAAAAGCACACAAAACAAACTAGGACTTACCATTGATAGCCTGCCTGCAATGAATCTATTGCCACCAAGGCACCAATTAAGTTGATTAAGGGCTATGTATCCAAAGTCTAACATTATAAAAGGGAAATGCCAAACGTTGTTGTTATCACACTTTGGTAAAATTTCAAAATCTTAGGCATCTCTCCTGGTAATATTCTAACTCTTCATTTGGCCTAATACACTCATATTAACATGACAGGCTTGACAGCTCATTTAACACCCAAAATTATGTGTGACTTGCTCTTGGAAGCACTAAGAAGTATGATCGTTTGATACCTATTCCTTTCTGAATCCATGCAAGTTGGCCACAATGCAAAAGAGTCCAGGCTTAATTTCAATATTAAGATGGGGGTTAAGAACAAAAGGCAACATGTAAAGGCTTTGTTCCTTGATCGAAGGATACATACTCCCTCTGTTCACATTATAAAAATAACAATCACATATGCTAAATGCTACCACTGTTTCTGAAAACAAAAATCAATCGAAGAGAGTGATGATGCAGTAAATGGGTGTAATAACAAGGTGAATTAAGAGAGAAAGTGTAAAAGGTGGCTAGGTGTGAGAAAAAAGGTGGATATACTAAGAGAGAGTAAGTGGAAAGATGCAAATATTGTGGGGTAAGAGGGGTAAGTAGTAAAAGGGGTTGCCAAAACTGGGATAAAGTGAAAGTGTTGCGAAATAATAACTTTCTGAGACTGAAGAAACGGAAATCAGTAAGAATTTTCGGAATCGGGGGTAGTACTAATTTAAGGTGTTAGGGAAAAAAGGCCACATAGACTAAATCAGTAATGGTTGAAATTATATTTCTTAAAATAAACTTACTACTCCCTTTGTCCATATTAGTTTATCCCATTTTCCATAAAAGGGTGTCCCCCAAATATGAACAAGGAACAGACTATTAGGAACGGAGGGAATATTTTATAATGGAAGTGCAAGGATGATTGCAACTACAACAATTCTTTTAGTAATATTGCCAAATATGAAGGGTTAATTGAGGTCTAGTAATATTTATTAACTCTACACTTTTACCCAGAGTTAGGAGATCTTTGCGCAAGTTCTCGAATCATTAAATTTAATTATTAAAATGTAAGACGCCTCAATCTACAGTTCTACACCCAAACACCTAAAACTAGATCTAAGTAACATAGTTTCAAGTCAAAATTAGATCTGAGAAACATAGTTTCAAGTCCCCTTTGTGCTTCATTGGTGTCATTCCCACTATTTTAGCCTTTTTAAATCTTCTGTCTGATTGTCTGGTCAGTCAGATAACTTTGTACTCACATGACATATCGCTCATCAAATTCATAGGGTAACCAGCTAAATAGCTAATCACACAAAATGTTAAGAAGTGTAGCTTTGTAAGAGGGTGTTGGGGTTGGGGAAACAAATGCATGCACACACTACGTGCAACACATGGTTGGAAGAAAATAAGAAATAAGAAAAATCAAAGCGAGGATAATTCATATGCACAAGATTAGAGTACCTGTAAAACCTGACAATTGTCCAGTGTACTTTTTCCCCCCTGAAAATAAAAGCATCTGATAAGAAGAATATCATTATCAAATACGAACAATGAAAAATAAAACTAGGCTTATAGAAGGTTCAGAACAAAGCACTCTGTTGCCAAACCAATACCTAAAGATATCTCCCAACTGGATAACAAAGATCAATTATAGAGACAAGAAGGGCCCAGATAAGGTAAACAAAGTGATAGATTGTAAACCTGCAATTAGGGCATGTTCTGTTCCGTTGAAATTCAGTTCAGTTCAGTTCAGTTCAGCTCTTAATTTATGTCTAATGATATTGCTAATGATATAAAGCCAAATTTCATTCTTTTAAGCTCTTATTACAACGACAACATCAACAAAAACAATAATAATAATAATAATAATAATAATAATAATAATAATAATAATAATATTATTATTATTATTATTATTATTAACAACAACAACAATAATAATAATAATAATAACAATAATAATTGAAATAATAATACTAATAATAATAATCAATAAATAATAATAATAATCATCAATAAATAATAATAATAATAAATAGTATATGTGTTTAAAATGTTTAGAGGTTTCAAGTTTATAATATATTTTCCATACATTTTATAATTATAATTATATAGTATATTTTTCGTAAATATTTTAATATGTACATTTGTATATACACATATGTATAGTAATAAATAATCAATAAATAATCAAAGATCACTAATCCGTAGTTAAAAATCACTAATTAATAAGTTAAGTTAAGTTAAGTTAAGTTAAGTTCAGTTCAGCTGAGTTCAGTCAATCGGAACAGGCCCTTACTTAGACTAGCCAACTTGCTAAAAATTCTGATCTACAGCACTTAATCAGGTACACCATATGCACAAACACTTATCAGAGAGGAATATTGTTAAAATTTTAGAGAAAATAAAATAGGTTCAAGAAAACCCAACCACCCGTAAGGAGGAGAGTTTGGACATCTACAAGGTCAAAGGAGGTCCCATCTAAAACCCATTACTGATATGAATAAATCCTCAAGCTTATAATAGTTATAAAGTGGTTATGTTCTCCCCTCTTCCCTATAGTGGAACCCTAACACATGCAATGAAGGGGATTCCACAGGTGCACTTTTTAAGATTTAAGTTTCAAGCAACGATCTTGAACAATATTGTTGAAAATTAAAAACTTGGATTTAGTCACTGGAATCTCTTTACACAGTGTGCAATCAATTCTGTGCAAACCCTGCCACTCTTATAGTAAATAATTCCGCTAACAAAATAGCTGCCAAGTTAATAGAAAATTAAAAAAAATAAAAAAAAATTGTAATTGGGTTGTATCTGAAGTAACTTGGTGAATCGGTGTTGTTAGAGCACGTAACAATAGCTCACAATGATCTTTTGTTAAAAATTTGACATGTGTAAGACTATATTACTCTACATCCTCTAAACTTGATTTTTAAAAAGCACTATGGAAAGGAAAAAAAAAACACAAACAGACAAAAATAGTCATATGCTAACACTATGTTTGGATAAGAATAGTCAAGAGCAAGGGAAGTGAAGGAAAAAGGGGAAAGGAAAGGGAGGTGAGGGGAGGGGAGGGAGAAGGTAACCTTCTATTTTCCTTTCAAATCTCTCCAACAATGGAGGGATGTGTTCGCAAACATTTTTCCAGTACAATTAGCCGAATAGGGGAGTTTTCTTTCTAAAGAGAGCACTTCTGCAAGCTTAGAGCCTTACACATAGGCTTTCTAAATCTACTCTCTACTGTTTACTTTCAATATTCAGTACATTATAGTATTTGACATCCTTATTTATTCTTGAACTAGTAGCATTTTACATTTAAGGCCAATCTTTTTAAAGAGAAAATACAACTTCAAATCAAACAATAACCATTAGTGCTAAAATGGGTTTAGTCAAGTCATAGTCTAGCAAACCAGAATAAGATTTTACTGTGGGATTCAAAGTGGCTTACAGAAATGTCGAAATTTCTACTATTAAAACTAATGCACCTGTGACTAGCAAAGATAATAGTAAAGAGTAAAGACGCTAGAGGCAAAATGGGATCAGAGTGGTATTTTGAGAAAATCATGGGTAGCAGCCTAGCGGGCTGGCAGTAAAGATGTTTGCTGTGTCATTCATTATTTTGATACAGATAAATGTCTAGCGAGTCTATTCAACCAATGCCTCCTCTCCAGTTGATTCTAAAGAGATATATGAACATGATAGAATTTTGAAGGAGACATGGAAGGTCATTTGCAAAGAATGAATATTGAAATGAAGGATCATGCAACAATTCAAAAGAATAGGGTTATCCAACAGTTAATAGTCAATTAAGGTTCATTGTCTAATTTGCTAAATTTCATGGATGAGATTTTTAAAAAAATTATGTACCAAGGTGTAACAGTGCAAGTTGAGGATAGAGGCAATTTTATATGTTTCAATTTTATATTCATGAATTTGCACACAGAACAAAGACAATGATAAACCACCCAACTCAATCCCTTTCAATGAAAGTGTTATTGACATTGTTGTAGATCCCAAAGATGATAAGAGAGAAGCAACATTGAGAATTGCAATACTGGATAAACATGATATCATTTGTATGAAATACAGATGAGGATAGATCCAAACTTAGAGATGACTTGGTGATGTGTAGAAACAAAAATGATAAAAGAGAAGACAAATAAAAAGTTATCAGTGAAGGGATAGGTGTAGTGAATAATTCGTATGTCTAAATTGTAACTATTCACTAAACCTAGCCATACCAATGTATAATAAGTACAAAAATGATGAGGATTGTCAAACATTCTAACTATGAGGAATACCACCAACAGTGTTTATAAATCATCACATTCATCATCTTTGTTGTCATCCATCTCCATCTCCAAACTCTTCTAAGTTTGGATGTAACTCACTCAGACTGATACCTAATAGGTTCGGCTCCGTAAGTTTGTTAAGGTAGGGCAAAAGTTCAGATGTTACCAATCTACCATATCCATCTAATATTGCATTTCTTGATTTGCAACTTCTAACACCATATCTAGAGTCAAGATAATTTCAAAATTCTCTACATCTTCATTAATTAGATTTGAATTGAAAGTCGTGAAACATTGACATGGAGCAATTGTATTTCTTAGCACAAATTTCTTGAATAACCTCATGCACCATCATGTATCGCCAATCAAACACATACAAAGTAATGTGACCTTTTTACCACACCTAGACCTACACTATACCTTGTGTAAGTTGTGTCATTGCTCGATACAATACCTTGGTACGATATCTCTACTCAATTGAATTCCATTCAGAAATTGAGCTAATTAGGCAATGGACTTCAACCAACTCATAATTATGCTAGGTAACTTGCACTTGTAAAAATGGGGCAAAGCCAATTTCGATTTCAGATAATGAAACAAGATTGCAATAGCTAATCCACAAATACAGCAGTTAAGCAACAGTCACAAAGTAATCAAATTCACTCACATTAGTCACATACCTAAATTAGAAGTACATTGATGTATGTAGCTATCATCTTATTTATAATAAGATCAACCAACAATAGTAAAGATTAAAAATTCAAGAAAACCCCATCAAATTAGAGCAACAAATAAAGCTAAATAACTAATTGAAAGAGAAATTGTTCTTAAAAATTTCAATTAATTGTTCTAAAAATCATACCTTGGAATAAGGAAGAATGTGGTCGTAATCATGGCACAAGCAACCAGGGCAACCAACAAGCTTGCGGAAGACGATGTTCCCAAGTGGGTCCCTTCTCCAACGACTTGGGTCTCGACCCTTGATTTTCTCTGCCTTTTCCCAGCATTGTTGCTTCACACTGTAAGGGAAGCTTCGTGGGTTGTACTCGGAATTTTCAGTGAGTCGGGGTTCTTCGAACTCAGTGAGTAGCTCGGTGGTGGTTTGGTCGGAGAGTGAAGCTGATGGAGGGGAAATTCTGGAGGCGCGCGACGGTGAGGTGGTGGTGCGTCCTCTGTTTCTTGGTGAGGATTGGGCTCTTTTGTCCTCTCTTTTTGGTCTCATTTTTGTTGTGAAAATTATTGGATTTTTTTCAATTAGTATTATATACTCTTGGAGTACTACGGATCATGGTACTCCTTACACACTATATTTGAGTTTATTGCGTACACTTTATGTTATACTTCCTCCGTTCTGTTAATATTGCAACAAGGGGGAAATTACGCATCCCAAAACACATTTTATATGCTAAATATCTATAATTGTATAAGAGTAAAAATTATAAAAAAAAGTGGATATTGTGAAAGTATTATATGAGACGAATCCAACAAGATGTCATTTGACTATATTTTGCTTAACGTATAACTCATATTATATGGTCAAACAAGAGTGATGAATAGTGCAAAAAGTCCATTGTTGCAATATTAATAGAACGGAGGAAGTATTGTTTAAATGTTGTGTTATTTTATTACAGCAATATGTTATTTACTTATATATTACTTCAACCCCAACTCATGATATTTTTAATTTACATTAAATAACATGTACTTACTTAAAAATAACATATATATATAAATTGAAATAATAATAAATTCACATCAAAATAACATTAGCAGTGCTGAGTTTTAAGGCATCTTGAAGAGAATCAAACACTTTAGAAGATACTAAATTTCTGGACATAAACACACTTAAATATACCTTCAAATCAATTGATTTCTAAGAAACACAGAAAATTAGTAGAAGAAAAGGGGAGAGAGAAATTATGTTAGATTTAGAGTTGGAGTAGTGAGAGGAAGAGAGTGTACTTACTTAAAAATAACATATATATATATATATATATATATATATATATATATATATATATATATATATATATATATATATATATATATATTGAAATAATAATAAATTCACATCAAAATAACATTAGCAGTGTTGAGTTTTAAGGCATCTTGAAGAGAATCAAACACTTTAGAAGATACTAAATTTCTGGACATAAACACAGTTAAATATACCTTCAAATCAATTGATTTCTAAGAAACACATAAAATTAGAAGAAGAAAAGGGGAGAGAGAAATTATGTTAGATTTAGAGTTGGAGTAGTGAGAGGAAGAGAGTGAGAGTGAGAGTGAGATTGATTCCTAAAAAAACCCAGAAACTTGGAAGAAGAAAGGAAAGAGAAAGTGTATGATTTTGAGTTGGAGTAACTGAGAGGAAGAGAGAGTGAGTGCGGGAGGAAGATGAATAAGAAAAATAGCGAAATAACATACATGTATTTAAAAATAACACATATAGAATTTGAAGTAACAAAGAGTTAACATCAAAATAATATGAGTTTTATAAAACCTGGAGTACCGTGTGCATGGTACTCCAGGAGTATTCTAGAAATTGCGGATTTTTTTGGCTTCGATAAAATTATCCAATGAACACAAAATTACTACCGTAGTCCGTATTTAGAAATTGTTTTATACACCCAGGTGCACAGTGTACCCAAAACTATTTTTTTTTTCTCATTTTATCATCAAATGAACAAACAAAGATCTTTGGATGAACCGTACACTCGGGTATATGTAACAATCTCTCGTTCATAATAGGATAAGACCATAAGGGATGAAGGGATAACATCAAAATATTGAAATGGAATTTGAATAGTGATTAGCTAGTTGGTTGCTTGTTTATGTATGTTTAATTTATAAATTTATATCTAGGAAAAGTACACCGTAAAGGTAGAAAGATTACTCCAAAAATGTGGAGAGGGTTTTCAACGGATATGGAGTAGCAAAATTTATATACTACTTTGAGTCTTTAAGGCAAGAACTCTCCATTCATAGTGAGAGGTTGCATACCAAGCCAAACTTGGTATAGTTGTAAGGATTACATCTTCTGATCTTGAAATTGGGAGTTCAATCATTACTAGAGACATTTTTGAGGGTGGAGATCCCATACCCTTCCCCCTCACTCTCAAAGTGTGGACCAAAAAACCGTTAAGGTTGAGATACAGTAAGGGTCTTTCTCTTTACCTAAAAAAAAATAGTGAGAGGTTGTATAGTTGCACCAACAAAGTGAAGAGTTCGCCCCAATGTAGAAACATCATACTACCTGACCAAAAAACCGTGAGGGTTAAGGTATGGCTAGGGTCTTTCTCCTTACCACGGCTAGGGTCTTTCTCCTTACCTTAAAAAAATTGTGAGAGTTTGCACAGTTGCACTAAGAAAGTGGAGAGTTTGCACAAATGTGGAAACTTCAGACTACCTTTTTGAGATCGCACCTCTAAATTTGTGGATGTATTGATTTTGTGTATTTGACGACATGAAAATACATTATTCGTTAGTTGGAATTTGCAAATTAGGTTTGTGTAATATGCGCATACTAAATTTGGTAGATAATATTTAGGTGTATTATTGTCAACTCTATTACGTACGAAAGTATATGAAATATCTCAAACAAAATCATTTATTTTATAGCAAACTTCAATACAAGACAGACTCATAATAGCTTATTATGAGATTGAGATGAACTTATTAATTACTTTGCATGTACAGATTGACCTTAAACCTTTAATTTTATACTTGAACCTCGTAATCTCAGCTACTCCATATTTTGTTATATACTATTTTGATAATTGCACATGTCATTTGTTGCATTCGTTTAATATTTCTCGTCTGGAGTATTAGGAAAGAAGGAAATTAAATGACTGTATTTTCAACAATGTATATTGCACCCCAGAAAAAATCTACCACAAAGCCACCTTTTCCCGAAAAGAATGAGAATTCCGACAAATGTTAGACTCCTGTCAACTTGCAGGTACCCTTTCTTTTCCTTCATTATCATTCTTCGCCTCAACGTACACCCTCATAGGACCTGTTCACTTCAGCTTAATTTCAGTTCAGTTCAGCTCCAATCAGTTAAGTTTAGTTTCAGCTCCTAATTTTCCTCTCTCATAAAATATTCATTTCATTTCAGCTCAGCTCAGTTCAGTTCAGCTCCAATCAGTTCAGTTCAGTTCCTAATTTTCCTTTCTCATAAAATATTCATTTAAGCTCCAATCAGTTCAGTTCAGTTCAGCTCCAATCAGTTCAGTTCAGTTCAACTCAATTCAATAAATGTGAACAGGCCCCTAATCTTGTTAATTGAGCCCCTCCTTGCCACGGAACCATTAAACTCCATTTTACTGGCTCTAAAAAGGGGAACTCTACAGCAGCTAACGACTGACGTCATCTTTCATGCCTTTCAATCTCAAGTCATTTCCTTTTGTACTTTCAACCTTGGTATTACACCAATCAACTTTAAAATACAGCATATGAGCATAATGTAATTTTAAGTACTCTCTACAACTTTGACAATAGAGAAGCTAATAAATTGACCGATTAGATAGCAAATGTAGGCCATCTAGTAACTAGTTCAATATATATTGAGCCTTAGCTTGTAATAGCCTACAACTCCTTTTGACTCTTACTAGTGAGTAGTGACTCGTTAGGTATAGTCTAGGTCGGATTCAACGAGGTCAAGTCGGGTTTAATTTCAAACCGAGTCATGCTATTCTTTGTTTTTTTTCGTGAGGGAAACCGAGTCATGCTAAATTGATGTATCCTTACAAGTTAAAATGTAAATTAGATATTTTTTGAGTAAATTAATGCTATTGAGTCAACCAAACACAAATAGAGCCCACAGAATTTGCGCAACTCAGCCAAGAAAAGTCGAAAAATAGAAAAGAAAAAGCTCCTAATTTTACTTTGTAAGAATGAGTTTCACAGCGCAACAACATAAGATAGAGGAAGAAGAACAATAAACAAATTTCATACTACAATTTTCTTCATTAAGGATCTCCCATAAACAAGAGTGGATATGGCTAACAAAACCTCCAAAATTCAAACAATTTACGATTTTTGCAAGAAGACGTTTTCTCTGACTACAATTCCTCCTCCACCTTCTTCTCATGTCGTTCAGAAGCTCTCTTCTCTTCTGGGTATTTTTCCATTTTCCCTTTCTTTTTACATTTTGATTTTTGCTTTTTATGTTTCAAGAATCAATTTTAGATTGATTTTGCAAATGGGTTTTCAGAATTTTCAGTTATTACATTGGAGGTAGTGTTATATGCTGAATTCTTGTTTTGATTTTTTGAGAATTGGATGTTTATGGGTTGTTTTGTTGATGAATTCTAGCTTTTGCATGTGGGTATATCTAATTATGTGAGAATCTGCTGTTTTGTTTGCAGTATGTTGATTATTGTTGTGAATTTTATAGAATTGGATGTTTATTGGATATAAAACTCATTTTATTTTTCAAGATTGGGATGTTTGTTGGATATAGTTCATTAATTTTAGAATTGGATGTTTATTGGATGTAATGTTCAGTAAAATGTTTGTTTCTGCATGTGGGTATTGCTGATTTTTCAGGAATTAGTAGTTGATGTGTGGAAAATTTGATGGTATGTTGTTAAATAAATACATACAGCATGGTGATAAGGTCTCTCGATTTGTGAATGGGGGATGAGGGTAGCATGGAAGGCTACATATTATTACTTTTTTGCAGTCTATTTTACGTTCCGAGAATCAGGAAGGGGAAGGGAAGGGATTGGGAGGTAGTTAACTGTGTGGTAAAAGAAAATTTTATTGTGTATTTGTGTATGATTTGCTCCTGTTTGTGTAAGAAAATTAAAGTTGTTAAAAGAGGAAATTACCCTTCAAGATTATGTTCCTTGCCATTCTTCCCAACTTTGAAGTTAAAATGGATTGGCATTTTGGATGGAAAGGACTAGATATCAACTCTTTTGTGACAGATGTTTAAGTGATCATGTGCTTTTGGTAATACTGGTATAGTGCATTTATTTCTAAAGTGATGGTGGTGTACCAATAAAGAGGTGTTGTACATCTTAGTGTAATTTAAGGATATTCAAACATGTCACATCTAACCTGCAAGTTTCTGCTCTATGTGAAAGATAGGTGGTTCAATCCACTACCTAGAACTAATGGTTCTTTAGAGACGTTAATAAAGATATTGGAGAAGAATCCTTCAATTCTATCCTTTGCATTCCTTCATTATGTATTTATAGTGTTTGGAAAGCAACTATATAGCTGTTATTCTCTTTGTCTCCATCACGTGAGAAGGCTTATACTCATTTTTTTAAATGAGACTATGGGTATTGGGTAGGACAATTTTATTGAGACTTGAGGAATAGAATGGAATAGTGACTAATCCAGTGCTATACAGCTATATCTTTCTATATCTTCCTGTCCTAGATCTGAAATCGATACTTTACTTTTTGTTATCATCACTCATAAAGGGGATACGCTCATCATGAAAGTGATTGTGTTGGATCTCAAAGTTAGATTCCCATGCCCATGCTCATGTCCATGCAACTCTTTTCCTCATTTTCACATTTTGAAGTTTTTCCCACCTCATTTTCACATTTTGGAGAATTTTCTGGAAATCAATGTACATGCCCCAGACTTGGAAGAAACTGAAGCTACTATATTAATGTAATATTCAAATACACTCTGCTCACAACTTTCTTTTGAAAAAGAAATGAACCATAAAATAGGAGAAACTTGTTTTGGAGAAACTTGTTTTGTATAAGAGAATTATTATTGTTTACCATTCGGACTTAAGGGCAGATTGCTGATTCTATCTATAATAACTGATTGTGATCAATAAAAGGAAGAAGTGAAAGAAAGACATAAGAACTGGGAGCACTTGCATTGTTTCCAGCAACTTATTGCCAGATTTATGAGAAAATGGGTTTTAGACACCTTAAGGAGGTTGGAGTCTTGAGGGGTTAGACTGTTGGAGCTGAAAAATATGGATATGGTGGGGAAATGCCAAAAGGAGAACTCAGAAGCTGGCGAGGAACAAAGGATGGGGTTGAAATCGTGGGTGTGCAAGGGTTGTATTTTTTTTCTGGCAGCTCTGTTCTCTATTTCTTTCAAGAGAGTTTTTATACTAACTCTTGAGTGTTTTTGTTGTATTAATAATGCTTAAGTTTACTTTGTCTATCTAATCTATTCTATGCTAAGATAACTAACACTTGAATGAGTTAAATAATCAAGATTTTTTTTGGAGAAGTTTATATTTCTTTCATTTGTGTTTTTTAAATTAGGGATACTGTTTGTTGATGGGTGAGTATCGTTTCACGATCTTATATAATTGATAGGCTTACTATATAATTTAAATGGGGAAAAATGAGTATTTGAAAATGCTCATGCTTTGGTGTGCCATTTTTCTCATCTTTAAAATTTTTGAACAAAATTAAATATTCAATTTTCAAACCACTAGTGAAGTTTGCTATTAGAATCAGCTGTATCATAACAGTTACTAATTGCCATATAGGATGTAAATCAACATTTTTCTGTATATTTATTTTTATATGGAAAATGATAAACATAGCCCAAGGGGTACATATATAAGCTGTAAAAGATAATATTAAGAATTAATAAACGTCAATAACACTGATCCACACGTATTTTTGTCTTGAATTCTCAATTGTATACTATTTTAGAAAAGTCATTTGGTATTTATATGTATTCCTATATATCATAACCTTTTTTTTTGTTTTTTTGTTTTTCCTTAAATGTATATACTCTGAATTTTAAAGGTAAGTGTAAATCAAGTTTATTTAGTCATAAAGAGCTATATGATCTTTCATTCTGATGTGAAGGAGAGTATTTTGGGCGTTTGAGGGTAGTCCTCTGACTGTAAGATATTTTATAGTCTCTGCTTTCTCCCTTTCCTCCCATCTTTGTTTTCCCTAATTCCCTTCATAGAAGCAAATCCATAGGTACCTAGATATTATAGATTATGCAGAAGCCATGATCTGGCTTAGGTTGATTGGGTTTTTAACTGCAGAATATCATACAAGTATAATTCTTAAATTATTTATGATTAATAATGTATCTAGCAACTTGCCAAAGAAGTGCTTGCAGTTGCTTATCTTGGAGAGTAGAAGGAGATGCTTATTGGCCTCAAAAGAATAAATTATTTTGATTTTCCCTGAAATCAAGGAAAGAATGTTGCTAGCGCTTTGAAGTATGAATATTTGACATTAGAGCTTCACATCAACTAATAAGTAATAAATGAAGTGTGAATGCAAAATTTACTGGTTCTTTTCTTCTATTTATGCTGCTACAGAAATTCAACTTCTCTTCATCCTTCTTTTGCTCTTGCACTTACAATCTCTTTAGTTGCTCAGATGAATTGTAAAAAGAACAGTTTTATAATTTATGTAGTGGAACTGTGGAATATCATGTTATGGACCTAGAATCATCATTTGGTACTTGTCTTAGTTTGAAGATTGCTAGCTTGCACAAGGATTTGATACCTGCATGTTTCTTTTGTCTTTGAATTAATTAATTGATGTTGTATTGGATGTAAGATGTAACACGTAAGTGTATACTTCCTTACTGGAATCATTCAAGTAAATGCCACTTTACACTCAACAGAAAAAGGAAAAGGCCACTTTAAAAACTGAGATCCTTGTTTCAACTTATCGTGGAGCTCAACTATACCACAATGCACCACTGCAAAATTTAGGAAAATCTAGTTTAATCTATGCATTTTTCAACATTTCTTAGTCACTCGGCTGTAGTACTGTTGGTACTCCAATGCACAAGATTTCACTAAAAATACTAACCACAATATGTATTACAAATCTCTTAGAATGTATGATATGCATTTTCGTTAGGCTCTCTGCTCTTTGTATTTAAGTTAATGTCTCTTGACAAATGTAGCTCTCCAACGCACAAAATTTCACTAAAATGCCAAGCAGCCTGTATTATTGATCTCTTAGAATGTATGCCTAACTTCTTCAATTGTAAGAATGCTATTTGTACTAGCAATTCATCGTTGCAATCTCTGTCACTAAAAAGAATAATATAGAACTTAAATTTTTTTTTTTTTGAAGAAAGGTGTAAATATGACAGGACAGGTTATCATTAAATCTAAATTTCCACTTGCAAAAAGTTGTATTGGAAAGTTTGGTGAACATCACCAGGGTTGACCCATTTTTAATATCTGAACACTGAACATTATGCTAGAATCAGGCCACATAATGGCGCCTGGATTGAATGCCATGTTTCCTAATATTTCAATGCTAATAATTAGTTTAGCTATACTCACATAAATTTCTTCTCATCTATCTATTTGTGAACAAACAGGCTATAGAAATGTTTGTAAAACTAATTGTGTGCCAGATGGCTTCTTTTTCGCAGCATGAAGACAGTACAAGATATCTAGCTTTAAAAATTGTGATCTGTGATAATATTCTCCTTTGCAGACTCTGTAACTCCCGCTGATGTTGGTCTGAAAGAGGAGAATGTAGATGATGACCGAGGATATGGTCTTTCTTTGCTGAACCCATTCAACCGAGCTCCTAGATGGGCTCAACCTATAACGTATCTGGATATCCATGAGTCTGACACCTTTACAGTAAGACCATATCTCCTTTTCTGTATTACTTTCACTGACTCATGTGCGATTAACTTATTCATGCATCTTTAACCTGGAACTCTATTCAAGTTGAAGTTCATAGTTCAAATGCATAAAACTTCAAATGTAATTATATTTGTTCATTTGTTCAAATACATTAAATTGTAATCGTAGTTAATTTGTTCATCTCTTTAAAGCTTTAAACTTCAGATGTAATTATTGTACCCATCAAGTTGACTCTTCTTTCCTTTGATTCATTACATCTGTTCAAAGCGTAAAACTTATTACTGTAGATTATTTGAGGTGGTGCTTCATTTGTTTAAAGATTTAGTCTTGAATTCATGTTACCAGTTACCAATCATTGCGGACTAGTTTTGTGTTGTCATTATGTCGTAGTGCTTAAACTTAATTATGCAGGATTCATTGCATTAGCATGAATGTGTTAGTACTGACAGTCCAGTCTCCAGTAAGCGCTGACATCCTGGTATGATTATGCAGATGTGCATATTCAGCTTTCCCACATCCGCAGTCATTCCTCTGCATGATCATCCTGGAATGACAGTTTTCAGCAAACTTCTGTATGGATCCTTGCATGTGAAGGCCTATGACTGGGTTGAACCTCCACAAGTTGTTCAGAGCAATGGCTCTGAGTACTCTCAAGGTACAGTCAAAAATTGTTTTATATATTTATTTATTTAATTCTGGACCTAACACTGCACCGTCTGCACGGTCCAACACAATTCAGTCTTTGTGGGCCAGGCTCTTGTACTCCTCAGAGTTGGGGAGGGAAGGGGATAAGGGAAAAACTCATCCAAGAATCTGCAGGTTGTAGTATTTATGAATTAATTTAAATATTGCAAATATAAGAGAATATTTTCATCTCTTGATTTTAATTATTGCTATTCTGAACATTTTGAATGGAATTTATCTGTCCTAGATTAAGGTGTATCATGCTAAGATCTTATTACTTCAGCCCCCATTTACTGTTAGTAGAACTCTGTTTCTTGAAAAGCACGATTGTTGACCACCTCAGGTTGAAGGGATTTTACAACCTCTTTTTCCTAAATGTTGGTTTCCCTTACAGTTTAATCTTCCGAAGTATAATCTCCATGCTATGATGCAGTCTATGCAGATGAGTTTGTAGCAAATGCCTGTTTCCCTTACAGTTTATGGACTTGTAAAGTTGTAGGAGTTTCTACTCTAAGTTCACTTTTTTGGGACTTATAATTAATCATAACACCAAATAATAGCCTCAGATTAGTTTCTTTTTATGTGATTTTATTATATCCCACATCAATTTTGTAATGCATGTGAATGTTGATAGCTTCAATGATTTGACGAAAGAGTATCTAGATAGGTGGATTTCCTATTACAGTTGGTTTAATCAGCTTGCTCGCATAATTTACCATCTGAGCTATCGGACTAATTTCTTGAAGTTGGAATAATCTCTCGTCCAAGTTCAATATCTCACCTTTTTTTTCTTTTTCTTTTCTTTCTGTGAAGATTTCTTCCTCCTAGCACCAGCATTTTGACCCTAGCATGAGAAGATGCAATCACGAGTTTTCAACTGGTTGCTTCTGTTAATGTTTTCATTATAATTTATGCAATGCGAAAAGTAATTCTACAGTGTATAGGTTTCATTCTCTTAAAGATAATAGACAGAAATGTGAATGCCTTTCACTCACATTAGAGTGTCCGGATGTCTTGGAGGTATAAATAGAAGATTGAGTTTTGACAATTACGCATGTTCTTGTTTTCCCTGCAGGGGAAAATGTTAAAGTGGGGTGCAGTTGGGATTTTTTTTTATTTTTTTTTTTATTTAATTTTTTTTTTCCCTTTTGATACTGGCCTACTGGGGGCATTGGTTTTGGGTATTGATTTTCATTGGAACCCTTGTTAACGGTGTTACCCTCTTTACCTCTTTTGTAATTACTTAAATTTTCAAGGGTTGTTTTTTCAAAAAAAAATTTTCAAGGGTTGTACAAGTTTGTAACAACTAATTTGTCCTGTTCTTTTTCTATTTTTTTCATAATTGCTATGGCACATAAAAGTTATCCTCAAGGACATTGCAACTCTTTCTTATTAAGATTCTTGTTTTTTCAGTGAGGTTAGCAAAGTTGGTGATTGACAAAATTCTAACAGCACCTTGTGAGACCAGAGTTCTGTATCCCAAAAGTGGGGGAAATCTACATTGTTTCACAGCAGTCACCCCTTGTGCCGTGCTTGATATTCTCACACCTCCATATTTGGAGGATGCAGGCAGAAAATGCACATATTATCATGACTATCCATATTCAAGTTTTCGTAAGTTTCTCACTTTTGTCCTTATTATATTAAAATCTGTGGTGGCAAGTTGCAGAAAAAAGGTTGTATTGCTATAGTGTTCAGTTTTTTGATTTTTTTGTTTTTGAAAGTCATAAGATACATGTCATGTAAAGAATAAAGATATTAGTCAAATTGATTGAAATCATTATTATATAGAAAACTGAAACAAAAAATCACTTTAAAAAAATTAAAAAAACTGATAACGAACAGGTCTGAGTTATTTGCAATCCCCTGACCTTCTACTATTGTTATTTTAGCTACAAAAGAAGCTATAGGTGATGGAAAAGAAGAGGAATATGCATGGCTTGCGGAGATAGAAGCGCCAAATGTCCAAATGCGTCCTGGAATCTATGCTGGTCCTTCTCTTCTGGAGTAATGGTAACAGTGAGCTAATCATCAACCAGTTAGAATCTAGTCTCGAAGTTGAATAGCTGTTCGTGGAATGATCTTTGCTTTGTGTGAAAGAGTTTGGTCAAATATACTTGCAAACTCTTCCACTCAGGACATGGTGATCACAACTTTGAGACTGAACAAAGTAGAATAGACATGTGTAAGATCTGTTTATGAATGCTCACAGTTGTAACTTGTAAGTGGGTTCTGTGTTCTCATATATTTTTTCAATTGTACAATTTATAAGCATCTGAAATGGTTGTTAATAGATCTCTAAGTGTTGTAAAGGGTGTTTAAAAAGTGATGAGGTTTGAGTCTTTGAGACTCTTTGACTGTAACAATCTTGCTTCATAGTTCATAGTTGTGCAAGCACACTGTTAAGCGATAGAGTTCGACTTTTTACTTGCTCATTTCAAAGCTTGGCTTAAGTTAATTAGAATACTCTGTAATTATTATGTTTATGTTCATTCTAGTTCTTGGCTCTGCCTCATACGAATCAAAAAAAAAAAAAAAAAAAAAAAAACATAGCAAATGTTCATCTTAAATCTACCATCTCCAATTCTCCATAGTGTAGCACAATAGCACCATTACATCTTGTTGTGAAGTGATTATTTGCATTTTGTATTGCTTGGTAACATTTTATGTAATTTTCAGAGTTTCACTATAATAGGCAAATAGTGTTCGGTGAAATAGTCGTTGTAGGTAGATTTTAGTATTGCGAAAAATCTTAAAAATCTACTTTTCAAATATCAATTTTTTTTTATAATTTTTACAAAAGTATAATTAAAGATATTGATAGCCAAAGTAATGCATTGGCAAGCGTGAAACCCCTTATGATACAATAAAAAAAGAACAGAGGAAGTATATTTTATGGAGCCATTGAGGTGGTACTTTGTTCTGTCTCTCCAAATCATATTGCTAGCTGGACGGAGTAAGAATTATGCTGAAAATAACTTTTAAAAAGTAGTCACATGACTCACATCTAACAATTACGGAGTAGTTCAAAGTCGATTAATACAACTAATAACAATAACAATTACTCTTTTGAAAAACATTAAGCAAATCTAGAATTCCCACTAATGACAATAACTTAAAACACTTGATTACAATCTGCCAAGGCCTAATCATCCTAATTATATTTTTGCGACCACAAATGACATGACATTCATTAATAATGTACTTATTAATGAGATCGGGTCTGCTATTACAAATATTAAAATGGAGAACTATCTTGTTCAAATATAACCATGAAAGTACAAGAAAAAAGATCATGGATGACAAGGTTGCTAAGACTAACACAATAAAATGCAACATTGAAATAAACCTTCATTCCACCCTTGTATGCTCGTCTACACTCGAATTTGCTGCTTCAACTGTCTTGGTGTTGTTGCTATCAATGAACACATATTTGCTAGCAAAGAACGTAAAATAGAAGTAGTTCATGACTCCTACACAAGCAACAATGGCATAAAAGTAATCAAGCTTGTTTTGGTTAAGATTATGTCCACCCAACCATGCCACTCCTTGGCTGTTTCGAGTAGCCCGGTATATGATGTTAACAATAGCCGTGGCAAAGTAACTGGCCATAGACAAGCTAATGAAAAAGATCGAGCCAGCCAATGATCTCATGCTTTCAGGCATCTGTGTGGTGAAGAACTCCATGATGGTAACCGCGGCAAAGGCCTCAGTTAAGCCAGACAGTATCTGTTGTGGTGCTAGATATACCACACTAAGAGGAGAAACATAGGAATTATTTTTTAAGGCCAACTCACGTCTCTTAGACTCAACCACCGCGCTTATAACCATACATAGTATTGACATAACTATTCCTATCTTGATCCTCGCTTTGACTGACAACCTCACATCATTCTTCTTCAGTAGTACTCTGGCTAAGGGTAGAAAAATGCGCTCATATGATAGAATCCACAGGGTGAGAGCAGCCATAGCCGCGAAACTTATCCAAGCAGGGGGAATGGTGAAATGTGACCCAAGTTTCCGATTCATTTGAAGTGCTTGTAAAATACCGAAAGTGTTCTGTTGGTCCATTGACACAAAAGACAGAATACCAGCCAACCAAACAGGCAAAATTCCTATTAGGCATTTTAGTTGCTCAACTTGTTGAACACTGCAAAGGCGCCAATTGTTCTTAGCTAGTCCTACACGATTCAGCTCATCAGGCTGATTAATCAAAGCAGCTTTGTCTAAGAACATTAGTCGATTCGTTCTAGTAAGTTTAGGCACCATTGAATCTAACCGATCATCACTAATAGGAGGATCATAAAAATTTTGATGACTTTCATCATTTTCCTCTAAAGTCAACTTCCTTTTTCTGAAGGCTGCAACAACCACTCTAGCCATGTCAATAAAGATGCTCCCTTGAGGCTTCTTGTATATGTAAGTAGGGCAACCAATCAAGAAAATCGAGCTAGAGAATGCAAAGCACACGGTTGGGATAGCAAACCCGATAGTCCAACTAATGTTGGTTTGTACATAGACTACTAAGGTGAGTGCTACCAAGAGGGAAAGTGTGAAGGAGAAGTACCACCAGTTGTAGAAGCGCGAATATGAGGCCCTGCCTTTTTCTGTTCTTATGTCAAATTGATCAGCACCAAAGGCAATGTTGCACGGTCTTATGCACCCGGCTCCTATGGCTAGCATCATTAGAGCTAGGAACAGAATTGCGAGTTGCCAAGATGTTGGTGGGATACAATCTGCTGGTGGTGTACAAGGTGGTGGCCTTAGTTTTGATATTCCTGAACCTAGAGTCAATATTCCCATCCCCTGTATTTTCAAATTTTGGTTAGAATCAATCATTTACTCTTGTGTATAACATTTACACATAATCAAAGTTTGTAAAAAAAAAAATGCAAACAATTGCTTTGGTTTCTTGATAACAAAGAAAGTTTACTTGTAATAATACCCCCATTCAAGATACGATTTGAATTTTCTTACAATTAATGATATATAGAACGTTGCATCGCACAAACATTTCCATTAAATATGGGAGTATAGTACACCTACTTTATTAATTGCTTATTCGCATTGGTGAGTTCGTGTGCATGGTATACTATAACAATGTATAATGGACATTATATGATCTTTAACAAAATAACAATGTATAATGATAAATAATTTTAATGTTATTATTTATCATTATATATTTTTTTTTAAAAAAATAATCATTACTAATTCTATAGTATCACTTAGTCAAAATAAAAATACTAGTACTTCACTACTTCATTAGTGGATCAAGTGTTGAACAGTTCAAACTCCCCCCTCATTTTTTTCTTCTTTAAAATAAAAAATAATAATTTTGACCAAATAAAATTTTCTTTTGTAAAAAATAAAAAAAATGGAAAAAGTCAATTTAAAATGCGAGAAAATGGGAAAAAAATCTTACCAGCATAGAAATGACAGAACCAATAAGCAAAGTCCAGAACCTACCAAGGTAGGCATCAGAAAGCAAAGCACCTGGCATCGTCAAAAAATTGCAACATCCTGACCATATATTAACTACATTTACCAATAATATTCCATCTATATTATATTTTGTGCGCAAAAACACTGTTATATTTGAGATCAAGCTCATTGATGCCAGCTTCTCAAATGTTTCATTTGCTGCAACACAAAAATTTAACAAAAACTATATTAGTAACAACATTATATTAACACATGCATTATATTATATGCCCTAATTTTGACATGATAACAACAAAGAGAAGATAAGTCCGACCTGTAGTGTAAATTGGACCTAACACATTTTAATACATTAATATTGACTTATTAAGACATGCATTACATGCCCGGCCTAATTTTGACATGATAACAACAACGTGATAGGTCCGACCTTTAATATAAATCGGACCTAACACATTCTAATACGTAATAGTAGAGTAATGCATATATGTTGTTAAAGAGTAAGAATGTATCGGATTTAAAAAAGAAAGTAACATGAATGAATAGGCATTACCTAAGATATATTTGACGGCCCTCCAGCCTCCTTTCTTCTTGGTCTTACTAAAAATAATGGAAGAATTTTGAGTAAGATTTTCCTCATCTCTTCCTTCACTCCCCATTATAATGGAGATGTTAAAAATGATGAGAGGAGGAAGAGAAGAGCAATGGTGGAGGAAGGGTAAAAGAAGATAAATGTTGTGTTTTTATGAGCAAAGAAATTATCTTAAACCTAGGATTTTAAAGGAATGTTGACTTAAATGATCCAAAAAATCCGGTATACTATCAAAACAAACTATGAGACAGATACAGCAAACATGTTTGTTTTAAAAAGAGAGAAATGAAAATAGGCAAACAGCTAGGAAAATTAGTTTCTTATAGTGATAATATCCAACTTCATTTTAGGAGGTGCAACAGTACAATTCCAACTACTTTGGCAAAATACTACACTAGTTTTTTTTTCTTTGTAATTTTTTTTTCTTTTTGGTCCGAATGAACCACAATGACAATGCGATAATAATACCTCATTGGTACAACATTACAATAGTTCTTTGGCCAATTTTGGTGAATTTAGTTAACGTTACTCGTTCACCACCATGTACATAACACAATTAACCACCCCCCCCCCATCCATTTTCATTCCCTCTTATCCCAACAAGGAAACAATACATCAAAATGTACACATAACAATCATACACAGTTTTGATAAAAAAAAAAAAAAAAAAAAAAAAAAAGCAAATTAATTTCTAGATTTTTAGCAATTCTAGGTTAAAACTTACAAGTTAAATTACAAAAATGAAGTTTGTACATAGTAAATATTATTTAACATACTAATCATTCATGTATGGACATAAACTCACAAAAACCTTAATAATAACAATAATAATAATCTCATTTAATTTCAAAACCTAATTGTCACAGCCTCACAAATCACCTCTTAAGCCACCTAAACATTATAATTATTGGCCTAATTACTTTAGGTTTAAGAGGTTGCATTATGTTGAGAAAGATGTAGAAGGTGGCTTTATTGGTAGAAGTTCAAGGGAGGTTTTTAAAATTATGTTGCAAATCAAATACATACGTACTACATAAGGTTGTACATATTCTAGTTTGGACTAATATGTGGAATTTATACTTTGAATTAGGGACCCGACTCACCCAGGTTCTATAAAAAAATCACTTAACAAGTCCAAGTTGGTCCATAATTGAATTGAACCTGAAGAGTTGGGTTAGGATCATTCTAGACCCAAAAAGTTTCGATCAATCAATCTCTTGCCCACCAAAATGGAAGATTCTAGTGATCTAGCCAATTTGGTGTAGTCCGATTAGGACATGTGAAATGTTATTCAAATGAGTAGTCTAGAATGTGCTTGTAGCCTTGTAGGTATTGATATTTAAATTAGTTGGAGGATTGCTTTGCTTATAAATATGCAACCAGGGTCATTTGTAGCGGTATATATTTAAATGCAAGATATTTTAAAACACTTGTGATCTCTCGGAGTCAATGTCACAGCTATATATATTTTTATACTTCAACTCGGTTAGATCCGTGTGCACGGTTTATATAAAACCTATTTGTAATTTGTACATTTTTTAAAAAAATGGCTATTATACAGGTATATATATATATATATATATATATATATATATATATATAAGTATTACATACAAAAATTATTTGTATGTCGTCTAAGACATAGTTTAATATAAGAATTCATATATTAGTTAGGTATTTAAAATTGTTTCAATTTCCTACGATATTGACAGTTGTAATGAAGAGGTTTATAATATAATTAAATTTCAAAAACATTAAATAGGATAGCTCCACACCAAAAACAAAAAAAAAATTGACATTATTATTGCATTTAGGCGGGAAATTTTTTATCGAGATGGATGTTACTATGCCTTTGCCTTGTTTGGGTGGAAACTAACCCACTTTATAAAGTTTTATGAAATAAAATAAGGAAAATTTTCAATTGAAAAAAAAAAAATTACATTTCACAATTTAAAATAACTAATTAAAATTAATATTATATCTTATTGGACTGTCAATATTTCCTTACTAAACCATATATCTAAAATTGCTATCATTTTAAATATTGTATTATCCGTATTTTATTTTTAATATTACATCAATACTGAAAATTCATATCATTCCAAATAAGATGAAATGTCTCAACCAGGTTGAAAACATCATTTTGCATTCAATTGCTCTTATATATATTGAAGTTTGTTCAAACTTTGCCATAATAAAACAACAAAAAATAATGATTTTATAATGTAAAATTATTGTTAATAATAGATATAATGCCTTTGGAATTGAAATTTACAAACAATATATTCCTTGTTTATTTCATCACCTTATTTTTATTTATTTCAAAAACAATAAATATAATGTGTTTGGAATTGAAATATCACAAACAATATATATTTAAGCTAGAAAATTCGTTATTTACACTATATATATTTCAAACCTAAGTTATAACAATAATATTCTCTATAAAATGATCCAACTACATGATTATGTTTTAGGGTGAAAGTGTCATAAGTTAAATATAGTGTCAAAAGTCCAATAAAAGTAAAAAAATAAATAAAATAAAATAAAAAAAATTACAAAGGAAGTATTAAGCGGAGGTACATATTTAAAATAAATAAATAAGGATTCGTTTGGTATTGCTGTGTTTTTCTGTTTTTCGTTTTTTTAAAAGTATATGATATATGCCCCATAATGAATCAAAAAATTATTTTAACTTATTAAAATTACGATAATTTTGAAAACTGGTAACAGAAAAGTGGAAACACCTTTTTCTTGTTTCCTTTTTTGTTTTTTTTTTAAAAAAAAAAAAACTGAAAAAAAAATGATGCCAAACAAACCATATATAATTGGTTTTAACTTTTAATTGATGCTAAGTTAGCTTGAAACTCTTTGATATACAGTATATTATGAAAATCGGATTTACACAAAAGTTTTTGTAAGTTGTAAGGGTCATTATATAAACACTTTTTTTTTTTTTTTTGGAAGGAAACGAGTTAGTAGGCTTATTATTGCAATATAAACACTTTATAAAACTCAATTTTTAGTAATCATCTAATCATAAAGTTCACAAAACAAAAGCATATAAAGATGATATTAAATCCAATTAATTATAAATACAATTGGACTAGAAACCTAATTCATACGATTTGTAATTGAGTCAAACCGAAAGCCGAATTTTCACCCACCACCCCGTATACAAATCACGCATTACACTAGCGAGTGTTTTTCCCGGGAAAATCGGGAAATTGGAACAAGAAATGGGTGCCTAGAAATGAACCAAAAAAGGGTTCATAAATCAAAAGCTTAGCTCCCCTGCAATTGCAAACAAAAACAACACAATTTCAATTTCAATTTCAATTTCATGGTTGATAAATCTGTTTCTCTCTCTTCCTCTCCTTGTGAATCTCCAATCTCCCTATTTCACTCGCAAACCCAACGCACAGAACTTTCTAACACCGCCCGATTCTCCAGCCTCTACCCCCCGTAATCACAGCTCTACCTGTCAACCCCTTTTTTTCCAACTTCCCTTTTTCTCTCTCTTCACTCTTAATTTTCTTCCATATTCATCATCATCATCATCATCATCTTGATTCTTCTATCTATCTATACCATTTTTGGGTTTCTAATTTTTTCATTCTTTTCCCCTTTTTCTGGGTTTTTCTCTTTTTTTGGATATCTATCTTGCATGGTATGTCCTATTTTTCCTTGTTTCTTTTTTTAACTTGTGCAATTTTTGTCTTTCTTTGTTTTTTTGCATCTGGGTTTTCAATTTTTCATCATTTTAATTATTTTAATAATCATAATAATGATATTGATGCATACTCTTTATTGTTTATAATCGAAATTCCAATTATTAACCTATGCAATGTAGACGGGGTTTGATCTCAGGTCTTGGATACCACCCCGGTATTAAGTCTCGGGTTATTTGCTATATGTTTGTGGTACATTATGTTGATGAATAATGTGCTAATTTTGACAAGTTTGTGTTGTTAAGGATGCATAAGAAAAAGAAGTTGCAAAGGTGATTGGCGGTTGTTTGGCCGGAGAGCATTTGCTAATAATCTTGAAGAATGGGAAGGGTTAAACTAAAGATCAAAAGATTGGAAAGCAGTAGCAACCGTCAAGTAACCTATTCGAAACGGCGTACCGGAATCATTAAGAAAGCTAGGGAGTTGGCTATCTTATGTGACATTGACATTGTTTTGCTCATGTTCTCTCCCACTGGGAAGCCAACATTATTCCTTGGAGAGCGTAGGTATAATTTTATTAAGAATTATTGATTTGCTTGGTTTCTCTTATTTGTGAATGTTACATCAATGTATGTATGTAGGACTTGAAACCATGTTATGATTTCGAAGAGGGGAGAAAGTGAGATTGTATCTAATCATGTTTCCTTTGGAAGAACAAATGTTTGAAAATTTGATTAGTGACATGATTAGGAAGGATTATAATGAAAATAAGAAATACTTGTTGGTTGGTTAACTATAAGAGCTTGGGAAACTATTAACTATGTATGTTAGGAAGGTTTCTCTTAAATTGGTATGAAGCCACTTTGAGTTGTGAAGGGTGTATAAAAGTGCTTTTGGATGTTTTTCCTCTCTACTGTATGTCAAATTGTTGCAAATAATATGGGATGGAGGTAGTATAAAACATTATCAAAGCGTAGTCTATCATTATATTTTTGAAAATTTGAAGTTTTGTACCTGTATGCATTTTCAGCAACCTTGAACAAGTCATCACCAAGTTTGCTCAATTAACTCCACAAGAAAGGGCAAAAAGGTTTGAATTAACCTTTGCATTATTATCACCAGTTTTGAGATTTTGATTTGAAAATCGTGTCTGACTGTTTGTGTTTTTGTTGCAACAGGAAATTGGAGAGTCTTGAAGTAAGAATTTCCTTTCTTCATGTTACAATGGTTAGCTGTCTTTTATATTGAATTTATGTATTCTGATTCTTTCTTTCTTTTATTCATAGGCACTAAAGAAAACTTTTAAGAAGTGTGACCATGATGTAAATATAGAAGATTTTGTTGCTTCAAGGTATGCAATTATAAGTTTTTTTTTGTATCGTAATTAAAAGGACAAACTTTGAAAGGATCTGATGTTATATTTTGCTTTGCAGTAGTCAAACGGCTGAGGTATGATTGGTTGCTCGTTCACTTGAGTGATTTACATGAGACTAGCTTTTTCTTTGTGCTTAATTTCCTGATTTGAATAGGAACTGGCTAACCAAGTGGGGCTATTGCAAGCACAGATTACAGAAGCACATAAGCGATTGAGGTGCACCTTTGACTTTTAACTATTCAAGTATTGCTTTTGACTAAGCATTTTCTGGCAAGAACATTCACATATTCATGTAGACTATGCTCCAAATTTGTTGCAGTGTACATGAAAGTATTTAAATTTACCTTTCTTATTTATTGTTGAGATATTAAGGGTTTTCAAAGTTCTAGCTCAACCTGCCAATATTATACGAAGCATTTGCTATACTTCATGCATAGGCTCTGTGTCTTATCTACTTGTGCAATTGATCTAATATGATGATTGCTATTCATAATGTGTCTTTTACATGTTTCTAGCTTTCAGAGGTATTTAGTAATCTTGTTTAGGTTTCTATTGTTATCTAGGAAACTCGGCAGTTTATGTAATTTCATGTAAATGGTGAATGCTAATGCTAGACCTTTCTTTTCTTCAAATTTACTGGCAAATGAAGCTGTGTCGAACTTGCAGTGAAATTCTTATATGTTATTCTTTTTTATGTAATGCATTGTTTGGCCTACTATTTCAGAAATGATATAGGGGAGTCTGTAAACCTCAATTGTACCATGTCTGGATGCACACCAGGATGATAGTATCATGCTGTCTTTCTATTAATAAGGTGTTGTGTGTTGAGCATAATTTCAGTCCATAATTTTTTTCCACGGTACTTTTATTGAACAGCTGTTGGAGTAATCCTGATAAGATTGACAATGTGGAGCATCTACGGCAGATGGAAAACTCCTTGAAGGAATCACTTAACCAAATCCGCTTACACAAGGTACAAATATGTTGCACCAGCAATATTTATTTATTTATTTTTCTATTCACTTTACCTCATCATTGCTTAATTCTACTATTACTTCCATATTAGAGCCTAGTTTACATTGCTTTAGGGCACATAGATTAAGGAGGGAGAAGAACTGAAGAAGTAGGGCGGGATGGTGGGTGGGTGTGGTTCCAACTTAAGAGATATATTAGAGAGAACAAAGTGGTCAAAAGTAGTATGTCAAATTGTCAACATAGCTATAAATCCTTAAATGATAGACGTTAACATAGCTTTGGGATGGAAGGAACATTATCATTACCTTGACTTTTTCAAAAAAATTGGTGGTGAAGGTTATGGTTAAGGTTTCCTAATGTCAGTAATAGTATATATGTACATTGTGCTAGAAAATTGTTGCAAAACATCCTTACTATAGACTTTAAAGGAAATGATTTTTTTTGTTGGTTAACTTGTAATCTTGTCAATAAGTCATAACTTATCCTACAATCCAACTGCTGAACTTCATTTGTAACTAATGCATGCAATTTTCACCGAACAGGATAATATTGGAAAACACCAATTTATGTCTCTAGATTGCAGTAACCAGGTAAAGTACCTACACACATCCATTGAGGTGGAAATCATTCTTTTACTGGCTGGCATACTTTCATTGTCTTTGGAAGATCATACAATTACTTTTCATATTCCAGTTTCAGAATGGGATGCATATTCCTTTGATGATGGGTAATATGCAAGAATGTCAGCCGTTATCATGGCTTTCGAGTAATGACAATCAACATCTACTGCTGTCTGAAGACCCAAACTTTTTATCTCATAGGTGAGTCCTATTGCCAAACTGTATAAAATAGTCCTGCAGTACTTTGCAGGATTTTGTAAATAAATTGCCATTATGTATTGTTCTGTAAAATCAATATCATGATTAGTTCTTTCAACAGCAGCAGTATCTTTCTTCTGCCTTTTCTTCAATATACTTATGTCTGTTCTATATTATCAATGTTTTCTTCAGAGATATGAAGTGCACCAGTGATGCTTCTCTATCTGGATACTCTGGATACTACGGCGATGCCAAATTGGAAATGGAAAATGCCAGACAGTGTGAGAACGCGAGACAAGATTGTGGTAGCTTAAATGAGCTGACTGCAAATGCATGCATGGGAGTTCAAATTGGTGAGCAGTATCCATACTCCCCATATGGAAATATTAATCTGCCCGAGGAGAAGAAAGTGATGCCAGATAATGGGATCAATTTTCAAGGCAATCCGATGGATTACCAAATTCCTGGTCATTTTGATATGCCTAGATCTATATATGATACAAGGCCTCAACCATGGGCTCCTGCTGCTTTGCAATGTCCCATTCCTATGTTCAATGAAAATTCATACCCACAGGTTGGTTCTCAATAGCATCTGATATTGTGTTGGTTAATTCCATGTCCGATATCTTGATTTTTGCCATTCTTTTCTAGGTTCCCTGTTAAAAGAGTTTCATTAATGCTTTTAATGGTGTATGATAATGCGGTCTTAAGAATATTCTTGGAGCTCAAATGCTGTCATATGGCTCTCTGGTGTGTCTTCAGAATTTTTCTTTCTTTATCCTTCTTCCTTCGAACAAGTTACAGCTATTTAAACAATTTGCCAAGCCACAAGAATCTGAAATTCTGTCTCGCCAATAGCCATGCTGTGAAAATCATGTTATTTGGTTATTCACCAATGACCACAGGGATTAAACTGCCACCTGTGCACCATATGACTCGCATTCTCTTTTTGGTTTTAGGTCTGTCTTGGCTTACACTTACTCCTTATATCTTGCACATCTTCTCTAGCTGCCAATTACCACTACAAGTTCAATGGTTTAAAAAAAAAATCTATTTTATGATGAAGAATACAGCAGATAGAGGTATCCATTTCTTTCATGGACTTGACAACCCAAGCTTCAATTGGACTAGAAGTCAACATAGAGCGTAAAGATTATAGAGGAAATAGATCGGAGGGAAGGGAAGGAGGGGATGAGTAAGGAAAGGGAAGGGAAGGGAAGGCAGGGCAAGGCAAGGCAAGGGAATGTGTACCCGTGCATTAGTGCATTTTCCTACCAAATCTTTTCAACATTTGGAAGGATATGGTTTATATAAAGGGGAGTAGAACTGATCCTGCTCTCTCACCCCTCTTTTTTCCTTCCTCTCAAACAAGGGGAAATGGATACCTCTACTTCCCTATCATCCAAATTCTTTAATTTTACATGGTTCACCTGAATTAGGCTAATTTAATTACTGTCATGTGTGTTGGTTGCCTGTGAAAGATGTTATCCGGGGAGTTTATTTTGATCCTTTCATAAGCAAAGGAAAAAGTTTCTGGCATGAGCCTTTGTATATTACAAAGTTTAGTTTTACTCTTTGATGATTTCTTTCTGTTATATATTGGTTAATAGCTCCATAATTGCTTGATAACATCTTAATGTGGGAACACAGTGTCACAGAATAAAAAAAAAATTATAAAGGCCAGCAAAATCAGGATGCTGACACACTTTTTTAAACTAGTACTTGTATGTGTTTAAAAATTTCTCTGTTGTGCATGTATGTGCTTAGTGTCTACATGATACTCTTCAACTAAGAATTGTTTTAATCGTGCTGCAGCCTAATTTGTGACTGAGGTATTGGCTAATCCACGATGGCGACCAAGAGGATAGGGCGCATGTTAGCAGAGGCTTAAATCCGTGATGAATGTCAATTATGGGAGCATAAAAGTTCAACTAATCAAATCTTATGTTCTGGGTGATACATTTGAGGATGTCTGATTTGTTGGGTTGTCTGATTTACCATAACACTTGCTGTATAGTATATTATGTATAGAAAGTATAGGTGGATACATGTAGCACATTCTTGAAAAAAATACAAAGTATGTCAACTGTGAATAGGGCCTTTTTACTCTTTTTATCCCATTTTTTGGTTTTTCCTCCCATTTTGGGGCAATTTTGCTGAGGTTTCTAGTGACAGATCCTGTAAATTAGAGTTCTGCACTCTGCAGAGTTTACTGTAACTTAAAACATACTCCGAATCACATAATACATTACAATTTTTTGCTTAAAAAGATATTGAGATTGGTCTTCTCTAAGCAACTACTAGATTGGTAACCTTACAACAAATTGATGTAACCTAATAATCACATCTACAATGATGACAAACGGGTCTGTTCGGGTATTTTCAATTTCATTCACCTTTAGGTGGCGAATTATTAGATGTTTGGATCAGGTCGAATTATGATTGATTGTCAAAAAGTTTGGTGTGGTAAATCCAATCTTTGTATTCATATATATTTTCAGATAGTTCGTGTTTGAATTGAGTGATACTGGGTATGCTCAATGTGAGATGGTTACTTTGAAGTGAAAGTAGCTCAGGAGTCTGAGAATAAGAGCAGTAAAGACCATCATTTTATGAAAGCTAAGATTAGTAAAAACAGAAGTGCCAACTTTAGTTGTCCTGTACATTGAAAACCCTTCAATAATTACCAGAGAAGCTCAATATCATATAGTCCACAAAAGATTTGATTTGTTACAAAAGAACTATGATAACATGGTCTTTCCATCTACTAGTCGAGTTGGACTTAGTTACCATACAATGTCTGGATAATGGTGTTGTGCCATGGGTCTGATAGATGCTGCAGAAGGTTGTCGAAAGGCCCCTTTCCGGTCACATTGTGCTGCACGATGAATCCTAAGAATGCCAACATAGCCAACCTCCCTGCCAAAAATGAAACATACAAAGATCAGCTCGATTTTGACAAATATTTCCATCAGATTACCTCAAACTCTAGTCCTACTTCGCTAAGCAACTGCATATTTAGCTAAAACAGCCACTTACAAGGCCTAGTCTAAGTCCCACAAATCGACTAACTGAAAAGAGAACGAAAAACAGATGCATATTGCAAGCATTAGAAGAGGAAAAAGGCGATACCATTAGCAAGCTCCTTCTCCTTGGCCTCAAGAGTAGGTGCAAAGTTAAGAGGGTTGAATATACCACCAGGGTAACCACATTCATTAGGAGGCAAGCTGTATTGCTTGAAAATGGGGTCTTGGTTAACACATCCAGGGTTCTTGATGTCCTGCCATCTCCTAATCTCGACATAGTGGAATAAGATGAACTCGATCACAAACAAGGTTGATGATGAGGCGAAGTACTCTGACTTCCCTGCATCATACCATTTTGGTACGTTGATGATACCAATACTTGTGAACACCTCTGGTAGCAGCATACCGGCAACTCCAAGCATTGCCCACCGCCCATTCACTAGCTCGGCTTGCACGAACCACCTCAAGTTCTCTGGGTCCTCAGCTAGTCCCAAGGGATCAAATCCATTGTCTCCTGGAAGACTGAATTATATTGTACACAAAAGTGTTAAGTTCAATTTGCAAACTTGTACTAAAAAAATGTCTATCTACTTCACCAAATATCATCTACATATTTACATACATCTAAGATAAGTGGCTTAAACTAAGGGTCTGTTCTCATTGACTGAACTCAATTGAACTGAACTGAATTTATTAGAGTTGAGCTGAACTGAATTGAATATTTTATAATAGAAGGAAATTAGGAGCTGAACTGAACTGAACTAATTAGAGCTGAGTTGAACTGAAAATAATCGTATGAGAACAGGCCCTAAGGCCACAATTCTTAAGGCAACTTGTTATTGATAATTTTTCAGCTAGATTCTTTAAGTTTGTTATTAATCAGTTAAAAACAACAACAATCATGATTTTAATGTAACAACTGCATTGGCCTCTAATATTTACGATCGGATGATTAAATGATTTTGCCTATATAACTTTTTCTGAACATTTCATGACATTCATGTTCCGTACTATCATGTAACTAATTATTTTAAGTAAAGGGGTTACAATTTTAATAAAATAAATTGATTTTACTAGGTGTAAAATACTCTTAACTCTTAATGATTCTGTTGTTAATTTAGAAGACTTGATCAAGTATAGTTTAAAAGAGTTGAATAAAGTGTTAAATGTTACCTGCCAGTAAGATAGTCAGGAGAAGCCAAACCAGGCAACCACTCTCCTTTCTTAGCCTCAACCTTGAGAGAACTAGTAGTTGTAGTAGAGGGCAACCTAACATTGCCAACACCACATTCCTTGTTAAGCTTCCCTGGAACACCACTCAAAAACCTCGATTTCGACGCGCACGGGCGGAAACCGGCAATCGAAGCCTGTGTAGTCACGGCTGCCATCCTCAATTGATCAATTAAATTTTAATTCAAGCAAACTAGCTTGTTAGCTAGGCAGGAACAAAAAAAAGATGTGTAACAAAATGTTGATGTTATGTTACACTATCCCTTGTAATTTCATTTCTAATGCATGTCTTGTGGCTCTTGTTTATTGGGAATGAAGTGTTATTTTGGTGACTTGGATTTTTTTTTGGTGGGGTAATCCAACGGCTAAGATTGGGTTTTGAGTCTTTAAGAGTTGGAGATTAGCCAATGAGAAATGATTTTTGCTATCCTTATCTAATGTTATATCCATATATCTATAATCTATTGCTTTGTTTCTGCTGGTTTTTATAGATTATATGGGTCCCATTTTGATGCCACGTAGGAAGATTTTTCATAACTTGAATTTTAGTTACCCATTTAGCAATTGACAGCTGGTAGGCTGTATTTCTTTCAAACCATCCATATTATATCTAGGATTTGTTCTATTGTTCCCTACTATGACGAGGAATAAGTAGGATTTGAGTTAGTACTTGGGTAATGTTAGAGAGAACCATATGATATAAACAACAAAGAAATTTTAAGCAAGATTGATAATGAATTACAATGCCATCTTGTAATTTTTTATTTTTTATGTTTTAGTTGATGAAGCTTATCTTCACTTAATATAAAGTCACTGATTTGATTTTAATAAAATACTAAAATTTGATATAGTCTATTTGAATTATTGTGTTGGTTTGGCTAAACTCATTACACTTATGTATGAGAAAAAGGGCAAAGCATAGTCAAATGAATTTTGTTAGACTCGTCTTATCGACCACTTTTTAAATATGTGATTTTCATAAGTTATTCTTACACAATTAGATAAAGTAGCAATAAGTAATCGAACATTAAGTTAGTTATCATTTGTATATTTATGGCCTAGTCTGATCTAATCTAATTCTAATAAGAATAACTAATACTCGTAATTTTATGATATAAGTTGATGATAACAAGTTTTTGATAAACATTCACAAGATTGATAGCGTTTATAATAGACAATGAATTTGATGATAGCAAACACTGTTATTGAGATACAACAAGATTGATTGCATTGAGTAGCCAAACAATTCAAGTCTTTTGTAAACGACTTAAATTATAAGTGACATAGTAGCCCTGTTGCCACAATTCAGTGAGATTCAACCTTATGTTGTTTCAATCACTTACAGGCTCGTAGTGTTGTCAAACAAAAAAAAAAAAAAAAAAAAAAAAAAAAAGGCCCGTGGTAGCATTTAGTTTAATAAGGGTTATATGTACATTAATGGCTAAATTGACAGTTTAAAGACAAATAGATAATTGAAACCACACAATGACTCAAATGGACTCTCAAAGTATCGTGGGTTCAATAAACACCTCGACCATTCACATTTTCAGGTCTGTTAAAATCAAAAAATCGTCTAAATGCGAAGGTTATACACACAAAATCGTATCATTTTCAGAATTTGTAGGACCTAATTCATATAATGGGCTCTCTTGGTGCCCGGGGGTCTATGGGTAGCATCCTAACGTCTTACATTTTTTTATCTACTAGAAAAGCAAAAAATTATCCAAAACTGCAACTAAGGGCATTGATTGAATTGAATTGAACTGAACTTATTAGATCTGAAATGAACTGAACTGAATATTTTATAAAAGAAGAAAATTAGGAGCTGAACTGAACTGGACTGAACTGAACTTATTAAAGCTCAACTGAATTGAAATAAAAATAATCATATGAGAACAAGCCCTATTACACAAAATCAAATCATTTTTGGAGGTTTTGGGACTTAGTGTTGAAAATTTTCAAGATGGTAACTTGATTAGTGATGCTATTGAAGAATAGACTTCCCAATATCACCGCATGTAATAGTCTCGTATTGGTCGAAAGAAGAGAGTACTAATCACTTAATAAGGCTAAGAGACTACTCCTCCTCTTTTTTGGTTTGTGGGTGTTGCCCAAACACGTATTTAACTATCATGAGATCATAGTCTTGGAGTTTATGAAAAGCATCTCATTCTCTTTAATTTTTTAAGAATTTGAAAAAGTCGAAAATTATCCAAAATTGATGAGAGCTCAAGCTCTCGCCATTATTCTTGTACGACCACGGGATGCGAGTTGAACACAATCCGTGACTGTTTGTGTTTGGTGCATCGAGTAATGGGCCTGGTCAATTTGTGAACAAACCATGATATTTGTGTAAGAGCTAAGCACAATCTCCCATGTCATCCTCATTGGGCTTGACACACTTTTTGACCAGCCTGCTCAATTTTTTCAATCTATATTTCTAATTTGAATTTTTGAAGAATAATGGCCTGGGCTCTAAAATGTTTACCTGACGGACCAATCTGATCTACTGAATTTTGATCATATTCGTATTCATATACTTTGTATATACATTATACAAGAAACAAAACTAATCATAGATTTGATTCTTCTAAATGTATTTGTTCATAATATCTAATTTTTAATGACGTTGACAATACTTATGTGGTAAGATTTACCAATTTTGAAGGGTTTTTTTTTTTTTTTTTTTTTTAATATATATATATATATATATTTCTTTTTGGCGGAGGTATGGTTTATTTCTAAAAAGAATAAGAGTCTGTTTCGATTTATTGAACTGAATTGATTGAAACTGAACAGATTGTTATATTGCTAAACAATTTTCTCACTTGGTTGACCATTGAATTGAATATAATCTTGTACTCCGTATGATTTAATAATTTTCATGCAGTTGTACAGCCTTAATATTGCAATTGATGTTTGGTTAAACATCACATTGACTTGAGCAACATTATGTAACTGAATAATTATTATCGAATAAAATTATAAGCAATTAGTAGTTAGGAGTACATATTTTTACTATGATGCCACACATATAAAACGGAGGAAGTATTAACTACGGTGCACGATCGGTCAGTTCCTATGGTCGGGCAGTCCTATGTACAAGCAAGAATAAATAGAGTCATTTAAGTGTCTTTATATCTCGCTGTCGAATCATTGACATCCCACATGATCTTCATGCAGGCGTGCACATCGACAGGTAGAAAGTATCTTGTACTAAAATTATGGCATAACAACAAACACAATACAATAACATAAATAACTTTCAATCATAACTCAAAAATATAATAATAACACCCTTTTATACTCACAACAAACTACATAATTTAACTGCTAATGCAGTGATTACACTTGATTTTGCTTAAACACAAACTTAACAGACAATAATCACTTAACTTTCAAACCAAACCTTAATTATTCCTAGAAGAAAAAAAAAACTCACTTCTAAAATAACCAATTAAATATTGGCGGGTGGTAAAAACCCACCCCTGCCTAAATTCTGTCCCATTATAATATCAGGACAGAAATAAAATAACCCATGACCCATAATTGAATTTTTTAGAAAATTAAAAAATATGAAATGGGCTTGGTGTTACAAAAAAAAAGCCCAAATTAATTTTTTTAATTTTCCATTTTAAATTCAGGACTGATATATAATAAGGGTTACACTAAAATTAACCCTTATTATTGTGTACCCCACACTTTGTATTAATAAAAAAAAAAACTACACTTAGTTTAATTAATTATGCCTAGTAAAATTATGACTTTCTTTTTTCTCTAGTGAAATTTATGTATTAAAATTGGCCACCGGAGTAAGTCTGGCCAAAGGACCAATTAGGAGGAGCCACGTTAAGGGCGGTGACGGTTCGGCCGTCACTGGCGGTGACCTTAAAGGAGAGGCTTTGACCATTGAGGAGAGAGTTGGATTGCCAATTTTGCCCCCAGTTTCTTGACATAGATTGCCAATTAGTTCTAGAGCCTTTGATTGAGGCTGCATGAACATCTCCTGCACCTCCAACGTTGGTGATTAAAACCAAGTTGAAGTAAGAATGACCGTTGATTGTGAATCTGATTCCACCCTTCTTTCGGCATGCTACCCTGCATTCACATACATAAGATTATTATTAATATTATGCTTTTCTTTTTAATTTAATGGCATAGTATTTGGACATGTCACATAAAAGATTATGAGTAATTGTTCTTGTTTTTAGGGTTTGGTACCTTTCCAAGGTGGATGTATAAAGAGGTTTATGATTTTGATGTGGTATGGAAATATGGAATAAAGTTTGGTATATTAATAAGTTAATCATACCTTAACTTGAGTAATGAATTCATCCGTTTCATATTATTTGCTACTACGGAGTACATGTTACATAAATGAAAAATGTGATATGGAGAAAGGAGAAATACTTAATTGGTATAGAGGGAGTACCATATTTGGCAAATTATTAACACCTAAGAAAAAACTAAAAATACCCTTGTAATAAAAAGGTAGGGACAATATTTTTGGGTAAGTGGCGGGTTTAATATGCCAAAAGTGGTCTTCTTGCATTCTCACTTTAACTTTATTAATCTACGTAGTATTGTGAAACAGAGGAAGTACATACGAATACAAGATGACGTTTTGCGCCTTTTGTTGTCAAAATAGACAAAAATCAATGTTAATCATGATTAACCAAAGTTCTATATGCAATCAAGTTCAATTATCCTTAATATTTGTAAGAATATAAGTTTGGTGCATATATTTGTGTGACTTTTTTATATATGCATGAATGAATTAGAAACACGCCAAGCTTATCAAACAATTATTGTTCACTTTCACAAATATAAACTACGAAGTACAAACACATAACATGGAACTAGCTAAAACATGAGCACTAGTGTATTCTTTCACTAACAAGTACATATACTTTTTCTAAAATAACAAAAAGAAAAGTACGGAGTACTAAATTAATTAACATTATCCCCCAACTTAAGAAAAGCAACCCCCAAAACAGTTAAAGTAAAGAACTAACGACAGTTAGAATTAAACTAACAAAAAAGATTATTGGTTAATGATATATGCATAATTAAATCACATGGAAATATAGTACCATATTAATATTTATTTTAACTTAATACTCCGTAATTTTATTTTTAGCTTATTATATGCAACCCGTGAACCCGAGTAACTAACCTTCTATAGGAAACGGGGACAATTCCAGCCTTGTAGTGAGCCATTTGTTGGAAAACAGGTTGAGCAAGGTCAAAGTGCTTCAAGGGAGGGTTACACCAACCTCCTGCGTTGTTTGGCAACGCGTTGTTTGGTGGACAGAAATTTGTTGCCGTCACAATAATTGACCCAGGAAGACACCACCTCGCGTCGTTAACGCACCGCATCTCGTAGCACGCACCGCAGCTCAACCCGTCGTTGAACAGCGCCGTGCTCAATGCCGCCGTGTTCGTACCATAGCCTTGGCTGTACAAATTTCCATACCCACATGCCCCTCCTGAAAAAATTTGTACCAAAATTTCAACAATTAATCAACATGCATTTACATATATAATTATTAGCTAAGAAACTACATTTTTGTTAGTAATTAAATTATTAGACCGTCTTATGGCCTGGCTTGTTAAATTGGACTGTATCTATTTTTAAAGTGTTGTAATTAGTATATCATCCCACCTCCTTGTAATAAAGTATCTATCCGCTCACTTACTAACTAAATTGAGTTAGTGTATCAGCTAGAGGAGGTGGGATGATATACTACAGTAAGTGAGCGGATAGATACTTCAAAATTTGAAAAAAAATAGATAAAAAAAAATGGCATACCCATGGTGCCGGAAGCGTCGCCACCACCGTAAAAGGTGGCGTGAGCTTCGGTCCAACCTTGACCGGCATGGGGATGAGCAAAGGAAGAGTAAAAAAGAAGAGAGGAAATGGTGAGGACAAGGTAGACAACGTGAGACATGTTAGGGTTCCTTTAGTGTAAGAATTTATGCACTAAAGGAGTAAAGAGCGAGCTAGAAAAGGCGTAAAAGTGGTGAGGGAAGTAAAGAAGTTTGGGATGTGAGTTGAAGAAAAATGGGAGCGGGGTAAGTGGGGTTAAATAGAGGGAAAAAGTGAAGTGTGGGGTTTGGTTTTTTGGACTAAAGAGGCGCAAAGTTGGAACTTAACTAGCCCACAAATACCACACTAGGGGTTTGATGAGGTCAGAATTAATTAAAAGTTGCTAAGCTAGTCATGTTACTAAATGATTAGAAGTGTGGTTCACTTATTCCCCAATTGAGAAGTTGATTATAATCAAAGTTAAGTTAATTAATATGTTTTGAGGTTATGAATATTCTCTGTTATCCTTACATTTATTTCTTAATTGTAATTAGAGCCGGGCACGGGCTAGTGTATCTGATGCTTTAACGGATTGTGCACTCGTGTCTAAACAAAGTTACGTTGTATTGTGCATAGCTCATGATGAATTTATAAACGAATCAGTGTGCAGTTAGGTCCATGAGTTGTGTTAGCGAGTCTCATTAATTATAATACTTTGTATTATAGATTGGTCAAAATAAACTAAGCGAGCCGTCGTACTCGTGTCAAATTTTGAAAATGTTGTCCACGTAACCCATTGCCCACTTGCATTTACTTCTTTTAAGGCCTTTACGCTATTTTTATGTCATGCTTGCATGATTCTCAATCATGTGTCGTGTACTCGTGTCAGCTTTATTCATGGAAAACTCTTATTTCATTACACTCTTATGTTTATAGAATTGAAATTATACTTTACTTGAATCCATACCCAAAAGTGCATGCTTCACACAAGTCAAATATAAAATGTAACTAAACAAGATAAGTGAAACTGTCTCGAATCAAAATTGACCCAACCTAAACAGATTTGATAAAAATCAAATATATTTATTTGAAAATTTTATTTTTGCATGATAAGCTCATTTTCAATACACCAAAAACTAAACCAGCCTGAATAGTCAACCCGAACTCTAAATGATGGCCTCTTTACATGAATTTTTTACCATAATTGAATGAGTCAAACGCAACCTGAATTTGATCCAAAAGCCAACTCACTACTTAAATCCAAGCCTAATTTGAAGTATTCCAAAGCATTCTTTGTTTTAGTACTACTATTGATATAATCATATAAACATTATTTAACCCAAAATACCTTTTAAAAAAAAAAAAAAAAATACCCCAATGCCACTATACTAAGCTAGAGATACAACATCATAATTGCCTAACAACTAATTGCAAATCTGAAATTGTAGTTATGATATTAACCTTAAAAATAAAGGCATTAATTATAAATTATTTTTGTGTAAAGTTTGAGCAATATAATAAGAATGATAAATTAATCCACAGAAATAACCTTATCATTTCAACTACATACATACGTATGTACTCAACTCGTATTTCAAAAAAATTGAAGATGTGATATGGTACCAAGTTTATGAGCCGTTGGTTTTAGAAGAGCAAGACAAAGTTGAATGCCACAACTATATATGTTATGTTATGAATTCAAGTATGGCCCTCCAAACAAGGACTAGTTGCCACAACTAGCTTCTGTAATTCAACCCTCAATTGTTGTCTGTCCTTTTCGTTATTTAGCGACTCCATACCAACGTATGTACATACTTTCATAAATGATAAAGGTTTTTTTTAATCAATCTGACGTATTTATTTATTTATTTACTTATTTGGGATACAATTTTGGGCGATGTAACTCAGGATTAAACAACTGTTAAAAAAAATAATAAAAAAAAAAAATTTGTGCCTTTTTTTTTTTAATATTTAATTTTTTTTTTAAGGATTGAAAATAAATTAAATTCTTATTCTAGTGTTTTTTCCTGACTAACCTTTGTTCAATGTGATACATATCTAATCCCTCAAAAAAAAAAAAATGTGATACATATCTAATTAATTTCCTTTTCATACTCTATTTTATCTCTATTATTAAAAGTATATTAAATACTATCCATATGTGCAACTTTTCTTGGAAATTGTAAGTTTTTATAATACTCCCTTCTTCTCTATATTACATTTTTATTTCTAAATTTACACGGGAATTAAGGAACTTTGAGTACCTAGAATTAAGGAATTTGGAGTAACCTTAAAAGTTAAAACCCATAATTAGAACCATTCAAAAAAAAAAAAAAAAATAATGATTAGAAAGTACAATGAGAATTACAAGACATTTAATTTATTGTTGTCTTTGAATAAAACAAAACAGAATGATATTAAATGTCTGCACATGTCATCAATCCTTTGAAAAGAAAAATGACCAATCACATTTGTTTATGAAAAATAAAATGACCAATCAAATTCATTTATTGTGCTACATATGGAGGAACTAGAAATGGAGGAAAGTTATGCATTTACTAATGCATAACATTGATTAAAATATTATAAAAACACATGGTAGAGAGAGAAAAAAGGAGAGAGATAGGAAGAGAGAGGCATGTAGGTGGACCACCACTACTACAAAAATGGCCAAAGAGACCCAAGATAAGAGACCGTTTATTTCAATAACGGGTCTCTTTGTTTCAAGAGACCCAATATTACAGATAACAGGTCTCTTGAAACTTAATAGAGACCCTTTATCAAAGATAACCGGTCTCTCTTTATTTTTTTTATTTTTTATATAAAATGGAGAGACCTGTGTTCTTAGAAAAGCGGTCTCTTGACCTAACACCTTAGACCGCCTATTTAAGTTAGGCGGTCTCTTGCTTTTTTTTTTCCCAACTTTTCACGCTATTATTTTTTCTTCAGCTTTTCACGCTACTTTTTTTTTTCTTTATCATTTTTTCTTTAATCCCTTTTACCCCAACGACCCAACCCACGCCTTTATAGATTACTTTCTTTTATCTTTCTCGATCTCTCCTCCTTGAAAACCCTAGTTTGCTTCAGCCTCCTGCCTTCTTGTTCATCTCCTTTTGCAACCACCTCTCACCATTGCAATGTACTTCCATTACTCTCACTAATACTCACACTCCTTCACCATTCTCTATCCTCATCTCAGCCTTGGCTCGCTACCGCCAATAACTTTGGCGTATACATCCCTCATTACCGCTTGTTGCACAGTGGGAGTGTCGGTAATTAACTTGTCATTCCCCTACTACCAACACTCAGTACTCTTTCTTTAGATTCAAAGGTTTGTCTCTCTCTCTCTCTCCCCCCTTCATCTTTCCTTTGTGAATGAGTTGGTTTTTGATTTGATATTTTGGGTAATTTTTTCTGAATTTTGGTTTTGTATTTTAATTGGTGAATTGGTTGTAAATTTTAGAGATTAATTTTTTGAGCAAACTTGGTTTTCACTTTGAGGAAACTACCATACATAAGAGTATATTGAAAATAAAATTTAGATCTCATTTCACAATTATTTTTTCATTAATCTCATTAATTAAATAGGATAAGTTCAGCGAATTTGTTGTATAAAAAATTGTTTAGTTATGCTTTTTCTTTCATTTTTTGCGAATTTTTTCTAATGATTATCATCAATTCAATTGGGATAGAGTAGTTTTTTTAGGATACTCCATTATTTGAATTTTGGGTTATTGAATTTGCTTATGAAATTCTTGATTTGGATTTTATGATGTTGTTATGTACAATTTTTTGGGTTAAGCTAATTGCCTAATTCTTATACGTTAATTGCAGATAATAATAATATGGAGTTAATAGACAAAGCTAAAGACAAAGATCTACACAAATGAGTTGTTGAAGGTTACGATGAAGATGATTAAGGGTTTTTTTTTTTTTTTTTTTTTTTAATAATTATGGGTTTTTCATAATTTTGTACTCTGTATCATGTATAAAATATTTAAGATGGTAGTTTTACATGTATAAAAATAAATTAATTATTTTTATGATATGTAATTTTAATGTATGCTTTAAAAATCAAATATTTTTTTTTTAATTTTATTTTTAAATGACACCAAGAGACCTGTGAAGTTAAATAAGCGGACTCTCTTTACCAAAAACAGAGACTGCCTAAGTTCAATAGGCAGTCTCGGTTTTCCAAAAAAAGAGACCGCCTAACATTAATAATCGGTCTTACTTTTCTTATTCTAGAGACCACCTTTCAGCAATAAGTGGTCTTAATTTTTGTATTCTAGAGACCGCTTCTATCAAAGCAGTCTCTTAGCCAAAGAGACCGCTTAGCTAGAGACCGCCTCTAAAGCAGTCTCTTTGGCCTTTTTAGACGGGTCTCTTTGGCCTTTTTTGTACGCCTAATTTTTGATTGGATTGTATCACGTGATGGGGGACCACATGCTGATTGTTCCACTAAAAGTTTATATAGTACCATTGAATCCTCTGTGGTACTATTTACGCATAACTTTAGTACAACGGAATGCATATATAATACCATTATGTGCACATATAGTATCACTGTATATTCAATGGTACCATTTGATCATCCAATGATATCAGAATATTTATTCGTTTGTACATATGCATAATTACATGAATACCCTTTGTTATGCATTTCTAAATGCCTAACATTCCTCCCTTTAAAATTCCTCCTACATATGGATTGCAATTGTTCACATGGACTAATCAACTTATAGTTTATGTGTAACCATTAATTGTCAAACGGAAAAGTAATTAAATTAATGCCACATCACACTAATTTAGGGATAATTTGGGGACATTTTGGGGAATAAATTTGGAGAATAAGGATAATTTGGTAAAAATTCACTTACTAAAAAAGGAAAGTAGGAATCTAATTTTGAAACTCCAAAAAGGAAAGTAGAAATGTAATTTAAGGATAGAGGGAGTAATAGTTGTAATAATTATCACATTTAAATGTCAATGCAATAGTTGAACAATTTTAAGCATGCGAACTTCTTAAAGTAAAATAAAGTGTATAAGGCCCTATTCTTTTGAGTTGTTCTTCTCTACTATGTTGAAATGTGTTTTGCACGGCTTAAAAATAATAATTAACAGTAATAACAATTGATATTTAATAATAATAGCATTTAATAATAATTAATATTTAAAGATAATGATAATTAATATTTAATCATAATAAAAGAAGAAAAAGAATAGCAAGAAAAAATCCCTCGAAAGAAAGGGTCGTTCTCTCTAGTGTGTCTAGGGTTTTACTGCCGTTTGCTTCGGCTCTTGTGATCTGAGTGATTTTCTTTGGATTCCTATGGCGGATGACATTGCTGACCGCTATGCGAACCTTAAGCTTGATGATGAGGATGGGGGCGTGGTTGATTTGGGTGTGGTGGATTCATCCTCTAATAAACAAAAGTTCCATTTGATGTTGATTGGCCGATTAGTGACTGAGAGTCCCTATAACGTTGAGGCTTTTAAGAATACTATGACGAAGGTTTGGATGTTACAGGACAAAGTAGTGATTAGGGCTTTAGGCCCGAATCTTTATGCATTTCAATTCTTCCATTGGAAGGATAAGGAGAAAGTTTTGAATGGGCGACCATGGTGTTTTGATAATTTATTGCTTTTTCTAAAAGAAATAGAAGGGAATGAGCAGCCGGAAAAAATTCCTCTGTTTCACTGCCCGTTCTGGGTAAGAATTAAACATCTACCCTTCAATTGCAGGTCAGATGAAGATGTTAAGGAGTTGGTGGCAAATTGAGGTGAGGTATTGGAGATGGAAGAGGATATATTGGGGTTGGATCGATTCCGGCGTGCCAAGATTATGATCAATATTACTAAGCCTTTGCGAAGATTTCAGAGAGTCCTTGACAAGAGTGGCAGTGAAATTTGTATTGAATTCGCATATGAACGATTGTCGTATTTTTGTTATGCCTGTGGTGTGATTGGACATTCGGAAAGGGATTGTTTCCTTGTCTCGGAGGAGAGTAAGAAACAGAGGCTCGGATGGGGGAGATGGCTTAAAGCATCGCCCAGAAAGGGAAGGATGCGGGAAGTAGAGGAGTTGGAGACAGTTCTTACCTCAAGGAAGAAACTCTTCATCACAAGAGACTCTGAACAATTTATTTCTAGTAAAGAGTTTGTTCCGGAGGAGACATCATTGATAAATGCTGATGATTTGGGTAAGAGTGCTGACCTTGGTGTGAATGTTGCGGTTTTGCCTAATTTAGAGACCTCGTTGATGGGGAGTGGTGGTGGGTGGAAGAGTGCGGGGGATGAGGAGGGAGAGGGGGAAAAATATGATAGTACATTTGAAGGGGGGCCTTAATTTGGGTGAGACACAAAAGCAGAAAGAGAGCAGTTTGACAGAGGGAGTGGGTGTGATAAAAAATCAAGAGGGAGCAGGGGGCTTTATTTTTGGTGCTGGAGTAGAAATGCATAATAAAAAATAATACTAAAGGGAGAAATAAGGGGTACAGGGAGATAGGGAGGGAGAGAGTCCAGTTTGACACTCATATGGAGGGAGAGGGTGATGGAGTTTTAGGGAAGAGAGATACGGGGGCAATTCTGCTTAGTGAGGAAAATGAAGGTGCTAAGAAGAAGTTGTTGTTACAAGATGAAAATTCCGGATTGCGGGTGGTGGAGGCTGTTGTTGAGCAGCCCCGCCAAGCTCAATGAGTGCTTTAAGCTTAAACTGCAGAGGTCTGGGCAACACCTCTGCAGTGAATAGCCTTCGAAATTTAATTCGGAGGGAGGCCCCGTCTCTTATTTTCTTAATGGAGACGAAGCTTAGTAGTGGTGAGATGGGCAAGGTGCGTTCGAAGTTGTTGGGGTATGATGGTGTTGCGGTCGATAGCAAGGGGAGGTCGGGTGGACTTGCTCTGTTATGGGTGAAAGGGTTGAAGGTGGAGCTAAGATCAATGTCAATACATCATATTGATGTTAGTGTCGAGGGGTTAGGGAATGTGGGGTGGTGTTTCACCGGTTTTTATGGATGGCCAGAAGTCCATAATAGGCATTTATCATGGAAGTTGCTTGCTGAACTTGCTGGTGGAGAGGAGGGGTTGTGGATTTGTATGGGGGACTTTAATGAAATTCTTGCGGACTCGGAGAAAAAAGGAGGGCGTGATCGAGCACTATGGCAGATAGAGCAATTTCGTGAGGCTGTGGAATTGTGTGAATTGAGAGATGTCCCGTTCTCAGGTTATGATTTCACTTTTGACAACGGTCAATCTGGCGAGGATAATGTTCAATGTAGGCTCGATAGAGCCCTAGCTCGTCAAACTTGGCTTGAGTCTTTCCCAAAAGCAAAAGTCCTTCACTTAGAGCGTGAATGGACTGATCATGCCCCAATCAAGCTATTATTAGAATAGGGAAATGGTACTAGAAGGAAAGAAGAGAAGCCGTTCCGTTTCGAGCAAATATGGACTGAAAGTGATAAGTGTGCGGAAGTGGTGGAACAAGCTTGGGTGGGTGGTCAGCATACGGTGGAGGGAAAATTAGCTTTATTTGCAGAGCTCTTGAAATCGTGGAGTGACAAGGAGTTCGGTATGATTTTTCGTGAAATAAGGAAGAGGAGGAAAAGACTGGGCATTTTGAATAAGGGGGGCAGATCTGAGGCTCGAGTGAACGAGAGAAAAAAGGTGGTGAAGGAAATTGCAGACTTGATACACTATGAAGAGATGTACTGGCGGCAACGTTCGAGGGCCCTTTGGCTCAAGGATGGTGACCGAAACTCGAATTTTTTCCATAGAAAGGCTTCTGCTCGACGTGCAAAAAATAACATTACTCATCTCATTGATAACAGTGGAGTTCGACAGGAAGGGGATGAGGGGATTTGTGGTGTGGCGGTGGACTATTTTCACAATCTGTTTTGCTCATCGACTCCCAGTAATGTTGATATAGCGCTTGAGGGTGTTGAAAGGAGAGTGACATCGGAGATGAATGCAAGTCTGAATGCTCCTTACAAGGCGGAGGAAGTGCTCATAGCTTTGAAACAAATGCATCCTCTGAAAGCTCCTGGCCCTGATGGTATGTGTCCTTTATTTTTTCAAACGTATTGGCATATTGTGGGTCATGATGTCACTTCGTTGGTGTTAGGTGTTCTAAATGGGGATATGATTCCGAAGCAAATAAATGAAACTTTTATTGTTTTAATCCCCAAAACGAAGGAGCCAGATAAGATGACTGAGTTTAGACCAATTAGTTTGTGTAATGTGGTTTATAAACTGATTACCAAAGTGCTTGCCAATAGACTGAAAATATTTCTCTCTGATATTACCTCAATTAATCAGAGTACTTTTGTTCCTGGAAGACTAATCACAGACAATATTTTGGTAGCGTTTGAGCTCTTTCATCATATGAAAATGTCCGAAAGTGAAGGGGTGTGATGGCATTGAAGCTAGATATGGCTAAAGCTTATGACATCAACACGAAAGAACTCCACTTGCTTAATAAGTCACATACATAATCATCAAATATATATATTAAGGTAGAAAGGTGGGCAGGGCCACACGATCGCCCCTAATAAGTCACTTTTAAAGGAAATGATTATTAAATTTTAATCATTCCTACGCACACAAAAATTAAATAAAATAATTCCCTTAATTCAATTCCCACCAAAATCCAAGCATTAAGTAAATAAGATAATTAAATAAACACATAATAATAGGTCCATAATTACATGCTTCACATAAACAAATTAAATCATTTAAACATTTCACATTACACAAGGAATCTCATTCCATTCCATATTACATGCTTTAATCTTAAACATGATACTAAGTGATCACTCAATTTTGCACCATTACATGAAACATACACAATTAAATAACTTGCATAATCACTTCATACAATAATAAAAAGACAAAAGAATTAATTACAATGCATACAGAAATAAATAATATATTCTATACGCCCTTCCTAATTCTACCCAAATCTCGCCGATAAATAAAATAAGAACACGAAGTAAGAATAAAATAAATAATTAAATTCATTTATTCAAAATAACTAAAAAATTCGAAAATAAATAAAACAAATAAATACACTTTATTTTTTTTTATAAATGCCTAAATAAATATATTAGAAGAGAATATTTTTTTTTGAAAACTTAAGTTAACTTTAAATAAGGTAGTTAAATAAAACTCATAAGATTTAAAACTTTAGGCGCCTAAAAACTATAAAATTGGCTTTAGTGGTAATTAAATCGAACCTAAGCTCCCAGATACCACTTTGTAACACCCCAATAATTCTCCCTTTTCCAAACCACTTACTTTAAATAAAAATAGAGGAGAACCATTGGCATGTTACCGCCACGTGTTAAAACGTTAAGGCTTTATCAAAGTATTGCAGCGAATTTCCAACTTAAATATTAAAATAATATAATTTAGAAAACCAATAAGTCAAAGCTTACAAATTGGAACCATAAAGGCCCTTATTTAAAACCAACCAATAATAAAAAATCCCAAAACATAATTAAAATAGTAAAACATAAACAAGTTCAACACAAAGAACGAATACTCTCAATCACACCAATCCCTTGACAATGCGTATGTCAAATCCCCGAACTTCACATCATCAAGCTAACCTGTGAAATACTGCTCCCCAATAATACAAGTGTAATAATTGGATCATCACAAGGTCATTGAAAGGCGAAGGCCATGACCAAAAGAAAACACACAAAAGCACGCAATCAGCAAAGCTGAGTACATACAAACTACAACGCACAAAACCTAGCATGCTCAACTAGTTAAAGTAAATAAATATACAACTTGAATTCATTAATCAAGACTCCACACTTAAACAATTCAATTGACTCAACATACTTTGCTAATCAATTCCAAACACTTGACTCTTTATATTTAATTTAATTAATTTAGTTTGGAGTAAGCAATAGACGAGGTTGTCCAATCCACCAAATCATTTTGGTCCCAAATGACCATTTAAAATAAAAGTTTAGCGCGATGCAAGAATGGGCGCGACTCCATTCTCACAAAGTTAGTCTAGGATCCCATCTAACTTTCATTATAAAATAAAATGTAAATACCAAAAGAGAAGAGGACATGTTGATCAAACAAGCCTCAAAAAGCCACGGGCTACCACCGTGTACCCCAACCCATAATTGTCAATACTCTAGAAGTGCACGCTTTCCAGAGTTTTATTACTCATCCATGTTTCACTTTACGTGATTACAATTTTAATTAATAGCCGACTCAATCAAGAAGACCATACATAACAATCATACATCAATTATTTTTAATCTTATTTAGGGAAATGGTGATCACATCACAAATTGACCTTTAATTCCATTAAACTTCCAAATTATCCAAAATTGTTGAACATAGTCAACCCACCTAGCCATTTCGGCTTAATCCACCTTTACTCAACATACTAATAAGTCATGATTGAGTAATAAATAAATAAATAATAACCTTGTGGAATAATTAATAAATTCATTCCACTTAAACCATTCAATTCCAATCCTTTAATAATCCAAATGTGGTTAACAAACCAATCCAATAAAAATATGCTTGTATCGACATTCCATACAAACAATTAATCCAATATAATTCAACATGTTGGCATCCATAATTCCATACAAACATAATCAATTCACCAGAACATGTCTCATTAACATAAGCACATAAATTAAATCAATGTGTAACCAAACAATTTCCATCCAAGTGTTCCCTAATCATGAAACTAAGTTCTTTCCTTTTGGTACCTAAACATGATACTACTTGCAACGAAGTAGACATGTACGTACCTCGTATAAACAATCCTTTGTGCCACTTTTAATCACTTAAAAGTCTCCTAAGAAATAATCACTTCTTAGAAAACAAGCAACAACAATAAATTAATACTTAACCAAATTTCCAGCAATATAATTTAGATTAAAAGTCCTTAAAACTCCATTAAAAACATGTTTTTATGGTTAATTAATCATTATAATTACAATAGGAACAAAAGCCCCAAATTAATTGCTCATTAGAACCCTAAAATCCCAATTTGAATAAATTGAAACCCTAGGTTTAAAAATTATAAAATCTGAAAATTATAACAACAATTATAATCTGAAATTATTAGTTTAAAACATCAAAACATGATTTTGATACTAAAAATATAATCTTTATACTACAAAAACAAAACCCAAAACAATTAAATCAAGTATCAAGCAAAAGAAACAAAGGAGGAGGAAGAAAGGGGGGTGGCCACAGCTGGGCTGCCTGGTGGGCCGGCAGGGTCGTCGGCGGCGGTAGGGGGGGCGCGCCGGTGGTGGCCGGCGGCATAAGGGTGGCAGCAAGGTGAGTGCAAACTCACGTAGGAAGGAGGAGGAAAAGAAAAGAAAGGAAAAAAAAAAGAAAAGAAAAAGGAAAAGAAAATAAAATAAAGGAAAAAGGAAAAAGGAAATAAATAAAATAAAGGGAAAATAAAATAAAGAAAATAAAGAGGATGAAAAATAAGACTAACCTTTTGTGTGGGAAAAATTTGGGGATGTATGGGGTATTTATAGGAGAGAGAGTGGTGTAGGGTTAGTTTTAAGATTGGGCCTCATAAAATTAATGGGCCTCATAAGATAAATGAAATGGGCTAGCTTTGTTTAATATGTATGGCATAAATTGTTGAATGAACAATTAAAAATCCTTTTAGAACAAAATCAATCATCAACCCAAAAATAATTTGGAACTTTAAAACTTAAATCCCGGAAAAACACATATAAATATTATTAATAAAATAAAAATTCATTTATAATATATTTATAAATATGGGGGATTACAGCGGAGGCCTTATCGGGTTTGATTTCTAGAGCGGTGGAGAGGGGTTGTCTCCATGGGGTGAAAGTGGCATCGTCAGCTCCTATGGTTTCACATCTATTTTTCGCGGATGATAGTATTATTTTTTCGAAGGCGAAACTGGAGGAGGTGAACACGATTCGAGCAATATTGAAGGTATATGAGGAGGCTTCGGGTCAAATGGTGAACTTTGACAAAACAACGGTGTCATTTAGTAAGGGTGTGAGTGGATCGAGAAGGAATGAGTTAGCAAGTTTGTTGGGGGTGAAGGAGGTGGATGTGCATGATAAGTACTTGGGCTTACCAACGGTGATTGGGAGGTCTAAGAGGGTTCTTAAGAAAGGAATTAGAGAGAAGTTGTGGAAGAGACTTCAAGGATGGAAGGGGGGTTTTTATCTAAAGCAAGTCGGGAGGTGTTGATTAAGGCAGTGGCCTAATCTATCCCAACCTACGCGATGAGTGTGTTTAAATTCCCTTCTTCTTTTTGTGACGAAATGCGATCTTTAGTGGCAAACTTTTGGTGGGGGCAAAAGAAGGGCGAGAGAAAAATCCATTGGATTGCTTGGAAAAAATTATGTGAACCAAAGGCTAAGGGAGGATTGGGATTTCGTGATTATAAATTTTTTAATGCTGCCCTTTTAGCCAAACAAGGCTGGCGATTGATGCAGTACCCAGAGAGCTTAATTGCAAAAATCTTGAAGGCCCGATATTTCCCTAATGGGGATTATTTATCTTCGGAGGTAGGAAGTACCCCAAGCTATACTTGGCGGGGGATTTGGGGAGTGAAGTGGGTGCTGCTACGGGGTCTTTGTTGGCGTGTTGGGGATGGACTGAATATCTCGGTTTGGAGGGATGCTTGGATTCCGGGTACTCAAACTCGGAAGATTATTTCTCCTAGAGGAAGCGCGCTAGAGGACTTACGTGTGTGTGATCTTATTCACTTAGCAGCTGCTCGATGGAATGAACCTTTAATTGAGTCTCTTTTCTTACCTTTTGAGAAGGAGAGAATACTTAGAATTCCTTTAAGCTTCCGTCTTCCGGAGGATACTCTTGCGTGGGATCTTGAGAAGAGTGGGGAATTTTCTGTACGCTCAGCTTATCGTGCCATATATGGTGATTCTAAAGCAGAAGATGAGGCCTCTCCTTCGAGTCCGAGTACTATTTGGCAACAGGTATGGCATGCGAATACTCTCCTAAGAATCAAACTGTTCTTTTGGAGAGCTTGTTGTGGCGCTTTACCGATACTACAAGGGTTGAGCAAGAGATTGCCAGGAAAGGAGCCTACCTGCTCGTTATGTGGTGTTGAAAATGAGACGGAACTTCACTGTCTAAGGGATTGTATAATTGCGAGAATGATCTGGGATGCGAGTGGTTTTGCGGGTGAGCTAAGTGGGTTTTTTCACAATTTTGGAGAAATGGCTCTTACTTGTTTGGATAGATTGCCTAAGAAGGATCGTGGTCTGTTTATGACAATCTGTTGGTCGATATGGAATGCTAGAAACCGTTGGATTTTTGAAGGAGAAGCTTGCAATCCGATTACCTCGATGGAGTATGTTTGGAAGCTCATGAAAGAGCTGTCTTGCGAGGAGGAGAGTGGGCTGGGTACCAACTTATCAAGCCGTGTGTGTTGGAAGCCTCCTGAGGGTAATGTGCTGAAGCTCAATGTGGATGGTGGGACGGTGGAAGGGCTGGGGTCATCTGCAGGGGCTATAGTGAGAAACTCTGAAGGCGCTGCAGTGTGGGCGATGACTTGGAGAACGGAGAGTAAGTGGCAGGCGCATATTGCTGAAGCGATGGCTTTACTTGTTGGTTTGAAAGGTGCTGTTGAGTACGGTTTTAGGCATTTAATTGTGGAGAGTGATTGTCTTAATTTGATCAATGCTATTAAGTCACAAAGTAGAGGGGGGAGTAACTTTCACTTGATTTTAGATGATATTAATCATGTTAGTCGTTCTCTAGCTTCGGTTTCGTGGAGTTTTGTGCGTAGGGTAATAAAGTGGCTCATGAGCTTGCTCATTGTATGCCATGGATAGTAGGTAGTAGTTATTTTGTTTCGGATTTCCCTGATTGTATTGTCCCTCTCTTGGTTTCTGATTTTCCTATTAATGATAATTAGTCCCCCTTAGGGGCTTTTATTCAAAAAAAAAAAATATTTAATCATAATAATAATTAATATTTAATTATAATAACAATTAATATTTAATAATAATATAATTAATATTTGATATTAAAAATAATATTATTGTTATTATTATTAATTATTAAATATTAATTATAAATTATTAAATATTAATTAATTATTATTTACTTTCAAAAAATAATAATTAATTAATATTTAATAATAAAAAGAATAATTAATAATAATATTTAATAACAATAATAAATATGCGATAATAATAAAATCTTATGCTATATATGCTGAAATCTTATCTGCTCTGCCTAAAAGCTCAAAGAACTGGGCGTAAATGTGTTTAAAAAAAAAAGTAAGATATAGTAAATGAAAAAGGGTGAATGAGTAGATTGGTTACTTTAAACTATCATTTACGGAGGAGTTGATAGAATAAAAAGGTGGCCGGCTTGGAGGCGTTAGAAATTATGGAAAGTTAATAAATAACGGATGAAAATGTGTATGTATTGCGAGGTAATAATAATACCTCAAAACGGGTAAATAAATCGAGAGTACACAACTTTTATAAAAATACAAGTACTATAGTTTGCAATTCAATGGAGCAAGGAAAAACTACACTAAACATATAAATTCCATGTCACGAACATTTCTAAAGGTGATCTGACATATCTCATGTTTACTATTCCTAATACGAATACGACTTCGACCTACACACAAATTCATTAATGCAATAATAATATTGCCGATTGAAGCTTCATGCGACATTGGTCCGACATGAACACTAGAAAGTTAGCTTATACATATACAAAAATATTACTTCAATTTTTCAATTTAAATAGCCATTGACTTAATTACCCTATATATAGCCAATATAGGGTTATTTGTTATATTGTTATACGTATCATGTTTCTAACCTTATTCTTACGACAAACTTCTTAAAAAATTGGATTTATAATAAAATATTATACATTCGTTATAAAATTATCCTAAAATAAGCAAAAGTAACCCCTAAAACGAATAAAAGTTACTCCAATATTCATAAAAGTAACCCAATACTAATAAATATTATCTACGCTTTATTAATAAAGAATCACATTTTAAATTACTAAATATTAATTATTAGTGGTTGAATGTAATTAAATTACCTTTATAAATTTTTCTTGTTGTCTATATTATTAAATTTTACCCAAAAAAGACAAAAATTTACCCTGAAATTAGCTAAAAATTACCCTTATAATGCTCGATGTATACTAATATTAGTGTAAACTGGGTGTATACAAAAAGTTTTCATCCTCTTAAGTCGTGTTTACAACTTACAAGGAGATGCGCTTTGTTTATATGTAAAAAGAAATTTACAAATTTCACCATAAGTAATAAAGTCATTACTTGAATTTAATAGCTAGCACTTAGTTAAGTACGTATTGGTCTTGTAGGAATCTGTTTCCTTCCCCTTTCCATTTCATAGTACAATATATATATATACAAAGTATTTTGGGAATAATACAAGACATCTAGGGAATGAATATTACAATGATAGTAAATGCAACATCACAATTACATAGGCATAGGCTAATACACCCCCTCAGTTCGAGCGGGAGGTAATCGGATGCTTAAACTGGAACGGAAGTCTTCGAATAGGATTTGTGGTAGCCCCTTTGTGAAGATGTCGGCGATTTGGTACCTTGAGGGGACGTGAAGAACACGAACCTGACCTTTGCTTACTTTTTCCCTAACAAAGTGGATGTCCATTTCTATGTGTTTGGTTCGTTGATGTTGAACCGGATTTCCCGAGAGATACACGGCGCTCACATTATCACAGTAGACTACCGTGGCTTTATGTATGGGACGACGAAGCTCGAGGAGGAGATTACGTAACCAACAGGATTCGGCCACTACATTGGCCACTCCCCTGTATTCGGCCTCGGCACTAGAACGCGAGAGGGTGGGCTGCCGTTTGGCAGACCATGAAATCAAATTGTCACCGAGAAAGACGCAGTAGCCGGAAGTCGAACGGCGCGTGTCTGGGCAGCCACCCCAGTCCGCGTCCGTGTAGGATATGAGTGACGAAATGGAAGAGGGATAGAGGTGTAGACCAAGCTTAAGAGTGCCTTGAAGGTAGCGAAGGATACGCCGTAGAGCTTGCATATGTTCTTGACGGGGTTCATGCATAAACAAGCATATTTTTTGTACGGCGTATGAAATGTCAGGCCGTGTAAACGTGAGGTATTGCAATACTCCGGAAAGGCTTCGATATAATGTTGGGTCAGCTACCGGTGGACCGGAGGTCGTGCTTAATTTGGCCTTGGAGTCAACTGGAGTGCTTGACGGTTTGCAAGATGACATATTCGCCCTTGCGATGATATCCTCGGCATAGGATTTTTGACATAAAAATAGCCCACTTGAGTGATGAGTAACTGAAATCCCAAGAAATGAGTTCAAGAGGCCGAGATCTTTCATTGCAAATTCGGATTGTAACTTACTCATGATAGATAGCCGAAGAGCTTTGGAGGAGGAGGTGAGAATGATGTCGTCGACATAGAGCAATATGTATGCAATGTCCTTGCCGTGAGAGTAGATGAAAAGTGAGTGATCTGATTTGCTGTGAATAAACCCAATAGTAGACACAAAGTTTGCAAACCGACGATACCAAGCCCGGGGAGCTTGCTTGAGACCGTATAATGCCTTTTTGAGACGGCACACATGAGAAGGTTGATTCATATCTCGAAGTCCCGATGGTTGATGCATATAGACGGTTTCCTCAAGATCACCGTTCAAGAATGCATTTTTGACATCCATTTGGTGTATCGACCAAGACTTGGAAAGGGCAATGCTAAGAACGGTGCGGATGGTAGCCGGTTTTACTACCGGGCTAAATGTCTCATCACAATCCACGCCAACCTGTTGATTCCTGCCATTAACAACAAGACGGGCTTTGTGCCTCTCAAAATCACCGTTAGCATTTTTCTTGTGGCGATAAAGCCACATGCATGGAATAATGTTAACATTAGATGGTCGGGGCACCAACTCCCAAGTCTTAGATTTAATTAGAGCATTAAATTCGTCAAGCATAACATCTTTCCAATTCGGGTCCGAGAGAGCCGCTATGGGGTTGCGTGGAAGAGGTGATGGAGAAGTGGAGGTGTGTAGTTTGAATGGTGTTTTTGGTTTATATATGCCATGTGAGCTACGGGTTCTCATTTGAGGAGAAGGGGGAGAGTGCTGCACTTGAGAGTTAGGAATTTCATTGCTGGGCTGATCCAGATGAGGTGGGTTAGGGGAGGTGTATTGGGCCGCGGCATGCTGGGTAGAAGAAGAGGCCCGCGTAGCTGGGCTGCTAAAGATAGGAGAGTTACGGGTTTGAGGGGTTGGAGTTGTGTGGGCCGTGGGAGAGTGAGGAGTGTGTTGGGCTGCTGGAATGGGAGAGGTAGTGTTTTGGGCCGGATCAGGAGAAGAGAGATTTGTGAGATGGTGAACAAGAGAAGGTGAGAGCCCACTGTCCAGAAATTCGTATGTGTTGACAGTGGGTGTGTGGACTTTTGCAAAAGGAAATTGTGTTTCGTCAAACACCACGTGCCTTGAAATGAAAATTTTGTTACTTGACATATCGTAACATTTGTAACCCCGATGATTCGAGGGGTACCCTAAGAACACACACGGAGTGGAGCGAGCTTGAAGTTTGTTTATGGATGTGGATGGGAAGAGGGGATAGCATAGGCATCCAAAGACTTTAAGATGAGAGTATGACGGGTCTTTGTGATAAAGGATTTTGGTGGGAGAATGGAGGCCGGTTGTTTTAGAAGGGAGGATATTGTGAAGGTAAGTAGCCATGTGGAGGGCGTGGTGCCAAAATGATGGGGGCATGGAAGAGTGAGCAAGGAGAGTACATATCATGTTATTGATAGTACGGATTTTGCGTCCCGCTTTACCTTTTTGTGAGGAGGTGTGGGGACATGAGAAGCGGAAAACCATACCGTTTTGGTCACATAAAATATGGAAAGGGCCATTGTCATATTCCTTCCCGTTATCACATTGAAAACACTTTATTTCTTTTTCAAATTGAGTTTTAGCATAGGCACGAAATTGGAGAAAGTATGAGTGAACTTGAGATTTTTTGCATATAGGATAAGTCCATAAAAAATTACTAAAATCATCCAAGAACAACACATAATAAAGATGGCCCGCGGAACTCATTTGAGGGGATGTCCAAAGATCACTGTGGATTATATCAAATGACATACAAGTAGTAGAATGAGAATTAGAAAATGGCAGTTTAACTAATTTACCAAGGGGACATGACACACAAATTGAAGAGTTCAAATTTCTTTTACAATCAACAAAATTGTGCCTAACAAGAGACTGTAAAATATTGGTGTCGGGATGCCCGAGTCGTGCGTGCCAAAGGGAAGGGGACAAAGCAGCGAAGGAGGACGGTGAGGAGGATAGGGAGGTGGCGGTGGAGATGGAGATGGGGTAGAGGTCGCCGGAGCTATCACATCGCATACGAGTTGTTCCCGTCGTGAGGTCCTTCACAGAAAAACCAAACGGGTCAAATTCAATTGAAACCCAATTGTCACAAGTGAATTTTCGTACTGAAATCAGATTTTTAATAAGCTTTGGGGCATGAAGAACACCATTCAAAGAGAAAGGAGGGTATGGGGAAGGAAGGGAAGTGCAACCGATGCCTCGAATTGGAATAGCATGCCCATTACCGACAATAATATTGCGAGAATTGCTCAAATTAAAGTAAGACGAGAGAGTACCTGACTGAGATGTCATGTGGGAGGTGGCGCCGGTGTCCATGTACCACCCTTCATCCGGCGGTGTGAGGGAGAGAGTGTGTAAAGCTGCGTCGATATCGGTAGGGGCGTAGTTTGCGGTGGGAGGAGCTTGAACAGAGTAAGCTTGCTGAGGTTGTTGTGGCCGTGGGCCAAGGATGCCCTGCTGACGTGGCCCGGTGTGCCGCGACCAAGGAGTGGTGGGATACGGGCAAGGTGGTGCCGTCCACGGTTGCGACCCCCACTGTGCCCAGGGAGGGAAGTTCTGCCACGGAGCCCATGACTGCCAGTTTTGGTTATTGTGGGATTGATATCCGCCACGAGCGTTGTTGTGGTGGTTTCTGCCACGGCCGCGACCTCCGCTGCCGCGGTTTCGGCCACCGCGACCGCCTCCCCTGTTTCCTCCGTTGCTGTTGTGGGTGTTGGGGCGATAATTGTGGTCTTGTGACGAGGAATTTTCCTGGTGATAGGGAGTAGAGTCATTTCCAGAGGCAATAAGGGCTGACCCGGCGGCAATGGCTTCGCTGGCGGCCTAAGTAGAGAGGCGTGACTCTTCAAGAATTAACATCGATTGGGCTTTGTAGAAGGAGGGTAAGGGTTCGGTCTGTTGCAAAATTGAAGCAACACCATCGTAAGATTTGGGAAGGCCACGAATCAATGTGAGGACGAGGCGGTGTTCGTTCACCGGCGCACCAACATTCCCAAGTTGGTCGGCAATTGATTTTACCTGCTGACAGTAGGTTGAGATGTTGGGGTAATCCTTCATATCAATGGAAGAGAAGACACATTCCAATTGAACCGCTCTAGAAGTTTTATTGTCTTGAAATATGTCGCGAAGGCGTTCCCACGCTTGTTGAGCAGTGGAATCTGGTTCTAAAATTGTTTGAAGGAGTTCGTTGGATATCGTTCCATATATCCATTGGAGCGCGATTGCATCAAGGCGGGTCCAGAGAGCCTTGTCCGCTGGTTCTTCGAATTCAGCAGGCGGGATAATGTGGTGGAGGAGATCGTGAGCACGAGCTTGAATTTTGAATAATTCAGCCCAGGAGGAGTAAAGAACATTTTTCATCTCCAATGTGATTGGAATTAGAGTTTTTATATTGCTGACTGCCATTGCAGGGTGAAAAGAGGAGGCTTTGGGCTGCTCAGTCGCCATGGAAGAAAGGGGACAGACGGAATGAAGGAAAGACTGAGAAAGAGCGGAGTAGAGGAAGGAGAGAGAGAGAGAGGGAGATGAAAAGACAAAAGGTTCTAAACCTAGTCTGATACTATGTAGGAATCTGTTTCCTTCCCCTTTCCATTTCATAGTACAATATATATATACAAAGTATTTTGGGAATAATACAAGACATCTAGGGAATGAATATTACAATGATAGTAAATGCAACATCACAATTACATAGGCATAGGCTAATAGGTCTATTGGTTGAGCCATTGAGGCGATTTATGAATTTGTGCCTACCTTGAGGAGTTGAGGCTTGTGAGTTGTGAGTGTGACCATAATACAAGAAAGTTAGAGGTCATATGTCTGGAGCATACAACTCGATTTTTGAAAGTGGGAATGTAGAAAATATACGTAGATCTTATTGTCCTCTTATACTTTGTATATATTGATCAATGAAAATCACTCCTAAGATAAACAAAGATATACTATTACTCGTACAAAATAGGAACATATCCTACACCTAATTCTCCGTCCATACCCTCATCCCCGATCCTCCAAAAGTCTAACCTATGTTGATTATTAAACTATAAAATGGTTAATTTCAATCGAATGAGGTCATTCAATTCTCCCCCATAGATCTACAAATACAATTGATTGAGGTTTGACCACTATAATTGAGTGTAAGGTGGCAAAATTTGGAGAAGGTGTTTACACCTGAATGATCAGTGTACATGAGTACATGCATAGGTTGACACTTTGGCCTTTTGGTTCTGATTATTGTGCATGAAACTTTGAAACGTGACTTCCTTATTGTAACAACAACTGTTGCACATTCAGTTGCAAAGTGTTTTTTTGGACATTTTATGTTCATTTTGTTATTGTCCCACTTATCAAAAATGAAGTAACCCTACTACATACAAACTCAATTCCGATTTTGTTTCCTTGATAGAATGATATTTTAGTTTGTTGTTCGATTAATTCCAAAGTAGCTCACAAGTACTACGGTTTCATGATTTCACTATGTTTGGTTGTAGTGCTTTGTATAGTGAATGTGTTGTTTAGAGCATTTGATGTTGGTTTGTAGAGATAACATCGGGTTGTGTTAGCAGAAAAAGTTGTACAGGCGAATATATGACAATTATGTGATCGTAACTAGGCATAGTGACCTAACATTTAGGTCCCCTACACTGGGATTGTCACTTGTGCGTATGGGGGTTAGGGGTTTTTGGATGGCAAAATAACAAGGGCCGAGTACAATGAGTTAGCACGAAGAAAGTCATGAATAAGCTAGCATGGTTCATTACTAGCCTACCTAATCTCTTTTGTCTATCTTTTTCTATCCGTCTTGCTTCGTATGTGCTATGTAGTATAAATTTGTTAAGGAGTACCTCACTAAGTTATATAAAAGTACTCATTATGAATTTTTGAATCTTCATAAGAAAAACACTCGACACGTTATTTTTTATTATATTGATATTTAATATGAGATGGTTTAGTTGTTACTGATTTTCAATGGTATCAATCGCTAGTATATATATTTTGGAGCAACATATAAAATGTTTACCATAATATAAATACAAAGTATATTTTAATTAAAAATTACTGTTAAAAAATTGTAACCTACTTAAACTTCTTTTACAAAACAACCTGTACAACGGCTAATTATGGTTTAGTCTTTTTTATATTAAGTTTCGAGTGCAAGATATAATTGCTACCTATAGCCTACGTAAAATCTCAATTTGAAAGGTCAATTATTACATGCTATCCAATTTTAAATTACAATTATATAATACTCTTACTACGTTTTAAGCTCTAATAAAGTAAAATATGCTCAAATAAGAAATACTTGTAGAATCTCGATTTTAACCACCTTGATCTTAATAAAATAAATTAATAGAAATTGAGGTTCTTTTAATTTGCATAATTGCCCTAGCTTTCAAAAGTGTAAGAAATATTCTTAGTTAGTTAGTTAAATTACGTATATGGAAGATGAGCTCAAATGCGGTAGCAAAAGTGAGACAATATGATGCTCGCTTTAATTCTCCGCTTCTATCTGTAAAGCAACTTTGATGACTGTTATCAATTTAACTCAATTCTTCTTTTAATTAGTTCATATTTAGTGACCTTTACGTGATCCTCTTCGTCAGGCTTCACTGTTTTTTGCTCCTTTTTACTAATTAATCTAAATTATTACATCTTTCTAGCTATACGTTACTTCATTAATTATTCTATTTGAAATTAGTCGTCACATCATACTGCCTCCTCGCCTTTCAATGAAGATATAACATGATTTTTAATTTTCGTATCAACTTAGACAATTCAATCGGACTCTATGTACATATAAATATTTTCTCTGCTTTTTATTAGTTGCACGGCTTTAACTTTAGAGTAGCAAATCTTTAAAGATGGTATTAGCACCCCTGCTTTAATTTAATTTAGAAGTAGCATCTTCAAAAATGACTGGGATAATTTCTTTTGTCAGAATAGTTTTGTTTTGTTTAATGTTGGTATTTATTCCTTTATGACACAACATGCAAAGTTGTCAACTGCCAAAACCGAAAACCGCCTAATCCATTTATAGATTTTTAATTTGAAGTAATAAACCTAGTCTTACTTTAATTTATACACCTTATTATTGTCATCAGTTGCCAATTTTATTAATTGGCACTGCATGTGGCACTAGCTACTGGACTAATGTAATTGCATCTAGCAAGGTTATATGCTTAAGAATTTTTTTTTTTTTTAACATTCATTTTTCTACTCTTAAACTAGTTTGAATTTTAAGGTGATGATAAATACTTAGGCTGTGTTTGGTAAACAACTTATTTGAGCAAAATTAGCTTATTTGACCAATATTAGCTTATTGACTATTAAATAAGCTAATTAATTCAAAGGTGTTTGGTGGTAAGCTTATTTGAAGAGCTTATTCCACTAAATAAGCTCTTTTTCAAAAAGTTTATGGTGATGAAATGACACTTATACCCTCATTTAATTTAAAATCCTACCTAAACTACCTACCCCACAATTAGCTGATTGGTAATTTCACATACTCAATCAAATTTAAGCTATTGGCCCTGTTTGGTAGTTAGCTTATTGGGGGTATATTAGCTTATTTGACTAACTTTAGCTGATTGACTAGTCAAACGAGCTAATACAAGTGTTTGGTACTAAGCTTATTGAAAGAGCTTATTCCACTAAATAAGCTCTTTTTGAAAAAGCTCATTTTAAGAGCTTTTTCAATTAGCTTATTCATTAATTATTGTGAAATTACACTTATAACCTCATTTAATTTAAAATCCTACCTAAACTACCTACCCCACAATTAGCTTATTGGTCATTTCAAATACTCAATCACCTTTAAGCTATCAGCTATTTACCAAACACTTTTATATAATCAGTTAATACAATAAGTTAGTCAATTCAGTTAATAAAATCAGCTAGTCAAAATCAGCTAACTCAATCAGGTTCAGCTTTCAGCTTTCTCCCAAACAGGGCCATTAGCTATTTACCAACATACTTTTATACAATCAGCTAATAAAATAAGTTAGTCAAATCGGTATACAATTAGCTAGTGAAAATCAGCTAACATAATCAGATTCAGCTTTCAGCTTTAAGCTATTCACCAAACATGGCCTTAATATAATTTGTTTCATATAAGATATAAGTACCAGAAAACGAAATGGCAAAAAGAGGTACTTTGTATTCCATTTCTTGGACTGAAATATTATTTTGTACACAACATTAATAAATGCATGGAATGTATGTAACGTATGACACTTATTACCAAATAAACAATTGATACCTTTTCTAAATTTGTACTCTGTATGATCATAATAACATACTCATGTGTCAATCGGTGTGATTAATATTCTACTTCACTAATTATTTTCACAACCCTTATCATTTTCCTAAATAATACTCCGTAATATAAGGAGTACGTCAAGGTGCAAAAAAAATTCAATAATACTTGGTATTTCCATATACAACAGCTGATCTGATCTTCTCCTGAACTTGTACGTACGACTTGTAGAAGAAGATTGAGATTAGAAAAAATTAGAAAAGAGTAAAACAAAGAAGATAATAGGGTGAGAACTAAGAAGGAAGAGAAGTTGATATTTTATCGTTGCCATAAAAATGAAAAGGTGGGGGAAGGAGCATGGACCGCATGGCCAAGTAACGGCCTCAACGCCCAACCTACGAATCTGTACCCATTTCAAGGTGCGGTGTTACCATTTTTTAAATTCGGCGCCTGCAAAATTACAATTAAAATATACGCACACAGAGTATCTAATTCTAATATATAGCTAAAATTTTGTATGTCAAGCTTCGAATAACTCTTTACTATACTCTTTATTCCAAAATAAAATTGCACACTTCGTATTTGACCTATATCAGGTCGATAACTTGAAAAAAGAGCTCAAACTTTGGAATCAAAATTTGATTCAAATTGTTTTTTACGCCCTCCGTTTTTAAGTACTTGTTACATTTATCTTGGACACGTATGCCGATTCTAATCTTTGATCAATAATATCTCTAATTACTAATAAGTATATATTATAACAATTGAAAATTAATAATCTATTTATTGAGACGATTTTAACATGTACCCGCAAGGCTATATACTACCTCCGATTTTTTAGTTGCAACTTCGGGATATTATTTGAGAGATATAATATATTCCAAAGTTGTAACTTAAAAAAAAAAGTCGGAGGTAGTATATTTGTTACTAGGTTAGTTTCCGTGCAATGCACGGTAATTTTCAATAAGCATTATTTTTTTTTAAGAGTTCAATAACCATTATTAAACAATCATTTTTATAATTAATAAATGTAAACAAAAAAAATTCTAAAAATATAGTTGGCAGAATATATTTTTTATATATATGAATATGTGTTTTACAGATATAAAACGTATCAATTTTTTTATTTTAAGTAATTATATTTTTTTATTTTTTTTGAAAGAATGTTTTAAGTAATAATATTGTACAAGGTCAGACAATTATTTTTGTAAAAAAAATTTGTTTATTTAATTAATTTTATTTAAAAAAAAAAAAACTAAGGGCACACCATAAAATGACACATGTCATAAATAATAAACATTAGTGAAAGTTGGACAAATGAATAGTGTAAAAAATAGAAATTAAACAAGTATTTAAAAATGGAGGGAGTATCAAATTTCAGGTTTTTTTAAATTGTGAGAGTTTTTAATAACTCTATGACTCATATTAATCCGTATTACTACGGTATTAGAGATATGGGAATGAGGGAATTGTTTTATGCATTAGGAGAATTATTTGAGAAAAAGTAAATTAAAGAATCATGAGAAAGGTTATTTGGAATATTTATACAGAGAGGAAGCACATGGAGAGTGATGTGTGTAATGACATAAGAATACGGTTAAATGAACATATGCGCGCTCTTTATCATGTCATGACTCATGAACTCATAAAGTCATAACCAGAAATATAAGATGGTCCAAGCCAATTACCACTTGGCTCCTCTCATTTAGACTTATTAATGTGTATACAGTACACTCCATTTTTACATGCATTTCTTTTGTTTTTTTTTAAAAAAAAAAAAAAAAAAAAAAAAAAAAACAGTATTGTTTACAAAATACGGTATATGTTTATATAGCAATAATTTTATGAAAAATTGTAAATAATCATCCCTCAAATTACCTAAAAGGCTAAAACTAATTTTACCACCTTTTTTTTTTTTTGTTTATTACAGATAACCAGCCTTTTAAATAAATAAAAAAAATTAAAATCACCAGGCCACCCTTTAAAATCAATTTTAGGTGCTTTGAGGGGTCGTTATTAACTATTTCAAAAAAAAAAAGGTCGTTATTAACAATTCTTCCTAAATTTATATACCTAAGCTAATCAATTACCACTTTGTTGATAATCACCTCAATATTGGTTTAACACTCTATTATACCCCTTCATATGAGAGCCAATAATAAGCTTAAAATATGGATACAATACAGAGTTATAGACTTTTTCATACCGGGCCGTAAATATTCCATTATCTAAAAGAAGTGGTGGATGAGATTTAAACATATGATATTTTTTTCACTTTAATTCTTAATACAGAGTATCGATCATATTAAAGAACAAATTCAACCAAAATCGTCTTGAACTACTTTTATACATGCTATCACCTATAGCACGGCCAAGGATCGTGTAGGGTTTTGTGAGAAAAGAGAGAGAAAACTCTAGTAGGGCTCTGATACCATGTAGAATATTGGTGGAGGCTTTCTCATTAATTGAATATATATAGGATTTACAACCTAAGTACGAGATAACTTAAATTACACAAGATACATTTTACAGAATATTCACAAGATAATACAAACCTATTATATATAACAAGGATGATAATCAAGTAAAGAATGAAGCACGTTGTTGGCACCACAAAATCCGGTGAAGTGGTGATTAAGCTCACAGTGTGTAGTCGTGAGTGTAGTCTGTGGTACTCAGCAACAATTACATAATACAGTACAGAGTATAGACTACAAAATACTCGAAAGTTACAACGACAAACAGTGCGTGTTACCTGGAATTCTGACTGTAAAAAGCACTCTATCATCATATTACATGTTTTTTTAATAACCGTAAGAAGTGATTTGGAGGGAAAATCAAACCCAACTGCCAATTTCATGTTAATTGGTGATTCTGTTGTGCATTTTTGTCAGCTATTTCATTCTCGTATTTCCCATCTTTTCTACTTTTTCATGTTTTAATCCTTTTTTAATGCGTTATTTGACCAAAGTCTTTGTAATTTCAATTAGGACATACTTTCATGCAAGCAAGAGTATGTAGGCGGTTACGCACTCTTCATTTCTATATTACGGTTATTAGTAGTAACTGAATGCAGAGTATGGAGTATTTTGTATTTTAAAGTTGTGGTGGAAAATTTATTTTATTTTACTCGTTAATTAGGAGGTGATTCGCATATTTTCCCATCTTCACAAATTTATAGCATGATCTCATTGATCGAACTGAGCTGAAATAAACTGAATTTATTAGAGCTGAACTGAACTCAACAGAACTTATAAGAGCTGAATTGAATTGAACTGAACTAAACTGAAATGAAATGAATATTTTATAAGAGAAGGAAATTAGGAGCTGAACTGAACCAAACTGAACTTAGGGCATGTTCTCACTAATTAAACTCAGCTGAACTGAACTGAACTAGGCTGAGCTGAACTGAACTGAATATTTTATAAGAGGAGGAAATTAGGAGCTAAACTGAACTGAACTGAAATGAAATGAATTGAAAATAAACGTATGTATGAGAACAAGCCCTTATTAGAGTTGAACTGAACTGAACTTATTAGAGCTGAAATGAACTGAACTAAACTTATTAGAGCTGAACTGAACTGAACTGAACTGAAAATAATCGTATCAGAACAGACCCTTAGGTCGTACGTTCTGAAGGGGAGTAAATGAGCCGATACTGTTCTGAAACCTCTTTTATGTCTTTGCCTATTATACTCAATACTATATACTTTAAATTTTTTTTATTTTTCAATCTAATCAAATCGGCTAATCTAATGAAAGAAAAGAAAAAGAAAAAAAGTGCGTGCATACAATTTCTTTAACCTTGCTGCTATTGAAGAAAAGGCTAGAACAAGCAAATTAATTATGATGTCCCTAAAAAAATTTAACATGATTTTGAAGTTGCGTTACTAATGTTCTTAACAAATTAAAGTTATCTGTTGATTTGGACTCACAATTAGGTGTCCGAGTAAATTATTCACTTTTGCTAATATAATTTCAATCAATGAGTTAAATTGTCTTTGTAATTTTCTACGTAATAACGCCATGTGCATGTTTGTCGTAATTATAAAGACGTAAATTAAAAGTTGATTGTTTTAAAAAAAAAAAAAACAAGACGTAAAGTTGATGTTTTGGATCTCTAAGATTAATTAAGGAGACTAAATAATATGAATTCTCTTCTTAAATGTTATTACAATTAGGGAGTTTATTGATAAAAGTTAACTAATCTTAAGATACAACTATACAAGCCCAAGAAAAAAATATATTGATGATTTACTACCATCGTTTATGATATTTTTCCACATATTCCAAGCTAAGGAAAAATGAATAAGATAAGACGGAACAAGCTAAGTCTTTCTGCATATATTTTGTGGAGAAACGGAATGAGCAGCAAAATCAACATATATCTCACATAATGCACCAAATAGGTTTAGTAATTAAAGTTAGTAAGATGAATTTGATTCCTAACTTTAAAAGGGTGTCACACACTGCACTTTATAGGGTTCCTTGTCATATGTTACAATATGTAACGTTCATAAAATTATTTGAGGTAAAAAAAAAATAAATAAAAAATAAAAAAAATAAAAAAAAAAACTTTAGGGGTTGTTGTATGTGGGTGAAATAAGTTGAATAATTATCAAATTGAACAACTCTTGATCGTTTTAGAGAAAGAGAGAGAGGGAATGAAGTTGAGATATAAAAATGGATTTGTGCTATATATTAAAGGTATAACTAGTAATTGTATGAGGATTATGTTGTAAATATGTACTAGATTTATTAAATATATTTATGTAAAATATATATCCGGTGCAAAAACTTTAGTGAAGATGAATGCGACAGCGGCATACAGAATAAAATCATGAAAATGTAGAGAAAAAAAGGAGGGAAAAAAACTGGGTTCCTTTAAAATATTGAAAAATAGGTGGGTATTTCTAAGTAGTGTCTAGTGTGTCTTGAGAGGTGGTTATTTACAAATTATCCTTTATTAATTGAATTCAATAGTCCGTTTTTAGAATTTTCATGTAAATATACTTTTTTTATTTAATTTTGCTCTTCTCATTTTGAAATAAACTAAATGGGAGAATCTATTAAAAAAAAATACAAAAAAACTAAATGGGAGAATATATAAAGTTATTTTCAACTTCAAAAAAAAAAAAAAAAAAAAAAAAAAAAAAAAAAAAAAAAAACATTTTTAGCATATAAATCATAATGCAATCATCTTGGATCTTTAAACATACAAAGTATATATTAATAGTGGAACGTGTGTAAGAGATCAGAGAAGGTAAAAAGGAAAGGTATGTAAGCAACTAAAATAAAGGTATATAAGGAACTATTAAATTTAGGGCATGTTTGGCTCTAGTTTTTTTAGTATCTTTTAGTGGTCAAACCACTACTTAACAAAAAAAATGTGATTGTTTGGTAAAGTAGTGTGGTTATGGTAGCTTTTAATGGTGGAGGTACCTTTTATGAAAATTTAAAAATATTAGCTTTTAAAGTTAGATGTAGATTTTGAAGTAGCTGTTGAAATTTAATCTATAGTTTTTTTAAAAAATAGGAATAATTGATGGGAATAATCCCACCTTTTGAGTGTCGGAGATTAATAATCCCACCTTTGGGATTCTTTTTAATAATCCCACCTTTGATATCAATCCGCTGAAAATAGTCCCGGGTGACCAGTAACCGGTTGAAGAGGTAATATTTTTTTTTATTAAGTTTATTTTACACGTGTTATAATTTGATTTGTCTAAAATAAAAAATAAAAAAAAAAAAAAAAAAAAAAAAAGATAAAAGAAAACCAACACCAGGCCACCTCAGCCACTCCACAACCACCACCATCCAAACCCATAATCAGAACCACCACCCCACCACCCAGACCCAAAACCACCGCCACCACTAGCCACACCCGAAACCACCGTACCGCAGTCCACCCCTGCCAACCCAACCCCAAAACCACCTTTAAAAAATCAAAAACCCACCAAACCCAAAACCACCTTCAATAATCGAAAACCCACCAATCCGACTGAATCAAAGCCGAGGAAAAGGGAGGGAAGCCGAGATCGGGACTGAGGAAGGGGACGGAACCCACCCCTCCCCTGAACCATTGCGCCGACGACAACCAGCCTAACCCCAATGGTGGGATTTCAAAAAATCGAAACCCACCAAACCAGACCTAGAAGAAGAAGGCTGAAAACGGAACGGGGAAAGGGCGAGGTGAAGAGGAGGGAGGCGTGGTGGTGGTTTAAACGTGCCTGAGTTTCGTGGAATTGTGGGTGAGGGAGGGGGTTGGTGATTCAGGGGAGGCTGGCGCTGCCACCAGCGCTGTCCCCGACGTCGTGTCTGAGAGCTTGGTGGTCGGAGACGCGGGGCAGGGGAACTAACAGAATCAGGGGCGGGGATAGTACGTGGCTGGAATTGGTGGGTTTGGTTTTTAATTATTAATTTTTTTTCCATAAAAAAATCTATTTTTTTTTAAATAATTATTTTATTTATATTTTTTGACCAATCACAGACCGCCACGTGTCATGTAACTTGTTATAACAGGTTACATGACCGGTTGGGACTATTTTCAGCAGATCAATATCAAAGGTGGGATTATAAAAAAGAATCCCAAAGGTGGGATTATTAATCTCCGACGCTAAAAAGGTGGGATTATTCCCATCAATTTTTCCAAAAAAATATTGATTATTATATGTAATAGTTAGCCAATCGCTACTTTACCGAACACTAATACCTAAATTATCTATCTTCACAGCTAATAGCTTGTTGATAGCTAACAACTATCGACACAGATAACAGTTACATTCACAGCTATATCTTGTCGAACACGCCTAGCTAGGTGTTGAAGAAATACTGCACTATTGCTGTGACGGAGTATTATTTATTCTAAAATAATTAAATAAATTGACTAAATGCAAATATCTAACTAAAATATTTAACATTGTAACATAGTTAATGAAGATGTTACAAAATTAATGAATTAAAATTTTATTGTTAAAACTTAGTTGAATTTACATATATTTAGATATAATATGATTTTACATTATAAATAGCTTTGTTTTATTTGTAATATATATATATATATATATATATATATATATATATATATATATATATATATATATATATATATATATATATATATATATATATATATATCTAAACAAATATAAACTAACGAAAATTCATCAAATAATAAAAGAAAATATTTTCAAGAATCATTCCTCTCTAATTTTTATTTTCCGGTAAATCAGTTAGATGTCCAATCAAGGGACCAATAAGAGGGATCCATGTAGGATGAAACATTAACAGATGTAAAGGTGGGCATCGTGTCGTGTCGTGCCGGGCCGTGCCTGACTGTGCCTGGGGGTGGCTCGTGTCGGGCAGTGCCGTGCTTACTTTATGGAGGGCCGTGCAATGCGGTGCCACCTTTTGGCTCACCCCAGCTCACGGCACGGCAGCGGGCCGCTTCAGTTTTAAAAAAAAAAACAATATATATTTTTTTGAACAACTTTAAAAATGAGTATATTTAAATATTTTATTAATTTATGTTTATGTTTTTGTATTATTATATTACTCCGTATTATTTAGCAAAAAGCAACAATTCATATAATTAAAAAATTTACGAGTGCAATAAGCCGATAACTAAAAAATTGATGAATAACTTATTTTATTATATGCCGGTACGATAAATCGATAATACAATAATTTATAATGATAATTAAAATTCATACAATAATTGGTGAATAACTTAATTTTATAGCTTATTTTACTATATGCAATACGGGGTTTGATAATACAAAAACTGTACAATAACTTTGCACGTGTGGTGCCGTGTCAGGCCGCATGCCGTGCTATGGGTCTTGCCTCTGTCGGGCTCGTGTCAGGCCGTACCGGTTTTGTGTCGGGCTCGTGCCGGCACGGCCCATGCCTACCTCTAAATAAATGCATTTAGGTGGATGTATCCAAATCATTGGAAAAGTAACGGTACTAAGAATATTAACATAGAGGATGATTTGAATGAGAAATTAGTTATTGATTTGGGTAATGCCCCGGATCAATTAAAAGTGCAATATGCCACCTAAAAAATATTACCTCCAGTGTCGTAAGAAATGAGAATAATTGAAACGTACTACCTTCAAATGTAAATTATACGCACTTACTCATAAGAGTAATTGAAACTGTATCACTTGTACGTATATTATGAAAGAGACCTAAAAATTACATATAGACACATGCTACAAACCCAAACCAATTCAAAAGATAGTAGAAAAAAGTACGAAAATAAAAACCTTTAGCATACAATTTCTTTTAATTGAAGTTTGAGTTAGAAAAACAAAAGAATAAGATCATATTAATAACATCTAAATTTTATTCATTTTACGTTTACAAAATCAAATAATAAGCAATGAACTATTACTTTATAAAATTGTTCGATGCTTATTGGATCTAATGTATAAGTATCCAATGAATATCATTTAATATTAGGAGTTGTTTAGTTTACCTTATTTTTACTTTTCAGGACAAATAAATTTAGATTAGATTAGATCAGAAAAAATAAGTTCAGATTAGATCATCGTTTTATGTGCAATTTTTTATCGCTAAATATCTTTGATTTCTTAATAAAAAAATTATGAAATATTACATATTTAATTAAATAAATATTATTACGAATCTAATATGATCACACTTGATATATATTTTTACCTACAGATAATTGTACACTTAAGGTCATAGATTGGTCAAATCAAACAATAAGATCTGATCAGATGAGACCAAACCAGATAAGAAAAAAACAAGTGAACAAAACTGGGCTTTAGCCTCCATATATTCTAGCTCAATTAAATAAGAATTGAATATTAAATGTGCGACATGTCATACTCACATAACATGCCAAATGTCATCATAATTTGTAATTCTTGAGTTTTATTGATATTATAGATATGAAATCAACAAAGTGTTCGAATATATAAGGGAATAAGAGTTAGTCAAAAACAACAATTTTGTAAAATCAATTTAATTTTAGGGTTTAGAAAATCTCTTAAAAGATATTTGATATCATTTAGGAAAATTTGATATCACCATTATTAAGTATGATCCTTTTACTTAAGAAGGACACAACAATCGATTAACTCATGGCAATCCCAACTTTAAGAGATCGTTTTTAAAAAGGACCCTCTAAATTAAAGTTATAGGCATCCTAAGTTATTTAGAACCTTTTACATACTAGTCCTAGTCAAGCACACTGCACACTTGCTTCACGATCCCATCAACAGACAAATCAATCAAAGCATGTGTAAGTAAGAGTGTTTGTATGAATGTTGCGAAGTATTTGATAACTTTTACAATTTGTGGATTAATATATACAAATGAATTGTATTTTTTTATTTATAGAATGCAAGCCCATAAGGCCCTAAGCCTAGAGTCATTTTGAAGTTAGATAATTCTAACCTTCTCTCAAGGAGAGTTCTACTTCTACACACTAACTCAAAAATATGTACAATAGATTTATTTCTTGACAATCCACAACATCACCCAAGTGGCCTTTTAGAACACTCTAGTCCCTTCCAAAAAAAAAAAACACCACAGCTATGCTATGCACGTAATGTATATTCAAGAGTTCATTTTGGGAATCAATTTGGCCATCAACTTCACAAATTCTTAGCTACACTAAGCTGCTGATATATGAACATATAACACATAAAAAATGAACATATACTTTTTCCCTTCTTTTTATCTCAACACACTCTCTCTCCTTATTTCTTATCTATATGAATTTTCTCTTTCCTCTGTTTTCTTTTTCATTCCAAATTTTCTCTCTCCTCTTTTTTTCCTTTTCTTATTCGTTAATTTTCTTCAATCTTTACACTTCTTTGTTCTTCCACTTCGGATATTCTCCAATTTGTCACCATTGTTGCATTCTCCATCATCATCATCTTCGTCACGATGGTGATCTTGAGGTAAATTTGATTTTTTTTTTTTTTTTGTTTTTTTATAATTATGTGAATTAATTTTGCATTTGTGCTTCATAATCTACCATGTTATAGATCGATAATTGTTGTCTCTATGATGAATAAAAATTAAATTTAAAGTGAATATTTAAATTTTTAGAGTTAAAATAATTACAATCGAACTTGTGTATACTTTCCGTAAAAAAAAATGAACATGCACTACTTTAAATTTGAACATTTTATACAAAATAAACATTTACTACGCTAAGATGGAACATTTAGTACTGAAAAAATGAAATTTTTTAACGATTTAAATATTTTATCCTTGTTTTTCCTTTAATAATTATATATAATTTACTTGAACCTACATGAATATATGAAAATCATGTTCATTTTGAATATACTAAAGGTTCCTAATTTTTTTTTTTTGACGTGTTCATTTTATTCCATGTTTGTTTTTTATACTAAATGTTCATTTTATTTGGCGCTCATATATTTTGTGAAATATTCATTTTATTAGATATGGTCAAGCTATTCTATAATTATATGATAAATATTCATATATAATATAATAAGTGTTCATATTTCTTTTTTAACGTGTTCACTTTTTATTGTTAAATGTCCGTTTTCTATTACATATATGTTCATATTTTATTACTATTTTTTTTTTGGTGCGATATATATATATATTTTTTTTTACGTGTTCATAATTTATTTTTACTAAATTCATTTTTAAGGTTGTGGTCCATCAATTTTATGATTGTATGATAATCATGTGTCATGTTTAGTATACTACAAAATGATCAAAATTTTTTAACATGTTCACTTTTTAGTACTAAATGTGCATTTTTTTTACGTGTTCATTTTTTTTATTAATGAATGTTCATTTTATTTTTACGTGTTCATATTTTCTTACTTAATGTTCATTACTTTTTACGTGTTCAGATTTTTTTTTACTAAATATTCAACTTATAGGGTGGTGCAGCTATCTTAGGTGCATAAAGTGCAGCTAAGACTTATTGCATCAACTTTATTAAATGCTTGAAGTATTGCGGACCATCATCATGTAGCCTGTTTTGGCCCACAAAATAAATTCATGTCGAATGGATTTTAAAATTTTTACCTACAACCCCCTCTAGGGAAAGTTCCTTAGTCCCCCCTCCCAAACTACCTGGTTTATTCTTCTGATACATTCTTGATTTCTCTCTCTTCTCAGTTGTTTGTGAACATTTTCTCTCTTATCATAATTGTTTTTTGATCTAATATCTTCGCTCGATTGAAAAACCTTACTCTTCGTTGTTTCCATGGAATTTTCTTCGATCGGAAATTCGAAGGTTTTGCTACTGAAAATGCAGTTGCGTATTCTTTGATTTCAAATTTTGATCGTGATTTTGAGATTGTGTTTCCATCTGGTGTTGGATCGGATTGCTTAATTTGTTTGTTGATCAATGTAAGTTTTCATTCAATTTTTCATTAATTTTGTTGTGTGTGTTTTATTTTCTCGCTCTTTTAGTTCAATTTGTAATACTTTGATTTTAATTAATATTGCTTTTGTTTATCAAATGTGAGTATAATTTGTTGATTTATTTTGTTGTCGTGAATCATTCATCAATGTTGTTGTTGTTATCTATTTTTATTTCAATTCTAATACTATGATTTTTATAATTATAGTTTTAGTTCAATTTGTTGATCAATTTAAGTGATAATACATAGCTATTGTGTTTCATTGTTTTGCAGTTTTAATTTCTTAATTGCAATTTGCTTACTGTTTTATTTAATTTATAACATTATTTTAATGTATAATCCTAAATAATCAAATATTTTTATAGTTGTATTGTGATAAATCTTATAATGCTAAATGATCATTCATAAGGCTTATATATCAATTTTATTACTGTTAAATGAAAGTTCATAATCGATAAATGTTCAATTTTATTAATGCTAAATGAATATTTATAATGCAAAATGATAAGGATAAATGAACACTTTGATAATACTAAATGTTCATTCATAATATCAACAAATTAATTTTAATAATTATGATCAAATAGGTAATGATAAATGATCATTTATAATGATTTTGTTTAAATATTAAACATGTATGCCAATGTTTGTGTTCATTTGTTTTTAAAATGCAGTGGGAAAAAAGGATGAAATTGTTGTTGAAGAAGCAAGTAAATTTGAGTTACTTAATTTGTAAAGAAGCTATGAAAGGTACAATGAATATGCTTTTAAGAAAGATTTTAGTATTGTACATGCAAGTGCGTGCTCCAAGAAAAGGCCAAGTTCCTTAAAGTGCTCCAAGTAATGTCCAAGTTTCTTTAAGTGTGCTAAGAAAAAAGGTTCAATTTTGTCCAAGTGTTTCAAGAAATTTTCAAGTTCCTCCAAGTGTTCCAAGAGATGTTCAAAGTGTTCAACATGGTAGCTAGTCAACATATTACTTCTAAGTATGATAGGTTGTTAGTTTTTTTGACACTAATATAGCGAATAAGTTGGCAAATAATAATAAGTAAGTATTTGGATTGAAACAATATATATTTGTTTGAGCTTAATTTTTTTCTGATAAGTGATATGTAATTGAACATATTTTCTTTTGACACTGAACATTTGCCTTTTTGCTTATGATCATTTTATTGTATTTCGTTATAACTGTTACGTAATTGAACATATTTTATTCTGATAATGAATATATGACTTCTTGATAATGAACATTTTCATTCCAGTAAAAAAAATATATAAATGCATATGTATATGTATATGTATATAACAAGCACTAATGAATTAAAAAAAATATTAATGTACTTGATCAATTAGAAATCCATGAATGATCAAATATTTGAAAGAATAATATTTTTAGTAATCTAAGTTTCCATAATTCTTCTTGCTCCTTTTCTATTGCCTCTAGCTTTTGTTTAATCCAAATAGCATCAATTGAGCAATGTACTGTATTTTCAGCTACTTGATTTGGTTTATCTACAATTCAAACAAATTACAATGTCAATGTGTGTATTCATTATTTTAAAAATGAACATTATGCTATATGTCAAATCAACTTACTTGTGGTTCAATATATGTTTCTATCAAAATATGATTCCCACCAATTACTATGTTGTTCATTTTTATCTTTCAATATAATTGATGGCATTATCTCTTGTATAAATATAGGATCAGAGTGTCCATCTCTAAATTATTGCAACGTGTGTTTCACTCTATATAGAACATCACTACAATTTATATTGTGTTTGTATATCAATATATATGCATAAACATTATATTGATATTACAAATTTAATGAATGTTCAATTGGCAAAACAAAAATGTACATTATGTTTTATATAAATGAACAAATTATCACAAATAACATGAACATATATATTCTAACCAAAATTCAAAATATACATGTACTGTTCAAGAAGATATATAAAAATGAACATTAATTATCTTTCAATTATGTTACATGAACCTAAAAAATCTATATCAAAGTGTTAGTGAAATGAACATTTTTATATACTTAAATGAACAATCATGCATAAACATATATATATGTATCAAAAGAATTTAAAAAAAATTATCATGTCAAAACGTACATATAATCTATTATAAATGATTATTACACATTGCAATTGCAGATATGTCTTTTTCAACAGGGACACTTGTTATTATATCTTTTAAGAGTTGAATATCAATTGTATTTTATTCACTCTTTGATTGAATAGGAATATCATCGTCATCACTGTTTATACAAATTTAAAAAAAAATAAAAAAAAAATCAATTAAGAATTATATAACTCCATAATGTAAGTGACAATATGTGATTTATTTTTGAACATTTTTTAAAATAGAATAATATTTTAAAATAGAATCATCAAAGGTTTATGATGAAGGAACAATATGTGATTTATTTTTGAACATTTTTTGACATGTGAATGAACATACATTAATATACGTGTGAATATACACATATCCATATGAATATCTACGTATCAAATTCAAATAAGCATCTATCAATTCAATATTAGAGCTAAAATGTATGTCATATAATATTCAAATGACGCTCATCAACATATAATTTAATATGAAGTTAATTAAACATGTATTATTATAGTCTATGTGGATATTTTCAATATGAGAAAGAACATGTACATATTTACATTCAAATAAACATATGTTTAAATACCAGCAAACATTTATTAATATGTGAAGATCATAAACAAAATTAAAATAATCTTCTCTCAAGAATAAACCCTATATAGATGTAAGGTAAGAATGTAAATAATCATATACTAATATCATAATGAACATCTATCAAAATGAAAATGAATATTTACCAAAAGTGAACAGTTGTTCATCAACCGTCTTCTCCGATGGAACCTTCGAAGTGTTCTTCTCTGTTTTGTTTCTACAAAAATACCACCAAATATAGTTGATTTTAGTCTATTTTGCACATAAATAAGTGTAATTATAGTAGATTTTGTTTTAGAAAATAAAAAAAAATAATAAAAAAACTAGGGTTTACACTCGATCGAAATTATACTAAAATGAACAAATTCTTACTCTTCTTTTTCGAAATTTAGTTGCAATTCACGAACTTCATCTCGAATGTCAGGCATTTTTAGAAGTTTTGATGCAATTTGAAGTAATTTTGAAGCAGTTTGTAGGGATTTTCATGCGAATTTTTTGTTTTTGATGAAAGAGAATTTTTGAAAAATGGGTTTGAAATGATGCTTTTGTTTTTTTTTTTTTTTTTTTTTTTGGTATACATGTGAGGAATGAGCGGTTACTTGCATTTACCGTGGTTAATGGTTGGTAACTGCTTGGTTAGTGGGTTGTGGGTAAGGGTTTTATTGTAATTTCGGGTGGGGGGAGTAGGTAGTAATGGCTAAAGGGGGTGTAGCCATTAAGAATTAAAATGGATTTTCACTGGGAAATTAGAACACAAACATATTCTAATCCTCTGCTCCTAGCATCAAAATTAGTTTTACTCTTTATTTGATGATTAAACGAAATACCTATGAGTATAGGTTACTCATATGTATATAATACACTCCCCCTGGCAGGCTAGCACCGTATAGGGCCATAAGCAATAAGCACATTAATTTGATTAATATACAAGTTAGTTTAATTTGAATCTATAATTAAGTAATGAATCAATTTTTTTTTATCACAAAAGGGAAAGTACTTATATTATACCATGATAAATCTGATGAAAGAAAACATCAGACCAAAAAAGGATAGTAATCTGATGATAAAGATCAACAGACCAAAATGATGATAATAAGAGGACGTAGATATCCACTTCAAATTATCAAAGTTTATCTTACAGCCATAGATAACAACATAACTAAAAGCAGAAATAAAAGAAACAGAATAATAATAATAATAATAATAATAATAATAATAATAATAATAATAATAATAATAATAATAATAATAATAATAATAATAATAATAATAATAATAATAATAATAATAATAATAATAATAAGGAAAAATTGATTCTAATAATCCCACCTTTGGCCAATTTGTTGTTAATAATCCCACCTTTAGATTATTATTTAATAACCCCACCTTTGTAAGGAATCTTCTTCTATTGGTCCTTAGTGACCGGTAACCTGTACATTAGGTTAATTATTTTGTTTTTTAATTTGAGTGACACATGTCACCAAATAATTGGTCAAAGAGAAAAACAAAAACCTTTAAAAATATTCTGATTAAAAAAAAATTCTTTTAAAAAAAAAACCAACCGACCCCAACAACCACCCTAACCCCCAACCTCCGGCGGCTCTCCTCCCCATCCCCACCGTTGGAACGCGCGCCCATCCATACCGCCGGAACCCTTATTTCGAACCCCACTCAAGGAAACCAGCCATTATTTCAATGAATTAAGAAAAAAAAAAGTAAAAAAAAAAAACCTTCAATAGCAGAAGGGGATGGCTTGGGTAGGAGTTTCAAAGGCTAAAGGGTCTTTTTCGGTGGTTTTTGGCGGTGAAAGGAGGTTTTTGATGGTTTATGACATTTTTCAAGGTGGTGTTTATGGTGGTTTCGGGGTTGGATTCGTTTTAGAGGGTGATATCGTGGGTGCCTTTTGATCGGCTGGGTGGGTTCTGATTGTAGGGGATTTTAGGTACTACGCAGCGGGAATAATCATGAATCATATTCATATAGCACCTAACCAAGGATCTCATGCATAACACATAAAGAGTAAGAATAATACCTTTGAAGCGTGATTCCACAAGTGATCGAGCAAGAACAATAAGGAGAACAAGAACCCCACGTGTGATTCCTCTACTTAGTCCACGAGCACGGATTAAACCTCCACTAATGCTAGTTAGTTGTGACTGAACGCTTCAATCAACCTTCAACGGAGATCCGAGTCACGAACACACCACACCACCACCCACGCGCCACCACACGCGCCACCCACAAGGGAGAGTCGTACAGACAGGAAGGAGAGAGAGTGAGGGCCGAATAGAGAGAGAGAGAATCAGGGTTTTGGGATGCTTGGTTGCTTGTGTGACAATTTACTGTATGTCAATTGTTCTGTCATGCAACCCTAGGCATGGTTTATATTTATAGATCATATCTAGAAATAAAGCCATGTCCTGTCCAAAACCCATTATACTCTTCTAATTCTCCAAGCCCAAATATCAATGTGGTATGTCATGAACTCATGAGGCCCAATAATGGGCCTCTAACTTGTTTAACCCAATACTCTTATGTGTGACCTTGTAGGATCCATTCTATAAGGCTTTGGGCCATTAAGCTAGCCAAAGATCAATTGTCATATCTAGCACCAAACATTGACGACCCTATAGAATGAACTTATTATCTCCATAAAAGTGATCCTTGATATATCTAGTAATTGCACTTATCGAAGACATAACTCCTTCAATCTCCCACTTGTCTGAGACAAGTGCGCAATATTCAAATTCCTTAAGTCAATGTGTGTCGATTTGATAATATGATTGCATCTCATGTCGTGATCATATTAGTCTACAAATCTTTTCTTGAAAACTGAGTGAGAATTACAAAACAAATGATTACTATGTAATCTATTTGAGCATGGCCATGCATTTTTCTGAATTCTCCCTCTTCAAGAGGCCAAGACACATTCCTAATTAAATAGGTAGACTCAATTCAATCTTGTGGCTACCAAAGCTCCCACTCAATTTCTGAAATAACCGGGAAACACCCTTTATAATCTCCCGTTACGGGCAGACGTTTGAGTGTACCACAGCTATAACATCCATTGAATGAAATCAATGTTCCACTCATGTCAAAGGAATCCACTAATATATCCGGAAGCTCTATACTTGAACTTCAAAGTAGGTCTATAGTTCGATCATGCATCATTCATGCATATCCATTTGATTGACCGAGCCTCACTATGCTCCTATAGCCCATGAAACTGCGCTATCCAATCAATCTTACATGCTAGTCAATTATTAGAAATCATTTATGTCCAATTTAATGACTCTGAACTAGGAACTTTAAATAATATATGGATTTTGTTCACCTGTGGGGTTTCATTCACCAGGTCATCAACCTGATGAGCCCATCAATCCATAATTATTTTGGACATTTTATTTAATATTGAAAACCATCATTAAATAAGAGAAATAATAAAATTTCTGATTAAACATAATTCTGCAAATGAATGTATTACATATGTAAATTATTTTTCTCCAAAAATAAATACAACTTCTAATTACATCATTTGCCTCAATCCAGATTTACTAGCATGTTTCTCATGCTTTGGAAGTGGAAGGGGTTTAGTAAGTGGATCAGCGATGTTCTCATCCGTATGAATTTTGCACATCTTGACATCTCCTCTGTCAACGATCTCTCGAATGAGGTAATATTTCCTCTCTACATGTTTGGATTTTAAGTGTGACCTAGGCTCCTTTGACTGAGCAATGGCGCCATTATTATCACAATACAACTCGATTCCCTTTTGAGCACTTGGTATGATATCCAGCTCAGCTAGGAACTTCTTAATCCAAACTTCTTCCTTAGCTACTTCAACAACAGCTAAATATTCTGATTCTGTTGTAGAGTCTGCGACAGTGCTTTGCTTCGAACTCTTCCAGCTCAATGCTCCTCCATTCAGACAGAAAATGTATCCAAATTGTGATCTGAAATCATATCTATCTGTTTGGAAACTCGCATCAGTATAACCTTTGACAACCAACTCATTTTCGCCACCATATACTAGAAACATTCCTTTAGTCCTTCTCAAGTACTTAAGGATGTTCTTGGCAGCTGTCCAGTGTGCTTCTCCTGGATTTGCCTGAAACCTGCTACACATACTCAGAGCATATGCAACATCCGGCCTCGTACATATCATGGCATACATGATTGACCCTATTGCCAAAGCATAAGGTTTATCAACAATACGTCTCATCTCTTCTGGCGTGTTAGGGCATTGAGATTTACTGAGCGTAATGCCATGAGACATGGGGAGAAATCCTCTCTTAGAGTCTTTCATGGAATACCTGTCAAGAACCTTATCAATATAAGTTTCTTGACTTAATCCAATCATCCTTCGAGATCTGTCTCGATGTATCTTGATCCCCAATATGTATTCAGCCTCTCCTAAGTCCTTCATGGAAAAACAACTCTTCAACCATTCCTTGACTGACTCAAGCATTGGTATGTCATTTCCCATGAGTAGTATGTCATCTAAGTACAAGACTAGGAAGACAATGCTGCTCCAACTAGACTTCTTGTATACACAAGGTTCCTCTTCACTTGTGATAAAATCAAACTGTTTGATTGCTTTATCAAAACGAAGATTCCAACTCCTGGATGCTTGCTTCAATCCATAAATGGATTTCTGAAGTTTGCATACCTTTCTAGGATTTTCTGGATCTTCAAAACCCTCAGGTTGTATCATATACACTTCCTCCGTCAAGAATCCATTCAAGAAGGCGGTTTTGACATCCATCTGCCAAATTTCATAATCGAAAAATGCAGCAATCGCTAGAAGAATCTGAATGGACTTAAGCATGGCTACTGGGGAAAAGGTCTCATCATAGTCAATACCATGAATCTGTCTGTAACCTTTTGCAACCAGTCTTGCTTTATGGATGTAGGCATTTCCATCCTTGTCTGTTTTAATTTTGTAAACCCATTTGCAACCAATAGGTTTTACCCCATCAGGCAAGTCAACTAGGGTCCACACTTCATTTTCAGACATTGATTCCATTTCGGACTTCATGGCCTCAAGCCATTTATCTGAGTTGGGGCTCGCCAAAGCTTGCTTGTAGGTTATGGGTTCTTCATTCTCCAATAAGAAGATTTCAGAATCCTCAGTTATCAGAACCTCAACAAACTGTTTGTTTCTGATTCTGACAGACCTACGAGGGGTAGGAGCAACAACAGAAATATTCTCTCCAACTCTTTGAAGATTTTCACAAGAACTAGGTTCAAGTGGGATTATAGGAGTCTCGCTAGTCGAATTAGCTTGCTCCGACGCATGATCAATCGACTCATGCGCCCTCGCCTCTGATGCGGTGTTATCCACATCCATTTGTTGCTCGTCTCGAATTTCTTCGAGAACCACTTTACTCCCACTTGGCTTTCTAGATAGGAATTCCTTTTCTAGAAAGACACCATCGCGAGCAACAAACACTTTTTTATCTTCGCGATTGTAGAAGTAATACCCTTTTGTTTCTTTTGGATAGCCCACAAAGAAACACTTGTCTGATTTAGGTTGTAGTTTATCGCCTTGTAAACATTTTACATAGGCTTCACAACCCCAAATCTTGAGATAAGACAACTTTGAAACTTTTCCAGTCCATATCTCATATGGTGTCTTCTCAACTGCTTTGGACGGGCTTCTGTTTAGTACTCTGGCAGCTGTTTCTAATGCATATCCCCAAAATGATATGTGAAGATCAGTAAAGCTCATCATGGACTCACCATATCAAGTAAAGTCCTGTTCCTCCTTTCTGACACACCATTCAACTGTGGCGTTCCTGGAGGAGTTAACTATGAAAGTATTCCACAATTAATCAGATGTTCATCAAATTCTTGGGTTAAATATTCACCACCACGATCTGATCGTAATGCTTTAATCGTCTTCCCAAGTTGGTTTTGTACCTCATTCTGGAATTCTTTGAACTTTTCAAAGGATTCCGATTTGTTCTTCATTAAGTAGACATAACCATATCTACTTAAATCATCAGTAAAAGTAATGAAGTAGTTAAACCCACCCCTTGCTTTTGAACTCATTGGTCCACATACATCCGTATGTATGATTCCCAAAAGATCACTAGCTCTTTCACCTATACCCGTGAAGGGTGACTTAGTCATTTTCCCAAGCAAGCATGACTCACAATTTTCAAATGATTCATAATCAAATGAAGAAAGAAGTCCATCCTTATGTAATTTCTGGATGCGCTTTTGGTTTATGTGACCAAGCCTACAATGCCATAGGTAAGTTGGGTTTGAACCATCTGTTTTCTGCCTTTTATGATCAATATTGTAGACATGGGTTGTATATTCTAATACATACAAACCATTAATTAATTTGGCGTTGGCATATAACATATTTTCTTTCGAAATAAAACAACACTTGTCTCTTATTTCAAATGAAAATCCTTCAGATTCTAAAACAGGAACTGAAATAATGTTTTTAGTTATTGTTGGTACATAACAACAATTATTTAGCACCAAAATAAGTCCAGAGGGAAGTCTTAAATGATAGCTTCCAATAGCAAGTGCAGCAACTTTTGCTCCATTTCCTACTCGAAGCGTTACTTCCCCTTTTGCCAACTTCTTACTTTCTTTCAAGCCCTGCACGTTATTAACGATATGAGCACCACATCCGGTATCAAATACCCAAGTGGAAGATGAAGTAAGATTAATTTCTACAACGAAAACATCAAGTAACTCTTTACCTTCTGTTTTCACTGGTGTATAGTGGGGACACCCTGGTGTATGGCATGGCCAACTACCGCAAAAGAAGCATTCGCTTCCTCTCCTCTTCAGGAACTCTTCAGCATGGTTAAGCAACAGATTGATCAATGTCACCGAAGATCCCTCATCATTATAATGAGCTTGACAATGTCAAAACCATCATGGAGTGAGAACAAAATAATATCATGAGCAGAGTCATCATCGATCGGTTTCCCAAGGACATCCATTTGATTGAACATTTCAATCAATTCCCTTACATGGGCCCTTACTGGCTGACCAGGCATGAGTCTTTTAGCCATTATTTTACAATGGACATTGTAAGCCTCATACCTTACACTGTCAGTCCAGGAATAGTAAATATGAGGGATCGAGTTAACGACCTCTCTTACATTTTGATCATTTATGCCTCCACTACCTAGTGCTCCTATGCCACCTCGACAGATAGCACGAAGACATTTGTACAATATGGTTAGCTCATAGTGCCTGAATCTTCTTTTCCAACAAGTTGGAATAGATTCTAAAATGAGCTCTCTGATTTTCTCTGCAGCTGAAACAATTTCAGCATGCCTTTCAGCTCCATACTTTTCTGTGTATTTGCTCTCAACAGGAATGTATAAACGAGATTCAAGCCCATGTCTTGTGAGAACATTTCTCAACTCCTTTTCCCATTCCCTGAAGTTTCTGAGATTCAGCCTTAAGTTAAGTTTCATTAGTAAAATTGTGTTGTCGTATAAGTTATTCATCTACAAACAAAAACAAAAACGAGGCAAAATTCAATAATTATGTTTAATAAACTTTTAAAGTACCATAAGCGATTATAATACTGGTAACTTTAAAACATTCATTCAATTTAATTGATCCCTATTGAATAGAATGATTCCAAGATCCTTTATTTGTGCAATAATTGACCGGACTTTGGCCCTACCATCAACTATTACATTTTCAAGGTGAGTAAACTCTTTACTGATTACAACTCTTTGTAATTCTTGGTTGAATAATTAACCATCACATGTTTAATTATTACCCTTAGCTTCAAGGTTCTAAACTCTTTAGGTAACCTTGTTGAGTGTAACCAATCAAAAGTGTAAAATTTGTTTTACCCCCACTCCCCTAAGATATAATATGACACCCTGCTTTGGCATGACCCATCATAAATATCAAAGGTTTCATCGGGTTTTTGATTGGAAAAGCTACCTCAATATTACTGGGACCTAGATTCATTATGTTGTGATTATTTAGTGAACTCTAGCGCATCATCAAACAACATAAATAAAATCTAACATGCATAATCTACTAATGCATAAATAAAACATGACATAGTATGGCCCCTTAATCCTAAGAAAACTAATAAAGCAAAAGCTCCCACTTGAACCTTCATGGATCTCATCCATCTTGCTCCTTTGGGCCTCCACTCCATGGATTCTTGGATTAACTACAACCTGTAATTCTATTTTATTCTATTTACTACTTAAATAAAATAAAATAAATTACAAAAATACTTAACAGTACGCAAACCGTATTTAGATTACAAAAATACGAAACGATGCACAGATCGTATTTATAATCTATGGGCCATACTAGTCTATATAGCAATATACAACATCATATATTATAAAATGCCATATAATAAATCACTCATCATGCTTTCCTAAACTACAACATCGAATGTTCACAATAAAGGAAACATGGCTCCTAAAATATCTCATATTTTAATTAATTACTGTAATTAGATAATATCATATATTATTCATAACCAATTATAAAATATCATATATTTTAAGTTAGGTATGAAATAGAATCAAATCTTATTTTAATTATGGAAGATAAATCATATTTATTTTCCATGATTATCCTAACTCTTAGGAGATTCTATCCTAATTACTTGCCAATCACATATTTTAAATCAATTAATATCCTAAAATAATTATGGGATAATCATATTATTTAATCAATTATTATCCAAATAGAATCTTTTGCTCCATAATTATCCTATCTTAACAAAATTAACAACTTTAATTTTGTTAATTATCTTTTCAAAATCAAAACTTATCTTTTTAATTTTAATTTTGAAAACTGATTTTATTCAAAATAAAGTAAAATTTTTTTTTTTTGAAAAAACCGCGTCAGCCACCGTGGTGTGGCTAGCCGAAGCCGGCCACGGTGGCCGCACCCCTTGCGGTGTGCGTTGCCCCTGCAGCGACGCGGGGACAGCAGCAGCAGCACACACATCGGGGTGGTGCACTGCTGCGCTGCCCCTTTGACTGACCCGTGCCCAGCCCACCCTCCCTCCTGGACCACCACCGGTACGGCAGTCGCCGTGGCTGCGCCACCTAGCCGCGGCTGCCGCACCTTAATACCCTTTTTTTATTATTTTTAATTTAAAACAAAACATTTTTATTAAAATTAAAATTAATGTGGTCCATCCAATTTTAAAATTAAATCACATTCAATTTTAAAATTAGGGTTCTTCATGAATTTAATCCCAATTCAATTTAACTTTTAAATTAAATAGGTTGATCATGAAAAATTCATAATTTATCACGAAATCAATTAGACAAATTCTTTAAACATAAAACTTTCGAATTAAATCAAAATCAAAACACAAATTTCATAAATTAGGGTTCTTCATTTCGAAATTTTCGAAATATTAATGGGGGGGGTTCGAATTTTTTGAACTTGATAGGGCAATTTTCGGATCTTTTTAGGGCTAATATGGAGCAAATTAAACACCTTTAATGATTCTATATTTTTAAATCACATTTAATATAATAATTGACCCATAATTAAATTATTCTCCCTACTAATTGAATTAAAATTGTGGATTAACAAAGGTTTAAAACTCAATATATGTAATTGCAAGAGGCTAACTGATACCACTTTAGGGGATTTTAGGTACTTTAAAGCGTGATTCCACAAGTGATCGAGCAAGAACAATAAGGAGAACAAGAACCCCACGTGTGATTCCTCTACTTAGTCCGCGAACACGGATTAAACCTCCACTAATGCTAGTTAGTTGTGACTGAACGCTTCAATCAACCTTCAACGGAGATCCGAGTCACGAACACACCACACCACCACCCACGCGCCACCCACAAGGGAGAGCCGTACGGACAGGGAGGAGAGTGAGTGAGGGTCGAATAGAGAGAGAGAATTAGGGTTTTAGGATGCTTGGTTGCTTGTGTGACAATTTACTGTATGTCAATTGTTTTGTCATGCAACCCTAGGCATGGTTTATATTTATAGATCATATCTAGAAATAAAACCATGTCCTGTCCAAAACCCATTAGACTCTTCTAATTCTCCAAGCCCAAATATCAATGTGGTATGTCATGAACTCATGAGGCCCAATAATGGGCCTCTAACTTGTTTAACCCAATACTCTTATGTGTGACCTTGTAGGATCCATTCTATAAGGCTTTGGGCCATTAAGCTAGCCCAAAGATCAATTGTCATATCTAGCACCAAACATTGACCACTCTATAGAATGAACTTATTATCTCCATAAAAGTGATTCTTGATTTATCTAGTAATTGCACTTATCGAAGACATAACTCCTTCACTGATATTGGGGGGTTATGGCCGACCATTTACGGGGGGTGTAGGGTGGTGGACGGCCGGATTTTGGTGAGGCTAGGGCGAGGGACGAGGGTTAGGGTTCCACTGCACGATGGGTGGGGGTGGCTAGCTGGTGGGGCTTTTTTTGTTTTTTTTAGTTTTTAACTTTTTTTAAAAAAAAAAAATTCAACCAATTACAGAATGACACATGGCATATTAACTTATCAAAACCGGTTACTAACAAGTTAAGGACCAATAGAAGAAAATCCCATATAAAGGTGGGATTATTAAATAATAATCCAAAGGTGGGATTATTAATAGCGAATCAGCCAAAGGTGGGATTATTAATCAATTTTTCCTAATAATAATTGTTTATTAATAGCGAACCAACCAAAGGTGGATTATTAATCAATTTTTCCTAATAATAATTGTTCTTCAGAATAACAACAGAGGGAGTGAAGAGCTGCGCAGCATGACTAAGGAGTTGGCATTTCTGGGACTTTCAGGGCATAAATCTGGTAGACTTTAGGAGGAGGATGAGTAAAAGGAATTGTTTCCCCTGACTTGAATTTTGTTCTTCCCATCATGGCTAGTCTATCATCAACAAAATTAACACTCCTGCTGGCATGAAAAATGTAACATTCCAGTCCATTTCCAAGAGAGAAGCTACATCACAAATTATATTGCCCAAATCTCCATCCCCAAAGGATTTGAGATCTTTCAACATCTTATATATTTAAGCCATCTGCATCGGTTTCAAGCTCTAGATATTTGATTTTCTTCTCCCAAGCAAGAAGTAAACCTTCCCTAATAGCCATAAGTTCAAAAGAGGCGGCAGAGATAGCATTAAACTTAGCAGCAAAACCAGTAACCCAAACGCCTTTGTCACACCTGATGACACCCCTCCACCAACATTATCCACACTGATCCAAGAGCCATCAGTGTTCAGTTTATAATATCCTATATGAGGGGGAGCCCAAATCCTAGGAATCTGAGCAGTGGAGGATGATGGAGAATCCACAAGAGCAGCCTGATTTAATCTCAATCAGAAAATATAATCCACATAGAACTTGTTAAAAGTAGTTTGTATAAAAACCATTTTTTGTTCAAAAATAGCTACATTACTAGTACTCCAGATATGCCAGATTCAACTGAAAATGAAAATATTTTTTTTCCAAGAAGTGCTATTTGTGAGGTTATAATCCAACCATTCAGTTAGATAACTATTATAAAACTTCTGCAAGTCAACATTTGAAGAATTAAATCTCATAAAAACCATGGACCAAAAAGCAGAAGTATTTGGACAGTCCCTGAATAGATGAATAGTATCCTCAATGGGGGCTTCACAGCGCATACAAACAGGGTCAAAGTAAGTGATTTTTCTTTTTATAGTGCTCCCAATAGGCAGAATATCCCTAATTAAATTCCAAAGAAGCATTTTATACTTATAAGGGGTTTTAATTTTCTACAGGTTTTTCCAAGCAAAGGAAGAGAGAAAAGAGGTATTAAGGTTAAAAGGAGGATTGTAGAATTGTTAACAGACTTAATAGAAAATTTTCCAGATTTGTGTAAAGTCCACTTTAGTCTATCAGAGACTTGCACCAACTTAGGTAAGGGATAGGCTAGAATTAAAGAAACTAAAGCAGAAGGAATGATATGGATAACACTATCTAGACACCATTCATTATTTCTTATTATATCAGACACATGCGAATATCCTTTTGAGTCATGGATGTGAATGTTAGGAATGAGGTAAATAGGGCTATCACCTATCCAATGATGAAACCAGAGTGATGTATCTTTTCCATCTCCTATATTCACATTAATACCTTTTCTGAGAACTTGTCTACCTGCCAAAATGTCTTTCCATATAACTGAGTCAGTAGGTTTAGGAATGTAATCTAAAAAAATTTCATAATGTTTATCCATAGCTTTTTGTTTTGAGTGAGAATTTTCCATCCAAGTTTTGCCATGAAAGATAAATTCCATCTTTTAAATCTCTAATGCCTAAGCCCCCTTTGCCCATAGGATCACAAACCACTTTCCAATTAGTCCTAGAAATAAATTTAGAACAATTAACTCTATTCCAAAGAAATTGTTTATATTTTTTTTTGAAGCTCATTGATGACACTCATGGGTAAGACATTGGTTTGCATAGCATAAACTGGGTAATAATTCAAAACCGATTTAATAAGAGTACACCTTCCGGCCATATTTAAAAGTTTAGCTTGCCAACCTTTCATCTTATAACAAGTCTTATCCAAAAGGGGGAAATAGTCTAGTTGATTTAAACGTTTGTGAGATATAATAATACCAAGATATTTCCCAAAGTTGGTAGTATTGGTAATATTACACACATCACAAATGGATCTCCTGACATTATGGTTCATTTTCTTAGGGAAGATAACAGAAGACTTAAGAATATTAATGGAGAGACCCGAGATACACTTGAAATGATCAAGAACTTCGATCATAGTTTTAATATTATTAGTAGTGGCTTTTCCAAAGAGAAAAACATCATCGGCATAAAATAAGTGAGTGATATTGAAATTTTTAGCAATTTTTATAGGTTTCCAAGTACCATTATCCACTTTATCATGAATCACAGATCAAGGCAGAGGACAAAAATATAGAGTGAAAGGGGGTCACCTTGTCTTATTCCCCTCGAGGGAGAGAAAGACTCAGTAATTTCCCCATTCCAAAGAAGAGATATCTTAAGGGTGCAAATACAACTTAGGATAAGATTAACAATATTAGCAGGGAGATTGATACTAAGAAGGGTGTCCTTAATAAAATCCCATTCTAAGCAATCAAAAGCTTTTGAAAGATCGATTTTAAGAACCATAAGGTTAGCCTTATTGGAAGCCTTATTAAAATGATGGGTCACTTCTTTAATAATGATAATATTTTCCTCGATAGATCTATTAGGAATAAAACTAGACTGAAAGGGGCTAATAAGATCATCCACAATAGGCTTCAAACGATTAGAAATACATTTGGTGATAAGTTTTTAGATAGAATTGCATAATCCTATAGGTCTAAAGTCAGTCATAGAAATAGGACAATCACATTTGAGAATCAGGGAGATATAGGAATCATTAATGGCAGCAGGAATGGATCCTTTTGAAAAGCAATCAGAAATAAAACTAGTGATAGAGGAGCTAAGGGAAGACCAATGATGTTGGAGGATAATAGGTTAAATACCATCAGGAGGATTTAAAGGAGTCCATCTGAAAAAGAATAAATTTAATTTATCCTCTGTTGGAGGCAATCCAAAATTAGGGTTAGACCAGATAGAATTGATTTTAGGATAATGATAGCTATTCATCTGATCAAGATTAATGTCCATACTTTGAAAAATCTTTATAAAATAATTTCTAGCCATATCTTTTACAAGAATTAGATCATTAATCCAAATCTCTTCACTATTTTGTAAAGATAAAACTTTTCCTCTAGTTTTCTTAATATTAGCCAGTAAGTGAAAATACTTAGTGTTACAATCTGCATTTTTCCTCCAATCTAGACCCGACTTTTGAGCATAAATTATTCTTTCAATTTTATAAATATGATTTAATTCAAAAAGTAGCTCTTTTTCTAAATTAACTAGAAAGGTAGAATACTTTTTTGGCAAGGGCAATTTGGATTCATCAATCCTAGCTACCAATCTCCTTTTTTTTATTAGTAATATTACCAAAAATATCATGATTCCAAGTCTGAATATTAGTAAGAAATTCATTTCTGCCTTTAAGAAAATAAAAATTATGCAAATCCCAATTTTTGACAAAGAAAGCAGAGAAATCACAGTGTTCTAACCAAGCAGGTTTGCACCTAAAAGGATAAGGGCCACCTTTTACGCTCATTAAAAATCAAATATATATAAATAAAGTAGGCATTTTTGGAGAGTATTGGGAGCGCCACATAAGAAAAGGTATATTTTCGACCAATCAAAAATTAGATTTTTATTTTATTTTAGAATTAAAAAAATCACTCGCCACCTAAACAAAAGTGACGAATGAAATTTTAAATTTTTGTCACTTAGGTAAAAACGACGAATAGTAATTTATTAGGATTTTAATTATTTAAGAACACTAAATTTTATCATTTTTATTTGTTACAAAACTAAAAATTATCTTTAGATATTAGGATTTATATTATTAAAAAAAATAAAAATTATATTTTGATATTTAAAAAATATAAACTATCATTTGATGTTAATGGTTTTATGTATATATCTGATGATATATACAAAATTTTAAAACTTATAATGCAAGAAAAAAATTAAGAGATCACCACAAAAATATTTATATAGAAAATGTATATAAAAATTCGTGCATTGCACGCCACATAAGCAAAAGTAATATTTCGACCAATGAAAAATTAGATTTATAATTAATTTAGAATTTTAATATTCAGTCGCCATTTAAGAAAAATTTAACAAATGAAATTTGAGAATTGAAAACAAAAAATAGTAATTTAATATTTAAATTATGAAAAAAAAAACAAAAATTATCTTTTATATTATCTTTTACATTAGGATTTATATTATTTTAACAAATAATTAGAAATTAAAAAATATATTTTGATTTAATGATTTTATCTAACTATCCGATGAATGAGATAATATTTATTTCAATTTATATATTCAAGTTCTATATACGTAAAATTTGAATAAGAATAATTTAAAACTTAACAAAATATTTTACCTTAAATTAATGTTAAAATAATAGAATAGAAAATAAAAACAAAAAATATTAAGAAATCACAAAAAAAAATATACAAAATGAAATATTTAAAAAACCGTACATCGCACGGGCTTACATCTGGTAGAAATTAATATAGGGCAATGATCAGAATAAGTACGAGCGAGATGCGATACTTGGGTATTGGGATAAGTATTCAGTCAGCTCTAGTTCCCTAATGCCCTATCAAGACGTTCCTGGATAAGGTCGAGCCCTTCCCTCGCATTATGCCAAGTAAAAGGGTTTCCCAAGATCAATTTGAATAGCCTTCGACTAATAAATTAAATACATAAATTAATTAAACACTCAAATCATTATTTTTTTAGCCTAAATTTGTTTCATTCGAGTGTTTGCCAAAAAAATATGGGTTATGTGCTCTACAAAGCAAGTCGAAAAGGTAAATAGAAGACAACGCAGATAACAAAAGATATAACAAACAAAACACCAAAGAGATTCCATTAAAGACTACTCAACATAAAATACTCACTTTAAAGCTTCTGATATCCATGTCAAAGTAAACCAACAACAACTAATGAATTGAATTACCATAATTATTAAGTAATCAAGTACAAACTCCAAATGGGGAGAAGAAATACGCTAGTGCTGTTCAAAGCAAGATCTCAGATTATACATGTACCATTGCTCACAGAAAATGATCATCAGTAGCAATTGAATCTTTAACCAAAACTAGACACCAAAGTCCGAGTCCCGAGGTATCAGAACACTAGCCCAACTGAAGATACTTCACACTTCATTTCTGAGTGAACTGATAGTAAGTAAACATAGTTTAATGAATCAAGAACAAGCTCCTACAGAATGAGAAACATGCTAATTATCTTCAAAGCAACATCACTTTATTTTTCAGGTTATGCACGCACATTAAGTCACTGAGGTCCGAAATGTAGGAACATCCTGCAATGTCCATCTCAAGTCCTTGATACCCAACCTCGATAGATAATGTTCGTATCCCTGAGTGGTGTCTTTGAAGTACGAACTTATGACATAGCATAGAAAAACATACAAAAACAAACAAAATCTAACAAATCTTCAATTAGAAATGGAAAAAGAGATGGATCAGAAATCTGGCTTGAATTCTCAATAAAGAGAATTAAAAACGCTCAGTGATTTCAACTTCGATCATCTGGGGAAATAATCATCACTTCCATCACATTAACACATGTAATACAATGAACAAACTGAAACTAATGTAGATAATGACATTAATATTTGATGATATGTAGGAACATCTGAATGCATCAACCATTGAAAAAAATGGAGATGCCAGATTATCTAATTCCAAATTAGTATTGGCAACGTACAGCGCTAAAGACGCTATTAACAAAGCGAACCAGAGACTCTAATTTGTTGCCATAGATTGAATAAATTGTGCATCAAAGAGATCCCATTTAAGACAAATCAACATAAATGTACTCCTAAGAGTTTCTGATGTCCCTGTCTAGTTTTATCATCATTTGCAACAATTAATTTATTAACAATATACTAAAATCAAAATCAATAATACTACGTATAAGAGTACAAACTATAATTTATAATTTGAATAATTACCTCAGAATTGCAGAATTGTGTCAACAAGGCCTATAGGCCAATCAGTCCCGAAAGATGGTGTACTTTTAATTAATTTCATCATTGGATAATTAATCGAATTTAAAAAGTTCATATAAACTTAACAATTTAATAAGAAAGAAAAAAAAACAAAAAATTGGTAGGAATAGGAATGTTGACCCTAATGAACAAACTCTTGTTCGTTTGTTAATAGCATCTTTAGCGCTGTACGTTGCCATTATTTTTTGGGTCACGGCCATTAGGGTCAACATTCCTATTCCTACCAATTTCCATGTAAAAATGCATCAAAAAGATTCCCATCTTATGACAAATCAACATAAATGTACTCCTAAGAGTTTCTGATGTCCCTGTCTAGTTTAATCATCATTTGCAACTAGTACTAAAATTAATAAAATTACTACCTCCATTAAATATTATTTGCAACGATTTAACATAAAGTAGAGAGAAAAAAATGTCTAATCGTGGCACATAATATGTAACGGAGGTAGTATATAATACAATACTACCTTCGTTACATATTATTTACAACAAAATTTATAAAGTAAGAGGGAATGTTGACTCTCATGGCCTGACCCAACAGATAATTGCAGCAACCCGCTACTCAAGGTCATGGAATATGAAACCGTTAAACGACGGAAAACCCAAAAGGATTCTCAACATCACTAACTTACTTTGTGACGTTTCAATTTGGGATTTACAAATATTAACAAATTTGCCCCAATTTTTATTATGAAAATGAGATTTTCGGACAAATCTCCGTCACATTTAACATAAGAAATAAAAGATTAGTACCCATTGTACAAGTATATATAAACTAAAACACTCGAAGATTGAGCATCTCAGATCAAAATTCCCCCTAATTTTCATCACTTGTAAATCAATGTGCAAGGATAACATAGGATTTTACTCTTCATTGATGCCCAAATAAACACAAATTTACACAATTAACTGGATATCAGTGCAACTTAATTTTCTTCAATCCCTTTATACAAAAAGGAAATTGCAGAAAGATAACGCAGTTAATTATCACATCATTTATCCATCCCAGAAATAAACAGCAGAACTTAAAACAAATTCATAGATAACAATAAAGTCTACGTTTAATATTTCAATGTACAATCCTTAGCTCCAATGTAGTTCAGGTGTTCATGATCAATAAGAAAATGTCCCCATGTCCCGATTCGTGCTTAAGTTCATGGTTAAACAGGTAATGTCCCATGTCCTAAACTCCCATGCCAATGTTCGAAAGAATTCTCGACGACAACCAACATAAAACAAAACTAAAGCTAAAATAAGTTAAGGAGACGGATCAGAAATCTGGCTTGACTTCTCATAAATGAGAAATTAAAACGCTCAGTGATTTCAGCTTCGATCATCTGGGGAAATAATCATCATTTCCATCTCCACAACAAACAAATTTAACACATTGCATTAAATGAAATGTAGGAACATTTGAATGCATTAACCATTTGTAAATAATGGAAATGCCAGAATATCCAACTCCAAATACTTTTGGCAACGTACAGCGCTAAAGACGCTATTATCAAAGCGAATCAGAGACTCTAATTTGTTGCCTTTGCATTTAAAATCAAACTAACATATTTTGAAATTAACAATGAAGAGCCTTCATTGCTTAATGCAAAAGATTTTTAATTACATGTAAATCTCTTGGAGCCAATATCAATAAAATTTAGCTACTACAAGAGACTTCATTCATATCTCCGTTCTTGTTTGCAATCATTAGGCATTCTAACCAAACTAAAACTTCCATTACAGGTTATCTGCAACGATTAAACATTTTCAGGTAACGGAGGTAGTATAAAATCAAATCAATTTTCCAAATTAAAGTAATTTTTATTTTATTGGATAATAATATGAACTAGAATGCCTCAGAGGTAGTGACAATTTAGAGATATCATCAGCTTTTTAATCTGATATAATACATTCTAATTCAATACATCATTGGCAAACTATATTTTTATTAAAAATAATCATAAAAATTGTAATTTTGTATCCTAAAATTAATTTATGATTAGTGCATCAAAGAGATTCCCATTTAAGACAAATCAACATAGCATACTCATAAGAGCTTCTGATGTCCCTGTCTAGTTTTATCATCATCTGCAAATATTAATTTACACATACTAAATATTTATTCAACTAAAATCTATAAAATAGTGATAAAAGCCCAAAAAAGCCTCAGATTGAAATTAGTTTCATTGTATTTTACTACTCAAAGTATATTTATCGCCATCACCGGCTAAAAGGGCAATATAATTATATTTAAAACTAAAAAACAGTTAAAAAATTGAAACTTTATTCATTGAATGATTTTAAAAAAGCCTCAGAATTGCAGAATTTTGTCAACAAAGCTTTTGGGCTAATCAGTCCCGAAAGATGGTGTTTTTTAACTGATTTCATCCTTGGCAATATGTTAAATTGATTTAAAAATACGAATTCATAATCAACAAAATAAGAAAATTGATTTTATTTTTTTAAATAATTGAAGAAATGTCGACTCTCATGGCCTGTCCCAAAAGATTAATGCAGCAACGCCGCTACTCAAGGCAATGGAATATGAGACCGTTGATTTGACGGAGAATCTCGAAAGACTCTCAACATCAAATCAACTTAATTTGTGACGTTTTTACTTTGGGATTTACAAATATCATCTAATTTGCCCCAATTTTATGTAAATGAGATTTTCGGATAAATCTCCGTCACATTCCTTAAATTTCAAAAATACAAATTCAAAAAGTTATAATATTAATTTGAGAAGAAGATTCAGGAACAATGAAAATGAACTTCATACTCGTAAAGAGTCGGATCAAGTGTTGGATTATATATATTTCATTGGATCATCCTCATCAAACCCTAAACAATCCAATTAATCTAAAAAATTGAATTAAATCGATGTTTCAAACTAATATTTGAAAACTAAATTTGAACAAAAAAGGAAAAATTAAATAAAAAAAAAAAAAAGAGAGATGATTGAGAGAGAGAATTACTCAGTTCAGCGGGGTTTTCGACACGCAAAAGAAATCTCAAGAGTGAGAAATTCCTGCAATCCGGTCTGTTGAGCTTGAATTTGTGAAGTCGTCACTGTAATTCTCCCCCAAATTGGAATTATTAAAACCCTAATTTTCGTAAAATCGAAAAGAAATAGCAGAAAATTGTGAAATAGAGAGAAAAAGTATGATGAATAGAAGAGAGGCGGAGACAATGAATTGAGAAGGATCTGGAAATTGAATTTATAAGAGAGAAAGATTGGGTGAGTTAGGGTTTTTCTAGGGTTTGGACTAGGGTTTTAATTGTTAAGGGGTAATAAGTCGGTTTATGTTGTTTTTGGGCCAAAACCTCCACTTTGTAACTGGTTTACAGCCCACTCTTTTTAACATAACAATATATGGACTTTATGGTCTTCATTCTTCGAGAGTCAAGACTACGGCCATGTTTGGTAAATGGCTTTTTGGTTAGCTTTTGGCTTTTTTATGAGGTCAAACAACCAAAAAATGTGTTTGGTAATTGACTTTTTAATAAGTGAAAAAGCTGGCTGAGTAGCTTTTTTGTTGGCTTTTGGCTTGTTGGCCCACAAATTATCTAATAAACAGCCAAATACCAGCAATTAATTTACCAAACACTTTTATAAACAGCCAGCTTTAACAGCCAATTTCAAAAGCCATTATAAACAGTCAAACATACCAGCTACTCAAACAAGCCAAGTGAACCAGCCGACAGCCACTTGCTAAACAAGGCCTACAACTTGTAGGAATATCCAAAACAATCGTTAGGTTAGGTTTTATGCAACGGTGCATCAGGGTTGCAACTGATTCTAGGCAAGACAAATTTTAGTCTCTTCGAGCTAAGTTTGATAAAATAAATATTAATGTTTGAGTCATCTTGATCTTGAACTAGCTTTTGTTTGTGCTCGACTTGTTATGGAATTGACTTGTTCGAGCTTTGTTCACGAATGTGCTCGTTTGTATTTCGATGGAACGAGCTTAAATCAAACTTAACTGAATAAACAAGCCCTAAATTATTATAAAAATAATTTTTATTTTCATGTTCTAATGCATGTAAGTAATTTTAGTTTGCATTCGTGATTAGAAGTATGCATTTGGATCAAGTTTGCATTAGTTCATGAACGTATCGACTCATTTGCAACCTAGTACATCAAGTATGAATATTAGATTAACATTTTTGGTTGATCAAATTTTTCAAAACAATAATAAGTTTTGTAATAAACTTGAATGTTAAAATGAAAAGTAAAAAATGTGTTGATTTGGCTATTGATATATTGAAGTTGAAAAAGGTATAAAAAGGACGAAATCCACATTCATCATATTTCATACATGTTAGATATTCGTGTTTTTTCTTTTACAATATTGTAAACGTGTGTACATTGTATAAGGAGTGGGAGTAGACTTTCATTCCAAAGCTACTTTTTTAAAGCACCAATGTCTATATAACTACTTGTAAAATTGCTACTTAAAGTCAAGATCTATTATTCTCTTCACGAAGAAAAAATAAATTGAATAAGGTGTCGTTTGGTTGCTATGGGAAATTACTTCCCATGGGAATTTGTATTTCATGGGAATTAAATTCCTACATCAAAATCATGGGAATTGTATAAAGTTGTTTGGTTGGCATGAGGAAAGTTGTAAATCATGAGAAGTTTGACTTACCTAGGGGGGTTAGGTAATTAACTTCCCATATTTTGTGGGAAGTCACAATTACCATGAATTTGTAATTCCCTCATTTACACTTTTTATTGTCAACCAAACTCATGTATTTTCAAATTCCCATGATTTTCCACTTCCCCCATTTTCTTTGTGTAACCAAACAACCCCTAAATCAAATTGTTGATGGTCTATCTCATATTAACCCTTCAATCAAAAGGGGTAACTCACACTCCTATGTTCCATTCAACTATTCTCATGCTCTCTTTCTCTTATGTTACTTCCACAACTAGCAATATTTATTGGCTACAACCTTTGTTAAACATTAGAGCAAGTATAGTTTGTAAAAACAAGGCCTTGTTCGATAAAGTGTTTTTAGCTTATTTTTCCCACTTAGAGGATTGACCAATTAAAAAAGCTAATTTGGGTTAATAGCTTATTAAAAAGAGTTTTTTGGGCTCAAAATTAACTTTTTGACTCTTAATACACTAAAATAGCTAGCAATTAACAGCTATTTACCAAACACTTTTACACAATCGACTAATTTTTACCAGCTAGTTAAATCAACTAATACAATCAGCTACCCGCTAATTATCTAAATAAGTTTTAAAAGTTAGGTTAGTTAACTTTTAGTAAGTTTGTACTAAAATGTAAACTAAAATGAATTGCTTACATTCCTTTCCAAGATTTTTGAGGCCTTATCTTTTTTTTTTTTTCAATAGTCTGAAAAAGAGGCTTCCCGATAGTTAATGAACATGCTAACTACCGGGCTTGCAAGTCATAGGTAGCTCAACCTGGGTTGATTGTTGTCGTCCGGAGGTGTGTAAGACCTTATAGGCATCTACCCATAACCGGGAATTGGCCAATCTTAGACACGGTCTCTGCGAGATGACCGAGGGTTCCTCCTGACAAACTTTAGGAAGTGGATTGCGAGGCCACTAGTGTTCCCTCCATGCCAGTTTTGCTATTTTTGAATGTTTTGAGTTTAAAATATTGAAACTATGAAATTATTACTTATTTTGAAGCTTATATGAATTATGAATGAAATTAAGTGTTTTAATACCAACTAGCTATTGGGCCCGTACGACGTACGGGCTTATTATAAGGATATTATATTTTAGTTTTATATGTATTTGAATATTGAGCATAATATACCGTGTATTTGATAATGTTCCCTCTCAGTATACAATTGATATAGTAAAAAAGAGTGAATTTTTTTTTAGTAAGGTAGACCGGTATAGCGATATAGTAAATAAAAAGTACTTGTATGACTTATTTACAATAATCTCATACAATTGATAAAGTAAGAAAGAGTAATTTTTTTTGCAATAAGGTAAATAATGAAATGAAATAATTAGAAAGTTAGCATCCATCATGTTGAAGTCATGATTTAGTTTTTTTTTTTAATTTTATTTCTTTTTACTTTTGTACTTGGGGCCTTCCATCTTTCAAACTGAGGCTTTTGCTTATTGAGAAACATTTGTGTCTTCATTTGGTTGGTTTTCTGCCACTGTCACGCCGAACCTATATATATATATATATATATATATATATATATATATATTAATAATAATAATATCCCAATTTAGTAATATGAATTTAAGTACTCCGTAACATACAGGTAGTATTTGCATAACTTTCATAATAAGTAGTACTTGTCAAAAAAAAAAAAAAAAAAAAAAAAAAAGAATAATTTTATAATAGCTAATAGTTGAATTCTTATCTAAAAAGTGATAAATTCTAAGTGGTTTGGCAAATAATCTATCAACTACTTCTAATGGGAATATTTCGGAGTACTAATATAATTATACTAAAGCATGTGATTTTTTTTTTTTTTTTTGACGGGAAGCATGTGATTTTAGTTAGATACAGAGTATTTATTTAGATTAATTAGTAAATCAAAATTACCAAGCCTAACATACATCCCTTTGAGATGTCAGATTCACAATATAAGATTAGTATAAGAGCTTTTTAGTTTTTACCTCTCGCAACTCGCAAGCACCATCCCATCAATCTCTCTGCAAAACACACAATAATTTCCCAATTTAGTAATTGGGGGTTTCATATAATAACTAATTCGTCTATAAAAATTTTATAAAAATAAAAAATCACAAGGTGAGAGTTTCTCACTAAATCTGAATTTGCGTGTGAATGATAATGAAGTAACTTTGTTATATAGTGTTAGAATTGCATAAATTATTTTGGAGATATACCATAATACCAATAAATTATTTTGGGGGAAAGTGTAACCGAAAACTTGAGTAAAGATATTAATTGGTAATTTAATTCGAAGTGAAGCTAGATGAAGGAGTAGGAAGGTTGAGCCGGATTAATGCTAAAATTAAAGAGAGAATTGGAGAAGTTGAAGCTATCAATACTAAAATTAAAGAGAGATATGGAAAGGCTGGAGTGAAAAGATGAAGTGAGTCTGTTGGCTTTTTGTGGTTCTCTTTTATAAGAAGACACGTGGCTTTCTTGGGTTGAAATAGAAATGATGGGGAAATGTAGTAGGATGATGACACGTGGATTCCTTGGATTTTTGTGGTTAGAGTTTTTAAATACTAAGTATAGATTTCTTAATTTAAGTTTATTGCGAAATATTTTATAGTTTTATGGTTTGAAGGTTTTAAGTGATTTCATTTGATTTCACAAGTTGTTTGTGATTGTGCTTTCTTTCTATTAATTTAAGTCTAAAATCTTTTATTTCTGATTTGAGGGAAAAGTGCTAGTTGCTCCCCACTGATTGTGGAACGTTGTTATAATTTGCAGGTTCTATTTGTTCATTTGATCTATATGACGATGGGATGGGAATTGAGAGTTTAGAAACCAACCTTTGGGATTGTATGCCTTTGTTGTTAGTTGATTGTTTAAGTACTTTGAAATTGGTTTTAGTTTGATTTCAATTTGGTCGACAAGGGTTGTTCTGCCCTTGGCTTTTGAATGTAATCGATTTGTCTATGTTTATGTTCTTTTGTTTTTTTCGATTTCATCACTTAGTTCGCGCTTAAGTTAAATAACTTAATTTGGATGTTTGAATGACTTAAGTAGCCTCCCGTTCAGGCATATCCGCATATTTCCGCTAACGCTTCCAATTCTAAAAGGACGGGGTATTACAATTGGTATCAAAGCCTTCTTGGCTATAACGCTCCCAACTGACTCAAGATTACAAGAAAAACAAGGAGGTTTAGCTCTCTTGGCTAAACTAACACAAGAACTAGACTGATAAGAATGGCGGATACAACATTCATGGCTTGCTTGGCAGTACAAATAAGGAGATTAACAGATTCGATCACTGAAATTAGTCATAAGCGGCTCCAATCGTAACCCTTATTATGATACTACTAAGGGGCCGTTTGGTTGGGGGTAATCAGGAAAGGGAATGGGAATCAACTGGCCCGATTCCCTTTGTTGATGTTTGTTTAACACTTTTATTCGTTCCCTTTACCCTCCCCATTACCCCAAATCCTTCCAACTTCATTCCCCACCCCCCTAGGTATTTCCATTCCCATTCCCTACCCACCTTCACACCACCACATCACCACCGCCGCCCCTACCTAGACCACCGCCGCCTCTCCCCGACCACCGCCTCTCCCCGACCACCGCCCTCCCCTCCCCCGAGCCTCGCCGACCTCCCCTCCCCTGAAAAAACCTCCCCTAGCCCCGCAAAACCCTAGCCCCGATCTCCCTTGACCTCGAAAACCGCCGCCCAGCCCTCCCACCACCCTCAAAACCCTAGCCGCTAGGGTTTCGAGAGTGGTGGGAGGGCTGGGTGGCGGTTTTCGGGGTCAAGGGAGATCGGGGCTAGGGTTTTGCGGGGCTAGGGGAGGTTTTTTCGGGGGAGGGGAGGTCGTGGCTCACGCGGCTAGCGGTGATGAGGCGAGGGGAAGGGCGGCGAGGGGAGGGAAAGAGCCGGCGAGGGGCAGGGGATGGCCGATGAGGAGTTTGGTGGCTGAGAAAGATGAAATGTGTGGTGGTGTGATGGTTGTGGTGGTGGTGGTGTGGTGGTGTAGTGGGGGGGATTGATTCCATTTGTTTTAAAAACAAACAACAAAGCAAAAAAAGGGTATTTTCATTCCATTCTTCTCCTTTCCCTTTGTTCATTCCATTCCGATTTCCTCGTGCGAACCAAACGGCCCCTAATTTTGTTAGAGTCAATCCAATACCATCAAAATTATTAGCCTTGTTTGTTTATACCATTATATATATTGTGTCTATACGAGTGAAGCAAAATTTTGTTATGACTTTAGCCCTAAAGATATTATTGGTACAAAGAACTTAATCACTGAAAAATTGTTGGTAAAATATTGGGAACTTCTTGCAAATTAAGCTCTTGGCATATGATACATACCGAGTTTTTTATATGAATGTACACAGTAATACACTAATACCTCTCATTTGTGATTAATTCATTCTTTAATGGAGAATAAATTATCACGCCAATTGGATGATTTGAGTTACGAAGGTTATACGCAATGTAAAAAGAGTGCAACCAAAAGTTCCATCCCTAATCACACCATTAAGATGATCAAACAAAGGATAATCCCATATGCAACATGTTTAGATACAGTTATAATCATCCCAAGACATAGTAGTATATATACATCCTAAAACTGGGATGAATTCACAAAACAACACAACACAAAGCAAAACATAACAAAACAAACACATTCAAAAAGACCGAGTTAAGGAAAAAAAGAACAAGACTTGAACTATGAATTCCCAAGCAAAATTCGTCTTCTGCATTCTAGCAATGACTTCAGTGATACTATCTGAGGTAATTGCTGAGCCAATGCCTGAATGCTTTATCGACTGTGGAACCGACATTGTTGGGTGTGCAGGGAAGTGTATCATGGATGCGACGCCAGACATATTCGATTGTATTACTGGCTGTGGACAAGCAAACCTTAAATGTTTGGCCAATTGTACAGGAGATGAGCTGCCAAAAGCTCCGGCTCCTAGCCCTAAAAGCTTTAAATTGCCATACTCTTTATAAACAGCAAAGAATATGGTAAAATACATCATATTTAAGCTTATTGTAATAATTATGTAACTCAAAAGATATGCCCTTCTACAGGGGTCAAAATAATGGGTTTATTCTTGTAAGAATATCCCTCTTCTCATTGTACCCTGTGATATAAAACAGTGGAAATGAAATAAATTACAGTTATGTATATACTTTTATGAAAGCATCTCTCAAATTCTCACTCATCATTTCATCAACAATCTGCATCATATTAGAGAAAATGATGATGTCATATAGACAAGTAGTTTTTAGTAAATCATTGTACATATACCAAAGTTAGATACAGAGTAACTAACATAATTCAGTTATTCACAGAGTGTACCTTAAGAAATACAACATGTAGAGTTTCACATGTCCATTTGAAATTAACCATGGTACGACAAAAATCAATAATTTTCTTGACCAAATGATAAATTAAAGCAAGGCTCGCCTGATATCAATGTCAATTTCCAATAAGATAGAAGAAGAAGTGTAGTACAGAGTAGATCACGTGTCTAGTCAGCACAACATCTGCTTGCAAAAAGCTTGATACTTAGTCTCGTAATTAGCGACTGTTCTTCTCTTCTATTCCTGATTTGGAGAATCTTTTTCGGAGGACTTCAAGGACATCCTCCATCTTCACATCTTTAAGTGCCAGAAGAACCATAGAATGATAAAGCACATCTGCCATCTCTGAAGCAGCTCGAGACTTCTCCTCGTCATTTTCTAGTGTGCGGCACAACTCATCTGCCTCTTCCCTGAGATATAAAAATGGTGAAAAAGAAACCTCTATATATATTTTCTTTTATAAAGAGAAGACTAAAGGTCGTACACCCAAGTTATTTTGCCAAGGCATTGAGCCTGTCATTCTATTTGTTTGGAATCTAATTAGACTAATATGGCTGAAAACCTGAAGTTATATTAGGTAAGGTCACAAACCTGACTTTTGAGCAGAGCAATTTTTCATCAAGCAATAACTTTTTCGTCCATGAAGGTTTGCTTTCTATCTTTCTTACTATTTCATCTTTCCGCTCAGAAATTGTTGATTCAAGTGAGTACAAAGTAGTCATGGCCAATATGTCTTTTTCAACCTAAAGACCACGCCATAATGCATCAAAATTTCTTCAATTAACTATAAAAGTCTGGCCTGGAAAAGTTGCATGTGCCACAGGGTGCCATGGGCACACAGTATACCTGAGGATTTTCCACAATGCAGGAAACGGAGGAATAGTAACAAGTTTCTGCTCCAGTATGACAAGTTGGTCCATCAGGCTTCCCCAGGTATATAATCTGAAACACAAATTAGTGCTTCTAAGCAAACAATAAGATAAAATAGAAGATTCATTTAAAAAAAAAAAAAGGCAGTACACACAATACATACCGAGTCACGGTCACAATCTAGAAAAATGTCATGTACATTGATGAAGTTAGAAGATGTCTCTCCCTTTATCCACAATTGTTTCCTTGATCTGCTGTAGAAAGTTGCCTTGCGAGAAGAAATAGAAGTGGCTAGCGCTTCCCTGTTAGCAAAGCCTTGCATTAAAATAGCTCCAGTATCCACATTTTGAGCTATAGCGACTGCTAAACCTTTATCATCCCACTTGACACTGTCTAACAAGGTCTCAACCTAGAATAGTCACATTTACCAATTAATCTCCATCACATAGAATCAGATAACAAACCTCAAGGATAGAGATGTCATCACAAAAGTTATTGGCGGCTATCAAAATGATCAATAAAGATGATCAAATAAGTTCAAACTGTACAAGCAACAAGAGCAGTTCGTGTAAAACCAAAAAAGGTTTTAAGGTAAGAAGTGTCAGATCAAAGAATTGATAAAAATCATGTAAAGACACAAGATCTAGAAAATTCCTAGCAACTGCTAGAAGCTAACCAAAGGTTAACTTTTAACAAGCAACCAATCTTTATATAGCAGCTTGTATTTGAAGAAAAGAAGCAACTAGAACAATACAACTTGCTAGAATTTTTTTTTTCTTCTGAAGACAATATAGGTGGTGTTTAATAATAATAATGGCAATAAATCAATAATGGTCAACTGTATGATTCAGTCATGCACAAGGCAAACAAAAAGATAAATCCTATAGTAGGATATTGTAATAAGAATCATGTATTCAGTTAAGCTCCAGCTCAATAAAAACAATGCACACTACTGGAAAGTAATGGGAAACCTTAATACCAACTTAAGTCACCATATTACTGCTACAAACCACCCTAGGCATCTACCTTTATTCACATAGAAAGACCCCAAGGGTAACAGGAAAAAGCAAGCCAGAGTTAGTTATTGTCAGAAGCAGAAGGACAAAGGGGCAAAAGAAAGTCTGATGTAATTAATAGAGAATAATGAATCTTTGGAGAATCATGTTGAATAAAGTGAGAGAAAAATCATGAGGTATGCAGTCAAGCTCTAACTCAATGGTTACCAATGCAAACTACTGGAAAACAATGTACATTGACCTGCGCTTGGATCTCATCTAAAGTCCAAAGCTCATAACTGCTGACGCTTCTTACAAAATCTAGCTATTCACAGGAACTTTGACTAAACATTCATGGCAGGATCCCTGATGATCAACGAGAGATACAAAATTTCAATTGATGAGCAGGAAACTTATCTTCTAACATCATGACCTTATCCTTTCATTTTTTTCTAGCAGCAATAAGCATTATTTTCAATATAAGTCAACTACAACACATCCAAGAATCTACCCAAATATGAGTAAATATCATTGGGCATTTTTAAAGCATGGAAAAGAGTATATAATTGTAGGAAAAGAGCATGTAATAAAACTAATAATTAATAAGAAGTGGGGAAAGAACTTCTAGATTGTTTTAGAATGATTTTCTACTCCTAATAAACAGTCAGCAATAGAACACAAAATGCAAATTGGTTACTGTCTGACTAAAACATTCAAAATTACATCGAACATCTCCCTCTTGCTCCCATGTTTTGTCTTTGAAGGTTATGCACACATTTGAAGAACTTATGTCCAAAATTTGTGTAAGACCGTCTTACTATCATAAGACCACTTTTGTGTGCCACTCCATAAGACTCTATCCTAGCTTCTCTATCCCCTTGGCCCCACCCACCTACAATGTGGTCTTAACAGTCTAATTCAAAAAATTTGTCAATCATTGCATTAGAGATCAAAACTGACAAATCAAATTTTATAGTACTTTAAGGTAACTATGTTCAACCAAAATACACTTTTGAATGGAGGGAGTATACAGCAATAATCTGTTCTGCAGCAGATAATTTGGTGTAATGTACAATTGTTGAAACAACAGGTTGATACTTATTATAGTGTTACTAGATCATAAAATAGCTTATTTACACCAGAGTGTCTAGAAACATAAATTTAAACAGCATTTAGTCTAAATTTGTGCTGTAAACAACAAAAATACCCACCAGTCTATGTAAGCAGCCAAAGCAAGTGCAAACCAGTGCCAAAACAAGCAAGAAGCAGGAAATGAGAACTCACTCTCTTGTCAAAGGAAAGAACTTTGTCTGCTACAGACGAGCATGCCAAAATTTGGAACCGCGTCTTCTTTAAATTCCCACATCTATAATTCAAACCCCTGGGTAATGCAACGCGAGGAACAATGGAATTTCGTATACAATGAGGGGAGGAAATCGCCATTGATGAACTACAAAGGAAATCACAAGTTTCTTTGTTAGCATTTAGAAATTGGCAATGGGGTTGTGACTCTTGTGAGTACAATAACAAATAAACCGATTACTTTCTTCATCTAGATACACCCATGAAGCCAAAATTAACAGCCAACTAATCAAAACTCAATACATTATAAATTAATCGACTAAACTACACACATTGAGCTAAACTCGTCAAATCATTGGTCAATTTCATGCTACTAATCAAACATTGAATGGTTAAAAACAAAAGGGTGCTACAAAATGGCAACCAAATTAAACTCAATTATCAAATTAAGCTCCAAAAATCACATGAAGTACTTCTAGCATAATAATATCAACAAATGGCGGCTGATTATGAACTTTCATAATTTCAGCAATCACAATCAATAATTCAATAATCAAACATAGAAAAACCCCAAATTGACTATACTGACAAATAAATCAACGATAAACCCTAGAATTTGTAATTGAAAATTGATGATTAAAAAAGAATCTTACTTGAGATGATTCAATGGAGGAGAGAAAAATCAGAAGCCGCTTGGAGGGATAACTGGGAATATGCTTCAATGGAGGAGAGAGAGAGGCGCAGCGTAACAGTGAGTGAAAAGCTCCAAATGAAGATACAGGAAGAAGACTCATGACACCAACTCAACACGGTGATGAGGTCGAGTGTTCGAACCTCACTGCCCTCAGAATCACACTTTTCACACTATTCATCATGGGTACTTTTTAAAATTGTTTTTCCTTATAAATATCGACTTGTTATGAAGTTCGGAATATAATTTTTACTTATTGATGATACGAGTACTACATTAGAAACGAGTATTAATTTTATTGTAAATACTCAATCAATATAAGACATTTACTTGTATTTCGAATGCCTTATTTTGCTGAACATTAATTATTTTATTAGTTAAAACCTATTGCGTAGTTCAGTTCAGTTCAGCTCTTAATTTCCTTCTCTCATTGAATATTCATTTCAGTTTTATTTAGTTTAGTTCAGCTCTAATCAGTACAGCTCGGTTCAATTCAACTCGGTTCAATAAATATGAACATGCCCTAATTAAGTTAATCAAACTTATTTTTTATTAATTGCATTATGCTAATCACAACTTATTTTCTCGATTCCGTTACATTTACTCCCTTAAGGCGTAAATACTGTTCGATGGACTCCTCCAATCCCCCAATGAGTTACAATAAACTCAATTTAAAAGTGTCTACTAACAATAATTTGAACACGCGTGGTTGGTGCGATCAATCGTGATTGTCCTGGAAATCATTTAGCATGTAGAACCTATAATAGATTCCAACTTGACTTTCAATTCCTAGCATATGTAAAGTCCTTTGCAATGGTCTTCTACTCTTCTGTAAGTTTAAGACTATAATATCTCTCGCATATATAGAAGGGGATATTCTAACTAATTTAACATCAATATTGTGCAAGGCCATTTTTTGCTGTCCATGTAAATAAATTACATCTGTTGTTGTACAACATGAACAAGATTAAGATTTATTTTACCTCATTTAAGCTAAGTCTCAACATGTTTTTTTTGTGAAGGAAATTAAGTAGGGGACTACACTACATTGCTTCTTTTGGCTATGTTTAATTTTCTCACTTTATTTTTTGAAAAATAAATTAAGTCATGATCATAAGTTCTTCAATGTATCCTACCTTTTTCCAAAGGAAAATAAATTATTATTGTTTTTTTTTTATATATATAATTTTTTCTCTATTTTTATTTATTTATTTATTTATTTTTATTATTATTGAAAGAGTACTTGTATTATTTTAAGAAAATATAGTGACCGTGGAATGAAACTAGTGCACCTGTTCTTATACACACAGACGCACTAGGTATGAAATAAATGAAAGGAAAAATACAGTTTAATAATCCCAACTATTGCTCATTTACCTAGAATAGTCCCATCTAACGTTTATTCTGTAATAATCCCAACTATTCATCCTATTTTCCTCCAGCAGTCCCAGCAGGTCACTTACCTGCTAGTGCAGGTCAAAAGCCTACGTGGCATTTGTTTTTCCTTTTTTTTTTTAAAATTTCTTGTTGTTAGCTTGTTATTAATAAGGTGAGTCAGCCTTAACTTTTTTTTTTGCCCGTTATTTCTTCTTCTCTCTTCTCTCCTCATCTCCCCTGTTTGTAGTGTGATTAATTTTTTTTTTTTTTGAATCTTCTTTTGAATTATCAATGGCTACAGGAAGGAATAAGTTAGGTGGGTCCCCAGCATCATCTTCAAGCTCTAGGGGAGGGTTGTATGCCACGACTAGATGCAGTTGTGGGCTAGAGGCGGTTGTGCGTACGGTGAAGAAGGGCCATAATATTGGTTGCAAGTTCTTTGGTTGTCCTAAATGGCCTGTAAGTTAATTGGTTGTTTATTTATTGAATTGTTGTTGTTGTTGTGGGTAAATTATTTGTTGTAATGTTGAAGTGAGTAGTTGCAATTTGATTGAAATTAGGCTTTTTGTGAATTTGTACAGGATACAGAGTGCAATTTCATGAAGTGGGTTGATTGTGGCAATGGAGATGACTTGCGGTTTCAAATCTTTGAAAGGGAAACAACTATAGCTGAGTTAGAGATGCAGAAGTGTATGTTGGAAGACAAAGTGAAGAGGTTGCAAGGAAAGAAGGGAAATTTTGAGGATGAATTGTTAGAAATGAAAGCTGAAGTAAGCCAACTAAGGATTGAGCTGATGAGGTCTTCAAGGACTGAATATAATTTGACAATGGCTCTGTTTTGTTCATGGTTGTTCTTTGGCATTTTGGTGTTGATGTTCAAGTAGTATTGTTTAGAGTAAATTAATGATTAGTGACAATTATGTAAGTAGCTTAGTCTTTGGACTTTGAATTAAGGAAATTAGTGTTGTTGTAGGCAGTGAACTTTGTTGCTTGTAACCTGTGCCTATTTATGCAATATGAAATAAAATTTGGATTCAAAACATAAGTCATTTAATACTTCATACATTACTTAAGTTGTATGTCATAATAAGTTCTCAAAATCCAAAATAAGTAGCCAAATATACAAGCTACTCCTACTACCCCAAAATATTAGTAGCTAATTTTTAACACAAAATAAGTTAGGCTTAATTGTTTCATACAAACAACTCCTAAAACTACTGAGTTTGATGAGGCTGGTTTGATTGTTGGCTTGAGCTCAATCCACCAATGTAATTTGTTGGTTGCTGACTCATAGCCTTCATGCTCCTCATAGTTGTTGTTGTTCCTGCAACCTCCCTTGAAGATTTTCCTCGAACCTGAAACAAGATTGCATTAATTATGAATTATACTTAACACTCTCATAAAACCATGATATAGTTACAGTGCTGTTAACTTACATTGGTAAGGACAGATCCATCATCACCAAAAAGAACTCCAACACCCCTAGGAGCTCCTCTTCCTCTAGCTGTTTGGCCTCTTCCTGCACCTCTTCTACCTCTTCCTGCACCCCTTCCCTGAGCTCTGCCAGTGCCAGATGCCTGAGTCCCCACTTGTGTTATATCTGATGGCCCTGCAGATTGAGACATCCCTGCACCTGAAGCAGAAGATGGTGGTAGGGATCTTCCTGTATGAGGTTGTTGTCCACCTCTTGCTCCTCTTCCTCTCAAAATAGTCCTTCCACCTCTTCCAAGTTGTGTGGGCTGGGCACTAATGTCATGGTGTGCTGGTGCATTCACTGCAGCAGAGACTTGGGCCTGAGGAGTTTCCCCATCTTTTCTAGGTCTACCCCTAGGCTTTTTTGATGGTGGTTCACTGGGTTCCTCAACAGATGGCTTGTTAGGGCATTTCCTCTTGTTGTGTGAAGTTGACTTGCACACAGAACAGGACATTTGAATTCCATTTTTGGATAAAGAACCTGGTTTTTTGGGGTTCTCAAATGGGTCCTTAATTCTGTTTTTTCTTGGCCTCCCTGGTCCTATCTTAATGGGAGGTGGTGCAAGAGGGCAAGAGACTTTTGGCCAATATCTTTCTCCTTCTATAGGAGGAATAGATCCTATCAAACAAGACACACAAGCTACTTTAGTTAAAAATAACAGGTGGCATGTCTATCAACATTTGATGAATGAAAGCAATATGAAATTGTACCTGCATATGCCTTCAAATAGTTCTCCCTTGTATAGCATGGATCCACAAAGTCCTCTACTTCTTGGTTTAGGAAAAAGATGCAGGCACAAGCATGACAGCAGGGAATGCCAAGCATATCCCATTTCCTGCAACTGCATCTTCTGTCTTCCAAATTAACCACAAGTTGGTCCATGTTGTGAGAGACATTGAACAAAGTCTCAGAAGAGGGATACACATTACAATATGCAGCCTTGTCTTTCTCCTTATTCAACTTATTCTGAATTCTAGGGCATAAGGCAGTTGTGCACTTAGTCATTTCTTGCCTTTTCTTCACAAGCCTTTGCATTAGCCCAGTTCTTATTTCTTCAAGCATATAGAGAAGATGCTTTGTTCTTGCCTGTATTATGTAACCGTTGAAGGTTTCTGCTATGTTGCTGGTTATGGCATCTGTCTTCATTGAAGTCTTCATGAAAGCTCTACAGAAGCTAGGAGGGTTATACTTTTTGAATGCCTCAGCTGCATCAGTGCTTATTTCAGCAAGTTCACTCAGTGCTTGATCATAATCTGCCATGCTGTAAGACTTCGCAATTTTCCAAAATTGCAGCTTTAATTCATCACCTCTGTATGTCTTGTTCCAGTGAGCATAGATATGTCTGGCACAATGTCTATGCTCAGCTTTGGGCAAGACATTTGACACAGCATTGAGTATTGCCTAACAAAAAAGACAAACCAAAAAGTCAGAATGCAAGACTTTATATGATTTTTAACAAAACATATCACTACTAAGGTAATAGACTTACTTGGTGTTCATCTAAGATGATAGCAACTTCATCTCCTTCACCCAAGTCAAGAAAGGTCTGAATATGTGTAAAAAACCACTCCCAGCTCAAATTGTTTTCTCCTTCTGTAACAGCCCAGGCCACTGGGTACATCTGGTCATTTGCATCCTTACCAACTGCACAAAGGAGCTGACCACCTAGAAAGGTCTTCAAAAAACAACCATCAACTGCTAGAACTTTCCTACACCCTTCTTTCCACCCTTTTGCTAGACCCTCAAAACACATAAAGAGCCTTTGGAATACTGGTGTAGGCAACTTTGACTCAACTGTCACTAACTGAATGTGGCTACCAGGACTGCTCTTCTGAACAGCAGCTAAGTATCCCCCCACCTTTTGGTAATGGTCATGCATAGATCCATGTAGAAGCTTGTGTGCTGCATACTTGACTTTGTATGCAAACACCCTATTCACTATCATCTTGTATGCCCTCTTTATACATTCCACTATCTCTTTGGCTGGCCAGTGAGGTCTTGTTTTAAACACCTCTAGGAATTGCTGTGCAACCCATTTGGCCTTCAACTGTCTGTTTTTCTTCATGTTCCTCTGACAGGTGTGCTTATTGCACACTCTCTTTATCAAAATTGCTGCCTTTCCAGTATGCCAGGAACCATAAACTCTAAATGGACAGCCCTTAATACACCTTGCTTCAATCCTTTGACCCCTGTTCTTGTTGCTATTGGTAATTACTAAGTTTTTCCCTTGAAATACAGCATACTTAGAAACTGCCTCCCTAAAGTCATCTCTTTTTGCAAACCTCAAACCAACTCTCCAGGTGAAATGTGAAAAGTCAGTGTCTGGGCTAACTAGCAAAGCAGATCTCTTTGTCCTGCAACCCTCATTCCCTTCATCATCAGTTGGAGGTGGGGAGTTCTCTTCCTCCTCAGTATCTTCATACTCACTTTCATGCTCAGACTCATTATCTTGCTCTTCATGCACCACAGTGCTCTTTCCCTCAATTGCTTCTTTAGCCAACTGTGCTGCAGCCTGTACTAGTTGTGTGGTGCAGCTCTTAACTCTCTCTCTAGCTTGGCTGTATTCCTCATCACTTATATCAGAATCAAAATTGTCCCCTTCATCCAAAATGGCCTCATTATACTCATCCTCTAATTCTGCATCTAATCCTTCCAAACCAGTGAGGACATTTTCATTTTCCAACTCCAAATCAAATCCATCATCCTCCTCATCCTCAGTGCATACTCCTTCAAAAAAGGGTTCTACAATCCCCTTCCCTTTGTCACTACACTCTGCTAAAACACCTTTGCCTTTATCTGTCAGAGGATTATATGTTGGGTCTGCATCATCACTTCCACCACTAAAGTAACCTTCACACAACTGATCTAACCTAAGTGGACTATATGGCCTGTCATCAAGCCAATCATACTCATCATCAGTAACAGGTTGAGAGGTGTGTGGTGGACTGGTTGTATTTCTGGGTGATGTTGTTTGTGGAGGGGAAGTTTGTTTCAAAAAACCTAGATCTAAAGTATTAAAAGCATTATGGGTAAGGTTGGGGGAAGTTGGGGCATCTGTTGTTTCTTTGAGGGAGTTGGAAGATGCTTTTTTGGGCAGCCCTTTTGGAATTAATGGTGGGGCAGGTGCTTTTTTAGTCCTTGGACTTGTCCTAACTTGAGTCAACACAGTTGGTGGGCCCCTTTTAGGTGTCTTTTTCTTTTTTTTAAGTTTGGATGGAGAAGATTTAGAAGCTTGTGTCAGTGGTTGGAAGTGTCTTACAACTAATGGTTCTTCAATTGGCTCAAGCTCTGGTGACTCATCTCTATGCTTTACATACAGCTCCACACACCTATACTTCACACCCAGCTTAGCAACCTCCATTACATCAGCATCATCATGCACTTTCCTAAGTCCATTTGTCATACTTAGCCCAGGAACCAAGTAATACAGACCAACAACAGTTTTCCCCTCACTGCAACACTCCTTAGCTAACTCCAGTATGTCAAAGAAACTTAACAAATCTGGGTCAATTTGCTTAGATTTACCTCTCCCCCCCTCATAAACCAATTCACCGTTATTGACATGCTTGAAGTACCCACTATGCCAAAACTTCAGAGAAATATACTCACACATTTCAACCTAACAACTACAACAATAATTCACAATTACTAACACACCCACACAAATAATCAACAACAAACCCTAACATAACGAATACAGTAAACCACAACAAACAACAATTCAATTAAAATTGATTATAATTCACAAATTAACAAAACCCAGAAAATCTGAAAATCTAACCATATACAAACTAATTATAATTCTCAATAGTCTCAGTAAATCGAATCAATTAAACACATAAATCAACAATCTTTGCGAAATTTAGCAAAACTAGGGTTTACCTGAACAAAGCTTCACTACACTTCTTCAATGGCGTCGCGAAAGCTATCCCACCACCGTCGCACCGTATTTCCTTTAAATGGAAACTCAATTTCGCTAGATGTTTTCCAATTTAGGAAACTGAAATTTGGGTGGAGAAGTTAATTCGCAGGAGAGACTGTTAATGGCGGGATTTAATTTTTTTGCAGAAGGTGGTTGAGGGTGATGACGTGGCGTCTACTTTGGGTGGGAAATGATTTGAGGAAAAAATTAGGGAGGTCAACTACAGTTTTGTCCAACTCAGCAATCCATATGGAAAAAAAAGGTAAAAAAAAATATTTGGGAAAAGGTTAACTTGGAAAACCGGTTTCCAGTCAACTAGGACTGCTGGAGGAAAATAGGATGAATAGTTGGGATTATTACAGAATAAACGTTAGATGGGACTATTCTAGGTAAATGAGCAATAGTTGGGATTATTAAACTGTATTTTTCCTAAATGAAATCATGAAATAATAATGAGATTAAAAATGTTGCATGAGTAGGACACTAATGAATTTTGATACACCAATAATTATGGGGGTAATGTTGTCATATGGACTATACTATGGATTATTAATGTGTATGGCATCCTCGTCACTGCCACGATATGTGACTCCAACTGTCACTTATTTTAGGAACTTTATCAACCCTACATAACATCTTACGTCAATATTTACTCCTATAGTCTATCGTTTGTCATACAAAATTACAAATAATCAAGGCATGTACAAAGTAAACTTAACCTAATTTTCTGTGATTTTAATTTCCATTTTTTCATTAAACACCGTCTCTTAATTAAAGATAACTAGCTATTGGACCCGTTCTACGCACGGGTTATGCTTAAATTATAAATTTATTTGAAACTTTACAAATTATCTTGTCACCAAAAAAAAAAAACCCTTTACAAATTATTTGAATGAATTTATTTTATCGTCTTTTGACATATTATAATATTTTATGAATTAGTGGTAATAGACTAATAGTTGTAGAAAAAATGGCTTAAAATCGTAAAATCATATCTCTATCGCATGATATATTAATCAACAATTTGTATAAAAACTACTTTGTAAATACCAAACACTTAATATAATTTTACAATTTTTACATCAAATGTGAAGGCATGATATTCTTCTTTAGTCTTTACCAATATATGTCTCTTATATTGCGCTTAATATCTTCAAAATTAAAGCCCCATGACACGCAAAAAATGTCATCCTATGGAATTTCCATAGTATTCTTGCCACCTCAATATTTTCCTTTTCAATCATCATCCTCATTGTTGTAGAAATTTCACATAGAATTTTGAGAGACGTTTCTCTAATTTTTTAGTTTTTGAAACTTAATGAGTGTGAAAAAATCTTTACTGAAAATTTGTATTTATATAAGAAGAGGGGGAAGATAAGGGGTCAAATTAAAGAAATGAATTATGAATGTGAATAAATTGAATTGATAGATGGAATAATGAGAAGAGGAGAATGTTTAGGAAATTTAATTTGTTATTAAATTAAAATAAAGATTACAAAATATAAAAGTTATTGAGAAATAAAGGGGGAGATGAAGAGAGAATTTCTTTGAAAACATAAGGAGGGAGAATGAATAAAGAAAGGTGAGAAAGAATGATGACAAGTGTCAATTTTGGTTTGTGTTTTTAAATACTAAGTATAGATATAGATTTTTAAATATATTCCACTTAAAAAGAAAGGTATGGGATTTGAACTCGTAACATTTTTATTACGTTATCTCATCTATCGATCATATTAGAATATCGTCTCAACTTAATGTTTAAGGAAAAAATGGAAACTAATAATCCCACCTTTAGCTTTTCTGCTCAAAACAATCCTACATTTTTGAATTCCCAAAACAATTCCACCTTTGACCCCCATCTGCTCAAAACAAACTTTTTAACCTACAACTTGTTTAACAGGGCATATTTAAAAAATACAAATTTAAAAAATAAAATAAATCTTTAGTTTCTAAATAGATGCATTATTGTGGGGTGAACTCAAAGTGAGAAGTTGGTGATTTTGAGGCGGTTCCAAAGGACCTTCAAGCTGCCTTATTGGAGGATCTTAGCGGGGTTGCGTGGCCGAGAGTGGTGCCGAGGAGTCGACGGGATAGCAATGGCTAAGAGCAACAATTGGTTATGCTAGGAGCTGCTTTTATTTTTTCTTTTACAGGGGAAAGGGAGGGAAGAGAAATAAAAAAAAAAAAAAAAAAAAAAAAAAAAAAAAAGAGGGTATCCTTTATTTGGATAACAAATTGGGGATGAAAGGAATTGGAGGGGAGAGAAATGGAGGGATTAAATTCTACAAAAATGATCCCTCCAACAATAGAGAGATTTGGAAGGAAAACTCTTCAATTTGCCTTTCCCTTCCTCCCCCTTCATTTCCTTCCCTTATAAGGCTTGTTTGGCATCATTTTTGGTTTTTAGTTTCCTGTTTTAATTTTTTTAAAACTAAAAACAATAAACAGGAAACAAGACAAAGGTGTTTCCACTTTTTTGTTGTCAGTTTTCAAAATTATGTAAACTTATTAGAATCATAATGTGACATATATCATATACTTTTATACAACAAAAAACCAAAAAATAGAAAACCACAACAATGTCAAACGAACACTATGCTTTTCGTTTTGTATTTCTTCTGATTCTGTTGTTTTGTTCTTTTTTAGGGGCATGTCCCTCTTCTCCACCAAAATAATAATAATAATAAAAAAAATTGTCGTGGTTTCTACTTTCACAATTTTAAATAATAATACTTTACAAAATAAATTTTATCACATATAGCTCGACAATAATTAAAATAAGTTTTCCACATTTTAGCAATTGTATACAATATACCTTATATAAAAAGTCAAAATAATACATGCATTGTCACATTGATAAACAAGGAAAGTATTAGGTTAATACTCTATAAGCATTTAGCAACCAATCCGGCTTAATTAATTTATTTAGTTAAACCAACAACGTTCAAAATCCTATACACTTGATTGCACATAGAGGTAGGTATATCCAAGGGCCAAGAGTGCGTTTTTGCTCATTTGATACAAAACACACACACATACAAAAGCAAAAAATACCACCGAGTGTACCTTAATTAGCTTGCACCCGGATGTATTTCAAACAAGGTCCAATAAATTTCTTTCCAGCGTGTCTTGTGTGCGGGGATCACACTACGTGGAAATAAACAAAGCAACACTTATAATACTGACAAAATAACTCTTGTAATACTAATCGAGTAACCCTTGTAACATTGATCAAGTAACCCCCTTAATATTGACCGAACAACCCTATAACACTTACGAAGTAACTTGTAAGCCTATGATTGGGGTCTTGTGACCAACCACGTATAAATGAGTGAATTCTGATTTCCTTAAAAAAAAAACAAAATATAGAAGAAATGATATAAACCAAGTGGAGAGTGTGGCGACATGCATTGGATTGATTTGGGATTCTTGATTTCCTTATCTATCGGAATGATTCGAAAGCCAAATCATAATCATGTGATTAAGTGGTTTCATTGCCTTAAAACGAATAAGAATAATGAGATGACCTAGTTAAAGGATAAAATATATCCATAATAAGAACCCCAAAATAATCTATGTTCTATTGGATTTATCTAAGAACAACCCTAGCAAACCGCCGCATCTCTCTGCTACATAACTTTGTCATCACTCACTCTCTTTCATTAAAATGCTCAAAGCACATGGGCTTGGGGTTACATGATTGATGATATTTTTAACTTCTTTTTGTTTTTGTTTTTGCTTAACTTTGTCCTTCATAATCACGCATTGTAGATAAATAGATGACATTCGATTTCATTGGTATTAAACTATCCACATAATATAAATGATACATTAACATGCTCCATTTTGTAGAGATCAATTAGCTTAGTTATTAGCTAAATTTTGAGAGTGAATTATAAAACTTGAGATCAAATCCTATTTACATCAATATTTTGCTCATATTTTTATGGCTTTTTAATTTCTACACCAAAAATTTACGTTACTTCCTTTTTTACATGATCCCACTTGTCTTATGTTATTTTTTAAATTTGGGTAGGGTGTATACACTTGCTCGGCATCCAAAGGGACAAAATCTACTTGTATCTATATTTATTTAAAAATATTTATTTGTTTTTTTTTTTTGAGGGAAAACATATTTATTTGTTTATTTTTTAATGATTACATCGAATTACTTTATAAATTAAAAATAAATAAATAAATAAAAATTTAGAAGATTAAATTCTTATGATCTTATCCTAACATCTCATAATAAATGAAAGAAATTCATACATATTGATCATGTTTTTTCAATTATAAAAGAATGATTGAAAGAAAAAGGTGGTCCATCGCATACAATGCATCTTTCCATTTTATTCATCTTAAATTCTTAATTATATCATTCATGTCGACCAAGCTTTGATTCCCTCAACGTAACGGCCAACGCAATCCATATTTGGAACATTGACGTATAGTGTTAGGTAGTCGGTGATCTTTCAGAGTTTCAGGCAGCCTCATATTTGGACTACTTGTTGCATTATTCTTCACTACAAGTATATTGTATGTATATAATTTTCTTTTTACATAATGCATTGCATGCTTAATTGATTTATTATATCTCATTTTAAACGTTCTATAAATTGTTCTTTTTTGTGTTAATTTGATTTATACATTCTATAAATTGTTCTTTTATGTGTTAATTTGATCTACATACACTGTTAGCCATAATCAAAGTCTAAACATCTAAGAGTGTCATTTCATTATATGCTTCATAAAAGTATTTGGAAATATTAATTAATTAAAATCTTTTCACATTGCTGTACTTCTTAACTCCATGTTTCTTAATTCCTTCATAAAAAAAGCTCCAACACAGAATTTAAAACCTATTTATACTTATATTGTACTACGTATATAATATACCTATTTATACATATATGATGACCATAAGTCTTGAGGGCCTGTTCTTTTAGTTCAGTTCAGCTCCAATCACTTCGATCAGTTCAGTACAGTTCAGTTCAGCTTCTAATTTCTCTCTCTCATAAAATATTCATTTCAATTCAGTTCTGTTCAACTCCAATCAATTCAGTTCAGTAAATGTGAACAGGCCCTGAACATACTTGTTATTATAACGTTGAATAGTACAATATATTTTCCTTTTAAAACAAATTATAATACTAATTATGTAGTAAAGAATAATTAATAGAAAAAAAGTAATAAAAAAAAAAAGATGTATTCATCAATTCCATGTAATACATATAAAGTCACAATAATTATGGTTCATGTAAAAAAATGAGATATTACTCAAGGTCAAAAATTAGTTTAATGTTTGAATCTAATGATGAGTTACTTGTATAGTCGTATATACTAGCTCCGTTTCATATTATTTTCAACGATTAAACAACTTTTACTCACAATTTATATTAAATCGATGTAAATAATATGAAAAGGGATAGTATGAACTATGAACCATGAGGGTCCTTACCTGAGCCATGAGTGTGCCTACTTTTCTAAAACCCTATGATGCATACTTATCAACAATGGTGGCTATTTTAGAGTTTTTGTAAAGGGTTCATCATAAGATGATATAAACAATTAAGTACACACTTTTATTTCTATGCATGAGGTCAATTAACAACAACTCGATATCTAAAAATAGACTTTAATTTTAAGGCTTGTTTTGTGACTGCTTTAATAAAAAGATATATTTTGATATGTAATAACATTACTACGATAATGAAAAATATACGAGTATGACTTATTGGAAATTTGTTTTAATATCCGTTGAAATAATAGATACATAGTACAATACAATATTATAACCTTTTTGCACAATTCTTCAAATTAAAATATATCTTGTTCATCGATCTTAATTATCCGTGTTATGAAAGTTTAGTTAATATTAAATCGATTATCCAAATATACGAAGTAGATTTTAAAATAAATAAATAAATAAATATATTGAAGAGTATTCAATCTTGTTTGTGAAGGTGCTTCAAATCTTCTGCCAATTGTTTGTGAAGGTGTTTCAAATCTGTCATAAGACCCTAGAAGAATATATAGTTTTGTCGATCTACTACTGCGACTTGTTTGTGAAGGTGCTTCAAATCTTCAATGATACTATTCTCTTACTTTGGACACTGATGTTATTCTATTGTATAGTTGTATTCAAATCTATACTACAGATTTTCGAAAGAGGTAAGAGAAAATCACTTAATTTTCAAGAAAACGCCACTAGTATCTACTCGGCAACAGCCACTATATGTCTACATTAATAGTACATCATGTGCCAATGTGCCATATATACTCAGCAAGATAGCAACTACCATAACTCAAGTGATTAATGTTTTCCTCCCGATTTCAGGAGATCTTGAGATCGATTCTCACCTCCGCCCTTGTTACTCTCTAAACACCAAAAAAAAAACAACTTAAAAGTACTTATTTCGGCATATCATTTGAATCCTTGTTAGTTAAGTTGGACTTGAGCTTGTTAACCCTTGCATTATTCAAATTTGAGCGACTAAATCATCTTAATGGCATTGTTATTCTCTTAAGACATTTGCCGTGGAGTTCTGGTCATCTTGGTGTGCTTTCTTCACTTAAATTACGTAGTTACGTTTTATATCCAACTTTTATTACTCCGCATTATTATTATTATTATTTCACCAACTTTTGCATGCTTTAGATGGACCCTTCAACTGATGTACATCATTGAAAAGGGATAAGGAGAAAAGCATGGAAAATGCATTATCCAAAAATCATAAAATGGCAGCAATCATCAACCAAGAGTTGGTTAGGGATAAAGACAGTCTGGTATCTGAAATACTGTATGATCTTCTGGATCTGATTTTCTTTTTTTCTTCCATTTCATCCAGATCACATATTACAATTTTTTTTTTTTTTTTTTTAAATGACATAATTTCAATCAATCTAAAAATTAACAGGGATTAATTTAAAAACCCAGAACCCCCCTTAACCTTGTATCAAACCCACCAAATTAAATATTTACATCTAAACCTAAAGAAATAAACTTTAGGCTAACAACATTTCATGTTAACCTAAATCAGCTAACCAACATTGCATTATTTGCTGTCACATTCTTTGAATTAGAGAAATCCATCTTCTCTAACATCAATTCTTCTAATAATCCATCCTTAATCGATGTCAGGACACGCGAATCGAGAGATAATTGACCCATTGATGCCAATTTAGTCATCTCAGATTCCTCTAGCCCCTTTGCTTCTACAAGGGTACAACTTCTTTCTGTATTGTGTTTTGCCAATGCATCTTTAAACTTCTTAATCTGCAAATTAATAACATTTAAAATCAATTAGTAACATAAAACAATTAAGGGTAATGCTATATATAGCCCTAAGCATTAAATACACTTTTGAAAATTAGAGTATAAAATTAGGAATTTATGACAAAAACAGCGTAAATCAGTATAATTAGTGTTAATATTTTTATAATTTCTTAACTTTTTACAATTTTTAAATGTAAATTTAATGCGTATATGTAACCATAAGAGCTATGTATAACATTTTCTAACAATTAAATTAACAACCTCCTAATTAATTAAATAAATTCCATTTAATAAGGGTTGAATAAATTACTTACAGTTGATATTGTACAACTGAAACTACAAACACGGCCTTCTGCCCCACGGTAAAACCTAAAAAAGGGCAAAACATGAATATTCAAAGCATGGCACATTGGTTTCAGCTCCTCATAATTGACCTTCAGGAAAATTGCATCTGGGTTTGACTCAGCCAACTGACAAATCTGTAAAAATATTAACAAAACACAATTAACATTTTTTAATCAAGATTAAGCAAATACACTATCCGTTCGTAAAGTAGCAGTGACGTAAAGAACATTTAGAAATGGAGGTAGTGTGGCGAGTATAAATTGAATAAAGTACCTTGGGGTGAAGAGATTTGCAACCACCACAACCAGGAGAATAAAAATCAACAATAACAAGATTATCAGCAGCATTCTTGAGTTCATCAACAAGGTGTTGAGCTGAATGAATCTCAATCATATTAGGCTTCAATGTCTTTTCCCACCATCTCATTGCTTTGCTCACACAATATGATGTTTGTGCCTGAAAATTAAATTACAGAAATAAAATTAAAAAAACCCATTAATCCTAATTTCAAATTAATAAAAACCCATTATCTTAAATTACAAAAATTTCACAACTTCATATAAAACAGGGGATCCTTTCAAAAAAATAAAAAATAAAATAAAATAAATAAATAAAAACAGGGGAATATGAATACCTTAACAGAGAATTTGGTAGTTGAGATTGGTAAATTCTTCTGATCTGAGACAACAAGGGATTGTCCCAGAAAATGGCAGTTCAAATCTGGAAATTGTTGTTGGGTGGTTTTAAAGTCATAATTTTGAGGAAATTGTTTAGTGGTTTTGGGTTTAACAATGGTTTTTTCAATAAACCCAGAAACAGAGATTCCAGGCTTCAAAGAACAAGAAGAAGATGCCATTTTTTTTTTTTTTTTTTTTTTTTGAAGAAAGTAAGAAAATTCAAAAGATGGGTTTTTTTTATGGGGTTTTGTGGTCTTTTAAAGTTAGACCCACTTCAACTTTTGGATCAAAAAGTGCTAGAATCGAACAAATTAAAGTTCTCTTAATTTTTTTTGACTTTTTTTTCCAACCTTCAAATTTCAAGGATCAGAAAAAATAAAAAGAGATTAGGTAGGAAAAAAAAAAATTGAATTCAAATTTTGTGGTAGAAAGTGTAAAAGCAAGCAAAAGAGAGAAATTTTGAAGGTGAAGATGAATGAAGAAGGGGTCCAAAAGTTGGTGGGTATAAGTATAGGTTTATCCAAGTTTTTTTTGGTAAAAAATATTTCAAAAATAATAATTGAGGATATGAATGATGATAATAAATGATGACAACTAATTTATGAGCAATATATGATGTGGAAAAATATTTTTTTTTATATTTTCTTAAACATTATGAGAAAGTTGATGGCATAGAAGGACTAAAAGTGCGTGTGGCTGACTTGGATAGATGTCAGTTTCGAAAAATAAAAATGGGTTTGGATAAAATGGACACGAGTAGATTAATTCTATCCATTTCTTTTTTATCTGATCCTCTTTTTAAGGTACTGTTGAATGTAGATTTCGTGTATCATGCAAATTTTTGTGTCTTGAGAAAAATTGTACACCAATGATTTGGTTTTTTGGGATCATTTTGTAATATTATTTCGGTTTTCGAATATTTATATATTTGATTCTTTTAGAGATTATCAAAAATATCGGTAAAAAGATTATTACGGAGTACTCAAATTTGTTTTCAATCACATATAATGGTGTAAGGTAAGTCAAGTTTTATTAGACTATTGAACCTTGACCCCTTATTAATAGATTTTTAGAGATTTTAATGGGACTTATTTGAGAAATTCCCAAATTATTTTCTGAAAAAATAAGTGAAAATAAGATTTGAACTAAAATAAGATGAGGATACAGAGCTTTGATGGCTAATTATACTTTAGTGTCGATCACAATCTAGAGCGCAAGGTGATTGCTTGATAATGTACTTACGTGTCCTATTTCACCCCATAAAACATTATATGGCTATTTTGCAAGAATTTAAGTAATTAAATTGACATCACAATATTCTATCTTGGCCTCTTGTGGAGACTCTCATAAGTAGTGATCACCCGGTAAGTATTAAACTACTATTGTGTGCTTTAGGGTTTGGAAAAAATTTATTGGGGAGGTACACAAAATTAATAAAGATAAAACAATTAGGGTTAAGTGAGCAATTTCATAATTTATGAGTAAAATTGCCATCTTAATTTAAGTGAGCCTAATTATTAGAGCAACGGTTATAGTTAAAAACTTGCTTACATTTTAAAATAGTCAATATAGCTACTAGCTTGGCCATTGGAGCTAGAATGTGAAATTAGTTTGATCAAGTTATTTTGCTAGAAAAAAACTTGTCATAAAGAAAGTGATAAAGTAAATTAGTAATTAAGATGATAATTATAAATTAATAATTTAAATACTAAGTCAATAGCTAGCCACTGAGACTCAAACTAACTAGAAAGATAATTAGCTTAAAAACTTAAGAGGCATGAGAAGCTAATTGAAGTTGCTATTAAGTGATCATGGGCAACTTCAAAATAAGTGAATTACATAGCAAAATTAGTACTCCAGCTTAATAATTAGACTGCTTAGATTAAGAAATATCGGAATTTCACATTTGTTATCTTATCTGTATGACATTTATAAGCAACAAAAATAAGTGAAGTATACAACGAATATGACACACTAGGAATAGAAATTGGAAGGAACAGATGAAATAATGAAGTAATAAAATCAGTCTTTGAATTTGGCAAGATAATTAGATAAGATGTAAGTACATAATTGCTAAAGCAGCATTAAAATGCGTGCATGGTGAACGCCCCTTGATTTTAAGTCCAGATGGTTTTATATGCCAATTGTTTTTGACTCAACCCTCCAATTTGATGTATAGGTTAGGTACCTTTGATTTCATATCACAAGAGCATAGAGTCATCAGTCACACGATCAAATCTTTCCTCTAGCCCATGATGGGTCCAATGGGCTTGACATCCTGTATCATGTGTTATCTGTTGGACTGCTTTTGGAGTTTGATCAAACGAGTAAGGATATGTTTTCTTCAGCTTAATTTCACTTCACTTCACTTCACTTCAATTCAGTTCATTTTCTATTTTTCTTCTCTCATAAACAATTCAATTCAGTTCATTTTCTATTTTTCTTCTCTCATAAACAATTCAATTCAGTTCAGTAAATCAGAACAAGTCCTAACTCTTAAGGTGGACAAGTACAATGATTGTGTATTAATTTATTATAATGTAATTTGAAATACTAGTGTTCTATATTGAAAGATATAATATCAAACAAAGCCTATTAACTCAACTAAACAATAAGGCAATTTAATAAAAACTATTTAAAAACAAAAATATAATAATTTGAATAAAGTAGGTCATATTAATGAGATTGAATATTTAATAATATAAAAATGAACATTTTATATGTGATTTGAATTCGCAAAATATAAGATGAAGTCATTATGAAGAAAAGTGGGGTGTACATACCTACCAAAGGATGTAGGCAAAAATTTGAAAAATCCCTATTGTGGCATACTGGCATGTTAATTGTCATACAAACTACAAAGTACTCTTTACCCATGGGCCAATAAAAATGCTAAGAAGTTTGGGCTTGATTGGCTTCTTTTTGGACTATGGCCCTTATCAATTGACCTTCCACCCTTTTTTTTCCCTCAAAATTAGAAAATAAGTTTAGATAAGAGATTAATTAATAGATAAGTTTAGACAACTAGTTTAGATAATACTTCCTCCATCATTTTTTACATATATACCCTCTTTGACTCTTTTTGCGTAAAAGTTGGGTTGATTACGCGGGTATTAAGAAAGTTAAATAAAAAGAAGTAAAAGTATATTGAAAAGATAAATTTACATGGTATTTGTAAAAAAAAATAGAGAGAAAGTAATGAAATTACATGAAAAATCAAATTTTTATATGGAGAAGCTAATTTTGCACAAATATTGTTGTAAATTGGTGGGTGTTTTAATGCAAATGGGTCATTCTTTATGGGACTAAAATTAGGCTAAATGAGTCGTTCTTTCGGGGACGGAAGTAGTATTTTGCAACTTTAGAATATTTTATATCTTACAAATAATATCTCAAAGTTGTAAAAAATATGTAATGGAGGTAGTATTTTGATTGTTCTAAAACAATGGCAAAAGATGAACGAAACATCTATGTGAAGAAGGAAGGAGTAAGAAAAGACAAACAAACCAAACGTATTGAGAACTGAGATCACGTGAACCTTACTTAACTGTTACTCTGTTAGTGACATTTCCCAACTACAGTGCAATGCAACAAATACAATTAAGCTTTTTTTAATGTTTTCATCATAATATTATATTGCCAATGATTAATACTGTATACTCTTTAGCTTTTCCCCTAAAAAAAGTAAACAGTAAAAAAAAATATAGAACGGCTAATATCCTTTCTATATCTTCAAATTTGCTAACATATCTTATACTTCGTATCTTCCATCACTTGTAATTTCAGCCACAAAAATACTCCAAAAAAAAAAAAAAAAAATGGAAGAAAAAAACTCTAATGTTAAAAAACATCATGCAATAATCCTCCCTTTACCACTACAAGGTCACATAAATCCAGCAGTCAATTTGTCACTCAAACTTGCTTCATCAAAAAACTTCACTATCACTTTCTTAACCTTTGATTTCCTTCACCAAGATTTAACTCGAGCCCATCCCTGTATAGACACCCATATTGATATATTTTCTCAAGCACGACAAGGGTCCAATGGGGTTGACATCCGATATCGGGTGTTTTCGGATGGGCTACCCTTGGAGTTTGATCGGACGGGCAAGTTGGACGAGTACCTAGAGTGGTACATGAGTGGTGGCATGTTTGACCAAGTAGAGAAGGAAATTGAGGAGGTAGTGTTAAAGTCAAACCCTAAAGTTGATGTGTTAATTATTGACACATTTTATCCTTGGGCCTCTAAGATTGCTAAGAAGTTTGGGCTTCGGTTGGCTTCGTTTTGGACTGAGCCTGCTTTGGTTTTTAATCTTTATTATCATGTTCATCTACTTAAGCAACATGGCCACCTTGATTGCTCTGGTAATCCTTTCTATCTCTATCTAATTATATAGATCCATTGCTTAATTTTTATGCAATTTTTACATGATTGTTTTTTTAAAGAATAAATTTTCAGATTATTTAACAATCCAAACCCAAATTAGGTGGAATATATTATCGCGAAATATGCATCAAGGACCAATAATTGTCCTCATATAATATAAGCTTTTTCGATGCATTGTGTCCCCACTCATGTGCACACATTACACTATACGATTACTCTTAGCTAAACATGCTTAACAATAAGGTATTTTATTAGCATGCGTTTTGTAAAAGAAAATTGTTTCCTACTTCGTATTAGTGTGATTACTTTGTCAAATTCTTTACTATAAAGCAGTCATGAGAAGTATTACTTGTCTCAAACTAGCATACGCCCTTACCATGTGCCTATGTGGTCTCTACTCTCTAGAATGGTCATTGTAACAATGACATATTCTTCTAATTTCAAATGTTACCAAAAATTGAGAATAGGACTAACTACTACTACTACCACATATACTGATATTTCAACTTTTCCTTGCTATTAATGACAACTAGATACTCGGAAAGATCCAATTGATTACATACCAGGTGTACAATCAATTAAACCACATGACCTAATGTCATATCTTCAAGACAAAGACGTCTCAACAAACATGCATAAGCTAATTTTTCAGGCATACCAAGATGTTAGAAAAGCAGACTATGTGCTATGTAACACCGTGCAAGAGCTCGAGTCGGACACTATCTCAGCCCTACAAGCTCTCATGCCTTTTTACGCGATTGGCCCAATTTTTTCACCCGTGTCACCGGATAAAGCCGTGCCAACAAGTCTGTGGACCGAGTCCAGTTGCTTAGAATGGCTATGGTCTAAGCCTAATGGTTCAATTTTGTACGTGTCATTTGGTAGCCTAGCTAATTTCTCAAAAGATGATGTTACGGAAATTGCTTATGGTCTTATTGAAAGCAATGTTGATTTTGTTTGGGTGCTTCGCCCACGTACGGTGCTTCACGAGACTGATCATCTATTGCCCGTTGGATTCGAGGAAGTTGTTCGTGGCCGTGGGATTGTTGTTCCTTGGACCAATCAAATCGCGGTTTTATCTCATCCGGCTATTGGTGGGTTCCTAACACATTGTGGTTGGAATTCCGTGTTGGAAAGTGTATGGTATAAAATTCCGATGTTGTGTTTTCCAATATTTACTGATCAATTTACTAATCGGAAATTAGTGGTTGATGATTGGAAAGTTGGGATTAATTTTGGCAATGGACAACCATCGAAAAGGATGGAGATTGCATCACAAATTAAGAGATTTATGAGTAAAGAAAATGGAGATGAATTGAGGGAAAATATTGATGTTGTAAGGAAAATATTAGGAAATGCATTAGAAGATGAGGGATCTTCAAGCAAAAATATAGATCAATTTATTGAACAATTGATTTAGTTTAGTAGATGATGAAATTGTTGGCTATGTAACTTATTCATATTAATTGAATTAGATTTATTGTTGTTGCATCTTAAGGTTGTGTTTGGTTGTTTTTCCTTTGTTTTATATTGATGTTTTTAGTATTTTTTTCGATGTTTTATGCTGCTTGTTTTGTGTTACATATAGTCGTTGTTCCTTTGTTTTATGTTACGTATTTCCTTTGTTCTTTTATACTTGGCTCGCATTGACTTTTATACTATTTACCACTCTACATTTGACCGTCTTTTATGAATTATACGTAAGGAAAAACATGTTCATGTGGAATTTTGTTAAAATCGTCTAAATAAGTACTATAACAATATATAACTTTTAAAATTTTACTTATAGATAATTAAAGTTATTGATGGTTAAAGTTATTGTAAACACCCATTTGTGTCTCCCCAAAACCAAACCCAGTGATGAGTACCTTTCACGTCGAATCATAATCGAATGAAACGAAAGTGTGGAAAGGTCTAGTGTTGCGGAAAGTTTTTTATTTCTTTTCTCTTCTCTCTGTTTTTGAAAACTTTATTTTAAGAAAACAACCAATCCAGTTTGGTTGGTCCATGATATGGGTCCAATAATAGTGTAATTGGATGGGGCTTGCAAAGACCTTTCCAACGATATATTATAAGCCCAATTCCGATGAATATTGAGGAAGTTATGGCCAATTTACTAAACTGGGCCCGGTTTGAGCTTTATATGCGGCCCAATGATCTAGGGGAGGGCCTAATATGATTTATCATTCCTAATGCAATTAGGAATGGTTTTAGTCTTCTAGATTCTTCTAGAAGGTTCTTTTCATTCGTAATTCAATTAGCATTGATAAGTTGACTTTGTTGACTTTTCAGAGTTTTAATCAAAATCAAATAGCATTTTCGAAGAAATTATATTATTTTATCCTCCAGTACGGTAAACTTATCGGATTTTCGAAAACGCGTTAAAATCAAGCTTAGCGTCCAACCCCAGGCCTTGGCGCCTGGAACCAGGCCTGGCGCCTGGCGCTAGTGCTGGTGCCTGGCGCCAGCTAGCCAGGGTTGGCGCCAGCTCTGTTTCCTGAGCGTCAAACTCTGTTTTGTTAATTTATCTTTTTTGGCTAATTTTCTCTATAAATATCATATTAAAAACTTCGTTTTGATTCATCAATAATCATCTACATCTATCATTCACCGATTTACACCAATTCTTTTAATTTCTCTTAATTATTCATCTCTCTCATTCATCTTTCTTCTCTAAACTTGGTTTTCTCATACAAAATTCCGCATTCACAAGATCTAGAAACACCTAGCCATATTCGAAGTTGCCTTCGCCCTAGACGTGAAAGGTTTAATTTCCGAGGGTTTGGTCCCAAATCTCTATTTCGATTATTTAATTTAATTGTTTGTTTATTATTTTCCTTGAAGTTACTAACGTGTGTATTTTGTTATTGGAAAGAGGTACGAGGCATTAAAGTAAGTACTTTAATTGATTAATTGATATTATGATGTAGATATCATGTTTACATTGTTATTATGATATTCCTAGTATCATGTCTAAGTTATTTTTAATATTAAATATGATTCCTATGATGCCTTTTATTCTCTTCCTAATATTTATTCATGTTGTATCATGTTAGGATTAAAGATTTGATTTTTATTGCTTAGTGACATACTAGGGTTTGTTATTAATCTTGTTAGTATCATGCCTAGGATCTTGCTATGTTTATTATGCTTTAATTTTAACATGAACATGATTATGATTATAATTGTTATAATTTATGATGATTATAATTATTGTCATGATATTGATTATTATTATGTTGCTTGATTTATTGTTATTGCTTGATCGCCTTTTATTGCATGTTAAAGGGAATTTGTACTTGTAATCACGCTTAATAAGATATTTAACAATCTTGTTAGGGTTAATATGATTATAATTCAAGTGATCGCCAATAATAGTTTTATTTGTACATTAAATTCAACCAACATAGATTAAACAGGTTTAGGGTTAATCCTATTGATTGCATGTTAGTCAGAAAGCGCACATGAATACGATCAGAATAAAGTAGAGGCCTATTATTAGGGCAGGTTCAATCTCTTTTAGGTTGGATTTGTACCATCATCCCCGAACCCTTATTTGGTTCATGACCTTATGGAGTTGACGATCTCTTGGATCGTTAAGGGGTGTAACCTTCATCCTGTGAACGGTTTACAAGTTCCTAAAACTTGTTGGCGACTCTTTTGCTCTATCTTCTTCCCTTTTGGACGCCACCGTACTTTAGTGTATGATCACAGTGGGGTTCAAGCTAGTGGGATTTTAAAGGCTTGAAATTATTCCCTACAGTTTTTGGCGACTCCGCTGGGGAGGATTTCTATTTTAATTCCTGAATTTGTTTCGGCAATGATTTAGAATGAGTGGACGGGACTCGAAAAGTTCTAAGTATTTCATGTGCGTAATTTTGATTAACATTATTGTCATATGCATAAAAAGGATCTCATTGGAAAGACCATCCGTAATGAGTCAAAAACATAGGATTTTACACGTAGGAAATTTGAGGAATGTCTTTCACAACTAGGACTGAAATAACACCGCGCGAAACTGGAGGATTTTATCGAGCACAGAAAGCTGCTGAGGCATGTGGGAAGTAGCGTCAGGGGCCAGAGCTTGGCGCCACACTTTTAGCCGTAGCGCCAGACGCCAGTCTCTGATTGCTGGCGCCAATTTCCCCCAATAACGAGCCAGAAATATGCGTTCTAATTTCGACCGGTTTTTCGTATTGTTTGCTCGATCCTACTTCTTGATTGAATTTTTTCTCACTTTTCTGAAACCCATATGTGTTCTACATATGGACATAACCCTCTAGGAATTCATGCTCCATCTACCCGATTGAACGCTCCGTGCAACAAAGGGTACATCCGAGATGTTGAATTCACCAAACCATGGAAGCGAGTTTTTTCTAAAACTCGCGGTGTCCCATCCACTCGCGCCAACCCTTCACGGTTAGGCTTCCGCGCGGTGCATCCGGACAATTAACCATGGACCCTCTTTGACTAAACCATATTCCGAACCTTAGAGAACTAGAGCTAAACATGGGCACGGGCCGTGCCCGTGCCGCCGCGGGCCGTGCCTGGCCGTGCCGGGGTGGGGGCCGTGCCGTGCCGTGCCGTGCCGTGCCTGAATTTGGCACACCCCAGCCCACGGCACGGCACGGCCCACGTGCCTTGCGGGCCGTGCCGTGCCGGGCCGCGGGCCAAACCGTGCCAGCTTTTTTTTTTTTTTTTTTTTAATAAATGAAAAAAAAAAACGAATTAAACGATATATATTTTTTTTAGTACAACTTAATATATGTGATTAATTTATGTTTATGTTAAATGTTAATGTTAATATATTTTGTTTTCATTTTTTGAACAACTTTATTTTAATTTAGGTTATATAAATTATTTATCTAATTAATAATTATGTTTAAGTTTATTTAAACAAAAAAAAACAATTTTATTAATTTAGCAAAAAACAACAATGCATATAATAAAAAAAAAATACGAGTGCGATAATCCGAAAACACAAAAAATTGAAGAATAACTTATTTTATTATATGACGGTAGCCGGTACCGCGGTACGAATGTACGATAATTCAATAATACAAAATAAGTAATGATAATTAAAAATCGTACAATAGTGTATGAATATTGAATAACTTCATTTATTATACGGAATACGAAGTTCGTTAATACAAAAAGAATACAATAGTGTATAATGTAAATATGTAATCATGTAATTATTATTGGTCGTCTTCGTCTTCGCCTTCGCCTTCGTCTTCGTCTTCGTCTTCGTCTTCTAGAGGTTCAAGTTCATCCGCCAATTGAGTTGATTGAGAAGTATGAGAACTAAAAGAAGTCGACGTTCCTTCATCGTCGTCGTTTTGTGCATAAGTACGATCTTGAGAACGAGTTTCGGCATCCAACCAATCCTTGAAGCAAACACACATTTCAAGTGTTTCGGGTTTTAGTCTTGTTCTTCTATCGTCTAAAACTCGTCCCGACGCACTAAAAGCTCTTTCGGAGGCAACGGAGGAGACTTGGATTGCAAAAATATCACGAGCCATTGCCGACAAAATTGGATGTTTCACGGTTTGTGATTTCCACCAATCGAGGATGTCGAGGCCAAACTTCTCTTCATCGTCCATGCCTTTCATGAAGTCGTAACTTAAGTACATTTGCAACTCCGAAACATCGCTTTGTGTTCTCTTACTTGATGATGATTCCGTACCTGAAAACTTGGACATCATGTTAGCAGCTTGTGCAAATAAACTTTTGGCCCGTTTACTTACATTTTTGGATGTTTGAGAAGGGGCAAATCGAGACACGGTTCCATATTTACTTTCATAGGTGGAGTATAAAGAAAAAAAATCATTTGTCACCTTAGTTTTAAAAGCTTCAACATCATCTTCAAAATTCATGTTACTATAATAAATATCAATTAATAAAAAGGTGCCATCATATTTTTGCCTAGGATCTAAAATAGAAGCAAAAATATAAATCATAGGAATATCGGTGTAATATTTACGCCATTTTTCCTCCATGGATGGAAGATATCCACGATAAACATGTTGAGATCGGTGTTCCGCAAAAAGTTGTGCAAGTAAACATGCATTACTAAGAAAAGAATGAGAACAAGGATTATATACAGAAGAAAAACAATGTGTCATACCATATAGTAATTGTAAAAACTGCATATATTTTTCACAATTAACCCAATCATCTTCTAGTAAAGCATTTTGTGGAAATTTCATATTATAAAAAAGTGTTAAATGAACCTTGTACTCGATTGCCCGACTCAACATTTCATAGGTGGAGTTCCACCTAGTTGGACAATCCGGTGCTATTTTTATGGTTTTTATCCGTTGTTGCCTGCAAAAACCTTTCCATTCTTGATATCTCATGTTAGAGCTATTAATAGACATAATAGCATTCCTTATTTTGTGATAAAATGGACCAATTGCTTGTGTTCCATCCTTCACACACAAGTTAAGAACATGACAAATGCATCTAACATGAAGTGCATTTCCATCTAATATAACATCGGTCAATTGGTTTTTGACCAAATTCGCACTATATGTCATAGAAGTTGCATTATCGAAAGTCATTGACATGATTTTATCCCTAAGACTATATGCATCAATGGCTTCCATTAAATGATGTGAAATGTTAAGACCGGTATGAGGGTATTCAAGCATTTTGAAATGAATGATGCGTTTTTGTAACATCCACTCATTATCTAACCAATGACAAGTAACACATAAATAGTGGAGTCCGTAACCACCATCCCATGCATCGGCGGTTAAAGAAACTCTACTAGGAAGATTAGCTAATTCATTTACTAATTTCAATTTGTACTCTAGATAACTCTTCATGGCAGCAGATCGAACGGTTTTTCGGGAGATTTTTTTGTGTTTTGGTTGTAGTGCTCGGTTAACATAGTTGTTGAAGGCATCATTTTCGGCGAAAAGAAAAGGTTGTTCCGCATGTACAATCATTCTCCCAAGTTCATCTCTATCTCTCTCGTAATTGTAAATGAAGCCTTGTGGATGGAATTGAGAAATTTTGGGTTGGGTTGGATCACTAGATGGTCCACCACATTTTTTTGTATGTCTATTAAGGTGTCCCGTCCCTCCCTTGGTATCGGCCGAGAAAATTTTACCACAAGTCCGACACTTGGCCTTTTGTCCATTTTTACTTAATTGATAATGTGACCAAACTTCACTCTTTCTTTTGGTTTGAGCAAAATCCTCTTCGGTACACCACTCTAATATGTTAGGATTTTGGGTGTTGGGCATTTGGGTGGATGGTTCACTCGACCCGCAGGCTTGTGTTTGGCTACCTTGGGAAGGAAGAGGAAAAGGAAATTCATGTTGTTGAAATTGGCTTTGTTGAAATTGGGTCCAAGGAGCCATATCATCCATTTGTTCTTGCCCTCCCGTGATTTGGGGATTAAAGAAAGGGGTGGAAGTGTTTGGAAAGGGCATGTTAGGGGAAGGAAAGGGCATGTTAGGGGGGGCATAGGCATTGAAGTGTTTGGATTTGGTGATTCCCTACGTTTTGACTTGGCTTTTCTAGAGGAGGAGGAAGCGTTCGGGTTTGATGCCATGATTAATTAATAATAATAACAATAAAAGTAACAATAACAATAATAATAATAATACAAATAACAATAACAATAATAATAACAATAAAAGTAACAATAACAACAATAATAATAATAATAATACAAATAACAATAACAATAACAAAGTAACAATAGCAATAATAATAACAATTCACAACAATAATAATAACAATTCACAAGTCACAACAATAATAATAACAATAACAATAAGAATTAGTAAGTAGTTTTTATATAAATTAAATTTTTAAAAATAATTATAATAATAGTAGATTACTTGGATCAATGAGATCCCAGGTAGGAGAGGTTAGGAGCGACGTTGTCCAGAGCCCAAGTCCCGCCTTAGACAGATTTCAACAATCCAAATAACCCACAATTAAAATAGAAAGTAGTTTTTATATAATTAAGTAGTTCCAACTTCTAATAATAATAATAATAATAATAATAATAATAATAATAATAATAATAATAATAATAATAATAATAATAATAATAATAATAACAAGATTAACAACTAACAATAACAAATTAAAATAAAGTTGAGTTAGATCTTACAATGACGCTTCAATGCTTTCCCAAATTTATAATTTCCCGAACTTATAATTTCCCGAATTTATAATTTCCCGAATTTATAATTTTCCGAATTTATAATTTCCCGAATGTAAATATAACAATTTTTTTTTTTTGGTAGTAGACTAATAAAGGTAATAATAGTAAAAATGTAAAATTTATAAGAGAGTAGGAATTTTTTTTTTTTTCACAAAAGAGAGCAAGATTGTAGATTTGTAGGATTTGTAGGAATTTGAGAATTGAGAATTTGGGAGTAAGAAAATTAGAGAATAAGAGAGAAGAGATAAGTTGATGAATTGTGAAAATTTTGGAGGAAAATATGAGGTATTTATAGGGAATTTGGGTGGGAAAAGGGGTGGAAAACTAGCCGTTTATAGCTGTTGGAAAACGGCCATAAACGGCTAGTTTTCCAACGGTATGGCACGGGCCGTGCCGTGCCGGGCCGTGCCGGGCCGTGCCTTGCGGGCTCGTGCCGTGCCGTGCCGTGCCCGGCCGTGCCACGTGCCGTGCCGCCGGGTCGTGCCAGCGTGCCGGCCCACGTGCCGGCCACCGTGCCGCCCGGCGTGCCACGTGCCGTGCCCGTGCCAAATCCCACAATTTTGTTCACGGCACGGCCCACGGCCCACAGGTGGGCCGCCGTGCCGTGCCGTGCCGGCGACCGTGCCGTGCCGGGCCGTGCCGGAGTCGTGCCGGGCCCGTGCCGCCCGCGTGCCGGCACGGCCCGTGCCCATGTTTAACTAGAGCCATGGTTAGGTTGCGAACGCATTGCATCATATCGTGCCTACTTGACTAATTGTGCATTATTTGTTGTGCATATATATTCTATGTTTCTCTTAACCGTTTGTTGACTTGTGTTGAGATTAAATAAATTAATGACTTAAAGAACTTTGCCTAATTAATTAATTAATTAATTAATTAATTTGAGTCAATAAAGTCTAATATTTTAATCGGAATTGACCTAGTACAACTTTAGGCATACCCCAGTTGACTAATAACACCGAAAACAGTCCCAGACCGAAGCCCCAATATTGGCGCCAAGGTCTGAGCTGTAGCGCCACACTATGGAGTGTAGCGCCTGACGACAGCAATGTTGTCTGGCGCCAAGCTCCACAGTGTGACGCTAGTCCTGTCGCTTGGCCGACAGTTCGGATTATTGGTCGAGTCATCACCTAGGGTCTAATTAACCGGTTTGCTAATTAATTCGGTTAATTTTCGCTGTCAATAACACCTTGTCAAGTCATTAATCGAGTCTTGGTCACATAGTCTAGCCACATGGTCATGACACGAGTCTCAACATGTCACCTACACTCACTACTCTTAGCACACACTTTGAGTATATGTCACCTTGACCATGTCTTAGGTTCATGCATGAGTCGGTCTTTCCGTCATTTGAGTTGGGGGGTACATTCTATTCCTAATTCTTCATATCCCTCCACCTAAATCTTCTTCACATTCTTCCATCTTTCTTCACTTCCTCCATCCATTGCACGTTGAATAAAGTTTGAGTCAAATAATTAACAATAAGTATCCCCAAATTCCTTTTCCACAGTACTTGGTCAAGGAGAGAAGGGCGATTAATCAAGGACAACCTCTTTATTCAGGTCTCGCTTTTTGATAAATCGATTCGTCAAAAGAGGAAGGCTAAGAAGATAATGGCAACTCCAGAAGAAGTCAATGATCTTAAGAACCAACTGGCTACTGTGACTGAGACACTGAAGCTTCTCGCCCTTAAGGTCGATGATCCCGTGAAGCAACAACAAATGAACCTCATGCAAGAGAGTCTAAGTAAGCTATCTAGTGACTATAAATTTCAGGGCATGAGTTCACAAGGGGTTTCGCTGGACAAGGAACTTCTTCCACATAAGTTCAACGCCACTGACATCCCTAAATTCAAGGCAACAGATAACCCTTACTTCCATCTAAGAGCTTTCGAAACTATAATGAGCATTAAGGGTATCGATAAGAAGGTTTTCCCCTCTCTGTTCCCACTATCTCTTGAAACCGTTTGCCAACAATGGTACTTCTCCCTTGACAAAGAGAAAACCTCTACATGGGAGTCAATAGTAAATGCTTTCGTTGATAGGTACAAGTGCAATACTCAAGTTGAAACCGATCATAGGCAACTTGAGATGCTAAGACAAAAAGAGAATGAAGGTTTTACTTCTTTCTTTAATAAATGGAGGGAAACTTCCACCAAGATGATTAGGGTCCCCACCGAAAAGGAGTCCGTGAGGATGTTTATCAAGAATCTCCAAGAAAAGTATTTAAAGCACTTAAAATATCAACACAACTTGAATACTTTCAAGGCCGTTTATGACATCGGAATTGAAATCGAAGATGACCTCGCAAAGCAAAAAGCTACTAACAATAGTAACCACGGTGGCTGTAAAGGAAAGAAGAGCGACACTCCTTCTTCTTCCGAAAACGCCCACTCTAGTAATAACGTTAGTACCTTTGACCATAATGATGTCTTAGCCATGGACAATCAAGGATCTAAAAGGAAACCCAGGCGAGAGTTTACACCCATTGGAATGACCTACGATGCTGCTTTTGATCGTCTCTATGATCGAGGATTAATCAAACCTATTGGTCCTACCGAGGATCCGACACCAGAAAATCGATCTTCGAGATGGAATCCAAACTCCTATTGCAAGTACCATCGAGGAAACGGTCATACTAATGATGAATGCTACAAGTTTCAAAATCTCATTCAAGATCTCATAGAAGCTAACAAGGTCCCATTGCCTCTAGTTAGCGAGAAGACTGGGTGATGATGAAGCAAATGATACCAGACAAGAGGCGAGCTTCAACGACGAGATTTCGTGACCTCTTTTTTCTATTTCCTTTTTTATTTACTCTTTCCCCAATAAGTCTAGCATAGGCACCTTTTATTTTCTTTTAGATTAATTTTGTAGTTTTTTCCTTTTTCCCTTTTTAATAAAATGAGCATTTATTTCCTTATATATGATCATTTCATTATATTGCATCAAATATAATAAAAAAAATAAAAAAAGAAAAAAAAATCCATGTCGAATTAAGCACAAGGTATACCAATGATTTGAGGCACCCCTTGTAGCCACATCATATCTCCTTTCGCCTTTCTAATTTACAAATCCTTTCTTCATAAACCACTTTGAGCCTCGTCTAACGATAAACCTTTCTTTTTTCAACCTACATCTATCTAACCTTGGGATGGGATGGTGTGCAACTTATGCAATTTTCAAAGAACAAAGCTTGAGTGATTTCAGAAATTCAAAAAATAGTAAAAATAAGCAAAAGCAAAAAAATAAATAAAAGTGTACAAAAGGGCAAGTGTTCCAATGTCTTTGATATGAAAATATCTTCGATATGAACACGTCTCAGATTGCGTCTCTTATCGAATGCTCGAGAAACATGAATGCCAAGTGAGTTATAGACCGCATGATCGAGATTGCCCACACTTATAAAAATGAAATAAATGCTAAAACAAAAGAAAGAGCTAAAAAAAGAGTAGAAAACCTCAAGCATAAAAATACAAATATTCAAAAGCAAGGTTTCACACCTTGGGGGCTTATCTAGGGTCTTGAGCCTTTATCCCCTTCTTCTTCAAACCTTTAGCCTAACCACGTTACAACCCTTAAAAAGACCTTTTTTGAGGTATACACACTTGTGCGAGGTTCGGCTAGAGCTACGTTCGACCTGATTCCTAACGGATACGTAGGCAACCTCACATCGAGGTGCGACCGTAATAAAAATGCATTTATATTCACACTTACACCATGATCATATCAAGGGATCTCCAATGCTCATCCCTATTCACTTAGAGCTAGACTTGGGGGCTTGATCCCTACATCATTAGCTTACCTAGCCTAGGAGTCACCATTATCTGACTCTTCTAAAAATAATATTCTTTCCACACACTTAGCCCTTGCGGCCTAAATTTAGTATCACTTTCACACACATCACAGATACATGACCAAATATACTTCCCTTAGGAACCCTTTGTCATGAAATCTTAACACTGAAGCATGCTTCGTCAAAATCAATCATAATTGTCATTGCATCACGAAGTATGAAGTGCTTAGCCTCCGTGCCTAAGTTACCTAAATACTTTCATCATTGAGTCAACCATTGAGATAGCCTAGGATGGGTTAATCCTTGAACCTTGAGAGATAGTATCAAACAACATTTGACTAAACTCGTTCAACATGCGCCTTTCAAACTTCGCTTCTTCTTTTTCACGTCTTTCTTTTTCGGGAGAAAGTCGGTACCCTCCACAAAAATGACAGAAATTTTTTGCTTTTTTGCATTTTTGAGTCGCATAATCAACACTGTGCACACACGGGTCATGAGTCTAACACATGTGTCATTTCACTTTGAGTCGAGTCAATCTCGAGCCAGTCAATCAACGAGTCAAGTTTATACCTTGAGTCGTGTCAAGTCGATGAGTCAAGCAACATTAAACCTTAGGTCAACCCTAAGATAACATGAAGCCTTAGGTCAACCCTAAGATGGTTAAAGAGATTGACAAAGTTCTATAGTCAAAATAAATACAGGTGCAGCAGAATAGGGAAGACCCTACTCCAATTCTTGGCGCCAGAGATATCTCAGCAACGACAGAGCTCGAAGCCTCCCAGAAAGGTGATTTCGACCTCATGCAGCAATTTCGGGTTCCGTGGTACGCCAGTTAGCCCCTATAAGCAATTTGACATGATTAGTAATCGGCTCGATTACAATCGTAGTAAGTGATTGACCTGACAAAAAATCGTCTCACTTAGCTTAAGCGCCTAAAACACTGGCTCATTACAATCGGTCCAAAAGCAAGCACTTAAACGACAATGTTTCCAAATATGGATTGTCGTGCATTCTTATAAAACGACAAAATTTTCCAAAAAGTGGATTGTCATCCCCAACTGACAATATTTCCAAAAATGGATTGTCGTGCATCTTCTTCAACGACAATTTTTCCAAGATTGGATTGTCATCTCTGGCAAAGTTTCCAAGCGTGGATTGTCGTGCTCCTTCTTTGTTTGGCAAGTTTTTCCAAGTTCGGATTGTCATACATTCATCGGCTCGTTGGCAAGTTTTCCGAGATTGGATTGTCATACACCTAGTTCCCTATGGAAAAATTTCCCAAAGGATTGTTGTAGGTCTCTACTCATCATAAATTTCGGCAAAAGTTCCTCAACGTGGATTTTCTTCAGCAAATGGCAAATTTTCCCGAAGTGGATTGTCGGTCGACTCTTTTTTGCAAATGTTCCAAGACGCGGATTGTCAATTGTGGCAATATTTTCCTAAAAGGATTGTCGCATAGCGTTGGCAAATTTCCAAGGTGGATTGCTTTCAAGAGTTATATTCCAAGATGTGGATTGTCGATCGTAGAAAAATTCTTATGCCAGATTGTTACGAAGCATTGGCAACTTTTCCAAAGATTGGATTTTGGCAAATTTTCCGAGATACGGATTGTCGCTTCATCGTGGCAACATTTCCAAGGATGGATTGTTACGAAGCATTGACAACTTTCCCTAAATCGGATTGTCATACATCATACAAGAGTTGTGTTGGCAACTATTCCCAAAGAAAAGAGGATTGTCATCACAGCAAAAGCACCGACATACCGGTTCACAAGCAGCAAAGCGCCGACGTACTGGCATAGCAAATATTAAAAAGCAGTGATCTTTTCGACGACTATCACAGCGGAAAAAAGGAGCTCTTTGAAGCAGCAAGGTGGCATTCCCTAGATTGTGGAGAGTTGTGACAAACAACTGAAGGTAATTTCGGGCGAAGTTGTCTTCGATCATATTCCCTAGGATGTGGAATATTATCAATGCGGATGAGGATTGTTTCAAGAGAAATAATCTTTGATAGTATTCCCTAGGATGTGGAATATTACCAATGCGGAGGAGGATCGTTTCAGGCGAAGCAATCTTCCAAATTTGGAAGCAGTTACAGGCGTAGCGGTTTTCAAGCGGGATGGCATTCTCTAGCTTGCAGGAGGTCATCAAAACAACAAATCGGTTACTTTCAGAGACGTGTGCTCGACGGTGTAAGATACGTGTTTCTTAACTCTTTTATCTGTTTAACTAATGCTAGTTTTGCAGGTATTGGCGTTACAAGAGTGGTTTTAGGATCGCAGAACGTTCTGAATCATTCTCCGTCCCTATCGATACTTTGACTTTTGTTTTCGAAACTTGCGTTTCTCCAAACTCAGTCAAAGTGGGGGCTTCTGTAGAAACCCATTTGTGTCTCCCCAAAACCAAACCCAGTGATGAGTACCTTTCACGTCGAATCATAATCGAATGAAACGAAAGTGTGGAAAGGTCTAGTGTTGCGGAAAGTTTTTTATTTCTTTTCTCTTCTCTCTGTTTTTGAAAACTTTATTTTAAGAAAACAGCCAATCCAGTTTGGTTGGTCCATGATATGGTTCCAATAATAGTGTAATTGGATGGGGCTTGCAAAGACCTTTCCAACGATATATTATAAGCCCAATTCCGATGAATATTGAGGAAGTTATGACCAATTTACTAAACTGGGCCCGGTTTGAGCTTTATATGCGGCCCAATGATCTAGGGGAGGGCCTAATATGATTTATCATTCCTAATGCAATTAGGAATGGTTTTAGTCTTCTAGATTCTTCTAGAAGGTTCTTTTCATTCGTAATTCAATTAGCATTGATAAGTTGACTTTGTTGACTTTTCAGAGTTTTAATCAAAATCAAATAGCATTTTCGAAGAAATTATATTATTTTATCCTCCAGTACGGTAAACTTATCGGATTTTCAAAAACGCGTTAAAATCAAGCTTGGCGTCCAACCCCAGGCCTTGGCGCCTGGAACCAGGCCTGGCGCTAGCCATTGGCGCCTGGCGCTAGTGCTGGTGCCTGGCGCCAGCTAGCCAGGGTTGGCGCCAGCTCTGTTTCCTGAGCGTCAAACTCTGTTTTGTTAATTTATCTTTTTTGGCTGATTTTCTCTATAAATATCGTATTAAAAACTCCGTTTTGATTCATCAATAATCATCTACATCTATCATTCACCGATTTACACCAATTCTTTTAATTTTCTCTTAATTATTCATCTCTCTCATTCATCTTTCTTCTCTAAACTTGGTTTTCTCATACAAAATTCCGCATTCACAAGATCTAGAAACACCTATCCATATTCGAAGTTGCCTTCGCCCTAGACGTGAAAGGTTTAATTTCTGAGGGTTTGGTCCCAAATCTCTATTTCGATTATTTAATTTAATTGTTTGTTTATTATTTTCCTTGAAGTTACTAACGTGTGTATTTTGTTATTAGAAAGAGGTACGAGGCATTAAAGTAAGTACTTTAATTGATTAATTGATATTATGATGTAGATATCATGTTTACATTGTTATTATGATATTCCTAGTATCATGTCTAGGTTATTTTTAATATTAAATATGATTCCTATGATGCCTTTTATTCTCTTCCTAATATTTATTCATGTCAGTATCATGTTAGGGTTAAAGATTTGATTTTTATTGCTTAGTGACATGCTAGGGTTTGTTATTAATCTTGTTAGTATCATGCCTAGGATCTTGCTATGTTTATTATGCTTTAATATTAATGATAACACGATATTATACACGATTTATATGTGATATTTGGTCATGTTTTATTGTGTTTTCTTCATTCTCCTAATCTTTTTGAGCTATTATTCTTCCTATTTCGATACTACTCTTCTCGGTTTGTTTGTTTTTGTTTTTATAAGAATAGGGCTCTATTTGCATGGAATTTATTTTGATCACCAGATATTTCTTTATATGGAGCGTTTCTAGCACCAATGGAGCATCAATGGAGCATTTTGGCAGCCTACTCCACAGCTTGGTTGTGGCGTGCAACCTTATGGCCACAACCTGGTTGTGGGCGTCCATTATTGGAGCAAAGGAGAGGCGAAGACAGCCCGCTCCACAGCCTGGTTGTGGCGGTTTTCTTCATGCCACAACCCACCTGTGGCAGCTCGTTTTGGGCAGCGTTTAGGAGTCCTATTAAGATAGAAATACCTAGTTTTATGAGAGGATATAAATAGGTTTTAGATAATCTTTTATTTATTATTTTTTATCACTTTTTCAGATATTATTTTTAGACTTCTTTTTGGGGTATTACGTTCTTCCATATTATTTTCTAGGGTTTTGCTTTCAAGATTCAAGATTTCATAATTAATTCCAAGTATTGATTTCTTCTCTCAATTCTTTTATTTTATTATTGTTAATTATGTTTTCTTTATTGATTATAGTTCTTGATTTCATTAATATGTGTGAGTAGTTTCCCTATTCCAAGATCTAGCGGAACCCGAATATGATTAATGCTTGATTTAATTCTTTAAATTCTCTAATGATAATTGCAATTGATATGCTTAATTGATTGTGCTCATGCCAATACTATATTAGGAATAATTGGTATTGTTATTAATCCATTGTTTTAATCGCAACGGGAGTTGGGTTTTGACGGGTTTGAATAAATCAATTAAGGGTTTGAAGTTCATCACGGGAGTAGTTGAATGGATGATTAGGAAGTTAGAGTAATGTGCTCAAAGTCTTTAATTTACATGATTCCACGGAAGTAGGCTTGATTGTGATTAGGGAAGCCATTGATAACTCGGGAGAGACCATTGGTAATATTCAGGGATTACTTTTCCTCTTTAATCAATTGAATTATATGTTAGGGGTAGAACTATTATTGCATTAATTGTATTCGTGGTAATGCTTGATCTTGAATGTTTTTCTTATTTGATTATCATTTTTTTAGTTTAATTGTCGTTCTTGATATTTAGTTATTAATTCTCAATTATTTGATTTGGTTACTTGCTTAGTATTTACTTGAGTCTATTTAGTTAGTTGAACCATAGTCTCTTGGGATCCGACCCTTGCTTGCCCGTCTACATAGTAGTGGTCTAGTTAGGTTTATTTTTGTTAGGTACGCGACACGCCTATCAATTAACATGAACATGATTATGATTATAATTGTTATAATTTATGATGATTATAATTATTGTCATGATATTGATTATTATTATGTTGCTTGATTTATTGTTATTGCTTGATCGCCTTTTATTGCATGTTAAAGGGAATTTGTACTTGTAATCACGCTTAATAAGATATTTAACAATCTTGTTAGGGTTAATATGATTATAATTCAAGTGATCGCCAATAATAGTTTTATTTGTGCATTAAATTCAACCAACATAGATTAAACAGGTTTAGGGTTAATCCTATTGATTGCATGTTAGTCAGAAAGCGCACATGAATACAATCAGAATAAAGTAGAGGCCTATTATTAGGGCAGGTTCAATCTCTTTTAGGTTGGATTTGTACCATCATCCCCGAACCCTTATTTGGTTCATGACCTTATGGAGTTGACGATCTCTTGGATCGTTAAGGGGTGTAACCTTCATCCTGTGAACGGTTTACAAGTTCCTAAAACTTGTTGGCGACTCTTTTGCTCTATCTTCTTCCTTTTTGGACGCCACCGTACTTTAGTGTATGATCACAGTGGGGTTCAAGCTAGTGGGATTTTAAAGGCTTGAAATTATTCCCTACAGTTATGCATCGACAAGCGTAATAAAAGAGACAGGTGAAGTAAAAAAGTATAGAGGAAGTATAACTTTTCCTTTGTATGTTTTCTTCTACATATAGTTTTCCTTTAACGGTCAATTTTTTTCTTAAAAGTCAATAAGAAATTTTGCTTTGCATGTATCACCTATCGACGAATGGTTAGCTGCTAATTAATATAGTAAAACCTTTAAAATTTAGTGTGAATTACTAACAAGATTTACCAACCTTTAAAATACCCTACTAGTATTTTGATTTAACCACCTTTTTTTTTTTTTTTTTTTTTTTTTTTTAAATAATCTCTCTGTTTCATAATGTTAGTTTCATATTGGAATCAATTATATAAAATAATAAAAGAAGAATACTTGGAATCTAACATTAAAGTACAAAATAATTCATAATTAGTTTACTTTATTTAAGTTTTTTGATTTTTTTTTTCTTTTTTGGCAAAGCATAAGGAATAATGTGTAATTCAAAGTAGAGATTTCCCTACTTAGAGTCATGTCTCAATCCACAACCAATTAATTCCAAATAATTAAGTTAAGAATAAAACATATTCAATATGGGTAGATCTTCTTAAAATGCCCAAAATAGTATATGGGACTAACATTATAAAACGGAGAAAGTATTTTTATGCCCTAAATTATACCCTAGTAAATACCAAATTGGCAAATTGCCTATATACATAAGAAGCAACTTTCCATGTTCTGGGAAATTTAATCATTACGTACATGAACCTAAACTTTTAAGAAATAAATCATCAATCGATTGAATTTTCATTCCTTTTCCTCTTTTACTAGGTCAAGTTGTTGACCCTTATGAGGTTTTGATGATGATGTTAAGAATTGAGCAAACTTCCTTTTAATAAGGATTTTCTAGTGTTGTGATGTTTGCAGGTTCAGTAGGCGCTGAGGGATGAAGTAGGAACTGGGACAAAGGAACTTTAGAAGATTCATAAGGACAAGTAAAAGACAGAAGAAGAGTTCCAGCAATGGAACTTCCCGAAGTTTCTCAACAGGAACTTCAAAACAGGTTGTAACGACCTGGTTCCGGTGTAATGTTGGGGCAAGCCTCAATAATCAAGGATCAGTGCAAAGATCGAGATATCAACCGAAAAAGATGGACTTCATAACTTATAGTTTTATAAAAGATAAGTTTGTTTTTGTAGGTTGATGTAAGCATATTAATGGTTGTTATGCATGGAACTTATTAGAAATCAGATAAAGCTTGGCAAGCTAATTAATTCGTAAAAGATAACTTTAGTTTTATGAAAAAGTACTTAATTGATTTTATCTTATAAAATTTGATTTAACTTGGTTTTATCTTTTTCATAAAATCCTATCTTTTAATTAAAACGAATTTGATAAGATTTGGTTTTTAAATAAAACGAAATTAAATCTGTTTGGTTTCGGTTTTTAAAGAGATAAGATTAGATTTCAGTTTAACTTATCTTGTTTACGAAAACCTTACTTTGTGAGTTGAAGGACCTCTATAAATATAGAAGAAATTCAGTGAAGTAAAGTGAGAGTTTTTAAGCGTGAAAACCACTTAGTGCTTAAGAGTAAGTTTGCCAAAGGTTTAAGCTTTATCATTTTGATTTCGGGTTTCATGTGTAGCTTTCCATTTATGTGTTAGAGTGTGTCTTTGTGTTGTAATTAGTTTTGGGGTGAGGTTGTGAATTCTCTTAAATTCACGTTTGAGTGTATGAGTTTGAATTCTCTAAAATTCGAGTGGTAGTCAATCACCCCGAGTGTGTCTTGGGTTGCACAGTGGGAAAAAGGAACCTGAGTGTGTCTTAGGTCGAGAAAGGAACCTGAGTGTGTCTTGGGTCGAAAAAGGTGTCTGAGTTTGACTTAGGTCTGATAGGATAGGTTCTTATCAATTAGCAAATGTCTTAGGAGGAACTTGCGAAGCAAAGGTCTGTGTAATAGGTTGTACTAGGAGAGTTGCCTATTATAGTGGAATTTGTTTATAAGTCCCAATAGGGCCGAGGTTTTACTTCCAGTTAGGCACTGGATGGTTTCCTCGTAAAACTTGTTGTGTGCTTTAAGTTCATTTATGTTTTTATTGTTTATTTCCGCATAAGTTCTGCGATTGGAACCTACTACCATTCACCCCCCCTCGTAGTAGTTCATCTAAACTAACAATTGGTATCAGAGCAGGTTCTCACGAAGTTACAATCAACTTGTAGAGTAAAGTTCCTGAAGAGATGAATGCTCACGAGAAACTTGAAGAAGGGTATTCTACCCAAAGACCATCAATGTTCAATGGCAAGTTTTATTCATACTGGAAGAATAGAATGGAGATATTCATCAAAGCTGAAAATTGCCAAGTATGGAGAGTCATTGAAAGTGGTGACTTCGAGGTAACGAAAACCAATGCAAACAAAGAGGTAATCCCTAAACCACTAGCCGAATTTGATAAAGAAGATTATGAAAAATATGAGTTAAATGCTCAAGCAGTAAAAATATTGCATTGTGGACTAGGACCTCATGAGCACAATAGAATCATGGGTTGTAAGTCTGCAAAGCAGATTTGGGATTTACTGCAAGTAACACATGAAGGAACGAATGAAGTTAAACGTTCCAAAATTGACTTACTAATGTCAAAATATGAAAGATTTGAAATGCTACACAAAGAATCCATTCAGGATATGTTCACTAGATTTACTAACATTGTCAATGAGTTAGAATCTTTAGGCAGGTCCATACCCATTGATGAACAGGTAAGGAAAGTCCTTAGAAGTCTTCCTCAAGATGAGAGGTGGAGATCCAAGGTCACTGCTCTGCAAGAATCCAAGGACTTCACTAAGTTCAACCTTGAACAGCTCAATGGTTCCCTGCTCACTCATGAACTTCATCTTGGAGCAAACTCTGAAAGTTCCAAGAGCCTTGCTCTAAAGGCTTATGAATCAAACGACTCTGAAAATGACGATATGGAGACTGCCATGCTTGTGCGGAGGTTCAGGAGAAAGCTAGGAAAAAGAGGAGAAAAGAACAGACGAGGACAGCCAAGTTCCAAAGAGTTCAAATGCTACAGATGCGGTTCCAAAGAACATCTTCTCAGAGACTGCCCTAATCCTAAGGAGGAAGAGTAAACCAACTACAAAGTCAAGGAACAGAACAAGTATTACAAATCATCATTCTCCAAGGAAGATGTAAAAAAATCCATGATGGCTGCATGGGGAAACTCTGATTCAGAAGATGAAGGAGAAGGAGAATCCGTAGAAGAAACAACCAACTTGTGTTTAATGGCTAAAGCAGATGATGAAGCTCGTCTGAAGGAACTTGAATCTGAGGTATGGTATGACTATCGACAACTCAAACATTTAAATAAAGAAAATCTTATGGACATTATTCTGGAACTTCAAGAGGATTGTAAAGAACTAAATAGGTCGAAGTTCCAAACTGATCAAGCTTTAAAAATCCACAAAGAACATAGTGAATGGGTCGATAATATGAAAACTGATGTTCAAACTAGATTCTTTGATTTATATGATAAAAATGTCCTTCTAAAAGAACAAGTTGAAAAACTAAAACATGACAATATTCTGTTAAATATAGAGCTAGCCCAGCTAAAACTTGGAATTGACTTTCCTGACACTGAAGTTCCTATTGCAAACCAACTTTTAAATTTTGAGAAATTAAAATCAGATTTGGAAGAAGTTAAAATAAAAAATTAAACCTTGGAGGAGGAACTTGCTAAAGCCAGGAAAGGCAAAGAAGTGATTAATAATGGAATTCCATCTTGGATAGCTAATGCTCCAAACAAGAATAAAGAAGGACTAGGATATAAAAAGAAGTCTATTCTAGGAGAAATAGGAAGTATGTAGATCTACCCAGTCAAAAACTATGTTACTATTGTGGTAGTACAGGACATCTTCGAGCTGCATGTCCTAAGAGATTTAAAGATACTCTTAAGAATACTGAGCATGCTGAACAGGTCTAAATGAAGAAATATGACTCTTCTTCCAAAACAGTGGATCCCTTATTATGGCACAAACGATTTGGCCATGCTAGTTTTTCTTTGCTTGATAAACTTAGGTCGAAAGAACTTGTGGAAGGACTTCCATCTATCAAGTTCCTAAAAGATAAAGTCTGCAGTGCATGTCTTAAAGGTAAGCAGACGCGAATATCTTTTAAAACTAAGAATATGGTAAGCACCACAAAACCATTGGAACTTATCCATATGGATTTGTGTGGTCCTATGAGGATACAAAGCAGGAGTGGAAAAAGGTATGTGATGGTTATTATAGATGATTTTTCCAGATATACCTGGGTTTTCTTTCTTGTAAGCAAGGATGATACGTTTGATCACTTTGTTGCCTTTGTGAAGAAAGAACACAGAAGAACAGGTCATCAATTAGTCCACCTGAAGTCAGATCATGGAACTGAGTTCGAAAACTCAAAATTTGATGAGTTTTGTGATGAACATGGAATGGATCACAACTTCTCTGCTCCCAGGACTCCACAACAAAATGGAGTGGTTGAACGGAAAAAAAGAAGCTTGGAAAACATGGCAAGAACTATGCTGATTTCCAGTGGACTGCCTAGGAACTTCTGGGCAGAAGCAGTAAACACAGCATGTTACATATTGAATAGAGTTTCTATTCGAGCAATAACCAACAAATCGCCTTATGAGCTAATGAAAGGAAGAAAACCAAATATCTCTTACTTTAGATCTTTTGGTTGCAGGTGCTTTGTACACAATAATGGGAAGAGAAACTTGGGAAAGTTTGATGAAAGGAGTGATGAGGCTGTATTCTTAGGATATGCCTCAAATAGTAAAGCTTATAGAGTTTACAATAAAAGAACAATGTGTGTTGAAGAGTCTGTACATATAATTTTTGATGAAACTGACTATGTGATTGATGTACAGGATGATGATGATGATTTCGAAATAGGGTTGGTAAGAAGACATGACCCTGATGAGGAAATAACTGCATCCATGAAGCAGCAAGACAAGAATTCTGTAGCTGAAAATCAAACAGAAACTGAAACAGAAGTTCCTCAAGAGGAACATCCAGAGCCTGATAATCCAGAATCTGAAAATCCAGAGCCACTGAATCAAGAGATAGAAGACAATGGTGTTGAACCAGAAAGATTGTATCCAATGAAAGATTTACCCCTAAACGTCGGAAACATAAAAAATCTCACCCAGTGGACATGATTATGAGTGACATAACCAAAGGAACTCAGACTCGGTCTCAACTAAGGAACTTCTGTGCATTTTACTTATTCCTATCTACCATGGAACCAAAGAACTGTGATGAAGCCTTACAAGATGCAGACTGGATAATAGCAATGCAAGCTGAATTAAGTGAGTTTGAAAGAAACAAAGTCTGGCACCTAGTTCCTAGACCGGAACACCAAAAAGTCATTGGACTAAAGTGGGTGTACAGAAACAAGCTTGATGAACATGGAATAATTGTGAGAAATAAGGCTAGGCTGGTTGTCAAGGGGTACAATCAACAAGAAGGCATAGACTTTGATGAGACATTTGTACCAGTTGCCAGGTTAGAAGCTATACACATTCTTATTGCTTTTGCAGCTTTTATGGATATTAAGCTGTTCCAAATGGACGTCACATGTGCCTTTTTAAATGGTTTATTAAAAGAGGACGTCTATGTGGAACAACCTCCTGGATTTGAAGATCCAGAATTCTCAAATCATGTCTATAAACTTGATAAAGCTCTCTATGGGCTGAAACAAGCACCAAGGGCATGGTATGAGAGATTGTCCAAGTTCCTATTAGATAATGATTTTAAAAGAGGTAAAATAGACAAAACATTGTTTTTGAAATCTAAAGGAACTGACATTTTAGTTGTACAAATATATGTAGATGATATTATTTTCGGTGCAACTAGCGAATCTTTGGTAAAGTATTTTGCTGACCTTATGAGTGGTGAGTTCGAAATGAGCATGATGGGTGAGCTAAACTTCTTTCTTGGATTGCAAATTAAGCAAACTGAGAAAGGAATAATGATTCACCAGCAAAAGTATGTGAAGGAACTCATAAAGAAATATAAGATGGAAAGTTCCAAAACTATAAGAACACCTATGGGAACTAACATCAGACTGGATGAAGACACAGCTGGAACTTGTATAGATCAGAAGATGTATAGAGGTATGGTAGGTTCCTTATTATATCTAACTGCTAGTAGACCTGACATATCGTTCAGTGTAGGCTTATGTGTAAGGTTCCAAGCCAATCCAAAGGAATCTCATCTTAAGGCAGTCAAGAGAATGCTTAGGTACCTCAAAGGAACTGATGATTTATGTCTCTACTATCCAAGAAATGAATCAATCGATTTAGTTGGATACAAAGATGCTGACTATGCAGGTGATCTAGTGAATAGAAAGAGCACATCAGGTATGACTCAATTTCTTGGACCATGCTTAGTTTCACTACAGGGTAATTAGCGACGGCCAATGTAGTTGCAAATCCGTCGCAAAAATGGATTTGCAACGGATTTGCGACTACTTTGGTTCGTTGCCAAAGACCTCGTCGCAAATCCATTTTTGCGACTAATTTTTGGACAGTCGCAAATTTAGCGACGGATTTGCAACGCCTTTGCAACTACCATTTAGCGACTAACTTTCAAATTTTAGCAACTAAATTATTGTCCGTCGTAAAATATTTGCGACGGATTAGCAACTACTTAGACCAATGTTTTAGGACTACTTTTGCGACGGATTAGTGACTACAAGACCAAACTTTTGCGACTACAGAGACTAGTTTAATTGCGACGGATTTGCGACTATTGAGACTAATGTTTTTTTGCGACGGATTAGCAACTACATACGAGACCAAATTTTTGCGACAAAACTAATTATTTGTGACAGATTAGCGACTACTGAGACTAATGATTTTGCAACTAACCAATTAGTCTCTAAACCAAATTTGCAGTCGCTAAATATTTGCGACTAACTATCAATATTTGAGACCATAATTAAGCGACAACCAATATTAATCACAAAGCAAAAAAGGTACCCACGCATAAATTCAAATAACCAAAATGTTAATTTTATTCAAATATCCAAAATATCAATCAATTTTGTATCAATGTATTAAAAAACAATATTTAACTTATAAGACTAATTGTTCCAAAAGTCACCTCCCATATAAAAAAAAAGCTACTTCAAACAAGAATTAATGACAATGTAAAAGACCAGTTGTTCATAAAATTACCACCAAGAAAATAAAAATCACTTAGTTGTATCACGAGAGCGGGTGACTGCAGGCGTAGGAGGCTTATAAGGACGGTAAACTTGTTTTACAAGTGATGACATTTCCTGCAATGTTTTTTGCATAGCTAATTTTTCCTTCTTCCATGTAGCTTTTTCGATCTCATGATTTTCGACGAATTCCTTAGCACATTTTAAGCTCTCTGCCGCTATTTTTTGGCTTTCTTCTACCTTGTTATGGTTTTCTTCCGCCATCTTCTTTAGTTCTTCAACTTGAGAACTTAATTGAGAAATCATGGAAGGAGTGGAAGATGATGCAGTAGATTGAGAAGTAGGATCACTCTTGTAATACATTTGTGAAGCACTCCCTAAACCGTAGACTTTTCCTTTCTTTTGCCCACCTACAACCTCCAAGTAGACTTTGTCGAAGTTCATCTCAATTCCTTTGTTCTTATATTCCTCAAGTTTTTCCATATATTCTCCCTGCATTAAAATATGTATTAGTAGCTATGATCTCAAATGTTAAAACTTTAATAAACTAAATACATTTTTAAAAAAAAAAACAACTATAATAAAAATACAAGCAATGACTCGGGACATCGTCCGGGATAAAAACTTGTTTGGACTTCTAAAACACAATTTAATTTAATTGCTTTAGAGCAGCTAATAGAGTATTACCCATCAATGATGCAAGAACATGAATACAAGTACAGTCAGAGTTACCTCTTAATAGATGTTCCAGATTACAAAGGTACAACTATTGGGAACAGTGGATCATGGGTATTTTTATTATAGTTGTTTTTTTTTTAAATAAAAAAGGTAACACTTATAGCAAAATAATTTATGTAAGCAGTTATTAGTAAAAATTTCGGCAGATTCTCCTTTGTAAATTGAAGAATCCCCTCCTATAGGGTATGGCTTCAAAATAAACCTGTCTCAATTCACATTGTGCCATACCACATTAATCATATGATTAATGCCGGCAAATCATTCTCATCCTCCAACTCAATCACACAAACAAATAAACAATCTATAATATCTCCAAACATTAACTACCACATTTTTTTTTTTTTTTTGTAATCTTAGCAAAATATAGAAGTATACTCATACCATGACTTTTTGAGACTTGTCTCCCATCAATTCAACTTCATCATTGCCCACACAAACAGAATGAGTGCTCTCATATACTTCAGCAGCCGTTGGTAAAATTCCATCCTTTTTCTTTGCCTTGTATTAGAAGAAGTTGTTAGCACTAAAAAAAATACAACAAAAAATAGGGGACATAGACTACAGAGCAATTGTAATAAAGACTAGTTATTGTCATCTCTTAGTGGCTAAAAATTTTCTACTTGCTTCAATCTTATATAAAATCACAAGTTAGCTGCTAAAATCATACACTTACCATTTTTTTAACCATTTGAGGAGTAGATACGCTACCTTGGCGATGGCCAGGGTCAAACTTCTCTAATGTTTGGCCAGATAACCGATTATCTCTTGCTTGGTTAGAACGTTTCAGAAAATCAGGATGCTTACGCTTATTTATGAATTCAGCTCGAACAGTGTCAGTCATGAAACTAACTTCCTTATGGAGAGGCATTTTGTAAACTTGGTTCAATGTGCCCCTAAGTCGGTCCCCAGCTTTTTTGTCAAATTCTCTCCTAGCCTTAGCATCGAACTCAGTTCTCCAAGTATATGTACGCTGCACATAATTAACATGTAAAGCTTATAATTTTAACTCAAAATAGCATATTATACATATATAATTTTATTTCTAATTTATAAACAAGATTTTGATGGGAGAGTTTAAGCTTATGGAGAGTTTAAGATTTTGATACAAAAACAGTCTATAACAAAAGAAGACACTTCTACATATATAAACAAGCAGCAAAGAGCCAGCATACAACTTCCTGTATCCAGTAAGCTACAACATCTTTATATAGACTCATGCATGCCAGACATGCTCATTAGTAACAACGTAGATGTAGTTAGGCACCTGAATTATTTCTGTTCCCTTGGAAAGGAAACTGGAAAAGAACTGTAAAATACTGATTAGAAAACCACTTGATGGGAAACAAATATAGTGCCCATCATACCATAACAATACAAACTAAAACGGGAAGATAAACTTTTGAAATTGATCAAACTTATTACTAAGTTGTGAGGGCTAAGCAGCTTGCAAAAGCATTGTTCTTAGGATTTCTATCTAACTTCTAAGAGAATCTGGTTCAACAGCATAAGCAACCTCATTATACAAGAGTTTCAAATCATTACCTCAAGCTACCAGTAAACCCTTAGCTAGCAACACGTTCGTGGCTGCATTATTTCAGAAACGTGTTATTTCACACATGGAAAGGATGCTCAAGGTTGGTCTGTGCTGTGTGCACTTAGATAACAAGAAAAGACTTATTATTAAGGAAGTACTTAAGATGCTAAAAGGAGAATTGCAGGTGCCTGATTTATCAGCTAAGAGGCCGGATGTGATGTTTTGAGCATCCTATCATGGGGCTTCGAAAAAGATAGTGAATGCTAGAGTGGAGGTACTCAGATTTTTGGAATGAACTAGTTTAGTTTACTTGCTATTACTTCTATATGTTGGCAGTGTATTGAATAACGATTGATGATGGTAGTAACTTGTTTCAAACTTCTGAACTTTATAAGTATAATACACTTTGTGTGAGACATTTGTCATATTTTAGAATTCACCCAACAAAACCCTGCTTGAATATTGTAGGTGGGATTATCTACAGTTGTCCTATTAGTTTCAGTAAAAACATTTATTTCAGAAACGTGTTGTTAGCAACCGTTCGTGGCTGCATTATTTTTTCCTTTTCTACTGTACACTAAAATGGCTATGCTTCTCAGACTTCTAGCCTAGTTTCCAAACACACAGGTTTCAAGCTGCCCAGTCTGCTGCACAAGTTCAGGCATATTTAATATCTGGCCCTATACCTTCTGAGCTTAGCACCCTCAAAAAGTTGGATCTCTTGTTGCTACAACATAACAATTTCACATTCTCTATCCCTGAATCATTGTCCCAGCTGAAATCACTAAGCATTCTCGATTTATCTAATAACCAGTTGACAGGAAACATTCCTGAGAACCTATCTAAACTACTTCCCAGCACTATCAATTTATCATATAATCATCTTTCTGGTCCTATTCCGCTCTCACTAATGACAGGAAGCTTGGGAGAAAGCTTCTCAGGTAATCCAAGGCTTTGTGTTGAATCACATACAGATCCATCGTATAAAAACTTTTCAATCTGTCAAACTCATGAGCAGAAGCGATCAATTTGGTTATGGATCACAGTGGCCTCAGCTATAGGTCTTTCACTAGTTGCAGTTGCACTAGTTAGATACTAAGCCATAGTTAGGTTTGAATTCATCTTGCAACTCAAGTGCTGTAAAAATCTATATCTGTAAAAATGGCATGCATGTATCTTCTCATGAGGAAGTTCAAGGCCCTTTACCACCTTTTTAGTGTCATAGTACGTCTTGGACATTGAATTCTCATCAGGAATTACTTCACTAATGAGCGATGAAATACTATCGACACATCTATGGGGCAAGTTGTATTCACACTTCAAGCTCGTAATCCTTGAAGCCATCTCTAAAACAGATAATCGACTTCCTTCATACAATGGTTTTTGTGCGGCCGCTAACATCTCAAAAAACTTCTTAACTTGAGGATTAGGTTCTTCTTCAACATTCCGAATATCTTCATGCAATGGATCACCATCAACTTGACCAAATGCATCAATAATCATGTCAACATACGGATCCGATGGCTCATCAGATGCTTTTAAAGAATCAAAATCCTCTCCATGACAAACCCATTCATAGTAGTCATTAAGAAATCCTTTTTTATACAAATGCTCTCTAACACTTTCAACATCTAAAAAAGGAACATTTTTACACTTTGAACAAGGGCATCTAATCTTTGAAGATTCTTGAAAATCACGGTGTTGTTTAGCAAACTCAATAAACCCTCGCACGCCAATTGTGAACTCTTTTTTTAGTAGTCGACCTTCTAATCTCTCATACATCCATTTTCGATTCAATTTCTCCATGATCCTAACTGCTAAACGACATTGTTAATCATACACACATATTCATTGGGTGGGAAAACATAAATATAGAGAAACCAAAAAAAGAAACTTAATAGGAACAAAAAAAAAAAAAGAAACTTAATGCATCAGTGTATGATATCCACGATTTGCATATGCTTATAGTGAAACAAGCAGAACAAAACTATGATAGGTACAACTCAATATATTTTACCAACTTAGGGAACAAAATTTCAGAACAGCGGAAACTACATACATCAAAATATGAAGCAGCATAAATATGAGAATAGGATATCTAGTGTTAAGGAAAAATATTAGAAAAATAATCTAAAAATATTATATAAGGTTTTAAGTCAGTTTTTGTCAAGTGGTACAGCCGGAAAATCTGAAAAACATGGTATGCTAGTAAGGAGTTGACAGTGTCTTTTCTAATTACATTTTTGAGTTTCAACATGTTTCTATACAGGTCTACTCTTTTAAATAAAAATCATGAGAAATATATATATATTTCTATAACTATTATACTATGTACTTACACCTCATTTTTTGTTGATCTCTCTCTCTCACTCTAAAAAAAAAAAAAAAAAAAAAAAATTCTCCAATGGAGAATTTGGTAACATGGGCACGCTAAAATCACTTGATATGATAAATTATTATCTGAGAAACACATATTTAAACTGATGCCCCGTCTGTTTTGCTGATGATATAATTTGACTATGTGAAGCACTACAATCAAAGGTGGACATTTCATTTTCAATCTCACACTCAAATCTATGGTGTAGGACCATTAATTATGAGTAAATTCAAGTCAGATTCATATACAATTACATAGAAAACTAAAGCAAAGGACCATGAACACAAATTACAAATTGTATGATTTATAGCCTTGCATACAAAGATTTTCAGCATGACTTATCACTTATCAGTCACACACAACAGATTTAGTAATGAAATACCCACCATAATTTGCAGACCAATTACAAATTTTCATCCAACAAATTCATATTTACAAAAGAATTAGCAGCAAGGCCAATATTCAGATTGTTAAGGGTTTGGTTATTGTTGACAAAAATCAAAATATATTCCCAAATTCCCAAATAAAATTGGGAAAATTGCAGAAAAACAGTTTCTATTTCACTTTATTTTATTCCTAATTTATTTATTTTGTTATTTATTTGATTTTATTTACTTGTATAGTTTTATTTAATTTTTATTAGTTTAGTGTTATTTCTCTTTTTCTATTTCACTTTATTTTATTCCTAATTTATTTATTTCATTTTTATTTGTCTTGATTTCTCCTCGGTTTTGTGTTTAGGGTCCCGGGTTTCATGTCAAGTGAGTTTGGAGATCGGGGACGAGTGAAAGTGTGTGCAATTCTTTACTTTGATGGTTGCTGCCCACCTCTTATCCATCACCCCACCTTCTTAACCTCCACCACACCAATTCCCGTGCTCCCTCTCGCACACAGCAGCCCACCAAAACCTTGCTGCAACTACCAACCACATCAGCCCACCAAAACCAATCAACATCCCCTGCTCCCTCTCCTTCACTCACGCATCAAGCCATCAACCACCACGCATTCCAGCCTTACCACCAACAACACCACACATACCAGCACCAACCACCGCCAAAACCGCCAGCATCTCCTAAAACTAATTAGCCACGCACTTCTCAGCCCACCAATTTCATCCATCATCCACCAGAGCAACCCCAACTGCTACAGCAACAGCAGCCGCACCACCACAGCCCAAACCAGCCACGCAATCACACCTCAATTCTACCACCATCACCCAATTGCAGCCGCACCACCACCTTCACACGCAGCCGCAACAACAACCCAATTATCCCCTGCTCCAATTCACCTCGCAACAGCCCCTGCTCACCCTCACCAACACCAGCAGCCACCCAAACCAAACTAAAATCACCACAGCAGCCCCTCACCAACACCACCGTCAACAACCAGCAACAATTAAGCAATTCGACCCCTCAATTAAGCAAAATTTACTCACAATTTGCATAATCATTAACCAAATTTCACGAAATAAGGTTAGTCCAATTGCGCAAAAAGCCAGCCACACATGATTCAATTATTCGTTACTAAGAAAAACTAAAGTAGCTCGATTGAAATTTCAGAAAAGGATCCAAATAAGCCTTAATTAAGCACACATAATTGAACCCAATCTCGACAAAACGGAATTCTACCACCACGATTTCACTAATCAAAAGCATGAGTAAAAACCTAATACATCAAAAGCAAAATTAAGCTTATGAATTAGAAAACAAACCTTAAATTGATGATCAGTGGAGAACGTAAATTGCACTACAATAGAGATTCAGCGCACGAAAATAGGTATAAATTTGATATTTTTTTAGGAAGAGCAGTAAAGAGAAGAGTATGTAAAGAGAAATAGGGATAAATTGCACTACAATAAGGAGTTATAGTTCTTTTTTTTTTTTTGGCGGCAACAACTTTATTATACTAAGGGTTTTCTTTAATTCTTTCTTAATAAATTAAAAAAAAAAAAAGTAGCGACAACCGTGTTAGTTGCAATAGTAGTGCAATTTTTAGAAAAAAAATGATTTCAAAATTATTAACACTGGCAACTACAATTTAGTCGCAAATTATTATAAGAGTGTCGTAAATTAGCGACTGCATAGCAACTATTATAAAATCGGTTGCAATTTTTTGCGACTACTCGTCTATTTCAGTTGCAAAAATACTTTTAGCGACTGATTATTATGGTAGTCGCAAAAATCAGTCGCTAATTAGTGACCGCATAGCAACTACTGCAAAATCGGTTGCAAAATTTGCAACTACTCGTCTTTTTCAGTCGCAAAAATATTTTTTGTGACTAATTATTATGGTAGTCGCAAAAATCAGTTGCTAATTTCCCTTTTTCTTGTAGTGTTTCTTGGGGTTCCAAGAAACAAAATACAGTTGCTTTGTCCACAGCAGAAGCTGTATATGTAGCTGCTGCAGCTTGTTGTTCACAGATGTTGTGGATAAAACAACAAATATATGACTTTGGTTTAAAATTTGAATGCGTTCCAATTTATTGTGACAATACTAGTGCTATCTGTATATCAAAAGATCCAGTTCAACATTCTAAGGTTAAGCATATCCACATTAGACACCATTTCTTAAAGGATAATGTGGAAACAGGCAATATATATTAAGTTAGAATTTTGTCCTACTGATAATCAAATTGTTGATATTCTAACTAAGCCTTTGAGCAGAGAACGCTTTGAGAACACGAGACTGGAACTTGGGATGATCAAGCTGAATTGATTGCAACTGAAGTTCCCAAATATGGTATTGTCAATTACAGGATCAATTAGGAGAATAAAACATCTATCACAAACTTGGTGTGATAAACATAACGGGAATGTCACCGTTGGTAAACTCTTGGAGGTTAGTGCAATTAACACTTATTTAAACTGTACATATTATTTAAGGCAATGTAGACATGTATATGACTTGTTCCATGAATTTTGATTTTAAAATTCTGTTTTCAAGAAAAATTATCTTCTGGAAAATTCTCTATTAAATAAAATGTGAAAAGATAAGTCTTGAATTAAAATTTCATCCAGATTAATCTTCAAAACAAGATAAAATTCATTGTTCCTAAAACTAACCCTTCAACTTCAAAGCATCGTCTCGCGTATTTACTCTCCTATAAATACTCACCCAAACAACTCCACTAACTCACAGTCACATCAAATTAAACCTCTCAAACTCTCTCAACCACAAAATTTTTACAGCTAAACTACAATCAACCATGGCCGATGAAAACCCTAAGAAACAAGAAGCTCAATCACCCACCAAATCTGCTAGCTCACAACCAATTAACCTGGAACCTCCTATTGAATTACTTCACACCTCATCAGAACCTAAAAATACCAAGCCAAAAGCCGTTGAAGAAACCGCTACATCTTCTACCACAAGCCTCCCAAATTTCCTCGGTCGAATTGCCGAGTGGAAGAAAAGAAAAGCTGAAAAAACGGAGAAATCGCAAGATGAGCAAATTCGTGAAATAGAGGACGAACCTGAAGAGGCAAAAGATGTTTCTGAGGGGGAAGAAGATGATAAAGCTTTGAAAAGTCAAGCTGACAGGTATGTTGTAGGCTATAGAATAGATGATGCATGGTGTAGAATGGTGAATTTCGAATTTCTAGATCTACTTAAGTTTCAGGGTTGGGATTTCTTGTTTACTGTGAAAGCAAAAAACTATCTGTATCCTCTGGCTATGGATGAATTTGTTAAGGAATGTGAATTTGAAGATGGTGTGTGTTATAGCAAAGTGAATGGTGTTGTTGTTGAATTTGATGCTGCTAGACTAGGAACTCTGCTTCAAGTTCCATGTGAGGGGTTTGATACTTATATGAAAGGGGCTGTAACTGTGAAGGTGGCAGGGCATACTAAAACTGAAATAATTGATTATTTGGGTGGTAGGAAGGGTGTAAGTGTCATGAATCACAATGATCTTTCTCCGTTTCACAAACTGTTATTTAACTTGGTGAAAAAGTCCTTGGTTCCAAGGACTCAGAAGAAAAATGAACTGTGCTACTTAGATATGGCCTTAATCTTTTGCATGTCCAAAAGAATCAAAATTAATTTCCCAGCAATCATGCTCCAACACTTAGAGCACTGTAAAGAAAAGGAATTAAAAATAGGTTATGCTGCAATTCTTGCTTCTGTGTTTGAAGATTTGGGTGTGAAATTGAAGGAATTTTATGGGCACATGAGGGAGAAAGGAGAAAATGTGATAAATGAAACCACTCTGAGGGGATTAAGCCTGGCTGTTGTGAGGAGGAAGTGCCTGAAGTATGAAGCGCCGAAGAAAAAAGGAAAGGAAGAGGAATCACAGCTAAGAGGTCCTGTTAGGAAGAGCAGAAGGCTCTCAGTTGGAACTCAGGCCAAGACAAGTGCAAATGATCCTTTGGAGTTAAGTGAAGGAGATGGAGGAGCTGATGAGATAATTACTGATCTGTCTAACGGACTTATGCAGGTTGAAGGACAGCTCCTTGACATGGCAGGGAAGATGAAGGCAATGGAGAGGACCTATGCCTCTCAAGCTAAGGAGTTCCAGAAAGCTATCTCAAGCCTTGAAGCAAAACTGAAGAAATCTCAAGAAGACAACAAGGCAGATCTTGAGCAAATCTTGAAAGCGCTTGATGTCTGATCACCTTTGCAGTCTATCCCATCCATCCCTTAGCTTAATCTATTTTCTGTTGGTTTTTGGAACAATGATCTGTTTTCTTTGGATGTTTTTGAACTTTATTTGCTTTTGAATATTTTGGAACTTGGTCTGTAATATTTTCAAGTACTCTGGATGGTTGGTTTTGTTAAATGCTATGGAAATTTGTCTATATATGCATGCATTGTTGAGAATAAACAGGAAAATTTGTGTGAAAGCACTAGCTTAAGAGAGCTAGCCAGCGCTGCTTCCAGCTTCCCACATTCGATGAATTGCCTGTGGGGCTGTGAGTAGATGAATAAAACTTTGAAAAGTCAGGTTTTTGATAATGCCAAAAGGGGGAAAAGTAGGAGCAAACTTGGAAGCTGAAGTTGTTCTAGTTCCAGTTGAGTAAGTAACAAAGGTTGTTCTCTTCTCTAAATTTTTTTCTTGCTTTCTGTTTTTCATTCTGTTATTTATTTCTGTTTAGTTTCTTTAATTAGCCTATGAAAAAAAAATTGAAAAATGAAAACTTAACCTTCTGTTTCTTTACTCTTTATTCTCAGGAGTTTGCTCAGTTTGTCATCATCAAAAAGGGGGAAATTGTTAACCCTTATGAGGTTTTGATGATGATGTTAAGAATTGAGCAAACTTCCTTTTAATAAGGATTTTCTAGTGTTGTGATTAGGGATGGCAATGGATCTGGACCCGACCCGGATCCGTGGATCCAGATCCGTTTTTCACGGATCTGGGTCTTCAAATTTTGGACCCGACGGATCCGGGTCGGATCCGGGTCCTGCTGAGAAAAACGGATCTGGATCTGGGTCTAGGCCCTAGACCCGGATCCATATCCGTGGACCCGTTTTTTTTTTAATTTTCCTATTTAAAAAAACTAAAATTGTTTGTTTCTTTATTAAAAATGTTGATAATGTTAGTAATGATAAAGATTAACCCTTTTAATAGATGAATTTTGGATGCTCATATTATATACTCGTTGTTTTTTTACTAGTTCATATGTAACATCGTATTTTTTTTGTTGTTTATAATTTTAATTCAAAATATGAGTGTATAAGTTGGTTAATTTGGGGTTGAACTTAATAACCAACAACGTAAGTTTGAAATAAATTTTTTGACCCGAACATTAAATATATTGTAAAAAATTAGGCAAAATATATTGGACCCGTTTTGGACCCGGATCCGTTGGACCCGACGGATCCGGATCCGGGTCTTCATTTTCTAGACCCGACGGATCCGAGTCGGATCTGGATCCTATATACAAAAACGGATCTGGATCCGGGTCCATCCGGACCCGGTCCAGATCCAGATCCGACCCGTTGCCATCCCTACTTGTGATGTTTGCAGGTTCAGTAGGCGCTGAGGGCTGAAGTAGGAACTGGGACAAAGGAACTTTAGAAGATTCATGAGGACAAGTAAAAGACAGAAGAAGAGTTCCAGCAATGGAACTTCCCGAAGTTTCTCAACAGGAACTTCAAAACGGGTTGTAACGACCTGGTTCCGGTGTAATGCTGGGGCAAGCCTCAATAATCAAGGATCAGTGCAAAGATCGAGATATCAACCGAAAAAGATGGACTTCATAACTTATAGTTGTATAAAAGATAAGTTTGTTTTTGTAGGTTGATGTAAGCATATTAATGGTTGTTATGCATGGAACTTATTAGAAATCAGATAAAGCTTGGCAAGCTAATTAATTCGTAAAAGATAACTTTAGTTTTATGAAAAAGTACTTAATTGATTTTATCTTATTAAATCTGATTTAACTTGGTTTTATCTTTTTCATAAAATCCTATCTTTTAATTAAAACGAATTTGATAAGATTTGGTTTTTAAATAAAACGAAATTAAATCTGTTTGGTTTCGGTTTTTAAAGAGATAAGATTAGATTTCAGTTTAACTTATCTTGTTTACGAAAACCTTACTTTGTGAGCTAAAGGACCTCTATAAATATAGAAGAAATTCAGTGAAGTAAAGTGAGAGTTTTTAAGCGTGAAAACCACTTAGTTCTTAAGAGTAAGTTTGCCAAAGGTTTAAGCTTTATCATTTTGATTTCGGGTTTCATGTGTAGCTTTCCATTTATGTGTTAGAGTGTGTCTTTGTGTTGTAATTAGTTTTGGGGTGAGATTGTGAATTCTCTTAAATTCACGTTTGAGTGTATGAGTTTGAATTCTCTAAAATTCGAGTGGTAGTCAGTCACCCCGAGTGTGTCTTGGGTTGCACAGTGGGAAAAAGGAACCTGAGTGTGTCTTAGGTCGAGAAAGGAACCTGAGTGTGTCTTAGGTCGAGAAAGGAACCTGAGTGTGTCTTGGGTCGAAAAAGGTGCCTGAGTTTGTCTTAGGTCTGATAGGATCGGTTCTTATCAATTAGCAAGTGTCTTAGGAGGAACTTGCGAAGCAAAGGTCTGCGTAATAGGTTGTACTAGGAGAGTTGCCTGTTATAGTGGAATTTGTTTATAAGTCCCAATAGGGCCGAGGTTTTATTTCCAGTTAGGCACTGGATGGTTTCCTCGTAAAACTTGTTGTGTGCTTTAAGTTTCTTTATGTTCTTATTGTTTATTTCCCCATAAGTTCTGCGATTGGAACCTACTACCATTCACCCCCCCTCTCGTAGTAGTTCATCTAAACTAACACAAGTTAATAAAATTAGTACTCCACTATTCCATTAAACAATTGAATAGAAAAATTAAAACATAACATAAATAAAAAATAGATAATGTAACTTGAGAATAGATGATACATTATTTAGATTGTGTTTTTTACTTGAGAATAGATGCATGATAATATCTACTTGAGAATTACAACAAACGATAAAATTACGTAAATGAAATTCATATCCATATCTTGGTGCATCATTCCTAATTAAGAAACTTAGGAGAAGCAAGCTCACACTAATTTTATTGATAGTTTATATAGATGATTCTTCATAATCAATTACTCATGGAGGGTTCATTCTTGAATGAAGTTCTCAATCAATTTGGTGGTATAATGATGGTTGTGTTCTCAATCTTGTCCATGAATAATTCGCAAAACTTGGGAGTAGCATTGAGAGAAGCTTGTAGTACTTGAGGAGACATGGTTTTCCAAAATGACATGTTCCCAGCTATTTGAGCGAGTATAGGCCTGTATCATGAACAATCACAAAGATATAGTTACGCAATGGTATTTTCCCTTGCGACAAGGGCCTCTTAGGGTTTAATCTATTCACCTTATTTTCACTTATTTCAGGTCTAATAAGTTAAGATTAGTTTTGACAAGTTCAGTTCAGGAAAAATAAAAGTTCAGATAAGTTCAATTCAGAAAAAATAAGTTTTGTTTATCTTACTTGAAAGTTGTCACAATGGAGAAACATTCGATTCCTTCTTCACCAGCACCAACCGCGACCACATGAAACTTTGGGACAGCAAACAACTGACCAACCTCTAATTTGGTGTCCAATGCAATTTGTCCATTTAATCCCACAACTTGAACCCAACCACTTCCTTTAGTAACATAACTTAGCTCAACCCCTGATTCTTGTGCATAGTAAATCGGTCCAAACATTGCATTTGGATCAAGCTTCAAAAGCTTACCACAAATCTTAATCCCTTCAAGTGTAGATTGCTTTTCACTTGTCAAAAATCTTATCGATCCCCCATTTTTAACTTGAAAATCCGGTTTAACCTCGTGGAATTCAATAGTCAAATCATAGTTGGATGGTTTAGGCATGGTTAACCCTTGTTCAAGCTTCAAGATCAAAGCTTCTTTTTGGGAACCAACTAGTTCATTCACTTGTTCGTCGTTAATGTTATAAGCTTTGGCTATAGTTTTGTTCGAGAAGCCCTTTAAAATTCCGATGGCTCCGGCTAGTAGGCCGTAAGTGAAGTTACCTGGGTTGATAGCGTTATGTGTTTCACCTAAGTACATGATGTTGAGTTCATCATTTCCGGCGTTGAACCACCACGAAACAACACCACTTGGGACGACTATTGTGTCTCCTTTTTCGAGCTTGACTACCTTCTCTTCCTTAGACTCGGGGTACATTATACCAGCTACCCCATTTGAACCTGTGCAACATAATGGATCACATCGATCAATATATTTTCTAGAGTAGTATCTAAAATAGAGTACACTAGATGAGACTATCTCCTGTCTCCATTATTGTTCGGGAAATGTTGATTTTATTCCTCTAATAGTATAAATGTGGGCTCTCCGATTGGAGTTTCATTCTAACCGGAAAACAAAATTGTACTGAAACCCTAATTTTTTACATTTTTGTGATTTATTTTTGTAAAAGAAATCTACTTTTCTCATCCTACTACTTTTCATAATCATTCTCACAATAAATTTTTTTCCTTCCAATTCTACGTGTGATGATCACTATGATGTCGCAATTATTAATTACCAATTATGTGTCATGGCTACCTGTTACAACAGGTCATTGACCCGTCGATAACCGATTGAGACTATTGGAGGAAAAAGTATATCAAAGTAATTCAAATTCTTACATAGTAATCAAAAGTTTGAATTATATTATTTAAAGTGAATATCTCAAAGTTGAGATTATTAAAGTAAATTTTTTCAATAATAAAACCTAATTAAACGAGGCAAATGACTTTTAATGTTATTCGTAAGTCCATTCCTTAAATTTGTACAGACCTTTATTGTGGGGATTGATAGAGTATAAAACATATTCTTGGGCCTCAACCATCAGCTTAAGCTTTTGGTTGAGTTGGTCCATTGACATGGTATCGGAGCCAGTGTGACACAAAGGTCATGATGTTCTACGGAGTAACCTAGTAGAGTCTTTCTCTTTACCAACCAAGAAAAACGTTCCTTAAATTTTTAGAATTCTGGTACCACTTTCTTAATTACGGAGTAGTACGGATTTAAATTCTGGTACCACTTTCTTAATTAGTACCCCGAACTAATTAATACTCCGTAAGATTGGATGGTTTAATTTTTACACTACGCTTTTAATTTAATGCATGAATCCTCTTCAATAACGTCTCAACAAAATCCCCGTCCAAAAAAAAAAAAAAAAAAAAAAAAAAGAAGTCTCAACAAAATCGGAACAGGATGATCCGACTATTTGGATTTAGCATGTGCATTGGGTGGTATACTAGACCGCTAAATTAATGTTGCTATGACTTTGCTAGCGGTGATAATTTTATTTATTTTATTTGTTTTTTTTTTTTCAATTATATACAATTATATTAGCGGTGATAATTTGGCAAAAAGGTATATACAGTCACAAATTTTAATTTTTGTATGCTGCAGGGGTTATCTGTAGGGTGTTACCAGTTTTGTCAGGGGTTACTTATAGGTGTTACTTGTATTCTGGCATTTCTGGGGTTACTTGTATGAGTGTTACTGGTTTTGGTAAGGGGTTACTTGTAGGGCGTTACTGATTTGGTATGGGGTTTTGGTCTTGGGTTACTTGTAGAAGTTACTCAGAATACAAATAGCACCTACAAATAACTCATACAAGTAACCCCAATATACAAGTAATCTATATGGCAGAATACAAGTAACACCTTATAAGTAACCCATACAAGTAAGCTCAGAATACAAGTAACACCCTACAAGTAATCTCTATTGTACCCATGTGGTCTGCTGCACAGAAAAACTTTTGATATACAATTATAATTTGCTTTGTGTAAAAAAAAAGTTATTATTTGCACAAGTATATATGTATGGTTTAGGCTGTAATTTTTTTTACCAAATTTTTACTTATATGAACTTATCTTATTCAATATAGTTGGAAATGCAAATCTTTAGTTCTACAACTCTATATTGCCATTATTTGAATTTATTTTTTAAAAAATTATCTTATATGAATTTATTAATAATATATATACACTACAAGAAAAATCTCTTTTTGTAGCGATTATTTCGTAGCGATTGTACATTCGCTACAATATGCAAGTATGTTTGTGAAATAATTAAGGATGTCGTATCATTTTTACAATCGTCATGGTTTTTCCATATAAAATCGATACAGAAAACATTAATAATACACATCCACACTATTTTTACACATTTATATAATTTTGAGAAATCGTATCATTTACAATCGCCACTAAATCCTAAAAATCGATACGAAAAGCCTTTTCAACACTAGATATATAAATATTGTTTGACAAAGAATACATAAAATATGTCATAGCTTATTGGTAAAATATTTAATATAAGAGTTTGAGGTTGCATGTTCGAATCTTGTAAAGATCATATACGCATGTTTTTTAATAATCACCACGATTGGATGTAACGAGGGATATTGTATCGAATGACCATTCGTTGGGATAGCTTTTTATTGTAATTACAATCGATACTAAAGGTTAAAATAATCGCTACGAAAAGGTTATTTTCTTGTAGTGATAAACTTCAATAAAATAATATTTTCTAAATTAAGTGAGCGAGGCATTAATTTAACAAAATAATAATAATAATAATAATAATAATAATAGAAAAAAGAAAAACAAAATATAGAAGTAGGTAATAGAATGATACATTCAAATGAAAAAAAATAATGTAGAATATAATCATAAAAATATAATATAGAAGTAGGTAAAAGAATGAAGAGAGTGATTAAATAAAATTGTTACCTTGAAGAACATAACCAATCTTACTACAATCAGAATAATGAGGGAAAGCAAACCCACGAGGCTTCATCATAAGCAAGCCACCACTAACCTGCCCTGCACCTAGAAAGGGGAATACGACGTCGTTCCATGCGTAGTAGCTTCCCCTTCTCCATCGGTGAGCTTTTGGGGTAACTCTAATGGCACCAAACTCATATTTTCCATATTTGAATGAAAAACAAAAAGGATTTAACTTTTTTCTTTTTTTTTTTTTTAAATATATGAAAAACGTATATTGATATGGTATCTCTATTTGTAAGCCCATATATATAGTGGAAATCTTATAGCCATGTATGTATAAGGGGACTTGGTGTCAAGCTATGGGTGATTCAATCATTTTTTGATTCAAAATAATTGATACAGTCAAACTTGATATACATGGCAATAAATTAGTTTAACGAGAGTTGGCAAGTGTGTCATGTTGGGTACGTTTACGTGATAGAAGTTAAACAAGTTGGAAAACCTTAACACTAATACAACTCATTTAATGATTGTGTGTGTCATGTTGTGTTGACCAATTTAATTAAATAAACTAGTGTTAGGCCCGGGCGATGCCCCGAGTTACTGCATTATTTCCATGACAAAAATCTTTATTAATATTTTATTTTTATTGAATGACATGTAATATGGTAATAGCTTAATTTAGTGGTTAACACGTTGTAAATTTAAACTTGAGGTTGTGAGTTCAAATCTTGTAAGAACCATATTTTTAGACATGGAGTGAAAATCAAAATAAATGAGGAGAGCGCCACGTGGCACCTAAACTTCGTTTTGAACGCCTTGAGGAGAGCGCCACGTGACATCTTAACTTCTTTAGGAACGCATTTTAATATATAGTATAGATGTGTCCGATAGCTAGAGTATATAAACCAATTATAGGCTTCAACAGTTCAACCATCAACTTAGGGCCTGTTCTCATTGACTGAACTCAGCTGAACTGAACTGAACTGAACTGAATTGAGCTGAATTAAACTGAAGTAAAATGAATATTTTATAAGAGAAGGAAATTAGGAGATGAACTGAGCTGAACTGAGCTGAACTGAACTGAAATGAGCTGAACTGAATTGAAATGAACTGAATTTTAACGTAAGAGAACATACCCTTAATCTTTTCGTTAAGATGACGCAAAACCCTTAACATTAATATGCTATTTTCGTGTTCGGTTGGTGTTATCGAATTTCTGGCAAGCATTGATAAAAGTTATTCTATTTTCTACCAAACTCTTATAATAGAATTTTGGGTTAGAAGAGAATCGATAGAGATCAGATCGAAGCCATGCACAAATTAAACAAACAAACAAAAAAAAAAAAAATCCTTAACCCACGTCATTTTTATTTTTATTTTCAAACCTACTTACCCACGCCATTAATGACAATAACAACTCTCTAATATCTTTGCCTAACGGAACAAATTTATGACATTAGATAAACCATTATGACATTATTGTATTGGAGCTTGAGGATACTTCGATCCATACCTCCAGTTTTACTGTATACATTTATAATTTGGCCTGGATCGTTCTTTTCTATTTTTAATTATTGAGGGGTACTATATATGTGCATTTAAATATTTAATCATGTTGTTATCAATGATTCAGTGTTAATGTGTAGTATCTTGTTTTTATTTATATTTTAACTAGCCTTTTGAGCCGTATGATACACGAGCTATACTTAGATTATTTTATTGTACTTTATATGAGAGTGGGGGATAGCTCAAGTGGTTAAAGTTTCCCTCCCGATTCAAGGAGATTCTAAGATCAATTCTCACTCCGTTGTTAAAAAATATATATATATGCTTTATATGTTTATGTAATATGCACTAATTAAAGACCAAATATGAGAATGAATATGTACTGCATACTTTATTTTAAGTTTGGGAGATGAAAAGACTGAAACTTTACTTCATTATAGTGGAAAATGAAACACTTTATTTTTTTTACTTTAATTTGTAAGTTGTTGAATGCATAAAGACTTGAACATCTTAATATTAAGAGAGGTAACATGTGGTATATGAGTGATTTGTAGTGATTTGCGTGTGAGATGTGACATATGAGTAACTTGTGTTTGTATTTTTATATAGGCCCTGCTTGGGAGAAAGCTGAACCTGATTGAGTTAGCTGATTTTGACTAGCTGATTTTATTAACTGATTTGACTAACTTATTGTATTAACTGATTATATAAAAGTGTTTGGTAAATAGCTGATAGCTTAAAGGTGAATGAGTATGTAAAATGACCAATAAGCTAATTGTGGGGTAGGTAGTTTAGATAGGATTTTAAATTAAATGAGGTTATAAGTGTAATTTCACAATAATTAATGAATAAGCTAATTGAAAAAGCTCCTAAAATGAGTTTTTTCAAAAAGAGCTTATTTAGTGGAATAAGCTCTTTCAATAAGCTTAGTACCAAACACTTGTATTAGCTTGTTTGACTAGTCAATCAGCTAAAGTTAGTCAAATAAGATAATATACCCCCAATAAGCTAACTACCAAACAGGGCCATACTCCCTCCGTCCCCGATTGATAGTCACTTTTGAAGAAAAATCACGGGAATTAAGGAGAATTAAAGAAGTACATTGAAAAAGTAAATTTATATAGGGTATGCAAAAAAGTATAGAGAGAAAGTAATTAAAGTACATGGGAAAGTTAAATTTACATGAGAAAGTTAAATTTGCACAAATATTTTTGCAAATGTTAGAAAAATTTGGTAAAAAAAATAATATTAATGATACTTGAAAAAAGCAAAAGTAAAAAAGCAAATGTGACTAACATTTTGAGTCACAAAAAATGGCAAAAGTGACTATCAATCGGGGACGGAGAGAGTAATAAGTATAGATAGATATAAAGTATAGATATAAATATAGATATAGATATAAACGAAATGTTTGTAGGAGATATAACACTCGTTAGACTAGATATGTTGTGTGGTGTCGATTGACTCATTTAATCAAATATATCTACGGAGACCCCTTGACACTAGCCCACTTTTGATAGTCATTTATGCCTTTTTATGTTAGACTAGATATATTGTGACACTCGTTAGACTAGATATGTTGTGACATGTCATGTTATTTTGTTATATTAAAATTTTATAAATAAATTTAGCCTCATTCAAAAAATATAGTCCCTTCGTCCCCTTTTGATAGTCATTTATGTCATTTTTGGTGACCAAAAATGTTAGTCACATTTGTTTTTTTTTCAAGTACCATTAATATTTTTGTTACCAAAATTCTCTCTCATTTGAAAAAATATTTGTGCAAATTTAACTTTTCCATGTAAATTTTACTTTCCCACGTACTTTAATTACTTTTTCTCTCTACTTTTTTTGTATACCCAATGTAAATTTACTTTTTCAATGTACTTTTGCTACTTTTTATTTATGTTTATTAATTCCCGTAATTTTCTACTAAAAGTGACTATCAAAAGGGGACGGAGGGAGTAATCATTATTGATACATAAAATTGGTCATCATTTTTCTTAACACTAGTGAGCTGACTCGTATTGGGTTCTCAACACTAACTCGAATTGTTCGTGCTTAAAAAACAAGTATAGGTCGTAAACCCTTGACAATAATTTGTGTTTGTGTTTGGTTCATGTCATTATGTCATATCTTATGTGATAGATAGGTTGTAAAAAACATGGTGATTGAACTATTGTAGGGGTGTAAATGAGTCGAGCCAAGCCGAATACTATTTTGTTCATGTTCAAGTTTATTTAACTTGAGCTCGTTCAGTACACGATCTTGTTGAGCTAAAAAAATATGTTCAAGCTCGACTCATTTAGTACAATATTATATGTTCAAGCAAATATGTCATTGATTAATAGGTATGCGGTTCAAGTCAACACCAATCAACGCCTAACCTAGTATTGTTATCAAACGTTGCACAATTCATACAAGCAAGAACATATAATCAGTACCATAATACATTAATACTACGTTATTTCATGATGTCTAGCCTCAATTAATTAATGTGCCTCTAGCTTGCTAGTAAAATTATTATTTTTTTTAATTTTATTTTTTAATTTCCTTCTTTGGTACAAATGTTAGATAGTACGAGTACCAATAAACGAGCATTGTATACTACGTATGTAATTTTATATACGCATGTAACATAATTTTATGTTCGCTTTCCCTCCTACTAGCCCATATGATAAATCAAATTGAAGCGAACATAAATGAATAAGCACTTTGATGCCATATGTAATTTTATATACGTATGTCAATCAATCAATCAATCAATCAAAGCCTTAATCCCAAAAGTGGGGTCGGCTAACATGAACCAAATTTGATTATTCCGTGTAGTCATCAACATAAATCTTTCTCCTCCATCCCTTACGATCCAAAACTTCATCCTCACGTAAATCCATGCACTTCATATCCTTCCTCACTCCTTCCAACCAAGTCATCTTTGGTCTCCCTCTTCCTCGTTTAATCCCTCCATGGTCCCACTCTTCCACTCTTCGCACCGGTGCACCCTCGGGTCTCCGTCTTACATGTCCAAACCAACGCAGACGATTTTCCCTTAATTTATCTACAATGCCCGCCACACCTACTTTCTTGCGAATAACCTCATTTCTGATTCTATCTCTTAAAGTGTTTCCACACATCCACCTTAACATGCGCATTTCCGTAACCTCCATCTTTTTAATATGCTCTTTCTTAGAAGCCCAACATTCTGTACCATAGAGCAACACTGGTCTTATGGCAGTCCTGTAGAATTTTCCCTTCAACTTTAAGGGAATGCTGCGGTCGCATAGCACTCCCGTGGCCGCTCTCCATTTAAGCCACCCTGACTTAATCCTGTGGGTCACGTCTTGATCAATGTCACCATTCTTCTGGATGATCGACCCTAGGTACTTAAAACATTCACTCATGGTCAAATCCTTTCCATCCAAACTCACCACTTCATTGCTTGTCCCCCTCTGAGTGCCAAAACGACATACCAAATATTCAGTCTTACTCCGACTTAGCTTAAACCCTCTAGATTCCAACCTTTGCCTCCATTGCTCCAACTTGACATTAACCCCATCCTTAGTCTCATCCACCAAAACGATATCATCTGCGAACAGCATACACCATGGAACCTCATCTTGAATTGGTCTAGTTAATTCGTCTAGAACCGTTGCAAAAAGAAAAGGGCTTAATGCAGACCCTTGATGCAATCCGATTGTAATAGGGAAATCTTTTGTCAACCCTCCGCATGTCCTCACATTTGTTGACACATCCCGATACATATCCTTAACTAGGTCTACATACCTTCGTGGGATACCTTTCTTCAACATTGCCCACCAAAGTATCTCTCTTGGCACCTTGTCATATGCCTTCTCTAAATCAATAAAGACCATATGAAGATCTTTCTTCTTTACCCTATAAAACTCCATCATTTGTCTTATCAAATGGATTGCCTCCATAGTAGATCTCCCAGGCATAAAACCAAATTGGTTATCTGAAATGCTTGTGCATGCCCTCAACCTTTGTTCAATCACCCTTTCCCACAACTTCATAGTATGGCTCATAAGCTTAATTCCTCGATAGTTAGAACAATCTTGAGCATCTCCTTTGTTTTTATAAACCGGGACCAAGGTGCTCTTCCTCCAATCTTGTGGGATCCTTGTAGCCGTCCATATCTTGTTGAAAAGGTTTGTTAACCAATCAATACCAATCTTACCCAAACACCTCCACACCTCTATCGGTACCCCATCAGGGCCAACCGCCTTCTTAGGTTTCATCTTCCTCAGTGCAATCTCCACCTCTACTCTCCTAATCCTTCGCACATACTCCATGTTGATTTCTTCATCACTCATAGAGGTATCTCCTATCACAACTCCATTACTTCCATTAAATAATTCATCGAAGTACCCCTTCCACCTGTCCTTGATGCCCTCCTCTTGCACTAGGACCATTTGGTTCTTATCTTTGACACACTTCACCATGCCAATATCCTTCCTTGCCTCTTGTCTTCTCTTTGCCATCTTATAAATGATCCTTTCTCCCTCCTTGGAATCAAGCTTTTCATAAACCTCCTGATATGCCTTTTCTTTTGCTTGGCGAACAGCTGCCTTTGCCTTACTCTTAGCCTCCTTATACGCTGCAAAGGTTTCATCACTCCTACATTTTCCTAAGGCTTGATAGCATTCCCTTTTTTGCTTAATTACTGCTTTCACCTCTTCATTCCACCACGAAGTATCTCTCTGTACCGAAGTTCTTCCCCTTACTTCCCCTAAGACCTCTTTGGCCACTCTTAGGAAACAGTTCTGCATTCGTAACCAGGTCATGTCCGGATCCACCTCTCCATCCCAATCCGCTTCTTCAATTACCTTTTCTGTAAAAACCTTAGCTTTTGCATCCCTTAGGGTCCACCATCTTATCCTTGGTTCTTCTTGTCTAACTTTTTTCTTCGCCTTCTCTTTCAGACGAATAGTCATTACCAATAGCCGGTGTTGGGTGACCACACTCTCCCCTGGGATAACCTTACAGTTTATGCAACTTTGTCTATCTATGCTCCTTGTGAGCAGGAAGTCTATTTGAGTTGCATTTGCTCCATTCCGAAAAGTTATCAAGTGTGAATCCCTCTTCTTAAACCAAGTATTAGCCAAAATTAAATCATATGATTGGGCAAAATCCATAATAGCTTCACCACCGGCGTCCCTCTGCCCATACCCAAAGCCTCCATGGACACTCTCATAGCCATCTCGGCTCGCCCCAACGTGCCCATTTAGATCCCCTCCAATATATAACTTCTCTGAGTGGTGGACACCCTGCACCACCTCGTCTAGGTCCTCCCAAAATTGTCGTTTCTCTTCTGCATCTAAACCCACTTGGGGAGCATAAGCACTGATAACATTCACAATCTCCTTGCCACATAGCAACTTCAGCCTTATCAACCTATCGTTCTTCCGATAGACCTCGATCACCTCTTTTGCCAACCTCTCATCGAGAACCACACCAACTCCGTTCCTAGCTCCACCATTCCTTGTTCTGTGGCTCGTTTCTTGCCCAACATACCATACCTTATACCCCAAAACCAAGCCTCGAGCTCCTTCTCCTGTCCATCTTGTCTCTTGGAGGCACATGATGTTCACGCGTCGTCTTTTCATTACTTCTACCAATTCTGCTGATTTTCCCGTAAGAGACCCCACATTCCAAGAACCAATCCGCAAACTAAATTCTTTTCTCCCACGCTCCCTCCTGATCCCAACTCCAAGTCCTTGATTATTTGACACCACAATTGGGCAATATGGCGCGTCGCTTCTGGGCGACGACCTAGCAACCCTTACATACTTATCACTGCACCCGGGTCTGGGAAGTGCAGCGCGTCGCTCAGTAGGGAACGCCCCAATGGCACGCCCTTGCTCATTTGACACCACACTCGGGCAATGTGGCGCGTCGCTTCTGGGCGACGACCTAGCAACCCTTGCATACTTATCACTACACCCGGGTCTAGGAAGTGCAGCGCGTCGCTGAGTAGGGAACGCCCCCACGAAAATATCTGTTTGGCTCATGTCATGGGATGTGACGAAGTTTTATACTGGCTGTCACTGGCCTACCGTAACCCTCCTCCTTTATCCAGGCTTGGGACTGGCAGCGGGAAACCCACTGGCGGAGTTTTTATATACGTATGTAACGTGATTTTATTTATATATGGAAATAAAAGGACATATTATGCACAAAAATATTATTAACGAGTACTGTATAAATCAATGATTATATCATTTAAGAAGCTCTTCTTTGCGACCAGCATCCTCCAACTCTCGCAAGCCACCAACTTTTTGTTCAATTTCTTCGATTAGCTCCTCGCGCCATAAAGCCGCTCTTGCAGATTCTTCTATGTCTTCTTGCTGCATTATCATGTTTTCAAACATTATTAACAAAGTGGGTTTTGTGTGCCGCTAGTCACACCACGTGAATACTTGTAAAAGAACAAAATAACCTCTATAACACTGATCCAGTAATCCCTATAAAATTAAACAAGTAACTCCTTAATACACTAACGAAGTAACCCTTATGATAATTGGTCACACAATGTGTCCAACCACATATGACTTTGTGTTATTAACATGCATGCCAACAATTCATTACATGATAGATGTGGTTTGTGGTTGTTACATGATAGTTTTATGTGGTTTAATCCTACAATCATTTTAAACATGTTATTTTTTAAAAATACAATTTATGGTCTAATACGGTTTATAGTTGAGGCTTAAAGGCTTAAACCACATTCAAATATTCAATGCCGCAATTTTTTTGGCCAAGTATGATTTCTATTTATTTGTCGCACCTATAACGTTGCAAAATTCTATTTCGCCAAAATTTAAACTATACCACAATTTTCAATTCAAAATTTGCAAATTGCACGAAATCATTAAAAAGGGTTCAACTTGCAATTTGATGTCGCTGGAGTATTGGACCAAATAATTTAATAGGAAGTAATAATAATATGAATTGAGCTTTTTTTTTTTTTTTTTTTTTTTCCCCAATTGAGGGTAGAAGGCAAAAGGAAAACAAATTGCAGAACACAAATTCTTATATGTGGCAAGTCACATACTCACATGGTATGGTCACTTTACATATAAGATAATTAATTAAGTAATAGGAGGTCGCAATGATGAGCAAATGGGGTTACCTTGACATATATGGGTTACTTAAATAAGAAAAAAGGGTTGCTCTCTCACATAAGTGGAATAATTCTTTCATTATTCAAAACAAAAAAATAGGGTTTACTTGTTTCTAAACTGGTTGATATTACTCTTATAATGAATTGGAGTTATTTAGATGGACAAAATAAGGTTACTCTTGTGAATAAATGGGGTATTTTATACTTCCTCCGTTTCTATTTAGTTGACGCATTTGATTTAGGCACACATATTAAGGAGAGGAGAGAGAGTGAGAGAGAATGAAAAAGCAAGTGGGGTAGCTTGTAAATACAAGGTAAAAAAATTACCCCTAAAGGAAACATGTTAACTAAAAAAACTTCCTAAAAAGGAATACGTGTCAACTAAAAAGAAACAGAGGTAGTATATAAATTAAAGATTATTTTTATAAGCCAATGCGGCCACACCGTGTAGCTAACCACATACAAGACTTAGGGCATGTTCTCATACGATTATTTTCAGTTTAGTTCAGTTCAGCTCTAATAAGTTCAGTTCAGTTCACTTCGGCTCTAATAAGTTCAGTTCAGCTTCTAATTTCCTTCTCTTATAAAATATTCATTTCAGATTAGTTCAGTTCAGTTCAGCTCAGTTCAGCTCAGCTCTAATAAGTTCAATTCAGTTTAGTTCAGTCAATGAGAATAGACCCTTACTGATTTTAAAAATAAACTTTACTAGCCTATCAAAGAGGCACAAGGCGTCAAGGCGTGGAAAAGCAACACCTTGAGCATCCTCGCTAAGAATCCTACGAAGCTCCGAAGGAGCACTACCTAGAATATGAAGATTAGAAGTATGAGCCGCCCCTTGAATAGAAAGCCAGTTAGCCTGCTATCCTCACGGAGAGCATGAATGTGCTTATATTTTAAAACCTTATAAACTTTAAAATAATTGAGTAGAAAACAACCTTAATTTGAAGGATTGAGAAAATAAATCAGACTAATGAAGTACTCCGTTCTAAGTTATTCTTTCAATGTGTATGCTGTACTGTATAGTCAATTACTAAGTTATTCCAAGAACCTAGCTAAAACATGGTAATGGATAATAATAATTTTTAAAAAATGGAAATGAGAATATATAATGTTACCTTCTCATACACCCAATGCCCCGTTCCATCGCCTCCATCTCCTCTGTATTGCTCTGAATCATAGTATGGATCCTGCACAACACGTCAGTCCACAACTCCACATGATCATTATTAACAAACAATAAGTGGTGTAAATAGGCATCTATGTAGAACGATCCCCATTTTCATACGTCGAATAGAACATGACCTAAGCTTTAAATGTTACGAGTAATATATGAAAATTGATTTTAGCACCCCCTTATGTGAGAAGAGCATGGAAAATTGTGCTCTCACATAGAGGTGTGTACCAAAATCATTTCCCAATATAGCTAACTTTGATTTATTTCGTATCATTATTACACCTAAAACCTAAACATTAGAGTAAAATTGCCTAAGGAATAAAGAAATATAGAAAGTACTTACTTTAGTAGCTCCAAAGAAACAACATCCCCAACAAGTGAACATGACATAAAAAGTGTCTAGCATCCAAAACAAAATTCAAACATTATGTTATTAGAAATATGAAAATTAGATTATGTTAACATTGAGCAAGAGTATATAACATCAAAATTAAAAAATTAATTGAGCAAGTAAATTATATGTATAAAGTATAAACTAAAGTACTTACAAACATTTTTGATGGCATTATCACTTAAGTGCCAAATTGATTTGTGAGTTATGAGGTCTCTTTGTCCTTCAGCCTGCTGAACTAAAACTGCCATTAAAGGCAAGTCTGGCAAAGCATTTACTTTACCAACATAGCCTCTTCCACTTTTTTCAACCTTATTAATTCAAATTGACATATACTTAATATGCAAATAATTAGATTAATTTATAATCAAATATATAACATTAAAGTTCAAATCTTTATACAAGTATACATAAATTGATATCTATAATTACCTGGTGACATAGCCCATTGCCAAATTTGGAGATTGAACATTGTTTAAGCTGCAAATTAAACATGAATAGGTGTTAATTAATGATGGTAATTAAGAGTAATTTTACAAAGAGGGTGATGATATGATTAAATTACCAGCAATCTAGAAGAATTATTGTTAATTGTGTTTGAATTTAGTGGGTGGGGTGAAGAACAGTTAAGAGATATGGGCTTGGATAAGGTGAAACTCATGACAGCCTCTACCATTTTTTTCAGAAATAATTAAGATGTTTATTACTTTGGTGTTGAAATGTGTAACACTTTTCTTTTCTTTTTTTTTTTTTTTTTTTCATGGGATGGAATTGGATAAGGCAACCTCTTCCACTCATGTTTCATTGTCTCTCTTCTTCTTGGAGGGTAATTTAAGTTAAAATAAAAGATTATGTTAAGACCCTAGCTTTTTAAAAAAAAAATTATTTTTATTTTTAATTTTTTATTTTATTTATATGAATTTTCTCTAATGATCTTAAGGGTTTGTTCTTAATGATTAAATTGAGTTGAACTGAACTTATTAGAGCTGAACTGAAATGAACTAAATATTTTATGAAAGAAGGAAATTAAGAACTGAACTGAATTGAAATGAACTGATGAACTTATTGGAGATTAACTGAACTTAAAATAATCTGAAGAGAACATACCCTAATTCATCCTAAACGATCCAAATTATTTTTCACATAAGAAATTATATAATTTTAGTTATACAAAAAGTAAGACTATTTTTTTGCCCTTAAATGGGAAGATGAGTAGAAAATGTCAAGGCATGTAATATACATGTACATTTAAATGTTCATCGTTTCTATGTACATGTTTGGTTGACTCTTATGATCGACACGTTTACAAGACAAATTAATAAATGGTCATAATGTGTATCAGATTTACAACGTTTTCTCTCTTTATTCTTTAATGGGATAATAAGGTTAGCTAGTTATAAAAGTCAATGAATTCCACTAACCATTAAATCAACGTACAAGGCTATTTAGTTTATACACGATACATAATTCTAAGAGCATTTGAAATAATTTATAGGGAGTACGAAGTACGGAGGGATTATAAGGTTACTTTTTTTTTTTTTTTTTTTTGGCAAAAGGATGTTTTGGAAAATTGGCTCCAACATTACTAATACAACTTCCCCCAAAATTAGAAACAAGAAAGGAGGATATATTTATTGAGAAACTTAAAGATTGTAATAAAAAAAAACACAGTGATATTAACAAATGGCCCATTAGCTCAGCTGGTTAGAGCGTCGTGCTAATAACGCGAAGGTCGCAGGTTCGATCCCTGCATGGGCCAAAATTTTTGTTTTCAATAATCCTTTTTCTATTTTTGGCAATTAAATATAAAAAAAAAAAAAAGAAAAGAAAAAAACCAAGTTTCCCAGAAATAGTGGCGTATTTTAGCAGAAGACTTGTAAATTGTAATGGTTCCGTTAACCGCAAAGTTCACGCCATCACAAAGAATTTCCAACTACCAAAATTCACCTAATTTAGTAATTTAATTTTCCTGTAAAACCAATTTTTTCTAATAAACTCCATTCCTTTCAATATTTCATTATAAAGCTTCAATTTTTGAAGAAATAGTTTCGATTTTTAATCCAAAGCTTCGATTTTTAATCCAAAGCAAGTTTCCATTTTTGAAGAAAATTGTTGCAAAAAAAATGGATTTATTTGATTTAGAAAAGAACTTTGCATTTTATGCTGCATATCATAGCAACCCAGTTAATATCTTTATTCATATGCTATTTGTTTGGCCAATTTTTTATACTGGGCTTATGCTACTATACTTTGTACCCATGTTGTTTTTCCCTAATTTTGCACTATTTTTCACTATAATATATGCTGTATTTTATGTGGGTATGGAAAAAAAAGCAGGGTTTTTGGCTGCTATTCTCTGTTTCCTCTGTTGGATTGGAGCTTCTGCTTGTTCTACTCAGCTAGGGTTTTCTTTGACTTGGAAGGTAATCTTTCAGATTAATTCTTCTTTTTATTAATGTTGGTTGAATTTGTTGAGGCTATTTACAGTAATCTTGGTTTAGGTAGTGATTTGTGAGTTATTATTGCTAATTGATGGACATGATGGTTTACATTGGGTTGATTTTTCTGTGTTTTTCTGGTAAATGATGATTGTTGATGGGCTTCTGTTACTGTAAGCTACTCCGGCTTGGGTACTCGTGTCGGACATGGGTACATTTATTTTGTGAATATTTTCCCTAGGTTTGGCCCTAAATGAAATGTGAAATATGTATAACCATGTCATGACTCATGAGTGTCGAGAATTTGACATGAGTACTTCTATCACATAGGTTGTTAGTGCTGCTACTGTAATGATCTATCGCCTTTGGGTTGTGAACCTAGGGTTTTATGTTTATAGTGGTTTAAGGCTGAATTCAAAGTAGGGCTTCATTAATAGACTATGGTTTTTAGGCTACTTGTGTTTTCTTATGGTGGGAATAGGTTTGTAAATATCTCGACCTCTCATGTTGTAACTATGGTTTGTAGGCCACTGGTGTTTCTATTGATGGGACTAGGTTTTGTAACACTGTGTTTGGAACTTTGGATAGAGAGAAACTGGTGTTTCTATTGATGGGACTAGGTTTTGTAACACTGTGTTTGGAACTTTGGATAGAGAAAAATGGAGGCAAACGGAAGAGAAGAGAAATGGAGGCAACGGAAGAGAAGAGAAATGGAGGCAACGGAAGAGAAGAGAAAAGGAGAGATGTATCATCCTTTGGAAATCTAATGCAAGGAGGGAAGGGGAGGGAATTGGGAGGATCCATTTTGAGGGCAATGTCATTAAACAAGTTTATATAATTTTGATGATGAAAACTCTTCTTATTAATGCAAAAACGCACTAATAGAAAGGGTGGTTTTCTCTTCTTTAGATGTGTCAATCTCATGCGTATCTATATGGTTAAGGATCAACATCCCCAAGTTATTATTTCCTTGCATTTTTGGCATGTTGTCTGTAGGTTATTTTGAGGGGGTTCACATACATAGTTGCATTCCTAAGATTCTCAACGTTATTGAGACTTGTAATGCTGAAGATATTGAATCATTATGGAGAACTTAATGTGGTATGCATTGAGCTTTTGGAGAATAAGTTGGTCTTTAACCCACACTGAATACCAAATTCATAAACATAACCGCCATCCTCATTTTTTTTATAGGGACAAAAAGCACCATTGTGGACTTGTAATTGTAGTAGCTTTGCATGATTCCTGATTTTTGTTCTTTCCCGAGAGTTGAAAAGCAATGGTATTAACCAAAAGACATATAACTTGGGAACAACAAAGAATCGTGTAGAAGTAACTTGGAAATGTATGAGCTATTCAATCACTGAACACCTAATCTGAAAGAACTAACTTATTTCTTAACATGGATCCTTGAACTCCTCAACTCTATGAAAAGGGCAATGTCTTTCGTGCATTGCATCACGCCAATAAATTTGTGTGATTGATCCATGTTGGGGAAAAACAAATTCATAGGTCCCATCCATTATTCTACATAGTTTTGGGTAACCCTCAATGCCAACATTATAAAGATACACTCTTTTTGATATATTTGTGATCTTGTTTGGTTTTGTTTGATGGTGCACATTCCTTCCTATTCATCCTGTTTAGTACTCGAGGTAGGTTATAATGCTATATAGAGCATCCCATGTGCCAAAGCTTTCTTAGGCAACACAGACGTGTTTTGACTAAACACTATTAAAGTTCTTTATTGCCAATTTTCTTTTCCTTTGCATATATTATAATCCCTTATTCCCTTTGTGAATTGTGATAGTTGCAAAACAGAGGATATCTCATGTGATGGTTGTAGTCTTGCAGTGTGGAATAAGTTTGTTCCTATGGACATTTTTACTTTGCCTAGTGGCATTCCTAGCTTCTTGATTGTTTGTCATCGACTTGTGAATTATTAGCGTAGACCCAAAAAAACAGGGGGTAAATAAAAAAAGAGTTTTCAGTGCAAGGGAGCAGAGTCTGCAAACAAATTATTTTTTTGTTTCTATTTGATAATAGTATTGAAGTTAATGCCGCTAGTTTTGAATATCTTAATGAATATATAACATAATTTTAGAATGCTAGTAAGATGACCTTTGAACTTTTTGTGGCATACAACTTTGAATATTGTAACTTTCGTTAATCTTACTCTTCCTATGATCAATGAATAGCTTTATATCGAAGCTTTATATTGACCTACAACTTGTGCTGTCACATGTTTTCTTGTTATTATTAAGGGGTTTTATTATTTTTAATTTCACTCATCTGTTCTAAATGGAACTGATCTCAACATTTTGTGACTTATTTTGATTTTAATCTTAGTATGAAAGAGATCAATGTATAACCACATACCAGTGAAGTTGCATATTGACCTAGTTGTGCCATGACTGCCATCACAAATTATCTTCTTATTGTTAGGGTGTGTTCTTGCCACCTAAGTTCACTCTTCTGAACTTATTGGAACTAACCTGAGCATTTTGTAGTAGTGAATAGGATTTGAGTAGCCTATATTGGAACTTATTTGAGCTTATCTCAACTTCACGAAACTTGTTTAAACTCGTTTGAACTTATCTTAATTTTTTTTACCTCTAATGAATATATTAAGGCAAGAATAGACGTTTGATGTACGTCTATACTATAAATGGCCGTGATCCTATTTACACCAAACTTGCACGTCATCTTCTGGAATTACACTATTGTATAACACATATTTTTCCTTGCCGCTTTGATGTATCTTTTACTCCTTTGCATCCATCTGCATAGCTGCATTATCACTTTGCACGGACAGGATTTTTCTTGAAGTATGTCAAGCGTCAAACAGACCTATGCTTCCTTATAAGTTTTTCTGTACATTGTTAGTGTCGCAGGTACACTGAAAATACTGTTATACTTGACCTGAGTACCGGTGTTTCTTTTATTTTGATAGCACAAACAATGTCCATGTTCTGATTCTCATCCAAAACCTTTTTCATTAAAAGGGGTTAGCTTAAATTAATGTTTCTTGCTCCTTGGGATTTAGCATTTTAGCGTTCTTTGTTCACCTTGGCAGGTTGTTTTGGTAGCTCAATTGGTTTGTTGGACTGCACAGTTCCTTGGTCATGGAGTCTTTGAGGTGATCATCTCGGATATCCTGATTAGATTCTGATCAAACTATTGCTGCTTAACAATCGTGTTTTCATTTTTGACAGAAACGAGCACCTGCTCTTCTGGATAATCTCGTACAAGCCTTCTTGATGGCTCCTTTCTTTGTGTTACTTGAGGTGAGCATTCATAAAAAAACCCTTTTAATTTGTGTTTCAAAATATTAAGAAAGAAAATGATAGCTCACTCCCCTCCCCTTACCTCCTTTCTCCTTGCGTCATTTTTCCTAACCTCCATTAACCTCCTTTCTCCTTACGTCACTTTTCCTCTTGCTTCCGACTCCATTAACTGTGAACCAAATTTGCTGTTAATCTGTAGGACTGTTTTAGCTCACATGTTGTGAATATTCTTTGTAGTACTAGTGGATAAGTTGATTTACCTTGTAAAAGATCTGGCATACAATGAACTAAAATATTATATTTATCTCACAGGCCCTTCATCATTTCTTCGGGTATGAACCATATCCAGGATTTTTCGACAAGGTGAAAGTTATGGTGGATGCTGAAATTAAAGAATGGCAAGAGAAGAAACATAAGAAATCATCTTAACGGTTATGAGTATATACAATGATCAGTGATTGTCTTTTATACAAGAATGTATATTCTAGTTGTCCTGAAAATAAATAAGTGGCTAGAAAATGTAAAGTATTGAAATCTGAGAGTTTGAAACACTAATTTTATTTGCTGCAATCAAGACACTGTTAACCTGATTAAGTGAATATGACTATATGAGTACTATGTACTACTTTTACTTGATTAATTTATTTCCTAATTCATGATTAGAAAAATTGTTCACTTTTTGTTCTTTACTAAAGTTCAGTTAAAATGGCAATACTACACTACAAACAAAAATTGGATTAACCTTATTAAGACGTGTTCAGAAATTCTTGTTCTACTTCACTACACTACAAACAAAAATTGGATTAACCTTATTAAAATGGCAATACTACACTACAAACTAATATTTAACGGAGGTAGTAGATGATATATTTAAGTAAATACTAGTAAATAGTAGTTGCTAATGACTACACCCCCCTCTAGGTAAAACTACCTAAACCCCCCTCACTAAATTACTACTACCTCCGTTACATATTATGTGCAACGATTAGACATTTTTCCTCTCTACTTTATGTCAAATCGTTGCAAATAATATGTTACGGAGGTAGTATATAGCCCTTACCCTCCCCACTAAAAGACACACTACAACCCCTCCCCACTAATTGCACAGTACATTTAAAATTAAAAAAAAAAAATCAAAATTTTTCTCTCTCTACAACCTTCTTCTTCGTTAATTTCTCTAAACTTTATCTCTCATCAAAACCAAAAAATTTGAACAATATCACTCTGAATTTAGGGCCTGTTCTCATACGTTGAAATTCAGTTCAGTTCAGCTCCTAATTTCCTTCTCTTATTAAATATTCATTTCAGTTCAGTCAGCTGAGTTCAGTTCAGCTGAGTTCAGTCAATGAGAATAGACCCTTACTCCAAAATACTACAAATGTCTAACATTCGTGAAGAAAATTTTCAATTGCAACAATATTTTGAGAAAAGTACCAATTTTTGTGTATATATAAACCCTAGTTTTTCAATTTTAATTTGCGATTATATGTTCTTAAACATAAGCTGCTGTGAATACACTTATTTTTATGCAAAAACGGATAAAATCTACTATGTTTTGTGCTATATTCCAATTTTTCAATTTTTAGTTTACAAATTTTGCATTACATATGTAAAAATCATAAGGAATTATGAAATTGTTTGCCATTGAAAATGATTATAGAGTATAATTATGTTAATTTTCTGAATTAGTTGAGTTTCGTAGAATTACTAACAAGATTTAAATTATTTCATTTTGAAAATGACTTTTCGGTAAATGTTCATTTTCGTTTAATAGATGTTCATTATGATATTAGTATATGTTCATTATGATATTAGTATATGTTCATTTACATTCTTACTTTAGATCTACTATGGCTCATTCTTAATTAAGAAAAGATTACCAAAGTTTTGTTTATGATCTTTACATATTGATGAATGTGTTTACTGGTATTTAAACAAATGTTTATTTGAATGTAAATACGTACATGTTTAATCTCGTATTGAAAATATGCACATAGACTATAATAATACATGTTTAACTTCATATTATTATATGCTCATGAGCGTCATTTAAATATTATATTATATACATTTTAACTCTAATATCGATAGATGTTTATTCGAACTTGATATATAGATGTTTGGATATGTGTATATTCACACATATATTAATGTATGTTCATTCACATGTTAAAAGATGTTCAAAAATAAATCACATATTGTTCATTCATCATAAACCTCTGATGATTCTATTTAAATATATAATTTAATCTTATGTTATTTTGACATATTGAATTATTATTATTATTAATGGTCATTTACATTTATAGATATTCATTTGATTTTTTTTTTATATATGTTCTTTTTCATATTAATAAATGTTCATTTAAAAGTTAATACATGTTCATTTATCATTCAATAAATTTTCATTTATATTTTATACGTTTTCATTTTCATATTGAAATATTTTTATATATTTATAGCTTGTGCATTTCTGAATTTGTAATTATTATTAATACGTAAATGTTCAATTTTGAATCCTTAGATTTAATGTACTTTTGTTTGGAATGTGTTGATATAATATTTTTTTAAAAAAACTTGATTGATCTCTTACTATATAGGATAATCAAGTAAAGAAGTTGATGGCGACAAATATCTTGTGCTCATATTATATATTTCATGGAAAACACACATATATATATTAGAGGTGCAACAAGGAGGATATACATATATACACTTTATTTTACCAAATGTAACAAAGAATGTTCATTTAACAAGACACATATGTACATTTGGTTCACTTTCATGTTTATGAAACAATTATTACATGTAATAGTATAGTTATATAGAAATGCGTTATTATTGTAATCAAATTAAATTTATTTTATATTGGAAATTATTTTTTACAACGTTTTATTTAAATAAGTAGAATTCTAAGATGTATGTATTTGTATACATCTTACTATGATACTAACATATAGCTCTTGAAATGAACATTTGACAATACAAAAATGAACATTTGTTGAAACACGAATAAACAAAAATGAACATTAGATGATGCAATACTTCTTATAATAAAAATGATTTGAATACAGTAATTCTTATAAATAATTTTCTCTCATTTTTATTTATAGAAAATTCTTAAAATTCATTCAGAAAATATATTAATTTGAACAAAAATACCTTGTTATAAAAATGAATATCTAAATGATACATAAATGAACATCTACCAATACAAAAATGAAGTTATAAAAATTTGCATGAAATTCATTAATGAAAAGGGGCGGGGGCAGGACACGCGCGGAGGGTTGGGGGGTGCAGGTAGTGTTCCCTACTGTGGGGTGTATGAAATAATTTGTAAGTAAATAGGGTTTTAGACTTTGAATTGAGTTATATGGGCCCAAGTTGATATGTTCAATGAATGGGCTGTTCTAGGGCGATCAAGTTGGGCCTTTTTCTTCGTTTTGCTGCTTTTCTCCCTTGAGTAAATCCAATTGTTGAAAGGTTATCAAATCCTTTTTTTTTTTAGTATGTGATGAATGATATTATTTTTTATTTTTTTTTTGGTGAAGATGTGATGAATGATATTATTTTTATTTATTTTTTGGTGAAGATGTGATGAATGATATGAGTGTTGGTCACACTCTTCACATGGTATGCCCAGAGAGAGCAAGGTTGATCTACGAGGAGGAACAAGCTGCTATTGCTGCCATATGTGCAGCATGATCTCACTACTATTTTCTACTTACCAAACTCTACTTATATTCATAGTATTATCTTATTTTTATTTGCTTTTCGGCTAGGTACTGTTTGTTGGTTTAAGTATTGGTCCTCTGATTTTGTTTATATCTTGAGGCCGATTATAGTTCTTAGTATTATTGCCTCTAATTTTGTTAACGGTGCGAGGCTTTTTGTTTGTATTGTAAAACCTTTTACTTAATATATATATCGTCGTTTATGTGTAAAAAAAAAAGATATTATGATACTACCTATTTTTATTGTTGACATATTCCTTTTTGAAAAGTTTATTTTAAATTGACTTGACTACAAACTTCATTAAATATGCTAAACACATGGTCTATCCACTTGTTTTAGCAAATTCTTTTCTCTCCTTTGAGTTTGCGTCTAAATTGATTGTGTCATCTAAAAAAAACGTAGAAAATAATTTTTAAAAAAAGTTATAAGAAGATTGAGTTATATATCAAATGTAATGACTCGGGACAATTCCTGAACCCAGCCAAATACTAGTTCTTTATTCAAATGCAGTACGGAGTATGTGTTTGGTACAACAAAGGTATAGTATAAAGTATATTATATACAGCAACAAAGTGAATGGACAAAGCAATGTGCGATGATTCCCCCACACTTTGTCGAACAATTAGCATGGGTACAACCTTCCAATAGTAGGCATTTTGCTCCAATATGCTGAGGATCATCACTTGGGCTTTCAGCAATAGCACTAGCACTAGCACTTACACTAATTCCTGCAAGTAAAAGTACTGATTATTTGTAATTAAATACAGCACGAAATTAATTAATTAACATATAAATAAGTAATAAATTCTGCACTATAAGAGTGTGCATTTATGTTTACATGTAAATAAAGAAAAATGTAAAAAAAAAAAAATTTACATGTAATAGACATGAAATTTTGAGTGATTACAAATGATATTTTAACGTTAAGAAAGAATTAAACACTTACCACAAAACAAAATAACTAGTAACACTAACATGAGAGGGATAAATGATATCTTCCCGGCCATTGTTTGGATACCTTTTTTGTAATTATAATTAGAAATTGAGAAGATGGAGAATTTATTTTATCAAATGATAGATAGAGTTGTGGGGATATTGTTTAAGCTATTGGCTACTTATAGTACTTAATAGATACTAGTATGTCTCTCGTGATCTTATTAAATATGCAATATCATTTTGGATTTTTAATTAACAAGTGAGGATCAATAAATTAAATCAGAATTGATTTCTTAATTACCAATTTGGTCTTTATATCTAGATAGTTACTTATTTCTTGTAAATCTCTCATGATCTACTTAGATATGAATGTGATTTTCTTCCTAGTTTATGAATTTACCCCATTTTCCTTTGAAATTTAGGATCATAATTTTCTTAAGACATTATTTTCAACGAATTACCCATAAGAGGTCATGTTAAGGGGCCATGAATATTCTCTCTGGTGCATGAATTTTAAGTGATTATCTTTATACATTAATGCATATAACGTAAATGACTCATTTTGCGTATCATAAAACATCTCAAATTGCTTGTCATTTGAAACTTTTTCACTCGTCTTTCTCTTCAAGGTATTTAGTATTCTAGCGTTTAGGATGAGACACAATGCCAAGCACAAGTGTTCTAGTGTTCAAATAGATTGCTCAAACAAATGCAAGTCGAAACAACCATAATAACTACAATTTAAAATCGCTAAACCCTAGGCACTGAGTGCAATCACGCTTTAAATGCTTGAAGAACTACGTATTTTTTTTATTTATTAACACGGTAAGATCAATCGAACCCTATTCAAAGGCTCCTATCATAGAAAACCTAGCTCACAATGTCCTAAATAGATAGGAGGTGAGATATGTTGCTAATGTACCTCGAGGACGCGAAGCAACCTTTTGTGCCACTGCGCTAAGAGGTCTCCCTTAGTGGATAATAATAATAATAATAATAATAATAATAATAATAATAATAATAAGAGGTCTCTTATCGGCATAATGTTGTTCGGGATACCCTTGTTGATGTTTGCTATCGTTCTGGGATTTCAGCGAGAAAGGAGGTTGACATTGGGTTGGCTGGAGGGAACGACGAGACCCTCAGACCTGCGGATGTGTTACTTTATTCATGGGATTGTGGTCGCAATGTCTGTGTTGATTTGACAGGGTCTTCTCCTTTGACACAGTCAGGGCTATCTAACTTTATTCTTGGGCGGGTTGTGGCTGATGCTGCTCATCGGAAGCGGGTTAAGTATGAAGCTCGATGTTAGGCGATTGGATATGGTTTCATTCCCTTCTCCTTTTCTTCGCTTGGGGAATTAGAGAAGGAGGCTGTTGCGTTACTGAAGCGGATTCAGAGGTTCCCGACGACGCAAGACATTGGAGCTCGTGCTGCAGCTCATATCTTCAGTAGGGTAGGATTTGCTATAGCTAGAGGAGTGGGGGCCCAGATTGTATCTCGGCTTCCCACTAATTTATTGTAGGTTGTATGACTTTTGTTTTTGAGATATAATAATAATAATAATAATAATAATAATAATTTAGACATAATCAGCTCAAAAATGTCAATAAATATAGTGTTAAGATCGGACTACTCCGTAGTTAATACGAGTAGAAAATATGTACTGTATAAAATAGTCATAATTAGATTATATTCACCATAATTGCACCACCCATGAATTCGTTCCTATGGTAGAAATCATTCTTTATCAATAATAAAGGATTATTATGGTGTGCTCGTGTGAATCTAGTTGAAAGGATGGACCACATTAACATAATTATTCGTACTAATTTTAGGGGGGGTCTAGTACGTGTGTAATCAAATCATATTCTAATAATTTTAAAGCACTTGATGAGCCCATAAACATTAAACATGTATCTCTATATATGTACTCCGTATCATGTAATTTGGGAATGATTAAGGTATTTTTTTTTGTTCACTTCAATTTTTTTATGAATTTGATTCACTTTGGCTAACAATTTTTTTTTTAAAATGTTTAGAGAGCCACAGGGACGAGGGTGAAAATCGATCCCAAGATCTCTTAGAACCGGGAGGAAAGCTCTAACCACTTGAGCTATCTGATCTCTCACTCTATGTTCATTTAATTTGCGATAACACTAAAGCTTACTTTTTGCTTTACTTAACTTATTTTTGTTGAAACTTATATTAATATATAAAGTCTAGAGAAGACAATAATGTAAGGTGTATAAATTGCAATAAGCGTAATTTAAAACTAGATTTCATCGAGAATAATCAATATAATTGTCCTGATTGGTCCATGAATTTTATACGAAAATTATACTCCCCGGTTTTGTCTTTTCTTTGATCTATTTTTGTTATTTTTAAAGTTTAATTTGCACAAGTCATGAAATCAAAAGTAGATTTAGATAAGGTTTATATGATAATAACCTTAAGATATGTTTAATTTGTTCTATTAGAAAAAACCAAGACAATAATCATTTTTTTTTCCATTTTTTATAAATGAAAAACAATCATTTTCTTGGCAGCTGCTTCCAAATATTAAATAGATAAATATATTAATTAACATGAAAATTGCCCTCAAATTAAAAAAAAAAATGAAAATTCAATTATTATTACAAATTAAAGCCAGCACCAATAAATATAACTATTACGGAGTAATTAAGATGCAATTGATCATGTCATAATTTCTCTTCTTTTTTGTCAGCAGCCACACGTGGATCAGTACAAGGCATGAAAATGATGGTTTATATTTAATTATATTAACCATGAAGCTGAAAATAGACCACAATATATATATATATATATATATATATATATATATATATATATATATATATATATATATATAACGTCACCATAATCTCATCAAATTTGATTTTGTTTTTTCTTTTTAACTCAAGAAATAATACACCTAAACACCAAAATAATTTTCGAAATTTTAAATTCATTATCCAAAATTATTAACAAGTTTTATTTAATTTTCTAATTGAAGATTATTATACTGATAGCTTGATAAGCTAGTGTTGGTGAGAGTTGGTTAGATTTTCATATTGTTCAGCAATCAATTTTTTGATAGCCTATCCAATATCAATATATCATATAGGGAGTAGTGGAGTATTAGTGTTCTTTATATATGCAATCCATAAAATAAAGTACTCTGTAACGTATTTTTTTAATTTTTATTTATTATTGTGAATGATTCACAAGGACATTACAAATTATATTTTCATATACGAGTAAATCTTTGTCAATATCAAACTTCATTCTATTATAAAGAAATACAAATATATACATTATATACAATCCTAAGAAACCTTAAAGAGAACCTTCGAATCTAAAGTCATACATCGATCCTCATAAGTCATAACGTTGCAACTAGATAATACACCGTACCTTTTAGCATTTAAGAGGCGAAAAAATCTACAAAAGCTACCAAACTAGTTTGAGTGGTGGAATTTCATGATTAGTTTGTCCAAGCTATGTGAAACTTTCATTCAAATTGGAGCCAAATCTGAATCTTTATTGAGCTTAAAGTTCTAATTACAATTATAACTTATAAGACTATATCAATACAATTACAAAATTATAATTTCAATATAGAAGATAAAACTAGGGTTACATTTGTCACTAATTACTTTGTTGTCAATATTATTATTTAAATTTTACTATTATTAATTATAAGTTAGAGCTACAACATGAACTAAAATAAAACTAATAAAATTTTGAGTTTGTTCTTGAGCTTTTCGAGCCTAGCTAGCTTAGCTTTCTCAGCTCATTAAGATTTCAAACCAAGATCGAACAAATACTTCACATTTTTCAAAACTTAATCAATTAATCCTTCAAATATTTGGTAGAATGTCATCTAGAATATTGCTACTAGACTAATAAATACTAATATGACATATTTGGGCGATTAATGAATTATAACAAATGTCGTACATTCATGCAAAATAAAATCATAAAGTCTATATTAAAATTAATGTCATGGTTTCACTTAGCAACCCAAAAGTCTTGCACATTTCATGGCAACAATTTATCAAACTGTCACGAAATCTATTTTTTCCAATAATTTCCTTTTATGGTTTTATATCAATTTGATTAGGGTGGAGAACTAAATCATGATCATCATATATTAGCTATTATATGTGAATTCCAATTGAACCACGTACACAAAGTATTAGGGTATATTACATATATTACGTTTATAATAGTACAAAGTAGGTGTATGTACCCAAAATGTTACATCTTTAGAATTCTTGAAAGAAAATGAATATATATTATATATAATACGTAGTACTTCATACGAGTTATATGCCTTTTTGTTTCTAACAATATAGTCATTTTTTTTTTGGTGTAGAGGAAGTCGTAAGAGTAAGGCCCCGTTCTTTAGAGTTGCTTTGCTCTGCTCTGCTCAAATTAATCTGCTCTGCTCTATTTTCAAATAATAATTAATAATAACAATATTAATAATTAATATTCAATAATAATAATTAATATGGTATTGATGATAATAATTTATTATTCTGAATAATTATAATAATTATTAATATTAAAAATAATTTTAATAATTATTAATATTAATAATAATAATTATTTATTAATCATAATAATAATAAATGATAATAATTATCAATAATAATATTTAATAATTCAAACTATTAAGAATTAATATTTAATAATATTATTAATTAATAATTTCTAATAATTATAACAATTTTTTCAAAATAAATAAATAATAATAATAACAATTAATAACAATTTCTTTTATAAATATTTGATATAAGAATCACAATGTGTAGAAACATTTTACGTGGGTATTGATGGTTAGTTCATTGAGTTGAATTATTTTTCAAATCTTTCCATCAATTTAGGAATTAAAAAAAGAGGTTGTTTTCAAGTAGTACTTTGTATATCATTATTATTTTTAGTGTTAAAAATATATGATTAAGACAAATTTATAAGTAAAATCATTATTACTCACTAAATCATTTTATTTTAAAATTTTTGTGAAATAAATATAAGTAAACCATTGTCTTTTTTCTTTCTACTATTAACTTTTGTTAAATATGGTACATATATATTTATGTTTTCACTCAACTAAATCAATGGTATATGCACTTAATAATAATAATAATAATAATAATAATAATAATAATAATAATAATAATAATAATAATAATAATAATAATAATAATAATAATAATAATAGTATTAATAATAATGTTGAAATCTGCTTTGCTCGGCTCTGCTAAAATTTAATCTGCTTTGCTCTGCTGACCTCTGCTCTACTCTAAAGAACAAAGCCTAAGTAATGTGGATGAGATTTGAATCTAGGTTTTTAATATCACATAAAGACTTTAATTAACTAAGCTAATTAATCATCTATAATACAAATCTTTAATCAATAAAAATAATTTCAGTTCTGTAAAAGTAATTTCAACTCAGAAAATTGATTTAAGCTCAACAAAAATAATTTCAATTCAGTAAAAATTATTTTAGTTCAACAAAAATTAAGCAAAGGGAACCTGACCTAAAAATAAATTAAGTTCAATAAAAAAATAATTCAAGTTCAATAAAAATAATTTAAGTTTAGTTAAATAAATCATTTCAATCAAAGTAAGTTTAAATAAGTAAAAATCAATAAATTTAAAGAACATATATAATAAAGGAAATTTTGACTTTTACCACCTTCAAAATACGACTTAATTGATTTTACCACCTCTATAAAAAAAAAAGATTTATTTTACCACCACATAAAAAAAAAAAAAAAAAAAAAAAGTTGTCTTTTACCACCAATCACCTTCAACTAACGGATTCCGTCCATAAATCCGTTAGTGAGGCCTACCTTCCACACGTGTCGCCATATTATTGGGTAAATTTAAAAAAAATAAAAAAAAATAACACACAAAAAAAAATAAAACTAAAAAAATCCCTATCCATCAACCGGTGGTTGTTGCCAGGCCAGTGTCAGGACCCCCACCGTCGGACTGGCTACGACCAACCCCACCACCCAACCGCTATGACCAGCCCCCACCACCTAACCGATACAAGCTCCCAACACCTAACCGCTACCAGCCCCCACCACTTATTCGCCACACAACGACCACCGCACCGGATTTTGACCCCCTTTCCAACAATTTTCGACCTCAAAACCCAAGCCACCAAATTCCGACCACCCATAAAGCCCCTCCAAATTCCGACCACTCTTAAAACCCTAGCCACCACCAAATTCCGCACTCCTAAAACCCTAGCAGCCACCTAATTCCGACCACCTCCCTAACCCACACACCAAATTTCGGCCCCTCCTTAGCCTCACACGAAATTCCTACCAATCGAGGTAATTGATTTCGTTGCTGGTTGGTTGACATGGAAGATCGGGGAAGATGAAGAAGAAACGTCAAAAAGGTGGGCCGCCCTACTAATAGATTCATGGACGTAATCCGTTAGTTGGTGGTAAAATCGAATTTTTGGAAATTTTGTTGGTGGTAAAATAAATCTTTTTTTTTTTTTTTTATAAAGGTGGTAAAATCAATTAAGTCATATTTTGGAGGTGGTAAAAGTCAAAAAATTCCTATAATAAATGAATCAGTATACAATAAGTTTTAATAATTGAATTCTTCTAAATCTGTATATTTTTTTTCTTAAGCCATAATCATGAGAAATTAGCTAGTACCATTAAGCTTGTACAAAATTGTTAAAGCATTTATGACAAAATTGTTAAAGCATTTTTGTGACAAAAATTATTGCAAAAGTTAAGCTTCTAAATCGTTCGTTTTTAAAAAATAAAATAAAATTATACTTAAGCCAAACTTTGCCTTTAGTATAAATTTATACATTCTTAATTAAGTTGGAGATATATATAGTGGTTAGTTAAAATACTACCTCCGTTACGGGTTATGTGCAACGATTTGACATAAAGCAGATTATACTTCCTACGTTCTTTTTTACTTGACCCGCTTTAACTTTTACACTATTCATCACCCCTCCTTTGATCGTCTTTTGTGAATAATGTGTAAGGAAAAACATATTAATGTGGGATCTTTTTGAATTCGTCTTAATAGGTACTATCATAATATATAACTTTTATAATTTTTACTTATGGAGAATTAAAGTTATTTGTCGTTAAAGTTTTGCATTGGCAAGCGTAATAAAAGAAACAAGTCAAGTAAAAAAGAACAGCGAAAGTATGATATAATAAAAAATATAGGGCGTGTTCGGCGCTAGCTTTTGAGTAGCTTTTAGTGGTTTGACTTGGTCTAACACTACTTAACAAAAAATGTGAGTGTTTGGCAAAGCAGTGATTAGGGTAGCTTTTAGTGGTGGAGGTAGTTATTATGAAAAGTTAGAAAGATTAGTTTTTGAAATTAGAGATAGCTGTTGAAAATTTAATCTGTAGTTTTAAAATAAATATTGATTTATATATATATAACAGCTAGTCAACTGCTACTTCACCAAACACTCGTATCAAAATTATTTATCTTCACAGCTAAAAGCTTGTTGACAGCTAACAACTACCTATACAACTAACAATTACCTCCACAACTACAACTACCTTCACAGCTATATTTTGTCAAACACGCCCATAATACAATAGCGGTGGATTATTTGTAGCGGTGGATTATTTGTGCATATAAGTTAATTATTGCTAATTAGTACTCCGTAATTAATAAAAGGTAATTATTATTAAGGTGGTTACATAGACAAAATAGTACTCCGTAGTAGAGCTTAGATGGTAATTAAGTTATTTTCGTTTTTTTATTTATACTAGGATGGCCTACGCGCGCGATGCGCGCAAATGAGTTAACTCTTGTAGAGAAGTTATATTGGCATATATTTACCCCTTTGGTTTGAGTGGTTGACCTGCTAGTTTTAATATGTGCGTACTATTTGGTTTATGTGTCTATGTGGTGACTTTATAGAAGTATTAAAAAGCCACCAAAATTTGTTATGACAAACATTTTTTGAAACCCTCAAAAGTTTGACACTGTTATTTCAAAATTATTATTAAATAATATTAATTGATTTGCATGATTCAATAATACCTAGCGTGTTTTTCTTCAAATGATTTTTTTTGAGCTTTGGTCATATGGAGTAATATTATGTGAAATGTTCGTTTTAGCTAAAAACTTAATAATCTAAGTTTTTTTTTTTTTTTGTTCTACAATTTTCTAATATCTAAATCTATATCTAATATTAAATCAATAACTACTTAGTTATATTTTTCCCCGTAAAATCTCTCCATAATTAATACTTCGTACCAGTCTTTTTTTTTTTTTTCATTGATTCCCTTGATTTTAGGATTTTTAAGTTCTTTACACCTCTTGATAATATTTGCTTAAATATCACTATTTCATATGAATCCTATTCAAACTCCATAATATTATTTATGTGTCATCAAACAACGTACAATTCAAAAGCTAATAAACCTTAACAATAGTGTTGCAATTAAAGGACGACAAGATTGTATATAAGAAGAGCAACCACGAAGGAGTAAAAATAAATAGTCTCTAGGTAATAAACCATCTCTTCGTAAATACAATTTTTTTTTTTATCTTTTTGAATAATAATAATAACATATGAAGTATAATTTTAATATTTTAAAAAAGGCATTACAATATTTTGTTAAAAAAAGTATAATTTTAATATTTTAAAAAAGGCATTACAATATTTTGTTAAAAAAAATTTTGAATTAATTGATGATATATTTGATGAAAAAAAAAACATTAAATATTTTAATAAGAGCAAACATATTAATGAGGGTAAAAAAGTAAATACACATTTTTCTACACATTTTTGTACAAATTTTTGAGGGTATTATTGGTAGCATACTATTGCTAAGAGTTATTTTCTACTTTTTATAAGGTAGGGAAGTAATACTCCCTGACATAATCCATTTCCCCAAATTGTACACGTGTCAGCTTCTTCTTCAATTTTTCCCCACCTAAACTCCCCCCCCTCCCTTCCTTTTTTTTGGAAAGCTAAATATTGACTAAAAAGTACTATTTTTTTTTTATTTATAGAGTACATTATCTTAAGTTACATTTAGTTAATCATAAGGAAAACAAATATTAACCCTATATATATATGTGATTACTTTGTCTGATTATTACAAAGTCCACTAAATTTTGTTGTAATTATGAATTTTCTTTTGTTTATATTATTTTAATTTTTGGTAGTTTGGTTTATGTTAATATACAGATTTTACATATTTTGACTGATAATATGACTTAAAAACGTACAAAATTATAAAATCTTTTTAACATATTCGTGCATCGCACGGAGCTAATCTAGTAGACTTAGGGCCTGTTCTTATACGTTGAAATTCAGTTCAGTTCAGTTCAATTCATTTCAGCTCGTAATTTTCTTCTCTTATAAAATATTCATTTCATTTCAGTTCAGTTCAGCTCAGCTCAGTTCAGTTCCCTTATTACTCGTGTGGTGACGAATCATAGTGCGGGAATGATGACATGTGGCAATAGCATGTTTTTGTATAATACCTCGTATTATATACATTTTCAAAGGGTTTACCAATGCATACTATTACATACCAATTCTAAAATTAAAGGGTGATCAACAACTACAAAAGCATCACCGGCCGTCTTTGTCAAGCCCACAATGCTTGGAGATATGAGACAATGGATACATTTGTCACCAGTGTTGTTCTATCTAACCTAATCAATAATCAAACCTAAAAGTTGATTAAACAAAATAATAAAGATTCGAATTAGTCAAACTATTATTTTACTATCGTTGGTCCATATCTACATATTTCGTTTAAATTTAATTAGTTCTTAATTTGACAACTAATAATGTCATAAAATTAATTAAAGATATAATGCTAATTAATAATTAATATTAGTAGGGTCCACTTTTAAAACAAGACAATTAAGATGATATTTTCCAAGAAACTTCCTAATAGAAAAATATATTGGGAAATAATTCTGCATTACTGTATTATTTTTTGGGTGAGAATTAAAAAACAATTTGTTAAATACGGGTCTAGGACGCATCTTTAATCCGGATATATATAGAGTGCTCATTTCACAAATAGTGTTATCTTAGATATTTTTGGATCCGAAGCGAAAACTTGAAAAGGGGTCCCTTAGTGACAAAGATGTATATAGTGCACAATTCACTAACGAATAGGGGTCCCTTAGTGACAAAGATGTATATAGTGCACAATTTACTAACGAATGCCTTGTTCTCTTCACCTTATTCAAATGTTTTTCACTAAAAAAAAAAAAAATTATGTTTGGTAAAATTAATTTAATTTCAGCTAATTAAGTTTAGTAAAAATAAGTTTAAATTAGTTAAAAAAAAAAAAAAAAAAGTAGCGACTTTAATGAAAAGATATAAGCATATAACAAATAAATTAAAGAACCGGTAAAAATATGATTTTAAAAAATTTATAAGAGATAATCTAAATTCCGAAAAAAAAAATCAGTGTAGTAAAAATAAGATGAAGAGAATAAGGCCCATTTCTTGTCACATTTTTGTTGAAATGAAATTACATATGCTAAATTTAGGGTCTGTTCTCTTACGTTGAAATTCAGTTCAGCTCGGTTCAGTTCAGTTCGGCTCAGTTCAGTTCAGTTCAGCTCAGCTCCTTATTTCCTTCTCTTATAAAATATTCATTTCAGTTTAGTTCAGTTCAGCTCAGTTCAGTTCAGTCAGCTCAATTCAGCTCAGTTCAGTTCAGCTGAGTTCAGTCAATAATGAGAACAGACCCTTAAATTATTTAACTTATTAAAACGAATTTTTAATGGCTCTCAATCTTAATTTTTCTCTTTAAAGATATAGATTAAAAGTTATTTTTTTACTAAACTGAACTTTTTTTTTTTATGAATTGAATAAGTTGAAGAAAACATTGCCTAAGTTTATTTTATTAAAAATAAGTTTTAATAACTAAAAATTATTAAAATTAAAAAAAACAAATATAACAAAAATTATTATGTTTAGTAAAAACAATTTAATTTCACTACTCAAGTTAATATAAACAATTTAATGTAAAAATTAAAATCTTCTCTCCTCTCTCCTCCTTCCTCTCTCCAAAACCCTAGCCTCCATTGTTGAATTTTAAAGGGACTTCCATCGGTTTTAACCAGTGGAAAGCCCCAATCCTAGTTTTTTTTTTTAAAGCTTTTTTAGGTTTTTTTAATAATGCTTCCTTCTTTTGGGAGGAAATTTATTCCCTCGAAAGAAAGGGTTTCCGACCTCCTTCGAAAGACAAGGGTTTTCAACCTCCTTCGAAAGACAAGGGTTTTCGACCTCCTTCGAAAGACAAGGTTTATCTCCTATTTTCGGGGGAGAAATTTCTTAGTTTTGAATCCATGATATTAGATCTAATGGATTGTCGTGAAATTATTTCGTTGATGAAAAAATTATCAAATTTTCGAATGCAGACAGATGAATCAGAAGAAAAACATCCTCACGGCTACAAAGAATCGTTAGATTGTCTCTCCAACATGGCTGTATTTTCCAGCGATATAAGCGGGAGATGTTCCACAATGCAAGATCTACTCAACGATCGTAGTTTTTATGAAGGAAAATTTTATTTGATTCAATATCTTATATATTTATTAACGTCGAATCTATATTGTAGATGTCGTATGACTTTTAATTAATGAAATAGTTTTGCTATTCAAAAAAAAAAAAAAAAAAAAAAAAAAACAATTTAATGTCAATTCAATAAAAATATTGTAAAGAGAGTAGGGCATTACTAGCATAGGAAGCACAGACAACTTAACGCAAGATAGACTAGATTATTGGACAAATAATCACAAATTAAAGTTGTTGTTACCGAAAGAGAAGAAGAAGAAAAAAGAAAAGAATAAAAAAAAAAAAAAAAAAAAAAAAAAAAAAAAAAAAAAAAACATGTTTTAGTTTTCCAGGCAAAGCTAACCACTCACGTAAGAGATAAAACTGAATTAAAATTACTTTGTATTATTATTAAATTGAACTTATAACATTTGCCTATTTGCTAAACTAAATTTATTTATAATGAAATGAAATTATATTTACTAAATTTTACTTTATAATTTTTAAGGTGAAGTGAACGTAATCATATTTTTAAGAATTACTAAAATAATCCTTTATTTCCTCTATTCCCAAAAGTTCTGAATTTGGATGAGAATTAAATGTGTATCCTTCCTTGTGTTCCTCCTTGAACATTTCAAACTGATGTTTTTTTTTTTTTTTTTTTTTTCAAACTGATAATTAGTCGTACTAGATATAATATATTGCGCACATCATATCATGCGGTAAATAATTTTTGAATATATAATGTAAAGGAAAAATTGCTCCCATTAATCTGAACTTTGCCCCATCCGCCGAAATTAATCCCAACTTTCGTTTATTATCTATTGCACCGAACTTTGGGGGGTATTAATTTTTATTGCACCCAAATGACTTGCAACCGGTTAATCAGGTAAACATTCTTGACTTGTGATTAATTGCACACGTGTCGCATCATGATAGGCTTAAAAAAAAAACAAATTAAAAAAAAAACCCACGCACAGCCACCTCCACCACCACCACCACCACCCTCAATCGCCGTTCACCCTAACCCTGACCCTTAGTTTCACCGGAAAACGGTCGAACAACCCCCGACTTCCACTAAAAACCACCGGCCTTCCTCCACCACCCATCCCAGACCCCGGAAACAACCTTAACATAGTTGTTTTCGTGGCTAATTGACGGGGAAAGGGGGTGCCGTTTTCGTGGGAAGGGGGTGAAATTGAGGGTGGGGAAAGGGAAAGGGATGGATTTCGAGGGTGAGGGAGGGATGGGCGCCGTTTTCCGGCAACGGGGGAGGGGTTTTCGGGGGTGGGGGAAGGAAATGGGTGAATTTCGAGGGAAGGGGGAGTGCTGGGCGGCGGATCTGGGGTTTTAAGGGTGGTGTTCGATGCAAGGGATGGGTTTTTGGGGGTGGGGTGGCTGGGCGGCGGTTTTCGATGGCGGGGGGAGGGGTTTTCGGGGAGGGGGCCGAAATTCCGGCGGGGTGGGGGTGGGGGTGTGGTGTTTTCCGGGAAAGGGTAGGGGGCTGGGTTTGGTAGTTTTTTTTTTTTAATTTTTGTTTTTCTTTTTTTTTTGGACCTATCATGTGTTGACACGTGTCTAGGTAACCTGCTACATCAGGTTGGCTGACCTGTTGGGTGCAACGAAAATTAATACCCCCCAAAGTTCGGTGCAATAGATAATAAACGAAAGTTGGGATTAATTTCAGCGGATGGGGCAAAGTTCAGATTAATGGGAGCAATTTTTCCTAATGTAAATGGTAATCTCATTTTCCACAAATAACGGTATAATTGGTCATTTGGTCAATCTTTCTAAATAAAATTAGATTAGTAAATTATAGAGCTAAATTATTTATTTGCAATTCTTTCTACATTAAAGGATAAAACAAAACCATCATTATCCTTCATGGTTCACCATTACTCTATATAGTAGTGTAGGTTAATTAAGAGATTATTGACATTTCTCCATATAAATAATTGAAAAAGGATTTTTTTTTTTTTTTTGAAAGAATTGAAAAAGGATTTTTGGTACTTCCGTACTAGTATATAAATTATTATAATTATAATTATTGGACCAATATATTAAAATATTCGGTAAATTACCGCTCCATAATTTAATTACTACCATTGTGATCTTATCTTAATCTTACCTGATAAATAGTATTAATGTTGAATTAGGGAATGGGTTGCGTTAACATTTGTTTGCTTCCTTGCCTTGGCTTTATGTGTGTACGCACTGAATGACGAATTTAGAAGGAGCAAATGTATAAATTCGAGAGTTGTGCTTTTCATGTAATTAAACTAGATAAAAAATAAATACTCTTTTTAAAAAAATATTACACCTTTTTTTTTTTTTTTTTTTTTTTTTTTTTTTTGTGTGTTCCACCGGGTTCATCCTCTGGGTTAATCCGGATTCGGGGATCAGTTGTGGGTGGTTAGGTTCCAGTCTCCTCCCGATTATTGTTGCGGGGGATCAAACACGAATACGGTACCCTTTTTAAACTATAAATAAATACGAGTAAATATTGTACCCTCGTTAGCCACAATAGACAAAATCAGCAATCTAATTTGAGTTGCAACTTAATTAACATCTAAGAAACACTATTTGTGTATTCTTTCAAAAAAAAAAAGAAACACTATTTGTGGCTCTAACACTACCTAAACTGTAACCTTGTTAAACACTCCTTATTTTGTTAACTAGGTCAAAATAATATTTGTTACCCAAAACACTTCCGAAGTTCCAAATAGGACCATTAGTAAGTAATTAAGATGAATATATATTATTATTCCAATTAAACTTTGATCTATCAGGTCCTTAAAAAATGTAGGGGAGTTGGATAAAGACTAGTTCCAAAGATTGAAATTAGCAATTGGGCTAGAATTTTAAAAGAATGGATGTCAGATATTATGATCATTGCCGAGGTATCAAATGATTAATTTTGATTATAAATTGTTTCATACAAGTATTTTTTTAGAGTAAAAACTACTCCATATAATTTTCTATTTTGTATTTACTGGTTTCGTAAAATAATTAAAAAAAATATTTGAGTGTTGGCCAACACCACATGCACCTCAATGATGATTCAATAATCACCGATTAATACTTCAGAGTATGTTACATGTACCACATTAAATTTGCTAGTGTTTCAATTTCAATAGTACCTATCATAGTATACAACTATTGGGCGATTAATGTTAATTCAATAATTCGTAAAAGAATCGTCTTGAGCATTGCTAAATTCTAGAGTTTTTAACCTACCAATCCAATTCGGAATTCCTACAATTCGCTACATGATTCTATTATTGAATTGCCTTGGATTTAACCGATGAATCTTGGCAATACCATTTACTGTATGAGCTTTAATCGAGGTACAACCTATTGTTATCATGCATGAATGAATGTTTTGATGTATCTATGAACACCAATACAAAACTAATCTCTAAAGATTCGAACCATATGATAATAACATACACAAATTAAACTTTCAAATCATAAGTATTGAAAGTTACAATTAACCTACCTTCTAAGAGTTATTTTCATTAGTTTTGAATTTTGATTATGAAAACTTTTGTATCCACTCTCATACGTACAATTAAAATTATAATCAACTTCCAATTTTTAATATTCTTTCATTTTTCTGAAGCAAATATTGTACGGAAATACATTCCGTGCTTATTAGGTATATATGTTATTATTAAGACTCATTATGCATATGTATAAGCGTATATGTTTCTTAAATCATCAATATCAAATTCAGAATATTAGAAACCCACGTATCATATTAATGTTATAATTTACACCAATTTTACTTTTACAATTCTCATTCATAACACTTAATTTTTTGAAACAACACTTAATTAGCCACTTAGCTAGGGTAACTTAAAAGAATTTTCATCTTAATTCTACGTATTTGATCTTTGTCCACATTGAGTAAAATTTAATCAAATCATTAGTTCCTTAAGCATACACACTCCAACCTTATTAATGAATATGCAAAAGATGGAAAATATCTGAAATGATGAATATTTTATGTAAATGATTGTTATTCTTTTTTTTTTTTTTTTTTTGAAATAAAATGATTGTTATTCCTTGGTTGACAAAAATTACGTTAAGTACAACTTTATTTAGATGCGATTCGGGAGGAAAGTACGTGATATGATGCTTGTTGTAGATTGACAAACTTCTCAATTCACATTTTATTTGATCATAGCCCTACCTTGTCATCCTAGCTAGGAGAAGGGGGTTATAGACTTAAGAAGTGGATTTTTATTTTTTCGGCTACGAAAATTCTTAATTTTGTTTGTAACTTCTTACATAATTTTTATTTTTTTTTAATTTTTTTTTATTATTTTTTTTTGGGAAAATTAACATAACCTTTTAAATACAGTGGAATTGTACTTTGTGTCTATTACAAATCGTATTAGTACTCATGTGTGTATATAAAATCACACAATCGATGACTGGTACAGGCTGGTACACTCAAAAGTACATCATACATAGGGCCTGCTCTCATTGACTGAACTTAGCTGAACTGAACTGAGCTAATAAACTGAACTGAACTTAAATATATATTTTATAAGAGAAGGAAATTAGGAACTGAACTGAACTGAACTAAAAATAAACGTATGAGAAAAGGTTCGTAGTATATAAATAAAAGAACATTGAGACAAATTTAATGTTCTTTATTTTATATGTAATGTTCTTTTTTTTTTTCCCAATTCTATGTTCATTTGTAATGTATATTATAATAAATTATTAAAACTACGATTTTTATTTAATGTTTTTTCATATATATATTATTATATGAATCTAAAGAATGTATATTAAATGTAATGTCCTTTTATTTATAACTTATGTTCTTTTATTTATGGTAATGTTCTTCCGGGTACATGGTACACCCGCCTGTACCATACAAATTTCAATCATCATATAAAGTAAATTTAGATAATAACTTGATGAATAAAGAAAATTTTGGTGGTTTCTTTTTTAATAAAAAAAAAAAAAAAAGAAAAAAGGCAAAGTTTCAATTATCACATAAATTGTGACGAATCTAATAAGATTCCACATGACTATATTTTTACTTAACTATAAACCGTCAAACTTAGTCCAACTAAAACACATGAATAATGTGAAAATCAAATTGTATTGTTGCAACTATTAAAAACAGAGGAAGTACAAAGTATATATTAATGGATTAAAGTTGACTAAGAAGTTTTCTTCAATCTAGTCTTCTTGATACGTATACCAAAACAATAAACATGGATTATGACTAATCAAATTTGTTCTATAGCTTAATTCCATTTAATTTTACTGAGTATAAAGTTCAAAGTTATAATAAACATGAAAAATCAAAATCAAATTATGATTAATGACTAGTGACTAGTTTATACTTATGTTAAGAAATTGAAAATACTCTTAAATAAGTATGCATCTTTTTAGATTTATTTACCACCTCCATTAATTATTTATTTTGACTTTTTTATATTAGTATATTGTTTAATACAAGCATCTCACCATTTTTGTTTTCGTATATAAAGAGATTCACATAGAACAATGTTGTACCATACATGAAATCGATCTAATCTTATATTTTAATTTGTATTATCATCCTCAAAAATTTTACCAAATAAATAGTTGACATTTATATGATGAAATAATTAACGTATTATTTACTCCATTTTTTTTCTTTGACCCGCTTTGACTTTTACACTATTCATCATCCCTTCTTTATATGTAAGGAAATTTTTACACTATTCATCATCCCTTCTTTATATGTAAGGAAATTTTTACACTATTCATCATCCCTTCTTTGACCGTCTTCTGTAAATTATTTGTAAGGAAAATTATTTTATGTGAAGTTTTTTAAATATTTGTCTCAATAAGCACTATCATAATATTTAACTAACATTTATAACTTTTACTTGTGAAGAATTAAATTTATTAATCGTTAAATTTTTACATTGACATGCGTGATAAAAGAAACAGGTCAAATAAACAAGAACAGAGGAAGTATGAGTTATGAACTTTGAAACGAGGGATACTCAAATTATCTTTTAGAAATTAGAATTATAAGTTTTATCATATTAGTCTAATAAACATGTTATATATATCTAAAGCTACCAAAGATATTATTTTAAGTCAGTGTGTATGGTATGTATATTAGTCTATTAGACTATTAGTATATGCATTTATGTATGCACAATGCGTTCATAATGTGAACAAAAACGCTAAGTCAAAAACAATCACGTACAAAATTGGCTGTTCCATTCCCTCCAACATAAGTTAGCTACAATTTTTGGTTTCTTTTAATTCAGCATTACTTAAAGTCAAATTTTTCTTCTATTTTTTATTGTATACTTGTATATAAGATGTATGCTTTAACTTATATTATATTCTTTATATGATTAAAGTAATTTGATCTTAGATCTCATCATAAACTATGAAACTCGGTCGATTTAATTAACCAACTAGTCTAATTATCTAGCTAGTTACATACATACCGTCCAAAATAAACTTTAGCTTAAAAATATAGGCGAGATCTTAATATACCATGCAAACATACATTATTTACAAACAAGAAAGAAAGTTTCAATTCCTTAAATCAAATTCAAGAACAAATTAATTCATTAATTAAAGTAATACATAAATATTAATCTGCTTCTTAATACGTAGTACCTTTATATTATCTATATATAATCAATCAATCTTTTATCATCATCATTATGATTGATAATCCACGTATCTTGCAGCCTCATTCCATAGCATAGCATGCAGACGATCTATTTTAGACTCTTTTAGTAACCTAAGCTTCTTTTTTTAATAATAAAATTTTGATTAGACACCAAACTAATTTTGAATTACGTATTTCTCTTTTTCTTTGATACAAAGTTACGTATTTTATATGAGATTAAACCAACTTTCTAGCAATGTCATAGGTCCTTATGTAGGTCTATACAATTCAAGGTATATTCTCTCCATTATCAAATAATCTATCACAATACTTGTTATTTCAGGCCATTTTGAACAGTTTCAATAGTTTCTTATAATTTGACATAAACGACTATAATTTATTGTTTTTTTTTTCCTCTCATCACTAACCTCGTTGTTTGAATTGACTTATTAAAGAAGAACCTCGATCTCTAGAACAGACTATACCGATTAAGTTATCACTTTTCCTCTTCGATCTTTAATATGTTAAAGGACAACTAACATAATTAATCTCAACTTTTTATAAACTGCTCCCATGCATGTAAACTAAACAAGCACTTTCATTAGAATTTTTAAGCAAACATGTGGGTCTTGGATTAGGGGCAGCAAAAAGGGTTGACCTATTTAATTCTCAAATTAATGTAAGACCTCCTCTACCAATTTTAAGGGCTTTTTAGCCATTGATGGGATGCCACGTGGTTGTCCCCAAGCAAAACACATGCTGAAACAGATGAGACATGGCCCACATCCTTGCCAACTCACTTAATGCTTAATTGACAAAACATTTAGGTTAAAAAGTTAGATTAGACTAAAACATTAGCTCATTAGTCATATTGACATAAAATAAAATGGAGACACGTATATAAATAATTGGTTTAATTGGTGGAATATCTCAATCAAATTTCCTTATTAGGGAGACCTAAGGTTATAAATATTTACTTTTGACTAATCCAATTTAATTAAACCTCTTAATCATGTATAGGGCGTTTGATGGATCATTATACATGGTTTCCTATACGGTTGAAACACCTGAAAGACATCATCTCATCAAACTAACTGAGGATCGACACGTGTTGGGTGAATTTGTTTTTCTTTTCTATTATTGGAAATTTTATCTTTTAGATTAGCTTTTTATTATTACTTGGTGAGGAAATAAGTAATTACCGAGTAGGTCTTTATATAGTCATTAGTATGGTGAAAGCAATAATTAGATGAGATAAAAACAAATTAATGTTGAACACCGCCTTTTCTAGATTAGGAAGCTTAATAATCACATTCAACTGAATCATTGTGGTATTATGTGAAATTTAGAAAGTTAATATGCATAACATTGATTGATGGTATTGGTCGAAATGACTAGATTTTTACACTGTTATTACTGTGTTATGTCAGTGGGTTGGTGTAGTGTACGTGCACATGAAATGACTTTTTTTTTTTTTTTTTTTTTTTTTAAACCTCAATTAAGTTTATAAATTTGGGTAATGCTATACATAACCCTTAGGACTATATATAAGCATTGAATTTACTTTTGGAAAATGTATAAAGTTAGGAATTCATGACAAAAACACGCGCAAATCGATATAATTAGTGTGTTTTTGTCATGATTTTCTAAATTTAAACAATTTTCAAGAGTAAATTAAATGCTTATATGTAGCCCTTAGGGCTATATATAGCATTTTCCTATAAATTTTAACTACTTTCATTGTTTGACTTGTTCTAATTACTATTACTGGAAGAAAATACTACCTCTGTTAAATATTAGTTACAACTTTGGGGTATTATTTGTGAGATATGAAATATTCTAAAGTTGCAACTAACATTTAACAGAGGTAATATATACTAATTCATGATTTCATTACACAAGCTGACGACACCAAAAATTCGAGGTATCAAACTATCAATAACCAATTTGTACACTTTACAATTAAGGATTTACAACACAGAAGACAATCCAAACAAAAGCTATGATTTTTTATTTTTTATTTTCACAAAATAAAGCATAACATATTTATAGAGAAAATACAAGTTTATAACCTTGATAAACAATTCACGTGTTATCAAGGGTAATATGTAATTGACAACTAACTAGCTAATGTTATCTGTTGTTACTCCTGTTGGTTGCTCTCCCCCTTTCCCTTGATTTTTCTCTCCTTCTTCAACCTTCCATTTTAATTGCAGAAAATGTGCAATTTTGTTAGAGGATCAAGGGCCTATCTAACTTACTGAACTAAGCTGAACTGATTGGACCTGGACTGAGGGCATGTTCACATTTACTTAATTTCAGTTCAGTAAATGTGAACAGGACCTGAATATTTTATTAGAAAATGAAATTAGGAATGAGAAACTGATGGTTGAGGCCCGGGAATATGTTTTATATTATATCACGCCCCTTACATGAGAACCCTTTGGGCTTGAAATGTGGATGCAATATGGGCCCTCTGCATACCCTGTGCGAAATAATCCACTTGAAAGTGGGGGTGGATGAGATTCAAACCTGCGACTTTCTTGTCACGCTGGTTCCGATACCATGTCAGATGACCAAGTCAACCAAAAGCTTAAGCTGATGGTTGAAGCCCAATAATATGTTTTTACTACAACATCAAGTTAGAAGAAAACAATGGAGGAACGAAAACTTACTACCCTTTAGGGTCAACCATACCCTTTATTCTCCCTATATTTGGGTTTTCGTCGCCGCCAGAAATAGTGGTGCAAAGTTGAAATCAATGGAAGATTAACTCGCCCACTACAAGAAAATAACATTTTCGTAGCGATTATTTTAACCTTTAGTATCGATTATAATTGCAACAAAAAGCTTTCCCAACGAATGGTCATTCGTTACAATATCCCCCGTTGCCTTAGCCTTTGGTAGTGGTTTTCAATATCGCTGGGGTTGGCCTCAATTATCGATACGAAAAACTACATCCAATAGTGGTGATTATTGTAGCGATTACAATCGCTATAAATTTTTAACTCATTTTCTTCACACAACAACAAAAAAAAAAAAAAAAAAAAAAAAAAAAAAAAAAACATGTGTATGATCTTTACAAGATTCGAACATGCAACCTCAAACTCTTATATTAAATGTTTCACCAATAAACTATGACATATTTTATGTATTCTTTGTCAAACAATATTTATATATCTAGTGTTGAAAAGGCTTTTCGTATCGATTTTTAGGATTTAGTGGTGATTGTAAATGATACGATTTCTCAAAATTATATAAATGTGTAAAAATAGTGTGGATATGTATTATTATGTTTTTCGTATCGATTTTATATGGGAAAACCATGGCGATTGTAAAATGATATGACTTCCTTAACTATCTCACAAACATACTTGCATATTGTAGCGAATGTACAATCGCTACGAAAAGACATTTTTCTTGTAGTGGCCTGCCCTTTAGGATTAATCATACCCTTTATTTCTCTCTCTGTTATTTGGATTTTCGTTGAATTTTGGCAACAAAGCCGCCAGAAATAATGGTGGTGCTCGCGGAGTCGATCGAACGACTTGGAAAGAAGATGAAAGTGGGAGTGGATTGAAGGAAGAAGATAGATCAGAGGTGGGTGGAAGGAAGGAAGAAGAAGGTGGGAAGAAGAAGATGACTAGAAAGGCGGGGATGAAAATGAACAATAACACTGTTAACTACAAAAATTCCGTTAACATTATTACAATGCCCACAAATAGTAAATATATATTTTTAATAAAAAAAAAAATTAATGCAATTTATTTACTAAAATGTCGATTGATAAATTTGTTTATCAAGGTGATAAACTGGGTCTTGCTCGTATTTGAATGTAAATAAAATTAACTTCAATCAATCATTGTTGGCAATGGAGCTATATATTAATCGTAGGATTATGCATACATTCGAATATTTTAAAATTAATACTTGAATAATTTTCGCCAAGGCTGGACCTAGTTGATCTCAAAGCTAAGCACGTGGGTCCGGTATGAGGCATGACCTATAACCATCTTTATTGTATTTTGCAACCCTAATATTGATTGTTTTTTTAAATAAAAAATTAATAAAATAGAATAAAGGGCATTGTGGTTGGTTCATATGTTGGACACCAATATTATTTGGCCACTATCTTATAGTTACCTAATATATGATTAGGTTTCTCATTGTAACCCTATAAATATTGATCAATGTATGGAAATCACTCTAATCATGTCAATGATTAGGTAACAATGAGAAACCTAAATCACCTATTTTTTGGCAATTCGGACCTCTTTTCTTTGTTTTCCAAATCCAATATATATGTTGAGAAACACTTGAGCTCTTAGCACAAATCCATACAAGGAATTTTATTGATTGTCATTAATAAGATATATATCCATTAATTAATTGTTTAACATAGATGATTAAATTTTCATTGTATAAGAGAGTGCATTTGTAATAAGAAGTACTGGTATGATTAATGCATAGCATTATATCATTTAAAAAAAATTATAGGTTTATTTATTTAATTTTTTTTTTTTTTTGACGGGAAAAAAATGATAGTTGTTTCTATTGAATACCAAGTTCTTATAGGGGTTACATTGTGTGGTCAGCCATCATGGAATTGCTTTGTTAGTGTTATAGGGGTTAATCGGATCGGTCAGTGCCACAAGAGTTATTTTGTTAGTGTTATAAGGTTTACTCAGTCAGTGTTATAGGATTACCCGGTCAATATTATACGGGTTATACACAGTCAATGTTTGTTATAGGGGTTACCTTATTATTATACAAGCGGTCACATGATATGACCAATCACACACAAAACAAGCTGTTAAATTACTGGCCTCAAAAAAATAAAGAAATATTTTACATGTAATAGATAGGTTGGAAATTTTTAATTATTATAAACGAAACTTTTATTTTATGTAAAGAGTTATAGATAATCCAAAATCATATACTCCCAATCATATATACAAAATCTAATAAGATGGGCATGCATCATACAACAACAGATTATCACAAATTTTCTTACACATTATAGCTCCATTCTCACTTGTTTTTCTTCTTTGAACATTACATGACCTAAGACCCATAATGCAAACTAGACCATCTTAACTAATCTTCAAGCCAAACTTATCCAATTCGTTGATATAAAAGGGAAAATGCATGCCAGTCCATAATATGAGCAATATGTACGTTGCTTTCTACCAAAAACCTCCTTTTCTCTTCTTACGAATATAATGCAACTTTTTTTCATAGATAATTTTTTAAAAAAAAATATAAAGAAAAAAGGAAAAAGGAGTGTACAAGTGTCAAAAGAAACCTAGCTTCTTTCATTAGCCCCAGCAAAGGTCATCCCAAAATGAAGAGGTTCTTTTTTTTTTTTTTTTTTTTTTTTTTTTTTTTTTTTTTTGGGGGGGGGGGGGGGACGTAGTCATCTTTTGTTTTTTATGATATCTTTGGGTTTTCCTACTCCTTTATTACGTACTTTATGTGATTTGGTCAAATTTATAAAATTTGATTTTATTACTTTGTAATTTGCATAAAAAAAAAAAAAATCATGTAAAATTTAGTAAAAAAAAGGATTTTACTAATGAAAAATAATTAAATGGCACTTACAAATATTTTTAAATAAATCTACACAGATACAATAAAATATCTTAGAACTAATTACATCACGATTTTGACCATGAATTTCTAATACATCTTGTATACTTGTTTCAATGTTATTTTTTTTAATATCAATTTTTATGATTGAAAGTTTTGAAACAACTAATGACATAAATGGTGAAAATGGTTATTTAATTAGAGACCATGTTTATAATGCAAGTAAGTAGATTAAAAAAAAAAAAAAAAAAAAAAAAAAAAAAAAAAAAAAAAAAAACAAATCAAAGGTGCAGTGGTATTATTTCATCAATTCAAATTCAATACAATACAATACAATACAATACAATCAATCATACATACTTATACTATGAACCTATACTACGTTAAGAAAATGAGTAAAAATGACAACTAGCGGTAACTCTTAGCAGTTTGTACTCTTTGTAGTCAGAAAATTCAATGCAAGTAATATCACTTATATCATGTTGTTATTAAGAGGAAAGGTGTTAGATAACTTTCCTTTTTTGGTTATATTTTTGTTTTGTTTTGGATTCATTTTATTTAGTCCTTTAAATTGGGTCAAAGTTGGGGAAGAACCATAAAAAAAAAAAAACTGAAAAAGATGATCTCCAACTTTGGCTTTCCCTAATTGGACTACCACCAATGATATCTCTTTGTATCGATGAGATGATTTGAATGGTCCAATCCATGCATGCACATTTGGTCTTCAAAAAGAATTTGTAAGGATATACTTTTCTTTCATAAGTTGTATAGATTCAACTCACTTATAATTTGACTCGCCTTTATTTTGTTTGTAGGGATATAAACGAGTAAAATAAAGTTAAATTTGAATCTGTTGCACTTGATATTACATAAGTAATGCACCCACTCACTTGACCAACTCTAAGTCATGGTTGACAATAATTTAGGCTTACCAACCAAGTTACCTCATAAGCTATTATAATATATAAATAAATATATATGTGGATCGATTTTAAGTAACTGAATTGTGACTACTAATAGATTTCTCTTTTTTTATTATTATTATTAATAATTTTTTTTTACTTGTATCTAATGCAAAGTATATATGACATATAAAAGCCCTTCCTCTATTTGAAGATTCATTATTCATAATCTTGCATGATATAATATTCTTAGACTACATCCCTAAAATCAATATTCTCAATCTTCACCTTATTATTACTATACTAAAATTAATTTCATGATTAAAACTAAGGTTTACCTGTTACAACTTATGTATTTGGTTCAAAACATATTTATATTTGACCATTATTGTATTATTTTCTATTTAGCGTTAGCTATATTTTACTCTTTTTAAAAAAAAAAATATTTTACTTAATAAAACTACGAGTTATTATTATTGATTGATTTTTCAAATAAGAAGGTAATTTTCTCTCTATTTTTTCTCTTAATGTGAAGATAACAAGTTCTACCCGTCGCCTACCACCATACCTGGAAGATAACTACCATTAAGCATTTTCAATTCTTGTAACATGACCTCAAAATTATGATAGATGTATTATTCATCAACCCATTGTATTTGGCTTGTTAGGCCACAATAGAGTCGAGTTGTTATCTAATGATAAATCTTGATGTATATATATGGTTGAAATTTGCTTAGTAGATTTTGTTTTTCTTAATTCAAAAATTCAATGAAATTAGGCTAATTCTATTATCAATGAACGGTCACTTAAATCCCACAAATTGGAGAGTAAGACCATCAAGAATTGGTCTTCAATATCGCCTAATAGTTTAAAGCTTTAAACCATGCAACAAATAATGAATCAATGATTCAATAGTACTTTGAAAGTTGTATCTTGGGAAGTGACCCTTAAAAGGTCAACAAGAGATGCTAACTACCCATGAAGTAGCTAATAAATCGTACTACAGATATTATTTGCGCATTAATCTGTTTTGATACAAGCAAACATGCACTATTAAGGGCTAAATATAAATTACTCCGTATTAGTTTAGCAATTCAGACAAAATTATTGATTAATCGGTGTTAATATCACTCCAATTTGTTTAATACAAAGCGTCTTTTGTGTAACTCACTTTATAAACTGCGTATGTAATTGTTTCTTTTTTAAATTGGAAAAAACCGATCATGTTATTACTTATTCATCAATTATGTGACTTATTCATTTAACGGAATCATAATAACTTTTAATAATGTCGTCATTTAGAGTTATTACTCCCGTATTTTTTTTATTATTATTATTATTTAATATGCATTATTGGAGTCTTGGAGAGTTGGAGATGGACAAAGTTGGGTAAATATGATAGAAATATTGACATGTCATTACAACTGTGAATTGTACTAAGAATGAAAACTATTAGTGGGAAAGATGGAACATAATTAGTAAAAACAACCCAAAATTGCCTCTTCATGTTTGGTGCCAGTAATTTGGGGAGTGATTTGTGTTACTTGTGTAACAATTAGCTGCTTAACCACGGAAATTAAAGATAATTAAAGCTTAGATATTTATCAATGTCAAGCTAAGCCTAAAAATAAGTATTGGCAAGCTTAATATTCGTTACACTATAAGGTTTGGTAGGTATATATATATAGAACAATATTATAAACAAAAATCATCCACTTATGTCAAGTATTAGCCTCGAGACTAATTAAATTATCTGAACTAGTCGACATCCACATAGTGACGTCTAATGTTGTCAAATGTCAATAGTAGGGGTGTTCAAAAAAACCCGACCCGATTGTCCCGACCCGATTTCCCGATGACCCGGTAAGTACCCGATGGGAAATTCGGGGAAAAAATCTATTTTTCCGGGACGGGTACCCGACCCGAGAAGATTGTCTCTTATCCGGGTCGGGACATGGGGCAAATTTTTTAATTATCGGGTACCCGTTACCCGATAATAACTTAATTTTTTTTTTTTTAAAAAAAAAAAACCCTCCTTCAAAATGAGCCCAGCCCATTTATATTTTACTAGTTTATTAACTTAGGGTTCCTGATCTCTCTTTTCAATTTTCACGCCACTTTCATCTCCCCCTCTCTCTCCTCCCTTATCTTTCTCCGCCTCTCTCTCTCCTCCCCTATCTTTCTCCGCCTCTCACCGCCCCTATTTTTGTTATGCGAATCGAAGCAACAACAACCGCAACAACGTTCTGCAAATCGAAGTAACAACAACCGCAACTACAACACCGAAGGGGAGGTGCGGTGGTGTATGTGCTTGCTTCAATATGGTGGCGGCTCCACTTTCATCATTCATGCTCAGATCTACAAGAAGATTACAAGTTTCCAATATTAATAATGAAGTATGTTTGTTAATTAATTAGGGATGAATATGTATACCCATTTTATTGTGGGTTTTAGTGTTTTACAAGTTAATTAGTACTAAATTATTTTTAATTGTGTTTGGAATTCTGGATTAGTATAGTCATTCATGGATTTGATAGTAATAACGTGATAGTACTCTTTAAATTGGGTTTTTGTTGGGGTTGTATAACTTGTTCTTATTATATTATACTGATAAGAAAGTTGTTTTGTTATTTGTTTTTTTTTTAATTTATTTTATACAGCATATTGTTTTTTTTACAAGAAATACTAGTATAATTATACGAGATATTTTATACTGGTATACGTATAAGAGAAATAAACATTAATTTTCAGAAAGATAAATAAACCTTTAAAAAAAAAAAAAAAAAAGATCCGGGTACCCTATACCCAGACCCGAATAATTCGGGTACCCGGAACCCGGGTACCCGAGATATTCGGGTCGGGACATGGGACAAATTAACAAGTACCCGAAACTCCGGGTACCCGGGTTTTCGGGTACCCGAAAACCCGGGTACCCGGATTTGAACACCCCTAGTCAATAGTAACGAGTAACACAATAAGCATGATCAACCAGTCTATTACTTATCCTAAGTTATTCCCTCTTTGATAACAAGCTTCACTACCAAAAAGATTAGAGAGCCAAACACGTACACTTAGTCCACGTGGAACTGTTCTAAAGAGACAATTACAACTTATTAAAAAAAAAAATTAACGTTATTATATATTGATGGTGAAAGGATGTTGTTATTTTTGTGGCTTTATTAGGAGTTCAGTCTTAGTCTAAAGTCTTAACTTACCAATGTCAATTATTGCTTTTTGGCCCTCAATCTCTATTTTTATTTGCTCATGTATTAGTTGCTTCTAGAGACATGTCAAGATTAATTTAGCTTCCTCTTTTTATTTGTATAAGTAGAAAATCTTGCGTGGACCTGGTCCACAATTATATTATTGTGGACCTAAGGTTTATACACACGTAACTGACATTATATTCGACATAGTGACTCTTAATTTTAATATAGTAATCTTATTTTTAAGATAGTAACTTTTTTAAAAACTTGTGTGACCTTTAATGTTATTATGAACTTAAAGAACGATATTATGTTAGATAGTGACCTAATTTTAACATAGTAATCTTTATTATTCATATTGACCATTATATTAAAATTTCATTAAAAAAATTAACCTTTTATAGCTTTTAATGTCACACTAACTTTTATTTCAACATAATAACCTTTATTTTAATATAGTGACCTTTTTTTTATTAACAAATAAATCATATTGTCTCTAATGTTAGTGGTGCACAATAAATTAGTGTGAACCAGGTTCATTTAAGAATTTGTATTGTATAAGAGGCATTGAATTCTAGTAATTAAGATCGAGTAAAAATATATACTCATATAATTGGTACGTATTTGTTTGAAAATTAAATCACAACAATATCAAATTAAAGTGAAATACAATACAATTGATAATAAATTATGATTATATCATTTTCATTTCCCTAGTACTTGTTGAGTTGTTGGTAGATCTAGAAAAATAGATTCTACTTGGAATACTCATTGGAAATAGTTAATGCGATCTCAAATTAAATTGTACTTGAAATACAAAAAAAAAAACCTTATTTTGGCTTAGATTGATATGATGCAATCAAAAACACTCCGTAATTCCCTTTTTTTTTTTTTTGAAACCCCCAACCGGAGACTAAATTAAATCAGCCGCAACAAGATTAACAACACGAGATGGGATTACATCAATCCACACACGTTGGCCAACCTCCCAAGGTTGAAAAATGAGCCAAGTCGTGTGCCACCCTATTCCCATCACGTTTAATGAAAGACCAAGAAACAAAAGCAAAACTAGAACACAAATTAACAATATCCTCAATGACAAGATGAAAAGAACTAGAACCACTACTCTTCTCACGCAAGGCCTGGATCACAGGAAGGTAGTCACTATCTACCTCTACTCTGCTCAAACCATCTCCTGAGCAAGCTTCAAACCACAGAAGATAGCCTTAGCTTCAGCAATCTTAGTTTCCCACACATCCATCATCTGCACCGAAGAGCAGCCACGAACATTCCCAAACTGTCTCTGACTACAGCTCCCAACCCTGAGCCCAGACCACTCATCTGACCAGCGTCCACAAAATTTAAAGGAATTCTGGCTGAAGGGATTTGGCTGGAAAAAAAAAAAGGTTTTAATATGTTCCCATATTTGGTTTGATGAATGACATGAAAATTTAAAGGAAAAGGAAGGAGAGTGAAAGGAAAACCTCTTTACAAATTTCCAGCTTTCCTTTCCTCCCAAAATTGGACGAATTCGACTGGAAAGAGAAAATAAAAGCATATTTCATTTCTCTTCCTTTCATTACCTTTCATTAACCAAACATTGGAAATAAAATCTCATTCTTTTCCCTTATCTTCCTTTCTTTTCCCCTCCGTTCCTTTCTCTTTTTTCCTTTACTAACAATGAACCAAACAAAGCCGACTTTGTAAATATTTTGTCATAGAAAACTGATTATATATTAATCCGTAACTAAAACTGGACGAAAGTTCGTCCAACTTTATATCCCTTAGAGTGAGGGATCGATAGCTCAAGTGGGTAGAGCTTTTCTTCCGGTTTCAAGAAATTCTGAGATCGATTCTCACCACGCCTTCTGTGGCTCTCTAAAAAAAAGTCATACGCCCTAAAAGGAATCAGAGTCCAACCAAATGATAAATCCACAAACCTATTAATACAAAACATTATAAAAAGTATATTTAATGATGAGAGCACAATCATTTTAATTTTTGGAAACTTGTTAGGCTCGACACTTGAATCTTTTTTGTTTTTGACTGGAAACGGGGAACATAATATTACTAGCTCAAAATGTCAAAGGTTACAGCATCCGATGCACAAACCGACACCTCTTCCATCCAAACTCGCATATCATCATACATTACACTACTTTGAGCAAGCCTATGAGCTACCCCATTCCTTTTTCTCCCAACATGAGAAGAGGAGAAACTAGTACAAGAATTAGCTAGTTTAAGAATATCACTAATAACCAAACCAAACCTGGATCTTTGCCTTTTATTGTGCTTCAAGAATTAGTGGAGCTTGAGACAATCAGTTTCCAGAATTACATTGCGAAATCCAGCCTCAAGGGTGATCATCAGAGCATTTCTAGCAGCAAGGGCTTCTCCCACATCCACCTCATAGTTTTCCTTCAACCTCCAACATGTAGAAAGGACGACATCACCCAAGTAATCTCGAGCCACACCACCAAAGCCTGTCGTTTTATCTTGAAAGCAGGCCACATCAGAGTTTATCTTGCACAAACCAGCAGGGGGGGCACTCCAATTATGAGCAATCACCAAACTTGGGATGAGAGTTGTAGTCAGGGCTTCGTTCGCCTTCTTGTAATCACCCACAAGGTTTACAGCACGTTGCAGGACAGTCTCAATGTTCAGATCCTTTTTTTCTAAACTCCAAGCATTTCTTTTCAACCATATCCCCCATAAGATACACCAAAATAAATCCCACCACTCCCTATTCTTAATCTCCTTGAGCTTTTGGGAGCAAAAAGAGCTGAAAGAAAGTAAGGGATCATAAGCAACATCAAGACGAAGGGGAGAGAAATGCCAAATATTCCTGGCAGAAGAGCACCAAAAGAGAGTGTGCATGATAGTCTCAGTTTCCTCACCACAAACAGGACACACTTCATCCAAACAAATGTTTCTTCTCATCAATTTACTCCGGACAGGCAGACCCCCATGGAGGGCACGCCATCCAAATTTTTTTATTTTTGGAGGCACACAAGCCTTCCATAACAAACGCCATATGTTATTGCAAGGAGTAGAAGAAGTAGACTGACCAGCAGCTTTGATGGAGTTCAGATAGGTGTAATAAGCACTCTTGACAGTAAATTCACCACTCTTAGAAAGCTGCCACATCCAACAGTCAGCTTGAGGAAAAGCAGCCAAAGGAATCTTCTTGATTTCCATCAACTCCCACTCCACAAATAAGCTATCCATCAGTTCAACGTTCCAGGAACCATCAACCATAAGCTCACTAACATACCTCGGGCCATCATTATCAGTCTGAGTTCTTGGTAGAATTCTGAAATTTGGCAGGTTAGGAACCCATGGATCTCTCCATATATCAATCGAAGCTCCAGACCCAACAAGCTTACACGCACCAAGCTTTACAACATCTCTGGCAGACAAAATTGATTTCCATGTGTAACTAGCATTTGGCATTACCTTCGCAGACATAAGATCACAGTGAGGGAAATATTTCTGCTTTAAAGTACGAACCATCAGAGAGTCAGTGTTGGTGAGCAGCCTCCACACTTGCTTTGCCAGCATTGCTTTATTGAAGCGTAATAAATCGCGCATTCCAAGTCCCCCTTCCTGTTTCGAGACTATTAATTTATCCCAAGCCACCCATGCCGTTTTGTGTTCTTCTTTTTTCTGACCCCAAAAGAAACTACGACACATTCGTTCAATTTCTTTTAGAATACTTACCGGCAAGTTAAAGCATTGCATTGCATACGTTGGTATGGCTTGAGCAATTGACTTAATAAGAACTTCCCGTCCCGCCTGCGATAGATATCCTCCTTTCCACCCCTTTAACTTTTTCCAAACCCGATCCTGAATAATAGAAAAAATCCTTTTCTTTGAACTCCCTAGGTACGTAGGAAGCCCAAGATATTTTTCATGGCCATCAACGGCTTTAAATGATAACTTCATCTAAAGCGTATTTCTCTTTTCTGGTTCAACATTTCGACTAAAGGAAACTTCTGATTTTTCCATATTCAGTTTCTGGCCCGAAGCCATCTCATAGGTAGAAAGAATATCAAGAACATTATCCACTTCTTCATTGTTTGCTCTAATGAATAACAGACTATCATCTGCAAAAAATAAATGGGAGATCGGGTCGACTCTCTTTCCAATCTTAACTCCATGAATTACCTTATTTCTCTCGGCATCTCTAAGAATAGTGGATAAACCCTCGGCACAAATAATGAATAAAAATGGTGATAATGGGTCGCCTTGACGCAAACCTCTAGAGGGTAGAAACCTCCGAGAGGGCTGCCCATTCACAAGAATTTGGAAGGAGGCGGAGCTCACACACTTCATAATGTTTTCCACATAGCCAACCGGGAATCCCAACTTTATCATCATGCGCTCTAAAAAAGGCCATTCAACCCTATCATAGGCTTTACTCATATCGAGTTTTAGCCCCGAGAAACCCGTCTTCCCTGTCTTCTTTTTACGCAAATAGTGGAAGCACTCATAAGCAACAAGGATATTATCATAAATCAATCGCCCAGGAACAAAACCACTCTGTGACTCATGAATAATATTAGGCAACACCTCCTTGAGTCTGTTCGCAAGAACCTTCGTCACAATTTTATAGACCACATTACACAAGCTAATAGGTCTATAGTCAGCAGGGGACTCACATTCTTTTTTTTTTCGGGATTAACACAATGTAAGTCTGATTAATCGATTCAATGTCACCCCCATTATTCAAAATATCTAGGACTAAATCAATTATGTCCGGACCAACAATATTCCAGAATTTTTGGTAAAAGAGAGCACACATACCATCCGGTCCCGGAGCCTTCGTGGGGTGCATTTGTTTTAGGGCTTGAGTGACTTCTTCTGCTCTGAAAGGATCAGCGAGAGTATTGAACATCGACTCAGTGATGCGAGGTTCAACCAAATCAATAATCGGGTCAGTCTCAATTTGGCAAGACGAGCCAAATAAATTCTCGAAATGAGTAGCTAATACTTCAGAGATTTTTTGCTCATCATTGAAAATGTTGCCAGCTTTATCGGTGATGGAAGAAATATTATTATGTTGGACCCTCTGTTTGGCTTTAGTATGAAAGAATTTTGAATTTTTATCACCATTTTTAAGCCAATCCTGCCTGCTTCTCTGTTTCCAATATATCTCCTCACATTCCTCAAGCTCATCTAACCTCTCATCAATGGCCTTCATTTGAGAAATAACATCAGATGTTTGTTCTTCCTCCATAAGTTTTGACATTTGAGCTTTTAGAGTTCTCATTTCTTTAGAAAAATTGCCAAATTTCTTCTTACTCCACGAGGCAAGTCTTCCTGCTGTAATACCAAGATTCTTCTTCACATCCCCCCCTCTGTCCCAAGCTTCACGGATGATGTCCACACATGAGTCTTCTCTGAGCCACATTTCTTCAAATCTGAAAATCCTCTTAATTTTTTTCTTCTTCTCACCTTGCACTCTATCCTTGACACAAAGCAGTAGAGGTAAGTGATCCGATTTGCGTTTATCAAGGTGAGAGACAAAAGCCCCTGCAAACATATCCTTCCATTCCTCTGTAGCAGTGAATCGATCTAACCTTTCTTGTAAGTTACCCTCATCACCACAATTATTGAACCATGTGAAAGGATATCCAATGAAGCCCAAGTCATCCAACTTACATGTGTTAAGAGCCTCTCGAAAAATAGCAGCTTCAGAATATTTGAAATTGGCACCACCTTGTTTTTCCGTAGACCACAACATCAAATTAAAATCCCCACCACAAAGCCATGGTATACGAGTATCGTTCACCAAACTTTCAAGAAGAGTACCCGTTTTGTGTTTATTTTTGTCCTCGGGAAAGCCATATACTCCAGTGAACCGCCACACATCCCACTCTTGACATTTCACCAAAGCATCAATGTAATTCAAAGAGAAAGATTGAATAGTGATATCCTAGTCCTCCCTCCAGAGTAAAGCCAGCCCTCCACTTCTTCTCCTCCCTTCCCCAACACATCCAACCTCAATCATCCCTTTAAAATTCAACTTGTTTTTTATTCTCTCCATCTCACCCTGCCTCAGCTTAGTCTCTTGTAAGAACACCAACCCGAGGTTTTCCGTGATCACAATACGCCTTAGCGAATTGACTGCCCGAGGACTCCCCAAACCTCGGCAGTTCCACGATAATATGTATCTCATTTATCTCTGAGGGCCCAAGGAGTGGGGCCCGCCACTGGGTCAGCCATGACAGTGTCGTAGTACTCATTCACCATATTGTTGTCCATTGTTCTTTTCTTTACAGAAATTCCTTCAATCTCATCATCCTTGCTGTTAATTTCACTCTCCTGCTCATCCCTTTTTCTTGTTCTGCCAGACATTGGAGCATTACCAGTTGGAGCTACATTCTGCCTTTGTTTTCGAATTACCACTTTTGCCTTCTTTGCTTGTGGTATTTTTTCACTCTCCACTGTGATGCTCAGATTATTGTTCGAGGGAACGTCCTGTTGTAGCTGAGCCGTTCCAATATTCAGTGTACTACCCTTCTCAACAATAGTGTGAGTTAGAACGGATTCAATCTCCACCTCTTGTTCCTTTCTGTTGTTCTCAATAGCATGACTTTTATCCGAGGACAAAGTGACATCAGTAAGCTTTTCAAGGACCACACCCATCTGCTCACTGCATTTCTTTTTGGCATATTCTTTTGGTTTGGTTATAAATAAGCTTTTTGCACATGACGGGGTCGAGATTATAGGTTCATTAGCACTGTCATCTTTATTGATTTTCCATGGGGATGCCTTCAACCACCCACCATACTTCATATGCGGTTCATCCACATCCCTGCACCCATCACAGTCTTTTACCCCGTGACCAATCATCCCACAAAAGTAGCAAAAAGGGGGGGGGGGGTTTCTCATACTTTACCTCAAAGAAATCATCATAACCGCCTCGCAATTTCACCTTAACCTTCTGTAACAAAGGCTTTGTAACATCTATCATCACCCTGATCTTTACGGATTTGTCAATACCCATACAACCCGAACTTTCTAATCTTAAGAAGCGTCCAATTTTGTTCCCTAGAGCTTCCACATTTGCAGAGTTTAAACGGCCTTTGAAAGGGAGATTGTATACTCTAACCCACATTGGCAGTTCACAAAGATGAACGTCAAGCGGCTTCACATTGTCTTCAATTTCTCCAAGCAACAACGTGTGTCTGTCAAAGTACCATGGCTGCTCATCAAGAACCCGCTTCTTATCCCTCCAATGATGAAATTGGAACACAAAGGTATTCTTCCCAATGTTTCTAATTGCCAAACATTCTTTATTGTTGTCATGAAAGCATTTGAATTGATATTACGTTCCGTCCAAATCTTCCCTACAAGCCCTAATTCAACCCTCGCCTCCTCCTCATCCTCATTGCCTTCAATCCATTCTACTGCCTCTTCAAGATCATCATTCTTCGCATTATTATTTATGGTTTCTGTTTCAATTTCTCGAGGTTTATCGAGAGATTTATTGTAACTTTCTTTCTTATTGTTATCGTTCTCCAAAGGGATCAAAGCTTCAGTATTTGTACTGTCCATGGTAGAATTCGATTCCATGGCTAAACAACTACACCAAAATCAAAGGAAAACCTTCACGAAAAGGAAACCCTAGGAAGACCTAGAACCCACCCTCCCAAGGAAAACCTAGAGGGAACCTGACTAAAATTCATTCCTAATTGCATTAGGAATGATAAATCATGCTCGACACTTGAATCTAATGGTGAGTAGAGTGTCCATTATATACTCGCATATATTTATGCTTATACTAGTGTATGTTTGTGTATTAAAATTTTGAAAATTGTGAGACAAATTTATGAGTTTTAAATGTCACTTCTTCCATTTACGCTCTTATCATTCAAAAATAATTTATCTATTCATACATGTGAACTATTGAAATAAAAGAACATCAAACTGTTTACTATTGCTTCCTTTTTGCTAATTCTTTCACTTGAAGCTCTATTTGTTACAACACTTTTTTTTTTAATCGTATTGAGCTCTCAACTCGAGTCAAGATAATCTTACACGCAGTTATTAAATATCCATTGTTTCGTCATACATTTTTTTATACTAGTATACTCCTTATAAGGTTAACCCAAATTTTCATATATCTCACTTCTCCTTAAGTTCGATAAAACAAATTTAATTAGGGTCTGTTCATATTTACTAAACTGAGTTGAACTGAACTGAACTGAACTGAAATGAATATTTTATGAGAGATGGAAATTAGAAGCTGGACTGGACTGAACTGATTGGAGCTGAACTAAACTGAACTGATTGGAGATGAATTGAACTGGACTGAACTGAAATTAAGCTGAAGTTAACAACTTTTTAGTACTCCGTAAAGAATAAAAAATATTTACTCCTCTCTCCATTGAGCAAACCACCTTTCTTCTTTCCTCTTTTAATAATCCATTTCTACATTTTTTTTTGCTCAACTTTTATGTCTTCTACTTCTAATTTTCGTGAAAACTCATAAGTAAAAAAAGAATTATTTATTTTAACCTCAAAATGTAATGTACAAAAGGATATGCATTAATGTAATGTACACAAAAGGATTATTTTAAGAGGAAGTATATGCATTAATGTGTATACAAGGATTATTATTTTTTTTTAACCTCCAATGTAATGTACTCAAAATATTGTATTTAGAATAGAAATGAAATGTTTTGTACTGTAAAGGATCAAAGTAATTTATTTGATTTTTTGTAATCTTCTGCATGTTGTTTGAATGTTTCAAATAAATATAAATTTAAATGGACTGTTTTCCCTTAAATCAAGTGAATAAGAGTGACTTATCAGCCAAATTATAGGAAGAAAATTTAGCAGCAATGGTCAAGCAATTTCTGGGAAGTTATCAAACTTCATGCTAATTGTGTACTTTTTTTTTATGTGATGTTAATTTTGTACATAGATCCAAAGTCAATAATTAAATAATTCTCAACTTCCCCATTTAATAATTTTGTTTAATTAATCTTGAATTTTTCTTTCTTTTGACAAGTACGTACTCTTGAATCTTTAATTTTTTATGGAGAAAACTTTTATATTTCTCACATTACATTATAAAAGTATTTTCCTAGTATCAAAATGTTCAAGTTTATAAGAAGTCTCATGTTGCTATCCAATTTTTCTGAAGGGTTCATTAAGAAGTGAACCCTTTTTAAAAAAAAAATTTATTTCAATTCTTAATTGTTAAGTTTTCATGGGGGAACTTAACCAATCTAAAACAAGCATTATGCAATGCTAATTACAATCTTACAATAGTTATGTGTCGTTAGCTAGGGCTAGGGGTGATTTTTTTTTTTTTTTTTTTTTTTAATGACATAACTTTTAGATCATAGGAAACATTTAATGGTTTGCATTGTGAGACGAATTTATTAACTCACTAATAGCAATTTAATTGATTATCATAACGGATAATTTCATAATACATTCAGAAAGTTCTTCGTATTACTAATGAACAAATTAATCGCCCCTATTTCAATCTGACTCCCTCTCCCCCTCTTCTCCCCAACCTAGGCAATGCAATGTATATTGTGTTAATGTACAATAAATTTTACTATATGCATTGTACAACCTATAAAACATATTCCTGGGCCTCAACCATCAGTTTAACCTTTTGGTTGAGTTGGTCCTCTGACATGGTATCACAGCTTAGGTTAGATCTTGGGATCATATACAAAAATTCCCACCTGCCGGTGGGTTAGAAAATTAAACCCACCGGCGGGATATTCAAAGTTTTTTTTTTTTTTTTTTTCGGGAAAACTCCTCGATCATTTACGTGCAAATGAATAACTGTGAATAAATAAATAAAAAAAATAACATTAGTTGAGCCATGCAAATGATACAACTGGTTGTATTATGAACACCTAGCCAGAATCTACTTTTGTAGCATTTTATTGTTTGAAACTATAAATGTTTATGTTGCATACAATTTTTTGTGCTCATTTTGGTTATTATCATCATTAATTATCATTTAAAAAATTAAATGGAATAATTGGACTTGGTCCCAATCTCAACTAGTTGCTAAAGAGTCGGTTTTCAACACTAACAGCTTGAAAGCAGAGTGTAATTGACAATATTTGAAGTACTTCTACAATAAGACATTTAAGGGCCATATTGGTCAATTACCTTTAGAAAAAAAATATATAAAAAAGCTACTTTTACAAATTTTACAAAACTTTTTAGACTTTTTAACTAAATAAAGACATTTAGAAGCTTCAATGAGAATATATATATAAGGGATTTTTTTTTATTTTTTTTTTTTAATTTAGAAAGATTTTCTTCAAAATTAAAAAAATTAAGGTATTGTTTGGAATTATCCAAATTTTGATGGGCATAATTTTGGATGATTCTAGCTATAACACACATAAAACAACCAATAAAAGTGCTTGAAAAGCCTTCTTCCTTTTGTCTTGATTCATGCTGATGTCATCCTTATTATTTTATTATATCTAAAACTTTTAATCTTATTATTAAAATCCAATTAGTAATTATACTAATTAGTCATTTGAGAGGACATCAAAAGTCAAATTTTAAGTAATTAATTATTTGTACATCTGGGAATTTTCTTAACAGATGAGTTGGCTCTGGTCAGATTTTAGAACCCATATTAAATTCTTAAATATTAATTAAAAAAAAAATTCTTAATTTTACAAAATTCAAAATTAAAAAAAAATAATAATTTTAAAAAAAATAAATGGGTTAAAATTGTAAATATCAACAAATGAGAAAGCTTCCTTGCATCCCACGTCTCTCCCTTCTCTGAACCCACCAGTATTTAGGGAGGTCTTCTGCCCAATTATGCAAATTTTCATAACACCCTTTTCATTTTTTCTAGCCCAAAAAAATTTTCCCACCTTTCTTTTACTTCTTCTTCATTTTCTAGTGATCTTATATAAGAAAAAAAAAATAGCTTAATTATTTGATACCCTTATTTGATTAGTCTTCTTTGATTACTCATTATTTGGGAAGAATTTAGATTTTCTAGGTACTCTTTTAAATTTGGTGTTGAAATCCATCTATTGTTTGTCCAAAGATTAGCTGGGTATTGGAAATTGTAGGAGTTATTAGTTGATCAAATTACTCAATTGCTGAAAAAGAGGTACTTGTTAAGAATTAAGGAGAAATTTTGCAAAAATTTTGCAACTTTTTTCTATTGTCCTAGGATTGGTAAACTGTAAGGCAAAAATGGAAAACATGAGTAGTGTTCTTGCTGGTGATCAAGAACCAATGGACTTACCACCCGGATTCCGATTTCACCCGACCGACGAGGAGTTGATCAGTCATTACTTAGCACCTAAAGTTATTGACATCAATTTCTCAGCTAGAGCTATTGGAGAAGTTGATTTGAACAAGTGTGAACCTTGGGACTTACCAAGTATGTTGTTGATCATATTTTCGTAACATAAATATTTTAATTTTGTTATAGGTTTTGTATTAATATGTTTTACTAATTATTGTTTTGGTGAATCGATTGATGATTGTTATAGAGCGGGCGAAAATGGGAGAAAAGGAATGGTATTTCTTCTGTGTTAGGGACAGAAAATACCCAACTGGATTAAGAACAAATAGGGCTACTGAGGCTGGCTATTGGAAAGCAACAGGAAAAGACAAGGAAATTTATAGGGGAAAATCTCTTGTTGGTATGAAGAAAACCTTGGTTTTCTACAAGGGCCGAGCCCCGAAAGGCGAGAAGTCGAATTGGGTGATGCATGAATATAGACTTGAGGGCAAATCATCTCTTCAAAACCTACCTTCTAATGCAAAGGTATTGACAAAAATCTTAATATTTGGTGTTTTGATCATTTCCCCTGTTTTTCCCCTGTTTTCCTCTGTTTTATTCCCCTGTTTTTATTATTTTCTAACATGTATGATCATTTTTTGTGTTTTTCAGAATGAGTGGGTGATCTGTAGGGTTTTCCAAAAGAGTGCAGCAGGAAAGAAAATTCCTTTCCCTGGACTAATACCACCGGACTCGTTCGGGGCCGAGTTTAACCCTTCGAGTATTCTGCCACCATTGATGGATTCATCACCTTACAACACTAACTATGGTGCTCCTCACGTGTCCTGCTTCTCCAATCCCATGGAAACTACAGCTCAAACAAGCCATTATCATAACACTAATCAACAACCCTCCTTTGATGGGCTAATAAACAATAATCCTTACAATTCAATTCCCTCGAATCCGAGTGATAATCCTTATTTTAGGTTTGGAAGTGGCAATAATAATTCTTATTTCCCTTCTTCTCAACCAGGCCATTATTCAGGGAATTACATGATGTCAGAACAACATATTCTCAAGGCTATACTTGAGAACCATGGAACAGAGATGAAACAGAGCATGAAAACAGAGGTGGTAAATTACAGTGCTTCACAAGATACTGGTTTAAGCAGTGACATGAATGCTGAAATCTCATCTGTCGTATCGAATTACGACATGAGTCGGAGGCCATTCGATGATCCTGATGGACCTTCGACGTCCGGTGGACCTGTAGATTTGGATACTCTATGGAATTACTGAAGAAAAAAAATTACAGCAGGAGGTGATCATAGATGAAATTAGGAGGGAAAAAATGAAAAAGAAAAAAAAAAGTCTCAATTTTCTATTACCTTACTGAATTATTAAGGGTTTGTAATAGTTTGATGTATAGAATTTACTGAATCCAATTAAGGATACAGATCAAATATACAATATATTCTGTATTATAATTATATAGTTAGTAGCATACAATATGACAATTCTTAGTCTAAATTTCTTTTTTAATATCTTGATTTGGTTGTTAGTCTTCTGGATGTAATTTGTTAGAATTGATTTATTGAAGGTTAGTGACATACTGATTCACATTAGTACAGTTTCAGCAGTTTGTTTTTATATATACATTGATTTGATTTTTGTTTTTTTAGGTTAAAATATGCATCTTAATATTCTTATGTTGTGGCTAACACAAAGTTGTTTTTATCACTATTAGCCTCTATGTTATGCTCTTTTGCTTGTGCAAGATCCCATTTTTTGTCCCTTAAAATTTCGGTCTAGCAACCGTAGTCCTCAGGTGACAATACTCGCAAAGCGGAGTGTTAAACACGTTAAATTAGGCCGTAATAAGAATGATCTTATACCAATTAGTGACACGTTACAAAAAAAAAAAACGAAAGGACTCATTCGGCTCACCATTGACCTAAAACTCGAGAAGTGTATGTGAGACCATGTAATTGTGAGATTATACAAAAATGAGGTTACTTTCATATACTTTACATTAATTGTAGTTTTTTGGGGGCTAGAATGAATATGCTGTTACAATCTTCACAATCTCTTTCTTCCCACATTAGAATGCATGAATATGCAGCCATCAAAGGATAAAGTTTGGTAAAAGGACCACTTTCATGACCTGACTCATGGATTACTACAACTCTATTTGTCTTTATTCCCCTCAAATTAATGGGGAAAATATGGGAAAAAAGATGATTATTATAATTCTAGTAATATTAGAACCGTTACACTCTTTGAATTTGTTGTTGTCTTATCTCTTAGAATCCGTCCATAATTTTTCTTATCTTTTTTTGCCATTTTTAGTTTAAAGCGATGGTTAAACGCTTTATAAAATATGACTATATTATTTTATGAAGCTATTTATCCTTTTATTTTATTTCAATTAAGGTTGAATTAAGATACTTAGGAAAAAATAAATAAATAAAAGGTCCTAGGTGAGCTTTAAAGTTGTAAGGCCGTTTTTGTTTAGCAAAGCAAAACCTTTTTTTTCCCCTTTATGAAATGCGCCCCATGTCATGAAATTAAGGTTACTAAATATCAATTGTGAACACTATTTAAGAATTTTGTTGTTAGAATTACACACTAACTTATCTCTAACATAGTCTCTCTATTTCTTTATCAACTATAGACTATTTTGTTGCATATAAAATAACATACTACTTTGGCATGTATTTTGTGTATATAAAAGATTACGATTTTAATATTAAATCAATAACTATTTGCATGTAACTAATACAGAAGCCAGTTTTCATTCTTGTAAATACCTAAACCCGAGAGAATATGATGTTCGATACAATTTTTTTTTCTCGAGTGTACCGAATCTAATAAGTATATCATCAAGATGTATGAATGAACTTGTTCAACAAATAGGCTACAAAAATTGCACTAAAAGGTAGAGCTAGGATTGCATGGAAAGAAGGGATGAACTTAATTTTATTTTATTTATTTATTTTTTTTTTTAATCTTGAACTCTTGCAAAAGAGTGTGATTGTGTAAAGCATGGTGGTAGCTCAGGTTATGCAATATAATGTTTTCTTCATTTATAATCTCGAAGGGATTAAACCTCGTATTCCTTACATTTTTCCAAATTAGCTTATCAACCCTTTTTTTTTGTTCTATCATGTAGAGGAATGTTCCAAAAAATTTGTGAAATCTCAAGGGATTGGATCAAACTACAATACTTATATATCTAGTTTTTAGATGATGTATGCATGAGTGATCTCCCTCTTAGTTTTGGGGCTCACTAAAAATATGTTATCTATTTGTTTATGAGTTAAACAATCATAATCAATAGATATATATACACAAAACTTGTAAAATTACATAAGACATTGATGTTTAATTTTGTCATTTTACTCCTACGATTCTACGTACACCCTTAATTTGTCTCCATCTGAAAAATGAAATAAACTTAATCTTAAGTGTTAATGATAAGAAATTCAACATATGGAGATATTTGATACGCCAAACACCACCATATCCTCCGGTTTCCTATAACCATCTTTTCTACAACACAACCGATTCATATATCATCCCTACTCCTTATTCTTGCATGCCTTTTTTTTTTTTTTTTTTTTTTGAGCATACCTCTCCTTAGGCTTTATTCTATTCACATCATTTTCCCTTATCATATCATGAATTCAAATAAGATAAAAAGTTTGGATAAAACCTACTTAAAGTTTAATTATAACTTCAAATATATGAAATTAAAATCAGATTTGATTATTACACCCTATCTTTATCTAAACTTACCTTACCTTACCTTACCTTCCTCTCCCAAATCCTTTTAACTAAAAATCTGACGTCGTCCATACTCTCCACTATAACTCATTTTTTCTTATTTGCTCGTGTGAAGGAGATCCAACTTAGTAAATGTGTCAAAAATTAGACTTGGTTATATACTTATCTTATAATTATTTGATAATTTAAAATTAAACACCACCAAACTTGCATTTTTTTTTTTTTTATAATAATCATAAATTGTTTTTGAGGGTTGTACCAACCTGATTTTATGTTGTGATTTTTGTTATTTTAAGAGAGAATATTTTTAATTTTTTTTTAACGAAAAGAGAGAATATTTTAAGGGAGAGTATTAATAACAAAACAAAAATTAAAATTAAAATTTTATGTTAAAATGCAACAATTATAGGTGGAAAATTGTGTTTCAAAAAAAAAAAAATTATAGGTGGAAAAGGTCATTGGGATCGGATATGAATAAAAACATTTATTAGCCCAAAAAGTGCCGGCTCTTACGCTGACAAAACCAAATAATTGGTCAGATCATATTCTCATTTTAACAATTTTGCCGCCCCTTTTTTCCCGGGAGATCCTAAATTAAAATGTAAAAATAATTAAAAAATACACCCGTTGTCTCTATTTATTTGCCTCATTTGAGTTTACATGCTCTTTAAAACAGGTACCCGAGTACTTATGAAACAAGAGGATACCTCTAATTTACGTATATACGCAAAATTAGAAAATGTGATATACAAACTAGATATTAATATCTCCTTTTACAAAAATAAATTCAACAAGATTTTACATGATTACATTGTTAGTCGTAAATCTTATAGACTAGTGACTCAAACATATATAGACATAGGAGTAAATAATAAATAAAAAACACTTGGGTATTCTCCACTTCACTCTATTCACAACAGGCTGGGTAGAATATTCCCACAAACACGTCAAAAAGAATCTTTGTTTTTAATGTTATTGCATTTGCAAGTTTATGTCTAACTTCTTATCCAATAAAACATACATTATCGAGCATACATTATTACATACGAAGTATTCAATTTTACCCTAGACAACCTATTCATGCATCATATCTATACATCCTACATACAATCGTGTATATCGAAATTAAAGGAAAAAAATATACACCTCTTTGTATTACATGTTACATTGATGAAATACGTAAACATTAGTATAAGTTATCATCATAATGTATACTTGTAGATTTTTGAGGCATATTCATTTTTGACACTTTTAGTATGTTTTGTCTTTAAACAAGCGAAGTTTATAATCAGTGGTATTAGCATAAATGAAAATACGTACACCTCTTTGTATTACATGTTACATAGATGAAATACGTTAACATTAGTATAAGTCATCATCATAATGTATAGTTGTGGATTTTTGAGGCATATTCATTTTCATTTTTGACACTTTTAGTATGTTTCGTCTTTAAACGTACAAAGTTTATAGTCAGTGGTAATCGCATAAATGAAAATCTGACGAACATATGTATAAAATAAGATATTCATATATAAATGATTAATGGATACATAAATAATTACTAGATGCTTTGAATTTAGCTAGTTAGAAAGTAGTTGTAACACATTGTAAATTTTTATTTTAATTTTTCCCTTTTTACCATATTGATTAAAGTGTATACGGAATTTAATAATTTAATTTAGCATCAAATTGAAAATGACCAATTCAGATCGAGTAGGTAACTCACTAATTAGACGACTTTGTAATGTGAACGAACACACTCGAGCAATTCTTCAATTGAAACAATATCAAATAAAATGAATTGCCACCATTATCATCTCTAAGTTAATTAGCCAAATATTATTAATCTAAAATAACTTCTATCAATCAATGAGACGATGACACGATTACCTGATTGTTAAAGCCAATTAAGTATCAAACAATTTAATTTACTCATTCATTTCCTCTTACATAGTTGTCCTATATTGTCATACCATTTGCACAATACCATATCATTCAAAACAAACTCATCATTGTGAAATGTCATCTGTTACGTACCTTTTACAAATATATTTCGTTCATTCATTTGTGATTTTTATATTGCTACTTTTATTATATATAAATAACATTAAACGTGACAATAAAATATACAATAGCCAGCTAACTATCTTACACATAGTATAATATTATTTCTAAATTCAAGTGAGAAAATAAATTAGCAAACATAAAAAAATATAACAATATAACCCAAAATCGGCAATAAAATCACATGGACGTACCATATCATGAGCTAAAAAACACCTAGCAACAACCAATAAGTGTTGAATTTTTTGATTAAGATGGAAAACACACGTAACTGAAATTATTTTTGGAACCTTTTATGACTTTTACTCGACTAATTTGAACCCTTTTTTTCCTCCTTAATTCTTCATGAGTCTTATCTTTCATTTGACTAACTAGATATTTGTTTTTTTTTACCTGTACTTTTCAGCTTAATTTCAGTCCAGTTCCGTTAAACTCCAATCAGTTCAATTTCAATCAGTTCAGTTTAACTCCTAATTTTCTTCTTTCATAAACAGTTTATTCAAGTTCAGTTCACCTCTATTCAGCTCAATTCAGTATATCAGAACTGACCCTTAATTAATTTATTTTATTTTTCTTTTTCAATTGAATGGTATCACCAAACTTGCATGAGTGTTACCTTGTTGAAGGATGATATGATACCAACACATCAACAGTTGAACACATTTTACTTAGCTTATTTTTCCGTCTTATTTTAGTTGTATGAAGGATCTTTCCTAGCAATTTCGCTTGCTCGCTTTTATCTTGTAGTTTGTGTGATATCAACAAGCTATTTAGTTATATACGTAGAAAAACTCTGCAGGGTATTTTACGTAAGTTTCGTGAGTGGTGACACTAAAATATATACAGTACATAGATAGTATAAAGTATTAGGAAAATAACATATGAAATCAATGATGGTTTGAATAAACTTGTAGCAGATTGGGTCTATATATATCTGCGAATTTCTTATAATAAGCTTTAATTTTGTTTTGCAAACCCTTTATGGTAATTAAGCAACGGAGGAAGTGTAATAACTAACTCCATTAGAATTAGGGTCTGTTTTGATTTAATGAATTGAACTGAACTGATTGGAGCTGAACAAAAATTTTATGAGAGAAAAAAATTAAGAACTGAACTGAACTGAAATAAGTTGAAGAGAACAGGACCTACTAGACAAAATATATATATATATATATATATATAATAAAATTAAAATTTTCTATCCTTTGACCTCTAATTGGATTTGACACTTAGCTTGTTAATTATCATAACCAATAATTTTCGGTGATAACTTCGTTTTTATATGCGTAAAAATTACGGAATGTGAAAATTTGATATTAATAAAATAAATAATGGGACGAATCTAAAAACTAAGACCTCACTTGACTATATTCTCTCTCTTATAAATGAATGAAAATTTACGGTTAAAGTTTTAAAAGTTTGACTCAATTATTTGCAATGGAACAAAAATTTAGGGACGGAGAGCGTATATACTAGTATATCCTCTAGACCTAAGACAAATTGAATTGATTAGATCCCATGCAAATGGAATTTCCTCATACCATCTTTAATTTACAATTGATTTATTTAATCCTTGTTGATGAGTTAATTATAAAGATGATGCGAATCAATTGAACATATACACATAAATGGGTAAGTCTTGTATGTGGCAAGTCACATGGTGTGACCACATACATCAGGTTATAAGAGTAATCTTTATTTATATGTATGAGTAACCTCATGTTGTCCATAAAAGTAACCTAAATTCATTATACGAGTGAATTCAAGTAATTTAGAATTAAGTAACTGTATTTGTTCATTCGAGTAACCCGGGCCATGTTCTTTTGTTTTTTTAAAAAATAAAAGAATAATTCCACTTATTTAAGATAATAACCTCTATTTCTCATTTAAGTAACATACATACGCGTTAAGATAACCCCATTTGCTCAACACCGTAACCCCTATTACTTAATTAAATGTCTTGTATGTGATTATATGAAGTGGCCACATCATATGGTTAGCACATATCAGGGCTTGTCCTCTTCAATTAAGATTATTTTCAATTCAATTCAGTTCAGTTGACGTGTTTGTGGCCCTAAAATTATATATATAGTCTTAGGGCGTGTTCTGATTGACTGAACTTATTGAGCTGAGCTTATATATATATATATAGCAAATAACAACGAACCGGGGAATTTGTTTTTATCATTGTCTTAGTTAAGGGATTTGAGCTTCCAACGTTGTGCTGATTAATAAGTAAACTATCTTGATTATTAATTAAGGGTCTGTTCACTTCAGCTTAATTTAAATTAAGTTCAGTTTAGTTCAGCTCAGTTAAAAATATTTGTGATGAACTTTGTTAAGGATTGTTGCTCCCAAAATTAAAACTAACAAGGGTTTTAGTCCTTTTAGGCTTTTAGCTAGGATTGTTGCTCCGAAAATCAAACTTAGAAGTCGTTGCTTTCTAAGACTTTACTTCAATTTTCCATCATTAAATACAATACAACCCTCTTTCATTTCGTACAAGCATCAAAATACGGTATATATGGCCGTATATTATTCTTCGTAGGCAAAATAATTAATTATGATGATTGTTCATACCATCTCTATAATTATTTCAAATTTTTCTTACCTTAACATGTTTTTTTGGTTAACTCAACTTATTTTTAGCAATAAATAAATAAAATTACTAATGACGAAATTTAATCATATCCCTACTTCCCTACTTTATAAAAAGTAGAAAGTTTCTCTTATGAACAGTGCGTGGACTATTATGCCCTTTAAAAAGTTTATTTACATTCTTACCCCTATCTTAAATTTTCCTCACGTGTACTACACTACTACTCCATTTCCATTAAAGTCCAGTGTTGAGCTTTTTATGTTTACCATGGCGGCCACAGATGGAGCTGCGCCGCAGTCGATCTACCCCTTAACAAATTTGGAGGTCGGATTTATTACAAGAAGACCAAGAACACCTACAAGGGAGGGTTTCGGCCACCGTTCGGTTTCCATCCATGGCAGGTACGAATTGGTTTTAATTGCTCAATATGGTACCCACGAATCCACGATAGAGGTTAGTATTCAATTATTGCCATCATATTCAACTTAGGGTTGCTTTGCTGTCGTCTTTCCATCTCCCTGATGGTGCTTGCATTTGATTGGAATTCATTCTCTTGACTGAAAGTTTTTCCTGTCTTCTACAATGTTAATTTCTTTGTCATTAATTTCTAGGTTTTAATCTCATACTTCTTTATTGGATTTTTTTTGTTTAGTTTGACAAATCCCACTGTTGTAGGATTCATAGGCGAATGATTGGGATATAAAGAAACAATTGAAAAGTAATGAAATAACAAGGCAAAATCAGTATTTAATCACGCAATAAAATTACCATTAAGATTAAAAGTCAAATCGAAGAAAAGAACGAATATACTAGATTGCTTGCAGTTGAATTGATAACATACTATGAAAATTGAACCTTAACTTGTCGTCTACCGCTGTCACCAGCAAATCGGCAAAAGTCCCAAAGCTTAATTTAGAAGTCTGTAAATATTTTGTGCATGTTGGATTTCAATACCGCAAGCTAGCCTTCATTAGATAAAGCCTTAGTGAGTTAGTGGTGGCTGGTGGGTAATTTACTCAGTGAAAATAAAAAAAAAAAAATCAAGTTATTTCATGAAATTCAAACCCATTGGTTACAACTTATGAGTTATAAAAAGTGCAGTATATAATTATTGAATGGATTTTAGGATTGTTAGGTACCCAATACATACATCTACACATGATCTCATTGGAGTTGATCTTAATGGACTTAAAAAAGAAAATGATCTCAATGGACTTGATCTATCTACAATTTCGGTTTGGATATTATAAAATAAAAAATCTTTAATAGTATACCTTACTATTCATATGTTTTGTTAATAATGTAATAATCTATTATTGAAATGTTTCACTACTACATAACTTGGAAATCAAACCCCCAATCAAAGACCCATTAGGTAGCAAAACATGCATGATGTATCCTATAAACGACATCAGACTTCATATCTCATTTATTATCGTGCTCTGAACTATTTTGGGACCATTTGCTTAGGCTAGCATGTCAAGCTGGTCTAATCAGTAAAATTTATTCGTTCAAAATTATTGATAGCTCGAACATCCTCATTTCATTGAGGTTCGTATATCATGTCCTGAGGCCTGAGGGTATCTATTTTAGAGGCATTGCTTCTAGATTTGGTATTGAATGTTGATGATATGGAGCATATGTTGCTGATATATATATGTGTGTGTTTTTGTTTGCAGATGTAATTAAGAGGCTTAATAATCTGAGAGAAAGAGGCATGGCTTGAATGTATTCGAGGTCTCTTAAAAGGTAGTCATACATTATCACTTTTGCAAATGTTGGGGGGGGGGGGGGGGGGGGGGGGGGGGTAAATGGATACTCGGATGTTCTACATCGATTTAACTAAAACCAATGTCTTTGTGCCTTTTACTTGCAGAATTATGTGTTCTGAAGCTTAGATGAGTTTATTGATACTGTTTTTGGTTTTGTACTACTTGGCTGCATAGTAGTGTAGCTGAAATAGATGAAGCAAAAAATCTGAATGCTCTATATGAAGCCCAGGGAACTAAGGAAGCAAGTGTTTGTCCAATTCATTGCAAAAGCAACTGTCCTACATGGAGATGTGAAGAGGAAAAGCAAGTTGGTCATCTTTTGTCTGAAACTAAAATTGATATGAGAAATCATGGTATGAATCAGTTGGATTTCGGAGACTACAGTAACAGAAAACTAATGCCCATGCTCGTGATATCAAGTTTACAAGGGTATAGGTTCATTTCAAATTTCACATAAGTGAAATCCAAAAGATCCTATGAGCAGCTCAAGCAAAAATTAAAAAAGTCTAGAAGCTACATCAAAGGTTGGTTAAATGCAGCAACCAGAACCAGTGTCCAGGTGCAAAGCCACATTTCTTGATGTATTGGAGGCACTTGTAGCACACAAAATAAGTCACTTTCGACAACTCTTCACAATTACTGGTATTATCTTGTCATGAGACTTATGACTGTCGATCTTAAGCAATCTTTGAATTGACATCTACCAATCTTATTTGACACATTTGACACGTTAATCGCCTGTATACAAATAGTTATAAAAAATATTATGCAAACAACCAAACAGGCATAAGGAATTAGAGCTAATTGCAATAACTCTTCTCGTAACGCTATCTATATCGCGCGCATCGCGCGCGTGGCACCCCTAGTAAATAGAAAAGAGCCTTATTCTCAAAGAACACAAAAATAAAAATGATACTCCGTACGTGTCATTCGTATCGTAAATGACGGAGTTAATGATGGACTAATCTTGCACTTATGCACAAACCCCCCTCATTAAGCAATAAACATTCAATTATCATAAGATCTGCAGATTGAGTTATGACACGTGTCTGCATTATAGTTAAGCACCAGTGATTAAACATTTTGATTAAACATTCTCTTAGATGGTTTCAATCGATGCCAGATATTCAGCTTCATTAGTAAGTAATTTGTATATTTATTTACTCGTATTTTTTAAAACTCTTTTTACACATTTTTTTTTTTATTTAGTTATTATTTCAAGTAAAGAATTGAAGTGTCTGTAGAATTGTAGTAGTAATACTTTGCATGTGCTCACTCCGTTATGTTCTACTCACCTAATACATTTTTCATTCATGAAGTTTTCATTGAACTGAAAAATTAATAATTAAAATTGAATTTTGCTAATAATAATTGAATATTAATTATTGAAATTAACTTTAAATGATTGAAAAATTGAAACTGATATTTACCTAATTATTCTAGGAGTTCTCGATTTTAGAATATAAATTAAAAAACATCATCATCAAAGAGAGATTTTGTTGAATAATCTATAGTAAATTAATTAGTAATGCATGTTTTTAAAATATCTAATATTACTAAGAGTATTACTTAATTAAAGATATTTCAATAAGAATATACTACGTATAAAGATATCGTTGAATATGGCTTGAATTTTTAATTCCGAAAAAACATAATTTGATTAATTATGTAATAATAATAATAATAATAATAATAATAATAATAATAATAATAATAATAATAATAATAATAATAATAATAATAATAATAATAATAAACATTATTATTATTATTATTATTATTATTATTATTATTATTATTATTATTATTATTATTATGAAATAGGGTAAATATAAGAAGAGATAGAGATGGAGATGGAGTAATAAATGAGTTCGTGTAAGAAAAAATTAACTAAATTACGGTTAAAATATAGGTAACAATAAGTCTAACAACCGAAGTTGGTAGAGTGTACAACAAAAGTGAAACTCTTAGAAATGAAAAGTGGATAAAATAAAAAAGATTGAAGGTGTACTTATTATTATATTAAGCATATGTACGAGGAAACAAGATATTCATATTTAAACTCATCATATATGTGAATCATTAATTATTGAAACGTAAATAAGCAGAGTAAATTCCTAATTCATCGGCCAGCAATTTCTTGGTTGCAATAATAAAATTCCAGGCTATCCGACCAGCAACAACTTGCAAGTGCCACTTTAAATGGTTGATTTCGAGATTCCTATGCATGCTAGATTTGCTTCACAAAAGGATTACCCTTTTCAGAATTGTCCTTGAAAACTTGGGAAACCACCCTTTAATTTGCATCTAATTTATTGCATATATGCCTATATATGTAATCTTTGTAACATTAGAGCTCGTAAGGTTGTTTTGACTCTCTGAGTAGTTTAGCGAACTTATTATTTTTTGATAATTTATTATTTTATATCTATAAATCTATAATCTATTGAGCATATATTTAAATATATATATATATACTCCGTATATATATAATATATAAATGATTTTTTTTTTTTTTTTTGGTATGTTAATGGTCCAAGTAATTAAATTAGCAGCGGAGCTAAGATATTTAAAATAATAAAAGCTGATTGTCTGAATTATACATGTGATGGCAAGGACTGTAAATTATTACTACATACAAATACGGAGTATATTTTTTAAAAAAGAAAAAAAAAATTATTATACTAATATCAAATACTCCGTATGTATATAATTTAACTAGGTTTTAGCCGACACTCCCATCTTGTATTTGTAGTTCCTTGGTAACTTTTGTAATTTGTATTACAATTTTGTAGCCTATACTCTATAGGCTTTAATTTGTATTCTTGATTAAATGACACTTTGAAATCTTGTTTTTAAGTAATTAATGTCTTTATTCCTTGAGTTGTGAGATAAGTGGGTTTTTAATACTCCGTAGTTCATATCTATTTGTTTCGTCTGAATTTATTTTAAATGAAATAAGTCAAAATAAATTAAACAATAACACTAATAACTCGAAAATAACATAGATCCTAACTATTATGATGATCTCTACTATTTTCTCTACATACCAAATCGATTATACGTGATAGGTTCCAATCCACTCATCAATCGTCTATGTAATTAGTAATTACTAGATAGATCTCCAATAACACCACGTCTTCAAAAAAATTTTATGATTAAGGGTATCACGCCGCAAAATATAGTACACGAGCCTACCAAACTCCAACTAATCCGATAACGATGCAAGGAATTTAAACGTTGACAATGTTGCGTGGACCCCATACCTTAAGCTAAGGCTATCCGTTAAGCCGTTAGCTAATTGGTTGTTAAGTTCATTCCCATTTAAGACTCTCTATGACAAAAGAATATTCTTCAATTCTATGTTTGGTATTAGTTTATGCCATATGCAATCTATTTATATACTACGTATTTTACGCGTAATTGTACGATTGTATATTTGTTAACTTCTTTTACCTTTTTTTGTTGGTTTATTTTTTTTCATTTTTTATTCAAGTGACACCAATAATTACGGGGTATGTCAAAATATAACGGTTTTGCAAGTTGCTAACCGTTTTGGGCTCTCTTTCATACTCTTCTTTCTTATCACGTGAGATCTAATGTTTTGTGCTGAAAAATAAAATGTTTTAATAATCTGTACGATAGTATAAAGTAGGAATGGATTTGATGAACTGAAAAGGAGAGAGAGAGTTTAATCATACGTACTAATTAACATTATTAGTGCATTTGTCAATAACGCGTTTAATTAATTAGCTAATTAATTTGATTAAATTTTCGTCCATACATCGTATATATGTACGATATACAAAACTTTAAGAATATTTTAAGATTAATGTATAAAAGGCTCTAGGTTTTAATGACCACACAGTGGAGAGTTACGTGGGTGAATTGATGTAGAGAGTACGGATTAAGCCTTATAAACCTTAATTTAACTCTTAAAATAGGCCCCAACTAATAACTCTAAATCATACATAAATTTAGAGTTTATGATTTTGTAATACTCTTCAAAACGAACTAAACCCTAACCCAATTCTAAATAAATTTGACGAAAATACAATACAACACTATTTTATTATTTTATATAGGGACTTTGAATTTCTTCTGTCCTTGGTAATTGATTAGGAAAAACATCGTCATTTAACCTTATTATATATTGGGATCTTTTCATTCTCTACTTCGTTTCGTACTTATACTATAAGGTATATTGTACGCCCAAGCACAATTATATTGAAACCAGACTCGTTGACATTGCACATTTGCAATTTAAAGCTATAATTATTAGTGACAATTTTGCAACTACTTATCTTAATTTGTGTATTTCAAGTGATTATGCAAAAGCGTCAAATATTGCAATTGTTGGGTCAAAATTTGTGAGTATGAGTATAGTTTCTATAAATAATCTAATATCTATTTCTTCTATCACCCAGTTTTAGAAGATATATAAACTTTATGGCTTGGTATAAGCTTAAATTTGCTCTAACTCCCACATCCCCACCCCTACACACACCTTTATATTCCCAAACAAGTGGTTTAGAAATTAATTTGCTTGGCTTAGTATGGATCATATTAAGGCATGATTAAGTATTAGGTTTATGTGGGTCTATAAGAAAAATTTCATCAAGAGGATCAATTTCTTTTTCTTAATAATACTGGTAATTAAGCGTGTAAGGGTATTTCGGGTACATCAAGATGTCCTAGAGTCTATGTCCAATTGTCCAAAAGTCAGAGGGCTCCGCCTTGCAAAGGTATGTCCGAGAACTCCGCCTTGATATCTGAGGGCTCGGCTTGCAAGAAAGAGAAGGCTAGCTGCCCCGGGGGTGTGATTCGAGAAAGCCCCTCCGATGCTTAAATCAGCGCATCACACTTTAAGACAGAGAAAGTAGAGAGAGTACTTTTTAGAGAGAGAATTGAAAGTGGAGAGAGAATGGGAGAGAATTAGAAAAGGTTACCATCATTAATGATTGGAGAACTATTTATAGTTGTACTTTCAAGTGGCAAAGTAGTACTTAGTTGGGCAGATTAGGGGCAAATTCATAATTTGTAATGATTAGTGATGGACTGGATGGATCATGGAGGGGTAATTTTATTATTTTAGGTGACTGGACTTAGAGCAAGTTTAGCCCCAAGTCTTAAGACTTGGGGTGATATCATCATTTTGAGTCTTAAGATTTATACTTAAGACTTTTCCCATTTTTCTTCAAAAATCTCAAGCAAGTCTCAAGTTGAGTCTTGAAATTTCAAGACTTAACTTAAGACTTGAGATTGGGACCCACTTCACCCATTTCATTTTTATTTTTATTATCCTTTTTTTAACACTTTTCTACATATAATATGTCAAATATTTAAGTCTTAGGGCTAAAGTAATAAATTTGTGTAAGTCTTAGTGAGTCTTAACAAGAATTTGATGACATCAATTTCAATGGGGACCACCAAAAATGATGTCACATCCAAGTCTTAAGACTTGGGCTAAACTTGCTCTTAGGACATGGACTAGGTCCAAACAGATTGAAATAATAACTACTGGTATAAGATAAAGAGCACAATAGACTGCAACTTTGGTGGGTCGAACCTTAAGCCTAATTTGACATATATTACATGTATGACCTTAAACTTAGAGACAACTAACTAAGTGATAAACCCTACCCCAAACTTAATGTGAAATAAATCTCTCAAATAGTCCAATAGTTATGAGATGAAACCCAAATATATTAGAAATACAATAAAATTCTCCCATAAGACTTTAAATCAATAAATCCCTTTATTAGTAACTAATTAATAAAACCATCATTGACCTTTAATGATTGTGATAAATTTGTCAAAAAAAAAAAAAAAAGTGATAAAGCTCTTCAATTTCTACACCTCTACTACTCCTAAATTTTTCCAATGGTAATGTCACAATACAATTATTACTCATAAAAAATATGATTACCCATCTCAACATTTCTCATTTTAAATACATACTCAATATATAGAATTCACATACGAATAAATTAAAAGATATTAGTAACATTACTTAGAGATAAAGTCATCCAAACATACTCCCTCCGTTTCATAATAATGTTTATGCTTACGTAAATCGATGCAAAATTTTTACCTATCTTTGACCGCAAATATTTTTATATCACATTAGCAAAAATTATAAAAGATAGATATTAATAATGTACTCATCAAGACGAATCAAACTAGATCTCACATGACTATATTTGTTCTTATAGATTGAGAGAAATTTAGAAGATTCTTTCTTATTTTTTAAAAAGTCAAAGTAACTAGAAACAGAGGGAGCATTACTGTAAAACACAATTTCGCGAATACATGCTTGACAAGTAGCATGGGACAACAAATATGGCCCAAGTTGAAAGGTGCAAAAACAACCAAAAGAAGAGCATAATTAGATGATTTTAGTTACAAAAGATGAGGTCATAAAAGTAGGGTGAGACCAATGAGAAGAGAGTGTTTGACATAATAATGTTAGGTCTTTATAACGGTTATTATTGGTTTATGAGGACTTTGCTGTTTTCAGAGTTTTATTAGTGTCATCATTTTTTTGGCTTTGGTTAGTGGGCCTAACGAATGCGACGTTGGGCCGTCTTGTATTTGCTGGCCCACGTGCTCTAGAAGACTTTTTTAAAAAAAAATATACTTCGTATATATTTGTATTTTATTTTATTTTCTATTTAAGTACTGAAGTTGATTATAGCTGAGTAGTTGCCAATGTGGAATGATTGTGACATCAACACACGCTCTGCTGCTGTAATTTACCATAAAGATTTTACAATGGTTAGTTATGTGTTATCATTTGTCAATTGTCACACTTGCACATTTCATTTGCTAATTGATCCTCCTTTTCTTTAGGGTTACGATAACACTTATATCACATTCGTCTGATTTTGTTAATTTTAATTTCACTAATTTGAGCATTTAACTAAATTTTATTAAACTTACCGGACTTTATGTTAATTATAAATTGAACTTATATGATAGTACTTTTAAAAACAATTGTACCACTTAGCGGTACAAAGTTACAAATCTTCTTATGAATGGGGAAAATATGAGGAGTTTTGGAAATTAATTTCTATTACAGTACATGTTTTCTTTTTTATTGGTTGAGAAAAGATGGATTGTACTACCCATTATATGCAATTGGATATTAATTACCGACTCCATATATGTTTATTAGAATTTATTTGAACTTATATGTTTTGAACCCATCTCATTTAATATTTAACATCATCGATCTAAACTTATTTTTATTATTATATGCGTAAACAAAGCAAGCAAAATGAACCTTAAATAGTTAATCAATACCAAGATCTCACAATTAGATATTGGGCTATTATGAGGAAATTACACATCTTGGTTGTGGGGTCATTTTTAAGATTTAGGGTAGAATTTTCTAACTAAACACACGTTAGGGTCATTTAATTTTTGCTTTTAGGCTAGCTCTACCCAAATTATTGGCTCATTTTCATTCTATACTTAGAGGTAGAAAATTTAGTCCAAAAATGGCCATGGTGACTTTTAGTCAAAATTTGATGTGACTCATGATTAATTGTAGATAGATGATAGTGTTGTTACTAATTTAAAATAGGGATTTAATATCAGAATTATACATCAAACATAACATCCTCAAATTATATGAATTTCTGGTATATATGGTATTCTTAATGAAATTATTTATCTCATTTTTATCCTTTAATTACGTACTTAGGTAGTTCCCCTGGCTTTATGATATTTAGCATATTAATGACTACGACTTTTGTCAAAATCTAACATGACTCATTATTAGCTGTAAATAAATGATGGCGTTGCTGCAAATGTAATTTGATCTCAAAAATAGTACATTTACCATTTGTATTACCAACTATGGTACGCAATATCATTAGAATTATGAATATCTTGAATATATGACGTTCTTAATGAAATCAATTGAACACACACATGTTTTGTTAATCTAGACTTAAAATTTTAACTTATCTGATATATGGACATTCTATATCTTAAACTTTAATCACTCTTACCTCATTCACACAATTTTTTCCTCATAATTCGGTGTGTAACTTAGAGCTGAGTCAATCTAGTATTTTATCACAAAAATCAATGTCTTAAGAATACACTATTATTGTTGATAATTGACTAAAGAGAAGAGAGTACGAATAGTGCTCTGATGCTCTCATATCCCGCCGTCATGCGATGTGTAGCGACACATTATTTAGAATAAACCACCTTCTAAAAATCCTATTTGTAAATACTTCAATTCGTATTTGTTAAAAAAAAATTAAAAATAAAATACAAGTTGATATTTGTACGGAGTATAATATAAGATCAAAGATGTGACGTTTAGTATAAAAGTAGTGTGCGTGTTGCTAAGAAAGTAAACTACTCTGTAATTAATAAGTTGAATTCTTTAATCTAGCGTTATCGTACGGATTAAATACAAATTACTTCCTCCGTTACGTATTACTCGCAACAAGTGGTATTATTTGTGGATTTTGTGAGATATAAAATATTCTTTTGTTGCGAGTAATATGTAAAGGAGAGAGTACTAGCTAGTATGTGAACTACGCGTATTTGAGTGTTATTTTGCGTTTTTATTTTATTTTATTTATTTTTATTAAAGAGCTTGAGAGAGTTATTGTTTTTTGTTAGCAAGTTATAATGATATGATGAAAGAACCCTATAATGAACAGTTGACAACAATAATTATTTTTGGATTATTTCTGTTTTTGTTTATTACATGAAAAATGCTACACATATTACTTAGGGTTATGTTTTATGTAAGAAGCTAAATGTAATACTACCTCCGTTAACTTTTATTTGCAACTTTGGAATATTTTATTTCTCACAAATAATACACCAAAGTTGCAAATAAAAGTTAACGGAGGTAGTACTCCTCATGATTATTTTAAATGAGCTTAATATACTACTCATACCAACAAAATGCATCTTTCTTTCAGAAATCAAGCTCATCATATGCTAATATACTTCTCAGTTAAACGTGTTTGGTTGAGAGTATTGGTCTATCTATGAGGTTAGTCGTTGATCCCAGATGTGCATTTTGTGACAGTACAAAAGCCCCATCCTGATTTGGGGTCAGAGTGTTACACTAAAAAAGAAAAAAAAAAAACAAAAAGAAATTATAACTTAATTACACTGATTTGGCGCGTAATTTTATCATGCATTCTTAAATTAATTCCAATAAATTAGAAAAAAAAAATATTAAATAGGATTGCATATATCATTAGCTTAAGTTAAGTGTTTTACTCCACCAGGTCAGGCCAATTACTAGTTTATGGAGTGACATGTGTATTTTTGTCCCATTAATAGTGTTATTCCGTACGTATAAGGTATTAAGATCAGATAAGGAATTTAATTATTCTACATAAGGTATTATAGAAAATTATATACTCCATATACAATAGCTCTTCTTATTTAATTTTATCAATCTAAATCTATTATTGTATGATTTATGATATAAGAGAAGACTATCTTTAACTCACATTCATACATGTTTTTCTTTTTACTAAAAAATTTATAATGTCACATTCAAATAAGCGGTGAGTTGGTGGAAATTGTTTCAAAATTGAAGATGCAATTAAAAATTTGTGACTAGGCTAAGCTTAATAGGTGCGATCAAATCAATGGGATATGATTGATCTTCTTTTTCAATATAAACAAAATTAACATCATAATCATTAAATTTTAAATAAAGTTTCATATAGTTGAGCAAAGAACGCATATAATAGCTCAATGTACAAGTGTACATGGAAATAACCAGACCTAGAAAACTAATACTTCACATTATTTCTAGATGAAATTGATGTATGCTAATAATATATGTACTTTAACTTAGTTGGTCAAATTATATTATTTCAATTCAAAATTGGAAAACAAAGGTCACTAAACTAAAATTACGTGTAATCAAATCAATGGCTTAATCTATTGATTTAATATCATTACAAATATGGACAATATTAATATCAAAATCATCAAAAAGAAAAATGGTTACATCTTACATGGATCATTAAAGTACACTCATATACTTTTCAATGCACAGCTATTTGAGCTAAATATATATCTTCAATAATTTACAATAGATTGTCTCATGCAAGGTTAAGATCATTATTTGACCTATGCATGCTCATCGGCTCATCTTAATCGTACGATCCATGTTGAAGATATAACCGGTTGTACATAAAAAGTTAGCCAGATATATGTTCATAGAATTAACTAGATTATATTTTACTAATTGTACATTTTTGGTTGATAATGATGTTACTAATAACAAATTGTTTCCCTATAAAAAGATACGAGCCAAACCCACTTACTAAAAGAAGTCAACAAATCAGTAAAAATTGGCAATCACAATCAATAAAAAGATTAATATTCCATTAGGACTATGCAGAAACATGTAGCTACATATACCCGGAAAAAGATAGGGCAAGTGTCAATCCCAAATTATTTGGGACCAGTTACAAGATTAGAGGTTTAATTTATAAGAATATTAATATTATACAATGCAATGAATATCACACATAATTATATATAAAAAACTATATAGGTCTATTTTGAGTCAATTATATTAAAGTTTGATAATGTATATCCATTATTTCTTAGGCTGCTAAATGTGGAACTTCTCAATCAATTAAATTAGATAGGGCTGCTTTAATCTTATGTGGAATACAAAACTTTAACCCTTTGTTGTTGTTATATGTAAGCTAAGTTAAGATAATTAAGGAGCTTCTTTGTTTATCCAAATGAAGCAAAGGGAAAATGGAAACGTAAATAATTAGTTGGTTAAAGTATTAGGGGTTGTACGTGAGAGCCAAGATCAATTTTTTTTGTGTATTACATTGCCTTTTGTGTCTCTATACACAAAAGAAAATGAAGCTAATTTAAGAGATGTATTTGTTGATTTTGTCCGCTGGATATATATGTTGATGTAAATTTGCATTTTCTAACACTTCTTTATATGAGAAAAATGCATTCTTATAAGTTATTATGCACTCTATACAACATATTATTACAAATATTAATTTAGCAATTTACAAATGGAAATAATCTTTATTATCAACATAAGGAATTGTATGTACCTTAGAGAAATACATTGATGGACAAAGTTTGAACAAAAATACATTGATGGACAAAGTTTGAACAAAAATACTAACATATTAATTAGTGTTTGTTTGAACAAATAAAGTGGACAAAGTATAATTTAATCTTATTTATGATTACTCAAAGATATAAAAATACTGAGTACTTATTATTCTGTACAAATTAGTGGACAAAATGCACACATTAGTGTTTGTTTGATTAAACAAATTATGTCTAATCTTACTTTCGATTTTTCTATGTTTCTCTCTTGTTAGCAATTTTGTTTCATTTTTTGTATGTTAGATGAAAGACCTTATCAGATCGAAAGGTGAAAGGTTCAGAACCCTTTATAACTCAACCCAATCCGAGTTAACGAGCTTGACAATTCGGGAGACTAAGGGAATAGTATGAGAATCTCTTTTCTCTAATTGTTTCTAGTGGAGACTGGACTTATGCTTTGCTTTTCTCTAGGACATATCAATGTGTCATGCTTAGCTTGATAAAATAAAAAAATAAAAATTGAGCTTGGATCCAAATCCAATTGATTGTTATACACTTTATTTTTAATTGGTAAGGAGGATGATGACCAAACTTATATCCTTATGATTTTTTTGGTCCACTATTTGCAGGCCATGCACCGGTCCAAAACCGGACCGGACCGGGACCCGGAATCAAATTTTTTTGGGGGCCGGGATCGGACCGTAATCAACCGGTCCGGGTTCCGGTCCAGACCTGATTATTCCGGTCCAGTCCGGTTTTGGACCGGTTACATTATTTTTTTATTTTTCTTTTTCATTTTAGTATCTTAATATATACATAAATTTTTAACGTCTTATTTTTGTTTGCGTGTTTTCCTATTTTACATCTAGAATTTATAAATTACAAGTTTTGTACCTAAATTTTTTAGAAATTTAAAAATAAAATTTAAAATTTTCACCCAAAAAATTACAAAAACACACATTCCGGTCCGGACCGGAAACCCGGAATCCTCAATTTGTGAGGACCGAAGACCGGACCGGAATCAACCGGTCCGGGCCGGTCCGGTCCCGGTCGGTTTTCCGGTCCAGGTCCATTTATGCACACCCCTACTTAAGACTTAAGAGAAGGAAATTAGGAGCTGAACTAAACCGAACTGAGCTGAACTGAATTTCAACGTATGAGAACAAACCCTAAGATTTGAGATGAGAACCTTACCAAGTGTCCAAGTGAGACAATACTTTATTGGTATCGATTTTCAATTTGTTACACACTTAGGGCCTGTTCTCTTACGTTGAAATTCAGTTCAGTTCAATTCAGCTCAGTTCAGTTTAGTTCAGCTCAGCTCCTAATTTACTTCTCTTATAAAATATTCAGTTCAGTTCAGTTCAGTTCAACTCAGTTCAATTTAGTTCAGTTCAGTTCAGCTGAGTTCAGTCAATGAGGTACACTATCGAAAGTTAAATACAAGTAAACTATTTATTTCCATGAACTCAGTTTTTTTTTTAAAAAAAAATGTAAGAAGTACAAGTCTTATAATATCCATATTGGACATGAACACTTTTGGGCTTGTGTTGGGCTATTTAAAAACTATAGTCCATTCAAATGATTAAAATTTTAATTTTTTTTAATTCATGAATCATGATAATTATTTCCTTATTACTCGTATTTTTATTTTTATTGGAAATATAAAACCCCAAATTGAAGCAACGAATCCTGTATCACTGTCACCAGAAACAGAGATTCCAGTGAACTCTCTCAACTTCTACTTCGCAACTCCGACCTTCAACAATGGCGGATTCTAACCCTACTTCTTCCCAGAAAAGTTCCTCCACTAATTCATCTTCAACTACAGAAAAAGCGCCGAAAAAACCCTCCGAACCCCCAATTTCGTCGCTAATTAAAGCTTATTGGATTCCCGCGACGCTTTTCATTCTCTTCTTCGTCTTTCAAATCTTCTTTCTTCCTACCGCTTTCCCTCCTTCTCATTACGAAGGTACTCATTCTCTCTCTCCTTCATTTGAATTGCGTCGAATTGTTGAATTTTATTATAATTTTTGTTGATTTTTTGGTTTTTAATTTGAATTTTTGTAGTTCTTGGAATCAGTAGAGTTAGTTCGATTGAAGAAGTGAAAGAGGCTTATGATAATTTAGTTTCCAACTGGTAAATTTCCTCGATTTATATGCAATACAATTATGATTTATGTTACATTGTTATTCATGAATTTAGAAACTTTACTTGTGTATAATTTGATTGTTAATTGCAATATTGCATTGATGAATTTTTGTTAGGTTCATTTTTGTTTTGAATAGTCGATGTGTCGAGTTTAAAGAACATAGCTTTTGTGATATTAGTGAGACTGTGAGATATGATGGGGTTTGGATATTATAATGCTGTAGTTTAAACCTGGATAGCTGTGAAGAATGCACCCTATTTATAATGGTAGGACTTGTTGGCAATGAAGAATGCACCCTAATCATAATGGTAGGATACTAGGACTTGTTGGCAATGAAGAATGCACTTATGCACCCTTATCATGAACTAAAAGTGATCCTTCCGTATAGTCATTTTAAAAAAATTTACTCCTCCACCCTGGTGGCTGGCTGGTGCACGGTATTTTCAATTTTTTTTTTCCGATTATTCTATTTAAAAATCAATTTTATTTTGGAGATAATATCAAATCTAAAGTTGTTATTTTTGGTAAGTTTTCAAAATTAAGGTTGTTATTTTTGATAAGGTTAGGATAATTTGAGCAAAAGATTCCATATGAATAATACAATAATTCATTTTATAATGAGATTATCCATAATATAATTACTTTAAAATTTTTTGATTGGCTACTAATTAGGATAGAATCTCTTAAATTAGTGAGGATATTTATAGAGAATAAATATGATGTATCTTTTCATATTAAAATAAATATGGTCTACATATCATTAAGTATTTTTGTAATTTCATTTATTTTATTTAAGTTGTAAATAGAAGAGAGTTATAAATTGCTAAGAGCAACTCCAATGACAAGCTAATTTAGCTTGCCATGCCACATAAGTTTTTAAGCTAATTATCATTTTAACTACTTTTTGCTCCAATAGCTAGCTATTAGCAGCCCCGTTTCTGAGATTTTGGTGGCCTATGGGCAAACTTATGATTTGGGGCCCTAATTAAAAAGTGATGTTAAAAATTCTAAATTTCAAGGGTATGCAAAAACCAAAAAAAAAATGAATATTTTTAAGTTACAAGACTTACAACAAAAATAATGCTGAGTAACTTATTTCTGAAAATTTTCACATAATTTTTTTTTTTTTGGGAAAAAAATATTCATTTCTTTTCCAACTTAATCAGCGTCCACCATACATAGCACTATATATACATCAAAAGACATAACTTAAATTAAGATAAAATTATTTAAAAAAAAACTTAATCAAGATGAAATTCAAAACATTCTACATGCTTAAATACTAGCAACACCCTCCAAAATTCTTGGCAAAAAGATAGCTTATAAAAAATCATAGTATAACAAATTTGTGAAATTATACATTAAAAACATAAAAAAAATCACAAAAAATTGAACCTTTAAGATTAAGAGGTCATCATGAATAACTTAAAGCATTTCAATGGAAATCATCTCTGCTAACGATCTACGGCATCTACTCAATCCCTTTTCATCATTCTTGTCAACATTCTTCATCTCTTTAAGCCTTAGTCACCAATGTTTGTACTCCTATAGAGAACCACCGTTGTTCTCTTTCCCTCTTCGATAAATTTAATTTTTCCGAGAATTAAACCTAGCCAAATTTTAAAGGTATTAATTAGGAGAGTAACTGTTTTGGGAAAGGAAAATCTTTTTTCTATAATTTCATTAGAGTGACTGCGTGAATACAGGGAGGAATATTAAACATTAATTAAGGGCTTTGATTTTTTTTTTTTTTAAATAAACCAAACTCTCTACAAATTTTGGGCTTTCCAATCTGGGGCCCCGGGCGGCTGCCCCGGCTGCCCTGCCCCAGATACGGGGCTGGCTATTAGCTTAGTTGTAGGATAGAAAATACATAGAAAGAGCTTAATTGGTGCAATGAGCATTTTATTTTGGCAACTTTAATTCCAAACAAATTAGCTTGCTTTGCCAAGCTAGTTGAGTTTTCTAACTCCAATGGTCAAGCTAGTAGCTAGAGAATCATTGAAATTGCAAGCTATTCACTAACTACAACCATTAGAGTTGCTTTAAGGAGCAAGGTGGATGAGATCCATAGTGAGAGTTTTTGCTTTATTAGTTTTCTTAGGATTAGAGGCCATACTATGTCTTGTTTATTTATACATTAGTAGATTATGCATGCTAGGTTTTATTGATATTTGTAATGATGCGCTAGAGTTCATTAATATCAACATAATGAATCTAGGTGCCAGAATTGAGATTACTTTTCTTATTAAATACCCAATAACCATGTAAGTGTCAGAATTGAGATTACTTTTCTTATTCAATACCCAATAACCATTCGATCATGAGTGGTGGGTCTGCCTCCGTAGGGTGTCACTTATTATCTTTGGTAATTTAGAATGAATCAAGTTTTACACTTTTAATTGGTTATGTTCAACGAGGTTACCTAAAGTATTTAAAACCTTGAAGCAAAATGTAATAATTAAATATGAGATGATTAATTATTCAATTAAGTGTTGCAATTAGTAAAGAGTTTACTTACCTTGAAAATGTAATGGTTGATGGTAGGACCAAAGTTCGGTTAATTATTGGTCAATTATTGCAGAAATAAAGGATTTTGGAATCACTTAATTCAATTGGTATAATTTTATTGAATAAAGTGCTTTAAAGCTACCTAATTAATTTTCTTATGGTGCTTTAATGTTTATTAAACAGATATTGAACTTTGCATTATTTTGTTTGTAGATGAATAGCACTAACAACAACACTAATTTACCACTAAAACTGAAAACAAGGCTAAAATTAAGGAAATTCAAGGATTGGGAAAGGGCTTAAAAACGTTTTAAAGAGCCACAAACTTGAAGCTCGGCTTATATTCCAATCGAAAGCAGATTTACACTTGGATTTACTCTTGAAAGGCATTCAAAATATGATGCAGAGAAAGTCAGGAACCTAATCTTATTTTCTATTCCAATCCGTTAGGCTTGAAAATTTGAAAACTATGAGCAAACCTTGCTATACAATTGCCTATATGATGTATATAGAGGACGTGTACAACCATTAGCCAAAGACATCATTGATGAGAATGTCGTGGCTCATGGAAATCGTTAACTTGATTCCCGACTACTCTTGGAGTGATTGTGTTAATTATGAGACTTATATTACTCATGGAAAGCTTATGGCCAAGAAACTCATGCTAGCCCGTCAATTAAGATGAGATGATTGAATTGTTTAACCAAATGGATATCTTAGGGAGACTTTTCGATGATATGTTCGCTCATGACACCATACTGTATTAGCTCAGCTCAAGCTTATTCACGATGAAGAACGCTCAAAAGTCAAACTTTTCGACTTTCTTGTCAATCATTCTAAGAAGTACCTAAAAAAGGATGTATGCCAGTGTTACTATTGCGGCAAGTGGTCATACCACACACCATTGTGTCCCTATAACATGCACTTTAAAATGGAAGGTAAAGGGTTACCTAACATTCTTATTGTAAGAAGTTAATCTAACTTCCTCTTTCACATGGGTATTAGATACCGGTTGTGGTGCTCATATTGTGAATGATGTGCATGTTTTAATAGTGAGTAAGAAGCTAGCGAAGGTAGAAATGATGCTTCGAGTAGGAAATGGAGCAACAATACTTGGTATTGGAAGTTACGAGACCAGATGGGAGTTTAACTCATAACTTCCAATACCAAATGTAGCAAGTGTTGCTTCATTTCCTACTTGAAGCATCATTTCTCCTTTCTCTAGCTTTTTACTCACTCTTAAACCCTGCATATCATTCACAATGTAAGCACCACAACCGGTATCGAATACCCATGTGTAAGAGAAAGTAAGATTAACTTCCATTACAAGAATGTTATGTTATAGGGACAATTTGGCGTGTGGTATGACCACTTGCCACAATAGTAATACTGGCATGCATCCTTCTTCGGGTGCTCCTCACAAGTAAGTCGACAAGCTTGATTGTAGAGCCTTCATCATCATGAATAAGCTTGACAATGTCATAACCAACATGGAGCGAATACAATTTGGTGTCATGAGCGAACATATCATCAAAAGGTCTCCCTAAGATATCCATTCGGTTAAACAATTTAATCATTTTCAACCATGGATTTTAACCGACTTACCTAGCATGAGTTTCTTGGCCATAAGCTTACCATGTGTAACATAAATCTTATACCTAACGCTGTAAGTCTAGAAGTAGTCGATCTTGGGAATCGAGTTAACGATTTCCACGACATTCTCATCAATGATGTCTTTGCCTAATGGTCGTACACGTCCTCTACATGCAGCATTTAGGCAATTGTATATCAAGGTTGACTCATAGTTTTCAAATTTTCTAGCGCAACGGATTGGAATAGATGATAAAATAAGGTTCCTGAATTTCTTTGCATCCGAAACATTCGGGCAATATGCTTTCGATTGGGATATAAAGGCGAGTTTCGAGCTTGTGGCTCTTTAGAACGTTTCTAAACTCCATTTCCCAATCCTCAAAGTTCCTTAATTTCAGTTTTGTTTTCAATTTTAGTGGTAAATTAGTGCTCTCGTTAGTGTTATTCATCTACAAACAAAATAGGACAAAATTTAATATACGTTTAATAAACATTAAATCACCATAAATAGATTACTTAAGTAATTTTAAAGCACTTTATTCAATAAAATGTCCCAATTAAATTACGTGATTCTAAGATCTTTTATTTGTGCAATAATTGATCGTACATTGGCCCTACCATCAACTAATTACATTTTCAAGGTAAGTAATCGATACATGTTAGTTTAGTGTATAAAATTAAAAACCTATCTTTAACGCTAAAAAATATAAACAAGTACTCCCTCCGTCCCTAAATTACATTTCTCCTTTCTATTTTGGGTATTTCAAAATTACATTCCACCTTTCTATTTTTAGTAAGTTTTTTTTTCTAAATATCCCAAATACACTCTCTTTTTCAGTTGTACTTTTAATGTATAATTAATGTATTTACATTCCACTTTTAATGTTTGGTTGACTAATGTACTTTTTCCGTCTTTAATTTTTTAGAATCCTTGTGCCAAGTTACAATGAATATGATTGGTTAAAATTTTTCAATTAGGAGCATGTGATTGGTCCTTTTTTTGCAAACGATTGATGACATGTCATGAGTAATCACTAATCTATCTTTGTTTTACCCAAAAAATTATTTAATGTTTTGTACTTCCCATTGCATTATCTAATTATTGTTATTTGTCTTATTCTTTCCTCCTTAATTCCCGTGTAAATTTTTAAAGAGGAATGTAATTTAGGGACGGAGGGAGTAGTATAAAGATAAACTAATAATACATATAATACAACTATAAACCTTTTCACATATAAAAGAATAAAAGGGATAATTTTTACACAATACACATAAGATGGGGGGTGTTTAAGGATCATAAACCATAAAGTAAGCGAACCAAGTTATAAGTAGTCTAATATTTACAAGTGATAACCAAGTAACCAACATAGTTTAAATTCGACACGACTACCCTCTTATTTCCATTCCTCTAGTCTCATTCAATACTCAGTTTAGCATTTAGGTTGCCGGATTTCCGTCGCATACTATTCGTTATTTTGCTTACTAGAACTACTAGAATCTTACCAAAATATTACCAGCCTAATAAACAACTAACTTTTATCGATCAAACACCACGTCTCACAATAATCTAGCTAGTTTAATAACTTTATAGGCGTAATCTTATACTATCACACATACAAAGATTAAACCTTCAAATTAAACAAACGATCATATGAATTGAATAAATGCCAAACTCATTATTAAAATACTTGCAAAGTCAGCGTTCAATAGTTGTGACCAAATTCATGAAAAATCAAAGACAAAATTACATCCAATCAACAAGTATAATAATCTAATAAACTAAATTATTAAGGGTTAAAGTAGGGAGAACCTTATGAATCAGGAGTATACTAAGATAGCCGCTACACTCTATCCTCCGCCGATTTCGAACACTCGCCTCCAATAATCCTCAATACCGTAGTTTTTCCATCACCCTTGTACTATAAACTCGATCGTACAACCCTTGTGGTTCCGCTTGTTGTGTTTGGGCAGAAGCAGTCCCAATTTATACAATTGGTATCGAATTTCATGGAAACCCCAAAAGTAAATCCCAAAATTGGGTGAAAGTGATATGGCAATTAATTGTCAAATTTACCATAATATAAAATTGTAATCTTAGAAAATAATATTTTGCAGGATTGAGAGTTAAAAGGGGAAAAGAGTAAACTTGATTTTATTTTCCATTGTTATGAATAGTAGAATAAGGCAAGGAGAAGAAGAAGAAAGAGATTCTTTTGTCTTGTGCGTGACCGGGGAAAGGAAATGAGGGGAAAGATGAGTGGTTCTCTTGGATTTATTTTGGCTCCCACGTGAAGTGAAATTGAGGAAAAGCGTTCCCGGACTTTATTTGCACATTAAGCCAACACTAACTTGCTCCATTTTAGCCCATGTCACCTAATAAGCATCAAACACACTATTAAGTTCAATTATCAATTAAAATGTATTGTTGTTAAATATAACTCATAAAAACGTAATATTGACAATAACTCAATATAATATATTAAAAAGGACTAAAATAATAAAATTAGAAATAAAAATACGGACAATTATGCACTTATAAGTAACCTCTTTACTAATTGCAACTGTTGCAACTCTTGGTTGAATAATTAATCATCTCATGTTTAATTATTGCCCTTTCCTTCAAGTATATAAACGCATTAGGTAACCTTGTTGAGCATAAACAGTTGAAATTGTAAAAGTTGATTTACCCCAAATTTCCCAAGATAAGATAATAACCGACACTTAGCTTTGGCATGACCCATCATTCACGATGTGAGGGATTGTTGGGTTTTTAATTGGAAAAACAATCTCAATATCTCTTTCCATGATTCCACTCTTCCACTCTTCCTTATATCTTCTTAACTCCAACCATCTAAGTCATATTTTAAAATTAAGATAATTACATTTTTTTTTATAAAAAAAATAAGTGCCAAAATGAGGTTGTTTTGAAGAATTTATCCTTTCACCACTACTTGCTCCCACTTCATTGCATTTTTTGACTATTATTTTATTAAACTACTATCTTTAAGTTATAGAATTGACATTGGCAGTTAGGCCCCGTTCTCTTCACCTTATTTTTGTTGAATTGAAATTATTTTACATTGAACTAAAATTAATTTTGCTAAACTTAATTTTTTTACTGAATATTATTTTTGTAAGGTGAGGTAAACAAGGCCTTAATTTTATCCTTGATTGATCTCTATATCCAAATATCGTGTTGTATCAACCTTAAAGTTTAGTCATTTATCTCTATTATAATTTTGCTTTAAATTGACAAAATCTCATTCACTTCATAGTTTGATTCCATTTGTTTTAATTTAACAATAGTATAAACTCTTTTGTTTATTTATTTATTATTTTTTATTCTAGTCACTTTCCATTCGGGGTCATTCGTTTTTTGTTCTACTACCTCCGTTTCTCATTAGTTGCAACTTTGAGCTCGACACGGATTTTAAGACAAAATTTCATAATGGTTGATTAATGAATCAAAGATAAGTAATCAAGCAAGGTAGGAGAGAGAAAGTAAAGGTAATTAATTATTTACCCACCACCACCAACAGCACCCACCACCACCACCGTCGGCCAACAGCACCCACCGCACCACCGTCGGCCGTAGCACCCACCTTGAAGCCACCCACGTCATAGCCTTAAACCACCGCATCTCAATAGGCCCTGAAACCACCCACACACACACGAACAACCGTAAAACCACTCCCTCTCCATCTGAACAACCCCGATTTCACCCTCTCTTAGCTCGGAAAACCCCATAACCACCCCCTTTTAGCTCAAACCACCTTAAAACTACCCTTTCTCAACTCAAACCACCTCGAAATCGTACACCCTCACTCAACCCCAGACCACCCACAATCAACCTAAATCGCTCAAAAACTACCCCCTACTCACCCTGAACCACAACGAAACCACCCTCAATCACCCTAATCCACCCAGAAATCGCCTCAAGCAACCACAAACTAGCCCACCCACCCCTTAAACCATTAGATCTAAACGATTTTTTTTCAAACAAAAAAAAAAAAAAGAAGAGAGAGAAATAGGAACACAGGAGGAGGAGGCGACTTTGACGGTGGTGATGAGCATCGACAACGTTGAAGATGGTGTTGCGGTGGTCTGATTTGTTCGTGGGAGATGAAGATGAGAGATAATGATTTTTTATTTAATTGGGTGACATAACTTATGTTAAATAAGTTAGATTAGGAATTTAATGAAATATGAATTATGTAGTTAATTGTGTTTATGAGCTCTTTAGTAAGGGTATTTTTGTACTTTCATTGTAAAAAACTTACTTAAAAAGGAAAAAAATGAAAAGTTGCAACTAATATGTAGCACCCCTAAATGGCAAAAGTTGCAACTAATATGTTACTCGGACTCTTTGTTTTACCTCAAGTACCCGTGTCGGACCCTCGACACTCGGACATGGGTATGACACTCGGACACTTCATTTTAGTTCAAAATCATAGAATTTTTTCACAAAATAGCCGAGTCGGACACTTGGACACATACCCGTGTCGGACATGGGTACCCGAGTCCGAGTAACATATACTAATTTTGCTCTCTTACTTATTTACCATTTTTTTTAAACAAACCCATTTTTTTTACTTTCTCTGTGCTACTTTATCTTACATCCACTCACATTTTTTAATGTTTGCTAATTTGCATATCTATAGTAAGTGGATAGAACTTAAAAGAACAAAGCTAGTTAAAGTAAAGCTTGTTTCTTACTTCCTCCATTTTAGTAATATTGCAACAACACTATTCATCACGTTTGTTTGACCACATATTATGATTGCGTAAAGTAAAATATAGCCATATGGGGTCTTGTTAGATTAGTCTTGTAAAATACTTTCACAATATCAACTTTTTGTAATTTTTACACTTATATAATTATAGATATTTAACATTTAAAATGTGCTTTAGGATGCGTAATTTCATCCTTGTTGCAATATTTGTGGAATGGAAGAAGTAATAAACTATGAAAATTTTCCCTACATTACCAAAAGTTTAAGGCACTTAGGTCTTTTATTGTATTCCATGCACATATTTGACCATTAATTAATATCTTAAAATATGCATACGTGAAAATTATGCATTATTTAGTTTAAAAAATTAACATTGAGAAGAATCGAACAAATGAATGATCAACTTTATTTTATATTTACCGTATGAAAAATACTATTCCCGCCGATTCTTTTTGTTCTTCTCATTTGAAATCTTTTGAGACAAAAAAGGCAAAGTGAAAAGAAGTATTCAAAGAAATGTACCAAAATGGAAGAACTAAAGAACTCAAAGGAATGGAGGGAGTATTATATTATTATTATATTATATAATCTACTAGGATATTGCTTTTGTTCCTTTTATATAATTAGTGCTACTCTAAATACACAATTAGAAGAGTTATAGAGAGAGTGGTTATTGGAACACACGTAAGAAATGTAGGAAAAGAACATTTTAAGTGGGGTGTATTGAATCTTCCATAGTTTTCCGGTCCAACCACTTCAACTCCAGTTTTGGACGTGTGTGTGTACTGATGGATGTTATTTTTTATTTTTTTTTTGGTGTTCCATCCGGTTCACCCTTTGGGCTAATCCGGATTCGGGGATCAGTTCTGGGTGGTTAGGTTCCAGTCCCCTCCCGATTGTTGTTGCGGGGGATCGAACACGTGTCCTCCCTACCAAGTGTAGTCCCAATCACCACTACACCAACAACCAATTGGTTGTACTGATGGATGTTATGAAGTGTATTAAATGTATATAATGTTATAAGAAGACTTAAATTTTTATGGTAATGTAACATGATTTGCTGTCTTAAGGAAAGGTAAAAATTATGGTTTGATTATTTAGGTCCTAATTTATTGACGTATTATTGGTAGATTTTAAGGTATTCACTCATTAGTATGTCCTTAGTTTTAAAAGGCGCAAGGCGCACCAAGGCGCAAATGGTCCTTGTACCCTAGGCGGAGGCGCAGACGCGCGCCTTTTGTATGCAAGGCGCATATACTTAAATATTTATTTCAAATTATTTTTTACTTTGATTGTACTTAATACCAATTAAAAAGATTCATAATAAATTAAATAATGATATATGTAAAAAAAATGTTGATCATTCTTCAATTTATAACTTAATCTTAGTTATTTTCCTTGAGGCGCAAAGGCGCTTTGAGGCGCACAAGGCGCATGCCTTCCGCCTAGCTAAAGCCCATATCCCAGGAGGCGCGCTTTTTAAAACCAAAAGTACGTCCTTTTCTATAACTTCTACATATCACTATCTTACCTTTTTATTTTATTTTATTTATTTATTTATTTATTTATTTATTTATTTATTTTATTATTATTATTATTATTATTTATTTTTGGGAGAAGTTGAAGTAGTTTAAAGATTCTTTTAAAGGTTATAGAAACTTTCTTTACCTTTGACTTTGCCCTTGGTGCTATATACAAATGTTATTTTTATAATTTTTTTAAAATAATTTTTTTAGTAATATTGGGAATTCAAGTTTTAATTTTATTCAATCATTTTGGTAATTTTCAGGAAATCAGGTGCCAAAGCCCCCTCAACTAATGATTTTATCAAGGTTATTATGTCTTCACTTCACTTGCCTTGCTTTATATTATTTGTTAATTAGGGCTTCTTGAAATGTTGTGCTATACTTTAGAGTGAGGGATAGCTAAGTGGTTCCAGAAAATCCTGGGATCGATTCTCACCCCGCCCTTGTGGCTCTATAAACAATAACAAAAAAAAAAAAAAAAAAATGTTATGCTATACTTTCCCCTTGTCCTCGATTAATTTTTTCTAAGTCAAATTCAAATTCATGATATCTGTTCTTAATTGGTTTCTTTAATTTAATTTATCTATATTGAAGTTGATATTTCAACCCTTATGGAGATGAGAATAGGGATAAACTTGTGAAGCAGAAAGGATATGAGAAATAATGCCAATTCACCCAATTAGTTACTGTGGCGGTAGTTTCTAATTTGCAAGGATGAAAGGATTGGAAGAGAGTTATACATTACTTTGAACTAGTTAAGGATGTGGATTTTGATGTGAGAACAAATGTTAAGACTTGTAGAGGAGTACAAAGGATATGCTATAAGTCCTTTCCTCTTTGCAATAGTTTTACATGGAGTAAGTGAGTAACACAATTTACCAAGATAAGATATTGTGGTATTTGTTATTTGCGCATGATTTTGTTTTGTTGGACATTTTTATGTTAATGCTAAGTTTGAGCAATGGAGATAAATGTTAGAATCCGAAGGGTTTATATCAATTCAGAGTAAAAGTGACTACATGAAGTGCCATTTTAGAATTGAGAGGAGGCGGAGCAAGGATATTGTGACATCAGTTGGTAAGGAGTTGTTCATTAGTGAACGTTTTAAGTATAATTAGAAGTATAGATTTAGGAGTGACTCTTAAATTCAAATATAGGTGGTTCAAATGGAGAGAGCAGTGGCACATTTATTGTGAGATTGTAGCATGTGTTTAAGGTCAAAAGAAATCTATCAATTGACAATCATATTTGCATTATTACATAGGTAGGATGTTGGGCATTAAACTAGGAACATATTAAGATGGGTGTGGTTGACATGTATATGTTTAGATCGATGTTTGGGAAAACCTTTGGGAAATACCAATACGGATAGGAGTAGGAATTTGGATATTCAGAGAATTAGCTATATTTATAAGCATGTGAGACTTCAACCGGATGATGTGCCTGGAAGAGCATGTAGAACTAGATAGAAGTGAATGGAGTAAGAGAATCTTTGTGGATGGTCATAATAGATACTCTTAGTTCATGCAGCTGGACTAATCTTATTAATGTAAGGCTTTGTGTAATTTATTTATTTTTCTATGGGGTGGGGGGGTGGGGGGGGGGGGGGGGGGGAGGTGTTAGTAGAGACAATTTAAGGAGATAATTACTTATGCTGTTTGGCTCATTTCTGTATGCTATTAATAGAACTACAATTTTACAGTAATCTTAACTGGCTTCCTAAGAGCGCTCTCACTCATAGGGAGTTTTTTGCCTATGAGAAGTAAGTGATTAAAAAAAATACTCCCATACTCATGGTCAATTTGCATCCTCATGAGTAAATGGAGATTTTCTTTGCTACAGTGCAAAGGAAGGGGCTCCACGCAAGGTTAAAAAAAGCAAAAAAGAATAGGAAAAATGGAAACTAATAATTCCAACTTTGAGTTTTCTGCTCAAAACAATCCCACCTTTTCGAAATCCCAAAATAATCCCACCTTTAACCCCCATCTACTCAAAACAATCCCTTTTACCCATAACCTGTTTAACCGGTTAATAATTTTATTTTTTAAAAATTTTATTTCTTAAGCTATCCTCCATAACCCCTTCATTGTCAGCTCCACCATCATCACCACCCCTCCATATCCACCACCTAATCAACACCACCACACCACCACCAGACCCAACCTTGCCAGCAGCCTTCCCACCCAATTCCGCCTAGTCCACCACCTAACCCACCGAACTCCGCCTAGTCCAGCAGCCCTCCCACCCAACCCCAAAACACCAGAATTATACCTGACCTTAGCGATCCCGCGACCCACCTGACCTCAGTGATCCTGCGACCCACCTGACCTCAGCGATCCCGCGACCCTCCTGACCTTCACCGTCGGAAAATCCTACCTGACCCACGCAATAAATCTTGAACACTAATTGGGTCTTCCATTAAAGCACCTTGCAATTGTTGAATATTCTTCTTCTGACCAATTTTCTTTTATTTTCTTGCTATTATTATTATTGCAAATCCTTATTGCAATTGTTATTGTCGTGGAGTTTGAGTTGTCTGATGAAATTGCAAATTGCAATTGGTGGAGTTTGAGTGGTATGGAATTGTGGGTCAGGTGGGATTTTCCGATCGGTGGCCTGGGGTATGGTTGGGAGTACTCTTTGTTAGGCTCCGGCAAGGGGAGGTAGTTGGGTCTAGTGGGCGGCTGGTCCGGCAGGAAGGTAGTTGGGGAAGAGGGAAGAAGACATGTTTTTTTTAATTAATCTTAATTTTTTTTTTGTTTTTTTTTAAAAAAAAAAAACCAATCAAAAGACGACACATGGCAAGTAACCTTTTGCAACAGGTTACCAATTTTACAAACCGGTAAAAGGCTTGTTTTGAGTAGATGGGGATTAAAGGTGGGATTGTTTTGGGATTTCGAAAAGGTGGGATTGTTTTGAGCAGAAAGCCCAAAGGTGGGATTATTAGTTTCCATTTTTCCAAAAGAATAAGAAAACAATTAAAGCTCAAATTAGCCAAGTAAATTAGCCAAGTAAAATTGTTTTCTTATTCTTTTGGAGTGAGAAAATATGGTGGGTATAGTGAAAAGTAGGAGAGAGAGTAGTGATTTTTATTTTTTTTATTTTATTCTATTTTATAATTTTTGCTCATGAGTGGAAGGGAAAAATAATCACCAAAAAGACCATGAGTAAATTGGGTGAGAGAAGCCAGATAATTGGTAGAGAGAATGAAATTATTTATTTTTTTTTCTCCCTCATGAATGGCATTGCTCTAAGGTCCTGGAACTCTGCAAAGTAGAGGAGAAATTAACAACCTATTTAGTGGGACAATAAGTTTGTAAGATTTTTTGCCTATTTCCAGAGAGTATTTTTATTGGTTGAATGAGTGCATTCGTGCTTAAATCTATGCCTTTGTTCTTTAAAACCAAACCCGAGCAATGGTATGATGCTTTTCTCATTGTATGCGTTCTTTTCTTGCAGATTCGATATGCTTATGAGTTGCTTACTGATCCATTATGGAAGAGAGACTATGACCTATTTGGTATTGATGAGCATCAAGTAGGTATCCTGTATTTGTATACATATTCTTTGGATTGATCATTGTTTTTCTTCTTACACTAAAATTATCTCTGGCTGTAGCATGTTCTGGAAAACATTTTGCAGCTGAATTCTAATAAGGTGTACTCCTCAGTGAACCTTCCTTTACTTGTTGGTTCCATAGGTCAGTTGTGTCTATCCTTTGCCTTCCTGTTGTACATGCCATATAGTGAATATGGATTACTGACTCCAATGATGATTTTGTTATGCAGACTCTCATGATATTGATTTTGAATCCATTACTTCTGGAGATATCCAGTCAATTGTAGGGGGTCAGAGGCCTTGGTTAATTCAGGTGATTGCCTGTATGCTGGTAGCCCGGTGGCCCCGGCGTGCCTTATCTCTTGTACTTTTACTGATGGGAACCAAATATTTACTTTCCCTACTTTCTTATAGCCTCCATCTGCATTGTCCTTACTCCTGACTCACTCAAGGGGAATATAATCATATATGCACTCTAATAGAATTGCCTATAAATTCTTGACAATAATTGTAAATAATACTCGAGTGCCTGAATGACGTTCCTACAATCCTACCTACTTGTTGTATGGAAATTAGATTGATGCTAACCTTGTCCCTTCACAGCAATTAGAAAGCAGAGGAAGCTTATTGGGCCATTCTGAATTAGTCCCTTATAATTTTGTAACACAAAGCTGAACTATTGTCAATGATGACTTCATCTACTCCATAATCCATTATCTGCTATACAATGTGAGAAAATTAGATCACTGGTGTAATTCCATGATTTTACTGACATAATATTAGTTTATGTTCAGGTATATTCAAATGGGAGCAATTTATGCAAACAATTTTCAAGCAAATGGAAGAAAATTGGTAAACTTTCCATTTGATACATTAGAACATGTTCACTTTCCTCTTTGATGCTGACTTGTAAGATTAATCAATTTTTGATGTAAATATTTGAGTTATTTCAATTTTTTTATATTGCTCACTATCCATGCCTACAGAAAAGAAGAAAAAGGAGTTTTCTTTAGGCAGTATAGTTTTTTATTTACTGTCATAATTTCTATACAAAATATGTTTAGATCTTTGAACTGCTAAGCTGCTATATACTGTTATTGCTTAAAAGAAAATAAATAAAACCTTTAGCCTATAAATGTGGTTAGATATTTCTTTAAACTTTGCCTGTAAATTTACATTTTTTTTTTTCACCTAGAAGAAAATGTTCTAGTCTGAACTTATTTAGATTTATATCTGGCCCGGCCTATTATATAATTGATGACAAGTCTAAGAACAAATTGCTGCATGGGGTCTTGTTAGAATCTTAATGTGTATTTGCCAATTATCTAATACTCACTTTTATTTGTAATAAAGTAGATGGAAATAAAGTCTGGTCTGTTCTCACTGTTTCAGGTCTGAGGTGGTTTGATTTTAACAAGAATAAGTAGTACGTCTAGCAAAAGTTAATTACAATTAAGCTTAATTTGTGTCTTGCTCCTTGTAATAGATTGACTTTCTGGTTTTGTTAATCAATTGAATAAAAAGAGATAAAAAAAAGATGAAAGCTTGAGTCTTTGATTACCAATGGCAAAAAGGGCTACAGAATGATAGGTAAATAGCTTTAGGCTATTACTCTCTCTTTGATAACTTTAGGTAATCACTCTCTTTGTAACTTTAGGTTACCATTCTCTTTCATTCTACATTACAAATCTCATGCCTTCCTACTGCTATGCTGCTTTCAGTTTGTCAAATTTCATGTAGCATGATTATTGTCTTATTTAAAGTGGACGAAAGAAATTATTGTTGTGCCGTAAATGTTTTATATAGTGCTAGGCTTCCTTTTTGCTTTGTCGTTCTTGATGAACATAGATTATGTTGCAGTTTTGTTATATCTTGCATTAGGAATGTTTCTGGAAGAAGTTAAGGTTTGGACCAAATCAGGCGAGTTGATATAAACTCTTACCAACGTTTCCGCTGGGAGTAGTTCCCTTTTAGAAGTACTACTGTTTTATTGAGGTTGATCCCACTGCAAATTGTTTGGTGGAATTTCTGTAAAGTCTTAACTTTTTTTTTGATGGAATTTTTTTCTCAAGTTTCTCGCTATTTGGAATATAAATGCTCATCCTAAACATACTGTTACCTTTTTTGGTTGGGCCTGTACTCTGTAGTTAAGAAAAAGATGCTGAATGGATATAAATTTAAAAAGAGATTTGATTTGTGCAAGCATTGATGGCTTGACACTTATATGAAGAGAAGTAAGAGATAAGGCTGTAAGAGTCGCATTGATCACCTCGTACTCATTTGCCCTAGGGTTCCATCCCATTGTCATATAGCATTGTTTTGGTTGAACATTTTATGATATGCATTCCATCAGGCGAGCTGAACATTTTATGATATGCAATCATATTTATCATTGCACCCATTGTTTAGGAATAAGGATTACTTTAAAACACATAAAATAGAAGACAATAGATGTAAGTTTAAGCCATAAAAATTCAAACCTGCAATATACAAATACAGAGGTAAGAAAATATAATATTTGAATGATATTTTGTGGGTTACAATCCTCGTAGATCTCTTGATTCCTCTCTCGAATGGCTAGGGTTTTGATGTGCTTATATTACGATGCCTTGTATACTATGTACTTACAATGTTTTGGAGTAGGGAGGAGATGGGGTCTTTGTAACTTATTCCATCTAAGCCTCCTGAAATCCTAGAAATGACCCTCTTTATGTAGAGAGTCGTAGAGTAGAGAGGAAATAATTATAAAATAATTTGCGAGATTATAATGATAATATCTTATACTTATATTTTTTTTGATATTATCTCCTTATTTACACCTATTTGGCATCTAAAAGTTGACAAAATTTCGGTGTCAACATTAAGTAAAGAATTATTTGTTCGAGAAAGACAAACCATTGTTTCAACTCCTTTGATCACTTGCAAGATTCAACAAACGATTAATCTTGTTAAAATGGGACCTCCTTCAAATTTTTTGTTGACATCCTGCATTTGACACCAGCACACATGCACATGAAAAAAAATAAAAAAACAAAAACTTTCTTAATTTTATTTCTTGGACATATCTTTTTGGCTTGGCAAATTTGCGACCTGGATGCTTGTTTGAATGCTGGTTATTGTTTTCCATGTCTGCAAATTTGTGTAGTTGAGGAACTCTGCCTTTAGTAAGCTGGCCGTACAAATAGCAAATTTCTGACATTCAAATTTGGGTTCACATCTCATTTTTGGCTAAATTGTGCAGTAATTTTTCCACATGCTCCTTGTCTGATGTGTTTGAAACTGTTGTCTGATTGTTTGACATTGATGCAGGATGTCTTCATAACTTTTGTCATTTTATTTATACTTTAAAGCAGTTGCGTTGTTAATTTTTGATTCCATACATTATGAGCAGCTACTTTGCTGGGTGAGATTGCTGATACTGGTGTAGTGGAGCTCGGGAATATCAAACTTGCCTCTCAACTTGCAGAGAAGAAAGCAACAGGGCAACTTTTCTTCCGAAATGGTAAACAATCATCTTGTAAAGTCATGGTTTGTCTTCGAAATTAGCTTTACTGGATATGCTCTAAATTTTTTTTGCGATAGACACGTCACATTAACATCAAGCTGACTCATGTTGTTGAGAAGGTACCAAAATGTTTGCAGCTTCTACTCACTATGGTGGGGCCACTTAGCCGTTGTACAAGTTATCAAGTCTCAGTCTAATATTTAGTTTCTCTTTGCTATATATTTAGTTTCTTTTTGCTATTTTTATGGGTTCTATCAGAATTATAGAGTTAGAGTTCCACTGTCTTCACATATTGCTTGTTAGTCATACTTTGAACTCTCAACCTGGATCTATGTTTTTCTTCTGGGCTCTTACCTATTTTGTTTACAGGTCTTCCTTCTCTGATTGCATTTCCTCAAGGGTGTAAAAGTTCCAGCTGTCTTATTAGGCAAGTTCTGAGTCATGTATGTTTGAGTGTTTGACAAATAAAAGGAGTGCTCTGTTGTTATGAAGCTTCATTATTCAAGTGCTGTTAAATTTTCTGTTGGAGTAATATGCCTAGCATTTGTAAATTTTTTTTTTCCCATTTGATCATGAGCTTAATATATGTGTTAGGTATGAAGGAGATCTCTCAGTTGATGCAGTTACAGATTGGTTTGCAGTAATGATACTGAAGTTACCTCGCATTCCTTATTATACCAAGGACACATTGGTATGTTGATCTTCTTTCATTGTAATTAGATGTTTGACGGCTTCTCATGTTTGTTTATTTATTAATTATTTAATTTTTTAACTGGTATACCACCTAAAAAGATTTCCAACTTGATACTAAATACCTATGATGGTCCATCAGCCAAGAGTTCGCTGATTAAAAAAAAAAAAATGTGATATCTGATATGCATCTTCAGTGCCCACAAAAAATTAAACATGAAAGTCAGTAAGTGGAAAAGTGTGGCGTACCCTACCTTTTCTGCCCATGTGATACGGATTCAATTTGGAAGGGTTAGGGGGTTTAAGGTTGTGTGCCCTTCGATCTTCCGCACATGTGACATGGATCTCTGATTAGTATAGTATGATTCGTGTGCCCTTCCATCTTCTGCCCCTGTGATATAAATCTGTTAGTACAGTATGATTTGTGTACTTTTTATAAAAAAAAATTAGATCATGGTGCATTAAAGGACATTAATTCGCACATGCTTTTTCATTGAGTGACTGAAGAAGTTTTTATTTTTATTTTTTTATTTTTATTTTATTTTATTTTTATTTAATGATTTTTGTAGTGCCTTGAGTCCTAGGAAGGTCTCAATCATTATCTCTTGTATTGTGTTTGTCTTGATGCCTCACTTAATACAACAACCACAACCAAGCCTTAGTCCAAAAATGATGTGGGTTGACTAACATTAATCGTCATAAGAAAATCGTTTGAAAAGGGATTATAGGAATCCAAGCACTTTAGATTCTTGAAAGGAACACCCCCTCCTCTCTTTAGATTTCCTTATTAATTTCCATTATCCAATTCTGAAAAATACTTCTAATTTGTTTTTTAAAGCTTCACCCTTGAGTTTTTAAAACAAATTTCTGTACAACTTAATTTGAAAGGTGTTTAGAGCTCAAACGTTCATATCCAAACACATACTACATACATTTATGAAATTTCTTAACATTTACTGTTTGCTTGCAAATTAAGGCTATTGGAGAGTGTTGATGTGGTAAATGAGTGAAGAAAAAGGTAGATTAAGTAAGAGAGTATGTGGAAAAAGGTGAATGGGTGTAAGATAGTGGATAAAGTAAGAGAAAGAGTGAGTGCATATGTCATATGTGTAAGTATTGTGGGGCTAGAAGGGTAAGGTAGTGACTGTTTTTTTTTTTTTTTTTTTGTTTTTTTTGAATGAAACATAATAAAAGTGCTAACAACTTTCTGAAACGGACAATGGAAGCTGTCCAAAACTTTCAAAGGAGAGGTACTATTTATATGACATTTGAGTGTTGGCATCTCCTGTTTTTTTACTCAACAGTATATTTTTTTATATCATTATCAACATTACTCCAATGTCTCAGAAGAGGATCCCACCAATGGGTAAAGGGATTGAACTTTTGCATCTTTGCCTTCATGATAACTGATAAGTCTAGAAAATTAAACAACCCAGTTTTTGGCTTTGAAAGTCATTTGCACCTAGTCTCCCTATGTTGTGTCAACCTTTTGGAGATCTGATTGGTATTAAGCTTGTACACAATGTATTTATGTTTGTATAAAATGAGGTTGTTTTGTTTTCAGTGATATATATTTGTACTTGTAAATGCTAGTATTTTTTTCTAGTTACTTTTATTATGTACTTGAACAGTTTTATTCTTACCATTTATTTCTCCTATATCTAGGGACCAAGATTTCTGGCTAAGAGTAGTTATAATAAGGTATGCTCTTTTCCTTTTTATTTTATTTTATTTTATTTATAAGATTCTGATTGGATCTAAAAATGCATTTTAAATCAGAACATAATTCTAATGTGAGCATGCTTTCCTTAGTTTGTAGGTAAGGCCTTCCATAATATGGTCTGCTTAAATATTGTTCTATGTGCGCCTCATGCTTCTTGTTGATCCTTGTAGATTATTGGATACTTGTACTTTGTGCTCTGACGTTTGAGTAATTATATTAGCTAAATATGAACGTGATTGATGGCTTAATTTGGACTTATTTTGCATGTTGTTTTTGGTTCAAGGTAAAAGTCATGTTCTTCTCGGACACAGGAATGCGTGCAACACCATTCATGCGTCAAACTGCCAGGAATTATCAGGATTATGCTTCCTTTGCATGTGTTCTTTGGAGGGAAGAGGAATTTTCCTATTGGTCATCTATGTATGTGATTCTGTCTTTGTACCAAATTTAGGCAAATTGTTTGTATGACTGAAGCCTCTACTTTGCGGAGTTTGCTATATTTTTACTTCTGTGGTCGATACCGAGCTCTAGATTTGTGGTTAGTGTGTAACTGGTGTAATTGCCCATTTGTTGAAAAAATGCTTTGGGGATTGAGGATTGGTGTCAACTGTTAAGCAGATTTTTTTTTAAAAAAATTATGAAAAGTACATATTTGGAAAACACGCATTAATACAAATCTAATAAGATCCCATTTGATATATTTTATCTCTATGATTAGCGTATGTATAAGGTACAAGTGGAGTCAAATAAAAAAATCAAATCTGATTGTATATCATCAGAAAAATAAATTCCAATCAGAAAAGTAATTTCAGATCAGATTAGCAAAAATAAGGTGAACTAAACATAGCCTAAGGGAGTATTAATTACCACATACCCAAATTTAAAATGTTTGTTTAGCCACTGCTATATTGGGTGTATTTTTAACTGTATAAGACCAGTCCAAGTCTGCATTTTCTGAGCATCTTGGGCATATTACATGGAAGTGGCTTTTTTAATGTCTTATGTGTTGTTATAACCTTTCTGAACAATAATTTCTTCTTTCATTAGCTACATATCTGCTAATGGGCTGATTTAAGAGATATGTATTAATATATTGCATTTATATCGAAATCTTATTTATGCTGCACTTGGGACACTCTCGCGTTACCAATTGTTACTCTATAAAATGGTACCGATCTGATGTTCCAGCTATTCTGTGTTTCAGTTTTTTTTATCTTAATCTTAGTATTTTTCTATAGGCATAAAGTATTTTTAATTGTTATTGATGGTTACAGATATGATGTGGAATCAGCTCCGGCCACTGTCTTTTTGAGGGATCCGGGCGCCAAACCTTTGGTGTTTTATGGTATATACCAATTTCTACTGCTGTCTCGTATCTGTTATTTGATTATTACTTTTTAAACAGTTTCTTTTACCATCATTTTTTCTTCATTCTTATCATCGTGCAGGGGCTGTAAACAGTTCATGGTTTGTGCATGTAATGGAAGATAATAAACTGCACGGTAATGCTTCTGCTCAGGGTTTATTTTCCTTTTTCATTCTTTTAGGTTTTGGTGGTGGTGGTGTATGTATTTATAACAAATTTTATGAGTGGCTTGTCCATAAGCTGTTTAGCCATAGCAATACGCTTCATGAGGAAGTGTCTACATTGTTGTTTAAAGTTGTATTTCCCCTTTTTTGTCTTAATTACAATCTTTCTAAGCTCATGATTGAACTACATATAGAATCTTTATATTCAATAGTTCATTTGTTGATTTACCAATATATCTGCAAAATCTTTCCAATAAGAATTACACCGCTTAGTTTGTGATATATGCTGTAAATTTTGTATACTTGAACGAATATTCTTCTAGGTGCTGTAATATGAGGTATCCTGATGCTGAATATTTTATGTTTCTAGAACTTCCACAGTTGAGGACCATGACATCAGTGGAGTTGGGTTGCGATTCACGTGGCTATTCCCGAGCAGGGGCAAGTACTACGATTTGGTATTGTGTCGTCGTTATTGGAAGGCCAAGCCCAGAAATGAATGAAATGCGCGAGGTGAGTTGTCCACTTTGCAATAAATACAGTTTCCTTTAAATGAAAGGATGTAAGTCATGAATGTTTTTAATTTCTAATCAATGTACATCTCTCTAAAGAAGCTTCAAACTTTGTTAAACTATAAATTGTAACGTAAAATGAGATTCGTGCTGTTTGCAACAAATTTGAACAAATGAAAGAAATTTCATGTAGCCCATGTTTCTAAATTTGTTTTGAAAAATTAATCATCGTCATCAAATACTAGTATTTTTTTTTTTGACCAAATACATTGTGTGAAATGGAGGCTTGGGCTGAAAACAAGCACATTAGTTCTTGTTTCAAATCTGTATAGGCTTGAAATTTCATGTAATTTCTTGGTGCGGAATGTCTTCTCTCATCCTCTCAGTTGGAATTTCCATTTGAAGAGAATAGTCAAGATTGGAATCAAGAGGATCTTACTAGTTTAATAGGCTTTTGAATGTTTGCAGGGAGACTAGTATATTTCCTGATAGCGAAAGATAACAGAGAAAATTAACAAAAGTGTAGATTTTCAAAGAGAAGCATGGCTTAAGCAAAGAATTAATTTTATCTGAGTTTAACAAAGAATTTATTTCCTGCTAGCAAGACTTTTGCTGTCTTTATAGAATCTGAGTTGTCCTAATAGTAAATCCACAGACCACTGTATATTCAATGTGTTTTCCTGTCTTAATGAATCCTAAAATTTGTTTGATTTGAGTTGTATATCTATATAATGGTGAAATGTGAACTTGTCCAACAGACTTCTATAATAGACTTCTCCAATAAACGAATAAACGGTGTTTCATGACTTGTGTTTGTGCATTATCTAAATTGATAAAGTTTATTGTTGTTTTTTTTTTTTTTTTTGACTTTGACTTTGACTGTTGAATTATTTTGAGGCTTTAGGTTCTGCGCAGGGCCCAACAAAGTTTATCAGAAAAGAGCTATCAGGATGCACCCCATTCCAATGAGTTGGCAGCACATGCAGCAATTGCACTTAAAGACAAGCGATTAACTTTAACTTGGATGGATGGAGAGGTACAAAAGGTTAGTGTCCCATCACTTCTCCCTTAAATTTTTGTTGCAGCTCCCAACTTATAGTTTGCAAGTCCAGTTGTATGATAACCTCCCTTAGTCCTTTGTGATTAGGTTTTGGGAACGGTACTGCATATATTATCAGTGCCACAATCAAAGTTTCACTATGATTGTATGCTATGATTTTAATACTTAATTATTGATTTTTGTGGAGAAGGGGGGGGGGGGGGGGGGGCATCGATTGGTATTTGGTACATTTTACTATGTGTCACCTTCATTTGATAGTGATGGGTTTATAGTTGTACACCCACTAGATCTGACCTATTAATTATGATTATGGAAGCTCTATGGACCATTCATAACGGTTATATAGGATGATATTATAGTGGTCATTTTAAAAATTAGCTTGAAATTATACTTCTTTTTTGCAACAAGCCCTTGTCTGTCAGACATTCAGTTAAGTGTAGTTCTTGCTGTAGAACAATCACTTTTCTCTACCACATGTAACAGTCTAATTGATATAATAAGCCATTGTCGACCAAATCCTGCAAAAAAAATAAATAAAAAAAAGAGCATAAAGGAAGCTTAAAATTCAAGCTTTAACCATTAAGGGAATGCTCCCTCGGATTAATAAAGTGCATCAGTCAACTTGGGCACGTGTGCCAACAGCTGCGATCCCCCCCCCCCCCCCCCCCCCCGGTCACACTCAAGTCTGACTTGACAATGTTGCCGTGACTCATTAGTTTCAATCATAATAAGCCTTTGGCCTTGTATATGCAGGTACCTATGCATGATTTCAAAATGTATCTTCACTGCATGAAATTATAATAATACTTCCTCTGATTTTTAGATGCATCATTTTTTAGAAAGTTTCATTTAGATGCATCTCTTTCGTATTTATTTAATAAACTTTCTCTATTTCTCTCCCATCACATGAGTACTTTTTTCTCTCTCTCCATCTCTCTCATCTCCAAAAATTGATTGGCTAGGAAGTTGCTAATTTTAAAGTGATGCAACTAAAAAGAAACAGAGGAAGTAGTATAGTTATGCTTACTGTTTCCTTTTGTGTTATTTTTACAATATTTGATGTCACTGCATATATAATTATAATTATGCTTGATGTGATTTCTTGATCTTAGAATTTGTGCATGTTCTACATTGGTGGTGAGCTTAGCTTGGAATGTTGTGGTCCAAGAAGAGGCATTGAAGATGCTCCACAGGTGGTTATGGTGCGTTACATGAGAAATGATTCCGTTGAAGATCCTAAGGATAAAAGATCCCCCTCAAGTTTACTGGACAGTCTTAAAGATGATGTAGATCCTGTGTCTCAACTGGTAGCACGATACAATGGCTCCACTGAGCCTTTACAGGTCGATTTGTCTGTCTCATAAGTGTTAATTTCAGAAGTTTATTTGTCCCAGAACTATCTTTACTAGGCATTAGAGCCGTTAGTTCCATCCTTTTTCTTCTGAACAATGGTTTTTCAGCACATACTTATTATTTTATCTAACTTCAGATTATTGAATGGATTTCAAAGAATATCAAAGATGGTGACTCAGCAAAACTTCCTTTCTATGTAAGTAAAGTTTGTTTTGGTCCTTTGTAATAGTGTTGTTTGGTGCATTTGGACATTTGTATAGCGCACAGCGGCACAGACATCCGTATTTACATGATTCTATGCATGTTGACATGTTTAGAAATTTTGTTCTCTCAATCATGGTGTTATTTTATTTAATTTTAACAGGCTCAATGCTCTGACGATGTCTTGCTTTGTAATTTTCTTTTTCCATTTTTGTTTTGCTGATTAATTGTCATCTAAATTGTCAGAGAACAAACACACCTGAGCTTGTTCCCGAGAACTCTGATCCCCTTTGGTTCGTTAGTGGTGAAAAATTTCTTTCCACTAGGAATGGAATGAAACATAAACTTGGAAGAGTCATAGCTTGGTGTCGTGATCTTTCTGGTGATCCAAGGATTGGTCCATTGTTACTTCTTGGAGCATTATTGTCATTTGGTGGAATATGGCTCCATCGCAGTCAGCCAACTCCTTCAAGTGACTCTAGTCAGTGGCAAGAAACACATACCAAGGTGAGAGTTCTTTTGGGATTCTACCCTAGTTATATGCATACGGACAACAAAGCCCTAGTTATATTCATAGTGCTTAGGAATCTTGCATTGCAGCAGCCAGCAGATATGACCTCTGTTTATGAATTTTTGACAAGTTACATAATAGGATTAATAGTTAATCATAACGGCATTCACTCATTCAGCATCACCATGATAAAAATAATAATAGTAATAATAATAAACTAGTGCCTTAGTTAACAGTACTGTTAACTTGTGCGAATAGTTGTTTTTGTGATTAATCATGTCTGAAATGTTCTTCCCTTGCCTCAAAGTTCCATTTCATTCTTCGCTACTTATTGGAGAACAAGGTTATTAGCTAGCCTATTATGTTGCATTTAGCAGACTTTTAATCGAACTGCCTACTTTTGTTTAGCATATACTGGACTGAATTGAAGCATTACTACTACATTCTGCTATTGTGTAGTGTGTTAATACTTTTTACACTTCATGGTTGTGAAGACCTGATGTGATGTACATTCGGACAAGTCTGCTCATGGTGCTATGAATTTATGGTTCAGTTTATAATAATCTTACTCTCTTTTTAACAGAAAAAGATCCCTAAAGAGTGGAGAAATCGGAGAAGGAACAGTGTAACCGGAGAAATTCCTCCTTCAATAACTGATGATGAACCGAAAGATGCTTATCAAATGGAATTTTCAGATTCAGACTCTGAAGATAATCACAATAATTAGCAAGCACCAATTTTGGAAGATCGGTTGCTCTAGTTAAGTATTATGCATCTGGGCCATGATTACTGATTGTCAAAAATTGGTGTAAATGAATTAAGTTATGCATTGCATGAGGTGATCGCTCTATGTATAGCATCCGTCTACTAGTTGGAATTTAATACTCTTTCTACTCTTTTTTTTTTTTTAACAAAAAAAATATAAGTATATATTTCTATTTGTGTCTTTTGCGGTTTTATGATGTATGAGTAAAACCATTTGTATCTCTAGTTTTGCAATAATAAATTTTTTGAAACAGTAATATTATAAAATACAAATTACAACAAATCTAACAAATATCGCATAAGATAATTTGTTTAGGAATAAATGGTTTATATCTATGTTAATCTTTAAAGGGAACACCCTTTTTTGGTTGGGAATTTTCCCTTTCCAAAAATACCCTTTCATAGTTACTGAATTATACAAACATATTAAAAAAGAAAAAAAAAAGGAAAAAAATATCAAATAAAGTTCCATGCACGTGCATCCTATTCAATTGGTGGTAAAAATAGAACTGCTATCTACGGTTCCATTCAAAGCCAAAAAAAAAAAAAAAAAAAAAAAAAAAACCTGCTCCTTGAAATTAGGTGTTGCATTAGTAGGTGAACACATGTCCACTACTATCAAATTACTCCCTAGCAGTTATCCTCCAATACAAATATGAGAACAAACCGTAGTTACTCTTCCTTTTCTCCTTTTACATCCAATTCTATATTTTCTAATCTTAATTTGGAAGACTAACACTCTCTTTTCAATTTCAACTGTGTGTTTTTAGTATTGCAAGGTTAGTATTTTGGGCACATAATAATAGACGAATTTGGTTTTATCATATCGAAATTATTGATTTATTAAACTCCATAACTTTTATAGTCAATCTCTTTTCTTTTTTTTTTTCAATTTTGCCAATCATTTAGACTATCTACTCATTTTCATCTTCTTTTATTTGCAGGATGTCAATTGCTTACGCTCCTTTCGTGTATTTGAACCCGTACTCCAAATTTTGGAATGTAAAGGCAAGGATAATTAGATTGTATGAAATTCAACATGTCAATAATAACAAAAAAATTTGGAAAATGGTTCTTCTTGGTGCTACGGTGTGTAAACATTTTTTATACTTCCTCTTTACAGTGCATTCTTATTATATTTTTTATTTTTTAAAAAATAACATACTCATTTATATTTATCTATATTTTTTTACAGGGAGAACCCATTCAAGGTATTATATTTACAAAGGATGCTGACAATTTTATTGGCAAATTTCAAGAAGGTTTAGTGTACTGTTTTAAAAGGGTACAAGTTATTCAAGCTGACGATTGGTTACGAATAGTTCGTAATCCGTATCAACTCAACATTACTACAGACACAGAAATATCCTTGATTGATACCGACATTGAAGATTTTCCCAAGTACTTCTACAATTTGGTGTCTTTACACGGTGTGACCTCATTCAAGCGCATTGAAGGAATTGTGATAGGTTAATATATCACCTTTCATTTTACATTTTATTTTTATTTACGGTACTTTGTTTTTTTTTTTTTTTTTTTTGGAAATCTTCAGTAATCAATTAATTAATATTTTTCCTTTTATGTTTTTTATTTTTTAAATTAGATGTTGTGGGACTAATTATATATGCAAGTGAGATTCACCGGAATGACATTACGGGTACTATTAAACAAGATATTATCCTGCTTGATCAAAGGTAAAATCTAAAGTTTTAGAGGACTTGAAAGCTTGCCCACTCAATCACTCATGCATTCATTCATTAATTTAATTTATATCGTACACTGCTTGACTAAGATATCAAAACCATATTAAGATATCATCAATTTATCCTATAAACAAGGTAACTACCCAAAAAATATAAGATAAGCATATCTAATAATATCTTAACAAATCCCAATATGATAATGACGCAATATTATTTATTTATTTATTTATTTATTTTATATATATATATATATATATATATATATATATATATATATATATATATATATATATATATATATATATATATATATTACTTTATTCTAATGAACTAAATTTTTTTAAATAGTTGTTTTGCTATGAGATTGACAATATGGAATAGAAGATTATGATCAAAATCTCACTTTGCTTGCATGTAGTGTCCAACTTCAAAATTATAATGGTAAACTTAATTACATGAACAATTTTTATTATAAAATCATAGTTTGCTACTACAAAAGATTAATTTTATGTAGATATTGATTTAATTATTCTAAACTCACCTTTTAGGTACACTACATTTGACATCCGGAAGGTACACAAGGTTATATATCAATCACAATGATTCTACTTCCCATGAAATAGCAAATGGTTAGTAATTTATGTTATTGTAATGCTTTTTTCTATTTTTGTTATATTAATGATTTTTTTTTATATACATAAATAATAATATTAAACTAATAATTTCAACCGTCACTTTCTTATACATTGAGGATGATATGTATTTTTTTAAAAATATGATCAGCATGTTACTTAAAATATCTAATGCAATCTTAATTTTTTTAAAAGGTATTTTAATGATTACTTTGCTCAATCAAAAGCTAAGTGGATACAAACATGTGAACTTTCGTTACATCGGACACTTTTGATATCAAATGCCCGTCGTACTACAACATTTAAGTTTCCATCAAGGCCAAGAGTAATATTTCACCATATTTCAATAAATACACTATTTACTTTTTTTTTTCCATCAACTATTATTTTCAATTATTCAAGTTTTATTATTTAATACTTATTAAATTGTCCAAATTATCTTTTATTTGTTTTTACATAATTATATTTTTAAATTGTTGTACTTTATAAATTGTCCATGTATCTTTTCCTTATAATTTACAGGGAAAGGTATATAGTGTTCTTGGGATGTTGGTTGATATTAATGTAAAAAGCCTCACATGGTATGATGCATGCTCTATTTGCAATTATAAAGTCAATTATTTTGGTGATCAAAGGACATGTTCAAATTGCCACAAATATAATCCTGAAATCATTCAAGGGTAAATTCCCTGAATTATTTTTAGTCTGTATCAATCATTTCTTATTTTTAATCAGTTTTTTAAATTGTTATGTATTTATTTTGGTAAACAGTTTATCACTCAAGATTACTATTAGAGACTCAAGTGGAATATTGCATTTGATTTTGTTCAACCAACAAATTGAATTCCTTCTTCGGTCTACTGTGTCCCAATTAAAGGACTTGCATGAACAGGTTAATCTACACAACATATTTTTACTTGCCATCTCATTTATTTCTTTTTCTAACATTATTATATTTTATATTATACACAGGTAAATGAGAAAGAGATGATGATGTTGTTACATACACATTATGATACCTCATATGTTTTTACTCTTACATCCCAAAGTTCTTTATCGTCACACTACAAAGTTATTTATGTCACATTTGTTAATTGGGAGGAAGAATGTGCATATTTACTTAAAAGGTGAGCACATTCATAACATATTTTGGTTCAATGTAACTAAACTATTATATGCTATATTCACTATATTGATTCTATTTTTTTTTTAGGAGACGAGAAATGACTATAAATCAATCATGAAGCCAACGCGTTGTTGATGGTGCTCCATAAAGTTTTACTTATAAAATTTAGCACTTTGTAAAAGAATTTATTAGTTTGTACATTATGTGATATGTAAATATATAGTCTTTATACGAATTTTACTATTTTGCAATGTAATCAATGTTCATACTCTTACTTTCAACAATATTTTCACAAAGAAATAAATGATAAAAGTCTAACTTAAACAAAGAATTCATCAAGTTATTGATCATCAACGTAATATGTAATATGAAACAAAGAATTCATAAAGTTAAATTTCAACACATGTACAACGTATACATGAATATTCCATAATTAATGGAGGATTATTTTTAATCTATCATATATAATTATACCATGCTTTGGAAACCAAACCTAACAATTCAAAGTTATCATAATTCCACTATCTACTGTTGGGATAAGAATTGATTAAATTAAATTAGTCACTATCCTACAAAAAAAAAAAAAAAAAAAAAAAAAAAAAAAAAAAAAAAAACCGTCCTCATATAAAAAAAAAAAATCGTCCATCTTATATGGGAATATGGGATACAATTTCAAAGGTTATTTTTCATTTGGACTCAATCAAAACTGCTTCTTTACTCCAACAAAAAAAAAATATTAAAAAAATGTATCGACAACCACTATTATTAAACATGTCATCAACTCCTTCCCATTAATATATCATCATTATCATGATCTTCCTCACTAACTATATATATATCTAAATATTCATCCATTTAATTAAAAAAAAACATCAATATAAATTTTATTTCTACTTCTTAGATTATTCAATAACCTTTTTGTCAAAATAAAAAAAAATAAATAAATTACATTTCTTTTAACGTTTTTTTTTTTTTTTTTTTTCACATACAGTTTTACTACGTTACTACACTAAGTCTCTATTGTATTATTAAAAAACAACTACTCACACTATTATCCAAATAAGAAAGTAACGTCTCTTAACATTTAAGAAATGAATTATGACGTGACCATGTCCACTATCAAATTAGGAGTTATATTCCCTTAAAAACATGAGTACAGTAGTAACTGTTTTTCCTTTTCTATTGACATCCACTATTTTCATTCTTCAATTGCAATGTACTAGATTAATGCTCCCTATTCAAATATAACTAGGTGTTGCAAGGTATTGCAAGGTGAGTTTTTGGGAAATCTAATAAAGAGCTTTAGGGAAACATAATAATATATGATTTTGGTTGTTTATAAATTTATAATTTTTTTTGTTATGTTTCAAGGTATGGAAAATCAAATGTCATCTACATCATACTATCGTAGGCTATCACGAGAAAGGATGACCCCTGAGCAACTTGAACAAGAAGCTATTGCCCGAAATGCTCAAAGGCGGGCTACTTACCAATTAAGGAGAGATGCTCGACAAAATGACAATCGTTCAGCTTTAATTGATATTACTAATCAAGATGTCGCAAGTGGCACACTCACTTCTTCAAATCATGTTTCAATTAGAAGCACATGTGAGTTCAGTTACATAGACTACGTTTGAAGCATTTTCCATATTGTAAATAGTGTCATTGTTCTTTATATGATATATGAATATGAGTTATTTACAAAAGATCATAGATATTTATGTTTGTAGTGTTAAAAAAAATTATGTAGTTACAGTACTTACTTTATAAAGATGACTAAAAAATAGTTTGAAAGTATAAAAGTAGGCCAGGGGAGTATAGCTTATATGTTGTCGCAAATGAATTACATATATACTTAGTTGCACAAAACCACAATTAAGATCTGATTTATTTAAAGTTCTGACCAACAACAAAATTATTTTACTAATTACTAATTTTTTTACTGTACAAAACAACATTATTATCTAATAACAATTAAGGTTTTAAAGAGCTATTGTATTGACTCGATTAGTCACTAATTGAGAGAAGAACACTAAATAATGATTCACCTCTAATACATGATTTAAATTTGGAAAAATTTCCAATTATAAGAGTAAGTGATTCTTGGAAGCTCGAGAAGAACAGTCTGTTGAGATTAGAAGAAGAAATGAATATTCAATTTCACTCTAAACAATAGAAATGAATGTATTTGATATATTTATTGGCATGTTGTCAATCAGCTTCACCTATTTTCACATTTAAGGAGAAATAAATATTCATCACCCATCATGTTTCAGTTTTTATCTTTGTGTTTTTTTTTTCATTTTTAATATACGTATATGTAAGCATTAAATGTACGATTTTATTTTCCACATTGCATTGCAAACTAAACTTTTCAAAACTCACTTTATTCTAAATAAGTGAATGCCAATGCAAAATTGCAAATATTATAACTCTCTCCTTCTCTTTCTTAATTACTAAATCAAATGAGACTTACATGATACTATACAGTAATTGTGTGTTTTCTACACCTAAATTTGTTTTAAAATTGTATTATTATCATTTTTAGATCAAACTATACCTGATCATAGCTCTAATAAAATTCAAAGTGAACCTAACTCACCCTATACTATTCAAATATACACGTTACAAATGAAACCAATTTGCAACTGATTAACCATTGGAAAAATTCTTTGACTTATCAAATAATTTTTAAAAAAGCCAACATAGCCTCCATCCAAAACCAAAAAAGGACCTTTTATAATAATAATAGCACACTTGCCATTATAATAATGCCTACGCCATGTCATATAGACATATACTAACTAAAATTTAAACCATTATATTCACACATTCAGACTATGCATACCAAAATTTTCTAATGCTTTTATGATGAAATCAATCGGTCCCAGCTACTATAACTATTACACTTCTCATGTTGGTGAGAAAACAATATCATTATAATATGATAAAGTAACAACAATTGAAAAGGGATTGGAACCTAACCATCTATAACTTATCCCCAAATCCGAAATATCCCAAACGGTGAACCGGATAAGACACAAAAAAAAAAAAAAAAAAAAAAAAAAAATGATAAAGTAACAATTTCCATAATAATTGTTCAAGAAAATGTGACACAAACTAATCAATAAGCTTATAAAAATATTTAATAATTGTGATATATATGCACACTAATATTTCATTAATCTTTAAAATCAATACATGTTCATTTATGTATTCGATTAATAATTGAAACATATTAAATTTTTATCAAACTTACTATATAGTATTTCATTCATTATACAGCAATTCATATTGGTGAAAGTGTCATATCGCACAATTTTACGTGTAATGGACAACGAAATATCCAAGGTGGTAGCACAATTTTTTGTGATAGTGGCATTCAAGGCAATCCTAATGTAATGCATAACAACAATGTTCAAAGAAGAAATAGGGGAAGAGTCTGTCATCGTTCTGCAAATAACTTTCATGAGCAAAGAGGAGTCCCGATCGTTCAACTATCACCTCCGAGAACGTGTGAGTTTTGTCAAGCTCGCCTTTTTCATAATGAAACATCCCAAATATGTTGTTTGTCTGGGAAGATTACCTTGCCAACCTTACCTGTTCCCGAAGATCTACGTTCTTTATACATTGATCAAACATCTATTGGAATACAATTTAAGAGTGACATTAGAAAAATTAATCACTTATTCGCTTTAACCTCCATGGGAGTGCACTTAGATGAGAGCTTAGCTAATGCTCAACACGGAGTATAAACATTTCGAGCTCAAGGGTCTATATATCACAAGATAGGCGGGCTGCTCCCAAGTACATCAGAATCTCGACCACGATTCCTTCAGTTGTACATATATGACACTGAGCATGAGGTTGAAAATCGTCTTGCGGAGAATAACACAATACGACAAGATATTGTAGAAAAAATTAAAGCCATCCTTGATCGGTGCAATCCTTTTGTTCATAATCTTCGAAGTTTGGCTCAACAAGGAAACATACAAGAATGTGCACTCCGTATTAATGAACAACCATCAGATCGACCACAGTATTGTCTTCCTACTGCTTCTCAAGTTGCGGCTGTGATTGTCGGAGGAGAAGAGGTTGCGAACTTAAATCCAAGGGATATTTTAGTTCAATCAACCTCTGGCCAATTAATGAATGTGTTGGATACTGCTGGATACTATGATCCCCTTCAATATCCATTACTATTTCCATATGGTTCTTATGGATGGTCGATAAACAGTCTTGATAATAATGGAAGAACCATACCTTGCCGAGCATTCTACGCTTATATTATTCAAGTAAAGTACACTCCTCTCTCGGATTAACACGTAGATTTATATTATTTTCTCATAATTTAACAATACTTTATTGATTGTAGGTACGACAATATGTCTCCATCATCTTAATGGCAGGGCGCTTATTTCAACAATTCATTGTTGACATGTTTGTGAAAATTGAGGCAAATAAGCTAAAATGGATTCGAGATAATCAAGATACAATTAGAGCTGAATTGTATCAGGGACTTCAAGATTGTTTAGATGTCGGAGAACTCAATCCAGGTTCTTTTCTTAAATATGTTGTTTGCCTTTAATTTTAATTTTACTATTATTATGTACTATAATATAATTTACGGTACATTGTAATTATAGCAAATGCCGGGAAAACAACCGTTCTACCTTCTTTGTTTGTCGGGTGTCCAAGAGACATGAATCAAAGATTTCAAGATGCAATGGCATTAGTTACACATTATGGAAAACCAGACCTGTTTTTGACAATGACATGCAACCCATCGTGGAGAGAAATTGTAGATGAGTTATTGTCAGGTCAAACAGCACAAGATCGTCCCGACTTAATCACCAGAATATTCCATGCAAAATTTGAGGAATTCAAGATGGACGTTGTAGAAAAAGGCGCTCTAGGGAAGGTTATTGCCTATGTCTATGTCATTGAGTTTCAAAAAAGAGGCTTGCCACATGTTCACATGCTGCTCATTTTGGACGAAAAAGACAAACCAAAATCTCCGGAAGAGTATGACACATTTGTGAGAGCCGAGATACCTGATAGAGATGAAGAACCACGATTATACGATGCTGTTTTGAAGCATATGTTCCATAATCCGTGTGGCGAAGGTCGTCGAAATTCTTCTTGCATGGAAAATGGGGTTTGTAAACGTAAATTTCCTAAACCCTTTGCAGAAAGCACAGTCCAAGGCAAGAACTCATATCCTATTTATCGTCGCCGTGGTGATCGTTCGCCAGTGCCTTTACATGAGAATAGTGCAACCTTCGTTGATAATGGTTGGGTTGTTCCATATAATTCATGGTTGCTACTAAAATATGATTGTCATATCAATGTAGAGATCTGTAGTAGCATCAAGAGTGTAAAATATTTGTACAAGTATGTGCATAAGGGTGTAGATCGTGTTTCAATGGAAGTTCGAACAGGGGCTGAACACAATGAGATTCAACAATATGTGGATGCTAGGTGGGTATGTGCACCTGAAGCATTATGGAGGATATATCGGTTTCCCATTACTCGAATGTGTCCATCTGTTGATCGATTACAGCTACATTTGCAAGATAGGCAAATGGTTAGATTCAGTACAAATCAATCTATTGAAGACATCCTTCAAATGCCACAAAACTCTCGAACTATGCTCACAGAGTTCTTCAAGATGGATTCCTTAGATCCAGAGGCAAGAACATACCTATATAGAGAATTTCCTCAACGTTATCGGTGGCTGACGGCTACAAAAACATGGAGAAAAAGGAGGAGTACACAAAGAGTGATAGGTAGAATCTACACAGCCTCACCAATGGAAGGAGAAAGATTTTTCTTGCGTTTGTTGTTGGATCATGTTAAAGGCCCCGAATCATTTGAGCATCTACGTACTGTCAATGGGATTGTTTATTCTACTTTTAGAGAAGCAGCTGAAAAACTAGGTCTCATGGAGAATGATGCAAGCATTCGTGATTGTTTGCGTGAAGCATCAAACTCTAAGATGTCATCATCATTGAGAAGATTGTTTGTCACGTTATTGGTTTATTGTCAACCAACTGGGGTTCGATCTTTATGGGATGAATTTTATCATTACATGGCTGAAGACTACTTATATTCAACTTCAACAAATCCAGAGCTGGTACGTGATTCAGTTCTCTATGATATAGATCGCATGTTAAAACAATTAGGAAAGAGTGTCAATGACTTCGACTTACCTAAAATAAACATGCGATTGGATGGAAATGCACAAGTAGCTAGAGCCATACATGATGAATTATCAGCACCAGTGCCCCCTGAAGACGTGCATTGTGCGGAGCATCTTAATGACGACCAACGGTCTTCATTTGATATCATAATGGAAGCTATTGATGCAGAGAATGGTCGAATTTTCTTTATAGATGGTCCAGGTGGGACAGGTAAGACTTATCTATATCGAGCCATACTTGCAACAGTCAAGCTTAGAGGGAAATTTGGATTACCAGTAGCCAGCTCAGGTATTGCTGCCACACTATTGCATCGAGGAAAAACCGCTCATAAAACTCTTGGTATTCCGGTTACGCTGCATGCTTCGTCAACTTGGAAGTTTAGTAAACAAGATGTAGAGGCGCAATTGGTCAAGTATGCAGCTGTCATTATATGGGATGAAGCAACAATGACTCATCGACATGCGTATGAAGCAATTGATCGTAGTTTAAGAGATCTAACAGGGGTTGATGTTCCATTTGGCGGCAAAGTCGTAGTGTTTGGTGGAGATTTTAGACAAATTTTACCCGTTGTACCAAAAGGAACAAAGGCTCAAACTATAGATGCGTGTTTGGTCAGGTCAACACTATGGAGACATGTTCAGCTACTCCATCTCACTCAAAATATGAGATCGATACAGGATCCTGAATTTGCAGCCTTTCTTTTAAGAGTTGGAGATGGATGTGAGCCTACAGTTGATGAAGACATGATAAAGTTACCATCTTCAATATGTGCAGGAAATGGTGATAATATTTCAGTTGATAATCTTATCCATCAAATATTCCCAAACCTCACTGAGCACGTAGGTGATGTGTCATACATGGTACAAAGAGCTATAATAACACCAACAAATGACGAAGTTGACATGCTTAATGAGAAGATACTTACAGAGTTTGTTGGAGAAGAAAAAACCTACTACTCATGTGACACTGTTCCAGAAGATCGTCAAAATCTCTATCAACAGGAGTTCTTGAATTCATTATCCTTTGGTGGTTTGCCACCACATATTCTTAAGCTAAAAGTTGGCTCTCCAATCATGCTTTTGAGAAATATTGATACAAACAGTGGGTTGTGTAATGGGACAAGGTTAATATGTAGTCGGTTAAGGGATCATGTGATTGAGGCAGAAATTTTGACCGGAAGTCATAAAGGGACACGAGTGTTCATTCCACGTATTCCTTTAAAAACGGCAGAAGATGTGAAGTTGCCATTTGAAATGATCCGGAAACAATTTCCTGTGAAATTGTGTTTTGCTTTGACCATAAACAAATCGCAGGGGCAAACCATTCCTCATGTTCGTATATATCTCCCCCAACATGTTTTCAGCCATGGACAGTTATATGTTGCACAATCGAGAGGGACCTCACAAGAAACAACCAGAGTTTTGGTTAGTAAAGGAGATGTTCGAGGTAGATGTGGTGTATTTACAAAAAACGTGGTTTACAAAGAAGTCCTCCTGCCTCATATGCCACAACCCTAATTATCAGGTATAATCGTAAATATTAAACATGCATACATAACTATTTAAGTAATATACATCTATGAAATGACTTCTTTATCTTCTTATCAGGGAGCAAGCTAAGCGTGATAAAAGTCAACAACTAAGCATCAAAAGTGTATGGAAGCAAAAACAACTCATGCTAAGGATATTTTTTATGTTTTTTATATTGTAATTTTATTACAGCATTATCTCCAAGTATATCTACAATATGTATGCGAAAATAATTTCAACTCTTAATTTTCATAAAATATCATGTATGTATGTGGTATATTGTGCACGCATGGCGTGCATATTTTAGCTTGTAACTTTAAGGTGAATGGTAGTTTTTTTTTTTTTTTTTTTTTTTTTTTTTTTTTTTATGAAAAAATTGTCAAAAATAATACGAGTACAAACTTTTATGTTTTAATAATACAAACTTTTGAGGTATTAGAAAAACAAACAACATTAAAGGGAATGGGAATGATTGAATTAGACAAACAAACAACATTAAAGGGAATTATGGCAGTTGATTCCCATTCCGTTTCTTGAAACCCTTCCAACCAAATGCCCCCTTAGGGATTCGCTTAAAATATTTCAATATTTTAATTATATTTTAAGGAAATTTTGACAATTACCACCGGGGGTGTTAAATATCGCCATCCAAAATTATCAAATCCGCCAACATTTAGTGTGAATGGACAATCATGTCCTTAGTACTTCACTACTATCTTCCCTCTTGCCATCAATCACTAACACCTTGACACCACCACCCTAATTGACGACTAACACCACCACCACCCCCACCACACTGACCGGCGACGATCACCACCGCACTAGCGACCCACCACCTTCCCTTTTTTTTTATTTTTAAATTTCAGGCAATCGCGGTAACCAAAGCCCAAAATCAATTACTGTGTATGGTAAACGGAGCCCAAAACCAGTTACCATGCATGATAACCGGTTTTGGGCTCCGGTTACCATAGAATCAGTTAAGGTTCACGGTAACCGGAGCCCAAAACCGGTTACCACGCACGGTAACCGGTTTTGGGCTCCGATTACCACGGTTGCCTAAAATAAAATAAAAAACACCACCTTCACGCCGACCAGGGAAGGTGGTGGGTTGTCATAGAGGGGGGTGTGGCGGGTCGTCGGTCAAAAGGGGTTGTGATCGCCGGTTGGAAGGGGTTGTGTGGGTTGCCGGAAGGATGAAGGGATGGTGAAGTAGTAAGGATATGATTGTCCATTCACACCAAATGTTGGCGGTGGTGATCATTTTTGTTGGCGGTGTTTAGCAAATCACTTACCACCTACTATTATTTCCATTTTAGCAATTACCACCTACTATTTTTTTTTTTTTTAAATTACCACTAACTTTTTTCTTAAACACCAAAAGTTCCCACCTAGTTGGCTCTCAACCACCTTATGACGTCATGTGGGCCCCACATAATGCATTCCCTTCCATTTTTTATTTCTCACTCGATACTTCACTCCCCTGTCTCCCTTCTCTCTCCTTCACCATTAATGGCAATTAATCCAACCTCACCCACCTAATTTTTTCAGGAAATTAACTGTTGCGTCACATCTTCTTTATCGCTCCTAATTCCTGGTCAAAAAAGTGTAAAAGTTCCCAAATTTGTACCTCATTCCAGGCAATAGAAGAGTACAATTGGGTGAAAACGACATCGTTGAAGGGAGGACCAAGGCAAGGAGGACTTTGTTTGTTGGAATTAGCAAAACAGAGTAAGAAAGTAAGGTAATTTGAGTTTATACAGTGACATTGTGAAACCCTAGAAAACGTAACACTGTAATTGCATGCTAATTTGTGTAATGTGGTATTATATTCATGAATTAGTTGTAAAGTAGGGGTTTTTAACACATTGTTGTTAATTAATTTACCAATTGAACACCCTGACCCCTAATTTGAATTGCAAAACCTTAATTTGAACTGCAATAATTTAATCCCCAAAATGAAAATCATGAACCCTAACATCAATTGAAACCCCCTAAATTAAGATGAACAACATACCTTTCTTCGTGGAATCGTTGTCATGTTGCAGCAATAACAATTCTTGTTCCTTAATTCCTTAATTTTGGTTTGGAGAAGTGAATTGCAATGTTTTCGATTTCTTTCAACGAAAAATTGAACAAGGGAATGAAGTGTCGAGTGAAAAGTAAGAAATGGGAGGGAAAATGGGAGGGAATATATTATGTGTGGCCCACATGACGTCATAAAGTGGTTGAGAGTCAACTAGGAGGGAACTTTTGGTGTTTAAGAAAAAGTTTGTGGTAATTTAAAAAAAAACAATAATAAATGGTAATTGACTAATTGTTGAAATTTCAATGTATTAATAATAGAAAAATAATACAAACTTTTGAGGTATCCAAGGATCAAATCAATTCAACCGATCAAGAATAGAGCTAGGCGTAAACAAGGATAATTCACCAACAAGTTGCTCGGTTAACATTTTTTTTTGGATTAAATTGTTAAACAATTACCAAAAAAAATTGAAAGGTTATATTTTACAAAATTTCCAAAAAATTATTTACTCGTACTTTTCGACCTACATTATCATTTATCAATATTCCTTCGTCAGTTGAAAGCTGAAACCCCCTCATCCCCTGGAAAATCTGCAAAGCGCGGTTAAAACTCTGAACAACAACAAGCTGCTTTCTTCTGCTTCTTCTCTTTCAACCTCTTCATTGTTCTTGTAAAGGTTTGACCTTTCTTCCCCTTTCTCGATTTTTTCATTGGATTTCCTTTGCTTTTGATTACCATGGATGATTCTTTTTGGGTTCATTAATTTTTTTTTTATTGGGTTTGTAAATTAGTGTTGTTTTACCTTGTATTTATTCTTATTTGTTTTTTTTTTTTCATGAAAAGTGCAAATTACTCATATTAACTGCTTTGGCATTAATAAACTGTAAATCAAACAATTTCCTTGATTGCTTCAATTGATTTTTGCTTACCCAATTAATCAAGTTTTAGTTGATTCTAGGAGATGCTTAATTGTTGATAGTGTACCCGCTATTTGTGATAATTCTGATTGCTTAGATGGTAGCAATGGTGCTAACTCTCGCAGAGTCGCAGTTAGCTATGTATCTTTAATGGGCTTTTGATGTTAAAGTTATGATACTTCGAATTAAGGAAATATTCCAACTTTTGTAATATTGAAGGGAGGGAGCCCCCATTGATCTTGACGATGAACAAAATTTGTTTATCTAATGGCATTTTTGTAAATATATCAACAATTCATCCCAGTCAGCGTGGTATTTTTGTAAATAAGTGCACTACAATTTGTTGTGTTGTGTTTGGGGGGTGGGGGGTGTTTTGGTGTAATTGATTTGAAATTAAATTTGGACAACTGTAGCAATGCCTTGTAGATAAGACCCTTTTTTATTTCATTGTTTGTCGATGTTATCACATAATTGGCGATTGCTAATTTTGGTGCTTCTTGAAGAATAATATTTTGCTAATTTGAGTAAAAGGTGCAGTCTTCCGAGCTAGCTTCTTATATGCCAGGAGATGACTTAGCTTGAGTATGTGTGCTAACTTTGTAAGATAGTTATCTTGTATGGTGTGATGAATTGATGATGGGACACAAAAGAATGAAGAATCCTGAAAAAAATGTTAAAGTGAATGCAGGTTGTTGTGTGTGAACTCTAGTGTTTTAATTTATATAAGAATTATATCCTCTGGCATCATCAGTGTCACTCTATTTACTTGGACTTATCCAGCTTTAAGCTGACGACATAATAGGTATTACTATGATCTTTGGAAGGGCAACATGCCAACATCTGATTTAGGATGGGGGCTGTTATGATTACTGAGATCAAATGTTCGGCCAACATTTGCAAAAATAATCCTGACATGGTTGTACTTTGCATTTCTCTTTACCTTGTGCTTTACAATTATAAAACATGTTAATTAAGTGATTGTCTTTAACTCTTTGTACAAAAGTACTTTTTTTTTTAAAAAAAAAAATTATTTTATTTTTTATTCCTCTATAGATATTGGCAGATGGACTGGTGGTAATTAATTAGCAGAAGTGAATGTTTATTTAAATTAAATGTATTTGAAAGATATTCGCGACTCCTTTGATATCTAATGCATGTTCTGTTTTTTCCATCATCTCAGTTATGGGAAAGGACGCAAAGAAAAAGGAGCCTGCGGGAAAAGGTAAGGGAAAACAAGCAGCTGGTGGCAGCGACGAGGGTGCTTCAAAGGATAAGGGTGGTTCAAAAGGTGGTAAGGGAGACAAGCTTGGAACTTGCAATTTTGTCAAAGGTAGGCTGCATCCACCCCCCCCCCCCCCCCACACACACACACACACACACTTACACTTTCCTTTCATCTTCACCTTGTGCATAATATCACTTTCACTATTGCTGAACTTGTGTTTTGGTTTACCTTTTTCAGCTAGGCATATATTATGTGAGAAGCAAGGGAAAATTAATGAGGTATACCAAAAACTGCAAGAGGGTTGGCTTGACGCTGGGGATAAGGTTCCACCAGCTGAGTTTGGAAAGGTATGTTTGAATAAACTGTAACCAATTTAAGGTTTTGCCAGTTTTAAAGTAATGCACGAGCTTGATGTGGTTATTATCATGTCATGAGTAACGGCGGTCAGTGGAAACTTGTGCTGTAGTATGATAGCGGGACTGTTTTCTGGCAGTGCTATAGCTATACAAAAGGAGGGGGGACCTGAAAAAGGTTGTAATCTCAAATTAGTTGCAAGAGGGACTATAATTGGACTGCAAACACTATTTTTTCTCTTGCCCCAGTGATTCACATGCAAAATTCTAGTTTCTTTGCTATACCATTAACTTTTTAACCAAACTAGAGTAATAACATCAGAATTTTATGATTTGACGTCTTAGAGTAATAACAGAACACATTAGAAGATCGAGAACGACTCTTGATATTTCAGTTGATACACTAAAGATTTTGTCAATTTGTCAACAAAGCAAACAATACCTATTTATATCATGATGTAAGTCATGGAATTAAGTCTGGGTGAATGAAGAACAATGACATGGTTTTAAGCGATTGTAGCATGCGTCTAAGGTAAAAGAAGGGAAAATTCTACAAAACTACATTGTACAGGTGTCATTAAGGAGCATTAGAAGTTGAATGTAGCAAAGATGAGTATGCTGAGATGAATGTGTGGGAAAATCTTGAGGTATTGGATTAGGAACACAAATATTTGGAGGAAATTTGGAGTTGATGATACGGTCATACTGATGATAAGATAACATGCAACGAACTAACGTGGTGCGAATAAATTAAATGGACGGAAGGTTGTTTTGGATAGAAAAGCTTAAAGCTTGCGTACACTCGTTAATGGCTTTAGGCCATCACTCTCCAATACTCACTACAATACTAATAATCTGCCTGCCTTCTCTACCCTAAACTACTACTATTTATACTACTACTACATTGCATAAGTGGCAACAAGGCCTTAATTACTACAAGTACTATTCTTGTCTTCTTCCTACTTTAGCACAATACAAACAAATGGCCTAAGGAGGCCTGTCTGCCCTGCTGCTCCTCTGTCCTCTGTCTCTCTCTGCTTGTTGTTGTTGTTGGTCTGCCCCTGCTGCTTGCTGTAGGTGGGTGTCACGGGTGGTGGTGGGAGTGGGTTCATTGCATAACAGTGAATCGATTACATTCATTTGGGCATTTGAGATGTTGACCTGTAATAAAGGTTGAGCGTTGGGATAGTGGAGAGTTCAAAAGAAGTTGAGGGAGACCTAAAATGACTTAGATTAAAGCTGATAGAGGGAGTTAAAACTGATATGAAAGTTTTTTTCAAAGAGGTAGCACTAGATAGAACTTATTGAAGTGAATGGAGGAAAAGGATCTCTATTGATGACCGTGTTAGACGGTAAGATAGATTATTGGTTCATGTAGCCAACCTCATCCCTTAGGAAAAAAGGTTTGAATTTTTACATGCCCCTTTCTATTAGTCGGATATTTACTTTATGTTCGAGTACTGTACAAAGGTGAAGTTTAAAGCCACTACCCAAGTGCTCCATGCACCAAAAAAGTATTAGGAAAAAAAAAGCGCCACTATAACCCACAAGCTGAGGGAGCCCCACTGACAGGGGAGGTGTAGGAGGGAAGTATTTTATTTATAATTCAAAATTTGTATATCCCGGTCTATGAAATTGTATGGGACCTGTGGACTTGTAAATTTATAATGGATTTTTATAGTTCTATGCTTTTATCAAATTGTAGTTATTTGTTGACATTTAGGACTTCATAATTAAACTAGGTAAAAAAGAAAAAATAGGTTATTGATGTACGAGTAGTGATTAATGCCTACAATAAACCGTTTTCTTGAATTTGAGTATCAATGTCTCTTTCTTGTCTCTAAGTTTGAAATGTTGAAGAATAATCCAAACATTACAAACAAATTGTCATTTGAACTTGTATTATTTGAGGCAAGATGCCATTTGTCATATATTGGAAGAAAGAGGAAACCACATGATGGAGTTTTGTGAAAGGTAACACTTTTAAATGTGGTAGTGCAAATTTTTTATGTAAAGATTTCTAGCTGTGTGAGGTGATAAAACTCAATTCATACTGACATATATAGTGGCATATGCTTTGAGATGATCACAACATATGGCTTGAAGAGTTTAGGTATATTTTTGGGGAAAAAGTGATGCTTGCATAGTTGCATAGGTGCCTCACTATGGGGTATACAGGTTCATGGCAGTTTTTCTGGTATTGTGTTGTTACCTGTTTTCCTCACATTTGAAGTAAAGATAAAACCTCTGGAAAATTTAACCTTGTACAGTGTTTTATTTTCTAGAAGTATAGAGAACACCTTTGCATTCTCAAACAGAAGTTGATGGGTTTCTTGCAAATACCATTTTTTTGGATGTATTACAATTATGAACTAGGAGCTATCTTTAAAAGCTTGGCCAAACAAACCCTTTTTAATGTATTTGATGTGTATTAAATTTGACAAAATGTGCATAGATATCTTGTAATGTATTTGTGCTGTATCCTTTAGACTTCACTGTTTCTTTTCTTTATTTTTTTTTACAGTTAGCTACTCAATACTCAGAATGTCCTTCTGCCAAACGGGGCGGGGACCTTGGATGGTTCCCACGAGGAAAGATGGCTGGCCCATTTCAGGAGGTTGCTTTCAGCACTGCTATAGGAGCAACCAGTCCAGCATTCAAATCTACGTAAGTCGTCTGAAACTTCTTCTTAGTTTTTGTTTGCCTTTTGCTACTTCACCCTCTGAAATTATCCCTATTTTTTATGATTCAGGCATGGTTACCACATTGTATTGTGTGAAGGTCGAAGGGGCTAATGGAACTTGCCAGCATCGTTTTTTCATCTAAAATGATGATTATGCTGCTGGAAATAACTATCTTTTGATATAACTATCCAACAGATGCCCTATGGTAGACCATGGAAGTTTAAACTGGATATTTGCTTGAACAAGTTGTGATATATATCATACATATTGGCTTGTGACGTGATTTCTCGTTATTCATGTGGTTACAGATTCTGATTTTCCATTTTATGGTCACTGGTTTGTAATCAATAAAGGATTAATATTGCACCAAAGATGGATTTATGGGGAGGTTCTGTTTAAGATCACATTGTTACACACTCGAATATCCCACATAGCCACCAGAAATTCTACAGACTACGTATCCACAATCAAGCATCATGTCTAAGATCACGTTAAGAAATACTCAAATATACCGTACATCAACCAGAGATCGTACAGAAAACAGTATCAACAGTCAAGAATCATTCTAAACCACACCTGTAACAAGATTGATTTACCAGAATGAATTACTGATATGTATTTGGTTTAGACAACTTTCATTTAAGTTTACTTGACCTAAACCCATATATGGCTTGAAACAAATTCAAACTGAACGTGATTTGAAATCCAAGCCAGACTTTTTTTTTTCTAACCACAATCAACCTTGCACAAAGTTATATGCACACAAAGTTCAAGACCTAACAATTTTTTTTTTTTTTTTTTTTTTTTTTTTACAATCAAGACCTAACTTGTCCTGAAACCTTATGCCAAAAATGAGATAACCTTGGCATTGAGTTTTATTGATATTTTTTTTTCCCAATACCATATACAAAGACATTATTGCCCCTTTGCTAGCTTTTATTCGTTTCCTTGTAAAAATAAATTGATAAATCAATTGACGAGAAATTAGTTGGCCAAAAAACTTGCCAATTGTGGTTCATCAAATTAAAATTTCCTACGGCAATCCCTTGTCAAAGAGTTCAAGACTGTAATCGATGCCATAAATGAATTGCCCACATGCCACAAGCTTGCCAAGCTTAGTTCTTTTGTAAAGAAAATATGATATGGAAATATTGAAACCATAGGCTCTAGTTTAGGATAAGTGATGAATAAAGACATCAGATTTACTGATCAAAGTTTTAATTTAGTCTCACTCAAATTGTAAATAGGTCATGCAATACGTCAGCAAAAAAAAAAAAAAAAAAAAAATAGAAAAATTGCTCCTAATATTTATTTAAGATCTTCAGAACAAACTCTTACTGACAAGTGACAAGGAGGTTTCAAAGACCAGTGATTAGTTCCAATGGAAAATAAAACGAAAAGCATCACTGGAGTGTTTGTAACAAGCACCATACTGCATCATAGCATTATCCACTACACTGTAACCAAATAAATCGTAGCAGTACATAAGCATAGGAAGTAGGCCAAATTAAACTCCATAATTATATACGGGGACTCACTCATCCAATAGTTGATAATCTAACTCCGAGAATGAAGGTTCTCTCACAGAATAGGCCCTTCCAAGTTTTGAAATTCAACAGAAACCCAGTCCACAGAAAAATGGGCAAAATGAACCGAGAAAAGGGCATGAAATATTCGCAAGAAGAGAAACCCAGGATACATTCGTGTACATTTTCTTGGTTGATCAATGGCCGGACAACTGGGAGCTGAAGCAGAATAACTAATTTGAGTTCTCATGTAGCAGTACATATTCTCGGCTGCAGAAACCCATAGTAGATAGTCATGAAACAAACATTTTTCAAATGGGAATGGGAACTAGGAACTGGAAGTGATTGCACAGAAAACCGTGTTATAACTTACCTGCTATTGCCAAATTTTATGGTATCCTTCTCAAAGAGCTCATAATAACGTTGAGCTTCAATAGGATTCTCCTGTAATTAAATGCAGCAAATTTAGTCAAGCCACTTAGCAAACATTATCAAATATCACAGGTGATGAAGGGTTTAAATTTATAGGATAGCTTACATTAATGAAGGTCTTATTGGTGCTTCCAAGGTCCATCAAGTATGGCCTGTTAAATAACAAGTTTAAGATAGAGGAAGTCATACATAAATGTGCATTTGATACACTTTCTGATAGTGGAAAACCTTAAATAATTGTGCATTTTATACATTAATAATTGGAATTAAAGAATAATATAGGTTTAAATCTGTACAAAAAATGTACTATTAGTAGAAAGACTCCTAATAGAAAGAACTTTTTGAAATTTACCAATGGGAAATACAAGAAGAAAATAATGGATTATTGTTATATACTCTGCTGATCAGCTGATGTATTGTTATTTACTCTGCTGATAAGACCAAAATTAGCTTGTTCCAATGTTTCAAAATTAATAGGGCAAATTCATTTTATCCTACATCTGAACAATAGAGCAAATTGAATTAAGTTCTTCAAGTATCATGCAGTTATATTTTTGAAAATAAGATATTTTGCACTTTGCAGCTTAATTAATAAAGTTTTTTTTCAAAAAAAAAAATCAGATATGAAATTACTAAAACAAAGGCTGCTCCTTTCCATAGGCATTTCTCATGAGCAAAGCAAATGAAATAATAAAAAATAAAAAAAAAATTTTAAAAAGAGACTAGAAATTAAGTACTAGTAGAAGGGAAATAAATCTGATAGTATTGACCTCATGCTTTACCTTACTTGCTTTGACACCATGCCATCAGGTTGCTCCTTTTCAACTTGCCTGATCAAAAGTACAATTTATTATAGTAGCTTACCAAATATTAGTTGAGGAGAAAAAATGTTAACAAACCTACCGATATTGAAGGACTGCATGTTGTTTGCTACAAGACGGATGATCTGTAGGTATATCAGCTATCCTTCTTTCTCTTCCAAATAGGTAACAACTCTGACGATGTACGTAAAGTGGCTCTGTAAAAAATGAGATGCAATTACATCAGGGCCCACATCAAAGGAGTGAAGCACATAATTAGCATAGGAATACACGCTGAATTGAGAGCATGATGAAGAGCTTTCAAAAGTAACTTCATAGTGTAAAATTGAAAGGGAAGAAAGAAGCTAGCAGATCCTAACAAGAATTTTCCATCATTCTGTCATCAAGTGCCTTTTCGGCCTCAATCAAAGTATTCTTCCTCACAACATAGTTTACCTTAAGTTGTTCTTTTCAACAGCTCAAACTTTATAGGCTACGCAGCCACCCTCACAGACATGCATATGCATCATGTCACTTGCCAAGCATGTTTCTTCCTCAATACTCCATAAAACTAGAATATTTCACTTCTGTAATGGACTAACAAGAGATATTACGATAACCAAAGGATATCAGATAGTAGGGATCAGAAAGTAGGGAAGCTAACTCCCTCCTATAGGAAAGGTACACTTGAAATGGGATCATTATGCCATGAATAAGCATAGCTTAAGCTTCATCGATGGCAGATGTAACAGCATATGAATGATAATTCCAATTTTGAAAGGTGGATTCTACCCTAATTCAGCTTCAATAAGCTAACCCAAAACACCCAAAGGTGTCAAACAGACAAACAATATTCAACATGCTAATTTTTTCCTATTATTCTCTTATTTATAGTATTACTCCTCCAACTAACTCCCTTGTATTACTCCTTAAGGAACTACTACTAGAATCATATTGCACTACCTAATATGCCCCTCCACTTTACATCAGTTCATTGCATTACAGGGCCCCCAAATTCCCATTTTGTCCTCGAGGTGGGGTAGTAGCCAGAAAAAAATTTTGGCTTCAGTAATGATGGGCATTGTTGTCCTTAGAGAGTAATTATTTTAGTGCCTCTGGTGGTGAAACTAGGGAGAAATTTAGAACACAGGGATTGTGTTGTGTGTAGCCTTTAATGTGGGAAAAGAAGCACTAAATTACCATACATGGATCCATCTGACTTTGACACCAGCTATGCAGACTGCATCCAACCACTAAAGAGAACATCCAGAATAGACTCGCCACTATAGATAGTTTTCCTATGAATTAGTATAGCTTAGAAATCCTTAGTAGCAGAAAGCCAGAAATTAGGGAAGAAGAAGATACTTCTTTGTTTAATAAACTGAATCACATCAAATGTGATCGATAGTCCCACTTTCAATAAAAGCTGCTAACATATTTGGTAAGCAAATAAACAGAATCACAAGCAAGAAGATTCCTTTGCTGGCTACTAAGCACATACATGATCCGTGATGGTTGGGCATCTTATCCTAAATGGTCATATGGTCTAACCATCTAGCCAAATTATGTCATCAACCCCTCTTGTAATCAGTTCAAAGCAGACACAGCATACTACTAGATCAATTGTCTATCCTAACATGCTGACAACAGCTTCAACAACAAGTGGTCCACACACACTGTAATAACACTATACATCAGCCGGACCTCCCCTGAGACGCAATAAAGGAGCACATCAGAAAATTCCATCAGGACAATTGTGAAAGGCAACATAAAGAGAAAAACCATTTTAATGGATGAAATCATTACTTAACATTGAAGCATCAAGTGTGGCTACCTAAAAGGCTAGCCAATCACTACCACAGGCACAGAGTTCCAACAAGCCTCAATCCATATGTTGCCTACAAGTATCTTATCATTTGTTACATCAACAGTATTCTCGTACATCACAAGAATACAAATTCTACCAATTCCAATTTCCAAGTTAACTACGCTCATCCAGATTAGCAAGTCATCCACCCAAGTCTCTGGACACCATCTTCAATGGCATATTCTCTCATTGACTATGACATTCTTAGTTGACTACTACATTCTTAATCGGTACTAATGTTGGACAGCACGTGCATAGGAGTCAAACTTGGCCACAAAGTATGGATATTGACTATGACATTCTTAATAGGCTACTAATGTTGAACAGCACGTGCATTGGAGTAAAACTTGGCCAAATGGCATATTTTTGGTCCAAATTAACTGTCCAGGATTCATGCTCATTTAAGAATGTCATCTACACAAAACGCATACTGGTGAAATGAAGAAGTTAAATAACATAGGATGATTAAATCAAGCGTATTCTTTTATTCTGATATACAAAGATCATATAAATGTTAAAAATCTCAACAGAGAACTTAACTGGTAACTCAAGAATAAATTCCTGAATAGATTGTCTACATCAGGATTATTGTGTTTTAAAGTTGTTACTTTTAGATCAAATACTCTAGATCAAACCTAGTTCGTGAAGCATCCTCATCGGATTAAGGCTCTGAAATATATATTAAGAAACAAAATAAGAAAGTTTAGAAGATAGGTTGCATTGCAATAAGCAGAAAGGGTAGTATAAAACCACATTACACAATATCAAATAAGATGAACAGCTCTTTCCAACCTACCATTTAACACTTCACCACCCTTGAAAACATACAAACGCCATCTTACATTAGGTTTCCGCGCATCAGGAGGTTCGGTGAAAAGCAAAGTAATACCTGCAACAGTAAAAAAAAACACAAAAGAAAAAATAACTTTGGTAATAGGTACCCAGATGTGCATAAGAAGTTCTCATAAAAAGACGAATTGCCCGAGATTGTCCAGATACGATCTGGAAAGCATATCAATGCAGTTCTCCCAAGGATAATATTGAAAACATTTCTACTCCCTGTTTTACAATAAAGGTTCCCTATAGATTTCATTAAATTGGCATGCAGAATCGCAGATGCAAATCTTCCACTCGTCCGAAGTGTCAAATTGATAACTGGACGTGAATACTGAATAGCTCTGATTCTTATCGTCAGAACTCTCAGCAGCATTTAATTTCCTCTTCATAAGCCATCAAAATCCAGGTTTTCCTCAGGCATTAATTATTTGGGTAATGGTCCACTGCCCCTCATAGTAAGTCAGGAGCTTGGTAGAAAACTGATCACAAAAAAGTGGTTGTTGGAGAAATCATGAGACAAGATTCATTCCCTTATCAATTGAATCTATCCAATCTCCAATCAGTGGATAAACTGAGCATTTAACAGTCAAAACTACTTCCGAATGGTTCTGTATCTAGTGGATAGTGCTAGCACGTTGAATAAATGGGCTGTTCTGCTATAAACTCTGCAACAAGTATTTGGTTCTGTAAGGCAAATGCTATACATTATGGAGTAACATATTTGCAAACACATCAAAATTCAACATAAAAGTCCACCCTCATGAATAACACAACCTTTTCTTCAATTTACTACAAGAGTACTCATCCACCATCTGCCCTCCCCTCTTTTGTTTCCTCCTGGGTACCCCTTTTTCCTCTGTTCTATGCTAGTCATCTATTTATTCTCCAAACCTTCCCACAAGTCATCAAGCAGCTAGCTGTTGCAGAGCACAGCCAAAATGCTTGACTCTTTCTTCAACAAAAGCCTAATGTGAATCTTTATGATGGCATAGTCAGGGAGACAGGGACCCAGGGTGGCTGTTCTTATCCTTTTTAGATCTGTTTTTAAGAGAAGGGGAGCTGTCTTGGTTTTCCACTGATATATCTTCTTTCATAATTATTGATACAACAAATATATACAATATTTCTGTTCTTTACCTTCTCTTGGAGTTTGCTTAATCAAGTCAAATGAAATAAATTTTAATGAACCCCCAACCCCCGATAAAAAAAATACCTTAGCAACTGCTAAGTTATAATTGTATAAAAAAACAAATTGTTAACCCCAAAGTCCTATTTGGAAAAGGACACCTTCTAATCTCCTACCCTTTCCCCTGAAAATTTCATCACAATTGTATTCATCGATTAAAGATTGTGTATGGAAAGAATATTTTTGATCCACTTGAAGGTGATAAAATCATACGTAGTTAAAAACTTAAAATCAAAGTAAACGACCACAAAGATCACAATGTATACTGCTGTTGGATGATTAATGGTGGATTAGGCTATAAACATCTCTCTCACCAAGCAAAGCTTCCAAGAAACACACAGATAAGTTATGTTACGATTTAGATAATTTGACTCAAAAAATTATCTTCAATAAAGGATGATTGAGACAAGAGTTGGGACAGAGAAGAAGACCAAAAAGCCATAGTTCGGCAACTAGCCTCCACTTAGCAGTTGCCACCACAACATCTCAAACAGCACTCTTGTCCCCTACTAACATAACTCAACAGAACCTCTAACTCCTCACCCCCCAGAAGAAGGAAAACAAAAGGTAACCTACCAGCTAGGCAGCTACTGTTTAAATCTTCACTCGTAGTCACATATTTCTGAGTTGACCTCCCACTTCATGCTCCAACAATCTACTATTTATAAGCTTTCTTCCATTTTCCTTTAATCTTAGTCGTAGATAGTACAAATTGTCAAGAAAGGAGCTTAGGAATTCTAAGCCATGGGATACATTGAAGACTCTACAGCCTGTGTTGTTGGTCAAATACAGGGATCCTGATAAATGTTAATTCAGATATGAATTAACTTCCTTCCAATCTAATTATCTTCTTTTTGTTCCATTCTTCTATATCATTATACCATTGAATTCATGTCTGCCTATCAGTAAATAAACAGAACGCCTACGTCACTGATGGCTGTTTACTATCTACATAGCTTAACGATTGTCTATTCTGTGTCAGAATTTCAAGAAACCCTCAAGTAATGAGTTACCAAAATTCCAGAGGAAAAGAAGCATCAAATTAAGGGGTTGACAGCTACCTTTTACTCGATTGGTTTCTTCAGCAAGCTTTCCTGATAGTTCAAATGAAGGTTTTTGCTGCATATAACAAAAATAATAATATACTGAATCAGCAAAATTAAGCAGTCAATCATACAACAAAATACTAACAACATATGGCAATATACTAGTTCCAAATAAGAAAAAGCACCAGTTTTACATCAGATACTCACAAAGAATTTATAAGAGAATATAACCCATCAAGAGTATAGACCATATATACCTCCATTTTTTTAATTTTATTGTTCCATTTGCTTTTGGCACAAGATTCAAGGGTGGTGAGAAACAAGGATAGTTATTACAATTAATCCATGTGATAGGTGATTGGCCACAGAGAAAGAGAAAGGTACAACAGTTTGGAAACCAAAAAATAAGATAAAGGGTCATAGAAAAACGTTTACCAAACAGATAAGTGGAACAAAACACTTCGAATAAGAAGGTCGAACATTTAAAACAACGCAGTAATACATATCAAGGTCTGAGCTAAGTATACCTTTTCCTTTGTTGTCAATGCCTGTTCAGTAGCTTCCATTTTTGCAAGTGCATCACTGTCATCATCATCTCTAATCACGCCATAAAAAAAATAAACCAAAAGAATAAGCAAATACATCAAAAAATCAAAGATCTCCAGAGAAACTAACAACAAGGTGATGTATAAATGTGTACCATCAAAGTAAAAAAGAACAAATAATTTTTATCTACATCAGAACTCAGATGAAGAATAACTGGAAAGACCTTCAGCAAAGAAATCTTTCATTAAAATACTCACCGGTGTTCAGCTCCTCTATATTCTTCATCCTGAAACAGAAACCAAAAGAAATTTAGACATAAATAATGCATCAAATTCCGGATCTAACAACTCCCACAATTAAAGAAAAATTATTAGATAAGCAACCCTATCAGTAAAATTGGAACTAAATGGGCAAGAAAAATGACTGTATTTTCAATCAAATTAATGATTAAGAATCACCAGATTTACGAATCTTTCATTGTTACATCTTCAGTTAGACATAACTCATAATCTATAGTAGAATGTCAGTAGTCTTTATAAAATGTGTTCTTTTACTTATTCAGCAGTTCTCAGTTCTCACATAATCTAATTCTAATGAATTCTTTTATGCAGCCGAATCTTAAGTAGTGGTTTGAATCATAGAGTTGGTCCAATATGTTAATTATTTCTAGGAGCATAAGAAGTAATCTTCAGATTTAATGTTCAGTTCTACTATAAAGGATACATTAAAGAGACAATCATGAATGGTACTGGTATGGAAAAAGGAGGTGAGATTATAAAAATACATTGACACATGCACATCACTGAAACAACAAAAATTTATTTCAATTTGTATTTCTCATACACAGGATTTTCGAAATTCAACAATTTCAGATCAACTATTATCATCTATAGTTCTATATACACCAAAATCAAACAACGCAATAATTTTACCCGAATCACCAACAATCCAAACCTATCAGAGTATGAGTAGGCAAAAAGACAATTCATATGAAAGTAAAGGATATGAGGTTGCAGTTATTACTAATTAAAAAAAACACATTTTCCGTAAAAATGATTTTTCCATAGAAAACAATTTTCAAGGCAAAACACAATTGTAAAAATAATTTTGCTTTGCTTCCCACAAGGAAAATTATAGAGGAAAAGGAAAATGGGAGTGAAAGGGAGAAGATGGATGAGAGGAAAGGGATGTGAGGAGTAGGGTGAAGTGTGACATTCCTTCCTTCCTCTTAAAATGAAATTGTTTTTTATCCTTAGGAAAACTATTTTCCACCTTTAGAAATAATATCTTCCAACCTTTACAAAACAAACATTTTTTTTTCATCAAAACAACAGAGCCTAAGTCAAAAAAAAGCCAGGGTTTGGATATCACCAGACACCTCATCACGAGCTCTGGAATGAGAAGCCGGTGGAGGTGAGCGTGAATAGTGCCGGCTGCGATGACGATGATGATCGGATGGTGACTCAGATTGCTGGTGTCTTGATCTAGAAGATCCACCATCTGCACCATCTCTTACTCTGCCTCTTTCGCTATCTCTTTCCCTTTCTCTTTCTTTCTCAGATTTCCGCTCTCTTCTATCCTTCGGAATTTCCCTTTCAGAATCCCTTTCCTTATGATTCCTCTCATGCTTAGACTTATCATTTCCCTTACCAAGATTTTTGTCATGTTCCCTCTCTAAAGATTTTCCAGCATCCCTTTCAGCCTCAGATCTCCTTAAACGTTTAGTCCTAGGTGATGGAGATCTAGGCCCAGGAGAGCTCGATTTCACTGGTTTGGGTGACTTAATGCGGCCTGAATGCCTCTCCCTCACGGGAGAACCACCCTTATCCCTATGAGAGCTCCTGTGACGAGCTGGGGATCTTTCTCTACGAGATGGGCTCCTACTACGAGGAGAGCTCAAGGCAGGGGATCTTCTTCTTCTGCGAGGTTCACCATGATTTCTCTCTGGGGAGACTGAGTGTCTGGATGAACGATGCCTTGCCGGAGATTTTCGAACAACTGAAGGACTCATCTACACACCATAACAAAATTTACTGTTAAAAGAGAACATCCACAGTGTTACTTGAAGCTTTGAAAGAATCATAAGAAAACAATACATTTTCCTTAGGTATTTTTTTATATATGTTAAATACGGCAAATTGGTGTATAACACAAATAACTGATGGCCACATGACTACAATCAGTAGCTAATTCAGCTGACTATTGTAAAATTCAGAGGATGAAAAATTGATGGCATGCCTACAACTGAGAAGCTTACAGCAATCCAATCACAGTAGACCAATAACAAAATACAAAGTCGAATAAAATAGTTCAATATCAATTTAAATTACAATTAACTAGAGCATACTCGTGCTAATGCACGAGCTATGTTATTCGTGAAAGAAAAAAACACATAGTGAAATGTTAGTAGTTATTGGAGTCCCTTGAAACAAAAATTTAGGAAAATAGTGGGATAGGTAGTTATTGGTAGTTTCTTTTTATAAAAATAAAAATAAAAAATAATAATAATAAATAAATCAAATGCATAAGATTTGAGTATTGGGGTTTTCGAGTGCTGTGATGAAAAGTTAAGGAAAAAAAACTCTTATATTATAATATAGATATCCTTGGCTCTTATGTTTCAGTAATCCGCAACTCACAATTTTAAGTTTTATTAACAATTACTGTTTACATTTTAACAAAAGAAGCATAGCTCACTACACTATGAAAAAATTGGATCCAAAATTCAATCCACCTGATGTAAACCAAATCCTATTTTCCTCTAACATTTTGGCTAATGCTATGTTAGTACTTAGTATGCAACTGGTCCTTTTAATGCTTTATGGGAGTTGCATGTTTTACATCACACACTCACACTAAAAGTGAGAATTTTACCTGTGACAGGTTAACTTATACTATACATAGTATTTGAAAACTCTAACCATTAGCATCACATGTCCCATACCCTTATTCTTCATTTTTCCCAGTTTGGAGAAAAACAATCATAATTTTCTCGGTTTCACAATAACAGTCTGTGTGTTAAAAACTAGATAAAAATTTTGCTTACTTATATTGGGCCTTAAAATGGGTTCCCAGTCATTGAACTAATTTAGTCCAGTAATTTTTTCTTTAGGAGATACCAAGATATTAGTGGCCATTTGTTTCCTTCTCCCTGTTAGAGTGGGAAGCAAAGTAATGTCAGTAATAAATACTTCGTATAAAGCTAGGATTGTATGTTCAAGGAAGATGTTTATTGACAATTATGTAAGTTAAGCTTTTGCTTGCTTGTGAGAGGTTCTGATTCAAGTGAGTTCGAGTTAGTCTTTCTAATTTGAGGATTGAGATTCAAAGGTTGTTAATAAAATAAACAACTGGGTTAATTAAATTCAATTACCACCAAACCCCACTACACCTAAATAGGCTATATACACTAATAGAGCCAAATTAACAACACCCACAAAGTCAAAACTCAATACACTTAGATGATTAGATCTACTCAAGTAAATTAAAACTCACTACACCCAATATGTTAAGTCAAAACTCATCACACTAACAATGAAATAAATTCAAAACTCTCACTCTCAATCTTATAAACAAAATGTCCAATTAGTAGAAACATCACTTCTGCGAAACAAACCCATCCCTAGGGCAAAAGGGGTGACCGCCTTGCCAAGGAGAAAAGTCTCATTTCCGTAGTTTTCCATCCTAACATAAAAGGATTATAAACAAAAGCCTGCAAAATTAGACTGAATGGTTGTTGTGGTTCAATGGCATTAAGACCTATTCCTAGAGGGAATCATTAGGGGTGTTAACGGCTCAAGCTCAATAAAATTAAAGCAGGGTCAGTCCAAGCTCAAGCTCGAGTAATTAAAAACAAAAGCCTGCAAAAATTAGACTGAATGATTGATATGGTTCAATGGCATTAAGAGGGACTCATTAGGGGTGTTAACGGCTCGATCTCAATAAGATTAAAGCAGTTCAATCCGAGCTCGGGCTCGAGTAATTATAAGCTCAACTCAAAACCCAAGCTCAGCTCGGTCTCCAATAGCCTCAAAAAGGCTTTGCTCATGGACTCGATTACGCTCGAAAAATGCAACAAATTCGCAACAAAACTTGACTCAATTATCACATTAGGCTCGAAAAATCACATTCAATTCTTCTACTTTAAAAATATCAACGTAAATTACACAAACCAAAATTCTTGCAAGAAATTCGCTTGTTATAGTATTTTATAAATTGAGTAATTATAAACAATAGTTCAATAATAACCCTAATCAACTATACTGAAAATTGAATTAGCGATAGTGAGAAACTAAACCCAGATTGTGAAATTAATATTCCATGATACAATATAAATAAATAAATAAATAAATAAAATAAAAATTACCCTTTTTCAATGGAGGAGAGAAAGCTCAAAATCCGCTTCAATGGAGAGCTCAGAGTTTGCTTCAATGGAGGAAAGAAAGCTCAGAAGTCGCTTCAATGGAAAACTCAGAGTATGCTTCAATGGAGGAAAGAGAAAGAGGGGTGCAGCGTAAAAGCGAAAAACTCCACAAGTTAAAAAAAAAAATGAAAATGTTGGAGAGATTATTTACACTTACACATATGATGTCAACCGTTAGATCTGAGTAATATCGACGGTTAAAATCTATTTTCATTAAATTTTATTTTCATCTATATGGGTGATTTAAAAAAATAATTGTTAATAAGGGAACTAATATCTTATGAACTTATTAACACTTTTATAGAGGATTAGATTAGAAGAATAATTACTCGTATAAGTTAAGTACTCAAATGACATTTCTAGATACAAAACACCGATTAGTGTTTACATATTTATGAAGATTGAATGTGGTTGGAAATAAGGAATATAAGTTGATAAATCAAATCAATCTAGCGGGAAGTGGAATTGACAGGGCCGTTAACTGAGGGTGTGTTCACATACGTTGAAATTCAGTTCAGTTCAATTCAGCTCCTAATTTCCTTCTCTTATAAAATATTCAGTTCAGTTCAGTTCAGCTTAGCTCAGCTCAGTTCAGTTCAGTTCAGCTGAGTTTAGTCAATGAGACACATGCCCTGAGTATGCATATAATTAATTGCAATTAATGATCATATTCGTTTTTTGAACTTGAAGCCCCAACGAAATTTGGCAATGTGCAACTATGGGTTACATCAGGTAAGGATCGGTGTTGGGAATTAGATAGGTTTATTATTATTATTATTATTATTATTATTATTATTATTATTACTACTACTACTACTACGTATTATTATTATTATTATTATTATTATTATTATTATTATTATTATTATTATTATTATTATTATTTGGATAGGAAGCTGAATAGACATATAAAAATTATATTGAAAAAAGTAGTTAAAGTAAGAAGTTACCCACTATTTAAAAATAAGTTAGGTGATGGTGTAAGAACTTAGCCTAAATGGATTTAGGGCATGTTCCGATTGACTGAACTCAGCTGAACTGAACTGAACTGAACTTATTAATTAGTGATTTCTAACTACGGATTAGTGATCTTTGATTATTTATTGATTATTTATTACTATACATATGTGTATATACAAATGTACATATTATTATTAATAATAATAATAATATTATTATTATTATTAATTTTGATTATTATTATTATTATTATTATTATTATTTATTGATTATTTTTAGTATTATTATTATTATTATTATTATTGTTATTATTATTATTATTATTTATTGATGATTATTATTATTATTTATTGATTATTATTATTAGTATTATTATTTCAATTATTATTATTGTTATTATTATTATTATTATTATTATTATTATTATTATTATTATTATTATTATTATTATTTATTGATTATTATTATTATTATTATTTATTACTTATTGATTATTATTATTATTATTGTTGTTGTTGTTAATATTATTATTATTATTGTTGTTGTTGTTGTTGTTGTTGTTGTTGTTGTTGTTGTTGTTGTTGTCGTCGTTGTAATAAGAGCTTAAAATAATGAAATTTGGCTTTATATCATTAGCAATATCATTAGACGTAAATTAAGAGCTGAACTAAACTGAATTGAACTGAACTGAGCTGAGCTGAACTGAACTGAACTGAATTGAACTGAACTGAACTGAATTTCAACGGAAGAAAACAGGCCCTAGGATTCATTCATTATGCTACAAGCGAGCATCATATTACACTCTGCCTCACGGATGACCATATATAAGTTTTAGAGAATTGATTGTTATAGCTTTTTATGTAGAAGTGAAATAAGTTGCCTCTTGGATAGTCTTAACTCATCGAAAGCAAGAAAACATAATGCCATTGGAATAAGATTTGAACGAGCTTGAAATAATTATTAATTCGATTCATTTTATCTCTAAATTGAAATAAATCATGTATTACTTGTTAAAGTTAAATATGCTAATAACTGCTAGTTTAATTTGAAAACATAAAATCAACCATAGAGGCATAAGTGATGAGCTTCTATACTCCCAAAAGATTACATTCTATACTTGATTCGCTTGGTATGTATACTTTTTGTTTTGGTTTGATTGTGAGAATGTGAGGTTTATATCCGAGTTGTATTGCCAAGGCTTTTACCCATGATCAATATAATTCTTTTGTATTTAAAAAATTATTATTATTTTTTAGTATGTTAAATTACATGAATCTTGACACTATTCATAAGTTGATGGATTAAATTTAGATCTTAATTAAAATCTTGTATTGGCAAAGGCGAAAATCAAATAGTAAAATACTAAAGGAGTAGTTGATATTAAAAAAATTAAAGTGATGGAGATAAGAGGAGCAAAACAAATCTTGAACTATTTTGACTTCAACTTAATTATACCTTTTTTAAAATAAAAAAAAGAAACTCGATTATAATTTTGATTCAAAGTTATTCCTTTGTTAACTACCACAGGCTATTCTAACTTTTATTAAATCGAGATATCATTTTTGTCCGAACACACCTTGTTAGTTGTTAGAAGAAACCGCACATTTTAAGTGTTTATGATTGATCAAGAATTCAAAGTTGGTTTCAAAAAAAAGAATTCAAAGTTAATATTTGAGCCCTCTTTTCCTAGATTAACGTCTTAAACCCTCTTAACATGAGCGCGAATCAAAAATCCTTATCAAACCGGACCAAAATCCAACCCGACTTTCGATCCGTATCTAGCCCGACAGATCCTTTGATCAAGCTCTACTTCACCCCAAGTTTCCCTTTTGATGGCGTATGAACACCACAAGTCTTGCACATAAAATCAACCAACAATGCCTTTCAACAACCCCCAAGAGTGGGCCTCTTCCCTCCCAATCACCCCATCAGCAATACAGAACCAACCATTTCAATTTTACAGATTAGATAAGCCACTCCCACTTTAAAGCTTTCTCTCAAAAATCCAACAATATCTCTCCTCAAAATTCTCTGTTATACATTGATTTTCCCTCCTTTCTTTGCTCAAACTAAGAAGAACAAGAAAAGAGCAAGAAACCCCAAGAATTAATTGCAGAATGAGTACTGCTTCTTTGTGCCAATCAACTCTTCAATCTCAGATCAATGGGTTTTGTGGGGGTATTAAAATCCGCAAGATTCAACCTTCTTCTTCTAACCCCAATTCTATTACCTTCACTAGGTATGATATTTATGTTTTTTATGATTTTTTTCATCTGGGTTTTTTCTTTTGAGCTGTTATTTTGATGGGGTTTACAAGAAATTAGGAACTGAGTAGAAATAGAGCGCATTATTCTGCATTTATCTCCATTTAGTTTGATTGTTGTTTGAATTGCTCCATTTAAGTTGTAGTTATTGACTGGTTCAAAAGTTTGCTTATGATGCAAGAAACCTTAAGCATTAAGTGTTAATAATACTAATGGACATATGATTTTGTCATGAATTCCGAGATCAATGCTTAGTTAGCAAATGTATTTATTGCCTTAATAACTTGAAATATAAGGGATTGGCCAGAGCTTGGGGAAATTTTTTATGGAAGTACTTACTGTGAATGATTGTTATGCTGATTTGTTGAATTTTGAAGATGAAAAGCATTTGCTCTGGTAATTGCATGATTTCTGACAAGGGGAATCTGCAATGTTGTGTGTATGATTTACTGAATGTTAGTTCAATGAGATCAGAGGAGTATATTTTTTAAAGTTTAGAGGATCCTTTGGATAAGTTCTCGGTGAATTCCTAGGACTTGGTGCCGACTTGCTTCTCAAAGGACATTGTACATATATATGGTTAAATTGGTGGCATAATGGAATTGGATGATGAGATTTCTTTGTGTCTATCGATGATCTATAGAAGTAACAAAGCACTATTATCTAGCCTGATTTATGCATAGTTAGAACTTAGAAGTAAAATTTGTATAAATTCTTCATGTGGAAGGGAATATTTCAATCGATCAAAGTGTTAGCATACTGAAAGAAAAAGCAAAGCGAAAATTACATTGTATGATAAAATAGTTACACAACCTGCCATGGTAACTAAGCTCATCTATGATATTCATGTGCATGATCAACATTTTAATTTTATTTTCACAAATATTGGCTTCTTTGAGGATATGTTTGTCCTAGAATATTCAAGTATTCCAGACTACTGAAGTCCTATAAGTTTGGCATGTGAAGTATATTATTAAGATAGTGAAACACAGATTCCATTTATAGTCTTAATTTTCATGTTTGTTGTGGTAGGAGAAAAGTTCAAACTGTTGTGAAGGCATCTCGAGTTGACAAGTTCTCTAAATCTGACATCATTGTTTCTCCATCAATTCTTTCTGCTAATTTTTCAAAGCTGGGTGAGCAGGTACCTATTTCTTTCTTCTTCTTCTTCTTCTTCTTCTTCTTCTTTTTTTTTTTTAATAACTAGAAGCATTTAGGTAGCCTTTATTAGCTTGATTGTTTATTATCATTCTAGCTATATTAATTTATGTGATATTCTCTTACAAATCTTTCCTAAGTGTTATTTATGGAATATCAATTGTATCTGATGTTATGTGTTCTTGACTTCTTGCTTGTAATACTTCTAGGTAAAAGCTGTTGAATTGGCTGGTTGTGATTGGATCCATGTTGATGTAATGGATGGTCGATTTGTTCCAAATATCACTATTGGACCTCTGGTTGTCGATGCTTTGCGGCCAGTGACAGATCTCCCACTTGATGTGCATCTGGTAATTTCTCTTCCAGACATACCACATTTTAATGGTTAATTTTGGGTACTATGCTTACTTGAAGTTGATTTGTTTGTAGATGATTGTAGAACCAGAGCAGCGAGTCCCAGACTTCATCAAAGCTGGTGCTGATATAGTGAGTGTTCACTGTGAGCAGTCATCCACCATTCATTTGCATCGGACCGTAAATCAAGTAAGTTATTGGTATATTGGATGAGCATTATCTTTCTAGGCTTATGTTTCTTCTTCATTTATTTATTTATTTATGATTTCCTAAATAATGTTATTATATGAAATATGATATTCTCATTTGGCACTTAAAAGATGCAAGCTCTTAAAGATGGTTCTTTTAATAAGATTGCTCGAGTAACCCCATATTAAAGTGTCACTATTCCATGAGAACTTGTCTACTCTTCCCATGCCCATTAAAAATGACCCATATGTTGGTGTGGCTTCATCTGGCTTTAAACACATGGTTTTTACATGAAGAATGCACCTTATTTTCTCTTCTTGGGTGAAGAATGATCCTTGAATGTGATTACAATTGGTTGCACTTGGCCGCTTGTACCAAAAAAGGAGAAGCTGATCGGTGGTAATTTACGTTTTATTCTGTACAAACCAAAATAAACAATCCTACACTTAAGCCACCTGGTAAATTTCGCTAGATGGAATCTCAACGAGGAAGAGCAAGTAGAAATCATGCAAGAGTGCTTCAATGAAGAATTGAGAATTGGGAGGGTCAAAAGATGTATTGGGTATTAATCTAGGCACTGACCTCAGTTGAGATTTCATAATTCTGTTTAAAAAAATTCCTATATAATGGTATTATCCTCTAGTATTCTCCTTCAAGGGATTTGGAGCTAAGACATTGTGGAGTGTGGGTCACTTGTTTTCTCAAGAATTTGGCTTAGAAGGTCTGAGATTCAGCTTCTGTAAAATCTGACTAAAATTTACAATGTGCCAAGCAGCTGTTAATTGTGACAATCTTACGCTTGCCAGAATTAATTACTGAAGTTTTTTAATAAATTAATCATCCAGTTGATCATAGAACTCTGAAGTTAAATTTTGATACTTGACTGGATCTATTAGCTACTTATATGAACCTCATGGACAAGATGTGCTCTCAGAACTTTGCACCAAAATTAGGATAAGACAGAAAACTTGTGTGACACCAAGGAAAATTATTGGGAAACTAAGTTTATTCGTCCTGTTGTCTCCAACCACTACACAATACTTCCTTGGCTATCTCGCTCGTATACCACTATCACCCAATTCCTCCCCCCCCCCCCCCCCCCCCCCCAACACACACACACACACACACACACCCCATTGCATCTGCAGGTGCAGCAGCAATGAGCATTATTCAAGGAGTGAATATGCTCAAATTAGAATTTTCCAGATTACATTGTCAATCTTATAATAAGTTATATTCTTTGTCAATTATCTTTCTTAATACATACCTTAAAGCCAATCTTTCAGTTTCTAAATTAAATGTATATGCTTCAGATCAAGAGTTTGGGCGCTAAAGCTGGTGTTGTTTTAAACCCTGCAACCCCGCTAAGTACAATTGAGTACGTGCTTGATGGTAAGTCTTCTCTTGGTGGAATGGACTGAAGTCCAAGCTTGATTCTTTACGACTTGACTTTTTAGTGGTGTGTTATATCAATGAGAAATCACAAGGCAGGGAGAGTATGCATAGGTTCTTTCTGTCTTGTTCTTATTTTCCAGGAAACTGTCCAGTGTCCTGAAATGTGATTGCAAATTTATTTTAGTTTCCTCAGCAGGACACTAGATGGATGTACTTGGATTTTTCTTTATGCAATACGACTTACAAGATGATTCTTAATAACAGTGGTTGATCTGGTCTTAATAATGTCCGTAAACCCTGGTTTTGGTGGACAAAGCTTCATTGAGAGCCAAGTGAAGAAAATCTCAGATCTAAGAAGAATGTGTGTAGAGAAGGTATTTGTGAAGTTTCTTTATTTTCCTTTATTTCCTTTAAAACTATAGCTTGATGTCAAAAATTGTCATAAATTCCCATATAATTGGCAGGGGGTGAACCCGTGGATTGAGGTTGATGGCGGAGTTACTCCAGCAAACGCATACAAGGTAATTTTATTTATCTATTTTATTTATCTATTTTATTTTGTTTAATTTTCTTAAAAAGTTTGTAGATAAATGCAAACCTATTGAAAAAGTCATCTAAAGGGCCAAGTAAAAGAGGGCATTGCACATTTCAATTGGCTACTTACCCAAATTTTCTGTTGTTGGTTGTTTGTTATAGAGTATATAAACCAATCTTGGGCTTCAACCATCAGCTTAAGATTTTGGTTGAGATGATCCTTTAACAGTTTGCTTCAATTAAATGCATTACAATTTTCATCCCATCTTGACTAAATACAAGCCTTGGCATGCTTGCAACTGTGTCATGTGAGGCTACTTTAGCTGTCTTTTTCTGTTGTTATTATAGGCACTATGAGAGGCCAGATAGATTGCTAAACTTTTAACAATTGAATTTCAAGAACCTTTGAAACTGTTAAAGATGTGAATATATTACGGTGCAAGTCCAGGTGAGCCCGTCTTTAAAAGCTACGATGGTACTTTTAGCGCCTTGTTTTTATATTTTCACATGGAAAACTAAGGTCCATCATGTAAGGTTACAGGTGACCTAACCCAATGGCAGGCCCCCCAAGGCCCCAAGTTCCCAAGTCCCCAACATGTCTCAGTCCTTTCATTTGCAGTAACGCTTCCTCTTGCTTGAGACCATGAGTATAATTTTTTGATTGCTAAAATCACTATTACAATCTGCAAATTGAATTCTGGTGTTATTTTCTTAGATTTGGCAAACATAATGATTTTGCTTAATTCTGCAGGTCATCGAGGCTGGAGCCAATGCTTTAGTTGCTGGTTCTGCGGTCTTTGGAGCTAAAGATTATGCTGAAGGCATCTAATATACTGCCCTTGTACATTTTTCATTTTTATAATTTGCATCGCTTCATTTTAACATTTTGAATTGAATCTTGTGCAGCTATAAAAGGGATTAAGACCAGCAAAAGGCCAGAACCTGTTGCAGTATGAGGATCCAAATGTAAAATTTTGTTGACAATCAAGACCTGGATTCCTAATACAAAATCTCCTGTATGTTCCCTTCTCATTTCTTTTTAGATATCCAGCATAAGATCTTTGCTAGTTCAATTACATCCATTGTGGATGATGAATAACTTGATGAATTAGTTCTATGAATCGATTTCCTTTAAAGGAACACTTTTGACTTTTCATTCTTTTCACCTTTAAATAAAAGGTAACCGTGTGAAAAAAGTGAGCCTCTGTACAATAACATGTTTTTTTAAATAAGATGACATGCGAAATGTGGATATCAACTAGCTTGGTCAAAGTATTTCAATGGGGGATTGCACCAGTTTAAAGAGAGACTGCGAAGGTGGGGTGGGGGTGGGGGCATTGATTATCAAGACTCGATGCCCTTTCCATCTGTATATGACGCATGTGCATTCGTGGTATGGAGTCCCTGTATAAGTTCCGTAAAAGTATACAACAGTCTATAATGTTTCTATTGTGGCATCTGGCATGTTTTTGGATTGTTATCTAATGTAACATCTAGAGTTGATAAGATTTAGACATCTAGAGTCTATATTAGGCATTTATTCTGGCGCTCTATGGGTTGTTATCAAATGTAACATCTTGGGTTCGTATGATTTAGAGACATTAGCACACGTATGCTCTAGCTGTTTTGATGTTAATTTAATGTGTATCAAAATCAAGTGTACTTCTCACTTTACTTTCATTTGTTTCATTTTCCTAGGTCTCGAGCAGATATATATATACAGCAGCTGTTTGGAACCATGGTATTAATGCTTGAAGATGACGTTCAGCAAGAGTGCTTGTAGATTAGAACTCTGTTACATAGTATTGTTTTACATAAGCCTCGTTTATACTAGATTTCTTGGTACATTATCAATTCATAATCATCTGTACATGTTATTTTGGATTGTATCTACCAATAAGATGAAAACTTAAGCCCAATTACTTGTGGTCGGTTGTTCATCAACTTTTGTTTTTTGATTTCAAATCATTTCTAATTTACAGAATTAACACGAAACTATGAAAGGGAAAAGCAGCAATTCAATCTGAACTGTATCCATTTTGAACAGTATTGTTTCCAACCCAATCACTTGTAATTTGATGGCTGAACATATATTCAGATTTTCTCATAAGAAATTTATGAAAACTTGGCGACCAATAAAAGGGGCAGAAATGATTTGGAACTAGCAGCAACAGCAGGCCGGAAGTAAACTAATGCAAAACTTACAAATTGCCAGCACTTCCTTCCTCAATACTGAAGAAAATTTGGTTACATTCCGGATGAGGAAGGAGGCTCTCTAGGGTCACTCAGTGCTCACTAAATATATACAAAACTAATTACGCATAACTCAGCAGAAAGGTGTGTCGATCATCCGACAGTTGACAATTCATATATACATTAGAAGTATTCAGAACAGCAAATTCTAACATCCCTTCTACAAACAGGACAGGAGCTCCGTGTCACAAGCCACTTATCCACACAATTTTGGTGAAACGTGTGTCTGCAGTGAGGCAAACTCCTAGCCGTATCTCCCACTTCAAATTCCTACGCACAAGTTTATAATAACAATCAGCATTGTTCTGTTGCTGGGAAATTGGTATTTGAGTAAAGCATACTGTGATGGATCTTTCATTATTATTGGGGTAAGATGAAAAATTAAAGTAAAAACTGAGTAAAGATAGACCTGCAAACATATGGTGCAGCAAACGTTGTCCGCTCCTCTGTTAATATCCAATATCACATGGCATGGCAACTCCTTAAGTGAATCCTTAGATAACCCTCTCGCAGCAACATCACCATAAATATCATAAGCATCGTCATAAATAATGTTGGCGATGCTTGCCTGTAAGTTTGCAACGAAATTCATAAATTTCAAATTATACAAAAGATGAAATGAAGCCAATAATCTCTTAAACATTTAATTAGTACGGAGTAGGGACGATGATGTACATGCTTGATGCAAAGTTAGCTTATCCTATATCTACTTAGGTATAATCTCGAAAGAGCTTAAGTAATTTTTTCAACAATCAAGAACGAGACTGATGTATCAAATATGTTTACAACACTATGATTTACCTGCCAATAGTACCCAGTAAGCACCGCAGGTGGTAATTGTTCCTCAACAAATCTCCCATGGAGTAGCTCCTCTATGAAATCAGCCTGAAAACAAAGAGTAATTAAAAAAAGCAACAAAATAAGTGCACCAGCTTATACATAGATATAAAATCATAGAAAAATCTCTGTTTATCTTGTAACTGGGAATAGAAGAAGTCGATTTAGAAAACAAGGCATCTTTTCAGCATTCACACAGAATCAATGAATTAATCAAACTCAGCATAAAGTGAAAAACATAGGCCAGATTCATATTTCACCTAAAGTATTATGAAATTAAGATTTGAGGAAAGGAATCAAAAGATGACAAATATGATTTTCAAGAACCCGATGGTAGTCCAGAAAAACCTTACATACAGCAGCCTTTATGAAATATAAGTATGAGCTTCTGATTTCTATATTCTAATATCTCAGGCATACATGTCTAGGTCTTCGAAATATCATAAGAAACAGATGAGCCGTAGCATACTAACCATGGATGAACTAAGTGATCCAGATTGCTGTGAACACCAATAAGCACGAGAGGCCTCCAAAACCTCTACAGAAAGAACAGCACCAGCCACAGCACCCAACCCTGCACCTCTGAGTAATCCATTATCAGAAGCTCTACCAGCTAAAGCTCCAGTAATGGCTCCTGTAAATGCACCAGCTGCAGAATACAAAAAATCAGAGGTATAAAACAATACCATATTGCCATCATGCCGTCTATATTCTCATCCGCATCCCCTTTTCCAGCCCATTCCCTCATTCAGAGAAAAAGAAAATTACATATTTAGAATGTTAAATAAAAATCAAATACCAAAAAATAAGACGGGCAGCAAACATTAAAACTCCTACCTACACACAGTATTCCAGGAAGTCATGAAAATTTGAAGACTTCATGGACTCATTACAATTTAGTGTAAAACAAACCATAACTCAAATGGCCTAATCACATGTACAAGGTAATAAAGTTGGGAGCTACATGTTCATACATTTACGACTACAAAGGCAGCAGAGATGTTCCGATAAGAATAAGATTGTAAGTTACTTCACAGCAAATCAGAAGTAGGTAGCAGGTCAGTAGACCTTGGAAAACATAAATTCTCAGAAAGGAAGAAATCAAAGCAAAATAATCACTCTGCTAAAAAGAATTATGATTGTATAATACTACAAGCATAAATTAATTTAGCGATGTGACAACTAGATTTAGACAGAAATCATATCTCAAAGTCCCAATCACAAATTTAGGTTCAATCATCATTTCATCAACCCAACTTAAGATCCTTCCAACCATATGTTATTAAACCAAGTACTAGCTCACTACAATAAATTATTGTCGATAAACAGTCTTTATAATAACATAATCATTGTAGGCGCAACAGTTAAAAATAAAATAAAAGCTCAAAATCTTTGACAAAATCTCAATGCAACAGTTACAAACTACATATGACTTCCAACAATCACAACCAACACATCATTTCAGAAATATCAAAGAGCACCTTCCATCATTAGAACATCAATCTGTACAATCAGCATAACAGATCTACTAAAAACATACAAAGATCAAAACCTCAATCCAAAACAATCCCAAAAAAGACTGAATCTTTTTTTTTTTTCAGAGAAAAATAAATATTAAAGAGAGAAATGGAGATTAATACCAAGAGCAAAAACACCAGTGAGAGCACCAGTAACAGCACCACCAATAAACTTGGGAATATATTCATAAACTCCAACATCAGTAGATTCAAAAAACCCATCTCCAAAATCCTCCATTTTTAAGTTTAGGTGTCAGTGAAAGAGTCGTTGGACCCAATTCAGAATTCCCAGAAAAACCCTCAAATCTGAGACTGAAAGAGAGAGAAAAACGAGGAAAGAACTACAGGTGTAGGTGGGGTGATGGTGGAACCCACATTCATAGATAATGAAAACTGAGTTATCATTTGTACGAATTAGGGGTGCCCTATTTGTTTATTTTTTACAGATCCACAGAATTTAGGAAGCATTAAAAAGCTGGTAAATTTAGGTTGCTGTTGTTAAATAAGGTACCTCACAGAACATGACTCATTCAACCCCGAATTTTATGTTGATACTGTGTTGAATGATGTAATAAAGTCGAGTTTTTTTAGTCTTTTCGGTAGGAAATTGGATTGAATTGCTTGCTTAAGTCCGTATTCGGGTATTTGATTGGATATTGAATCTCGTACATATCACTGCCTTTAATTTTATGTGTAGTAATTAATCAAGACAGATAATTTGTGTAATCATTTTCATTAATCGAGATCTCAAGGTCGATTTCAACAATATAAATGACTTGCAATCGAATCTCATTTATTTTGCACGGTCCCTGAAAACCAATATTGTTTTCAGAAGGCAAAATAAGCGGCGGACATCGTGGCCTACTTTGTTTATGATATCACATTATCACAGGCTCACAGCTGCTCTTTAATGTCATTGATTTTCGACTCGTAATATTATTGTGCTCTCTTTTCAGTTTAAATTTCAATTCAAATTGTCTCTGAGCAGTAACATGGAGTTTAAAAAAAAATGTACAACACTAATATATTAAATTATGCTGATGAGGTTTTTACAGCAAGTTGTTCATCAAGGTCTCAAGTCGAGCTTAAGTTTCAAGTTGAATTCACTCAAATCGACCTAGTACCTGGACCGCAGCTCATGGTTGGATCTTCCCTTTTACCTTGGGGAAGGGGGGAAGAGAGAGAAGGAAAATGAAAAGAACTCCATTAGAGTTAATATAATCCAATGCATTCAAAATGATAGTGAATTAATCATCTCAAGAATTAACAGAAGTTCGTAAGAATCTAATTTTATACTCCAACACCCATCACCACTGCCAGCAAACCTCCTCTCCTCCCTCCGAAAAAAGGTCTCACGGGAGGGAGAGGGTAATATATGGCTATGGAATAAAAATACAAAACCAGTACTGACTGATGCATGCACTACCCAAATTGGCAGACATGATCAGTATAACTCTGGTCATTAACTCCTCTTGGCACCCTCCTTTCAACCAGCTGATTCCTGCACTGTTTTTCATACAACCAGAGTAATCACATTCTACCTTTGTATGGAACTGTTGCACCCTTGCACCTTTGATCTCCGTCATCTAGACCTATTCGACAAGGAACACAACAGATTGAGGATGATAGTGAAATGCTACTTCTTTGTGTACAGTAATGGATGGATATTTGGTCTAATGAGAAACTAAGAATATTTTCTCAGTAAAGTTTCTGGTTTATGGAATATGGTGAACGCAATCACGTCATAGGCTATGTTCTCTTCACCTAAAATAAATAACCACAGAAAATTTTCCGTAAGTTTTCAATAATTAGGACCACAGAAATTCAAGTTAACAAATGCAATAAATTCATATAAACTCATATAAGACAAATTCAAGTAAAAAGAACACCCCCCCTGGTAGCAGTAAAGTACACCTAGAATCTTAATCTACTAGCAATTGCATGCATATCAAATTCTGTTCTCACATTATGACAGAAGCTGGTAAGTAAAGGTAAAAAGCAAGAATGAAGACAGAAACTGGAAGTAGAAAAAGGGCAATGGAAGTAGTTGAAACCCAATTATGTGTCATAACTCTCACAAGGACCACCTACTTCAAGGAATGCACAAAATATGGAGGTTATGCAACCTTGTGTTACAGACCTTATAGTAATTGTAATACACAACTGTTGGTAGCTGAACATGGAGGGGGGGGGGGGGGGGAGTTTTTTTCCTAATTAATAGTTCCATAATCAACATACATCTATTAGACAACTGATAGAAAGTCGAAGGATATTGTTTTCCAGGTTTGATTAGTATTACATTTTGCAAATTAGTTTGTGTAGACTACGATTAGATAAGTGCAAGACTCTAGAATTGTGAAACAATATAAAGAATAAACCTTACAAATGGCTACAGTATAAACCTTGTACTATGGCGATATGGCCATCAAAAGCTTTGTTAGTCAAAGACATAGGAAAGTTTCCTAATATCATAGCATTTTTGAAGGAAAATAAAAAATCAACTCAAAGGCTTTGTTCTTTACACCTTACAACAAATAAGTTATATAAAGTACTTCTAATTGCCAAGCATGGCCCAAATACAGGCTACCCAACTTCATTTCACGGCTACAATTCAGATAAGTTCCAATAAATTCAAACAGTATCCAATAAGAAATTCCAATAAGTTATTTTTGGGTGAAAAGAAAGAAGTCCAAGACAGCTAATGCCAGGGGCAGAAAAAAGGAGATGACTGGTTATCTTATGTATGCTTCAACCACTACACTCCTAGGAGCAGCTGTTTAAGACGATTAAGAGTGCACCATCCTTAAAAACAACCGTAACATGATCTTACAGAACACAGTGCTTTACACTCACAGAACCCGCTGAATAAACAATATGGCCATCCATAGACGTTATAACTTATGAAATCAGCACCGAAACAAAATTTATGCTAAATCAGCATTTCAAGTAAAAAAAAATTACAGTTGCCTTTGTATTAACTAGTACAAAGTAATTAATAGAGGGTATTTGATCAATAATGTTAATAGCATGATGGGATCAGGAAAAGGCCATCGCATTTACAGAAATAAGACAAATAAAGAGGACATCAAAATAAAACATAAAAAGACACTTTCACAAGACAGGGAGAGTAAGAAATTTTCACCTTTTTCTAAATGAAGTCACACAAGACCTTGCCGTGAAAGATCATAGTACATAGTAGCAGTGCAGCACCCAGCATTAATCCTTTTAAAACTTAATGCCTTCTTGAACAACTGTTCAAGTTCTGCCATGAGAGCTCATGATGGCAAACTTGGCAGTCGAAGCTATTATTAAGCAAAAAGCAAGTTGCCAGGGAAGGAGGTTCTGACAATTCGAAGTAGTGGTTGAGAATAATGAAAACTGTAACACTGCAAGAATGATCTGACCACGGCTAATATGACTCATATCCAAGATGTGACGCCACACTGCACCGTTACCAAGAGGAAAGCAGAATAATGTTGCCCTGTTGAGGACCTGGAGGTCATGCACTTTAGGCCAAGATATCAGCATCCACACAAAGAGGGGAAAATGAAAACAGTTTAAACATTCGTCCATTTTCCCATACTTTCATAGTGTCATTGTTAGATGATAAATGTTTTGTATTTTTCAATAGTTACTGATGTCGGATGGATCTGGAATATGATCAGAACTTCTGACTATTCCCATCAAGTGTTCAAGGACATTATATATCTCAGCTTTCAGGGGATGGTGAGTGTCTCCGGCAACAAATTCATTCACCTCACTTGCCACCTCAACTGAACTGCAACCAGGTATCCGGCGACACTCTATGCGATCTCTTACCATCATTTTTTCATACCAAAGCCCCCTTCCAGCATACATGTTTGACAAGGTAACATCATCACCAACATGTGTTGGATCCAAGTTCAATAGCTGCAACCGAACCTTTGCACCAAGCTCAATATTACCATGATTACAACATGCTCCTAGCAAAATCCTCCACATCAGTGCATTTGGCTGAACTAGCGTTCCCGATATAAAATCATAAGCCTCCTCCAAGAGCCCAGCTCTGCAAAAAAGGTCTACCATGCAGCCAAGATGAGCTAGCCTTGGCCATAGCCCATAGTCTTCCATCATGCTTTTGAAATACTGCTTACCTTCCATTACCATCCCACCATGACTACAAGCCATAAGAACTCCCAAGAAAGTAACATCATTGGGAAGCACAGATGATTTGCTGCCCTTGTCAGAACTTCTAATTTGTTTCATTCGTGCAAACATACCAAGAGCCTCAAGAGACTGCCCATGTAGTGCATGCCCAACAATCATAGAAGTCCATGTAAATACATCTTTTTTCCCAGAGATGCAAAATAATCTGCGTGCAGCTCTTATCTGTCCACACTTGACATACATATCAATGAGAGCATTACAGAGGCAGAGATCAATTTTGAGCCCATGTTTACGATAAGTATAAGCATGAATCTGCTCTCCTATGGACAATGCACCAAGATCTGCACATGAAGCTAGAGCAACAGTCAGTGTAACTTGATCGGGCTCAAGTTTGCTTATCAGCATCTGCTTGAATATTGCAAGGGCTTCACTAGCCATGTTGTTATCGATGTACGCATTAATCAAAGAAGTCCAGCAGATTGCATTTTTGCAGCATACTTCATCAAATATACGATGAGAACAACCAACATCCCCCATCTTTGAGTACAATTCTATCAAACATGTCTGGAGAAATATCACAGATTCAAAGCCCACTTTCTTGACGGTTGCATGCAATTGATGTCCCTCAACTATTAAGGACTCTTGAGTACAAGCCTTGAGAACATACAAAGATGAGTAGCTGTCCACAGCAGATGGATTTTGCCTCCAAAGTTCTCTGAAGAATACTATAGCTCTTGTAGCAGAATGTGTCTCGAGATATTTTTTAAGCGTTTGATTTGCTTTAGGTGGTCTGAGCAAATCTTGGAGCTTAGATCTGGGTTGACTACTTGTGAATGAAGAATTTACCACCTTACGGATTGATGAGACTCTATTCATATATATCATACTCACTGCACAAAAATTCTGGCCTTGCTATTCTTTCACATGCTATGAACTTGCAGCTTTACTTGACAGACAAATATAAGAAAGACCTGTTCAAACATGAATGCACAACAATAAGCAATCAAATAAATCATCCATTAACAACTAGAAAACTAGCCATAACTCCATAAGATTCCAAAAATAAAATTGAAGAGCTAGGATACAAGTCAATACGATGATTAACTTCTCAACAAGATCATGAAGAGCCAAATTTCATGGTTTCATGTAACTAGAGGAACTTCTGCAACACTTGACCATAACTTTTCCAAATAACACTAGAAAACTAATACAGTCAAAAATAAGAATAATCTATTCAGTCTCACAAGATTTTAGATTGAAAACTTGATCACCAAGCAGGGCTAGCACCACCAGTGAAAGTCAGTGACGCTAAACTAGTTCACCTATGCACCAACTTATTCTCTTTCATTTTTGGAAATCTACACACAAAAAAATTAAAAAAAATAAAAAAAAAAAACATTGAACCAATATTCAAACTACTGGTAGCAATTAACATAAGTAGTATTTACCATACCATATTAGCAAAGCAAAAATAATATTTTTTCCCCCCTTTTTTTTGGGGGGGGGGGTGGGTGGGTGGGAGGGGGGGATGACAGGGAGGGGATTCATGTATAATTGAACTTAAAAATAGCCAATGCAAACAGTATTGAGTACAACAAAAACTTATTTTCTCACCCAGTAAATTTTGGTTATCCTGTCTCAGTGTCTCTTAAGACATGAGGGTAAGAAACTTCACCCAAGACAGTCGGGAATCTAATTGCATGTTATACATCTGAAATCCTGGTCAAAAAGAAGGGCGGAACACCATCTTCTTCAACAGTTATCCTTTTCTATTCTGATCCGTAGAAGATGGACACAAATATAACAACAATTGACAAAAGGACTTTTTGTATTTTAGGCTTCCCCTCCCATGATACACGTGCAAATCTCAGCTGATAGAAGCCTAAAAAAAAAGTACTTCACCATATATCCTAGCGAGAATTTGGCAGACTTCCATATACAAGTATTTCTTTGTACATTGCCAATTTCACGAATCAACATTAACAAATAACAAAGTGTCTCCCAACTGCTTGGGAAACATCTGCTTGGACCATGCAGCACCTAAGCCAAGTATATCCTCAAAGCACTTCAAAGCTGATTTGACATCCCCGATTTCTTGGTAAGCCTTGTGTAGGATTGGGTAAATGATTGTGTCAGGCAAGAAGCCTAATTTGAACATATCTGCCTGCAACATCAATAAATTTTGGACATGCAGAGCTCGGGCATGGCCCATAATAATGATCATGTAGGTAATTACATCAGCTTTTAAACCAAGATTTCTCATATCTGAGAAAAATTTACTAGCTCTAAGCACTCTTCCTTCTTTACACAGACCTTGTATAAGAGCCGTATATGCTACATGATTAAAAGGACTTGTTCTTTTCTCACACTGATTTTGAGTGCCTTCACAATGTGCAGAAATAGTACCCTTTAAAAAAAATTTGGATGCATCATTAAGACTTCCATCTTTGCACAACCCATCAATGAGACAACTAATTGTGAAACCATTAGGGATGAGCCCTTCCTCCTGCATTTCTTTATACATGCCAAGAGCACCCTTTGTGTCAGCATTTTTAAAAAACCCATTGATTAAATCTGTATAGGTCACAACATCAGGCAAAATTCCTTTGATTATCATCTCTGAGTATATGCCCTTTGCAGCATCCACATTCCCTTTTTGACAGTATCCATGTATGAGTGTAGAGAAGGTGATAACATTAGGTTCTATACCTTCTTCTATCATCTGTGAGCATAGTTCCAGAGCATTCTCCATGCTGCCTTGTTTGCAATGTCCACCTATAAGAGAGTTGTATGTCACAGAATTCACAAGAATTCCTTCATCTTTCATCTTTAAAAGTAGATCATCTGCTTCTTTCACCCTACCTACTTCAGATAAACCCTTTATGAGAATACTATAAGTAAAAACATCTGAAGGGATACAAAAAGCTTCCATCTCGCCATACATAGCCAGAGCTTCAGTGAGATTTCCAGCCTTACAGAGTCCATCCATCAAACTATTGTATACAAATACATTAGGAGGAATACCAGCCTTCATCATACAAGGGAAGAGGCTTTTTGCAGTCTCCACTCTACCATTTTTGCAAAAACCATCAACTAAAATTCCAAATGTAACAACATTAGGCACCAAGTTATGGCTAAGCAATTCCCTATATAGTCCCATAGCATGTGGCAAGTTGCCTATTTTACAGTGTCCATCCATCAAAACATTGTAAGTGTATAAACTGGGAATTACATCAGTATCTTTCATCACCCTAAATAAATCTTCCGCTTCTGACAACCTATCCTTATTACACAAACCATGAATCAAAGTCGTAAAGATAACAACTGTTGGTCTGAACCCTTTCCCAACCATTTCATCAAACAACACTCGTGATTTCTCAATGTCCCCTTCACCACAACAAGCACCAATCAAAGTACCATACGTAACAACAGTAGGAACCATCCCTTTCTCAATCATCTTGTCATAAGTTCTCCAAACCGAATCAAACCTACCCGCCTTAACTAACCCATTCAAAAGTGCATTACAAGCCTGAATTGAAGGCAATTCTTCAATCTTATAATATACCCAAATGGCTTGATCTATAAGACCCATCTCAGATAATGCAATCATTAACACTCCAAACACATTTTTATCAAATTTAGACTCACCAACCCGACTCAAGTCCTTAAAAACAATGGAACAAACACGGGAAGGTGGGCAAATCAAGAGAAGATCCTGAATGAGGCATTTTAACAAACACCTAGCCTGCAAGTACCATTTGGCCTTGCTTAAAACATGAACAATCGCCGAATGAGCTCGGCGATTCTTTGCTACATCAATCGACATGGAAACTGAATTGAAGTAATTCAGTGCTTGATCAGGGGTTTTACTACCAAGTATCCTATCAATGACCTTAGTCATATAATCATTCGATGAAGTACTTGAAGAAAAACTGCTCATATTTAAACATGGTAAAGATCTCTTTAAACAACAAAATATTGTTTTCTCTGATGAATAAACCCTCAACATTTGCTCAAAATAACTAAAAAATACTCAAATTACCCAATTACTGCATTAAATTTCTAAGCTATGATCAATCAAATTTCTGGGTTTTTTTCTACATTGTTAAGAAAAAGGTGGGCAAGCGAGAAATTACCTCAACAAAATTTAAAAGGGAAGATTTGGGGATTTGAAGTTGGGAAATTGAATGGTTAGTCTGAAAATTTTAGAGGAATAATTAGGGTTAAGATTCGAAAGCAAGAAGAATAAGTAGAGAGAAAGGGATGAATGGAGGAGAGAGAAAATACCGGGTTGCTGCAAATAGATGGTAGATGATGCCGCCGGAGAAACTAGGACTGCTCGAACAAGAACACCCAAGTTAAGGAACTACTCCGTAATCTAATACTCGTAATACGGATTACCCAACTCGATTTTAATTGCAGCCATTTAAAGTTCGTATTTTGTAAATTGCAGGCATTTAAATTTTTTTTTACAAATTGCAGCCCAAAAGTTTGTATAAATTGTAAATTGCAGTCCAATTTAATTTTTTCCATCGGTTTACATGTTGAAAAATCTTCAGCTAAGGTTTTAGGGGTCATTTTAGCTCTTAGGGACCCGAATTGAGATCGGAATTAGCAAAAAAATAACGTAAGTATCTCGTTTTGCGTAACAAAAATGTATCGATTTGTGTGAAACTGTAAATATGAGACACTTACGTTATTTTATTGCTGATTTCGAGCTCAATTCGGTCCCCAAAGGCCTAAAATGACCCCTAAAACCTTAATCGGAGATTTTTCAACATGTAAACCGATGAAAAAATTGAATCGGACTGCAATTTACATTTTATACGAACTTTTAGGCTGCAATTTGCAAAAAAAAAAAATATAAATGGCTGCAATTTGCAAAATACGAACTTTAAATGGCTGCAATTTGCAAATTTTCCTTTTTTTTTTGTGAAACACTAGAAATTTATTTTACACTAGGGTAACCTTGTGCGATGCACAGTTTTAAAATAAAAATTTAATTATAGACATTTAACACATACTGAAAGAAAATTACTACTTCTTCAGTTTTTCTAACTAATTTCTAATTAAATATGAATATACAAATTCAAAAGTACATAATTTATATATTTAATTAGGAAATTTCAATTAAATTATATTATTAACTATTATTAACAATTTGTAAATAAATAGCATAATATGTGTAGAAAACCTAAAATTTAAAATTTAAAAATTCAACTGAAATATAATTTTCAAAGCAATGTTAAATAGGGTAGCTTTAAAAAGGAAAAAAATAGGACATCATCCTTGCATTTTGGAGGGAAAAAAATAATAAAAAAGTGGCATGTAGGCAGTGATAACATCAACGGTTGTTATTTTAGTATATAGTATATACTAAGTTCTTTGCCCAAGCAATGCTCGCAAATTCACAAGAAAAAAAATATATTTTCATAAATTACTACTTCGTATAAATTTGAGAAGTTCTATTTATGTTATGGAGTATCAAATTATTACAGATTAGATACGGTGATGTAGAGTACTTAATACTTTTATCTAATTTTAGTTTTTCTGACATCTTATGAATTTAAAATTGAGTTCATTTTATATATTAAGTTATTAACGGTTAAAGATTCAAGGGAATATACAAAAAAAAAATATTTTATTTATTTAAGTTGTTATTGTTGCTCTATTTTTTAGGTTGCATTTTTTTTTTTGGTGAAAGAGAGGGGCAAGCCCCAAAGAGAAGAACAAAACAAACTAAAGAACACAAAACACCAAACAAAACAAAACAGAAAGCAAAGAGCTTGTTTAGCATCAGTTTTGGTTTTCAGTTTCCAGTTTTTTTGAAAACCAAAAACAGGAAATAAGAAAAAGGTGTTTATATAATAAGTTTATATAATTTTTTTATTCATTATTGGACTCATCATATCATATACTTTTAGAAAACAAAAAACCCAAAAACAGAAACCCACAACAATGCCAAACGAACCCGAAACAACTAGAAAAACAAAAGCAAAACAAACAGCTCGAAGTTAGGCATGCTAAGCACGATCCTTAGGCACCATCCTTGCACGAGCAACCCCACTTATATCCTCCAATAAAACGACCCAAAGATCCCCGGGGATCGCCTCAAAAATCACTATCTTCTGATCGGAGTGGACGCCATAGTTAGCTAACCAATCCGCTGCTTGGTTGGTTAGACTCTCTGTAACAATGACTAATAGTCACATCCCACCCATGACGAGAGATAAGAGATCGATCTGCATTTTCGAACAAGATGAATATAAGGAGAGTGTGGAGGGACATCCTCCACTAGGAACCGCACTACCACTTCAGAATCTACAGCCAATTGCACCTTTCTATGGCCTGCATTCCAAACCAACACAAGTCCACGCAACACACCATAAAAGCTCAGCCTTGGTATTGGTACCTACCCCACAATTGGAAGCAAAAACTTCAAAGACTTCACCATCATGACCCCGCACAATACCACCAGCCCCTGCCTTCCCTGGATTTCCTTTAGAAGCTCCATCGGTATTGAGCTTAACCCAGCCAACACGAGGAAACTCTCATCAAATAAAAATTTCCTTCTTTCTAGCAACTCCAGCAGGTCCAGGGCCAATAGGTTTCTCAAGAGCACGTTTAATATCTCCAACACGAGTGAGGATAAAAGCCACTTGATCAATTGGCATGTTTGTTTCCCTTGAGAAAACTCTCTCGTTCCTCCAACGCCACAACCACCAAAGTGTAACCGCAAACACAGTTGACTTGTGCTCCTCAACTTCAGACCCGGAATTCTCTAGGTTCGAGAGAATCCAATTAGCACATGATCTATCTGCCTCTAAACTAGATCTATTCATCCCCAGTTTGATCCAAATAGCAGCAGCTACAGGGCACTCACGCAAGATGTGGTTAGTATTTTCTTCAACCATACCACAAACCTTACACCTCGGATCATTTGTTAGCTTGCGGATAAAACGATTTCTGACATCTTATGAATTTAAAATTGAGTTCATTTTATATATTAAGTTATTAACGATTAAAGATTCAAGGGAATATACAAAAAAAATATATATTTATTTAAGTTGTTATTGTTGCTCTATTTTTTAGGTTGCATATTCTTTTTTTTATTTTTTTATTTTTTTTTTATTTTTTTTTATCAGCTATGTTATTAATTTTTATGAACAAAAACGAGAAAAAAAATAAAGAAGAAGAAGTTTTTGGCGGGAATTTTTTTTAATACAAACACGACACGTGTACTTTGAGGATAATGTTGGGGATTACTTTAGTATATTACTAGTTCTTTGCTAGAGCATATTTTTTCCTGCCTAAATGCATTGATGACATCATCATATATATATATATATTTTTTTAATTTTAAAGCTAAGCTACTTCCTTAAATTACTTTCAAAATTGGATTATAAATAATGACTACACTATTTAAAATATATATATATCAAATACGGAGTAGATGCTTCTGCAGACTATTGTATAATTGTACAAATTTGCTAATCATAGAAATCAACCTTTTTATTTTGTTTCCTAAATTAACAGAATAAATTGATTGTCCTCAATATAGCTAAAAATGATATATTTATCGTTATATATTTTGATAAAACCGTGCATCGCACGGGACTAACCTAGTTAAATATTGACATTTCCAAATAAGGATATGGAGCAAGTATTTATAAACAGCCGAAAAAAGAAAGTGGAACAAGTATTTAAAAACGAAGGGAGTATTATTTTTGTAAGGTAAAGTGAACCTGCCTTATTTTTATTAAAATGAACTTATTTTACTTAAATATTACTTTTTTAAGATGAAGTGAACATTATCTTACTCCCTTCGTTTAATATAATGGTCCGCCTGGATGGCTAGATTTAGAGACATATCTAAGGGAGTAATGAGTGTTGGGATGATAATGTGAGAGAACATATTTGATATTTCATGGGAGCAAGTTCAAAGAAGGTTTTGCTATATTACTATCCTACATGAGGGTAGTAGTAGTTTTCTATTTTTTTTTTCCAACAAAAAAACATACTACGTACTTCCTCTGTTCTTTTTTACTTGACCTGTTTCTTTTATCACGCTTGCCAATGCAAAACTTTAACAATCAATAACTTAAATTCTCCATAAGTGAAAATTATAAAAGTTATATATTATAATAGTACTTATTGAGACGAATCCAAAAAGATCATACATGAATATATTTTTCCTTACATATTATTCACAAAAGACGGTCAAATGAGGGGTGATGAATAGTGTAAAAGTTAAAGCGGGTCAAGTAATAAAGAACAGAGGAAGTATAACAGAAACAACAATACAACAAAACACACCTACCAGAGTATAAAATTGGGTAAGGTATAAGTAACCTCTTAAAACAACACAATTTTTATTTTTTTTAGGGTGAAAACAACATAAAATTTATTCCATAATCTTTTAGCAAATCTAAAACTAATACCACACAAGTACACAACAATCATAAATACTACAGAGTACTTCATATTATTCATAACACTCACATAATCCACCTTTTAACTAAGGTCAACACACATAACATTTGTAAATACAAGCCTATACACTACACACAAAATAACGAGAGTACAAACATTCACATTCAACATCTTAAACATTTCTTCACCAAAAAAAAAACATCTTAAACATTTACTCCTAAGTCCTAACCTCAAACTATCAAAGTAACTCCCATAAACTCTTTAACTAGTCGTTGACAAAACTGACTCGTATCCGGATTATTCATCTTCGCCCGTAATTTCAACGACCCTAACATCACGCTCACGCCCTCCATCATGATTGCCTCTCTCCCAATCCCACATCATTTCCCTTACAAACTTCGGAACCACAACAGTCAACACACCATTCTCAATTGAGAAGCTCATCAACTCAACCTTCGCATCCTCCGGCAACCTCAACCGCCACGAAAACCTCCCATCAACGGCGCTTATCTTAACAAACCCGCCATCTTCCGCCGTAACTTCCACCTCGTGCTTCTCAACTCCGGCCAATTCCGCTACAATCAAGTGCGCTTCAGGGATCTCCTTGCATTCCAGCCGGGTTCTGACGTCGCCGGAGGTTTCGACGGCGAGTTCCGAGTATGGGACTGTGCGAGGAGGAGAGAGAAAAGGGGAGAGTGGGAAGTTTGTGAAGGGTTGGAGAGGGAAATCGTGGGAGAAGAAGTGATCCCAGAAGTTTTGGGAAAATGGGGTGAAAGGGGTTGGATTGTTGGAGGTGTTTCTGGGGATTAGTGACATTGCTCACTATGTGTTTGATGAAATGCTTGTGAGAGATCAGAGATGAGAATACAATATACTAGTAGTCTAGTACATAATAATGTTGAGTAGGAACATGGTTTGATATAGTAGTGATGTACTAGAACGTATAGAAGAATCGAGAGACTGGGTTGGATTAGCTTTTAGTGCCTTTATTTAGTCATCTTGGGACCTACCTTATCATCATTCTGTTATACCAAGCAATAAAACAGAAATTATTTATCTCTTGATGCGTGAACCAAACTGACAATAGCCGTGTCGTGGAGAACCATTGACCTAAAAGACGATTGCGCTCTACCTCCTGGTGCAGTAGACTAGAAACGGTCGCCCTCCAGAATAAGCACGGCGCCGGAGTTTATGTGCACTCACAAACCCGACTGGAACTCAGAATATTTGCCCAGAAAACAGAACAGAAAGAACTCGTGTTTAGATAATTTTTTAGAGAAGAGAGAAGACTGATTGTGTTGTGTATTCTGACTGGAAAAAGCAACGAGTATATATAGGCAGTAGAAGGGAGACCAGAAGCATAAAACGAGGGACGAATCTGGCTAAGAAAACGACCAGATTCATTCAGCCAATCAACAACGGAAGCAAGAAACAAGGAATTAAAAAGAATATTCTGTTTAACAAAGAAAGGGAAATAAAATTTCTCCAAAAAGATAACAAGGACCAACGTCCGCGCATCGCATTTCCCGAGACCCGAGGCCGGCTCGACGCGCGTGTGTGTGTGGAGTAACACTTACCTCTCACTCACTCAACTAAGTAGTGCTAAGACACTACAATATAAAAACAAGGAAAAACCTTTCCCCCCAACCAATGTGGGATTTTCCCCTTTCATTTGTTTTTCTCTCTCTTGTTTTTTTTTTCCAACTCTCTTATTTTATATCAAGAACTTCCAACACACTCATCACTAACTAGTGTGTAAATGTGATTTGTTGGTTTACCTTAGTTCTAAAGTGATTTGTTTAGAAATTACCGTTTTCGGGATAGTAATGAGGTCTTGCTTTAATGGTTAAATTAAGGGTTAATTCTTTACTTCTATGTATTTTGAATTCAATTCATTGGAATGGCTAATTGTTTTTTATGATGAATTTGACAATTAAACAATTTCACTTTCTCCCTTTTCTTTAAGTATATTCTCTCCAAAAAAAAAAAAAAAAAAAAAAAAAAAAAAAAAAAAAAACAAATCAACCAAGTTAGCAAAGCTAAATACTTTGAGTGTATAGGGATTCATTCCCCAAATTACCTCTATTAGACATTTAGACAAATAGAGTACTAGGGATTGAATACCCAACCTTTAAGTTATAAGATGCCATTTAATAAAAATTTTGTTATATAATACGTAGTAGTATAATATTATGCATTTATGCATAATTAATTATCTTAGGTATTAAAAAACAAAATAATTTATCTTAGGTATTACATGTATGTATATTATGCATTTATGTGTTTAACAATTACTCCGTAGTAGCGTTTTCCTTCTAATTTAGTTAAACTTGATATCATTTCCTACCTTATTAATCACTAATTAGTACTCCATTCGTCTCTTAAAGTTTGCATCCCTTTAAGTTTGCCTAATTTGTTTTTAGTTGTATTATCAAATCACACTTTTACTATCACTAAGTCAAAATTACTACAATAACATTACTCTTTTCACCCCCAGAATTTCTTGTAACCAAATATTTTTTTTTTAAAAAAAACCTTTATAATGTAACAAACAAAAAGGAACAGAGAGAGTATCATTTTCCTTTTAATATACAAGTATGAATTCCAATGTCAATATGGCTTGGATAAAACTTAACTCGTGTTTTGGACAAAATTTTAAGTTGAGTTTTGACCCGTCTATTATTCCTAGTTTTGTATAGTTTAGACAATTGGATTAGATAATAATTACGGAGTATTAGTACGAGTCAATATTGCCAAGTCTATCTCTATTTTAGAAGTTTAGGAAAGTCTCTTAGGAGACACCTCTTTAGGGAGATATCTAAGTATCTAAGAGTTCAAGAGCTACTCTGTATTGACTGTGAATTCAAAATGTTTGTTGCAGAAGCTATTCCCGCCATTAAAATCAACTTAAGAGCTCACCAAAAACACATTTTCTCTCTCCTTAAAACCTGTAACTCCATAAAACAGTTAACCCAAATCCACACTCAAATTCTCATCAATGGGTTTTCCCATAAAAATTTCCTCATTGTTAAGCTGATCTCACTTTATACAACTTATGGGTATTTCCGGAATGCTTGCAAGGTGTTCGAGGAAATGCCTAGCCCATCAACCACTGTTTGTAATCAAATGATTAGAGGTTATGCACTTAGTGACACACCACAACAATCAGTGGAATTATATTGTAGAATGTTGTATGAAGAAGGATTAGTGCCTGATGAATACACATATTCTAATCTTGCAAGTGCTTGCGCGCGATCTTTGATGTTCAGAGAGGGAGAACAGATTCATGGGAGAGTTTTGTCAAATGGGTATTACTCAAATAGTTTTGTTAGGACCAATTTGATCAATTTGTACTTGGGGTTGGGAGATGAAGTTGGTCTTGTGAATGCTTATAAGGTTTTTGAGGAAATGTCTGATGAAAATAATCCTGTAACTTGGAATTCATTGCTTTCAGGGCATATCAGGTGTGGAGATTTTGATGGGGCGGTCAGAATATTTGATGGGATGCCAGTGAGGAATCTTGTTTCTTGGACTACAATGCTTTCGGGGTGTGCTCGAAATGGATGGTATAGGCATGCTTTATTGTTGTTTCAAGAGATGAGAAGAACAGGTTTGGAATTGGATCAGGCGTCACTAACTGTAGTTTTGTCAGTATGTGCTGAGTTAGGGGACTTAAGCACCGGGAAATGGATTCATTCTTATGTTAATAAGGCATTTGATGGGAGGACACGAGACAGTTGTGTACGTTTACACAATGCCCTCATTCATATGTATGCTAATTGTGGAGTGATAGAAGATGCATGTAGGATCTTTGAAGAAATGCCATGTAGAACCATAGTTTCATGGACAACCATGATCATGGGATATTGTAAGCATGGATTTGCTAAGAAAGCTTTAGAGGTTTTTGAATGGATGCAAAATTCAGATGAAGTAAAGCCTGATGCCAGAACACTTTTGGGGGTTCTTTCGGCCTGTAGCCATGGAGGATATGTTGAAAAGGGGTGTCGATATTTCAATGAAATGGAAGAAAAATGGGCAATTAGCCCCAGCATCGAGCATTATGGTTGTCTGGTTGGTCTTTTGAGTCGAGCAGGATTCTTGGAAGAAGCACAAAGGCTTATAGAGACTATTCTTATGGAGGCCAATGATATAGTTTGGGGTGCACTTCTTTGTGGATGTATGATTCACAGGAATCCTGACATTGTTTCCTATGCAGCTCAGAAACTCATAATGAAGCCTGACCTGGAGAAAATTAAGTATCTTGTCCCAATGTCAAATAATTATGCCACTGCCAGAAGATGGGGAGAGGTGGCTATATGGAAGAATATGATTGAGACAAGCTCAAAAAATGATAACAGCAGGAGTTGGGTGCAGATAAACGAAGTAATTCATGAATTCATGGCTGGTGATATACATACCACTTCGATATATGAGATGCTAAATAGACTCTCAAATGAAATCAGATATGATGACAATCATCATGATACAAGTGAGGAGCTAATTAACCTATAGAGGGTGGAATTTTCTGCAGGCCAGGAGTACTATTCCATAATATCTTGACAATCAAATCGGGTAACATAGCTGTGTGCCTGTGTAAGTTTATAATATTTGAGAAGTGAGAATCTGCAGAACAATCTAGCATCATCAGTGTCATACTTGATTATGATTGATTGGGATAATATAAATCCGAAGTCAGAGTTCAGCTGTTGCTGCCCTGTACAAATGCTGATTCGAGAAATTCAGTGTAAGGATTTCTTCTGCTTTTAAGGTGTTGCATCCTTAGGGTAAATGTAATCAATATTCACCGAACAAGATGGTTCAATGCAATAGATAGTTTTCTTTTCAGAGCTTTCATTGTAGCAGAGCATACATATTCTCAATTAATTCAGTGACAAAAGTATCTAGATGCTACCTGCTTTTTCTAAAGCAGTTGCTGTATGTTAAATCTGCAGAAAATTTCTTCATTAATAGGATGTATGAAACTTTTTACTCTGCTGTCTCGCTTGCTAACTTGAAAAGGGGGTTTGGTAAACACGTGTGAGCATTCTAATAGTAAATATGAGAAGAAAAAAATGGACAGGAATTTGAAGATGGTATATCTTCCTTCAATTTCTCTGCGAGTTTAAAGAAACTCAAACTCCAATTACCTTGTTTGGATCAATAATAGATTGCACAAAGTTTTTTGGATTTAGGCACTTTTGCATGTTTGGCAGTCTTCAGTTAAGTATATCATTTATTAGGTGAACTGCATCAGCCATCAGATATATCATATATGCAATATAACTTCCTAATTGTTTTTTCGTTTATTCAATATATTATTATTGCATAATCAAGCTTCATCTTGTCACCGATCTTGCACCAATAGAGATAAAGGGACCTTGCCTGTAAGAAATCACTTTTCTTGATATTATAGTCATTCCTTAATGCCAACACATTGCTTATTCAAATCTGGCTGTCCTAGAATGTATGTTGCAACCATTGAGATTAAACCTATGATTTCTCACACTATAGTGTATGACGTTTCCATAACAAAGTATTTGTATCATGGCCAATTTGTCTAGAAGCTGAGTAATTTGTATAGCTGTAGTATATCCTCCTTGCACGTCTACCACTCGACCTTGTGCATGGTAATGCTGCTATATTTAGGTAATCAATAATCAATTTTTAATTTCTGCTGTTTGCTACTTTGCAGAATCTGATGCAAAGTTTTCTTTCAAGGTCAGTTGGGAAGAGGCATTTGCAGACCCAATTTCAGTTTCCAGGAATCTACTACATTCACAGACTCTGTATCTTCCAACTGGCAGAAGCCTGTGAATGTGCTGCCTTATATGCAGTCGAGAACGTCTTTGGAATCATTGTAGCTCATTTCTTTTGTTGATCTCTGAAATAATGACCTTTAAAACTTCAATGGAGGCCTAATTCGGATGGAAAAAAATGCTTTTCTACTACCTGAAGTGAGCTTACCGTGGCATTATCACCTTACCAAGTTGTCTGTTCTGAAGGCATCTCCTTCAAATCTGGTACTCATAGTGTCTGAACTTGTTGCATCTGTGTCTATCTGGAGGAAGTGGACCTGAAAGTTGAATGTGTAAATAGATATATATGCTCTTCTGTCATATTATGATGCAAGCACATACTAAGTTCATGACAGCTTTAAGTAGTTATATGTAAAGATCTTTTGAGGTTAATTTTTGCTAGATTTGTTTAGTGCATAGTTGCTGAATCTTAGCTTAAACAGATATTACATATTTCCATAATTTGTTGATAATATAAGTGATCTGTGCTGTAAACAATGGCAAATCTGTTTGAGTTCAGAAATACAGGAAGTAGAGACACATTTGTTTGCTTGTTTCAAATTTGATGTAAAAATTGTTGACAAGCTTTGTTGCCATCAACTTAGCTTTATGATGGAGTGTTTGAAAAGGGTGTAATGAGTTGTGCACACCACATCCTCCAGATTAAAAACCCGGTCTAACAGTTCGACACTAGTGTCCTGAAACCACATCATTTGTCAATACGAAGGTTTTGAGTAGATCTTTGTGCATATTGTTGGCCATCTTCTTATTTTTTTACCCAATAGTTAGCGGTATTGGTTGTCCTAGCTTCAAGGAGCTTAGGGCAGTCCAGAGTTTCTGAGACTATCAGTTCACTTCGGAGTTGTATCTCATGGACTTGCATTTTCACAGGCCAATAGCTGGCAGTGTTACTAGTAGCTCACTGAAACTGACTTTTTCCTAACCATTTACGTCTCTCTTGCTTGTGAAAGAGAGGTAAATAGTTAATTTCAAACTCTTAAATGACATTGTTTTTTTTTTTAGAATTAATATCTTAAATGACATTGTTAGAAAGCGAATTAATCAGCATTCCTTGAGCTATTTGTATATGTTTCATCTAGAAAATAGTACAAAATTGATAAAACATTAGAGCATCCTAAATATCAAGGAGGATATCTATCCTCTTGTATGGGGTTTTAGCTGATGTGTACCTAATGACCAGGTTATGGACATGACTTTTGGCCGAGTGGACAAACAATATGAATGTATCACTTGTCACGTTATGTATTTTGATACTACGTTAATGTTATGTTTAATTCATTTTACATGGTAAGGAGAATTCCCTTACAAGTTGGGGGAAATAAGGGATCCAACTTGAATAGGGTGAGAATCGAACCCTCTCACAGGGATGAAAGGAGGACCTCCAACCACTAGATCAACCTTGATTCTCAGTTCTCATTACATAACCTTAGAGTAGATTAAAAAATACTCCTAAAGTCCTAATTCGTATTACTTGCATTGCATAAAGAGTATCGTGAGGAAAATGGTAATCGCATGGGTAACTTGCCACGATGGATGATTACAAAAGGAGTATCATACGGAAGGCAAAGCACCATTCTTAAAGATTCCATTCTTTATACCCGTTATCAACTACACAACCCTCCAAAATAGAAACTCCGTTAGTCCATAATTCCATATATGGCTAGAGTTGCAAAATCACACCCAACCTGACTCGATCCGAAATCAACTCGAAAAAATATTTGATTTAGATTTGAACTTGTGTGGACATAATAATTTAGCATGACTCAACTTTTAAAATTAATCTAACCCGACTTGACGTTATCAAACCCAACCCGATCATCCTTATTGACACCTCTGTATATAACTACTCGGTCTGAAATCGTCTTGGCCAACTTACCAATTTCAAATTTCAATTGATACGGATATATCTCCATTTAGGGTCTGTTCTCATTGACTGAACCCAGTTGAACTGAACTGAACTAAAATGAATATTTTGTAAGAGAAGGAAATTAGGAGCTGAACTGAACTGAACTGAGCTGAACTGAATTCCAAAGTATAAAAACAGGCCCTTAAAATAGACACAATGTGATTCAATTTTACCAAATCCGACCAAATTACTCGAATTGACACCTTTAGCACACGGAATACCAAAATGGCCGACTACCTCAAAACTCAAAAGGTATATTCTTCGTTACCAAGACTACTAAAACTCAAATTGAGACTTCTCTTGTATAAACACCAAACCTCATCAAAGAAGCAACCCACCTATAAACGTAACGAATTCCAACTCTTTTAACAACTACTAGTATTTCTCATAATTTGGCGCCTTCTTCCTCAAATCCCCAATTCAACATTTCCCCTAAAACCTCAAAAACCTTGAACCTCTTCATCAATGGCGGAAGAACGCTCAGAAATCGCATTCTTCGATGTCGAAACAACAATTCCATTAAAACCAGGTGAATCCTTCATAATCCTCGAATTTGGGGCTATTTTAGTTTGCCCTAAGAAGCTCGTTGAGCTCGAAAGCTACTCCACTCTTATCTGCCCTAATGATATCTCTCGTATCTCCTCTAAATCGGAGCGTTGCAATGGTATTTCACGCGCCGCCGTCTCCTCCGCCCCTCCTTTCTCCGCCATTGCCGACAAAATCTTCGACATCCTGAATGGTACCCATTCTTTCTCTCTCCTCTATTTCTTGGATGATTTTGACTTGTGATTTGGTTAATTGATGAAGTTTTTGTGAATTTTAGGGAGAATTTGGGCAGGGCATAACATATTGAGGTTTGATTGTCCTCGGATTAGAGAGGCTTTTGCGGAGATTGGGCGGTCGCCGCCGGAGCCGAAAGGGGTAATTGATTCTTTGGCTTTGCTTACTGAGAGATTTGGTCGTCGAGCTGGAAATATGAAGGTAATTTTATACTATGAGAAGTAATTGTAATTTTCGGTGTAGAGAGAGAGAGCCGGAAAGGATAAATGATGTAGACGGGATTTGATTTCGAGGTCTTGGGGTATCCTTCAAGACTCTTAAGATAATTTCTTTGTTCTGTTGCTTTGTATGTTGATTAGTTCTACTTCTATAGTTTGAATTGAGCAAAATAACATTTTAGGACTTGTTTGGCGTCATTTTTTTTATTTTTAGTTTTCTGTTTTTTTGAAAATTAAAAACCAAAAAAAAAAAATGTTTCCACTTTTCTATTGTCAGTTTTCAAAATTATTATGATTTTAATAAGTTTAAATAATTTTTGATTCATTATGGAGCAAATATATACTTTTAAAAAACAAAAAACCAAAAAAAAAAAAAAAAAAAAAAAACCACAACAATGCCAAACGAACCCTAAGTGTTTGTTTATAAAATTGGATGAAAAAAGGTTCACTTTGGTTTACTATTAACACTTATAAGTTTTCTACAACGTGTTGGAATGGGGTTGAAACCATACTTCAGTTATTTGTTTGATAGAAAGAAGCATTTCTTGTTGAATAGGAAATAGCAAAATGATGTGTTTGTTTAATAATCTTTTTAACTCTGTATGATTCTCCTGGTTTGTATGTTGGCCTATATAGCAAAAGCAATTTGAATTTTAGAAAATAAGAGATAAAAGCCAGAGCTTCCAACAGAGTAATGAGTTTGAATTATGTGGCAATAAAGACAACATTTTTCGTTTGTCTATTAAGATTGGTTGCTAATCTTGCAATTGAAAGTTTGGCCTTGAGAAGGATTTTTTTTTTTTTTTTTAAATGAGATTATTTGCACTTTGTGGATAATATCATGAATTTTTAATGCCTAAATGTGGTAGAAATTGCAAGAGATTGAAAATTAATGTCTTGATATTTTTGGTTTTCAGATGGCCACTCTTGCCACTTACTTTGGACTGGGTCAGCAAACTCATAGGTAAAATGCCGATTTCCCACTTTCACCCACCGGTGTTAACACAGCAACTTATAGTGTTTTTTCTGATTCTATTGAAAGGGGGGGGGGGGGGGGGGGGGCAGGCATACTATGTGATGGCTGGATTAGTATATTGAAAGGGTGGAAATTGGTGTTTAGATTCACTAGCTATATAAATATCCGAATAATTGTATTCTTCTCTTTTATGTTCTTTCTTGTTTTAGTATCGATCTACATGTTCTTGCTGTTTGCTGTACACCCATAATATATAACTCTTCATCACACCTTTAATCTCTTCTGTTTTGGCTTATACTTAAAGCTAGGGGCTCATCAATCTTGGCATTTTTTTCTTTTTTTTTTTAAATAGAAAGCAAGCCTGGCTATGACTGATTAGCTTTGGCCTTGGATACAAATGGGTTGTGACAATTATAGTCTGCTTTTGTTTTTGATTTTGTGTTTTTTCTTTTCTTTCTTTTTTTGGTGATGGTGAACGAGGAAATATGTTATGTTCAAGGAGTTATGTGTTTCTCCAATTTTTTATTGTCTTTCTTAGGATTCCTGCTTAAAATTCCTATTTATTTAAGTGTTCTCCAACGATTTCAGGAGCTTGGATGATGTGCGCATGAATCTTGAAGTCCTCAAGTATTGTGCAACTGTTCTCTTTTTGGTAATTCATTTTATTTTGTTTCATTAATTTAAATACCTGCTTGTTAAGTATGCTGTGTAGTTGACTATTAATGCTTTACTTTGTTAGTGTGCAATTTCAACTTTGTTGGGGAAGGGTAGTTTGTTTCTTAAATTCTGCTTTATATCTCCATAGGTTTGGCATTCTGGCACTTCAAGCAGTATGTAGATGTTTCTCATTAACTTTGTCCTCTTAATGCTATGTTCTCTTCACCTGGTATGTATGTGTTTAAATCTGAAATTTTTAAAATCTGGTCTGGTGTGACTATTCCATGTCTAAGATGATCTGATTTGACTGAACTTTGACTGCATTTGTATGATAATATATATTAAACAACTCAATCAAGTGGGATCTTGTTATATATGTCTTAATCTGTACCTTCCAAATATTTAAGCTTCATAGTTCTATTAATGCGAAATTAAAGATTTTTTAACAAGCAAAAAAGATAAAATGTTATGGCCTGGTTCAATCCAATGTATATAAAAGCTCAAGGTGCAACAATGCGATATGGATTTCCCTGTTCCCAAGGCTCAGGGCATCTCATCGAAGTGATACTTGATAAAAATTGATAAAAAAAATCTGGAAAAATGTTGTGTGCCTCACTGAAATCGCTTTAACTAGGTTAGAAACGGCTATACACTGGCCTGCTCTGGTTTTGGTGTGGTATGCTTTGGCCTAAATCTAGTAAGGATAAGTAATTAGAATAATGTAAAGAGAACACAGCCTAAAGTCAAGAAGTGGGTGTTAATTTATCCCTTGATTGAATAAAGTAATGTAGGACTGTAGGAAAGGACCACCAATAAAAGTAATCTTTTTGTGTGTGTGTGTGCACGCAAGTGGAGTGGGTTGGGGTGGCCGGGTGGGGAATCATTTACTCTGTTATGAAGGGAATTGTCTTCTAGAATTTAACTCATGACCTCTGTGAACTTATTTATTTTCCTGGTCCTTCATCCGGTTGGAAGGTTGCCTTAAAATTTATTGACAAGGTTTTAGAGTTTTCCATTATCTACTATGCCATGGCTTTTTCCTCTGAACTCTGAAGTCTATTTTTCACTCTCTTCCTTATGGTGATTGAGATTTGAGATATCAAGTAAATTGTTTCTTGGTAAATCATTGAAGAATATTATATGAATAAGTTTGTGGTCCTTTATAGTCTTCCCATTTTGTGTTTGGGATGTCCCAGATTTAATGTCAGTATATCTTTTCTTTCTCTATTGGATTATCACATCCATTTCTCTCTGTCGCAACACTTTAACTTTACTCTAATTTTACTACCAAAAATTCTACACATATAACCTTTCAGCTTCAAGCTCGAAAACTTTTGGACAATAATCATGAAATGAGGGAAATGCTAGCTTCTTATAATGTAGTCTACTTTGCAAAAACCGTCTCTGGGGTATTTTGGACTTTGGACTGTATTTGAGGTTAACAATGCCTTGTTAGCATTCTCCTCATGGGATAACTCTTTCTTCCTGTGTGTAGGAGTCAAGTCTTCCAGACATTCTTACAAGAGACAGTTGGGTTTCTCCGACTTCTACTACAAGAAGAACTCGTAGTGGTGGGAGAACTTCACCCATGGAAATAAGCTATGCTCCCAATTCAGATCCAGTGCCTGAAAACCCTTCAAATCAAACCATGGGGGAGCAGCTACTCAATGTGGTTGAGCCCAGTAGACCCAACCCAGATCCGATGCCTGAAAACCCTTCAAATCAAACCATGGGGGAGCAGCTACTCAATGTGGTTGAGCCCATTAGACATGAAGCGGAACCTTTTGACATGAGAAGGCTTTCTGAGGAAATAATGGACGATGCCATTCAAGAAGATGATGCAGAAGAAAAAAGACCTATAACTGAATCCCCAGGGATGTCTCGCCTATCAACTATATTTGAGGGCTGCAGCGATTCTGCTTATTTAACTCCTGAGGATGTTTCCATTCCTTTGATCAGTGCATCTCTAGTCCCATTTTATCGCGGGAGTCGTAGGATTCAGATACTGCATGATACTGTTTTACTCAAACTTCACTGTACCCATCTGAAAGTGCGATTTGGAATTAGTACAAGGTTTGTAGATCAGGCAGGCCGCCCTAGGTTGAGCTTTGTAGTAGATGCCCCTCCAAGCGTATGTCAAGTTCTCGAAGCATGTGATAATCATGCACAGAGTTTGTTTGCAGAGTCTGGTAGCACATCTGATTGGAGGCCCGTGGTAGTCAGAAAGAATGGATACTGGAACTTCCCTACTATACGACTCCAGTAAGTTTGCTCTCCTCAATCTTCTATCTGAATTATATACCTCCAGTTCCTGAATCGTAGTTTTTATTGCTTATCCTCATGTATATCACTCTGTCACTATGCAATTATGATGTAGAAAAACTCAATTTTATGATGTCAGAACACATAAAATATCTCAAGAGAAATGTAGTAAAAATAGGGAATTTTTTGGCATTTTTTTCCCAACCCACTGGTGTCTGGTCGGTTAAATATGGAGTAAGATTTCTACAGTCCTCTAATGTAATACTAGTGCCGTATAATGAGGGTCTAAAGCAGTTATTTTCCACTGAAGGGATTTTCCTTTACTATAGGTAGGTTGCTAATAAGTAATTTTTGATTTTTTAATCTGTGCATGGTCTTCACCTTTTGCAGTATACCTACTGTTGTAACTGAAGATATTGCAAAGTATGGTACCGAAATTTGCCAAAGAGAAGCTGCTTCAGGTGCTGAGCAAAAGCTTCTTTTCAGTACGTTTGATCCTCCAGAACTCGATTGTTTGTTCACAGCTGGAACTTTTGTTGATGCGTTCATCTCCTTGAATCAATATGATTTCCAGCAGACTGCAGGCATCCGATTAGTAGCAGAAAAGCTGGTTATCCATTCTAGCTGACTCTGCAGTTCATGTCAAATTTGTCCTAACCCATCAAAACCAAGGGGTACGTCCTTTTTCGGACCTGTATATAGATGACCACCGGAGTGGACTTTGCAGAGAAAGGTAGAATTTGATGATTAGTTTGGACGAGTTAGGTGTTAAAATTATTGTATGTGTAATTTGTTTGTTCCATCTGCTAATTATCGTAGCTAAATTATTTCTGTACTTTAACATTATTAACAATGGCTCAACCTATCTGATTAGATCATACTATCTATTCAGGCCAATTGTTATTGTAAATGTCGTCTGACTTATTCAATGTTAGTTTCTGTTAATAAAATTCTTTTATAATTATATCTTGTTCTTTTGATCAGCATCTTATGTCAATCTGTAAGTACTCCATGATTCAAAAAACTAAATCATTTTTGAAAAATCAAAGATATTACCTAGCTCACAAATGGTACATTGTTATTGTAAAACGGATCAAAATCAAGCAATTAGCCAAAACGACTAGTATTTTGGATCAGAAAGAGCATATTTTGAGTTACAAACATTAATTATAAGTATAAGCATGGCACATATCACTCGAGGTTTTCGTTAGAATATATCTTAGGATGAAAGGATAGATACCAGTCATTCAATTAAGTTTATGAACAAAACTTGAATACAATTGTTTTAAGAGGCGTTTGAATTAACAATTACGAAAATTATTATTGTGTAGAACGGACTCATGTGAGTCCGTTCTATTTACTGGCCCGCGCTAACAATTATGATATATATTCCTTAAAATTTTCTTGAAACTTATAACAAAGTCATAATCATTGGTCAATGCTATCAAGTTTTGATTAGTGCTATCATACCCCTTATAGATGTCTAATAGATAAAGCAATAGCTAATCTATGGCATTGTGATGCACCTTGTACTAGCTACTTGTTCTTGGTTCCATTTTTCGTGTTTGTATGATAAAATTGTGATGATAAACTGGTTTAATTTTCGTTCTCGGATATCATGTGTAGTATGCCAGTATATTGTACGAGAAAATTGGTTGTTTCTTGTTTGAGTGCACACTTTTGTTAAGGGTGCACATTTTCTTTCTTCAATGGATTACATTGCATTCAAACATCTTACGGTACTTACCACATTTTGATTACTTGTGAAATGGGTGGCTTCAAGTAACTACAATTACTAGTTTAGTACTAGCTAGTACTAATAATCATCGCATTAAAATAATCTAACCCATAAAGCTGGTTCTCTTTTCATGTTATAGGCCAATCTAATTATTTCACCAAGACCCGCAAATCTACCGTGTCCGTTTGAAAATAGAAGTCACATGATCTTAGTAAAGGACAATTATACCACCAAAAAAAAAAAAAAAGGTCAATAATTGACCATTTATTTGTATCCTTTCTTCTCAATCAAAGTTAGTTAAAAATTATAAAATTATAATGGCGTATTAAGAAGCTGAAGCATAGTACTATTTTGTATGTACAATTATAAAACTTAACATTTTGGACTAGTGTGTGACAAAGACATTTCAAAATAGTATACTCCGTACATGAACAACTTGTATCATTGACTAATTGACTAAAGGCCGGATTACTTCTTAGCCTTATAAATTAGACTTAGCTTGCAATTCCTAGCCTTAGAACTCAAATCAATACTTGCCAAGAACAATGGGTGTGAAAAACACAAGTTCATCATTTGTCTTGTTAGCTTTGACAACCTCTCTTTTCATTGCTAGCTTCCCCTTGAAAGCCAAAGCTGGAGAAATCGCGGTGTATTGGGGCCAAGATGAGGAAGAGGGTACATTAACAGCAACATGTAAAAGTGGGTTATATAAGTATGTTAACATAGGTTTTCTCTCAACATTTGGGAGTGGCCAAACTCCTTAGGTCAACTTGGCTGGCCATTGTGACCCTGACTCTGGTGGGTGTCAAAGAGTGAGCGTTGGCATCCGAAATTGCCAAAGCTTGGGGATTAAGGTTATGCTCTCCATTGGTGGTGGCGACGGGAGTTACTCTCTATCATCGTCCGATGATGCTAGAGGCGTCGCCGATTACTTGTGGGATCATTTCCTTGGAGGCCAATCCAACTTTTGGCCACTAGGTATATTTCATGAACTTTGTGCATGGAAGTATGCATGTTTTTGATAATGCAATTTATTTGTATGCAAAACAATTTTATAAAAGAAAAAAAAACAAAAAGTTTGAGGAAAAGTGTACAACAATAATTCAAATTATTGAACTTAATTAAGTAATACTGGTAGTTTTTTGAGAAATTCACGGACATATAAGAAGGAGAATGACTAACATATAAGATTGGTGGAATACCTCACCTATCACAAATTAGTTTTGAAATGAAACCTTGTTGGACTTATATGTAGTCAGACTCTTCTTCAATCTGGGCTTGTGCTGAATCCAATGAAATTTTATATTGCTCATTCATCATCTCTCAATATAATAATTTCAATATACAAATTGAAAAATAAAATACTTGAAATGAACAAAAGGGTGTCCTAATTCTTATATAGGGATGCTTTGTTTTGCCTCCATTTTTCATTCCCTTAACTAACATGATGCATCCATCTTCTTTCTACTAGGTGATGCCGTACTAGATGGCATAGATTTCGACATCGAATTAGGAACGCCACACTACCAAGCACTAGCACGAAGACTCACCGAGCATGGCAAACAATCAGGGAAGAAAGTATACTTAACTGCTGCACCACAGTGCCCTTTCCCTGACCAAAAGCTCAATGGTGCCCTAAACAGCGGCCTTTTCGACTACGTTTGGATACAATTTTACAACAACCCTCCTTGCGAGTTTGATGCTAGTGATCCTGAGAAGTTCAAGAACTCTTGGAGAACATGGACATCAAATATCCCAGCTAGGAAATTCTTTGTAGGGTTGCCTGCCTCGAAAGCCGCCGCCGGAAGTGGGTTTGTTCCTACACAAACACTTATGAACCAAGTGCTCCCTTTTGTTAAGGGATTTGGTGACAAATATGGAGGAGTTATGCTTTGGGATAGAGCTAATGATGTGAGAACTGGCTATAGTAAAGTCATCAAGGATAGTGTTAGTGTCTAGCTTATATTAGAGCTTGCTAAATACTAATTTTTCTTCAAAAAAAATACTAAATTTTCTTAGTATGGTCAATAATAATGTATCTAAGCAAGTTTCTATCAAAATAAATGTATGAATAATATAAGTTGCCTAATTGGGTTATGTTGTAATACATAATAGTTGTTTTTAGTTATGTTAATGTTGGACTGCACAATGACGGATTTAATAAATTTAATTAGAAACGGTGATGTAAATTAATATTGTATTAAGTTTTCAAAATTACTTTTTACACAATAGTGAATATTTATATGAATAAGTCAATAGGTAAATAGCTTTGATTCACATATAATTTTAATATTGATCATCCCAATAATTTCTTTGGGTATAAAGAGAATTGCAAGGACACTTATGTAGAAGAGATTCAATCTCAAGTTTTGGATACCACCCCCTAAACTTTAACTCCGAAACTTTTATCAATCAACCTAGTTGACATGTACCGATCATCTTAGTATATAATAAGTCTAAAATAAAAATCCTCCATTTTAGATATGTCAATGAACTTTAAAAGATTTTCAAAGTCGAATTGAAATTTTTTACTTTTTAGAAGTTATACACCCATTATGAGTTATGACAATCAACAACACATTTACAGCCATTCGTCCATTCTGTTATACTCCGTACGCAAAGTCTCCACGCTTTCAAGAAAATAAGTTAGGTAGTGGACCATCTTTTAGGTTCTTTGTCTTAAATTTCTACAATCATGATTAATTTCAAAATATAAGTCAGACATCAATTCATTGAGAAATAGAGTGGGAAAAGAAATGGTGGAAAGAAGACTATGGCCCTATTTGGTGATTAGCGGTTAGCTGATTGTGTTAACTAGTTATATTAGCTAATTTGACTAGCTAGTTGTAAATAACTTATTGTGTAAAAGTGTTAGACAAATAACTGTTAATTTTTAACTATTTTTGTGTATTTAATACCCCAAAAGCTAATGATTCAATAAACTCTTATAATGAGTTTTTTTTTAAAAAGAGCTTTTTGAGCCTAAGAAGCTCTTTTGATTAGTTATTTACCAAACATCCATATTAACTTTTAACTATAGTCAAACGGCTCAAACCTCTAATAATACTCAATAAGCTAAAAACTTTTCAAAAATCTCTCTATCAAACAAGGTCTATTTGTTCTTTCATTTTCCTTACATACTTCCACTATATTTTTTATATAGGTGAATCAATAAAGAGCTCACCAATAAATATATATCCTAAACTAAGGTTTTTTACGAGAATTTCAGTGTTAAGAAGAAACCTACACGTGAATTTGGGACGAAGGAATTACTAGGTCTTAAAGGTGCACAAGAATTGTAGTTGGGAAAGTTTCCAACTAATTGTACGAGTACTGTTTTTCCTAATTACTTGGTCATCAAAGTTGACTTAGAAGTCAAGCACATTTGTTTAATTGACTTGACTTTTGACTTTGGCCTTAAACTATCTTTCAACTTTTCTTCCCCTATAAAGCAGACTCATACTTTTAAGCCTTAGTATACCTCAAAGAAAATAAATTATGGGTATCAAAATTTGCTCATCACCTTATTTCTTGCTAGCATTAACCATCTCAATGTTCATTTCCTTACCCTTGAAAGCCAATGCAGGAGGAATTGCCATATATTGGGGCCAAAATGAGGATGAGGGAACATTAACAGCTACATGTAACAGTGGCTTATACAAGTATGTTAACATAGCATTTCTCTCAACATTTGGGAATGGCCAAACACCCCAAATTAACTTGGCTGGTCATTGTGATCCTGCCAATGGCGGGTGTCGTAAAGTGAGCACTGGCATCAGGAACTGCCAACGGATGGGGATTAAGGTCATGCTCTCCATCGGAGGTGGTGCTGGTACCTACTCGCTTTCATCAACTGATGATGCTAGACGCGTCGCTGATTACTTGTGGGATCATTTCCTTGGAGGCCGATCCAATTCTCGGCCATTAGGTATGCATGGTTTTGAAAAGTAAAATAAAATAAAATTTATGCTAAAATTTCTACATGCTGTTTCTCAGTTCTTCCCAAAAATGCAAATTTCTTCATTAATAACAAAATGGATACAATTTTTAAATAATTATTATATATAAATCAAACTTTAAGTTTTTCTACAAATGAGTACACAAGTCCAGATGGTTAAATGAAACTTGAAAGATAATGTTCCAACTTCTTTTTCACCAGGTGATGCTGTATTGGATGGCATAGATTTCGACATCGAATTGGGAACACCTCATTATGTTCCGCTAGCAAGGAGACTTGCCGAGCACGGCCATCAATCAGGGAAGAAAGTATACCTAAGTGCTGCACCACAGTGTCCTTTCCCTGATCAAGAGCTCAATGGCGCCCTAAATACCGGTCTTTTCGACTACGTTTGGATACAGTTTTACAACAATCCTTCTTGTGAATATGATGTTGGTAATCCTGAGAATTTCAAGAATTCTTGGAAAACATGGACCTCAAAAATCCCAGCTAAGATGTTCTTTGTTGGGTTACCTGCTTCAAATGATGCTGCTAACAATGGCTTTATTCAAACACAAACACTTATAAACCAAGTGCTCCCATTTGTTAAGGGATCTGGTGGCAAGTATGGAGGAGTGATGCTGTGGGATAGGGCCAATGATGCGAAAACTGGGTATAGTTCCCACATCAAAGCTACTGTCTAAGTTTATCATAATAGTATCAAAGTTTACAAAAAATTCCCTGCTTTCCTACTTCGGTCATCATGTACTATGTATCAAAATTTCCCTGTATAAGGTAATACTAGTTTTATCAGTGGCAAAAATACCAAGTACCTCAAGCAGCACCAGTTACTTGGTCAAAAGAATTAAACTTTTGAGTTATAGTAGCTACCGTTTTTGATACATTAATATGAAACATATAAACCTCAAAATTTCGCAAATAGATATATTTGCCTTCACTATTTATTTACGGAAAACTAAAACAGGTCTATCAAAACCCAATGTTGCACCTGATACACTTGTTGTTGCTTGTTCAACGGTTCTGAATCCAATCTGCCACCCAGGTATGAAAAAATAAAACAGAAATTAGACCATTAATGAAAGCTATGGAACTGAGCAGCTTAAAAAAAATGAACAATACTTTAGTCAACTTCACAATGGATTGAGAAATGGCTAGAGACCTTATCAAGAAGCATCTCCTGGAAGAAATCTGGTTTATATACTATATTATTGTAATTCATCTGCGTGATCTGCAAGAGAAAAGCATTAAATGTAATAAGTGTATATTTAAGGTACACAATACTGAATTGCTATAGGACATAACCAAGCACAATATCGAACAAGCGGGATAGTTAAGCATACAATTACATGTGGAAAGAACTAACACTACTTTAGAAGTAGGTCTTCTTATAGACCCTTTAGTGTTGATTTTGTAAAATACAAGTTTTATGTGTGCATGACATAATCGTAATATTTACAAAAGACTAAACAAAATTATGAAAACTAATGTGTTGGAATAATGTCAATGGAGCAGGGCGGGCAGACATTAGCAGTTGGCCTTCCCATTCCCATCCCCGCGGGTCCAAAATCCATCCCCATCCCCACCTTGACGGGTGCAAATCTCAAAAAAAATCAACACCTCACCCCTGCCTAGATATCCACACCAACCTAATCCCCGCCCCAAATCCACCTCTAAAAACCAAGTACTTACACAGTTGTTTTGTAAGTTTACTGAATTTTTATATTTTATTTAATATATTTTTAAAGCATATATTTATATTTTTTTTAAAATTTGGACGCACCGATGCAGGTATGATGTACAAAAATATGACTTAGCTAAGTGTCATATAACTCTCAAGTCTCAACAAGTACGCCTGAGTTGAATTGACGTGTCTATAAGATTCAAGTGTGAAGTTAACCCTCAGTGATTTAAGAACAGTTAAAATACTATTAAAATACCATTAATTGTTATAAAATGGATGAGAAGTATAAACAAATAACCACCTCAGTTGTAAGACGATTCTTGTAATATGATTCCCATGGCTGAGGCTCCAAGACAAGAATGCCACCCTGCTCATAACAAAGATCCATGCAACACTATCTATGAGAGAACAGCATAACCGCTTAATATAATTGGGCTTTTTTATTTCACAAGACAAAGAATACAATGAACAAATACACATACCGGATGGAGGAGTCTCCAAAACTTTGCAAATAACGATATTAATCCTTCATCACCCCAGTTCAAATGAACCCATTTTGTCACGCTCAAACTGCATAATACACATAAGGGAATCCATCAATGAAAAAAACAAGTTACTATTACAGGTAATGGAAGCAAGAATTAATATTCAGTGTTTATATAGTAAATATCCTCAATTCAATTACTTTTCATTGCAATTGTGATAATCGTCTCGTTTTGGTCACATCAATTTTCATTAAAAAAAAAGAGGGGGGGGGGGGGGGGGGGGGGGGGGGCATCGTAGCATGTCACAATTATCCGATACAGTTGTATCCTTTTTAGGGGACGCAAGTACATAGAAGAAGCATATGTGATTCTTTTGCTTAACTTATCCAAATTTCAGGTAAGTCCTAGTCAGTCTTGATAATAGATTTTTTCATAGTGTATACTGTGAATATATACAGAGATAAAACTAACCACAGAATGGTATCATAATTTTCAAGGGGAAGTGAGACCCAACTAAGGACAAAATTTTCACATCGAAAAGATACAGTGTCAAGAAGATTTCTGTCCACCGAGAAAGCATCAGTCTCATCATCCTTTGCACTTGTGGAACAAGTTTCAGCACATTCCAATTCATTCACATCCTTAACCCTTGTCTTGGAGGACCCAGCACATCCATTTCTACTTTTCTCTTCTCTTACCATCTTCCGAAGGCGCCACCAAGCATCTTTGATTCGATCTACAAAGCATAGGATTATAAGTTTAATGCAGGGGAAGAAGAATATTGTCTGATAGATAATTAACTTATTAGGAATCTTACAAAGAGCATCACCATCCAATTTCCAAATGAGAGTATGATACTAGTACAATAATTAACTAAATAGGAGTCCTACAAAGAGAATAACCCTACAACCCCCAAATGGAAGTAATGAAAACATGTTTTAACAGAATATGATTGTAAATTTGTGATATGGATAATTAGGTATGTTGTCAAAATTTATGATAAAAACTCATATAAAAGCAAAGATGCATTTAAATCTCTATCTAAACTAATAATATACATAGGAAGGTAAGGAAGAAACTAAAATACACAGCTAGTGATTTTGAAAAGATAATCACAACCTCTTACAAAATAACAAAAACTCTTCTAAAAGACAACACCAAAAGCCTCTCAACTTTAGTGAAACATTGTGCCTAAAGAAATTCTTTTAAAGGGGCTGAATGCACAAGTCAGGCTGATTGAACATGGAGCAGCTTAGTGAAACATCGTGTCTTAAGTTGCTAAGTTCATCAACATTTGCGCATTAAACATTGTAAAAAGCAATTCATTTGTCATTCCACTGGAAAAAGGCTTGGTTTTATGTAGCTATGAAACTCCTATGACTATGAGGTTAGCAAAGAATCCAAACAACATTTTACAACAATATACACAGAAGAGCTTTGTCCTCACTCAAAGCCAATTCACTCCCGCAGATATCCCCACTACGGTGACATAATAGTCAGTGACCAAGTGAAGAGAACTCAAACTATTCTGCTAAAGAACCATTGCACCTGACATCATTGCAGCCAAACAATATGTGCTAAAAGTCAAAAGGTCAATAAAAGTATCTACAAAAGGGAAAAAAAAAAAAAAAAAAAAAAAAAAAAACAGAAGCAATTATGAACTAAACAGAAGTTTGTGGGCACATGCAAAAGTTTGTCCAAACTAAGAGGCAACTAACAAAAAGTTCAAGGCTAAATCATTACCACAAAGATATTGATGACTTATTGATAGCTTGTCACCAGGAACAGGAAGACTGCCAAATTACAAATTACATCATGTATCATAATTGACATACTACGTATAATATTACCCTGCTAAAGCCAGTTTGGAGTCATAGAGATTAGAGACATACTATTATCAATGTCAATGCCAAGGATAGTCCTACAGTCAAACTTCTTTGCTGCAAAACACAATCGAATTGAAAAAAGATCAGAAGTGAAAATTTGCATGCTAAATTGAAAACACAAATGCATTGATCCTTACCAATATTAATAGTTATCAATCCGCTGTTGCAACCAATGTCAAGACAATCTTTGCCTTCAAACCACTCCTTCTTCAGTACTTTGAACCGTGGATCCTCCTCAACGTCATGACCAACCTGAATCATCACTTAAACTTAATTGCAGGATCTCATGACATGGAAATTCAACTTACAATCCAGTGAGCCAACCAGACATTTTCAAGAAAGATAAACAAAACCAAACAAAATACATAAAATTTCTAACATTAAAATTTCACATCTTGACTCAATAAAGGCATAAGAAGGAAACTTCCCTAAACTAGGACATATAAACATCGATAAAGGCTTTACTTAGAAATTAGCTCAATACATGCCTTTGGTGAATACTAGAAAACAAAACAGAAACAAACATTTTCATGTAGGAGTTAGCTATATTTCTCAATGAAATTATCAATAACATACATGGTGAAAAGAGTCAGGACAATTTAAAAAAAGAATATCTTCTGAAAACTCAGAGTTTGTCCCCCTCCCCCTCTCTTCCAATGATTTATTATACAATTACAACTATATCAAAATCTTCATACAAACATGCTAGATTATCAGTGTAACATTACTCAACGCTCTTGAATTCAAAGCATACAATTTAACTCTACTCAATTACCATGAAAAGAGAAAGCATAATCAGGCAGAAGTCAGCTTAAATTTAATCATAAAATGTGAAATTTTACCTTCTACAAACTGATTGATCATTAATCACAGGAAAAATTCCACGGAGATAAAATTTTCATATAATAAACATCACTAGAATTTAAACATTAGCAAAACTTAATTTTTTTGATATATTTTATAACCTAATGTTGCTAGAATCAGTCAAATTTTACAAATTCATTAGGCAGAAATAGTGAATTACCATGAAAAAAAATGTATTACAGAAAAAGAGTTTAAATAATAATTATCAATTAAAATTAAAACAGCATTTGAGCATAAGTTTACAATCTTTACACATCTAAATATTTTCTATGGAAACATTAATTTCTCAGAAAACCCCTTAACTTTGAAAAAGAAGAAGAAATAAAAAAAATAAAATCAGAAAGAGAACTTACACGGTAACCATAGTAATTCCTGTAATTTCCGAAGGGAGCAACCTCTTTGTTCTTGTTCTTGTTCTTTACAATACCATAATTACCGTTATTAACAGCAACTGGGTTTTCTGTCTCTGATTTTTGCGTTGAATCTGCCATTTAATTCTCTTCGGCTTCAAACAGCAACTGGGTTATTATAATTTTGTAATGAAATTAATAAAAGAAATGTATTGTGTACTCAGGCACCCAGAAGACTCTATAATACTCCCTAATCCTTTCACTTGAATTAACAATAACCTCCCATCATAAATGCATTAAAACATATCACATCAATCAATCCAAACTTTGTATAAATTAAAATAAACAGGTATAATTTGAAAAACAAGATAAACCAATGACTAAATTCAATCCATGATAATACCTAACCCACATGGCCACATACATACATACATAGTAGTACATAATTGAAATAGTTGAAATCAGAAAAATGAATAGAAAGCAAGTAAATTAGGGTTTAGTAATTGATAAAGCATCCTAATTCATCGAAAAGGGAAAGGAGGAGAAAGGGCCACCACTACCACTGCCTCTGCGAACACCGCGGACGAAACGAGAGAAGAGAGAGGAGAGATACCTGGCCGTGATTGGGTGGTCGCCGGCGAATTTTCCGGCGTAGTGAGGATGTCTGTTTCAGAGAAGGTTTTGTGGAGGGTGGGAGTTAAGCGTCTGCGAGGGAAATTATAAACTCACACAAGTTTTCTAACAACGATTTCCATATTTTGTCGAGAGGCTGTCCCAATTCCCAAACTCCCAATTACGCATCTTTGATTCACCTTAATTTTGCTTAACTGAAATTATTTTTACTAAACTGAACTTAATTTTACTGAACATAAATTATTTTTACTGAAATTATATTATTTTTACTGAACTAAAATTATTTTTACTAATTTTCTATTATAATTCTTCTTTAAGAAAACTGAATTTTATTGAACTGAACTTATTTTTACTAAACTGAATTTTATTGAACTGAACTTATTTTTACTAAACTGAAATTATTTTTACTGAATTGAAATTAATTTTACTGAACAGAACTTATTTTTACTGAACTGAAATTATTTTTACTTAATATTATTTTTTTAAGGTGTACTTTTTAGCATTTATTCCTCACATAATAGAGGAAAGTAGGAATGTAATTTAGGGACGGGGGAGTAATGTTATAAACAAATTTCGTTTATCACAGAATAAAACCGCTACTTCAAGTGACGGTTTTCCTTAAAACTACTACTAAAACTGCTTCTTCAAGTAGCAGTTTTACCTATTTTTAGGCAAAAATTACACTTTTGATCCCGTGATAATTAAAACTTGTAACTTTTTTCTTAGTCCATTTAGATGGTTATTTTATAAGGTAAAGGGTAAAAAATGGAACCTATATGCCGAATCCTCTAATTAGAATTATTATAGTGGTAGTGATATTTAAACTTTTTACAACTTTGCGGTAGCTCTTTTAAACAAAAAAAATTAATAAGTATTTGTTTTCAAAATGCGCATTTTAATTGGTAGTTCTTGACAAAATTTCGCTTATTTATAGGCACACTTTTTTTTTTATTTATAGTTTGATTCATCTCAGCAAAAGACATATTCATTTCGAATCTTGTTAAAATCCATCTCAATATATAGTTTAATAATTTTTGCTAAAACATAATTATAGATATGAATGTTATAATAAGATCTACGATTCTACATATATACACAAGCCTTGCACTTCATACGCTACAATTAAAAAGAAACGAAAGGAGTACAAAATTAAAATACCTTTATAATTACATAATAATTCACATTATTTTTGCACTTTCGCTAATTTTCTTTCCAAATTGAAAAAAAAAAAAAAAAAAAAAAAAAAGGGGAGAAGCAGGCAAACAGGGAAGGTGTATGACTTGATTACATTAACCTTCAAACCTTGTAATTAGTATAGCACCATTTTGAAAAAAGGGAATCTTCACATATAGTAGTATAAAAGTACTGTATTATGTTTTGCAACTAAATTAGCATTAACAAACAATGTACTTCAAAAGTTCAAAGTCTCCATAGTTCCAATAAACATGACTTTTATGTTACTCACCACTCACCAAGAGATCCATAAGAACAAAAAATAGAAAGGATGAGGAAGGCAGTTTACAATAGGCCAAGTTTTGAAACTATGCTAATTTTGTTGTGCTAATCCGATGGTCAGAGCGAGCTGCAGCTATTCATCATCATCTGCATCGATATCGAAATCTTTAACCTTCACATCCGCATCTTCTCCATACTGGATGCTCATGTCAATTTGTGACAACACATATTGAATGCTGTTCTCTTTCCTCAAATCAAGAGGGATGAAACTCACCATGCTGTATTCATCTACCAGATCAATCAAGGCTTTGTTCAACTTCTCAAACTGTGGAGCCATGCGACGATTTAATTGTGACAGTAACATCTGTGGCTCGGGGCTCAAGAAATCGTCAAGGTCTTTCTTGTTCTTCACGAGGTCCATTTTTGACATGATATTAACGTGGGGCAATTCAAGCTGGATCATTGCAGACAAAGATGACAAGCAGCCACTGATAAATTTGGTAACATCTGTCATGAACTGTGAGTCGAGCAAATAAACTACACAAACATTGAAGCTCTTACGCTGCAAGTGCTCCACAAAGTTTTTAAGAACTGGAACATGAGAGAAGAGTTCAATTTGCCCAGGACAATCAAAAACCAAATAATCATCATCCAAAAAATCATCTAGCTTTTCAGTAAGCCAGTCATCGAGATTATCTTCAAGTTCCTCCATGCAGTAAATCAAACCCCCATTAGGACCCAATCCAAGTTCTTCCATAACATCCTCCAAATTAATAAGTTCCCTGATATCCACAGCAACAGGATAGTCAAAGTTTTCAGCAGCAGGATCAAGGTTTATGATATTAATTGTCCGACGCATGGTTTCACAGTGTCGATACAAGCTAGAGCAGTAAGTTGATTTCCCACTTCCTGCAGGACCAATGACTAACTGCGCGTACCCCATCACGACTTTCTCAAGGTTTTCCTGTCACCAATGAGCTAATTAATCAAACCTCTACAGCTTTCCAATTTTTCAAAAAATAGAATCATGAGCATGAATGCGAAAAGTGTAAGATAAGAAACAAAGGACACGCACAGTAAACATGCGATTTCCATTAAAATAAGGAGGATTGGGGAAATCTGTGATTAGAATTAACATAAAGGAGGCACAGGCCGCACAGCTGAATGTAGAAAGGAAAATCTTTAATCTTGAACAAAAGAAAGTGGAAGTTAAAAGTAATGGAGTCCAATAATTGACAATAAAAAGCATAAGGAAGATATCTGATGAGACACCACTTCAGGAACAATCATATTCCACCAAATCTACTTAATGCACAATTGAGGCCTCAAATTCAAACAAGCACTTAAATTGACACAGCACAAACAGGAAGGGGGAAAACTAAAAATGCTACTAAATAAATTACGCACACTAATACCCAGAAGAAACAAGACAATATCTACAATCCACATAAGACAGAGGAGTGAGAAATTTCGAGATTTTAAAAAGCAAATCAAACACTCAATTGTGAGCTACATGCCCTATCCTGAAAGGAATGCCTAAGAAGGGAAACTCTCTCTTCAAGATATGAATCTTTGAAAATAATTACTAATTAAAGAATGCAACTTGATAGACTGACAAGAAACAAATTTTCAATCAAATTCTTATAGGTATAAATGGCATGCATCCTAAAGGACCTCATAACTAAAATATGCACATTCCTAAAGGACCTAAACAAATCAATGTAGATTCAAGGTATTTTAAATGACTTAAGATGAGTTAGGGAGGCTGGGTTACAACAAACCAGGCTTGGTGGACATATTTTTAAAAAATTTCACACCAAAAACTTGTGAACAGATTTTAGTTTAAATTTCATTTAGATGAAATATCAACCGGTAAGTTCATTGATAAATCGTTAAATTGAATTGAAGGGCTTTGAAATTGTGTTAGATTTGTGAAAGTGCACTTGTAAGAGTCAAAACACAATAGAGTATGCAATTTATATCCCTTGGAAATCCTGAAGTGAGGCACGAGCAAAATGGTTGAGCATCTCTAAAAACTATTAAAATTTGGGTTGTAAGAATCACATACAAAACATCCCAATGTACGACAGTATACTCACATACATAGAGATTAAAGTTTGTTTTCATGAAATAGAGATGTTTTAATATCAGAAATGACCCCTTTTTATCAACTCTGGGCAGCATGTAAAACAATCTAAAGTGTAAACCATGCTTATAGTTCAAAAAAACATATAGTTCTAGAGTTCTAGTGAAAGAACCAAAGAGGTGTCCATGGGCTACCTTGAGTGAAGTGCTCAAGTCTAGCTCAATAAATCGTTTTCTACCCCTTCCAATACTCCCGCATCTTCCCAAAAAATGCAAAGAGGCCATATAAGCTAAAATTAGATTAAAGTAAGATTCTCAAGTTAATCTTACTTTGAAAGCATTTCCTCTATAAATCAAGAATCAAAATTAGGGTCTTATATACATGAATTCAATAAATGAATTAGCTTCTAAAGATTCTGAGATATAAAACTCATCACAGAAATCATTCATTTCAAAGGTAGCATCTTAAACCCCCATATAAATCTTCAATACCTTACATACTAACTTCAGAAATCGGGAAATTTAAAATATTAGGTTGCTTTATTATTAAGCATGAACAAAGAATTTTAATACTTTAATGAACTAAAAACTGATATTACAAACAAACTTTAAATATTCAAGAATTATACTACAACAAATTTTCGTGAAATAAAAACTTTTATAAATTGAAATATACAGGTATACCCAAGATGATTGAAAACTAAATTTCAAGCATATTTATTTCAATCAATTAACATGGTATAATTCAAACAATTCAAAATCAGAAAAAATGAATGAATGAAAAGCATGTAAGTTAGGGTTTCGTATATATAATCTAGCATCACAATTCATCAAAAAGGGGGAAAGAGGACGAAAAAGCGGCACTGTAAGTCGCAGCAGCAATTGTTTGGAACCCTAAAAACGAAAACAGAGATGAGAGGAGAGAGAAGAGAGGAGGAATACCTGGCAGTGGATGGGTGGTCGCCGGCTCTTTTTCCGACGAGTAAGGAGAGCAGGGAGTTAGTGGGTAGGTTTTTGTGTTTTTGAGAAGGGTCGAATGGAGAAACTCAGAAACGGAGTTAAGCGTGTGGGAGGGAAATAAAGAATGTCACGCGAAATAAGTAAATCTGGTCTGTTTTTGTTTTTGAGGTCTGATCTGATCTGATCTGATCTGATCTGAATTTTTATCATCTATTCTGATATGATTTGATCTCACTAATTTTACTAAACTTTTACCGCATTTTAATACTTTACAGATATTTAACGATAAATAAATGATACAGAGTAATTAAAAGTTATGATCTGGTCTAATCTAAATCTTTCTGATCTAATCTAATCTGATTTGAATTTATTAAGGAACAAGTAATAATTATCTTAAATAAGCTGAAGAGAACAGGTCCGAACTCTAGTGTAAATTGCAATTTGTATGTACGTACTTGTATTTTTTAAAAAAAATTCCCTTTGAAATTTAAAATAATGATTATTCACCTCTGCCCGAGTTCATTTGAAAAATTAAAATTACTTGTTTACCATTTTTTTTTAATATTGCAAGCATATATGTAGTATACCTAATAATATAAGCTCAATGAAAGTTCAAAGACTGCATTTTATAAAAGTTTCTACTATACACATGGAAAAGGTAAAAGGAGGAAGCTATATATATTTAATCCGAGTTCGATTCGAATTCGATCCGATTTGAATCCGTTTAAAATTAGTCCGAATCCGATAAAATAGATCCGAATCCGAATAGGAGGTGGATCGGACTTGGACCCTACGCAAAGTCCGACGGAGTCCGAATCCGAGAGTACAAGCATATGCTCTATAACTTGGGACAATTATTTGCTTGTTTTGTAGCAAAAATTTGTTATGTAATTTGTTTATAATTTAAATATGTTATGTTTATACTTTAATTGGTATGATAATATAAACAATTATAGGTATATGACATTACAAAAAATAAAAATAAAAAAAATATTCGGATCATTTCGGAGGTCCGTATAAACGGACCGGATTCGGATCCGAAAATTACGAGTCGGATCGGATTCGGACTCGGATTTTTCAGATTCGGACTCGAATTCGGATCCGAGTCCAGGGTCCGTTTACTAAACGGATCGGATTCGGATTTAGCCACATCCGACCCGAATCCGATCCCTTGCCATTCCTAGATATATAATTTGGGAAAGACAATTTATTATAGCACTTTATTGACATACGTGTTAGCGTGTACATAATAACTCTTACCATATGACAGAAACTCATTTAAAGAATAGCACCAAAAACCTCTCATCATCAACTTTTGTCCAACCCTCACGACACTCATACCTTAAACATTGGGGTGTAAATTATTGCTCGTTTGTAATTTTTTTACAATCATCTCATATTAACATTTAAATCTACGAGAAATACAAATTCCTACAAAATAAAGATTTGACTACAAAATCATGAGAAAATCTACTTCTCACAAAATGAGGGAATTTGCTTATTTATTATCTAACTTCCCTTAATTAAAAAATAATAATAAATTCTCATAGGAATTTTATCTTATGATAAACAAAATAATATTTCTCACTTCTGAGAAAGTGAAGCTCTGCGTAATTTTCAATGGTCCAAAAATTATACTCAGTACTATAAACATAAAACATGCAACCAAACTACCTTGAAATTGAGGGAACACTTCTTAGGGCCTGTTCTCTTACGTTGAAATTTAGTTCAGTTCAGTTCAGTTCAGTTCATTTCAGCTCAGTTCAGTTCAGTTTAGCTCCTAATTTCCTTCTCTTATAAAATATTCATTTCAGTTCAGTTTAGTTTAGTTCAGTTCAGTTCAATTCAGTTCAGCTAACTTCAGTCAATGAGAACAGGCCTAAACTAAACAATGCAATAATGCATGCAAGATGCAAGTTGATCAAGTTGTTGTCCTTGAATAATTGCCTATTATTCCTAGTGTACTACTAGCACAATAGTAGTACTATTGAGTCAACTTCTAAGTCGTCGGACTTTATAACAAGCATAATAAATCAATACCTTGTACTAGTAATTGTAGTTTCTTACTCTATAAATAAGACTTGATAAGACTTGAACTTGATGGCCTTAGAATAACTCAATAACACTTAACACATAATAGTAGCCAAACCTCAAAAAATAATGGGTGTTAAAATTGGGTCATATCCTCTTTTCTTGCTAGTTATAATCACCACTCTTTTAGTTGTTGGGGATTATGTTTTTAACAAGGGTCACAAAGAAAACAAATGAAATAAACCGGTAAAATCTTCGAGGCGTGAACGGAATCACTTTTCCAAAAGTATAATTCCGACTTTATACTACAACCGGATTTCACGGAAATTTACTTAGGAGATACAACGAAGAACAATTGCAATCACAAGTAGGATGATTACAATTCAATGTAGATAAGTGTATGTGATTTGTGATGATGATAAATATAGAGTTTGCAAAATATTTCAAAGAAAATAAACTGCATATTTTCTTCAAGTTCTTTTCATCATGTCTTAAAGACATATATATAGTAGTAATAATTGTCCACCCAATAGTCACGAAGTAACTGACTAAATTCTCAAAGAAGTTTGAGAATCAACTGATACTTATCCTTGAATCACTTTTATCATATGTTTTTATAAACATATATAATAGCAGCCAATCTTCACCAAAAGCCACGAAGAGAAAACTGCCAAAACCGGCAAATAACTGACGAAATCCGCCAGCTTCAAAACTGAACACCTCGCGCTCGATCGGGCTAGCCACCGCCCGACCGGGCGGTTATGGATGTCAATTTCTGTCACCTCTCGCGCCCGATCGGGCGAGCCCCACCCTGACCGGGCGGCAGACCGGGCCAAAGAGAGGTTGTTCGCTTCATTCTCTTTACCGTGCTTTCTCCCTTTCAACCAAGGTTTTCTACTTTAATTTCTTATTTAATTAAATACAACACCTTATCCTAAGTATATAATTAAATAATCATGAAATTAGTCTACATTCTCTAAATTATTCAACATTAGTTTCCTTGGCCTTTAAAGCCAATGCTGGGGGAATTGCTGTTTATTGGGGCCAAAATGTGAATGAGGGAACATTAACAGATACATGTAGAAGTATGTTATATAAGTATGTTAACATAGCATTTATTTACAAATTTGGGAATGGCCAAAAACCCGAAATTGACTTGGCTGGCCACTGCACCCCTAAAGATGGTGGGTGCAAAAGAGTGAGTGTTGGCATCCGAAATTGCCAACGTATGGGGATTAAGGTCATGCTCTCCATTGGTGGTGCTACTAGAACTAAGAGTTACTCTCTATCATCGTCCGAGGAAGCTAGAGGTGTTGCCGATTACTTGTGGGATCATTTCCTTGGAGGCCAATCCAAATTTCAGCCGCTAGGTATGCACTACTACATAAGCTTGTTATGTAATTTACTCTGATTGTAATAATCTGTGTTAAAATTTTGTCCATGCGTTTTTACTACGGAGTATTATTATTGTAACACTTTGGTTGGCACAAAATTTTATGTTATAGTAAGTATTCAATTTATATTAATGTAACAAATAAGACTAGATCTAATCACATTCGACTAGATTAAATTGAAAAAAAAAATAGCATTAAGGGTCTGTTCTTATTAAATGAACTGAACTGAACTGAACTTATTAGAGCTGAATTGAACTGAGATGAACTAAAATGAGTATTTTATAAGAGAAGGAAATTAGGAGCTGAACTCAACTGAACTTATTAGAGCTGAATTGAACTGAAAATAATTGTATGAGAATAGACCCTAAGTTGTGTGAAGAACAATTTTTTATAACAATGTTTTGAAATTCTATTACTCATCTTCTTTTCTTCCTTTCCCTATTTAATACTTCCTCAGTTCTGTTAATATTGCAACAAGGAGGAAATTACGCATCCCAAAACACATTTTATATGCTAAATATCTATAATTGTGTAAGAGTAAAAATTATAAAAAGTTGATATTGTGAAAGTATTAAATGAGACGAATCTAACAAGATCCCACTTGACTATATTTTGCCTAACGTATAACTCATATTATATGGTCAAACAAGAGTGATGAATAGTGCAAAAAATCCATTGTTGCAATATTAATAGAACGGAGGAAGTATGATCTTCTATGTTCTCACCGGGCAATGCCGTGCTAGATGGCATAGATTTTGACATTGAGTCAGGTATGCCACACTACCAAGCGCTAGCACGGAGACTCACCGAGCATGGGCAACAATCAGGGAAGAAAGTATACCTAAGTGCTGCACCACAATGCCCTTTCCCAGACCAAAAGCTCAACGGTGCCCTACACACCGGGCTTTTCGACTACGTTTGGATTCAGTTTTATAACAACCCTTCTTGCGAGTTCGATGCTAGTAACCCTGAGAAGTTCAAGAATTCTTGGAGAAAATGGACCTCAAACATCCCTGCTAAGAAGTTCTTTGTTGGGTTGCCTGCTGAAGCAACAAAGAGCGCTGCTGGAAGTGGGTTTGTTCCTTCACAAACACTTATAAGCCAAGTGCTTCCTTTTGTTAAGGGATTTGGTGACAAATATGGAGGAGTTATGCTTTGGGATAGAGTTCATGATGTGAGAACTGGGTTTAGTCAAGGCATCAAAAATAGTGTCTAAGGGCCTGTTCCGATTGACTGAACTGAACTTATTAATTAGTGATTTTTAAATACGGATTAGTGATCTTTGATTATTTATTGATTATTTATTACTATACATATGTGTATATACAAATGTACATATTATTATTAATATTATTATTATTATTATTATTATTATTATTATTATTATTAATTATTGATGATTATTATTATTATTTATTGATTATTATTATTATTATTGTTGTTGTTATTATTATTATTGTTATTATTATTATTATTATTATTATTATTATTATTATTTATTGATGATTATTATTATTATTATTATTTATTGATTATTATTATTAGTATTATTATTATTAGTATTATTATTGTTATTATTATTATTATTATTATTATTATTTATTGATTATTATTATTATTATTATTATTATTATTTATTACTTATTGATTATTATTATTATTGTTATTATTATTATTATTGTTGTTGTTGTTGTTGTTGTTGTTGTTGTTGTTGTTGTCGTCGTCGTCGTCGTTGTTGTCGTTGTTGTTGTTGTTGTCATCGTCGTTGTAATAAGAGCTTAAAAGAATGAAATTTGGCTTTATATCATTAGCAATATCATTCGACGTAAATTAAGAGTTGAACTGAACTGAACTGAACTGGACTGGATTTCAACGGAAGAGAACAGGCCCTAATTACGTACGTGGTCAATAATGAACCTGCTTAAGTTTGTGTACTCGTAATTAAGTGTCTGATTAAGTACGTGGTTAATAATGAACCTGTTGAAGTATGTGTTATGTAATGCTATGCCTAATTAGATTTGTTATACGTTATTGTACTCGTTATTAAGTGTCTAATTAAGTTTGTGGTTTAGGAAGCTTGTGAAGTCTATGCCTAATTAGATTATGTTTATGTTAGACTGTAGTAATTAAGGTGCATGCTAATGAAGTTTTATGATTTGTAAGAATGTACTATGTATGGATCGTATGATGTAATGTATCTATATCTCAAATCTCAATTGTCCTTCTATCAAATACAAATTGAGATTTTAGTTTAAAATTTTAGATGTTAATAAGTGGACCAGCTATTTCAACTAATAGAATTGGTTGTCTATGTGGGGTACACATAAACTTACCATTTACGTGAGGTGTTGTACTTCCTATTTCGTAGCTCTCATTAAATACAAGAAATTTGGTCTCTAGCTATAGGACAAAATTTCACTTCATTCAAATGATTCAAACTCAATAACATGGGAAAAAAAAAGACAACATGGGTCAGAAAAGCACACCATATGTTTTAAGTTGCATAATTATGGTTAATTCTAGGACCCTGGGAGTAAGGTTAGTTCATGCTATGTTCGTAGGAATTTTTTTTTCAAAGTACCTTTGGATTAATCCACATAATGTGTAGGGGAATAAGGTTGATTCATATTCCATTGTATATATCAATTTTATTTTATGATTATTTTTTTAAAGGTGAGATGAAGGACTCTACTGAACCAACACCTCTCACAGGTTTAACCAGCCTAGCTCACAGGTCGCGCTTAAGAGTAGAGGGGGAAGGTAAGGGAATCCTCCTACTCCCAAGCAATTTGTAGTTAGTGGGGCACCTCTAAAAATGTATGTGTATCAATTGCTTTATAGCCTTATAGGAGACTTAGATTTAGTACAAACTTGTACAATATACGGTACATCAAACCATCAGTTGTAAAACTGCAATTAATACTAACTTTGGAACAGTTTAAATTAAAGGTGTGTGGTAATGTAGCCAACTATTTTTCTCAAAATTCATATCCCTATTCTAATTTTGTATATAAAACATCACTTTCTCCGTCTTCAAATTATTGTCATCACAAGTTTGGACGTACATATTAAGAGTAAATAGAGGATAATGTACATTTATTTATAGTTATACTGTTATAGTTAAGTGTAAAATAAGTAGAAGGACCTCACATTGTTCACATGAAATAGAGTAAATAGAGTGAGAGTGAGAGTGAGAGTGAGAGTGAGAGTGATATAGTGAGAGTGAGATAGTTAATGGTAGATGGAGTTCACATCACATGAGATAGATAGATGAGTTGGTAAGATAAAATTTTCATTTAAACCCTGTTTGATTTAATGTAAAATGTTTTCATAAAAAAATATTTTCAATTTCTTTTATTTTGCTTGGTTGTAAAGGGGGTGGTTAATAATCCGTAGAAAACATTTTTCTAACTAAATAAGGGAAGTCATATTTTCCTCCCCCCTCCATTCTCCTTATCTCCATTGTATTTTCTTCTCATCCATTCTTATATTATTTCCATATTCCTATTTTTAAGCTCTTTTAACTTTCCTTGTAAGACCAAACAAAGGAAAACTAATTTACAAATGTGGTTTTTCTCAAAAATATGTTTTCTATGAAACCTAATCTTTCAATGGAAATGTTTTACATCTAATCATTCAGGGTCATAACTCATAAGGTAAGGTTAAAATTAATTATTTCAGGATTGAGCAAAATACTTCGTAACTTACAAGACGCATATTTGAGGATGAAGGGACAAATTAGTAGAGTAATTAACTTTTGGCAATATTTGGTGTTGTTGAATGCACATGTTCTATTACGTCTCTCACACAAAAGCTCTTTGGCCTTGAATTGTGAGAATACTACTCTCATATGAATGCAACATGAGACTTTTTATACCTGGTACCATATATTCCACTTATAAAGAAGAGTCACAAGGGCTAGTAATGAAAATTGATCTCATAATCAAATCTTCTAAAGTCGGAGAGGAAATTCTAACCAATAAAATTATACTCCCTTACTCAAATTATGCCTACTATAACTGAACTATTCATTTATCCCGGTACCTAAACAGATGGAATATTTCTTTCCATAGGTGCAATTGCATCAATAAAAGGACGACACGCAATGCAAAAATAAGAAATGATCTTAAAGAAGAATTTGATTTTGTGGTACTATCCTTAAAATCTTTTTACAAAGGAAAAATAGAAAAAATCTAAAAAAAAATCTAAGGAAATAATAGATCTAGAAATGACGTGGCCAGCCCCCTATCTCCAATGGACTATCCTATTTTCATATTGTCCCTTTTTCCTTCACTTTTCTTTCCTCCGTGTCCTTTCTCTTTCATCCACGTCCTTCTACTTTGCTAAAATGCGCCTTTCACCCTTTCACTTCAATCTATTATACAAATCCTAAATTAATCTTAATCGTCCACGTACCCCATTATACTTGTAAGCATCACCCACTTGACCATTAAATAAATTTTGTATTGCAAATTGAAAAATAATTTAATAATAAAAATTTATTCTTATTAAGCTTAAGTAAGTACAGAAAAGTTCTTATGAGTATTAATATAAATATCGAGGTATATGAGTGCAGGTAAATATAACATAAACGAGCTATGAGTATTAATCATAGCTCCTTTATGTTTATTAAATACCTGGATCAATAGGACACAGTTGTACTGTAATTAGGGTGTTCATTTAACTTGATCATAGTCCAAAAACACGAGAACTGAATAAAATGAATTTAAACATCATCTTGAGCTCAACTAAAAGTGAATTTTTTTTTCTACCAGTAACATTCAATACTTACCTAATGGCTGCAATTCAAAATATATAAATTAGGCCATAAATAGTTCAATTTTTTTGGCTTCATTAAACAAAATTAATTTTATTTAAATGCAAATAAATGATACGTAAAATACAAATATATGTTAAAATTGTTAATACAATAAAAATACAGTCGCATTACATATTACCTCCGTTTCATATTAATTACAATAATCTGATAAAAATATAAGTTAAATTAATAAATTATCTATTAGTTGCAAATAATATGAGACGGAATTAATCCTAACAAAGTGATTGTCGAGTTGTCGTAATATAATTGGACGCCAATAGACAATTTATTTATTTTTGACAGGAGGATACTCTATTTGAACTTGATAATTGGAGAAGAAAGAGAAAATAAAAGCGAAAAAAGAAAAATTGTTTGGTCGGGGAAGAGGGCCCCACAACCTACTAACATACGCCGTGTAGGTCCCACTATCTCTCAATCTAACCGTCCATTCTCCATCAAAACTCAATCTAAGCCGTCCAATTTTGTTGGTTCTCAAATATCATGATTGATATTTATTTACCCTCTTCTTTCCCTCTCTCCTGAAAAAAACTCTGGAGAATTAGGTGATGATGAAAATGGCGTCTTCAATTAAAATCTTCACTGTTCCACTTTCTCTCTCCTCTGCTTTTAGCAATTCTGCTGCTCTAATGGAACTTCTATAGTTATGAATTAATTTCTTATTAGTACTCAAAATCAATTGAAATTTTCTTCCATTTTATGGCGAAAATCATGAGATAACAAAATTAGGGATTTTTTTTTTTTTTTTTTTTCGATTTTTGGTTTTAGGGTTTTATTTTTGGGGAAAATGGAGATTGATGAAGTTGGGCCTAGTAACGTGAAGAATACTACTGATCAGTTTATTGATCGAAGCAAAGTTAGGATTTTGTTGTGTGATAATGATTCAAAAAGCTCTCAAGAGGTTTTCTCTCTCCTTTGCAAGTGTTCTTATCAGGGTAATTTTATTTAATTTCATGTTTTCAGTGTTGTTTAAATCTTTTAATTGCTCTTTTTATTTAATTAATTGTACTTTTATTTTGGAAATATCTGTTAGATATTTATGTTGGATATTTTTCTATGATATTTTTAGTACTTTAAGATTGTCTAATTTACATAGGAAAATGATAAACCCGTTAGGGTCAGCTAAAAAAGGAAATATTATGGATAGATTAACATTAATTACACTAATTTGCGCGTGTTTTTGTCATGAATTTTCAACTTGGGCTATGTATATCATCACCCATTTACATATAGTCCTATACTATTCTAGTTGTAGAAATAGTTCTTATATTGTTCTGACCCCTCATAATTAAGGATTAGCAATGATTTCGATTTTTATGAAATCCTGTAGTAAATTATAATTGTATGATTGTACCTTTGAGATCTTTTTGAAGTGATTTTTTGGATGTTAGGAGATGTACGGAGTAAATTTTTTTACGGACATCTTAAAATAGTATATTTAATTATAATTTCTGGACGGATGTGGTACTTTTTACAGAAATTAGAGTACTGACATGAAAAAGGACAGTCATGTTAATGTTTGGTTAGGCAAAAAATGCTGTTGTGGGATTAGTTGTACTTTAAACTGATATTGTAATGATAGAGTGTTGAGAAGTCGTGCTGAATTATGGAAATTCGAGTTTGTGGAGTAATGTAAAGGTGATAAATGATGATAGGAAGGGTACTTCTATGATTGAAGGGTTGCAATAAGGTTTTAGGTTTCCCATTTAGTTAGTGGTTTTTGCGGATTTGAATTTTAAATATTGAAAGATGCTCGATGGATCAGAGATATGCTGAATGTTGGAAAACCGAGCTTGTGGAGTAATGTTAAGGTTATCAATTATGTGGTTAGATGAGACTGAATTTGGTGATAGGAGGGTACTTCATAAGATTGAGGGGTTGCAAAGGTGGTTATTGGTTCTAAGTTTCCCATTTAGTTCGTGGTTTGTGCGGATTTGAGTTTTTTCTATTGAAAGATCCTCAATGAATTGGAGATAGTTAAGGCTGTCAAGCTTCTGCTTAATCATGGTACTAAAAGAGTGTTCATACTTCATAGTTGGTTTAGCTGCATGTTTGTTTTTTTGGAAAGCTATATCATCTCACTCCTTGGGCTACTTAATGTTTGCACCTGACATGACCAAAAATTTCAATGATTACGGTGAGATATAAAGAAAGTTTATGCTGGGACTATCGGATAACTTGGTTCTTGTAATACCAAAATATATTACTGACGAGTGACTAAGGTGAGTGATGGTTTTTTTTTTTTTTTTTGTCATACCTTGTATGTAACTCACTAAATTCAGGGGAGGTTCTGTTTTGCACTGTAATTATCTGTTTCTCCTCTGTAAGCGGTTTGCATATGATGTATTGTTTTTGGAATACTTGTCATGTTTTTAGTTGATTTTTAATGTTATGAACAGTCAACCAGCTTTGGTCCTTCATGGACCTGCCATTGACTTGTGACTAATTTGACAAATTATGGAGGTGATATTTTTAGTAAAACGTCGTGTTCTAGCTGTCTCTCACTCTCTCTTATTGCCATCTCCCATCCATCTAGCTTCCAAGCCACCTTTTCTACATCCAATTCCTAAACCCATTCCTTTGGACTATCCCTTAACGGGAGGTCTAAGTAAGTAAAGGGTAGATTAAGGATGATGCACCTTGCAATCAAAGAAAGCTTATTCATAATATTTGGATGGTCATTAATACCGGTAATACTAGACTAAGACTTAAGAGTCCTATCAACAAATGTGGATTGCCTTTGTATTTGCTGACATGTCAAGTATCATCTGACGGAATTTGATAACTTGTCAAGCTACATGCCAATTCAGTATATTTATCTCTTTGTTTTACTTTTAATTAATTATTGTGAGGTAATGGTCTTGCATTTTTGCACTTTTTCCTTTTAATTTGTGTGGCTTCCATTCTTTAATGGAAGTAATTGTGTAGATGTGGCCCATGTGGGGAGGCCTAGTTTTCTTGTTTGCATATATTTAACGATATTCTGTCTTTTCACCAATGAATTTACTTGTTTCTATGCGTGTTTGTATGCTACAGTGACATCAGTCAAGTCTGCTAGACAGGTTGTTGATGCGCTTAATGCAGAGAGTTCTGACATTGATATTATACTTTCTGAGGTTGATCTTCCTACAAAAAAGGGGTTCAAGCTGTTAAAGTACATAATGCGGGACAAACAGTTGCAACGAATACCTGTGATTAGTATGTTTGCCGCTATTTCCATTTTTTTTGTTTGTAACTTAATTATAAATTTGTTATTTATTTTTATTCTTCATCTTTTTGTTAGTGATGTCAACACAAGATGAAGTTACTCTTGTTGTGAAGTGCTTGAGGCTGGGAGCAGCAGACTTCCTTGTGAAGCCATTACGGACGAATGAGCTGTTAAACTTGTGGACTCACATGTGGAGGAGGCGACGAATGGTAAGTGTCAAGTAGTTTACATGCCAAATTGCTTGTTAGTGATTTTGTGTGATCCTATGTAGTTACACCCTACAAATATATTTGAGATGAAATAATTGTTCTTTGCTTGTGAAATTTAGAAACCTCCGTCTGCTCATGCTTCATTTTCCAACTGAGGAATATTTTTTATCACTAAGAGACATCTAATTATTTGGGCTCCTTACTATATTCGCAGCTTGGCCTTGCGGAGAAGAATATCGTGAGTTATGACCTCGAAATAGCTGCGTCAGATCCCAGTGATGCTAATACTAACAGCACAACACTGTTCTCCGATGACACAGATGATAAGTCCCGGAGAAGTGTTAATCCAGAAATGAGCATTGCAATACAACAGGAGGAGGAGGTCAGTGTTTAGGCAGGCATAACATTTCACCTGAGATTTTTATTTGTGTGTTAAGAGGATTTTTACATGTACTCCTCTGCTTTTGTCCTTGATCAGGGCAAGCCATTTTTATCAGTTTGAGCTTTTCTTTATTCGTGCTTTGTTTTTGTTTAAATATCGTCCTATTAATTCTCAGTGCTTATTGAATATTTTCTTGCATGAAGTGTGAATTCCTAGAATACAATAAGAACTAGTTCTAACTAGTGATTGAGAAGCCTGGGAAGTCTCATTGGATAAATTTGTTTGGCATGTCCAACAATGTCAACTGTCAATAACAAATTATAATGTTGTATATGCAAGAAACACAAATGCGCACTGCAAGCTACTATTTGCAGCCTTTTAGTTTGTTTTTGTTTGGAGGATGGGAAGGATTATTGGGAACAACTGATTTTTTGGCCTCTATCTTGCAATTATGAAATGATTGTTGTGCTACCTTTCTGTAATGCATTAGATATAGGTTCTTTTGCGAGGTGCAAATTTATTCTGTCCCCTCTCCTGACAAAATGAAAAAAAAAATACCATGCTTGAAATTGCAAATACTAGTTTAACATACTATTTACGGAGTACCAAGCTACATCCTTTAGTGATTTTATGTACAAAAATTTATGTTGTTTTATTATAACACTGGATTAGAAGGAGAGGCCGAGAGGGGAGAATATGTACTGGGCATGAGACCTTGTGTGTGTAAATTTGAAGGGGGTTTGGTTTTTGGGGTTTGTGACTTAAATATGGTGGGTGAGGAAATGGACTTGGTCACTCATATTGGAACTTTGCTTTCTTTGGCACATAGTGACTGAAACAAGTTATGAACTTTAGTGGAATGGATCGGATATTTACCTTGGTTAATGACAAAGGTGGATGGTCACAATCCTGGATTTTACACTTTAGATGAGAATCTTGTAAAATGATGAAACTGACTGTTTATGGGTTCTTGATTGTTTATACGAAATATATTAATAATTTCTGATCAAAATAAAAATTCTGATCTAAGTGTTTGTGTAAGAGGGCTCTTCAATTTTCAAGTGAGTTTTTATTTGTAATTTCTTGTATAAGCGCAAATGTTACTGCCTAATCTAACTCTTTAATTTTGTCAATTCATCTTGAGTGTAAACACTTTATTCTTTTGGTGTTTTACATGTTCGGGGGTAGAGAGGATGGAAGCAGTCTATGTTTGCATTGTGACATGATTCAATTTTTGTTTTATATTTTATTTGACTCTAAGAATGGTGTGAATTAAATGTCTCCTCTTTAAATGAGAGAAAAACATTTTGGCATCAGGCTTGCAGGGTTATGTTATGGATATTTAGGAATGACATAATATTTATATGCTGTGAGTTGAAGTATTCTTGGCTTTGGTCTTGTGGCTTTTCTAGTTTTATGAAATGAATTTTATGTAATGTTGTTCATAAGTGACAAACTGTTCTTATGACTTGCATGGAGGACAAATTGTCCTCTCTGTGATTATTAAAAAAATTTCTATTTATGAATTTATTCATTTTGCATATATCTCTCTATTTCTCTCTCTCTCTCTGGGGGATTAATCTCCCTCCATTTTATAATGTTTAACTCACATGAAGTACTAATTCTCCTCTTTGTAATTATGCTTTGTCTATTTCATAATGTTTGACTCACTAATAGTAGACTCTTAGCTCCTAGAAAACTTGGAAATAGTAAGTGGGTTAAGTTAAAGTGTTAATAGCAAGAGAGTTGGAGTAACAAGGAGGGTTAATGTAAGAAAAAGTTGGTAACAGTAGGAGATAGTGAAGTGAGTGGAAATGTGTATATATTGTGGGGTAAGGGGGGGGGGGGGGGGGGTGGGGAGTAGATGTGAGATGAACTTTCTAAAACACAGCAAAACAGAATGTGAGTTGAACATTATGTAACGAAGGGTGTTAGGGAGTATGATATGCTTTTATTTTACCCTTGAAGCTCACATCTTGCCTCACTTCTTCCTTCTCCAGTTTACTGCTCCTGTTTTCCTCATTTTTTTCCCTCCTGTTGATGCAGTGTAACAAAGTCACTTCTGATGCTGTGCCTGCAAATATATTTGACTGTCGATCTGCTATACCAGCTCCAAGTGAGCGCCGGACAGGCAAGCTGCTTTGCATTTATATTTCTTTCTTTCTTTCTTTCTTAAGGTTATTTATGAGCTTTGTTTCCAATCTGGTTTTAGTTTAAATGTGCTGCTATTCTAAGTCTTGTAATTACTGACATTGAAATATGACTCCAGAACATATATAGAATCCCATGTGACTCGATTAAAACTTACTTCGTAGGTTTTTGTTTTTTTTCCCTTTCAGTGAACAGTGCTGTAGTTTCTGAATTACAGATATGCTGTTGGTCGTTCAAGTGAGTATTGTTTAATATAAAGGGGTTGAGAATTCGAAAACTAAATCAGATTTGTTACAGATGTACTTTTTTTTTTTTTTTTTTGTTTTTTGGTCAAGTGTGCAAGTCTTTTTTGTCATTTGTCTGCGGTGATCATCTTGAGAATCTTTATGTTTGGTCAGGTTTTGTGCCATTTTCCAAAAAGAGTGAGCCATTTTTGAGAAAGAGTGACCTTTTTCCTAAGAAGAGTGAGCTGAAGATTGGTGAATGTTCTGCATTCTTCACTTACGTCAAATCCGGCGCAGTTGAGAGCAATTGTCGAACAATTGTTGATGTTGAAGCTAATGCTGCTCAAGCTTCCAGACCAGATGATAAAACAGATACTTGGAATGGGCATGTAATCAATGGCAGTATGAGATGTGAAAATGTTGACGTGTGGGAAAATAACTCACATGGAGAAGACTTCCCCAGCAGTACTAGTGTACCTGATTCCACTTCCATGGAAAGGTCGTGCACCCCTCCTGTAACTATGGAATTAATGCGAAATAAATCTAACGATGAAGGCTTGTCCGAGGTGCACATGCAGCCGAAAAATGGGATGCAGTTTGATACCTCGACTTTGGCAGCACATACTGCTTATCCTTACTTCATGCCCGGAGTCATGAACCAGTTTATGATGCCATCATCAACACATACACAACAGAAGGATCTTCAAAATCATGGGCAATCAACTATGATGCCTCATTATAACCACCTTTCACATTGTCCATCGCATGTACCTGGGATGACACCATTTTCTTATTACCCAATGAGTGTATGCTTGCCACAGGGTCAGTCACCTGCTAACCACCAAGTGACATCATTTGGTAATTTACCTTCTAGTGAAACAAAATTAAGCAAAGTTGACAGGAGAGAGGCAGCTCTGATCAAATTTAGGCAGAAAAGGAAGGAGCGGTGTTTTGATAAAAAAATAAGGTATGTGAATCGCAAAAAGCTTGCTGAGAGAAGGCCACGTGTACGTGGGCAGTTCGTGAGGAAGGTGAATGGCGTGACTGTAGATCTTAATGGAGATCCATCTCCTGACCTTTATGAGGAAGATGAAGAGGATCCTAATTCATCTCCAGAAGATGACACTTCTTGACTACATATTTGAGGAAAACCATTTTTCTGATGGATCACTGCTGTTGCCGCCATAATTGTTTTTTTCCAAATCTGTCTGAGCTCCATTTTTCATGTCCTTAACGAAAAAATATGGCATGGATTTGTTATTGCTCTCTAGAGCTTGCAGGCCTGTACCTTCGACTTTGTAAGCATCTCTGTTGTGGGGTGATTTATGCAATCATGGGAAATTTTCATCTCCAACATCTTCAGTCCCATGAAGCTCCTTTTAGAGGGAGCTGCCTGAAGCTTTCATCTGGATGGGGTGGTTCACAAGGCATTTATATGGATCATCTTTATCCTTCATTCTGCAAGTGCTGCCGCGTGAAGTTGGGAATCCAACTTTATTGGTTAAATGAAGGGTTTTTCTTTATTTATTTTTCCTTCATGTTTTACCCATTATTGTAAAGAGGCGCATAGTGATCAGATGTATCTATAGAAAAGCTGAAGAATTTAACTTCATTCTTATCATGTCATAATTGTTGTGAAACCTGTTAATTTCAGTCTATGTTTATACTTAAATCAGGTGGTGCCTTCTTGATGTGCATCTTACTTGTGCAGGGCGTGGCCTGCCAGAGAACTTGGAGATCTGCTTGACTCTATTTAGTTGGTTTGTAATTGCACCTCAACCGCATTTGTATATCCTTTCTCTCTTTTCAGGCTAGTTGAAATGCACACCGTTATCTACTATCTTTAATTAACCATCTTGGTTCAGTACATCTTTAAGGTCTCAAAACAGGACCTGTGGAAGTTATCCTCTATACTTGATAAGCTTGCCTTTGGGCAAATTCTTACCCTCGCTTAGAACAACATATATAGTCTTATGTTCGATAAAGGATAGTTTGTTTGATTTGTTATGTTTTTGTTTTTCATTTTGACAGGAAAATTAGTCTTGGTTAAAATAGTAGTCTAGGTTAATTTAAGCATTCCGTAATTAATAGATATCAACTGAAAAAATTTTATTAGCTCCCTTTCTTTGATGAGTTATACATGACAAAGAAATAAGATTAACACGTTCATTTAGGCTATCCTGATATTAATTCTTAAAGTTGTTAGCAGAACCATATTAGCTCAAATAAGATTAACACATATCTATGTAATTTTTCACATGTTCTCCTCCCATGTTAATTTCAGTTTGACACAGGAAGTATATATTCATCTTTGGATTTCTGCGTAGTCTAATGACTTCGACCTTGAGGCAATTAACCAAATAAGTATGTTTAGAAAAATAAATTACAGTAAAACAAAGTTGAAGTACTTGAAGTATTTGTTAACTCCAAAACAAAAATTTCAAGTGCAAACCTTTACACAATAGCTGATGATTGACAAAGATGGGACTTAAGGGCAAACATTGACACACCAGGCTATATTAAACTTGGTCAAAAGAATGTGAAGTGGCATAACATAATATGAATTGACGAACAAAGAAAATTAGCAACAGCAAAACGATACAATGATTAATCACACTGAAGATCATGGACATCAGACTGCCAACAAGTCGAGTTGCCAAAAACTATATATCTTTGAAGACATAGTTGACAAACTAATGGATCAACTTGAAGTAGATGATCAACACAACCACAAGGACCAGTACTGCGATGATAGTACCAATAATCCATTTGTTCCGGTTCATTCTCCTTGACATTGCAGTCAGAATTTTCTTGCTTCTGCCAACATTCTCGTCAACGCCATGAAGCTGGGTACAATAATTAGCAGAAAATTTGATTAGCAAACAGGCTCGACAAGAACCTCAAAATGAATGCAAAATCTGAAGCAATGTTTAGGGGTTTCCAAGGAAATAAAAAAGATACATGTCACTGAAAAGGAAGCACTGCTTACTGTATTATGAGCATGCAAAAGTGACTGGCGTTGTGAATGCAAATCTTCAAGTATAGAAACCCCAATAGCTTCAGTTTCCTGCATGGTCATTCTGCTCTGCCTGACTCTATCAGTGGACTGATTCAATCTCTCTGTTGAAATCAATAGCCGCCCTCTTTGATCAGCAGAAGCCTGTACCGCGTATAAACAAACACAAAAAGGTTAAATGATCAGCAAGATTCATATAAGCAATCACGTTTAATAATATATATACATTATAATTTACAAACAATTCACAAGTTTCTCTTAAATTTTTGAATGAAAAAACATATAATAAGTCAAGTAATTGATTAGAGTTGTTCGCCATACAGATAATAAGATAGGTTATAATAAACAAATTATACAACACTAACCATCAGCGCATCAGCCATGCCAGATTCCAGTAACGCATCTCGGGCAGCTTGACTGTCTGTAGAAGAGAGTCTTTTGATCTCAGATTTCAGGTTGCTTAGGTCATTTTTATACTCTCTAAGCTTGGTTAGTACCATAGCTTTCACATTCGGCTGCAATGCTCTTGCCTCCAGGTCCATTTTCCGGATCTGAATACGTTAAAAGAACAAACACATTTGTAACCACAACTTGCAAAGATATGACCTAAGATTAATGTTGATCAAGAAAAATTGCAACAGAAAAGATCTTATACAATACCAGTGCTTCTGCTTCCTCCAACCCACTTTTAATTTCAGAGACTTTCTGTTTCTTCTGTTCTGCAAAGCAGCACTGGATAAATTAGAAAACAAAAAAAGAAAATAGCCACACCAACGAATTATGATTCAATTAAAATAATATGATTAGCAAAGAGAAGTGTCATACAACATCTTGAGGAATGTAAAAGTTTGTTTTAATTAATGTAAAGCAGTAGATAATTCTGTCTAAGTATGCAGACTTGCAGAGGTTTTCAGGTTGCGAAGCTCCAGCCTCCAACTACACTCACTAGTCAAAGTGAAATCAAAATTTGTCTAGTAGAGACTGCTATCAAGTTGCCAGATGAGGAAAACAGTTTGCAGAAAAACAATGGATATATCTCTAAAAAAAAGATTAAATTCCGTCCTCGGATCATTGGATCAAAAATGTCAAAATAATGCATCTTAATAAACTATACTTTATGTCCCATGAAAAAAAGTTGACCAATAACCTTCCAATCATCCAACTACTCCAACAGAAACAAAATCTTGATATTTGTTGTCGCTGGGGTAAGCTTGCGGATGGGCTTCCCCAGCTTGACTTACCCACACCCCTGTGACACTGAGGAATACGTATCCCCTAAAATTGTATTTTACATCATTATTAACTCCAAGCTCTCTATATTAGAACTAAAAAGTGCTCCCATCACTCAGTACTTTCCATCAAGAAATATACATCAAGGATCAAATTGATTGTAACACAGAAAACATAGTCCTTTTCTCAAATAACACCATAAATACCCCCTTACTTTGGTATGTAGAACCAATGAAACTTGTTTCTTCAAATGTTTATGCCACCAGATAAACAGGTGGGTCAAGTCTTGATCAAAACAGACCAAATAAAAATTAGATCCCTAGATGCAAGTTTGGAGGATTTTGAAGCGCACAAGCACCAAGAAAAAGGGTTTATTATTCGCTCTGGAATCCTTAAAAAATAAGCATAAAGACTCACACGATAATAAATACAATTACCCTTAAATTGGCAAGCTCAATAGAAACCTGTAGAATTTATCTCTAAAACAATTGAAACATTAGAACTCCTAAGGAAATACTTACCATACTACTAATACCATTTCTCAAAACCCAAAAACAACTTGAAATCACTAAGTATACCCATCACAGCTTTGATATACAAGATAATTAAAATCTCATTAAGATATGTAATTTTGAGTAGACCCTTTGCTCCTGCAGTCCTGCATCCCACCTATAGGAAAGTCCTACCAACATCACCTCTTATTCTCCCGAAGCTAAAGGGGTCAATATGCCCACTTTCCCCAGCCCCAGGCCAACTATGATAAACAAGCAAGCAAAGCTAGCAAAACAACTTCAACCGAAAAAATGGCCATGCTAAGAATGATGATAGATTCAATAATTAGGAGTATTGTCTTCCACACTCGAGTATTCGATATTCCTCAACTTATGAGTCCTTTCTGAAAAAGGGAGGGTATACAATGCTGCCATGATCAATTCCTATTCTAACGATTTCGACCCAACTCCCCTCCAAATCATCTGAGTTCAATCAACCTCTAGGAATTAACCCAAGACTATTATTCCAAATTGTGAAATCATAAACCATTTAATCATTCAAACTATTTCTTTTCACCCACTTAATTATAACTGAAACCCTCATTCTACATAAACAAAGAATTTGCCGCCATTATAAAACAAATTGATTCAGCAAAACAACAAAGAAATTCAGAAAATTGGGAATCACCTCCATTGAGAGCAGCAGCAGCAGAACATTTCCGAGTCAAATTCGCTGAAGTTTCACAATATTGACGCTCGTACCCTTCAAAAACCTGACTCATTTTTCCGAATTTCTTCTTTGATGACTAATTCTGGAATTCGTTCGCTCTCTAACCTAATTCCAACAAAATAAAGGGAAATTTAATGAACATCAAATTCAATTTGTAATGAAAACCCTAGATTAATCAATTGGGTTCAATCAAAGAGAAAATTAACTAAATAATTAGGGGGAAAGAAGACGGTTACCGGAAAATTGATCGGAAATTGATGCCGGTGATCGAAGGTTGTAATTTGATTTTTCGAAAAGCAGAGATCCGAGAATTTGCAGCAATTATTTAGTATTGGGGATGATCTTGGCAATGGCAAAAATGTAACTTTTTCAACACTGTTTTAAACAAAGGAACTTTCTTTATCTTGTTTTATGATCGACAGCTATTTTGTTTTAGAGTATTTGTATGATTTATGCGGTCTTAAAGATTAACTACTGAATACCGAGTATTGTTTTGTTTTCTTTGGGTGTGCACGGTGTAGTGAGTATCGTGCACATGTAGATGTGTTCATACCCTCCTCGGCTTCTAGTTTCGGTTGTGATCCGAATATTGAACTAGATGATATGAATAAAAAGGGTGGTTTAAGTGCGTTTAGGTTAAGAAATCCGTATTTTAGAAGTGAAATATACTTGGTTATTTATAAATTCTCAAGCTTGTGCTATATGTCGGTCTACGTAGGTATCTTGTCAAGTGGGTGGTAAGTGTCCACATGGCTGGAAGTAGGTCTTCACGTGGCTGGAGAAATAGGCTGATATGGGTAATGAGCATGTATTGGAAATGACCCAGATGTAAAGGCTCGACCCAGCTTACCTGATCGGCTGATCCATATCGATATTGGTATCATTCCGCACACCTCCATGTTTCACAAACATAGAGACATTCCTATGAACTATCCACATTTTGGTTAAGAAGACATGAATCGCCATTATTTATAATGGTTACTGATACCATGTCAAACCTTTTAGTTAACACCTACCTATATTAACACATATACCCTTGATAAGCATTTTATAAATTCTCTAATTATTGGTCAAATAGCCCAACAATATTTCCTATAAGTTATATTTTCACCATGCTCTCAAGTGTAGGATATGATTTTTTTTATTGTGATATGAGTCATATGACTAACCAATACTAGTATATACTAGAGGTTAAACATGGGCAACGGGCCGTGCCGCGGTGGGGGCCGTGCCGTGCCGTGCCTGAAATTGGCACACCCCAGCCCACGGCACGGTACTGCCCACGTGCCTTGCGGGCCGTGCCGTGCCGGGCCGCGGGCCAAATCGTGCCACCCTTTTTAATTTTTATTATTATTATTATTTTTTTAATAAATGAAAAAAAAAACGAATTAAACGATATATATATTTTTAGTACAACTTAATATATGTGATTAATTTATGTTTATGTTTATGTTAATATAATTTGTTTACAATTTTTGAACAACTTTATTTTAATTTAGGTTATATAAATTATTTATCTAATTAATAATTATGATTAAGTTTATATAAACAAATAAAAACAATTTTATTAATTTAGCAAAAAACAACAATGCATATAATAAAAATAAGGAAAAATACACTTTAATAATCCCAACTATGGACGATTTACCTACAATAATCCCAACTAATGTTTATTCTACAATAATCCCAACTATTTTGTTAGTTTTCCTCCAGCAGTCCCAAAAACCGGTTACCTGCTGAAATGGTAAACTTTTTTTTTTAGTTTTTTAAATGCCACATGTCAGCACATGATTGGCTTCATTTAAATTTTTTTTTTTTTAAAAAAAGAAAAAAATAGCAAAAATAATCCCAGCCACCCCTCCTCCCTTCAACCACCTTACACCCACCACGAAACATGGAAGCTCCACCCCAATTCTTCTCCCAACACCGCAGCTCCGCCGCCACCCACCGTCGTCTACCCATTCCGACCAATCGTAGCCTCACACTGCCGCTCCATGCCTCTACCGCTCCCCTTCCTTCTTCCTCCTCCAACCTAAAAAACCACCAGTCACCCAAAATCGCAAACCCGCCCCACCAACTACCCCTTCACTCCCAAATTCGAGTGGTTTCCGGCGAGGCGTCGCGGTTTCAAGCTCCAATCAGTTCACGGGTTAGGGTTTCGGGGCGATTTGGGGCTGCTGGTGGTTTCACGGGCAAGGGCGGCTGGTCGTGAGTGCTGCTGGTGCGATTTAGGTGGTGTTTCGGGGGTGCGGCTGGTCGTGGTGTTTCGGGGGTGCGGCTGGTCGTGGTGTTCCGGGGGTGCGGTTGGTCGTGGTTAGGGCTGGAGATGGTGGTTGGGCGGCAGGAGGAGGTGGTGGTTAGGGTTGGCTGCTAGATTTTTTTTTTTGGTTTTCTTTTTTTTTTTTTTTTTTTTGGTTTTCTTTTTTTTTTGTATATTTTTTATTTTTTTTTGGGAACCAATCACACGCTGACACGTGTCAAACAACCTACAATAATAGGTTGTTGACTTTTGTTGACCGGTTTGGGACTGCTGGAGGAAAACTGACCCAATAGTTGGGATTATTGTAGAATAAACGTTAGTTGGGATTATTGTAGGTAAATCGCCCATAGTTGGGATTATTAAAGTGTATTTTTCCTAAAAAAAATACGAGTACGATAATCCGAAAACACAAAAAATTGAAAAATAACTTATTTTATTATATGACGGTAGCCGGTACGAATGTACGATAATTTAATAATACAAAATAATTAATGATAATTAAAAATCGTACAATAGTGTACAATAGTGTCGTGCCGTGCCGTGCCTGGTGCCGTGCCGGCGGCACGTAGCACGGCGTGCCCATGTTTACTAGAGGTGATAAAAAAAAAATCAGGGCGTGCTAGGCCTTAGCATCATATCTCATGCCCAAATTTGCAAAAGTAATAGGGCTTGTCAAGCCAAAGTAGACTTTCAATCTTTTTTAAGCCGGGTTCGAATTTTTAAATAAAAATGCATTTTTAAATTTATCCAAACCCGCCCTATTTTTAGTCGGATCGGGCCGGGGCCGATGTTGATCCACTCTAACACACATGCTCATTTTATTAGAGTATCATCAACCCAGTTTTCTCTTCTTACAAATTACAATCTTCCAGAAGTCCAATTCTTCATAACTTGAAATGGTCATCATCCATCTCTAACATAAATACGAAGTACATAATTAGAGATTTAGAGCTATCTCGTATATCATCAAATTCTTAATTGCAAAGTTCCTGCTCTTCTCAAATTCGACCCATCAAACCTCAGATAATCACGTTATTTTCATTTCAGCTCCAAATTCAATCTCGTATAATTGTAAAAACATGCGATTTTTATTGTAATTTATGCCAACCAATCTTCAGCAATAATTTGGAATGTGAGGTCTTTTTACTCTAATGCCTGAATTTGCGTATATTTCTGTTGCTCACCAAGTGTTCGATGAATTGCGTAAGAGAACGTAATGCTAAAAAGAATATATACCCAGAAGCTGAAAGGCTTTCGTTTTCCTCTGTATACCACATTGGTAACACCTCCTCCTACTACTGCTCTACAAAAGCTTCCTGGGTTTCAAGAGCTATGCAGCCTTGTTTCGACTCCTATCGGTGGCCTAAATGAATTGGAATTGAGTCTTGAGAAATGTGAAGTAAACATAACCCCTTCAATTGTAGTGGAAGTGGTGAATCATTGTAAAGAGGAAGCATCCACGAGGCGGTTGCTTCGTTTCTTCACATGGTCATGCAAGAGTTTGGGTTCGGCTTTGGGGGATAAGGACTATAACCATGCCATTCGGGTTTTTGCTGAGAAGAAGGATCATAGGGCAGTTGATATTTTGCTGGCAGATCTTTGTAAGGATCAGAGGGTTTTGGAAGCTCAGACTTTCGGAACTGTGGCTGAAATATTTGTTAGGATGGGGAGAGAAGATGATGCATTGGGCATCTTTAAAAATCTGGACCTGTTCAAGTGTCCACAGGACAGAATCACTGTCACTGCTATTGTAAACGCGCTTTGTGCAAAAGGGCATGCAAGAAGGGCAGAAGGGGTTGTGTATCATCACAAGGATAAGATATCCGGTGCAGAGTCTTGTGTTTATAGGAGTATATTATATGGTTGGTCTGTGCAGGGAAATGTCAAGGAGACTCGCAGACTTCTCCAGGAGATGAAGTCGAAGAAAATTACTCTGGATCTTTATTGCTTCAACACGTACCTAAGGTGCCTTTGTGAGCATAAACTTAAGAAAAACCCGTCTGGGCTTGTGCCAGAAGCTCTTAACGTGTTCATGGAAATGAAAACATACAAGATCGTTCCAAATTCAATAAGTTACAATGTGTTGCTTTCTTGTTTGGGTAGAACAAGAAGAGTAAAGGAGTCTCTCAGAATCTTTGATTTGATGAGGAAATCAGGCTGTGCTCCTGATTGGGTGACCTATTATCTTATAATTCGGGTGTTATACTTGACAGGAAGGTTTGGAAAAGGTAATCAGATACTGGAATTGATGGAAGAAGATGGGCTCGAGCCACCAGCAAAGTTTTATCATGACCTAGTTGGTGTTCTTTGTGGGGTTGAGAGAGTAAACTATGCATTGGAGCTGTTTGGTCGCATGAAGAAAAGCTCAGCTAGTGATTATGGTCCGGTGTATGATGTTTTGATTCCAAAATTCTGTAAGTGTGGTGAATTTGACAAGGGCAAAGAGCTTTGGGATGAGGCAGAGAGAATGGGTATTGCTCTACAATGCTCAAGAGATGTGTTGGATCCTTCAATAAACGAGGTTTTTCCGCCCAAGAGGAAGGAGCACTCTCTGAAAGTCAAGGATACATCAATACTAAATACTAGAATTACCAAGGGCAAACGTCCTTTACAGATCACAAAGAAGCCAAAATTTCATAACAAGAGAAGGCAGAAAAAGAAAAAGCCTAAGAAGAAAGCAGCATCAACTTGATTTGGTTCATATGATAAACTTCATTTGTTTTCTGTTTCTACCAGTATCTGACCTAGTACAATATTTATCTGACAGAAAATTAGCCTTCTTAAGCTGTATGTTTCATGTTGATTCAAAATTAGAAATAATGCTCGTTACAAAATCCAGAAGGGTTTACTATGGATTGAGATATTAATAAATTCTACATTAAGACAAATTGTTACTGGCTACCTCCTATTGCGGAAAAACTCGGAATTCGAAAAGCCTTCTTCTCCATATTAGGTCCAAGAATGCTTACAATCTTAGGTCCATTAAGTCAGGATAATGGTCCTGCTGCTGATTCACTTACCAATGCTGAGTTTCTAACTACCCCTCCACCATGGATCCCTTTTCCGAAAAGCACCGTCTACTTTCTACCTTATGAAGCAAGGATATTTCTCAAGAACTTAACAGCAAAGACTTCTTCAGGTGTTTCTGATTTATTCCGTTTTAAGACTGTCTGTTACAGCAGTGATTTGGTCGTTGTACGCGGTTGCTTGGAGCTCGAAGCTGAATACCTTCAACTTGTAGATAAACTTATTGCTGAGAAACCAGTGCTTCCTGTGGGGTTGCTACCACCCTCTATGGAGGTAAGCCCAGAAGATGATGTGCATAACTCGATTTTTGGTTGGCTAGAGAATCAAAGAAGTGGTTCAGTAGTGTATGTAGCCCTAGGGAGTGAGTTTGAACCAAGTCAAGAACAGCTAACTGAATTAGCGATTGGTTTGGAGCTATCTAACTTGCCTTTCCTTTGGGCATTTAGGAGATCAATTGGTTCTTCTGCAGACCTGCCTGACGGTTTTGTTGAGCGTACTCAAGACCGTGGGTTGGTTTGGACGAGCTGGGCACCTCAGCTCAAAATACTGCAACATGATTCAGTGGGAGGGTTCTTGACACATGCTGGGTTAAGCTCTATCGTCAAGACACTTGTGTTCGGAAAGCCATCAATAATGCTGCCATTGATGCTGGATCAAGGGATAAATGCAAGATTTATGGAGGAGATAAGAGTTGGAATAGAAATACCAAGGAATAAGGAAGATGGATCATTTAGTAGAAGCTCAGTGGCTCAGTCGCTTGTATTGGTGCTCCAGGATGAAGCTGGTAAGACGTACAGAAATGAGGCTAAGAAATATAGTCCAGTAATTGCTGATGAAGGCTTACAAAATCAGTATATAGATAAATTTATTGATCATCTTTATGACTACAAATCTGAAACATAGCAATCAATAAATTTGCTTGTCGATTTGTATTAGGCTCATATTTCTTAGCACAAGAATGAAGTGTAATCTTTTATTTCCTCCTTTCATTTTAATTGAAGGCTTGAAGCGGTTGCATTTTACACTCTGTTAGTATTGTATCTAGCATTATCAAAACCATGGTAATGGTGAATAATAATCATGATTTCTCAACTTAATATTTCAAACATACATACACTGTAATCATACAGTAACAGAAATCAACAAGTATACTCAGAAAGAGTGGTGAATTATTTGGACTCCTTTAACATAAAAATGTGATATACTTGAACTGATAACAGGGCAAAACCTGATAACTCAACGCGTAAATGAGTTTGTCTTATGTTATTGCCAAATAATTTGCTGCAACTTAAGGACTTCTTGTCTTTGCTCTGGAGGCAAAAGATTGATCTGCTGCGGCGTGAGACTCATAACTTGCTGAAGCAATTGCTGCTCGACCTCAGATATTAACAGCAAATTCAAACACATATTACTAGGTGCAAACTTCAAAATTTCTTTAGCTGAATGCCAGAATCATAAAGGAGACAAGTTGCATCTCCAATGTTCTTCTGCAATTGAATCAACCGAATAAAATCTGAAATTCATGCATCTCATAAGACAGTGATAAACAAAAACTAAGAATTGAACGTCAGGAGGCTAGTTTGGTATATTACTCCCTCCATATTTTAACAAGTGCTCCATTTCTCTTGAGCATGTAAGGTGATGCAAATCTTTAACCAATAATATCTTTAATTATCAATTCCATGTTAATGGTGAAGAATAATCATAATTTCTCAACTAAATCTTTCAAACATACATACATTGTAATCATACAGTAACAGAAATCAACAGGTATACTCAGAAAAATTGGTGAATTAATAGGACCCTAAAATAAACATGAACCTATCAATAGTATGTACTTGAACTGATAACAGGAAACAACCCAATAACTCACCCGTAAATGAGTCTATGTTATTGCCGAATCATCTGTTGCAAACTGATAAGCTAACAATCATGATTTTCTAGCAAATTTGTAATTATTGCCGCCAAAAAGAGTTTCTTGTTCATAGTTATCATGATATTGTTCCATTTTCAAATTTGGATTTGTCCAAATTTGCTTCATATCATAAATGACAACAGAGGATCACTGTTTTATTCTCACAAACAATATTTTTCTCATCAAGGTTCACAATCATCAAAACTTAATAAACATACTACTTACTATGGATAGGAGCAAATAAAATGGGACGAAGGCAGCAGTTTACAGGTCACAAATCGGCAACTACAGCATCACATGTTAAACACATTGACCTGTCATCATCTGACTTTTAATTCTACAAACGTAGTAATTTAGTATGGTTGTTAATATGGTGAGCCTGGTAGCACCACTTCCACATGCGTTATGCATTTATATGTGTAGTCCTTTTGTATACATAATGCTTGTTAGTTAGGCAATACCATGAAAGCAAAGTCCGGAACGTATGGACGATAATACTCCAGTTTGGATCCTACTTTAGATTGCAAGTAATTATCTCAACTACTCTTTAGAATTATCCCATAAGAGAATTGTTAGTTTTCAAAGTTTTTGTCTGCAAAGTTGATGAGATAGAAAGATTGTGAGTTCAAAACAGTGTATGTGAGAGTAAATGAGTAGTGATCTGACCTATATGCTATTTATGATATGAAACAAACTCAACGGACATCTAAAAGGGAAATATGGTGCAATGCCAAAGAATGCATAGTATTAATATTGCCAACCTAGAGAAATGAAAGTACACAGTACAATATATACTAACAACCAAACTCTCTCAATTATTTAGGGTGTATAAAGTTTAAACACAGAACAACAAGCATTACAGTATTCTTTGCCTAAAAACAACCCAGCAATACAGCATTCATATCTCTTTCAAAAACCATGGAAAATACCAAAAAGCTCAACATAGTTATGTTTCCATGGCTAGCATTTGGTCACATATTACCTTTCCTAGAGCTCTCCAAACGCTTAGCTACAAAGGGACATCACATTTTCTTTGTTTCAACCCCTCGAAACCTCAAACGTCTTCCAAAAATCTCTGAAAACTTAGCCCATTTGATCACTCTAGTCCCTCTTCCGTTGCCTCAAGTTGAAAACCTACCACCAAATGCTGAAGCAACCACCGACGTAGGCTTTAGTATGGGATTTGATCTCCTAAAGAAGGCCTATGACGGTTTACAAGATCCTATGAAAATTTTTCTAGAAACTTCTGCCGCTACTTATCCATTTGACTGGATTATCTATGATTTTAGTTGTTACTGGCTACCACCTATTGCTGAAAAACTCGGCATTCGAAAAGTATTCTTCTCCATATTTGGTGCAAGGATACTTACAATGATAGGTCCAATATTTCAGGATAATGGTACTGCTGATGAATTCTTTACCAATGCTGAATTTCTAACTAGTCCTCCACCATGGATCCCCTTTTCGAAAAGCACCGTCTACTTTCTGCCTTACGAAGCAAGGATTTTTCACACACACACAACAATAAAAACTTCTTCAGGTGTTAACGATTTTTTTCGTTTTCAGACTGCTTTTAACAGCAGTGATTTGATCGCTGTACGTGGCTGCTTCGAGCTAGAAGGTGAATACCTTCAACTTTTAGATAAACTTGTTGCAGAGAAGACAGTGTTACCTGTAGGGTTGCTACTACCTTCTATGGAGGAAAGCAGCGAAAATGAGGATGCACAGAACTCAATCTTCGGTTGGCTTGAGAAACAAAGAAGTGGTTCAGTGGTGTATGTAGCTCTAGGGAGTGAGGTTGAAGTAAGTCAAGAACAGCTCACCGAGTTGGCACTTGGTTTGGAGCTATCTAAGTTGCCTTTCTTATGGGCACTTCGGAGATCAGTTGGTTCTTCTGTGGAATTGCCTGATGGGTTTGTGGAGCGTACTCGAGATCGTGGGTTGGTTTGGACGAGCTGGGCACCTCAGCTCAAAATACTGCAACATGATTCAGTGGGAGGGTTCTTGACACATGCTGGGTTTAGCTCTACCATCGAGACACTTATGTTCGGAAAGCCATCAATAATGCTTCCATTGATGCTGGATCAAGGGATAAATGCAAGATTTTTGGAGGAGAAAAGAGTTGGAATAGAAATACCAAGGAATAAAGAAGATGGGTCATTTACTAGAAACTCAGTGGCTCAGTCACTTGCATTGGTGCTCCAGGATGAAGCTGGTAAGATGTACAGAAATGAAGCTAAGAAATATAGTCCAATTATTGCTAATGAAAGCTTGCACGACAAATATATAGATGAACTTATTGATCATCTTTATGACTACAAATCTGAAACATAACGATTAGCGATCAATTAATTCGCTCGCAGATCTATGTTAAGGTCAAATGTAGTCTTTTATTTCTTCAATTTACTAATTTTATTTGATGTATTTGCTTATTTATCTTTGTTAAGGTCATACTTTTCAATAAAACAATAAAATACACTCTTTCCTTTGTTTATTTTTAGTTAAAACGTTTCGCCCCTGCAGTATGTTAGAGCTTAAAACTTGAGTGAGGTTATCAAGAGTCTTGAAAGCTAGAGCTTAATCTTGAGCTAAACTGGTAGCCAAGAGTTCAAAATTGAAGCAAACTTTAGGCTTCATTTTAAATTGGAAAAAGGTCAATAGAAAGTCCTATAGCTAAGCAAAACTAGTAAAACAATCTTCATCAAAGACTAACATGGATCACATAAGTTACATTAGCCATATATTTTACCATTACTTGTATAATTGGGCAAAACCTGAAAACCCACATGTAGATTAGTCCAAGTCATTGCCGAAGCATCTGCTGCAACTGAAGGACTTGATGCCTTTGCTCTGGAGGCAAAAGATTAATCTGCTCTGGCGTGAGACTCATAACTTGCTGAAGCAATTGCTGCTCTACCTCAGGGGTTAACTGCAAAACCAAACATGATTTACTAGGTGCTAGCTTCAAGAATTTACAGGTTAATGCTAAAATCAACAACTTTGGTAGCTGTAAAATGCATAGGTTGCAACTTGCAAATGACTTACTGGAGGTGGACGAGGAGGCTGATTGCCAACAGGCTGTGGTCCTGGACCCAAAGATGGTGCAGGAAGCTGTGCCCCAGACGTGTTTTCACGAGAAACAGGTGGCCAAGACGATGGCCTTTCCATCTGCATTTTGTTAGCGCTCTGGTGATTAAAGTCAATGTTCATATGTGAGCCTCCTGACTGGGGAAAAAAAAAACAAATAAAGAGGTTTAATAATACAGAGCCACTTTGACCTAAACTCAGTACAGAATTTTTTACTACTTTAAAAGGTTATCTAGGGAAAAGTGAAAGCTGCTCATCAAGGCAAATCAGTCAAGCAGCTGACAATGTAAATCGAACGTCTAAATATTTTCTACACAAATTGACAAACAGGCAAGTTTTACAATTTTAGAAAGATTAAGCTCAGACGGGTTGCATGATTGTGTCAGATGCTCAGATTAGAATGTTCTCAGGCAACAACATATTCGAATTTTTTTAAAAAAAAAAAAAAAATCTAAACCTAAGTTGGCAAAAAAAAAAAAAAAAAAAAGTCTATATAAAGGGCAAAACAGTATATTGGATTGATGTTCTTCATTAACCCAAGAAGAAAAGATAATTATAAAGAAAGCTTGAAAGGAAATATAAAATATCAGCAGAAGGAATGCATCACTTATTATACATATATCTCTTTGCTTACTATTTATTCTTTCAACATCAAATCAGTCCAAAAAAAAATTAGACTAGATCCCACATGATTATATCAAACCCGGGGTTTCTATTCTTTATTTACTGTTAGGATGATGGTTCACATAAGTAGATACTCCTACAACTGTCCCCTCAGCCCCAAAATATATCTTCAAACAATCTATCTCTGCTTTCATCTATAACCGCAGCCTTTAATCGTGTCACCACCCTCGCTGTAGCCGTCTTTGTTGCATTTACTGCAACTTCTAAGTGAATTCCAATTCCACGCCTTCTCTCAACAAATGGCAAGTGTATCACTTACTGAAAAGTATTCGCTCTCAAGTTCCAAATATTGAATATCAAAGGGCCTAGGCCTTAACATTGATGTTCAGATTAGACCACTGAGGAATGATATGACCATCAAACAGAAATATTTCATTTACCAGCAAGAGAGAGAAAAAGGCATGCACACTTGGCCTCATTTTCACAGGTCTACTTATTTGGCCTTAAGAGGTGGTGTTGGGAGTTAAATAGGCAGACTAAAAGAGGTGGAGTTGGGCAGGGTGTGTGGCTGTAGTCTAAAGTGGTAAACTTGGGTGACGAGATCACTGAATTGACAGGGTCTTGTCTCGAGGAAACAAATGTGGGTTGTAAGCAGTCTTTAAAGGAGGTGATTGCTCTGGATAAGGGATAACAAAGACGAACCTTGGCAAATTTGGCCGCCTGGTGGAGGTATTGGGAAAATAATTGGGGATGGCAAGGTGGGATCTGGATTTGCATATGGCCAAGGAGAATCCATACAGTACCCCTCCCCCTTTTGGTAAGGGATAAGACATAAGGGGTAAAGGTAATTCTACTAGGAGGCATTTGGTTCACAAGGTGGCATGGGTTTGGAATCAGAAATGAAATTGGGGTGGCAAGGGTTTGAAAACTTGATTTTTCAAACAATGTGTTTAGTTTTGTACAGGAGCCACACCCACCTATCCTCTCAGGTTTCTAAAACCCTATACCTTGTGGATTTGAGGTATGGGTTTACAAATTAAAAAATTTCTAAACCAAACACTTGGCCTAGGTTTTAGCCATTCCAAAACGATAAATTATACCCCTTTCAACCCATAATATAGCACCTTTTTTAAAAAAAATCCTTTTAGTCAAACTTTAAAACTTCGGCTAAAAAATTCTCATTAACAACATACAAAAAACATAATCATGTGAGATGTCCTATTCGTCTCAATGTGTAGTGTTATAATACTTGCTCCGTTTTTTAATTATTGCACCACTTGCCTTTTAGGGAAGTTTCACAAATATTGCACCATATCTATTTTTGGAAACAAAAATATCTTTATTGACACTACAAATAGCCAATATACCTTTACTTTTAAACTTGAATCTTAAGTTTATGTTTACATCACATGGATAATTTTGTATTTTTAACCCTTTCTGTCTTCCTTCTTCCCAATACCAAAAAAAGTGTGCCTAACCTCTATTGTACAATAAGAAAAGAACAGAGGAAGTATAATTTTTGTGATTGCGCAATTAAAGATATTAAAGGTTAAAGGTACTTCTTGAAGACCGCGTAAAATAAATGAAATGGGCACTATATTATGGGATGAGGGATTACCTTATTTGTGTGAACCCAAAAACCCTTAAGGTTGCTGGGAAATTGAAGAAATACAGCAACAGGTTTCATAATTCCCTTTCCAATTACTTGAAACCAAACAAACCCTAAACTTGGTTCTAAAGCTTCTACTACTATAAAGTTTTAAATTAGTAATGAAAAACACTTGGACACCAAACCACTCTTTATAACACCATCCAAATTATGCTTCTCTACACAATACACACACAAACACACACACACACACACACACACACACAAACACACACACACACACACACACACACACACAAAAAAAAAAAAGCACTCCACTCTACACACCCAAGTTCAGTACCTTACATGTCAATATACATGCCACCCAGCAACTCCTCAGTGCACCAACATCACTTCCTGACCCCAAAAAAGCAGAGAGGGAAAAGGGACACATTGCTAGACAATAGAGCTTAAAAAGGCCACAGGTGTAGTTGATAATATAACTTAAGACCAAAAAGATTGAATTGTAATTTTATGGGCTCAATCAAGGTTGTTGTAGAAAACTTATATCCAAATACAAGTAGAAGCCAAGAAAAAGCAAGATAAACACGATTATTTGCAACATGACAATCACTTGCTTAGTAGCAAGGTTCCCAATTGCAATATTGAATATTATTGAATTTTGAGCAATACAAATACCTGATAGAGTGACTGATGAGGTGGCTGATGAGGGAGAGGAGGCGGTTGCCCTTGAGTAAATGGTCCAGTTCCAGCAGGAGGCCTGCTACTTGTCTAGATATGTCAACAGAAAGCGATTAAAATGAAGTAGAATCATAACAGCATTGACAAATGCTAGAAATTAATAAAGGCCAGCCCAAGCCATCCCCACCCCTCCACCAAGAAAACAAAAAATTAGAACACAAAATGAAGACATAGTAACCAAAAGTTAAATTACAGCTTACATGATACATAGGCTGAGAATGGTGCATTTGAGGGATGCCAGCATTCTGAAAGTTGACATTTGTTCCAATTGGTGGTTGATACTGCATCTGTATTGGAGGCCTAGGCTGTGGAGGTAATGGAGGTTGAAGCTGATGATGGGAAACACCAGTTGTTTGCATTGGTTGCTGTACATGGCCAGGAACAGGTGGCATGGGGGGTTGATGAACAGGAGGAGGCTGTGATCCAGAATGCATTGGTAATGGGGGCATATTAGGAACTTGAGAAGACTGCGGATGTGGCATTTGGCTTGCCTGGGTATTCAAGGGACCCCTAAGCTGCTCAACTGCTTGTGGTGGTATGGACTGAGAATGCATACCCTGCACAGGAGTTGACGTGATTGGCAATGAAGGCTGATTATGTTGTTGCTTTCTCACAGGAACTTGAGCCTGGGATATATTTGCTTGGTCAGCCAAACTAACTTGCTTAGGTGCCGAGTGAGCTGCATGGATATTTGTTTGCTGAACAGGAGGCGATGGTTGCGGTGCTGCCTGAGGCTGATTGCTCTGAACCTGGGTCATAGTATATTAGCTATGCTAAACTTAGTTGCTAAAGGTGGAAGAAAATATACACAGAAAAAAGTGTTACCGATTGTGGCGCCTGCACCATACCAAGCATGATTTGTGCCTGTGGGGCATGCAATGGAAATTTAGAATCAATAAGCAAACAAAGGTAGCAAATAAAGACTACTTCAAGTAAAAAGCTATTCCAAGACATAAGATCAGTGTGCGTGATTCCACTTATATGAAATTCTTAAAATAGCAAACATGATACCTTTAGAAACTAAACCCTGTCACTCAAATTCTTAAATACAATAAAAGCAAGACTCTCCAACACAGAAAGAAATGACAGTATCAATATAGAAGACAATTACAATGCATGAAAATGCAGAATCGTTTGGAGTTTCTACCTACACTGAAATTAACTCAATTAGCAGCCACAAAATCTAATGGTCATACATCATCAAATCATCACATACCAAACAACTAAAGTTTCATAGCAAGTATATCAAAGAGTGAAATAATGTAGAGGTTACACAGTCAAATACCATTTCATAACTTATAAAGAAAGAAAATAAATTTACAATCTTAGTGTGGAATTAGAGAGTTAACTGTAAGAGTATTATAGATCAAGAAACTTTCAAACCAGCATATCAGCAGAAACTCAGAAAGTATTGGTGCCAGATTAAAATTCCTGCAGCACTTGCTTGGCATTGTAAACTTCCTTAACTTACAGCTTCCCACTAAATAAATACCTCCTCTGTTCTTTATTAGTTGACACATTTTTTTTTGGCACACAAATAAAGAAGTGGGAAAGAAAGGCTAAAGACAAAAATCCCTTATATAACCCCACCAACACTCCAACCTTTGGATTAAAAGTACGCAACCATGATACCTCACTCAGTACATTTGGTGCTCAAAAAAAATTCAATATCAGTTGATTATTACAGGGATTAGGGAAGTGTATGTATATGTAAATGTTTAAAACAAAGAAGATAAAAAGGAGCAGAAAAGAATGTAGTTCAGCTAGCTAAAGAAAAGCCATTATTCAAGAACAGGTTAGAGAATATGATAGACAACAATTGTAAAAGCTTCCGCTCTCATTCCACCTCATCGAATCATCTTCTCCAATCAAATCACTTACCCAATCCTCTTTCCAATGACCAAAAGCCTTAAACTGTTGTCAATTCCTATGTATCAATTAACGCTTTCAATTCATTCAACTGGATTCCCTGCTGCCAGTTGCATCTTTTCTCCCCTTCATCTGTCTCCTCACATTTTCAAAGAATTGCTGGTGAAGACTTCTTAGAGTTTGACCACCCCCCACCCCCTCAGGTAATAAAAAGAAAAAAAGGTCACTTAGTGAACCCCAAAAAGGGAGCAATATTGATATTTTTTGGGCTCTTCATATTTGATTCTCCACAGAAATGTACCCAAGTTTTTTTGTTCCTTGGAGATACAGTGAATCAGAAAGGATATAACATAGATTAAAGTGTAATTTCAAAAGGGATGGAGGCCTTTAATTACATGCTTAAGATTACATGATCCCATCATCTACAAATGACATTTGCCAATAGCAATGCACTGTGAAAGATCTGTACCATTTCGATAATTTTCACAAGTCAAGGCCTCCATATAAATGTGGAAGTTGTTTCCTCTCATGACAAAGGAAAGTTTAGTAAGATTATACGGAGTACAATAAAGTGTTGTATTTCTTACTTCCTTAAATCCTTAGGCACTTCAACATGTGACATAAACATCGAATATAATCCTAATATCCCAAGGTAACACGTTTAAGATAGAAAAAGCTATCTCTACCGTTAAGTACCACATTCCTTGCTATTTAAACATCTCAAAGAAGTAATACCAAATACAATTAGAGATGGGCTAATAAGAAAGAGTAATTCCTTAATGGAGAGAGGCGCGTTGATGATGTACGAGTAAAAGTACACTAATTTACCCAATTGCATAGTAATATGTCCCCAAAACAATCAAACCTTGCCGGACAATTCAGATACTCCAATAATCAAATTCAAAAAATATAAATTCACCAACATTGCAATGAAATGTCTCGTAGCGACGGACAAAATCTTCCCAGGCAATTCAAATAATCTCGTATTTCAACTTCAAATTTCAGTTCACCCTAAATTGAACATTAATACTTCTACCCTCATAACCAGATAAAATCAGTATTTTATGCAATGATAACAAGCTCATAAATTGGTGACAAACAACATAAAATTTTATAAAATCCCAAAAAAAAAAACCTAATAAAAACCTAATTTAAACCTGAAATAGGGCTCTTGTTAAAAGAGGGTTTTGAATCAAAATCTTTCGCGCTTGATGCTGATTTTGCTCAATTAGCGACTGTAAAATAACAAAATTAACACAATCATCAAAAAATTTCGTAAACAATTCATTGATAAAAAGTGTTAATTGATCAGTTTAGTATTAATCTAGCAATGAAAATAAAGAAAAATAGTTGGAAAAATTGAAAAGAAAAAGAGAAGAAGAGAGAGAAAATTGCCTTCATTTGACACATGATGTCGTAAAGTTGGTTCTTTGACATTCCGGCGAGGTTTGACGCTAGACCGTCGCCGGAAATTTGATTTCCCGCCATTGCGTTTCCGATGAGAGAGAAAGTTGATGCTGTTGAGAGCCCAGTTCTGTAATTGTGTTTTTCTTTACGAACACCTCTGTAATTATGGTAGGGGAACTGGGGAAGTAATTTCTCAAAATGAATATTGAGAAGTAAAAATAAAAGTAATCTCTCCTTTTTTTTTTTTTTTTTTTTTTTTTACTTGAGTATCCTACGCGCGCGAAAGAGTTAGTTTTTGCATAGAAGTTGTATTAGCGCGTAGTTACAGCTTTGGTTTGGGTGGTAAATCCGGTAGTTTTAATATGTACTGTTTGGTTTATGTGCCTATATAGTGGTTTTGTAGAAATATAAAAAAAAAAAAAACCACAAAAGTTTGACAGTGTTATTTCAAAATAATTATTAAATAATATTTAATTGATTTGCATCTCTTCATATCTTAAGCTAGTTTAGAACTCTTAATTGATTTGCATGATTCAATAATACTTAACTTATTTTTCTTCAAACGAATTTTTTGTGAGCTTGGTCATACGGAGTAATAATATGTGAAATGTTCGTTGTAGCTAAAAACTTAATAATGTAAGTTCAATGTTCTACGACCATCTAATATCTATATCTATTACTAAAGCAATAACCGCTTAGTTATATTTTTCCTCTTAAATTCTCTCCATATTTAATACATTTTTTTTTTCTATCATCACTATTCTTAAGAGTTATTTTCTACTTTTTATAAGGTAGGAAAAAAAAAAAAAAAAAAAAACAAGTCCAACAACCATTTATATTCAATCGGATTACTCGATCAAAATTACATGTACATTTTTACAGTGATTACTAGATCTATGTAATATGATTACTTTGTTTTTTTTTTTTTCAAACGGTCACATAATGTGGCCAACCGCACATAAAACGTATTATTTGTTTTTTTAATTATCTTATACATGCACTCAATTTCTACTAAATACCGTTCATTCTTGGGAGGGGATTTCCTTATTTATTCCTTCCCCTACATTTCTAAGAACTTGGATATGGGTTGGCTAATTATTTGTGAAAAAATATGGTATATTAAAAGAGGTTCATGCTTCTTAAGAAAATATGTACAGAGTGTGTAGTATAAAACATTAAGCCGCATGGATGTATAAAAACATACCCAAAAGGTGAAACATCATTGATCATGCAACTACATCAAACACTACTTGGTTTAGGACATTATCTTCCCTTACAAATTTAATATATTCACAGCTAAAGTAAGTAATCAACATTAATTTTGTCTTTAAATCAATCCCTTTTTTTATTACTTTGCTACTATCTTCACTTTGCTAAGTGTTACTCAGTTTCTATAGCTAGTAAAATGAGAATTGTAAAGATGAGAGAGATTGAGAGCAAGAGATTTATTAAATGAAATTAGGTTTCACAAAGTGGGGTTGTAGATGAAAAAAATAAATAAAAAGTTTTCATAAAAGGAATAAAGTAAAAGTGAATAGAACTTAGAAAATAAAAAGTGAGTAAGACTTGAAAAACGAAGATAGTATATTATACAATATACATGAATCTTGCTAACAAACACCCTACCAATCTACCATTAACTGTCTTTAAAAAAAAAAAAAAAATCTACCATTAACTAATTTTATTTTTTGGTGGAAGAGAGGGGCGAAGCCTCAAATCAACAAACAAACACACCCAAAGACAAAGACAAGCAAAAGAAAAGAAAACATAACAAAGAGTACAGCAAATTAAAGAACTAGGAAAGCTAAAGCCATAAGGGCCTACACTCCATTATTAAAACCTCCCAGCCCAACATAAATCTTGGCTAAGCAACCCCATTTAGATTTTCCAATAAAACGGCATGAACATCTTTTGAGCTCGCCTCAAACGTAACGAACCAAGTCTTGATCCCCCGACGCGATTACTCCATAATAAATTAATAAATTGCTCTTATGAAGTTAGCAAACAAAATCACTCATCGGTCCGTAGTTTAAATATTAATTTTACTTTAATATTTCTACTTTTATTTTTCTAATCTAATATTCCGGACGCTCGTTAGCTATTGCCTTTATACATATAAGTAGCTAGTATTTCACTAATGTTATCGTAAATAACAAATTATTGTCTTTTTGAGTAATCAATCTAATCATCAATAAATTATTCTAGCAAGATTTTTTTTTTTTTTTTTTTTCCAACTTCAATTCAAACAATCTAGTGGACCTCTATTTCAATAAATTTCAAACAACTTCCTTCAACCTTGATATTCCGTTCGGTTGGATACGTCTCTACTCTCTAACTAGTAACTACTAACCATGTGTTTCTCGCCGTCAAATAAAATAGCCACAAAATCAGCAATTCTAAATTAAATAGGCTTAATTTAAACATTATTGAACACAAAATTTCACAAGAAAAACATCAATGGAAGACAACAAAAAGCTCAACATAGTTATGTTTCCATGGCTAGCATTTGGTCACATTATACCTTTCCTAGACCTTTCCAAGCACTTAGCTACTAAGGGACACCACATTTTCTTTGTTTCAACCCCTCGAAACCTCGAACGCCTTCCAAAAATCCCTGAAAGGTTAGCCTCTTTGATCACTCTAGTCCCTCTTCCGTTGCCTCGAGTTGACAACCTACCACCCGGTGCTGAGGCTACTTCCGACGTTGGCTTTGAAATTGGAACTGATCTCCTTAAGAAGGCCTTTGATGGTCTACAACAACCCATGACCGAGTTTTTATTACAATCTTCTTGTTGTTTGGATTGGATCATTTACGACTTCTGTTGCTACTGGATACCTCCTATTGCTGATAAACTCGGTATTTGTAAGGTGTACTTCAACATAACAGCAGCAAGGACACTTTCAGCTTTTCCTACGAAGTTGATGGAAGCCGGTTCGGGTACTTGGACCGACCCCTGTTGTCCTCCCCCTTGGATTCCATTTCCTAAGAGCTCTGTCTATTTTCTTCAACATGAGTCAAGAAACATCACACATACTGCAAGAAACATAACATCTTCTGGTGTTTCTGATGGCTTTCGAGTCAAGTGTTCTATAAGTGGCTGCGATTTGATTGTTGTTCGCAGCTGCAGAGAGCTGGAGGCAGAGTATCTTCAGCTTGCTGAAGTTCTTAATGAAAAAACTGTGCTTCCTTTGGGGTTGCTACCGCCTTCTTTGGAAGATCAGGGTCTAGGAGATGATGATGATTCATGGAAGTTGATCAACAGCTGGTTGAACAAACAAAGAAAGGGATCAGTTGTGTATGTAGCCTTTGGCAGTGAGTTTGAACCGAATCAAGACCAACTCATGGAGCTGGCACTCGGGTTAGAGCAATCCGGATTGTCATTCTTCTGGGCGTTTAGGAGATCAGAAGTGTCAATACTGAAGCTGCCTGAGGGGTTTGAGGAACGAACACGAGGCCAAGGGATGGTTTGGACTAAGTGGGCACCTCAACTTAGGATACTCAGTCACGAGTCTGTAGGAGGGTTCTTAACGCATTGTGGGTGGAGCTCGATCGTAGAAGCACTTCAATTCGGAAAGCCACTAGTAATGCTACCATTAGCTATTGATCATGGGTTGATTGCTAGATTCATGAGCCAGGATAAAAAGGTTGGGATTGAGATACCAAGAAATGCAGAAGACGGATCATTAACCAGAAGCACAGTCGCGGAATCACTTACACTGGTGCTCCAAGATGAAACTGGTAAGATGTTTAAAGATGAAGCAGAGAAACTGAGTATCATTTTCGTTGACAAAAGTGTGAACGGACAGTATGTTGATGAATTTTCTGAGTATCTTTGCAGCCATAAACCTAAAATAAGGCAACAAAGTGACAATTTGGTTGAATAATGACCAAATTTAGTGTATAAATTGCTATTGTCTAGTTCAATAGCAACAATAAAATTACCTAAATTGTATTCTAGTAATGTTGGTTTGTTTATTTACAGTGTATTCTGAAGTTCTTATAATGTCTGTAAACTTTCCCCAACATATCTTATACTCCTATAGTCCTATTATCCTATCAGTATGCAGGATCCATATGAAAGGAATATGTCATTTGACATGATTAAGATGTCTCAGACGATGTCATCAGACAATACCTGTCAAACATATACGCGCAAAATATACTATCTATATGAAGTGTCCGTGCAACCTACATAACCATCTTTATGTGTACGAGTATTTTTTTTTTTTTTTTTTTTTACCTGATGCTAATTCTCTTACTACAAAGATTGACCAAAAGTGGCATATAATATAACCATCTAGATATCGAAAGTACATGATGAGTTAATGTTTGGTTCCATTTCTATACTGCTACGGAGTTTTATGACAGCAAAAAGTCAATATGAATGAAGTTGACAAGGATTCTGAATGCAACTACCCAGCAGAAAAATGAGACAAGACAACATCATAGAAATCAACTCTCTTAGAAAAAGACTAGCTAAATAATCGCATATTTCATGCGACGGACTATATACTACCTGTATAATCATGCTCAAATGAGAATTGATATTGGTAGTCCACTTTCTTACAACTTATATCATAAGATTCCATAAATAGAAAACACAATCAACAAATTAAGTATGGATACAATCAATTGAAAAATCAAACATTTGATACATACCCCCTACTCGTCAAAGCCAGCACAAAGAAATGAAATAAAATTAAATATCGATTTATTCCATTAAATAAGTGCTGTACAAAACCCCTATTAATAATCATCAAACCTTAGTTTTTCATAAGTATTGCAACAAGTTCAAAAGAGAGAGAAGAGGGTTGAAAAGAAATTTATTCAACCATCCATTTATTCATTCAGTTAAGTGTATTGTATCATTCTGTTGAATGGGTCATGCAGACACAGAGAACGGGAAACCGAGTCCAGGGTTCCTGCGAGGACGACAACAGACGCTGAAGACTGTCAATAACATAAAGATCACCGTCTTATGTGGGCTCATAACCATCCTTGTGCTTAGAGGCACTATTGGAGTTGGTGATCTCATTGGTTCCTCATCTGAAGCCAAAAAAGACCGAGCCCTCATTGAGGAGACTAATAGGATACTTGCTGAAATCCGTTCAGGGAAGGACTCGTCTGACCCTGATGGTCAAGACGAGCCACCCTACAACCCCAACGTGACCTACACATTGGGGCCGAGGATTGACACTTGGGATGTCCAGCGTAGGAATTGGCTTAAGCAGAATCCGGATTTTCCCAGTGTTGTAGGTGGGAAAGGCCGGATTTTGCTTGTGACAGGTTCACCTCCTAATCCATGTGATAACTCCATTGGGGATCACTACTTGTTAAAGGGGGTGAAGAATAAGATTGATTATTGTAGATTGCATGGAATTGAGATTATGTATAACATGGCTCATCTAGATAGGGAGATGGCAGGGTATTGGGCGAAATTGCCGTTGATTAGGAAGCTTATGCTTTCTCACCCTGAGGTAGAGTGGATTTGGTGGTTGGACAGTGATGCACTTTTCACCGATATGGTGTTTGAGATTCCATTAGAGAAGTACAAAGATCATAACCTTGTGATCCATGGGTACCCTGATTTGTTATTCGAGCAGAAATCATGGATTGCACTCAACACCGGAAGCTTTCTGCTACGCAATTGTCAATGGTCTCTGGACTTGCTTGATGTTTGGGCACCTATGGGTCCTAAAGGCGTGGTAAGGGATGATGCCGGGAAGCTCCTAACAGCAAATTTGAAGGGAAGACCAGCTTTTGAGGCGGATGATCAATCCGCATTGATATACTTGTTGATTTCCCAAAAAGAGAAGTGGATGTCTAAGGTGTTTGTTGAGAATTCTTACTACTTGCATGGATTTTGGTTGGGTTTAGTGGACAAATATGAAGAAATGGCTGAGAAGCACCATCCTGGGTTAGGGGATGAGAGATGGCCATTTGTGACTCATTTTGTCGGGTGCAAGCCTTGTGGTAGCTACGGGGATTATCCAGCTGAGAAATGCTTGAAGAGCATGGAAAGGGCATTCAACTTCGCCGACAATCAAGTTCTTAAGCTCTATGGGTTCAGGCATAGGGGCTTATTGAGTCCTAACATCAAAAGATTGAGAAACGAAACAGATAAGCCTCTCAAGGTTGTGGATGAACTTGATATCCGAAGACATATCGTCATTGGTTCATGAAAGAGTTAGTATTACCATTTTTGGCTAATGAACACCAAATTTTGGCTGATGAACGTCATTTCAATGGAATTTTTAAATTGTAAGGTTTAGTTAAACAGGAAATTTTTGGTCTAGTTTCTTAATTGTCCATAGTTTTATACGGAGTACTAATGTTTCATGTATACTTACAAATTACAATCAATATACGTCAATGAAGGATTCGAAAATTATGCAATGGATCTATGTTGCTAAAGAAGCACTCTTTTTCATGTCTAGAAACAATGGCCCATAATACGGAGTATCATTCAAAATGTAAAAATAATTTGTCAACTACTGGACTCCAATACGTGCAATTTCGTGCATATAAAAATGCCAATTCAAACATGGTTGTTTGATGTAAATTCTGAAATAAACAAAGTATGTGGATAAATAGTGACATTCCTGTACAAGCACGATTGCCAACTTCAACCACCAGACAAATTGCATCATTTTGGTCATTAATAATCACAATTTAGCTAAACTGTCAACTACTGTAAAGAAACTTGTCTGATGCAAGTACGGAAAATCTCCTGACAAGATTAATCTGACTCAGCTGTAATGTTGTATGCAACTTTCCGAATGTAGGCAACAAAGGAAGGTTGTTTTGGATAATACTTCCTCCGTTCTTTTTTACTTAACCTGTTTCTTTTATTACAATTCCCAACATAAAACTTTAACGATCAACAACTATAATCCTCCATAGGTAACAATTAAAAAAGTTATATATTATGATATTACTTATTGATACAAATTTAAAAAGATCCTACGTGAATATATTTTTCCTTTTATATTATTCACAAAAAACAGACAAAGAAGGGGGGTAAATAGTATAAAAGTCAAAGGCGGGTCAAGTAAAAAAGAACGAAGGAAGTAGGCATCAATCAAGGTAATAAAGGGCAGTGATCTACTAACAAGTTCAAATCAGATTCCATTGCAAAAGCAGGTAGCAGTTGTTCGGCAACTACCAAGTATAAGGCGGCCGATGTCTCTTCTTGGATGTTAGGCAACTAATAACAGTAATGTGATCGGTTAAATTATGCCAAAGAACAGCCAGATAGTAGCCAAAAGCGGTAGCTCCATCAAAACTACAAGTCTCTGACTCCAAAATCCATCAACATAAAAGAATTGAGCTAAGATTGATTACAATGAAGAAAGTAAAAGGAAACACTACAATAAATAATAATGGTAATACCATTTACAAGCATAGGCACATTAAGAACTTCAAACTAAACTGCTAAACAAAACTTATATACATATTAGCCTAATGATGTACTAGGCCAATCTGTAGTCTGTACTTTATGGATAAGATATACAATAAATAAATATAAATACATATAACACAGTTGCACACCTGATTGACGGTTCCGATGAGCCAGCCACATTCCTAAACACAGCCATCGGTATATTCTCAATCAGCTAGATCTTATAACAGGAATTTTGTAACGTGCTAGCAATACCTTATTCATAAGAGCAATCTGCTCTAAGAGCTGAATAATCTTCTGCATAAGAAATGCATAACACTTTTAGCACAATTTAAAATCAACAAAACAAAATGACTGATAACTGTATCAATCTATTTCACGATAGGAATACTGTAAACATAGATTAAAAACATGCAGGCATGGGAGTATAAGTCTCTTATTTGCATAATTCATTGAGTTGTGGAACAAAATCAGATTTCAGGTCCAAGGCATACCACGGTGCACAAAGAATATTACTTATATTGACCGGTTTAACAATTGATGCATACTTTGTGCCTTTCCTCTAAATTGATATATTCCACACAAAAAGGATAGGACTTTTTACAGTCAGTAAAATGCAGTTAGCGAAGCACGCGATAAGACAGTAGAAGAATAAAAGAGGAACACACCGTTACTCAGTAAAAAACTTCCATAATAAACTAAGAGGGCACTAATTGCATCATAAACCAAGAAAAAAGAAGCATAGAAAACAAGGGTAAAACCCACTGTAAAGAGTTGTAAATAACAAAGACGGCATTTGCCCTGGATAATTCAAGTCTAAAATATAAAGACCGTGTTTTTTGCAATTGTTCATAGGAACAATTTAAGGTTCATTATTTAGACATCGCCAAAAACCATCAAACTTATCAATTCCACAAAATACAAAAACACAGATCTGTTTACCTTAAATGACTCAATTATGCAGTAGAATACTGAGCTTTTCCATTTCAGGATGTCCCATAACAACTTTCAATAGTCTATTGCCATACATTTTTAATTTAAAACTTAGAGTAGAGGTAAGTGCAAATAACAAAAGGAGCTAGTTTAAGGAAATATATTAGATAGTGTTCCTTTTCCCCTTAATTTCAAGCTAATGCCTAATATATATAGAAGGGAGTAACAATAATTGTGTTGACTGTAAATGAACTTTTCAACCAAGGAGCATATAAGGAATAGACTCTGCGCCTTTTGTAATCTTCATGAGAAAGTTTAAGTTGACCAGTTTGCAAATGGTGACCAAAATCCATCGCCAATAAAATTCCTTTGAAAAAGAGCCCCAACAGGACTTCTTATAAACTTAAAAATTATAAATTAATTCTCATTAAATAAAAATAAAAGTCCTCGTCTGAAAGTCCTACATTGTACAACTAAGAGATCACATGATGTCAGAGTTTCATATGAAGTTAATCTCTACCAGCTAGGCTTTCAAATAAGTTCTACAAGCAAGTGAACAACACGGGAAACACATGTTGATGCTTTGCTTTACACAAAGAGTGACCTCAGAAAAAAAATAATAATAAAAAATCATCCAAGCATGCGATTTATGACCCATCTGAGATGATAGCATTTTGCCTTAAAGAATAAATTCTAGGCATGAACAGCCAAATCCACTTTACTTCATCCAAGACAGAGCCTGCTCAATCATATTTTAAAAGGCACACAAGAATTCTGGAATAAATGGCCACTAGAGTCATCAAAACCACAGGAACAATTTACAGCATGAAAGAATGGCTAAATTAATTTTTTTTTTTCAGGCTCATAAGGAATGGAACAATTCATGGCTGCCTCTAACACTAAAAGCAATAAACAGCCACCCTATTACTGAAGTGTTTCATACATAGGTTGACTACAATGTTGTATCTGTAGCATTATGCTATAGCGTAGCATGTTCAAATGTAGCCCGCAGAGATATCTCATAATAACAAGTTCATTGTAGCAAACTAACAATAGCTATTACAGAAATCGTGTGACTCAATAAGCAATCACAACTAAGCCAGAATCCATTTTTTCAAAATTATACTTGTCAATTTGTCATTAGGGTTTAGGAGTACTTAAAGATATGGATACGTTCAGAGCTAATCCTGATTCCTGAAGCTAGGTCTTTTTTCTTCTTATTTCACCAATATAATCCTAAACCCTGAAAGTAAAACTACATGTCCATTGCCTCCAAATATAAAGACTTGTCTAGAATATACCGAGTATTTCACCTAAGTTGTGAAGCATTGCATGAAAACTTGTATAAAGTTGAACTCTGACCATTCTTTCATGTCAGATTCTAGAACTGAAGTTATGCAAAATATCATCCTTGACACAATACTAGCCATAAATCTTGCCAGCATAATCAAGTAGAAGGGGCTTATTTTTATACCTGCAAATTGGCAAGCAGCTCTGTACACAAAAAGGCCTTATGACTGATACTGATCAGCAATTTATTCACACCCAATTTACAGCAGCATACAATTACCAAATCCCTTCCCCCCCTTCTTCATAATAATCAGCTAACCTAAGTGAAAATGTTTATAAAGATGCACTAATATGCCACCAGATCACCTGCCAGAATGCAGAAATATACATGACTTCCTTAATTTATTTTTATAGAACCTGCATAACTTCTTAGACTAAAGCTTTGTTATATTCACCTTCCCCTATTCTAAGCTTGCCATCCTTAACTAGATTTAACTTTTTCCTTAGCTAAACTTATGGTCTCCTTATCCTTAATTTGAATTAAGATCTAATGATCTTCTTGGATTTAGTTTGGTTGCAAATGAAACTGCCAATCTCAGAATGTAAGGTTTTGCCAATCTCCCCCTTAACAGATAAGTTTCAGTAAAATACATTCAGATAGGGGCCAATAAGTCCAAATAAGTTTATAAAACTGCCACAAGAGCTATTAAGTTCAATTAAACAGCTAATAATTAAATTCAGGTAATTCAGATCAATTCTGAAATTCAGTTAAAGGATTCCAATGAATTCTGATTAGGCACATTCAAGTAAAAAAGAATGAAATCCAACAAGATGAACACATACACTAGTATATAAGCACACAATTACAACTCGGTAATCCGAAATGCCAACACAACACACTCCTTACACCCCTTATCATCCATCCCCCCCCCCCCCCTCTTCTCCTTAGGCGAGAGGGCGAAACTCTTTATGATTTAACAATGTTTACAAGTTCGGCTCCATTGTATCATACATAATGTGATATCTACATGTTGAGCTGAATTGCAACAAGTAGAGTAGGAATAGTACATTGTGAAAAATTCAATCATTTTTTCAAAATTCCATCCTACACTTCATGGAAAGTAGAGCAATTCCAAAAAATACAGTAATAAATAAGCAAATGCAGCACTCAATATCATACAAAATTGACAGAGGCATTTCAACAAACACATAACAAGCATTCCAAAATCAAACAAATCAATGAAAAATCAAAAACCAAAACACCCACCTCATCTTTTTCCTTAATCAAGACCTTCAAATGCTCAACACTCTCCTTCCCACCATCCCTCCTTAACCGCTTCCGCCACCTCCGCCGCCGAACCCAAAACCACAAAAAACCCAAAACCCAGACCGTAGAAGCCGCCGGAAAAACCAAGGAAAAAAACCCACGAGAGCAAACAATCCCAAGACAAGACCGAAGCTTAGAATTCCACATATGAATAACAAAATCAACCCATTTATTAATCAACAAAGAATTCCTGGGTTTTGGCGGGGGAGGAGGAGAAGAAGGGGAGGGAGAATCAGAGTCGGAAGTGAAAGTTGAGAGAGTAAGCGGCGCGTGCGGCGGAGGTGGCGGCGGTGGTGGTGGTGGGACTGGAAGACCTTCATGGTTAATCGGCGGGAAGACGGAAAGATGATGGTGGTTGTTGTGGTGGTGGCGGTAATGGGTGGTTCGAAGAGGAAGTGGGTGGTGCGAGGAGGAATGGTGGTGGTTGTTGCGGTGGTTGTGGGTGGAAGGGAGTGAGTCCCAGTCGTTGAATTTGAATCGATTTGTGGCTTCTTCTTCGGGGTCATCCATGTTGTATAATTTGTGTTTATTCTCTCTCTTCTGTAATCACTATACAAGTGATAGTCAAACCACACAAATGGGTCATGATCCTAATTTGAAGTAGGGGGATTAAGGGTGGAGAGGTAAAGATTGAGGGAGAAATGTTCGATGGCCGGTTTGGTATGTGGTAATAAATTGGCGATAATTTTGTTAATGATGAGTAAAAGTGCTGGATAATTATATTTTTAAAGTGATATTTCGTAATAAAGAGTATCATGAAAAGTTTAACGAATGAAAAGTATGTAGAGTGATTAGCATTAAAGTAAACATTAACAAAAATATTAAACATTTTATTCCACTCTTATAGATGGATATAATTTTTGAAAGGTGAGGAAACAAGTTTTAGTTTATCATCAGGAAAGGGTAGGGTTACACTACAAAATTCTCTTGTACACCACCAATAAATTATTGCCAATTCAGCCAAGATAAGCATGAAAGGAAAAGAAGGATGGCCCAATTCAAAATAAGATTTTCTTTCAACCAATAGGGAGCTTGGTGTACAAGATTTTTAAGTACACCAAGTGTACCCCTAACATTCATCATCCCTTACGAGTCAACTCAACCTAAGCCTTTGAGATTGATGAAGAAAGAAAGGATAAGAGAAATTCTTGTTCACAAAGTAGTACGAAAATATTTTCAAATGTTACCCTACAATCGAAAGAGAACTCCTACTCATAGACCAAGCTAACATGGTGCAAGCTAATCAAACTTGGCTCTACCAAAGTACCAAAGATCTACTCAAGTAAGTTGTATTTGAGTTCAAATTACCAAGACTCAATAAGTCAAGTTGAGCCTAATACATATAAGATTGGCTCGAAAACTCTAAGATTCACCATTTTTGAACACATAAGTTAAATAAAAACAAATAGAGTTATGAATTAAAGAGATGTTACAACACATAAGCCGAGCTCATAAGTATTGTTTTTGAATTATATATACTTCATATTAAATTATACTCCGTATTTGAATAAGGCACGCATGATTATTATGTGAAATATATTTACTCTGTATTTGGTTACTACGTAGTGGTAAATTTCTCTTTTGCCCATAAGAAAAATCGAATAAACTTCACTAAATAATAGGTGTAATGATAAAAACCGATCCCTACATGGCTACATATAAATTATAATAGCATTGATAGTAAAAGACCGATTATCCTCAACATAATAAGGAGTACTAGCAAATAACTTCTTCAATGGAGCATAATGTGTATAATTAATTGTTTTACAAAGACAAGAAGTCATTTACTGACTTACTGTACATTCGTAACAAACACATGAATGTAGTATATAAAGATTAAAGAATAAATATACAACTAGTACTATGAATGACCAAACCAAAAAATATTCCTCTGCCATCAACCATACCTTACAATAACTTAAATCAAATCCTGTTGTTACTAACTCTTTGATGAATCAATGACTTTGTGCCTTCGAATATCAAGTTCATCCACAAACTTAAGAGGATTATCACTTTCATTTCTAATTCTCTTAACATTAGGATTCAACAAACTCCCATGCCTTAGTCCATATAGCTTAAGAACTTGATCATCGGCGAAATTAAATGCTCTCTCCATACTCTTGAAGCATTTCTCAAACGGGTAATCACGAAAACTATTACAAGGCTTACAACCCACAAAATGTGTCACAAAAGGCCACCTTTCATCCCCTAATCCAGGATGATATTTTTCCTCCAATTCTTCATATGTGTCTACTAAACCTAACCAAAAACCATGCAAATAGTAAGAGTTTTCTATGTACACCTTCTCCATCCATTTCTCCTTTTGGTTAATCAACAAGTATATCAATGCGGATTGATCATCTGCCTCGAAAACAGGCCTTCCTTTTAAATTCGCGGCTAGGAGCTTCCCTGCCTCATCCCTCACCGCGCCCTTAGGACCCATAGGTGCCCAAGCATCTAGCAAGTCTAATGACCATTGACAATTTCTTAGGAGAAAACTTCCGGTGTTTAGTGAAATCCATGATTTCTCCTCTAACAAACTCGGGTACCCGTGAATTACAAGGTTATGATCTTTGTATTTTTGTAATGGGATTTCAAACACCATATCAGTGAAAAGTGCATCACTATCTAACCACCAAAACCACTCTACTTCTATGTGAGAAAGCATCAACTTTCTAATTAAGGGTAATTTTGACCAAAATCCTGTCATTTCTTCATCTAGGTAAACCATATTGTACACTATTTCAATACCATGTAACCTACAATAGTCAATCTTGTTCTTGATCCCCTTTACCAAATAATGATCCCCAAATGGGGTTTCACAAGGGTCAGGGGATGAACCTGTCACAAGCAAAACTCGGGCTTTCCCATTAACAATGTTGGGAAAGTCCGGGTTTTGCTCAATCCATTTTTGGCGCTGGGAATCCCAATCGGTTATCTTTGGCCCCAATGTGTAGGTCACATTGGGGTCAATGGATGGTTTGTCTGGATTATTAGAGTCGGATGTATATGTCATGTTGGGGTTAATAGGTGGCTTTTCTAGACTATTGGAGTCGGATGTATAAATCACATTAGGGTCAAAGGGTGGCTCATCTGTACTATTAAAGTCAGATGTATAGGTTACATTGGGGTTGACCGGTGTGTTATCTAAACTATTGGAATCAAGCGTGTAGGTCACATTGGGGTCAATAGATAGCTTAATCGGACTATTAGGGTCGGATATATTCTTGTCCGATTGAAGTTCAACAAGTACCTGATTCGTCACGTTATTGAGAGCTTGATTTCCAATTTTAGCTGAAGATCGATCGAGGCTTCCAATTCCAATAGTGCCCCTAAGCACAATGATGACAACAAAACTACATAATATGATGATCTTTATGCTATTTGAAGTGGTCACATAACCCATCTAACAATTGAAATAATGAATCAAAAAATGAACAGAAACTATGAAAGATTGTCTCTTTAATTTGAAGTTTGAGAAGAAAGTGAGATAAAAGTGGAGTGGGTGCCTAGTTTATGCGTGCTCATTAATATAAAACAAAATTGGTACAATTATTCAATAAAATAGTTATTAACAAAGACTATTAAATGAAGTAAACAAGAAATATCTTAACATAAGATTCGTGTTCAATTAATAAATAAATAAAATGCCGAAAAAGATCTTGAGCATATTGAAATTTGGGAGGCAGAAGTACCACATGCAAAAACATGGGGGTGAAGGTGAACACTTCATCAAGGTAAGCTGAAAAAAGTCAAGATTAGTACTTATTTTTGAATAATCAGTAATGTTTTTCATATAGGGTACACGTGAAACGTTGGCATGAGATTAAGAGTTCAAACCTCTTTCTATATATTTTTAGTTAACATTGACATGAGATATTGAGTGGTGATGTGGCACAATGTCTATTAACTATTACTCAAATAAAACATACTGACATCATTAGAGGATACTTGTCAATTTCTTATAAAAATTTTTCCCGCTAAAGCTATTTTTGACATCATCATTTTTTTCTCTAATTTTTTTTTCTCCTAAGTTCTAAAACTAAACAATTACAGTACTTCTTTCAAAATTAATATGAAGTAAATAAGATATGATTACACTATTTCGAATAAAGAATATTGACAACTATTTTAAACAAATAAAATCTATTTAAACTGTACAACGCATGAGATTAATCTAGTTACTATACTAATGCAAGAAGGAACACATGTAACGTTGGCATGGGCTATTAAGTAGTGATGTGGCATGATACTATTGTAAGAAAGATAGACGTGACACATAGTTTTTTTTTTTTAATATAAAAAATCTAATGAGTGTTTTGAGAGTTGTACCGGGTTGCTATACTAGTTTAATTAAACCTTATGATTATATGTATTTAATCTTTTTGGTATTTTTTTTCCCTTTTTTTATTAGTACTTGGGATTTGCAATTATACACCTTTATTTTCATATTTATAATATAGTTGCTAATTGACTTGTTAACCATCTTTCCTACTCCTTATATTTTAGGTTGATTGAGTGACGATGCGACATATAGGGCTGTGCAGAGTTCGGTCTAGACCGCACCAAACCACAATTTTGCGGTTTGGTGCGGTTTGGAAATTATGGTGCGGTTTTTAAATTTGACCAAACCGCGGTTTTGCGGTTTCAAAAAAATTTCAAACCAAACCGCACCGCAAACCGCAATTTAATGCAAAGACTCTTATATGGAAAGAAGACTCTTATATTGTATTTATATGTACTGAATTGTGTGGGTCATTATTAAGAAAACCAAAGTTTTCCTTTTTTATTACTCTCCGTTTCTTGTGCTTTGGAGTTGTAATGGAGTGGTTGTGGTTTACTTAATGATTTTGCTCCATGTTTGCCTTGGCATGTTACTGGGTCACTATTAACATTGAACTAAAGCACTACTTCTTTATTGAATTATTTGCATAGCTGTACAGTTTCCAAGTAAAAATTTCATAATAAAAGATTAGCAAATAATCATTATTTTTGAGGTAAAACAATTATGGAAAAACCGCAAACCGCACCGCACCAAACCGTATTTTGCGGTGCGGTTTGTATAGAATTGCGGTTTGGTGCGGTTTGAAAAAATCACAAACCGCAATTTTGCGGTTTGGTGCGGTTTGGATCTCAAACCGCACCGTGCACAGCCCTAGTGGCATAATAAGAGGTTGAGTAGCTGATGTGGCACAAGTAAAAGGGTCTATGTGGCACATAGACTTTCTTAAGAACGTATTCTTTTTTAGGATAGTTATAAAAACATATTTTTGATTAAAATGAATAAATTTTTACACTCAACCCCTCTCCATTAACTTTATGTCTCTCATATTCTCCTCCCATCCTTCCAACCTACTAAATTTCTTACCTATTAAAATCTGCTAACCTTTTTTTAAGGTCTTACCTTACTTAAAAATTGTGCACCGAGATCACTTTAACTTCGACTTCACAAACCTAATTTGATCTAATTATTGTCACTTTGAATCCATGCAAATCTGAAATTCGATAAATAAATCAAATACGAATGTTCCTATGTTGAAAATAACTATGGAAGAAACCAACTTATCTTCTTCTACAAATTACCATATATAATAACAGACTCTAAGTAATTCAACTTGAACTGACTCAATTTGATCCAAAACTTCTTAATGAGCTATCTGACCTATACAACCAATTTATCACCTCTAATTCAACTTTTAATATATTTTTTTAAAAGACAACTCATTATCATTTCCCTCAACTCGTCATCCTAAATCAAAATCTAACCCGACACGATATCCCGACCTACTTACCCAATCACAACCCGCCCATGACCTACTACAACAAAATTACTAGTATAACGGATGCCAGTAAAATCCGGGAACTAAAGACGAAAAGAAAGAATCATTTGTGACACAAACAAGTGGAGAGAAGAAAGATAGAGATAAAATAAAAAGGATGAAGAATTTGAGAGAAAGATATACCCGATTACCCGAACTACGTAGTCCACGTAATCGAATATGGTCCGTGTGTATAACGTACGACTCCAAGATGAACACGATTCCTCTCTTCTTCTTTTCATTTCCCCCCTTTTTCTTCTTCTTCTACCTCTGCTCTCTCTTTCTCTCTCCTCTTCTTCTGCATTTCACTGATATTATGTAAATTTATTTTAGAGAGAGAAATTATTTGATTTTTAGAGAGAGAAATAGGCAAGTCATGTCGAATACTGAGAATTCTCCGGTGATCGGACGTTTTTCTGATGGAATTGATGATGTTGAAGAATTCGTCTGTGTTAGTGTTTAACTGATACTGTTTTTAACATTTTTTTTTGTTTGATTGAGTAATTTGTTCAGTTTTTAGTGTGATTTTGATTTGTTGAAGTAGTTTATGAAGTGATTTTGGATTTGGAGTGATTTTGTGTGGAATTTTTAGGTGAATGAGAAGGAATCGACGATGACGAATGAGAGAATTCATCAGGTTTTGGAGTTTGTCAAGACTGGAAATCAAGCTTTTCGTCGAGGGAGATTTGAGGAGGTAATTAATTGAATTTGTTTGTTTATTTATTTTTGTTTAATTTTGAAATTGGATGAATTTGGTAATTGTTGTTTATATATTGACGTAATTAGAATTTTAGTTTGGATGATATGATTGGATATTAGAGAAGTTGTTTATGAAGATGAATTTGCATTTGAAGCTGAAAGGTTAAAACTTCATCATTACATTTGAACTCGAGTTTTTATAATTGTACTTCTTTCGTACTACTTAGTACGGAGTATTAATTAGGGCATTTTGTGGTGAAGTTATGGCAAATTCTTAATTATGAAGGGTTTCAACGATGTGAAATTAATTCGAACCAAAGGAGTATTTGGCACAAACACTTGTGTGGCTAGTCGTTCTGTTGTTCATGGTCAGTGCTTGGATATACGGTTTCTGTTATCGCTGCATTTGTGGAAATAACATGTTCCTTGTGTAGTAGTAAGTTGAAATTAGCCTAACTGAATATGTAAAATAACCCCTAAAGAAATCAGGCTGTGGATAAGTTGCTCCATGAGCTCTTTTAATCAGGCTGTGTGCACTGTGCAGTCTAATAGAGGAGTTTAATCACTGCTGAATGTTGCTGTAAAGTCTAAACCTGTTTCTGTACCGCAAAATATAGCCTATCAATGTGTTCTATAGACCATCCAATTTTCCTGTCTAGACTGTGTAATGGTGAGTCTCATCGTGAATTTTTTGTAATACTTACCTTTTCATGTGATCTTCGAGTTATAAAATCGTGCTGCAAGCAAGTTCGATGATGCATTATTAAAGCCAAGGGTTTCATACTAGTTATACTTTTCCAAAAGAAAAAAGATTTGGACCCTGAAACTTTAAGCTGCTGGCATTTTGACATTAATTTCCTTAAGAGGTATTTAGCACGTGGTGCTTTGGTAGTGAGCGATAATTCTATGAGGCGAATATTTTCAACTACCTGATATATGATGGGTCATTCTCAATAGTCAATACTGTATACACCAAGCTGTGTGCTGAAAAAGTAGAGCTAGGGATATAAGTTTGGAATTCATGCATTTGTAACAACATATACTAACTCGTGTGATCCTTCTGATTGGTGATACTCGGTCTAGGAATCTGAAGTTAGTTATGCAATAATGGCTTTCTGAAACTGATAATTTAAACTTTTTTTTTTTTGGGAGAAATCTATCTGGCTTAGTTATTGTAAAAATTAGGATTTTGCAAGCTTTAATTAGAACTTGGCGTCTATACTTCATATAGTGAGCTGTTTGGGGCATTATCATTCTAATCAATTTAATCTTAGTTTCAAAAGTGGGACTTTTAAATAATTTTAGATGGTATGCTGTTATATTTTTTTCATTTTGGGACCCTTTTTTTTGGACTACTTTTTGATTATCCGTCACTGCAGGCAATTGATTGTTATTCAAAAGCCATTCTTGTCAAACCGGGTGATCCTATTATTTTGAGCAATAGATGTGCTGCTTATATAAGGTAATTCTGCATGGAAGCTGACATCTGGTTAAGTTATTTTTCACCTTCCTACCTTATTGAAGATCAATGATATATAATGTTGTGCTCGCCTATGAAATTTTTTCAGGTTAAGCCAATTTCTAAAAAGTCGAGCGCCTTCTGCATCTGAATATAATCCATTGTATGGGCTGGATCCTACAACACATGCTGAAGTATGATATGACTATCTTTCTTTCTGTATACAAAATCATAAGTTTTGCTTAAGAAAATTTCCTTAATTTTCAGGGTACACTTAGAACTAGGATACTTACATTTAAGTTTAAAAATCTGTTCTTTGCCTGTTTGGAGTAATTTTATCAATCCATTTCCTTTCATCACTTGTAAATGGTCTGTAGCCTAGTTCATAAACTATATATTTTAGCTCTCATATACAATTTTAATGTGGAGGAAGATATTCTGAGTTTGAAGGATGATAAAGAGTGAGTGCCTGAGTGGGGTAGAGAAGGATTTTTTGGCACTTACGTAGTTTTTTACTCCGTATTTTTTATTATTTTTATTTTTTTTTCTTTTTCCGTGTAGATTTTTTTGGAACCTATGGGGCATGTATACTGTGAAAAAACAAGTTTATAACTTTTCATTTGTTTTGAATTGTGCTATAAAATAAGGTATTGATCTGTTGAAAGGTATTGTGTTATTTATTGGTCTGTTGAAAGGTATTATGTTATTTATTAAGCTTGATGCTGGTATGTAATTTAAGAATCACATAAATCAGAACATCGAAATCAGACTTTTCCTACTTGTAGAATTATGTTATGATGGCTCATAGCTGTGGCTCAATGGGTAGATACTTCTAGATCATAGCAACTGTGAAGACATTTTTTTTTTCTTTGGTCTGGGCCTTAGGGATGACGTGCTATGAAACGTAGATGAGAGGGATTTATTTATTTTTTAGTGTGTGTGGGTTGGGAGGGGGGGGGGGCGTGGGGTTAGGTTTGTTAGCCAACTTTGTCTCTTTTTTCTCAAAACGCTGCTGATGTTTTAAAATCGTTGAACCTTCGGTGTGTGAAGATATTTTCTACTTATAGTTTCAGGCTACTGGTATGTGTAAATGTGCCTTAAGGTTAGGTATCTAGTTCTCAACTTTACTGACAAGAAACCATAAACTTCCTAATATGTTTGATTACCTCAATGCAGCTGGCCTTAAAAGATGCTGAAAAAGTCATGAGCTGCAGAGACAATTCTGTCAAGTCGTACATCCTGCAAGCTGATGCTCTATTTTTGGTAAGGATCATAGTTATTTTGGTACATGTATTCCATACCCTTGTTATATGCTCTATATGTTATTGCATCAATGAGGAAGGTGCCTTTTTCTGTTTGATATCCATTTGAAGTGTATTTGTGTTGGTTGTAAGTTGTTTTGAATTATTTTAAAAGTTTGCAAGTAAAAGAAAAGATACATACATACGGAGTAATATTTTCAATTTTTTTTCAAAAGTTATCTCACGATTTTGCTCATCTTTTTAGCTTTGTAATATGCATATTTCCAAGTTTGTAGCTGTAAAAAATTCTTGTATTATAAACATTACATATTTACATGGTTTATTGGTTTGGTAATGGGTGAGGATGTTGTATAAGAGCATTTTTCTTCTATCTCATCTTGATTTCCGTATGATGGGCAGTTAGAAAGATATGATTTGGCACGTGATGCTGTTATTGCTGGTCTGCAACTGGATCCACTTTGGTAAGAATTACTTCTGTACTGATTTACTCTGTTTTTTTTGTTGAAGTGCTTGTGTATTTTATTCCCTGCATCTTAGAATTTGACTTTTATTTTCACATTATTTTCCTTTTGTGTTTGATAGTACCCATTTACAGGCTCTACTTTTGATATTGGAGAGAACTTGTTCTGGCTTAGTTTGTGGAAGAAACCGTGAGAAACCAGAACGTAGTGATGAATTTGATTGTACCCTTTGCTTGAAGTTACTATATGAGCCAATTACCACTCCATGTGGTCATTCATTTTGCCGCTCCTGTCTATTTCAGTCAATGGACCGAAGTGAGATTGCTTTCTTGTAATGTTTTATTCCACTTTTAAACTACATATATGTTTATATATCTCATGCTCTTAGCACTTTCCCTGTATGAAATTGCAGGTAATAAATGTCCTCTTTGTCGAACTGTTCTCTTTATCACTCCAAGGACGTGTGCAGTAAGGTCTGTTCTCTTGAGTTCATTTATTTGATTTTTTAAAAGGGGTAACCATCTTATGTTTGTGCCTTAGACAGCCAGAATTGGATTTATATTGTCTGGGGATTTCTAATTGCTTATGGCTAGGACTTCATGATTAATTTCAATAATTTGAGAACTTAGTCTTTAAGTGTCTGATATATCAAGGAGATGATGCCTTTTAGGAGGCACTTTGTTCTTACTATAAAACTTGTACGCATATATTTAAGTTACTATATCTATTATTTATTTTCTCTTTTTTTTTTTCGTTTTCCAGTGTAACTTTGAACAACATTATACAGAAAAACTTTCCTGAGGAATTTGCGGAGAGGAAATCTGAGAATGACAGTCTGGTAAAATTTAGCGTTGATTTGATGCCACTTTTTGTGATGGATGCTGTGCTCCCTTGTGAGAAGTTGCCTCTCAATATATTTGAACCTCGCTACAGGCTTATGGTGAGTTTTGTAAGAATGTAAATTATTTTCTGTTAGGAGTTTGTTGTTGTTGGAACTCGCTTATGGCTTATTGTGTGCTCTCTTTTTCTGTTTCTTTGGTTGTATTCCTATGCTGGTTTTTTCTGATATTCTTTGATGCTACATGTTTGTTTCTTCATCCTTGCTTTGTTTGATGAGCCTGCTCTATTTTCTACTTTTAGTAATAGTAGTAGTAGTCCAATTCATTGACCCTAAATCAACTAAGGGCCTATTCACATTTACTGAACCGAGCTGAACTGATTGGAGCTGAAATGAATATTTTATGAGAGAAGGAAATTAGGAGCTGAGCTGAACTGAAGTGAATAGGCCCTAAGTGTTATATCTAGCGAGTTTCAAGGCAATCACCATTTGAGATAATAAGGATAAGGACCGCAGGGTTGTGTTTTTTTTTTTTTGGCTGAGGGATAAACAACACCACAAGACTACGCCTTATTCCTCGAATTAGTTGCTAGATTTTGGGTAGTCCTAACTCTACTACAAAGACACTTACTATTTAGGACTAACATTACAACATTGAGAACTAAAAACTAGGACCGAAAAGAGAGGAAACCTGAATCAACCCTTAAAATATGATTTGGAGCATTAGTCAGCGGCATATTAGCATAAAGAGCTTGAGATGACTCTGGGAAAGTGATTTGACGGCTCTCCGGCAACTGGAAGTCCAATTGGAACCTTCACCGTTGCCAACTAGCCTTTTTGAGAGAATAACTAGCTGGGCGGGTTCTTGGCCTTTTGCTGACTAGAGAGAGAGAGAGGTGCTTTTATTAACTAAAATGTCAAGAGAGAGTGTTTTGTTTATACAAATGAGTTTAGCTGGGCGGGTTCTTTTTTTTTTTTTTTTTTTTTTTTTTTTTTTTGGTAACAAACTTTAAAACTCAAGACTAAACACACGATTCTAGTAAAAGTTCCCTCTAGAGCGACTTTAGGGCTGCACTTGGGAGGGTTATTTTCTAGCTTTTTTGCTAGGTTTTGCTTCAATTTTCGAAGTTTTTCGTCCGATTGATTGGTCGTCGACTGTGTGATGGCGTCGGATGATGGTATAATCACAATTGACGATAAGGAGAATTCTGAAAAATCGCTTGAGACTGTGAAAGAGGATCTTGACTGGGTGGATGACGTTGAAGGAGAGTTTCAGGATCAAATAGAGCTTGCGATGGTTGGCAGAGTCTGGACATCGCGAAACATCAATTCGAAGGCCTTTATTGCTACTATGACAAAAATCTGGAACCCTAAGCATGGATGTGAGGTGAACGAAATCGGCAATAAAATCTTCTATTTTCAATTTCACCATTGGAGGGATAAACAATTTGTGCTAGAATCACAACCGTGGCACTTCGACCACCATGTCCTAGTCCTTGAGGAGGTGAAAGGTAATCTCAAGCCGTCAGAGATACCCCTAAACAAGATTCCCTTTTGGGTTCGTGTGTATGATCTCCCTTTTAAAGGCAGGTTCAATGAAGCAAATGCAAAAAGAATTGGAGACAAAATTGGTACGTTCTTAACTGTTGACAAGTCTGATGCTATTGGAATTAACAAGTCCCTGCGCATTCGTGTTCTCTTGGATGTTACAAGACCCCTTAAAGGCACAATTGAACTGAAAACAGGAAGTGGTTCTATAGACGTGCAAGTCAAATATGAGAAACTTCCTGTTTTTTGCTATAGGTGTGGGATGTTGGGACATGGAGAAAAAGATTGTGATGATGTAGTTAGTGTCCGAAAGTTCAATGAGAAATTGAGAGTCTCGACACCCTGGAAGGCCACGAAGAAGGAAGAGAGTGACATAGAGAACGAGGCCCCTGCTGCCAGGCGCTTGTTCATAACAAAGGAACAGTGGGAGACTACGAGAGACGCTTGTTTGAATGAAGTAGCAGACAAATTGAATCAGGTTTCTATTGCAACCAATAAACAGGAAGGGGAGCAGATAGTAGCCAAAGAAGCCACCCACCCTCCTGTAAACCCAATTGTACCAACCTCGGTACCTGAGTGTTCTGGAAACACAGAGGAAGAGAAGAACTCTGCTCTTGTGACTGACGAGAATGAGCATGCTACTGACCTTGGTGGAGCAAAAACATTGGAGGAGCAGGAGAACCTCACAGTACGTACGTGGAAAAGAATCGCTAGAAAAGGGGGTGGACATGTTCATGGGCATGAGAGTGATGATGGTATAAAAAAGAGGAGTAGAGAAGAGTCAGGTGAAGAAGAAAGTGAAAAGCAGGCTTCTAAGAAGTTTATTATTCCTGTTTCTTTGACTGGTGTGGTGCCATTGGCGGAGGTTGGAGCAACCAAACCCCGCCGGAACCAATGAATATCCTAGCCTGGAACTGCCGGGGTATGGGCAACCCCGACGCAGTTCGTGAGCTCCGAAAGTGGAGTCGTAAATATAGCCCTGGGTTACTATTTCTTTCTGAAACTATGATGAGTGCTAGTGCCATGGAAAATTTAAAAGGCACTCTTGGATTCCATGGCGCTTTTGGAGTATCAAGTGTAGGGAAGGCAGGAGGACTTTGTATGTTCTGGAGTGACGATGTGGATTTCAGACTTGTTTCTTTCTCCTAACATCATATTTGTGGGGGCATTTGGAGTGAAGGGGTGGAAAGATGGAGGTTTGCGGGGGTGTATGGATGGCCAAGATCTGAGGAAAAATACCAAACGTGGGAGCTTATGAAAGCTCTGTGTAGCACTGATTTACCAATTCTCCTAGGTGGGGACTTCAATGAAATACTCACCTATGAGGAAAGAAAGGGAGGGGCAGAGGGAGAGAGAAGAGAACTTGAAAATTTCAGAGGCGTGGTGGACGAGTGTGAGTTGCGTGATTTGGGCTACACTGGGGTCTGGTATACTTGGGAAAGAGGGAGGTCTCCTGAAACTTGTGTTCGAGAGAGATTAGACCGATTCTTGGGGTCGTTTTCTTGGTGCTTGATGTTTCGTGAAGCGGCTGTGGAGCATCTCTTGAGATACAAGTTGGATCATACTCTGATTTTAGTCACTTGTGTTCCGAAAAAAACAAAAAAGAAAAAAAAAAGAAAAATAAAGAGTACAAATTCGAAACCTGCTGGTTGCTCGAGGAAGGCTGTGAAGAGGTGGTTAGAGATGCTTGGGGTGAAGTTGGGAGAGGTGGTGTGTTGGCGAAGGTTGCGGCTGTTAGCAGACAGTTAGCCAAATGGGGAGGGGACCTTTGTAATAACCTGGGGATGCAGATTGCTCACACAGAAGCTTCCCTTAAGGAAATTCAAGGCTGCCCAATCAACCAGGAGACTTGTGATGAGAGTGCGAGGCTCGAGAAATTGCTGGATGATTTAAATGAGAAGCGTGAAGCTTACTGGCATCTAAGATCAAGAGTAGCCGAAGTCAAAGATGGGGATAAGAATACTCCTTATTTCCATCATAAGGCCTCACAAAGAAAGCGGAGAAATACCATCAAAGGCCTGCGTGATAACCTTGGAGTTTGGCATGAAGACGAAGATGACTTTCTGGAAATTATAAGTACACATTTTAAAGGAATCTTCACTTCCTCGAACCCGAGTACTAATGATTTCGATCCAGTCCTGAATTGTGTTGATGCTACTGTGACAACTGACATGAATGCAAGGCTGTTGCGCCCTTACACAAAGGATGAAGTTCTTGTGGCCCTGAAACATATGCATCCTAGTAAGGCTCCGGGACCGGATGGCATGCACGCGGTTTTTTACCCGCGCTTTTGGCACATTGTCGGAGACGATGTGGCAAGGTTTGTATGTGGAGTCTTGAATGGTAACTCTCTTCCTGAGCATATTAACCGTGCTAATATTGCATTGATTCCTAAAATTAAAGAACCCCAAAATCCTGCTGATTTCCGCCCAATTAGTCTCTGTAATGTGATTTATAAACTCATCTCAAAGTGTTTAGTTTTGAGATTGAAAGATATTCTTTGTGAGATTATATCGGAGCACCAAAGTGCTTTTGTGCCCGGGAGACTAATTACTGACAATGCTTTGATTGCAATGGAACTATTTCATACCATGAAAACTAGAAGCAAAGGGCGGAAAGGCTTTATGGCTATGAAGCTTGATATGAGTAAGGCATATGATAGAGTGGAGTGGGGTTTTTTGTGGCAACTTTTGCTGAAAATGGGTTTCGATGGAAGGTGGGTGAACATGGTGATGACGTTGGTGAGTTCTGTTAAATATTCCTTCATTGTCAATGGGGAAGTTGATGGGTCGGTGACCCCATCTAGGGGTTTGAGACAGGGAGATCCCCTCTCACCGTATCTATTTATTATAGTTGCTGATGCTTTTTCCCATATGATTCAGAATAAAGTACGGGAAGGAAAGATTCATGGTGCTAAGGCTAGCAGGAATGGGCCGGGAGTGTCCCACCTCCTCTTTGCGGATGATAGCCTTCTTTTTACTAGGGCCAACCGAACGGAGTGCTCAGTCATTGTTGATATTCTCAACCAGTATGAAGCAGCTTCGGGGCAAAAAATTAATTATGAGAAATCGGAAGTGTCCTTTAGTAGAGGTGTACGGGAGGAGCAAAGGGAGGAAATTTTGAGTATTCTTCATATGAGACATGTGGATAGGCACGAGAAGTACCTTGGTATTCCTAATGTTTTGGGAAAATAAAAAAAAGCAGTTTTCGAGGCTCTTCTTGATCGTGTGTGGAAAAAATTGCAAGGTTGGAAGGAAAAATTGCTCTCTCAAGCCGGGAAGGAAATTCTTCTTAAAGCAGTCATTCAAGCCATCCCAACATACTTAATGGGGGTCTACAAATTTCCGACCAAGGTTATTCACAAAATTCACTCGGCCATGGCAAAGTTTTGGTGGGGGCAAAGTGATGAAAAAAGGAGAATTCATTGGAAGAGTTGGGACTACCTTTGCACTCTCAAATGTCTTGGGGGTATGGGGTTTCGTGACTTATCTGTGTTCAACGATGCGCTTTTAGGCAAGCAAGCTTGGAGGTTAACTCATAGTACTACTTCTCTTCTTAGTAGAGTAATGAAGGCCAAATACTACCCAAGTTACGATTTTCTTGAGTCGTATTTGGGTCATGGAGGTAGTTACTCGTGGCGAAGCATTTGGAGTGCGAAAGCTCTTGTTAAAGAGGGCTTGCTTTGGAGGGTGGGCAATGGCCAAAATATAAACATATGGTCTGAACCTTGGCTAGTAGATGACACTGGCAGATTCGCAACAAGCACTCAATCCGAGCAGATCACAAGAGTCAGTGATCTTATAAATTCGGATACCAGGGAGTGGGATCATGAAGTGATTACTGCGCATTTTAATGATAGGGATTTGAAGTGCATTTTATCCATTCCTTTGACAGAGAGCTGCTTGCAGGATGAACGGGCTTGGGCTTTCTCCAAGAATGGGGAGTATACGGTGAAATCAGCGTATATGTTGGGAAAGGGATGTGACCTGGACGCATTCCATCAAGCTTGGGTTGACATCTGGAAACTGAATGTGCGGCCTAAGGCAAAAAACTTCCTTTGGAGATTTTGTACTGAGACCCTTCCTGTTCGTAGCCTGCTCAAGTTCAGACATTTGACAGAAGAAGCTGCCTGCCCATGGTGTAATAAAGAAGAGGAAAGCTGGAAACACGCCTTTTTCGAGTGTGAACGAGTTCAGGAACTTTGGCCAGAGCTTGATTGCTGCGAACTCTGTAATCTTGACAAGATGGACACAGCGTGCAATTTGGTGGTGAGCTGGAACAAGCTGCAGTCTGAAAAGAAAATACGAGGCATCTACCTTATGTGGGGTATTTGGCTTGACCGTAATCTGAGAGTTTTCCAGGGCAAGAGCACTCCAAATAATGTGTTAATTGCACGGGTTTTAAGATGGGCAGAGGAGAATGAGAAGTACAGCAAAGCTATATATTCGACCCCTGCTACCGGTCAGAGGAGCAGTTCGAAGACCTGGGTGGCACCTCCTTCTGGCTGGGTGAAAATCAACACGGATGCAACATTGACTGAGGAAGGATGGGTAGGGGTGGGTGTTGTAGCTCGATATAACCTTGGCAAGGTTATTTTTTCAGCTTGTAAACGCTGGAAGGCTTGGTGGCAAATCAAAGTTGCAGAAGCTAAAGCCATTAATTTTGCGTTGAAGTTGGGCAGTAGCTTTGGATGTGAGAGAATCATCATCGAATCGGATTGTCAAATTGTCACCAACCGTTTATCCAAGGGCGCTTCCCACTTGACTGACCTGGATGCTGTACTTGGGGATGCCCTGAAGCTGAGCACCTTGTTCGAACAAGTCTGCTGGTCTCATGTGCGGCGTGAAGGAAATGAAGTGGCCCATCACCTAGCACGTTTTATTCCTTGCAATGTTGAGCAAATTTGGGAGAATTGTGTCCCTTTGGAAGTGTCTCCTTATGTACTTATGGATTCCCTTATTAATGAATGATTTTTGAGCTTTGCTCCCCGTCAAAAAAAAAAAAAAAAAAAACTTCTTCTTTTTTTTGTTTTTTTTTTTGTGTGTGTGTGTGTGTGTGTGTGTGTGGGTTTGATAATATTTGTAATAAAACGAGGAATGAGTACAGTCTATTGGACGATTTGGACTAAATCAGTACATCGCAGGAGAGAACCTCACTGAATCATTTCATCGCAGGGAAGAACCTCACTTTACTATCTGCATCAGGAATGGTGACCATATAGGAAGAATATTTTTTGAATCTCCTCAAGTATTTCTTCTCGTGTCTTGATTGGATTGAGTCTTTGGCATGAATGTAGTTTTCTAACTCGGCCAATACTTTTGCTAGGCTTCATGTAGCAAAATTTGAAAATTTGAAGTATCTGGAACTGTGTCTTGTTTCTTTTGATGCATGGTACATATTATTATAATTGACTCTGGACCTAGCTGCAGTTGAAACTTTATTGTTTGTTCTGTTTTGTTCTCTCCTGGGAGTTTCTAAAAGTGGTTATTGTGATGAACTGGAAGATGACTGTCATCTGATATTACATATAGACTATATTAGTTGCAACTTGCAAGTGCAGTATTTCTGTTAAACTAAATATAAACAAATAGCAACTGACAATAGTTATTTTTAGTCTTATTACAGATTATGGTGGTTTTATTCTCTTGTTGCTTGAACAACAGGTTAGGAGGATAATGGAAGGAAATCATCGGATGGGCATGGTAGAATTTTGCAACCTGTCGCTTGTGTTTACCTCCCTTAATCAGGATTCTCGTAGTCTATGGGCTTACACTTTATGTAAATGATGTAGGTAACACTTGACTCCACTACCGGTCACATAGCTGAATTTGCTTGTGAGGTGGAGATAACAGAGTATGTGTCAGCAATAGTCCTCTGCCTTTCATGCTTTTTCTGTTCGGTATAATGGTCTAAATTGAATTTCCCCCCTCTTTCTACATTTATTCATGCAGATGTGAGCCACTTCCAGATGGCCGCTTCTATATAGAGGTAAGATAATCTATTTACGTCTTGCCTTTCTGCATTGACTGTTGTATTACTTTTGCTTTTGTGATGAACTAGTTTTCATTTCACCTGAAGATACTATTTTCAGGATTTAAGGTGCACCATTGTCACTTGTCAGTATAGAGGCCACAGTGTACAATGAGTTTATGATGATGTGTTATGGTTGGGTGGTTCTGTTATATGCTTTAAAAAAATGCAAGGGACATTATTTAATTATTTTAGTCTCATTGTAATTGTTAAATTATATCGACATGAAAAATATATAGCTATATTATATGAGTATTCTTATAATCTTATTCTGTGTATGAAATCCTGTGATTTGGTGTAATTTCACAAAGCTAAACTGACCTGGTTTGACTGTGTGAGGTTTCAGACCAGTAGGGTGGATCACCTAATCTTTCCCCCCCCCCCCAAAGAAGAAAAATTGTTTACTAATCATGTAACAATCTTTCTAGAATGTTGCTATAGTTTTTCAGTACTTTTTCTTCAGGCTCGTTATCCCCCCTCCCCCCTCCATTTTAATTTCCCATGCTATGACCTCCACTTTCTCTTGATCGTTGTTTCCTGTTTCCAAGTTCTCTTCCAACTATCTCTTTTCTCTTTTTTTGTTGGTTTCTTTTTCTGCTTGATTTAATGAGGTACCATTCACCAGATACTTCATCATATATAGCTTCTTTTTTCCACAGGTTGAAGGACGCCGAAGATTTCGCATCCTTCGATCCTGGGATCAAGATGGGTAAGTTGTCTGTCTTTGCTACTGCTTCAGGTCTCTTTAGATCTTATCTTATAATTTTATTCCTTTGTTTTTCTCAGTTACCGTGTTGCAGAAGTAGAATGGATACAGGATATAAATCCACCAGAAGGATCAAGAGAGAGATCAGATGTAAGATTAAGACTTCCTTCAAATATAACTACTTTAGTTGTGATGCTCAGCACTTAAAGCAACTAGTCAGTTGATTTAGTGTTGAATGAACCTGGTTTTTTTTTTTTTTTTTTGGGTGAAAGGTTAGAGTGAGCCTTGAAATGTGCCTAATTAGTTGGGGCAATTTGAGAGTCTTTAGGACTTTAGGTCCAATGGACATGTTAGTCTAATTTGTCGTTATAGTCAAGCTAATAGGGCTTTTATTAATGGCCTTTAATGGACAGGGTTGGACATGGTCAACATAGGGCCAAAATGACAGTCCAATATTTTTGTAAAATAAAATAGATATGGTAAACAAATTACTTGTATAGCTTAGTATTCACATGTGCATACTTTTGCTTCTGCTTTCTCTTTTTTGCTCGTCCATCTATTGGACTGCTCACTAATGACCAGTAACCCTCTTTGGCCCATTACAAGATGAACCCTTTATGACCTATTCAGTAACTAGTTCTATCACTAGGTGTGCTTGATTGAGTTGATTCCCAAATTGAAGCGAAAGGTTCTAGCTCACCTCATTACCAGTTAAAGTTTGAGGTTCTAAGTTAGAGCTTCATGCTACCTTCTGTAGGCTGGGACTTGGGAGTTTGTAGTACTGATACAATGTTAAGTAGATATCTTCTACATCGGCCAGATGTTGGTCTTGATATATTTGACTTGTGGGCATTAACAGCTGCAGGAACTGACAAATAATGCTGCAGAATATGCTCAAATGTGGATGATGAGGGCGAAAGAAGCAGCTAGGCAAGGTAATTACAACATGAATATTTTCAAGGGGCAATATGGACTTTCTTTTCATGCTTTAGTCTGTTCATATATTAGAATTTGTAATGGCTGCTGCTAGGTTTTTGTAGCTCTTGGTAAGTGGCTTTTCCATTGGCTGAGAAGTTGGATTTAAATCCAGATATGAAAAAGTTTGTTGAAGCAGCTGCTTTTTCTTTTTGGTTTTTGGCTTTTTTATAAATTAAAATTACTGTGGTTTTGCTCATTTTCAAATGAATTAATCTGAACTTATTGGAACTTTTGAACTTGCTGGAACTAATTAGAATTTGTCAGAAGTTATTGGAACTTAACAGAGCTTGTCTTAGTTATAAATTGATTTTGGGTAGCTTCTATTTGATTGAACAAAACAAGCCTTTCCCAAAATCAAGCCATTGTACTAAGAGCTACCATCCAGGTGCTAGTTCTACTAAACCGACACAGAGAATTTTTTTTACCATATGGTCAAACAAGCCAAATGCATCTGTTACAGCAAACCGCAGATTGCCAAATATGGTCCTCATCAGTTATATTTGTTAATTAATGTGTTGTAGTAGTTCTGACATGGATTTTTTTTCCTTCCAAGATATGGAATCCATATTGTGAAGCATTGCTTTGGTTTTCTGAGTGCCTCCTCTTCTATGATTTTTAGATAGAAGACGGCTTGCAGAACTCCTTAATGTGGAAGCAATGATGCCCACAAAGGAAGATCCTGAGCGCTTCAGCTTTTGGGTATGCTCATCTTTCCCTCTCTTCAAACCTTATTGTCACTCATCTCAAAGTGTAATTAATTGTGCTTGTATTTGCAGCTAACCACGCTAACAAGAAGAAGACCATCGGAGAGACTAGAACTTCTGCGGTTGAAAGACACGAAGGAGGTATTGACAAATTATGTTATTCCTTCTAAGCTACAGATTATAGGGCTTTTTTACTCTAGAATATAAGGCTGACCCTAACTTTCTCTTTCTGTATGTGCCTTCTTTTGAATGCAGAGAATAGGTCGCGGGTTGATATATCTTAGACAAGAAGAGCAAGGTTGTCGATTACAATAGTAAAGGCTGTAATCGAGTACTGTAATTTATCCATTTTGAAAGAAAATTTCAATATTATTTACAGGCTGATCAAGTGTCCAGCATTTTTTGATCCTCATGATGCCGTGGATCCTCAAAAGTCTCAAACTGAGTTTTGTTGTAATATACTGTAGAATATAACAAGATTATTTATTATAATCTATACTTTTCTTCCTTCACTGTAATGTTACCTTTCTTTCAAGTTTCTGTCAAGTTTAAGATTTTATTGGGGTTGGTGTTTGTCTAAGACGCCTTAACTCTCGGCCATCTTAGCCAATTTCGTGGGACATTGCCGCAGTATTAAATGCTGCTTCGGCATATGCCACTTCGGCTGGAAAGCTCCTTCAGCTTGACCGTTCATATGAGAACTATACTCTTCACTTATACTTGAATGAACTTACGACTTTACGAGTACAGCTGAGATGGAGTAGGAAGTTTATTTGTTTTTATTAAAATGTCGGAATTTCCGTTCTTTGAATCTATTATAGTGCCTAAATGATTGATATTGAATATTTTTCACCTGAACCCCATTAGATGTATTAATTCAACTGATGTACCAAGACAAACTTGAGTATATTATAGTTATTGTTGTAAGTCATTATCAATTGAAGTTCAAAGAACCATTGAATAGTACTCCCTCCGTTTCAATATGATAGTCCCATATGGAATCTATCACGTAAAATAAGAAAAGAAGAATATTTGAAATCTAACATTAAAGTCAAAACAATTTATAAATAGTTTTGCCTTATTTAAACTTTTTTGTTTTTTTTAGGAAACCGTAAAGCATAATTGCATAATTCAAGGGAATAATTTCTTTACTTAGACTCATGTCATCAATGACACAATCATTAATTTAACCAATCATAATTTAATATGTACAAAATAGGAAATAAAAGCTAAGTTAAAAGTAGAATATATTCAATATGGGTATATCTTTTTGAAACGCCCAAAATAATACTTCGTATATGAGACTAACAAATTAAAACGGAGGGAGTAATAATTTTAGTTTATGAAAATATAAGTTAAAATAGTCACAAAATTCCTGAAAACACGGTTTGTTTAACCCATCATCCTCTCATGTGGGGCAACAAAGAAAAGAGTATCAAATTTCACAAGAATGGGTGTCACATTAATGCAATCATCTATATTTATTGCTCTTATCTTAATACCAGGCTATTACTAGCTTGCCTAAAAATACTTGGTCCCCAACACCATATATTAACCAAAAAAAAAAAAATTAAAAAAAAAAAATTAAAATAATGATAAAAATAAATAAGTGAATATGATGATATGTTCAATAGAAGTTCAAAACCTTTAGACTTTTCAGAAAAGAAAAATACCAGTGAACAATAAAAATGAATAATTCTCATGGAAGTGGGATGCAACTAACAAGAAGTTGACATTTAATGAAGCTTGATTGGTATACACATCATCATTTTGGGTCAATGGTTCATAAAAAATAGTTGATGGCAAGTCAAGTGAACATTAGATGAACAAAAAAATGTTAGGATTGATTACAAGATTATCTAATGTTCAAAATAATGGTAAAGCTTTACCTTGTCATCTAATAATTGGTAGAGTTACAATAAATATGGAAGATTAGTTGTTGTTGAGAAGATTTTTTTATGTTTACATAATGAGCAATATAGGTGTTACAAATCGATAGGTAATAGATTATTAGATAGATAGTGAAATTCAACTCAACAACATACGAATCAATTATGTTTTTAGTCTCTAAAACTAATGAATGATAGCTCCTTTAGTAACCATAACTTTAAGACTACATTAGAAAGTAGTAAGGGTATACTAATTTGGCTTATATCAGAAGATCAAGACCATTTATGAGATAAAACTAATTATAATACGAGTAAGAAATAAGAGAAGCTCTAATGATATACAGTGTTCGTTGTATCTCAATTTATTATTTGTATCGTTTTCCTTCTTTATCACGATAAAACCAATCATATTAGATGCATAGCAAATCATAATTCATAAATGACATGGTGTGTTTATAGTCCTACAAAACTTTCCCTCACATTCGAATAAAGTAGTACTAGCAAAGAAGATAGATTACGCGGTTTAAGACTTTGATATGTTAGTTGGTAGTTAAAAATGTGTACATATAGCCAGCTAACCAAGCCTGCCAAAGGGTCCCACAATACAAATATTTGCCCCTTATTCGTTTACTAGGTCTTATAATATGTGATATGTCCCATTAAACATTAAAAATGTATACAAACAAACATCAAAGCCACGAAATATAACACTAACTAACATTCATCAATTTCATAGTACAATGAAGCACGTTCTTCAAGTCCTTTTCTTTATTTTTCACTTAGTGCCTTCCCACAACTTGTATTATTCTTTCCATCTTCCTTACTCTATACACCCCTCAATTATCCAATCCAACATAAAACATATCAAAAAAAATTCCTTATAATTTTTTTTGGCTTTGTAGTTCCTTAGATTTCTCCATGAGTACCACCACGGCCACGACCACGACCACGACCACGATTAAGGCCATGTGACACCTTAAATGTGCTAGCATTATACCATATGTTGTTTATCTCATCAATCTAACACCATGATATCTTCATTATTCGTCGTCATTTTCTCTTTCCTCCTCCTCATTGGTTCTATACCCACCATTATTTACGCGCAAGCCCCTCTTGAAGCGCCTTCTCCTTCATCCGATGACACGTCTCCTGCTCCTAAAACACCAAAATACGCGCCTAGGGATAAAGTCCTAATCGCCTGCGGGGCACAAGAGGACGTGGATCTCCCCGATGGACGAACGTTCAAGTCAGATCCATCGACGGTTAGCAATCTAAGTAGCGACGAGGATGTTAAAGTTAGTGTCGATACACTTCCATCACCACTTAAAGACGGCGTTCCTTCGTCTAAACTACCTCCACCTCCGCCTCTACCTCTATACAAATCCGCTAGGATTTTCCCTAGTGCATCCTCCTACAAATTCCCTATCTCTCAACAAGGCTTTCATCTCATCCGCCTTTACTTCTTCCCTCTCCCTCACCCTTCCTACAACCTCTCCAACGCCGTTTTTCGAGTCACAACCGAAAACTTCGTCCTCCTACATGACTTCACTGTCCATTACCCTTCCCCCATCTTCAAAGAATACATCCTCAACCTAACTTCAGACACACTCACCCTAAAATTCTCCCCTAAGAAAAACTCCTTCGCCTTCATCAACGCCATCGAGGTCATCTCCGTCCCCCACGACCTCATCTCTGACACCGCCTCCCCGGTCCCACCCGTTGGAAACATCGAGGGAGTGGCCAAACACGCCTTCGAGGTGGCCCTCCGACTAAACGTCGGTGGGCCACTCGTGTCACCGAAAAACGACACACTATGGAGAACATGGCATCCAGATGAAAAGTTCAACACATTCCCTCAAGGGTCTAAAGATGCTAAAATTGACCCAAGCAAGGTTAAGTACCCGGAAGGCGGTGCAACGATGTACATTGCGCCGCCTTGGGTGTACGCAACCGCGGCCGAGATGGAGAATGCGGATACTATCGAGGCCAACTTCAACCTTACATGGAAGATGCCGGTAGACTCGTCATATGACTATCTCGTTAGACTACATTTTTGTGACATTGTGAGTATTGCATTGGATGATTTGTACTTCAATGTGTATGTCAATGGAATGATGGGTGTTGCTAATCTCGATTTGTCTACCCAAACTATAGCTCTATCGACCGCCTATTACAGGTAATTATTTATATTTGTACCATCATATAAATTTATAATGCACATTTTTACATAACTAATAGTCTACAACTATATATTTAATCATTAAAGCATATATGTATGTACATTTTCGATTAATATTAAATCTACATCATTCATTGAGTTGACTTGTTCGTTTTTTATTTTACCATGTATAAATTTAACATGGAATAAATGGATGGAAATTTTGTGAAAAACTACCTATTATAATCCAGAATTTGCGAGAAACTACCTATTAAAAAAAATATTGTAATTGACTACCTAATTTTTTAAAAATGTTATAATTTACTACCTTTACGCCGAATTATGAAGGAATTTGACCAAAATTCTCCGGCGTTGACTTGGTCACGTGACACTTGGTGAAAGAAAAGGGTCATTAAAGTGTCACGTGATGGTCACGTGACCAAGTCAACACCGGAGAACTTTGGTCAAAGTCCTTCATAATCCGGCGTAAGGTAGTAAATTACAACATTTTTCGAAAATTAGGTAGTCAATTACAACATTTTTTTAATAGGTAGTTTCTCGCAAATTCTGGACTATAATAGGTAGTTTTCACAAAATTTCCTAAATGGATAATAAGGTCTAGAGTAAAAAGTATAGTAATGGAAACTCTTTTTATTTTAATTTTTTTAATTTATTATTATTATTATTATTATTATTATTATTATTATTTATGGTTTTGTTGTTGTTGCCAATTTTGGACATAGGTTTCCTACATACTAAAAACTTACTGGTTGTAATTCTTTTCAATCACAAAGTGCTAGACGGCTAGTATGAGTGGTATCATTTATAGCAATATTTTGAATTTAAGACCATAAAAATCCAATCTAGGAAACTTCTTCATATTACTATGTACAATATCTTTTGGGTATACAAAATATATAATAATTTTGTTGTACAAGTCAGCTTTGGAATAAGTTAAATCAATGACTTTTTTTGGGTGTGTCCAGTAAGCTGACACACACTAAAACACAGACCGGGTAATCTCTGACCGAACAAATAAACTCTAACCGAGTAATCCTGATCAACCGACTAACCCCGTGCACATCGTTTGATCAGCCATATATGAAAATTTGTAATAAATCAATAAATTTACTTTAACATGTTTTGAGTTATCACAATTTGTTATGATTTTTATTGTAAATTAAGAAGTGACTAGTAAGGGATAAATTTTGTAAAGGGTATTATGGATCATTCTTACGGGGAATATATTATATAAAATGAGTAATTGTATGAATAAAAAAATTATGTAACTTTTATTTTGTATCGGTGCAATTTAATTGACATTTGATGTACAATAATCTACCGCCTTATTTTTTAATAGTTTGTGCGTGCAATATGTATGGGAGCTTATTTATTTTCATTTTCTTTTATGTAGGAAAATGTATTACAATGACTTATATATACATGTATTGAAATGTTTACAGGGATTTTGTGATCAACTCCACAACAATTGCAAATGGATTGATTGTGATCCAGGTGGGTTCGGGCTCGGACGGGTCAGGCGATCCCAACGCAATCCTCAACGGGGTGGAGGTGATCAAGATGAGCAACTCCGCGGGCAGCCTAAGTGGGTTGTTCGATGTGGAGGGGAACTACATGGGGGCAGCCTCGGGTTCTAAAACTATGAAGGTGTTAGCCGTGGTAGGACTAGTAATGGGAATAGTGGCCTTACTACTAGTTGTAGTCATGTTTGTAAGGTGGCATAAACGTCCCCTAAATTGCCAAAGGAATAACAGTTTCTCCTCTTGGCTTCTTCCTTTAACCACTAGTCATAGTAGCTTCCTTTCTAGCAAAACAACCTCGATCACAACCTCGAGGAAAAGCTCGATGTTTGGGTCTCGAAAGAGTGGTATGTTTGCCTCGACAAACCAAGGGGTTGGTAAATTCTTTAGCTTCAATGAGTTGCAAGATGCTTGTAACAATTTTGATGAGAACGCAGTGATTGGAGTTGGCGGGTTTGGAAAAGTGTACAAGGGTCAATTAGACGATGGCACGAAGGTGGCCATCAAGAGAGGTAATCCTCAATCAGAGCAAGGTATAAATGAGTTTCAAACCGAGATTCAGATGCTCTCACAGCTTAGACACCGGCATCTTGTGTCTCTTATTGGATATTGTGATGAGAATTCGGAGATGTGTCTCGTGTACGAGTTCATGTCGAATGGTGTCCTTCGAGAGCACCTATATGGGTCTAAGCTCAATGCACCCATGCCGTGGAAGCAGAGGCTTGAGATATGTATTGGTTCTGCTCGCGGTCTTCATTACCTACACACGGGTGCAGCACATTGTATTATCCATCGAGATGTCAAGACGACTAACATTCTATTAGATGAGAACTTTGTGGCCAAAGTTAGCGACTTTGGGCTATCCAAAGCCGCGTGCCTCATGGAGCAAACCCATGTGAGTACCGCGGTAAAGGGTAGCTTTGGTTACCTCGATCCAGAGTACTTTCGAAGACAACAACTAACTGAGAAGTCCGATGTCTACTCATTTGGAGTAGTCCTCCTAGAGGTCCTGACTGCAAGGCCGGCTATAAACCCGGCCTTGCCAAGGGACCAGGTGAACTTGGCTGAATGGGCAATGTCGAACTATAGAAAAGGACTTCTTGAAAAGATTGTAGATCCGAATTTGCAAGGAACAATATCCTCTGCCTCCTTGAAGAAGTATGTCGAAGCAGCTGAGAAATGCTTGGCCGAGTACGGTGTTGATAGGCCTTCGATGGGAGATGTGTTGTGGAACTTGGAGTATGCATTGCAACTCCAAGAGGCAAGCTCAAAGACCGAAGCAGCCGAGGATAAGAGCTCGTTGTTGATCCCCTTAGAGACGGCTCCAATTATGGGTGTAGATGGAGTAGAAAGTAGTAGTGCTCCTACTAGTGATGATCATACTGAAGTTGGTGCTTCTGCCTTCTCTCAAATTGCCAACTTTCAAGGGAGGTAAGGTAAATCATCGCAATAAAAATACACAAGAACTCTACTACCTCCGCTAATTGTTAGTTACAACAAAGGGGTATTATTTTCCACAGATAAAACGTTCCTTTCTTGCAATTCAAAATTAACGAAGGTGTATATTGGGTGGTTGAATTCGAAGCATCAAGGTTGAAAATTTGGTACAAAGTAATTTTATTTTCATACTGTGTAGCGGGAACCTCTTGAATTCGTTTGTTCTTTGATTTGGGGTTCTTTATACTTAATTTTATGTAACATGATTACTGATTTTTTATCAAAATTTCCTAGCCATAATTACTTACTTTTTTCTTACAATTTTTTTTAATCATACGGAGTACAAGGTTTGTACAATTATGTATTTATAGCTTGGTTTTGGGAAGTGTAACGGCTTCTAGTTCAATAAATCTAATACATATACTTCGTTTTAATGTAGAAGTATAGTATCTAATTTATTAACTCGCCTCCATAATTTGGAATGGAAGAATATAGTGGAGTATTAATTTCTCTCTTTCTTTCTTTGCAAAATGTTTAATTTTCACTTAATCACAAAACAAAATCAAAGTATATTATGTGAATACAAGGTGGTTTTTTTTAGGAAACTCCAACCTATGAGCCAAAGTGCTAAATTTAATTTCTTAAATTCAATTGTTTTAACCTTTTATTAAAAACTTCATTTTATTTATTTATTTATTTTTATTTACCCTTAGATGATAAGATTATATGACTACATGCTATTTGTTGCTAATTAATTAATTTGATAATTTTTATTTCAAAAAAAAAAAAAAAAAAATTTGATAATTTTCTTTCAAAAAAAATATATAATTTGATGTTTAAATTTAAGACAAAATTTAATTTTATCAGAAGATTTGAGAAAAGGTAGGAGGAAGAACGAAGATAAATAGTAATTGTAATTAACAGTTAACACCATTAATGCCCTGTTTGATTCACCTTAATTTTGCTGAACTGAACTTATTTTTACTGAACTGAAATTATTTTTACTGAACTTAAATTATTTTTACTGATTTTCTATTATAATTCTTCTTTAAGAAAACTGAATTTTACTGAATTGAACTTATTTTTACTGAACTGAAATTATTTTTACTGAACTGAAATTAATTTTAGTGAACTGAACTTATTTTTACTGAACTGAAATTATTTTTACTTAATATTATTTTTTTTAAAGTGAAGAGAACAGGGCCTAACTCCTAAAAGTTGTCCAACTTGTCATAAAAAAATAATATTAAGAATCAATCTCAACCGTAGGATTAGATTGAAATAGACGCTGTAGATTAAAGGAAAGCAAGTAATGGCATTATAGTAAATACGAAAACTGACCACCTACATACATACCCCCAAATTTTCTCTCTCCTCAACCATAACCCTCTCTTCCTTGAGTTCCTACCACACTCTCTCTCCTAAAACCCCCAAATTTACTTCGAAAATCACCAAAATTGCTGCTATTTGAAGGAAATTCCGAGGATTTCTTATTTTAATTTTCACTCAATTTCAACGAAAATTATTGTTCATAGCATAAACTTGCATCAAACAAGTTTAATTGAGCAATTGATTTGCCAATTTTGTAATTTCGAACCCTAATTTGATGCAAGAACAAATTGAAGAAAAAATTGATTTGAAGGAGAAGATCATCAAAAACGTATACAGAAATTAATTGCTCAAAGGTAATTGATAATTTGATCATTTTGAAGAATTTATGTATTTATTTGGATTTTTTTGGTTGATTTGTGCTAATTTCATTACAACCTAATCAAATCTGTAGAGAACTTGCAAGGTTAGAATGAAGAAAATCTAGAAGTTTCTGGAACAAATTCACCTTTATACATGTGTAATGTAAGAAATTTTCTAACAATATTGTTTATGTTTGTGTTCTAATAACCTATATCTATGGTCCAAAAGTTTGGAATTTATGTCTAATTATGTGTTCTTAAATTATAACCTAAAGTATGATTAACATGTTTAACGACTCTAATAATTTATGTTTTTTTAATTAAAAAATAATAATAATTAATAATTATGTTCTAAAGATTGACTATTATGTTATGAATTAGTAGTATTATGTTCTAAAGTATGTGTTCTAAAATTAGTAATACTATGTTCTAAAGTATATGTTCAAATACATTGATAACGTTTATAATCAATAATTAGTTTTGACCTTGGAACTATAGAGTATCATGAGGCTCTACACCCTAAATCTCTAATGATAGAGTGTTAGTTGATGTTGGGAGTGAATGTGACTCGGTTTATTGAAGGTTGAAGGTTGAAGGTGTAATATGCATTTGGTAAAAGATATGCAAACTCTTTTAAAAGGTAGGTTTTAGAAGCTGTAGGAATGTGCCCAAAGATTTTCTTGTATCTTCTTAACATTTGTCTCCTGTCTCAACCTTCAAAAGAAAGAATCAAAATCTTGTTAGGTACTGACAGGGTAAAGTCGTATCCCCTAATCAAAAGTAAATACCTAAATCCTCTAACTAAAGTAGATAGGGAAGTAGGGTCGATCTCCACAGGGAAACAAGTCTTTTTACTCCTAATTAATTATTATAATCTAAATTATCTAAGTAACCAATATTTTGAATGTGAATTCTATACTACGAAGAATGAGTTTAGGGAGAAAAGAATCAATAATAAGGAAACCTAGGGTCACAGGTTCACCAATAATTAATATTCCGGGATAGAACAAAGTAATTAATAATTAACAATGCATAGATAATATGATTAACATGCTCTCGCAATTTATTAACCAGCATAGATCTAACAGGCTCTCGCAATTTATTAGACCTAAGTTCCTATTAAAAATAGCCTTTAATATTAAATCAACATCTGCTCGATTCATCAATTCAATATTGCTAAACATTCACAATCAAATTACATCTGCTCGATTCATAATCTAATTGCAAAGAATTAAAACAATTCAATAAGAAATTATCATGCAATATCAACAATCAATATTAACAAACTATCCCTTCATATTAATTATGGATCCCCATAAACCCTAGAATTAAACTACTCACTAATCATCATAATTAGACCAAACAAATAAATAAATAAATAAGAACATGATCAAGAAAGCAATTAAAATAACTGAAATTAAAAAAAGAAGAAATTATACCAAACTAAATCTGGAATTAATGAAGGAATTAAGAACAAGAGTTAGAGAGAATTTAAGAGAGAGAAAAAATACTAACTAGAGAGAGAAAGTCTAAGAGGAGAAGGTCCGTAATTATTCCGTACAAAAATGTATATAAACTTCTCCTAAAACAAGAATTAAACTAAACTTAATCAGACTCTAGGAAAAACACGCGCCCGATCGGGCGAAGGGCCGCCCGACCGGGCCCGCCTTTTTTCTCGCATGCTCTTCTCGCTGCATCGCCCGATCGTACTAAGCCTCGCATGATCGGGCGCGCCTCGGCTTGCTGCGCATCCTGCCCTTGCACGCATCCGCCCGATCGGGCGTATGCTTGCCCGATCGGGTCCGGTCTTCTTCTCCAAGGCTTGGACTTCGATTGGGCTAGATTTCTCGGCCCAATCCATATTTCCTCTCGGGTCTCGAATACATGGTCCAATTGCCTCGTGATCCAAATTACCGAGCCCTTAGTCACCGGCTCTCACTGATCTTGGGCTCCAAAAGTGGTCGTGTTCCTCCAATGCTCGTAGTCGCTTCACAAAAATCCCGGGAAAATGCTCCAAAGGTGCAATTCCCTGCAAAACTCAACCAAAACTACGAAAACACTAGAAAACACATATTAGTAATAAAAGTGGCCCGAAAGAGCCAAAAACACTACTAATAATGACCACGGGACGGGGGTAAAACACTATATAAAACAGACATATCAGGTACATTTATATGATCTTTTGTATTGTTGATTAATCAAGTTTGTTGCCTTACGAAGCTTAATCATGTGCTTTGTTGACATAGATGCAATTGCCTCTGTAGCCACTATTTTAGTCTTGATAGTTTCATATTTTTGCATGACATAATTAAGCTCTTTTTGTAGCAGACTAGCAGGTCTTCAATTTCACTTTTATAGTCCTTCAATTTCACTCTTATAGTCCTTGAGAAGCACATATAGGAATTCCATTAGTGAACCAATGTGAGGGCTTTTTTTAGAACATTGGTAGATGAAATTAAAAAATTTAGAACATAGGAATAAAAAAATTAGAAGTTTAGAACATAGAAGAAAAAATTTAGAACATTGGAATAAAAAAATTAGAACGTAAGTAGAAGAAAAAAATTGAACATAGGAATAATTTAGAACATAGGGTTTAGAACATATAGAAAAATTTAGAACATATAAAAAAATTTAGAACATATGAATTTAGAACATATAGAAAAATTTAGAACATATTAAAGAAAAAATTTAGAACAAAAGAATTTAGAACATATAAAAAAATTTAGAACATAGAAATTTAGAACATATAAAAAAACTTTAGAACATAGGCAGAAATATTTAGAACATAGGAAAACTAATCTAGAACAGAACATAGGGAAAAAAAAATATTAGAACATAGGCAGAATAAATTTAGAACATAAGAAAAAACTATTAGAACATAGGCCAAAAATATTTAAAACATAGAAAAAAAAAACTTAGAACATAGAGAGAAAATTTTAGAACATATGTAGAAAAAATTTAGAACATAGCTACAAGAATTTAGAACATAATATAGACAAAAAAAAATTAATATATATTTAGAACATAGGAAAATAAATTAGAACATAAGATTTTATTATGGTTTAATTTCAGGTTGGATTACACTATTTAATTTCAAGTCTTTGCCCTCATTGGCATTCTAAGCCTCAAATAGAAACAATTATATTCGATTCCATTCCATGTAGTAAAAGTAAAAGATTAAAATCAACATGCAACTCTTGGAACAGAGGGGAAAAATTTAGAACATAAGACTAAAACTTTAGAACATAGGAAAAATAATTAGAATATAGGAAAAAAAAAATTAGAAAATAGATAAAATAATATCACGCAGGCTTAACACCACACCGAGTAGCTAGGAAAGGAGTTAGAACATTGGTAGAAAAAAGTTGGAATATATCTGGAAAAAAAACATCTAGAACATAGTTAGACAACTTAGACTAATTTAGAACATAGGGATAAAACATTAGAACATAGAGTTATTGTAATTATTGTACCATTTTTTAATTTTTGGTTTGCTAAAACCTATTAGCTCAAAGGGTAGAGCACTATGCAAATGCATAGGGATGAAGGTTCGATTCCTACATAGGTTATCTCTAAATGGAAACTATGTTACAATTAAACTCGATCTTATACAAAGATTTCATTTTCACATTATACAAATGAACCTACGTGGGATTCGAACCCACATCTTTTGTGCATTTGCACAATGCTCTACCCATTGAGCTAGTAGGTTAATTACGCTATACATATTATCATTAGTTTTCCTTTACTGCATATTTGGGAAGGCAAATATCATCCCATGTTAAGACTAGTTCTAATCAGGCAAGCATTGACAAAAACATAACTAATTAACAATAAAGGTAGTACTAATATCAGAAATTATACTCATGATATTCATATCATGTGGGGAATGTAGGCACACAAGTCATAAAATTAGCCATAAATTCCTTCAAGCAATACCATGTCTAGAATAGTTGCAATGATATGTCTAGCCTAATCCCTGAGCCTTTCTATTGGTATCGATGCTAAGACCATTATGTTTCTTCGTGTAGTATCTCAAGTCCCAAAGGTGAAGAGCTCAAAATGTTGATAAATTTAGAACTTAATACAGAGTAGTTTAGAATATATGCACAAATCTTTAGAACGTGATCAATTATAGTCCAAAATAAATATGAAAAGAAGTTTCATACACTAAACCATTGAAATTAATTACAGGAAATTTACATGGGGAAGATGACTATTATGATAAACTTAAGGATCAAAAAGAAAAATTATAAACCTGACATTCATAATAAACACATGCAATCAATCAATGACATAAACAAAATTAGCAAAATACATCGGATAAAAACACAAAATTCAGAAAATTTGATGATGTAATTGAATAAATCGAACACAAATTGATAAAACTTAAGCCGAAAATATCAAACACCAACTGATGAACTTAAGCCGAAAAAATCGAACACTATAGAACAAATTAAGCCGAAATAATCCAGCATAAATTTAGAAAGTTAAGTCGACCAAAAATCGCATAAATCAATCAAAAATCGCATAAATCGGTTAAATAATGTGCTAAAAAATTCGCTCAGTAAATTAACATAAATTTGCTCAACACTCAGATTTCTCTTTAATTAAACGCTCAAAAAAATTGTGAAAAATCGCAGCCAAAAATCGCTAAAAAAAATTGAGAAAATCGCATAAAAAATGCTCCAAAATCGCATAAAAATGCTGTAAAATCGCATCAAAAATTATGAAAATCGAAAAAAATGAATAGAAAGAATTGAATAATAAGAATTGAACAACAAACCTTAATTTTGTGAAGAAAACCCTAATTTCTTGAAGGAATTTGCACCCAAAATCATGAGAGAGTAGAGAGAGAGAGTTGTACTTGTATGATGTATAAAGGCAAGAGAGAGAAAGGGAAAAGAAACGTGAATGAGAAGGGGAAAGTATGTTGCAACAATTACAAAAGTGCCATTACTAACCCTTTCATTTTGAGCGGTCGGATCAATTATAATCCACGGTCCAGATGGGTTCTTATATAAAATTGGTTCTTATATAGAGGAGGGTTCTTACATGAGCCTTCCTCTATATATATATATTTATATATATTAAAACAAAAAACACAATTTTCAATGCAACTTATTTACAAAAATGCTATTTGAAAAATATAATTTGTTTATGATGAAAATATAAACTGGGCTTGCTAAAAAAATCTATGAAATTGCAGAAAATCTTGCGTGAACCTGGTTCACAATAATATTATTGTGGACCTAAGGTTTATTCACACGTAACTAATATTATATTCAATATAGTGACCCTTATTTTTAAACATAATAACCTTATTTTTAACACAGTAACCTTTTTAAAATTTTGAGTGACCTTTAATGTTATTATAAAGTTAGAGTACGACATTAAATTGAATAGTGACCTAATTTTAACATAGTGATTTTTATTATTCATATTGACCATTATATTAAAAATTTTCATTAAAAAAATTAAACTTTTATAGCTTTTATAATGTCAGAATAACTTTTATTTCAACATAATAACCTTTATTTTAATATAGTGAATTTTTTTTTATTAATAAAACAATTATTTGGTCTCTAATGTTAATGGTCCACAATAAATTAGTGTGAACCAGGTCTATTTAAGAATTTGATATGAAATTGATTCCCGTAGGAATGGAAGACTAGGCTTTAAGGATGAGGATTTGGTTCAAAGTTGATAATTTATTTTCTAAAAAAAATTGATAATTTATTTATTTATTTTAAAATTTTATCATACTCATAATCCAAATTAAGTTATCATATGACCAAAAAATATTAAAGATAAAAAAAAAAATGTAAATGAGTTGCAAGCTTCAGTTAACGTACTTAGCTTGGATTAAAAAAAAAATACATTATCATATTTAAATATTTAATTATTAAATTTCTTCAAAAAAAAAAATTAATTATTTAACTTATTAACTATATTAGGTTCGGATTCAAGATTTACCAAAAAAAAACAATTAAATAAGTATTACGTATTAACGTATGTCGGTTTACTATCATTAATTAAACTATTTTCATATAGTTGCTCTTTCCTCCATTGAAGCATACTAGAAATTCTCCATTAGAGCGTTCCTCCGTTGAATCTGATTTATTTTGAGGTAAAGATTGTTTTTATTATTTCTATAATTATCATGGTTCTTCTAAGTTGGATTATTGATAATATTCAAGTAGTTTAGGGTTCGTCTAAGTTGGATTATTGAATATAGTCTATTTAGGGTTTATTCTTCTCATCAGAAAATGTATATGGCTCTTTCCCAATTATGTGTTGCATGAATAATAAATATTACCCCCGTTCACATCACCTTATATATTTTTGCTGAAATTATTTTTACTGAACTGAAATTAATTTTGCTGAACTGAAATTAATTTTACTGAAATTATTTTTACTGAATTTCTATTATATTTCTTCTTTACATTTACTGAACTGAAACTATTTTTACTGAACTGAAATTATTTGTGCTGAATTGAACTTAATTTTACTGAACTGAAATTAATTTTATTATTTTTTTTTTAAGGTGAAGTGAACAGGGCAGGTCTGAAATATGACGGGAGGAAAGTATTATGAAAGTGGTATAATTCTTCCTGAAGAGCAAAGACGTGTGTTGATATCAAATGCATTGGTGCACGATTTATTAAATGCAGACTTCAAGACAGAAAAGAAAAGGCAAGATAATAATAAAAACGAAATAGTGAAAATCGATCGAGCCTTCTTCTGTGTAAGTTGTAGAGGAGGGAGTTTAACAATTTCGGAGATAAACGAGTTTCATAATGGTCATCAAATTTTGAGGACTAGGAAGTGTTCAGGTTGTTACGGGTATGTTAACTGCGAAATCACTTCGATTTTACAAGAAGTCGTTCAAGATATAGATCTTTCTGGGATTTACGAGTATATTAGTAATGAATATTACATTTATTTCCCTAAGTCTAGGAAAAAAAACCATAACAAAAAAATCAACGATTCGATGATGATTAAGGGTCGTTGTTGTATTAAGTGTACGCATACTATGGCTGAGGGATACCCGTTTTGCTCTATCGAATGCAAGATTACTTGTACTAAGGATGATTTACAACGACATAACGATTTAGTAAAACAAATTGTTCAAAATCAGGTCACGCTGCCTTTGAAGAATAATTCGAAGAGAACAACAAAGGATAAAGAGGGTAATAACAACATTAACAAGAAGAAGATGAAGATCGATTTAGAGGGATTCGATACAATTTCTAGAGTAGAGGAGACCGATGGGAAGATGCTAATCGATGATTATTGTGGTTATTCATATCGGACTCGAAGTAGGAAAGGAATCCCTAATAGAGCTCCTCCTTACTAACTTGTTTTATTAGTACTTTGTATTAGATTATTAATGGACATTTCTAATTAAGTTGCAACAAAATTTATGATATTGAGCAATATTAATATTAGATTGAGCTTCTAGAACAATAAATCTAATACATGTATATACTTAGTTTAATTTTAATGTAGAAGTATAGTATCTAATTTATTGACTCCCAAAATTTAGAATGGAAGAATGTAGTATTGCTTTCTCTCTTTCGTTCTTTGCAAAGTTTTATTTTCATTTACCCTTATACCAAAAATAATACTTCCTCCGTTCTTTTTTACTTGACCCGAACGATTTTGCTGAGTTTCCCATTGTTGATGATGTCAACAACCATGATATTCGATTTTTTATTGACAATGTGGCATTCAAGTTAAGTTTTACTACAACTTAAGTTACACAATTACATACAAGGTATCATTTTTAAGCTATGTGATTCAATGATTTGCTTTGAATGACTCTTGCAAACTTAGGTTCTAAGAAATTATGCCAAATACCTAAAATATCACACCAATGGTCTACTTTTCACTAATCCCACAATAAATTCTCCTTTGTTTAATTTAATGAAAATCCTACCCTTTATTTAGCTTATATCATTTTAAAACTATAGGCTTGGAGCCGATCAAATGACTAATTAACTTAAGCTCCGATCCTCTAGTCACCATAGCTAATCCTCCACTAGATTTGAACTATATATTGAAGTGAGGGAGTGGAGCTCCAAACATTTGATACATTATATATATATGCTTGCCATTAACCTCTTAGTAAGTGTATAAAGGCTGACCTAACAAACTTTTAGTATTTGGGCAATTCAACCATAACAACTAACCATCCGGGCTCCTATAGTGTTATTAAAAAGTAAAGAGAATATTATGAAAAAATAGATAGAAGTTACTAAAAAAAGAAAATGTTTATTTATTTAAACACGGCCACAATAGGAAAGCATTTCATTTAATTAAACATGGAGGGAGTATTAGATTTTTTAGGATGCAACAGCTTATGCACAACTTCTTATATACTATGTATGTGGTTAATTGGCCTCACGCATCATGGGATTAATTCGCTAGTGTTATAGGTGTTACTTGTGTTACATTGATTACATTGTTAGTGTTATTGAGGTTACTTGATCAATGTTATAGGGGTTACGTACTTAGTCAATATTACAAGGGCTACCCGACTTGGTCGTGTTATAAGGGTTATTTTGTTCTTTATTTTACAAGAAGTCGCATGATATGAACAACTTTTTTTTTTTTTTTTGATAAACATGATATGACCAGCTTTGATATATTATTAACGTTCAAAAACCTATCATTATAAACTTCACTTGGATATTTTTTAATAAATATTATCCTTGGATAATTAAATTATATGGCTAATTTCTATTTGTTGGTAATTAATTATTTTTATTATTTTCCCCTCAAAAAAATTTATTTTTATTATTTAAGTTAAGATAAAAAAAAAATCTAAGTAATTGATTCCCATTAGGAAGACAGGGCTTTAATTTAGGACTAGTTTTGTACTCGTGTGATGGTCGGGTTGTTTATTGAATTTTACGATAAATTTTTTATCAATATATGCCAAATTTCAAAATATATCTTTGATACAAAATTAATTAAGGATGATGTTTTAGTTCAAAGTTGATGTTTTATTTATTTATTTTTCTTTTTAAAAAAATTAAGATAGAGAAAATTATTTAGAAACGTTTTCTAATAAACTTTATCAAGATATTGAAACAAAATTTTATCATACCCATAATTCAAATAAAGTTATAAACTTACAATATGCCAAAAAAAAAAAAAAAAAAAAAAAAAAAAAAAAAAAAAAAAGGTTTCAATTAACGTACTCAATCAACCTATTAAAAATAAAAATAAAAAAATTTTCTCAATCAAAATATTACCATAATAAACTATTTTAGCTTGAGAAGTGGGATTCAAGACTTACCAAAAAATATACAACATATGTCGGTTTATTGTTATCATTAATTAACCTAGTTTGTTTGCATCAAAACAACAAATTAAACTATTTGTCAAAAAAAAAAAAATCTCCAATACTTGCTCTGTTCCCTCTCTTCTCCATTCAAAATTCTCCATTAAAGAGTCAGCTTTCTCTCTCCATCCATTGAACCTGATTCTCAGGTAATTTAAAGATTGTATTTTTCTTTTTCTTTTAATCAAATAATCGAACGTGATTAATAATTAGTTTAATTAAAATAATATTTAAATTAGTTTCTTTTAATTTGAATTGTTGATTATACTCTGTTTAACATTCTCAAGTAATAATTTGTTGCAGGGTAATAATTAACACGTAGTACTCTTATTTTCAGCATTTAACATACTAATTTCAATTACTAAATAAGTTAATTAGTTTAATTGAAGTAATTAAAGAAAATAGTCTATAGTTTAAGAGTTGTTATAGTTATGAAAATACTGAGATTATAATAATTAATTTAACGATTCTGATATATTGATAATGTGTGTTTTGCAGACTCTTTGATTAATTAATAATGACGGGAGCAAACTGTGAGACCGCGCTTAATCTCTCCGTTGAAGAACGTGAGTTGATGGTGCACGACTTGTTAAATGCGGAATTCATGACCACCAAGGAACAGGATGAAGATAAAGAAGACAGTAGGGATGAAACCGATCTCGCCTACTTCTGCGTGAATTGCAGAGGAAGGACTTTAACAAAATTAGAGGTAGAATCGTTTCATGAAGATCATTATTTGTTGAGGGCTATGAAGTGTTCAGGGAGTTACGGATATGTTATTAATGAAGTCAGTCCACTTTTCGAAGATCTTTCTGGGGTTTACGAGTATAAAATTAATGGACATTACCTTTATTTTCCCAAGTCTAGAAAAAAACACAATCACAACCAAATTAACTACAACAGAATTCATGGTAATTGTTGTGCTAAATGTAAGCATATTCTGGTCAGAAGCGGGTTCTTATTTTGCTCGATTGATTGCAAGCTTACTTGTCCGGATGATGTTTTGCAACAACATCTCGAGTGGATGAAACTGAAACAAAATCGAGTTAGGCTGCCTGTTGCGAAGAAGAGGAGGATTGTTACCGATGACAAGGAAATGATCACCAATGTGTGTAACAAAAACAAGCTGAAACGAAATCGAGTTAGGCTGCCTGCTGTTGTGAAGAAGAGGAAGATCATTGCCATCGATAGGGAAATTATCACCAATGAGTGTAACAAAAATAAGCTGAAACGAAATCGAGTTAGGCTGCCTGTTGTTGTGAAGAAGAGGAAGATTTCTGATAAGGAAATGAGTAAGAAAAAGAAGAAGCAGAAGGTCTCGATTGATGTGGATCTTAAGGGATTGGTTACAGTTGCGATGAAGGAGGCGGCGAATGGGAAGAAGCTAAGCAATGAGTGTAGCCATTCATACCGGAAGAGAAGTAGGAAAGGAGTCCCTCATAGAGCTCCTCTTTACTAATTTCAATTTCTATTTATTTTGGGTTACAAATTATATTGGATTGATGAAGTCTATTCGATTTATTTTTATATATAATATGGTTTTGATTATGATATTGTTTTATACCACTCCATGTGTTTCATGATTACATATATAATTGATGGTTTTAAATGTCATACAAAAAAAAGCCTAAGAAGTCATAATCTATGTTGAAGTAGAAATGCATTACAAAAACGTCATACTCATTGATTTAGCCTTGTATCGAAGCAAAATAAAAATCGGATTAAATAATAAGAAATCTTAATTTGATCAATTAATTGAAAACCTAAAATAAAAAATTATGTTTGATTAATTAGAACAAAGGAGCTCTATGAGGGATACCCTTCCTACTCTTCTTCCTATAGCTAAAAATAGAACATTGTTGCCTCTTTGCGGCCTTAGAGGTTGTTCTTGATGTATCGAGTTTGTCAATAATCAATTTCCTCTTCTTGTTGTTCTTCTCAGCAGCCGCCCTTGTTGACAGTTGTACTTGATTTTGAACTAGCACCTCACCACGATGGTGTTGCAAACCACCCTCCGAACCAATAAGCTTACAATTAATCGAACAATATTTTACATCATTTTTTAAAACAAAGTTACATATCACACAATAAGCTTTGTTTTTATTGTTGTTGGTTCTATCAATCGGTTTAGTAGCTCTAGATTTTCGATAGCAAATATTTTCACTGTTAATGATGTACATACATACTTCCGAAAGATCAAATACTTTTTCAATATCTTTTACTAAATAGGCGAGGTGACGTGAAGACACCCTACATCGAAACACTAGATGAGTTTTATGATCCCCTTTTGCTTCTTCCTTTGTCAAAGTCCTCCCTCTACAATTGATACAAAAGAAGGCGAGATCCTTTTTTTGACCGCCATGAGTACTAGAGAACTCTGCATTAAGCAATTCGTGCATCAACTCTAAATCATTCATTTTACTACTCGTGAGAATCGATTCCAGGATCACCTTGGACCGAGAGGGAAGCTCTAAACACTTGAGCTATTCCTCGCTCTCCTTTTGCAACTTAATGGTCCTCAAATATATAGTGATTTCTAGTAGAGTTAATATGATGTAGGATTTTTGATAAAGATATAAATAACTAGGTACTTTTTGTAGGAAACAACAACTAATCTAAAATATAATTTCCTAAATTTGATTGTTTTATCCCATTATTAAAAACTTCGCCTGAATTAATTTTTTTTAAATATTATCCTTAGATAATAAGATTATATGGCAAATTGCTATTCATTACGAATTAATTAATTTGATTGTTTTCCTTTAAAAAAGTTAATTTGATGATTCCCTAATTTACTGTAAATCAAAAAGATATCTAAGTAATTTAATTGACAACTGTAATTTATTAACAAATCACATGTGACGTCACAAAACTCCATGAAGTTGCAATCAGTTCTAATATCCTGATCAAATTCCCCGTACATGGACACGTCAGCTTATATTAATAAACCTAGACCTGACAAATGGGTTATTCAAGTCAAGTCAAGTCAATTCAATTCGGGTCGGGTTGGGTCAGGTCTATTTGAGTTTTGGGTCAAATTTAGGTGAGCACTTTGGGCCAAGTTCGGGTTGGGTCGGTTCAGGTGAGGTTAATTTTTAGGACTAACTTTCGGGTCGGGTTAATTTCAAGTCGAGTCAATTCGGGTCGGATCAGTTTAGGTCGGAGAAAGTTTGTGTCGGGTCACCAAAATAAATTCATTTACAAAATATACTTAGAAAAATAAAGTAAAGTCGTATAAAAAATAAATAAATAAAAAAAAAAAAAAGGAAAAAAGCAAGTATTTATTAGGAAAGAAAGAAGCTCTAAACTAAGTAATTATCCATTCCACCCTATTCACTAAAGGAGTTGGGTCACCAATGTGTTAAATATTTCCTAATTTTTTTTTCTTTTTTCTTTTTTTTTTTTGGAAACCTTCCTAATCTGATTATTATTGAAACATGTTATTAAAAATTGAATTTTATTAAAAAAAATCTTCTCTTCGTTTGATATTATTATTTTTGTTATATTATCAATTTATCATATACTATGTAGATTTTATCATATATTTCGTATTAGATTTCACTTAAATAAATTGATATACTTGTGATACAAGTTTTACCAAAACACAAATACACTTCTAAAGAGAAAGAATTAAGTCGGCTTACTATCTGTTATTATACTGTAGTTTAGATTTCTATTTAGATTCTACAACCTATATATACTTTCAATGTATTCTGAATTCTTCATTATAGCATCATATTTTTTGTTCTAATATTTCCTTAGTTTGCAAAACCTCTCCAATAATCTTGGAAAACGTTTTCCAAATTGGCGTTTCTGATCTTAAAGAACCTTCTTTTCCGTCGTCACCACCTTCGAGGTAAGTACTGATTCTCCGTTTTCGTTTCTGTTTTCGTGCAACCTAGATTTATTAGGTAAAGATAGTACAAGGTTTTTTTTTAATCAGTTTAATTAGAATAATTTCATGTTAATTGTTTGTTTAAGTAATTGTTTGTATACTCATCAGTTTATGGCTCTTCAAAATAGGGTTATTTTTACTTCTTTTAAGTTGGATTACTTAAGTTACTCAATTAAGGTTTTTAATCTTTTAAAAAATTGGATTATTTAAAATACTCAATCTAGGGTTTCTTCTCAAAAAATCTCTTTTATGTTCTGGTTCTTTAAAGCATGAATATTTTCCACGTTTAATTTTTAAAATAACATAAAAATTAATTTCAATTTTCTTTTAGTTGATTATAAATTAAAGTAATCCAAGAAAATTTGGTTTCAATTAATGGTGTAACACCGAATTGCATATATAGTCCAATGTTCATTTGTTGCATTAATTTTTTTTTGTAATTTAATTCATTAATGAACTATGATTAATTTACAAGCCTAATTGTTTTTTTTTTTTTTCATTAGGTCTTAATTATGACAAGAGGAAAGTATTATGAAAGTGGAATAATTCTTCCTAAGGAACAAAGACGCGTTTTGATATCAAATTCATTGGTGCAAGATTTATTAAATGTGGAATTCAAGAGCAAAAAGAGGAGGATAAATCAACAAGAAGTGATTATCGATCGAGCCTACTTCTGTGTTAAATGTAGAGGGAAGAGTTTAACAAAGTCGGAGGTGGATGAGTTTCATGAAGGTCATCGAGTTTTGAGGGCTATGAAGTGTTCAGGGAGTTACGGATATATTAATAAGGAAATCGTACCTATTTTACAAGACATTATTCGTGATATAGACCTTTCTGAGATTTATGGGTTTAAAATAAATGTATATAACATTTATTTCCCTAAGTCTAGAAAAAAGAATGATGACAACAAAATGAAGATGATTAACAACGGTCGTTGTTGTATTAAATGTATGCACGCTCTACCAGCTGAGGGATACTCGTTTTGCTCAATCGAGTGCAAGATTACTTGTAGTGATGATGATTTGCAACGACACTACGATTGGAAGGAACAACTTATTCAAAATAAAAATCGAAATCAAGTCACACTGCCTTCGAAGAAGATGAAGAGAAAAGCTGCTGGTATTAACAACATGAATATGAAGAAGCAAAAGATCGATTTAGAGGGATTGGCTACAATCGCGATAAATGAGGAGGTCGATGGGAAGAAGATAAGCAATGACTTTGGCCATTCATATCGGAAGCGAAGTAGGAAAGGAGTCCCTTGTAGAGCTCCTCTTTACTAATATGTTATTGAAAACCATACCGACTGCAAAATACTTATTCCGTTTATTTAGTTGACACATTTCTTTAGTTATGTTTTGCTAATGCACAATTTCAATTATTTGTATTTTTAATTAGCGATAAGCAAAAATTATAAAAAGTTAATATTTGGAAAATATTGTCAAGATCTTTGCAAAATTCTGAACTACTTGAATCTGCTGGGAAACAAATTTAATTTACAATGTCAACTAAATTTTGACTTGCTTGTTGTCCAAAAAAAAAAAAAGTTTGACTTGATTTGCATTTTAGTTGTTTTGGACTCACATCAGCCCAAAACTTTAGGGTTTAGACCCACAATTAAAAAAAACTGGCCCAAATGTATTGGGCTCACAAGCACTTTACAATACTTGTACTATATGAAATTAGACATTGTGTTACATGTGCACGTTTTCAACAAATGACTAATACGTGTGTTAGTGTGTAGTATCATCCTAAAATGTAAAGAATAAGAGAACAAAGGCAATTTTGTAACTATGTTTTTTTTGTTGTTTTACCCGGTTCACCTTAAGGGCTAATAATCTGGATTTGGGGATCAATTATGGGTGGTTAAGTTCCAGTCCCCTTCCATTGTTGATGTGGGGGATCGAACACGAGTCTGCAATTTTATAACTATGTAGATGAAGAGAAACTCATTATTGAATAAAATAATGTTATCACTTTTTTTTATGCAAAATACGAGTATGTTATATCTATTTTAGAACATACTACTATCGAAAATAAGGCATTACCACCTAAAACAATATGGAAGTATCTATAGTCTATACAACAAACTTGATGAAAGATGTTGATAAAAATATACACATAGAGAGTAAAATGATAATTTTTCTTAGAATTAGGTTATATTTCGTCAATAAATGAGGTAAACTAAAGATAAAGATACCTAAGATTGATTATTCAATTCTTTGATAAAAAAAATATATATAGGTAAAACGATATCTAAGATAAATTTATCTTACAAAAATATATCTTAAAGTAGGAAGAGCATGTAATTTCTATCAGTTATGTGTATGGAGTATAAAAAAATCTATCAATTCTAGTGATCTGTTATTTATACGGAGTATCTAATTATTATTTTAAAAAAAATAAAAAAAAAAAAAAAAAAAAAAAAAAAAAAAAAAAAACAATGCAATAATTCCTTAAAATACATCATCTATGCCACTAAAAGAATCTATATCATTCTTACCTAAATTAGTTAAGTGATTTTTTTTTGGAAGAATTATATGGTTATTTTTAACATTATAAAACACACACATATTATTTGTAAACTTTCTTATACCTTTCAAAATAGTATATAAAATGAGTTGAGCTTCATTCATCAGTTTAAAATTTTAATTTTTGATTGAGTTGGTTCTTTGACACCTTTTTTCTACGAAGTACTCTGTACTCAACATAAAACAAACAAGTTGTACTATTGTAGTTGATAAATCTGTTTATTTTAAGGAATTGAGTGTTAAGATATGGCTAATTACACATAGGGTTAGTAGTTAAGATGTCCCACAATAAATATGTTGAAAACTACTTTGAAAGAGTACTTCTACTAAAATAATAATAACAGAACTTATAATTAAACACTTTTCTAAATTTAATTATTTGAAATATTCTCCCTGTACACGCTTCCATGCCTTAGACTACATATAATTTTTTATGTACATTATTGGTCTATCCAAAAAAAAAAAAAAAAAAAAAAAAAGAAATCTTGTGGTGGAATTTCTCACACAGTCGAAGGGAAGAAAAAAAAAATTACAATTGAGATTATATTATGTTAATGTTAATAGGGAACCACATGAGATAGTGAGAGCATATAGGTTGACCTTCAATAATTGGAATTTGGAATAGTAATCAAAAACATTTAAAAAAATTGGATGTACAATAGTTACTTTAAAATGATCAAAAGTTACCCTTTTATGAATGAAAGTTACCCAATATATATAACTTACCCTAATATAAATAACAGTTATTTATGCTTTATTGATAAAAGTTATCCAAAAAAGTATAAAAGTTACTCTAAATTCAACAAAGTTACCCCCAATGTACAGTAATATGAAGTATTATTGTACATCACATGTATACAAAAGTTTTTGTTTGAAAATATACTTCGATGTATTGCGTAAGAATATAGAAAGACATACTATTGTGATATATTTTCCTCATATGTAATACTTCATATATTTTACGAATAATTTAAAAGGCACGCAATATACTTTTTTGATAATTATGTTAAGAATTAACATTAGGAGTATTATCAATCAAATGATAAGTATTGTTTAAGACATGTATCTCTAGAGGCAAAAATGAGTAATAATTAATGTTTGAAAAGAAACTTGGGGCAATTCAAAACTTATTTTTTGTGATTATGAATAATGAAAACAAGCAATGGATCGCCAATTTTATTTCTTCTTTCCATTGAGGTGAGTCAGCTAAGTATCTAAAGTTTGGTAAGCCACAAAAATGCATAAAATTGTTGTCTTACCTAATTTGAAGTAGAAGTGATTTAGGCAGTATTCCTTCCCAACCAAAACATTACTCCAAATAAATCACACCAATTGAGATGTTCAACTAACCTCAACTTAGGTCAATTTACTTTAGAACTATATAATACTAATTATGTCATTAAGAAACTTGAGTTGAATTACTTATTAATATATGATATTTTCATAGTTTTATGTAAGTGGATGTCATGATCTAATTTAATTGGTAATAATGAGGTGCTATTGTTCAATACTCAATACTCGTGACTTGAAATTAAATCCGTTTAAATTAATCATTGTTCTTGTAAATGGAACATTTGATAGAATCAATTCAATCTAGGATATCATATATATAGAGGATAATAAACCTACATCTCATCATCAATTAATTATTACATTTAAGAATTTAATTTGTTTCAAAAATAGTTATAAGAAAAATATTACGCGTAACATATATAAATTGTTTCCATTAGTAATCCAATTTAAATTTATTGAAATAAATAAGTGAGATATTTGTAAACTTTTATTTCATGTGTAAAAGAGAATATGTTTTATGTTTAATCCCTCAATTTTTAATTGTCTTGCATATATATGACTATTTCAAAATTTTCAATTCATATTTTTGAGCACAAATGCACAATACCTTTATTTATGTTCAATTAATAACTAGTTGTTAAACTCTATTATTCTCTTATCTTAAAGTCTTATCAACATCAAACTCTGATCTATCATTCTCTTATCTTAATGCATGTTTTTTGTATGAGCAACAATTACTTTGTTTGTCTTATTATTACAATTTGCATATCTTAATTATTTGAAATGAATTATAACCCCTTTGTATTCGTTGTTCCCCTATTTAGAATTTTTAGTAATTTTTTTTCTTTATTTCTCTATCAAAAAACTGTTTATTTTATGTTTTTTTTTAAAAAATATAGAACCTTCCAAAGTGTTCATGAAAAATTGTGCACTGGTTAGAAAAATTATACCTGGTGAAGTTAGCCACTTGTTATGAGTAGACTATATCCAAAAATATTAATGAGACAGCTCAAATGTGTAAGCAAATTCAGCTATGTACTTAGTAGTGGATCACATGAACTTGAACATTATTATTTGAAATTATTTCATTTTCAAGTCATAACATGTAAATTGACTGTATCATACTAAATTTTCGTCTATTTAATTAAGACAATATCAAAGAAAGTTGTTTAAAGATATGGATTTAATTTTTCCTTGAAAAAATAAAATTATTGAGTGGATAAATAGAGAATTTTCTTTGTCATAAATAAATATATAAATAAATAAACAAGCAAATAATTTAAGAATATCATTAAGTAGTGAAATTCAAAGGGAGTGGAAGGAGTAATATATTTCTAACTTTTGAAGTGAGTTGACTTTTACTATTTTCTTCCCCTAAAGTATTGGTTGACTAACTTTAGTGAATAGATTGTACATGACTCAATATTCAAATTAGTAAAAATCTAATTTTCCAATTAAATTCGTATACATTGCTTGTCGCCTTGTAAAAAGCTATATTACATACATCTATTATTTTTATTTTTCTTGCAAGTAAAGGTTAGTCCATTACCAATGAATATGGTAGGCCATAAATTCAAAAATAAACTACAAAAAAAATTCAGCTGTTAATTAAACTCTTTATCCAAAAATGGCTCAAATTTAATGTTAACTCATATGTCGTTGTTGCATTTGATGATCATAAATTCATAATTATGCAATTAAAGATTTCATAATCATGAAGAAAACATAGTTTAACCATGCTTACAGTCCAAGTTTTAATGTCATGATAATGGCCTACAATAATGTTAATTCATAATAATACATAACTCCAACATGCGCTACAACTTCAAATTATTAGCTAAGTTCTTTAGAGTAAGGAGAAAGTCAATTTCACATATTTATTCATTTTTTGGAAACTAAACAATAAAACTGTAATAACCATAAAGAGCCACTCAACCAAAAATAAAAGTTAAAAAAAATCTCTTTTACCATAGAATTTTTTTTCCTCTCAAAAAGTCAAAAGACCAATACAAATTACAAATGGAGATGGAGATGGAGAATTGAGATTGTAAACTATTGTACATGTGAGATGTGGCTAGGCTTATCGTATACCGGTATACATGGACTCTTGAAATTAGAAGTGTTTGAATTATGATAATGGTCAAATCATGTCAAAAGTCAAAATATTAAATATACTCTGCAATAATGTAAGCATAACATTAATGCATTAACATATATTTTTCCCCCCTAACAAAAAATCAACTATACTTTTAATATTAAACAATCAATATTACCAAAAAAAAATAGTTTGTACGTAATAATTATTTCGAATTAAAAAAAAAATTACATGTTGTGCAAGTTTTTTCAAATAAAGCCACAAATTAGCACTTTTGTATATTTGAATATATCCCTTCTTTGACATACATAAATTTTGTGAAAAGATATACATATATTACGAAGAATAAAATCTATAAACCTCCACTTTATATTAGTGTAAAATACTAAACGTTACGGAGTACCATTTAAAGAATACCTGAAAATATATATATTGAGAATCTTATAAAAAATAATAATATTAAAATAAAATAAATAAAAAATAAATAAAAAAAAAAACACCTTATTTAATAAAACCAACTCTATCTCCAATCCACCTCCTCCTCTAGTAGTATGTCAGTCTCTAGTTGTTGGCCTATCCATTCCTCCTAAACCACCATTTTCCAAACACCCCTTCCAAACTACCACCAACATTTTTAGAGAGAGAAAATAAACACAAAACTAGAGAGAGAAACTCCCATCATTTGCATATTATTAAAGGGAACAAACATCAAACCCCCTTTGCTTATTTCCTCATCTAACTTCCTTTCTTACACCCCAAAAAAACAGAGCAAAAAAAAAAAAAAAAAAAAAAAACAGAGGAAATTATATATACCAACAAAAATACATAATTTCAAAAATTCTTAAGCTAACATCAACATCATTTTCGCTTCATTTTCACATCACTTTGTTTAGATAACAACTTCTCTTTATAAATCACCTCAAAAAATTATAATTTTCCATGGAAGAAAATCCATCAATCTCAATGGCAAGAGCAGCAAAAATCATTAGAAAATCAATCTATACTTTTTTACAACACTACCAATTTTTCACCTCTGTTGCTGCTTTCATTGCTCTACCTTTCTCTATCTCCGTCCTCATCTCCTTAGCCGTCGTCCCTCGCTCGTTTGCGCTTCTCCCCACCGTCTATGGCCGCCTCCACTCGGTCTTTCTCGCCGCTGGTTTCCCGCCGTACTCGGATTTTTTCACTCTACTTAGCCTTAAACTCTCTCAAACTATTTCTTCTTCAATAGTCACCCTTCCTTTTACACTTTCTTTTCTTTTATTAGCCAAAGCCTCAATTATACACTTTTTTTCCTACAAAAAAACTACAAATAATAATAATAATTCATCATTTATAGCCCTTTACCACCCTATTCTCTCGACCTATCTTTGCAACACGTTTATTATATTTGCAGCGAATGCAACATGTTTTTCACTCATTTTCTTGGCATTCAACTTCCTAGAAGGGTTCCAACTCGACTCCCCGAGATGGGTTTTCTTCTTATCAGCTCTTGGCGCGGTGTTTTACTCAATAATCCTCGCGAATTCTTTTGTTGTGTGTAATTTGGCCTTGGTTTCGTCAGGAATTGAGAGAAGGGGTGGATTTTTGTCTATACTAAAAGCTTGTGTTTTAATTCGGGGTAAGACCTCCACTGCGCTGGCCTTAGCCGTGCCTATTAATTTAGGCCTCGCCGCAGTGGAGGCCTTATTTCATTTCAGAATAATCGCAACACCTCAACACCCGATTAATAATACCTCGTTATGGCTCGTGGCCTTCGAGGGGGTGCTCATCGCTTATATATACTCCATCCTCGTTGTTCTTGATGTTATAATGAGTTGTATGTTCTATCAATGTTGCCAAAACGATCAAGGTTACGTACAACAAGTTGTACAAGGGTATGTTGTCAATGATCAAGATGTTAGCGTGACAGAAATTGATGATTATTGTTATTATGATTATAATGAGGAAAAGTTGAAAGGATTGGAGGAATTTGTGTAAGTTTTTATTATTTGATTCAAGAAAAAAAAAAAAAAAAGGTTAGATCTTACATTTTTTTTAAGCATTGTTGTCCAATTGAAAAGAGAGCATTTTGTACAGAGAAATTAAAGTGGAAAAAAGGATAGAGTATTTGATACAAAAAGAGATGCAAAGATGATAAAATCATCAATTCAATGAAATTATTGGGTTTCATATTTCTATACCAGTTTCCTTTATACATCCAATTAAGAATGTTTTTGGGTGCACAATTATTACGGATTATATTATAGGTATCGGTAATTTAACTGGTAAACTTTTAAAAGTGTTAATCAATGTGGTGAGCTTAAGATTTAGAATCGAATTTCATGTACCTCACTGTTTTTGTAGCTTTTTATACGCTTGAAAAAAAAAATTAAGAATTTAACTCAATTTTTCTTGGAGTTGAGGGTATCATGATGGGTTTGACTTGCTTAAAAATTAAGTTTAAAATAGTGCATGATCTTTTAATGATTCTGGATGGTTTTGTTTAGAATAATTAATTAAGAAGTGAGATTTCACCTAATAAATTAAGAGTAGGTTGATTAAGAATAGAAAGGTTGGTAAGAAGGAATTTGTCATGAAATTCTTGATATTAATATGTGAAGTTTCATTCATCTCAGGTGTGTGATGGTTCATAATTACCAAGTTTAGCAAAAATTGTGGGTCATACTAAATTTCATTATTATTTTTTGTTTTTTTAACTTAATATTTTTTAAAGTTTTTGGCTTTTAATGGAAATAAGGTGGAGGTTGGTTGAGTGATTTACAAGGCTCTTAATCTCTTATAATTTGGTACTTTATGCAATCACACTATACATACCCCTTTCAGCGGAATTTTGAAGGGATACTTAACCTTTTTTTTTTTTTTTTTTGGTTAGTTAGCTTAGCAATGTAACAAATTTAGGTACATGAACATAATGTGCTACCTTTTTATGTTGAAGTGTTTTGCAAAACTTTTCCAAAACTATTGAGTTGTGGTATTCTTTAAGGCTGAAGAGGTGATAGGAAATTACAGAAATTTGTCAATTTTTTATCCTTCTCGGTCGAGTTAATAGGATACACAATAAATACGATGTAGAGTAATTCATTTGTTTTCTTAACAATAACGATTTGACATTCACGTTTGTTAATATGCACTTTTTACTACTAAAACCTTTGAAATTTTATTAGTCAACATCATAAAATTTGATATATTAAACGTGTGCGTGTGTGTATATATATATACTAATTTGTACTCCCTCCGTCCCAAAAAGAACGACCCATTTGGGTTGATTACGCGGGTATTAAGGAAGTTAAGTAAAAAGAAGTAAAAGTATATTAGAAAGATAAATTTACATGGGGTTTGTAAAAAAATAGAGAGAGAAAGTAATAAAATAACATGGAAAATGAAATTTTTATATGGGGAAACTAATTTTGCACAAATATTGTTGCAAATTGGTGTGTTTTAATGTAAATGGGTCATTCTTTTTGGGACAAAGTTTTGGCCAAATGGGTCGTTCTTTTTGGGACGGAGGGAGTAACACTTTTACATACTCTGAAATAATACTCCATTCAAAGTTATTAAGGAGTATGTAATAAGGCAAAAAACAAACTATTGCAATTTGAGAAGATTAATGAAATATGGTTTTCTCAATCTTGACAAAAGTCAAACAATCATGCGAAATTGACACCCTTCTTCTTTAAAAAGAAAAACAAAATACAAAATAATACTTATATTCATTTATTACGAGTAATATGTATTCCGTAGTAATATAGCCCATTGGATAAGTCTTAAACTCATTTGTAATGAAGTGATGTACTAACATCCTTGCTCTCTACTAGCCAAGAGCAAGTAAAGTTGGTAAACCATCAAAAAATATACGAAAATATACTTGTATCTATTAATCGTATAATCCACTTAGAATAATACTGATACTAGTATAGTTTTATGAAGTCATCTCTTTGTATTTACACATGGAAGTTACAGTTCTTCTGAAACACATTTCCAGTTACTATGTTTTCAAAATTTCGGCACATTGCAAGAAGAAATGGTTTCTTTCGCAGTTTTGGGAATAGTTCAATTTTTTCATCAAGAAACCATGATACATTTTCATGTAACACAAAGATTACATCTTTCTTTAAAAGAGGCGATATTGACTCTGCACGCAAACTGTTCGATGAAATGCCGCAGAGAAATGTGGTGACTTGGAACTGTATGATTTCTGGGTTTGGTAGAAATCATATGATTAATGAAGCTCGTCGTATGTTTGATGTTATGCCTGCCAAGAATTTAGTTTCATGGACTGCAATGTTAAGTGGGTATACTGGGTGTGCTAAGTTGGAAGAAGCGCGAATTTTGTTTGATCAGATACCGGATAAATTGAAAACCCATGTTTGTTGGGATGTAATGTTAAATGGGTATATAAAAAATGGAAGAATAAATGAGGCTAGAGAATTATTTGATCAATGTCATAATCGAAATGTCGGTATTTGTAACAGGATGTTGAGTGGTTATGTTCAAATGGGATGTGTTGAAGAGGCATATGAGTTATTCTTAAGCATGCCTGAGCGCGATTTGGCTTCGTGGACTAGTATGCTAACTTGTTATGCAAAAGCAGGGTTAATGAACGAGGCGAAGGCCTTATTTGGTGATATTCCTTTCGAAAAGGATGCACAAGCTTGGACTGCTATGATCCGAGGTTATATGCAAAATGGCATGGTAGACGAGGGTTTAAAATTATTCCAAACAATGCCAAATAAGGACATTGTTGCTTGGAACTGTATGATTAGTGGGTTTGTTGAAAATGGTAGATTAAAAGAGGCTTTGGATTTGTATGGGAGGATGTCAAAGAGGAATATCATTTCATCAAATTCGATACTATATGGGTTTGTCCTAGAGGGAGATATGATAAATGCTCAAAACTTCTTCGAAAATATTATGACTCAGAGAGATACAGCTTCTTGGAATACACTGATTTCTGGGATTCAAACAGAGGAAGCTTTGTATTTGTTTTCTGAGATGAAAAGACAAGAATTTAGGCCTGATCAAACGACGTATATAACCATTGTGTCTATATGCGGTTCACTTGCTCTACATGGTTGGGGTAAAGCACTCCATCTACAAACAATTAAGACTAGTTATGTGCATGATGTATTGGTTTCTAGTTCACTTATATCTATGTATTCTAAATGTGGGCTGATAAATGATGCTGCCACCTTGTTCAGAAGCATAGATTTTCGAGATACTGTGACTTGGAACACCATGATAGTAGCTCAAGCATACCATGGATCTGTAGGTCAGGCACTCGAGCTTCACTCTTCTATGATTCAGTCAGGCTGTAAACCTAACCATGTTACATTTCTAGCCCTCTTGACCGCTTGTGCAGATCAAGGTCTAGTTAAAGAAGGACAAATTTATTTCAAGTCTATGGAAAGCGAGTGGCATATTAGTCCACGGCCTGAGCATTATGCCTGCATGGTTGATCTGTTTGGAAGATCTGGCATGTTATATGAAGCTTATGAGTTAGTAGAACAAATGCCATTAGATGCTCCATCCTATGCTTGGGAAACCTTATTGAACTATTGTAAACTACACGGAAATTTTGAGCTTGGAGAGATAGTTTCACTAAAGATTCTGAAAACTAGCCCTTCAAATGCTGAGATGAACGTGCTCTTATCGAATATATATGCTGCAAAGGGATTATGGGATGAATCAGAAAACATTAGAACGGCGATGAAACAACAGGATGTGAAGAAAGAAGTAGGATGTAGTTGGGTAGAACTAGCAGGATCAACCTGTAAGTTTGTGTATAATGACAGGTCTCATCCAAAAACAGAGGAAATTTACAGGGTTATTGAGAATCTTTCTGTCATTATCAAAAGGATTAGCACAATGATATAATTTGTTTTAAATTGTTGCATTATACTTTCTTCAGTGACTGAATAATTACTTTGTAATTGTTCAAAACAAAAAATAACAGCTCAAGATACAGGGTTATGCTTTGGATGTGTCATGTGTGCTGGTAATGGTTTTTATACTTTGTATATAAGTTATGATCTGAGCTATATACTTCTATGGACCACTTTAATGATCAAAAGGAAAGTAAGATGTACGACTTGATTAGAGCTGTAATTGCTCATGAAACGCAAATACTTAATAACAAGCCCTTAAGGACCTCTAAAAGAAGTGTCTCATTCTACAAAAACAGAGGTTCAGATGTACGCAACCTTATCTATGCATCAACAGAAAGGTCAATTCTAATTGACTTGTGACTCGCAAGCCCATATGGAATGACAATAAATACGAAGTGTATGTACGTATCCGCAAAAAAATAGTACTCCGTAGTAGATCTTTGACTTAACATAGTTGTTGTTTGATCATTTGAGTTACCCTTAAATGCATATCGTACCAAAATTGACAAATTGCATAACATAATCTCAAAAAACAATTTCTTGCATAGCTGATTTCATGTTTGACAAGCAATAGCATCATACCGACGGTTTGTCGGTTATAATAAATTTATCAAAGAATAGTTAAAATTATATGCAAAATCAACACTAGAAGCAGTGATATAGGACTTACATTGATTATTGGGAAACGAATAAAGGGTTTATTTTTTCCAATTAAAAGCCAAGAAAGAGCTTCGATATGTTATAATAATGCCATTGACAGCAAAACTTTAGGCTTTTTAGCAATCATATATTATGAATTAAGACAATTATTTAATGTGATGTGGGCTAAGATTTAGGCTTTTTTGATATAAATTGCATGAGACAAATTCAAGTGATTATTGCTCTATCTTCTAGATTTTTTTTTTTTATTTTAAAAGGATTAAATTAAAGCATTATACTATATATATTCTACATTACATGACACCTAAGTGTATTTATTGTTCACTCGTATATGCATGGACTTTGGTACATTCAAAACCATACTAATGTACTACAGTAGTATTTTCTATGTTTTTTCAAGTTTTACTCACTTTTTATTTCATCTGTTTTTCTAAATTTTATTTACTTTATTCCGTTTATGTCAACCTTTTATTCATATTTTGTCATATGTCATTCCACTTTTATGACCTAATTATACAAAGTACGAAGTATTTAACCATTTGTGTTTTTCTTGTTTTTTGTTGCTATAATAATTGAGTAGAACTCAAGAAAACGGGGATAAACCATATATGAAAATGTATCTTTTAGTGCAAAACATTAATAGTTATCCTTGAATAGTGTTGTTCCCAATAATACCATAAATATATCCTCATACGAAATGCAAGATTTTCCCTAACCATAAATTTTGTTTTCAATATTGAGACAGCTAGCTAAATTGAAAAGGACTTTCGTTTATAAAATTAAAGATGTTTACCTAAAAAGGAATTTCGAATAAAGCATATCATAAAATAGTAAGGTTGATTTTAGTAAAAAGTGGGTAATGGATCCTAAGCATTTTCGAATTTCATGGAATAAAGATAACAAATGAATGATAATCAAATATCCTTATATGTGTGGTTGGTTGTACTGTTTGGCCAGCCATCATGAGGGTCACCCATTCAGCAATCGGTAGGAGTTAATTAGTTATTGTTATAAGAGTTATTCGATCAGTGTTATAGAAGTTTACTTTGTTCTTTTTCTTTTATAATTGGTTACATGATATGGTCAGCCACACATAAGACGTTCTAGAGTAATTTAGTTATCAAATGAGGTACAAACCTTTTGAATAGAAGGGGGTAAGAGGACTCCGATCTAATCGACAAGAAAATTTGTTTAGTTAATTCCTGAATAAATTTTACCCCTATAAACAATATCATTGCAACATTCATCCTCTTCTCTTTTTTAACTTACAAAGTAAGAGTTGTAATACCATCTTACTTTTTTTTTTTTTTTCTTTTTTTTTTTTTTTTTTTTTTTTGAGGCTATAATACCATGTTACATAACATTCTTACTTAATTAGTCGGTTCTCCCCCACATCTTATGGTTTTGCAAACAACAAAGCATCATTAACTCCAATGAAATCAACAACCATGATATTATTGGTCCGATAATTAGGTGTAGTTGACCCTACTAACAAATATTCAATATCTTACTTGATTCTATACATTGTCAGGATCTTTCGTTCTTTCTCTTCAAGAAAACCCAAGTTGATTGTCTCAATAATGGTTAGAATCTGAATTTTGTGCATCAAACAAATAATGAAAGATGGAGCAATAGCAAAGGTCTAATTATAAATAATTTTCGACGTTAATGTAAGTGTAAGAATTCCGAGCAAAACGCTATCCAGCAGTGGCAGTGGCACTGGCCAAGTTAGTATTCGACATGGCACAACCCGACGTAGTTTCAGCATTACACAACCTAACACGGTTTCAGCAACACAACCTCATTACCTTAGTAGGAACCAACAACAAGGGCTATTGTTTGCGCAACCAGACAATAAATTCACTTCTGTACCATAAGAATTTTTTTTTTTTTATTTATTTTTTTTTCCACTTTTGCAATACATTCAATGATCTTTTTACAACAAACCAAAAATGGTGTTTAGGGCAGAGATATGTATGATTTATTTAAATAAACCACAAAGATTAAAAACACGCACTTAATAGAAGATTAGAAAAAACCGATCCTGCTTCTGAAATGCTAATTATTTGAATGGGAGAAACAAGGGATTTCCCATCTCCCAACTCTACACTCTCAAGTATATTACAATTACATTGAATGAAATAGAAGCATGATGAACAATACTGAAACCACTCACCTCCTAATCTCCCTTTCTATGGCCCTAAAGTTCTATACAAAACTGTTCGTTATACCTCCTATTCTAAACACTAACTATTTGATTATATTGGGAGGAAAAAAAATTAGGGACAAAACATATTATGGTACAAAAAAATTTACCTACCTACAGGTTAGAGCTTTGTACAAGGTCGCGTGGACACAGGAGGACAAGATGAGCGTTGGAGGTCACCATCCTGATGGCATCTGCTTCGGAGGATAATTGGTAAGTGAGCATCATCTGCCGGCGTCCCTTCTTAACAGGAATTTACATATCATTTTTTGCAGTTGATGGAGAGATAATACCCCTTGGGAGGGACGGGCGTATCTGTACAGTGATAATATGGTATACATCTGAAAGTTTAATCGGCCATAAACATGTGACCGACTGCATGGCATCCCATCTTGAACATACCCAAGGTCTTCGTGGACAAAAAGTCCGAAGGTTCAACAGGCCTTGACGGACTGCATCTCATTCTGCACCACCTTGAAACATCTTTCACTATCACTGCAAATGGTGGCAACAAAAGCTTGATTTTGCTTTTGGGTTACTGAGACTGCACGAGGCCTTTACATCCATGGTGCAACTCTGGGCTTCACGAGAGAGAACTGTCATTCTTTCAACTACGTTTCACTCTTCTTTGATGGGTTGGCTGCTTTTGCCTTCTCCATTTCAGCCTCTTTTTGGGCCTTTTTCTTGTCCAATTCAGCCTGTTTACAATTTTCATCGTGTGCTTTCCGAAATAATCTTGTGAAGTTCAACAGAGTCTGTGCAACTGCATTCAGTTAGGGGAAAATACATGAGCTAACTTGATATTTATTAATGCTATTTGCAAGTCTGGTAAAATCAATCACACTGTGGAAAACAAAAGAAAGTTTGCAATTATATATGATAACCAGACAGCTTTTCTGTGACAGACAAACAATCAAAATTGCAAAATTACGGAAAGTAGTATAAATTTATAATATATGATATGTTCAAATTCAGCCACGGTGAAAGGAAGTGCTAATATACTGGGAACTGCAGTCTGAAGCAACAATGAAATGGGTATAACATTACTTCAACACAAATTGCAGGCCTTGAGTAGTTGAGTGAAAATGAAAAGGTTTCGCTCAAAAATGGTACTTAAGATTTTAAGTGTATTTATCATTTGCTATGACATACCCAATTAAACAAGCAATAAGCTTTAAAAACCACTAGTACTGAATCTTTCAATGATACCTTGCTCGAAAGGATACTTAGCAGGATCTTCACCAAAATAATAGGCTAGTGCATCCGCATTTCTACCCTGTCTCCCAATAAGTTAGACAAAAGAACGAAAAGCATGAATGCAATGCACCATAGAGAAGATAAAAGTAGAAAAAGTAATACCGCTACAGAGTAAAGGCTCATCACAGATTCCACCTCTGCTTCAGCAACACCGACAAATTCCTTCAGAGTCTATGACAATAATAATTGTAAATATAGGTTAATACAATAAAGAAAAAAGGGGAGAGAAAGAATGAAAGAGAGGGAAAAAATATCAAATAAATAAATAATAATAATGACTGCAAATTTTTCTTCTTTTTAAATTGATTCGGTAGCGAAAGAAATCAAGAGAATCTTGTATTGTATCTAGAAACTAACTGTAATGTGAAATTGCTCGAGAAAATTAAATCAAATAAAGGATAAACAATAAAAATTATTTAAAAAATAAATGTATGAGGATTTTGAAACAAACGTATTACACAGCATTAGAATGGGAAGCAAGAGTTCCCCGACAGCTGTGATCTCTTAACATTGAATTCATCATTTCAACATCAAAAGACAACACACAAAAAAAGAAAATAGCTCGTGGGCAGAACCAGGAAGGTTCAAAATCAACAAATTTAATTTTATGACATGAATATCGATACTGGCAGGAATGGTTGTGTCCCAGCGATCATTATTGTAACTAAGGTTGTATTTCCATGGTTTGGATTTTGAATCTCCTCAAAGCTCTAGGATTTTTCTATCTAAACTTCAAAGTCAAAACAAAAAAGGCTCCTACACTTCACGTGTTACAACCTCAAAAGAAGAGTTAGGGGGGAGGGAAGGAGTAGGAATTCACCCCAATAAAGAAAGTCATCTGGAGAGATTTACCAGATGTCATATCATGAAAGACAGTTATTTCAAACATCACAAAACGAAAATCCGTACCGTGCAAAAAACATCAGAAACAGGACCATCATTAACAGATGCAGACAGCTCTTGCTTAACCTTTTCCAATCCTTTGTTTATAGCCTGCATTTCTTCCGCCAAGGACTTCAATTGTATCTGTAAAAAAAAGCTGTAACTCAGCCTATAGTCAATTATTTACCATAGAGTTGTCATAATGAAAAATAATAAAACCTTTGTTGCAGCTTCCAGGCTTAGAAGATCTTCATGAAAATCCAACAGTGCAGGAAACTTCTCTGCTACAAACTGAAAAATAACAACTATTATGAACTGGAAACTAGAAATTAAAAGGAAAAGGAGAAGAAGAAATAATAGATCAGAGAAGGTAACACATTCTCTCTAGCATTCAAGGGTTTAAACTCTCCCAAAACTTAGAAATCCTTCAACATTATCGCTTTATAGAAATCCTTCAACATGGGTTTACAGTAATCATTCAACAGGCAGTGCAGATCCCATGCAAATTCACATTATGTACACATGCAATTTTTCTATATAGACTTCAAGCTATGATTGTGCAAAATATCAATCTCTTAAGACATTAAAATACAGAAGTGAAGGTTTCATATTCAAGCCACTAGCACACAGGATGTCTAAGAATAGATTCCAATGTCCCAAGAGTTCTGTCTTTTAGTTTGAAAAATAGCAAAGCAAAAACAAAACAACAAACTAAGCCCAGATCAAAGCTAGATTCTGCATGAATCCATCCAAGTAACAGATTCAAAGCAACAGTGATGAACTTTATTCAATGGTGCATACCAGATAAACAATTTCAACAGCCACCGTCAAACACTGTATCTAAAACTTATTAGATATTTTACCATATTCGGTTTCTGGATGTTTGTAATTCAATCCATCAGAACACCTAGTCAAATCTAGATCTAGTAAAATAGATTAATAGTCCCTAGTATCAAAGAGGTCCTAAATCTATATACAATTCACACACTTCTTTTGGGCATGTTTTGCAGTTTCTTTATCCAAGCACTCCAAAGGCAAACAAGAGGAGATACAAAAATATATGCAAAGGTGTCTAATTGTAAAGAAAGGCAGGATATGGGATTATAAATATCAAGTTATATATATATTTGAATAATTTGATTAATTTTGATATCTCATTCGTTAGTTTCGGATAAATGCTTATATATAGCTCCCATCATTTGACGCTTGATATTATAAGATAAGATCCCTTCACCAAGCCCCAATACATTGAAACACACCATGATAAAATGGTCATAAACATTACAATCAGAGAAAAATAGGCTAAATTGGAATCCAAACTAAAGTTCATAGAACTAAACAATCAACGCCGACTTGCAGTGCATGTGGCTCCTGTCTGGGGGACTGGAGAATCAAATATACACAGCCTTTCCAAGCAATTGAAATAGGCCTGGCTACTTCACAATGAACAAGTAGAAGACAGATTGTTCCAAGTAAAGACATCAAAACCTTGAAAAAAAGTAAGGACATACCTTGCAAAGATAATGCATAAGTGTTATCCTGCTGTTAGTTGCACGAGTATCTGTTAGTTTCAAAAGACTATCCAACTTGAAGCCAACTGCAGATCCTATAAGATATGAAGAGTTGAATAATCAATCAAAATATCAAAAGAAGTTTCATCACTCGACAAATAAAAAATCAAATAGTTTGTTAGGGTTATTTTCCTTATTTTTGGTTAAGTCACTTTGGCTTAGTCAGCCTGGTCTAAAAAACTATTCTTGCCCTTGTTATTATATATGGCAATTGATAAACGTACATAGACTTGTTAATATAACTGAAGACTAGTCAGGCAGCAACCAAAACCATAAGCAAGAGATAATGGTAAACTAAGATCCTTATTACTCCGTATTAGTTTCACAATGGATATTAATGGAGACAAACCATGTTGACAATGTAATGCATATCCGGCAAAGATTTCTGCACTATCTTAGCGAACTAGATGGAGAGGGGATTACCAAGGGGCCTCACAAAAATCAACCCAAATCTGGGCGCAAATCTAACTGATAGGTAATAATTAAAATTAGAGATCAGTCCAATTTTGCTGGACACAGCTCACATAGGTTACATTGCAGATTAAGAGGCAGCATAATTACAAATTGGCAAAGAGCTCTTCTTAAGTCTAGGAATCAGCCGCTTAAAAGTCTGGCTAAAAAAGTGTAGATTTTCCACTCTTCACACACCAATTAAACCAAAGCAGGAGGATGCTACTTTGGCCTGCTAAGGGAAAAAAAGGAGAAAAAAGATGCTTCTAATACAGATCTTATATTGACCATTTGATAAGGGCAGCAAATATGAGTTTCATAGAGATAAATCAACCAGGATAGTGTATAACAAGTAGATGTCTACCAAGTAAGAATGTAGTAAAAACTTAATGGAGAAGCACATTACTAAATTGGTATTCATACCTCTTGCAGTTCCAGAATTTAATAAATTTCCTAAATTAAGAATCATCTGCAAGATCTCTTTCAACTTCCCAGAATTTCGCACCTAGTTAAATATAAGAAAGCACAAGTGAAGAGATCAGGACATACATGAAAACAGTACAAAAGTGGCATCTGTGTAAACGAAATGTACCTCTTCACATGCAGAATTTACAGTATTCAAACTCTTTTTGAAATCTGTAACCTGCAAAAAGAAAGGGGAACAATGACACATTTCAGCAATGTACACCAAGCAAGGCCACATAAGTGTGCTCAAAATGGTGCTATTACAAAGCAACCCACTAAACAAAAGTACCTGTGTGTTAAACTGAATCTTGAACAAAAATACTCGTAATTTTGACTCCACCCGCGGCACTTTCATGAGCTCTAAAAAAAACTGTAAAACATAAAGAAGAGAAAGTAAGCAAACCAACAATCAAAAGTGACATTCAGAGTACGCATATATTTCAGACTTTTGGAATAATAAAAAAGAGAAAGTCATTAAAAGATAGCTAAGACCAGGAAAAGAAGCTTATAATCAATTGAGCATCTACAATATGAAGGCAAAGATCCACAAATGTAATAAAGATCAATAGATGAAAAGTTCTATTAAAAGTTTTATTAATCAAACAAAAATGCATAGTTACAAACCTGCTCGCATTTTCCCAGCTTTGTCCTATCACCAGTGTAGTTCTACAAAGAAATAGAAAGAAAGTCAAAACTACAATTTCGGCAAAATTATTTGGACTACTCTAGGATAATTATTAAAGCATGTGAAACCTATTCCCAATCAAAGATAATGGTGCAGAAGACTTGCAATAACAACGAAATATAAAAATGTTTTAGTTCAAAGATCAAAAAATTAACCTTTAGAGTGTCCATCTCCTCTTTAGTGGGACAAAACTTAATTAGGTTTTCCACCTGATCAGCATCCAAGACTGACTCATCCATAGCAAGTACTGCAGCCTGCGGAATAGATTAAGGCAGCACTAACACTTAGCATGGCATGAATAAATACAGACAATGTAACTGCTTATCCCTTCACAATATACCACCCACAGTACCTTCTCAAAAAAGTGAAAATGTTAAGAAACTAATAAGATCAAATCTTCATTGTCTAAACCAAGAGGATGCAAAAAGTGCACAAAATCTGCCTTAATCAACATGGCAACATGGATTTATATTTTTAACATCTATGGAAAGTAACAACACATACACACACAGATATATTAAAAAGAAAAGGTGAGTATAACAGTATATCCTATAACATATGTCAGCTTGAAGATATCACATTAAAATTCATCTACATCAAAATTGATTCACAGCTATAGCCAAACATTGAGTAAAAGCTTTCCTAGAGAGTGCAGTTCCAGGAGAACTCTAGTAGCTTTTGCAGGATTGGCAACACAATTTCACTAATCTGACAATTGTATACATAGTGGTCATGGTGCAAGAAGAATAATGAAACTAAGAGCCAACATAAGTTCACAACTCATAACTGCATTCCAATGTCTTTGAGAGTTTGAGTAGGTCAAGGAAAGTCTGAAGAACATTTTTCATAAAAGAAATAAAAACTATTTATACATCCAAAGGACAAAAGGACTGCTATGTTTTTTATCTTCTGTACAACAAGTCTATTCTGAACATATCAAGAATAAAAGATATCCCATTCAAAAAATACATCAAAACCACTCCACTTAGATTGTCAATTATCATCGAGATATGTATATACATTCACAAATATTTACAGAATTCATCACCAACTTGCAAATCCTCTCTTTACACCAAAATATAAGGGTAGGTCCGTTGGTATACAGTCAATTATCTTAAATAGATTTAAGGACATACATTACATTTATCAAAGTTGGGCAACAGATTACTTAAATAGCGAGGATCATGGTTTTCTCAATATATATGCATAAATTGACTTGCTGATTGAAAACCCATCACAAAAATCTGCCTCATTACTCAATAAAATGGAAATATATATGAAGAAAATTATAGCATACCATCATATCAGGGAGTGGCATCTTAACCTTTGTAAGCATAATCTCTGTGTTGTTAACCCTTCTGAGATCAATCTGCAGCAAGCATTTAGACATATAAATATGATTGAATCCAAGCAACAAGCAAAGTACAAAAAGGTGAAGACAATTGAGAAATTAAAATTGCAATCATAACTAGTTAGCATCGAATATAACCAATGAGCACCACAAAGATTGAAAACCCCTTCTCATGGTAACATAAATTTGGCTGGTGCAAGATTACGAATGTACAATGCCAACAGTAATCCCTTGCATATTATCTTCTCACATGAATAAGTATCAGGATATAGAAACTTATACGCTGTGATCATCAGACTTTACGTTTGTTAATCATCCATGACATTCACATTTAAATTGAAATCCATGCTTAGAAGATTTGTTCAGTTCTCATTGATTTTCCATAAGGACGGTCAAAAGTATTTCCCATTAGCTTCATGTCAAAAAATTTATCACTATATACAGGAAAAAGGGATTGTCTAAACAAGCAATAAGTTTGCTAAAAAGGGGATAAATTAAGCAAGTAATTTCTCATATAGGTTTTGTTTATACGGCCAATGAGCTCATGGGAAAAAAAAAAAAAAGGCTATAACATTTTCCATGAATCTAAACGTGTAAATCACTACCCCCAAAATCAGGGGATCATTCACAAAAAATAAATCAACTGGTTTAAAGACACAAAGTATATCTTACTAATTGAGATAGAAAAATCACTGTCCACACAAAGTCTCACAACAACAAAAGAACTAGTCTACAACCACAACGCTGCAAAACAGCAGCTCTATTGCTGATTTATTATGAAACATGATAGCTACAAATAATGATACTAATAAATCACAGGGGAATCCCAGTTAAGACTTCAGGAGTGAGCACTCTGAGCAGCAAGATTTGATTATGTACTTACAGGTATTCTAAACAAGAGAATGAACGAGTGCCTTTAATAATTTTTTTCCCTAGGATATTCTAAGCAAGATTCACCACTCATTAGTTGTCTTCAGCTTTTTTTTTTCCTTTGCCGTGCAACACCTTAAAACCTCTATTTTATGAACGAGTGCCTTTAATAATTTTTTTCCCTAGGATATAAAGTTTGTGAAGTGGCATCTAAACAGACATTCCGGCAGAAAAAAGGTCAATTTCCCAGAGAGCTGACTTAGTTTTCTTTATGGCAAAGATGTTAACTTTCCTCATTATATTCTTTCATGGAAACCAGGAACTCTGAATCTTAACCTCTATTTTCTTACTTTCCCTTCCTTTATCTTCTATTTCCTCCCCTGCCATTATCTCTCTTACCCCACCTCTACAATCAAATTTGCTGGACAATTGACCTGCAGTAACCTTCAGAATGAAATTGCAAGAGGTAACAGCCTAAAAGGTCTAGACTGATCAGCAACAACACATGTTTATCCAAAAATGTAAGGGAAAAAACAACCTCCCCCTCCCACTTTACAAAATATCCATTGATGGCTTGGTCAAAAGTCAACTCAATGCCTAGCTTTTTAACAAAAACCCCACTTCTCCCACTATTATTTAAAGCTTGTTTGCATGTTGAAGTAATTGAATTTTTTCCCAATTTTTTTTAATTATAAATGATTAGCAAACAAAGTGGTGGAAAATATCCACAAAATGAATTCCAATTATCAGCGCCCTTTCTTATAATTGACATTCTCTTCGTTAACAGATTTGAACGATTTGGTTCAGTATTTTCTAGATCTCCATTTCTAATTTGCATTTTAAATTTATTTTTAGTTTGATCCTGTGAAAGTTATTTGCATCTGCAAAAATGGAGTTGTAGTGTTGGGGACCTTAAGGGAAGAGAATGGAGGAAATGAAGAAGAGAAGAAAAGAAAGTAAAGAGTGAATGAGAGGTTCACACCAATCCACGAAAATACAGGAAATAAAATCAACTTGCCAGACATTGGACTTTTTTGCAGGGTAGTTGGGCTTAGGTCTTCATAAATTTTGCATCTCTGATATAATTTTGCAAACACACACACAAGCACACTGATATTACCCAAGTGATAACAAAGGAGATCTTACCAAGCAATGACACATCCTAGGATCTTTTTAAGTTTATTTTTTTTCTAAGAACATCCATTCATGTAATAAAGAAAATAGGCAACTGTAGGCATAGAAAACAAAAGATCTGATATCCTGAATGCAAGTGATATCTTCTCACATGCTATATACATCGACATTATAGGCTTATACACTTACCACTAGAGTAATTCTATAAAATACAAACTCTGTACTGGTTGTTAAATGAAAGCTACTAGGAATATTAGCTAATAACCAAGGCTTTCAGAAACATAAACATATAAACAATACAAACGCATACATACTTTTTTAAAATAAAAAATAAATAAATAAATAAATAAAGGAAATAAAAACTAAATAAAAAAAGCCTCAAGTACATATGAGTTAAAGGAGTATAATATGCCATTTCTACTGAATTACCAGATGAATAACTTCAGGTTTGGATCCAGCAGCCTTCTTCTTTTCAGCCGATTTCCCTCCTGCGCTTGCAGGCTTTGACACTTGATTAGAGAAAAGCTTCTCGATCTCTGACACGTCAAATTCTGCAGCACTTAAATTTGAAAGAATGATATCAATGCTTACGTATAACAAAAATACACCAGCCCTAAATAAAACAGAAAAGTTCCACTATTGAAACAGCCATCTAATAACTCCAAACTGAAAAAATACTATGAGCAGTAAATTGATGACCCATGAAAGAAATAGACATCTAGTAACTCCAAAGTAAAAAGGATTACGAGCAGTATAATGATGACCCATGGAAAAACTCAAAAGGCAGTTCACATGCAAGCAAAATTGACATATACGATGGAAGGAAAATATAATTTATATATGCTATTGCAGAAAAGAAAAGAAAGAAAGATACACTACATTTGGGACCCTGCCTGTCTTTGCAATTCTTCCCAAAGGCTCCCTTGTAAGACCCTCGTCACTTTGCTCCAATGAAATGGTTTAAGGGGTGTTTTTTTAGGTGCACTTCCTGGTGCTGAACGTGGCATCCCACGACCCCTTCCTGCTGGAGGCGCATTAGGTACACCTGGAGCGGCTTTTGCACCAAATGGCGGGGGCGGTGGTGGTCCACCTCCTGGGGGTCTTGGTGGACCTGGAACACCACCTCTAGGGGGAGGGGGTGGAGGTGGTCCTCCTGGACGCATTGGAGGAGGAGGTGGGGGAGGGCCTGGGCCTCCACCCCCAGGAGGCGGCGGAGGTGGGGGAGGGCCTCGACCTCCACCAGGAGGTGGTGGAGGTGGGGGAGGGCCTCGACCACCACCAGGAGGTGGCGGAGGTGGGGGAGGGCCTCGGCCTCCGGGGGGAGGTGGAGGTGGGGGAGGGCCTCCGCCACCGGGAGGTGGAGGAGGTGGGGGTGGGGCTCGGCCTCCTGGAGGTGGCGGAGGTGGGGGAGGAGCTCGGCCTCCTGGAGGTGGCGGAGGTGGGGGAGGTGCTCGGCCTCCTGGAGGTGGCGGTGGTGGGGGAGGTGCTCGGCCTCCAGGAGGTGGCGGTGGTGGGGGAGGTGCTCGGCCACCAGGAGGTGGTGGTGGTGGGGGAGGTGCTCGGCCTCCAGGAAGTGGCGGTGGTGGGGGAGGTGCTCGGCCCCCTGGAGGTGGCGGTGGTGGTGGCGGTGGTGGAGGAGGGGCTTGGCGGCCAGGAGTTGGCGGTGGTGGGGGAGGGCCTCGACTCCCGAAAGGTAGTGGTGGAGGCGGTGGCGGCGGTGGTGGCGGTGGCGGGGCATCAGTTTGAGGAGGTGGGGAAGAAACTCTACCCCCAAAAGGTGGTGGTGGAGGTGGAGGTGGAGGTGGAGGTGCTCCATAAGAAGGCGGTAAGGAAGTCACACCATAGGAAGGGAGTGGCATTTCACGTCTAGTAGGTGGAGGTGGAGGTGGAGGTGGAGGTGGAGGTGGAGGTGGTGTGGCTACTCGGATGGAAGGAGCAGGAGCACCATAAAATGGAGGGGGTGAAAAAGAAGGTGCCGACATTCTACTTGAACTAGAAGGTGGCGGTGGTGGTGGCGGCGGTGGGGGTGGGGGTGCGGTTGCTAAGACCATTTGGGGTGATGGTGAAGGTGTGACTCTCGAATAAGGGGGAGGCGGAGGTGGTGGTGGAGGGGGTGGTGCCAGTTGAGGCATGGTTGTAACTCCACATTGTTTAGCAGAATCAGGAAGCAATGGTTGAGGAGGCATTGAAGAGGACAGTTTATAATTGACATAAGTTACAGAAGGTGGTGGAGGAGGTGGGGGCGGAGGTGGCGGAGGTCTTTGTAGTGGTAAAACCTCTACAGCTGGGATATATGATGAAGAAGATTGTACAGTAGATAGGGGAAGCGAGGGTAAGGGTGCCTTTGTTTCTTCTTGAAGTTCATGAGACTCGGCTGAAGTGTGAGAGGATGGATCAACCAAAGATGAAGAATCTGAGCGAGGAGAGCATATAGGGCTAGAAACTTCTTGGCTAAGCCCATCATCAGGAGTTTCAAGGCGAGAAACTTTTGCAGATTCGACAGGTCTTATGGACTTTGCATCCTGAGATTTATGCAGACGTCTATCGATACTAGAAGCAACAAACCCAAGATCAGTGCTGGCAGCACGATCCTTCAATTTACCAACAGAACCAGAGTCCTTCACTTGATTTTTTGTACTTCCTAGAGAAGGTGGTGCACTGTTTACCCGAGCATATGGATAAGCCACATGCATGGAATTGGTGTAAGAGCCTTTATTTGAAGGTATCCACCGATGTTCAGTTGGTTTTTGCTTTCCAGACTTATCCCCTGCTACCTCTTGCTGTTTTCCTCTGTGCTTTCCCAAAGCAGAATCAGAAGCTGACTTTTGGTTAAATGTAGGGGGCCTTTTGGGTGAAGGTTGCAAGACTTTCTCTTGTTTTAGCTTATTAACATCACCACTCAACTTTCGCTGTGGACTATTGCTATCTGACCTCTTTTCTGTTTCCCAGTCCTCTACAGTTTGTTTGCTATCCAGCTCCCCCACCATGTTGCCATCTACAAAATCAGTCTTGATATCCTGCTTTATGAGCACATCTGGAACCACAATCGTCGTTTCTGCCTCTTTATCCTGACCATCCAAAGCAATGTCCTTCACCTCATTCAGATCATCAAAGTGTACCTCATGTTTATGTTTCTCTTCATGCAAAATGATATCATCCACAGCCCATTTAACATCTTCTTTCTGATTTGTATCATCCATAAGAATGTCTTTGACAGCATTAGGATCAGACTCAACATCCCGATGCAATGTTTTACTCCAATCATCCAGGCCTATATCCTTCACTGCTTCAAGCTCCAATAGTCCTTTTGAGTTGCGTCTACGAGCACCTGCTTCTGGTGCACAATCTACAAATGCAGGTGGCTCTCTATCCTCTTTCTGTCCTTTATTACTGACTTCATTGGCAGAACTATCATGAATTAAAGGAGAATCCAAATCAGTTCTCCCATCTTGGGCATCAACAGCATTACTGAATATCTCTTCAGCTTCGAAAAATTCCTCTGGTGAAGCACTATCAAATTCATTGTCATCATCACTTTGTAGCTCAGTGGTTATAACTGGAACTGCTCCAACATCCGAAAAGAGTACCTGAGAAAGATAATAAGTATGCATTCAACTCCATCATTTGAGGAAGAAAAGGAATCTCAAAGGACAACTACAACTTACCTCTGCTTTGAAGTCTTTAGAAAACTGATCCTTTGCATCCCATGAGATATCGACTTCTTCACGGCTAAGAGACAAAATGTTTGACCGAATAAAGGAAGAGTGAAACATAATTCTGAACATAATTTCCTCCCTTGCTAAATCATCAAATAGATGGACGCATTCCAAAACCACATCCCCTTGAACACGGCAACGAATATCCAATTTTACTAAGAGACACTCTGTCTGCAATTAATTAGCCAAAGATAAGGTCTTTAAAGCTATTAAATCATCATCAGAAATTAAGTGGGCAAAAATATAAGACTTTACCTCTGAATAGTGGTTGACCTGTTTTTTGGTCTTTAAAGATGAAAATAACAGCTTAGTACTTCTGCTAGATTTGGTTAAAGGGTCCTGCCCATAAACACGAACTACTGGTCTGCAGCCTTTACCCCCATCAAACAAAGGAAGTACTCTAAGTATTAAACAGTCTAGAATGAGAGGTGTGTCAGAAGGAGGCCAATCAGAGCCTAAACTTCTTCGGGATATATACTGAAGATATCTCTGTTGTGAAGGCTGTGGGTTTAAAGGAGACAAAAGCTGAAGTAGTTCCCTCGAGGCCTGCTTGTAGACCATTTCAAGTGTTTTTTGCTCACCGGAATAGTTCTTTCTGTACAAAAGAAGGCCTGCAAGCATAAAAGCAAGGACAGGCCAGCCACCTCTTTCACAGTGCATCAGCAATACATTTTGCTGTCCCTCCAACGACAGCCAGCTCTCACTGGAGCGCAGGAAGTGGTGAACCATTTCCAGGGGAAGCAAAGGACATTTCTCATATTGACGAGGATATTCCATAACCGTCATATCATAATCAGACAATATATCAGCAATATGACTCCTTCGATCCCCTTCTCTAAAGTTAAACACCATGAATGAGGCATCTGGGTAGTAGTCCTGTAGCTGTGTCACAATACCACCAAGGTATTCTGTGTACTCATCCTCATTCAACACATCCGTGGAGAAGCAGCAATCAAACACTGAAAAGGAACAACGATCCAATTTACCATTGCAAATGAACAACCCTTTTGCAGAATTGAATGTAAAAGAACAATTGACATGCTCAACTAACAGAAAAGGCTAACTAAAGAGAAGTCAAGGATAAGTTCTTAAGTTCATAAAGTTTCCACGTCCTCTTCTAAGCAGAGAAGAAAGCATCATAAACTAATTGAATGCCATTTAAAATGAGAACTACATTAAAAGTTCAGCTAACAGAAAACCTCAAATACTGCAGATATACCCTAACAATCAGCTCTCCGTAGCTAAAACAACGAAAATCGTCTCAAGAAGTCGAATGCAAGCCAAAAACCCAGCTCAATTATGCAAGCTACATCACAATGTCAAATGCCAACAACCTAAAAATGACAATGACATAAAAACCCAGAAATGGAAACCAAATCTAACCCTAACAACCCCTCAGATTGCATCAAAATCAGCATAAATTGAAGCACTTCAGCTCAATGATCAACAAAATTCAACACTTACACACATTATAACAGAAAATCAACACCAACCCATTAAACAAAACTCATAATTCAAACAAACCCAGAAAAATATAACCATTTGCACAAATAATTAACCAAAATTAAATTCAGAAAACTAACCGAAAACTCGCTCAGAAATTTCGAGAAGCCGATCAGGTGGCTTCCTATAGAAGAATCGACGAAACAGCGCCATGGGATGGCGCTGTTTTCCCCAAAATCGGATCCAAAACGATTAATTCCAATGAAACCCAGCCCTAATCCAGATCCAATCAATTGCGATCCAGCTAAATAAATACCCAGAATTAAATAATTAAACCCCTCTTCAAAATTTATCAAATTTGGTGCAAAATTGGATAAAATGATCAAATCAAGAAGAATTCAACAACCACCCCAGAAAAATTAAAAGTCGAGAAGAACCCAGAATGTAATTGAGTATAATAAAGTATAATAATAATTATAAATTAAATATGGTGGATCAAAAATTAGACAAAAATATAAAAAGGGGTTAAGAAAATGATGATTTCATAAGATGGGAGCAATCAGAATCACATGGGAAAGAAGAAAGAAAAAAGGGGATATTATTTAGTGTGGACTGAAAAGGAGAATTCACTTAGACTTCCCCTTTTTTATTTATTTTTCTCCCTCTAAATTTCTCTCTCCTCTTCTCCTGCAAAAATCAACAACAAATTTTGGTAAAATAATACTCCCAATAATAAATAAAAATAATAATAAAAGATGGGTAATTTGATGAACACGTGGAATATTATTTACAGAGAAGAGAGGAGAAAAAATGGAGATTTGTGAGGTGTAACAATGGAGGAGAGAAAGTGAGTCTGGAAAAACAAAAAAACAGAGGATTATGAAAGTTTTAGGAGAGAGAAAATTAAAAGCTAAATTTTGGGATTAATGTCAGAAGAAGAATGCAGACTTTTTTTATTTTTTCATGTGGTGGTATTTTATGAAAGTTTGGTCATTGGCAGGCAAGATCTTGTATTTGTATAATTAGAATTATGGGTTTTTTAAATGAGTAGATATAATATGGCCAAATGGTATGTTTTTGGTTGTGAAGTTGTCATTCATTGATTATAATTTTGCAATTTTTGCATAAGGTTTTGAGCATATGAATGAATCTATGATGATGGGGGTTAGGCGGCTTAGGCCTAGTTGCTTAGGTATATTAAAGCCCGGTGGACGGTAGTCGTATTGACTTGTGGCGAAATTTACCTTTCTTGATACTCCCTTTGTCCCTAAAAAATTATTGTGTTCATAATTTGGTACTTTTACGAGATATATATATTAATGAATATGTTTGGTTTTTTATATGTGGGGTATTAAATAAAGTACGGATACATTGTGGGGATTATGGTATTTTTAGTTTTTTTAACCATAAAGAATTAGAGCATTATTTAGGAGCTACTTGAAAGAAAAATGAAGTAAACTTTAAAACGGAGAAAATGTTGTTGCTTATCGCAACTTTACCTAATTATTGTAGAAATGAGTTTGATTTGTAAGGGTTGGCTTTTTGGTAAAAATATTGATCTTGTGATTTTAGGGTCAAAGGTTCAACTCCGTTATGGATTTGGGGCTCTTTAAAGGTGGGAATTCCATTATCTTTCTACCTCATTCATAAAAGAACTAATCATGGACGGGTTGAGTTTTGATAAAAAAAAAAAAAAAAAAAAAAAAAATTTAAAAAATGGCTAGTTACGAGTCAAGGCTTTAGGTTGGGTCAAGTTTAGAGCAAAAATAAGTGTTTATTTCCTTTATTTCGAGCAAAAAAATAAGCTTTTTTGGACCAAATCCACTTCTGGCGAAACTTTTATAAGTCAGTCGATTCAGGCTAACGTTGCAACTAAGAGTGAACGGAGAAGCTATATTAGTATTGTTTTACATATCAAACACCTCTGTTTTTCTTTTTTACAGCATTTCTACTATTTACATATTCCACTTTAATTGTAATTTAAGATTTATATACTTAAGAAAAAATTAAAAAAAAAAAAAAAAAAAAAAAAAAAAAAAAAAAACTATAATTGTATGAGATATTGTTAAATCCATTTACTGTGTATTTTATTAAGAATTCTGCTAACAAGTGCCTTGGGACATTAGATAACTACGGAGTACTTAATACTACCTCCGTTAACTGAACTGAATATTTTATGAGAGAAGAAAATTAAGGACTTAACTTATTGGAGCTGAATATATATATACATGTATATATATATATATAATGCCCTTAGTTGCAACTTTAGGGTATTATTTGTGAGATATGGAATATTTCAAAATTGCAATTAAAAGGTAACAGAGGTAGTATACATATTACTTAAAATAGTATTGTATAAAGTTCGGAATGCATGGCAAAATCACGTGACAAATCGGTGTAATTAATATTAATTTTACTTTAGTATCCACTTTTAGTTCTCTTATTTAACACCCAAGGGCATTAGATAAGATGACTAAAAATAGAAATATTAAATTAAAATCAACATTAATTACACGGATCGACGCGTAATTTTGTTATGCAATACGGAGTACAAAATTAATACGAAGTACAAAATTAATACGAAGTACCACATTAGAAAGTATTTTAATTACGGAGTACCTATTTCTTTCATTAGCAAGATCTCTTTTTTTCTCATTTTAAAAAAAAAAAAAAAAAAAAAACCAGCAAGATCCTTATATTAATATTAACTATGAATTATAATTTACACAAATAATTTTCAAAGAAATTAACGGTTGAAATTATCTATTTGCAAACATAAATAAAACATACTCGTAATTTGTACAAAAAAAAAGGAAAAATCCAATAGTGGGACTTGATCCATAGTTTTTATAACCCGTTTGGCCTATTTCGGATCCAAAAGTCTAATTAACTGGTTCTGACGGGTCATCCTCATTCCAAAAGGTAAAAGTTATCGTTGAATAGAAATTAAGCAAAACTTACCAAATTGAGATGCCAATAAAAATTTAATACTCGGAATATCACTTAAAGCCTTAAAGGACTAGCCTTAATAATTAAAAAAATTACAAGTAGTTTTGAACATTAATGATGGCAGACCAAAATTCCATAATAACCTCTAATGATTATCAAAGCATTAATAACCCAGCTTTTTAACATTCTTATGCTCTTAATTTTAGCCTATGAGAATTATCTTCAAATTCTTAATCACACTTTCAAGAACGGAATAACATTTTTTTTTTTTTATAATACCACCATAAGTTAAGTGTATTTGGAATAAATAGTAGATAAGGTATTGCGTCTTTTCGGACTAACGACATGTTTCATCAATTCGGATTTTGATGTTCTCGATTATTTGGATGATATCCTCTATTAGCTACATGATCCTCTATTAACTAGATGATCCTCTATTGGCTAGATCAAATATCATGGCTGGATGATATCATATAGTCAATAAAAGAAATCATCTAGCCATTTTATCATACAGCCAAATAGCCAATAGAGGATATCATCGATATCATAGATATCATCATATAGCCAATAGAGGATATCATCAATCCAGTTGAATATCATATAGTCAATAAAGAATATCATCCAGCCAGTGGAGAATATTATCGAGCTAATTGAGGATATCAAAATCCGCATTTTTGTAAGTCCGAATGGACGCAATAGTTTGTGTAAATAATATGCAAGGCCTGTTTTTAACCGTGTTTTGGATTGATTCTCACCTTCGCCCTTGCGACTCTCTAAACACCCAAAAAAAAAATTAATAATAGTAATAATTGAATTAGTTTACCGATTGAAAAAAATTGATATTTTGTGCCAAATTTATATATGTACATGGAGTACATCACAAATTATTGTTAGTGTAAAAGTCCAATGATGTAAAATTCTACTTTGATCGCTTTTCCTACCTCTGTTCCTTCTTTTTTTCCCTTTCTTCTCATTCAACTTGGATCACCTTCCAATTTCTATTGATTTCTCTATAGCTTTTTTTAAGTAAACAAACAAAGAAAAGCTAATTTGCAATAACTGTGATTTTTACTTAAATAATTATACAAAGTATTTTACTATTTGAAATGTGATTATTACTCTTCAACTATAATTAGCAATAAATTGTGATTTTAAAGGGTTAATTTTCCGCCAAACCAAACAAAATCTTAATGTGTTGCAACTTGCTAGTATTGTGACAATTTTGCTTTGAGTTTGTTTAGTTCACCTTAAATATACTTCATCTTTTTTTTTTTTTTTTTTTTATTTATTGATACATTTCGACTTTTTTGCAATATACTTTGATTAACTTTAGTAATTTATAGTTACGATAAAACATAAGTCATGTGAAATCTTGTTTAAATCGTCTAAATGTAAATTTTATTAATGTCCATTTTTTATAATTTTATTGCAATGCTGATAATTAGAGATGTTAATTATTAAAATTATTAAAATTGAACATTAGAAAACTAATAATAGAAAATTAGAAACGTGTCAACATAGAAAGTATGTTTTACAGCTAATCAAAAGATTGATCGGATCCTAACCACTCAGAACTAATCCCTGAATCCGAATTAGCCCAAAAGGTGAATCGGGTGGAACACCAAAAAAAAAATTGATCGAATCCAATAGATATTTTGATATATTGGTAATTGGTATACATATAAACTCGTACTCCACATTTATACAATTTTTTTTTCTCTTGTGAGAAGGGCTTTCTAATATTTATTTCTTCGTATATGATAAATGCACTTGATAGAACATCCGTGGAGGTTTATGAGTTTCAGATGTTGACATGGGCTGGACATCTTGTAATCATACATTTGCATCAATCATTTACACCTCCTGTATTTTATGGGCCTGCTAAAGAAGTTCATAAATCATAACTATCAATATCATAAGGGTAATTGGAGTAATTAAAGCCCAATTAACGCACCAACTTAAGGCCTTGACTTGATGGTGATAATATTCATAATCATAAAACATCATTTAGTTACTCGTATTTAAAAGTACGTCCGAGATAACTTTTAAAAGTAGTGTATGAAAAATTATACCCTTTAAAATGCATATTTATTCAATAGCTAACTATTTAAAAGACGAGAAATTTAATCCACCATTTCCTAGCATCTTCGTCTTTCTTTATTCATTCAAGCTAGTGAGTAGTTTCTTTTATCTGTTCTCAAACCTTCTAGCTATATTACCAAGTTGTTCTTCATCTATAACTAATACTTCGTATCTAATTATATCACCACTAAGGTTCTTATTAAATTTATTTTGAGTAAGATAGACACGGACAACCTTGTCAACGGATCAGACTCAACACTTATTATTAGCCTACATCTATTATGTTTTGTATTGGGTTGGGTCGGGTTCACATGGACGATAACTTAATGCCTATTGTTATACGTTGACATCAAATCCTATTTTTTGGATGTTAGCTATTTGCCTCCTTCTCTATGATATATTGAGTTCATTGTATTACGTTTTAAATATATCATTCCCTTTCATGTCACTAGTATTGTTCTATTTGGCGAATTATACATGTTAAGAAGTGCTAAAATAGACCACTTATACTCATCATAAAAAAAATCTTAAATAATTTAAATAACATAGTAGATCGAGTTGTATACTACTTGTATAAAGTAATACTGTTACACGCCCTTTATTCATTATAGAATGTCAATTTTCTGTTTATCTTTTCTTTTATGTCTATAAATGTTTGTCAAGTACTTAATCATAATTCGAAATAGTGTTTAAAATGGCCCATATCTCAATGGCATATACAGTTCAAAGTAGAAGAAAAAAAGGGTCGTGTTAGGTCCACGTGCTTTGGGTTTAGTTAGGCCCAACCCATGGCGCGGTCTACGAGTTTCTCATCGTGCCGAGTCAGGTCGAAATTTTAAAAAGTTGACCTATGTATGGTTCAGGCCCAAGTGCCATTGTGTCGGGCTTACGTGTCCAAGCCAAATTTCATTGATTTTAACGTGCTTTGTTGTGTCAGTCAGGTCGCGTTGTCCCTTATTGTGCTTCTCCCAAATAAAGGCGACTTAGTCCCGGGTCACGACCAGACACGCATGGTAATGTGCCGTGCCTACATCGTGCACCTGCCATCTTTGCCCACGAGTGGGCAAAGCACATACGGAGTAATGGATGATATTTGGTTAATCAGATTAGCAATATTTGATGATGTATTTTCCCAATTAAGTCTTTTTTAGTCCAATGATAATATTTATTATTTATTTTATCACAAATGAGCCAAATTTTCAAAATAAAATAAGGATTTGTTTGTTCCTCATTATGGCCTTATGGGAGTTGGCCAGCAGGATGTTTAGGGTAATTAGAAGATAGAATTTAATAAACGTAGACCTCCATATTACCAATTCCCTACCCCCTCTTCCTATTGACTTCAAATTTTATTATTCTAGTTTGCTTAATACTTTTTTTTTTTTTTTTTTTTTTTTTTTTTTTTTTGTCAAACTTATATGTGAAGATAAGAATAATAAGGTAAAAGTCAAACTAGAAACTACTCACGGACTAAAGTCGTCTGAAATGTTTTGTGGTTTTCGTGACTCTATTGTCAATTTAATTTTCTAATTAACAAACAAGTTATAAGTTATTGTCAAACTATTGTACATCGGAATTGAATAATCAGATACGATTATACGAGTCAATTTTCTTTTGGTGTTTAGAGAGCCACAAGGGCAAGGTGAGAATCGATCACAGGATCCTGAAATCGGAAAGGAAGCTCTAACCACTTGAGCTATCCCTCACTCTCTCAATTTTGTCAGATTTAGACAACGGAGAGCGTACGACAAGGAAGGACAACAAAACTTGGAAAATTTTATAAAATGAGTAGGCAAGGACCACCACTCAACAATCTAAACCTACCAAAGGCATAATGATGGGTGTTACACGAGACAACAGTTGATATCAAACGGCCCAAAATGATATCTAATGCCAACATTTTGCATATGAAACCAACCAACCACTTCTACTATATAACATCGTTACTCAACGGTAATCATCAAATTTTCCTTTTTTCTCTCTTTAATTATAATCTTTACCTTTTCTTTTATTTTTAACTTTCTGCTTTTTCTTTTGTAGGGGCAAAGTAAGACAAGTTTGACCCTATTACAGCTATTTTAAGGCAGTTTTTTCTTTTTTTCTTTTTTTACAAAAACAAAGAAAATGGAAGAAAGAAAATATTGTTAAAAGAATTATTATTTTCCTTATGGAATATTTAGACAAAAAGGAAGCACAAGGCTACAAATATTATGAGTCATTATCATTTACAAGATATTAATAATTTCTTAAGATATAATCCCTATTAGTATGTACACTAAGGGGTGACAATAATCCTGTAGGGAAGTGAACTAACCACCAACTTCAGGCTTCAGCTTGGTTGCACCGAAAACTCGGACAAATTTTCTATTGAGCATTTTGGTTCAGTCTCTTTTGCTACGGCTTCTACTACCTCTTTGGTAAGCACAGGACACGCGGAGATTGAATTTTGAGAGCAACATTCTCTGGTTGATCACTCATGTGGTAAATGCGAAGATTGGATTTACGCTTTATTGAATCTCAGGCTGGTATATGTCAAATTGTCAGAACTGAGCCAAATTTAGAGTAAAACAGCATTCTTGACGATTCTTCCACTCATTTTCCTTGTTTGTTCCCTGCAGGGTGCAGAATCAAACAACATGAACAAATCTCACTTGAATGACTCAAGCAAATAATAAGTTTCTATTGCAAATTCATAATGGATAATCAATTGGCAATGCATCAGGCATCATTGTACGAAACAGGATCTTTATCGGTGGGACAACGAGGAAATCTTAGCATTTAGAACTTACATCCATATTCCATACCAACAATCAGATAACAAGAATCATTATCCCATTGACATTATATAAATTTGCAGTTGTACACCAACTTTAGATAGTGGAGTTGAACATTAGTGTAGTAGCTGTATATCCTATTTGGTCAATCAAGTGCCAAAATGATGTATTAATTCCCGGGGAATTTCTGGATTTCAGCAAGCATTACTATCATGTTTACTAGATAATCATATAGCCATGGACCTACAAGCCCAACATACTCGAAAAGGCGAAAAAGACAAAGAAAAAGGGAAGTTGAAAAAAAGAACAAGTGAAAATAATAGTAGCATTAGAAAACGAGTTGTTGGCATTTAGGACTTGAAAAAGAAAAAATCAATGAAGCAAGACTCAGATATTGAAAAGTGAATATCAAAGACTAACTAATTTCAAATCTAAGCGATAATAAAACAAATTATGGTTATTTGGTCCGATCAGTGAAGGGGAGGGGGGGAGTTGAGTCACATCATTTGTAACAAATTGTTACCTCTTTGAAACCACGATCTTCTAACTGCTTGACGAATCTGACGTTCATGTCTCTCTAAAAGTTCATCAACTCGGTATGATTGAGTTAACAATGGTCCTGAAAATTCAACTTTGTCTTCTTGATCCTGAAACCCAAAGACAGGACATCAGTAAGTTGCTGATGTTTAGAAATGTTGAAAGTAATACATTAACATAAAAGCTATGAATATGATATATAAACACAAAGAAAACCACTTTTGATGAAAACAATCCTGCTTCCTTTCAATTTAGGCATCAACATTGCTTATAGTTTTGATAATCACTGTGTTGTCAAAAAAGTCTTAAGGTTTACAAATAGGTATGACATAGCTGTAGCTAAGCGATATGCAAACGTGACAAGATTAATTGGATTCTCTTTTAGTTATGTTAGTTAATACATGATCAGCACTGATGATATGAACTAACCATGTGGTTTCTCTTTGCTCCAATCTCCTTCTGGTATAGTGCTAAAGATAATTCCTGTGAATGGTACTCATCCGAGGTATCAAAAGAATCAGGACGATCAAAGTTGCTCCACTGTCTCCTTACTGTATGCTTCAGTGCCTCATAATAATCTTGCCCTCTAGAAAAGGCACGAGCTCCTAGAGAAATATCCCCGTTGTTATCATGCTTCTTTAATTCAGAATTATTTCTATCATTTGATGCTAAATATGTCTCTAAACCGTTAAAGCTAAGCTTTGAACTAGACCGTCTGTGTGATCTAACAAATGTATCATCTCTTCGGCTTTTAGCCCATGCAAAGCCACTTGATGCTGAAACTTGCAGCGGCCCTGAATATGGCACATCTCCTTGAGAAGCATTCTTTAAATGGGAAGGCTCTTCTCGCCTATCAACTGATGGCTTTGGTGGTTCCCTCCCTTTTATGTCTTCTTCTGGCTGAAAGAGAGCTAAACTTCCGTTGATTTTAACTCGCTGTGGATCTGGAACTTGAGATGGCAAAGGCAAGTCCTGCACAAAGGAAATTACAGAGGTTAGGAACATAGTAATTTCTTATTGTTTCTATAACGGCAATGGGCAGACAATAAGTTAGAGAGACCTCAGCTGGGGCAAGTTTACGTATGCCATTCGGTTTCTTGGTTGTTTTTCTTCCTGTTTCACTCCCTCGGCCTCTTCCACTCACTCTCTTCCTGTAAAATGAATGTCAAACAAAACAGTCAGCCAGTCAGGCACAAAGCAAAGCACCAAAAAAACCCAAGGGGTTTAGAGTTTGACTTTAGAGGCAGAAATACTGGGCTTTTCCATGTATCATGGAATAAAGTCCCACCATTTCACTGGATATTTATACTTATCATAATTTATCCCCGTTATATATCAAGTACTGCAGTATATTTAGTGTTTCTTGGCCGGAACAATAGTTTTAAGAAAACTAAAAACAGTGTTAGGATCTGTTCACTTGTTTATTATTAACTAAATAAACTGGTTTTCTATGATTAAAATTGACAGTCGATAACAAAATGTAGTTATTAATTTTGTTAAAAAAAGCTCAAAACTGATTTTATATTATATAAGTTGGATCAAATTAAGTCTTAGGCTATTGGAAACAGATCTAATTAGCCAGTTTTGTAAGAGAGTCAGATTTTCAAAAGGTACCTAAGCATACAGTGTTGCTCCTTAGGTCCTAATCAAAGAGCGAAAGAAGGAAAAAGATAAGAAATATCACCTTCTAGCGTCATCACGACCTTTTGCATCAATTTCTTTATTAGGTGGGTATTTTGGCAATGTTGATGGGTCGCACGCATAGGGTTTACTGCTGAAATACTGACGAAGAGACAAAAAAATAATCAAGATTAGAAAGGACCTGAGTGATAGAATTCAAATTTTCAATAGAGTGATGTAATAATTTTAGTGACACTGTCATGTACATTAATATATGCTATCAGCAAGAAATGCAAGATATTCAGAAAAATGAATTTGGAACTAAACCAAGTACTTATTAAACTTATATATTCCGTAACCAATACCTCAGAACATAGAGCAGAAGAAGCACTTCCACGGTTGTATGGTTCCACAGAGAGTAAAGTTTCAATAAGGCTCACAGCAGGTTCAGGCATATCTTTACAAGTTACCATTAGAGAGCTCTCGTAACGCTGTTGTGGCTTAAAAAGAGTGGCGTGAGGAAGTTTAGACTTCTTCCAGTACTCATCAGGTGGGGATCCGCATAGCTTGAAGATTTTATGCAATTGTTCAACCTGTTCATCAAATGTCACAAGTTTTCTCAAGGTTTGGCATGAAAATGAGCGATACCATAATTCTGAATTATCATGTTGAGAAAGCCATGAGCTTGGCAAAAGTAATCACCTCAGTTCTCCCTTGAAGGAGAGGTTTTCCTAGAAGAACTTCAGCAAATACACAACCAACACTCCAGAGATCAACAGATGGTCCATAATCTGTTGCACCTAGTAGAAGCTCAGGAGGTCGGTACCACAAGGTTACAACACGGCTAGTGAGTGGTTGCCGTTTTGTACTGCAGAAGTTCGCCAAACCAAAATCAGCCACCTTCAAAATCCCTTCGTTATTTACCAGAAGATTAGACCCTTTAATATCCCGATGCATTATACCTCGCGAATGGCAGTGCTCAATTCCTGATAACAGTTGCTTCATATAGCACTTGACCTGCATATATCAAGGAAATTGGTTACATAAACGAAAGAGATGCAGCATTATACTCCAACATTGTTTTAGACAACTACTACCAACCACATCCCACTAAAATAAAGAGAAGTTAAACAGTTTTTCCCAAATGAAATTATCAATAGTACACAAATGCGGTAATGAATATCTGAACTGAACAAACCTGTGCCTCAGTAAACTTTATATCAGGACAAGACACTAGTCCAGCAAGATCATGTTCCATGTACTCAAAAACAAGGTATATGCTACATGATAATTTGGAGGTGACAATTCCTTCCAACTTTATAATATTAGGATGATCAAGCCTCCGAAGAATCAATATCTCTCGCGCCATAAACCTAACACTCTCGGGCTCAAAGTTGTCAAACCGAACTTTCTTCATAGCAACTATCTTCCCAGTTTCAATGTCACGTGCTCGAAAAACACTGCTATATGTACCTTGGCCAATCTATGCAACAAGTAAGAAAAACAAAACACCAATAAGTCTACATAACAAAAGCATGAGTAACAGCAGTAACAGTTGATACATAATAAATCCAGAACAAAAATCAATCACAAACACTCATTTACTTGGGCATTAGACATACTAAACCAAAAATCTTCATCAAACTAAAACCTCAATACTATCAGCATAAACACCATCTTTTAATACATTTTACTCAAGTTAACACCGCTTTATGCCAGAATCCGGCCAACGTTCCGACTACTTGAACTTGAAGAAAAGTACAAAACAAGAAACATCAGCTTGAAAAATAATCTCTCCTTCTGTAACAAACAATACCAGAATTTGGCCCCAGAGAAAAACTTAGTACCAAGACAAGCTTCCAATTTTTAACCCCAACCACCCAATAAAAGACAGAAATCACATGAAATTGACAGATTACATTCTCAAACAAAATAGAAGCTCAAACCCAAGTCAGTAATTGTCACATGTAATCAAATTAAGACTAAAGAACAAATTTTCATGAGATATCACAATACTATAAAAAGAAAATTAAATAAAATTACAAATTTTAAAGTTTTAAACCCAAAACCATCAATATTAGCTGTAATTTCTTCTTTTGAGAACAAACCCAGCTCAATTTCCAAAAACACACAGAACCTAATTCTCATCACACATCTCAATTTCCCTCAAAAATTCAAAATTCTTACACAAACTATGACATAAACAAAAATATAAACCCGGATCAAATCCCGTCTACATCATTACCTTAACGACCTAAAAAAACCACTAAAAATCACAACATCCACCACAAATTATCCCAAAAAACTAAAATGATTTGCAAAAACTGAACAATTTAGCACCTTTTCTAATTTCTCAAAAGCATCAACTCTGAGAGGCAACCAACCATGAATAGCCTCACCAGCAACAGCACTCAACCAAGCAGGCCAACCAGCAGCAACCTGTTCACCTTCAACATATTTCTGCAAATTCCCTAACCTAAAACTCACTGATTCACTCCCACAAGTTGAGCTGACTCGCCCTGAATCACTTGGGTTAAACCTCTTCTTCCCTTCTGAGTCAGTGGGTCCCACCCTGCTCCGACCAGAACCCCCGACAACCACTACATTGTCTCTGAACACGCCGGAGTAATCTGCCGCCGGTGTCACTGACACTCCTCCTTTTGAACTCACACAACCCATCAAAAAATTCCAATTTTTTTTTTAAAAAAATTTAACTTTTCTAATTAAAAAATTATAAAAATCAAAATTGAAAATTTATGATGACCCAAGTTTTCTTGGGATCATTGAAGAAGACCCAGATCGCTGAAAATTAAAAAAGATTAGATTTTTAGGTGAATATAGTAAAATGAATGTGGAAATTTAGGGAATGTGAGTGTGTTTGAGAGAATTATTTATATATACACACAATTATGATTATAATGTTAGAATATATGGTGAAAGCAATGATAGTGATTTGGGTGATGTGGCGTGGTTGATTATATTTGGACTAGTAGTAAAATTATTATTGAATTTTGGGATTTGGATTTGGATTTCCTGTATTTTGTTTTATTTTATTTTTGTTAAAAAAAAAATGGGTTTTTTTTTTTACTGGAATTATTTGAGTGCGGCAATTGCGGAAGCTGGAGGGAGAAAGAGTGGAGTGAAGAAGAATAGAAAGAAGGAAGGAAATAGCGAGATGAGCGGCTTAAGATGGATTTTTATTTGTTATGGAGTGGTCTACGGTCTACCTGGTTTTGTGCATTCTTTTTTGGTTTTATATGGTTTTATATATGATGTCAATCTGAATATGAAAGTATGTTTTGTATATCCGGGTATACCGTTCTTGGTACACCCAGGTTATTTTGCTCATTAAGTTTAAAAATTTACATGAGTATATATAGACTTTGGGTCTTTGTTACTCCTTCCGTCACTTATTAACTTATTTACATGCCTATTTGCCTATTTCTAACATTTAATTCTCATATACTAATAAAGAGAAATATGCATGTAAATAAGGGACAGAAGGAGTAATTAATTTACATTACTTAATTTCAAGGTTTTTCTAAGAGTATTAGAAAAGAGGAGTTTGTTATTTATTGCTCTCGGTTTTAAATGGATTAATTGATACGAAAATTTAAAGATAACATTGGATCGAGTTCGTGAAGTATAAAAAGATTGAAACATAGAGGCACAAGCACGGGGCATGCATGTTAATCATATGTTATGTACTCTATAGTTTGTATAATACGGAGTATATAATAATGTATCAATAGGTCAAGTTTATGTCATACTTTGGTTGAAAAAACACAAGAAGACACGGTAAAATGGGTCTAAGAGTAATTTAAAGTTGATTGGGTTATCGTGCTTCTCAAATTGTTCATATAGCTAGAGTACTACTTTAGTCTACCATAATTTTGCAAATTCTAAATTTGGTGCCTAAGACACCTTAAGAACAAAGAAGATCTTTATGTAGAACACTAGAAGTAAAATGAAGTTGAAAGTTAGGTTTTTTTTTTTCTTTTGTTTTTTAAAGTAGAATAATGTTGAAAGTTAGGTCTTAATGACATTGACTAAGTTTATGTGAATTTTAAGAAAATTAAAAAATGGAAAAGTAAATAAATAAGTTGGTATTAGACTTTTTTTTTAATACACTTTATTTAGTGAATTATTTTTATTGTGCTGAAATTATTTTTGTTGAACTTAAATTAGTTTTACATAATTTTTTTACATATTTGAAATTATTTTTACTAATGAAAACTTATTTTACTAATTTTCTATTATTTTTTTAAGTTAATGATTTTTACTGATTAAAAATTATTTTTACTAGATATTGTTATTTAAAGTGAAGATAAGCGGGCCTTAGGGAATGTTATCTTTAGTTCAGTTCAGTGCAGTTCAGTTCAATTCCTAATTTCCTTCTCTCATAAACAACTTAGTTCAGTTCAGTGTAGTTCAGCTCCAATCAGTTCAGTAAACCAGAACATACCCTAAGTTTACATTTTATTAATAAACAATTTGAATATGTCAATAATTTAACTTAGAAATTAAAGTACGAGTGTTCAATAAATATAGTTGTGGAGATAGTTGTTAGATGTGATGGTAATTATTAGTTGTGTAAATAAGTGTCAGCTATTATATTGAAGATTGATAGTTAAAGACTTAAAGTAGTACTCTTAGCGTTTAGCAAATAGCTATTAACCCGCAGCTAAATTAAAAAAAGCTATAAGGGATATATATATAAGTGTTAAATATACTCTAAAAAATTGTTTAATTTAGGAAATCATGACTGAGATATACTAATTACACTGATTTACGCGTGTTTTTATCACGAATTATTAATTTTATACAATTTTCAAGAGTGTATTTAATGCTTATATGCAGCCCTAAAGGCTACATATATCATTACTCTTTAAACAATATATTTTTTCCTAAAAGTATATATTAAATTATCAACAACTACTGGTCTAAAAAAAAAAATTATTAACAACTACTTTTAATTTTTTTTGATAATTCAACCACATTAGTGGATTAACTTGACCTCAAATCACTATAAGCTACTCAAAAACTAGTGTCAAATACATCCAAGATCATTACTTTCATTACCTACGAAATAAAATTAATCAAACTAACAAAGTAACAAGTAATATACATAAATTTAGTCCTAGAACTCTAAAAGCATATTCTTTAACTTTGAAATGGAACTTGTAGAAGAAGCTATATGTGGTTCCAATTTCAAAATTGTAAATACAAGAATTGTCATTACAAAATAATGCAAGAAAAAGTCACAACTTTCAAATATTAAAATTCACAATTTGAAAAATGATGTCAATTTCTAGTAAATAAATGCTCGGTTTGAAATATATAAACTACCTTAGTGTTCATTGGTTGGTAAACAACTTACAATTTATTTTATGTTTTTGCGCCAAAAAAAAAAACAATTTTGTAAATTAAACTTCAACTTAAAAAAATTTGAAATACATAATATTGTAGGTGAAACATTAAAACCAAAGGGACCCTCATGAAACCATGAATTCTTATCCAATGAAGAATACAAAGAAAAATGCGCGTTAGATTGGTTTAGATTATTGGATTGTTGGGTTAGAACAAAATAATGTTTGACAATCTAGTTTTAGTGTGGAAACTTTGGATCTTTTTTTATTTATTTATTTATGAAATTGTCGAACCATATAATATGGAGTATAATAATATTGGAATATTGTACTATGCAATATAACCAGTCTTTACGTTTTGCAGTTCAATTCCGAGTTGTCAGAAAGACAAAGTGCTCGTGAGATAATGTGTGGAAACTGGAAAAAGAACAGAAAGTAGACACGAAAAAAGTCAAAGAGGATGGGAGGAAAAAAAATAATACTCCATCCACATTTTTAACCGTCTCTTGTTACTCCCTAGTACGGAGTATTTTATACGGAGTTAGGATCTCTTTATTTCACATTAATTTCACTTCAGCTCAGTTCCTAATTAGCTTATCTTATAAACGATTAAGTTCAGTTTAGCTGGGTTAATCTGAATAGACTCTTAGGGCCTGTTCTCTTCCGTTGAAATTCAGTTCAATTCAGTTCAGCTCTTAATCTATGTCTAATGATATTGCTAATGATATAAAGTCAAATTTCCTTCTTTTAAGCTCTTATTACAACGACAACAACAACAATAATAATAATAACAATATTAACAATAATAATAATCAATAAGTAATAAATAATAATAATAATAATCATCAATAAATAATAATAATAATAATAATAATAATAATAATAATAATAATAATAATAATAATAATAATAATAATAATTTGGGGTTAGATACTAGTTAGATACATGTATTAATTAAAACATTAAAGAGAGTGGGTTAGGGTGTTGGACTGTTGGGTCGTTGCCTCTGTTAGCTTTTCGTGTTTTTTTTTTTTTATTTTTTTATTTTTTTATTTTATAAATATTTTTTAAAAAATTTGTTTAAATGGGTTAGATACATGTAAGTGTTTTGTGTTCTTTTGTCATAATACTATTTTATTTTTAAATTAAATAATATATATGTTTAAAATGTTTAGAGGTTTCAAGTTTTTAATATATTTTCCATAAATTTTATAATTATATAGTATATTTTTCGTAAATATTTTAATATGTACATTTGTATATACACATATGTATAGTAATAAATAATCAATAAATAATCAAAGATCACTAATCCGTAGTTAAAAATCACTAATTAATAAGTTCAGTTCAGTTCAGTTCAACCGAGTTCAGTCAATCAGAACAGGCCCTTAGTATTTCCTATATCGGTCAATCCATTCTAAATTATTCCGTATAAGAGTGTTTTCTATTCATTTGATTTTTACTTATTTGAACTTAATTAAATTGAATCTTTAGTTGTAATTTAAACTTAGATAACTCTTATCAGAATTTAATATACCTATATCTATCTTAACTGAACTGAATAGAACTGATTGGAGCTGAACTGAATTGAACTAAAATTAAGTTGAAGAGAACAGATCCTTAGGAGGGATTCCGGATTCGAGATCTCCTTATCCTCCATATATGTTCTTAAACGTTGACCTATATATTATACTGCATGCATGTTAGATAAAAGGTGCAAATTTAATAGAGGAAGGAAAATTCTTCACCTAAATGCTCAAATGATCAACCCAATTTCACTTATTTAACAGTCATCACCTAAATTCAGCCAAAATTAAAAATCAGTTATAATCGAACTTGATCCAAACAACCTATTTGTCGGCTAAATCGTTTTATATCCATTTTTTTAAAATTTTTTTTAGGCAAGATATAAAGAAGTAAAGGAAATAGAAAAAAAATGTAAAATAAAACCATTAAATGCATGTTTTAAAATATAAAAAAAAAAAAAAAAAAGTAAAAAAGCCATTTTGAAACAACTTTTGGTCTCTTTACACACCTTGTGTGTTCTTTTAGAGTTCACACTTCACGCAAATACCCTTTAGTAGTGGGTCCTTTATTAGTGGTAAATTAACATGGTTGCTCTAAGCCACAATGGATAATTAAAAACGATTAGTAAAGTAGGCATCTCTATGTTTGTCACTTTGGCACAATCCATAAAAACTGCAAGTTTTATTCATGTTTATACATGTTTTGAGTTCTTTAATTTATTAATTCATATTATATTATGGTGTTAATTATTTGGTCAAAATGATTATAGTTCGTTCCATTAACTTTGTAAAGGATATTAAGAAAATTCCTCTTTTCACTAATAATAAAACATTATTTAAGCTAGCACTTCCATGTTTGGTGTTAAATTATATACAAATTGAAAGAGTAGTGGCATAAATTCATTGACATGTAGGGTTATTTGGTTGTTATAAGAATTGATATATGGGACCATTTGTTCATTAATTCAACCATTTTTATTTATTAAAAATAAATAAACTATGAATAACCTTTGTTTTTACATGAAGGGAATTTTTATAATTCAAAATGTATACTAGACAAAGTAGCTTAAAAATTTATGTACATTATTTAATGCTTTTTTTATTTTTGTCAGCTAATATTAATGCTTTGCTTTTTTAAATATAGCATTTCTCCCTCCATTTTAATGTCTACTTATTATAATCGATTGATATACTCTCAACCCACGTTCAATTTTACAAAATGATTTGAAAATTTCTAACTAACATGCTCCGTAATTCAACTTACGAGAAGTTTGATATCCAGTTAATTAAATATCTGAAGTGTCATTATGTATTCTAATTATATATGCCTGTTTTTTAATTTTGCAAGGGTTTTTTTTTTTTTTTTTTTTTTTTTTTTGTGTTCTACCCGGTTCACCCTTTGGGCTAATTCGGATTCGGGGATCAGTTTTGGGTGGTTAGGTTCCAGTCCCCTCCCAATTGTTGTTGCGGTGGATCAAACACGAGTTCTCCCTACCAAGTATAGTCTCAATCACCACTACACCAACAACCAATCGGTAATTTTGCAAGTTTATTAAATATGCAAAAGCCACTATTAACAACAATGTCACAACCATGAAATGATTGGCTTTTCACGACTAATAAAATGTGTAGTTAATGTTAGGGACTCGAACAAAAGTATGTTTGTATAGTGTTAAAGGATGGAATAATTAAGTATACATTTAATAAATGAAGAGAATAATTAAACATGACAATAAAGCAATTTAGAAAAGAGGACAATCATTTGGGATATAGGGATTGGAGTTAATTGTAAATTTATTGGTGCTCATCAGACCTCAGAGTTATTAAATGTTGGTGATAAGAAACAATTAAAACATCTAAAAAATTGGTACAATTATTAATTGTACTCTTCATTGAAAAAAGAAAAAAAAAATTAGTTCTGTAAAAATCAATACTCGTAATATCTAGTAAGATTAAGTTTAATTCATTAAAAATAATTTCAATTCAGCAAATTAAAACTAAGGTGAAGAAATTATCCAAATAAATCCAGTCCATACCCAATTTGTATAGATATTTGAAAGTTATTATTTATTACCATACTACGGGCCTGTTCACATTTACTGAACTGAGCTAAACTGAACTGAACTGATTGGAACTGAACTGAACTGATTGGAACTGAACTGAACTGAATTGAGCTGAAATGAATATTTTATGAGAGAGAGAAATCAAGAGCTGAACTGAACTGAACTGATTGGAGCTGAACTGAACTGAAATTAAGTAAATGTGAACTGGCCCTACGTAAATTTTTTTAAAGTAAGACATATAAAGTAGGGGTCTGTTCTCTTACGTTGAAATTCTGTTCAGTTCAGTTCAGCTCAGCTCAGTTCAGTTCAATTCAATTCATTTCAGTTCAGTTCAGTTCAGCTCCTAATTTCCTTCTCTTATAAAATATTCAGTTCAGTTCAGTCAATGAGAACAGGCCCTAGAACAGGAACGTCTTCTCGCAAGACCGTTCGTGCCTTAATCTATCTATGAATTCAAATATCTAAATATCTACAAATTGAATAACATTGTCATTTCCGTCAAAAAAAAAAAAAAAAAAAAAAAAAAAATAACATTGTCATTTGGTGCCTTAACTATACAAGACAATGAGTGACACATGATACGAATACTCTCCAATATAATCAATCTAGTGATCTCTTTTTCTTTTTCTTTTTTTTCAGTTAGAAATTGAAATTCAAATACTTTATATGGAGTATTTTAGTCACAGAGTATCAATGCTTGAAACTAGCTAAGACCGAAAAAGGTTGGATTTTTTAAAGTACGTCTTTATTTTTATTTTTTTTACGGAAAGTATTTCTTTATTCTTATGTGATAGTTTTAGTTTATATATGTAGTATATGTCTTTTAACTATCACACAAGAATAAAGACTTCAAATATTGTAATGTTGGATTTTTAATTGTTTAGTCTAACACCGACTAATTAATCTTAATTAAAATGTCAAGCCAATTTTTTTTTTTTTTTTTTTTTTTTTTTTTTTTTTTTTTTTGGTGCACATGTCAAGCCAAATGATGAACCAACTAAAGTGGATTAATATCCAAACTAATTAGTCAAAAAAAGCTGGTATAAAATCAAATTGACCTGATTGCATGGCCAATAAATGGTGGCGCAAAGGCACAAAAAGATTTCATCGAATCATATTTATGAACATAAATCCCTCAATCCGCAGTAATACTTGGTTGGTATATACACCTACAACATGTATTTCTTTCATTTATATTTTTCGACCACTAATTGATTAAAGTAGTTCGTTTCATACGAGTATTATTTGCCACTTAGGATAGCAATGCATTATCTGTCATTTTAAGTTTTAAGATGTTGATCAATGTATAATATTTTAAGACCAATAATCAATATGTAATAAGTGTGGTTTTCCAATATATCTTATTAGTTACAATAATAAAGAATATTCTACCAAAAAAAAAAAAAAGAAGAAAATACTCCCATACTAATAAGTAGATCAGTACCAAGTTTGTTACGTTATCACATAACCTGAAGGGTGAACTAATTTCTTTACTTTTGCATCACTTAAAACCTAGAACAAAAATTCCTTTTCCCTGCATATCGCATGTGATGTTTGTTGGTGGAGGAGATTGGCAAGGAAGAATAAGGTAATAATAATTGAAATTTGAATAAGGGTTTGTTCTCAGATTATTTTCAGTTCAGTTTAGTTTTTAATTTCCTTCACTCATGAAATATTCAGTTTAGTTCAGTTCCAATAAGTTCAGTTCAGTTCAGTTTAGTTTTTAATTTCCTTCACTCATGAAATATTCAGTTTAGTTAAGTTCCAATAAGTTCAGTTCAGTCAATCAAAACAGTGAACAGACCGTTACTACACATTGATTTAAATCTATATCAACTAACGAACACGGATTTTATTGTAAATTTTCAACTACGTAATTCCACTTTGAAAAACGGAAACATATATTACTTATATATAAATCTAAGGGTTATGAACAACAAAACCCTATAATAATAAACAATAACAATAATAATAATCTCGATAGATAATTGGGCTTTGCCCACAATAATTACACTTTTAACAAGTTACATCATCATCATCATCTGAATTTAGATAATTATTTCTCTTCCATGCAACTCAATTATCAACAAGCAGGAGATCGAACTAGTCACATAAATTGTTAGCTTCAATTTCATATATATAAATATATGTTCATGTATTATATTGTACGTACATGATTGCATGCATCACCACATGGAGTCCAAGTTGAATGGTTGTTCCTGTTGGAGTTGCTGTTGGTTTTGTTGATTTTGTTGCTGTTGTTGTAAAGACTGGAACACCGTCTCAGCAGACGGCGAAGGATGGAAAGTCGAGCATAGTTCACTAGTCGTTCCTAGAGGCAACCCTTGCTGGTTGCCTAGGAACGACGAGTAGTCAGTAGCACTACTACTCGTGTTTCGAAATTGTAGAGCCTTAAGCAACAAGGAATTTACAGTACTATTTAGGTTAGGAGTAAGCAAGGTAGAAGGCCATGATGATAGTGAAGGGAGTGTTGTGGCCATTTCTCGTGCCCAATTTAAGTTTAAATTCGTGTTCGGGTTTAAATTGAGATGATTAGGGGTGCAATTAGGGTAATCTTGTAGTGAAGGGTATGAAAATGTAGGGTTATTTGGTGAAGTTGATAGGGTGTTTAGATTTGGTAGTTCAATGTCTCCAAATTCATTTGTAGTTGTGTTGGTGTCATCTGGTGAGTCTGGTGAGACCATAGAAGGTGATGTGGGTTGTGGTTTTTTTATCGCTACACTCTTCTGGAAAACCCTACATACCACCCATTCATCCTGCGGACATGTAACAATTGATCTTATTAAAAAAATATATAGGAAAATTAGCAAAAAATAATTCCAGGTAGTAAATAATCTCAACTTTAGAAATTGCAATAAATAATAATGTGGACTATGATATGATGTGTCATGCAAATGAAAATGAGTATTACAAATAGATATGAATGTGTCATGTAAATGAAAATTGATTATTGAAGTGTAATATTAAAACAAATGTATTACATCATATAAGTAAAATTATGTCACAATAATATCATATTTTTTAAAATATCAATTATTATAAGGTATCACCTCTAGCTATAATTTGATCATTATCTAAGGGTCATATGACTCATACACAATGAAAATTCTATGGTAGTCAATCCTTAAAATAACTATCATTATACTATTTTTTTTAAATTTATTTATTGATGTTTTATTTTATTTTTTTTATGTTAAAATTAATTATAAATTTTTTCCTTATTTTTAAAATTTATTTGTATTTTCTTTTACATTTTTATATATTTTCATAACCAATTTATGAATTATTTTTAATTTCAGTAATAATAAAACTAAATTTGGAAAATTAATTATGAAAAATATAAAAAAAATTCAAAAATTTATCAAAATTAATAAATGAATTTAAAATTTAGATAAATAATTTATAATTAATTTTAACATTGTAAAATAACATTTTAAAAAATATTAATTAATTTATAGTATTAGTCATTTTAAAGATGACTACCGTAGAATCATCCAAAACAATATGATACAAGATAAAGAGTAGATCGAAAATAGTACGTAAATGATTCGGATAGAGAATGTACAATTTTAAAGGGACAAAAGTATGTATGTACCTTGGAGGGTTTGAAAGAAAGCTTATTATCGAGACGATATTCATGCATAACCCAATTAGTTTTCTCTCCCTTAGGTGCTCTTCCACGGTAAAATACAAGAGTCTTCTTCATCCCAATTAACACCCCTCCTCTATATATCTCCTTGTCCTTCCCTGTGGTTTTCCAATAACCTGCTTCTGTTGCTCGATTTGTCCTTAAACCTGTTGGGTATTTTCGATCTCTTAGGCTGAAAAAATACCATTCTTTTTCTCCCATTGATGCTTTTCCTGCACATTAATTATTCATGGAGAGTTATAGTTTCACTACTTTTTTGTATGTAGGTACGTACTAAAAAAAAAAAATCTACGAGTAGTTAAATTTGATAACACGGGCTAAACCGACATAGAATTCTAATGTTTTGACATAGAGATAACAACACAAGAATAACATACATTTAACTCTATTTTTAAAACATCTATAGGTATGTAAATACAACTTGAATTGCATTAGACCTATGGTTTAGGTTGTAAATTCAACTCTTTATTAGTATATCAAATTAATGAAAAAAAATCCCAATATAATCCAAGCAAAACCTAAATATTTTTCGAATTAGACTATTTGAGTACCTTATTATCGGATACTTTGTAAATATGTAATGATAGGTGAAGCCTTAAGAATTAAATGAATTTCATAAAATGGTATTCCTTCCAAACAATAAGGAGTAAATCGAGGGAGTATATACAGTATATGTTTGAGAATTGAATTTATGACAGAATCACGAATCAATTGAAGCAATCATTGATTAGTTGTTCATAATCTTTCGTTTCATAGCTTCTTTTAAGTAGTCATCACATTTACATCGATGATTAAGACATTGACAAAGGTAAGTCAAAATCATATAAATGGACTTTTGTCACGTGCTAGGCCTCACATTCATCACCCATAAAAAAAAGTCAAAACTAGTAACTCTAATTCCCAACTCCTCTTTTCTCTTCGATCTACCTCTAAACTTACTCATCAAGTCCCAACCACCGTCGTTGAACTCGCTCGTTCTCCGCCAATACGCCATCCTTTTCTCTTCCAACTCCTTTTCCGGCTATTCGCCGCGGATTGTGCAACAACCTCCATTTGCTGATGTCTTTTGCTTCGGTACGTGCGCAGGCTGTCGATCGATCGATCGCCCTTGATTGCAACACTCTCCGATCATCACAAGTTTCTAAGGTTATTCATTTATCGATCTCTATTATATAAGTAAGCTATGAGTAGATTTTATTTTTTTCAATGATGTTGATGTGTTAGAGATATGATATCATCAATATCGGAAAATATATACTAGAGTTGTTTAATTTTCTTTTCACGCCCATATTACGTGTATATATATGTATTTTTTTTTTATTTGTCGTGGCTCCTAAAAGACAACCATAATGTTCATTTATTCAAAAACTTAAGAAAATATTATCGAGATTTTGTTGTTATTTAATTTATGTTACGTTATTATTATGTCTTTAAAAATTCAAGTTATTTAATATTTTAATTCAAGTATTACTTATTTGAATTCTTTTTGTCTAGAATTAGTTGTAGCTTTGAGCACTTTTTTTTCGAGGAAGTCGTATTTTTGAACTTTTGATAATGTAATTAAGTAATTTACTAACGTGACCTTTAATCCACGTTGAGATCACTGATTCAAAAATTAGAAACAAAAATTTGAGCTACTAATGTGACAACCAACCCCCTACATTCGAAAATATGATTAATTAAGAAATTTGTAACAAAATCATAAATTGGCTAAACTACTAAATATTTACAATGCAAAATTAGGGCATTATAATTATCCAATCTATAAAATTATACCTGGAAGATCCCAAGGTTCGCACTTGTTAAGATCAACATCAGCAATAGCCTTGGAATTAAAACTAAAATCAGAAACTTTCTTTGATAAATAAAATGTAATGAGCTCCTCGTCCGTTGGATGAAACCGAAACCCTGGAGGAAGATTCTCCTCCATTAGATTATATCGATATCGAATATTCAACCCCGAGTTTAACTAGCTAATGTACAATTATATTTTTGAGGAGTAGAAGAAATAAAATTAATTAGAACGAAGGAGAAAATAAAGTTAAGGGTAAATCTCCTTAAATATATATACATATATGCCTTAAAAGAGGTAGCAAGTTTGGGTGTTAATAGGAAGAAAACATTCTTGAGGAAGAAGCTCCTATTTTTAGTCCACTTTATTTACTGTTCTTCTGGAAACTGATCAGCTAACATTTTGACAAAGATTTATGGTAAATCAATTCATGTGTTTCTATTGTTTGAATTACTCAATTTGGATTATTTTATTTTATTTTTATCGCTTAATTTGTTGATTATGTGTTATTTTGATTTATAACGAGTTTTCTTGATTTTTTTTACTAATGTTTGTACAAATTCTTACGTACACTCGTGTTTTTTTTACTAATAGAATGTGTAATTTTATGTGGTCGTGTTTATCCACGACTTTATAATATATAATTCACTATGATTATTGAAAAATTAGATCGAATTGATAAACGTTTTAAGATATATTTAAGTCTTTTTTGACACATACCTTGAGCAAATTTTACAAGTAACTATACGGCGGTGAGACATCTAGAAGAAGTTGAATACAAATCACGTGGCTTTTAATGTAATAAGGGCATATCTACTTTTTGGACTTTTAGTTTAGGTTACAAACAAATTACAGTGCATTAATAAGATCTCCTTTCTAAAGTCAAGATCTATAGTTTAGGGTTTATAATCCCAAATTGATGGTCCTAATTAAGCCTTGTACATATAATTCCAATCCCTAACTGGAGTTAACCTAAGAATTTAGTTTGTTGTGAAATTCACAATTCATTATTAATTAAGCTTAGCTTGTAAACATTTTTTGTACTTCAATCTTAATAACATTAAACATATGAACATATCGATTTAATTAATATGCTTTTGTTTACGTATTATTATCCTTAGGGCCAAAAGGCATATGAAACACATACCACGCATACATTTATTCCCTAATCATGAGTTAATCTCCCGTTCCAAATCAAATTTTCTCCTCAAAACAATAATTAACATCAAATGTTCATAAATTATTTAATTAAGATCTTAATTAATAAAACATAATCCGTATTAGGTGGCAATTTTGTGGGCATTATCAATAGAAAATTGAGTTAAGAAGTGTGAACACAACAATTGTACGAAGAGTGTCCTGCATGCCACAGTTTAAGGGAGGACTTGGTAATCAAGCGTGGTAAATAGTTAATGTTAGGATTGACTAATTTGGTCTTATAACGAAGACGTAAGCATATATTAAGGATAATTATAAGAATTAATCATTGATATTGCTAGGAAGTTTAGGAGGGTTAATTCTTTTATGTGATAGGAAGGAAGGTTCATTATTCGATTGGGTTGGTGACTATTTTTAACCACTCATATATCACCGGCAGCCAAGATTATGTAGGTTTGAACTATATATTGCATGGACCGTACTAGATAATTAAGACGGTATAGTACATACTTAGTCATAATCTATAAGTAGTTATCATTTTTGTGTTAGTTGCACTACTAATATATTTATTTAAAGCCTTATATAAATTCAATTCTAAGGGATGATAAACATTTAATAAATTTTTGAAATTGAAACTGGGTTAAATTTAGGCATTATTTATGACAATATTGTTAGGTGCAAGTGTGAATAGTATTTGTCCCACATTGAAAAAAAGTAAAGGGTTTTTAGTTTATAACCCAAACGGACTACTCCTTCAATTGTCAATTGGTTTTAGGATGAAACCTTGCTGTGGGCTCTTAGTAGTAGTATGTACTGATGAATTTCAGTACTACGTTATTTGTAGAAAGATTTTACTACTAGTATAAGTTTTTTTAACTTAAATTGTTATGGACTTATTACTAGTTGTAGAAAGGTGTGGGGTGATTTTTTTTTTTTTTTTTTTTTTTGGTGAAAGAAGGTGTGGGGTGATTATGTGACATGCATGTCCACTGTTCTTATTGTGTCTCTAACCACTTTAGGTAAAGTTTTTTTTAAAAAAAAAAAAAAATTTAAGGTTGGTTTTGCTAATTTGTTATACGAGTGAATGAAAATATATATTATTGAATGAAATTAAATTATTCTTTTCATGATGTCACATTTTTTTTCCTTGCCTAGTATGTAGTGTATCTGTGTATGTCCACTAAATTTCATCTCTGTTCGTGTATACATATCTCACGTTTTTAAAATATATCGCAACGTCTTCTTTGTGAAAGGCTCATGTTTCGTATCTTTATTGCGACAATTTCTTGTTCACATATTATTATCTCTATCTCTCTTCCCATCATATGAATATAATTTTCTATTTCTCCCTTAGGTCTCTCTCAAATAATTACATGGTAATGTCAAATATTTTACATTCATGACACGTTTCAATCATGAAAGAACGGAGAAAGTATCTGCTAATGACCCAAACACCGAAATATACATTTGACAATTATTTGGTTGAAAATGAATTTCACCTCAAGTCTCAAGATACATTTCCTCTAATTATAAACCAATTAAACACAGCTTATAATTACAGACAAAAAAAAAAAAAAAAATAAAATAAAGAAGTGTCTGGATTTAGAAATTGACATGGTGCGTCACAAATCATGGTGTGTGTTTGTGGCACGAGTAGATGGCACTTTATGATGATGAAACATGGGATTCTATAATTGTTGCTTACTATTTCCTAACCAGGATCATTAGCCTTGATGCATGAGCACTCAAAACCACCTAATTAATTAATTAATTAAGTCAACTTATAATAATGTCCCTAATATATTTTAACCTTATAATATACTAGTATTTCGTAATAATTCATTCTATACTACAGTACTCTATGGCCCTGTTTGGTAGTTAGCTTATTGGGGGTATATTAGCTTATTTGACTAACTTTAGTTGATTGACTAGTCAAACAAGCTAATACAAGTGTTTGGTACTAAGCTTATTGAAAGAGCTTATTCCACTAAATAAGCTCTTTTTGAAAAAGCTCATTTTAGGAGCTTTTTCAATTAGCTTATTCATTAATTATTGTGAAATTACACTTATAACCTCATTTAATTTAAAATCCTATCTAAACTACCTACCCCACAATTAGCTTATTGGTTATTTCACATACTCAATCATCTTTAAGCTATCAGCTATTTACCAAACACTTTTATATAACCAGTTAATACAATAAGTTAGTCAAATCAGTTAATAAAATCAGCTAGTCAAAATCAGCTAACTCAATCAGCTTCAGCTTTCAGCTTTCTCCCAAACAGGGCCTATTATATATGCTCTGAAATATACAGCTCATGTTTGATTAATTCTTCAAGTTACAATACATTACTGATTAAGCGAGCTCCTATTTCTCTTATAATGTTATTTATATAATGTGTACTTACTCAACCTCTTCGTTTCTTTTTGTTTGTTTCATTAAAATTTTCAATTTGAGAAGAGATTAGAGAAACTTAACTAAAAATAATCTCTGTTTTTTTTTTTTTTAAAAAAAAACATAAATAAAAAAAATACTTGTATTAGTAGTATAGATTTAGGTAGAATCATGTTAGATTTGTCTTGATATGAAGTTTTAAAACATACATCAAATTTTATAATTTTTAACAAGTAATTGAAGATCTAATATTATATTTCTTTCATTGTAAAGTATGCAATAAAAAGGCAAATGAGCTCAAGTAAAAAAAAAAAAAAAAAAAAAAAAAAAAAAGGGAATAAATGGAGCTGAGTATAAAAGCAAAAAACAAAAAGCGTTAAGTTTGTCGATCGCAAGGTTTCATGGATAGCAGAGGTGGTTCTGAGCATGTGTAGGGTGGTGTGGTCGATCGTACAGGGCCCCTAAAACTACTATAGAGGGCCCCATTTTTGAAATTTACTTATACTGATTATAGAGTCCAATTTAACAAAATTGCATTAGGTCAGTTCCAATATTAGCATTTGTAGGCCCTCCTCTGATGGATAGTTATGTAAAAAGTGCATAAAGTCAAACCGTGTCATCTAATTTGAAACGGAGAAAGTATTTAATGGGTAAAATAAAAAGACTAAAATATATTGCTACTTAATATAGTGGATTAGTGGTTTAACCTAGCTAGTGAAGTTGCTACTCGAGAAAGTGGTTTAATTTTACCCTAGCAAGGTTCAAGATGCAATCATGCCACATTTAATGACAACAAAGAAGAAGAACATTCGAAGGTAAGGGAACAAGCACTATCACAAAATTCACAATAAGATTATTGGTTGGACTTTAAAACCAACTACACTACATATATTAATGGTGGAATGGATCTATTAATAATATATCATATTTTTTAATTAAGAGAATACTACGTATATTTAAATGTATTCTTGAAGACAAGAGGTTATTAATATATAGAATTTTCAACCTACGTGTCATGAAGACATTAAATACTATGTTAAGTTAACTAAGTTAATTATATTAATAGTAAAATAACTTAATAATTGTATGTATGAATATTTTTCATGTGGGAGGTTGGAGGAGATGAGAAAATAAAGTATAAGTACATGCTTATCTAAACCATATTCACCAACCATATCATGATATGTTATTATCATAACTAGCTCTTTATATTTCAATTAGTGATGTAGACATCTATTAATGAATCATAAACTACGACAATTAATCATAAACTAAGGCAAAAAAAGGTGATTTAAGTCAAACGGTAGGTCCATCTTTAGTATGTCTCTCAATCATTTTCTAACAGCTTCACTTAAGTGTAAGAGTGTATGGTTTAGTTGATTTAATTCTCTTGTATACCTTACTAATTACGTGTACAATATAGTAATTAGTAAGGTGTATACTTAAAAACCACAAAGTTACTAAAATAACAATGCGAGTTTAGGAGATTGATGAACTTGTTGATTATGAGGTTCTATTTGAAAACCAATCATATGACACGCACGCACGTGTGTATAGTTTAGCCATTGGCCATCTTCATGACCTTAATATAAAAGGAAAGACGAGGGTTCAATTCATATCACACATGTATCTACCTATTAAAGTATGCTTAAGCTGAGTGTAGTTTAATCAAATTTCTAGAAAAAAAAATGCTTGAAAAGAAAGAACTATATATAATTAGATTTTTATTTTGATGAACTATAATTAGATATTAGTATAAAGTACAATGATTTAGTTATAAAGTGGGTAATATTATATAATGTAGAGAGGAAAATGTGGTACTATAATAATTAGATGTCAAAATGTCATTTAGCAAGAAGATTTGTCTTTAATGGTTTTGGTTACCAACAAAAACATAGTGCTAATGACTACATTAGTAGCTTATTTTTTTTTTGACAAAACTACATTAGTAGCTTAGAAAGCTCATAATATATGATAATCTACCACCCATCATTTGGAAAGTTCGACGATAATGAAATTGTGGAGTAGATTCCAATCTAATGCTTACAAAAGTTTTTCAAACATCTTGCTAATATACTAGATTTTTTAGGTCAATTGGATCATTTATTTAATTATTTATGCATTTATAGCTATGTCATGTGTTCTAGATGTTTGAAAGTACAATGCTCCATTGCTCCCCCTATTAATATGACGTTGATCCCGTGACAACTTCTTTTGATCTTTGTAGGATTTTTTTTTTCCATAAAAACTCTTTTTACTACGGAGTAACATTTAATAATAAATTGTACGGATCGGAGTATATGCTTGTAGTCATAGAGAACCTAGATTGATTTATATGGAGTAAGTACGTGCTTAAGAGGTTAAAATCGACACGAGTGGTGCGTATGCCTTTTGCTTGTAAATGCATGTGTGTAGGCCATGCACTATACGATTAGGATAGGATGGTTATGTCGAAATTTGTTGGTTAAAGTTTTGGGGTGGTGTTTAAGAGTTGAGATTAAATCCCGTTTACATCATTGTCTTTTGTGTTTTTCTTTACATCGAATTAGAAAAAAAAAATTTCCAATATTTTGATTCTATATCTTGCTGAATGTAGATAGTCCTCCGTGGTTTGAATTGTAAGTATTACGCAAATTCTCCAAGAAATGGTTCAATTACAAATGTACGTCAATTTGAATCGTAATATAAATTCTCCAAGAGAAACATGAAATTACGGTAATTACCCGTAAATTCGTCCTTATGCCTTATAAAATGGGTAATTGGGTGAAATAGAAGGACAAGTAGGGAGAAATATCAAGTGTGACTAGAGACAACCCTGAAGTTTGAAGTTGTGTCGTTTTTCTTGTCTACATCAATTTTTACTATACATTCTTCTTTTTGTCATTTTTGCAGCTTAGATCACGGAGCTTACTATGGCACCTTAATGATATAAATTATAAAAATAAATAAATAAGAAAATCAAGAAAAAAAATTATTACCAAGTTGGTGAAAATAGTATAGTGCACCCGGGTGCACCATGCGCATGGTGCACCCGGAAAGAACATTAGACATATTTTAAAGAACATGGGCAAAAAAAAAGAACATGCTAGTGTTAGAAAAATAACATACCTATGTTTGACAAAAGAACATATTTGTGTTTGACAAGAACATGACATTACAAAGAACATAAAGTCTTTACAAAAAGAACATGTTATTTTTCATGGTTATTTAGGTGTTGAACGTGTTTGAAAAAGAACATTATATTTGACAAAAAAGAACATGTTCGTGTTTAACAAAGATGTAGGTGATCATTGGGTGGGCCGGGCCAAGGTTAAAAAATCAGCTCACTTCTCGGGTCGGGCCAAATTTTGGGCTGAAGTTTTTGTGCCCAAAATTGTCCGGCCATGCGGGCTTTTCGGGTCGAGTAAAAAAATCAACTAAAATGCATAAAACGCATTCCCAAACCCGCCCAATAAATTAAATTTAAGGGCCGGGTCCGACCCGATTTTGGAGGCGAAAAAATTCTGCCCAAAACCCGTCCAAAATCGAGTCGGGCCGTTCTAACTTTGATCACGTCTAGCCAAAGAACATAAAGTCTTTACAAAAAGAACATGATAATACATTAAAGAACATGTTCTTTTTTCTGGTTACTCGAGTGATTGATTTTTTTTTTTTTTTTTAAATGTACATACATTAAAAAATATATTGTATAATATAAAGAACATATTGTATAATATAAAGAACATATAGTTCAAACTCAAAGAACATAATCATCAAACTTAAAGAACATATTATGCTCACGTTCTTTATAAATATATATAATGTTCTTTTTTTGCCCATGTTCTTTTAAATATACCTTATGTTCTTTTCGGGTGCACCAACCATGCATTACCAAGTTGGTTGGGTTTGTCTATTAAAAAAAAAATACTTCCTCCGATTTTATTTAATTGCAACTTTAGAATATTTTATATCTTACAAATAATACCCCAACGTTGCAACTAAAAAAAAATCGGAGGTAGTATTTCATTTCAGGTTTATGTAGCCAATGTAGGTATGTAAGCATGTTACAAATTCAGTTTACTAAAAATGATAGACATATGTTGAAATCTTTAATTTGGTGGTTCAAAATATAATTACTCCATCCGTGTTTTTTTTTAAGTGTTACACTTTAACCGGCACATGGTTTTAGGCAATTTAATCGACTTAAATAAAATAAGAGGTAAATGGGGTAGTTGGATTATTAAAAAATTACAAAAGAAAGATAGTGGGATTAATAGTTTATTGAAAAGTAATGAATGTATGAGGAAAGATATAACAAAAAAGTATTAGTGGGTTTGGATGAGGACTATGAGAGGAGAGAGATATAATATTTTAGGCCCTGTTTGATTCACTTTAAAAAAATAATATTAAGTAAAAATAATTTCAGTTCAGTAAAAATAAATTCAGTTTAGTAAAAATAATTTCAGTTAAGTAAAAATAAGTTCAGTTCAGTAAAATTCAGTTTTCTTAAAGAAGAATTATAATAGAAAATCAGTAAAAAATAATTTCAATTCAGTAAAAATAATTTAAGTTCAGTAAAAATAATTTCAGTTCAGTAAAAATAAGTTCAGTTCAGTAAAAATAATTTCAGTTCAGCAAAATTAAGATGAATCAAATAGGGCCTTAATGTACCTTTTTGCCAAAAAAAAAAGAAGTGTAACACTTAAAAAAAAATACGGCCGAAAACGGAAAGTAAAACACTTAGAAAAACACAGAGGGAGTAGAAAGGATATGATGTTACACACAATTCAAACTCGATCCATTAAATTAAATTAAACCCGATACATCTAAAATGACGAGGAAATGAGAAATAGGTCATATGCACAGAATGTAGAACAATTGAAGCTTGATATGCTAATATACTTCATTCACAATTTGATTAAAAGCAGTGTTTATTACCAGTTTTGACATAACAAGGAACAGAATAAAATCCTAGGTAGTTTGATTTGCCTTGAAAACCAATGAATTTTAAGGTCGGAACTATTCTGAGTGTTTTGATATTTGCTCACGTAAAAATCAAGTTATATGTACGATTTCATACAAGGTTTATTCTAAATTTACGCCGTGCAAGTTAACAATCGTGAAAAATCGTCATTATCCCAGAAACATCTTGAAGCCATGAGTACCTGGTAGGCAAATGTAACAACACTCTTTCCACAAATGTAACACAAATTTCAGCAATCTATTGCAAGAATAATGAACAAAATCCAACGACACAAACTAATTTGCAATTCCAGTGTTTTAAAATCCTGTTTTCAATGTTCAATAATCAATTATAATCAGTTCCACAAAGTTTATGTTTGTCATGAAGATGCTAAGTTGCCTATGTTCTACAATTTGACGGCATTGGCAATCTCCAGAACATGAATGTATTTGGTATAAAACATCATGATTCTTCAACGTATGGCAACTTGCAAGGCGCCATGTGATCTTTGGCCTTGAAAGTTCCAAGCATTTCAGCAATAGACCTGCAACGGCATTGGTTCCCTGGCCGCATCACGTCCCCATACACAGCCATCTCAACTATATCAAGTTCTTTGTCTGCAAAAAGATTTTCTCCAAAGCTCAATAAACAATTGCAAACGTTTAGCATGCATTTATCACTTAAAATTTTTGGCAAAAATTACTAAAGAATACAGCACAAGCAATTTAGCCGAGATAATATAAGCAGGAAACGTTCCTTTTAAAACTGCCTACAAAAGTCACGAAGGAATGACATACAGCCACATCATAATCCATAGCTCATGCATCTTTGCAGAATTTAAATCTACAATACTCCCAACCCAAAGAGGGAAAAGAAAATGGACATTTCATCTAATACAACACACTTCCTAGATGGGCTATAAAAATACATAGATAATGAGGCAATGAGGAAGGTACAAGTATAACTCTTTGTGCTCAAACCCTCTCCCTTTCCACATTTTTCCCTTTCCTTTTTATTTAAAACCCCTACTTCTATTTGTTCAACAATAGTCCCTTCCATATTTTATATAGTTCATTTGTTGTAGTTTTGCCACAATTTAGCTGTTGTTTAATTGTTTTTCTTTATCACTATGCTTCTAGGAACAGTGAAGATTTACACTAATGAGAAATGGAGAATTTTGAGACCAACTCATGCATTTAGAGGGTTTTGATGTGGATATGAATGTCCATGCTAGCCTGTGGTGGGAGTAATGCTTATAAATTGCCACTTTTTTTTTTTTTTTTTTTAATAATTAAATTGCATATGAACATAGAAAATATAAAGCGAGGATTATGGTTTATTATTTATACATAGTAATTATGTGAACCAAGGCCATATAGCTCCACATGATAAAATCCCAATTTGTCTCCCTAAGAAGGCCCTGTTCTTAGCTACGGTGGTGATGGTCAACCCACCTATCCTTATTGGTAAGGCACCTCTATCTCTATAAAGGAACCACACACTTACCCTTCCCCCCCCACCCCCCCACTATCAATTAGATAGGGGAAGATGTAACTATAAGGGCGGTCCTAAGTACTCCTATGTCTCCGTTTTTTATCATCGGATTCCCGGAGATTTGATCCTTTTTCCTCAAGTGGCAGCACATATGCATAGTGGCCACTATGGGTGGCCAGCCGCTTACAAAAGTGGTTGGTATCCCCACTACTCTTTGGATTTTGTAAACTACGGGCCTGCCTTTCCCCTCCACCAAGAACAATGCTCAATTCATGTACATTCTCAAAGATGAAGAAACAAGATATATCTAAGTTAAAATCTAGAGACAAAAATCCATAAAGCTCACATTGACTATGTGTGCTTATACTTTCTTGAGCGTAAATAATGATCGGACCAAGTTAGATACCCTTCCCATCATTGTGTGCTTGTCATTTTTGCTACTAGATTTTTAACCTAGGCATATCTTGTTTTGTGCATTCTAGAGAAAGGACATGAATTAAATTATCTGCTTAAATTACACTTCTTTTTGAGAGTTCTCATAATGCAAACTAAGAGCAAATCCCAAGGCTCTATTACAATAGATTTGCCAATATGCATTTAGTAGGTTCAAAGAAAGATGATGGGCTAAATATCTGAACAATGAGCATAAACCATTGTGGAGGGTGCATGTGGAAAGAAGTTGGGGAGGATCAAAGTATAGCTTTCAATTCTAAGTCCCCACATGTCAAATATCCAAGTGACGAGTGCTGTATGTTTAATAAAATGCATTTATAATTATCTCAGAGAATCAACGTATTCATTCTTCAGTCTTGTCCTCAAAAGTACCAATAACGAAACATGCTCAATGTCTATATACAATTTTCTATCAAGTGCAAATATGGAACATTGGTAACATAAAATAATTTTAAAAAAAATACGGAGTAATAGCAATGCAGGGAAACATACCAGTAAACTTCAAATCACAGGAATAGCCTCTCAGTATTTTGGGATCCATTTCTTTGTCAGATTTGTATCGGTTGACCCTAGTCTGAAGGATCTGACAATTGTCCATTGTGGACTCACCTCCTACAATGACAGTTTCCAATGTTCAAGCATCCCTTGAAATGTAAAAATTTGTCACTTAGTTATGACATTGTATAAGAAGGCAAATCCAACATACCAAACTTTATATCAAATGCAAATGCTCACCATGCAAAGGAAAATTAAGGGTGAAATTAGACAAAACTTTATAAATATTCTTTATTTGTCCTTTCAGGTGCCCAATCGGTTTCAGGTATCATGTCTGATGAAAAAATCTTTATATTTGGATGCTTCATTCAGGGTGGAAATGATTTTAAGAAGAGGCGAAGGAATTAAAGTAATTTGAGCGAGGCAGAGGAAGGGAATTGGAAAATACTTGTATATCCTAACATGTTCCCTTGTTTCATGATGCTTTCATCTTCACAAAAGGAAAGGAAAGTGGATAATGTTTTGGCAGTTAAATGTAACTCTAATAAACTCTATTACATCTCCCTCCAAAAAAACTTAAAGATAGTCGATTACTTCTTTAGATTTCACACACATCCAGATGCTCAAATAACCCATTCAGTGCAAAAGAGCATGCACAACATTTCAGCAGTGCATCCCATATGCCTCAGACAGTTCATAACTGGGAAAAAAATTAAACAGAAATTTACAGTCTAAAATATGATCAAAAGTCAAAGAAACAAGAATAAAGCAAATTCTTTAAACCGTGTAAAAATGAGGTCAAAGTGAGCTCTCCTCTAAAATAGCTAGTGTTTTTGATTCATTTTCAAATTAAAACCACACAAAATTGAGGTTAAAAAGATAAAAACAATCAAACAAGATTAAAAACAAATTTTTTAATATTAGGTTAAAACAAACGTCAATTGACTTGCGAGCCCTCAAAGACAAAAGCACGTGTCTTGGATGTTTTTGAAATTTTAACCACTAAATTAAGTTGCAATGATACATCATCGATTAAGAGACTTCAAAGAACCCTAATATAGTCCTCAGCAGGGTTTTAAGTAAAAAGCAGCCACCATGGTTAAAAGACATCAACAACAAATTGCCAAAAAAGGAGGAAAAATATAACAGAAAAAATGGTTAATTCAATTAATTCAACCAAAAATTTATTCACTTCCAAGTTCCAACCTATTGTTCCAATCATAATAGGAAAGTTCTAGGGATACAAGGCAAAAGAGCATGAAAATATCTAACATATGTAATACACTCATATCACTTAGTAATGGAAAGCTGCCACAACTAATGAGGCTTTGGAAGATGGAAGTCACACCTTGAATTTGCCATACAATTTCCTGCTATGGAGGAACTTGCGGGGCTTCTACATTGATGTGAGCTTCCAAACCAGGTTATTTGAATCAAGTCAAGGTCTCAAGTATGTAAGTCACTCCTACCAGATGTTTAGCTAATACCCATATAACTTGGAAGAGATCTGCAATATTCGACTCTCAATGTAAAGTTTTAACGGGACTAAGGCGGAAATGCTATTAGTACCCATGGGCAATTCCAATAAGCAATCAGGAATTCAGGATTGGCTTTTAACTGCCAGATGAAAGGGCCAACAGGCATTGTCTATGAGCAAAAAGGTGATTACTATATCAAGTTATCCACTCTGTTTAAGGCCTTGAAGTAAAATTAAAAAAATTCCCAGCAATGCACTACTCAGCTACTTTGCAGGCCTAAAGGATATACCGCAAAAAAAAAAGTGATTAAAATTTCAACTCTGTTAGAGGCCTTGAAGTTAGATTTCAAAACTGCCCCAACAATTCATCACTCAGTCACTCTGCAGGCCTAAAGGATATACAGCAAAAAAGGTGATTACTATTTCAAGTTTTCAACTCTGTTTGAGGCCTTGAAGTTTGATTTTAAGCCTAGCCTAGAAATTCACCACTCAGACACTCTACAGGCCTAAAGGATCTCTCACAAATGTGATTACTGTTTTAACTCTGTTAAAGGCCTTCAAGTTTGATTTTAAGCCTGCCCCAGGAATTTGTCACTTAACCACTCAACATGCCTAAAGGATCTACAAAACGTTCCATTTCAAACAATTTATAAACAATCATTTAACAGCTTCACAGGTACACATCTCGTGCTATTGCAAATCATTTTGTCATGCGTCTACACCAAGTTCTCTAAATGCGTTTCCTACTTGCCCCAAGGGTGCATAAGTATTACATGTATTAGGCACCCCACACGCTTTATGTACTCTAGGTGCTGCATTTTTCTTAGAACCTAGTTGCAGAGAATATTTGAAGAGTAACACCAGACTTCATCATTTCAATGCCTGATGGAGCTCAAACACACATCACTACTATAAAACATGTCTTGAAGACTGTAAAAGCAAATGTAAAGCTGATTGTGAAACTGAGGGAGTTATCATTTTATTTTTTTCAGACGCCATTTAAAGAAACATGCAAGGGAAGTTCCATTGCCAAATGTATAACCATCAGCAAACGAGTACCAGTTCATATCCCAGCTTATAGCATTAAGTGTGTATAAATTTGGTGTAACTACAAAAAAATGTGAGAAGGCGGCGATATAGAACTGATATAATCAGGCCCCTTATCAACTTTTAGACACCGTGAAGGATAATGTTGATCTTTAAGATAGATGCCACCAAAACTACAAAGAGGCAACCTAAACAATCAATCAGTCTCACTATATCAAATCATAACTTGATTCCCACAAGGCAACAACGCTTTTCTAGTTGCCGCAAAATGTGCTCCACTTGGGTTGATAAATCCATGTTAAATTGACCTAGAACTGACAATTTCCCAAGCTTAGCTTAGAGTACAGAATAATATGATAACTTCAACACTTAGCGCTAAGTGCCTACATACTTCGTAGTCAGGTAAAGTCTATTTTGTCTGTCAATCATCAACAATCAATTGCAAACTTGCAATATTTAAAAAAAAAAAAACAAAGTAATACTTAATCCAGATAAGCTAATGATAACATTTACACTTCTCCAAACTCATTAAGTGGCCAAACAACTCCATTTGTTGGCCTCCTTTCGGTGCCAATCCAAAATTTTCCAAAGCAATTCAGCTTATAATTTTTTTTTTCTCCCAAACTTTACACCATGCAAGCAGCCTCAATTCTAAACCTGACATTGTCATCCTTGGTCATTCACATCATTAACTTCCACCTAAAAAGTCACCCAAGCGAAGCTATAATATACGAGAAGATATTGGTCATACATCACACAAATACACCACTCATCACTTTCAATGCAGGATACTAAATCTCAATTTGCTACAAGATACAAGTTGAAACATACAGATATCCCAAAATTTTTGCCCATCACTCACTCTTAATCACAACACAAAATCTCAATCAACTAATAATCAAATACCCAACTTGCACCATTCATCTCCATCCCTAAAGCTACCCTTTTCTTCAAACTCACATCAAATCTACTTTTTGGGGCACAAAAGCCAATAAAAATCACACAAAACCCATTAAAATTACAATGAAATTATCAAAATTTCAGCATAGATCACTCAAAGCACAAAACCTAAGATTCAGCATACAAAAATCACACAAAATCCAATAACATACAAGAGAAATCCAAGAGCATATAAATAAATTTATTACAAATTAAAGAAATACCCAACAAAAATCAGACAAAACCCAGTAAGAAAAATGAATTTTTGAGAGGAGAAATGACCTTTGGAGAAAGGAACAATATGATCATACTCAAAGCAAAGACAACCAGAACAATTGCAGAAACGCTTGCAAACGATGTTGCCGGCAACATCCTTCCTCCAACGGTCGGGATGACGGCCTGGGACAAGAGCAGCTTTAGCCCAGCACAAGTTCTTAGCTTTCTTGTCAAAGAATCTTGGCCTCAAATTTTGATTATCATTCTCTTCTTTTTCGCCATTGTTTTTGCTCATTTGATTGGGTATTCTACAGTTTCCACTTCTCTGATACCGTTGTTCTTGGGATTTGGGATTTTCAATGGTGTGTTTGGATTCTAGAATTTCATTTGAAATTCCGGAATTGAGACAATTATAGTGTTTGGATGTCCAAGAATTTGAGGAATTTGCCCAAATTATACAACTATCAAGTAATAACCCATGAAGGTAAGGATTTCATATGACAAGGTAAACCATGTCATTTAAAATACTCAAATTCAATAATTCAAATGATGCATTTGAAATGAAATCTATCTTCCCAAACACAACCTTACCATTTTTGATTCGGTGCAGAGATTTTGTTGCAGAATTTTAGTGTTTGGTAGGGCTAGTGGATAAAGGTGGCAATGGTTGGGCTGGCCCAGGGTATGGCACGAACCATCGTGAAAAAATCACGGCATGTTACGAGTATGGCCATGGGGTAAGCACAATACCACATGTTACCATTTTGGCCTAGAGGTGTCAAAGCCACACCAACCCGACCATCCAATTTAAAATCGACTTAAAAAATATTGATTTAGCTTTTGGCTAGCGTGGATACAATAATTTATAATTATTAAGACAACCTTTTGGCCATCTGCTTTTATTATGTCAGCCTTTTGATTATTTCTAAATGCGTCAAGCTTGTAATAGTATTAATTTTTATTACCTTTTTTTACTGGTGACCGGATAAGCCCTTAATAATTTCTAAAATTTGAAATAAAAAAAATTAAATCAGCATTTTTAAACAAAAAAAAAATGAGTTAGCATTTAATAATGCCAACTAATTAACTCTACTCCTACTCTTATGCAAAGTTGCAAACTCACGATCTCCCTTATTATCCACACTTCCTTTAATCTTCATTTTCCAACTCCGTTAAACATACTCCATTATTCCTTCCTCTTCCTATCAAACCCACGACCCACCATCATCGCTGCTCACTCATATCCGCACACGCTCACACTAGCAAACCCCACTATCGTTGCCTAAAAACCACCTCAGCCACCCCACGACCAACCCACCACCTCTTTTCTCATCATCCTCTTTAAATCACACTCTAATACTCTCAATTAAATTAGGGGTCTTCAATAGCATTCACTTTGGAGCAATTTTAAGTATGTGGATTGTCTATTCATATTGATATAAGGGGATTAACATCAAATACAAGCACTATTTGTCCATACAAAGAGGTTTTGTGATCAAAGTAATTCTCTACCTTCAAACTAGTTTGACTATATATGGTTCTTGTAAATTTCTGATTGGCGATAGCAAATACAAGAATTGAACAATTGAAGAGTTAAATTTCTTGGGAATGAAGAGGAAGAGTGGAGAAGATGAAGTAAGAATTGAAAGAGGAAAAATGGGGAAGAAGAACAAGGAAGAAGGTGGGATAGTAAGTAATTAAGTATATAGGATTGAAAATGGGAAAATGGAAAAAGATTAGCCTTTTTTACCTCCATGTAAGCAATTAACCTGTTTTTGCAAGTCGTTTTTTATTTTAACAATAATAATTAATGCTAGTACAAGGTTGACGTGTTCAGAAATAATCAAAAGGTTGACGTAATAAAAGCGGACGGTCAAAAAGTTGACTTAATATATACAAATTTTCCTAATTTATTATGGTTAATTTTGAAAATTGTCCAGCCCGACATCATCGAACCCGATCTAGAATCTGAATACCTGAATTGACACTTCTATCTTGGCCTTTTGGGTACTTGGTTGGACATGATTCATTTTTCTTTTCTAAAAAATTAAACACAGTAAAGCGAGGTCAAAATAAGTGAAATTGCAAGTGCACATAAGCACAACATGGTGTAATGTGAATTTAAGTCATGCTTTGGTTGTCAGATTAATTCAACCCTTTTCATTTTCAAATCAAGTAGGGTTTAGTCAATTTCAAGTCAATGTTAAATTACATAAAATTTGATGATCGACTTAAAATCACATAGAATCTTCTTATAGTGTTCCTGGCTTACATTAAAATTCCAAAATAATTCCAAAATGTCGTTGAATACACCTACCTTTATCTGAACACGAGTAAAATTAAATATTTTATATTAAAAACTAGTACAAGCTTGCAAATCTTTCATTTTTTTTTTCTCTTAGAGTAATAAGTTACAATTTTTGTTTGATTGGTACACAATAACACACATAAGACTAACAAGAACTAATATACACAAAGTACATTATGCATCAAAATTCTTCCACTTTAACAGCATCACGAGCAAATTCATAAGCATCTTTAGGCCTATATTTCTTAACACTAGCAGTAAACAAAACCTTATCAGACTTTGAACTTTCAACATTGATGCTAGTCACTTTAACCCACACTAACACTTTGGTCTTCATACCTTCAACTCCCGTAAGCTTTCCTTTCGATAACGTGCCCTTAACACGATTAGCGTACCTCATGATGCTCGAGTCCTTAAAGCATACCTCACAAGGGGAGGACATGTACACGATGAGCTTCGATCTCGATTCATCAAACTCGTAGCATATGATGTTCTGAGGAAAGAGTCCCGCCGGAAGGTTGTACTCTCGAAGGAGATCCGGTAAGGGTTTTTGAGTCTTTCCCTTTAACTTGTTGAATACCCATTTTGCTTTGCCTTCAATTGTACTTGAAATAGACTACATTTGAAGATAACTTTTTGTTAGGTGTGAAGTAACACCAAGGTTTCTAAATTAGAACAAAATTAAACATAAATTATGTACCGCGATGAAATTAGTAAAATTATTGTACGGCACCAAAGCGAGAATTTTTAAATGCACATGTTCATTATGATCACGCGTATAAGTTACAGAGTAATTATTCATGAGATGCCCCGTTAAAATTATAATATTTTGAAATAATTTACAAAATACATGTAAAATCGACGATACAATAATGTTCATGGAATGTGCTCAAAATAAGCTTTTGCACCCCAACGGCCTAGCATCAATGAAAACATATATGAAGCACATAAAGATAGATGCTATCTTGATCTAAATCTAAAATAAATGTGTATGGTCTTTTACTTTTTTGTTGAAAGCTATAAATGAATGTAACAACATTACTTACATAGATGAGATTAGATCCTAAATCTTGATTACCATATAACGCTTCAAAAGCTAATTAAACCTTATCAACTAAACTAGCTAAAAAAGTAAATCTATCTAAAAATAAACAGGTAGCGTCAAATAGTGAACTAACTAGCCTACATGAAAGCATACGACGACAAAATATTAAAACCAATCAGTACAACAATTGGGAAGGACTGGAACCTAACTATCCAAAAGTCCAAAACTGATCCTAAATTCGGATTAACCCAAAAGGTAAACCGAGTAGAACATAACTAACTAAAAAATATTAAACCAAATGTTTACATGAGGAAAGAGAAAAGGATAAAAAGAACGGTAGATGAAAAACATACCGATGAGAGATCATAAGTAACGGTAGATAATTCTTCTTTGGTCTTCTTAGAGATCCAAATACTCCCAACTTTCAAGCTCCCAACTTTTGTTAATGCTTTCTCCATTTTTTTCTCTTCCTTCTAATCTATTTTCTCTCTTTTCATTTCCCTATTATGAAGAATGAATAAAAAGGCAATAAAATGGGAAACTATGTTATTAGTGTAATGTAGTAATAATGAAGCTTCTACTATAATAATTATTATTCTCTCTCCAATTATACAAGTTTATAATTTAAGCTAATTATAAGAAAGTTGTATCATGTATTCATGTGACAAATATGTCTTTATATGTTAAGCTGGAAAAACAAGTAAAGATGCGCCGAATTGACATAATACTCCAAATTGACAGCTATATATACGTTCTCAATGTTTTTGTAATTATGAGGAAATTATGTATTGATCAATTTTATTAATTATTAAAGTTGGAGTTTATTTAATCAATGATTAATTATGCATATTATTTGCATATTGGATGTCTTTCAATTTACAATTTTTTTTTTTAAGGCAAGTCTTTCAATTTACATTGTCCCTCTTATTGAAGCATCATATGGTACATAACGATTTATGATAGAAGTATGAAGCAATAACTAGAAGTCTGGAAGTAATTGAGTGCGTATGTGATAATGTATCTGGGAGCATTGAGAATGATTTTCACTCTACGTATGTGAGTACTTGTGTTTTTGTTAAGATATGTTTCAATTGAAATTGAATTAATAAATGTATGATGGAAAGAACAATATTTTTGATCCATCAATGTTTCTGATATTATTTTTCAAATTAGAATTCTTGATCTAACGGTAGAATCAAGTTAGCAAAGCAACTTATACAATATAAGATGAATTATAATATAAAACAATGTTATTTTACATTGGGTCTGTTCACATTTACTGAGCTGAGGTGAGCTAAACTGAACTGAACTAATTGGAGCTGAGTTGAACTGAACTGGACTGAACTGAACCGAACTGAGATGAAATGAATATTTTATGAGAGAAAGAAATTAGGAGCTAAACTGAACAGATTAGAGCTAAAATAAACTGTATTGAACTGCACTGAACTGATTGGAGCTGAACTGAATTAAAATTAAGCTGAATTGAACAGGCCCCGAGTTGATCACCAATAGTCTAGTGTATTTAAGATGTTAAGGATACATAACTTTTTAAAATTAACATATGTCATGAAAAGGTTCTATACATAACTTCAAACATAAATGATCTATGTGGAAGTCTAATCATGAACCTTGGGACATCTTATCAAACATTAGGTGATTAGGTCCGGTGATCACATCATCATAACATAATTTTTATTTTCTAGTGACGTAAGATATTGATTAGTTTAACGGTTTAAATTATGTTTTTTGTTATGTTCAAAATTTGCATTTTTTTTTTTGGACAGGTGCACAGCCCAACACACAAGAATGTAACAGGCCAACCTAAAGTCTAAAAAGATCGCAGCCCAATAAACTGGGCCGGTCAAGTAAATACTTTTCTTGCTTGTTAGTCTTTACAGCAGCAACATAGTGCAATGAGGGGCTGAGCAGCTGAGCTTCAAAGTTTTTGATCAACATGCTCGTATTCACTTGATTTTCGTTAATCTAAATTTAATTTTTGTAAGATTATGAATCTTTAACTGAATTTAAATTTCTGAAATAAATGATAATTACTACGTATGTGAAAAAATACGGATTAAAATCATAAGAAGTTGGGTATGGCACTATGGCCATGTCCTAAGGATACAAAATTACAAATACATCATCAACTGTTCTTTAAAAAAAATTATAAATTGATAATTAATAAGTACTCCGTAATAATTATAAATTGAGTATAAAATACCCTGATACCATGCATCTGACTGTATATAAGATTCTATACCTTTGGTACGATATCTAAGATTTGTCCTAATATGATTTCCGACAATGGTGTCGTGACATTATTTATTTGACACGTGTCCCATTCTAATTGGTTTAACACTTAAAAAAATAAAAAAAAAATCAGAAAATAAAATAATAATAAAAAAAAATTTATTTTTAACGTCAAAGGTTATTGTTAATAAAAATTAGTGAGATTGAGGGCACAACTTAGACGTTTGAAAAAACATGGACACAGCTTAGAAAATGAAGAAGTTTAGGGGTATAACTTAGAAAAACTCTTAAAATAATATTTACCTTTTATATCAAACATTTACGCCCCGGTGAAAGGTTTGTTTAACTATGGAGTTACACGGTCTTAACTCGGCCAAAGTTTTAAATACCAATGAGATATACTCAAGAAGGACAAGAAGGGCGGTTGTAGAGTCATTTTTGGTATGCCAAATTCGTAAGGTTCCTCGGTCATGGGTTTCTCCGGCTCACTGGTTAGCTGGTTGCGCTCGGCGACGACAGTTGTTGTTTTTTCAATTCTAGTTTGTTTCTTTCTGTTGTAGTTTGTTTTTTTCTTGATAATTCTTTTGTCAAAAAAAAAAGAAAAAGAAAAAGGACAAGATCATATATACGGAGTACTATATAGTACCATTGTATCAACTATCAAGTTCTTAATTAATGCCAAATTCACAAGAAAGTAGTAGAGCAAGAACAAATTCTTAAGGCCACAAGCCAAAGTAAAGATTGCGACAAAACAAAGTGGAGCAAATCAATTAAGAGCCTCCAAGGTTGGAGGTCCAATCGTTGGAATTTCATACAAAGTATTGACTAAGGCAAGGTGTTTTATGAATGATGACCAAGGACTAAAACTAAACTAAACGTCATCTCCAAGAAAATTTAATGTAAATTTGACCATTTCAAACGTGCGGCATTTAATTTGTGTTTTCATAATTGCTTTGCTACCAACAATTTTTTTGATTTGACTATATTTTGCTTACCTAATAAGTGTGCATTAGCTTAGAGGCTTGTTTAATGCCTTTTTGGTGCTAAGTAATCAAGGATTACCTCCTTGGCTCCTTCTCCTTCACTATTTATTTCCTTTTTTACCCTAAGATTTTTTTTCTCAATTATAAATGGGGTATTACTAAAAATAAATTTAAAAAAAGAAGTATTTTAATAATTAATCGGTAAGGAAAAGAGATACTATTGAATCAACATTATTTCTTACAGGTAAGTAAGCACCTCTCTCACCAAGTATTTCTTATTGAATAAAAGTTTTTTTTTTCAGTTACAGAGGGGGATGAACAAAATTTTATACAATGCTTGATTTATGGTTTGAGACTTTGAGCAATAATGCATTCGTGTGTTCAAAACTTATACTCCCCCGTTACATATTACTCGCAACAAAGGAATATTTTATGTCTCACAAATAATACCCCTTTGTTGCGAGTAATTTATAATGGAGGAAGTAGGTCATTTTGTAAATAATAATCCGTATGAGCTATGAAGTACTCAAGTACAATAACTTCATTTTATAAATTGCTCTTTTAATTTATTCCTTGGCTTTCTAGTTGCAACGTTAACTTTATTTATGACCATATATACAAAAAAATGAGCATAACATCTTCAATCATGTATTATGGAAATACGGAGTAGTATTTATTTTTATTTTATTTTATTTTATTTTTTTTTTGGAAAGAATAGTATTTAATTATTTATCACTATGATTATTTTATTCAAAATTATTGGAGTTTTCAAGTTTCTAAAGTAAATAATAGAGTAAGTTGAATTACAAAAAATAATTATGCAAATTTTAACTTAAGATAATATAAGAACTATGTTTATACTTATACAATATATTCTTTTAGTCGATTATATATTCAGATATCAGACCTTAGACAATAGACAAGTAGAATTTGATTTGTGTATGTGGTAGTCAAAGGAAGTTATGGGATTATAATTGCTACAATATAATGGTTTGCTAAGATAGAGGGTAATTAAATAATCACATTTTTCTTACTTACTACTCCCGTCGTCTTGTATCCTTTCCATGCATGTCATTTGTTTACATGTTTTATATTTTAATATGTTTAATGAGTAAATGAACAAACATATATACAAAATTATTAATACAGTGTATAATCAATCATCCAATTAATAAGATAAAGTTTTTCTTTAATATGGAGTAATAAAAAGCAACAAATTATGAGAACCGATTGAAAAAAAAAAAAAAAAAACTCACAAGTAATGTTTATTTTTCAACATGTAATCTTCTTATTCACACCAAAAGTGAGATTAAGATATAATGCAGATTGAACATAAATTTATATTAAAGAACATGAACATGTGTGAAAAAGAATGTGGAAAATAAATTTCTCTTTATGTTCTTAATAGCCTATAACCTACGTGTATGTTTAAAGATCACAAGGAATCATATAAAAAGCATGATCGAAGATATAAAAGCTAAGGGATGTGTGTTCATATCTTAATTTGTGATAAAACTAAGGTATCAAGTTACAAGTTAGACATTTCGAGAGTAGTGAGAAGAGTATCACTCTAACCCTTAAAGTATCTTTAGTGGAATTGACTCCCAAATGGCCAAATCCCAATACCTCAACAGCTCAACTTCAGGGTCGAAATAATCACTAGGCGGACAAATTGACATTGATGATAGGCCATTTAATTATATTAGAAGTCCATTGGTTTTATATGTGTTAATATCATATATTTGTCAGGTTTATCTTTTTAGGGGTTTTAGGTAACTTAGGTATTGTTTTGTATGTATTATGTATACTAGGTTAAGTCCCGTGCCATGCACGGTTATAATTAAACTTTACAACAAAAATTATAAAGAATGGTTTTTAATTATTTTTTTATTTTTATTTTTGAGGGGAATAAAGAATGATTGTTAATTTAACAATTTATCAAAAAAAAATATTTGTGACAAAATAACTTGAATTTTATTTTATACCAAATGCGTAAAGGTTATTGTTTTGAATTTTATAAAAAATAATTTATTAATAGAAATTTAGAAACTATTGGGTTTTATATAAGAAAACGAAAATATAAGCTTAGGTTAGTACCCGTATATGTCTTCAAAAAAAAAGGGAAAAAAAAATAAAAGGTTAGTACTCGTATACGAACTCATATACATTTGTCCTTATATTTTTGTTGACACACTTTGACCGGCATTAAATGAAAATTTAGTTGATTTATATTACTTTAGGATAATTAGTATTCCATAATCAACTTTTTTAAAATGTATTTATAGTGAGTAGTAGCGGTTTTTATTTTAATTTTAATAAACACATTGCATAACGATTAATGTCAAATGATTAATGTTGGAGCTTGGAGGAAAAAATTGATACTCCTTAATATTTAAAACCTTATTTTAAATCTATGTTTGTATACTTAGCTAAAAGATTAATAGTATATAGAATATATGTTAAAAAAAATATTAATTGAGTATGATTGGATTAGATATGTTGTCAAAATAGAAATAAGTATTATTGTAGCTTATAAAATGGAAGTCATTAAAATTTGGTAAAAAAAAAAAAAAAAAAAAAGGAAAAGTGCAAAAAGGAGGGGAAATTATTAATGACATCGTGACAAATGTCATCTTAGGTTCGCTTTTAGTATAAGTTAATTGATATATATGTCGTTAATACCAATACAAAGGCTAAACCGTTTTCTCCAATCTCTCGATCTTGACATCCGTGACTTTCACAATTTATTTGTATAGATAGTTCTTGAATCAATAATATTAGGGTTTTTTCATTTTTTTTAAGGAAAAATTGCTACAATTAATCTCAACTTTGCTCCATCCACCGATATTAATCTCAACTTTCAGTTTATTTCCTATCACTCTCAGCTTTGCACCCTATTAATTTTTATCATCCCCAATTGGTCATCCAACCTAATGTAGGAAGTTACCAGACACGTGTCAACACGTGATAGGTCTTAAAAAAAATTAAAATTTTTTAAAAAAATAAAAAAAACCTAACCCCAACCCAGCGAGCTGAGTGATAGGCCATCTCCGGCAGGCGGCAACCCCTGCCACCTTCGACCCCCTTCTCTATACGTTCCACCACCAGAATCGATGTCTCCGGCCCCCTTCCCTTCCCCTTGCTGCTGGATCTGTTGCCGTGGTTGTGCGGAAGATCCGCGCGCCTCCTTCCCCGTCGGTTTCCGTCGTCCACCACCATTGATCTCCCTTCCCCCTCCAACTCCATCAAACACGATATGATCTCCCTTCCTCCTTTATTTCCGCCGCCTTCCCCATTACTCATGATCTCCCTTCCGCCTTCACTCACCTTCCCTGTCGAATTCCGACCAGAACTCTTCCATCGATCCCCTTTCAATTCCGACATCCCCCATCGTTTCCTCCCGGCCTTCCATTCACTAACCCGCTCAATTTCGACCACCCTAATGCCCTCCCCGTCGAATTCCGGCCTCCCCTCCTTTCCCTTCCCGAATTTCGACTGCCTTAAAAGTGGCTGTTTTTTTTTATTTTTTTATTTTTTTATTTTGTTTTTTTTATTTGACCAATCATATAGTGACACGTGTGCAAAAAAAATAAAAAATCTAACTCACAAATGTTAATTTGATTAACCGATTGCAGGTCAGTTGGGGGTAATAAAAATTAATAGAGTGCAAAATTGGGAGTGATAGGGAATAAATTGTGTTGGGAATCCTTGGGATTAATGCGGATGGAGCAAAGTTGGGATTAATGGTAATAATTATTTTTTATTTTTTTATTTTTTTTTTTTATAGGAAAATCAATAATACGGAATAGTAGATGATTTTTTTTGTTGTAATTGTAGAAAAATTAAATGAGAAGTCAGCAAAAATTGATGTTTTAGAAAATGACATACATAAGATAGTGATATGTATAATTAAATATTTATAGTGGAGAGGGATGCGAAGATTTTAGTTGGGGTTAGTTTTGATAATAATAATCGTTATAATACTAGTATTAGGCTAAACTTAACCGAATACGTACATATCTACGTACTTATTAGGTTGTTATGTGGCTACAAAGTCTTCACACGTGTAACTGCCCTACTGCCCGCGGTCAGCTCATTAGTGAGCTAATGAGCTTCCTATTGGCTCAAAACTAATAAAATAATGTTGACCTTTTTTTTTTTCTTTTTTTTTTTTTTTTTTTTTTTTTTTTTTTTTATTTTTTTAAGAAGAAGAAGACGTGCTTTGACCTTATTTATCCTTTTTAGGAGTGAAAGTGAACATAATCTTGTTGTTCCGCGTCAAACAAATCGACGTGATAGATAATAGATACTCTTTAGTTTCTATTTTTAACTACCGAGAATATATTAATCGAGTAAAATTATATAAATTTTTTTAAAAATCGAATGTATAATAAGGTTATAAAATTATCTTAAAATGAGCAAAAGTTACCCCTTAAATGAATAAAGTACTTCAATTTACATAAAAGTAACCCAACATAAATAAAAATTATCTATGCTTTATTAGTAAAAAAAAAAAAAAATCACATTTTAAATGACTAAAAATCAATTATTAGTAATTGAATGTAATTAAATTCAATTAATAAAACTTTTCTTATTATCAAATTTATATAAAAATTGTATTATGTTTAAAGTTACCCAAAAAAAAGGCAAAAAGTTACCTTAAAATTAGCTAAAAGTTACCCTTATACTGTTTACACTAAAATTAGCTAAAAGTTACCCTTATACTGTTTAATGTAACTAATATTAGTGTAAACTAGGTGTATGCAAAAGTTTTTCGTAAAATTAATTTGAATGTACTTTATATGAGGCCCCCTTTCACTAAAATATGAAATTTTTGTTACTGAAGTGAAATTATTTTTACTGAAATGAAATTATTTTTGTTGAATAATTGAAATAATTTTACTTAAATGAAATTATTTTTACTGAACTCATTTTTTTTTTATTGAACTGAATGAATATTTTTTTTTAAGGTGAAGTGAACTGAGCCTAAGATATTAACAAGGAAAACAGATTTACTTCATACTTTGAATAAATTTATAAAATATTTTTAACGAACAGAAATATTTTTACTGTATAGGTAGTTTGATAATATGTTGATTATTATGCTCCATGAAAGGGTTTATCAGTTATGAAGTGCTCCATACAATTTATTTAATTGTAGATGGAAAGTCGAAAATCACACATATGCCACCATAGTTTTTTTTTTTTTTTTTTTTTTTTTTTTTTTTTTTTTTTTGTGAAAAAAGGCCACCATAAAAATGAATTAAAATCCTATTTTGAAACAATTTTTTTTCAATATATTTGTTTAAAAAACTCCTAAAATATAGTGAAGATTATTAAAAAAGTTGCAATTTACCTTGCAATGTTCATATTTTTGCGAAAAAAAAACTTAAAATCCCTATAGAAGTTCTAAAATAAAGTTTCATATGTGGCTGACCACCAGTGGCGTATTCAGGAATTCCGAACTGTGGGTTCGGAATCTTAAAAAACAAACAATGCTCATATATTAATTAAATATTCAATATATAAGTTCAAATTTTTTATTACAAATGGATGGATTAAACAGTTACAAAATAATAAATAAAAAAAATATAAAAAAAAAACCCTACAAAAGCATTCTTCGAGTTTTATACTTTGAAAGCGTGCTAAAACATTACTACTTCTATAAATGATAAATCTATAATTATATTGCAAAAAATGAATATTACACGAAAAACAAAAATCCCAAGTCTATTAGTCTATTAGTCACTCCCTTACCAATGTGCCAGAGTTACATATTTGTTTATTTACTTCATAAAAAATTGTTTTAACCTTATTTTTTTTTCCTTTTTTTTAAAAAAAAAAATATCAAAACTTATAATTTTTTTTCAAAAAATCTGGGGGTTCAATGAACCCCCTTGAACCCCCCTAGATCCGCCCATGCTGACCACACTGGCCGAAGTTACTTGGTCAGAGATTACTTAGGGCATGTTCTCATAAGTTGAAATTCAGTTCAGTTCAGTTCAACTCAGCTCAGTTTAGTTCAATTCAGTTCATTTCAGTTCAGCTCCTAATTTTCTTCCCTTATAAAATATTTATTTCATTTCAGTTCAGTCCAGCTCAGCTCAGTCAATGAGAACAGACTCTTAGTCGATTAGGAGTTACCAATAAGTCAGAGATTACTTGGATAAGGAAACTCGATCAGTCTGTGTTTTGATGTGAATAAAAACACAAGTTGAACTTTTAATTTATTTTTTATATATTTTTTTGTCCTATATGAATGTTGTTATGGAATAAATAGAAAATTGTAAATGAAGTATTTAAAATAAAACTATCCGAGACATCTAAAATGAAATTTGTAAATTTCAGTGGATACCTTGTTAATTATATTCAACTGAAATTTTTTCTAGAAGATAGATTTGGAGGGGGTGAAATCTGAATACAAGTACAATGTTGGCATACTATTATTGAGAAAAACATACATCGTGAATAATACCTAAATTTGACCATATAATATAACGAAGATTGAACATGCATGCGTGTTATGCTTAAGCTTAAGGTCTTTGAATAGAAGCTACATATTTGCGACTTTTTAACTATTGCTTATCTTCAAATCGGTAAGCAGCCCAACAACTCTTTGTTACCATTAAGCCAAACATACTTACTCATTTCTTTTGACCATTTGTAATCTATCAATCAATCTTGAAATTAAGCTAGGTTGCAAATCATCATTCAAATAATAAAAATAAATGCAATTGTGGCACTTTAACATAGTGTCAATTATAAGTAATCAACTAATAATTATAAATATGGAGGCATATTGTAGAATTAATTCCAACTTTATTTTGCTTCAAATAAAAAAAAATTCCAACTTTATTTGAGTTACTTGATTAAATTAATTAGGATTAATGACGTAAAAATTTGTGTTAGTTATTAGTTAGCTAGCTAGTTTCATTTTAGTTTTTATGATTCACTTGAATTTTATTAAAATATACAAAGTAGTACAAGTTGATTTTCCCATGATTCAACTTTGAGCCATATGACCGAAGAAATATTGATTTACTATTAAAATGAGAAAGGATTTATGAAAATATCAATAGCAAAACAAGAACAAGTAAGAGCCTGTTCTGTGCAGCTTAGTTTCAGTTCAGTTCCTAATTACCTTCTCTCATAAAAAATTCATTTCAGCTTTATTCAATTTTTTTAATTTTATTTTTATTTCTTTTAAGCAATCAGCTTTATTCAGTTTTATTCAGCCATAATCAGTTCAGTTTAGTTGTTTTCAGTTTAATTGTACGGGTATTAAGGATTGTAAATGCCAACTAGTTTATGGTTGATTTTTTTTTTTTTTTTGTTGATTCATGTGCCTTATCCTGTATATCCAAAGGATCATGCAGGGTCGTTTTTAGCAGACTACAACTTTTTTGCATATTTACATTTTTCAAAATAAGGGTTCTCCAATTACGAAGTATATAATTTTCAAAAACTTTTGTATACATCCGGTTTACACTAATATTAGTGTATATCGAGCAGTATAGGGATAACTTTAAGCCAATTTAGGGTAACTTTTTGCCTTTTTTTGGTAACTTTGAACATAATATGATTTTTTTTTTTTATAAATCGAACAAGAAAAGTTTTATAAGGGTGATAAAATTGCTTTCAATCACTAATAATTGAATTTTAATCATTTAAAATGTGATTCTTTACCAATAAAACGTAGATTATTTTTATTTGTATTGGGTTACTTTTATACATATTAAGGTAACTTTTATTTATTTTAGGGGTAACTTTTAATCACTTTAAAAGAGATTTAAAATAGATGTACAATAATTATCGTACACCCGATTTTTTTTAAAGTTTGTGTATAATTTTTCAAGGTCACAAGGTCATTGATTGAGTGCTTTTATTAAATTTTTTTTTTATTTTAATTTACAAGTATTATAATATAACCAATTCTGCATTGTAAAGTATTGTTTTTTTTTTTTTTTTTTTTTAAAAACCCCTCGATTTCCATGTACTAGCTAGATATGACAAGTTATACATAGAATATTAACGTGTGAATTAACTATAGATTTACACGAATCTTACATAAACTACTCCATAGAATGATAACTATTTTAATTCTATCATATAAATAAGATGACTATTACATTATTTCGATATATCTTCATAACTGGAATTTTATTAAATTTTTCTTATTATACTTTATATAAAAAAATCTTTTTTCTTGGAGTAATTGTTTTTGATAAGGCTTCTTGTTCATACCCCACACCCACAAAAAGAAAAGAAACAAAAGTTACCAAACATTGACTAAGAAATTTCTTAGCTCAACTCCCATATTTTCAAACTTAATTAAAATTTAATAGAAGAAGAAGCAAAGAAAATTACTCACAATAAACCACGTTCTAGACTAGAGGTTTTTTATTTTTAACACCTTTTTTTAAAGTCACATATTTCAACTCAATAAAAAAACCGGCTCATTTAAAATAAAAAACCGGTTTAGTCAAAATGGGCGGCTCATTCTACCAATGACCGTTGCAAAAACTATGACATGAAATATATTGTTACTTACTCCATCAACCCATTATATTAAATTTTATAAAAATAACAAAATAAATATCATAAATAAGGAAAAAAAAAAAAAAAAAAAACTTTATTCCATTTACTTTAGGAAACTACATTAAGAAGCCAACCATCTTACACTTTTCTTTTTCCATTTTGTTGACCACCAAGAATTTAGTTCCTTGTTTGGTATGGCACTCTTATATTTTCCCAACATTTATTTTATTTTTTCTTGTAAAAAGTTTTAGTAATAGAGCACAAAATTCTCTCATTTTTTCAGCCATGAAATCTTTTCAATAGTATAACAAATAAGGTTAATACTTAATAGGGTAAGAAAACAAGGACGAGACGAGGACAAGGACAAGGACAAGGGCAAGGACGAGGAGGACGAAGAAGACGAAAAAAGTGCAAGTAATAAATTGATCATGGTAGAAGAACATTATGATAAATTGGTTCACCATAGTTTCATAATTCCGCTATTATTTGTCCTCTTCCTTATATTTCCAGGTACCCGTTCAAGTCTTACTCATTTTTTTTTTAATATAATAAATATTATTTCGGGTTTGTTATTTATATAGTTCTTTATATTATATTGATAAAAAAATAAATATAATGGTGTGGATTTCGAGAAAGATTTTTCTGACATTATTAACAATGAACTGAATTGTAAGTAATGAATGTCAATGATTAGGCACAATCACCAAAGCAGATGCTCAAACTGAGGAAGCAGGAAGTGACAGAGTTATTTTGCTGAATTTGAAGTCATTTTTAGAAGAAAAGAATAAGGTGAACAGAGGAAAATATGCAGATTGGAATAAGTTGAGTTCAGACCACTGTAATTGGTCTGGTGTAGCCTGTGATCCCGGTACACGTCGAGTCACCGGAATCGATTTGTCGAAGAGTAGCCTGAATGGGGAGATATCAGGGAACTTCTCAGGATTGTCAGAACTCAGTTCTGTTGACTTATCAGGAAATACCTTAAGTGTGATTCCTAGTGATTTGAGTGGGTGTAAAAGCCTTAAGCACCTTAATTTGTCACATAATACACTTAAGGGGGAGCTGAATTTAACTGGGTTGAGTAGCTTGGAGGTGTTGGATTTGTCATTAAATAATATTGGAGGCGAAATTCGGGCTAGTTTCCCTGCAATATGTAGCAACTTGAGGGTCTTGAACATTTCTACTAATAATTTTACAGGGTCTATTGATGGGTGTTTTGATGGGTGTTCAAAGTTGGAGTATGTTGATCTTAGTGCAAATAATTTTAATGGGAAGGTCTGGCCTGATTTCGCGAGGCTGAAGGCATTCGACGTTGGGGAGAATGAGTTTTCGGGGTTGATTGTTCCTGAGTTTTTTGAGGGTAACTGCAGCTTGGAGACCTTAGACTTGTCAGAAAATAATTTTACAGGGAATTTTCCTGATGAAATTTCCAAGTGCAAAAACTTGTCTACCTTGATCTTAGGTGGGAACAATTTCACTGGGAGTGTTCCTGATACTCTCGGGTCGATTCCTAGCCTTCGAGTGTTGATTCTTGGAGGAAATAACTTCACAAGGCAGATACCAGAAACACTGCTGCAGTGCACAAATCTGAAGTTCCTGGATCTTAGCAGGAATGCTCTTGGCAGTGATATACCGCCGATTCTTGGGAGATTTACTCAGCTGCAAGTTCTGGTGTTACATGGGAATTTCTTCACCACAGGGTTGAATTCTTCTGGAATTTTAAGATTACCTAACATTCAGAGATTAGACCTCAGTTACAATAACTTTTCAGGTCCTCTTCCTGTTCAGATTTCGAAGATGGTTAGTTTGCAATTCTTAGACTTTGCTTATAACAATTTTACAGGAAAAATTCCCTCTGAATATGGAAGTCTTAATCAGCTTCTAGCCCTTGATCTCTCATTTAACAGATTAACTGGTTCTATCCCACCAAGTTTGGGGAAGCTAACTTCCCTTCTTTGGCTTATGCTCGCGAATAATTCCCTAACAGGTGAAATTCCACCTGAGTTGGGAAACTGCAGCAGCTTGTTATGGCTGAATTTAGCCAATAACAAACTGTATGGGAAACTCCCAACTGAACTGACAAACATTGGGAGCAATCCTATGCCTACATTCATGTCAAATAGACGAGGAAATCTTGTTCCTGGCTCAGGGGAGTGTTTGGCTATGAGAAGATGGATACCTGAAAAGTACCCGCCTTTTAGTTTTGTGTACAGTTTGCTTACAAGAAAGAGTTGTAGAAGTGTATGGGACAGGATACTAAAAGGGTATGGTCTATTTCCAATTTGCAAACCCGGCTCAAAAGTTCAGACACTGCAGATTTCAGGCTATCTTCAGCTGACAGGAAATCGGTTTTCTGGTGCATTACCTTCTGAAATTGGTAATATGAAGAACTTTAGCATGCTGCATTTTGCTGATAATAACTTTAACGGTGCTTTGCCCTCAGACATTGAGAAATTATCCCTTGTTTTTCTAAACGTTTCGAGGAATAATTTCTCAGGCACAATTCCTATGCAAATTGGAAACCTCAAGTGTCTGCAGGATCTTGATTTGTCCTTTAATAACTTCTCAGGTATTTTTCCTACGAGTTTGAACGAATTGGATGAGATGAACAAGTTCAATATCTCTTTCAATCCACTCATTTCCGGTGTAATACCTTCTACCGGGCAACTATCAACGTTTGAGAAGAGCTCCTACCTTGGTGATCCTCAATTAGTCCTTCCATCTTTTATCAGAAGTCCCACAAACTCATCCAAAAATAATGTACGATCTGACAGTGTTCGATCAGTTGCAAAGATAGCAACCTCTTTAGTCATTGCAATACTGGTGCTTGTCTTGTTAATATGTGGTGTGCTCTCAGTCTTAGTCTACAACTTTGTAAAAACTCCGTCAGAGAAAACATCATTGTATCTCTTAAAAGACACCCAATGCCGGCATGATAGCTCATCTTGCTCGAGCAGCTCTTCCTCACCATGGATGTCAGATGCCATCAAAGTCATTAGGCTCGACAAAACAGCATTCACACACTCTGATATCCTGAAAGCAACAGGAAATTTCTCTGAAGATCGAGAGATTGGGAGAGGAGGGTACGCGACAGTTTATAAAGGAGTCTTCCCTGATGGAAGAGTGGTTGCTGTCAAGAAGCTACTGAGAGGAGGCATTGAAGGAGAACGAGAATTCCGAGCAGAAATGGAAGTCCTTACACAGCAAGGTGTCAATTGGCCTCACCCAAACCTTGTCAACCTCTATGGTTGGTGCCTTGATAAGGCTGACAAATTGCTGGTGTATGAGTACATGGAAGGGGGGACCTTAGAGGATCTCATCTCAGACAGAACACGGCTAAAATGGAAAAAACGAGTTGAAATTGCAATCGATGTAACTCGTGCCTTAGTCTTCCTCCACCATGAGTGTTACCCTTCAATAGTGCACAGAGATGTGAAAGCAAGCAATGTACTATTAGACAGAAATGGAAAAGCTAGAGTCACAGATTTCGGTCTAGCAAGAATGGTTGATGCAGGGGAGACTCATGTCACAACCACAGTAGCCGGGACAGTAGGGTATGTTGCACCTGAATATAGCCAAACATGGCAAGCAACAACAAAAGGCGATGTTTACAGCTTTGGAGTACTAGCCATGGAGCTCGCGACAGGTAGGAGGGCAGTAGATGATGGGGAGGAGTGTCTGTTAGAGTGGGCAAGAAGAGTCATGAGTAAAAATAATCAGCTAGGATTAGATCATTCCACAATCCCGGGGCTTGTAGTAGGACCAGGGAAAAATGAAGGTGCATCAGAGATGGGAGAACTGCTAAACATCGGAATCAAATGTACTTCAGAGGCACCTCAAGCGCGGCCTAACATGAAGGAGGTATTGTCAATGCTGGTTAAAATCTTAGGCTATGAAGGAGATATATGTAAGGAATTAGATTATGTTTCTGTAGTTTGTGATGTATAGGACTTCAGTTTTGAGTTAAAAAAAAGTGTTGATAATTTTAGAGGTTCTGTTTTGGTTTTACAGTCAGACACACAGATCAGAATAGGTACATACAGTACATAGGATTACATGTAATCATTTTTCTTGTACACATCTAATTCATTGTTTTCAAGAATAACACTAATAAAACTGGAAGAAATTGTTTTTCTTCTGTCTTTACTTATTCAATTACTTATTATGAAATATACTGTATTATGGTATATTAAGGATTTTGCTGCCTGAAATTGTTGTCAGGAACTCAGGAAATATATGCATCTGATCTGATGTTTGCAATTTTATTTATTTATTTATTTTTTTTAATGGGATTTGGGAGGGAGTGGTGGTTGAGCTTGGACTCTTGTGTAAGCTCTAAAATGTGCATACATTAGCCATTTCTCTCTTGATTAGGAGTATATTCTAGTCAGAAAACCATACAGGCAGAGTACTTTGGGATATTCATGATTTCATGAGCCATACAAGCTAAGTCAAATGTTTAATCTTTATGTACCTACTCCTTCATTTCCTAAATTAAAGATATGACCAATGCACGCGCAACAAGGAGAGGTGATTAATTATAAAAAAATATGGAGTAAAAAATAAAAAGATAATGGATTTTGGTTGATAAAAAAAAATGCAGTTTGGTTGAAAAAAACATAAAATTATGAGGTTTGATTGATTAAAGGTAAATAAATTATTTTATATAGGAACAAGATTGTATATTGAAATGTGAAATTTCGTCACCAAAAAAAAAAAAAAAAAAAAAAAAAAGATTGGCTGAACTGAACCGAGCTGAACTTATTGGAGCTGAACTAAACTGAACTGAATATTTTATATTTTATGAGAGAAGAAAATTAAGAACTGAACTGAAAATAATTTGAAGAGAACGGGCCCAAACTCAACAAAAGTAATATTATGTACTTAAACAAGAAAAGAACTAAAAGTTCACCCAATCAAAGGAATATAATAATCCATACATGATACATTTTTTGCATCAAAGGGAAAAAAAAAAGAGTCCATATATGTTTGTAGTCAAGTGTACGTAACATGATTCTCTAACTTTTTAGTACCTTAAGCACTAAACACACCTATGTTAGTTGGTTAGGTTAATGCACATAATTAGAAAAAAATAAAAACATTCCATGAAAAAGTAAGCAAATGTGACTATGATAGTATTGATTAAGATATTGTTCATTTCTTCACTCTATTGTTATCTTTCCCTTCGACTCAACTATTATTTGCCCTTGATAAGGTTGAAAGAGAAGACATAGTGAAAAGACAAAATAATTAAAAGTTAAATTATTCTATTAAAAAAAATTAAGAGTTAGATCTAATGAAAATATGAAATATAATTTAACCATTAAGATGTACTCTCACAACTATGGTATTGGAATGGGCTATAGTCCAACATGAAGCCTGTTGTGCTGAACATTGACACTATATTTTTAGGGCCTGTTCTGTTCCGTTGAAATTCAGTTCAGTTCAGTTCAGTTCAGTTCAGCTCAACTCTTAATTTATGTCTAATGATATTGCTAATGATATAAAGCCAATTTTCATTCTTTTAAGCTCTTATTACAACGACAACATCAACAAAAACAACAACAACAACAATAATAATAATAATAATAATAATAATAATAATAATAATAATAATAATAATAATTGAAATAATAATACTAATAATAATAATCAATAAATAATAATAATAATCATCAATAAATAATAATAATAATAATAATAATAATAATAATAATAATAATAATAATAATAATAATAATAATAATAATAATAAATAGTATATGTGTTTAAAATGTTTAGAGGTTTCAAGTTTTTAATATATTTTCCATACATTTTATAATACTAGGGTAGCCAACGCGCGCGTTGCGCGCGAGATGGCTAGCCTTTGCGTCTTAATTTTTCTTGTGTTGTGTTTGCGTTTCACATGGAGGAATAATGGACCGGTAAAGGAATATATCTCTATTGCTGAGCCATTGTTTGTTTGTAGTCGTAAGTTGAATTTTACATATGAAATATCTCAAATATTGAATTTAAATCTTTATTTTTATTTAATGTAAATGTCGATAAAAAAAAAATTAAATATATATAGTATTTCTTTTAATTGGAATACTATGTAGAGTTAAGTATATAATTCTTAGTTTTTCAATGATGCAGAAAAGGAACAAATGTCATAATGTTTGTTTATTTTCCCAGTGTTGATATAAGTATAACTTAATTGTGTTATTGATACAATACGAAATAGAGAATGAATCATCAATGATGAAACCGAAATGACCAATCATTCCTAATCCACCACAAAGGCTAAATCGATTTGATAAGATACTTCCAAGCATATTATGTATTAATTTGATTCCTAACAATACATAATATCATAGCAAGAATATGAATTCTTCTGAATCATATCAATATTCCTCACTTTGATTACCCTCTAGTGTTTGTTAAATCGATTTTGCCTTTTGAATCACCAAAAAAACCAGCAAATGTTGGTTAATAGCCATTTGCTTCCTTACAGTAGGTTCTGAGATGATATTAGTTGACATGGAGCATGCAAGAGAGAAGCCTACATATTTTATTATTTCAAAATTAGGCAAAGAATGCAGGTATTTTAGGTTCAAGGAAGAAATCATATGCTACCTTTGTATGTGATACGGTTGGGCATAAGTGTGTGAAGGCTGCAACTATTGGGCTTTTAGTAAATGAAAATCAGTTACAAACTCTAGCAAATTCTTGAGCTTGGTTTTAATTAGAATTGAATTGAAATGATAACAGGAAATGAATGCATAGAATTTGAAAAGAATTACAGTTATTGTAAATAGGAATAATTAATGCTAATTATTTTTCAATACTGTAGTACTAGATGAAACCCGTGTGATACACGGATCGTTTATATTTTTTTTAAAAAGTATATTTTTTATATTTATGTGATTACATTTGTTACTCCGTATTTATTAGTTGTACATAATATATCACTTTTTCGTATTTTTTTTAAATATTAGATAAAATTCCTAATCTCATAAGATAATATTTCGTGCGATGCACGGGTCGATCTATTTTTTTAAAAAAATAATTTTCATATTTATTTGATTACATTTGTTATTTTATTAGTGGTACGTAATATATCATTTTCTCCGTATTTGTTTTAAAATATTAGATAAAATTTCTAATCTCAAAAGATAATATCCTATTGTAGTGTTTTAAAAATATTAATCCTTCGGGTGCTCTAATAATTTTTTAAAAATAAAAATCCTACGTGGCGCTCTAAAAACTCGGGAAAAAACTCCCAAATATATATATATATATATATATATATATATATATATATATATATATATATATATATATATATATATGATTCTAAGCTTCTTAGATGTTGCGCAATGGATTAAATCTAACCTCCATTGAGTAGATTAAAAGCATTTCAAAATTATCATCTTTATTGCCAGTCAATTATTACTTTTGATTATATGATTTAGAGGAAATGTTGTGAGTGTACTGATATACGAAGTAGATCAGATTTGCAGCCTTATAAACATTAGTCTAACGTTTTCAACAAGTGATATGTAGAGTAAATAATATGGAATAGTTTTAAATCACAATAAAAGAAATTACTATCTAGAAGGATTGTACTTTTAAATTAGAAGAAAGTACTTGTAAATATATTATACTGAAGTAGCCCATATCCACCTATCAAGTCCAGTCTAACCAATGAGTTCTTAGACCATATGAGGTAAGTAATCAAAAAAAAAAAAAAAACAAAACAAAAACATAGACAGAATTTTGCAATCAAAACTTACATATTGTGATTAATTAAAAAAAATAAATAAAAGAGCAGAATCAAAGGATATAAAAAAAAAAAAAGAACAAAATCAAATTGATCGATCTCCGATAGAATGGTCAAATATCATTTATATGGTTTTCCTCTAAACAAGTAATAATTTTCTAATCAAAATAGGACTCTAAAATGTTTATTACAAAAGTTAATAATGCATGTGTACAAAACATTTATACTCATGTTCATAGAAAGTCGATCAGTGAGTAGCTATGGAGAGATAAAGAAGCAGAGAGGATAGATAAAGAGTTACCGGAGTGGTCGGTAACCCTCCTCTCAGAAAATCCGGCCGCTCTCTTCCACCGCCTTCCCTTCCTTCTCAAGGCTTTCCCGTTTACAGCCCTTTGACCGCGAAAAGGTTTCGTCATTTCCTCTTTTTCCGCTATATCTTGGTATTGTCAACTTTCTTTTGGCCACAATTTGATTTTTATTGTTTTTAACTTGATTTTGTAATTTTGGGAAGATGGTAAACAAAGATATAGAATTTGATACTTGGAGATGGTGAACAGAGATAATGTACATGGAAATATTGACGGCTAAGAACAATTTGCTAGAGGAAAAGTGTAAGAGAAGTTGGACTATAATTTGATACTTGGAGATGGTGAACAGAGATAATGTACATGGAAATATTGACGGCTAAGAACAATTTGCTAGAGGAAAAGTGTAAGAGAAGTTGGACTATAAAATTACAAATAAGGGTAAGAAGGTAAAAAAACATTTTGAAGGGTATAAAGGTCCGTGCACTATTCATAAGCGCAACTTTCTACTTTTTATAAAGTAGGGATGTACATGGAAATATTGACGGCTAAGAACAATTTGCTAGAGGAAAAGTGTAAGAGAAGTTGGACTATAAAATTACAAATAAGGGTAAGAAGGTAAAAAAACATTTTGAAGGGTATAAAGGTCTGTGCACTATTCATAAGCGCAACTTTCTACTTTTTATAAAGTAGGGATATTTTCCATACATTTTATAATTATAATTATATAGTATATTTTTCGTAAATATTTTAATATGTACATTTGTATATACACATATGTATAGTAATAAATAATCAATAAATAATCAAAGATCACTAATCCGTAGTTAAAAATCACTAATTAATAAGTTCAGTTCAGTTCAGTTCAGTTCAGTTCAGCTCAGTTCAGTTCAGTTCAGTTCAGTTCAGCTGAGTTCAGTCAATCGGAACAAGCCCTTAGTTTGCGGTCCAACACGATAGGTTCGACTAAAAACATAAACACAGCAAAAAACTATTACCTCCGATTTTTTTTTTTTTTTTTTTTTTTTTTTTTTTTTGCAACTTTAGGATATTATTTGAGTGATATAAAATATTTCAAAATTACAACTAAAAAAAAATCGGAGGTAGTATTAGTAAAATATATCTTCGACTATTAGGCCTAACGTAGGTCCATATGAGTCGACTAGACCTAAATGCCTAATGTAATTGGTCCATCACGTGACACGACCCACTATCATCTGTAATACTCCGTAGATGAGTAGATCAAATCTCATGTCAAAACAAGCCATAATAGGTTGACAAATGGAACACACCGATTCTCAAAATCAATAAAAGAAATAAAGACTTTTTTTTTTTTCTATTGGAACTATCAACTACTCAGTCCTCACTCAGTACTTCAGTACTGAGTAAGTGAATAACAAACTGGGTCAATGCACTCACTATTAAAGAGGTAAGACTCTAAGAACAAATTTTGTACATTGTAAAAATTGAAAAACTGGTTAATTTTGCTGATTAATTGCAAATATGCAGATCCAATTGAATTTTTATGAAGAAAATTCAAAAATATAATAATTGGGATTGAATATCAAAGAGGGAGACACAAGAAATGGCAATCCGAGCTGACAGAAAGAATCATTTCATGTCAGTAGAATTTGCAATGCAAAGAGAGATGAATTACAGGAAAAAGCTGGAATTAAAAGTTTCTGCCCAATCTCACTTACCAGAGGTTATTTTCTTGCTTTTCATTTTCAATCTTTATTATGATTCGTATTAGCCGACCCCACTTATGGGATTAAGGCTTTGATTGATTATGATTCGTATTAGCTTACTCATTTGTCCGGAATTAATTGTCACATTGAATCGCGATTGTGTAATTTGAAATAGTAGAGTACTTGTGTCATTCTATGTTTGTGTGGGGGATTGGGGATATGGTGGGGGACTGGGGGTTATAACTTAGGACATTCGTTCTTTCACCTTAAAACTGCTTATGTGAACTTATTAACCCTTATCCGAATATATGAGAAAGGACCTTGAATAGTTAATTGACTCGATTTTTTTAACAGAATATGTAATGAACTTTAATGGAGTTCTTGGTCTATAATCGACTTGGTAAACATAAATTGTGGTAACAGATTTGATAATTATCTCACATTTGATGCCAATTTGGCATAGTTTAATGTGCAGGATATTGAGCAGCCTTGTGCTGTTGCTATACTAATGTCAGGAGACTGTTGCAATTACAGCAGCAGCTGTAATTTACAAGTTGTGGCATAAGCATGTTTAAGATGTCACAAACATAGATAAATAGGTAATGTATCGGTGTTCTAATTGTGTTGTCGCGAAGGGGGTAAGGAAGGATAAGTCATATGTAGTGTTTAGAGCTTAATGCCACTACAATTCGGTGAGAAACTCGTCAAGACATTGGCCAATGGCACCACCTAGTGTATATCCTGCAGCTAGGCAAGTCTAGGGAGAACTAAATGTACACCGCCTTACCTTATATAGAGGGATTCCTTTGTGCTGTTACACACACACACACTGTAAAAAGTGAACATGTTTCTGAGGTTCGTAATTCTGAGTCTCTTACAGATTGTTCTTGATTGCTGAACTTTTTACTTTTGCTAGTTATCAGAGTAGTAACTTAGTTTGTGCAGGTGCCAAGACCGACTTCAAGCCAAGATACAAGGGGAACACCTCGGGCAACAGTGAATTTGAATATGAATTCAGCTTACTTGCCTCAGAATCACGGTTCAGTACCACCTGCAAGGCCTTCTCCGTATCCATATCCCCCACATATAAGACCAAGCCCAAGTTCATGTCCATCCCGGTCTGCTGATCAGCACCGGAATGGCCCTGTACCTCTTCCAGAGGGAATTTTCACATGCAAAGTTTGTCAGCTTGACTGCAAAACTGGCTTCAATCTACTGTCACACTACCAGGGTCAAAAGCACAAGGCCAAAGTGCGAGGTGAAAAGGGTAAGGAAGTTGCTGTTGGATCATCAACACCGAGAGAAAATGAGAAACGACCCTACTGTGATGTGTGTCGGATCTGGTGTGCTGACGAGTATACTTTCAGGCTGCACTTCAGCTGCACGAATCACATTCTCAAACAGTATGATTGGCTGATGAAAAAAAGGATGGTCTTATAATACTGTATGATTATATCAGACAGTTAATGCTCTCTAATAATGCCATTTTATATCAGGTGAGGGGAGGACTAACAAAATGTTTGTCGTTCATCCTTCATTCATGAATTTTATTCATCAAAGTTCTGCTGCATTTTCTGCATTTGAGAAAATGTATGGATCTTCCTTCCAGGATACTAGAAATGTATGGTTAATTTTCTCTATTAATAAATTCGTCCACTGCCTTTTGTTTCGATATTTTAGTAGCATCTACAAAGCTGGGGTTTTGTTTGGTACTTGTATTATACAACTAGAGTCATACAATATGCACGTTGCACATAATGTCTTGTAAACTTTTTTTCGGTTGCACACTTCATGGTGCTTTCAGTTCTTCACGTCTTTGGTTTCAGTGACGACCATCAAAATAGAAAAACTTATGTGCTCTTAGAAAACATGGCATTTTCACAAGTATTACACTCTTCAATTATAACTGTACAAAGACATTTGGTTGATATTAAGAAACATTTGATTGACATAGCAACACTTGCACATTGCTCTCATAAAAGCCTCTTATTATGATAGACTTTTCACCAAACGCTCCAATTAATCCTCTATTTTTTTTCCCTATATTACTCAAACCACCCCTTATTTTCCACCCGCATTTCCAATTGTTTCTTATGAGTGGAAAAGGTTTTTATACCTGTTATGAACTCGACACGTCTCATCTACATCCAAGCTTCTCTCCCCTTCCTTTCTAAAAAAAAAAAACTTTTTTTGTGTTTAATTGGTGGTGAGTTGGTCCAATATGTTTGATTTGTTGGGATGATAAAAATTTAACATGAAATTCAAGTTTTCTACTACAGTACAAATCCATCTAGTGAAAAGACTAGAATGCCCTCACAATTGTACCATAGAATCTAAGAAAGCCACTATGCCTTCTCAATTCTCATTGCTGAAACTAATAGTCTCCCCAAAAAAAAACCATCAAACACACTCAAATTTCATCATACTGTAATTTCCACCAAAATAAGAAAAAACCTAAGTTTCTGAATCTTCAATCCATTATGTTCATAAATCAGGCTTTTCATCAAGTATAAATGTTATAAGGTAAGAAAATTTCTTAACAGCTCCATAAATGTTACTACCATTTTTCATGTTTTTTCTGCGGAAAATGTGTGTTACATGCATCAAAGTTATAAACTTTCTGATAATAGTAAATCAAAATCACTTTTTTTTTTTTCATTTGTTTGATTTGTGGTTGTATCCTTATGTTTAGAAAGTTAAAGTTCCAAACTTTAGAGTTTTTTTTGCCAATATTGTGCATTGTATGAATGTATGATTTAAAAAAAGGGTGCATCTTTGCCTTTTTTTGGGTTGTTGCAATAATATTGTTGAAGGGTATTGTTAATATTCAGTAAAATGGAATGATAATTTGATGTTCGTTTTAGTTTTAAATATTGCAGGAATATTAGAGAGAAAAATGGCAGCTGATAGGAAAAATTATGTGATGTCAGTAGCTTTTGCAATGAAAAGAGAAATGGCATACAGGGAAAAGCTCAGAGCTGAAGGAAGACTTAATAGTACTAATATGTTTTCCAGGAATGACCCCCTGCCTCCTAAGGTAACAATTTATTCCTTTCGGTCCAAAGTTAATATTTACGTGTTGATAGTGTGATTTGAACTAGTAACGTGATAACTGAACCTGAATTCGTTATTATGCTTCATTAACAAGGGTATTTCTTCATGTTAGATTACATGGAGTGCTTGAAAATAGAAGGAACAAAATTAGTTATTATGCTTCATTAACAAGGGTTATGCTTAGGTTTTCGACTTGACTAGTTGTTTTATGTCTTTAAAGCATGGGTTAAGGTCATAATTTTTAAATATCAGAAGTATCCACATAACTTTAACCAAAAATTTCAAATGTTGAATACTTGCTTAATAGACGTATTAATTTAATGCGGAATAGTATATGTAACTTTTAATATCAGATCAAATGGGGTATTTGGCGTACATTTGATGTGTAAGATATTGACTATACAATTATTTATGACATTCAGCTTAATTACCTGTTGGCACATTGGGTATGATGAGATTAATTTATAATTACCAACTCTTATCAATTATATGTTAGTTTGCATCTAAGTGAAACATATACTTCATTACTTCAAACAACAGTAGTATAATTTTATGAAAGATGTCAGATTGAAGTAAATGGTTATGCTTGTTTTCAGAGATTTAGTAGTTGCCCTGAATAGTTGATTTCTAGAGAAACAAACATAGCAACTCGAGTTCTTTACTCTGCTGATCAATCACTTTTTCTGGTTGACTAGAGTGTTTTTGAGCTTAATTAGATATCTTTTGTTCGAGTATCAAGCAGGTGTTAGCACCAACTTCTGGCCACACTCCAAGGGCAATTCTACAGCCTACTCCAAATGTAAGTCCAGGACTGACTGTGGCGCCCACCAACAATCCTACTCCACGCCCATATTTTGGACCTAGACCTGTGCAAACTCTGCAGCCAAGGCCTTACTTGCAGCATCATGGACCAATTACTGGCTCAAGACCACTTCTGAGGCCACCTCCATTTCAAGGCCCTCGACTGAAACCAGGTGCTATTCATTATCATGGTCATCTGAAGAGGAAGAAACCAATCCATCAGCAAGTTGAAGCAGAAAAATATTACTGCGAGCTTTGTGATGTTGACTGCACTAGCGAGTTCAATCTCAGGATGCACTTCAAGGGTCACAAGCTCAAGGCCAAACAGCGAGATGCAAACAGTAAGAAAGTTTCTGCAGGTGTCGTGTCACAGCAGGGTGTAAAACCGCATAAATACTGTGAGTTGTGTGCAATTTGGTGTACAGATGAGAACTCCTTCAGGCTACATCTTGATGGAAAGAGCCACTTTCTCAAACTACATGCTGCCGGGAAAAAAATCAAGTCGTGATTGGGTATTACCATTGCTCAATTGGTTAATATGGTTATTTGGACATACAATATATAATTGGTAGTGTGGTAGAATAACATAGTTTAACTGTAGGCCTGTTTTCTGTGTATGGCTTTTTTAGCTGTTATGATGCAATTCAGTGCATATTGAAGCTATTTTTATGGAAATCAAAGGTTCAACTGTCCTTAAATGAATATTTGCACCATGTACATACCTTTTCATTTTCTTCTGTTTTGATTTTGCACCTTGTTTATGTCATCATCATATAACTTATATTCTAATGACAATCTCTACTAAATTAAAATTATTATAGGAACTAATTAACATTCGCGATCTGTAAAGAGTGTGAACTTCATCCAAGAGCCTTCAATATCGACAAACAAATGACATGATTTTGGTGGCATCTTTTCTCCTTTTTACTGAACAAAGGCACTAGAAAAGCTAGCATTTGTACTGTTGTATAAATATGTAAACATCTTGGCCATTTATCAATCATATACTTTTTTTGTAAGATAAAGATATCTGATTCGAGTACAAGGAGGACAAAGGATACCTCCGAAGTCTGAACTCACACAATTAACATGGAATAAGTTCATGACTTTGTAAGCAGCAAAAACAGTAATAAGTTCCTCCATTCAGTAGTACTAAGAAAGTTATTAAAATAACCTCCGTATTCTTCCTCAGAACAATATATATGCACCATCTTTGTGATCCCACTAGTTTCATAGACACTCAAACTATATATATCAACAGTCTCTTCTTCCATATCTTCCTGGTAACCTGATTTTGACAGTCTTTTGAAAACTAAAATATGGGTAGTGCAAGGGGTAAGTATGAGATTTCACCTGAGCTTGCAATTAAGAGGGAGATGGCATATCGCGAACATTTGGAGTTAATGCAGCTGATCAAAAGCACTGAAGCTAAACAAGTCCCTGCATCTTCTAATGTAAGAGACCTATTTTTCATATACTTCATGTTAGTTGTACTGGTTAATTCAGACATGATTTTGCCAAATCTGACTCATTAACTTTGCTTGATTATACTTGTTACATAAATGATTAACAGCATCTCTATGCATTACCTTGCAGCCAACTTCAGTGCCAGCTTCAAGGCCAACTTCAGAGACAACTCAGACAAGGCCAAGCCAAATTCCAAACCCGAGGCCCAAGCTAAGCTCGAATTCATCACCTAATTCAACTCGAAAGCCAGGCTCTTCATTCTCAGTACCATGGCCCAAAACAATGAACAACCCGATCAAACTCCTGCCTCGAGGTCCAAGTTCAGTCCCAAGGCCCATTTACTCATCTCTGGCAGGCCCAAGTTCACTCCCAAGGCCAAATTTCACATCTCATACAGGCCCAAGCCCAGTCCCAAGACCCATTTTCTCATCTCAGACAAGCCCAAGGCTGAAGTCAGTAGTAACAGGCCCACGTCCATACATACCTCAAAGCCCACGTCCATCACTTCCATGGCAAAAGACCTCACGCGTTGGCCCAAATACAGGTCCAAGGCCCAGTTCACTATCAACCCCTTCTGGCCAGAGGTTTGAGCCCACTATAGGCTTAAGCCACAAAAGAAAAGAGGCACCTACTCCTACTCAACAATTTCAGACTAGTCACAATAATAATGGTAAGGTGAGGAAGTTATTTTGTGAAGTTTGTGAGGTGCAGTGCTCTTCTATTCCTAATCTTCGGATGCATTTTATGGGCCAAAAGCACAAAGCTCAGGCGATGAAAGGCAAAGGAGTCGGACAAAGCATGGAAATCGAGACTAGACTGTACTGTGATTTGTGTGACATTTGGTGCATGAATGAATTTTCATTGAAGCAGCATGTTAGTGGAAAGAGCCACACCCTCAAACTGCATACTGCTGAGAGGAAGAATTGAAAGCTTAGCCATATTTAATCTTTGGTTGACAATGTTTGTGATTTTACTTTCCCTTTTTAGTTAGTAATCTACTTTTATTTTAACAATCTAAGTGACTATTATATGTTCATGTTATTTTTTTTCTTCTTTTCTTAGAGGAACTTGTTCATTTTATGTTGAGTTTTAAGATTGGACACTTCTTGATTTCCTGTAAACTCTAGTCTTACAGTGTTTTCAAAGTTTAATGCCCCTGCTTTTTTTTTCCCCTTTGCAGTGTTTCTTGATTGATCCCTAACTAATATTCACCTTACATTATAGTAGTAATTTATAAAGTTTCGTAAAAGTATAATAGTTTATGATTGAATTTCAAATATATATATTTTCATTTATATAAAAAGATGGTATAACAAGATCAGTCGATAATTATACAAATTCAATTAATATTGTCATATCATTAATGAAAAGATAACGACGGATAAGCCAATAAGTAAACAATTAATTTTAGACGAAGGGACTATAGACTCAAAAGGCGTATATATGCACGGATGAACCTAACCAAAGGCTTTGAAACTTTCTCATGACTATCTAATCAATCCTAAATTTTATTTGACAAGCAAGTCTAGTTTACATTCACAAACTTGCTTTACCCAAATATTTTGTTACTTGTAAAAAAAAAAAAAAAAAAAAAAAAAAAAAAAGTTATTAAAAAATGAGAATATAGTACTGTAAAATGCACAAAATCCCCAATTTTGCAACTCCAAATGTCCACTGCACTCTCCAAAAAAAACCCCTTTCCCTCCAAATCGAAATTTCATCAATTCCCACCAAAAGTTTCGAAATTTGCTTGGTTTAATCGCAAAAACCTTCAATTCCCAGAAAAATTCAAGTTCTAGGGGATTAATTCTTGCATCTTGCACCGCTAGTTTCTCACTCTTAGGCTACTGAAGGTAAGATGCTCTAAAACCCTAATTTTTTTTCCAGCGATTTGTATCAGATGCTTTGATCTTCGTTTTTAGTATGCTTTTGTTAGATTTGAGTAATACCCATTTCTTAAATTTTCCTGAATTCATGATTATGGTGTGCTTTGATTGGTATGATTCAGTATTTTTGACTTCATGTATCGGTAGTAGAGCAATTAGGTTTGTATTGGGTATGTGTTTATCACAAATTCATGTACTTTTGTGAGATTTTTAATTGGGTGTAGTCGGAGGCATATATATTATAGTGATGTAGACAAGATTTGATCCATTGCGAGTAAAATTTAGATTTTCACCACGGTAGATCAGTTGTATATATATATTTGAGCAATTGTATTAGATAATGTCCTGATTTATCTGTTTTTTGCAATGTTGCCTGATTTTATGTTGATTTTGTTCTATTTTGTGCATAGTTTTTGCGTTTTCTATATACCGGATATTTACTGTATATTTTCAATTTAAGCACGTATCCAGTATATGTAGACTAAAATGTAGTGCTGTGTGGTTTCTAGTACTTAGTGTTGTATTCCCATTTTAATGGTGTAGGTGCCATGGATGGAAATATAATAGCAGTCGTAGATCAAAAGAATGGACTTGTTGAATTTGATAGTAGTAATAGAAACAAGAAGAGGTCAGTGGCCTGGGATCATTTCGAGAAGTTACCTACTGAAAGCAAGAATGAAGGTAAAGCTAAATGCATACATTGTGATGGTGTTTTTAGTGCTACCCCTAGGAGTGGAACGTCTCATTTAAAGCGTCACGTGGAAAGGTGTGCCAAGCGTGCAGCAATTGATGTGCAACCTGTCTCAATGGATTTTGGGTTCAGCGAGTTTGAAGGTAGTGGACCTAGTGTTAAGCTTGGGAAAAGGGTCTCAAAGGTTTGGCATGAGTATGATTTATTTCCATCTCCTAATATGAATGATGCAAAAGCCAAGTGCAAGCACTGTAAAATGGTTCTTTCAGCAGCTTCCAAAAATGGGACATCTCACCTAAAGCGTCATTTAGACAAGTGTCCAAGGCGTGTGACTTTGACTGGTAACATAGAACAATACTTCCTTTCAAATGAGAAGCTAATAGAAGGAAACAGTTTAGATAAGATCCCCAAAGATGAACCTACATCTGGTAAATTGAAACGCCTATCCACAATTGGCGACAATTTGGCTGAAGGAAGCAAATCCACAGAAAATAGCCAGGTTGATCAGGATGAGCTGCAAAGATATATATCAGTCTGCATAATCAAAGGTGCTCATCCATTTAGCTTTGTGGAAGAGAGAGGGTTTAGGTCTATGATGTCTAAAGCATGTCCACAATTTAAGCCATTCAGTCGGGCGATTGTAAGAAGAGAAATGTTTTCTATGTATATGAGGGAAAGGGACAACGTAAAAGAAATGTTAGCAAAGGCTCCAGGCCGCATATGTTTGACAGTTGGTAATTGGAAAGCAAGAGATACAAAAGATGAGTATATATGTGTAACTACACATTTCATTGATGAGCATTGGAAGTTGCTGAAGAGGGTTTTGTGTTTTAAAGCTTTAGCACCCCCATATGATGGAACTTACATTGCAGATGAATTGGCATGTTTATCATCTCAATATAACATTGAATGTAAGACCTTCACCATCACAGTGGATGAAGCTTCTTATGACGAGTCAACAGTTTCTTCTATTAAAAGAGGTCTTTTTACGAAGAATTCTCCTGCTAGTGGTGGTTCCTTTTTCCAAGTTAATTGTTATGCTCATATATTGAACTTTCTTGCACAATCTGCCTTAAAGTTGGTTGAAGATATTATTGATAGGGTACGGGAGTTGGTTAAATATGTCAACAAATCTCCGCTTCAGAGGAAGAAGTTCTTTGATCTTGCTGAGAGGATGTTTGAATTGCAAGCGAGGAAAAGGTTGAGCCTTGATGTGATGCTAAGATGGAATTCCACATATAAGTTAATTGACCGCACCCTTTATTATAAGAGTGTCTTCAAGCATCTTTTGGACTCAAAGCAAGAGCTAAGCAACTTGGCTCTTTCTAAAGAAGAGTGGCAAAAGTTGAGCATTATTCACAAATTCCTAAGGGTTCTTTATGATGTAACTCGCTTGTTTTCAGGCACCAATGGTCCTACAGCAAATTTATTTATAAAGGGGATGTTGAGGGTTCATTGCCGTATGATGGATATAGTAAAAGGTCCAAATCTATTCTTAGCTCATGCTGTTCAAGCTATGCAAGCTAAATTCGATGACTTCTGGTGCGAGAATAGCTTGATTTTATCTTGTGCTGCAATCTTAGATCCACGGTACAAGGTAAAATTTGTGGAATACTGCTATATGAAACTTTTTGGCCCAGCAAATTTTGAGGACCGTGTTAGTAAAGTTGTAAGCACTCTCTACTGTTTGTTTGCTGAGTATAAGCAACGATCTATGCATTTTTCCTCTACAGCTGTGGGGTCTTCTAGCATGAATACAAACTTTGTTGGTGGAGATGACGAGGGAGACATGTTTGGAGACTATGATCAGTTTCTGAGCTCTACATCAAGATCTCATGGGAACAAGTCTGAGTTGGATCTTTACTTGGAAGAGCCAAGTTATGAATTAAATTCTGACTTAGATGTTCTGGAGTTCTGGAGAAGAAGCTCAATGAGGTATCCCAATCTCTCGTTGATGGCACGTGACATTCTATCTATACCTGTTTTCACTGTTAATGCCAAGGAGGCATTTAGCTATGGGAGTAAAACCTTGTCTTCTGTTCAAAGTTCCGTTATGCCTGAGACACTTCAAGCTTTATTATGTCTTCAAGATTGGCTAAGTGCAGAAGATAATACCGGTAAGTATTTCTTTTTTAATTATTTTGAATTATGAACGCAAGCTGTGAAGTTAACTTTCCTTTGAAATGTTTTATGCAGATGACCAAACTGTTACGGCTGAGGATCCTAGTGGGTCCAGTGAAGATGCTGAATATGATGATGATGATGATGATAGTGTACTTACTGATTCTTTTTAGGTGCTTGCGTTATCTCCTTTCTCTGTATACACTTAACAGAATTTACCTATCTGTGTGTGCTTACATATATGTGTTTTGCTTCTCTTCAGGTTTTGAGGTAGTCGTGATGATCAAGGATCATTGTTGCTTATCTAGAATTGCTCTTTCTCCCTGTCTTCTTGTAGTTGAGTAGCCGTTTGTGCAGTATGCGGTCACATTTTTTAGGTGCAAGGCTCTTCCTTTTTACTCTGGAACAATTATTCTCTGTCTCTCTGATGTATATTCTTCTTCTTGCTACTATCTATGCAAGGTGTTAGAATGTTGAGCTTGTGAAACTATTTGCTCTTGTTGTAGTCAGAAATTAGCATTTTTTTATTAGTTATCTATGAAATGATTAGATGCTGTTCTACAGTGGTTATAATACACACCTGGTTCTGAGGTAATAATATAATTTACTTACTGCATTTCAAAATCTTTCTCTTGCCCTTTTATCTTTTTTTCACAAACATCAGTAATTCAGTGCTGAATGCCAATGAATATAGTTGGTTATTGAATGCCCAACATACATTACCATCTGTCTAGGTTTGTTATGCATGTTCAAGATGTGTTTTGTGCCTTTTTTGACCTACTACCTTTTATGTGAGACTTTCTGCAATTTTTAAGTCCATACTGCTACCTAAAGTTTGTCTGTACTGCATGATGTAGTCACGGGCTTGAATGGACAACTGTTCTGTTCTAGTTCCCCCCCCCCCCCCCCCCTCCCCTCTCCCCTCTCTCTCCCACCCTAACAGGGTGCCTCTTCTTTCCCTACAGAATATGATTGTGAAACTTTTGAAGAACTCCGGTGACTGGCTGAGCTTTCCTGACTCGTTATCTTTGTAAATTATAATAGGTTGAACTAGTTTGATTATACAGAGTAACATAAGTTATAAGAATAAGGCGAAGAGAACAAAGCCTTAGTGACACTTTTGTTATACCAGTGTTAACTGTGTTATATAATCGTTGCATTTCTTCCTTTGCATATCTGGCTTTTTTCTTAATGTGAATAAATCTCACATATGAATTGTGATTCTGCAAGTAGGCATGGCATGGCACAAGGAACTCATTGTCTTGTCTGTAATTATTCCAACAGTTCACTGCTTCTTTTTTACTAATTGAGTGGATTTAATAATACTGAGGATTTTCTGTTTCAAAATCACTGCAAGGTCTTTTCCGCCTTACAAATGGGTTCGTTGTAACTACTAGATGTCTATTACAATGGCTTTCTGTTATTCAGTTGTTCTTTATGTGTGTGTGATTTCTTACAAGTGAATTTCCCAATTGTTTGATCTATTCCTGAAAATTTGTAGCTTAAGTGCCTTTACTGAAGTACTTCAGTGCTATTAAGTCCTGCCCGAAGCAATGGTTCCCTGCTAGATTTCCTCGCCTTTTTTGGATTACCCGCATATCAGAAGTAAGCTTTCAGGATATAGCATTTGTTGCATTACTAGGTACAGTAATTTGTGTATCATGTGTGTGGACTGTGGACCTGGTGAATTCTTCTGGATCCACCCTTGAACTTTGGCACATTTGCACAGCCATTTTACTCTTTGCCGTAGAAGCAAGCACTTCTGCACATGGCTCTGGAAGGAAAGCTTTCCATAATCTTCTTGGATTCCTAGCTTTTTGATGAAGATAACTAACTGCTTGTGTCTGTTGTTCCTCCTTTTCATGTTGACGTCTTAGGGCTGAACACAGAGCAAGATATGTCCGAAGCTCTACCATTTGTCATTCCTCGTTGCCTTTTCAACAGCTTCATTAGCAGTTTGTGTTTCAGACAATCTATGTTTCTGAAATATGTAAATGTCGTGCCCTTATGATACCCCCAACCTCACTTTGGAGGACTTTTGGTTCCGCCTATAGCCAATGCTACTTGCTTCTGATCCTTTTAGCAAGGATCTTTGAAATCTTATAAGAAGGAACAAATAATCTCTTGAAATTTTCACATATACGGGATCCTTGTTTCAAATCCTATCAAAACTCCATGTTCATACATTACAATCTGCGTTATTCTTTGGTTCTGTACTGCCTACCATGATGCTTTATGTATCCTACCCTGACCTGATATGGCAGCTGAAAGTGATAGATAGCGCGGCAATACAATTTTACAAGGAATGTTGCTGCCTGTAAACTTTGTTGACAATCTAGTTTAATGGTACCAAATTCGTGGCCTTGTTTGTTGCTATAGTACTACTGTGTTTAAGAATTGAGATTGTTAACAGCCACTTCAATTTATAGTCGTGCATCTTTTGTTAACAATTTGTTCCTGTTCTTAACTAATTAGGGGGGATAGAAATTATACCGTCTTTCACTCTTTCCTAGATCTCACCAATTGTCGTGTGACATTGGAAGTGCTTAACTAATTTAGGATGTGTAGAGATGTGAGCACACTGCACAGTCATTTCATTACAAATTCTTAGTTGTTTCCAGATACGCTTAGCATTAGGTTTATCTAGGAGTGTTAATCGAGTGAGTCGATCACAAGCTAAGGAGTGCTCGACTCAACTCGAATTTTTTTTTTCATGTGCTTAACTCGTATTTGTTAAAGTTTTGAGTCAATAATTTTTGTTCGACTCGTGCTCGTTAAAGTTTCAAGTCGAGTCGAGTTGCTCACGATCTACTCGTTAAATCTTTAGCCCTTCTAAAATGATAGGTTTTTATTGTTTTTGTTCACTTTATATAGCAATAATTGTTTTATTTATTATTCAAGATATACTCTTTCTTTTTTGGATAATATAAATAGCTTTGTTTGTGAATTCTATATTAATAAAATATATTATCGATTTGCTCACGCACTTATTGAGTCGAGTTAGAGCATGCTCAACTCGTGCTCGTTAACATCTCGAGTCGAGTCGAATTTGAGTTGAGCCAACTCGAGCCGAGTTTTGACCGAGTTGAGTCCGAGTAGTTCACGAGTTGCACAACTCGATTAGCACCCCTAGGTTTGTCCATGTCAGTTTTTTTTAATGAACAAAACTGATCTAATGAGTAACGTAAAACCTTAGGGTCATTCGATAACAAGATAGAGGTGTTACTTTTAATTGAACCCTGTATTCCCTATGGATAGTTTTCCCTCCATCCTCAAAACTTCGACCCTTTTAGCCTAATTTTAGTCTCAAAATGATCGACTCATTTGTATTAAAATACTCATTAATTTACAACAATATTTGTGCAAAATCAGCTTCCCCATATAAAATTTTGTTTTTTCTTGTATTTTTAATACTTTATCCCTCTACTTTTTTACAAACACCATGTAAATTTATCTTTCCAATATGCTTTTATTTGTTTTTATTTAAGTTTCTTAATAATCCCGAAATCAACTCAAAAAGTCAAAGTTTCGGAGAAGAAGGAAGTACGAGCTGACCTGACCTTCCCTGGTCCCTCGGGCTGAAACGGGCCTAATGTTTTCGCAGTTCAGCTTAGATGGACCATGGTGAGCTTTAGTAGAAAGCCACAAAATAACCAAATGACATATTCAAGTATTCAGGCATAATCATACAATTTGTGAAAGAATAATATTTTAGACTTTTTATTTTTTTTATTTTTTTTATTTTTTATTTTTTTTAAGGAATATATTAGAAATTATAATAATATTTAACCAATTTGGTATAATTTAATTTGGAACATATTGAATATTTACTTGTGTGTATCTTTTTAAATTACTTATTATATATCATTATAAGAGCTAAATAGAAGCCAATATGGGTGAAATTAACCCCTAGGGTCAATCAATTAATGTATTATCCCTTCATATAGTGATCTTAACACACAAGCAAATTTATTGTTTGCTTAATTAATTAATGTATTCCTTCATTCATCAATTAACGGTTTACAAGTTATGGTAAAGACTTGTTAACAACTTACTACTTTATTCTTTGTTCCTAATTATATTATGTCAAATTCACTAATTCTTATACGTTGCTAAACATATTCAAATATGCTAAGGTTGACCAACCAATCAAGCGCTAATATGTGAATGTGTGATATAAGATAGTGTAGTCAACATTCAACATATAATAAATGATATCATGATATGTTACCATTTTAGTTAGTGTGATTTAACATCAATAATTCTAATTTTTTTGGTAATGTTTCTCCTAAGCCAATCAATGACCATGCTCTTGATTTCTTTACTAATTTTGTGATGTTATACATACAATTATAATTGATATCCTAGTTCTCAGTCTACTATTATAAAGCACTGTTACTCAGTTAGAACAACCAAAGTAAGTGGTGGAGTTAGGAATAATGGCTTCTTCAACATTATTTTTAGTGATTTTTTCTGCGATTTTGTTTGGATTATGCGGCACAACATTCTCTAACCAACAAGAAGTAAAGAAGACTATCCAGGTTCGTACTCTAGAATTCAATCTATTTCAAAATATAGTTCTTTTTATATAACTGGAATTAATTTGTTCCTTAACTCTTTTTCTTTCGATAGACAAAACATGGGGTGTATGATTGTGTAGATTTTTACAAACAACCGGCGTTTAGTCATCCATTGCTCAAGAATCATGCATATAAGGTAAGTTATTTTGTTTTATGAATATATATGTTAACATTATATTCATACTAAATTTGACCAAGATCTTTTTATAATGTAATCAAAAAGGACAAAAACTATTTTTTCTTGAAATGTGTCGTTAAATACTAACTTTAAACATGATTTTAAAGTAGTGCATTAAAGTAACATGTGTGTCACATTTGAATGCGTTAATTATTGTGGAATGAATTTAGTAGTGAGTTTGGTTTCATGCTTTGTGAATAATACGGAGTGCTAATTTATATATGGAAAATTTGTCAATTATTACCGCAAGTTAATACCACTTTGTAAATTACTACCGCAAATTAAAAAAGTTGTGAATTACTACCGCAAAAAATTTTAAGATGTTGCGAATACTACCAAACCCCCATTAAACCCAACTATGACGTCATTATATCATTTTAACCCATGGTTAAAGCTCTTAACCATGGTCAAACATGGGTTAAAGCCCTTAACCATGACGTCATTATATCCCTAACCCATTTTCTTTTTTTGGGGGGGCTGGTTAAAGCCCTTAACCATGGTCAAACATGGGTTAAAGGGATATAATGACGTTATAGTTGGGTTTAATGGAGGTTTGGTAGTAATCGCAACATCTTAAAAAATTTTGCGGTAGTAATTCACAACTTTTTTAATTTGCGGTAGTAATTTACAAAGTGGTATTAACTTGCGGTAGTAATTGGCAAATTATTCCTTATATATATTTCCTCTGTTTTTTTAGTTGATACATTTCTTTATTATAATGTTTGCCAAGACAATATTTAATGATAATATCCCTAATTATCAATAAGTAAAAAATTATAAAACGTTAATATTATAAAAAATATACTACCTCTATTACGCATTATTTGCAACGATTAGACATTTTTATTCACTTGTCAAATAGTTGCATTGCAATGAAACTAGAATTGGTTATATACGCCCAGGTAATTTACTCATTAATTTTTGCTCATTCAATAAATGAGCAGAATTCGGTACACCCGGGTATTTTACTCATTAATTTTTGCTCATTCAATAAATGAGAATATTTTTTGCTCATTTATTAAATGAGCAAAAATTAATAAGTAAATTACCCAGGTGTACAAAACAGACGCTATAAATTGAAACAAAGGTAATATCATATACTCCCTTCTTGTGTTTAATAAGTGTTCACATAACTATTTTTTATTGTAATTATAAATGACAATGACAAAGTGTAATCAAACAGAGGAAGTACGTACGTCTTAATTGCTACATAGTAGTCTACAAAATTAATTTGTGTGTGGTTTTTTTTTTTTTTTTTTTTTTTTTTTTTTTTTTTTTTTGGTATCCACCTATAGACAAAAAGAAATACTTCATACAAGTCAATGATCAATTTGTACATTTGTGCAGTTGCAAAACTTGGAAGAACTTCAAGAACAAAAAAGGGATGGCATTGAACTTAAAGATGGTGGTTGCCCTTTAAAAACTGTTCCCATCTTAAGATCTAATCCAAATTCCAACGTCTTCAAAATTCAGCGTGGTATTCCTGATACACATTGTGTAAGTTTTAATATTGTTTGATATATTCTTGTTAAATAAAAAGAAACTAGAGTATGCCATATATCTATTCTTGAAAGGTAACTCAAATTGTGCCACATGTGTTTATGTATGTATTGACATACTATTTAAGATAATATGATAATTACACCAAATAGTGGTAGTAATTGATATTGATTGGTATTTGGTGTAGGTTGCTTTAGTTCATACAAATAACCCTGAAGAGCGGAAATTTTTGGGAGTTGCTGGTGAACTCGAAAATTATAAACCTATAGTGTACCCTAATCAATGGTCTTCAACACGAATCAAGATTTTAAATCAGAATGATAATATTGAAGTCGGATGGATGGTAAGACGCATATTCTAATTAGAATTTTAAAAAATTGGTCGCAAATTATTACACTATACGTATGACCATTTTACTTGGGTGTCAATATGTTCAATTTCAGGTAAATCCTGATGTATTCCAGGATAATGAAGCACATTTGTATGCAAGTTTTGTGGCACTCGTAAGCATTCTTATCATAATAAATAGGATCATATACCATTATGATACATTGGCCTATTGAGTGGCTAAAGTCTTTTACTCCGTAACACATTAAATAGTGTGTTATGTATAAATGTTTCTACATGCACATTATCATGTTGTGAATCAGAGATAGTATTTTGAATTTTGTTGAATGCACCTTTGTTTTGATTTATGCCATAAATTTCTTGTATCAATTATATATTCTTATAATTTATGTGACAAAAAAACTTTGACAGGCTAGACAAGAAGGATGTATAAATCTTCTATGTCCAGGCTTTGTTCAAGTGGCTAAAGACGTGCCTTTGGGCATAACCCCAGCTAACTACTCTGAATATGGAGGAACACAATATGGTTGGCACTTATCAATTGACAAGGTACAAGGCGATCCAAGACTATTCTTTAATACAATGATATAAAAAATAATTATTTGTTCTTTTTGTTTATGAAAGTTTTTCCTATTTAAAATTCAAGCATTCGCAAATTAGAAGAATCCTTTTTTCAATATATAAGAGAATTAAACACACACTCAAATAAGGTCTTGTTTGATTCATTTTGATGAGTTCTTTTAAATATCAAAATTTAATATTTTTTTTTTAAAATGTAATTAGCTTAGAGATATATATTGACAATTAAGATGTCAATTGTAATATGTGTCAAAAGAAAATGGGAAAATTTTAAGGGAATAAATGGCGAATTTTTTTTATTTTAAATTACACATGTTTAAAATACAATGTCCATTATTTTTCTTTCTTTTTTTTTTTTTTGGCAAACTTCTCTTCACCATTACCGAAAAATGCATTTAGATTTGGAATAGAGAAAAAATAAAGGTGAAAATAAACATTTGCTTCTGAGAGAAAAATATTGTTCTCTTCTTTAAAAATAGTAAGTTATAAGTGTATTAATTAACATCCATAAAAGTAAAGCATATTGAAACGGAAGGAGTATTAGGAGTATTAAATAGTTTCTTAAAAATATTTAAAAGAAGTAGAAAACTATAAATTCTCTAATTACATTTGCTGTTGTCCATTATGAATTAATTTACTTATTGTGGGAATTATGACATTTATGTCAGAAATTTAACCACGAGCTCAATTCTCTTACACTTGTATATAATAGCATTCATTATATATAACTCAGTGGTAACAAAATTAAGTCAAAATTATTATGTGAGTAGTAAACAAAGTCAAACTGTACCAATTAAAAAAATGGATGGGAGTAAATGGTTTAAAGATTTATATTACTTCGTGATTCTTTAATATATATATTGTTGGAATATTTCCAATAATTATGTTATGTGTGGGAGGCTATCCCACATGGAAAGAATAAGAAGGTGATGTATTGTTTATATTGTAAACAATTGGGTATGAGTTATGAAATGGGCTAAGTGGTGTTTTGGAAAAGTAGGCTAAATGGCTTATATATATTTATAATCAAAGACTTAGCACTTGGCCACCTGACACGGACACGGAAATACGATAATTTATTTTTATCAGTTTCCCAAAAACGTGTTCATCATAGCCTTGTTAGTATGGTGGGGCGAATAACGTTTTTAGGAAAGTGTTCCTCGTACACGCCTAGATCCATTGTATGTTTTTGTTGTTCCAATTAATTTACACCAACGCCCCTCGTGAGGAGGGGGTCCTAATTCTTTCCTTTTTCTTACCTAAAAAAAAAATTAATTTACACCAACATATACAGCAAAAGATTATGGAACCGTATAGTATTATCCCTAAGAATTAATAAATTTGACCTTATCGTAACTTATCTGAACTAGCATCCTTTTATAGCATGGGTACAATCAATACTTTTGATGGTATTAACATTTGTGTTTGTATTGTTTTGTGAGGGTATGTATAGCATGAAGATGACAAACATTATTGGGTATCAATAATTACTGATATAAAAAAAGTAATTGGATATTATCCAAAAGAATTATTTTCTTTTCCGGATTATTTTAGCCAAGTAGAATGGGGAGGTGAAATTTCAAATCCCAAACAAAGTTTTCCACCACCTGAGATGGGCAATGGGAAGAAGGCACTCTACAACCCTTTCTATACAGCATCCATTATGCATGCTTCTTATGTCGACTGGAATTATACGAATGTGTTAAATCCCGAAGACACTCATAAAGTTTGGGATTGTGAAGCATCGTATACTGTTAAAGATGCTGGTTGGAAAACTGAAGAATTTGGTCGTCTCATGTTGTATGGAGGTTTTAATGAGGTATGAGAGCCTACCATGTTTTTAGAGTTTTTGTAAAATCATCTAGAGTTGTCTAATTACTATTTTTTTTTTTTTTTGTTTAGAGGTAAGCAGGGCGGATATTGAGAATCAATCGGTCTCAAGAACCTCTGCAATCGGGAAGGAAACTCTAACCAATTGAGCTATCTCTTACTCTCATCAAAGTTGTTAAATTAATTAATGTAACCATGATTATTGATTGTAGAGTTGGTGTTGCTAATGCTTTTAAAAGCAATACACCAAATATTTAGTACAATATTAATGAATTATGTGTTAACATATCAATCAATTCAATAAATTTAATTAAAAGTACGTTCCGCCTCCGTATTTATTACCTTTCCTACTTTTATTTTGCGGCCATATTTTATTACTTGTTTCATTTTTTTTAACTCACAATATTTTACTTCGTCGATTTCGCAATAGTCGTAATCATAGGGAGTGGACATAGTTTCATAGTTTAAGAAAGATATAGAGTTTCTTTCAAAAAAGAAAGATATAGAGTAAATAAGTTTGTATGCTTTAATAAAAAAAAAAAAAGTATAATCAGTATGGGAGAATAATAATAAAGTAGTGTAAGTAGGATTGGTAGGAAAGATAAATAATAAAATACTAGTTCTTTGCCCGAGCAATGCTCGGATATTTAGAGGGGAAAAAATTATATTTATATATTACTATAAGTTTGTATTTGTTTATAATTTTTTATATTTATATTTTATGTATTTCAAATTGTTATTGTTCTTATTTAGGCTTTTTTTTTTTATCAATTATCTTATTATTTTTTTTTTAAAAATAAAATAAAATTGGGCGGGAAAATTTTTTATGAGAAGCAATGCTCGGATATTTAGAGGGGAAAAAATTATATTTATATATTGCTATAAGTTTGTATTTGTTTTTAAATTTTGTATACATTTATATTTTATGTATTTCAAATTGTTATTGTTCTATTATTTAGGCTGTAAAATCTCTTTCCTTTTTTTTTTTTTTTATCAATTATTATCTTATTATTTTTACTGGAAAAAAAAAGTTTTAGGGCAGGAAATTTTTTTATGAGGTGCTAGGGATATTTTTGGGGAATACTTTAGTATAGGATATAGAAGATTTGTGAAAGTGGGGTTAGTAGGAGAGATAAATAATAAAAATAATAATGGATTATTACCATATTAGAAAATGTTGGCAATTACAATGAAAAGGACATAAAACAAAAGTGTTGTGATTATTACGAAACGGAGAGTGTACTAAGGGTCGGTTCACATTAATTGAATTGAACTGATTGGAGCTGAACTGAATTAAACTGAACTGAATTGTGATGAATAGAGCTGAAATGAATATTTTATGAGAAAAGAAAATTAGGAGCTGAACTGAACTGAACTAAACTTATTAATTGCAGTTGAAATGAACTGATTGGAGCTGAACTGAACTAATTGGAGCTAAATTAAACTAAACTGAAATTAAGCTGAAGTGAACAAGCCCTAAAATTTTCTCTCATAGTGGACCCCAACTACCATACTTTAATATTTCCATATTCTCTATCCTCCCAATTACGGTACCATATAAGTCTACTTTATTCTTTCATCAACTCCACTTCCTTTATTTTTATTATTTTCTACTATTTCTTTTAAAACTCCGTACATAGAGAGATGGAGTAAGTAATACAATACGGAGTGAGTAATAATACTAATGGTAACTTGGTAAGATCATGTTGAGCAAAGGTTCAATCTAAAAATTTGTAAAATTCGAGGTATCGACTATCAAATTCCCTCATACGTAATCAAGAGATGACTACTAAGGGTTTATTTTATTCATTTTTTTTTCCTTATCTGAACATATTCTTAAACAAAGGATGCACTTGATATAAATCTGTGCGCTACATGGTTTGCTCATATTTTGTTTTTAATCAAACATCTTATGGATTTGTATAATAAATTTTATGATTTTATTTGTTGTTTATTACTTGAATGGTTATTATAAAATGGATTGTAATATTTTTTTTCTCATTCATTAGTATATTGATAAAATTTCGAATATCAAAATTAATATTTTATTTTTTGATTAATTTAAAATCTCAAAAATCATTCGTTAAATTAATTTTGGGTGGTACTTGAATTATCTAATTCTAAATGACTACTAAATGAGATTCTAAATGACTACTAAATGAGATTGCAAAAATAAAAAGAATTAAAAAATATAAAAAAAAATAATAATATCTGTGGTCTAAAAAGTTGGGGGGGAAAAATCCCCTTTTGAACAATTTATTCATGATATAATTGTTCCGGATGAGCTCCGATACCGTGATGTCCTGGGGTTGGTAAAGGTTTACCGTCCAATTCGCTGCCTGCACAGTCAGCACAGATTAACTAGCCCGGGGGGTTATCCGGGAATAACCGCTCCGATGCTAAAGTCAGTAATCTGGAGAAGCAAGAATGAAAAGAGAGAAGGTGCTTAGAGAGAAAGAGAGAGAGATAGATCAAAAGATTGTACCTTTGTTGTGAGAATGCGCCTGGGTATATATAGGGGAAAAACCAAGCTGGTGCCACCTTATGACGTTACGTGGCAAACCGACCTTAAACGTAGCAGGTGCCAACGTGGCCGGAAGAAGCTCTCCACGTGGCCGAGGGGAGAGCCGTTAAGGATGTTCGAGTTCAACTAAATAGGCACGGGCAAGATTTAACTTTCGGCCTATTTACACTACTGTCGGTATTATCCCGTACAACTAGCCCCCCAAGTGAGGACGTTGGTAAAACCGATGTTCTCACTTTTGTATTTGTATGTAAATGAAATCTTGATGTATTATTCGAACTCGAAAATTTGCAATATACCAAATGAAGCACATAATATTTAAAAAATCTCCGATTTGCCCCCCAAGTGAGCTAAGTACCGATAGTACTTTGCTCAATTGAAGCAAATGAAACATAAATAAAAATTTAAAAAATCTCCGATTTGCCCTACTTTGCTCAATAATCTTCAACTTGTGCAATCGATATATGTACTCCTTCGATTGTTGATACTGCTTAATTGCATGCTTCAAATTTTTTTAGTATGCATGTTTTATTTTATTGCTTTATTATTATTTTGTTCACCTTGTTGCATATATGGTTAAATAAGAATGGTTATAAATCACAAATAATATGATAATTTGAACAATCGGTTAGAATTCCGATATTATGATGTTTGATAAAGTGATCATAATTTAGCAATTATAATATTCAAGCAATTTATTGTACAATTTAATTTGGAACGAATTGAATATTTGTTTGTGGGTATCCTTTTGAATCATTGTGGGTATCCTTTTGAATCACAAATTTTATATATCATATTAAGAACTTAGTAGAGGGGCAATACTGGTGGAATTGATCCTTATGATTAATTTCATACCTTCATCCCCAAATTCCCATGTCAACAATCTCTCGAAGGCTAGGTAAGTTGTAAGAGTGGAAATGTGGAACAATTTGTGTTACCTTTCGGATTCACCCCTAATCTATCGTGCTTGGTTATCTTTGTCTCTTCATACAATGATCCACTAACGGTTTACAAGTTACGTTAAAAACTTATTAGCAGCTCACTACTTTATCATTTGTCCCTAATCGTATTATATCACATCCACTAATTGTTATACGTTAATAAGTATATTCACTTATGCTAAGGACCACTCATCTAGCGCCTACACTTAAGGCTTGTTCTCATTGACTGAACTGAGCTGAATTGAACTGAACTGAACTAAACTGAATTGAACTGAACTGAATATTTTATAAGAGAAGGAAATTAGGAGTTGAACTGAACTGAACTAAACTTATTAGAGCTGAGCTGAACTGAATTGAACTTATCTGAACCTATTAGAGTTGAATTGAACTGAACTGAATTGAACTGAACTGAAAATAATTGTATCAGAACAGGGTCTTACTATTATAACACATGTGACATAAGATAGTCTAGTCAACATTCAACATATAATAAATTATATCATGATATGTTACCATTTAAGTGGTACCATATTTTTGGTAATGTTTCTACTAAGCCAATCAATGATCATACACTTGATTACTTTACTAATTTTGTGATCTTATGTTACTTATATATAATTGATATCTTACTTCTCTACTATAGCATCATAACTCATTTGTAGGACAACAAAAGTTAGTGGTGGAGTTAGGAAGAATGACTTCTTCAACATCATTTTTAGTGATTTTCTCTTTATTAGTTTTGTGTGGATTATGCAGCACAGCATTCTCTAACCAACAAGAAGTGAAGAAGACTATCCAGGTACATATGTACTTTAGAATTCAATCTCTTCCAGTCCGCAGTTATCTTTATATATGTATATATAGAATCAATTTGTTCTTATTAACTCTTTTTTCTTCGATAGATAAAACATGGTGTGTATGACTGTGTAGACTTTTACAAACAACCGGCGTTTAGTCATCCATTGCTCAAGAATCATAAGGCAAGTTATTTTGTTGTCTGAATATATATGATGCGTGCATTAATTGAAATATGTTAACGATTATATTAATAGAGTATTAATTATTATTTCATTATTAATCAATCTTTGGTTAATTTATAACTTGTTGGTTTAACCTGAACTTATCTTATTTGAACTTTTTAACCCTTATCTGAACTTATCTGATCTTATTAACCCTGAAATAAGTGGAAATAAGGTGAACAGCACAGAACAGAACCTAAATGACAAAATATAATCTTAGGGCATGTTCAGTTCAGCTTATTTTCAGTTCAGTTCAACTCTAATAAGTTCGGTTCAATTTAGTTTAATTAGTTCAGTTCTTAATTTCCTTCTCTCATAGAATATTAAGTTTAGTTCAGCTTCAATAAGTTCAGTTCAGTTTAGGGATGTCAGTGGGTCAGGTTAAATGGGAGACCCGCCCCATCCCCGTCCAAGTGGGGCGAGGATGGAGGGAGGTTTGGCGAGTGATGGGGCGGGGATGGGTTTAAAATGTGTATCCGCCGCCATGGGTGATGGGACGGGTATGGATGTTAGAGTAGACCCGCCCCATATCCGCTCCGCCCCGTACCCACGACCTTATACCCGTACCATATTTCTTTTAGGAGAGTTGAGAATTTATGAAAGTTGATACCCCCTAAGACCCAATAAGCTTGAATATATAGTGAAAGTCCCAATTTTCTTAACCTAATTTGATATAATCGTCATTAATGTTATACAATAGAGCATCATGGCAAAGGGTTTGGGACGATTTTGGGGAGGGTATGAGGTGGGTATGAATATCCAAGTGGGTGATGGGGCGGGGATGAATCCTATCTTGTACCCATCCAATGGGGCGGGTATGGATGTGGATATTGTACCCGCCATGGGTGGTGGGACGGGGATGATGGGTATAAGATTTTTAGGCGGATATGGGTATGGAGGTATCATCATCCGCATCCGACCCGCCCCATTGTCATCCCTAGTTCAGTTCAGCTCAATTTAACCAACCAGAATAGATCCTTAGTAGATTTGATGAATACATTGGGTCAAAGTCAAATGTGAAACAAAAGAAGTACGGAGTAGTACCAAGTAGTCTTCACTTCAATTCAAAATTATTTGTGCTTTTTGTTCTTTGACTTTTATATCTTCCTATAGACAAGAAGAAATACTTCGTACATGTACAACTCAAGGAACTTTATTACAATATATCAGTAATATCACAATTTGTACATTTGTGCAGTTGCAAAACTTGGAAGAACTTCAAGAACAAAAAAGTGATGGCATCAATAAACTTAAAGATGGTGGTTGCCCTTTAAAAACTGTTCCTATCTTAAGATCCTATCTAAATTCCAGTGTCTTCAAAATTCAAAGTTATATTCCTGATACACATTGTGTAAGTTCTTTTTTTTCCTACTCCTTAAGTATTGTTTGATGTATTCTCGTTAAAAACATAATAATAAATTAAAAAAACTAGAGTGCTCACTGCTCACAGTGCTCAGTATAACTTTTCTTGAAAGGTAACTCAAATTGTGCAATGTGCATTTATGTATGAAATGTCATACTCAAATTTGGGAAAAAAAAAAAAAAAAATTGTATTTAAGCTAAAATGATAATAATGTTAGTAATTGCTATTAATTGGTGCAGGTTGCTTTAGTTCATACAAATAACCCCGAAGAACGGAAATTTTTGGGAGTTGGTGGTCAACTTGCAATTTATAAACCTCTAGTACATCCTAAACAATGGTCTTCAGCACGAATTAAGATTTTAAATCAAAATGATAACATTGAAGCTGGATGGATGGTAAGACATAATATTTTAATTAGAATTAATAAAAATTGGTCGTAAGTCATTAAAGAATATGTAAAACCTTTTTATTTAAATGTCAATGCATGTGTTTAATTTCAGGTAAATCCGGAAGTATTCAACGATAATGAAGCACATTTGTATGCAAGTTTTGTGGCAGTTGTAAGTATTCTCATCATGTTATATAGGATAATATACCATAATGATATATTATAGCATGGCTCATGCACCTATGACTCTATTAGTGCTGAGTGGCTAGTCTTAGCATATACTCCATACAAAGTACGTTAATGCTTTGTATGCTCCATTTCTTTGGACATGGAATGTTAGGTGAAATAGTACATCAATTTGATTTTTGCACTATTAATATACCATGGTAAACTTAATTTTTTCACCACTATAAAATAAATAAATGTTATTATATAATGTATCATTAGATTAGTTATAATGTAATTTTGTTATAATTTAATATAATGTATAATTAGATTAGTTTCATAATATAATTTTGTTATAATTTTTTAATAATAGACAATTAAAGATATTAATTAATGGTCAAAGTTGCATCTCGGCAAATGTGCCGGTTAAAGTGATGCAAATAAAAAAACAGAGGGAATACATTGATAAAAGTTTTCAAACAAAAGAAATAGATTAAGTAATAAAATACAATCGCAAAAGAAAAATGGGGCAATTAAAAAAATACAAAAGGTGTAGTGTATGGTATATAAATGTGCCCACGCACATAATCATGTTGTGATTGTTTCATATTGAAGATACATATTTTGAATTCTCTTGAATGCACCATTATTTTGATGTATGCCATAAGTTTCTTGTACTAATTATATATATTCTTATGATTTATGTGACATAAAAACATTGATAGGCTAGACAAGAAGGATGCATAAATCTTTTATGTCCAGGGTTTGTTCAAGTGGCTAAAGATCTGCCTTTGGGTATTGCCTCAAGCAAGTATTCTGAATATGGAGGAACACAATATTCTTGGCATATAACAATTGACAAGGTACAAGGCGATCCAAAACTATTCTTTAATACAATGATAGATATTAATTATTCCCTTTGTTACTTTAAGTTTTTTCTGTTTAAAATTTTTAGACAATATTAACAACTTAGAAGAAGTTTTAATTATTTTTCAATATAGATAATCAATTAAACCTGCTCCTTGAGTGCTTTTTCAAAAAAAAAAAAATAAATAAATAAATTAAAAGTAAAGTCAAATGAAATCTTATTTGGTCATCTCAATAAGTGCTTTTACAATATCAAATTATATATATTTTTTTTTACTAATATATAATTAGAGATATATATTACTGATGTCAACAAAAAAAAATAAAAATTAAAAAAAAATAGAGATATAAATTAACGATTCAAATGTCCACATACTGCAAACATGTTAAAAGGTTATTAAATAGAAATGGAGGTAGTATATAATAACATTCATTATATATAACTCCGTGGTAAAAAAATAAATAAAAAATAAAGTCAAAATTGTTATGTAAATAGTCAACAACCTCAAATTGTACCACTTAAAAAATGAATGGGAGTAAATGGTTTAAAAATCTATATTACTCGGTACTTTGTAATTCTTTTATATATACAATATACAATAAAGATTATATGATCATATTATTCTTGAAATTAATAAATTTGACCTTACCATAACTATCATTCTTTTTTTTTTTTTTTTTGACGGGAAGCATCCTTTTATTCATTTACTAGAGTCTCGTGCGATGCACGATTCAAACAAATGAAATATTTTAAATTTGTTCATTTTCTTACATCAAAATTTAAAAAAATCCCAAAATTAATACTACATACATGAAATATCTTTGTAAAACATATAGAGCTTATAGAAAAATTGACTGATGAAAGGGGTATTAAGGAAGAGAAATTAAATTATTTAGATTGATTTTAATAAACTGATACTAATAATAATAATAAATATATAGCTAATCAAAATTTTAATTAAATAAAATAAAATTTATAAAATAATGTGATCATGTATAATTTTGGAGGGAAAAAATTTAATAACAACTTGACATATGTTTCGGATGATGTCAGCGGTTGTTATTTTAATATTAATTATATTATTATATTATATTATAGATATATATTTCTACTAATACTTTACTAATATTCGTGTTTGTATTGTTTTGTGAGGGTATAGCATCATGACGATAAAAATTATTGGTTATCAATAATTACTAATACCAATACAACAGAAGTAATTGGATATTATCCAGATGAATTATTTTCATTTCCGGATTATTTTAGCCAAGTAGAATGGGGAGGTGAAATTTCAAATCCCAAACAAAGTTATCCACCACCTGAGATGGGCAATGGGAAGAAGGCACTCTACAACCCTTTCTATACAGCATCAGTTATGCATGCTTCATACTTCGACGGAAATAATACCAAGGTGTTGGATCCCGAAGACACTCATAAGGTTTGGGATTGCGAAGCATCGTATACTGTTAAAGATGCTGGTTGGAAAAATCAAGAATTTGGTCGACTCATGTTGTATGGAGGTTATAATGAGGTATGAGAGCCAACCATGTTTCTAGAGTTTTTGTAAAATCATCTAGAGTTGTTTAATTATTATATATATTTTTATTTTTTAGAGATAAGCAAGGCGGATATGGAGAATCGATCGGTCCGAAGAGCCTCTGCAACCGGGGAGGAAGCATGATATATAAGAGTGCCATATTGTAACCATGTTTTTCTAGAGTTTATGTAAAATCATCAATAATTAAATAAAAAGTTCCTTTTTTCACATGATTATTGATTAAAAAGTTGTATTGACATACATGCGAGGAGAACTGGAGCAGGCAATAAGATATGGAGGGAGTAGCATGGTTTTAGGAGATTTCGATCATTTTACGGGAGTTTTAGGAGAATTTATGACAAATTGTTTTAATATTTTTTTTTTGAGGGTATTGTGGGAGTAGCATGGTTTTGAGTGATTGTTATATACACCCGGGTGCACGGTACACCCATGTATTTTGTTTTCATTTTGATGATTGTTTTTTATTTAATCATCAAGTGAAAAGCAATAACTAATCTTAGGTTAATTCGGTGCATGGAGCACGTGAGTGTATATACAAAATTTCACATGGTTTTAGGAGATTTCTTTTTATGAGAGTTTTAGGAGAATTTATGGCAAAAAAATTTAATATTTTTGTGAGGGTATTGTGGGAATAAAGTATATATAGCTATTAAAAAGAATTAAGGAATCACTAGTAGAAAAATGGTAATTGGCACCGAGTTTTGGCCACCGGTTTTTAAAAACCGGTGGGAAGAAAAAGGGGGAAAATTGGTGGAATTTTAAGGGAAGAGTATTGCCTCCGGTTCAAACCGAACCGGTGGGAAAAATATAAATCCCACCGGTTTTAAACAGGTGGCAAAAGTTAAAAAAATAATAAAAAAAAAAAAAAAAACAAAACAAAAGCCGCCCTACTTTATAACCCATACCTCAGCTCCTTCTCTCTCCCCTACGCCTCCTTCATTTATTCATTCATTCGATCTCTCTCTCTCTCTCCTCTCCCTTCTTATCTCCTTCTCTCGTTTGATCTCCTCTCTTCTCTCTCCTCTCTCCTTCTCTCCTCTCTCCTTCTCTCTCTTCGATCTCCTCTCTCCTTCGATCATCTTTCATCTCACCGTCGATTTTCTTTCATCTCCGCAACAACAACAACACCACCACTGCAAAGCCACCACCACCACCACAACATCCCCGGCAATAGTACAAAAACCTACATTTGCGTCGCTCATTTGGGTTGTATTTGCGTCACTAGCTTCTATGAGCGACGCAACTGCTCACGACGCAAATGACTCAGACGCAAATGACTCAAAAGTCATTTGCGTCGCTCATTGGAGCAACGTAAATAAGAGTTATTTGCGTCACTCGTTTGTTAAATGAGCGACGCAAATGACTTTTTTTGTAACTTATATTTGTTATTTGCGTCACTTCTTTAATAAACGAGTGACGCAAATGACTCTTTTTAATAAGATATATTCTTATATTTGCGTCACTTCTTTAATAAACGAGTGACGCAAATGACTAGTTTGAGGAAGAGAAAATGAACTATTTGCGTCGCTTCTTTTTTAAAGAGTGATTCAAATGAAATTTTTTTTAATCCACACATTAAAGTAACATTATAATTTGCCAATTGTATCCCTTCATATAATACAATATTTCAAGACAAAAAAAAAATCATAATAAAAATAATAAGATCAAATACAAATTTCGACATAATTTCCTTTGTATTTTAGCCTACCCATTAATTGGGAATGACAGCGCCTTGTATTAGCAACCTGTCAAATAAGTTTACAACAAAACAATATTGACATCTTCATCATTAATAAGTATAACACAAGCACCAGACCAACCCAAATGTTGCTAAACCAAATGCGTTAATTTCAAGCCTAAGAACTATAACAAAATAATCCAATAAATAATATGGAATTTGAAGCCAAAATAATTCAATTTAGGGACAAAATCTTCATTTTCCCTAACACGAACAAGTCCGTAATGGAAGTCCACTTCCTTTTTCTCTTGCAAACAGTTTAAAGTCACCAGTTCCTGATATCAAATACAATGAATCAATAAACAATCAGAGTTGAGAATGAAGCATCAAAGCAACAAAATAATATTCTACAATTATTTAAACAACTACATTACCTTTCCAAGAAAATACTAATAGTTGTTCCTCTAATTAAGTATACTAGCAGAGGAATAGAGGATTGATGCCAATTATTTGCAAAACCTCTTAATACAAAAACCAAGAATGGCATTTATACGATTCGATCAGGATTTTCTTAATACAAAAACCAAGAGGGCCACCAAAATTAAGGCATTTTCTTTGGAGTGCCGTGGAGGGGAATATGGCAGTGAAAGATCTACTAAGGTATCGTCACATTACAACTGACGCTACATGCCAATGATGTGGTGTGAATGAGACAATTCATCACACTCTATTTGAGTGTGTTGTTGCAAAGGAAATTTGGCATTACAGTGAGTACAAAACCAACCTGGAAGATGCGCCAAATGATAATTTTGCAGAGCTATGGTTATGGCTTTGTAAGAAATATGATGTAGAATTAGTTCGTTCTATGGCCGCACTGATGTGGGTTGCTTGGAGAGGGAGAAATTTAATCATGTTTCAAGGTGAGAATCCGAATAGTGTGCTACTGGCTGCGGGGTTTGCAAGTCTAGTTCATGATTACAATGGCTACGCTAAAAAGGTTCTGCTGCCCCCCTCTGTTCTGAGACAGAATGATGCTGCTACAAGCTGGAAGAAACTGTGCCTTGGGTGTGTTAAAGTAAACTCGGATGCTCATATTCTTGAGGGGTGTAAGGCAGGGCTAGGAGTGATCGTTTATTTTTAACAAAACGGCCTGGTAAAATTATTTCAATACAAACACTACATCATAGTTTATCTATTCACGGCTAAGTATATCTGCAATTCTAAAATCCGTGCAAAAAATACAAAAAAATAGTAAAATTAAACTAAGTTCATCCAAAATAGAACCCTAAATTCAATCTAGTTGAAAACACTAGGAAACAGTAAGAACACATAACAGATTTGAACTTTGTTGAAATCGACTACAAAAATTCACCAAAACAGAACCAAAAATCCTTAGAATCGAGTATAAATCCATAATTTCTTTGATTTGATTGCATTTGATGAACCCTAAATTCGAATATGAACCCCAAAAAGCTGTATTTAGAAACTTGCTTGTAATTCTAAATTTCGTGCAAAAATAGCAACATAATAGAAGATTAAACTTAGTTAATTTACATTTGAACTCTAAATATCTATGTAGATTGAAGTGTTGAACAAAAAGAAAAGAGATGAAGAGGTCTTACCTTGCATAAAATCGATTTTGCAACTTCAGCAACAATAGATCCAAAATTCCATATTATTGAGTACGAACCCTAACTTTAAGAGAATCGTAACAAATTGCTACTAAATTGAACGAAAATCAAACCTCTTTGCTTAGATCTGTGTGTAACATCTATTGCAATCGTAGAACCAAAAAATGAACCCTAAATTCGAAACTCAAACTTCAATTTTCTCACAATTATGCTCGGTTTTGGGTAGATTTTTGGTCGAAAATAGGGGATTTATAATGTATGTGCTTAATGCTATGTTTGGTTTCTTAATTTTTTGTTCCTCTTTTCATTTGTTATGACTATGTCAATGAGACTTCAAAATTGTACTTGTATAATGAATTCTGGTATCTGGTCAATTGAGGTTGTTATTCACCCTTTTCCTTTTGTTGTTCAGAGATGATAATTAAATTATTCAGAGTGAAAGCAAAACAAAATGAAAATGCTGAAAATCTTAATGGAAAGACCCATGTCAAAAAACAGTCAGCTGGAGAACTACGTCTCCATAAAGGTATTCGTCCTTAAAAAGCTGTTGTTATTGGGACTCAAATTATTATATAAATGTTGTTGTAGTCTTGGCCTTGTGTAAGTTGTTTTCAATTTGGCACTAGAAGTTTTAGCTCAAAATTCAAAATTTCCATCCTTTTTGTATGTTGCTCCATGTTTGTTTGTCATACAAAAGTAATGAAAAGAAATTATTTTAGGCGAGAGCACACTTAAGAATGAGACTTGCTGATCCAAGAAGGGGAAAATATTTTACTATATGACTTTGTATCATTCTTTTTCATTTTCATTATATGCGCATGAATTATATGGGGTTCCTTACTCTATTTTTCGATTACCCTAGACTCATGCATATATGAACATGTCTTTAGTTATATGCAAGAGAATGGGATGGAGATTTTACTCTCTTTTTGTGTGTGTGGATTGGCTGGATTGGTGAAATTCTTGTTGGACAGTATAAGTGATCCATGTTTTGCATTGGTACTTTGACTATGAACTAAGATGCCTTTTCTTATTTGTGGTATATATGGGAGATCACAATCATCCATCTGAATTTTCATTGGAGAGTTTGCTTGTGATTCTTTTATGCTATATTTAATTGCTCTTTTACTGTATATGATGTTTGTTCAGGTTTTTAATATTAATAATAGTGTAGTAGAAGTTGCATTAGTACTCTTATTGTTATTTTCTTTTAAGTGATATAAACTTTTTAGCTAGTAATATGAATAGCCTGACATTAGTAAAATATTTCTATTACTACTGAATCTTATGCTCCAACTCTATCAAAGTTAATATGCATACTTTCATGAAAGTTATTGATTTGTTAGCAATATGCTGGTTTGTTAGCAGGAAAATAATAGATTATTTGATTTAAACGAAGATATGAAGTGATTAATCCTCTGTTTTAGGGGATTAGTAATTTTAGTCATTTTTTTTATTGATAAAGACCCAAAATTTAATGATGATTGCTTATTATTATATTGAACATGGAGAATAATTGGTGAAGACTCATGTATAGTGATGATCATTTTGGTGAATTTCTGAAGTAGAATTGTCTTTGATGCCTGCTGCTACTTCTACTATTATGCTACTACGCTCCTGTTGCTCTGCTCTTGTTATTCTGGAAATTGCCAGCTCTTGTCTCAACATCAAGTTTTCCCACATCGGTAGAAAGGATAACCAGACTGCTCATAAACTAGCACAGATTAGTAAAAAAATTTATTGCCTTAGGGTATGGATTGAGGAGGTGCCACCTGAAGCCCTCATTTTTGTATCAAGTGACTGCTATTTTGATTAATTAATTTACGTTGTGCTTTCCTTAAAAAAAATCCAGTTGTATATTGTTTTGTATTTTTTTTTTGCAAGTGTAAAATTACTGATTGTAAATGAAAATTATGAGTTTTAAGTATATTATGTATATATATAACAGTTTGGTGATAAATTCAAGTGAAAAAAAACAAAAATAATAAAAAAAATTATTTTTTTGGGTCATAAAAGGCACCGGTTTTGGACTAGAATCGGTGCCAAAAACCTCTTTTTTGCCACCGGTTTTGAACTAGAATCGGTGCCAAAAAATCCTTTTTGCCATCAGTTCAAACCGCTGCCTTTTTCATGCACTTATTGGCACCCCCCACATTGGCACCGGTTCAAAACCGGTGGCATTTAGGGGTTTTGAACCGGTGCCAATTTTGTTTTTTCACTTAGTACTTGTACCATAATTTTGTATGAAATTGAAATTGAATATGTGATAGTCCTAATTTGCCTTTATGAAATTGCATTCCTAATTGGTATATCGCGTAAACACATAAAATTAGTACGTATATTGCGTAAACATACTAAATTATAGGGGCACGTTGTTAGTTTGCCCTTAAGCCCCTAAAAAGTCAGAAATGGTCATGCTTAAGAAAAGGACAACGGAAGTTATTAGTATCTTGTAGATGATCAACATTAAGTTCGAAAATCCTAGCGTACACTTTAATCTTTTATATAATTTAATGGTTGTTTTAACGAGGAGCCTCTAAAATCTCAATGCTAAATTCTCATTCACTCTCACCAAAACGTAAAATCCCTCCAACAATTTTATCTAATCTAAATTTAAATTTCAAAAAAATAAAAACTAATATTAAAAATCTGGCTAAATAAATGATTTGTAGGCGTGCAACAGTAATGATTTACTAAAAAGAATTATCATCAGCCAAAAAAGAGGGATTTACATTTTTATGCTTCATACTCTTCTCCTTTCTCATACTCCCTCATATCTCAATAATGGGTAACTGCAATAGCACAAAAGCAATTCTTTCCATTAATATTGTGTAGTTTATTATAATTGAGTGTTCAACCATGTATACAGTGACGGAGCAAGCTTTCTAACAAGTGGGTTCAAAATCATTTTTAACTAATTTATAACCAAAAGTAATTGAATTTATTATCCTAAATTATGAATAAACATTTAAAATAATTTTTCATAGTGACTGTAAAATAATCCAAAAAATAAATTAAATTATACTTCGTACATTATATATTATATATTATATGTTGCACATATATCTCTGTTGCATATTAGTTGCAACTTTGGGGTATTATTTATGAGACATTAAATATTCCAAACTTGCAACTAATATGTAAGAGGTATATAAATATGTGTGTTTTTCATTGATAAATTTTTTTCAAATTTTGATATCGTATTTCCCATATTAAGTAATTCAATTTAAATTAGTAACTTCTTTTATTTGTAAATGTTAGTAGTAACTTTTTTTTACAAAAATTAAGTGGGGTCAATTAACCCCGTTATTTATTTGAGGGTAAGTTTGTACTTTCTTTCCCTTTTTTCCCCCTTCTCCTTCCTCCATTAGAGCTCACTGCACTTTTCTCCTCCTTCTAGTTCGCTATCATAGCAATGCCATCACCATCTAAGAATAAGTTTGTTGAAGAATTAAGTTCTGGCAATTGTAATGGTTAAAATAGTAGGTAGTTTAGTGGGGGGTGTTCTTATGGCGTTCCTGGTATATTACATATATTTGTTGTATTTCCGCTATTTTAAACTAACTTGAGTTTATCCCGAAATCGAGTTAGTTTAACAGTAGATATTATACATTAATACGGTATTAGTGTATTACTCCCTCCGTTTTTAATTACTTGCTCCACTTTCCTTTTTCGACCATTTTTAAATACTTGCTCCATTTTCTTGTTTGGAAAGATTTAACAATATTTAATTAATTTTTCTCACCAAGTGGACTCAATAATATTAATTTCATATTCTCTCTCCTTCAATTCTCTCCATTACTTTTGTTTTTTTTTTCCAATTTTTTATTCTTCCACCAATCCCATTACCTCTATATTTTATTACTTTCTCCAATTTCTCCTATAACTCCGCGCATGGAGAAATGGAACAAGTATTTAAAAACGGAGGGATTACATATTAGTTTTACATTATGCATATGTAATAGACCCTCTCCAATGGTGAGATTTGAGCGAGTTTTTTTAGGAGAGAAAGAGTATTTTTTACAAAGGATACCAATAAATTGGTATCTAAACTTAGCAAGTCTAAAAGAAAGTTGCTAAGTTGAGTACTCAACTTTGAGTCTCATTTGACAAAAAGTGTGGGCCCTTAACATTATTATAATATATTTTGTAATTTATTTAAGCTTTGATTTTATTTTTTTTCTAAAAAAAACTTTAAAAATGATGGTGGGCCATAAATTGAAAGTGACATTAAATACTTTAGAAGTCTCACCATTGAGAAAATAAACTTTACACGAGTTGCTAAATTGAAAAGTGAGTTGGGTATTACTATTGGAGATAAAAAATAACTCATTTTATATTTTAAAACTCAAAGTTGAGTCTCACCATTTATACTACGTACTCCGAATTGAATCTTAGCATAGCGGAGGCAAAACTTTGCGGTCTTTAAATACCCCTATTTTCACTAATTTTCAACTCTTAGACCCTGTATTCATCGCAAAAAGTTATTAAGTGTATTACAAGATAGGGTACCCTGAATCATAGCCGAAAACTGTAAGTTCGGTTCCCAATTTCTAGGAACCGGTTTAACTAATGGTTTCGGTTCCCATTTAGAGGAACTTGTTGCAACATGTTCCGGTTTCGGGTCTTGGAATTTAAACAGGGTACCCAGTTATGCTAACCCCTAGCTATTATTGTCCACATGTCACTCTCATAATAAAATTTTTCCCGACTAAATGCAACGATGATATATTTTTTTTTTTGTTTGCGTTGATTTATCATATTTAATAATTTTGAAATTTGAATATTAGAAGCTTCTATATTACATCCTTAAAAAATGAAATAATTTTAAATAGCCCACTAACAAATAGACTCCTACATTGAAATATGTATTAGGCGAAGTTGAACAAGTATTATATCATAATTTTAATGACAATCTAAAATTTTAAAAGTACAGATATTTTTGTACAAGTTGCATAATTCTTATTTATATTTATCCATCTTTAAAAAAATGTTCAAATTATAAATATAGATTTTATATAAACCGTGCATCGCACGGGTTCCAACCTAGTAACCACTATAAATCAATCAAATTATTCAAATCTTTATTATTATATAAGCCATCTCATATATTATAGGACTATTTTATTTTTATTTTTTTACCAACATATATCAATATCAGTAACTATATACTAAAAGACATACAAGTAATGACACGAGTCAAATTCTGGTGTGTCTTTAGTTTTTTTTTTTTTTTAAATAATTTTTTTATTTAAGGAAGTTATTTTGAAAAAATTTTGTATTTGTCAACAATACATATGAGCAAACATATTTACCTTTCTTATGTTGATATGCAATTAATAACTACATAGTAATAAGGAAATAAATAATCATTCGGAAAACAATGTAATTCTGATGGAATATTTTTAAGAATATAATCTCAATTGAATATACATTAACCCATTTACAAAAAAAAATTATTTATATATATTTTTCTATATAGAAATCACTATATTATAAAAATTGAGAAATTTATCAAAATTATAAATTAATTCAATATATAAATGGACTACATTCTTCTTATTTATTTCTTTTATTAAAAAGTTCAAAAAATTTTGACACATTAAGTAGTCCAACATAATATGCTCTTTTCATTTTATTAAACCGTAGAAAAAAAAATTTGTGACTCTCTTAATTAAGAATAACATTGAATACGGAGAAATTAATCTATTAAAAAACATATAGAGTAATTAAAATAGTCGTGCATGGTGAAATATATTAAAAAAAACATATAGGGTAATTAAAACACGTGACAAGATAGTCTAGCTAAGTTATTCAACACATAATAAATAGGAAAAATTGCTCCCATTAATCTAAACTTTGCCTCGTCCGTCCAAATTAATCCCAACTTTGGATTATTATCTATCACTCCCAACTTTAGGGGGTATTAATTTTTGTTGCACCCAACAGGTCATCCAACCTGATGTAGCAGGTTACCTAGACACGTGTCGGCGTATGATTGGCTTAAATTTTTTTTAAAAAAAAAACAAAAAAAAAACCCCACAAACCACCCATACCAAGCGGCTGCCACCACACCCCCACCCCCACCCTGCCGGAAAATCACCCCCACCCCCGAAAAATCCCTCCCCTGCTGCCGGAAACCGCCGCCCAGCCTTCCCCTTCCCTCGAAACCCACCCCTTCCCTTCCCCCGCCCCCGAAAACCCATCCCTAACCCCCGAAAATCCCTCCCTCGTTCCCGGAAACCACCGCCCAGCACTCCCCCTTCCCTCGAAACTCACCCCTTCCCTTCCCCTACCCCGAAACCCCTCCCCCGTAGCCGGAAAATGGCGCCCAACCTTCGCTTCCCCCACCCTCAAAACCCATCCCTTTGCCTTCCCTCACCTCAATTTCACCCCTTCCCCGACAATTAGCCACGAAAACGGCACCCCCTTCCCCATCAATTAGCCACGAAAATGGTTGTGCTGGGTTGTTTCCAGGGTTTGGGATGGGTGGTGGAGAAAGGGCGGTGGTTTTTAGTGGAAGTCGGTGGTTGGGCGGTGAAATTGAGGGTTGGGGTTAGGGTTCCGGCGTGATTGAGGGTGGTGGTGGTGGTGGAAGTTGTTTTGCGTGGTTATGTTTTTTCAATTTTTTTTTAAATTTTTTTTAAAATTTTTTTTTATTTGACCATTCATGTAGTGACACGTGTCTAAAAAAAATCTAAAACACAAATGTTGACCGAATTAACCGGTTGCAGGTAAGTTGGGTGCAATAGAAATTAATACCCCCTAAAGTTGGAAGTGATAGATAATAATCCAAAGTTAGGATTAATTTAGGCGGACGAGGCAAAGTTCAGATTAATGGGAGCAATTTTTCCTAATAAATATATTCATGATATGTTACCATGTTAATCAGTGTGATTAGTCAACACATAATAAATATATCATGATATGTTACCAATTACCATGTTAGTTAATTAGTGTGATTAGTCAACACATAATAAATATATCATGATATGTTACCATGTTAATTAGTGTGATTTAATATCAATAATTCTAATTTTTTTGGTAATGTTTATCCTTAGCCAATCAATGATAATACTCTTGATTTCTTTATTTAATTTTGTGATTATGTATACTTACATATAACTGATATCTTAGCTCTCTACTAGAGTGCCATAACTCATTTCTAGGACAACAAAAGTTAGTGGTGGAAATAGGAATGACTTCTTCAACATCATTTTTAGTGATTTTTTCATCATTGATTTTGTGTGGATTATGCGGGACTACGTTTTCTAACCAACAAGAGGTGAAGAAGACTATCAAGGTAATATAGAATTCAGTCTCTTATTCCATAGTTCTCTTTATGCCTTTATGTAACTAAAAATAATTTGTTCTTAACTCCTTTTTCTCCAATAGACAAAACATGTTTATGATTGCGTAGACTTTTACAAACAACCAGCGTTTAATCATCCATTGCTCAAGAATCATGCATATAAGGCAAGTTATTTTGTTGTATGAATGAATATAGTGTGTACATTTTTTTTTTTTGGTGCAAATATAGTGCGTACAATGACTGAACATATTCTACATTTAAAGATTATACTCCCTCCGTCCCCTTTTATTTGTCACTAGAAAAATCACGGGAATTAAGGTGGAGAATGTGAAGTAATGAAAGTATATGGGAAAGTGAATTTTTCAATCAATAAAGTAATAAAAGTGCATAGAAAAGAGACATTTCTAATTAAAAAAAGTACTAATTAAAATACATAGGAAGAGAAATTAAGAGATTCAAGAGAATAAAACATTAAATTAATCAAAAGTTGATACAATTTTTGGCAAATATTAGGGTAAAACAGTAAAATAGGAAGAGGACTTAATAAGCACAAAAAAATGAGGGTATATATAAAAGTATTTTTATATATCTTAATAATTATGAAAACATGAAATGTGACAAACATCAAGGGGCACCCAAATTGGCAAAAGTGACAAACAAAAGTGACAAACAAATGGGGACGGATGGAGTATTTAAACTATAATTATTCCATTATTTATTTGGTTATTATTAAATCCTCCATTATATATTAATTAATACGTTTTGACATTTTACCCTATTAATTGATGTAATAACTTTGACTATAGTGAGTTGTATAATTACTCGTTTTTTTTTTTTTTTTTTTTTGTTTTTTTTACTTTGATGTAAAGTTTAAAAATGTTTGAATGATAGATTATATTAATGTATAAAATATGAATGTTGAGTTAAAGTCTTTTTTAGAATATAAAATATTATTATAAAATTTCATAACAATTTTTTTTTAATATTTCCATATACTATTTCCGCTTCTTTTAGTTGACATCTTTCTATCATCCAGCTAGCCAACGCATTATTATAACGATTAGTATCTCTAATTATTGATATTGTTAAATTATAAAAAAAAAATGGATGTTAATAAAATATACATTAGCACGATTCAAACAATATCTCAGATGACTATATTTTATCGCTCATAGCAATAAATTATAAAAGTTAGTCAAATGAAATGTGTGAATAGTGCAAAATCAAATGGTGTCAACTTAAAAAAAAGAGGAAGTTTTACACTATGTTTGGATAACAATAGTAAAGAGAAAGGGAGGGGAAGGAAAAAAAGGAAGGGAAAGGGAAGTGAGGGGGATGAGAAAGTGACTTTTCATTTTCCTTTTAAATGGAAGGATTTGGTTTATTGAAAGGGAAAGAAAAATGGACCTTTCCAATTTTCTTCCCTTCTCTCCTTGCTTTAGAAATCCAAACAAATGATAACACAAATCTCCTTTTCTCTTCATTTTCCTGTATATATCTCTTCATACATAATATGTGTTATATTGTTGATGATTAGTATTTAATATACTTGTATATCATAATTTATCTATCTATTACATATTACTAAAGGTGAATAAAGGGACACTTGACAACGTCATATTATAATTGTTCTCTCTAAAAGTATTTGCTTAAAATAAAGTATTCTTACCTTACCTTAAAAGAGGATTGTATCTAAATATATAATGACCATTGATGTACATACATAAAATATAAACTAAACTTTCAAAAATATTACATCAATATCAATATTAAAACTCAAAGGCAAGCATTGTAATCTTGCCACGTGTTGTCAATCTCGCCACGTGTTGCCATGTCACATACTATTACCAATCATCAATGTTTCCACACAAAAATTAATAATTTGTGAGCAATAGTATTTGAACCCATGACCTCATCTTCATTAAATTTAAACTCTAACCATTACTCCAACAACAAATCTTATGATAATAAAGTTGTATTAAAAAGAGTTATTCATGTTCATAAATACAAAAATTTTAATAGCCAACTTATATGTGTATATTTTGACAACAAATAATTATAAAATTAATTTTATTTTTTTTTCCATTACTCAACCTTTAGTATAAGTTATACACTTATATTTAAGTATTAAAATGTGTAACCCAAATTTAAATAAAGGTATTTTTTTTAACTAAGAAATTTGTTACTAGAAGGAATTTTAATGATACGATATAATATTTAGTTACTTCATATTAATTAATAATTAACAAATGGTCGATATTGTTTTTATAAAACCACCAATGTATGTAGGTGGCTGGCATGGGCGGTTGCCGGATTGGCTAGGTGGTTGGGCTTTGGCTGGTGGGTTTTGTTCTTAATTTGTTTTTAATTTTTTTAGCCAATTGATTCGTGACACATGTCACTTTAATAAATAAATAAATAAATAAATAACCCATTCAACTGGTAACCGGTATTTGGGATTGAAGAAAAAGAAGACCCCCCAAAGTTCGGATTATTCCAGAATAAATGAAAGTTGAGATTATTTTTTCTATTTTTTCCTTTTTAATATAGTATTTTTATATGCATACAATGACCCGGGGCAGCGCCCGGGCCAAAAAACTAGTTGTTTATTATACTCCTTCCGTTTCATTGTGTTAATCTCCTTTGCAATCAATCACTTAAAATAAGAAAAGGAGGATTCTTAATAATTTGAAATCTGATTGCAGCTTTGTATTTAATGTTTTGTCTTTTCTTGTTTTATTAGTTTATTTATGGGAATTGACTGTAATTAAATCGCCTATAATAAATCTTGATTGGAAGATTTTGACATGTCAGCAATCCACTAGCATATATATTAACCAATCAGAATTATTAGACTATTTAAACACCCAATTAGATTAATTATTCACAGATTATGAAATTCATTCACCCTATAATAATTTTAGGAATATATTTCATATGGGTATATCATTTTGAAACGCTCAAAGTAGTATATGAGACTAACAAAGTGAAATGGAGGGAGTAACTATTATAGTGTTTATATACTTTTTATTTGAATAATTGGTGTGTCGAGTCCTTACATTTTTATATTTTGATTTTAATAATACTTATTTAACAAATAACAACTGTGCATCTATTGCATGAGATTTGACTTGGTTTTTATATATGTGCAGATACCGAACTTGGAAAAACTTCAAGAACAAAAAGGTGATGATGACATCAAAATCAAAGATGGTGGTTGCCCTTTTAAAACTGTTCCCATCTTAAGAACCAATCTGAATTACAGCGTCTTTGATGTTAATCAACTTGTATATCCCGATAAACATTGTGTAAGTTTTTTGGTTAATTGTTCGCTGTATGCTTGTATGATTTGTATCTATTAACATTTTTCCCCCAATTTTTATCCACAACACTCTTAAACTCAATTCTCATATATATATATATATATATATATATATATATATATATATATATATATATATATATATATATATATATATATATATTTATATTTATATAATCACTTTTTAAATTTAAAAAAACAACACCACCATAACTACATATTAAAGTTATACAAAGATTATTTTTCGTCGCAACAAATACATATAAGTATATAATTTGTGCTTTAACACGGGTACGTTTTAGTTAAGAAAATTTTATAATTGTCAATTAAATTGTTTATTCATTAAATACTCCGTCCTTGATATAACTTTCTTTGAAAGGTAATTCATTTGCACCACTTACGTAGTTACGTGTATTTTTGCAATGACATTAAAATTTAATTTAGAAATAATTGTATTTAATTAACAACTCAAGTTGATTAAGGGCCTGTTCTCTTACGTTGAAATTTAGTTCAGTTCAGTTCAATTCAGCTCAGTTCAGTTCAGTTCAGTTCAGCTCCTAATTTCCTTCTCTTATAAAATATTCATTTCAGTTCAGTTCAGTTCAGTTCAGTCAATGAGAATAGTTTTATTAGTGGTAGGTATGTATGATGGAAAGTATATTTATAAAAAATAAAAAACTTGCTATTAATTAACTGTATTTAAGATAACAATATGATTAAACTAAACATGGGTAGTAATTGCTATTAATTGGTACAGGTTGCTATAGTTCATACAAATAACTTGGACAGAAAATTTTTGGGAGTTGGTGGTTCTCTCACAATTTATAAACCTGTAGTACAACCTAATCAATGGTCTCGCGAATTAAGCTTTTAAATGGTGACGATAGCTTTGAAGCCGGGTGGATGGTAAGATAAGAATTCAATTTAAGAATTTTTTAGTTCTTAAAATTGTCATAAATCACAAAGAATACATACAACATACTTATTTTGGGTATCAATGTGCTCAATTTCAGGTAAATCCTGCGATATTCAAGGATAATGAAGCACATTTATATGCAAGTTTCATTGTAATCATTCTTATCGATTACTATTATAGGTTTAAAGTCTTTTATATATAATAGTGTAATAAGAGTAGTTCTGGTCTTCAAAAAAAAAAAAAAAAAAAAAACAGTGTAGTTCTGGTCTTCTAGATATATACCAGGTATGTTTTAGAAAAAACGTATTAATAAGGAATATTAATAATTTTATTTTATGTGAAAAATTTAATTAATGTTAATGTACGGAGTATATTGTACCATTAGAGTCTTAATGGTACGTATCAGTCATATCACATTGGTATATATATGATGTACTCTTCTCACATTAAAGGATTGTAAAATACATTTTTTAATGGTATTACCTTTTCTCTGGTGGTATATTATATTATACCTATGCTAGAATATGATGTGTCATTTACAACATATATTATTCACAAAAATATCATGATTTTTTTAATTTACAAACACATATCGGGAATGTATAAAGACTTATCTGTTTAATACTCCAGATAATCTCTTACAGATACTTGATGTACTAAAATTGCTCCACAAACTCCCTCGAAAGAAAGGGTTTTCTCTCTAGATAGTAGGGTTTGGATGCCGTCTCGACGGCTCTTTGATTTTTTTTTTTTTTTTTTCAATTTTCTCGGTGATTCTGGTGGTGATTATGGCTGATGACATAATAGAACGCTATGCTAGTTTGAAATTGGACGATGAGGACGGTGGAGTAGTGGATTTAGGAGTGGTTGACTCGGCTCCAATGTCTGACAAATTTCACCTAATGCTAATTGGAAGATTAGTGACAAAGAGGCCTTACAATGTTGAGGCTTTCAAGAATACCATGATCAAATCGTGGGGTTTGGTTGATAAACTTCTGATTCGTGCCTTAGGACCGAACCTTTACGCTTTTCAATTTTTCCATTGGAGGGATCGTGAGCGTGTGCTTGAGGGAAGGCCGTGGTGTTTCGATAACAAATTAATAGTGCTCAAAGAGATTGAGGGGGGCGAACAACCTGATAAAGTCTCTCTCTATCACTCACCTTTTTGGGTGAGGATAAAGAATTTACCCTTCAATTGTCGATCAGACGCGGATGTGAAAGAACTTATTGCAAATTGGGGTGAATTACTAGAACTGGAAGAGGATGCCCTGGGCCTTGAGAGGTTTAGAAGAGCGAAGGTTTTAATCAATGTCACGAAACCTTTGCGTAGATGTCAACGAATTTTGGACAAAGCAGGGAATATGGTGCTGGTGGAATTTGTATACGAACGATTGCCTTTCTTTTGTTTCGCATGTGGTGTTATTGGTCATTCCGAGAAAGATTGCTATGTAGTCTCGGAAGATAGCAAGAAGCAAAAACTAGGATGGGGCCGTTGGCTGAGGGCCTCTCCAAGAAAGGGTAGGCAGAGAGAGGTGGAAGAGGTCGAAGCTGTTCTTTCGACCCGCAAGCAATTGTTTGTCACGAAGGAGTCCGAGAAGAAGGTGAGTGAGGAGTCAACTGGGGAAGAGGAGGGCAGCATTCTGGGAATTTTGATAGGGGAAAATACAGGGGAGCAGGAGGTTGTGGTGGAGAAGAGTGAGTGTTAGGGGCGTGAGGAAGGTGCACTTATTGAGGGGCAGCAAGCTACTTCGAAGAGGGGGGAGGGGGATTCTTGTGTTGTATCGGCTGTGAAGGAGGCTCTAGCAGGGGGAGGGATGAGGTTTAAGAGGATTGAGAGGAAAAATGATACTTATGATGCTTATATGTCTGCGGCTGGTGAACAAGCACTAGGCAAACGTGAGAGAGAGATTGATAAGAGTATTGCAAGCAAGGAAGGGGAGTGTAAGAAACAGATTGTCGAGAATGAATTGATCGGATTGCGAGTGTTGGAGGCTGTCATTGAGCAGCCCCGCCGAGCTCAATGAACATTTTGTGCTGGAACTGTCGGGGAATGGGCAACCCCGATTCAGTTCGACAACTCCGTAAGTGGAGTAGGCTTCATGCCCCCGACATGGTGTTTTTGTCGGAAACTATGGTGAACAAGAACATTATTGAGGGTCTTAAAGACCGATTTGGCTTTACTAGTGCGTTTGGAGTGTCGAGCAGGGGGGAAGAGTGGAGGGTTGTGCTTGTATTGGAGGGAGGGAGTGGATTGCACTATTGTTTCTTACTCACAAAATCACATTTGTGGAGATATTAAAAAGAATGATGTAGTATGGAGATTTGTGGGATTGTATGGTTGGCCGAAAGAGGAGGAGAGATATAAGACATGGACTTTGATTAAATTTCTATGTGAAAGTACCACGGTGCCTATTATATTCGGAGGTGATTTTAATGAAATCTTGAGTTATGGTGAAAAGGAGGGAGGGGCGGATAGGGTGAGAAGGGAGATGGAGGGCTTTCAAAATGTTGAGAGTGATTGTGAACTTAGGGACTTGGGATATAATGGCTCGTGGTACACTTGGGAGAGGGGAAACTCGGTGGACACTAGAGTACGCGAGAGGCTTGATCGTTTCTTAGCTTCATTGTCATGGACTGATCTCTTTTTGAATTATGGGGTTGAGCATTTGGTGAGGTACAAGTCGGGCCATACAACAATTCTATTGAAGTCGAAGGCCCAAATCAAGAAAAAGAAAAAGAAGAAGCGGTTCAAGTTTGAAACGGGGTGGTTGCTTGATGAGTCATGTGAGCTTGTGGTGAAATCTGCGTGGAGTTCTTCTTTGGGGCTGCCTACAATCGCTAGAATGGCTGCGGTGGGTAGGGGTTTGTTGGTGTGGAGCGAAAAGAAATTTAATAACTTGGGGAAGCAAATAGATGACACTGAAAAGGAGCTTAGGACTGCCCAACAACGTCCCACGTCGATTGAGAGCTGCTTAGAGTGCTCAAGATTGGAGCAAAAACTCGATGATCTTAATGCTAAACATGAGTCCTATTGGCACATTAGATCTCGAGTAGCAGAAATAAAAGATGGTGATAAAAATACACAGTACTTTCACCACAAAGCATCTCAAAGGAGGAAGAAGAATTCTATTGTAGGCCTTTTTGATGAGTCAAGCGCATGGCAAACTGGGGAAGAAAAGCTCGAAAAAGTGGTCTGCCAATTTTATAAAAATTTGTTTACCTCGTCTGACCCTTCGGAGGAGGAGATTCGGTTAGTCTTGGACAATATGACTTTTGTGATCACTCCGGAAGATAATGCTGAGCTGATGAGACCGTTTACTAAGGAGGAGATTTTTGCCGCTCTCTCTCAAATGCAACCCCGTAAAGCTCCGGGACCCGATGGTATGCATGCTATTTTTTATCAACGTTTCTGGCATATTGTTGGTGATGATGTGACTAGATTTGTTAGTAATATTTTACATGGTGTTTGCTCCCCGAAACAAGTAAATAATACTAACATTGTATTGATCCCGAAAGTTGACTCCCCCAAAACTACCGCTGAGTTTAGACCTATTGCCCTTTGTAATGTTCTTTACAAGATTGTGTCTAAGGCCATTGTGATGAGATTGAAAAAATCCTTCCGAAGGTTATTTCGGAAAATCAGAGTGCCTTTGTTCCAGGGAATGATTACAGATAATGCTTTGGTAGCTCTGGAGATTTTTCATTCGATGAAAAAGAGATGCAAAGGTTGAAAGGGTTGGATTGGGATGAAACTTGACATGATCAAGGCGTATGACAGGGTTGAATGGGGCTTTCTGAGACAACTGCTGCTCACTATGGGTTTTGATGGTAGGTGGGTCAATGTGATTATGGAGTGTGTCTCTTCGGTTTCATACTCCTTTGTGATTAATGGAGGAGTTTATGGGTCGGTTATACCGACTAGAGGGCTCTGACAAGGAGACCCCCTATCCTCGTATCTTTTTATTCTTATTGCAGATGTTTTCTCAAGAATGTTACAAAATAAAGTACTAGATAGGAAACTTCATGGGGCGAAGGCAAGCAGAAATGGGCCGGAGATCTCTCACCTCTTATTTGCTGACGATAGTCTTCTCTTTGCAAGGGCAAGCCGACAGGAATGTGAAGTAATTGTTGATATTCTCAACCAATATGAAGTAGCATTCGGGCAGAAAATTAACTATGATAAATCGGAGGTGTCCTTTAGTAGAGGGGTAAGGGGCGATCGCAGAGATGAGTTATTGAGTCTTCTTAATATGAAACTGGTGGACAGGCATGAAAAATATCTTGGTATCCCCACAATTGTTGATAGATCGAAAAAAGCAGTATTTGGAGCTCTCCTTGACAGAATCTGGAAGAAATTGCAAGGTTGGAAGGAAAATTTTTTATCGAGAGCAGGAAAGGAAGTACTTCTTAAATCTGTGATTCAAGCTATACCCACGTATCTTATGGGGGTGTACAAAATTCCGGAGTATGTTATCCATAGTATTAAATCGGCCATGGCAAGATTTTGGTGGGGTCAGAGTAGTACTCGTCGGAAGGTCCATTGGGTGAGTTGGGATAAAATGTGTACCCCGAAATGCTTGGGAGGGTTGGGTTTCAAAGACTTAAGTGTCTTTAATGACGCTCTACTTGGGCGTCAGGCTTGGAGATTAATCCGTAGGGCCGAGTCTTTACTGGGGAAGGTGATGCGTGCAAAGTACTATCCCAACTCTACCTTTCTAGAGGCGCGACTGGGGTACTCTAACAGCTACTCGTGGCGTAGTGTTTGGAGCTCTAAGGCTCTAGTGAAGGAGGGTTACATTTGGAGGGTGGGTGTGGGTTCGAACATCAACATATGGAGTGACCCTTGGGTGTGTGATGAGGCAGGCAGGTTTGTTACTACTACGCAGAGGGCTGAGGTCGAGAAGGTGAGGGACATCATTGACACTGGACGTATGGAGTGGAGGACCGATTTGATTGAAGAGGTATTTGAGGAGAAGGACGTTCGCTGCATTTTGGCTATACCTTTGAGCTGGCGCCATCAACAAGATGAAATTACATGGGCGTTCTCTATGGATGGGGAGTATTCTATGAAGACTTCGTATATGTTGGGCAAGGGTTGTAATTTTGACGACTTTCACAAAGCGTTTGTGGGTTTATGGAAGATAAATGTGTTCCCGAAGACTCGTCACTTCCTTTGGAGAGTTTGCACTGACACTCTCCCTGTTAGGAAGCTCCTTCTTAAGCGCCATATGACTGATTCTGCTTGTTGTCCATGGTGTAATGAAGACGAGACATTGGGTCATGCTTTGTTTGATTGTATTAGAGTGAAAGAGCTGTGGGAAGATAGTGGTTGTATTGCTATGAATCGGTGGGAAGATGCGGATAGCTGGTGCGACTTTGTTGTGCAATGGAGTGAGCTAGACCCGAAAGTGGTGCAAAAGGGGGTTCTTTTGGCTTGGTGCATTTGGCATGAACGAAATATGAAGATTTTTGAAAATAAGATTACCCCAAACTTTGTGCTGCTGGAAAGGGTAGCTCGTTGGGTGGAGGAGTTGGAGAAGCATAACTCCACTGTTCGCACATCAATTGGGGCAAAGCCTGCTTCGAGTCCTAAGAGATGGGTCGCGCCGCCTGTTGGGGTGATTAAAATTAATGCTGATGCATCTTTGGCTGAGGATGGTTGGGTGGGCTTGGGTGTGGTGGCGAGAGATAGTGCAGGGGGTGTGGTCTTCGCAGGTACTCGAAGGATCAAGGCCAACTGGCCTGCTGAAATTGCTGAAGCGAAGGCCATCGACTTGGCAATCAAACTGGGTAGACAACGAGGACTCGAGCATATTGTTATAGAATCCGACTGCCAGCTCCTTGTTAAACGTCTCTCAAAGGGTGCCTTGTTCTTCACAGATTTGGATTCAGTTCTAGGGGATATTTTATATGCTTGTAATTCTTTTGTGTCGATTAGTTGGTCTCATGTTAAAAGAGAGGGTAATTTCGTTGCCCATCATCTTGCTAGGCTAATTCCTTTCGACACCGAACAAGTGTGGGATAATCATTGTCCACATGAAGTTTCGCCCTATGTAATGATGGATACTTTATCCTTGGATTAATTGATTTATGTGATCCGTTTCCCTAAAAAAAAAAAAAGATACTTGATGTACTATTCATACCAATAAAATGCAAATTTTTTTTTTGGAAACACATGCTAAAATACTCTACAGTTAGCATGTCTGCTAGAAGTAATTTTAGGATAGGTGAACTCACAAGATTTTATTTTGAAATGCACACGCATGAGTAAGGATTTGATCTATATATTTGTCCATGCCCATATAATCAAGATCTGTGAGTACCATTATCTTAATGTATACCATCAAATTCTCATAAATCCCACTGTTTTCTTTAAATTTACTCACTTTTCTTCGATTTACTAACTTGTAAGTGTTGTAGCAAATTATTTTTAGATATTAGACTCACTCCTTTTGATACTACATATGAAAAATAATAATTTAATATGTCACTTTTCTCTCCTATAAGTAATAAAGTAAATGTATTTTTTGGTTTTTGTAAAAATGTAGATTTGTAAACTGAAAAGAAACTGAGGGCATATTTACTAATATTCTAATATTCTTGAATTGAAAAAAAAAAAAACTTTGATAGGTTGGGGGAAAAGGATGCATAAATCTTCAATGTCCAGGCTTTGTTCAGGTGGCTAAAGACTTGCCTTTGGGTACAGTCCCACCCAAGTACTCTGAATATGGAGGAGAACAATGGGCTTGGGGTTTATCAATTGTCAAGGTATAAGTCCACAACTATTATTTGGCTCAATCGTCATGCCTCACCATTACATGCAATTAACAATTATACACCCAATTCATGACTAATTTTTTAAAAAATAAAATAGTCATACTGTCATTTATTACATTTTCATATTTTATTTGCAAAAAAAAATATAAAAAAATTAAAGAAATAAAAAGAAAAGACATACCTTAGTAGTTAATTAATTATGCTTATGGTGTTAGATCGGAACTTGAGGTTGCATATTCAATATCTCATATAGAAAATATTCATATTTGATGATTTGATTGCAACATATAACATGAAATTATAAAAGCTTATCAATTGGTAATAAATCTACTCTTAAGAGTAAAGGTTGCATGTTCAAATTTTGTATAATCTACTTTTATAATTTTGAAAGTAAGTTGATAACATAAAATAATAAATGAATCTTTTATATAATTTATGAGTTCTCAAAACTCCAATCCTACAATTTTTTGAATTCCTTTCTCTGTCTCTCTCTTTTTTTTTTCTTTTTTTTTTTTTTTAATAGAAGTTATTAGGGACTTTGGTTACATATTAAACTACTTTTAATATATACTAGGGATTCTTACGCGCGCGATGCGCGCAGATGACAGGCTTTAATTTTAAGGAGAATTATTACGGGTGATCTTTATGCCTTATGCATATTTGCATGGTATTTTATTATATCAATTTGCATACTAATTTTTAACTACTTATTGATGAGACAAATTAAATAAATTAAACAAGTCATCATATATAAAGGCCTTGTTAAAAAAAAAGAGACATAAAGGCTTTTGAATTCAATGGGGGTTAAATATGTAAAAGAACATTGTTATATGTAAAAGAACATTGTTAGGGATATAAATGTCCATACACTATTCATAAGAGCATTCTCCCACTTTTTATAAGGTAGGGATAAACTAGCATTTAAATCCCGGCCAAACGCACCAAGTTAACATTAATTCTATGATTGAAATCCTTATATATATATTTTATTTTGGTAGAATAACATGTAATATAGTGATAGCTTATTGGCTAACACTTAAAACTTTAGATTATAGGTTCAAATTTATACAACCACACTTTTATGCACGTAAAATGAAGCTTGATTAACTAATTTGTACATTTGAATTTTTAATACTCATCTTGTATGAGTATGTCACACATTTAGTTTTGTTATGAGCTACCAAAAGAATTTTTCCAAGACTTGCCACAACACGTAACATACCCATTAGTACTAATATTCATGTTTTGTGAGCGTGTAGCATCAAGATGATGGAAATTGGTGGTTATCATTTTCTCGTACAAAAGAAGACATTGGATACTGGCCCAAAGAATTGTTTACTTCACTGAAAGAATTTTCCAATCAAGTTGAATGGGGAGGTGAGATTTACAATCCCGAACTTAGTCGTCCTCCTCCTGAGATGGGCAATGGGAGGAGGGCAATCTATAATGGTCGATATACAGCAGCAGTAATAGCTGCTACATACGTCGATGAAAGTTATAATAATGTGGTAAACCCCGAAGACACTCATAAGGTTTGGGAATGTGAAGAATCATATATTGTTAAGGATGATGGCTATATATCAGAAGAACTAGGCCGAATGATATATTATGGAGGCCCAAATAACCCTTTGATGTTATAGTGATTTTGTAAATCCATCAATAAAATGTTTAATTTGTTTCATTATAGTTGGTCTTGCTAAATCTTAGCTTACATACTCTAATCATCAGCATGTTTCAACAATTGGGTTTTATTATTATTTTTTGGATTTTTTAGAAAATAACACCACAAATTTTCAAAATTTTTAATTATAAGACCACATCATCTCAAATTTTTTATTATAACACTACCAACTAACAGATTTTTGGATGGAATCCGTTAGCGGGACCCAACAAGTACACGTAGCACTCATTGATTAGTTTTAAAAAAAAAAAGTAAAAAAAAAAAAAAGAAAACCCTAACCCAACAAGTCTTACCATCGCACCACCTTACCGCCGGCAACACAACTCCAGCCGAAAACCACCAGTACCCCACCTTGACCGGCGAAACCGAGCGACTCCCACCTCTACACCAGAGAAACTGAGCAACCACCACCCTTACCCGTTCACCCCTTCCCCCTCCTCGAAACCAACCCAGCCAAGTCGTTCAATTCAAACCGCCGCGCAACACCACTATGTAAAACCACCCCCTTTTGACCCAATCACCCTTGAAACGGCCAAATCGACCATCGAAATTACTCATTCTGGGTTTCCATGGTCGATTCCGGCCATTTTGAGGGTGAAAGGGTAAAGGAGAGGTGCGACTTTTGGCCGCTATAACACCGATCGTTGGGGTTTAATCGCCAATTTTCGGTGTTTCAAGGTTGGGTTAGGTGGGTTTTCCGGTGGCTGAGGTGTTTCAAGGTGGGTTGTCGGTGGCTTGGTTGCCGACAGTGGGGATGGGATGGGGAGGGGGTTGCCGGTGGTGGGCTGGGTTAGGATTTGGGTTTTTATTTAATTTTTTTTTTTTGTTAATTTTTTTCTTTTTTTAAAAGCAATCAATAAGTGCCACGTGTACTAGGTGGGTCCTACTAACGGATTTCATCCAAAAATCCATTAGTTGGTGTTGAAATCAATTTTTTTGGTTTTTTTTTGTAGTGTTATAATAAAAATGTGAGATAATGTGGTGCTATAATTAAAATTTTTGAAAATTTGTGGTGTTATTTTCTAAAATATACTTATTTTTTTCAATATTTTTTTTACTTACTATCGTATATTTGGTCTTGCTAAAGCTTACGTACTCTAATATGATAGTTGTCTTGTTGAACTTAACTTATTTTTGCTGAACTGAAAATATTTAACTGAGTTATTGAAATTGTTTATACGTGCTAAACTAAAATTATCTTTACTGTTATTATTTTTTGTAAGGTGAAGTGAACATGGCATTATTATACGGATCAGAGAAGCAAAGAGCATATAAACAATAATTTATGACTTTTCGTTGCTGTAAAAATTAGTAATAAAAAAATGAAATTGTTGTTATATTATTAAAAAAAATACAAGTATATACAGTATTAAATGTTTCAAAAAAAAAACCCCGTATTAAATAAAACACAAATTTTTATATGTGATTGGCCCCACTGTGTGACCGAGGTTACTCAAGTTACTCGATCAGGGATTACTCGAGTTACTCGGTTAAGGATTATTCGGTCATGGGTTACTTGAGGGGTTACTCGGTCAGGGGTAACTTGAGTAACCCCTAACCGAGTAACTCGAGTTACCCCATACCCCAGTCACATAGAAAATCCCATTAAATAAAAACAATGGATTTATAAATTTAAAAGGAAAGTTATCTTTTTTTTTTATTGTTTTTGAAGCAAAAAGGAAAGTTATCTAAATGATAGTCAACTAATGTATGGTAATTGCGTGATCATAATTAAAAAAGAAAGTGAGATTTTTATCTTTATTATATAAGCCAAAGGGTGGGGGAGAATTAAAAAATTGGTGTCCGAAATAAACTACCGAAACACTAACACCCCTCCTTCTCCAATGTTTAATTTTTTTTTTTTTTTTTTTTTAACGGGAAGAATAATATCATTAAATAAAAGCCATACGGCATCTACAGTAATAAGGATCTGTAAATCACAGATTTAGAGAAAATATCATAACTTTTACAATCAAAATCATAACTAATTTGCATATTTGGCATAGCTCATACTCCACCGCTTCAAGCTTGACGCGAGCAATGATTTTCAATGTCTTTGCATCTTTCCAAGTTGAGACCTCCGCAATCTGCGCTGATGTTTTGATCGACCGGTTGATGACAAATCCCAGACCCATAGGAATCCAAATCACCTTCCCAATTATTATAAGAACCCTAAAAATAAAATTCTCATCCATAGATGAGAATCAAAATCCCAGAAAATTGGGACAGACTCTCACAAATGGAGAGAACAAAACAAAACAAATAAACCAAAACGTAAAACAAAACAAAAAACTAAATTGAATTAAAGAAAAAGGGTCGGAAATAGTCTAATTTCCGAAATTAGACTATTTCCGGCCTAAACGGCCAAGAAAATTAAAACCCTAGAAGAGAAAGGAGAGAGAAGAGAGAAGAGAGAAAAAGCGGCGGCCGAAGAATTATATATTGTACGGAGTATAAAAGTCATAAATCATTTTGAGGCGTGAACGGGATCACTTTGAGGCGTGAACGGGATCACTTTCCCAAAAGTATAAAAGTAAAGCATATTGAAATGAAATAGTTTCTTAATATATTTAAAAGAAGTAGAAAACTATAATTCTCTAATTACATTTGCTATTGCCCATTATGAATTAATTTACTTATTGTGGGAATTATGACATTTAAGTCAGAAATTTAACCACGAGCTCAATTCTCTTACACCGGTATATAATAGCATTCATTATATATAAACTCAGTGGTAACAAAATTAAGTCAAAATTATTACGTGAATACGAAACAAAGTCAAACTATACCAATTACAAAATGGATGAGAGTAAATGGTTTAAGGATCTGTATTACTTCATGATTCTTTAATATATATATAACAAAGATTATGGAATCGTATAGTATATTATCCCAAAAAATTAATAAATTTGACCTTATCGTAACTTATCTGAACTAGCATCCTTTTATAGCATGGGTACAATCAATACTTTTCATGGTATTAACATTTGTGTTTGTATTGTTTTGTGAGGGTATGTATAGCATGAAGATGACAAACATTATTGGGTATCAATAATTACTTATATAAAAAAAGTAATTGGATATTATCCAAAAGAATTATTTTCTTTTCCGGATTATTTTAGCCAAGTAGAATGGGAAGGTGAAATTTCAAATCCCATACAAAGTTATCCACCACCTGAGATGGGCAATGGGAAGAAGGCACTCTACAACCCTTTCTATACAACATCAGTTATGCATGCTTCTTATGTCGACTGGAATTATACGAATGTGTTAAATCCCGAAGACACTCATAAGGTTTGGGATTGCGAAGCATCGTATACTGTTAAAGATGCTGGTTGGAAAACTGAAGAATTTGGTCGTCTCATGTTGTATGGAGGTTATAATGAGGTATGAGAGCCTACCATGTTTCTAGAGTTTTTGTAAAATCATCTAGAGTTGTTTAATTACTATTTTTTTTTTAGAGATAAGCAGGGTGGATATGGAGAATCGATCGGTCCCAAGAGCCTCTGCTGTAACACCCCCAAATTACTCTCTAATATTTAACAATGCTAATCCAACTTTAGGGAGTAACATGGGAGTATTACCGCCACGTGATTACGTAGGGCTTAACAGAGTTTTGCAGCGGAAAACAATACTTATCTTTTATTAATAATAATAGTAATAATAATAGTTTGATACACTTTCAAAGTAACTACACTACTAATGCTATATTTATTAAGTTAAACTAGGTGATCACCGCCCATCATTCCCAATGCAGCATATAGTTCACGTTGTCCGATCGCCATCACCTATCTACTTATCAAAATGATAAGTAGGGCCAAGTCAAAACAAAACAAATACGTATTAGCCAAAATGCTAAGTACATACAAATGCTAGACATGTAAAATCAATTTAATTAATTAAACATGCTTTCGAAGAGTTTTAACTTTAATAAATCATAATTTATCCAAACCATTCCTGAATAGAGATTCATGTATAAAAACTTGTCAAAAGAACTAATTTTCGAAATAACCAACTTTTCAAATAGAATTCCGAATAGGATGGATCAATCTATATTTTCATAAATCATTTTCCCATCTAAGTGTGCACACCCCCCAAGCTAGTAAATCCAAAGATCCAAGGAGTAACTCATGTTAAATAAATTTTTCAATATCCCATACTCGGGATAATTTTAACAATAAAACTTCCTTTTAAAAACATCTTGAATATCAGTACAAGTTTATAATCAACCATATGAAATATTTAAACATTTGAGATCAAACACTTAAAACATGTTTCACCGAAATATATTTCACAATCATTTAAACATGGTTGAAAATCACTTAACATGTAAATCACGTTGCATTTAAAAGCCACTTTTAAAAGATCTAGCCACGTGTACGTACCTTGATCCTTGCACACAAGTACGGAACTCCTAATTTTGAACCCGAAATTCCTCCTATAACAAACCAATAATCCTAATCAAATACTTTTCAACCCATAGACACAAGAACTTAGACTATCGACTTTGACTAGTTGTGCATGAACAATTTATTATCATAACCCTTTTATAAAATTAACACTTGTATTCATGAAATTATCTTTGATAATCCATAATAATAATATTTATAATTTAAAAGGTAGAAATAGTAGTATCATATGTACGTAGTAGTATACAACATATATGTGTAGATAGTTGTTGCTAGTTAGCTAATAATAATAATAATAATAATAATAATAATAATAATAATAATAATAAAAAGGAGTAGTAGTAGTAGTACGTGAAGGTGAGATCGAGTAAGTAGTAGTAGTAGTGTAATAGTAGTAGTAGTATTACTAGTAGTAGTAATAATCTCATTAATAATTATAATAGTAGGAGTTAAAGTGGTGCAATAGTATTAGTAATCTAGTAGTATATATATATAGTAGTATATAGGAGTAACTTACAGTAGAAACAAGAGGGAAAGGAGGCGGCAGCAAGGTGGTGTCGTGGTGGCTCGCGACCAAAAAGGAAATGAAAGAAAGGAGGATATGAGGAGGAAATAAAGGAGGAGAAGGAATATGGAGTAAGAATGCCTTACTTCCATGGCTATTTATAGCCTCCAAAAACTTCCATCATCAATGTTGCCATAAAGGAGATGGATGGTGGTTGGGTGGTTTACTTGGACTTTGACTGTTGACTTTGACCATTGACCATTGACTGTTGACTTTGACCATGGAGTAAGAAGTAGATGAGTGGTAGTTGGGTAAGTTTGACCCAGAAATAAGTGTTTGACTCGGGATTTCGGGCATAATACTAAAGGTTAAAAATCCGATTTTTGGTTATGACAAATTTTAACATGACTCGTATAATTAAAACCTTTTATAAAACATAATTATAATATTATCTTCATAAAATCATATAAATATTTTTGTGTAATAGAATATTCTCAGAAAAATTCATAGTTAATAATAATTAAGTAGCTTAAAGATACGGGGTATTACATCTGCAACCGGGGAGGAAGCATGATATATAAGAGTGCCATATTGTAACCATGTTTTTCTAGAGTTTATGTAAAATCATCAATAATTAAGTAAAAAGTTCCCTTTTTTCACATGATTATTGATTAAAAATTTGTATTGACATACATGCAAGGAGAATTGGAGCAGGCAATAAGATATGGAGGGAGTTTTAGGAGATTCCGATCATTTTATGGGAGTCTTAGGAGAATTTATGAAAAATTGTTTTAATATTTTTTTTGAGGCCAGGGTATTGTGGGAGTAGCATGGTTTTGAGTGATTGTTATATACACCCGGGTGCACGGTACACCCATGTATTTTGTTTTCATTTTGATGATTGTTTTTCATTTAATCATCAAATGAAAAGCAATAACTAATCCTAGGTTAATTCGGTGCATGGAGCACGTGAGTGTATATACAAAATTTCACATGGTTTTAGGAGATTTCTTTTTATGAGAGTTTTAAGAGAATTTATGGCAAACAAATTTAATATTTTTGTGAAGTATTGTGGGAATAAAGTATATATAGCTATAAATAGAATTAAGGAATCACTAGTAGAAAAATGGTAATTGGCACCGAGTTTTGGCCACCGGTTTTTAAAAACTGGTGGGAAAAAAGGGGGAAAATTGGTGGAATTTTAAGGGAAGAGTATTGCCTCCGGTTCAAACCGAACCGGTGGGAAAAATATAAATCCCACCGGTTTTGAACAGGTGGCAAAAGTTAAAATAACAAAAAAAAAAAAAAAACAAAACAAAAGCCGCCCCACTTTATAACCCTAACCTCAGCTCCTTCTCTCTCCCCTACGCCTCCTTCATTCATTCATTCATTCAGTCGATCTCTCTCTCTCCTCTCCCTTCTGATCTCCTTCTCTCGTCTGATCTCCTCTCTTCTCTCTCCTCTCTCCTTCTCTCTCTTCGATCTCCTCTCTCCTTTGATCGTCTTTTATCTCCCCGTCGATTTTCTTTCATCTCCGCAACAACAACAACACCACCACTGCAAAGCCGCCACCACCACCGCAACATCACCACCACAAAGTTCGACATCAACAACAATTTCCTCATTTTTTCGCACTTTCTCTCCTCCTCGTGATGAAATTAAATGTTTTCAAGTCAAATTCGACCATGAAAACTCTAGATCTAGAGTTTTCATGGTCTAGAGTTTTCATGGTCAAATTCGACCTTTATAACCCAAATTTAAGCTAATTTCGGGGGGTTTTGGTGTAATTCGAGGTAAATTCTCTTTTTTTTTTCTCACTCTTTTTTTTTTGAGATTTTTGGTGGAATTCGGAAGTTTGAGGGTAGTGTTTCTGGTTAGCTTTGCGTTTTGGGTTTAATTTGGTTGCCGATGGTTGTGGTTTAATTTAGTTGCTAGTGGTTGTGGGTTAATAATTTAATATGGTGGTTGTGGGTTAATAATTTAGTATGATGGTTGTGGGTTTAATTTGAGGAATTCGAATACCTTTTTTTTTTCTATATTACCAGGTTTTTTGCAATTTTTTTTCGCTTTAATTTGGTTGCAATTGTTTTTTTTTTAAATTGTTCTATAATGTTTAAAAATTTCAGAATGTTAGTTAATTGAGGATTTTTATTAATTTTGGTGTCCAAATTTGATGCAAGTTTTACACTCCACACAGAATTAGGATTCAAATATCAAGATGATGTAGCTTTTGGTGTTTTAATTCGATGTTGCAATGTTTTTTTTTTTTTTTTGAAATTGTAAAGACATAATTTATTTGATGAATATATATACTCCGTATGTGATCGTTGTATGTATTTTGTTTTAAAGATTATTTTTTGTTAATTTTTAAGTGAAAAAGCTAAGACAAAAAAAAAACAAAAAAAATATTTGATTTTTTTGGCACTTTTGGCACCGGTGCCAAAAATAGTGAATTAATTTTTTTTGGGCATTTTTGGCACTGGTTAACCGATGCCAATAACAAGTATTCCCACCGATTTTGAATCGGTGGCATTTCATGCGATTATTGGCATCCCTCAAATACTTAACAGTTCAAAACCGGTGGCATTGAGAGGTTTTGAACCGGTGCCAATTTCCATTTTTCTACTAGTGAATAAAAAAAAACATTTTGGAGCACTAAAAAAGTAAGTGGAAAATAATTAGGGGGTGGAGGGAGTAATGAATTGAATCATGATATCTGGGAGTACCTTTTTAATCAATGTGATTTAATGTTGACAAGGGCTATGTATAAGAAGCTAAAAAAAAGAAATATTGAGGATAGTTTAACATTTATCACATCGATATATGTGTGATTTTTTCCATAAATTCTCAACTCAATTCAATTTTAGAATATTTATTTAACAATGTATTTATATATATATAGCCCTAAGGACTATACTCCCTCTATTTTTTTATTTGCATCACTTGGCAATGCATAGAGTTATAGGAGAGTAATATAATATTGTGAGTATGTAAATAAATTATTATAGTAAAAGTAAGATGGAAACCATAAAAGAGAAAATATGTGAGATGAGATATACTACCTCTGTTTCTTTTTAGTTGACACATATTCCTTTTTAGGAAGTTATTTTTTTTAGTTGACACGTTTCCTTTATGGGCAAATTTTTTACCTTGCATTTACAAGCTACTGCACTTGCTTTTTCATTCTTTCTCACTCTGTCTCCTCTCCTTAATATATATGTGCCTAAATCAAACACGTCAACTAAATAGAGACGGAGGAAGTATATTTTTATTATTTAAGTGGGGACCATGGAAGAGAGAGAAATGATAAAATAATTTGAGTGGGGTTTAAAATAAGAGAGAGAAATGATAAAATATAGTTGTTCCTCCGTCCTCTTTATTATGTGAATGCTAGAAATAAGCTTCTAATAAAGGGACAAATGGTATATAAACTATAAAGTTACCAAATATAGAAGTGATGCATTAAAAAAAACACCCATGAAAGGAAAATGATGAAAATTAAAAAAACGGAGGGAGTATATATCATTATCATATACTACCTCCGTTTTTTTTAGTTGACACGTTTTGACTTTAGCACTATTCACACACTCCCCTTTGACCATATTTTGTGCTTTATACGTAATGAAAAATATAGTCATGTGGGATCTTGCTAGATTCGTTACGATAAATATTTTCAAAATATCAACTTTTTATAATTTTTTTATCGGTAATTAAAGATATGAATGGTTGAAGTAGTGCGTTGACAAACGTGAATAAAGAAACATATCAACTAAAAAGAAACGAAGGAAGTATATATATATATATATATATATATATATTATATTTAAGCATAATAATTTAAGCAAAAGGTTACACATACAATTGTTGTATGTGGTCGCTACATACAACCTTACTTTGTCATGTTTTTATTGGCTACAATAATGGGCCTTTTGAATTCTAATTTTCTCCCATTTTTTTGATGATGTGTTAAATTTCTAATGGTGTTGTATGTAGGGACAATATACAATGATTGTATGTGTATCATTAATAATTCCTCAAATTCAACGTCATTAATTCTAAGTTTTTGGTAATGTTTCTCCAAAGTCAATTAAATACTCCCTCCGTCCCTAAATTACATTCCTCTTTCTCTCTATTATGTGAGGAATAAATGCTAGAAAGAGGAATGTAATTTAGGGACGGAGGGAGTAACAAAATTAACATTGGTTACTATGACAACAGGTGACAAGATAGTCTAGCTAGTCAACAGTTCAACGCATACTCCCTCCGTTTCAAAATGATGTTCTTATTTCGAATCGATGCAGATTTTTGCCCATCTTTGACCGCATATATCTTTAATTTCACATCAACATAAATTATAAAAGTTATATATTAATAATCTACTCACCAAGACGAATCAAATTATATCCTATATGACTATACTTGTTCTTATATATTAAGAGAAATTTAGAAGATTTTTTTTAAAAAAAAAAAAAAAAAATCAAAGATTCCAAACAGGAACATCATTGTGGAATGAAGAGAGTAATAAATATATTCACGATATGTTACCATGTTAATTAGTATGATTAGTCAACACATAATAAATATATCATGATATGTTACCATGTTAATTAGTGTGATTAGTCAACACATAATATGTATTATCATGTTAATTAGTGTGATTAGTAAACCATAATAAATATATCATGATATGTTACCATGTTAATTAGTGTGATTAGTCAACACATAATATGTATTATCATGTTAATTAGTGTGATTAGTAAACCATAATAAATATATCATGATATGTTACCATGTTAATTAGTGTGATTAGTCAACACATATTAAATATATTCATGATATGTTACCATATTAATTAGTGTGATTTAATATCAATAATTCTAACTTTTTTGGTAATGTTTCACCTAAGCCAATCAACGATAATGCTCTTGATTTCTTTACTAATTTTGTGATCTTATGTATACTTATATATAATTGATATCTTACTTCTCTACTATAGCACCATAACTCATTTCTAGGACAACAATAGTTAGTGAAGGAGTAAGGAAGAATGGCTTCTTCAACATCATTTTTAGTGCTTTTCTCTTTATTAGTTTTGTGTGGATTATGCGGCACAACATTCTCTAACCAACAAGAAGTGAAGAAGACTATCAAGGTAATTTAGATTGAATTCAGTCTCTTCCATTCCATAGTTCTCTTTATGCCTTTATGTAACTAAAACTAATTTGTTCTTTAACTTCTTTTTCTCCAATAGACAAAACATGGTGTTTATGATTGCGTAGACTTTTACAAACAACCGGCGTTTAATCATCCATTGCTCAAGAATCATGCATATAAGGCAAGTTATTTTATTGTATGAATATAGTGTGTATGAACAAATTAAACTTTTAAAGATTATATTTTAACTATTATTATTATCCCGTTATTTATTTGGTTAAACTATTAAAATGTCCATTCTATAAAAGTTATCACGTTTGACATTTTGCGTTATTAATGAAACGATTAGTATCTCTAATTTTCGATATTGTGAAATTATTTTTAAAAATAGGTATAAATATAATATACATTGAGATGATTCAAACAATATCTCGCATGACTATATTTTATCACTCGTAGCTATAAATCAGAAAAGTTAGTTAAAATGAAATTCATGAATAGTACAAAAGTCAAATTATGTCGACTAAAATAATAATAGAGAAGAGAAAGGAAAGGGGAGGAGAAAGAGGGAAGGGAAAGGGAGGTGAGGGGATGGAGAAGGTGACTTCAATTTTCATTTTGCTTTTAAATCTCGATCCCAACAATGGAAGGATTTGCTTTATTAAAAGGAAAAAAAAAATTGGATCCTTCCAATATCTTCTTCTCCTTCCCTCCTTGTTTTAGATATCCAAACAAAGGATAATGCATATTTCTTTTTCTCTTTTCTTCCTTTTCCTCTATATCCTTCTATCAGGCTCGACCCTTAGCTGGTGCAAGGTGAGCGGTGGCACAGGGCCCAACTTTGTTTGGGAGCCTCAGGATAACTAATTTTATATAATATTTACAACGAATAGATATCAATTGATAAACTTTGGTTAAGTGGTGTAAGGAGCTTTTCCGCTTAGATTAGGTTGTAAGTTCGAATCCCGGTACAACTTGCATTTATTTCATTTTATTTTATTTTTTTGTTATTTTAAAATTTAAATTATAAGGCAATTAATCAATTTTTGAAGCAAAAATGCTATTAATTGAGTACTACTTTGCTTTACAAAAACTCTTTATCATTTCATTAACAAAACGGCCTAGTTTTATTCCAACTGCACAGGGCTTCATAATCATTGGGACGGCCCTGCTCTCTATCCATAGTACGTGTTAAATTGTTGATGATTAGTACTATAATATACTTGTATATCATAATTTTTCTATCTAGGTGTTAAATTGTTGATGATTTGTAATATACTTGTATATCATAATTTATCAATCTATTACCTATTACTAAAGACGAATAAAAGTAACACTTGGCAGCATCATATTTGAGTATTGTATCTAAATAATGACAATTGATGTACATACAAAAAATCTAAAGTAAACTTTCTAAAATATTCATTGTTTATTATAACTATTATAGTGGTTATATACTTCATAATTGAATAATTTGTGTGTCGAGTCCTTATACTTTATACCTTTTTATAATTTAATTTTCATTATAATTATTTAACAACCGTGCATCTATTGCATAAGAATTGATCTAGTTTTTACGTATGTGCAGATACCGAACCTGGAAAAACTTCAAGAACAAAAAGGTGATGACGACATAAAACTCAAAGATGGTGGTTGCCCTTTTAAAACCGTTCCCATCCTAAGAACCAATTTGAATTCCAGCGTCTTTGACATTAATCAACTTGAATCTCCTGATAAACATTGTGTAAGTTTATTTGTTAATTGTTTGGTGTATCTATTATATAATTATAGAGATTTTTCCCCAACTTTTATCCACAACACTCCAAAACTCTAATTCTCAAAATCTTTGCACTTTTTTTTTTTTTTTTGTGTTTTTTTTTTGTGTTTTTTTAATAACTTCCAACTTTTAAAAAAAAAAAAATTAAACTATAACTTCCACTTCTATCACAAATTCTTATATGTGGCTTGCCGCCACATGGTGTAGCCGGCCATAATAGGGATTACTTTGATAGTGTTATAGGGGTTACCCGATTAGTGTTCAGGGGTTACTTTATTAGTATTACAGGGGTTACTCCGTCAGTATTATAGGGGTTACTTAGCCTATGTTGTAAGGGTTACCCGATCAGTGTTTTAGAGATTACTTTATTATTTTACAAGCGGTCACACGGGGCGTGTTCGGCAAAATGTAGTTGTAGAGGTAGTTGTTAGCTGTGCTGGTGGCTGTTAGTTGTATGTGTATCTGTTAGTTGTCAACTAGCTGTTAGCTGTGAAAATAAATAATCCAGTATGAGTGTTTAGTAAACTAGCTGTTAGCTGTAAAATTATAAAAAAATAGAAGAAAATTCAACAACTACCTAGCTTTTCACAAAAGACGTGCCGAACACGCCCCCGGTGTGATTAGCCGCACACAAGACGTGCTGCACTTCCATACATTTTAATTTTTTTTTTTTTTTTTTTTTTTTGAAACAACACTAACTACTTTAAAAAAAAAACACCACCCATAAGTACCTATTAAAGTTATTCAAAGATTTGTTTTAAAAAAAAATATTCAAAGATTATTTTTCGTCGCAAACTCACAACAAAATATATTTATATTTTGTGCTTTAGAACGGGTACGTTCTAGTTATGAAAATTTTATAATTGTCAATTAAAATATTTATTCGTTAAATACTCCATCCTCGGTATAACTTTCTTTGAAAGTGTCAGAAAGGTAATTCATTTGCGCCACTTACGTAGTTTCGTGTATTTGTGAAAGGACATTCAAATTTCATTTAGAAATAAGTACTCTTTTTTTTTGTTTTTTAAGATTGCTACATTTGGTGATTTATGCGGTTTATGAAGGAAAACAAGATAGATAGTGGAAAGTTATTTGTCATATATATCAATTATTATTGAAAATAAAATAAGTACTCTTTTTTTTTTGTGTGTGTTTTAAGATTGCTACATTTGGTGATTTATGCGGTTTATGAAGGAAAACAAGATAGATAGTGGAAAGTTATTTGTCATATATATCAATTATTATTGAAAATAGAATTATTTGTGCTGAGACTAGGTTATATTTTTATAAATAGGGATATATAATTGCTTTTGGAGTAAATAAATATTTTTATAAGTGATTGTGCAATGATTGACATATGCATAATTAACTGTATTCAAGATAACAAGATGATAAAACTAAACATGGGTAGTAATTGCTAATAATTGGTACAGGATGCTATAGTTCATACAAATAACTTGGACAGGAAATTTTTGGGAGTTGCTGGGGTACTCTCAATTTATAAACCTGTTGTACAACCTAATCAATGGTCTACAGCGCGAATTAAGCTTTTAAATGGTGCCGATAGCTTTGAAGCCGGATGGATGGTAAGATAAGAATTTAAATTAGGATTTTTAGTTCTTTAAATTGTCTTAAATCACATAGAATATTTAAAACAAACTTATTTTGGGTGGTCAATTTCAGGTAAATCCTGCGATATTCAAGGATAATGAAGCACATTTGTATGCAAGTTTCACTGTAAGCATTTTTTTTTTTTTTGAAATTGCTACCCACCTATTGTAGATGGGTTCGCTGTAAGCATTTTTATCAATTATTACTATAGGTTGAAAGTTTTTTTTTTTACATATAATAGTGAAACATGAGTAGTTATGGATAAATACTAGGTACGTATTAGTAAAAAAAAAATTAAGGAATCAAGACTTATCTCTTTAATACCCCACCTAATTTCTTACTCACTTTTCTTATTTAATATTTCTTTTAAATTTACTCATTTGTAAGTGTTGTAACAAATTTAAGAAATTAGACCCAGGCCACCACTTTTTATTACTACATATAAAAAATAAAAATAAAATAAAAATAAAAATTATATATCACTTTTCTCTCGTATATATAATTCAATGTATTTCTTGGTTTAGTAAAAATGTATATTTGTAAATTGAAAAGTAACCGAGGGCATATGTACTAATATTCTAATATTCTTGTATTGAAAAAAATAACTTTGATAGACCGGGGGAAAAGGATGCATAAATCAATGCCCAGGTTTTGTTCAAGTGGCTAAAGACATGCCTTTGGGTGTAGTCCCAAGCAAGTACTCTGAATATGGAGGACAACAACAGGCTTGGGGTTTATCAATTATCAAGGTATAAGTCGCAACTAATGTTTATTTATTTATTTATTTATAATGACTATTATTAAGCTCAATCATGCCCCACCATTAATTACATACAATTAACAATTATACACTCAATCTCCACACAAAAAAAAAAAACAATTTTACACTCAATTCATGACTCAAATCTTTTTTAAAAAAATAGAAATAGAAAAAATATTAATTATATTGTCATTTACTTGTATTACATTTTGATATTTTATTTTTTAAAAAACGAAAAAAAGACATAGCTAAGTAGTTATTCATCTGATGTTAGAGGTAAAAAAAAGTATTTGATGTTAGAACTTGAGGTTGCATATTCAATATCTTGTATAGAATATATTCATAATTTTTACATTTTGATAATTTGATTGCAACAAATAACATGAACTTATAAAAGCTTATTAATTAGTAATACTTCTAGTGTTAAGATTAAAGGTTGCATGTTCAAATTTTGTATAAACTAGTTTTATAATTTTGAAAGTAAGTTGATACATAAAATAAATGAATCTTTTACATAGTTTAAGAGTTGTTTTTTGTAACTTCTCATCAAATTCCTCCAAAAGTCTAATTCTGCAATTTTGTGCACTCCTTTTTTTTCTTTTTTTTTTTTCTTTTTTGGGATGTTATTAGGGGCTTTGGTTACTTATTAAGCTACTTTTGATGTATTATAAACTAGCTTTTAAATCTCAGCTGATGCATCCAGTTACAACATTAATTTTGTGATTGAAATTCTTATTTATATTTTATTTTGGTAGAATAACATGTATAAATTCAAATGTACGAATTTATACAATCCATACTTTTAAGCACGTAAAATGAAGCTTGATTAACTAATTGTGCATTTGAATTTTTATTACTCAGCTTGTATAATTGTATGACTATGTCACACTTTTAGTTTTGATCAACCACCAAAAGAATTTTTTTCAAAACCTGCCACATCGCGTAACATACCCGGCCCATTCTTACTAATATTCATGTGTATATTGTTTTGTGAGCGTGTAGCATCAAGATGATGGAAATTGGTGGTTATCATTTTCTCATACAAAAAGAGACATCGGATACTGGCCCAAAGAATTATTTACTTCACTGAAAGAATTTTCCAATCAAGTTGAATGGGGAGGTGAGATTTTTAATCCCGAACTTAGTATTCCTCCTCCTGAGATGGGCAGTGGGAGGAGGGCAATCTATAATGCTCGATATACAGCAGCAGTATTTAATGCTACATACGTCAATGAATTTTATGAGAATGTGGTAGACCCCGAAGATACTCATAAGGTTTGGGAATGTGAAGAATCATATACTGTTAAAGATGGTGGTTTTACATCAGAATATTTAGGCCGAGTGATGTATTATGGAGGCCCAAATAATCCTTTGATGTTATAGTGATTTTGTAAATTCATCAATAAAGAGTTTTATTTTTTTTCATTATAGTTGGTCTTGTGATGCGAATCAAAAGCGTCAAGTTTGGAATTTAATTGCTTTATTTTAATTTTTGCTCGAGTCGTCCATTCATCGTGAGATTGAGTTTCGTCAATCCAAAAGTTACGCATGGTTAATAGGATAAGTGTTTGTTTTCATAATTAGTTTACGGAAAATCTAAATATTATCTTTTAATAAGATATAATTAAGGTTTTCACTTTCCTAGGGTTAATTTTTATCTTTTAGAGTTCTAGTTAACATGGGATGTATGTCCTATAAATATGCTTTTGATTTTCATAAATAAAATTAGAGTGTTATGATTATTTAAATTGAATAAATCGCTGATTTAATTGCGAGCTTGCGATTGCTTTAGTTTTTGCGATTAAATTAAAAAATTTGATCTAGATTTCAAAATTGAACCCTCAAGTCTTGCGATTGATTTGAGTCTATCCCAAACCCTATAATCCACCACGATAATCCACACCATCTTGCTAGTTGGTCTGAGGACGCCCCGGTTGATCAAAATGATTAACGTTTATTGTTGATCAAATGGCAATCTCATAAATAACTTGTCTCGTATTCCGCAAAAAGTGTTATAATAATATATATTCCATTACTTTTTAGCTGACACATGGTAACTCCCATTTAACGTTGTAGTTAACGTCTAAAGGAAATAACATCAAAGAAAGAGAAAATAAAAGTTTCCTTTTTACAAAAGATCGAGAGCATGGGGTTCAAGACTTGTTAGATATTTTTTTTGTTTCATTAATTCTTTGGAAAAACTAAAAACAATAAGGGCTTGTTCTCATTGACTGAACTGAGCTGAGCTGAACTGAACTGAATATTTTATAAGAGAAGGAAATTAGGAGCTGACTGAACTGAATTGAACTGAGCTGAGCTGAACTGAACTGAGCTGAACTGAACTAAACTGAACTGAACTTAGTAATTAGTGATTTTTAACTACGGATTAGTGATATTTGATTATTTATTGATTATTTATTACTATACATATGTGTATATACATATGTACATATTAAAATATTTATGAAAAATATACTTTGGCGAATCTTGAAATAATTTAATAATACAGAGTATCTACTATCTACATTGTCTTTTACAAAAATTATGAAGTAGAATATAACAATCATACTTGTACAAGGTTGTGAACAATTTTTAATAATCTTAAATGAATCTAGTTTTTGTAAAACATATTATTAGTTGATTTAAATAATCTTAAATGGATTTCTTTATTAAAAAAATTAAAAAAAAAAAAAAAAAAAAAACTTAAATGAATCTCGTTTTTAATTACCTTTTAAAACAATAACGCTAGTAGACCATTGGCTAATATTATAATTTTTTTAAAGACAATTGCTTAGGAATTTTTATTCATATAGACTAATATTGATTGGATAACAAATGAAACTCTAATAATTTTATATCCTAAACAAATTTAATTATCAAGAGCTGGCTAAAATTTTAGCTTTATTAAATGCTAGATGAAGCCCGTGCGATATACGGTTTGTTTGAATTTTTTAAAATATATTTTTTTGTATTTATGTGCGAAAATTTGTTACATATTTAAATAAACTTCCTAATAACAAAAAAAAATAATATTTTATATTTAATTAAACTTAAAAATATCATTCGCCAACTTTGCTTACGTGGCATTTGAATTAATTAATTCTAAAAGAAATTAATAATTGGCTGTTACTAAAATTTACATGGCGCACTAAGAAAATTAAATCTTACGTGTCTCTCTAAAACCTCGGGAAAAACTCCCCTTATATATATATATTAGATTACTTACAAGATATTTTTTTAAAGTTGCAATCTATTTTATTCCTATGGAAAAATTAAAATTCTATTGGAAATAAAACTATAAGAGAAAATTTCTACTCCACCTTTCTCTTTAGGACGTTGCAAGACCTCCCAAGAAAGGAGATGAATCCCACGTTTTTCATCATTCCCTCCCCAAATAAAATTTTGAGTTTTCTTGTCTATCTCTTCACAAATAGTTCGTGGGATCTTAGCGGATTGCATCGAATAAAGCGCCATCGTAGAGATTGTGGACTTGGCAAGAGTAAGCCTACCCGCCATTGGCGCCATAGATAGGTATCTAGTCTTCCAACCTGCAAGTCTCCTGTCTATTTTCTCACATAAGTGTTGGAAAGTATCTTTGGTGACACGGTTTGTGAGGGTAGGCATACCCAAATATATGCCTAGATCATCCGTGGCTTCCATATGGAGGGCTGCACTTATCTCAGTTTGCTGTTCAGGACTCACATTGGCAGAAAAGTAGACACGCGACTTTGGTAAACTAACTTTATGTCCAGAGGCACGACAAAATCTCTTGATGCAGCATTGCACTATTTGTGCTTGCTCGACACTTGCTTCGGAAAAGAGTATGACATCATCCGCAAAAAATAAGTTTGAAAGCATCGGACCATCACGACTCACACGTATCGGTGTCCACCATTTATTAGCAATTGATTCCTCAATTACTTGATAGAAACGTTCCATACACATCGCAAATAAATAGGGAGATAAGGGGTCTCCTTGACGAATCCCTCGACTCGGAGTGAAGCTTTTGGAAGGTTCCCCTCTCCAAAGCACTTGCAAAGAAGCTATAGTGATGCACTCCATAATCAATTCCATCATCAAAATTGGCAAATTCATATCAACCATAGTATCTCGAATGAACGACCACCTCAATCGATCATAAGCCTTCTCGAAGTCAATTTTGATGGCCATATACCCCTTAGCTCCTTGCTTTCGTCTCATAGTGTGAATCACCTCTTACATGATGACGATATTATCGGTGATTTGACTCTCAGGAACGAAGCTAGCTTGGGTATTGGAAATAAGGCGAGGAAGAACCGGCTTCAAGCCACTACTACAAAATTGCCTATATAGAACGCCTTAAATAGGCAATATATATAGGACGCTTTAGAGGCGTTCTTCAACTAGGGTGTCTTGTAAAGTTTACAAGACACCTCTTGGAGGCGTTCTATATTAAATACAATATAGAATGCTTATCATAGATAAGTGTTTCCAATGCTATGTACCAAATAGTTAGAAAACAAGGAAAATGAAAAGCTTACCTTGTGATAAGCGTTCCATATGTGATAGGCTAAATTCGTAATCACCTAATAAAAAATAATACCTAAATCCACTAACTATGTAGATAGGGAAGAAGGGTCGGACCACAGGGAAACAATGTTCTTTTATTCCTAATAAATTATTATAATCTAAATTATCTAGGGTCATAGGTTCACCAATAATTAATACTACGGGATAAAACATAACAATCAATTATCAATGCATAAATTAACCAGATTATAAAGGGCTTTCGTTACGTATTATAATCACAGAATTAATCTATCAGTATTAAATCGCATCTCTCAAATCTTGATTTAACCATTTATAAATTAACATGCCTATTGAAACTAAGCCTAAACATCAATTCTCATCTCTCGAATCTCGAATCAATATTGCGTAACTCATACAATTAAACCAGCGCTAATCTAATTGCATAGCATTAAATCAATCAATAGGAAATTAACCCAAAACATTAACAATTAACAATAATAAATCATCCCTTCATATTAATCATGGATCCCCAAGAACCCTAGAATTAAACTACTCGTGCCTAATTAAAACTAAACTAATTAAAGCGATTAAAGAAAACATAATAAAGATTAAACAATTAAATAAAGCATATATAATTAAAAGCAATAATAATAAAGCTAATAAGAAAGCAATAATAATAAAGCTAAATAAGAAACTATAATGAAAAGAGAACGTAAGGAAAAACAATAATGATCAACTTGTAATGACAAAATTAAAGTCAACTATAACTAAAATCTAAAACTAATGACAGCGATAAACGAAATAAAGCTAAACTAAAACCCCAATCATGAAAATAAAAACTGCCCCTTTGTTCCCTGATTTACGGGTTTTATAACCCACAAAAATTCGAAGACCGACTTAACAAAGTCGGTAGATGAAAACAAGCTCAAGCTCGCCCGATCGGGCCGCTTCTTTCACGCCCAACAACATCCTCTTGGGATTGGGCCATCTTTTACTTGGGCTGAATTTTCTTCTTCTTAATTTATCTTGGACGTGTAACAAAATTAGTACTCCAAACGAACCGAGCCCTTAATCAACGAACTAAATTCCTTTAACTCGATCTTTGGGTTTAAATATCCGGTCATAAAATACGATCCGACTTTAATGTCTTCGTAGTGGCTCAATAAGCTTGGGAATTATCATAAATCTGCAAATTCCTACAAAATAATATCAATTCTACAAAAACACTAGAGCTCAAATAAGCACACATATGACCGTAGGACGGGGAGTAAAAATATATATAAAATAGACTCATCAATATGCCTATAAAAAGAGAACGCCTTTCTCAAAAACCAGTTCTATTTTTATCCTCTTTTAAAAAAAATATAAAATTATTTTAAAATATTTATACGGAAGCATTAATTTAGTCTGGATTAATGTATGTAGTAGATTAGATTCCAAGTAAGAAAACTAATGATTTATTAATTATAATCGAGAATTTACAAATTGACTAGTAAATTAAGATTTCAATTCAACTTAATAATAATACATACATAGCAGCACAAAATGAAATCAGATACAAAGTCTATATAGTACAATCAAATTTATAGATTCATTTTAGAACGCTAAAAACCAACTCCAATCTCTATGATTATCCCAGTTGATATGACGAGATCAATCTACGTTGTATCGAGCTCCTTTGCTTCAAAACCTTATTATGTAAAACTCTGCAACAAAAACAGTGTATTAGATTTCAATGTTTAGCAATATATACTTGCAGACAGATTCAATAATTTTGAAACAAAAAAAAATGTGGTTGAATTATTTTTTTTTTTTTTTTGGATGAACAATAGTATATAAAATTGTAAAAATTTCATATCCATAGATTCATCAATTAAACAAAAATTGAATCCCCATTATCCTAAAAATTAAATCCCTATGTACTGATATACGACTAATAAAAACCAATGAAATTATTACTACCCTTTAAATTATAAAAACAAGAACTAATTAAATTTCAGACCCAAAATTGAATAAAATAAAGGAAATTTTGTCAGAAACCACCCGTTAAAAACACTTTTTTGTCAAAAACCACCAAAAAAAAAAATTGTTGTCTATGACCACCCATTTTCAAAAAATAGTTGTTAAATGCCACTGGAGTTTATTTTCCGGCATTGACCCAGATCTCCGACATTGACTCCAACCAAGAAAAAAAAAAAAAAAGCCTCGCACCACCGCTTCTAGCCCCCACCGCCACTACGCTTAACCAATTCATTTGCCTTAACCCACCAATCGCACCACCTTAAACCACCCACCAGACTCACCTAACCCTAACTCACCACCTTAAGCCACCCCTACCGAACCCACCCACCACCTTTACCCACCACCTCAAGCAATGAATAATTTCTCTTTATACTAGACCAAGAAGACTTCATGGCTCCCACTAAACATCTTGTACACACAAGACCTTTTCTTCATTTTACGAGAACATCAAACGATTTGATTAACTCAAAATTAAGAACATTAATCAACTCCATGATGCTAACTTCAATCCATTAAAGGATATTTTATGTATCTTTAGGATTATTGGATTTTCAAACTTTTGATTGTATCATATTCAAATCTTATTTCATGAACAATTTCAAGAAGGCGTTTTTGAAATCCATCTACCAAATCTTATAAGGTAGAAATCACTAAAATATCTTTAATAGATCTTTGCAACGTGACTAATGTAAAGTTTTCGTCGTAGTCATAGTCATACTATGAATTAGTTGAATCCTTTAACAAGTCTTTGCTTACTTAGAAAACATTTTTCTTTCTTGTCTGTTTTGCTTATAATGGGTCTCACCCAATTAGGCAAATTATTCAAGTGTCATACACTTGCTTACAAATTTAGAATCTATTTCAGATTTCCTGGTTTTTAAACCACTTGGAGTTATAACTTGTCAAATCATCTTTGTTACTTGCATAATCATCATGTTCCAAAATAAATATTTTAGAACTCTTAGTCAATATGAAATCATATTTCTTTGGCTAAGTTTTACATATGCTAGTCATCATTGTGGGTTTTTATGCAACAATTGAAACTCATACAACAACTTTGTTTAGTTTTCACTGAGAAACGACAATTGAGGATGTGCACTTGGAATGTACTACCTTCGACACATGGTTATTATTCCCATTACACTTAATGAGACCATGCGTTGTCACTTGTAACATGAGGTGAATCATGCTCATATTGTTGCTTTGATTCGATTACTTCTCAAATTTCTTCAAGAATTTCTAAATCATTTTTCTTGAACTCTTTCAAGACTCTCGAACTCTTTCGAGATTCTTATACTCCCACTTGCCTTTTTGAGGAGGCACTTTTAGCATAGGGTGAACCAACCATGGTTTGAACCATGTTTGTTTGTTGCTTTTCTCGAACTCTTTCGAGATTTATACTACTCCCACTTGACCTTTTGGAACAATTTCCATAAGGGCACCTACTTGAGCAACAAACATTTTGTGCTAAGTATGGTTTGTATAGTAGTACCCCGTGCTCTATATAGGAATCGAACGTGCATCAAACAATTTAATACAACTTATATTCCTTGCTTTGTAGAAAGACTTAATAAGAACTTTTCTTATCCATATCACATATGAAACCTTTTCTATATTTTGATTTGACCTATGTATCTTTGTTTAGTACGTTTTGTAGCTTATTAAAAGTATATCCTTTGAACAATGGTTGGAAGATAGGTAATTTACATCCATTATCAAAATATATCTCATATAGATTGATAGCTCATTTTTATGAACATTTCATAAGCTTTTCTTTCGAAATTTGTTGTAAAACGATTTCATAACTCGTGGATGTTCATCAAGGTCTTGGCTTAAATTCTCATTATTACGATCATATCGCAAAACTTTGAATGTGTTGCCAAGTATATGTCTTGACTTAAATTTTCACAATTACAATCATATTGTAATGTAATCATTATCTTGTCAAGTATCACTGAACTTCATACTGAACGTTTTGAACATTTTCAAAATTTTCATACTTATGCTTCAACTAAGCACATGTGATCATATCACAAATGAAGTTTCATTGTCCATCTCTAGCCTTTGAACCTTTGGTTTTCTTACATCGATATGTATTCGACCTTGAGTTCTCATCATCATTTCTCTAAATGGTGACTTTGTCAATAATTTCAAATTAGAATAATATTTACATATATCAATGGATTCATAATCCAATGATATTGAAAGTCCATCCCTTTGGATCTTCCGCATGCAATGTTCATTTTTATTCAAATTAATTGACATTTTAGAGACAATTTATATATATAGAAATGGTTAAATAATTTCTATCATATAGAACTTTGAACCTATTTAGCAATCTCAAAAACACATTATGACTCAATGAAGCATAGAATAACATTTATTCCACGTTATTGAATCTTCGATGCTTAGTCATTACTAACATTGAATGGTGTTTTGATAATGGCAAGAATGAATAACATTTATTTAATTCTAGCCAATAACACGGTAAGGTGAATACTTGTAAAGTTGCAACTTTTGCTTCCAGACTCGTAAATTCTACTTGTGAAGTAGCAACATTTGCTTCTAAACTTGTAGATTTATTTCTCCTTTAGCCATACTTCTTCATTTAGTTCAACCTCATTCTCAATAAGAGAGAACTAAACAAGACATCATATGTCCAAGAAGTAGTAATGTGCTAAATCAATTTCTATAATATACTTCTTAAATTGGAACATTTCCATTCTTTTACCTTCCAACTATATGAGGTAGTTTCTAATCAATTGGAATTGGTCCATTTAATTTGAAACATTTGCTGTTCATAACAACTTTTAGCATGTAAGCGGTTCTAGGTTTGAGAAGTAGCAACTTGTTTGCATTTCTTGGCCTATAACTTCTTAATGCAATCCTCATATATTCCTAAACCTTTCCCATTTGAGCCACTTAGGACACTTCTCTTAGGTTCAAAATGATGCTTTTCTTAACTACTTTAAGCACTTTTCATGATTTTGCTAAGTCTATTCAATCATTATTTATAATAGAGTTTAATCAACTATTTAACTCTTATATAAAGTGGATGAAGAATAGCGTCATTTGTTCAACTTTTGATCATAGAGATTTCCAATCACTTTCTTATATTCAATCATATTGAAGATAATAGATTTTATTGGACTTCTATACTTGTCTTTTAGAGGGTTTGTTCCTCCCATCTCATTATATCTCTTGAAACACTTTTCAAAATGAAGATGTGTTGGCATTTTACTCAAACATTTTGAATAAAACCATTCTAGACATGTGACATGGATTTCTAAAACTTGCCTTTTAGAACCATCTTAGCAAAATTGGAATATAGGTTTATGGATTATATTTTAACCTTTTGAGAACGTTTCTCAACTTTATTTTCAATCGAGGAGATTATATATAATAATAAAATTAGAACGACATGTTACTTGTAAGTAAACGCAAAATTCAATTATGTTTAATAAAAATTTAAAGTGCCATAAGCGAATTAAATTGGCAACTTTAAAGCATTTATTCAATTGTAATTGATCCCTATTGAATAGAATGATTCCAAGATCCTTTATTTGTGCAATAATTGACCGGACTGAGGCCCTACCATCAAGTATTGCATTTTCAAGGTGAGTAAACTCTTTACTGATTACAACTCTTTGTAATTCTTGGTTGAATAATTATCCATCACATGTTTAATTATTACCCTTAGCTTCAAGGTTCTAAACTCTTTAGGTAACCTTGTTGAGTACAACCAATTAAAAGTGTAAAACATGATTTACCCCCACTCCCCTAAGATATAATATGACACCCAGCTGAGGCATGACCTATCATAAATATCGAAGGTTTCATCGGGTTTTTAATTGGAAAAGCAACCTCAATATTACTGGGACCTAGATTTATTATGTTGTGATTAAATAGTGAACTCTAGCGCATCATCACAAAACATCAATAAAATCTAACATGCATAATAAACTGAATGCATAAACAAGACATAGCAATATAGCATGACCCCTAATCCTAAGAAACTAATAAAGCAAAAAACTCCCACTTGAACCTTCATGGATCTCATCCACCTTGCTCCTTTGGGCCTTCACTTCATGGGCTTCTTGGATTAACTGCAACCTGTAATTTTACTCTATTCTATCTACTACTTAAATAAAATGAAATAAAATTACAAAAATACTTTTTCGGTACGTAGACCGTACTAAGATTACAAAAATACATCACGATGCACAGATCGTATTTAGTAATCTACTGGGCCATACTAGTCATTATATAGCAATAAATAACATCATATATTATAAAATTGCCACATAATAAATCACTCATCATGCTTTCCTAAACTACAACATCGAATGTTCACAATTAAGGAAAATGGCACCAAAATATCTCATATTTTAATTAATGCAATTAGATAATATCATATATTATTCATGACCATCAATAAAATATCATATATTCTAAATTAGTCATGAGATAGAATCAAATCTTATTTTAATCTTAAAAGATAAATCATATTTATCCTCAAAGATTATCCTAACAATGTTAGGAAATTTTATCCTAATTACTAGCCAATCACAAAATTTTAAATCAATTATATCCAAAAATAATTATGGGATAATCACATTATTTAAATCAATTATTATCCTTTTGGAATATACTCATAATATCCTAACAAATCTTATCCAAAATTAACCACTTTAATTATGGATAATTACCAATTTAACAACTTTAAATATGGATAATATCAAATATAACAACTTTTGAATATTTGATTTTATCCTAAAATAAAATATTTTATCCAAATAAAACCAATTTTATCTTTTAAAAATAAAAGATCATATTTTCAAAATATTTTATCTTATCCAAAATAAAACTGATTTTATCCCAAAATAATTCATAATTATCTTGAAATAATTTTCAAAACAGTTTTTTTTTTTTTTTTTTTTTAAATCGTGTACCACCACACCGGCCACCGTGGTTGGACAACCACCTTGGACCGCCGCCCTCCCCTCCCTCCCTCTTGGACTGACACCAGGTCGGCAGCCGCCGTGGCTGCGCCACCCAGCCGCGGCTGCCGGCCTCAAAACTATTAATTTTTTTTTGTTTTTAATTTAATTAAAATAACATTTATTAAAATTAAATCAAATCAGTCCAAAAATTAAAATTAAATAAACATTCAATCTTAAAATTAGGGTTCATCATAAAATTAATCCCAATTTAATTTTAACTTTTAAAATTAAATCGATGATCATACACAAAACGTTTTTATGCATAAATCAATCCGATTAAAATTATGAGACATAAAACAAATCGAATTAAATCAAAATCAAGCACAAAAATCACATTTTATGCTAGGAATTTTCGAAATAATTCGATATTAGTTTAGGGTTTTCAAAAATCCGAAACTAGGGTTCTAGGATTCGAAATTTTCGAATGGTCTAGGGCTTAATTCGGTCCTCTTCATGGCTATTTTGAGCATAATTAAATCACATTTAATTAATTCCAAAAGTTTAATCACATTAAATATAACAATTGAACCATAATTAAATTATTCTCCCTCCTAATTGAATTAAAATTGTGGACTATCAAAGAATTATAGTCAATATGCGTAAATGCAATAGGCTAACTGATACCACTGTAGGGAATTATAGGTACTACGCAGCGGAAAAACATGAATCATATTCACACAGTACCTAATCCCAAGATCTAATGCATAACACATAAAGAACATATAATCGTACCTTTGAAGCGTGATTCCACATGCGATCGAGCAAGAACAATGGGAGATAAAGAACCCCAAGCGTGATTCCTCTACTTGGTCCACGGGCACAGATTAAGACCTCCACTAATGCTAGTTAGTTGCAATAGAACCCTTCAATTGACCTTCTATGGAGAAGTGCGAGCAACAAACCACCATGAACCACCACGAACCACCACACGCGCCACCAAGGTGGCCGGCCGTACGGACGAGGGGAGGAGAAAGAAAGCCGTGAGTTAGAGAGAGGAATTAGGGTCTTTTGGGATTGGTTGCCTTGATGTCAAAATTCATTGTGTGTGAATTATGACTCATTCATGCAACCCTAGGCATGGATCTTATTTATAGATCTCATCTCTAAATAAGAGCCCATGTCAAAAGCCCAAAACTTATTTCCAATCTCACTATGCTAGCCCACTCCATTTCATGATTAGTTAAATGCTCATGAGGCCCATTAATGGGCCTCTAACTTGCTTAACCCAATACCCTTGTGTGTGACCTCATAGGATCCATTCTAGCGGGCTTTGGACTATTTGACTAGTCCAAAGATCATCTCTCATAGTCTAGCAACAGATGATGACGCCCCAAGAGAACGAACTTATTATCTCCATAATAGTGATCCTTGATATATCTAGTAATTGCACTTATCGAAGACACAACTCCTTCAGGGCTTGCATTGGGACAAATCCATTCGAAAAGATGAAAATTGGACAGTGGTCTGAGTGAACAGCAGGGAGATGTTTTGTCATTTCTTGGTCAAATCTAGTTGCCCATAAATCATTGCATAAGGCCCTGTCAAGTCTCGCACTTCTCCTTGTAGTCTCGGTCAACCCTCTAGCCCACTTATGGGAGGCCCTTGTGATTTCGATTTCAGTCAAGTCCATATCATCAATCCAATTGTTGAACAAAGAAGAACTCCTAGTTGTCTCCCTACATGAGGTGTTAAGTTCAGATGGGAATCTTGTGTCGTTAAAATCACCTGCAATAAGCCATGGTTTATTGTGAGTTTGAGCAAAAGTTTTCAGTTCGTGCCAAAGTTCATGTCTTTTTGCAGGATCAGGGCTTGCGTAGACGGCTGTGAAGTACCACGGAGCAGCACCTGTACGAGTAATATCCATGGTTATATTTTGATTGTGTTTGTAGATTGGATCCACTGTGACAACATCCGGTCTCCAATACACCCATATACCTCCACTAAAGTCCATTGCGTCGACTCTAGTGTGACATGAATAACCAAGAATTGAGGAGATTTTTTCTGCTTGATTTCCACCCATATGGGTTTCAACCAAAACCAGTACATTCGTTTTATGAGATTGAACCAGATATTTGTGAGAGGTGATAATTAAAATTTCGATTTCCTGCGCCCTGTACATTCCATACAAGACAAGTGATAGGAAAGCTATCCGGAGCTAAATTTGGGTAACAATCAGACATATCTAGCGTAATAGGTGTCAGTGTATAATATAATAATTTGCTTATGTGGCACGACACTAGGCGGGAAATTAGAACGTCAAGTGTCGTTGTCTCGTGCGCTTACTAAAAGTTTAGCTTTATATATTAGTTATATGATATGATTTTTTATGAAATTGAAATTGGATCATAATCCCACTTTGTTTTCATGAAACTAAATAACTAATTGGTATATCACGTAGATACATAAAATTAGTATATTGTGTAAACTGTAAACACGCTAAATTATAGAGGGCCTAGGCCACTTTGTTAGTTTGTCGGTTTGCCCCTAGGGGCCTAAAAAGTTAGAAACGGTCATGCTTAAGAAAACGACAAGAAGTTATTAGTGTCTACTAGAAGTCTAGAATGCTCAACATTAGTGTTCGAAAATCCTAGCGTACAATTTAATAAGATTAATAGCTTAATTTGAAAAAGCAACCCATACGAAGAAGCAAATGGTTGTTTACGTTTTTGTTTGCGGAATGAGGTTGGTTTTGGTTCTTGTAAAAACTCTTAACTAATTTATATAAATCGTCTATTATGTTGGATGACTATTCAATAGCTACATAAAATTGTGGCCACTATATAAGTTTTAATTTAGACCCTTTGATTTTTGGGAGGAGATCTTATCCATTCATTTATTTGACTTTTTGTTTTTTAAAATTCAAGGCAAAAAACAATCTTTATCAAAAACTGATTTTAACCAAAAAAAAAAAAAAAACTACTTCTCCATTGACATAGTCACATAGATGTTCCGATTTTCATAATTGTTTTCCAACAAACCTTTCAATAAGAGATTGGGAAATAATTTCCACATACATAGTATAAATGTATAATAAATTTGGAGTTCTACTTATGTAATCAAATAGCAAAAACAATGTACAATGGTACAAATAAAAGAGATGATTAATGATATGATGGAACTTTGGCGCTGAAGTTCTTATCTCTCATCTGTTGTGTATGACCTTTGATTCTTTGAAAACAATGAATTCATGGTTTCTGATGGAGTTGTATGATGATCAAGTAGTGTACACTGTAGAGAGGAAGGGGATAAGGCCTAGTTTTTTAAAAATAGAATATTTTTGTCAAAGTTAACTAAATGAATGACGTTGATTTAATACTGACAAGTGTACGATCATGATTTATAAATTACAGTGGCTACAAAATTTGTGTAGCCATTGTAAAACTGTCCCCCCAAAAAAAAAAAAAAAAAAAAAAAAAAAAAGAAGAAGAAGAAGAAGAAGAAAAGAAGCAAATGGTGCTTCAAAAAAAAAAAAAAAAAAGAAAAGAAGCAAATGGGTTTACATTTTAAATAAATACCAACGCAGTACGTAAGAAAAAAACACAAATATAAGTTCAATTAAAGCATATAAATACCTGTATATACCTAAATTTAGTACCTATTACACTAGTACCTAGTACCAGGTGTTTGAATTGGTTGATTATGACTATAATAACTGAATTGGTTGCTTATGAGTTATGACTATAATAACAAATTCCCGCCTTAACTTTCCACTCATTTTTATCTCCTCATTATCCTCACATTCTCATACAAAGTACTACGTATTTCTTTTAAAAGCCTTAAATCCTCATATGGCAAGAAATAAGCCTCAACATTTAATGTACTTGACCATATCTTCCTCAATTATGTAATAATCTGCTTCAACACTTCTTGTATTGGAGTTCGGCACAAACTGAAATATGATGTGAAACCTACAATAATCCCACTAAGAAATCCACTAGGGGGCGTTTGGTATAGTAATTTTTCAACCATAGATTGATTATGAAATTATTATTTGGACTAAAAACCTCCAAGAATAATTAAATAAAGTAAGGTTTCTAACCATAGATTGATAATGAAATTATTGTTTGGACTAAAAACCTCAATTAAGTAAGGTTTCTAACCATAGATTGCTTCTTACATTGAGTTGTTTGTTAACAAATTAAACCAAAAAAAGTTTCAACACTTATTGTATTGGAGTTCAGCACAAACTGAAACATGATGTGAAACCTACAATAATCCACTAAGGGCCGTTTGGTATAGTAATTTTTTGACCATAGATTGAATATGAAATTATTATTTGGACTAAAAACCTCCAAGAATAATTAAATAAAGTAAGGTTTCTAATCATAGATTGATAATGAAATTATTGTTTGGACTAAAAACCTCAATAAAGTAAGTTTTCTAACCATAGATTGCTTCTTACATTGAGTTGCTTTTTAACAAAATTAAACCAAAAAATGTTAAGGGGTGGGAGGGGAATCGAACACGGCATGTGAAACAAGGATCATGGATTGAAAACTTAACCAAGTACCAACTCAGCCAACTCGCAAATATTAAAAAGTCTTACTAAATATTTATTTTAACAATAATTAAATTTCCAGATTTTGGGGCCCAGAAAATCTTAGGCCCTGTGCTTTTGGGCTATTTGCACAGCCCAATAAGCGGCCCTGCTCCATCTTCTGACCAAATGATTTTTTTGACATTTAAAAAAAATGAAATTACCAGCCAATCACGATACTACACATGGTTTACCTTGTGGAAGTGACTTTTCTTTAATTAAATATTTTTTTTTAAAAAAAAGACTGATTGACGGCTATAAAATGAGAAAATACACCCCTTCAAAAACAAAACAACTGATCCCAAACAAAAACAAAAACAAAAACAAAAAAAACAAACCAAACGAGAAATTCATATTAATCAGAGGGTATAAAAGTGATTTCCTTTATTTTTACTGAGAACAAAGTCATTTCCCTTATTTATACGAGGGTAATTTTGTAATTCCATTCCTTTCTTCCTTCCTTATTCCTCCTCCATTACTGATCAGTGCTCACTGAACTTCTCTCCTCTGTTTTCCTTCACCATAACTTTGAACAAGACATGGCAATAAACATAGGTAACTTCATTCACACATTCATTTTTTTCGTTCTGATTCCAATTGTACTTGGATCAGATGATCACAGTGTTAACGTTGCCGGAAACTTCCACGAAGTTCCGGCAATTGTAATGGTTAAAATAATAGGTTGTTTAGTGGGGGGTGTTCTTATGGCACTCCTCGTATATTACATATATTATTTGTATTTTAGCTATTTTAAACCAACTCGAGTTCATCCCGAAATGGAGTTATTTTAATAGTACATATAATAAATTAATACGGTATTAGTGTATTACAGAGTAGTATTACAAATTTACAATATGTTTTTTAAAAAAAAAAAAGAAAAAAAAGAGTAGTATTACAATATGTTTCAAAAAAAAAAAAAAAAGGAGTAGTATTACAATATGCATATGTAATGATAATACTCCGGCGAAAATGGTGATCCCTCTCATTCTCTCTCTACTGCGCAAGTTTATCTCTCTACAAGCTCAATACCCCGGCGAAAATGATGATTTTCTCTCTCCTCTTTCCGACTATCTCCTTTGTTATTCTCACTGCATTGCTGTTTTCCAGAATTTTCTGAGTTATTTTTATGCTTCTCATTTTCAGGTGTTACTGAAGCACCTTTCTTAGATTTTCAATGTTCTAGTATCTGCTAGTATATATTGATGTCCTCTCAAAATAAATATAACTGTAACTCTTATGTGATTTCCTAACAGCCAGCAGCTTCAAGAGAGAGTACCATACCTGGGAGTGGTAAATCCAAATTGAATGGGCAAACAAGAAACAGCAATGAGACTGATGAGGTAATGTGCAGCAGACCATCACAAGACAAGCGTACTAGGAAGGCAAGCACGGTAAGTTACAGTGTCTAAATAAAGCAACTTAGCAATGGTATTTACAGCATTACAAGTTACAACTAACCTCTGACCTGTAATGTAACTTTGCCTGGACATAGGTCAAAGAACCAATCATTCAATACTATAAGCGCCAGAGATCATCACAAGCTGTTTAGAAGATGAGACTCGACTATTACCAGAGAGGTAAACTTTGCACTTTGATTTAATTATGATTTTCTAGTTATAATGATTCAGCTAAGTAAAGCCCCATATTGTATTTGCCATTTGGAATGGATGTTAATTTCATAATCTACATAAAGTATCCGTAATCTGTCTGGTGGCTGCTAGTCCTTCAGTATACCCTTACAATGGATAGTAGGCACCGGGCAGCAATTAATTTAATAAAACAATAAGAATTGGACTGTCGTTAGAAGACTCACACAAAGACGATGAACTTTGTCAAATAGTCGGTTGACTTTTTTTTTTATTCAATATGCTTAATTAATCATAGTGTACCAACCAAGACAAAAACCTTAACCACAATAACAATTTATTGTTTTCTTTTTGTAATTGTTATTGTTGTTGTTGACCTGTTGGGTTGAGTCATTGAAGCATCTTTAATGCAATAGACTTATGCTAGTTACTTGTTGACAAAAAACCTCAAGATTGTTATCTGATAAATGTTCTGTCTCACATCAAATATTGTGAAGAATCTCAGTATACGAACATTAATTTCTCGGTATACCATGTTTCTTATTCAAATAAAACAATGATTTTTAGCAATTCCTGGTAGATTTGTGTTTAGTCTGTAAAAGGTTGCATAGAGCCCTTGTTTAACAATACATGCTTAAATGTTTTTAACGCGGAAGTTGGATTGTCTTCATCAAAAGATGGTGTTCTTTAAGCTAACTGAAGATGTTGCTTGCAGTTTGGGAGCAACCAACTTGTTGTCCCAGCAAAAAAGCAGTAGGCATGGAATGACTTCGACGGGTCTGATGGCTGACCGTTGGCAGGAACTAGCAATGCAGTACGAGGATACAACTTTTTTGACTGCAGAAAACGCGCTAATATTTGCTTAAGTTTAATTCAATCAAATATTGTATATATGCTTAACAGGTTTCTTTTGTTCGGACAAACTGAGTGTTCTTATAGTTGGACTCCTTAAGTCCTTTCCTCCAAAGACTTGTGCAGTGATGTTGCATTACAGTTTTACGGAGTATAAATTAACGACTGAATTCTAATATTACCTACCAAACATTAGTTTAATGAAAGTTTCCTCTGTTTGTTGAGCATGAAATTAAAGCAATCGAATCGTGATGAAATGTTCTTGAAGTCGATCACAACCTGTGATTTTACTTCCCTTTCCTCAAACAGGCCCAATCGATCCTGTTATTAGTTAAGTGCTCAAAAACTCGATAGATCTTAAGCTAAGGTTCAAAAGTCTGGAGTTCTTGGTGACTTCTTGCTGAACTACCGCTCAATTTTAGTCATTAAGCTTTGTAAGTTTTGAAGTGCAGAAAGTTGTAGATTGTTTGATATGTGATTGTTAAATTGAGCTGTTCATTTTTACAGCTGAATGTTTTTACATGGATTAACAATAGAAGATAGACCAAAAGTACTTTATTTCTCTTTCATGTTTGTCAGCAGATTACTGAAGGTCTGATATTGACTTGTGTGACTGAACAACATTGAGTCCCACATCGAAACTTTAGAAGTTTGTTTACCTCTTTATATAGCTCAACCTTTACTCATGGGTTGTCCCTTCGGGGACATCTGATAAAATTGGAACGATACAGAGAAGATTAGCATGGCCCCTGCGCAAGGATGACACGCACAAATCGAGAAATGGTCCAAATTTTTTTGACGGAAATTGGATTTTTTTTTTCCCAGAAATTTTATTTATATTTGATTTTTATTGAAAAGTTTTTTTGGATAAAATATGTATTTGGGTGTAAATAGTTGACGAAATTATCTAATACTTTATCTATTACACTATGCATATTGTCCGATTTTTTTATTATTATTATTTCATTGTAAGCAATTATTATTAGATTCACTATTTTGCTCTAAAAATTCTTTTTATTTAATGGTGATTGTCTCACAAAAAAAGTTAAAACCAAGAAAAATTTAGTGGTGGCCGAGAGAGGTGTCGCTATTAGATCACTTTCATAGTACATTTTCAGACATTTTTCATTAAAAAAAAAAAAAAAAAAAAAAAAAGAAGAAGAAGAAGACATTTACATAGGTTAGTGATCAAAATAAATTGGGATTTAGCAAACATATAAATGATGTTGCAGTTATTTTAGCATAGAGGAATTACACTCAATTTATTATTGGCATATTATTTACAACTAAACCAAAATTATGACTCATCATCTTGAATACCTAAAATGAATATTAAAAAGAGGTTAATACAGGAGGTTAACTTCAAAGTTATTCTTCTTAAAAAAGATAGAAAGGGGCAGATTTGTGATTAGAGTAGAAAGCATTAAGAAAATGCATTATCCATGCATGACTATACTATAAAATTGTCAAATGGGGTACTTGGACACTTGACAGTGGGTCCACATAATTGTGCCTTTTTTAATGCACCCATACTGTACTCAATAAAAGTTAACAAATCATATCATTGTTCATACTAGTCGCAGTAGGTAGCTGGTAATGATTATTGTGCAAATTTCTTACTAGTATTTGCTATTATTAGGCTCGGTTTGGTTCGTCTTATTTTGCATTAAAAAAAAATTGTATACTTTGTAAGTATGAAATAAGAAGAAAAAAAATATAGATGAGACAAAGTATAACACAAATTGTTTTGCTTATTTTCTAACTTGAATATGATCAATACCAAAATTATTTTATTTTTATCCGATCCCTACATTTAAAAAGTATGAGAAAACACTTATTAATATTGTGAAGATAATTTTGTCCCTAAAATGTTTGTTTACTTATACCCTTATTCATACGATGTTAATTATCTCTATGCTTTTCATTGTGTTAATTAATGATTTAACTCTAATGAATAGTAGTTGGACAATTATACCGTCTAAAATATGAATAGTGATTGGACAATTATGTTGTCTTAAATATTTATTTACTTAGGTACCCTCATCAATGTTAATTACTACTCCGTATTATTATTAGGATAATGTTATATAAACATTTAATATACTTCCTTTTTTAGTATTTACTCGTAGTTAAAAATTTATTGACAATTCACGAGTAAATCGGTGTAAAAATTGTTTATTTTTTTCAATTCTTTCCATTTTTTTCCTTATTATTATTATTATTATTATTATTATTATTATTATTATTGTGAACCTGTAAATCCTAAAACATTTGTTTACATATTTTTCCTCATTAATGTTGTCACCAACTGAACAAGCTCCAGACATGAGTAAGGGACTGTCTCATAGGCTGAACTGAACTGAACTGAACTGAATATTTTATAAGAGAAGAAAATTAGGAGCTGAATTGAACTGAACTGAATATTTTATAAGAGAAGAAAATTAGGAACTGAATTGAACTGAACTGAACTAAACTGAGCTGAAACGAACTGAACTAAACTAAACTGAAAATAAACGTATAAGAACAGACTCGACTCTAATTATGGCTACCCTAATTCATTCCAAATGAACAAAATCAATTCATTCTTAGCAAACTAAGCAGCCAGTTGAAACTCACAAACAAAATATATTCTGATTTCTGAATGACATACCAATTCCCAATTTAAATTCTAACATAGTGAAATTTAAGACAGATTGTTTAAGATATGCACATTATTTATTATTGGGTCTATTCTCCATGATTCTGAGTTGTCCCAGTCTCATATTTTTAAGATAAAAAAGCCCATAAAAATTCAAAAATATACAAGTACTCTAATTATAAAAACCCAAATAAACCCCAATCTTTCTTGAATATTATGAGACAGCAGGAGAGAGAAAGTAATTGATATGTCTGCAACAGAAAGCAACAACAATAATAAAATAAAACCATGAGAGAATCTACACTTTCTCTCTTCCTTTAATTTTTTTTTCATTTCCCTTTATTTTTTTTCCTCTTTCTCCTCGTTTTCTTCAACACAACTACACAATAATAAAGAAATAAATACAATACATAAGGAGTACAACCTGTATAACATCCTCTGTACTTTATATACTTCGAATCTGTTATCTTCAACTTATTTTCAGTTCAGCTTTAATAATTTTATTTCAATTCAGTTTAGTTCTTAATTTCTGTCTCTTATAAAATATTTAGTTCAGTTAAATTTATTTCAGTTCCAATAAGTGTAGTTCAGCTCAGTTTAGTCAATCAGAATAGACCCTTCATCTGTTTTTTAAGTGCAATAAGTTGGTTAGTATATTTAGTTATTTACCATACTTCGTACATCAATTTTATTTTATTTATTTATTTAAACTACTTCGTACATTACTTTGATCATTACTCATAATATCATTGTTTTCATTATTATAAATTTTAAATATAGTGATATATTAGTAAAATATTCATTGTTATTAATCAAACAATATATCACATGATAAAATCAAGTATTTATACATTCGTACAAAGTCACTTCAATACTTAGGGCCTATTCATATTTACTTATTTTCAGTTCAGTTTAGCTCCAATCAGTTCAGTTCAGCTCTAATCAGTTCAGTTCAGCTCAGTTGTTAATTTTTTTGTTTTAGATGTTTTAGCATATTACAACAACGACAATAATAATAATAATAATAATAATAATAATAATAATAATAATAATAATAATAATAATAATAATAATAATAATAATAATAATAACAATAATAATAATAATAAAATAATAATAATAATAATAATTATTATTATTATTATTATTATTATTATTATTATTATTATTATAAATTATATTCGTCGTTCAAAATGGTCACATGTTTTTTTTATAGTTGAATTCATTGACAAAATGAGAGTACTACACAACAGTTACTAGCTTTCATAATCGGTTAGTTCTTCGTCGTCTTCTTCTTCATTAAGTTGCTCCATTACCTCGGCATTCCTCTGAATTGACTCCCATATCTGATCAGTCATTTGGTTTCGTACAATATCCATAGCTGCTTTTCTGTTATCATCGTACATAGTATGATCTTCTGTTGGTCCCATGACTTCAACTTGGTGCGTGAATGGAATCCCTAGTTCATGTAAACGAACAAAATTGTGTAGAGTATAACAAGCAACGATTGACTACAGTAAAATGTTGAAGAATACTTTTTATTTTTATATATATATTTAAAATATAATACACAAAAATTTAATAATTTAAAATATAATAATTTAAAATACAGAGTTATTTTTAAAACACTTTTATATTTTTCACAATCCACTATATATATTATCATTAATTTTCATAAACATTTTCATATATTTTTATGCATTTTAATTTTTCAGTTCAGTTCAGTTCCGCTCCAATCAGTTCAGTTCAGTTCAGTTCAGCCCAATTCAGTAAATATGAACAGGCCCTTAATGTATAGTTCACCCATTATAATATTGCACTTTTAAAAAAACGCAGGTATGAAATACGAAGTATATAGAAGGTGTTTATATTGTTACTTTAAAGGAGATCCTGTCTTTTAATTTTTTTTTTAAATGTAACATATTTCTAGTAAATGTAAAATGTACAGCGTAATTTGGTATATATATATATATATATATATATATATATATATATATATATATATATATATATATATATATATATATATATATATATAATTTTATTTTATTTTATTTTATTTTTTTTGCTAATGAGGTACAAGACCAAGAAGGAAAAAAAGAAAACACAACAAAATTAAAAAAAAAAAAATAAATAATCAACAACCTATCAAGGAGGAACAAAGCGTGGGAAAGCCACACCTTGTACATCCTCACTAATGATCCTACTAAGCTCTGAAGGAGCACTACTGAGAATAAGAAGATTGTCTGATTGAGCCACGCCCCGATTAGCAAGCCAGTCAGCAGCACGGTTACCTTCACGGAACACATGAGCCACCAAGACTTCCCAATCATCCCTACGAAGCAGGTTGTGGCAGTAATTGATCAGGTGAGCACATTCACCGCTTCCTTTGGCAGACGAGTTAATTATTTGCACACAGGATAGATTGTCTAGTTGGACTTGGAGTTTGCTTATTTGCAGATTTCTTGCTAGTTCCAGACCTCGAACCAATGCCATTACCTCAGCTCTAAATGCGGTACAATGCCCATAATTAGCATAAAACCAGATATGATCTGCCCCTGTTGGTTGCGAATAATCGCTCCACCTCCTGCATCGCCTGGGGACCCTTTGGCTGCACCGTCAGTGTTTAGAACAAACCAGCCATCAGGAGGTTTGACCCAAGAAATGTGCTTCTCACTTCTACTCGTACTTGCCTCTTGTTCGCCTCGTAAATCAGTTTCATACATGCTTCTCCACATTTCCTCAAATCGAACTTTTAGGAAGGCTCCAACATCAATTGGAATGTCCTTTCCATTTGCAAACACCCTACTGTTTCTCCATTTCCAGAGCCACCAGATTGTGATGCCAAAGTAAGTCTGCCAACCATTTTCTTCATCTCTTTCATCTTCTTCCAAGTTCGAAGCCAACCAATTTTTCAATTGGCCATGATAGAACGAAGGAAAGTTACTACGCCCTCCAATTCTTCTCCAAACAGACTTGGCAGCAGGGCAATCTCTAATTATATGCATTGTAGATTCATTGGCTTCTCCACAGACAAAACACGAAGGATTATTAGTCAATTTGCGCTTGAACCGATTCAAGTTGCCCATCAACCTATCATGGCAGGTAATCCACATGAAAGCTCTGATTCTTTGATGAACAGGCGCTTTCCAAATTAAATCCCAAACATCTTCATCAAGACTCGAATTTTCTTTCCGAATGATGTGGATGGCTGATTTAATTGAAAATTTACCCTTAGAAGAATTACTCCTGTAAAGAAGATCTTCAACTTCAGGATTTTCATTGACTTCATGAGCTTGTATAAGCTTGAGGGTGTCTCTGTCCAGGAGGTGGTTGAACTTCTCCCATTTCCAACCCGAGCCAGGTTCCCACATTTCATCTACGGTAGCACCCAGAATGTCTTCAGGAATTGGCTGTATAGCTAGCTCAAATAGAGGGGTAGAAGACACCCATCGATGGTCCCAAAAGAGAGTTTTTGTTCCATTCCCAATTGCAACTCGAATGCCTTCACAAAGAAGTTTGGCATTCTCTGAAATACCCTTCCAGACATTTGACATATTTTGTCTTGATTCAAACATGTCTGAGTCACAGCGGCCTTTGCAGTATTTGTCCCGCAAAACACGAGACCATAGAGCATTAGGATTGGTGAGAAGACGCCAACCTAATTTTGCTAAGAAAGCAGCATTGGCTTGACTTGTAGATCTGATTCCAATTCCTCCTTGCGCTCTTGGTTTTTGTAGATTATCCCACGCAATGAGGTGAATTTTCTTGCTATCTTCACTGCCCCCCTAGATAAATCTCCTGGTTTTCCTGTCAATATCATCACACACAGTCTTCGGTATCTTGGCAGATTGCATAGAATAATTTGCAAGAGATGATAGGGTGGATTTGGCTAAGGTAATACGACCAGCCATCGAAAGGTATTTTGTTTTCTAGCCTGAGAGACGCCTATCAATTTTTTCACATAAATGGCTAAAGGTTTCCCTTGTTACTCTACTCGAAATCACTGGCATTCCCAAGTATAAACCAAGGTCAGTAGTAGTTTCCATGCCCAAGGCAGCAACTATATCATGTTGTGCATCTTCTTCCATATTTTTCGAAAAATACACTCGAGATTTAGCAAGGCTGACTTTCTGCCCCGAAGCCTTACAAAATCGATTAAGACAATCCTCAATTACCATTGCTTGCTCGACATTAGCTTCTGCAAATAGAATAATGTCATCCGCAAAGAAAAGGTTGGAGAGCAAAGGTCCATTCCTACTTGCACGGATTGGTTTCCAACGGTTAGCTATAATCGCTTCTTCGATTGTTTGATAAAACCGCTCCATGCACATCACAAAGAGATAAGGTGACAGGGGATCACCTTGTCTAACTCCTCGACTCGGTTTGAACTCATCCGAGGGTTCACCATTCCAAAGGACCTTCATCGAAGCCGAGGTTACACATTCCATTATCACCTCTACAATCAAGTATGGCAGATTCATTTGGAGTAGTGTGTCATGAATAAAACTCCAACGAAGTCTATCATACGCCTTTTTAAAGTCAATTTTCAGTGCCATGAGACCTTTTCCTCCTTTCTTATTTCTCATAGTGTGCACAACTTCTTGTACAATGACAATGTTGTCAGTGACTTGCCGCCCCGAAACAAAACTTCCTTGAGTGTTTGAGATAAGTTGCGGCAGAAGAGGCTTGATTCTGTTGACTAGGACCTTCATGATCATTTTGTAGGCTACATTGCATAACCCGATTGGTCTGAACTGATTTGGAGCTTCAGGATTATCGACCTTGGGCAGCAGCACAATATGAGTCTCGTTGAGATGGTCAGGTAGGCCACGGCCTTCTAGAGCATCGAGCATTGCTTTGTAAACATTGTCTTTGACAAGGTCCCAATTCTTTTGATAGAAAAGGGCTTGAAAGCCATCTGGGCCTAGTGCTTTCAATGAGCCCATATGTTTTACCACTTCATCAATTTCGATAGTGGTATAAGGTCTTGAGATTGCAGCCCAAGTTGAAGCAGGAAGTTGGGGGAAGACATCATTGGGGATTTCGAAAGGCTCATCCTCCCCTTCTTCCGTGAATAATTTAGAAAAGTAATTCACAACTTTTCCTTTGAACAAAGTCGAGTCATGTACCCAATTTCCTTGGTCATCTTTCAAAGCAACAATTTTGTTCTTCCAACGCCGAGTAATTGTGCTAAGATGGAAGAAGGTTGTGTTACGATCACCATTCTTTAACCAATCGACCCTTGCCTTTTGGTACCAATACAACTCTTCTTCATCAAGCACTTCATCAAGTTCCCTTCGAAGTGATGCCTCTAATTTGATAAGTCCACGATGAGGATTACAAGATAAGGAACGTTGCACTCCTTCAATTCGAGCAAGCAATGAACGCCTCTTACGAAAAATGTTGTGATAAACATCTTTGTTCCATTGTTGTAAATCTGTGGCTAGTTTTGACAAATCAGGGATTAAAGCAGAGGATTTGTCCCATTTTTCCAAAATAAAATCCTGGGAATTGCTCATGATTTAGCCAAGTTGCCTGAAATCTGAATGGCTTATTCATTTGTTGCAAGGGGGCGAAGCCATTAGGACTTATAAATAAAGGGCAGTGATCTGAAGAGATTGCTGGCAAATGCCGCACCTTAGCAGTCCCAAACATTAGGGCCCAATCTGAGTTGCACAAGGCTCGATCCAATCTAGCAGATTTTCTGGTTTCGGGAGTTAACCCTCTAGCCCATGTGTGAGAGGGTCCAGCAAATTCCACTTCTAAGAGCTCCATGTCATTGATCCAATCATTGAATTTTGCTGCTCTTTTATTTGTTTCGGCACATGATTTGTTTCTTTCACTAGGAAATCTCGTATCATTGAAATCTCCAGCGATAATTTCAATAGGTGAGCACATTCACCGCTTCCTTTGGCAGACGAGTTAATTATTTGCACACAGGATAGATTGTCTAGTTGGACTTGGAGTTTGCTTATTTGCAGATTTCTTGTTAGTTCCAGACCTCGAACCAATGCCATTACCTCAGCTCTAAATGCGGTACAACGCCCATAATTAGCAGAAAACCCATATATGAACTGCCCCTGTTGGTTGCCTGGAACAGGGACTGATTGTTCCAATAATTTCGATTTTTGATTAAAAACCGGATTATTCACGGGATCGCCATCAGCCATAGGAGTATCATCAGAATTATTCTGTTGATTTCCTATACTAAGATGATTAATTTTTCTTTTGGATTTTTTGTTTGAGCGGAAAAGTAAATCCTGTTCCTCAGCGGAGGTTACAGGTGGTGGGAATGGGTTTCCTTTTGTAGCAGCATGGTTGAGAGCTTTTTCCAGGAAAGCGTTGAGAGTATTTTTCTCCATCTCACTTTAACTAGGTAGTAATGCGGAACGAGTACATTTATATGAGTTCCTTTCCACGAATTATTATTACTTTGACAGAAATTAATTTAATTTGTTAAAATCCCGTGCTATCATTCCTTACAACAAAATTTTAAGGTTTGTGTTGAAAAAATAAAAATGTCATCGTATAAAAAAAAAACATATGTGGGTTTAATAATTTATTCATATATAAAAAAAAGATATAAGGGCTTCTGATTGACTGAATTGAACTGAACTGAACTTATTAGAGCTGAGCTGAACTGAACTGATCTACATTAAATATTTTATGAGATAAGGAAATTAAGGGTCCGTTCACATTTACTTAATTTCAGTTCAATTCAATTCAGCTCTAATCAGTTCGGTTCAGTTCAACTCCTAATTTCTCTCTCTCATAAAATATTAAGTTCAGTTCAGCTTCAATCAGTTCAGTTCAGTTAAGCTCAGTTAAGTAAATGTGAACAGGCCCTAAGATAAAAACTAAACTGAACTGAAAATAAGATAAAGAGAACATGCCCTGAAAAGTGAAGAATAATAATAAAAGTAATGTTGTATGTGGTTTAAAAAACAAAAAATAAGGTAATGCTATATGTAGCCTTAAGAATTGTATATAAGCATTAAATACACTTTAGCCGTAAATAACTACAAAAATTTGGCTTTTTAGCGACAGGTGAACCTCTCTAAATTCTAAAAATCCGTCGCTGGACATACCTAGCTACGGATCTATCGACAGAATCACTCTGTTGGTAAAATCTTGTCGCTAAATGGTTTAGAGATGAGCAAAAATTATGTTGCTAAATTTAGCAACGGCGAAAAAAAAATCCTCGATCCATTTACCACTTCGAAACCTCACTCGAGTCAACTCGGCTCAGCTTTCCATGTAAGACTCCTTAAATGCAATTAGTAAGAGTCAAATCTGTGACCTCAAAGTTACATGGTGAAATTCTTACCAATTATACCAAATACTATTCGTTTACTTCTACGCACATAATTGATTATAAGTGAAAGAAAAATCTGTCTCTATTACATATTTCGTCTTCAAAGTAATATTTTACATAATTCGATTCTAAAATATTATATCAACAACGGAATTAAAAATCCGTCGCTCATTTTAGTAACAGAAAAATTCGTCGCTCATATTAGCAACAGAATTAATAATTCGTCGCTAAATCTAACAACAGGAAAAAACCGCCCTTAAATTAAAGACGGATTTTAAATTCCGTTTCTAATTTAGAGACAGGTATTTAATTTCGTCTCAAATTTAAAGACGGATTTTTTAATTCAGTCTCTAATTTAGAAACGGATTGAAATCCGTCTCTAATATTCCGTTGCTATATACAGCCTTAAGCATTAAATACACTTTGGGGTTGTTCGGTCTAAGAGGGGGATGATTTAGGGTTGTTTGAGGTGCGTGTGGATGGTTTATGGGTGGTCGACTTGAGAGGGGGTGGTTACGGGCTAAGAGGTGGTGATTTTGTGGTTGTTCGAGCTAAGAGGGGTGGTTTTAGGGTTGTTAGGGGTACGTGTGGGTGGTTTCTAGGTCATTCAGGGCAAGGGAGGGTGGTTATAGGGTGTGAGATTGGTGGTTTCAGGGTGGTTGCTGGGTGATATTTGCGGGGTGGGTGTTGTTGTTGGTGGTGGTCAATTTATTATTTACCTTCACTTTCTCTAGAATTAGTTATAAACACCTGCGTGTATTGTACACTCAATTAAGGGTCTGTTCACATTTACTCAACTGAATTGAAATGAATATTTTAAGAGATAAGAAAATTAGGAGCTGAACTGAAATGAACTGATTGGAGCTGAACTAACTGAAATGAAATTAAGATGAAATGAACATGCCCTAACACAAGGTTTGTTTATGCTCTTCATTTGATAATCTCTCTGCTTTCTCTTTCTTACTCTTAATTATCTATTTTTTGATTCATTAATCAACTAATATGTAATTTTGTCTTAAAATTCGTGTCTGGATGAAAATTTCAACTAATACTTAACGGAGAAGGTATAATAAATTTAAAAACTCATAACTAATACGGAGTATTCGTGTATACAAAATACGGAGTATTAGTGTAACTAATACGGAATACTTACTTTTTAAATATCTTTATTTCAAACAAAATTAGATACCAGTGATTCAACCGAAACCTTAAATTTCAATTCATTTATCATTGACTTCATTGTCCTTTTACAACATCCAAAAAAAAAAAAAAAAAAAAAAAAAAAAAAAAAGGAAAAAAGGCATATTGATATATTAATGTCCTTTCCTTCCTCCATTCCTCTGATTCCTCTTCCTAGTTTGTTGGTTTCTTTAGATTTCTTTCATTTTCTCTCTCTTCTCTTAGTGAGAGAAAGTGGGTGGGTCCAGCAGATCCAATGTTACAAGTTTTCTTTCTCTTCATCTTCTCAATCCAATGAAAATCCTTCTTTTTTTTCTTCAATTTTCTTCATTTTTAAGAAATACCCACTTCATAATTTAACCTCTTCTAGTCTTCTCAAGATTTTTGGTTGTTTTTGTTTGAAGGGTTAAGAAGATTTTTGATACTCTGTCTCAATTTCAGGTAAATATTGCTCTAAATTTTCTCTCTCTTTGAAATTTTACTCATGGGGTTTTTCTCAAACACTAATCTGTATAATTACAATCTTTTTTGCTGTTTAATTTTTAATTTTAAAATGTTTTTTTTCTTTTTGGCTATGAATTTATAATCTGGGTTTTCAAAATCATATCAAAATTTTAGCTGTGAATATCACTTTCTCTCTCTAACTTTCTCTCACTACTGTCAGAAAAAAAAAAAACAATGTGGGGATTGAGATTTGATGGTCTAAGAATCTGTTGAAAAGTGAGTACAAAAGAATTTCATGTTACTTTTTTTTTTGTCCTTTTTTTTCTTTTCTAGATTTTAAAGCATTTTTATAAAACTAAAAAGCTTCAAAGATTAATTTTTTTTTTTCTGGGTAAAAAATTGATCTGTGTTCTAAGCTCAATCTGGTAATTTTGTAATAATCCTTGATTTTCTGTGTTATAGTTTCTGCCATTGATGTATTTTTTTTTTTTTGAAAGAATCTGCCATTGATGTATTCAAATAGTGTAATTCAGTAATTCTGTAGTTTGTTTTATTGATTTTTTCATTTCAGCCAAATTACAGTTTTGACCTTGGTTTTTTATTTTTTTAAATAAAAATAAAACTGAGATGCTAATTTAGAATTATTAGTTCTAGTATGAGTTAATGAGTGTTAATCTATATTTAGAAAATGTTCTTGTAAGCTAATAATTTGGTAGCTTAAGAAGCTATAATTTCATAATACTTCCGTCTAGATTTAGTTGTCACATTATTACTTCAAAATACGCTGTCAATGCGACAACTAATTTTGGACAAAGGGAGTATTAACTTAACTAAGAAGAGGAAATTGATATGTGTCACACTTTTCATGTACATGTTCATACAAAAGTTGTGGGTGTTGTTGAAGATAATTAAATCTTGTGTGATATTTTAAATTTCAAAAATGAAGCTTGATTTGTTTTACTTTAAATTATTTGTTTATAATTACCACTAACTTTCTGTTAGTTTGTTTCTAGATGAATTTGATTCATTGACACTTAACACAGTTGCACATTGTTGTGAGCAGGGCAAATAATGCAGTGCCAAAGCTACTTACCTGTGTATAATTCACAGTACGATCTCAATGTCGATGTAAATGGTGGTGCGACGCCCCTGATTAGTGGCAATGGGACCTTTCGAAGTGGGCATTACAACGATTTTGTGCCACTTTCGCCGGTTCCACCACCAGGGCAGCTTGCTTATAAGGAAATGTTGCGCCGGACAATGGTCCTACATGAGGTTGCATTTAAGGATCAGGTACCGTAGAACCTTACTCAGGGCGGTTCAATCTCATACAGTAATAGTCATATAGAATTTGGGGTCTATGATGTTCTGTTCATTGAATTTTCATCACAAGCTTTTTATTATTTTATCATATTTTGAAGTTGAATTGTGGAGTATAGAGTATCAATCAATCAAAGCCTTAATCCCACAAGTGGGGTCGGTTATATGAACCAAATTTGATTATCATCGACGAAGGTGGAGTATAGAGTGTAGACTTGATGATTTATAAACTTTCATTTAGTCAGTACTTGTATAGAATTTGTGTTATCATTACAAGGTGTTATTTTTGTAAAAATCAGTTTGGCTATCTTTTCTTGCTACCAATTTACCATATGTTATTGAATCTCATTGACTTCAATTTGTTATTTTGTCTATGCTTAAGGGTGAACGGCCTGAATGGTATTAACGTCTACTATGTATGGTGTTGTGCATTTGCCCTGGATGCTTAGTTCCTACTTTTAAGCGCTAGTAATGTTGTCAATTGTTTGGGAAGCAAGAAATTTGTTTTGCATTGTTTCATGATCTTCGCCTTTTTCAACTCCCTCCTAAATAAAATAAGGACCACTATCATATCATTTGAGGACTGATAAGCACTCTAAAAAGTTTGGATAGGATCTCAAAATTGACCTTTTACTTTAGAAGTCATTTCTTGCATGAATGCGGTTGAAATGTAGTATAGTCCAACTATCTATATATATATACCTTCTTGTTTTAGTTGTAGTTGACCGTACCAATGACAAAAAATGAGCTATTGATTCACTCCCTAATTTTTTTTTGCTTTCAGGTTCAAGAATTGCATCGGCTTTATAGAAGACAGAAGGAATTGATGGATGAAGTAAAAAATAATGAAATGTATATGAGCCATTTACAAATAGAGGTCCAAAGGTCAAGTTCATCATCGGCAAAGATCTCATCTAGATGTGGTCAAAATACTACTCTTTACAGTGTTCCATTCATTAATTCTCAGTATACACCATATTCCACAGGTAGAGATAACAATCCGGCATCTCTCAGTTTTTTGAATGAACCAAAACCACCTGTAAGTCCCGTTGCTTCACAGACTGGTGGCACTTTCAAAAGTCTAGACTTTGCAGAATCCAAGTGCAAGAAAGTTAAAGGAAAGCTTTTAGACCTTGAGCTTCCGGCTGAGATGTACATTGACAGTGATGACGAGAGATCTATAGAAGATATGGAATTCTCAAAGGCTCCTACTCCTACCACTCTGCCTTCAAATAAAAGGTTCAAGGTAGTGGTTGAGACTTCTGCAATGGCTTCCACTGCAAAGAGATCATTGGGTCCTGTTTTGCAAGGAGAGCATCTCAGTCCTTGCTCAATTACAGGGAGCAAAATTACTTTGGCCGACTTAAATGAACCTCTGGCGACATCTTGTTTGGAAGAGAGTGGTGGGGACAAAGGAATTAGCTCTTTCTTGGAAATCTCGGAAATTAATCATGATCTGTCTAATATCGGGAATACTATATCAGGTGGTATTGCTGATAATGTGACAAGGAAACCTCTTGCTCAATCTGACAAGGGTATATCTGAGGTGGGTTTTGCTACATCTGGGAGAAAGCCTTCCTACTGTTTGGGGAAGAATCCTCTTGTTGTTCAAGCACTTCCCTCTTTTGACAACCAACTAACCAGCAGTAAAGGTGCTAGAAACTGTGGCAGACGGAAAGGGCTTATTAATAATAAGGTCGATGCTAGTGTACCGTGTAGTCCAAATTTTAGGGTAGCTAGGTCCTTAAGAAGCAGCTGTTCTGACTTCAAGTCCAAAGAATCAGTGGTTTGCACGTCATCCAAAACTTCTGATTCAAATGGCTTTGATTTGAACTCTGATGTGATGGAAAATTCAGAATTTACACCATCTGATGATACATCAAATAGCGGATTTTCCACTGAAGCTGAAACTGTGAAAAGGAGCAAGATATGCAGAATGATTGATATCAACTTGCCATGTGATGAAGAGCCAGTTATTCAAGATGATAAAACCGTACATGATCATGAGAACTCAGGTCGGTTGAAATTGAATTTTTGTATGAATGATGACAGTTTACCGCCTAAGTCACCCTCTTTGGAAAAAACTCAGTTAGAAATTGATTTGGAGGCTCCTATTAGCCCAGAAGTAAAGGAGTGCTCCCCACCTAGGGGAGACTCTGAAGATAATCAGTCAGAAGAGGGTAGTGACCGCTTTATGGAACTTGCAAAGATTGCAGCTGATGCCATTGTATCAATTTCTTCGTCTAATTCTCTATCTTACCAAGAGGATTTGGACTTGCAAAAATGTGAATCGTCTGTAAGTGGAAATCTAGAATGGTTTGCTGGGTTAATCAACTCCCTTTCCTCCGACCTAGAGAATGATTTCGACACAATTAACTGCAAGGATACTTGTAGTATTGATGATTTTGAGGCAATGACATTGGAACTCCCTGAATTGAAATCGGAAGACTTTTTGTGTAAAAACAATGTCCAAATCTCGAATGAGACTTGCTCGACGGTGTTGCCTTGCCAGACAAGAAGGGGTAGAACAAAAAGATCAAAGAGGAAGGACTTCCAAAGGGAAGTTCTGCCTTCTCTTGTTTCTCTATCAAGGTATGAGGTTACTGAGGATATCATGATGATAGAAGGGCTAATGGAAGCAGCAGGTACCCCTTGGAGTCTAAGTAAGACAAGGAGAGCTTGTAGAACGGGAAGAAAACCTCGGGTGGCCAAGCAGCAGACTTTTGATGATAAAGTTCAAGAACTGAGTGCTCTTATCAGCTGGGGTAAGGTCAACAGGCGGCCTAGAGGACGAAGAAGTCCTGCTAGTCCTACTACTATATCAAAATGGCTCGGGCATGATTTATGACAGGATTATTATAACAGAAGTATGCAGTTTCCATTACAAAAGTCATGTATTTACAAACTTATTGATTGAATGGCCCTCTCTTTTATTGTTAACTTAGGATCATGATTTAGGGCAGGATATAGAGCTTTGATATTATTTCCATGTCTGAATAATAGATGTGGTGCTTTAGTCTATTGTCACTTGTAACGCTGACTGTCGAATTACGCCTATTTGTGACGTAAATTTGAGAAAGCTAGTGAAGAGAGGCTGTTCTGTATATCTTGAAATTGGAAAAATAGATCAAAATTTCTTTTGGTATTTAACAATGATTGATAAGATTACTAGTACTGCAGCACATAACCTTTTGTTTTCTCTTGGTGAGACTTTCTGTGATACTGCCAAAGGTATGAATAAAAGCAATAAGATAAATGTGCAAATTTTGGAAAGGGAAAGAAAGGGACAGCTTCTGAGACAATGTATAAGAGGAGTGCCAATACTTTATAAAAGCCAAAATAATTCAATTAGTTGTCTATTTAATAATTAATCTTGAAATGGTTTTAGTGGTAATGAGTCTGATGAATACCAATGCAAATACGACTGAAGTAGGACCAATAAATAAAATATCAAAAAATATCTTGATAGGATTGAGGTGTTAAGTTGATTATAAGTTAAACTTATAGGAGATTATTATACACCCCTTGTTGTTTTGTCATCAATATAGAATACATAATGGAAAATGATGTAGACAAAGTTTGTTCTTGTCTTAGATACCACAACACAACTTGATAAGTATAACAGATTAATTTAGTTGACATCCACATATCGTCTTTGTAATTCATGCTCTTAAACATGTTTCTTTTCAAGTCTGATCTTTAAACGAATAACTTTGTTGAGTTTAGTTCAAAGTAGAAAAGTGCAAAGACCACAAAACCGTGTTTGAAACTTTGAAAGTATCCTGTTGTACGAAAATGTAAATAATTTCCGCTAAATTTTTTACTCTCGAAAGTATTAAAGTAAGACCGATTGAGTTAGAAATCAATTTTTTTTTTTTTTTTTTTTTAAAAAAAAGAAAAAAAAGAAATCAATTTCTTCTACTTTCTATTACAAGAAATCTCTAAGGTCTTTTATTTGTGATTTCAATAGAAATGATTGGAAAAGTTATAAATTCCAAGAATATGTCACTAATTGCTAATATTCTCTACATATTATCCATATATATATATATATATATATATATATATATATATATATATATATATATATATATATATATAGGGGAGGGATCCGGTGAGAATAGGTCCATATGTGAGAATTCATACTTATATGAGAACTGATTTAAAATTTAGAACATGTGAATTAAAATTTTGAACATATGAGTAATAATTTAGAACATTTGTGTGAGTAATATGTTTAGAACATCTGATTTAAGAATTAGAACAAGTGATTAAAAATTTATAAAATTTGCTTTATGAAATTTTAAACATATGAGTAAAATTTAGACATATGATTTAAGATTATGAACATGTGAATAAAAATTTAGAACAAACTGATATAGAATATAGAAAGTGTGAGTAAATAATTTAGAACATACGAGTAAAAAAATAGAACATACAATTTAAAATCTGGAACATATAATTAAAAATCTTAAAACACACGTTTTAAAATTTAGAACATACAAGTTAATTTTGGAACAAGTTATTTAAAATTTATGACATCGAACTTAACTAATTTATGGTTTAGAACATGTGAGTACTAAATTAGAACATTTAATTTAATTTAGAATACCTAAGGAAAAGTTTAGAACATCAAATTTAAAATTTAGAACATGCGAGTAAAAATTTAGAACATAAAAAGTGTTCTCACATAAGAAAAATTCTCATATAAGAAAATTTCTCACGAGAGCCTTTCCCTACAACGAATTGCTAATTCAATTAGCGGTTTCATTTATTTTGTTTCGTGTACCTGAATTTCAAGTAAGTAAGTAAACCGCTAATTCAATTAGCGGTTTTACTTTAAAAAAAAATATAAATATAAATTAATTTTTATGGTGAGATAGACGGTATGTACGGAATATTTACAAAAACTAACAAAATCTTGGAATTTACTACGTATATCTTTTCTAACAATATTAATCTCAATTTTTACGTGTCCACATCAACAAATTATTAGTGCCATGAAACCCTTTCATGGCAAGTTAGCAACACCTTTGAAATGGATTCATTCTTTCAGACTTTCAAATTCATCTTTATCACTCAAAAATTGCTCAAGTTCATCTCGAATTCTGGAAAAACTCTCAAACCCTTCTCAAATGAAGCAAATTCTCGCCCAAATTATCATTCAGAATCAACATTTGGACCAATTTTATCTTATGAAGTTCATTGATATTTGTGCTACTTCAAATGGGTTCACTTCCTCTGCTCTTATTTTCTCTCATTTTCATGAATTTTTCGACTCTTTTGTTTGTAATTCAGTCCTTAGAACTTATACCCATTTAAAGAAACATTGGCATTCAATTTTTGTGTATGTACAAATGCATAAACATGGTGTATCCCCTGATTTATTGACTTTTCCTGCTGTAATTAAATCAACTGCTAATTTGGGTCGTCGTAGATTAGGGAAATCATTGCATTGTTGCGTAATTAAGATGGGTTTTGGTTCAGATTTGTTTGCAAATACTGCACTTGTTCATATGTATTGTTCTTGTACTTGTTCATCGATTGATGATGCCCGTAGAGTGTTTGATGAAATGCCTGAGAGAAATTCTGTTTCTTGGAACGCGTTGATTACTGGTTATGTACATGGAAGGCGGTTTTTAGAGGCGTTTGATGTGTTTAGGGACATGATGAGGGATGGGGTAGAGTTAAGGGAGGTGACTATGGTGGGGCTATTATCGGCTTGTGCTAACTTAGGAGCTCTGGATCATGGGAGGTGGGTTCATGACTATATAAGGCGAAATGGGTTGGCGTTGAATGTATATGTTGGCACTGCTCTTATTGATATGTATGCAAAATGTGGGAATCTTGAGGAAGGTTGTAAGGTTTTTAAGGCAATGAAGATTAAAAATGTGTGCACTTGGAATGTTTTGATTTCAGCATACTCAATGAATGGACGAGGAGAGGATGCTTTGACGGCGTTTTATAGCATGGTTTTTGATGACTATAAGCCTGATGATGTTACATTTTTGGCTGTTTTATCGGCTTGTTTTCATGAAGGTCTTGTTGGTGAGGCCAGGTCTCATTTTAGAAGTATGAAAGAGGTGTTTGGAGTGGAACCAAAGATGGAGCATTATGGTTGTATGATTGATCTGCTCAGCCGAGGTGACTTAATTGATGAAGCCATGGAACTAATTAGGACCATGCCCTTGATTCCAGACCCGACCATTTGGAGAGCATTGCTTCGTGCCTTTCAAGTTCATGAAAATGTCCATTTGGTTGAACTTGTAATTCTGAAACTCGTTGAACTAGAACCACAGAATGGAGATAACTTTTTCTTACTGTCAAATTTATATATCCAACAGCAAAGATGGGCAGAAGTTGAGGTAGTGAGGGAAATGATTAAGGATAGAGGTATCCAGAATCTTCCTGGCTACAGTTCAGTTGTTATCAACAGTGAAATATTTGAATTCGTTGCATCATATGATATTAAACCTGGACTTGAGGAGATACATAAACTTTTGGCATGTATGGCCGAGAATCCAAGACTATCAAGCTGTGTTACTGATAGTGAAATGTTGTAGCATGATCTTGTTGAAGAGAACATTTTTTGGTTGCCTCTTCTCCTTTTGTAAATCAGTTATTACCTAAAATTAACCTTCATAAGATTTTTGCCAAAGTTAACCTATCTCTGTGCTCCGGGATAGGCTGGAGCTTGGTAATTGGTATCTCACCTGAAAGCCGAAGCCAAGAAGACATAAATGACTCAGGCTTACCTCTCATGAAAATTTTAAAGTTCATTATCAGATTGCTCTGGTAATGCCTGAACCCCTTCAATTAAAAATGCTAACTGAGCTACAATGTCACTATGATTATGTCTTGTTAATTTGTGGACTGCTTGTCCAATTTTTCTTCTGAACAGGTAACTATGTGTCACAAACTGACGACCTCAGTATTTTTTATGCTTTTTTAAGAGGCTATTTTAAAGTTTTGATAATATACCAATTACATTAAATGGATTATAGGAAGCTGCTGCATGAAAATCAATGGAGCAGCACTCCTTATCAGATTAAATTCAATTTTACTGAGATGGACAACAAAACTAGCTGGAAGCCTGGAATATGATTCAACAAATTCCATGAACTCATATTGGAGTTCATCCACTTCCAAAGCTTTTGCAACAAGGTAAGTGGGATTTGTAATCCCTTGCTTCTTCTCTTCGATTACTGTTTTGGAAGTACTTTTTCCTTGGTGAAACTTTCAACTTTAATGTAGTTTTTTTTGCTATTCATACGTTTACACGTCTGTGGCAGACCTGCTGATTATTATGTGGGAAAATAGTATTGTAAAAAACAAAAAGGAGAAAAGGAAAACTCTATTATGGAACATTATGCATATGGTCATCTATGGTGACAATAAGCTGTATTCTGATCAACTGTGCCTAAAATTGTCAAAAAATAATAACCTTTTTATCTTTTGGTAAAAGTAAATCAATATTCTTTTTTGCTCAAAATAATTTCTCTTTTACTTATTTTAGATCATAACTAACCAAAAAGAAAAAAATTAACCTTGATTTCCCCACTATCCTGCTCCTAAAGTTATTACAATTATGACATCTGCTGGCATGTAGTTCAGTTCTTATTTTGGAATGTGCTGTTGCTATGCATGATAGGTTTACAACAAAGCTGAGTATCTTTTTTGCAGCATAGTGACTGTTGCACCTATGGCTGAGACTGAGAGGACCCTTTTCTATTCCCGGGTGTTGGAATCATTGTTAAGTCATCATGAGGCTGTGTTTTGGGGAGCATATATACTGAATCTGAACGAGTATGTAAAATTCATATTTTCATGTTACAGCTGAAAATAATTAAACAAATAATCTGAATATATCCCTGACAGTTAAGCAACTAATAGGGGTGATATGTGAGCCCTTAGGCCTTAATCCAAATCTGACTAAGATTTGCAAGGGTAAGGCTATTTCACCCCCTGTTAGTTACTTAACTAGCTAGGCAAATATAATTTTTCATATTTAAAATGGAAAACACTTGTGTCTTGTTGGTACAGCCTTTTGAAGGCTTTCCCGACATGGCATAATTTTGCCGGTTTCTCTACTAATAAACATTCAAAAAACTGCATACAGGGCAGTACTTTGTGTGACCACTATCATCAATACACAAAAAGCAAAATATGCCAACCTCAAATCTTTCACTGGAACAGTGGAATGTTGTTCTTTGTAAATATTACTGCATATTACTTTGACATTGATTTGTTGAGCTGGCTGAAGCAGAGTATTGCTTTATACTTCAAATGTATGTGCTCCAAGTTGAGTGAAATGAGGACTCTGACGAGCTACTTGAAGCAGTTCAAAATCATCATAAACATCACGATACACCTCCAAATTAGCCTCCGCGTTCATCAGAGCTGATACACATAGCTCTTTCCTCCATTCTTCCAGGCGTGGAAATCCCACTTTATCCGCATACAGGTCACAGTACTGCAGCAAAAGGCATAATTAAAGGTAATTGACAGCAGAAAAACTATTGGACTTTCTTATGGTACTTGAAACACTGAAGAATCTGTAAAGTGCTGCAATTTAATGCATTTGATTGATGTTCATGTAAAAGAAAATTTAGTTAGACAACATGTCCGTTTACCTCAAAATTGGCAATATCATGAGTGTTATGCTTTGGGATGGCAGCAGCTTCCCTGGACTGATAGAAATCTTTGATTTCCTTCATCATTTCTTCCCAAGATGGCAATTGTTTTTTCCCTGACAGCAGCTGAGCAATCCATTTTGCTTGTGACTCGAAGAAAGGAAACCCTATGATCTATTAATTCAATTAACGAAACCCATCATGATATAGAAATATGTTGTCACACTAGCAGGACTATAAATTTCAAACTATGACACAGAGTTGTACAAGGCCAAATGATTTGTTAATGTTATTGCAGGAGATCTGAAGATATTAATTAATACCTTCCTAGGTATTCCAACAAATGATAGAGAAGGAGCAAGCGAAGGAGGGAACGTATGCTCGTATAAAGGTCCAACGCGATCATCATCCACCTCAATGATTCCTTTGGTGTCAAGAAATGGAAATGTATATGAATACCTACAGTAAATAGTAAGTCTCTTCACGGTTAATCTTAATCATCAATCATGTTTCTTTATTAGCAAAAGAAAAGTTGTAGTAGTTGCATGAAATTATGGGTAAACTTTCTTTTGCTTACAACTGTACCTAACTTTCCGACTTTCTTCAGACATCATTTTCATAACAACATTCTGAAAACTTGAAGAACTGTATATTATTATTTGCAATACTTCCTGCTTAAGAAACTTGCATGTCACCATGATCCAAAAAAGTTGGTCCCATTATGTTGTTATTGTGATGATTTACAATACTATTGTTGGAATAACTTATAATACAAGATGCATGCTTACATAGAGTGCTCAATCTTTGACTTCCCGTACCAATTAGGTAATCATCAAGCCTTTGCACACTTTTGGGACAAGGATGGCACCTTGAGGAGTCTAAGCTAGTAACACATACACTTGGGTGTTTGGTGTACTCAGGTGACTATATATATTTACTCCAATTTTTAATTATTATTGTTTGTTTTACTAGTACTCCAAGTCTCCAAATTACTCGTGTTTGTCTAGCTTGACTAGCTGTACAATTGATGTAATATTACTCGTAAAGAAATTTATAAAAATTTTAAATTGATATCTTCTAGTCTATATGTTAAAACATCTAAATTAATAGTGACTCAACAATATATTCTTTGATGTATACTTGTTTAGCAATTTTATCGTGGTAATATAAAATACTCGTTGATGTGATTTTTTTTTTAAAATTTTTTTATAATAGGTTAGTGACCTACTCCATGAATTATCATAATAACATAAGTAAGGTTTGTTCTCTTCAGCTTATTTTCAGTTTAGTTTAACTCAGCTAAGCTCCAATAACTTCAGTTCAGTTCAGTTAAGTTTTTATCTATCTATATCTATATATATATATATATCGCCTTGCTATTGTAAAAAAATAAACAATAAAAAAAATTCATACTCGTAATAATTAATGACTTAAAAAGGATAACAAAAAAATGGAATTGATTTATTACCCGGTGCAATATATGATAGTATCGGCAGTGATGCAAGAACCATCCTCAAACAACACTCTTCCATCTTCTTCAAGACAGTCAATCTGCAGTATAATTTACCAAAAGTTTAAATGTTATGTTTTAATTTAGATTGGTGGTTGAAACTTGAGGCTAGGACGGAATCTGATCGTCTATATTTTAAGGTCATTAATTCATTACTTATTAGATTTACCAAAAGTTTAAACATTATGTTTTAATTCATATTGATGAATGAGACTTGAGACTAGGACGGAATCTGATCATCTATATTTTAAGGTCATTAGTTCATTAATTATTAGATGTGTGGAACGTGGACATAAATAAAATATGTAATTTGAATCCGTATGTTGATTTGTATTTTATTTTTCGATGGCGTGGCATGGAAAACAAATCAATTGATTATTTTGTGTGTCAATTTTACCTTTGGGCAAAGATGCAGGTTTTTATGGTTGGCAAATACTTTGGAGAAACCTTCAGAGATTGGGGATTTGGCACTGAGATAGATTTCCTTTGCTACTCCCACCAATTCCATTGATAGTTCTTGTCCACTCATTGAACTTCCTACAATCACCACTACCTGCAACATGTATAGATAATTATATGAGCATTTAGTTTCGTGATTCGTAATTCGAATAAAATATTACGCATCAATTGACTTAGAATTGACTATCTTGAGGAAAATTAATAGTCAAAGTTTGCTTCAAAGCTCAAAAATGTGATGTTTAGAGATCTACAATGCTGAAATGGTATTATTTTTTAGAGAAGAATATCCTAACTTCTTATTTATCATTCCTTTTATTAAAAAAATGATATGGATGTAGTTACCTCATCGCGAAATGGATCTGGTATCCGATAAATATGGCTATGCATTTGTCTTCTTTTCCAAGAGTTCATACCTTCAAAAGAATGCATGCAAAAGAGAAGCAACAAAAACATAATGAGTGATGAAAGTGAGTTTATTACTAGAATTGTCTTCCTGCATGCTTAACGTACACTTCTATTATGTACTTTTAACTCTTTTTTTAAGCCATGTGTTATTATGTGAAATAAATGAAGTGTATGATCAAAGTATACCTTTAATTATAGGCAACCTTGGATGAGAATAGTGGCCACTAGCAACAACCACCGCGTCAAACACTTCTTCCACCAATTTTTCACTCTTCTTCTCCTTAGATTTCACCATCCATTTCAACTCCTTGGCAACCTCGGCGAACTCGGCCATACCGACATACTCAACCCTAGTGTTAAACCTTATCATGCCCCTCAACCCAAAATATTCACAAAAATCATTAAGGTACAATAGAACTTCCCTATGGCTAGGAAATCTCCTCATGTCCCTCCCTTTCTTCTCTACAAACGGGAAGTCGGTATACCCCATGATCTCCCTAGGAGATGCTAACCTTAAGGATTCATACATACTACTATGAACCTTAAGGAACTTATTTGCTTTCCCTAAGGGATCTTCTCCCTCGACTTTTGGTTCATAGAGCCATTGCCCTCCTATGTCATGGTTTTGCTCAATGACTACCACATTGTGACCTTCTTTCATGAGCTCTCGGGCTGCCACGAGGCCGGATGGTCCGGCTCCGATGACACATACACTCTTGGATTGGTAACTTTCTACAACCATTGTGGCTTAACTTGTTAGCTTAGTTTTGGTTTGGTGAAGAAAGGATGTTTAATCTCAAAGTGATAGAAAATGAATTTGGTGAATATTGTTGTTGGAAATGGGTTTATATTAAGTTGCGGATCCACATTGACCGATATGGGCCCACATGCACCCACTTAGCTTAAAAAAAATAAAATAAAATAAAAAATTGAAGAGTAAAAAAAAATGCTTATAATCTGACTAGTAATAAAAAAAAAAGAACTTAATTAAGAAGCCAAGAAAATTTAAGGTTAATCCTAGCAAAAATTCAGCCTCCTAGGTAATTACAACTTACAGTAATTAAAAATAGGAGTAAAATATTTAATACCCAATAACCCAACTCCTTTGTCTCTTAAGTATGACCTTTTTTTTCTAATTTTTTTTTATTTGATTGTTAAGACTTTTTGACTTTCACTTATTGCCAAAGCCCAAAAGCATTTCAATTCCTCATTTCTTTCGGTTTTTTCAGGTAAGATTTGAACAGTAATTTCAGTTTTTATTTATATATTATTATGAGTTAAACAAAAAAACAAAGAGAGTACGTTATATAAAGTAAAAGGCAAAAGCTAATGAGCGCCCCCGGGGCGTTAGATAAGAGAATTAAAGTACAAATATTAAAGTAAAATTAACATTAATTACACCGAACGATGCGTGATTTTGTCATGAATTCCTAACTTAATACCATTTTAACCAATATAATTTATCCTTATTTAACGCCCTGGGGCGCTCGTTAGCAAGATCGAAAATAAAAAGCCTTAAAATATGTAACATGTGGTAGCAGCTCTCTGGTGCCCTGATGATAAATGACCTAGATGTCGATCTAAACTTCTAAAGCAATAACATTGTAACTTACATGGTCAATTATTGGAATTCTTTAATAAAGTGTTTCTTTATTTATTATATTTTTTTTTCGGGGGGGGGGGGGGGGGGGGAGGGGGGATTTGTTTAGGGTTATTATTACCTATTTTTGTACTTTCAACCGATGAGTAATTCATATTTTTTCTTGGAATAAGAATGAAGGGTTAAGCTCAAATATGAAAATAAGAAATTAAATAACCGAAAATGACCAAAATACTCTATGTTGTATAGTGCTTATACAACACGGCTATGTACCAAAATTGACTCTCAAACAAGCTTTCAGTAAATAAATAAGTAATGAATTTTCCTTTAAAACAAATGCTCTTCTAATTACAAATTGGCGATATGTTTGTTGGTGGTGCTTTGAATTATTTTCCCCAAGGCCGCCTAAACAATACATTTTATTTACCATGGTTGACTAATAAAATTTTCATTAATGTTATCTTGTACAAAAACTATGAATTAAAAGGTTGTTTATAAGATTTTTAAAATTGTTTAATTTTACATTTGAGTGCGTATTTAATGCAACATTATAAAATTTATAGATCGTCATTATCTTGTATGAAATTGACAAATACGTCTTCACTTGTCACATGATATACGGAGTAGTTGCTATTGATGACAATAATGTTACAAAAGAAGAGGAAAGCAATAGAGATATTGGTTGATTTTCCCTAAATTTAAGACTTTATATAAATTTTTTTTTCCCCTAAAAATCAATTTTTAATCCAATTGTCAGTTTTAACATTTGTTGAAGATGAGAAAGTAATTTTGATGAAGCATTAAACTAATTTGATCTAAGGTAATTAGTAAATATGATTATATAATACATATTTTAACCTCTTGAGTTTGAAAACCTGGTAATGTGGTTACTACTTACTAATTCTCATGTTTCTTTAATAGACTTCATTACTATTTAACTATTTTGGAATATTACTTTAACAATTTGACAATGTAAGAAAAATTATTAAAAAAAAAAAATTAGTTCCTAATAATATTTGATTGAAAACAACCGTTAATACACCCACTACAAAACATCTCAAACTCACGACCTTTAGACAACTATTACTACAAATCACCTTATATCACCACAAATTCTTAAATGAACGTGGTTCACACTTGTGGATCACCAATATTAGAGAAACTATGGTTGTTTTATTAATAATAATAAAAAAAAAAGTCACTATAATAAAAATAAGGTCACTATGTTGAATTAAAAGTCATTTTGGTAATATATAGGCTATAAGAGGTTAATTTTTTTAATGAAATATTTTATATACTGGTTAATATGAAAAAATAAAAGTCACTATGTTTAAATTAGGGTCATAACGTCGTACTCCCTCCGTGTTTTTTTAAGTGTTACACTTCCCATTTTCGGCCGTGTTTTTTTTAAGTGTTACACTTCCTTTTTTGGCAAAAAATTACATTAAAATATTCTACTCCGTATTTCTCTCAGCTCATGGTCCCCACCCAAACCCACCATTACTTTTTTTAATTATATTTTTCCTCTCACATTCATTACTTTTCAATAAACTATTAACTGCACTATCTTTATTTTACAATTTTTTAATACTCCAACAACCCCACTTACCTCTTATTTTATTTAAGTCAATTAAATTTCCTAAAACTATGTGCCGGTCAAACTGTAACACTTAAAAAAACACGGAGGAAGTATTCAAGTTCACAAATAATATTAAAAGTTTTACAAGTTTTAATAAAGGTTACTATGGTTTTTTTTTTTTTTTTTTTTTTTTTTTTTTTTTTTTTTTTTTACGGGATATAAAGGTTACTATGTTAAAAGTAAAGGTCACTATGTTAAATAAAATGTCATTTGCATGTGTATAAATCTCGGGTCCACAATAATATTATTGTGGACCAGATCTATGCAAGTCATTTTGTTATATCACATTTAGAAACCATTTGACCTCGTGTCATGGCCCAACAAACAATCTTGTAACATTTTTAAATTGCATGTAAAGACTAATTATTGTCTCACATTGAAGAATATATTAAGAAGGCGACTACCACTTAAACTCACATATGAATATATGATAGTGTCTCGCTATGTCATGCTTGCACGTCTAAGTCAATCTTCACTTATTCTAGTCAATTTTGTCATGTATAGTCATATCATACCGTAATTGAATTTCTTAAACTGTATTGAATTTTATACCTAACCCACAAGCACACACAATAAACACACGTCTATATACCGTTCCGTATCATAAATAGTATTAAATACATCTACATAAATCGCATTGTATCATATCGTGTCATACCGATCTTATCTATCACCTTATCGTATCGTATCGTGTCGTGTCATCCTTATTTCGGACCGTGCCATCCTTACCCGGGTGTGGGATGAAAAGTGTGGTTTGAAACCTATAGCTAATAAAGAGCATGCGGTGATGACTACGACGGCTCATATGATCAGCTCATCCTTACACTTGGACCCCCTTCTACCTCTACCAAAAGATCTTCTCTTCACCTCTCACAATTACCCTCTTTCCATGATTAACAATCATCCAAGATTGCAATTCCAGATTTTCTTCAGGTAATTTCTTCCTCAATTCTATGTATTTTTTCCCATTTCCCATGAATTTACTTCACTTTAGATCCCATTTTCCGCCATTTTATCATCTTGGGTTGAATATAGGAGCTTATCTTTTCTGGGTTTTGTTTTTTTGGGGGAGTTTTTTATTAAGCGATGATGATTATGCTGTTTTTGTTGATTTTATTGATGTTTTTATCGATTTTGTTGGGTTTTCTTTTCCCTAATTTTTTAGGTTATATTTCTATTGAATTGGTATTCCAATTGGCATGGAATCATTGATATTCAAATCAAATGTTGTTTAACGTGTTAAATCTTTTGAATTTATTAATTTTGTGGTATTTGATTTCGACACTACTAAGGATTTAACTGCAGCATGTAGAAAATGCTTCAAATTTCGTGTAGATTGAATTTTTTAGGAGTGATACTCGAAATTGAAGCTATTCCTTATCAACTAGGAAAAATAACATCATGAAATATGTTCAAATTGTGATTGGAAAAGTAATTATATATTGCAGCTTGCTTGTCAAGTTGTCATGCTTGCTGCTTATGTAGTTATGTTAAAATGTCATCCTGCAATGTGTGTTATAGATGTTAAAGTATATATGGTAGACCTGTATCACGGTTTCGTGATTCTCCTACGTTTTAGCATATCGCATATGAGGTTCCCCTCACTCTAATTCGCAATTTCTCAACATCCTAAAATATCGGGGTTGCGACTTTGAATACCAAATAGTGAAACTGCTTAGCATTGCCGTGTAAGTAAATAGTAGTATATAATATGGATTGAACCAAATTCCTTGTGAGAAATGCATTGAATATTGTACTACATTTGCAATCCCGAATTAGGATAAGCCCCAAGATTGAGCGTGTTGGACTAAAAAGATAGGAGAAGTCCTTACTGGGGATCATTGAGCGTATTCTGTTCTTGTTAATCTCAATAAGTGAATCCACTATGGTTTCTAAGTCGGTTGCATTTCTGGTTCCCTGTGTTTCCCTGAAGAAAAGCCTTGTTCGAAACGTGATCATATTAAATGCATAAAAGAATTTGGTAAAAGCCCTTGAAGGCTGAATAGTGTTCTGTGTTGAACAAACAAATCCTTATGGAGCCTTGTAGGATATACCTTAAGGTACTACTAAATAATGTCAAATTTCTATTTATTTTTAGATGAGCTTAATTGAAACACTCATTAGTTATCAATTCATCATACACATATATACCCAAAAAAATATCTTGTGAATATGCGCACATTATAGTAAATTTGGATTTTGCACCATTGTTTTACCATTTTGCAAAATCATGGTTAAAGAAAGGAAATTTACTGATTTTCTTACATTGTTTTATCGATCCATGGGCTCCTGGGCCATGTGTTTTGCAAGCAGTGATGAAGTTTTCCTATCGATGTGGCACCATCTAATAACATTCTTCTTGCTGTAATGTGTCTGAAGTAGCAACTATTTCACCTCATCATCTTTGTGAAAGTTTCCACCTCAATTTTTCTTAACTACAATTGTGTGTATTGTGTGAGCTTAGTCTCCATTTACATTTGGTTAGACATTGAAACTAAGATTGAGAGTGCAAGCTGTTCTAATGAACCAGCTGTCCAAACCAAGTGAAGACTACTTGAAGGATTTCTTTTCAAAGTTTGTTGATTTTGTTGGAATCTAGATAAAAGTGGGGATTCTTTATACTTTGTCACTCTCATGAGGTTATCTTAGGTCTTTGCTTTTCTTTATCCTTGAGGATTTTGCATACTTTCCTAGGATTTTGCTTTTCTTTATCGCTTGGAATGAATTTTTTTATTATTTGTCTTTGTTTATTTAGGTGGCAGTCAATGGTACTTTAATTCACTTAGCCACTTGGGCCACATGTTTCACTAACAACAATGAAGTTTTTCTCTTGATGTGGCAGCATCCTAATAATATTCTTCTTGCATTGATGTTTTGAAGTAGCATCTCTCATTACCATCTTTGTTAATGTTTCCACCTCAGTTTTGCTTGACTACACTTGTGTATATATAGTTAGAAATCAATGGTACTTCAATTCACCTTCCGAAGGGCATATTATATATCAAAATGATTTAGCAGATTATAGGAAACAGAATATTTGTCCGGCCATGGTTGGTCCAGGCCTCTATATTATGAAGAATTTGGATCTAGGGTTTGTTTTGAAAATATCTAAATGGATCTAGGGTTTGTTTTGTCCTTATTGCTTGACCTGGCCTTCTCCATGTTATTTCCCACACCCTCTTTGCAAATTGGTTTTGCTGTTGACGTTGTGCTCTGTTTCCTTGCATCCATTAAGAACTTCTATGTCACCAAGATTTGGAGGAATCCTGTAAGAACATATCTAGAGCCGGGTGAGGGTGAGACTTGCCATTTATTATTGCTTTCCAGAAGTAGCCATTAAGGCTCTCACTAGGCAGAGAGGGGGAGGAGAGTAGATATGACAAGCTGTTGCTTATTAGAGTCAGCTGTACGTGAGAGAACGATATGACCTAGAGCTTTTCATAATAAATAAACGTATTGGTCTTTTGATAAACTAGGATTCATGAGTCATGGCAGTAGATAAATTTGAAAGTTAGGCTTAATATGTGATTTCCTGACTGTTTATTTCCTTTTGATAGTGTGAAAGAGGACTGCTTTTTTCTTGTTTGATAGGAATTTATAGAGAATGAATTAGATTGGGTCCAACAATTGGGGGATGGGAAGGTAGAAGAGGGAAACCTGATAGAGTAAAGTAGGAACAGATGAATATGAACTTGCGAGTAATGTTGCATATTTGAAAAATATTTGCCCTGCATATCTGGCCTATGGAAAATCTTATGAATAATTTGAATATTTAAAGTTTTGAACTGATGCTATGAAGTTTATCTTTTGTCTGTTAGGTTCTGATTCCGTGTGTTCCTTTGTGCTCATAGTAATTTTCCAGTACACTTAGAAGTTTGAATTGTAAAGTAGAAGATTAAATATTTACATGGAGTGAAAATGCGCACTGCAGTTTGTAGTTTCGTATATTTTAATCTGAACAAGAGTTTACATAGCTATTGCAACTTTTATTTAAAAAAATTCCATTCTTTCAGAGTTTCAGATCAAGCTTTTGAATACTGATGCTGATGACTTGGTGATACCTTTTGGAAGAAGAGTCAATGAAAATTTCTTATGGCCAATCATAACGAAATATAAAGTCAGCTTTAACCCTGTTGGCTTAGTTACAATGTGGACCTGTAATTCAAGCACCATTGCAGGCTGTGTCAAGTTGAAGGATGATCTTTCAAATTCAAATGCAGAGTGCTCAGATGACGATGCATCCTTTGATACCAACCGAGAAGAAGGCTTGGAGTGTCCAATATGCTGGGAGTCCTTCAATCTCGTTGAGAATGTCCCTTATGTGTTATGGTGTGGTCACACTCTGTGCAAGCATTGTGTGCTGGGTCTCCCATGGGCTGCTCTGAAATTTCCCACTCTTCCGATCCAGCTTCCATTCTTCATCTCCTGTCCATGGTGCAATTTTCTCTCTCCTCGGATGATATACAAAGGTGCTCTTAGATATCCTCGGAAAAATTACTTCATCCTCTGGATGGTCGAGAGCATGAATGGGGATAGGACAAGGTCTTGTGCATCTGGCCATGGGGAATTTCGTCAACCAGGTTCTTTGAATGGAAGTACTGGTATGTCTACCCATTCCCATGCTAGATCCCATCGAGAAATTCAACAATCACCAGATGGGGCAGAGCTTAATCACAACAGCATTAGCTATTTACGTCAGTATTTCAACAGAGAGAGATTCAGCATGTCTCTTCGTAAGTCCTTGGCATTCATAGTTCACTTGACCGCTAAATTTCCCCTTGTGGTATTATTCCTTCTTGTCACCCTTTATGCAATACCTGCAAGTGCTGCCATTTTGGCTTTGTATCTTCTCATCACTGTTCTATTTGCTTTTCCATCTTTCCTTGTGCTCTACTTTGCATACCCCAGTTTGGATTGGTTAGTTAGAGAAATTCTCACCTGAGGGTTAAAGTGCTCTCTTTTCTCCTGCATTCTATACCTATGAACAGTAGAACTTGCCTTTTCTGCAAGCCATTAATTTGACGACCACACCCTTTCTGAAGTGTCCATGAAGTTTACCTGCCTTCCTCTGCAGAATGTTAATGAAAATGCTCTATGCTGAAAACCTGTCTTCTTGAATTTTGCACTGTGGTTTGAGGTTTGGTATCTGTAAACCGATGCGAGCAGGCCTAGCACTGGTAGAACCTTTGTGTAGCACTATGATGTATAGGTATATGTTTAAACTTGCCTCATAATCAGCCAACATGTTCTGCTCTTATCTCTATCTCTACTTTATTGCTGCTGGCCTTGTCTATCTTGTAATATAAACTATGATGAATATTCAATTTTCAGTCATTTGATCACTCGTCTAAGACAGTTTGAGGAATTACTCATATTACATTGGTAATCAGTTGTCGAGTTCCTTGCTGTGAAGAAGAGTAATATTTGACAACTTTCTAGGCCTGTTGTATCGAAACAGTGTTATGCTCCTGTAGAACTGTCACAACTCATAACCTAGCTAAATTTAGTTATATGATTCTGTTTGAGGAACTGATCTCAGAGATTGGAGTGAACAAAATTCCAATCTCAGGTTTTTGTACCCTATATTCAATTTATCAGAACTTGCTCTGAGATTGGACTGATAATCCCAATCAGTGGGAGTGTTAATTCACTGCTTGCTTTTGTTTCCTGGGATATACCTGTATTTAGTATGTCTTAGGATCAGCTTTCAGATGCATGCCCTCGATGAATGTTAACGAGAATCTGATGACTACCCTGCCATATGAACTGTTAATGTCAATGTATGCCTGCCGTGAGCCATGACAACAACGTTACAAAGTGAAGAATCTGCTATCCAGAATGTCAATCTGTTAACGTTGTGGCTCCTACGACCACCACCTGAGTTAGTCATCGACTCGTTGGCCATCTATTTATGAATAAATTCAGATGCTTTATGCTGCAAAATTATGCAGAAGTGACCCAAAACAAAGGTAGGGAGGACATGGTGAGATGACTTCAGAAATTGACCCTCTTCTTTTAGTGAGAGGGCTCCTTAATCCTTATGTTTGTGTTACTGTGGTTGGGTTTTCTTTTCGTTAAAGCTGGCTGTCTGCAGGTGGACTTGCTTTGGATGTCATTCATTAGCTGGGGTCTCAACTCTCAAACAAATAATGTCAATTGTCAATCAGCACTGTTCTTGAAATGAATTCCACAAGTAGGCTTTATGTAGACGAAGTATTTTTTTTTTTTTTTTTTTCCAACCTAATTTTTATTATTTTTTGCCATACCAATTACCAAAGGTTAATTTAAAATAACATTAAAATATCATTCTTTATCTTTTTTTTTTAAAAAAAATATCATTCTTTATGACGTTTTATTTACAAAGTCTTTACTTGGTACCAGGAAGCCCAAGTTGATCATTGATATAAACAAAATTTATTTATCACATGGTATTTTGGAAAGAAATCTACAGCTTTATCCAATCATCATCACTGTAGGACCCGCTTTTTTGAAAAAATTTATTAATTTATTTACAAAAACGTCATGTAGTAATAAATATTATTCATTCTCTTATTTTTAGTGATTGATTCTATATGGAACTAACAAAGTGAAACGCAGGGAGTATATACTTTCTCCGTTTTTTAATAGTTGCAATACACACTTTTTCACGGTATTTAAGATATGTGGGGTTCACATTATATAATACACATTAAAATGAGGAGAGTGGATGTTAGAGGTGTAATTTAGTGGGCCATGTGCTTTAAATAAGGAAAATAGTACATATTTTCTCTAATACTACCTCCGTTTTATATCATTTGCAACGATTAGACATTTTTCCTCTTTACTTTATGTTTAATCGTTGCAAATAATATGAAACGGAGGTAGTATAACTTTCCATTTATAGTGTAGTGTAAGTATTGTGATATTTTCATTTTAGAGAAGTGTTGCAAGTATTAAAAAACGGAGGAAGTATATCAGAAATGAACTTGTATTTACGAATGATTTTTGTTTGAAGCTCTTAGCTCCCACCTATCATCTATCTGACCACTATTCATTGGGCATGCGGTCCAATGGCCCATGCAGGCTCCCCATTTTAATTATGGCCGAGTTGTTTGCTAGCTTAGCCCAACATACTTTTTGAGGAAAACTTACCCTTAAATAAGTCACATTTTTCTTCTAAAAAATTACAGAGTTTATGGGGGAGAAAAAAAAGAACTTGTTTACCATATACTTAAGCACGAATCAAAATAACCATTTATTGAAGGTTGGGTTATCTTCATAGGTGGCAATTAAGTCAGTTTGAATCATGTTTAAATTAGATCACATTTGGTTAATAAGTCATCTAGATTTTAGTTAGTTTAATTCCAACGTCTTATGACGATAATTAATTCATATTAGACATAATGTGTTGACATTATTTTATATCTAATTCAATAACTATAATTTCAAATTGAGTTTGAATTTAAATCTAATAAGGGCTTGTTCTGATTTACTGAATTGAATTGAACTGATTGGAGCAGAACTGAGCTGAATATTTTATGAGAGGATGAAATTAGGAACTGAACTGAACTGAAATTAAGCTGAAGAGAACATGCCCTATTGAATATTTTAAAATTGTTACATCATTTTCCGATCAAGAAAAATTTCCTTCGACAATTGAAAATTTACATTCTAACATAATTATGGTGATCGCTATTTTATATGGTAAAAGTAAAACGCTTTATAAAAAAAAATTAAAATCAAATGATGATCAACCATGAAAGTTTATAATTAATCATGAAAAGGTCATATCAAACTCAACAACTAACTCTTACCACATGAAAATAATGAGTGAATGCACATTTCAACTAGACCATTCTAGTTTTCCACCCTTCCCCTTTTTCCCTCTCCAAAAACACATCATTACTTCATAACCCTATTTGCCAACCCCTTTTTCTTTAATTAGAGTTTGTCTTAAAGATAATTAACACCCAATTAACAAAGGATAATTTGATAAGCTTTATTATAAAAAGTATTTAATTTAATTAAAAGTTAAAAAAAAAAATTACAAAGAATGCCTTAAAACTACAATTAAAGCAGTAAATTGCACGGCCGTTACAAATGGCGCGGGACCCTTGAATTCTCTCTCCAACAAACGCGGTTTCTCCAAGTCATACCTGCTTTGCTTTGCTGCTTCTCTTCTCTTCATTCTTATTTTCCTTTCTTTTCATCATTTTACAACGCACCTAAATTGTATATTCCTTTTCTTAAAATTGGTAAAACCCCTTAAAAATCCACTAATTTAATTTAATTTAATTTAATTATTTAATCCTTGATTTTTTTTTGAAGAACGTTCAAAACCCCTTTTGAATATTTCATCCATTTTTCATCTTTTTCTGGGTTGGAGATTTTTTTTTCTTCTTCAAGGTACTATTTTTAACCCTTTTATTTGTAGTAATTTTAATTATTTATTTTTTTCTTGTACCCAATTCAGATTTGATTGTAATTTTGTTTTTAATCCATTTTTTTAAATGGGTTTGAATGTTTGATTGTTCCTGTTTTATTCATTTTGATTGTTGATCAAAAGCTGGTTTGTGTTTCATGCTAATTATGGTTGTATAATAATGTGATTCCTTTTTGTGATTAATTATTTTTCTGAGATGGGTATCTAGTAATTTGTGATATTTTAGGCAACAGTTGTATGTTTAACTGGGTTTGATGTGGGTATTTTGTGTTGCGTAATCGGATACGAGTCAGTTTTGCCGGTCTACTAGTGATGTGTATCCTATCATATAATTGGTGATTGAGCAATAACTGTATTAATTTCGAATCCCAAACTACCAATTTTGGGGATATGCATTCTTTGGTTGTATGAATCTTGATTATAATTCAGGAATAGCCTAATCATGATGTGATTTCTTATCCTATGTGAAATGTCTATCCCTTTTTTTGTTGGTATTTAATGGTGATTTCATGTCAATCACAAAATTTGTTTCAGTTGGTTGCATATAATTCTCTTATTGCTGTAAGTACTACTGAATTTGGATAATTAGTAAATTTTTTATGCATTCTTTTATGTTTATATAGTTTATTGAAAAGTTTTTTATTGTTGAATGGTTGCTAATTGAATGTCTTAAATTCTTTTGTACTTGGTAGATGATTGGTATGTATTATAATGGCAGGCTTGTAGATTGTGTTAGATCAATTAGTTGCTCTAGAGCCTGGCTTTACTCTTCATTGCAAAGTCATCAGACTTTTTCATTTGTCAGAAAAAATCAATGGCGTATTGGAATTTCCTCATGGGGCATTTTGGGGGAGGATATTGAAAGATTTATCTGATTCGAGTTGAAGGATTTTTCAAAATGGTGCCCCTCATTTTAATGTCTGGTCTTATTCAAGAAGTTTGTTTTGAACTGGGTGTATTGTTTGCTATGGTTTTTTCATTCTTCAGTGTAGTGCTATTGAGTCATCCTACCTTTTTCTAACTTACATGTGTAAGTCTTTCCTGATGACTGACTAACCGAGGGTGGTAAGTTTCAATTATGGATGAGCAAAAAACATGTACAAGCTTCATTAGGTTTTTCGAGGTATTACTTGTATAAGCTGTATTGGAAAAGGCATTTAGAGGAAGTAACTTCATTGACACATTGTGGAATTGTAAGTGGTAGTTTGGTCTGATATTGAAAGGAGGAATAGAAGTGTCAGGGGTACAATTTTATCCTATTCAACCAACTTTATTCCTTAGGCTAGATTCATGCCATCCTTTATGCACAATTTGCACAAAACACGGCTGAAAATGAGGAATATAACATGTAATGACACCAACCTGCACAAAAACATAGCATACTAGAATGAGAGTTCTTCATGTAAAACTTGCTGCACTCTAGACTGGGGAAACTGTTCTCACATGACATCGCACTCTGCTTCTCTTCTCTTTGCCCTCTTTAATAGACGGAGGAAGAAGAGATCCTTTAAGGAGAACAGTAGAGTTCATTTCTTCTTTTTTATCCCAACATTGTTGAGAAAATAATTAAGATGGTGATCTGAATTGAAATGTAGTATGCAACATTCACCTTTATTGAAATTTAGTTGCAGCAGACCAGAACAGACACATTGCTTTCATAGGAGCCTATTTCAAACCACCTGTTGGGACCAAATATCGATAAGTATAATGAAATTATGAAGGCCAATATCATTGTAGTTTTGAGAAGGGTTAAATGCACTTACAAAGTTACCTGGCAGTGAGTGAAGGGAGTTTTTTATTTTTAATTTTCCTCTACCTAACGCTCTTTCTGATAGATGGTAAGAATTGCATTTAGATTTGGCTTAGTGAATAGTGACTCATAAAAATTTCCTGAGAGCTGCTAATATGATTTCATCTTAATTGTGATTTTGTTGCTACGAGACTGATATTATAAGCTTCTCCTATCTCTCTTTTGTAAGGTGGTAGGTAAGAGTTATACAAAGATTAAATTGTGATAATTGCTCATAATATTTTGTAATGAGTTGCCAATATTTTGGAGTAATATTTGTTTTCTAAAATTTGAAGAAATGGGGTTAGCGCTTAGTTTCCTGTATTAAGTTCTTGTTGTAATGTATAGTATTGTCAGCAAGCACTCCAAATTGCTGAAACCAAGTTTATGTAAATTTCTTATGTGTGAATGCTTACTAAGCAGTAAGCACTTGATTGATTGATATTATTAGTCTTTAATGAGTTTAATCATTTGTTCTTGGATCCTAATAAATTTGTTATGCTTCAGAGTCGTGCCTTTCACCCACTTCTCTTGCCAATAAAGAATGGCTGAGGAAAATGATGATAAGGCTTCACTTGAAGATATGGAGGTGGAAAGTGGTGATATAATGACGAATATTGAATCAATGACCAAGGAAGATGGTGATAGCAGCATTGACCAGGGGAAAATGGAATCTGGCTTTATTGATGAGGAAGAAACAGATAAATTGGCTGATGGAACTTCAGATGCTTCAATCAAGGAAGAAGATGAAAATTCGAGAGGCAATATTACAGAGGGTGTTCTTTCAAAGAAATCCCTAACTGAAGATACTGATTTTTCTGTAGGTCAGCTGAGAAAAAAGTCTGACTTAGTTATTGTTGGTCCAAATCATAAATTTAATGTCCGTTCCCGCTATCGTAGTGCTTCAATTGGTTCCTGCCATGATATGTGCAAGTATGGCCATAAACACGAGTCAGAGAAGAAGACTAGTAGACTAGTACATCGAACAAATAGAGAAGCCCAGCCCTTAAAGAAGACAACTAGTGAAGACTTGGAAAATTGTGCGCTGGAGAAAGTGGCCAAGGTGAAAGAGCGGAAACGACGCACATCTCTTTCAGGTCCCATACCAGAGAAAGCTGTCCTAATGCGTATGGAGGATAATAATTCCCCTAAGAAAGACATAGACAAGTCAGTGATGAAGCGTGTGCAGAGTGAAATTAAGCCATCTACGGTTCCAAGTCCTGGAACTTCAAGCAGAAGTAAGACTAATACTCAAGCTGTCAAGAAACCAGTGACTCAAAGCCCAAATTTGCAGAAAAGCTTGACCCAAAAGGTTAAAGAAATAAAGACATTGAAGGAAGAGGGCAGTTATAGCAAGGGTGAAAAGGAGGTCAAGACAAAAGAGCCATTGTGTAGCCCTTTAGAGACATCACTGAAGAAGAAAACTGGGTATAGCAAGGGTGAAAAGGAGATCAAAGCAAAGGAGCCAATAAGTAATTCTCCGAAGACACCCCTGAAGAAATCTCCAAGCCTCAAAGCAAGACTGTACAAAAATCGCAAGAGTTCTTCTCGCTTCAAAAATCAGGTTAACCCTGAAGAAACCAAAATTGATGCACATGATGATATTTCTGAGAACACAGTTTGCATGATTAGACCAAATTCAGATATATCTTCTGGTGAAAATTCACGATGTACTCCTCGGACCAGCAAAACCCAAGGATCTAAAGGTAGCAAAAAAGGAACTGGGTTCAGTCTGCTGTCTTCTTCATCTCGAGATCCTTCTCGGCATCAAGGCGGGGATCAGCAAGGTTCAGAGACTACAAAGAACAAACTGATTGTTATTAAAACAGAAGATGCTGGATCAAAATCTGTAACACCAAGAGCTAAATCAACTGTGAGTCGCAGGACGAAAATTTTAGATTTCAAAAATACCAAACAGACTGACACATTACGAGAAGATGGTTGGTCAAAAACTAGCACTTCAAGGGTTAAATCAACTGTGGAACCTAAAGTGAAACCAATAAGGAAAGCGAAAAGTTCTCTTGAAGAGAAGGATGCTTCAGCTTGGAAAGTGAAATTCAAGAGAGGCACTGTGGTTGCCCTTCAGACTGCAAATAGTGCTCCCAGAAAACTTCGGTTTAAGAGAGGGAAAATTTTGGGTGAGGAACAAAATGCCAAGGCTGAGATTAAAAAATTGAACGAGAATGATATGGGCAGTGAAACACAGGATGCTGAACCTGGACCAGAAAAAGTTCGTTTGAGACACCAAGAAGCATCAGAGAAAAAAGACGATGTAGATTTGAACAATGTGATTGAAGAGACTGCAAGCAAGCTTGTCAAGACTAGGAAAAGTAAGGTCAAAGCTTTGGTGGGTGCTTTTGAAACTGTGATGTCTCTTCGTGATCGCAAACGTTTGGTAGAACCTAGTGCCTCCTGACATGCAGAAATATGGTATGTATCATATAGCTTTCTTGTGTATAGTTATAGCTTTAAAGTCGAGTGACATGGTGTGAAGATAGCCATTTGTGTTTTCCTTTGTTCCCCTATATTCACTCATGGAGATGTTTGTACTCCATATTTGTTTTGACATACAATGTTGCTGTAATTTGCGGGAAATTTGGAATTTGTTCCTTGATTTATACCAGTGCTCATTTTGGAGGCTATTGTTTCTTTTCTGATGTATATATTTTGGGGATTCACATTTATAATTTTTTTCAATTGCTATACTAAGACATCTTCTGAATATTTTTTTCCCCGTGTTTGGGATTTTCTTGCTTCAACTGCTTGGAACTAGAGAGAGTCCATAAAACTGAAGGCCAAGTGTTGTTGCAATAGTTGAGTTAGTTAACATATGTATCACATTTGTCTGAACAGAAAGGTGGGATGGATTGGTAGTATTCTCACGTTCTAGACATAAGGTCGCAGCGTATCAGGTCCGAGTGGAAACAAGTTAGACATTAGGCCTGTACTTGTACTGGGCTCTGTACCTGAGATATGAGCCAGGCGTAATGACAGTTGTTCATTCAACATCAACAAGACAATAACCCTTAGGCCTGAATAAATAGGAATTTAAACCATGATCAAAAGGTTTTTGTTTTTAATTATTGAGAATATCACAGCACCAGGAGTAATGAGAATATTCGATTACCATGATTGTAAAATGAAGCCAAAAATATGATAGAATCCATAAAATCTGCTTACTCTGATTGATATATGCAGTAAATCTAAACAAGGGTAAGAAATGATCTGTACAAAATTGATATTAATTCTGGCATATTCATCCAGAAATCATAAACATAATAAAAACAAGAACTGGAAGCCCATGAAACATTATGTGAAGATGTGGCTGTCACACTATGATTACTGACACTGTAACTTCACCAACCACAGAAAATACTAAAGAGGCTATATATCTTTCCAACCTGTCAGATTTCAGGGATTGGTTCCATAGAGAGTTCTGGTGATCCAGCACACAATCATAGCCCACAATTTAGTTATATCTTAAGTATATTTACAAAAACTCCGCTCTACATGATATGAAGAGAGCCTGCCATAGAGAGAGTTTCGAGGCCGTGGGGCCCACGTCACAGGGGTTGAGAGAGGATGGGTGGGTTAAATTACCCTTTTAAGAAAAATGGAAAATTGTTTTGGGATTGAGTAAAATGGAATACAAGACAATTGTTTAAGGACGAAGAGAGTAGTTGTTGGTAATCCTTGGTGTTTTAAGGCGAATTGGTTGATTTTCAGACCACGGGCGATTGGCATGCAGAAGAGTTGGGACTGCATTGCTGTTTTAGCTACTGAAATGTAGTCAAACTTATAGGGAATTAGGAATCAATGTCTTAAACTCTTGAAGACATGTATCATAATATGAACTGTTAGTATATAGTTAAATTGGAATTTATAATTAATTAAATTCATATAATGACAATCTAGAAGAACAGAGGGTTGAGAGAGGCAGGTTGCTGGCTTTGATGATAGTAAGTATACACAGACAACTGTTGTATTGACTAGATTTATGTCGGAGGGCCTCTTGTCTTTGTCATATGGACCCGAGTTTCGTTTCTTCAATCACTTCTGGATAACCAGAAGAGTGAGAAGACTCTGCTTGGATGCTTATGAAGTCTGAGTTTAGTGATTGATTTCGAGTAGATTCCCTGACCTTAAATCGAATCTTTCTTGGAAAAAAAATAAATTTTTGCTCAAAATTTTGGATTTGTAACCTTCAGTGCTGCATAGAAAAATGTTGCTGATTAAGTAAAGATGATTAATCTGAATAAGAAGCCAAAAGTTTGTTAGCATTATTTAGCCGTTTGGAATTTGGAGGGTGGTTGTATTTGTCAACCATCCTATCATGTAGCTGTCAGTGGTCCTTGTGTTACAACTCAGATGATCGTCGACTTTGATGCTTAGAAAAGACATCATCTCCTATTCTCATTAACTCCGTACATAAATTTGCCTGTTGCCTATAATCTTGGATAGTCTGATTTATCATATTCATACAATTAATTTTCTTATGTGAAGCTTCCTGCCACTATGAATTTTTCGCAACGGTCCCACGTATCATGAGCATATCAAAATTGTGGTGTGCATCTGTTAAGCTTAAATGTAACTGGTCCTGTCAATGCAATGTTCTGAGATTGGATTCTGCAGGATAAAAGTTTGTTTCTCTTTTTCTTAAAAGTAGAGCTTCTGGTTAAGCAGCCAGTCCATTTTCCCTATGTCTTGATGCTCAAACCACCTCTATCATATTCCAAGCTGAGTCGAAAATAAAGTACTTCCTATGCCTTGACATGTATTCCAAGCCACACAAACAAATGGCTAAAAGTCGAACGAAAGAAAGTAGTTATGCTTTTCTTGAGGCAGTCTATAATTACAGTTACAATGTGGGCATAAGTTCTATCAAGTTTCTAGAATTGGATCTTAGAACTTCTTTGGTTTGAAGAATTATTAGGTTAGACCTTGGCGGCTCGTTCTGTGGTCCTGGCCTAAGAATCCTAGCTAATCCACATTTAGAAAGATGATGTTGGTGACTTGAGCAAACTCCCCACTCCACCAAGAGTTCAAACTCCTCCACCCATCCCACTTTATTTTTTTACTCATAAAAGGAAGAATTTTATTATTGAGTAATCATTGCAAAATAACATCCAAATATCTGCTTTGATTATAGAAATAAGATAAATCAGTTGTCTGACTAATGAGTGATCTTTTTATTGTTCTTTCTTTTATATTGTAACTTTTTTCTGTGGATTTGTACTTTTGTTTGCCATTGGTTTCTTTTCTGTCGATAAATTGCAACAGCTTCTGTTAAAATGCAAGGGTAATATTGCAAGTGTCTTAAGAAACAATATTATTAGTTCTGTTTTTCTGTTAGCTGTAACTGTAGTCCTCCCCTTTTTTTTTCATGTTGTCATGACCAAAATAGGAAAACTCGTGACAAAAGAGATGGGAATATTTGCCTGTGTTGAGAGAGGCAGGAAAACATGTACCTGAAGTAGTATGTTAATATTGTTGAAGGACAAACAACGGAGGAAAGTGTTTAACATAAAAAATAAAAGCATAACACGGTGTCATGGCCTATAGTAGAGTTTTCATTGATCGATTTAGCATAGTGCAAACTTGAATGCATATATAAAGCTTAAACTTGCTGAGGGATTTGTGCTTAATATTTATGGACATGTCACATGTTGCATCTGCATATATATTTAAGATGAAAAATCTCATTATACAGGTACAGGGAAGTTGGAAATTCGTCTCTGAACAACATTCCTTAACTACTCCTTTTTCTTGTATTGTATATTGTTCTGATGGTTATTTTGTATAGATGGTACAAATATATGTTCGAAGATAGCTTTATATCAATTGTAACACAGTAAAAGAAAAAAGAAATTAACTTATAATCAACAACTAATGATCTAATGCATTTACATTTTACCAAAACTGCACTAAGGGAGCTAAAAAAAACCTCTAGATCATAAACAATCGCCTCAACTCCGTTGAATGTGATGGTTGGAATGTAACTGACTGCTTGTTTGTTGTGACGATGTCTGTTGTTGCCTCTGTAAAGCTGCCATCCTGTTGTAGAGATCTATGTTCATAGACTGCATGTAAATTGTGATGGGGTTAGTTATTAAACAGAAGGTAATAACAGAAACATGTAACACTTTCTATCTCAGCTAGTTAAGAGAGTTATTGTTATTGTTTATTTGTCTTAGGAGCAAAATTTTGAGCCATCATATTGACTGAAGTCTGCGACAAATTCACACCCTGAGTCTGCACATTCTTTGTTGTATAAATAGTTTATAATCAAAACAAATTCTTCTTATGTTATCAAGGGAATGACTTTTGTCATGCATTGGTTATTTTACTGTTATGAGTGTCTTAAGCAGTGTAAAAATTGAAGTTACATCAGATAGTGTTCTCCCCCTCAAAAATGAAGAGCCGGCAATTCAGTTAAACTGGATGGGGTTAGCTTTTGCTTTGAGGTAATTTCGTGTTATGCTAAAAATTTATAATGTTAAATGGGTAAATTTCAAACTGTCCGGTTTTGTTTGGGTCGATCTTGGCTTTCTCTCAGTAACTTCAGCCTTCAGGTGAGGTATAGGGTTGAAGAAAATTAAAAAATAATTAAAAAAAAAAAGTCTGCAACACCATGTTGTACTTGCCTGTGCCAGAAGTGTGCTGTAGGGATCTTGTAAAGGAGCAGAACAGCTGGTTCCGGGATCTGCAGGGTTTGCCTGCTGGGAAGATGCAGGAATCATCTGAGGGACGACAAAGGCAGGTGGTACAAATGCAGAGGTAGCAGTGCCAACTTGTGTAGGATGAATCATTGAGGGCATTGACTGAGGTGCTGGGTGGGAGGCACCCATGCTAGTTGTGTCGAGCATGCCCATACCCATTCCTAGGCCAGCTCCCATTCCCACTCTCGCCAAGAGGGACATCTGATGAAAGTGTTGCTGCATCCCTAAAGGCATCATTATCTGGGGCATAAATCTCGCATTAGTCATCATCTGAACTTGTGCTTGAAGCTGCTTTAGGTACTCTATCACCTCATCCAACATTGATGCTTTATCTGTCTGTTGCATTTCAGAATTGAAATTAGTACAAAGCTGAGATAATAGATTATTTAATGTTTTTTTAATGGATCTCAAATTTGCTAATATTCTTACCTTGCTTGCATTTGGAACTAGCTTCTGCAGAGCTTTCATCTTTTGGTTGATACGATCTCTTCTTCGCTGTAATATTATTTTTTTGAACAATTAGAATCACAGTCATATCAGGTATGCTATTTCTGAATTTGCTCCAAATAAGATAACTACTTTTGTGCATGTTCTAGGAAAAATAGTTTCTTTTGAAGTTGTTATAAGAATTGCTAGTAGGTAATGAAGAAGTTGATCATTAATAAATTTACCCTTTCAGACTGATTATGAACAGCAGCTGCCCTTCCTTTTCTTGTTGTGTATGATCGACCTGTTTCTCCCTTTGTTTCTCGCTCTTCTTCTTGGTTTTCCTGTTACAAGTGTTAAAGCATAAAACTATAAGTTCTCGTGCTAAAATTGTTAGAGAGTGGCCTAGCCAAAGACGCGAGGAATTCTACAGAATTTCAGACTTCAGGATTTTATTGTGCTAAAAGGTATTTGCAAGGTTAAATCTTATACAAAGTCATTACTCTTATTTCAGAATAAACCTGGTTACTCATCAAGGACAAGTGCTGAGTACAACTTATATTCGAGCATATAACGCTTGATTGCTTTGATTAGGATTGAACAACTCAATTATTGGATATAGAAAACACCGGTGAAACACAATCAGATAGGCAGACAGATACCAGACAAGGGAAATGGGTAAAATGAAGGTACTAGCTCACATGTAGAAGAAAAACATAGGAAACTAGTCTGACAATTAATTGATAAAGGCATGACAGTTTAGGAATTAATGTGTACTCCGGTATTTCAGTATCTGAGACAAGTCTATCTTCATGAGCAATAATAGTTAAATGTTGCAACAAAACAATTACTTAACATATAAAATGGTCTCCCTTATCTCAATTTGTATCGTTTGATTTATGTTATTATTTTTTTCCATCATTGGCATTGAATAAAGCAAAAATTCAGCTATAAAAAGGGGAATAAGATCAAATTACCGAGCCATCATGGCAAGCAGAATCCTCGTCGGTGGTAGTCTTTGTTCTTGTACAACTCCTTGGAGACTCAAAGGACGCCCATGTCATCATAGTAGTGTCATTAATATTACTATTATTATTATTGTTGTTGTTGTTGTTGCTGTTGTTTATATTATGGTTGTTGTTGTTGTTGTTGTTACTGCTGTCCTTACAAAAAGCAGCGTTTGCACTAGCACACGCGCTCATCTCATGATCGTTGGTATTATTCCTTGCTGCACAATTTTCAGACTCAGAGCGTGTCCGTTTCTTCATCAGTCCGGGAGGAGGGGGTGGCAGTGGGCCTACCGGTGTCTGTATGTGTCCAGAATTCTCAGCCCATTTTCCTCCAGAAGACGCCACAACTGATGACCCGACATTTTCCATGTTCTGAATACCTGATTGCTGATGAGATGCTGAGGCAGTCATTAAATTCGGGCTTTGTTTGCTGTTGCAGTAAGTTGCCTGGTGGACTATGGACTCTAGTGTGTCTGTAACCCTGCCTACACCACCATTCCATGTGCCCTTTGATGGCGTAGTCGTTGGAGCCTGAAATATTCCTCCTAATTCGTGCATGGCTAGTTGTCCATTTTCCCATGTTAGCTCTGCTACCTCAAAATTTGCCCTGAAACATAACAAATGTTAGATTAACACAATGCTAACCATCAATTCTTAACATAATCAACAAGTTAAATTTCTGCTGAATTTCATCACTAAAAGATCATTGACTATATATTCATAAAGCTGTAACATAAGATTCTGCTGAGACAGTTATTAAAAAATACAGGGAAAAAAAAAGGAACATACATCAATAACTCCTATAGAAAAGTAGTTCACACTGACCAAAACTTGTTGTATGAAAAAAAACATGAACACAAAAAAATTGTTTTGAGTCAAATTATGAACTAGCAGAAAACTGTAAAGAAAAACAACCCATTTGCCTAAGGCAAGATTATATTACTGCGATTCAAATGTACGCAATTTTATCCTTAACAGAAAGACGAAAAATGCACAAGACAAAACGTCGAGAAGGGAACGAGCAATAAGCATACATGGGAACAAGCTGAGAGAAGCTCTGTTGTTGGTGTTGTTGGTGTTGCTGGAAATGGTTGTGATGGGAGACTAAGTCCACGTGAGAGGATCTGTTACCTTCACCTTGGTTAAGGTCTTGTCTTTGGTGACTTAGATTCCAATTGGGTACTATACACTGACTCATGATTTTTTCTCCTCCTTTCTTTTTTCTATTTTTTTTGGATTTTTTAATTTTTTTTTTCTCTTTGTTTCTTATTTATCTATAAAAATAAAGGGGGTGTTTTGTGAATATATGAGAGCTGGAAAATTTTATTTGGCAGCTCACATGTATGTCTTTGTCTCATTGATATTGACCATTTTTGGTTTTGTTGATAAGGAGTTAACACAAAACATGTGGTAAGCAAAGAAGAGAATATTACCACTAGTTTCAAGGACTATGACTATCTCTAAAGAGGGAACTTTGAGGGGTCATCAGAATAATTATTATTGGTGCATATATGTTTTCCACAATCGTTTTTTAATTTCGCATAATTAACATGATATAATTTCGAAAATGGTATATAGTACATTCAAGTTTTTTTTTTAAATTTTATAATCATTAGTCATTCAATTTGTGTTTTCCACTTTCAGGTGCTTATCCATAACTCTATCCCGCCTAAAGACTATATCGTCGAGGTCACCCTACGTATATATATGCTTATATTTAGAGCAATATGATCCAGTTGTTAATTAGGTTAAAACAAATGATTATGCATCACTATTCTACATCCAAATTGTGTGAAATATCTTTTATTTTTATTTTTTTTTGGGTGTTTGTGGAAAGATATAAATCAAAGTTTCATTGGGGGGTCAGGGTGGCCTATAATAATAATTGATTGGCTAAGGTCATTTGGTAGTATTGCTGCTTATCACCATCAAATTTTATGGTTGTATGGACCAGTTTTGTCCCCCCCCCCCCTATTCTCTGCCCCAAGAGCTTCTTTTATCTTAATTACATTTGGAGGTTTAGTTGAGTCACTTATTGATTGACCCTTTAATACACCTTTCTTCATTATAATGATTTTTGGCTAAGTGAATTTTTTGTGTTTATGGGATCGGATTTTAACAAATTCAAGAAAGATTAGCCAAGAACAACCCGGAACATACAGATTTAGATACGTGGTTTAATTTACCAACGACGTGTAAACTATGTCCACGAGTAGACAAGAAGAAGTATCATATTAGCTTGAAACCTATTTATGGAGTTTATATACTACCTCCGTTATGCACATAACAATTAACGGAGGTAGTATATAATTCTGCTTAAAAACAAAATTGAAATAGGCATGTTTGTAGGAAGCAAACATATTCAAGACAAATTTTAATATCTTATCTATTGGATTGTTTTCACTAGTAATTAAGTTAATTAAATGTTAAAACATGGACATATAGTTTGGATTTATGAATCAAGACCCCTTTTTCCTTACAATATCACATATTTTGGTATTTTAAACGTTACCCTGTATGTTGGAGGGGAAAAAAACTTATTAAACTAAGGGCTTGTTTGACATGGTTTTTTGTTTTTTGTTTTTAGTTTTCAGTTTTTTTATTATTATTATTATTATTATCATTATTTTTGTAAAACAAAAAGCCAGAAACAGGAAACAAGGAAAATGTGTTTCTACTTTTTTTTTTTTTTTTTTTTTTTTTTTTTTTTTTTTTTTTTTTTTTTTTTGTTGTTGGTTTTCAATATTATCATGATTTTAATAAGTTTGACTATCTTTTCATTCATTATATGAAAAATAAAAAACATATATCGCCGGCCGGCGTGCGGCTCACCGCCCATGCCACAGCGTCGGCGAGCCTCCGATCTACTCCCTTAGGTGGTTTTTTTCCTTTCTCGTTTGCGTCTTAGTTTTCGTTTTGGTTTTTTGTATTTCCGGCCTAGCATCGTGCACCGCTTCCCATTTTCGGCCGCTCCGTTTCCTCACCGGCCTTGCTGCCGGCTTGCTGCCGGCTTGCCGCCGGTTTTGGTTTCCGCTTCCCCGCCGTGTCTATGCCCCTCCGTTTTGTCCGTCGTTGCGTCGTTGTTTTCGAGAACGGGGAGGGAGATCCCTCTGAGTCCCTCGCGTAGGGCCGTTCTTAGTCCCTCGCGTAGGGCTATCGCGGCTGCGGTTCAGGGGTTTGGGCTTCTCGGGCGGGACTTGGTGGTTCGGGTTTTATTGTCAGGCGTAGGTGGTTTGGGTTGGTGAACCTCGGAGCTTTGGTGGTTGTGCTCGGAGTGGCGGCGGGGTGGGTTGTTAGGGTTCCGTTCGTAGTTCTTGTGTTTTAAGGTTGTTCCTGTTTTTTCTATTAGTGGTGTGTGTAGTGTTTGGGTTTCCTGTTTCCGTCTTTGTGTGTTTTTTGGGTCTGTTAGTTTTTCTTTTTGTGTGGTGTGTTGGTGTGCTATGGGGTGTACAGATCGGTATACCGATCTTCTGGTGCAGGATTTGAACCGGGTTTTTTGGCTATGGGGCTTTGGTTTGATCTTCTGTTGGTTTGGGCTAAAGGGTTATGCTTCCATGCCGATATCTGTGTTTAAATCGGAGATTGATTGTCTTATCAAGGGTGAAGTGTACGACATCAATTTTGATTTCAAGTCGAGGAGTACAGGATTTTGAGCCAATGAAGGTTCTCGTCAGAAACTACAACATATTGTCAGACCCCCTTGCAAGAGGCTGCATAGGACAGTGTTATATGAGTCAAGGGTATCTTAGAAAGTCATTCTGCGCGTGCAATTGTAGTTTCCTTTATTTCGAACTTGTAATTGGTTCTTTTGTCTTTGTATTATTCGATTACGATTTCTTATGTAAGTGCCGTATGGCTTATTATTAATGAATTTTAATCTCCCCCCTTCAAAAAAAAAAAAAAAATGTCAAACGAACCCTAAGTTATTTTGTTGATCAGAACCACGAGACTAGTACAAAAGTTTAAGTGATCGAACTTTCCACCCCAAGAATTGCAATTGGTGAGGATCAAACATAACCCTTCAAAAATAAAATGTAAATTCATACAACATGAGTGCATGGTTCACCTTTGTAGTGTTCAATGAAGTATGTAATATCCCATATAGTATGAATGAAGTACTACTATACGTAGGTTGTTTTATAAGTTCAAATTAAAGAAGCCATATGTAAGTTTAATTAAAGAAAAATAATTTAAGTGAAGTTCAAACTAATAATAATAGCATAATATAAAATCAAGTGCATAAAATGCACAAATATTAATTACTTACAACGTTTATACATGCATGCTGCATCTCACCCCCATCAAATTATAAAGACAATCACAATACCTCGAGTTAATTCTATACTACTCCCCACTTTCAAGTTAATTATTCGAGGTGAATATTAATACCAGTAGTTTCTTTTTACCTTATTTCATAAAATGTGTTACAGATTTCTAAGACTAAAAAATTATGAAAACAAGATTAAAAAGACTAAACTTTGTTGTTGGTTGGCTTAATAGTTACTATTTACTACTACTCCTCCATATGAAAAAAAATTAACATTGTATCAACAAAAAAATACAAAGAATACACATAAAATATTAAAAACCAATTTAACAAGATTAGGGTTTGTTCTATTCAGCTTCATTCCAGTTCAGTTCTATTCAGTTCAGCTACAATTAGTTCAGCTCAATTCCTAATTTCCTTATCTCATAAAGTATTCATTTCATTTCAGTTCAGATCAGCTTAGTTTAATAAATCAGAACAGGCCATTAATCTTGATTTTTTTTTTTTTTTTTTTTTTTTTTTTTTTTTGCTATATATTCCCATAACTATACGATCAACACATACGGCTTATAACTAAACCAAGATGTCAGGTCAAACTATAACTTACTAGTAAACTAATACAAGTACAAAATACAGAGTATTAAGTTCAATTACAGACCAAATCACACTATTTCAAGTAAAGAGAACATAACCGTCTTTTATTTAGATACAAATCACACTCGTTTTCAAAACCTACTTTTAAAAAGTGAAACACTCGACTGAGGATGAGCTACTAGTCCTGTAGTCCAGTACAACGGTTAAAAAAAAGGAAATAATTACTATCTTTTTGGAAACATTGGAATATAAAAAACCTGAAAGATTTTCCTTTACTTGTTTGTTTGTATTTTACAGTTAAAGGCCACATAATTTAATGTCTTCTTAATTCCAGATTTGGTTGGTTGAGAGGATTCGTCGTCTATTGATGAGGGTTTGGTGGAAGGGACCCAACTCACCCAAGAAACTAATGATTAGGACAATTATTATATTAATTGATTTATTTTGACAAATCTAGTAAGTTTCATCTAATTAGTACTCAACTACTCATTAATTTATACTTTTATGGAAGTACTCTATTTGGTGTTAGTTAAGGTACTTTTTGTTGCACGTTTTAACTTTTAAAGCAATGTTTAAGATAGTGTGCTTATACTCGTATATTAGAAAACTAATACAGAATACAATACTATTTTGTTTCTTTGATCATTATTAATATTGTATTTGTAATTATATACGAAAGGACGATACTCATATCTGTAACAGTAAAAACCAAAAAACTTTGATATTGTATTATTAAAGTATTTATTATTACAATGAGTCAAGCAAAAACCTACCTGATTTTATCTCAGGTTGTTCGGCTTCGGTTTGGGTCGAGTTCGGGTTTCTCATGATAACTTTGGGTCGATTTCGGGTCGGGTCAGGTGTTGTTAGCCTAATATTCACAAATGGTGTAGCTAACATTGCTTATCTCTAGTTTTTATTATTATTATTATTATTATTATTATTATTATTATTATTATTTTGCCTATCGCCAGTTTACACATATACATTGAATGAGGTTGATAGCCATCCAATGCAATTTCAAATTTTTCAAATTTGGATTATTTATTTAAGATTATGAGAGTGACTTCATTGGACATGTATGAAATACTACTAATTGCTAAATGGATGATTTTAAGATTAATGACTTATGTTGCTAAGGTTACAAATAAGCATTTCACATAACATATGTTGATATTTAGTTAAGAAAGATCTTGCTACCAAATGCCTTCGGGATGTTGAATAACCATTTAAATTTTTTATTTTTTTATTTTTTTTATTTTTTTTTATTACAACTGTTTATATTTAAGTCAATTAATTAATTTATCTAAAATGAGTACCAATCAAATAGTAACACTTACAAAAAAATGGTGAGAGAATTATTTTTCGGCAAATTATTAGGTATTATTGAAAAGTCAACAATGGCTGGCTTACTATTTGCATAGTGGGAAAACATCAGAAAATCATTTATCGCACCATAACATAAAATTAAATGCAAGTTTTTTTGAATTTTATTTCTTGCATCAGCAATGCTACATGTCCTTAGTACCACATGTTATGTTTTGACCCTCATTTTAAAATTACCATGGTCCTCTTATATGGCCACCATGTGTCACTGCCAATCATTTTCAACCAGTAAGATGAGAGATTGAGATTCTCAACTGCCTAACCTGTGGCTTCTATTGACTCCTCCTTTGATTCTTGCTAGCTGCTAAGTGATTGCTGTGATTTATTGAACTAAACTGAATTAAATTAAATTGAATAGAATTGATTGGAGTTGAACTGAAATGAATAAAACTAAAATGAATTGTTTATAAGAGAAGGAAATTAGGAGCTAAGCTGAACTGAACTGAATTGATTGAAGCTAAATTGAAATGAAATTAAACTGAAGAGAACAAGCCCTAAATACCTTAAGGTATTTAAAAAAATAAAAATAAAATTACTCGTATTGTCGTTACTATGTGTTTTTAAAGTGTTACATTTAATTTTTTTTACTTAATTATTTTACTAATATACAAAAATAAATAAATGCTACTCCATTGTTGGATTCGTCATAATGTATATTTCATAATATCAATTTTCTTATAACTTTACTACTATATAATTAAATACATTAACGGTCAAAGTTGTGTCTCTGCATACGTATTTGATCAAAGTGTACGTAACACTTAAAACAACACATAGAGAATATAATTTTTATTTTATTTTATTTATTTATTTTTTTTTGTAGGTAAGGAGAAATACCTTATCAAGTCGGAATTTTTTTTATAGATCAACCAGATTTGAGTTGTGTTCTTGGGGGAGAGTAAAGGAATCCTCATCTCAAAATGCATTTAATGAGGTTCGATCCTACAATCTCATCATTGTGAGATGCAGAATTTTCCATAAACTTAATCAAGCATTCTTAATTATGGATATAATTAAAGCATGATTTTATTAGATATATATAATAACATGAATCATGAAAGTTTACATTACATTGTAAAGGTTGAACGATGAGAGACTGAGAGACTCATAAAGGACTAAATGTTATTTCCTCATTATTTTATTACTTTATTCACTTTATTTCCCTTTTATTACTTGCTTTATTTCCTATTTTGAAAACTTTAAACAATAGTATTTTGTTTGTGATGAAAAAATTGATCTTGAGTGTGTTATTTAACATTCAACCAATCATTAAAATAAACACACATTCCAAGATTTTATGGATAAAAACCTACTCACTTGCTTTTTTATCCAAAACTTGATTGAATACACTTAAAGCCAACTTAAAACATGGATGAGGATTGGACACTAATTATTAAATGTTATGATGTGCCATTGTCAACAAGCTAAGATTGGATGCTTATTGCCTTTCTCTTTCCATCAATCTAGGATTTTGAGACCATGCCTACCCTAAAGTCGATCATTTGCAATTCGGACTTATCCCTTTTTGTTCTAGCTCTTATATGAACTAGCCGACTTTAATTTGTACCTTTAGAATTTTATTTTCATTTTGTAGAAAAAAAAAAATAATAATAAAAAAAAATTGCACCACAATCATCTAATAATTCATAAATGAGTTGTGGTTAGGTGCAAATTTGTTACACAAATTTGTTCATCATCTACTAGTATTCTAGTTGTTAATGCATTGTTAAAACTCTGATCTCTTGAATTTAATTTATATCTTAAATAATATAATAGTCTTATTAACTTGATGTAGGAAACTACGGAACTGGAACTAAGGGTTGGGGACTTGGGGCCGATCATTATATCCACCGATTATTCATTCATAGAAATATTTTCCATAACATACATATGTTGATGAATTAGCAATGATTACAATAAATAATATCATCTAACTAAATTCTCACTAATCATTGTATAATAATTGAGTTAAATTTCTGATTAAGGTACACATGCATATTTCTCAAACAACATATGTTGTGTAGCGATAATAAATTAGTAATTGACAATTTTTCTTAAACGTATTGTCGACTCTATTGTTAAACAAAATTCCGCGTAAATAATTGAATAACATTAATTATATGATAAATATCATCGGCGGTGGGTTATAGTTATAAATGAATAGATGAGGCTATGAAAAGATTTGAGAATGACTTACACTTACAATAATTATAATTTCATGGTGATACATGCATCAAACATTATACTTGGCTTCTAATTTCCAACCCACTTTTGGGCCATATCTAGAAAAAAAACATAGCAAATAATGGGGTCCTCGATGCCCATTTTCTTCGCAGCTTTGTGCCCTTCCATGTACTCCAATCTTGTTGCAAATAACATGCTATCAAATGACTAACTGTCAGTTTACACCCCCTCATTCCAGTCACCTACTCTGACCTGTAATTTCTTTACGAAGAGGATAATGATGCAAACGAGATTTGATATCATATCTTAGAGTATGGGCAAATGGCTAGTCATTGATTATAAAGGAAAGAGAATAAAAACAAACAATAAATATAACGAAAGAGCTTGATAACCAACAAATAGAGATGATTGAATTCACGATTTAGACATATGGCATGATGTTATGTGAATGCTGACCAAATAAAGTTGATGTATATTACGGATTAATTTTATTACGCGTTTATATTTTATCATTTCTATTGAGAACAACTATAAATATAAAATACTTATAATATTGAAAGAAATCTTATTATAATGTAAATAAAAGAATGTCAAAAATTATTATCCTCTAATTTTAGTATGTGATCTACTTTCTTATATGTATGACCAACTTGATCCCTGTGGTATACAATAATGCCTACACACGTTTTTGCATTTCTAATGGTAGATTTAAAATAAGATGTCAGATCAAGCCTATCTTGTCTCAGCAATGGAGGCATCAAATATATCTTAGCATATGGAGTATTTTAAATGATTAAAAAAATGTGAAATTTAATTATTTGGTAATTAGATAGATTAGATATACCAAGGACCAAGTACAAATGTACAATACAAAAACACGGGGATTGTTTTTTGTTTTGTTATTTATTTTAAGTGTATAGACAATCACAAAGCGGTATATTATAGATATGGTTCAATTTCAAGTTTTGCTTATCACTCTCACAGCTAATTATTTTATATTGTGAATGATAGCGTATTGTATAAAATAGTGCATAACTCATAAAATATGAACTTTGGTTATGGTACATGTGTTATGATATCCTAAGCAAAGAATTATAATTTTAAAATCTGACTTCCAATCAATTACGACCTATCAATTTGAAACGAAAAGAGTAATATTTACCAATTAGCATTAAAGCCTCTTGTCCCATAAATTTCTATGTAAGGTCAGCAAAACTAACTTCTTTTGATGTCACATACTAGAATTATATAAGGTGTGAAAACTGAAAATATTATGTAATTTGTAAATGCAACCAACTCATAATGGCAGCAAGCATAGATTGACTATGATCATGTACAAAGAATCAATGAATCGAGGTCTTAAGTTCTTTACCACATATTAAGGCTAATGTTATTGTCACAAGCCTTTATTGCACACCAACCTTTCTTTTGTACGAAACCCTATTCTTTGTAACCAACCTGTATTTGAGTAGCGTTTTGGAGTAAGTGGGCTTGAGAAATTAATAGCCATTTTAGGCTTGTCTGGGAATTTATTCAATTTGTATTCATTTGTTGGTCGACTTTTGGCTTTAAGCTTGAAAATATGATCATCAAACAACTTAGATTATAGGCGGATAAACTCAACAAGAAGCTACAAGATATTTTACAAATATAAAATGAATGAAGATTGGCTTTTACACATCATGTGGAGGTTTAGGTTTTGGTTGGTTATTAGTTTCAGGTAGGTGGTGGTGGTGAGCTTGGTGGCTATAGAGGTGGGTGGGTGTTTTGGAATTGGGTGGTTAGTTTTTAGTAGGTGGTGGTGGCGGTGGCGGTGGCGGTGGTGATGGTGGCTAGAGATATATTTCAATTCGGTTGAGAGGGTGTAGTAATTAAAAAGGGGTAGGTTAGTCATCTTTTAATTAAATTAGATTGGCTAAAATCAATCATTTAAATTATGATTAGCCAATTTAATGACAAATAGGCCACTTTTATCAATCTAGACATTCCCTAATGCCAATACATAAAATGCCAAAAAGAAGAGCAAAAAAAAAAAGGAAAATAGAATTTTGATTCTTGAAGGCGGTACGTAGAATTTCCCTACCATTAACGAACGATATTCATACAGTTATGTGGCGGTACGTAGAATTTTTATTTATTTATTTATTTATTAAAATACCACAACTCTTCTCTCTCCTTTTTTTTCTTAGCTTCTTCTCCAAGCCAAATCACACATCACCAACAACCATATCTCTACTCCACTCATTTTCTCTCTCTTCTTTTCTTAGCTTCTTCTTCAAGCCAAACCACACATCACCAACAACCATATCTCTACTCTACCCATTTTCTCTCTCCTCTCTGCTAAATTGCTACAATTAAAGCCCGAAATTTTAGAAATTGGGTGTCAAATTGTTGTGAAAAATTGTGGTTAATTATCCTTAAGATCATGAACAACATTTGAAGTAGTGAAATCGATGAGAACCAAAGAAATTTGAGCTCCTTTTCTTCGTGGAATCTTAAATCGAATATTCTACGTCAAAAATTGTAGGGTGTTACTAGTTTGGTCAGGGGTTACTTGTAGGGTATTACTGGTTTGGTCAGGGGTTACATGTAGGGTGTTATTGGTTTGGTCAAGGGTTACTTGTAGGGTATTACTGGTTTTGGTCAGGGAATTCTAGCTTGTAGGGTGTTACTGGTTTTGGTCAGGGGATTCTTGTAGGGTGTTACTGGTTTTGGTCAGGGGTTACTAGTAGGGTGTTACTGGTTTTGGTCAAGGGTTACGACTTGTATGGTGTTACTGGTTTGGTCAGGGGTTACTTGTAGGGTCACTACAAGAAATAGGTCATTTTGCGACGGAAACCTTGCAACGGACTACAATTCCGTCGCAAAAAGGGTTAATTTGCGAGGGAATAAATTCCGTCGCAACTTTGCGACGGAAACAAACTTTTGCGACGGAAATTCCGTCGCAAAGTTTGCGACGGAATTTATTCCCTCGCAAAAGTTTGTTTGCGACGGAAATAATCGTCGCAAAACAATATTAAAAAAAAAATTAAAAAAAACATTTTGCGACGGATTCTGCGACGGAAATTCCGTCGCAAAAAGTTTTTAAATTTTTTTAAAAAAAACTGAAGTTTCGCTGAAGGAGAGAGAAAAAGAAAACGAAGAACAGAAAGAGGAAAGCGTAGAGAGAGATAGAGGAAAGCGTAGAGAGAGAAAGAAAATCCGGCCACTTCACCGCCGCTGTCGCCACCGGAACGACCGGAATCCGGCCACTCACACCTACTAACGCCCACCCCCTCCGTTCACTCCCACTCACGCGCACTCACGCCCACCCACGCCACCCCCTCCGTTCAAGCCCACTCACGCCCCTCCGTTCGCCGGCGGTGTGCAGCCACCACACCACCCTCCTTCCGGCAGCCGGATTTCCGCCACAACACCCTCAAATCCCGGTGAGTATTCCACTATCCCCCTTTGTTTTTGTTTTCAATTTAATTTTAATGTAAACCCTAACTTTTTCTAATTATGTTTTTTAATTTAATTTGTAACTAAATTTTATTATTTAATTACTTGTGTTTAGTGTAGTGTAGTTTAATTTATATTGCAATGTTAGAATTAGTTTAATTTTTAAGATATATTGCAATGTTAGAATTAGTTTAATGTATGTTAGTTTAGTTTAAAATATATGTTAGATTAGTTTATAATGTATGTTATTTTAGTTTAAAATATATGTTAGTTAGTTTATAATGTATGTTAGTTTAGTTTAAAATATATGTTAGATTAGTTTAAAATATATGTTAGATTAGTTTAAAATATATGTTAATTTAAAAATACATGTTAGTGTATGTATGTTTATTTGAATGTGGGTAATTGTGTGTTAATTATATGTGTTTCATCACTTGCTTTAAACTTGTTTAAATTAAACAATTATGGTATGTATGTTAATTATATATGTTCACTAAGATTTGAAAGCATTTGCATCTTCTTATTCCTAGATAACAAATGTGAGAAATAGGCAAGTTAGAACCAAAAACGCCCCATTTTCACCCAATTTTCCTAGTTTTAGGACCTAGTGAACCTATATTGCCACTTATGAACTATTTCAAGCCTCGAACTCAAGTAACTATGTTATTTAGGTGTATTATGGTCAAAAATAAGCTCATTTGATAACAAATGTGAGAAATAGGCAAGTTAGAACCAAAAACGCCCCATTTTCGCCCATTTTTTCTAGTTTTAGGACCTAGTGAACCTATATTGCCACTTATAAACAATTTCAAGCCTCAAACTCAAGTAACTATGTTAGTTAGGTGTATTAAGGTCAAAAATAGGTTCATTAGATAACAAATGTGAGAAATAGACAAGTTAGAACCAAAAACGCCCCATTTTCACCCAATTTTCCTAGTTTTAGGACCTAGTGAACCTATATTGCCACTTATGAACTATATCAAGCCTCAAACTATTGGTTCTCATTCTTTATTTTTATTTCTGCATTGTATATCCTTTGTTTGTTACAGGAGGCGTACCAACACAGACAGGAGGAATCAAGAACCCAGGGTTCCCAACTGTCTGAAAATGAAATTTTCTTTGAGGCGGCTGGTGGTCGTAATAAGAAGGGTCGTGTTAGAGGTCTTGGTGTTGGTGCTGACTTGTACTACGGCACATCTAGGGGACGAGGATCGGGTTCTTCCAGCCAATACGTACCGTCGGTCATAACTCAAATGCAGGAAAACTTCCACAAGGAGTTGAATGAGAGGGTGGAAGCAATTGAGAGCCAGATCGATAGCCGTGTGGCGGAACAGCTCGATGCTCGAGTGGAGGCTCGAGTGGCAGAACGGATGGCTGAAATCGAGAGGAAGAACAAGGAGTTCTTAGAGGAGTTAGCCAGTAGATTTACAGGATTGACCACTCCTTTCACTTGTTCTACGATTCAGCCTCAGATTCGAGACCTTAGGAACGACCCGGGTGGTGGTGGTGGTGGTGGTGCAGGCCAAGGACAGCCAGCTTGTGTTTAGTTAGGTGTCATTTTTCGATTTTTGTATATGGATGACATTGTAGTTTAAAAAATTATATCATGTACCGTACTTGGTAGTTACGGCTACGTGTTGTATATATTTGAATTATGTTAGGGCGTGGACTTTTTGACTGAAATTATTTTAAATGCACGTATTTTATTAAACAGGATTGCATGAATACAGGTTCCAGGAAAACAAAACAAAATACAAAAAAATTAAACAGGATTGCAGGAATACAGGTTCCAGGAAAAAAAAACAAAATACAAAAAAAAAAAAAATTAAAATTACAATAACTTTGCGACGGAATGTAATTCCGTCGCAAAATGGAGTATTTTGCGACGGAAAAACTTCATTTTGCGACGGAATTACATTCCGTCGCAAAATTTGTGACGGACTATTCCGTCGCAAAAGAATCCATTTTGCGACGGAAATACATTCCGTCGCAAAATTTGTGACGGAATATTCCGTCGCAAAATGATTCCTCTTGCTACGGAATTTTCGTCGCAAATGTTGTTTTCAGCTACAACTACCTTTCCGTCGCAAAATCCGTCGCAATTCGTTTTGCGACGGATATTCCGTCACAAAAGGACTGTTTGCTACGAAAGTTTGAGCGACGCCATGCCTGTGACGGAAATCCGTCGCAAAGTCACTTTGCGACGGAATTTTGCCAGTTTGCGACGAATTATTTCCGTCGCAAAACGGCCCTTTTCTTGTTGTGGGTGTTACTGGTTTTGGTCGGGGGTTACTTGTAGGGTGTTACTGGTTTGGTATGGGGCCTACAAGCAACCCTTGAATAAGTAACAAGTAACCATTGAATAAGTAATTCATACAAGTAACCTTTGAAATAACTCATATAAGTAACTCATACAAGTAACCCTTGAATTAACCCATAAAAGTAACCCCTAAAAAAAAAAGTACCCTTGAAAAAAAAATATAAGTAACTCCTGAAAAAAAAAATACAAGTAATCCCTGAAAATACAAGTAACCCTTGAATAACTAATCCATACAAATAACCCCTGAAAAAAAAAAATACAAGTAACTCCCGAAAAAAAAAAAATACTAGTAACTCCTGAAAATAAAATAAAAGTAACCCTTGAAAAAAAAATTACAACTCTTGAAAAAAAAGATACAAGTAACCCCTGAAAAATATAAGTAACCCTGACAAAACCAGTAACCCCGTTATGCGCGTGAACAGTAACCCCGTTATGCGCGCGTTAGAATCTGTTATTTTTACTGACTTGGCAGCAGGCCACACGGTGTGGCCTGCTGCACCAAAAAAGCTCTGATAGTGTAAAATAAAATATATTTATTTGGAAAATTTGCAAATTGCAGCCATTTAAAGTTCGTATTTTACAAATTGCAGCCATTTAATTTTTTTTTTTTCAAATTGCAGCCCAAAAGTTCATATAAATTATAAATTGCAGCCTGATTCAATTTTTTCATCGGTTTACATGTTGAAAAATCTTCGGTTAAAGTTTAAGGGGTCATTTTATATCCGAATTGAGCTCGAAATTAGCAAAAAATAACGTAAGTGTCTCATATTTACAGTTTCCCACAAATCGATACATTTTTGTTACGCAAAACGAGATACTTGCGTTATTTTTTTGCTAATTCCGAGCTCAATTCGGATCCCTAAGGGCTAAAATGGCTCCTAAAACCTTAATCAAAGATTTTTCAACTTGTAAACCGATGAAAAAGTTGAATCGGGCTGGAATTTACAATTTATACGAACTTTTGGGCTGCAATTTGCAATTTTTTATTTAAATGGCTGCAATTTGCAAAATACGAACTTTAAATGATTGCAATTTGCAAATTTTCCTATTTATTTAGATGGAATCTAGCTAGTTCGTATTGATGTATAGTTTTGACCTATCAATATATTTAAATTATATTGCATATTAAGCATATCAATGGTAAAAAAGAGTGTGCAGTAGTAATAGTAATTAGTACGTATATACCTTATTGATTAGCCAAACATTATTAGTCTTCAGTTTTACCATAGTTTTCAGTTTTTGGTTTTGTATTTTTCAGTTACTACAAACTCTAAATTATGTGTACCTCGCTTGTTTGCAAGCATAATAAGATGCATGGAAGTTAAAGCTAGTACATATTATACGTCAATACGTCATGAGACAAACGTAGATCCACGAATTGCACTCCAAAGCCCACTACAACCTCAATCCAGTCCCTCGATCTACTCGCTGATCACACCCAGGTTTTTAGCCCGGCAAGCTACTTGCGTATATATACTTTATCCGTTTCAAAGATTACAACATTTTGACCAAAAAGCTCTCACATTTTTAGTCAAAGTGTTGCAATTTTACTTTTTTAAAACGAAGGGAGTTATTATTCTTAGCCAATAACATGATTAATCATCTGAATATCTTAGCTAATGATCGATATAATATCTATAAGCTAATAAGCTATGTCATTTTCTCATAATCCTTACTCGAAATATGGTGTACTAATTAAATTACGGCGTAATAGTTAATTAGTACTCCGTACTAGGTACATACATGTAATTTAACAATCAAAACATAAACATTGAACAGGAGCTCTTCCTGTTGATCTAATCTTGTTAGCCTGTTGTTTTGCATAAGCTTCTTCGTTTCGCTTCTTCAATTCTCTTCTAGATGCTTCCTTGCTCCTACAGCTACATCTTCAATTTTATCTAACTTGTTTTGGTAATGATGCAAGTTTATCCTCTTTAACCTCTCTATTTCAGCCTACAATAACATTTTCGTGTATTGAAAACATATTATCAACATATGTTATAACAAAGAATGAATCGTACAATAGTTTATAATTTCGAATATATATATATCGGAATTTACCTTTCTTCTTTCCATGGAAATGTTAGCATTCTTCTTCTTCTCATTCTCCCAATCTATGATCTTCTTACTCATCTTCACATACCTAATAATGTGTAGCACCCTTAATTAGTTCTGCTGTTTATTCATTATTGATGTTTATGTACGTATGTGTACAATTATATGAATATTGTTCGTGTAATATGTATTACGTACCAATTATTAATCTTGGCTAATCGCGCTTGCTCCCATTCATCTGCTTTATTTGGCAACCTTCTACTTCCCCTTTGCTCTAATCCTATTATTTCAATAGCTCTTGTAGAAATCCTTGACATAGAATTTGAACGTTGATCATCTGTACATATGTTATCTTACCGTAGTTAAACATAGAATGTAATGTATGTCATACTTAACATACGTACTAATTAAATAAACAAAGGTAAAGGGAGATCCAAAAGTATAGTATAAAATTAATTTTATGTTAATGTTAAAACTAAGGGTTACTTAAGCTAAGCCAATACATTACTAATGAAGTAATGATGATAGACAAATATTCTTAAAGATGGCGTGCAAACAAATAGTTTGGATGGTGTTTGATTTGAGTCAATTTATTTGTCCGGTCTTTTTCGAGTCTAATGATAAATTATATTTCCATTTTTAAGAAAAAGCAAATAATTAATATTATTGTATGTTGGAACCCATTGTAACTCACTTGTAAGTGTTCTATATTAGAGAAAGAGAGAGGTGATTCCACTTTATAAGATTGATGATTTATTCCTATTATTGCCAATTGGTTTTAGTATGAAAACTCGATCTTGATCCTTGTTTGTGGACCAAACTCCCCTCCTCCTTATTTGGGTTACCCAGACCTATTTTATATTGTTTTAAAAATTTAACATGGTATCAGAGCCCAAATTTATTGGGTCGTTCATAGTATGAAAGCTCCTAAACGTTGTTTGGGTCATTCAAATTTAGAAACCTTACCACCATTTCTCCTTTCTACTTGTGATGATTGACCCATCAAATTTCCTAAACTCGACCGTTCAAAAGAATTATCATCTCGACTATGTATCCTGCTCTTGCTCTTGATTGAATTAGGATCCTCTCTAAAGCTCTCTACCATTCTTTTCTCGAACTCGGCTCTCGTTTCTTCTAGGGAGTATATTGCATAAGCAGCTGCTGCAATGGTTGCTGCGAATTGATCGCTTTCCTTGCTATTCATTATTGATTTCCCTTTCAAAAACCAAGAATTTCATAAGTAAGATTTCAATATAAGTTGATATAATATAAATAGTATAGTTATTGAACAAAAAATGCAAAGTTTCTAATTTAAGAAAAGTACCTCGTCTAAAAGATTCTGATTTCATAATGTCTCTGTAGTTTATATAATCTTCAGGTTTCTCTTGTTGTACGTCTGAAAAACTCACTCTAATATGTATACTATACGTCAATAATATTTGCTAAAAGATAATTAATATTTACAGTGAACTGTATGTATAATTACGGGACAAAGGGAGTATATTTTTACTCTTATTTATTTGATTGTGTACAACATTGTTATTATACAACGACACACTAAATTCTTTCAAAATCTCCCAAAAACAGAGACATGATGATATATATGTGATACATACATGAGACATCATATTCATGATGATATATATGTGATACATACATGAGACATCATATTGTGGTGCAACTACGGTATAGAATTTCAATTGTGTTATGAATGTTTAAAGTACATGTACTAATGTACATATATAGGACTTTTTGATACAATGGTAAAGTTCAAAGCCATGAATAGAAAGTACTATACCTTCGGCGATGCTTCTTTTGCTGGTCCATTATCCTTTTACTATGTACACATACAACGCGTAGAATAATCTATCAATCTTTTATGTAAACTGATCTTATTTGTTAAATATATATTTTTCGATGGAGAAATATGCAGCTTCCCTAGCTCTTAATATATATATGCATACTACTAGCTAGATCGTTGAAAAAATCTAAGCAGATTATGCATTTAGGTATTTGCATTTTGGTATGAATAATATACAGTAGAAGTATATATGAGAGAACAAGAGATCGTTAGGGAAGTAATATGTAACGTGTAAATTAAACTAAGACTGGTTTTGGCAATCTTATACTTAATCCTCGAACTCATGGTTAGGCATAATTACTAATGAAGCAAGGAATTTTTTGTGCATCAATGAAATGTTTTCATTGTTAATTATACACTTGAGCATTAGAGAAATGTTTTAATTTTTTTTAAGGTGCTACAGTTGCTACACGTACAAGTGTACAACTACGTGTTAACAGTTATTTTATCTCTGTTTTGGTTTATGAAATCTTTAATTTAAGGCTAAGTTACTTTTCCAAAAAAAAAAAAAAAAAGATTTTATTGTAAAAAATTGAATAAATGAAAATAGTGTCTTGTTGATAAAAACAAATTTTTAAACCTCAGGATCACCTGGAATTAGGAGGGAAGCTTTAACCACTTAAACTATCCCTCACTCTCTATTATTGTCATTTATGACTAGAGTAATTATTAACATGCACTTCCTCTTTGTGTAGAGTCTGTAGACTACCACAATAATGGAGGTTGGACAATACTTTTTTTTTTTAGGATGCCTACCCGGTTCACCGAAGCTTAGCTCCGACTACATCCGGATTCGACTCGGGTAGCACACCTGGCTTATGCTGGGTGAGTCTTCCAACAAGAGTTTCTGCATACGGCGAGGCTTGAACCCGATACCTCCCTTAAGCGACATCAAATTGCTTACCACTTGAGCCAACTCTTGTTGATGAGTCTGGACAACACACTATATAAAACTTGTACTATAGGCAAAATATGTCTCCTCTCTGCACTAGTTAGTATGGAGTACAAGGGGTTTGACTTTTGTCGTTTCCAAACCTTGGTAGACATTAATTAAAAGGTGTTTTTATTTCTAATTTATATTATCAAGTCACCAACACGATCCAATGCCATCTTTACATTGTGAGGAGCAAAACCTATAAGTCAAAATCCGAAAACCGGCAATTTTAAGTCTTCAAACCTTCCTTTGCCCGCGTTAGCATCGAAGCTCTCTCCTTTCCTCATTTTCCCCCTAAAACTCAAAAAAGAAAGGAAAACAAAGCAGTAAGAGCAGTGTACTAGAACCCACCTTCTTTAATCAACAATGGCGGAAGACCCATCTCCGCCATCACCAGAACTCACCGAAGAGTTAAAGCAAAGGATCGAAACCAATCGTTTACGTGCATTGTCGCTTTTAGCCAAGCGCCAAGCATCCTCAATATCAAACCCTCAACACCCAATTGATTACTGGAAATCATTCAAATCACGGAAAGTAATCGACCCATCAACCAATTTACCCGTTCCCTCCAAAAATGAACCTGTTTCTCCGCCTTTGAGGTTTCGGGTTCGACTCGAAATCTGTTCTCCTGATTCTTTCTCCATTAATCCTAGCCTAGTTCAAGGGTTTCGCTTTCCGGGTCAAGATGATTGCTTTCAAATTATTGAGGCTTGTCTTTCAAATGTAAGCATTTGGGGGTTTTGGGATTTATATTTCATTGTTGGGTTTTAGTTGAATTGGGGTTTTTTCTTGGATTTAAGCTTCATGTTTTAATTTTCATGGGTTTTGCATTTGTTTGGGAATTGTGGCATATTAAGCTTGATTTTTTCTGGAAGTATTATCCAATTGTGTTTGAATGAAAAAAGATTGAAGAAGGTTTTAGTTGAATTGGGGTTTTACTTGGATTTAAGTGGGTTTTGCATTTTTTTTGTGTGTATGTGTGGAAATTGTGGTATATATATGTTAAACTTGATTCATTTCATGTTTTCATTTTTTGCTTGAAGTATTATCCTATTGTGTTTGATGAACAGAGATTGTTGTTTTTAATTTTCCTTCGGGTGTGAACTGTTGTTTAATTATAATCGTTGCATTCTGCAATCCTGGTTTATTTTGAGAATGCAGTTCATGCTAAGCTTTTTATTATTGTGTTCTGGTGGTCCTGTATGATTGTTGCTGCATTTGATTCTATTCATGTGAAGTTGTTTTGAGATTTCATTTCTAGAGTTTATCATGAATGGGAACAGAACAAACTTGGATGTGCAATTAATTAATTTGTCAGTGAAGGATTTGTATTAGTCCCCAACAATGCACAATTATCTGTACAATGTTTCTTTGAAAATTTAATTTATTTGGTGGTTGCTGAGCTTCTATATGATGAATAACAATGTGAAGTTATGGGTTGGTGTCTCATTGTGACTTTGTGTGTTAACTTAGCTGGAGCAATGTGTGTTGAAGCTATTCTAATCTCTGCATAAACGTCCCTGATTTGTGTTGTTTGTGTTCTCTTCTTTGACTAGGTTATGTCTACACATTATACACAAATCCATGGTGGTGGGAAGGCGTCTGTTTATAAGCTTACATATTACGACACAGTTCTTAAATGCTTAAAGAACTGCACTGACATTGAAGAAGTTGAAGAAATACCATGGACAACTTATAATGTGATGATGAAACTTTCTCATTCCCACATGCCTGGAAAATGGACACCGTGTAGGCCTGAGCATTTGTCTGATGAGAAGGTCGAGGAACTGATAAAGAAGCTGCCAGGAAAATTATTGGATACTCTCTTGCCTTTTCAGCTTGATGGACTAAAATTTGGATTGCAAAGGGGGGGTCGGTGTCTTATTGCTGATGAAATGGGGCTTGGAAAGACCCTTCAGGTAGCATGAGCTTTGATATATCAACTCACTTTCTTGCTTGGTTTACGCATTGTTCCTTTCTTATTGTCTTGAGTTTTGGTCCCTTCTTTTGTACGAGTATGCTGTAACCTGAACCTGTGATGATCTTAATATAGAATTTGCATGTGCTCATGAAGTTTAATATGATGATATGGAATATACATTGTTTAGGAGCCCTTGTATAGAGGAGAGAGATAGAGATGGATGAAAAGAGGGATCCTTGTGATAAGGAGAGAGATAGAGAGAACCCATAGCCAAGTTTATTGATGTTGCATTTTATAAGCAACTTCCAAATAAGGAAAATGTTTTGATCATTAAAATCCAAGGAAGGCTTTATAAATTGAATGAGTATATATATTACATTTGTTATTTTGTTGTTTCCTGCGAGGATGTAATCCACTTCATTTACATGATGTTTTCTTTGTTTCAGGCCATTGCCATTGCAAGCTGCTTTGCTGATGAAGGCTTAATACTTGTTGTTTGCCCTGCTATTTTGCGCTATGCATGGGCTGAAGAATTGGAGCGTTGGCTTCCTTCTTATTTGCCAGCTGATATCCATCTTGGTACTGTCCTGGATGACCTTTACTATTAATTTCTTTAGCTAATACTCCTTTTTCTCTTTACTATTAATTTCTTTAGCTAATACTCCTTTTTCTCTTTCATACCTGTAAGGCCCTGTTCATTTCACCTAAAATAAATAATATTAAGTAAAAATAAGTTCAGTTTAGTAAAATTCAGTTATCTTAAAAAAGAATTATAACAGAAAATCAGTAAAAATAATTTCAGTTCAGCAAAAATAATTTCAATTCGGCAAAAATAATTTCAGTTCAGTAAAATTAATTTAAATTCAGTAAAAGTAATTTAAATTCAGCAAATATAATTTTGTTTCAATAAAAATAATTTCAGCAAAAATAAGTTGAAGTGAACGGGGCCTAAGAAGCCAATGCACCTTAAGATCTTTCCTGTCCTCTTAGGAATGGCAATTATTTTCATTGGATGAACTATGGTTAGAGCATAGTATTCTGATTAGATTAGAGAGTTTGGCCTGGGACTCATCATTGTTCTCTCAAATAATATCTTTGTAAATGAATGATAACTATCTAGATTGGCTATTTGCATAGGGAGTTTAAAGACCATTTTTTTTCTTTGCTTATGGCTTACTGGCTTCTGATTTATGACCCGTTGTTCATTTTATCAGTTTCATCTTGTTTCCATAATAACATTTAATGATGAGCTTAACTGTTGTAGTACTTTCTTATTATCTTTTTGTTAACATATGGCTGAGCAATTTTTGGCATGTTGATACATAAGTATACCACTTTCTAGCTAGAAGATGTATTGCTCTTTGGGTCCTTCTTACTTCATTATAATCACAGATAAGAGTTTACGTGCTTGCTTTTGTTTTCATTATGGGTTTACGCGTGTGTAGGGTGTGTTGTAAGTAGCCCTATTAGCTACTGCCTGCAATTTTTGGGAGTCGCTTCTGGCTTTTATTTTTTATTTTTATTTTTTTTTTAAAGAAAAGACTGCTTGATATCATCCACCTTAGAAAGAAATTGCTGATATAATTCCTTCACCCTCTAAGGGTGTGTTTTATTCACCTGATTTTCTTATTAGACCTTATTAAAATGTATTTTTGTAATGAACTTGGGTCACCCTTATACTTATTTCTCCAGAACTTATGTCATATGAATTTATTCAAAATAAGTGAAAATAAAGGTGAATAGAACATGGCCTAAGTGTATTACAAATATGGGAGCATTGTGATTTTTTTTTCACCACTTTATCCCATATCTAACTACATATATTTTTGGCATATTATATGTTGAAAGAATTTCTACATTACGTTAAAAAAAAGTTGTCACAAATGCAAAAGTAGTCCTTTGAATCTTTGATTGAAATGAAGTATAACTTATAGTTATTGGAAATTTGATAAGTATTGCTTGCTTTAGCTTCTTCTTACTAGATCAAATTGTAAAAGCAGGTGATGTTTGTCTTGTTTTGATTTTAACACTTGCACATATCTTTTTTTCAGTATTTGGTTATAAAGACAATCCTGTGCATTTGAAGAGACATCCAAAAGTTGTTGTCATTTCTTATACTATGCTTAAACGCTTGCGAGACAGTATAATGAAATGGGAATGGAGTATCATGATAGTCGATGAATCACATCATATACGATGTTCAAAGAAGAAATCAGAGCCCGGAGAGGTAGATTATTTCATTTCCCTTGTTTTATCGGAATATTGTTGGTGAGCACATGACTTGGCTGTAATTTTGTATGTTTGCTTAAACAATCCTAGATTTTGTTTCTAGTTGCATAATTTTGCTACAGTTGGTTATCTAAGTCGTAATAACGTGATTTTGTAAGCTCTAAACACTTGTTATGAGAAGAATGGATCATTTATAGAGTAGAAGATTAGATTTTTTTTTTTTTTTTTTTGGACCCAGATCATGTTACTATATAAAAAGGCTACTATGTATTTTTTTTTTTTTTTTTTTTTTTTTTAAACCTAACATGGTTATTCAGCTGTCTTAGCTGGTTTGTTTTAGGGGCCTTTGTTTTCCCTGCACCACTTTTGCAAGTACTTTATAGATAATTAATAGGTATGGGAAATTTAAAGTTGAAATTGTGATATTAGTGTTGTGGTCGTAGGACTGTAGAAGCTTTTCTTTATATTTTTAATTTAAGGATTTCTTGTTTTGTGGTTGTATGCTTTTCTTTTTAATTCCAATAATTATCTTACAACCAAAAAAGACTTCCTACTTTTTATATATATGTTTATTTAAAAGAATTGACATGGAAAATGGAGTGTTGATGGAAGCTTATTACTCTTCTATGATCCATTCATTTTTTTGCCCTCTAAACAAGAAGGCGGTATGCTAGCACAAAATTTAGCCCCTTAACATTGAACACCATTTCAAAATGCTTTGTCATGTATTAATACTCTATTGTGTTTAATGGAACATTAGAAATGAGGTTATTTGCAAGAAAGTGGGTGTGACAGGCATTGCACACAAACTAAGGAAAAATCACCTGCGTTGGTTTGGGCATGTAAGACGGAGATCCGAGGGACCACTGGTACGAAGAGTGTAAGAGTGGGACCATGGAGGGGTTAAACGAGGAAGAGGGAGACTGAAAATGACTTGGTTGGGAGGAGGTAGGAAGGATATGAAGTATATAGATTTGCATGAGGATGAAACATTTGATTGTAAGGGATCGAAGAGGAAGGTTTTTGTCGATGACTACATGGAATAATCACTTTTGGTTCATGTAGCTGACCAAGTATGGGATTAAGACTTTGATTGATTGATTGATTGTGTTTAATGGTGGTACCTTTAAGGGTTATAACATTCTCCTAAAATTTGTTGAAATTAATCTTTTTATCCTAAAATTTGTTAAACAATTCCCTTAAGGGTTAAGATATTCACCTAAAGGATATATCTCTAATTTAGAGCTGACATTTAGTTGGATTAAATTCCTTTTGTGCTTTACAAAATAATAGTAATGTTGTGTTGCACAATTGTGTGTATAGTGTCATAAAACTTATTCTGTTAGAGCAAATGGTTGATAATTGAAGTAATTAGCAAAGAACAATTAAGAATTTTGATAGTAAAAGAGACAAGAAATTGGAAGGTGTGAAAATCCTTCATGCAAATGTTTGTATTGATTTTAATTATGGTTTACAAGAGTAATCTCCCACTAATTTCCACTCTAAAGCACAAGGGTTACAAAACAAGAACTCAAGCCCTCAAATGTGTCTCTCTCAATTTGTGGATGAATAATAAAATAACCCCAATTGGGTATTTATATCCTCGATAAAGTGGGTCAGAGTATCAGGTTGGCACGGAGGATAAATGAATCTAGAAGCTACTGATTGTCTGGAACTGCAGCTGCACGGATGTGCCAAATTCGGCACAGATGTACAGCCCTGTTCAGGTCAGCACAGACAGCTCACAATAAAACATCCATAACTTCCTCTTTTCTTATCGGAATTAAGCATTTGACTTATGATTGGAAAGCTCTTGAAACAAGCTTTCACCTCCAACTTAAATCACCTCAAAACTCCAAGTAGTTTGAGAGATATGCCCAGTTGAAGTTGACCCATCCAATGGTTCCTTGCTTAACACATTAATTCATTCCCTTAGCTTATATGCCAAGCCTTGATAGATTCCCAAGTCATATTCCAACATATTCTATCGAGTCATATTCCAACATATTCTATTTATCTTATTTCGGAAACTTATTACTAATTCTTTTTTATAATCATGCAAGGTCGGATCAAACTGAACCCAAAAGATTTAAACCTAAACTTCTTATTTCTATTTACTTACTTTTTTTTTTAAAAATATATATGATTGTGTGACTAAATATTGTAGAGGAAAAAAAAAAAGATTTGTGAAAAAACAGATTGAGACAAATTCAACAAGGTACTGTTTTTTCTTATACATTACAGTCAAAATCTAGTCCGAGATAGAAACCAGATCAGAGCAGACCTTAACTAAAACAGATTAGAACGCCTTAATCAAGTCAAAATATATTTCAATTGTAGGAGAACATGTTCTGAACTTAGGGTTGTTCCCGTCAAAAAAAAAAAAAAAAAAACTTAGGGTTGTTGAATATGAATTCCATTGGTATCCTTTGTATTAGTAAAATTGTAGGCAAACCCTTTATCTAATAAAGATATAAATATCTTGCTATCCCTCATTTATAATCATCTCTACTTTAATGGGGAAAAGTGGCTCCCCATTTCTAGTTCCAGGAATACCATGAAAATTAGAAATTTAAAAAAGCTGAATCCCATGAAGAAGATCTACTACCTCTGATCAAATCATGTCAGATTTCTGGAATGATCTTGAACGTGCAATGGTGTAAGTCATTTAAAAACAATTTTCAATGACGAGAATATTTTGACTGTAGATAAATTCTTGAATTATATCACTATTTTGTAGAGTAATGGAGGGAGAGGATCTTGGTTGGTGATTACAGAAGATATATTATTGGTTCATGTAGCCAAACCATAATTGGGGTTAGGTTCTGATATTGCAGTTGATGTAGGAACAATTTTATGGTGAAAAAAAAAAAAAACTCAATTAGACTTTTTATCATGCTTCCTTTTATTCAAAATTTCTTTGCTCATTATATTATAGTGGAAACATTTTGCTTGAGTTAAACAATTGTAATAATGTGTGTTGGATTATTTCACTTTTTAGATGTATTTTCCCCTTCACTATTGATTATAATGCAAATTTGCTAAAGCTATGCCGATTGCTCATACCAAACAGAGGCTACAGAGCCATTAATATCTAAATAGCCTTCAATTCAAATAGATTCAGTATGGTATAGACTTTCTGCTTTTATTGATATCTTTGGAAGCAGCTTTCTTTTGTGCAGTTTTTTAGGCTATATGTTTGTTGAAAAGAAGTATGAAACTGTAATGTTTGAGGAAGGAAATAGGCAGTTTACAAGGGGCTTGATGAGCTAGAATAAATGAGTGTTGTTCAGACTGAGGTTGAGACGTATAGCCATATACAATGAATTTGTTGAGACTTGAGTTCCTTCTTAAGGGTTTATTTTGCTTTCGTTATTGAGAAATGAATCCTTTTCTTTTAGAGGCTGAAAGGACGAGTGCAGTGCATCAAGAAGCCATTCTGAATAAGATTATTGATCACTATTTTTTATAGTTTTTGTTTCAAAAGAATATTATTGAGGCCATGTTAGAGTCCTGAAGGGTGGGAAATTTATTGCTACGGGTGAGATGGAGGGGGATGATGTGCTTGGACCCTATATTTGAAGTATGGGAGCTTCTTCATGTATTACATGCTTTGGGTTTTTGTGGAGTCTTATTATTGGGAAGCTTCACCAAGTCTTCATTAGAATTATAGTGCTAGAGATTAACTTCTAATGGCATTATATATGGCTTGTTGATAATGTGCTATATTGGCATTATTTACAGTATAACCAAAGTAGTATAATCAAAGGGAAGAGAATGAAGATTGAGTGGTAGGGTTTGAAGTGACAACATCATTTTAGTGGGTGTGGTTTATTCTGAGTATCATCTTGTTTATGCTCAAGCGTTTTTAATGTAATGGAGCTCAAGTTTAAGCTTTCTATTAAAATTAAAAATATGTTCATTATTGGCATGTATGTCTGAATTAAAGATTCAAAGATATTGATTGATATTCACGGTGCATTAGTCATGAAACCAAAATTAGAAATTTGTAAAGAATTTAAAATGAACAAAAAACCTCCAAATTATCTCTTGATAATCTTGAAATGAACATAAATCATACGTATTTTATTTTGTTTGCTGTTGTTCATGAGTAACAAATCTATCTGTGGTCAATCTCATATTATAATGTAAATGAGCTTTTAAACTCATGACTAATTGGTATATTCATATATTTAAACAAACACAAACAAGTTTTAGCTAAGCCTGGCTCAAGCTGCTCATTGACAGTTTGGTTCTTGTATTCAGATAGGTGTAGCTGGAAGTTGGATAAGATCATGTAAATCATGTTGGTTGAGCTTGGAAGGGCTTTTGAGAAGAGAAAAGAGTTCATCTTTGGCATTGATGAAATGATGAGGTTGTGATGACAATGAAAAGAATGGAAGATGGGTGCATGAATGCATGATCATGCTCTTGAGCTCACAAACAACCATAAATGCCCACCCACCCAATATTAAACTTTTTCGTAAGGCATCTGATGAGGGTGTGCTAAGAAAAGCGCAGTGTAGTCATCCAGAGTTATTTATACATATAGTGAAGCTAACTTTGTGTCACAAGTATTGACGACTATAAATTTTGAGTCCCAAATGTAAAGTTTGTAGCTTGACATGTTTAGTCGACTTAAAAGTCTTGTGATTTTGTGAGCGGTCTGCTTATTATGAGCTAAACTTTCTTGCAGAGGTGAAGATTGTATCAGCAATTTTCGTATGCTACTAGAATTTGATAAGTCCTAAACTACTAGAAAATGATAAGTGCAATAGGGTATCATCAAATCATTCCCTGCGCCTATGGCAAAGGTCCCTTTGGTAGTTGGTACAGAAGGTAAAGCAGTATGTCCATAAGGTTAAGTCAATTTTATTGATTTTTGGGCAACATTACGAGGAAGAAAGTTTATTGAGCAAGAGCAATCCATTTATGCAGACCCAAGAAGTTTAGGGTCATTAAGGGGTTTGGTGGATAAATTAGAGTCATATTCAGTTTACCGTGGAAAATAAATCATTCAACCCTCTTTCTTAAGTAATCCTTCCCATAGTTTAAGACATGCCTATGAATTCGGAAACGTATATGCTGTCTCCTTTTTTTTTTCCTTGTTGAGCCTCATGATGTGGGTTCTGAAGTAGAGGAGAGATTACCTTGTCAGAACATTTGTTAAAGCTCAAATTACATCTCTTAAATGGGAGCGGAACTCTGGCATTTTCTCTTTAGAAGCTAGCAATAATGAGTGATGATCAATGAATTATATTGGCTTACAACAACAATAACAATGTGTAAAATAAGTTATATTGATATGATCTATTTTATTTTATTTTATAATTTTTTTTCTGATGTGATATGATCTGAACTCTCTCTCTCTCTCTCTCTCTCTCTCTCTCTTTTTCAGTTCATATCCGATCAGAACTTGCTTAGAGTGGTTTGATTTGATTAAGTAAGGTGAATTGAACTGAGTCTTACTGTTTTACTTTAGAATGTAGAGTAGTCTTTTTTTTTTTTTTTTTTTTTGACAGCATAGAATGTAGAGTAGTCATTGATGGGTATCTACCCGTCCAAGTTATCACAAATAAAGTGTGCCACAGAGATTTTGTTTTTTCATTATTAATGTTCCATTTTGGCTGCCAGTGCTCTAGTCTAAATTAGTCAATGCGATGAATTTTTAAATCTGATCAGAGTTGGACATGAAGAACAGAATTTGTACAAGGCCAAATCGCTACCATTCTTTTGCCTGGAATTAAATACTATGTATCATGGTTATTAAAATATTGGGTTTTGTCATTTGCAAATGATCCAACTGCAGGTCATTTATTATATAGTATCCTTAATTGCTTTTTGCCCAATAACACACCTTAACTTGATGCCTTTTCTTGTTAATAGATACAAGCTGTTCTCGATGTGGCATCTGAGGCTAAACGCATAATTCTGCTGTCAGGAACACCATCTTTGTCAAGGTTACACATACCGCCAAAGCTTCAATAGTGCAATTAATGGCATTATCTTCATAAAGTCTTGGCATTCTATTTTTAATCTTGTCATGCTGTGGATATTTTTCTTTCAATTTCTGTGAATGTCTAAACAGTGAAATTCTTGCTAGGTGATCATAGGCCATTTGATATTTATCATCAGATAAATATGTTATGGTGAGCTTCTTTATCTTATGTTGCATAAATCTAACTTTCCTTGCCTTGTGAAATTCTAAGGTGATTTTTTCTCTTTTAGGCCTGGCCTGCTGGGTAAGGACAAGTATGAGTATGCAAATACTTATTGTTCTGCAAAACTTATCAACAATCATAAAGGAAAGACGTTCATGGTAAAGTTTGTATCCTTCATTGAATTTGAATTACCTCATCCTTATCTAAGGAAAAGAATTACGTAAATTTTAAAAATTAAGCATTTGTTCAAACTATATTTTTAGGTAATGAATGAGTTATCCATCTTTTGTTTAAATAGATTAAGACACATTTTAAAATGCTTAAAGTGTATTATACAATGTCGTGCATTCAGTGGCAAGTCTTTACTTGAGTTGTATGGAAGAAATGTCTATGTGTTATCAACCTACATAATTGGAGCAGTACTTGGTTTGGTTAAGATATCCACTATCCAGGGTATTCCTTTCTTCTTAGAATATTAGCTTGTACTTGGTGTTAAATTCAATCCAAACTAGATTGAGCTCCTTTGGAACATTTTGTTTCGTCTCTAAAGAACTAGTGCCATTCTCAAAGCAAAATTGGGCTTGACACATGAAATCTATATTCGGCTATAACTAATAATACTTTCGTGATATTGTTCGTGAAAGAGTTCACCTCCCAAAGTCCCATGGCTCTCTTTGTATCGATTGCCTTGTTGCAAGAGAACAAGTGATCCTCTTCCTTTTTTTTTTTTTTTTTTTTTTCCCCACAAATGTAATTATTATTAAGTTTTGGCTGTGTAGAAGTAATTTAATTTAGAATTTATTACAAGTCTCTGAAATTATTGCAAGTCAATTAACCCAATCTTCCTGCATCTGTTGTAGGATGTCTCAAGGGGCACCCGTTTGGAGGAGCTGAATGTTTTACTTAGACAAACTGTCATGGTGTTCCTCTCTTCTCTACTTGATCATGGATCTATTGAGCTTTTTTCATCTTATATACTCTGTTCATATGCATGTAACTAGTAAAGAGTTTATTGGTTGATAAACTTTTGGGTTTCTTTGTTGCAATTTCTTTTCTGCCGATATTTGAAATTTGGATATTTCTTAGACTACATATATCCAACTTACCTATATTCGCTTCTGCTTTATAGATACGGCGTTTGAAGGAGCATTTGCTAGTGCAGTTACCGCCTAAACGTAGACAAATTATAAGCTTATCTTTAAAAAAAGCAGACATTGTTATTGCAAAGAATGTTGTGGCAAATCTGGGAGAGTCACATACTAATCATGCTGGTAAAGATGGTGATAACGGTACGATAAAACTCTAAGATTTAAATTTATTTGCAATGTCATGATTTTGTCTTATTGTATTGTCCTTTTCCTATTTACTTATGATTTGGAGTGATCCTGCTCTAGTTCAGCTTTGCCTAAATTACACTGCAGCTCATAAGGATAAATACATGTGTACTCTTTTTGAGCTTTTATATGTACATGTTCCATTACCTATGGTCTTATAGGCATGTAAGAGCTTGGGAAATCAAGCTATATGAGAATAATACATCTATACTCTTTTTGAGCTTTTAGATGTACATGTTCCATTTACCTATGGTCTTATGGGCATGTAAGAGCTTGGGAAATCAAGTTATGTGAGAATAATACTTCAAACTGCCGTCAAGGCTTTAATGAGTAATGACATGTCTTCTTTGTCGGTTCATAACAAAAGAAATTATAAATATGTGAAAGCCTTCCAAAGGCTTCACTGAGTCTTTGCTTGTTTCTGAGTTTGTTTATTGAAATCTAATGATTCTTTACATTTATCTTTGCTTGGTTGGTTGTCATAATCACTACAATCCAAAGATGCTTAATTGCTTTCCCTCTACTCTATTTACACTCGTACTTTCTGATCCCTTGAGGCTTTTTTTTTTTTTTTTTTGGTTGGGGGGGGGGGGGGGGGGTTCGGTTGGTTTCCTTTTCTTCTCTGCTCTCATGATATTTGTACCTTGTTTCCGTGTTTTTTTTAATATATATAAATATTTTTTTTTAAAAAGGATGCTATCAGTTTCTAATATAGTATAATAGTATTAAGCTTTAAAATATCCGTTGCAAATTGAATGACATATTATAAGGTTTTTTATTTTTTTATTTTTTAAAATTTAATTCTTTTTTATTTTTTTATTTTTTTTTAAATGTATATACAACCAGATTAAAGTTAATTTTGGACTGATTGTTGCTTGTTTCCTCTAGTATGTGATGGTATGGTAAATGTGATAAGTTAGTGTAGTAAATAGGTCAATCATTTATGTCTACATTGGTGGTTTCAAAGTGAATTATGATCCCTCATGATGGCACCAAATAGATGGTTCTCACTTTGGGGTGATTCTTTTTGTCTGCAGACACTGGAGGGGATGACCGAGAGCTCTCTGATCAAGTGCTTGGTATTTCTAAGGTGCTTGGATTTTTTGAGTGGCTTTCCCTTCACCCTATTGTTACCGAAGCAGATGACTCAAATAATACCGAGCTGGATGCGAGTTCTCACAAAATGATAATATTTGCTCACCATCTCAAGGTCCTAGATAAATTACAGGTGAGGAGCTCTTCATTTTTCTCTTGCTTCAGGTGTTGCCAATGTTGGCTCACCAACTTTAAAAATGATGGAATTGTTATGTCATTATTAAAGCTGCAAATATACCGTGATAGTTGTGTTCTCTGGCTGTATAAATTTACTTTCAGCAACCGCAAAATGATAAAATTGAATCCATTCGTTCGTAAGAGGACCACCTTTTTATGGACCAATGTACATTATAGTTAAGAGAACTTAGCTCGTTCCTTTTACCCCACCTCCTTCCCTGTTAAGAAACTACCCTTTAGTAGCAAGCTACATAGGGACTTCCATTTCCATGGTAATTGATCAATCTGTGGGGCATGGCGATTTCCAAAAAATAGAAAGCCCCATTTAAACCTAAGATAAGGCTTATATCTTTTTTTCTAAATTGAGCAGGAAGTTAACAAACCTAAGATTAAATGGAAAAGATTAGCTATTTGGAAGTGTTATGTGTATACACTTCTTACGTTTATTCTTATGAATGGTTACCCAATTTCAGGCGTTCCTTTGTAACAAAGGCATTGGTTTTGTACGCATTGATGGTAATATACTTGATTGCGACAGGCAAAATGCTGTGAGGTCATTTCAGTCATCAAAAGAGGTTACTTATGCTCTTTATCCTCACTTATGCTCTTTATATTGTCATCGTTTGATGCTTTGCAATTTTCACTGTATTTGAATTTGCCTCTAGAATTTAGTTGATTGTTCCTTCCAACTTACGAGTTCATTCTCAGTTGATTATTCCTTCCATCTTACTATGAGTTCATTCTCAGTATGCAAGCTCAATGTGTTCCTATCCATGTGCTGACCACAGTGACCAGTGTGTATGTCTTCCTATCCATGTGCTGACCACAGTGACCAGTGTGTATGTCTTCCTATCCATGTGCTGACCACAGTGCCAGTGTTCCCTTTAATTTTCATGTCTAGCGAAGGTTTAGAAATATGTTAGCATGCTTTTTTTTATTTAAAGACATGCTTTTACAATTACTCTAGTTTCTACTACAGAAACACGTCATCATCCTGTCTTGTTTTGAAGAATTTAATAAAAAAGAATTATGGAAGCTGTTATACTTGTAGATGGATACATTTGGTTGAAATGATGAATGGATCAACCCAGATAATGTGCATTATTATCAAAATTGAATGAGTTTATTATAGTGATCTTAAAGGCGACAATAATTTTTTTGACTGGCATAATGATTTGATATCCTGTATTTACATTCAGAAATTATGTGATGTAGGTCAAGATTGCCATCATCGGAATTACAGTTGGCTATGCAGGACTGGATCTATCAGTGGCTCGTAATGTGGTCTTTCTGGAGCTACCCAAAGACCCAACTTCCTTGCATCAGGTATAGTTGAGCTGGTAATTGATAATGTGCTGAAGTCCATAGATGTATAATTTATTTATTTATTATTTTTTTACGGTCTCCAATGCACACCTTTGACTATCACAAGTGACTCTGTGTGCTATACTCTCAAAATTTCTAAGTAAGTGTGCATGTTTGCTTTCTAATTGTGCTTAGCGTTTTAGGACTTTGGTTGAAATAATAGATCCTTTTTCAAGAGGACTATACTCCTTTTGAAACTTTTGTGTTCTATCTTCATTTCAAAAGTGAGGGCTTGGAACAAAGTTGTCTATGTAGCATGACTTTGGCTATCTGTGAAATCTTCTTATGAGTATCTTTGACCGGTATTATGATGAATGTGAGAAATTAATTGCAACATGAAGTAACATTTTTCACTCCAAAGGTTGCCCACTTTTTTTTTTCTTTCCCTTTCTATAATGTTTTTTTTTTAAAATGAAATAAATAAATGAGAGGGAGAGAAGGATTAGATCGTATAATGAAAGTAGGAAACAATGACGCGTCTGGACTCTCCCTCTTAACTTGAGCTATTTTGGAGATGAAGCATATAAGGGTACGCAGGAAAACATATGTGTTTTGATTTCTATAGAAAAAAACCCAACACCTTCAATTTTGAGTATGGAATGGACCAATGTGTAACATGTCTACTGTAGGATGTGTAAATTCTTGTGGTTGATTTCATGAGTTGAAGATACCGTTTCGTTGTGATTGCAGGAACACATATGATGCGTTGATCACACACCATGTCACGAATGTCACAACGCAAATTAGATTTCAAACCTTTTTAGGATTTTATAGTAGTTGTATGTGATTAGAATATTTAAAATAGAATCAATAGATTAGTAGAGGATTACAGCCTTTAGTGGGGAGACATGGGGAATTATTCACTATATCTCTGAATAGGAAGTAACTTTTGTGTGAAACATGGGATGTAATGTTAAACAGGTTTTTCAAACACCCCCTGTTTATACGGACAAGATCACAGGTGGTTGAAACACCCCCTTATTGATACGGACGAGAACACAGGTTTTGAAACACCGCCTATTGATACTGACGAATTTGGTTTTGGTCAATTCTATGTAACTTGGACTCAGATGAAGTGTCAAATTAGACACGGGTGTCCAAGCATCGGACTCGCCCATTTTCTTGAAAAAAGTTGTGTTTTTAGTTAAAAATGAAGTGTCCAAGTGTCGGTGTCCAACACGAGTCGTGTCAACACGGACACGTGAGGTAAATGAAAAAGTCCGAGTAACATAGGGTCAATTATAAAGGATTTTCATAGAGTGGAGGGAATTAGAAATCATAAAGAGGATAGGAAAGAAAGAAACGTGAAAGGAAAAATAAAACCCAACAGATCTCATCCTGGGATTTGAACTCAGGACTTTCAGTTTACGACTCTTGCACTTCACCACTGTGCCACTTCTCTTTAGTCATTACTGTCTCTTGATTTATTTATATCCAATTTTGAGGGCCCTGTGTGGTTGCATCGCCCCTGTTTGAGACCTATCTTCTAAAAACACTTCTTCCTTCTATTAGCTTAGCAACAGCTCTTTTTCAATGTCATTTACTAAGCACATTTGCTATCTGTATTATGATTGCTTTTGAGTAGAACTTTGATTAACCTTTGCAGTTGCTTGTTTAGGCTGAGGATAGAGCTCATAGAAGAGGACAAACCAATGCAGTCAACATTTACATATTTTGTGCAAAGGTTTTCTCTCTCCCTTTTGGCTATCATATCCTTATTTTAGATTATGTGACCTTCATGTTTAATTTTGTCATGGAACTCTAGGATACATCTGATGAATCACGCTGGCGAAAGTTGAATAGGAGCATTCAACGTGTTTCATCTGCAATTGATGGGAAGTATGATGCAATAAGAGAGATTGCGGTACTCTTTCTTTTCTTCTCTCAGTGGATTGTATGATCATTATTGTGCGGAAATAGGATCCACCAATACAGATAGAGTGTGGAGGATATCATATTGAATGTTTATCTAGATTTTAAATAATGTATAAAAAGAAGGGATTAGGGAACATAGAGGAGTGACACTGGAATTAAATTGAGTTATAAATTCAGACGGCTATTTATTGTCAAGGAAGATAAAAAAATTTACAGCTTGGTTCTTAGGAGGCAGTATTGAGGAATAAAAATATAAATCAAGAAAAATTAATGCTAATGTCTATGGTTATGCTACCCAATGTGCTGATACTTTTGGTTGTAAATGACTAAAGCGATACGTTTGGGTAAACTAGCATTACCATGGGCATTGGAACATGACTTCTCTTACAAATTTTCATACAAATTATTCCCATCACCACAGATATTATCACCTAACAAGCAGTTGATAAAAGTTATAAGATGCATTATACCTTGGACTTGGTGGACAGCTCTTTAAAGATTAAAAGTTGCATTACAAATTGTCCAAAACTTTAGTATCCAAGAATATGATTATGTTATAAAATTATTGGGAAATTGGTTTCCTCGATGCATGATGTCTATTTCTTATGTAGACTTTTGAAGTGAAATTTGTTTTAATTACAAACAGGTTGATAATGTATCATGTATCAGAAACATGAATTTATTTCAAAGTGTGAATTCAAGTTATGCTGCTCCATCTATTGAGAAGTGTCCAACAGATGAAAATGTACAGCAGAATGGAGCAGAGTATGATGATGATGATGTTAAGGTAGGTAAATGAGAACTCGAGACATTGGTCAATAATTGTAACATGCTGATTCATGATGCTTTAGTACTAAAATCTTATAATTTTAGGCTTGCTCATTTCAAGTTTGTCATGTTATAACATGCTCTGAAAACACTTGTAATTTGAATTTAACTTTCTCTTGCTTACTTCCCCCCTTGTTTGATTTTTTTATTCATCATTTAGAAAACCCTGTAAATAAACAGGAGAAATGAAGTATACTGCTACAAAGATACACAACCCATGGGCATTGGTAAAAGTCATATTTTATTTATGGACACTAGAAATCAAAGGAAGTCAAGTGAACTGATAACAGATGGACATGACCTGTTCCCCTTATACCTCCAAACTGCTGACATTAAACTCTCATTCCTATATGACATTGTTCAACTGGGTTTTCTATTTAATATATATTGCATATGGTTTAAACCTAGATACTTTGGTTCTCTTTCACATCGTCATGAAAATTACCTTTATGGATGACATTTGCCTGATCCAAAACATCTTGGACAGTGACAATGTCACAGGGTTAGATATATATTGTAGCCCAAAGTCGGTTGAGTCTAGAGTCTAATGCTCTCCTACTCCACATGTTTCCAGTTTTAGGTAAATAGGTCCTGTATCTCGATTACAATCTGTTCAGTAATATATTGTTGGTATTGCACTGCATAAACCTAGGTAGTAAGAAGTGTATCATATTATAGTGTATTATTATGAAATTTAGGATACTGGACTTCTCAATATTTCTTTTATCTACAAAGGTCAGGGGGCAGCTCATCAAATTGTCTGACCATCTTTAACAAGGTGATGTATAATTTACTAGATTCTATATTTCTATGTATAGATTTCTTGCCTGCAAGCACCCACTATGGTAGTTAGAGTAAGAAAAAAATTATCAAATTTTATAATTTGTGGTCTTAGTTGAATAGAGAATTCCATATATTAGGGAATTCCATATATATATAATTCTTATACAAGGAGTTTGTGTTTCATCAATCCTGTATTTGTAGGTGATGACTCTTATGTTCAATATGTTATGCAGACAGATGAAACGGTTAAAGTGACACAGGAGTTAACTAAAGAGAATGATTGTTTGACTATAAGTCAGAGCTTTGTCCAAGTAAATATGGATTCACTGCGCTTTGCGGTGAGCATTTCACATACCTTTTTACTTCATTTAAGTATTACACTCCTTTCTTTCAAATAAACTTGGTGTGTCCTCATTCTAGCATGCCACTAAAATCTGTGCGTGAAGTCGTATGAGTTTGTATGTGTTGTTATACATAATCAATTCAATCGTTATGTATATGATTGATACACTTCATGCACAGATCTACTTTTTCCCGTTTGCCACATTAGCTGCTGAAGTTTGGTGTGGGTGTGTGTGTGGGGGGGGGGGGGGGGGGGGGAAGAAGAATTCAATTCTATGTGAAGAATTTTAACACCCAATTCAATACTTTTATGAATCTCTTAGCATTAACTTGCTAGTTATGGAATGGTCTGGTAGAAGGTCATTTAGTTTGGATTTATTTAACGATGCGGACTACCACCAATTATTTCAGGATGAGATTTTTGAATTGCTTCTTTCAATCTTTTCAGGGGTATCTATGTGAATATTTCTTTCCCTTTAATTCTGATATTCTTTTGCACTTTGGTAAATGCAATAGCTGTTGTCTCTGTGTGTGTTATTAAACGCGAACTACAGTGAAGTTGTCTGTCTGAAAATCTATCTTAGGCATGCTACAAGTTGTGTGGAAGTAAATACTTTTGCACTTCATAATGTAACGCATGCCCCTTGGAAGAGTAGTGGTTTCTCTATTCTTTGTTTTTTCAAGATTTTCAGCAATTGAAGCACAGCTGTAGAAGAAACCCTTGGAAGATTAGTGGTTTCTCTATTCTTTGTTTTTTCAAGATTTTCAGTCATTGAAGCATAGCTGTAGAAGAAACCCTTATATATCTATAAAATATATATTATGTGTTTTTTATATTTCGAAAAATAATATTTGGCAATGATGGGATTTAACCTGGATTGTTATTATGGTAATTTATGTTTGATTCTATCTTGTTGAATACTAAATTCAATATTTCCAATTTTGTTTCCACGTTGCTGAAAAATATGTTTTGATATGAGTCCACCTTCAATTTGCAATAATGACTATAATCTTTACCTGAGCTGTAGGTGAGTCAGTATACTGGAAGAGTCCACTTGTGCATTTGTGATCTTGCAGAAGATTCAGCACCTAGATCATTATCTGAAAATTTCCGGATAGAGGAAATCTCTGCTGATCCCAGCGAGTGGACTTCTGTCTTCATCAAGGAGAATCCTACTTGCCAGCTTGCTATTGTGAGCTTCATAAATGAGTGGAAGAACCTGAAACACATTGAAAAGAAGAAGTTGTTTGGAAAGCCTTTGCAGTTACCTTTAGCCATTGAACTATTGCGTCTCAGTGAAAGCAACAACCACGATAGAAATGTACATTCAATGGCCATGAATTTCCATAGATTTATTGTATTATATCAGAATTACACTCTTCTAAAACATATTTAGTGCATCTTCTCAGGGACTTTTGAAAGGAGGAAGCAAGAGAAGGCATACACCATTATTTGAAATAAGTTGCCCTCAATCTAATGCATTATTTAAGCAAGTTTATCTCCTTGATGGTAGAAAGAAGAAGACATTGCACTTACAGTATTGGACACTAATGGATGAACCCTTGTGCAAATTCTGCCAAAACCCTTGCCAGTGAGTATGATTTTGCAGTATCCTAGATCTCTTACAGTTGTTCATTATTGAAATTAATTCTCTGCTTTCAGAGGTACTTTTGCCAAGAAGCCCAAGGGTTTTTTTGATCTTTTCTGTTCAAATGTCTGTTATGATAAGTATCGCTCAATGACTAGTGGCAGATACCTTCGTCAGGTTCGCATCTTACACTCATGTCAGTATTAATGTGACACTAGTCTTTCAAAGTTTTTGTCTTGAACGCTGCTATTTGGGGTTTCAGGAGCTATTTCAAATTGAACGTGGTGTCTGTACAAATTGTGAGCTCGACTGCCACAAGCTTGTGCAGCACTTATTACCATTAGCAGTGGAAGATAGAGAGAAGTATATCGAGCGTGAGGCGCCACAATTGACTAAGCACAGAAAATTGTATGAGGCCATATCATACTATGCTATCTTTATTATATTTTAGCTGTGGCTTGTGATGTCTTATGTCATGGTTAATACAAGTACTTGATAGTTTTCGCAAATATGGTAATGGTGACATTTTCTGTAAGATTAGACTCATTTGTCATACGTTAAGTCTTTCAGGACATGTTAACTCTACAATGTATTTCTAAAATATCAGGAAAAATTGAAGTATATATAGATCATCAGTAAAATTCAAATGCCATATGCTCCATTGTTTATTGCATTTGTGAAATTTTGAGTATCACTTACACTTTTTTTTCCCCTTTCTGAAATGCCATAATTTGAAAATATCAGGCTTGACAAACTTGTTCGTGAACCAACTGAAGGTAATGCCTGGCATGCAGATCACATAATTGCTGTGTTCATGGGAGGAGGTATGGTACATTTCTTTCAATCTGCATGCTTTTTCTTCATTCACTGCTATATTTCTGTCCTGAATGATTTAGTTCTGTAATGGGTGCTTTGTTTGAATAATTGAATGCAACCAATTGTAAACTGCAATTTTATAGGATTTTAGTTCATTTATAGACAGTATTTCCTTTTATTGCTCGTCATACTTTTGCCTCAGTATAAATGTTTCTATATTGAAGGAAATTCCAAAACAATATGCACTCTTTTCTACTAGTAGATTTTGAACCCCTTGGTTTTATGTAAATTCCACGTGATTTGTTTAATTTAATATTCATAGTACTGTGTTAGTTAAAATTACTTAATATGAAGTTTTTTTTCTTTTTTTTTTTTTTTTGTTTTTTTTTTTTTTTGGGGGGGGGGGGGTCATCTCTGAGCTGCCTTTTCACTGTATTCAACTTTGCAGGTGAGTGCACATTAGAAAACATGAGGACCCTATGTGTGGCATGTCATGCTGCTGTTACTGCAGCCCAACGTACCCAACGATGTATGGAAAATAAGCTATATAGGAAGGCATTGGCCAGTTTCAGAAGAAGTAATAAAAAGAAGACACTGCGTAAGGTATATTATACTTCATAATTATTCTTCAAATACAAGAATTGTTTCAGAGCATTATAGTAGTATTTTACACCTATATCCAAAAAGATATGTCGACAGCTAAATTTTATTACAGTGCAGCGTTGATGAAAAAACATAAGCAAAGCTGCAAAGGCACATATTGACTTAGAGGTGAAAAACAAACGAGAAAATAATTTAAAAAATCTTATGATTAGTTGTATAATTTTTTTATTGCCCTTGATCGCCAAGTTACTATAGATATATGGTTACTCTTTAATTGCAAAAATTATGCTGTTTAAACTTTATTTCACTAATCCTTTTGTACAGAACCAAAGTTCTGCAATGGAAGAGAAATTAGACGATGACAGTGAGTTACTGATAGATGTACCTGGCAGCAATTATTCTAAAGAATCTGTAGAGAAGAAAGATATACCTGGCAGCAATTATTCTGAAGAATCTGAAGAGAAGAAAGATATAATACCTGGCAGCAATTGTTCTGAAGAATCTGAAGAGAAGAAAGACGATAGCAGCCTGAAACAACCATTGATTGCCGACTTCTCCAAATTTAGCTTCACTGGTACCTGTTGAGTCTATCTTAGCATGCAACAGTGAAATTCAAGGCACTAAGTTTGAGCACACTGATGTTTTTTGGAGCAGCTTTTTGAAGGAGTTTTATAGGAGATTGTATGCAGTAGGTCTTGTGCGTATTACGATTTTGCTGTAATATTGTTTAGTCTAGGATACATGTAATCAATTGTCAGGTAGTACAGGAAATTTAATGTATGAATGAAGTGTATCTTATTGCAATTGTTGCATGAAAATTTCAATATATTATTATAAATTTCAATTCTAAAATGCTTGAAATGTTCTTTATATATATAAATGTCATTTGTAAAATGCTTTGGACACAAAATTGTCCCTCTTGTAAACTGCAATGCCAGTTTCCATACAAGAAAAAGGCTCAACAGAAGAGGGAGGGGATAATTGGAACAATTGTGTAAATTGAACTTTTTTCACTAGACTTTCAGAGATAATTTTAACTATAAGCATAATCTTCAATCTGCAAGGCTAAATATGCTTCTGCTAGAACTTTATTGTGTTTGCACAAGGTTTCAGAGTGAGTACAGAATGTATCCCTTGTGTTCTAAAGCTTTATATTTCTTTATGTACTGTTTTTTCTACAATTTTCATAGCACCCAGCTTTAATGGGTTATCAATGATATTCACATATTACATTTTGGAAAGCTCTAAATATAAAAATGCAAAATGGGGAAGCTGGTCATACAAAAGCTTCAATCCAATGAGTTATTGAGATTGTACATGATATTGTATATCAGATTTTCTCTTGAATACCGAGGTGAGAATCCAAGATGGTACTCAAACTGTAAGCATGCAGAACGTCTTTTGATCACCATGTTAAACATTCAAAGAGTATAAGATCCATGCATTCAGAATAGCAGGATAACCTGAAGATAAACTTAAGCAGGTGCTTCATCGTTATGTTCCTCAGAAAAAAATTGCTCTGCTCGATCAACAAAGCTTGGTGGAAACCTACAATACAAAGGCAGAACCGTGGGAGCTACTGAAGCTGGACTTTTTATCTTTGAAGTTGTGTCTTCAGAATTTTTACTTGTTCTGCTATCCCTAGGATTTCGGATCTTGCCATTTCTACCATTACTACTCCCAGAAACATTTCCCTTGGGGAGAGAGGGACGAGAGCCTCTTGTAGTAAAACGGGTTGATTTTACAGACACATCGCTTTGCAGTTTCTTACGCTCAAGAGTTAACAAAGAACTCTCAGTTGAATCTTCCACAGAAGGATTTCCTGTCGGGGACTTGGACCTAACTGAAGGCAAGCTACTTTTCCAAAATTTCACCAGGGAAAGAATCATTTCTGTACTGAGCTCCTGTTGGACAACGCCTTTGTTCTGTTCGCAACCAAAACAGACCGCAACCAGAGTTCCAGCAAGGATTGGCATCAATTCTGGATCGCTAAAGAATGCAATTGGCAAATCACATACCTGGTATTTAAGAGGCCCAATGTCAATACTTGTTTCCGTAGAATCAAGAGAGATATCAACAGAGATTCACTGACCTTGTGAAGGATTGTTGGAGTGTTTCCCCATCGAAGAACTGCTTGATTTCCAGGGTGAAATAAAGAAAAGTACCCAAGAAGCATCAATGATTCAAGTAGCAGCATACCCACCTGATAAGGCAAATGAGCGTCATATAAATTGCATATATATTGTGTACATAATTACACTGAAAATTTTGTTCGAAACTTCCTATGCAGTTAATGAATTATGCATTTAGCTCAATTTTATTTTGCACTTCACAAATTAGGCAAGAAATAAATCATAAAAGGTATTGTTTCAAAAAAAAAAAATGAAGAAGAAGAAGAAGCGCTAATAATTGGTAGTTAGGTACTTCATAGTTTCAAAAGAGATAATCTAGTTTTGAACATAGCCTCACAAAGACATTGAGATAACTTCTTAATACAGTAAGTAGTAATGGCGGTGATACATATAATGATGGTTGGAATTATTCACCTTTCACTATCTATTATTGTAGTAGAGTGTACCCTAGCAAATGCATGGGTATTAAACTATTAATTATATAAAACCTAAGTACGAAGTATTATTTGTATTTTCTAAATACTTTAAGCCATACGAAAATCTCACATTCAGCCACTAACAATGAGAATGGAAACAACTCCCAAAAACAAATTATGTTCACAAATAAGTTTCTAACAAAGATATATGGATAGACTACGTACAAATGGCAGAAAGATATCAAGCCCACAAGCTATGACGTACCATCTTATCCACAAGAAGATTTTCCCTTAAAGATCTATTGGTTTGTGTCCTTAAGCATAACAATAGATTGTCGAAATTCACTATGTATCTGTAGTCTTAAAAAAAACAGCCATGGCCTTTTATTATCACACGCCAACATTGCAGCTTGAAACCACTTGATATAATACTATACATTTCTATTGTTTAAAGATATTGTAATCACCTATCTGACATTGGTGGTTTATTACTGGCAGTTTGCACACCAGTGTATAAAACTGAGGTGGGGATATTGGGATGAGAAAGATAAACAATAAATTAGTACAAAAGATTATCAAAAAGCATTTGTAAATTACCTGATCACTTGCAACTTTCCAGTTATTGGTACAGTGAGTAAGAAGGAAACCCATGATATGGAAAAATTCCATTTTCAGGTCTGGCATGGCCTACAAAATTACAGTAATATTATTAAAAAATGGATAATAGATCACAAGCACTATTCAGAAACTCAAATACCAAAAAAATAAATAAAAATAAAGCAGATATATCATGGGGTTCCCAGATGGTGCAACTGTGCAAGTATCAGGACAAAGAAGAAAGGGATGAAAGTGAATTACTAGCATTTGCTGCATAAAAGTGATATCTGTGAGAGCCAGATTGTTCAAAACCTTCAAGACATAGGTAGCCACTTCCTCAAAATTTGTGGGGAGAACATACGAGCCCTAGAATTGAAGAAAATAACTTTGAGTATAATATCAAATGCAAAGTACAAGGCATAGAACTTCTTTTGTATGATCACAGTTAACTAACAGATTAACAAACAAAACCAAACAAAAAAAACCAAAAAAAAAACCAAAAAAAACCAAAAACCAAAAGCAATATTAGATTAGATGTTTACAATTATACTCTTCTCTGATTAAAATTGGATGAATATTCAATGCAAGGTTTAAAACTAAATTAACTTCCACCATTTCAAAACTTAAGGACATACTAACTTTTTTTTTTAAGAGCTTTTGCAGGACTTGATAGAATGTCCTGTACTAGAAGGATTTACATACATCCCACTTCCAATCTATATTAGTCCAACACTGCCCTTTAAAGGACCATGAGGAGAGCAGCTCAACTGAACAAATCAACAGAGCAAACCCACATTTAACTTCATGTATAGCATAATTCTCTCAAAATCAAGAATAAGGACAGATAAGGTCTTATTGTAAACTGTAAATGGATGGCACCAGTAATAAGACTAGGTATAGTAACTCTCTTTTTGCCATTTAAGGGGCAGAAGAACAGAAATTTATTAAGGTGTTATCGAAATCAAAATCCCTTGTTCCTGAGTCCAAAAGAATAATTTGTTCATGCCTCTATCTAAGTTCTTACCTGATTTAGCAGATTCAATTCCAGTTCAAACCTAAGTGGAAACCTTAGCTTCTAACAGAGTTGAATTCTCTTTTCACAGCCTGGGGAATAAGGAAGCTTCACAAAAAGGACTTGGTGTGCCAGAGATAATTAACTTTAATGCAAACAGATATAACTGACTATAGCAAGATTAATAACATAAGGGACATGTCTGAAACAACTAGATTTGAAATTTCATCCTTACCCAATAGTAGGGGAAAAAAAAAAAAAAAAAAAAAAACAACCAATCTAAAGAAGCATAATATTTAGCATGGAGATATGAGTTGACAATGGACAAATAGATTTGACAGCATATATATACACACATATATGTGGAATCTTGTCATTCATTTTCAATGTGTGTATTCAGTATATTAACTTTTCACAAATTTTACTAAAATGTCATCAAAGATATTATTGGTCAACAGTGCATTGGAAATGTGAAAAAGCAATCGGAAAAAGTAAATTGGGACAAAAGGAGCGATTATTTTAACAATGATACTTGTTTTGGAAACAAAAACTCATTAATGGGATTGAAACAAAAACTCATTAATGGGATTGAAAGTGTGTTAAAGAGAAATATAATTAATTTAATTATATTGTAAACTCCTTGATATTGATTATAAACTAATGGTGAAGTTTGACTATATTAGATAAGATTGTATAATATTAATATGACCTTCCTAGAAAAATACTGATTCACTAAAAAAAGAAACTGAAATATAAATTAGCTTAGAAGGTGGGATAGCCTTAGGAGGATACCTAAGGAAAGATAGGAAACAGATCCTCTGTATGGGTGATTAGTACAAAAGAATTCTTGACATCATTAATGGAAATTGACACGGTCACTTTTGGTTACTTACTTTACATTGAGTTTAAGATTTTGAATCAATCCCTTTGGTTGTTAGGCTACATAGTAAGATGTATATGCTTAAGTACCTAGACTCAATTAATAACTAATAGAGTTAGCTACTTAGCTTTAGGGCTTAATAAATGGCTGGTAATACATGGTTCTTTGGCTTCTTCCCTTTTAAGCAGATAAGTAATGGCCTTAAATTCAAATAGGCCTATATAATACCAGATACCAACAAAAGAAAGTGATCATACAGATAAATAATAAAACATAAATTAGGTGCGAGAAATTTCATAACTTCTTTTTTTTTAATCAAAATACCTGTTCAGAAGATAACCTATTGTTTGCCTGCAATAGCACAGCTGTTAACAATGATGGAAGACAGACTAAGCCGGTTTCAGATATGGCAGAAAGAAGAAATGTGTGTGGTTGTTTCACATTCATTTGCTCCCCGTCCTTTTTTCCTAAATTAGTACATGCAGCACTTTTCTCATCCTTTTGAGAAGGATTAGACTCAGAAACATGCATTTCTGGATCTTTCTGTAAGTCAAGATGTTCAAAATCTAATCTTGTATTGCTGCTAGTCAACTCAATAAGATTATTCCCTAGCTCTTTTTCACTAACCATTCCAAAGAACAAGGAGTCATAAGAAAGCTTTGCTTTCTGTGATTCACCACATTGCCCATTTTTGTGTACACAAGAAAGTTTTGACAAGTCACAGTTTGCAGTTGATGAGGACAACTTCAGTCCATTCTGAAAATCAGGAGCAACCAAGCAACCAGACTTACTGTTCTTCACGATGTTTGATACTTCTACTTCATTTTCAGGCATCAACACCACTGGATAACATTCCCAATCAATGGGAAAAACAGCGCATGGTCTAGATGTCAAAACCACCAAGAGTTTTATACTCAGCAGAATGGATTCTGGAAATGGAGACCCTTCCATGGGGGGTCTGTCATACAGAGCAAAAAGATCTCGTAGTCGGTGGATAATTTGGTAGGAAACAATGAGCTCTAGGAGGCCATCCTGCATTTGACATTGGCGTTCCTCGAAGGTAGGATGGCCGATAATCATCGTTGCAGTCCACAAGAAACCATCTAGTACTTCAGAGATTGAATCAAAATTGACAGAGGAAGTTTTACTCTGCTGTGAACTAGTGCTACCAGGACTATTTAATGATGCTGTAATTTTAATGTAACTCTCAAGAGCAGCAGACAACATTGGAATAAGAGGCGGTAAGAGGTTCTGGGATAGAAAATAACTTCTATTTGTAGGCAAGAAAAGCACTACTTTCAGAAGTCTCAGAAGGTATATTGTAACTTGGCAAGCTTCAGGCTTAGATATGTGAGATGCAGGCAAGGCAGAAGAGATGAAATCAAGCAGACCGGCCTGGCGAGAAGCTTGTAGTTCGAGTTCCTTTCCTTCCAAATACTGATGGCAAGACAAATGACATATTAATACATTAGTGAGATAACATATTACCATTTCCCGGTAGAGAAAACTAAGAAATAAAGGCCTTTAACACCAATCAAATTTCAAGTTTCCAGCAAACAAGAGAAAACAAGTACATGACTGCTAGGACAGTAGGACAGAATTGTGATATAAGATTTCATGTTGATCAATATAATCAACAGTTGATATTTTGTAAAAAAGAAATAAAGGATGATATGGAGACATGGCAACTGTATCTTACAGGAAATCTAACTAGACAAACAACAGAATTGCAATTAAAAGAATCTAAGATCATTAAAGGTCAAACGTAGATGCAGGCTCACCCTTAAGAAAAAAGACAATCAGATCAGGACAAAAAAAAAAAAAAAAAAAAAAAACACTTATTGAGTAATTCGTAATTATCTCCAATATAAGTTACCTTTATCATTTCAGCAGTTATTAGACCTATACTTGCTGCTCCTTCCTTCCTTTCTTGCCGAAGTTTTTGCAAATCTTGGACCCATCTCCCGATTTTGGCCCTGGCAGTTGCCACAGATGTTCTATAGCCAATACCAACATTTTCAGCAGCAGAAGTTTCAGGAAGATCATGCTTCAAAGCCATAAGCTTCTGCCTAATTTTCTTTATCCTTCGCTTTAAAGACTGCTGCATCCCCATGCCATTATTCACAAGATTAGACACTCCATCAGCTGAATGATTATTTGTTTGACTATTATCACTGTTACAGGGTGGTGTAGACCTCCCTTGACCCTCCTTAATTACCGAACGACGCATCAGGGGCGACGATTGATCTCGAAAATCCATTGATGCTCTCTCCCGTATCTGCTCAAGGTATACCTTGCGACGCTGGTCACTTTCACTGAGTCTTTCAGCTAATCGCTGTGCAAGTAGTTCAGCTTCTTCTTGTTGTGCTTTGGCCCTCTCTTCCTTCCGTCGAATTTGTTCCATGGTCCTTGCCTCCCTGGCAGCGCTTGATGCTTTCCTTTCCTCTTCTCTTCTCATTTGAGCCTCTTCTTTTCTTCGTTGTGTTTCAGCAAGGCGCTGTAACTTTTCTGCTTCAATGAGTTTTCTACGTTCAATGACAGCCTCTTCTCTAGCCATATCTTCTTTCTGCTTAGTTTTCATTACCTGGAACTTTTCAGCCCTCCTCATCTCTGAATCCTGAAGTTTCTGGCGTAAGAGAAACTTTTTGTTTTCCTCATTCAATGAAGTTATAAAGCGCACTTCATTTACTTTGATACTCTCATCACCAGCTCTCTTCACAACTTGGGCTATATGAGCTTCATGCCGAGATTCACTACGCTGATGACGAGCATACATGCCCTCCCGTAATTTCATGCTGCGAACAGCATGCCACTCACTCACACGATTCAGCTTCTCAGATGTACGCTGAAGTTTTTGGACTCTCTCATTCTCCAACTCGCCTCGAATTCTCATAGCACGTGCATGCTTCTCTTCTGCCTCTTTTTTCAAGTCCACACCAGTTTTCTTTTTCTTTTCAGGGGACATTAGCTTATCATGTAAAACTCGTGTACGTTCAGCACTTCTCCTACTCATGCAAGGTGAATGTGAAACACGGGAAGAAAGACGGCGTGAAGGAGCCAGTATTTCCTCCCAATTCCTTTTCTCTTTCCAAGCATCAACTGGCTTCCACGGTTGTGAACTACTCTTATCCTTCTCCTTCTCTTTATCACCAGTAACATTATGTCGTTTAAGAACTTCACCTTCAGAAAGCTTCTCCACTTCAGGCAAAGGTCCTAGTTGTTCTTTCTTACCTTTTCCACCTAGAAAGGAGGCAGATCTGCCTCTAACGGGTAGCTTAGTAGTTATAGGATCAGAAGCAGAAGTCACAGAAGCAACACGGCTATTTTGTACCGAGATTTTGCTAGACCTGCTTGCTTCTGTGCTTCTCCTTTCCCTGCTAACATTTACACGGGCAGCATCTGAAATTCCACTCTTCCTCCTTGATTTGGTATCCAATTCAGAAGTATTGGGGGCACTTTCCCTTGTATGCTCATCCATAGTTCGAAGACGACTATGGCCTTTACTAATTTCACCAGAAACACGCTCTTTTGCCCTCTCCTCTTGGATTTTCTTGAAGGCCTCGAGGGATGAAGATAATATTTCTGCTCTATGAGGCGAGGTAGTCATTCTACGAACCTGTATCATGCAATTGAGTTAAAGTCATTTAAATGTAATGTCATTTGAGATACAAAAACGTTTAACGTCTTTGAGGTTTTGCCAGCTATTCTTCCCATAAGATCATAAAGTGTTCACTATAATCTACAAAGATCTGCTCCAAAACCTCTTTCTACTCAATTTAATAGTCTAACATCCTATATGATTATATCAAGTGATCAAAGAAGACAGTTGTTTCATAACAATTGCATAGTTTTTATCCATTCCAAATTATCGATCACATAATGCTAAAGGACATACATACACACAATCATCTAACAAAATAAGTGACATATTGTTAAAGATGTTAACAACCTACCTCCCACGAAAGTGCATGAGGTCGTCTGTGGTCACCTTTGATACTCATCACTGCACCACTTGATGATAAGCAGGAATTCTTCATAGTTTCAAACTCCTCCACCCTAATATTAAGATCTCTGAAATCAGATTCAGCTTCTTGGAGAACAAGAATTGCCTCTTTCACCTGCCCTAAATCACATTCTAGCTCACACAGAAGGTACAACTCATCTATAGCCCTATTAAGATTCTCAAACAAGAAACACCAAAGCCGCTCTCTAAACCTTTCTTTGCTTTCACTGCCTTCAGGTTGTCTAACGGCACTCATTGTAGGTGTATTCAATGAGCTATCTGTGGGTAAATCATTAGGTAACTCACTACTGCAACCAGAAGGTATTGCTGCTGCACTGCAGTTCCCAGGAGCTTCTAGTAGACTCTGAACAGATGAAGCAACCTCTTTATCTTGAGCAATAATCATTTCATTTGCATTCTCATCATCAATATCATTCAAAGCAGATAAACCAATCTCACATACACCAGGAGTGAGAGTGGGTGCTGACAAATTAACTATTTCTGCAGCCTTCTCTGTAGATGAACACTGAAACACATCTTTCGGTGGTCCACATGCATGTGCAAAGTCTTCACCAACATCATCATTTGCTGGTTCCACAGGGTCCAAACCACTACATTTTGCTATATTTTCAATTGCTGAAAGCATTCCCGCATCAGTTGAAGCTACTTCATTCACCTCTTTACAGTTTTCCTCAAGGGAACCATCATTTGGAAGAGATGGCATACTTTGACATACATCACTAGTGACCTCTTTATAGCCTTCGTCAAGGGGCCCATCATTCGGAGGCGATGGTATAATATGACATACATCACTAATTGCCTCTGAAACTTCAAGTGTATTGTTATTAACTAAAGGGCAGTCCTTTGATAAATTGCAAGCATTCAAATCACAAATATTCCTGGATGTACCACACATTGCTAGATCATCATCTCCAATTTCGCCAAATCTGAGTTCAGAAACAGCAGCAGTTCCACATTCTGGGGAAATTGCATCATCCTCTAGATCACCCCACTTGATTTTATGAACCATGTCAGGCTTCTTCTCAGAGACATTTTCATTTGCAGTGGAGGAACTTTGAGAGCTTGTAGTTGTTATGATCTTCAAAGGTGGTGTCTTTGGACGCCCATTATCATCACCAACAACACACTTATCAAGGCAGCACTCATCTTTTTCGTGCTCCTTGGAGGAGGAAGATTGACTTGATACACCCTTCTGAACAGAATCTTTCCCTGGTCTTGATACATTGGAGCGATGCTTACTGCTAGAACTCCGACCTTTTCCATTTACTTGCTGCCTTGAAAAACCCCCTACCCAATTCTGAATAGAGAACTTTGAGCTGCTTCTGTGCTTCTGAAAGAAATGAAAAATCCATTTCAACGAGACAAAATATAATATTTGAGAAACTCCATCAATCAACAAGTAAAAACCAAAACTGACAAAGGTTGTCAGCAATTTAGCATCAACTCGTCCTACAAAAAATAACTGATTGAACAAGAAAGCTATAAGAGAATCAACAGGCCTGCAGCATTCAATGAAATTTCAATCATGCAATTTAATTAACTTAGCTAAGGCACTATAATTTCAGTAATCTCGAATAAGTTCATAATCAAACATAGACATAAGCATACAAATAAATTATTTTTGCTACAAACAGTCTCTATAACTCTATAAGGCCATACCACCTGATACAATATTGTCTACTTGATTCTTAAGAACCCTATCCCTAACTAAAACTTGACAAAAGGGCAATTAGCAAAAGAAGTGTAGTCCAACACAATATACTACATTTTTCAGCAATACTCAAGTATTATCATTTCAAGCAAACATGTAATTCAACTAAAAATAGCAACAATATTGGCTACATTGAATTGCACCCTCCTTAACAACAAATCATCAAACACATTAAACCAACATGAGCATTCAACCGCGATTCATGTAATCGTATACGCTTTAACCATTTGTACACTATACAGAACTTCACATGAGACTGATCATACAAATATACAACATGAACAACATAATTCAATCAAAAAAAAAAAAAAAAGAAGAAAAATAAAACCTTTTTCACTTCAAACCATCCTGAGCCCTGATCATCCGCAGAAGCTGCAACAGAATCATCCATCCCAATATGATCGAAACCCAGAAATTAATTCCCTGGAAATGCATATAAAATTACCCAGAAAAAAGCATACAAATTAACCCAAAAAAAACCTCAACTTTCAATTATACTTAGGTACAAATAAACCCTTTTATTATTATAATTACCCGATTGAATGCCAATACAGAAAAATCAAATATATGTTACAGACTACAGACGAAAATAATTACAATTCTAGTGGTTCAAGGTGAAATCTTTGATGCCCTTAATTTCAGAGCTCGTCAAAAAGCGAGATAAAGAACAAAAAAGGAGTGATTTTTATGTGAAGATTATAAATACAGGGTTTAAATTAAGATTTACAGAAATGTTGTTTCAAACAATAGTTCCAAAAATAGAAAGATTTGAGACAAGTATGTCAGAAAAATAGGGTTTTTCTGGTGAAGGAGCAGTTTTGAGAGATGAAGGTGAAAGGGTTAGACTTTGGAGGGAGAAAATGAAATTTTGTATTGGTGGAATAATTATGGTAATGCCCAGAAAAATGATGTTACAAAAATAATTATTTGATAACAATATGACATATTTTTGTGTCTTCACTCTTCAATCTTCACTAGTTAAGTAGAGGTATCAATTCGAATAATCGGATCGGATTTGATAAGGTCCGGTCAATTTTATGGTTGAGTCATGCCAAATTATTATGTCTACACTAGTTTGAATATAAATTGGTTATTTTTCGTGTCGCTATTGGATAGGGTCGGGTGTGCTTTTGACACCTCTAGTTAAATTTTCTCCAATGTTGAGAAACTAAATTCAATATAGTCGTGTAGACTTGACCCGTGATAATAATACATTTGGATTAAAATATATTGTTGCATTAGTTATTGACTTTGTTGTTATAGCGTAACTTGTACGAGTATTTTATGCATATAGATGTGCGATAGCCGATAGGTTTATAGAAAGCAATTTAGTTATGTAAAGAGGAAGTCACATTTTCTTCTTTATTTCAAAATTTTCCATTTTCTCTCCTTCCATTCACTACCCTTCAGTTTATTTATTTTTTTCTTTGGCTTTCTAACTAACCTATCTAGCTACTTCGTTTAGAGTTACAAATGAGCTGAACCAAGTCAAACTTTAAGATAGAAGATCAAGAGCATGTATTATTGGGATTTTTTTTGTTGGATTAGCTCTCAAAGTGAATTCTAAGAAGTAAGAAGAGAGCCAACTACACCTGTATGTATGGACAACCACTTGAGGTTGGTTTATGGGCAAGAACCACTTAAATAGTTTTAGTTTTATCTCTTATTGTGTAGCATGTGTCGATGCGGGACCATAACTCTCCAACTTATTTTCTATCCACCCATAAATAAATAAATCTGTACGGAGAGTCACTGTATTACTCACCATTGTTGATGTCTTTTTTAGTGTGTATTTTGGAATTATGTCAGAGAGAGAAGAGAAAGTCATGTCGTACAATAAGTTTATAAATGTTTGAGTATGGCTTGAAATCGAACGAAATTTCAAACTTTTTGTTGTACCTCACTAGTTAACCATTTCAGTAACAGAAAATTTAACAAAACATGGACGGAGGTACCAACACCTATAATTTTACACTTTGATAAGTACAAAAGTAAAAAAAAAAAAAAAAAAAAAAAAAGTTTTAAATGGGTACGAAAATTCAATAGGGTCCGTTTTTGAGGTACCAAAATTCAAAGTTTCCTTTTTTTTTTTTTTGTTGGGATAGGGGTGTTTGTGTGGTAAATTAACGGTAGTCGTCAATTTAATGGGCCCATAGGAGATTGGAGCAACTTGTAGATTCTTTGGATATATTCTTAGGTCCCTTTTCCGTTGAGCTTTATTTCAGTTTAGTTCAGTTCGGCTCCAATCAGTTCAGTTCATCTCCATTCAGTTCAGTTCTTTTGCTAATTTATTTGTTTTATATTATTTAGCTAATGATATTGTTAATGACAATTTAATTTAGGCATGCCTTTGGGCCGGTCTTTTTAAGTTCATCCTTATGTCTAATGATATTGCTAATGATAATTAAAGCCAACTTTCATACTTTTAGTATATATTACAACAACACTGACAATAATAATAATAATAATAATAATAATAATAATAATAATAATAATAATAATAATAATAATCATTGTTAATGGTTATAATTTTTTATACACATTTTTACGGTTAAAGTCATTGGCAAGATGAGAGTATTATAGAACAATTACTAGTTTTCATAATCGGTTAGTTTGTTGTCTTTTTCTTGTCCGTCAAGCTGCTCCGTTACTTCAGGATTCCTCTGAATTGACTGCATTTATGATGGAAGTGTGATGTTGTGTTTTTTTTTCCTGGTTTGGAATGGAAGTGCGTAGTTTAGAGTCTTTGTTTCCTTTTTTAATTTTTTTTTTGGATCTTTTCTTCGTTTTTTTTTTTTTTTTTTGGTTTGTTTTTGTTTCATTTTTTAACAGTCAAACTGTTACAGTAGATTAATTTCACAAGCATTAATTAACATGAAAATAAAAAATTTTAACCAAAAAAAAACCTTTAGTGGATTTTCCGTCATTGGGCCCTACCTAGCGATTATTTTGACCCTTTTGACTGATTTTTTTTTCCCGATTTTTCTCTTTAAAAACGTTCTCCTAACTTTAATTCACATTTCCTTCACCAAATTTTACCTCAATTATAGTGAAATTTGGTAGAATTTGGTGAAGTAGATGTGAATTGAAGTTATGAGAGCATTTTTAAGGGATGATTTTACAGTAGCCTTTTGAAAATGACTACCACAAGCATTATTATGTGTCATAATATGATTGGATGTAATTTTCCATGTAACCTTTGACTTTTCAAAGCATATTTTAATTAAAATTCATTTTTTATAATTTCTGATTTTTTTTTCGAAAATTATATTTTATAATTTGTTATTTTATGATTTCTTAATTAATTTCAGAAAATCAATATAAAAAAATTAAAATAAAAAGCTGTTCTTCATTGCTTTGAATTCAACCGATGATTTGAACATGTCGGCTTCGTGGCGTTGATGCTCCACCACCAATAAAATGGTTGTTATGGTAAAGTCGATCATGGTGAGCAGTCGAGCACGCTCCTTCTTAGCCTCACATTTACAAGCTTCGATATCTTCGTCGCTGTGTTGAGGGAGATGGGCAGATGGCAAGATGGGTTGTTATGGTGGTGGTGGTGATGGAAGCGCCATTTAGGGCCGAATTTAGGGCGAGGTGGGGGTTTACCATCAATAAGGCGGAAGGAGGAGTCTTCATCGAGGGCAAGTGTGGTGGCGAAGGAAGGTTGTTGAGGTTGCGAGTCCAATCGGCGATTCCGGTCGAGTTTGTTGGAGTGAGAAAAGGGGCGAAGGGGGACGTTGCTGGGGATGGTGGTGGTAGATGGTGGTAGAAAAAGGATTTCCGAAATTATAAAATAAAACTTTCAGAAATTACAAAAATGAATTTTAATTAAAATGTGTTTTGAAAAGTCAAAACTTACATAACAAAGTACATCCAATCAAATTATGCCACGTAATAAGACTTATGGTATTCACTTTTCAAAAGACTACTGTAAAATTTTCAATTTTTAAGAGAATAATCGGGAAAAAAATCAGTCAAAATGGTCAAAATAAGTGTTAGGTGGGGCCCACGGACGAAAAATCCACCGGATTTTTAAAATGGGTGGTAATCTGAGCATTTATTTAATTTAAGGGGTGGTAATATAAAATAAAAAAAATTAAACGGGTGATTAGTTCGAAAATGGTTACATTTTTTGGTGGTAATTAAAAAAATTTCCTTAACCAATCTCAGCTTTTTTCTCTCTCTAGTTTTTAGAGAGAGATAGTTCCCTCCAGGGTTTTCCCTTGGGAGGGTTTTTCCTAGCCTCTTTTTCTAGGATTTTTTCTTTGTTTTTTCTTCAATCCTTTCCTACTTTTCCTTATCTCCTTCATTCTTGATTTTTATTTGTAAAATTTGTTGGGGCTTCCACTGGTTTTTATCGGTGGGAAACCCCAAAATCTCTTTAATTGCTTTCAATAAAAAGATACCATACTTAAGATGATGTTCATGGTAGGGATTTTAATTACTTGTTTATTGAAGAATGAAGATCGAAGGTTTTGCAATTTCTACCTGAGTTTAGAAGACCACGGAAGGATATTCATCCAAAAAATTATGCATCTGCAGATCTTATGCCGAATTAGAGCGAACTCACAGATTGTATTGCTTCGGATGAAGTTTTTTTGTTAAGGCTATTATCAATCGATTCTGCGATGTTATTTTTAGGATTTTATATGTTTTTGTTGGAATTTTAAATTTCTCAAAAATTGATTGTAAGTGCTGTTTGGCTATTTTATAAATGAAATCTTTAATCTTCCTGTCAAAAAAATAAAATAAAATAAAATTCCTTATAAAAATACTAGGTTAAAAATCGACTAATGGAGATTAAATCTTTTTGTCTAAATATTGAATTAATTCCTCATATTGACAAATTTCAATTCCTTCAATTTTTTTTTTTTTGTTAGGCTTAATATATTTGAGTTTATATTATATCTTAGAAAATTTACGTGGTTTTAGAAAATCTCATAAATTCTTTGTGTTATATCCGTGTATCGCACGGGAGTTAATCTAGTTTACTACTATATAATTTTAATTTTGTTAAGGACATTTTGTGAGAAACTACCTTTTAAAGCAATTTTTTTGCGAGAAATTACCTTATAAAAAAATGTTGTAATAAACTACCTTATAAAAGTTAAATGTTGTAAGATACTACCCCTTGGTCGGAAAGTGACAGTTTGACTAAATTTTTCCGGCGTTGACCAAGTCATATGCCGGTCACATGACATTTAATTCATTTTGGGTATTATATGGATAGGCTCGGGAAAAATTAGAGGAAATGGGGAAAGATGAATTAAACGTCACGTGACTGACACATGACTAGGTCAACGCCGGAAAAATTATGTTAACTCTCACTTTCCGACCAAGGGCAGTATCTTACAACATTTAGCTTTTATAAGGTAGTTTTTTACAACTTTTTTATAAGATAGTTTCTCATAAAAAAAATGCTTTAAAAGGTAGTTTCTCACAAAATGTCCTTTTGTTAATGTAAAACTTTGAACTTTAATGCACATATAGTCAGTGGCGGAGCCACCCTTGTGCACGGTAGGTCACGTGACCTAGCACAAAAACAGAGAAGGTTTAAATATTAAATATTGCAACTAGTAATGATATGTACTCCGTAGTCCAATGGTGGAGGCTTCATATTTTTAGAGTAAAGTTACTGGTTCGACTCCTAGGGGAAGCTACTTTCCTTCCTTTTTTCTTGCATTAAGAAGATGTAATATATAAACATTTAACAATGCAATTAACAAGTAAGTGCTTAGTGTTGTAATGGTGGGAGGCATTGTAAATTTTGCCAAAGGTTATGGGTATGACTCCTAAGAACAACGTTGTTTTTGTTTTTTTTTTTAAATTTTTTGGTAGTTTTATTAGTCACTTGTCATTATCCTTCTCCTTCCCCGTAACATTTAATATTTTTGGAATGTCTTTTTTTAGAAAATTTTTTGGTAGTTTCATTAGTGACTTGTCATTATCCTTCTCCTTCCCCATAACATTTAATATTTTTGGAATGTCTTTTTTTAATTAACTTTTAGAATATTAATGCATTAATTATGATTGGTATGCGGTCGATGGGTAACGGTGACCTAGCACCCGTAAAATCCTGGATCCGCCACTGCATATAGTATTGATTGCATGTATAGCAATAATAAAAGTTGATTTTTCAAAAATACATACGTAATATTAAAATAAATTTAATAGGATTTCACATAATTATATATAAATTTTTTTATTACACATAAGTCAAAATTTAAAGACTCACAAATGATGGTAAAAAAAAAGTTATTATAAAAATATTAAATCCAAATAATAACTACTTCCTCCGTTTTTCTTTTATTGCACCATCAAGACTTTTACATTATTCACATAATCTTCTTTGATCATTTTTTTTGTGATTTATCTATAAGGAAAAATATAGTCATGTGGGATTTAGTTAGATTTGACTCGAAATTTACTTTTAAAATATCAACTTTTTATAATATAAAAATATAATTAAGGATTTTAAAAAACAAAGTAATGCATTGACAAATGTGAAATCTCTCATGGTGTAATAAAAAAAAGAACGGAGGAAGTATATTTTTAAATCAAGGTATTAGTACTCAATTCAGTTATATGGATTAGCCAAGTCACATTTTACTTTGATAATTTCAAATCTAATTGGGTGATTTAAAGTTCAAGTTAAACAATGCTTTTAGTAACACTTGACATTTCCTTAAACAAAAAATAAAAAAATAATGACTTTCTTAGTAGAAAAAATGTTACTTGCAATTAAGGATTTTGATTAGATCTCCTAACCCATTATTTCCTCAATCCCTCTAATTTTGCCATACATATTAAAATAAAGGTCTCTAAAAGTTTATTTTTTTTAAACAATAATTTTTAATTACAATCGCGCTTACTCTTTTATAGGGGTGTCCATCCGATTTTCGCTTTAGATCTACCTCAAATCCACTCCAATCCAAAATAAATTTCGGTTTTCAATTATCAAATCTAATCCAATCCGAATTCCTAACCAAATCCAATCCGATCCAATCAGAATTAAAATTTGGTTATTTGGATCTGATTCGAAATTCCGAAATAAAATATGTTGCAATTTTTTTTGGGCCGAGTATGATTATAAAATAAAAAAATGTGATGATAAAAATTCATTCCTTGAAAGTATAGTTGTACACGATTAATACAAGTGTTGAAAACATAGTTTTTGATGATTAATATTAATATAAGTATAAAAATAGTTTAACAAGATTAATATTAACAATGCTTATTTATAAAATAATGGTTTCATATTTGGTTTTTTGGATCCGAACAAGCAAGGTCAATCCAATTCGATTTAAAAATACAGATTTCCAAAAAATTTCAATCCGATCCAATACGATTTAAAGTTCAGATCCAATTCGAATTTATAATTCAATTTGGATTGAATTGGATTTTGGTTTTAATCCGAATAATGGACACTCTTACTCTTCTATCTCTCTCGCCATCAAGGATAGATTGTGTATTTATGTCTACTCACCTGCACAATTGTAACACCCCCAAAATTCGAGTCTTTAAAACAATAAGAGTAACCTTTAACTTTCAAATTAAAAACCCAACCATCGAACTCTGGAAGTGTTACTGCTACACTTATTTTCCGTAGAAAATAAATGCAAAGAAAAAATAACATAATATTTAAATAAACTAAGTGGTCTAAGTTGTGACAAAATAAAATAGTCATTACATCAAAACTGCAATTATTTGAAACCAATAATTGAGAGGAAATAATTAAATTCGAGAATAAACTAAATTGTCTTAGCTACGTGATTATTCTAACGTCTCCTCACACGTAACCGAGTACCCTTTTTACCAACCTGCAAAATAAATCAGAAACAAGAAAAGAGAGAAGAGAGAAGACTCCCAAAAATCAGATAAATTGAGTAATTCCAACTCCATCCCGTAAAATAAATAATTTTAGTTCAAAACAGTTTATACATAATATAGTCTCATAAATATTTTAATACTCAACCAAGTTCAAATAGTCACATAACATATTATTACTTTATTTAAGAAAGGGAAAGAGAACGCCAGTAAGCCGGGACTAGTCCCTGTCACCACCTACTTTACAGAGGGTCGCGCGTAACCCCAATTGGCCATAAAATAAAACAGAATGTCCCTAGTGTGCACACCCCTCACTAATACCCAGTGATTAGGAGGAAGGCTAACAACAATATTCAATAATTTAAACCAACTAGTAGCAACCATGCATAACTACTAGTGGGCAACCTGTTCTTCACCCTTTCGGGTTTCATTTCCCTTCTTAAGTTAAATTTCACTGTACATTTTATTAGATTAAATCATCTGATTACACTATACACAAGTATTGCACAAATCAATTTAATCCCAAGTATCAATACTTTAATTTCAGTATAATCCGAACATAGTCATCCTACATGCATGAGACATAAACTATTAATCACATATAATCAATCAACCAATTCCCAAGATCTTATTTATTTACTCAAAACTCATACATATCAAATAATCAAATTTTTCGAAAATACATATAGTAGTACACAAAATAGAAAACTAGTAAATAATTTGATTCCATAAGGTCATACGATAGCACACTTATAATATATAATTGCATAAGCACGTAGTTGGCACACATTAATTCGAAATAATTTCCTAACGGGATTCTAAAGATGATGGACATTGAAAATTACCTTGATCGCGCGTAAAAACTCAAGGTAATTAACCTCCGAAACGTTCACCTAGTAGCCTCCGTCTACAAATAAACGAGTCCAAGTTAGTTTAGTATACTAATCGAATTAGTTAGGCAACCTCATTAATGCTTGATGCCTATTACTAATACACCACTACGTAAAAAGAAAGGAAGTAGATTTTTTTTTTATATAAAAGAGATGTCTGCCAACTTTTCTAACTTTGTAGATCAATTACTCATCTAACCCCACCATTGTTGCTCCCCTAAGAATCATCTTACAATTTACAGAAGACCAAACAAAACACCCCCGCCCCTTTTTTTTATTATTTTTTTTAACAAACAAAAATAAATAATAAAAGCCATACTCTTTAAAATGTGAATCGGAAGAAGCCATAGAAATATAACTCAAGGTCAAGGGACGAAGGCGTATTTCGTGGTGGGTTAGCTAACAATTATTATTATCAAGAATGATAGGTGAAGAAGAATCATGGCTTACCACTATACTCAATCAATTATAGTTGGTGTTTTAGCAAATGACACAACTAAGGGATAATAATCGGTTTGAGGGGAAAAGAAAGCTTCTTGGAGCTAATATTTGAAAATCAGTTTCTCATTTTTATTTTATTTTTTTTACAAAATCAGTTCCTGAAAATTATCTAAAATTAGTTTCTGGAAATTATCAGTTTTCAGTTTTTTTTTTTTTTTTTTTTCAAATCCGAAAATAATAATTATAAAATCTATTAAAATAACATATATAATTCTTGTCAAAAAAAAAAACCATATATAATTAAAGTTTAAAAGTTTATACTAGCTAGAAAATTTGGGGTATTACAACAATATTTAACGTATTTATTTAAAAAGGAATTCAAGATTTAGAATATTACTTTAGGGATTGAGCCTATCTTATGAAAATTATATATTTGAAAAATACACGTTAAGACAAATCTAACGAGATACTTACTTCAACAGGTCTTGTATGGACCCTATCGATATACAATAAATTATTTTAGATCCAATTTTTCTTATACAATTAATGACGAACAATTAAGGTCAAGTAGAGGTAATCTTGGCAGGGTTGGGCCGAGCTCAGACCAAAAAAAGTCGTGCCCAAACATGCTATACCTGGCCAAAACAACCAACATTTTCAATCCGGTCGACCCAAAATTTAGGCCAAGCTGGGCTCAATATTGATGTCTAAACCCAGACAAAATTCTAGACGAACCAGTCATGATCATATTTAAATCAATGTTAAATCGAATCAGACCAAATTAGATTAGAAGCTAGAATTTAGAAAATTTAGACCATAACATCTTCTTTTAGGTGAAGAGTTCAAAGTCTAAATCGTTTAATCAAGTTAAATTGCTTCTTAATGGGTTTTGTCTTCTTGTTCTTTGTTGTAGTTGCTGATTTCTTGACCATTGATTCTTGGGTTGTTCCCTTTGGACCTCCGGGTATACACTTGTATGAGTCAAGTCATACAAGTTCAATCAATCTTAACCTTTTCAGTAGAGACATAGAAGGTTAGTACAATTGTACAACCCTGGTAAGTCAAGCTTTAACATGTTTTACATGTAATAGATTCAAGTATTTCCTCGATTTAATTATTATTCAAGTGTGTCACTTAACATTTTCAATTCTTAACATCTGGTACACAAAACAAAGGAACATTGTAGTGTTATTCTCTTACCAATTTGAGGTAAACAATACATAGATAGAGTAATCAAAACACATCAAGGAATGAACAAAAGATTAATTCTTACATTCTCATACACAGAACAAAGTAATGTTGCAAACTTGCAGTGCTTGTCTTTAAGGACACGAAACTCAAATATAGAATGCCATCAATAGTATCATATTATCATTACACGACATAAATTCCACAAAAGATGTAACCAAACATGAGACGATAAGATATCAAATCCGTATAGAGTGTAATGCAACACACAACGTGACAGAGTCACCATACAAACAAATTGTGATCAGCTATCTATTACATTCTCTGCTCTCGAATTGCAGCTCGATCCCTGACGTTACCTACAAGTATCATAGATATGGATTAGATTTACAACAGTTTGACATTTCAAAATTTTGCAATGGGCTTGACATTTAAATTAATTTCTTCCATCGACAGAAGAACAACAATTGAATTTTATACTTTGTAAGCAAAAGTTTAAAATGCTTAAAGGTTGATTAGAAGAGCCAGCTTGTAGCTAGCACATGTACTAGGCCAGTGATGGATGCAAATCAAAGATTACTATCTTTGGGTCACGAAACAACGACAATAACTGTTTCGTTACTGTCATTGACTATGCCAAGCACCGGGGGGTGGCGGCGGCGGAATCTTAATTAGGAATCAGCACTTCTAATCCATTGGCTCAATGGGTGTATGATTGGTTGATGTATCTGGGAAAGGAATGTGAGAAGAATGATTTTTTTTTTACTAGTCTAGACTCTAGAAAACTAGAACCGAAAACAAATGAGGTAAGGAATCAAAATTACAATTAAAAATAAATAGATAAATCGTTAAACACACAATAACCATTTGTAACATTAATAAATTCATATTTCATAATAGTTCATATTAATACAAATTCCACAAAAATACAAATAAAGCACAATAGCTCTTCATAATATAAAGAAAGAAAAGTGTAAAGATAGTTAGTAAATTTACCTCTATTGTAAATTAACCCGGCACTATGAAGGTGATTCAACAACTCTGATTTAGGTATCGTAAAAGGAAAAGAGTTGAATCTTAATGCTAGTTCTCCATAGGTAGCTGAAAATGCAGTGGGAAATAGCGCCAGTAATTCGTCATCAAGATGATCAAAAGAAGAACTTTGGTGCTGCAAAATAGGGAAAATATGTTAGCTTTTTACTAAAAATTAAATAAAACAATTATATCTAAGATATTATTTTTATACCATTATTTTATAACAAAACCTTTTGTGTGCCCCGGGTGTACATGAATTTATTGTACATCAGCAATTCTCACACATGTGCCACTAATAAATTCATTATCTCCAATATTCTGTATTATTCTCTCTTCTCTCTCTTCCAACAAACTACCAAATTCACAACCACATTCAACCTCAAATTACAATAAGGTTGTTGTTAGGATGATCTCTCATAGAGTTTCGCTTCCTTTGATCTATATTTCTCAGTCTGCAATTGATTTTTCGTTTTATCAAATTTCGAACCCTAACATTCTTAAATTGTTTTTTTTTTTTTTTTTTGGTGCTACATTCTTAAATTGTGATATTTCGCTCTCAATTTTTTTTGATTTAGGTTTCTAATTGATATTCCGATCAAATTTCCGAGCCTTCATAACTTTGGATTTAGAGAACGAGTGAAGTATCATTCGAAAAATCAGGTATTTTTTTCCATTTTAAAATCAAATTTTCATTTTTATGTACAAAAATTACCCTTTTTACCCACAAAAGTTACCCTTTTTATCTATAAAAGTTACCATTTTTACCCACAAAAGTTACCCTTTTTATGTATAAAAGTTACCCTTTTCGTGCATAAAAGTTACCTTTTCTACTCACAAAAGTTACCCTTTTTACACACAAAAGTTACCCTTTTTATCTATAAAAGTTACCCTTTTTACCCACAAAAGTTACCCTTTTTATGTATAAAAGTTACCCTTTTTATCTATAAAAGTTACCCTTTTTACCCACAAAAGTTACCATTTTCCGTGCATAAAAGTTACCTTTTCTACCCGCAAAAGGTACCCTTTTTATACATAAAAGTTACCCTTTTACCCATGGAAGGTACCCTTTTCATGCATAAAAGTTACCCTTTTTTTTTCTTCTTCTGCTTCCTTTGCAACGTTTCTTCTTTCCTCAGCATCTTTCTTTTTCTTTTTTTTCTTTGCAATTGCAGCCTTTTTTCAATTGCATTAACATAATCAACATTTTGAAAAAATCATGAAAAAATTAATAAAACACACCTTCATCTTCTGACGACTTCTTTGTACTCTTCTTCTTCACCATTGTAGAATCAAATAAAAAACAAAGAACAAAAACAAAATAAAAAAACCTAAAAATCGAAGAATCAAAACAACTAAATTAAGACACATTTTCACTTTAACTTTTTTCCTCTTCAAAGATTTTTTATCAACCAATTTAGTTGATTCTACTAAAAAAATTAACACGAGAAAGGAAAAACAAAAGGAGAAGAGGTAAGATGAAAATGCAATGAAGAGGAGAGAGAGAGAGGATAAGGAGATTATAATTGTATAAAGACCAAAATATAGAAAAGAAAAGAGGAGAGAGAAAAAAATCAGAGTGTTTCAAGAGGAGAGGACAAAATCAGAAAGAGGTAAATAAAAAAGTAAAAAAAAAAAAGAAAAAAAAAACTTGGCACGTGAGAAGACTAGAAGAGGGCAATAATTCCTCAAATTGGGCCGTGCGCCATACACTAAATATTGTACACCGGCCTTTTTAAAAAATTTGTGATTTTATAAATATTACCTTATCAAAATAATGACGATAACAATATCTGATATATTGCATCAACATACGATTGTGCGGTCCTCCGGATCTATTATATACCATTCGTAACGGATGATAACTAGCAACTGGTATCTTATTCACCCAATTATCGACGCGATATATGGAGTAATTCATCTTGAAAACACTGTCAAAATCATTACTGTATCGCTTGCGAATGGAATCATACGCATTGGCAAATTGGTATCGCTGAGTCAAACTCCAAAACAGTGGAGAATGACAAATGAAGTAAGAGAGTATCCTATTAAAATAAAAACATAAATAACATGAGACAGTGTTTGGAAAATCTATATTTCATTAAATACATACAATTTCTACTTGGGGTTGGAGGAATGCTTGTAAAATTAGGATGCAATTGTTGATGGCTTCTTGCAGAATAAGTGCGTGGTGGGAAAAAAAAATCAATTTATGGTGGTTATAAGTGGCTTATTGGACACAATTTAAAAGTCCCATGGTGTCGGTGTTTGGAACAAGTTTAATATTCTTAAGCACACATCATTGATGGGATTGTCCCTAGCAAAGTTGATAACTTAGGCTAGACTAGTCAGATTTGATGCTTGCTGTTATGCTAAAACAGTTGAGTTCATGTCAATAAGCATTGTTATGGCATGATTTATAGTTGGATTGGAATTAATACTCTTGGTGATAAAAGCATTTTCCAGTGGTTGAGAGAAATAAAAAAGGAAGTTTAATGTTGCCGTTAGAAGCTAAGACAAGTTATGATTTGTTTTCAAGAATAACCAAATTTTGGTGTCATTAGAAATTCTAAATATTATATGAATTTCAAACAGGGAAATACATAATCACTTTTATATCCAACTAATTAAAACTCAAATCTAAACAAGATGAAGATGGTAACTTACACTACTTCTCCAACATCATTAGAGATTGACATGTTAGGCAACTCGTTAAAGAACAAGATGTTACGATCACTTCTATAACCAACTGCGGCATCGTTAACGAAGTTGACAGATTCTCGCAAATCGTTACGAATTCCAACAACATCACCTACAAATGAAACACAAATTACTTTAAATGTAATACTACATTCCATTTTGTTTGAAAATTTAATCTTTATTACAAACATAAATAAGTAATACCTTGATTATTGGGAGGATCAGAGAGCTTGAAAGAAGTTCCCTCGATGTATAATCGGTTACGATTAAAACCTAAGGGTGTTTGTTGTTGATGGCATAGGGTTAAACTCTCAGCAATTTCCCTAACTATTTGGATTAACATTGGCCCAGCAGTAATAACATTGTTAATCGCATCTAATCTCCATAATCCACTACTATTTTGTATTTGTTCCCTAATCCAATCATTTAATTAAACCCCAACAAAATTACCGACGCACAAAACCAATTCACCTTGTTGGAAACCTACTACGGGGTAGAAATAACATGCATTTCTGTTTCTCATCCTTTGCAAAGCCTCATTCTTATCCATTATTTTACAACTTATTTTTTTTTCTTATTTTCTTTCCCCTACATTCTAAAATTAGATTACAAACTGAAATACCATTCAATCAGTCTCTCCAATTTCATAAGGAATATTAAATGTATATTCCTTATTTTTATAGAATCTCACCTGCACAAAAAAAGTTCCACATCGATCATAAGATATCACAAAAAAAATAATAAAAAAAATAAATAAAAAAAAAGGAAAAATTATACCAGTGAAGCTTGGGTAGTGATCCATACGTTGTCCATAATAAATGTCTTTCTCTTTGGAAATAAACTGCAATTAACAAAATTTTTGTAAATAGATCTACATAATTTTTTAGCAAATAGTATTACAAGAGAATTTCTACAATATTAGGACAAAATCAGAACAAAATAGTAGCATTTGTTGTGAATCACAAAAAAAAAAAAAAAAAAAAAAAAAGAATAAAAAGCTCTTTAAGCTCAAAATAAACCATGCCATATTTCTTATGTTAATCAGAACCATTGTTAGTTGATTATTTTAACTAGAGAAGGATCAAAGTTCGCAAACCGGAAGCATAACAAAAATGTTTAACTTGTTTATATAAGAATATTAATTAGTGAGTCCAATCGAATATGATTCATCACTCATCCGACCTCATTGCTTCAAACAACTCAAGAATAATTCATCATAATTTGCTTAGCCATTTCAAATTCTAATTCAAACAACTTGAAGCAAAAATTGCTATCAAACAACTCAAGAATTATTCATAATTTGCTCAGGCATTCCAAATTCTAATTCAAACAACTTGAAGCAAAAATCACACAAATCCACGTAAAAAATTAGCTCAATTTCACAAAACTCAACTTCAAATCTCTATAAATCCAAAGATTAGTTTAATATTCAAACAAAAAGTTGTACACATATATATACAAAATCAAAGTCAAAATTAGTAATCTGACCAAACCGTGAAGTATACTGTACAAAAACATAACAAAAAAATTATTACTAGTAAAATGAGACACTTTAGAAAGCATACGTGCATTGATTAATTAATTGAGACACTTTGCAGCAGTTTGTTAAGTCTAATTATGGATTAACAACTACTTAGGCATGCACATATATACGATGATTTAACACATTACCTCAGAAACTGCTTGAATAGAGGAGAAAGCTCAGAAACTACTTTAGTGCAGGAGAAATCTCAAAGGCCGCTTCAATGGAGGAGAAAGCTCAGAAGTCGCTACCCAACAACACACACTCACTCGTAATAGAGAAAGAGATAGAGAAAGAGAAAGAGAAAGATGAGGTTTTTAGAAAAGATAAAGGAGAAAGAAAAATTTGTTGAATTCACAGTCAAGTAATAATATTAAGGAAATGTTGTACTTGTAAGAAAGAAATGAAAAAAATAAAAAGGAGTGATGGAGAAAGTTGGCGTGGAAATTGGTTGGACTGTTGGTTGAATGAGCTTATTAGAACTCCAAGTTGGTTGCATATATATAGACTATAGAGGAGTGTTGGAATATACTTGTACAGGTTAGTAGTATAAATTTAGTAGTGTACTAGTATAGGTTTAGTAGTATATAAATACATGTAATAGTAATTTGTATCGAACTCTTTCATTCTATGGTTCTACCAATATTAAGATACTCTCTTTTCTCCCTTCCAAGATTCTGATAGAAGCAAACTTCTGCCATGACTTCTCTTCACTTCCTCCATAACTTTCTTCCACCATAAATGTATATTTCAACATGGAATCAGAGCGCGTTGATTCCTCTCATTCATTATGCGTTTTTTTTCTTCTTCAATTTCAAGATTCTTCATCTCATTTTTCTGATTTTTCGTTTGGAATTTCCTGCTCGTAATTTCCTTAATTCTTACTCGAAATTCAGCACACTACAAGAAAAAAGGCTATTTCCGATGGTAAAAATCCATCGAAAACACCCAAAAAACCGTCGGAAAAGTGATTTTCGATGGTTTTCCGTCGGAAACACCTTTGTCGGAAATCTGCACTTTTCCGACGGAAATACCATCGGAAATCACTTTTCCGATGGCTTTTAAAGGCCATCGGAAAAATACCGATGGCTTAAACCATCGGAGATTTCCAATGAGCCGTCGGTTTTTTTCGATGGCCAGATGAACCGTCGGAGATTATCGACGACTAAGCCATCGGAAATGCCACCATAATTTTTTTTTTAAAAAAACACCGCTCCCCCTCCACCACCCACCGTAACCCTAAACCCCACCCCTGCCAAGCCCAAGACACCAAATTACCCACTCAGGCTACCCACCCACCCTAAATCACCAAAACCCACAAAAAACCACCCTAAACTTAAACCCACTACCCACACCCACGCAACCAGATCCACACCATACCAACCTCCCCAAACCTCCTTTGTAACCACAGCAGCCCCACGCACACGTACACAAAAAAAAACCTAACTGCCACCACTAGTACCCGCTGCTTCCACCACTAGTACCCGCTGCTTCCACCACAACCAAGGGATCCAACCGTAGCTGCAACCAAAAACAAGAAAAAAAAACCGAAATCCCCAACAAAAACGAAAGAAAAGGAACGATTAAAAAACAAACCTTCATAATTTCAAGAAAATTGGGTTTACATGGTCAAATTCAACCACGAAAACTCCAGATCTGGAATTTTCATGGTTGAATTTGGCTAAAAACCCCCGAAAAAAAAAACCACCAACAATGTTTGTTTTCTTGTAAAATTTGCTATAAACAATTGATGAACTGAAAATTTGATAATTAAAGTGGGATAAACAAGAAAGAAAAGAATAGAAATGAGAAAAAGAGGAGAGAAAAAAGATGAAGGGGCGCAGAGTTGGGAAATGAGAGGAGAGTGAGTGGAAAAGAGAGAAGAGAGAAAGGGAAATGAGAAATAGAGGGGGCGGTTGGCTCTTTAGTAGCATTAGGGTTTTTTTTTCTTTTGTTTATATAATTTCCGACCGAAATTTTAACAAAAGCCATCGAAAATTTCCGTTGGTTTAAAAACCATTGAAAATAATTTATTTTCCGATGGCTTTAGACCATCGGAAATTTCCTATGGCTTTTTAAACCAACGGAAATTTTATATTTTCCAACGGTTTTTAAAACTATCGGAAATTTCCTATTGCTTAAGCCATCGGAAAAGCCCTTGGAAATACGATTTCTGATGCTTTTAAAGGCCGTCGGAAATTTCCAACGGCGTGATCTATCGGAATTCAAAAACCATCGGAAATTTCCGATGGCTTTTAAAACCATTGGAAATTATGTATTTTCCGACGGTTTTAGGTGGCCATCGGAAATAGCGTGTTTTCTAGTAGTGGCAATTGGAGGATTAATTCACGTAATTGTCTTCCATAATCACTTACAATTTGTTTTTCGAACCAAAAATCAGACAAATTTTTTATTCTTGAATTTTACCCAAATTTCTAGGGTTCTTCCAATTTTTTACTCTTTAATGTTCGAATTTGAACATTTTTCGACAATTTTCTGGTGGATTTATGGGTGTTTTTTTTGAAGACTTTCGATCGATTTTCTAGGCTTGCAAGTTTAGGTTATGAACTTTAGTTCGATTGGTTTGAAGAATTTCGATCGCTTAAGTTGTTTCATGTTCTGGGCTTAGAAATTAAAGATTGTCTCGGATGAAAGTTTCTTGGTTTTGCCGCCAAAATTACAATGAAGCAATCAGTGAAGTTTAGTTTCTGGGTTTCTTGACGTTACGTGGTAAAAAACATTTTTTAGAATTTTTTTTGGTTCTAAAATAAAAGTTTTAGAAGTTTTGGTGGTAAAATACAATTATTTGATTTTTTTTGGTGGTAAAAGTCAAAATTTTCCTATTTTATTTTTTGAATATTTTAGAAAATATCTTTTTCGATAAAATATCAAGTTTTAAGTTAAAAAGATTTTCTGTTAAAATAAACTTATCTTTTAATTTGGAAAATCAGTTTTTGGAGAATAACTTTTAAACGTGTGTTTTACTTGGTCAAGACGGTTGAGAAAAGTAAGGAAACAGTAAAACACTTCTTGTGAAAGTGGGGATGTACGGTTTGCTTGCTGCCCAACATCCCACTACTTGCACTTCTTAAGGAAGTTGTGACTTAGTGGAGATGAGGCACGACAGAAGTAACTTCCTCTCCTCTTTATAAATAGATCGACTTGGTTTTCTATTGAAAAGAACACACTTGAGCATTACAATCTTTCTAGTTTTCAAAAAGAGTTATAATCCACTTAAGTCCTTGAGTGTCTTAGTACTTAGCGTTAGAGTTAAATCTTGAGTTGTATTGGGTTAGAGTTTGGGTAAACTCTAAAGTGTTTATTGCTTATAGTGAAGCAAGGAGAAAGAGAGAGTTGAGAGTGTTCAACTGGTTGAGGGATTAATTGAAAGGAACTCGAGTTCATTGAGGAACTTGAGTTAGAGTCTTAGTTTGTAATTAATAGGTTGTATGCCCTATTATAATTAAGAGTTGAGTTTAAAATTCCTTGTGGTCGTGGTTTTTTTTTTTCTTGATTAGGGCCAAGAAGTTTTCCACGTAAAATCTCTCTTTGCACTTTAAGTTTTCGCTTAGTTTCTGTATAAATTCCGCAAAAATTACCCTATTTCCTCTACAATACAATTCACCCCCTCCTCTTGTATTGTTCATTCGTTTCAACACGGGAAATAAATAAAAACGAATTTTTAGTTGTCACGTGCAATGCACATGACTTTTTTTGGCCGAAAAAAAGGTCAGTGGACAGAATTCGATCAAAGGACCCTCACCACGACCCAAGTGCGATAAAAAGACCTTTTTATGCCACTTTATTTTATTTTCTTTATTTTTATTAATTTTTTTCTTTTTATAAAAGATCGTTTACAACAAAAAAGACCTACAAGGTTGATGGTAACTCATAATCTCATTGCTGATGTAGTTATTAAAATAGTAGTTTGATTTTAAATTTTAAACTAGTATTACAAAGTAGAAACAAGAGCTAACAACCCTGATAAAAGCTTTAATCTTATACTTCCTTCGTATTTTTATAGTTGCAAAACACACTTTATCACGTTATTTAAGAAAAGTGGACCTCACATGTTATAATACATTTAAAATGGGATTAAAAGGTTATTAGGAGTGTAATCAAGTGAGCCATGTGCTTTAATTAAAGATAATAGTACAATTTTCACCATAAAAACATTCCTTTTATGGTGTGTTGCAACTATTATGACATTTTCATTTTAGGGAAGTGTTGCAACTATAAAAAAAAAAAAATGGATCAGAGGAAGTACCACTTAAAACAAAGAATCACAAATTGTAGTAATTATTCACAACGCACATGCTACAAAATGTACAATGTCATAGACTGATAATCATGAAGTAGCTTAATGACTAGCGGATAGTATTCACACAAACAAACAGAGATGAATTTAAAAAGGATGATTGTTTGGAATACCTTTGATTGATGAATTTGAAGTTTGAGCAAATGATAATTAATATTCCCTCCGTCCTATAATTACAGACAAATAACTCTAAAAAGTACGGTTTTTAAGGAGGATAGAAAAAGTAGAGGAATATTGTATGGAAAAGTTTAAAATGAAAAATGTTGCATGCGGATAATAAAATGTAGAGAATATTGTATGGAAAAGTTAAAAGTAAATAATAATTGGGCATGTGTGTGTGTATTTTTTAGGTATGTGTGTATTTTGTATGGAATGTAGAGAATATTGTATGGAAAAGATAAAAAGTAAAATGTAGAGTAATAAATGATTTTTTTAGGTATGTGTGTATTTTGTACGACAAAAAAAGGAAAAGTAAGTAATGATTTTTTCGACATGTGTGTATTTTGTATTAAAAAGCTAAAAAGTAAATAATAATTGGGTGTTATTTACTTATTTTTAGTAATAGTAGCAATATTTTAAGACCCAAAATAATAATATATTTTCCAGCTCAAATTATATTGAAACGTGAAGTGTGAACACTAAACAACCAACATCAGTTACCTTCCAAGGACAATGATTGGAAAACGACATGTTCTAGTGTCAAAATTATAACATGAATGCAATGAGTACTCAGATTAGTACCTAAACTTTTTTCAGTGTAGGCCATTGGAGCATTGTTTCATTCTCATGGCAAAGAATACCTTCGATCCATTATCAATAATGTTTCTGAAAAGACTGTCAAAACCCGAGTTTTCCGACAAAGGAGACAAATTAGTAAGCATGCATGTAAAATAATAATGAGGCAAAAGCTTGACCAGTCTCATACATGCGACAACTTATATAGGTTTACAATCCTAGGTAAATAACCCTAGTATCAAAGATAAGATCAAATATTTTCAATAAACTATCTTATGCCAACTATACAATATACAGTATTCCTAATTTACAATGCAACTAAAGTCAAATATGGAAAATTGGAGCAATAAAAATGATATCTTGAGCTTAGTGGAAGAGGGGTTGGTGGCTTGAGATTTGGTTATCTTAAATCAGCTTATTGAATCAAATCTATATATATATCTATCTATATATATACTAAAATAACTACCGCTGATATCATCACTGCCTACGTGCCACTTTTTTATTTAATTTTTTCCCTCCAAAATGCATGGATGATGTCATATTTATTTTCCTTTTTAAGCTACTCTATTTAACATGGCTTTGAAAATATATTCCATTTGAATTTTTAAATTTTAAATATTGGATTTTCTACACATATTATGCTATTTATTTATTTACAAGTGGTTAACAATAGTTAATAATATAATTTAACTAGATGAAGCCCGTACGATGCACGATTTGTTTGAGTTTTTAATTTTTTTTTTTTTTGTATTTATGTGCTAAAATTTGTTACATATTTTGAAAAAATTCCTAGTATAAAAAGATAATATCTTATATTTAATTAATTTAAACTTAAAAATATCATTCGCCAGTTTTGCTTGCGTGACAATTGAATTAATTAATTTTAAAAAAATAATAATCTCTTATTTAATTGGCTCCAATTAAAATTTTATAATGTTACATGGCGCACTAAGAAAATTAAATCCTAGATTTTTGTCTATAACCTCGGGAAAAAACTCCCCTATATGTATGTATATATATATATATATATATATATATATATATATATATATATATATATATATATATATATATATATATATATATATATATATATATATATAGATTAAAGTTTCCTAATTACATATAAAAATTATTAAAGTTTCCTAATTACATATAAAAATTATGCACTTTTGGGAATTGTATATTCATATTTAATTAGAAATTAGTTAGGAAACTGAGAAAATAGTTATTTTCTTTCAGTATGTGGTAAAAGTCTATAATTCAATTCTTATTTTAAAACCATGCATCGCACGGGGTTAATCTAGTAATTTAGTAAGAGTATTCACCACTAGAATACTTGTTTGTACTATACAATTAAATTTTCTCTAAATAGAATATAATCATAGTGTGTAAGGCCCGAGAGAGAGGGATAGCTCAAGTGGTTAGAGCTTCCCTCCCGGATCCAGGAGATCTTGGGATCGATTCTCACCCCCGCCCTTGTGGCTCTCTAAACACCAAAAAAAAAGTGTGTAAGGCCCCGTTCTCTTCACCTTTATTTTTGCTGAACTGAAATTATTTTTATTGAAACAAAATTATATTTGCTCAACTTAAATTATTTTTACTGAAATTAAATTAATTTTACTAAATTGAAATTATTTTTGCTGAACTAAAATTATTTTTACTGATTTTCTATTATAATTCTTCTTTAAGAAAACTGAATTTTACTGAACTGAAATTATTTTTACTGAACTGAACTTAATTTTCCTGAACTAAACTTATTTTTACTGACCTGAATTTATTTTTACTTAATATTATTTTTTAAGGTGAAGAGAACAGGGCCTAAGTATACTTGAGTTCATCTATTCCACGAAACATTTGCTCATGCACGTGTTAATGTAGGCACATATATCTTCCACTTTTATCTATATACTATCCCTAAACAGGGTACACTAGATCCATGGCTGACACGTGTCCCTATTTTAGTATAGTTTAGTTTAATAGAGATTTTGATTTAATTTCAAATTAATTTAATATGAAAATCCTAGCACATATATACAACAAATAAACAAGTAATGGTCTGAATTTTTGTGTTTAATCCTTTTGACTTTAATTTATTTTAAGAAAATAAAGAAAAAGAAATGCATGCATCAAAATCTAAAAGTTGAAATTTTGGCAATGTCCAAAATTATATATAGTTGTTCGAAAAAAACACAATTAATTTCCGTTTACATGTAATGACTAAAGTATATATATAGGTGAATGCCTAAAACAGAAACAAATTACGAAAATCATCACAATGTTGTTTTATGGATCAAACGAACTAGTCTGCGAAAAAAAAAAGTTGCGACATCTTTCTCTCCTCCTTGTTCATTACACCTTGTTTGTTCAGAAAATCACTCGAGGGAGGTTTTGGATCATCGTAATAAACAAATCAAGGCTATATATTTTTTACCGTACTATTGACTACAAACAACAAAAACGTTAAATTTTCTCAACAATCATAGTTTTTAGAACCCCAAGGTCGAAAATTCAGTACGAATGAATCTGTGAAGAAATTTGATCAACCCAATTCATAATAGATTTTGTGGAAAAATTGTTGGTCACTTTCATGAACAAATTAGAGAAAAGTTTGATAATGGGTGATTATTAAGATCCAAGGATGAAGAACAATGAAGTACAATGAAGAGCAATGAAGAACATGTTTTTCGAACCATTTTTGTCTCAATTGATGCGCGATTGAATTTGAGGGACATGGAACATAATTAAATTTGTGGTTAATTTCATTATTTGATGAACAACTTTGAAGAACGGTGAAGAACATTGATGAACTATGAACAATTTTTTTTTTTTTTTTTAATTTAATCTTAATTTTTGGTTTTATTAAATAATATTCCCTCTATCCCCGATTGATAGTCACTTTTGCCATTTTTGGTGACTAAAATGTTAGTCACATTTGCTTTTTTCAAGTACCATTAATATTATATTTTTACAAAAATTCTCTAACATTTGCAAAAATATTTGTGCAAATTTAACTTTCCCATGTAAATTTTACTTTCCCATGTACTTTAATTACTTTCTTTCTCTATTTTTTTGCATACCCAATGTAAATTTACTTTTTCAATGTACTTTCTTTATTTCTCCTTGATTCCCGTGTTTTATTTAGCAAAATTGACTATCAATCGGGGACGGAGGGAGTAGATTTTAATAAAATAATTTCGAAAAAAAAACAAAATAAGAAAATGAATTAAAAATACAAAATTCTAAAAATAAGGTTTGACCCAGGTTTTAAATTAAATCAAAAATCAGTCAATCATAATTAAGTGTACTCATGGTCATAATAAAAAAAAAGACCCTAGTAGAAACATCCACAATTAATAAGTCATTTTTCGAAGTTAGAGCATCATAAACTGATAGCATCATCAAGAAAAATTCGAGAAAATTCAAGATCTACTATAAATTGATTCGTGTTCTACACTGCTACAAAATATAATCGTGCTTAGGGATGTCAATGGGGCGGGGCGGGGCGGATGTTGGCCTTCCCATCCCCATCCCCACCTAATATTTTCATCCCCATCCCCATCCCCATCCCCGCGGCGGGTCCAATTTTCATCCCCATCCCCGCCCCACCGGGTACAACTCCAAAACCATCCCCGCCCCACCCCCCACTTGGATATCCATCCCTACCTTATCCCCACCAAAGACCCGCCTAATCCCCATCCAAGATCCACCTAATCTCTGTATCTCAAATAAACAATCTTACATAATTAATACGAATTATAAAATAAAACATTCTACACACATTTTTGTGTTATAATATAAGTGTCATACAAAGTATTATAATTAATATTGTATTTCACGTAATTATTTTATAAATAGTATAAAAGTATGTAATTTTGCTTTAAAAGATATATAGATGTGGGTATGAGGTGGGGATGGGGCGGGTATGAAGTGGGGCGGGTGGGGCGGGGCGGGGATGGGGCGGGTACAACTTAAAATCCACCCCCGCCCCATCACCCATGGCGGGTATGGTTTTTATCCCCATCCCCGCCCCACCACCCGCCAAACTGAGACCCATCCCCGCCCTACTGGGGCGGGGATGGGGCGGGTCTCCTACTTGACCCGCCCCACTGACATCCCTAATCGTGCTTATTGCAATAGGTTTACATAGGTAAAATAAAAAAATTCATAATATGTCCTAGACAAAGAAATGAGCCTAACCAAAACGTACGTCTTGTCAATTTCTTCTACTTAAGTATATATGAGCCTAATCAAAACGTACATATGTCTTGTTAATTTCTTGTACTGGTGTGTTTTCAAGTATATGCTTTTACTAAGAAATTAATCTAAAATAACTAAATAAGCAAAAAAAAATTCTTATACTAAGATGTCTAAGAATGTATTGAACATTTCAAATCCAGAGCTTGGAGTTTCTGGAATAAGTCAAATAATACGATCATAATATTTTTCAAAGCATCAAATGACAAGTCTTGAAACGATGACATCTCGGTCTGATTCATGGTTCGAGCTGACTTCTCGGTCTGATCCATGGTTTGATCAAGCTTATTAAAATATGACTCATGATTTGAAATTTATTCATATGCATGTATCATTATTTGAAAAATAATAAGTCATATTGCATTATATATTAAAATCATCAACTACGTTGTTATTGGAGGATATATTTTGGGAAATTATTAGGATATATTTAGTTTCCATATTTTATGCTTAGTATATATTTTATGCCTAGCATAATATCTTTTTGATATCTTTGATTATTTCCTAATTCTATCGGGTTAGGGAACGATGTATTATTTATTGGTCATGGCCATCGTCTTTGTAATTCAAGTGATTGAGTTTATTCAATTTATCATATTCTCATAAATATTTTAGCATGGTATCAAGAGCAGGTTAATTTTTTTTTTAACAAACTCATACAATGGCCGGAGATGATGAAACATTATTTTTATCACCCCCTATCAATCATGGCCGTGAGGATTCTTGCGTCCAGGGGGGAAGTATTCGGTTTCTAACGTTAATGCAATTACGGGATTGTTTGGTAATGTTAATGTTCCAAACAATCATTTGAATGGAAAATTTGACGTTACTTCTTGGATTATTGACACAGGGGCAACTCATCATGTAACCGGAGACAAATCTTGGTTGTTTGATACGCAGAGTTTTGAGTGTCCTGTTGGTCTTCCCAATGGTGACACCGTATTGGCTTCTTTAATTGGTTTTGTCCGTTTGTCGGACAAGCTCATCCTAACGGGGGTTCTTTATGTTCCTAATTTGAGTTGCAATTTGATTTCTGTGTCACAAATTACTGATGAGCTTAATTGTATTGTCCAATTTAATTCTAATATGTGTGTTGTACAGGATCAAACGAAGGAGTTGATTGGAATGGGAGCTAGAAGAGACGGACTATACTATTTTAGCAATTCAGATTCGGTAAATCATGTTGATGTGGGTGACGCAAAGTCGACTTTGGAATTGTGGCATCGTCGAATGGGTCATCCTTCCGAAAAAGTGGTTAAGTTACTTCCTCATGTCTGTGGAAATAAACATAATCTTTCTAAAGGGTGTGAGGTATGTATGCGTGCTAAACATCCTAGAGATAAATTTCCTTTGAGTGATGGTAGAGCTTCTAGGATTTTTGAAAAAATACATTGTGATTTGTGGGGTCCGTATCGACGTGTTTCTTCGTGAGGAGCTCATTATTTTTTGACAATTGTTGATGATTATTCCCGAGTTGTGTGGATTTATTTGTTGGTGGATAAAATTGAGGTTTTTCGAATGTTTTTAGCATTTGTTGCAATGGTTGATAGACAATTTTCTCAAACCATTAAGGTTGTGCAAAGTGATAATGACACTGAATTTAATTGTTTGCATGATTATTTTAGTGCTACTGGAATTATTTTTCAAACCTCTTGTGTGGGAACTCCCCAGCAAAATGGGAGAGTAGAGAGAAAACACAAACACATCCTAGAGGTTGGGAGAGCTTTGAGATTTCAAGCAAAATTACCTATATATTTTTGGGGGGAATGTGTTCTTACCGCAGCTCATCTCATTAATCGTACACCCACACCCTTACTACATAATAAAACTCCCTTCGAAATTCTTTTCAATAAACCTCCTTTGTTTGATGCTATCCGTACCTTCGGATGTTTATGTTTTGCTCATAATCAGAAAACTAATGGAGACAAGTTTGCGAGTCGAACTAGAAAATGTGTTTTTATGGGTTACCCCTTTGGGAAAAAGGGGTGGAGATTGTATGACCTTGAGTCAAAAGTTTTTTTTTGTGTCTCGTGATGTAAAGTTTGTGGAGGGTATGTTTCCTTTTGCTAGTCCGGATGATGCCAATATAGAGCCCATGATTGTTGATCAAAATTGTGATGTGCATGATGGTTTTTTGGAGTATGATGTATTTGATGAGAATGAGGTGATTATTGGTTATGAGAACGTGGTTTTAAATAATGAACAAGTTCCCCCGAGTAATGAGCAGCGAACCCATTACACGGAGGAACCCGCGGCCGCAGGGGAACCCGCGGCTGGGCAGCTTCAACCGGAGGTCTTGGATCAAGGCCATGACACGGCTCCCTTGGGTCGTGTTTTCCGGGAAAAAATTCCCAATGTTCGTCATCGTGATTATGTGACTCACTCAGTTTTGGCTAAAAGTCCGTCTCCGTCCACTCCGTCTCCAATCCTTCCTTCAGGTACGCCTTACCCTCTAGCACACTATATAAATTGTGACATGTTTTCTGTGAATTATCGCAAATTTCTTGCAGCCGTTGTTTTGGGAAAGGATCCAAAATCCTTTAAAGAAGCAATGAAATCCAAAGGTTGGCGACATTGGAAGATAACAGAACTTGGACATTGGAGCATCTTCCTCCCGGCAAGAAAGCTCTAGGTTGTCAATGGGTGTATAAGATGAAATTTTTATCTAATGGTGATATTGAACGTCTCAAGTCTCATTTGGTTGTTTTTGGTAATCATCAAAGAGAAGGTATTGATTATGGTGAGACTTTTGCTCCGGTTGCAAAAATGACTATTATTCGCGCTTTTCTTGCTATAGCAGTTTCAAAAAACTGGGAGATTCAACAGATGGATGTTCATAATGCTTTCTTACATGGTGATCTTGAAGAAGAGGTGTACATGAAATTACCTACAGGTTTTGAGAGCTCGGATTCGAGTTTGGTGTGTCGTTTGAGAAAGTCTTTGTATGGGTTGAAACAAGCTCCGAGATGTCGGTTTGCAAAGCTCACTACAGCTTTGAAAGGGTACGGCTTTATTCAATCTTACTCTGATTATTCTCTTTTCACATACACTAAAGGCAATGTTCAGATTAATGTCTTAGTTTATGTTGATGATCTTATTATTTCTGGCAATGATTCCGCTGCATTAACTGTGTTCAAAGCTTATCTTGGTGACGGTTTCAAGATGAAGGACCTTGGTTCTTTGAAATATTTTTTGGGCATTGAAGTTGCTCATAGTAAATCAGGTTTGTTTTTGTGTCAACGAAAGTACACCTTGGATATTGTTTCTGAAGCAGGGCTATTGAGTGCGAAACCAAGTGGTTTTCCGATTGAGCAAAACCACAAGCTTAGTCTTGCTAGTGGTGAGTTACTTGAGGATCCCGAGTCTTATCGTAGACTAGTAGGGCGGTTGATTTATCTCTCGGTGACTAGACTAGATTTCGCATATTCGGTTTATATTCTTTCTCAGTTTATGCACGAACCTCGGATTGAGCATTGGGAAGCAGCTCTCAGGGTGGTTTGTTATTTAAAGGGTACTCCGCGACAGGGTATTTTGTTGAGTGCAGATAGTGACCTGACTTTGCAGGGTTGGTGTGATTCAGATTGGGCGGAGTGTCCTTTTACTCATCGTTCGTTGACTGGTTGGCTCGTTTTTCTTGGTAAATCACCTATTTCGTGGAAAACCAAGAAGCAACCCACGGTATCTTTCTCTTCTTCTGAGGCTGAGTATCGATGCATGGCTTCAACCACACATGAGTTGAAATGGTTGAAGGCATTACTTTTGAGTTTGGGTGTCCAACACCCTAAGGCGATCAAGTTGTTTTGTGATAATCAATCTGCTTTACATATAGCTCGAAATCCAGTTTTTCATGAACGTACAAAACACATTGAGATTGATTGTCACATTGTTCGTGATGCTATTACAGAGGGCTTAATTGCTCCTTCCTATGTTTTCACTAAGGAGCAACTTGCAGATATTTTCACTAAGGCGCTTGGGAAGTCTCAGTTTGATCATCTTCTTTCCAAGTTAGGCATTTATAATCCCCATGCTCCAACTTGACGGGGGGTATTGGAGGATATATTTTGGAGGTATATTTTGGGAAATTATTAGGGTATATTTAGTTTTCATATTTTATGCTTAGTATATATTTTATGCCTAGCATAATATCTTTTTGGTATCTTTGATTATTTCCTAATTCTATCGGGTTAGGGAACGATGTATTATTTATTTACTTCTTGTGCAAGCATTGCTCCCATTGTTTATTTGGTGACAGTTAAGTACAACCTTAGAGGTATTCCTGGGAGTGCTGGAGCTAATGCGGGAGGATTGGCGAGATAGGCTTTGATCTTCTCAAAGGCTTTTTGACACTCATCGTCCCATATTAATGTCATATTTTTCTTGAGCTTTTTGAATATTGGTTCATATATTGTGGTTAACTTGGATATAAACTTACTTATGTATTGCAACCGGCCAATAAATCCCCGAATTTGCTTCTCGGTTTTGGGCGGTGATATTGACATGATTGCTTTGATCTTGGTTGGGTCTATCTCTATTCCTCTAGAGCTTATGACATATCCCAAGAGTTTTCCTGAGGTTACTCCAAAAGCACATTTGGATGGGTTTAACCTCATGTTGTATTTCCTTAGCCTTTCGAAGAATTTTCTTAAGGCTACTTGATGTCCTGGACGGTTTTTGGATTTCACAATCATGTCGTCCACATATACTTCGACTTCCTTGTGCATCATGTCATGGAGTAGGGCAGTCGCTGCTCGTTGGTAAGTAGCACCCGCGTTTTTCAACCCGAATGGCATTATCGTGTAACAGTAAGTACCCCAAGGTGTTATGAAAGTTGTCTTCTCCATGTCTTCTTCGGCCATGAGAATTTGGTTGTACCCCGCGTATCCATCCATAAACGAGAGAAATGCGTGATTCGCTGTATTATCTACCAAAATATCGATGTGTGGTAAAGGGAAGTCGTCCTTTGGACTTGCCTTATTTAGATCTCGATAGTCGACACACATTCGAACCCTACCATCCTTTTTTGGAACTGGGACCACATTTGCGACCCATTCGGGGTATTTGGATACCCTGATAAAACCTGGAGTTATTTGTTTTTGTACTTCTTCTTTTATTTTAAGAGCTACGTCGGGTTTCATTCGACGTAACTTTTGTTTTACAGGTTTCATTCCTGGGATTAGTGGTATGGTGTGTTGAGCTATTTCTCTATTAATGTCTGGCATGTCTTCATATGACCAAGCGAATACATCGATAAATTCTTTAAGTAGATTAATTAAATCGGTTCTTTCATCTTTGTTTAGCGTGAGTCCGATTTTAACTTCTCTTTTAGTGGTTGAATCTTTTGAGATGTCAACCGTTTCAGTATCCTCAATTATTAGTGTCTTGTTTTCAAGTGTTTCCATTGCTTTAATAATTTCTTTTTCATTTTCATCATTAGTTAAGCAATGCTCATCATCTTGAGTTAAAGAAAAACACGAAGAGTAAGGGGAAGAAGACATATTATTGAACTCTGAAATCATTACATCAAATAAAGAGATGTCCGTTGGGACTTGATTACTAACTATCCTAGGAATAGATGATGGAGGTGCTACAACTAGAGACTTAGAGGACTCGATAGGGGAAGACTCTAACTCGGGTTCTGACTTAGACGATTCTTCGAACATTGGTCCTTGTCCTGTAGTTATGGAGATCTTCTTTCCATTTGCAGTAGTCACCTTCACTGTCTTGCGCCATCCTCGCACCAAATCTTCCATTGGAGTGATGAGCTTTGAAGGGTCAAAGTTCTCACTTTGTAGGACCGTTTGAATGAGTGAAGAATTATCTTCTACATATCTTGGCTCATTCTTTTCTCGCCCAAAGAGGAGTCCCATGACATTGAAGTCAAAGCATGGAGGTGCTTTCTCCTTATAGCTAGGAGTTGGGATCTTATCTAGAAAGCAACAATCCAAAAATATTTCGAACCCAGGTTTTCTTATGCCATTTACAACAAAGGGTTTCGGAAATTCATAACATGGATAATCCTCTCCCTCTCTTATAAACTGTCCATTTAAGGTAAGAGGATATTGATCCATTTGTATTACTTTCTTTTGTGTGCGAGCGTTCCTACGCGCTTTTGATTTTTCCTGGGCTCGCTTAAGATCTTCGAGAGTTGGTTCGAAACCAAGTCCGAAAGTGTCTAACTTAGGGAGGCCAGGTAGTCCCATATGCTTGGTTATCTCTTTCTTCTTTCCTAGAGTCATTCCAGGGAAGTGGCCTTGTTTTATCAAGATAGCGTTAGTCACCATGTTTGAGTGGAGGTCATAGTGAAGAGGGGTCCTTTCATCTTCCTCTATCAAGGAGACCTCTTCATTAAAGCCCCACAAATCTTCATCGTTCTCATCATGCTCCACATTAATTAGTGGATTTTCTAACGTTTTGATTCTCATAGGTGAAGCATCGATCGTAATCGGTATTCCTCCAACTATGGCTTTTACTTGTTGATGAAGAGATGAAGGGACGGCCTTTAGGTCATGAAGCCAAGGGCGTCCCAATAGTATATTGAATGATGCTTTGGTGTCTACTACTTGGAATGTAGTAGCATGTTCGATTGCTCCCGCCGTTATATTCATGGTAGTTGTACCTAACGCTTGGCGACGTGAGTTATCGTAGGCTCTTATTCCTTGTGTTGATGGGGATAAATCCTCATCTCTTATTCCTAACATCCTTGCAGTTCTAAGTGGGAAAACATTAATTGCCGAACCATTATCTACAAGAGTCATAGGGACGTTCATCCTCTTGCAGATTACTGTAAGGTTAAGAGCCTTGTTATGCTTGTCACCTTCCGGCTGTAGATCCTTGTCGGAAAAAGTGATCAAATTGATGGGAATTGGGATATCATTCGTGAGGAAGTTAGCCAACCCCTCAGGAGTGGTATCCGAATCTATCCCTACTTTAGCTAAAGCATCCATGACCGCAACTCTATGCTCTCGGGATGTAGCTAGAAGTTTCCACACATTCATTTTGACCTTGGTCTTTTTTAACTGTTTGACAACATCGTTGTCCTCTATAATAGGTATGGGAACTTGTTGAATAGTAGGTATAGGTTGTGCTGTGATGGGAGGTTCATCCTCCCGAATCTTGTGAGGACATCTATAGGTGAATCCTCCTCGTCCCAAATGTCACCTACTGGGTATATCGTCGAAAGTGGAGTTTCTTCGACATCTTTGAGGTAGACATCCTCATCATCACTGCCCCACACTCTGTTAATTGTAGCTTCTCGTGGGAGTTGGACTAGCTTCTTGTCATCAATCAGTCGTTGGACCAATTCTTTGAACTTAAAACAATTTTCTGTTGTATGTCCTCCTGATTGATGATATGAACAGTAATACTTATCTGTCCTTTTAAGTGACTCAAATGGTCTCGGTTCGAGATGTTGAATTTTACCATTCTCGGAGAGCATTTTGAACATGTTTGCATAAGACGTCCCAATTGGAGTGTATGGCCTTCTTCTCCTTTTGGGAGTGTCAATCACTTGGAGGGAGAAGGGTTTCTTCTCCCTTGGAGGCCTGGCCTATTTTTAAGTAACTCGTTGCGTTCTTTTAGAACTTCCATGGCTTGGTGCATCAATCTGTTTGCTTCTGACATAACCTGCATAAGCATGTACATTTCCTGTTTAGTTGCAGGTTCTTGCCCATAAGGGAAAGAGTCATTAGCATCTTCGAAGATTTCCTCTTCTTCAATAGTCTCAACGGGTTTAATAAGACTCGATGGGTCAACTTGATTTTCCTCATCGGAAATAGCCAAAGAACCCGATAGTGGTACGGTGTTGATGCTCGGCTTTTTGCTTGCAGGGGGCAATGGAAGTTTGTTGTTATCGATTAGATCCTGGATAGCTTCCTTTAGCTTCCAACAATTTTCTGTGGGATGGCCCCTACCTTAATGATACTTACAGTGTGTGTTTGGGTTCCAGCTAGCCGTTCTCCTTTCGACAGGTGGGTCCCCAAACGGTCCAATAGGAGTTATAAGACCTTTTGCGTGTAGGCGATCGAACGCGGTGTCATAACTCATACCGATAGGAGTATAGTTCTTCCTAAACGATTTCTTTTGTCCTTGATTATTCATAGATAGGACTTCATTCAGATTAAAGGTGCCAACATTATTTGAGTGGGCGGTTTTGGAGAAGAAGGATTGTCGTTCTTCTTGCCTTTCCAGCCATTGTTGGAGTTATTGTTGTTAGCAGCTTTCTGTTTAGCTAGGTCGTCTTCAATATTGATACCAATGTCATAGACGACCTTAAAAGTGTGTAAATTGTTTTGGTACTTAAGATGCTTTGAGTATTTTTCCTGGAGGTTCTTAATGAACATCCTTACAGATTCCTTTTCACTAGGCACCTCAACCATTTTTGCGGAAGTTTCCCTCTATTTGTTAAAGAAGGAAGTAAAGCCTTCATTTTCCTTTTGTTTCAGTATTTCAAGTTTCCTATGATCGGTTTCAACTTGAACATTGCACTTGTATCTATCAATGAAAGCACTTACAATAGACTCCCAATTAGAGGTTTTCTCTTTGTTAAGAGAAAAGTACCATTGTTGACACACAATTTCTAAAGATAAAGAAAACACAGAATGAAAAGCTTTCTTATCTATTCCCTTAATATTCATTACAGTTTCAAATGCTCTTAAATGAAAATAAGGGTTATCCATTGGCTTGAATTTCGGGATGTCGTTGGCATTGCATTTCTGCGGAAGAAGGTCCTTGTCCACCGAGACCCCTTGCGAGCTAATCCCCTGGAATCTATAGTCATTAGACAGCTTGCTCAAACTTTCCTGAATGAGCTCCATTTGTTGTTGTCTTGCAGGGTCATTGATTTGAAGAGTTAGACCCTTCAACATCTCAGACAGGTTAGCCACCTGTCCCTTTACCTCATTGAGTTCTTCTTGACTTGCCATTATCTTCTTAGCTTTCCTTTTCCTACCAATTGGCTTATCAAAAAGTAATACTTGAACGAAAGTGTTGTCCTTGATTAGACACCCTTCCTTTCTTGACCACGCGTTGTAAATTAAACCATATTCGTTTTAATGACTCGACTCAAATTGATTTTGATTTTATGGTTTAAAAAGCAAAAAAAAAAAAAAAAAAAAGAAAAGCCAAAAATAGGGTGCATATTTTTGGGAATGGGTTCAAACAAGTGGTTAATTGGAGGATTAATATCCGACTTACCCCCCTAAAAAAATGACGGATACACGCATTCAAGACTCTCTAGACATGGTCATGGTGTGACAAACATATTAAGTGTGTGCTTTATAAGTGTGTGTGAGTGACATGCTTTGACTCTTGTGTGTGACCATGGGACTAAGTGCCTAGACTCAATTAAAGACTTAAACATGGTTTAAACCATTAATAAACTGGTGAAACTGATTAATAGACTGTTTAATTAGACTCGTCGTGATGACTCGAGTAAGAAACTGGACTGTCGCTAGAACAACAGGACTGTCGCCACTGTTTAAAGCCTATCGCCAAACGACAGAGTTGTCTCTAGGTGACAGACAGTAAACAGAGGCGCCACAGCCCAGATTTTGGCGCCATTGCTGGAACATTAATTTGGACGGTTTCTAGTAATTTTACTCTAAGGGGACATGCCTAAAGTCGTACTAAGTCAGATTAATTAATTTATTAGCCTTTAATTAGTCAAATTAATTAATTAATTAGACAAAGTCCTTTTTAGTCATTAATTGATTTATTTAGACTTAAAAACAAGTCAAACAAACGGTTAGCACATATATAGTATGCACAAGCAAAAATGCACAAGTAGTTCATATAGTCACAATATGATGCAATGAGTTTGCAACCTAACCATGGCTCTAGTTATCTAAAGTTCAAGGATATAGGTAAGTCAAAGAGGGTCCATGGTTATGAGTCCGGATGCATCGCGCGCAAGCCTTACCTTTGAAAGGGTTGGCGCGTATGGATGGGACCCCGCAAGTTAAAAAAAACTTGCTTCCACGGTTTGGTGGATTCACAAACTCGGATGTACCCGTCGTTGCCAGGAGCGTTCGATTGGGTTGATGGAGCGTGAACCCCCAGAGGGTTATGTCCATATGTAGAACACATATGGGTTTCATAAAAGTGAGAAAAACTCAATCAGGAAGTAGAATCGAGCCAACAGTACTAGAAATGGTCGAAACAAGAAGGCAGAGTTCTGGCTCGGTATTGGAAGAACTTGGCGCCAGACTACAGGGACTGTCGCCGCAAAAGAACCTCTGTCGCCAGGCGACAGAAGCTCTTTACGGGCGACAAGCCCTGTTTTCTAGACGCTAGTTCCTACATGCCTTGGCAGGTATCTGTGTTCTTAGAATTTTCCAGATTTCGCAGTATTATTTCGATTCTAGTTGTGAAAGATATTTCTCAAATTTCCTACATGTAAAATCCTATGTTTTTTACTCATTTCGGATGGTCTATCCAATGAGGACCTTTTTTTTATGCATATGACAATAATGTTAATCAAAATTACGCACATGAAATACTTAGAACTTTTCGAGTCTCATCCGCTCATTCTAAGTAATTGCCAAAATAAATTTCAGGAATTAAAATAGAAATCCTCCCCAGCAGAGTCGCCAAAAATTGTAGGGAATATTTCAAGCATTATAACCCCAAGCTTGAACCCCACTGTGATCATACACTAAAGTATGGTGGCGTCCAAAGGGAAAGAAAAGAAAGCAAAAGAGTCGCCAACAAGTTTTAGGAACTTGTAAACCAATCACGAGATGAAGGTTACACCCCTTAACGATCCATAAGATCGTCAACTCCATAAGGTCTTGAACCAAATAGGGTTCGGGGATGAGGGTACGAATCCAATCTACAAAAGAAAGGACCCGCCCTATAAAATAGGCCTCTACTTTATTCTACTCGTATTCATGTGCGCTTTTTGACTAACATGCAAACATTAGGTTTAGCCCTAAACCTGTTTAATCTATGTTGGTTGAATATTAATGCACAAATAAAACTATTATTGGCGATCACTTGAATTAAAATCATATTAGCCTAAACCAAATTATTAATTATCTTATTAAGCGTGATTTCAAGTACAAATTCCCTTTAAACAAGCATAAAAGGCGTGATCAAGAAATAACAATAAATATAATATCAAGCAATATGATAACAATTAATAATCATAATAATAAGGCATATTAAAGCTTGATAACAATAGCAAGATCCTAGGCATGATACTAACAAGATTAATAACAAATCCTAGCATGTCACTAAACATCAAAGATCAAAGCTTTAAACCTAATATGGTACTAACATGATAACATGATATTAGAAATAATAAGAGGCACCCTAAACATGATACTAGAAAGCAATAAAATCATCCTAACATGATACTAGGAATTAAAACAATATAAGCATGCTTTCTACATTGCAATAAAATAAATAGTAAGCTAATCTACTTACTTCAAAGCCTCGTACCTCTTTCTAATAACAAAATACACGAGTTAGTAAACTTCAATGAAATAATAAAATCAAAGAATTAAATTAAATAAATAAGTTAAATAAGGTTTAAACTGGATTTGAGACCAAACCCTCAGAAAATTATAAACCTTGCACGTCTAGGGCGAAGGCAAATTCGAACTTGGCTAGGTGTTTCTAGATCTTGTGTATGCGGTATTGTGTTTGCAAAAGGGTTGGTTTAGAAAGAGAGAGAGGATATCAAGTAAGCCTTGATGAGAGTTGATGATTGAAAAACGGAGGTTGAGGACCCTATTTATAAGAAAAATAGTCCAGAAAAGCATAGAATTTGATAAGGAATAAAACTACACATTGTCGCCAGAAATTCACTTTGTCGCGTGGCGACAGAGTCTGTCGCGAGGCGATAGACTTGTCGTTTGGCGACAGCCTGGCTTTCATGCGCTTTCCACGCGTAATCCGATCTTTAACCAAATTTGATCTATGGAATCCGTACGGAAGCTAAAATCGTATAATTAAAATAATAATATTTTAATAAAATAATAATATTTTATTCCAAATAAAAATCCATCATAATATAATTATTAATCCTAACTCTATTAGAATTTAAAAGAATCTTCTAGAGACTTCTAGAAAATTATAATCAGTCCTAATAATTTTAGGAATAACAATTAACATTGGGCCCTCCTCTAGATCATTGGGTCGTAAGTAAAGAACAAACCGGGCCCAGTTTAGTATTTTGGCCATAACTTCCTCAATATTTATCGGAATTGAGCTTATAATATATCGTTGGAAAGGTCTCTGCGAGCCCCATCCAACTACACTATTATTGGACCCTTATTACGGACCAAACTAAACTTGATTGGACATTTTTAATAAAATAAGGTTGTTTTCAAAAACAGAAAGAAGAGAATTTTAATTAAAACTAAACCGCAACACTAAACTTTTCACACTTTCACCTCATTCGATTATGGTTCGACGTGAAAGGTATTCATCACTGGGTTTGGTTTTGGGGAGACACAAATGGGTGTCTACACCCGTTCTCTTCACCTTAATTTTGCTGAACTAAATTATTTTTACTAAATTGAAATTATTTTTGTTGAACTTAAATTAATTTTACTGAACTTAAATTAATATTACTGAACTGAAATTATTTTTGTTGAACTGAAATTATTTTTACTGATTTTCTATTATACTTCTTCTTTAAGAAAACTGAATTTTACTGAACTGAACTTATTTTTACCGAATTGAATTTATTTTTACTGAACTAAACTTATTTTTACTGAACTGAAATTATTTTTACTTAATATTATTATTTTTTTAAGGTGAAAAGAACAGGGCCTTACCCTATTATTTCCTATAAATGTTAAGTATTTTAGAGATTGAGCCTTTGTTATCTTATAAAAATTATATATTTGAAAAATACACGTTGAGATGTATCTAACGAGATCCTACTAGATACATAGTAATAATTTTTTCTTATATAATGATGAATTTATTTTTACTGAACTAAACTTATTTTTACTGAACTGAAATTATTTTTACTTAATATTATTATTTTTTTAAGGTGAAAAGAACAGGGCCTTACCCTATTATTTCCTATAAATGTTAAGTATTTTAGAGATTGAGCCTTTGTTATCTTATAAAAATTATATATTTGAAAAATACACGTTGAGATGTATCTAACGAGATCCTACTAGATACATAGTAATAATTTTTTCTTATATAATGATGAATAATTATGGTCAAATAACGTAGAGGTAATCGTGGGTAGGATTGGGTTGAGCTTCGCCCCAAATAACTGGCCCAACTCTTCGGATCGAAAAGTCGTGCCCTAACACGCTACTTTGGGCCAAAATAGTTGGCCTTTTCAATCGAGTTAGCAAAAAATCTATATCTATATCTATCTATACTTTCTATAAAAAGCGTTTCTAAAAACGTTGATGTGCCATGTGGCACCCTCGCCATGTCATCTTTCAACTATGAGCATATTCTAATAAAAATGGTCTATCATGAGATTTGAACTCACAACCACTAAAATATGCATTAGATGTCTTACCATCTCATCCATATATTAATCATGTTTTTATACTTGACTCATAAATATATAAGTTTATGGATTGAATGGAGATCTGAACATTTAATAACTGCAATTCTTAAAAACAAAAAAATTGATCCTATTATTTGCTAATTATGATCATCGAGATTATACATACAAGCAAGAAAAATTAACTATTGTTATAAATTTTAGTTATTTAATAATTTTGATAATAATTATGTCTTTATTTTCATTATATTATAAATTATATACAAAGGATATGTCTATATAATTTTTTTACAAGAACATGTTTATATAATTAGTCAATAGTTGTTCCATAAATAATTTATTCAAAGGTTTAATGAGAAACTATTATAAATTATAAATAGATAATGAATAATAAATAATGAAGAAAGAACCTATCTATTCAATTACAAGTGTTAAAAAAATAACCCGGAGCATCACTCGGGCCACACACTAGTTTTAGCTAAAAAAGGTTATTTTGGGCTTTTCAAATAATTTTTTTTCTTCAGAAAAAAATTTGGGCCAAGCTGGGCCCAATATTGCTCCCCAAATCGAGGCAAGATTTATGCTGAACCACTTTTAATCAGGTTTAGGTCAAAATCAAATCAAATTAGGAAAAAAAAAAAAAAACAGACCAGAAGAATTCAGGCCATACCAGGCTAGACTTTAGAAAATTCTGACCAGAACATCTTATTTCAGGTGAAGAGATCAAAGCCTAAATCGTTTAATCAAGCACAAAGTCTTATATGTGGCTGATCACACGATGTGGGCATGTGGTCATTTATCATGAGGGTTACTTCGTTGGTGTTATGTATAGGGGTTACTCGTTTAGTTTTACAGGGTTACTTTGTCAGTGATATAGGAGTTACTTGAGGATTACTATGTCAATATTACAGGGTTTATCGAGTTAGTATTATATGGGTTAATTTTGTTCTTTTACAAGTAGCACGTGGCCAACCGCATATAAGACGCACTACTATCAAGTTATGAAAGAACATACAAAGTACATATATACGAAGTATACATTAGGGCATGTTCTTATTGACCGAACTCAGCTGAACGAAACTGAACTGATTAGAGTTGACCTGAAATGAAATGAATTTTTATAAGAGAAGGAAATTAAGACCTGAACTGAACTTATTAGAGCTGAACTAAAGTGAACTGAACTGAAAATAATCGTATGAGAACAGGCCCAAAATAGGTGACATTTAGATTAGCTTTTCAACTTTTCGCTATCAAAGTTTCTCTCTTAATTAAGAAGCAATATGATTGCATTAAGGTACAAGGCCGTAAAGGGTGAAGTCCAATTAATTTTATTAAGGAAAAGAAGTCCATTTAATTGGGCATTAATCAGCACGATTGTATTGAAAAGCATAATTTGGTTACCTAATTTCTTTTGCTGAAAATAATTTGGTAAACTAACTCACTACTTAAAGCTTCCTAAAATAACACAAATTTAGTACTCCTATATCAACTAGCTAACAAAGTACATATCATATGTCTATATATATACAGAGTACGTTTTTTCTATCAAATCAAGTGAATTCACAATTTAAGTTGATAGATTTTAACTCAATTATAGAAATAGAGTAAACAATCAAAGACAGATGCCGTAATAACACACTACACACCTGATACAATCCCCGAGTATTAAGCAAATGTAACGATTATTAACATTAATTTTTCCCGTGACGAGCATATTAGTACATCACTAACATCCTCATTTTATTATAAAAAGAAAATCAGTGTGTACTTAATTTTACTTTACAGTGAAAGGAATATAGACAAGATTTGCCCAAAACACAAGAATAAAATCCTGATCATTGATTAATATTTAAGAATTGTACCTCCAAAAAAAGATAAAAACCCATGAAAAAAGCAAGGAACATAACAAATACACGAATCATCTTCCCCTCTAACTCTAACTTAACAGCTGCACACAACAACAACCATTTTCTACCAAAAACACTTGACTGTCACAGGACCCAGCTGACACTTTCAGATCTAAATTAAAGCTTATCTTCCATTAATTTAACTCCATTTTTATTAATTAACTCCAAAATCCCATTACAAAGCTGCCGTTTTTTTGATGGGTTTTACAGGATAATGATACAGAGTATTGAGAAAGTGGTATGATTTTTAGCTTTTTGATTGATTTTTTCATTTGGGTGTTTTTTGATTGTGTTTTACTCAATTGGGTATTGCTTCATTTTTCGTTTTGTTGTTTGAAATAATGTAATGTGCTGTGTTTGATTGTCATAATGTTGAAGTTGTCGGCAAAGTTTTGTTTTTGTACTGATATTTGATTGAAATGATCTTTGTTTATTTTTGGGATTGTTGAGCTTATGAATGTAAATTTGTATCTGTTATATGTTAAATGTGAAGTTTATTTTGGCTGCATTTATTGGATTTTGGTTATTTGAAATGTGTGAGAATTTTTTTAAAGTTCTTAGTTCTTTCATTGATCATTGGAGCTATAATCGTTTGAATGATTGTTTAGAAACTAGGCTAAAATCATTAGTAGTTTTGTTGTGGTGATTTTACTTTGGACTTTCCAACGGCTTGTTTGGTAGGCGGTAAAAATGGTAAAAGGTACAGAGTAACAATGATTTATTTGTTAATACTAGATTTATAAAATTATTGGATTTAGATTTTTAGATCATTTTTTTTTGGTATGTGTGCGTTCACAGAAAGAGAAATGTCTTTGTAATTTGATAGGTATGTGTGTGTTCACAGAAAGAGAAATGTCTTTGTAATTTGATACAATTTCTTTTTCTTTCTAATATTGGCTTCTATATATGTTGCAGAATTCCTAATTTTGTAGTGTGAGTGGTGAAGTGGATCTGTAATTAAATCATGGGAAGCCAGCATCTAGTTTTGTGTTTTTTGCTGGCTTGTTTCCCATCAATTTTGGCTCAAGAAATCGCGGGTGCGAATTTAGGTGTCAATGGAGGTCATGTTTTAGCTGAGACAGATGAAAATTATGTCTGTGCTACTATTGATTGGTGGCCTCATAATAAGTGTAACTATGATCAATGTCCATGGGGGTACTCTTCGATCATGAACCTGGTATAGCATCACTGTGATACATATCTTTTCATTGGAATAAATTTTGATTTTATTGTTTTATTGTTAAAATTCTGCTGGTTTGATTATGCAGAACTTATCCCATCCGCTTCTGGCAAAAGCTGTGCAAGGTTTGTGATTAGAACTTGTTTCAGTGTTTTTTTTTTTTTTTTTTGTACATTTCTCTGTTTGCTATGCATTTGAATTTAAGCATTTTGGCCTGAAGTTAGTGACATGGTTCTTAATTGCTGATGACTTGATAGCTTTTACCCATTTGAGGGTGAGACTCGGAGGTTCCTTAGAAGATCAAGTAATCTATGATGTTCCAAGCTTGAAACTTCCTTGTCATCCATTTTGGAAACAACATGATGGGTTGTTTGGCTTTTCGAGGGGATGCCTGCACATTGGTCGTTGGGATGCACTAAATGACTTCTTTAGTAAGACAGGGTAAGTTATTTACTTTTGTACTGCAGCTTTCTTTTGGGAAATTAAATTATGTATTCCAATATGAAATCTCTTAACTTATCTTCCTGGTTGAAACATATATCACAGTGCAGTCATTACCTTTGGCATTAATGCACTCTATGGAAGAAAAAAGTCCAAAAATGGTGTTTGGGTTGGACCTTGGGATAGTAGCAATGCATATGATTTTATGAAGTACACTGTCTCAAAGGGTTACCACATTGATTCATGGGAATTTGGTATACTTCTTGTAACAACTTTCTCTATGATTCTATGGCAGTAGTACATGAATTGAGCTGACCCTTGGCCTTTCAGGTAATGAGCTTAGTGGAAGTGGGGTTGGTGCAAGTGTTGAAGCCACTCGGTATGGAAAAGACTTGATCAAACTTAATGGAATCATTAATGATCTGTACAAAAAGTCGCCCTCAAAACCTTTACTTCTAGCGCCAGGAGGATTTTTTAGTGAGAAATGGTTTACTGAGCTTCTTAAGGTTACAGGGCCAGGAGTACTTAATGGTTTAACACATCATATCTACAATCTGGGTGCAGGTGGGTGGTGGCAAAGTTTGCTGTATCTATCGACAATTATTTTATGCTGTCACATTAACATGTGAATATCTTATATCAGCTTATTAAATCAAATTAAATAGTTTAGTACGAGTATTCACCACCAGAATAATAGTTTGTAGATCATACAATTAAATTTTCTCAAAATGGAATATAGTTTACAATCATAGTGTGCAAATACACCTGACTTCATCTATTTCACCTGATATCTGCTCATGCACGTGCTGTAGGCACATCTTCCACTCTTCCTACTGTATTATGGTATCTGTATTATGAAGCATTTTCTTAGTAAATTTCTTTTTTTAATGGTTATTTTCTTTTGGAAATTCAGGTAATGATCCGAATCTTAAGAAAAAGATTATGGATCCTCATTACTTAAGCAAGATATCAGAAACATTCAGTGCTCTCAATAAAACAATCCATGAGCACGGTCCTTGGGCTCATGCATGGGTTGGTGAAGCTGGTGGTGCTTATAACAGCGGAGGTCATCTTGTTTCTGATGCTTTTATTGATAGCTTTTGGTAATTTAACTATCTTTGCTTGCCCCATATATTTCACGCATCTGACGAAATACAAAGAAATAATCCCCTTGTTCTGTTCCACTTTTGATATATAGGTACTTAGATCAGCTTGGACTAGCTGCCACTTACAACACCAAAGTTTACTGCCGGCAAACATTGATTGGTGGAAATTATGGCCTCCTGGATAAAACCACCTTTGTCCCTAACCCAGATTACTATAGGCAAGAGATTCTTCATACTTCCTCTTTGTTAAAATCGATCATGGCCCTATATATTAATTGCTCATCCATGTTAACTGTTGCATTTATTCAGTGCACTTTTGTGGAACCGTTTAATGGGAAAGAAGGTCCTTTCTGTTGATAAAGCTACTTCACCTTACTTGCGTTCGTATGCCCATTGCACAAAAGGAAGGGTAAGCTTTAGTTTTTGCATTGTTCTGTATTATGTTTCTACATCTTGTGCTACATGCTTACATTATTGCTCCAGGTTGAGTTTGTTAATCAAAGGTTTAATGACCAAAGCATTCAGAAGCTTTTAACCTAATTTGCAGAAACTTAAAAGTAGTTTTCCTGTGTCTTTTTCTATTTAACAACAAAATGCTATGGATCGGTGTACTTTTCATGCACGTGTCTATCTTTTCGACTATTGGCTCATATGCCCAACTTTCTGCAAGAAATGAGAACCGTGCTGCCTATTTCTGATATCAAGCTCCTACTATTACTGTGAACTTAGTTGCAAACCCATTTGAATGCATGAATCAGTTAAATCATGTTGCTTATTATTATGAGCCATGGATTTTTTATGGCATTGAATCAACTATCCTTGTTACACCTTGCTGAAGCATAATATAGGCATCTGCCGTTCTTTTGAGATGCATGTTTCTGCTTGTAGTATCTATTGGATTATATTCTATGCATGATCCACTGTATTGTTTAAGATATTATAATCCTGTCAAATAACTTAATGTTGGTGTCAAAAACAATTTCAACAAGCAAGTTTTTTCTTTTTACTACTCAGTTTTAGATTCTTCTTTTTCCCCCGGCCAGTTCTCTTTCCTTTCTAATATCTTCAATCAAATAAAATCTTTGTGACTCTTTCGTGTTAAAATACTTGAAAGATTTTTCCAACCAAAAAAAGCTTGATGTCTTGCATATTCTCGTTTACTCTCTCATAATCTCATTCATGCCATACACTGTTTCCTTGTTGGAATGTATAGAATAGGTTTAACAATCCTTTCTTCTTGTTTGTTTTCTTTCTCAACTTTTTAAATTCTTCTTATCCCTCTTGTCTTGCATGCAAATTGTGTTGTTAAGGTTATAGTAAAATTTAGGGAGTAATTTTATATTATATAGTCTCTGATATAGTGATATAACTTGTTCTGTTCTGGATAAAGTCAGTTTATAGCCAACACTCAGTTTTTCCTCTCTTAACAGGCAGGTATTACGCTACTCTTGATCAATCTAAGCAAGAAGACCAGTTTCATTGTGAAACTGCAAAATACAATGAACAAAGATTTGCATATATCCGATGACATAACCTTCCAAGAAGGTTCTTTCACACGTGGCCTTAAGAGGACGGTTTCTTGGGTTGGAAGTAAAGCTTCATCAAATGGACAATTGCATCGAGAGGAATACCATTTGTCACCCAAAGAAGGGCGCTTGCAGAGCCAAACTATGGTACTGAATGGGAAACCTTTGCAGATATCAGAACACGGTGACATTCCTAGACTGGAACCTGCGCTTGTTCATGTATATTCTCCTCTTTATATCTCCCCCTCGTCTATTTCCTTCATAGTCTTTCCCAACTTTGATGCTCCAGCATGCAAGTGATGATTCTTTTTATTTTTATTTTTGATTTGGTCGCTTAAAGAAGTGACCTGCCTTTAGTATGATTAAGATTAGATTCTCTCTGATCTGAGCTGCTGTAATTATTGACAATCACATTTTTTAGAGAATAATTAAAGCTGAAATTTACGGATTTTGTGTTCGTTCTTTGGTTTATTACAATGCTTGTTTTTCAAGGATTGTGTCTAGGATTCTAATTCATTCTAACATTGCATTGTTACTTAATATGATGATTTCATAATGCCTCATTCTCATAGTACTTCTCAAACTATACCCTGATTTCCCTGTATCACCGGAAATTCCTTCAATCCTTAGTAAATGAATTCAGGTTTCAGCTTGAGATCTAATCAGTTACTTGCTTCTCATCGTAGGAATACGATCGACAAGCAATATAGAAAATGTAAACCTATCCACCTAATGCAACCAGGGGATAGAAGCATGTAAATGAAAACAACCAATTTATTACAAGAAAGTTTTCATGTCAATGGTTCAAAACATGAATATATAAATGTCTGATAACAAACGGATGAAAGGATTAGAGAAACCTTGTCCACCACTAAGCGAAGCAACCCTTCGATCAGTCTTCGATGATAGATTCCACAACACGCAGGAGTCTTTCTCGAACCATATAAATCTGTTCAATGATCCTGGAGATGGAAATTCTGCGAGGATTTCCTTCTTGTATTTCACTGTCTAGAGGCTTATACCATCCCTTTAGAAACCAAGCCAATGGCACATAAATTGCGTTTTGAGGAGTCTCCTCTGTTACGTACGTTGGAAGTGCCACTTCTATGCTTCTTTCCTTGAGAAAGTCGTCATAGGATAAGTAATAGTCGAACCAACGCACAGATTTGCAACGAAGCGCTAGCAACATCACAGAGAGATCCATATGGAAATTATGAACATGGTGTTGATCTGAATTCAGCATGTTTTGATTCGTCGCCTCAAATGCGTTGTCATATGCTTGTTGTAAGCCTCTTTCAAATGATCCATCTGATAGTTCTAACATAACACGAAGCCTAGCATGGTCAACTTCGACTACAGGATCACGAAAATATTTCACATAATCCTCTATGTAGGTCTGCATCTCTTGCACTTCCTTGAGCTTTGCTGCAAACAAGTATTCTTTCACTAGTTCAGAGTGCAGTAATTCTCCTGCAGTATTAGCACCAGCATTTTCAGCAGTGAAATATGCAAGTACAGACGACGCTTTTACACATATGCTTGATCTGCCATTCCCTTCATCTTGAGGTGGCACTTCAGTACTTGATGATGCTTCATTTCTTTCCCGGAACAACACTGAAGCGCACCGGATGATTAGCTGCACAAATATCAGTGTTTCAGTAATACAGTATCAGAATATAGATAGGCCAAGATAAACTTGGAGGTTATATTACTTACTTTTCCTAAGTTTCGTCGAGCACTCAGATTTCCAGCTTTTGCAGCACTCAGAATGAATCCACCCATACAATGGAATGCTTGAAAAAATGTGGATAGATTTGGAGCATTACTGCAAAGATTGGACAAAATCAATGAAAATACAAGTAAGAACGCGACTTCAGGGTTAAACTAACACGACATTAACTCAAATAGGTATAATGTAGAACTATATATGAATGCAGATTGTGTGAAACGATGGAGTTGCATACATACCACTTTTGCCATTGAATCATCAAGGACTGATCATATGACCGTAAACTGTATTTTGCCAAGTCTGCGAAATCCAGTTCCTTAAGGATACTTTCGTCGTAAGAAAATTCCTGAAATGCCTTGCACCTTGACAAGATTTCACACAGAAGATATGATTAAGTTAAACTGACAGCATCATCAAGAAAAATCAGTGAGAATTCAGGATCGGATCTGCTAGACTGCTATCAATTGATTCGAGTTCTGCACTGCTATAAAATATAATCAAGCTTATTGCAATAGGTTTACACAGGTAAAAAATTTCATAATATATGTTTGGAAAATTTAATAGCAAAATTAGATCATGAATACATAAGAAAGTTTGCTTATTTTGGATTATTTTCTTTGTAAATGCATATACTTGAGAATACATCAAGTACATGTACATATATACATATACAACATATCCATGTATAAGAAATGAGCCTAAGCAAAACGTACATGCCTACGTGGATATTTTTTTTTTTTTTTTAATTCCGCATTTTGGTTATTTTATACTATATTTAGTACTTGTGATTTTATTAGACGCGTCTTGTTATATATGTACATGTGCTTTATGTAATCAAAAGTATATGCATTTGCCAAGAAATTAAGCCAAAATAAGCAAGCTTTCTTATATGTTCATGATCTAATTTTGCTATTAAATTTTCGATATGGATGGACTTGCTTCATTAAACCTTTAGATGCACGTATCAACTCGAAAATAAGCTGCAAATAATTTAATCAGTTTGCACAATATGTGACTACTAGTCTACTACAAAGTTATTAGGAAAAAAAAAAAAAAAAAAAAGAAGTGTTCTTACATCAAGAATGTATTGAACATTTCAAATCCTGAGCTTGGAGTTTCCGGAATAATTTGCATCATAATATACTTCAAAGAATCAAATGACAAGTCCTGAATCGATGTCATTTCGGTTTCATCCAAGTCCTGAATCGATGGCATCTCGGTTTCATCCATGGTTCGAACTGCTATGGTTGGTTTCGAATTGAAAGTAATAGTATTAGCATTAATGCAATGGTATAGAATGATTTTAGAAATAAATACATGAATGAAACAACTCAAAATCTACACATGCAACAATTTTTAGATTAGTTCGTGCATCATATCTTGCCAGTTTATTATAGATCGATATTTATATATCCATGTTTAGTATCATAAATTTGATCTAGAAATCGATAACACATATAGAGTGTAATTTATGCAAAATTAAAGCAAGAATTAATTGTTTGTTAACATCAATGGCTATAGATGTTTCAATGTATTTAATCATGTTATGGTGAAAGATTTTAATATGTTTAATTAGAAATACGAGCTAAATTATAAACCTTAGGTCTAAGGACTATAAGGTTAGCATGCATGGAGTTAAATTATTATGGTAAGTATATATTAAAGCTAAGATGTGACTCATGAGTTGTAATTTATTCATAATGCATGTATCATTTTTATTTTAAAAAAAGTTATATATATATATATTGCATTATATATTATAATCATCAACTAAATTATTAATAATTAATGCCATATTATCTGTTTTATGAATGTGTAATACAATTTCTAATGGCATGTTTTTTTTTTTTTTTTTTAACCTAGGTTTCCTTTAGTACGTTAGCCTTACATCTTCTTCGGTCGATTAGGTCATATTTGGAAACTGGAGAGAAAGAAATACAAGTACAAGTCGGAGGTTTTTCACTAATCAAATATAACTTATTAATTTTCTCAATGAATTGTTGTAACTAGATATTGAAATTGGTTGGATAATGAATTTCGAAGTAAACTTACTTATCTTCTTCTCTTAAAAAAAAATAGAAAAAAGTAACTTCGGTCCCTTTTGAGCCCTTTTACTTTAATTTAACATATCATATGCAATAGGCCAAGTGATGCTGGATTGATTTAAATTCAGTTTGAATTGCATAAAAATAAGCAAAATTTATGTAACCTGAATCAAATTTTGGCTTTGAATTTGTGAAAATTAAACAGGAGTGATGATTGTTACTTAGGTGAACATCATTAAGGGAGGAGAATAAACTCATTGAAGAAAAAGAATAAGTGCACATTCTTAAAGTTGATCATGAACAAACTCTTTTTTTTTTTTTTTTTTTTTTTTTTCAACAGGTATCAATTAAAACTTGGATAGCCAAATAATCAAGATATTTCAATTTGGTACATAATTAAAAATGTATGATAAGCCTAACTTTTTATCACCTGTTATAGATTAAACATATACTAGAATTCCTTTTTTAAAAAAAACACACACACATACTAACATAAATATTGTTTATTTATTTATTTTATTTTTCACAACATACATGTTATAAAGAAATTAATATTGAATTGTGCCTTTGACCATATAATCATTTAAAATCAACATGTATTGATGGTTATAGATTAATAATATTATGTATCATTTAATTTCTAATTATTTTATAGATTATTTTGGGCAAATGAGGCAAAGTTGTGATTATTTTTGTCAATATTTCCTTATCAATACATCAATTTTGACCATAAAATTTTAGTATGCACTTAAATATAATTATTATTTTGAGAGTGAGGGATAGCTCAAGTGGTTAGAGCTTTCCTCCCGGTTCCAGGAGATCTTGGGATCGATTCTCACCTCGCCCCTGTCATTATAGAATTCTAAGAGCCTTGACACTTTTTAAACCCCCTCCCCCCCCCCCCCCAAAAAAAAAAAAAAAAAAACCAATTTGCTAATCATGACAATATAATTTGAAACTTCTTTAAAAAATTATCTAGACATCAATCTAACAAATTACCACATTTTTAATTTATTTTATCAAATGAAATTCAAATAATAAATTTCAAAAGTTAAACAATTGAATCCCTTGAAGAAACCAATATAATTATTCTCAAAAAATCTATATAAGAAATGAATCAATCAGGCTAGGAGGAAGTACTTACCACGGGTTAGAAGCTCACAAACTTCAATGTCGTTGAACTCAAAACACTTCCTAGATTGAGAGAACTTCTTATTTTTTCCGTTTTCACTTATTCTTTGGAAATTGAACTCAAATTTTAGTCGCTTTCATCTAGAAAGAAAGTAAATATATATTCTATTTTTTTTGGGGTAGGTGGATGGAAAACATTTAGTTCATAACGGTTATAAACTTTTATTCCTCTTAATTGTTAAGGGAAAAGGGTTATAAATGCTATGAATGTGGCATGTAGGATGTATCTCACTCTAGCATAAAATGCAATATATCATGTGTGATTTGTTATTACCATATGAGGTGATTCTCTATATGTACCATTATATGAATAATACATTAGTATTAAATTTTTCAATAATTATAATACTTATTACTATCTGCTCTAATCATCCTTTATATATGTTGTATAACATAATGTATTTCCACTTTCATGGGCAAACTTTTAAGATTTTGACAATAATATTTCATCAATATGTACAATATTTAAATCATAATCAAGTGCAATATCGTTAGATTCAACTCAATGTGTTGTTTTATTAATAAAAAAGTAATTAATAAATATTTTATTAAAAAAGCTATTAAAAATATTGATGGTCACAAATATATCTTGAATACCGTGTAAATATAAATGAGAACTATATTATTATTTCTATAAATTATTTTTATTAACTTTTGACCATATCTATTACAATATGTAAAAATAAAAGATACCCCGACCCGTACTAATTTAATTTTGCTCATATAATCTCAATATAATTTAAAGAAACGTGTTAAGTTACCATCTCAATTGCGCATTTTCCTTTTAAATTTTAATCTTTATTATATATTCTTTCTCATACAATATAATTTAAAGAATCATGTTAAGTTTTCATCTCAATTTTGCTCATTCTCTAGATGGTAATCTTTAAAAAAAAAAATTAAAAAAAAACTAAAAAAAAAAACTAGATTTGTATCTTGGACAATGCCGAGTTGAGGGTTATTACTAGAGATGAAAATTGGACCTTGTTGTTGGCAGCTACCACATGATATGATGCAAAATGGGAGCTAGAGATGAAAATTGAACCTTGTTGTTGGCAGCTACCACACGATATGATGCAAAATGGGAGGTCGAAGCTACGGAATCTGTTGTGTTAAGGTATGGAATGAAAATTGCAATGAGATTCTGCTAAGGAAAATATGTGTGGAAAATGATTCGATAAATATGGTCAGCAAGATTGAAGGACAGTACAATCGGAAGGCTCTTCTCCTTAATGGCTTTTATATGATGATATTAGAAATTTATCTCATGATTTTGATGTTTTTGTAATTTCTCATGTTAAAAAGGTAGGCAGTTTTTGTAATTTCTCATGTTAAAAAGGTAGGCATTACAGGATCTCATTTAGTAGCAATGTGGGGTACTTGGGGTAGTTCAAAGTTAATTTGTATGAACTCATTTTCCCAAAGTCTTATAACGTTGGTGGAGCATGATTTGCAATAATAAGCCTACCTAATCGTTTTTCTCAAAAAAAAATAAAAATAAAAATTTAGACGTAATAAAACTAACAGTTAATTTGTACATAAATAAAGTAAAATTCCTCCCCTCTCTTAAAAAAAAAAAACTAGCCTCAATTCTTGAATTTTAAAGGGCTTCCATTTGTTTTTACCGATGGAAAGCCCTAAAACCTTTGTTTCTTTACACTTTTGTGTTTGTTCTTTTGATTTATAATAATGATTTCTCCCTCGAAAGAAAAGGGTTTTCGATCTCCTTCAAAAAACAAAGTATTTTCGATCTTCTTCAAAAAACAAGGTTTTTCGATCTCATTCGAAAGATAGGGTTTTTCTCCTCTTTTTAAGGGGGGATTTCTTTAGGTTAAAATCTGGAATAGATCAGATAGATTACCATGAAATTGTTTCGTTGGTGAAAAGTTATGCGGGGTAGCAAAGGTTTTCAATTTTTCGAATACGATAATTAAGATGAATCCAACGGAAATCATCCTCGCGACTACAAAGGATCGTTAGACTGTCTCTCCAACAATGCTATGTTTACCAGCGATATAAGCGGGAGATGTTTCTCATTGCAAGATCTGCTTGACAATAGTAGTTTTTATAAAGAAAAATTTTATTTGATTTAAATTATGTATTTGTTAAATTCAATTATCGTTGTAGATGTCGTATGACTTTTCATTAATGTGTTAATATTTTTATTAAAAAAAAAGTAAAATTTAAATCCCTGATAAATGTTATTTTTAAGAAAATGTAAAAGTTAAATTATTATTTAATATATGTAGTTTGTATTTAGAAATTGAAAAAAATGGTAGATTAGAGTACATATATTATAAATTAATTTTCTTTATTTCTTTTTATTTTATTAAATGAAATTGAGATTACACTTTATCAATATAACCGACTAAGGCAGATCATGATGATCAATTATTGTACCTCACGCTAGCTATAAGTATATAACCTTATAAATTTAAGATGTTTGTATTTTTTATAAAATAATAAATAAATAAATTATTTAGTTAATGAATTTAATAAGAAAACTTGTTATTAACTATGATATTATTCAACTTACTCTTCTATTTTTTATTTTTCTGATCTACCCTTTTCTTTTGTCATATAACTTTTTGATTCCATATTTTTCATTTACTTAAGTTTAAAGTAATGGGTCAACATTGAGATCTCTTATTTTAATAAAAAATTATTATTAAGGTATTTATTATATAAAAATAATAATTTTAATAATATGATAAATGAATTTTTTTTTTCAAGTAATATATCAATACACATAATTATATATCTCAATTTTATGTAATATAATATATCTATGTAGTTATTATTATTTGTTAACTTATAAATAACTTACATTATTTGTTAATTTATAAATAATATATGTAATACTAGTCTAAAAAATAATTTATTTGGTAAAAATATAGAAGACTAAGTGGTGATGATTGGGGTAGATTTTATCACTCTTTGGATATATTTGACTACAATAAGAACGGAAAACATTGTATAAAGTATTACCCAATTTTTATGGGAAATTCTCACTGGTAACACTCAACTTTTTATTTTTCTCTTTGGTAAAGGGGTTAAGTTTTCATTCTCTCTAATAACATCTAACAATTGATTATCATATTTAACAACCATTTTAATAAAAAAAGCTTAACCATAGTTAAATTTATATTTTTTAATAATTAAAACAATAAATAAAAACAAACAATCACCCCCTCCCTCTCCCCCCACCCACTGCCAACCCACCCCCTCCCCTTCAGTGGCCGGCGAGCCCGCCACCGGTGCCGGAAAGGTTCCCCATCCCTCCTCCCAAACCCACGGACACCCCCACTCCTCCCATTTCTCATTCCCAATTTCTTTACCCACCACCACTCGCGCAGAACCCCGACACTGCCCCCTCTCTCTTTACCCCTTGCCGATTTCAGCTCCTTTCCGACCCCTATCCTCACCTCCAAAACCCGACTACCCTTCGGAATCAACCCCTCCCCCCTTTTCCGCCCCCAATTTTAGTTCCCCACCCAAAAAGTCGTTAAAAACACAGAAATCTGGTTTTTGGGGTTTCAAATATTTTGGGTTCAACGGATTTTTGGTTGGGGAATTAGGGTTAGGGGACGAAAAACGAGGGAGGGGGAAATTCCGATGAGGGGGATATGGTTTTCTAGGGTGGAAGTCAAGGTAGGTGGGGGCAATGGGGAGAGGTGGAGGTCGGGTTGGTTCTGTGGGGGTGGGGAAGGCTGAGTGGAATGGCCGGCGCCGACAAGGGAGGGTGTGGGGTTGGCCGACGCCGACAAGGAAAGGTGTGGGGCTAGCCAGCGACGACAGGGGAGGGGTGAGGGAGGTTGGTGCCAACAATGGAGGGGGTGGGCTGGTGGCTGAGGGAAGGGTTGGTTTTTTAATTTTATTAAATTATTTAATTAATATTTTAATTATTAAAAAATAAAAAACTAACCTAAAACCTTAACTATAGTTAAAAAATGAATCATTAATGTTATATTTAACATAATGCAAAAATATAATGTTATTAGAGAGAATGAAAACTTAACCCCTTTACCAAAGAGAAAAATAAAAAGTTGAGTGTTACCATTGAGAATATCCCAATTTTTATTAAATATAAGAAATTTGTTTCAAAAATTAGAAAAATGTGAAATAATAATGATAATAATAACTCTTTCATTTTATAATTGTAGGAAGGATTAAATTTTACCAATACAAACAATATCGACGAAATTATTCAGAAAAATTTTCCTGACATCATACCTAAAATTCGGTACGCATTGTATCGACAAAGCTTGTATATACAACCAAATTTGATCGAGTTTCTACTTAACTTGTTTATCAAATAAATTGAATTATAATATTGATAGAGTTCCAAGTCTGTTTGTTTAATTTATTATCGTAGTATTTTTTTAAATACATAATTACAACAACTAGTAATTACCATTTATAATATCTAGTTTTATTGCAATTTAAATTTTTTCCTCTAATAATTCTCACAATTTATTGTTATACATGCAAATCTACCTGTAATAATTTAAATTTAAGGAAAATTTGTAAAAAAATAATACAAACTTTGAGCGATCCACTAAAAACAAGTCAAACTTTTAATTATTTCTACATAATACAAACTTTGAGAAATATCCACTTTAAACAAGTTATTTTACCTACAACTTATTTAGCCGGTTAATTTTTTTATATATCTTATAAAGGTGTTTAATAGTTTTTAAAAAATAATACAATGTCACATGTTTTATATAATCTATTCACGAATTAGCTAATCGGTTTTAACTTGTTTAAAGCTGATAATCTCAAATTTTGTATTATTCAAAAATAGTTAAAAGTTTGACTTATTTTTGGCGGATTGCTCAAATTTTGTATTATTTTGACAATTTTTTCTAATTTTAATTATATAAAAACAATTTAACTTTAACAATTAATAGGTAAAAAATTAAAGAAATAATATGTTAAATTATTTTAGTATTTTTTTTAACAAAAATTTTTTGAGCAAAAATAATCTAGCAGTATCTATATAAAGATTGTTATGAAATATCGTGTGGATGACCATTATGCTCCTTATATCATTCCGGAATATTCTAGACATATGGTTTAATCTTATCTAAACATATTTGTAGATATCTATCTTGTATCACTCTAGAACTTTCTAGAGTTTAGGGTTTATTATTCTCCAAGCAAACTCTATCAATTATTGTACTATATATATATATATATATATATATATATATATATATATATATATATATATATATATATATATATATATATATATATATATACCTCCATCATATGAAATACAAGTAGAATACACATTTCAATTCCCTCTCAATCTTTATATTTCTCCTTATTTTATAACACATTATCAGCACCAAAGCTCTAATCAATATGTAAATTTTATTGTTGATTTCTTAGGTTAATGATTAATTCGTTGTATACTGAATGTGCTAAATTATACTCATTATTATCTTGTTGTGTCGCATCTTGGGAAGAAATTAGAAGGAGATTAATCTTGACCATGGGTTTTGATCTTTTAATCCTCATTAATTAATTTGGGTCTAGTACAGGAAGTCTCATGGTATTAATAATTTGGAATGTTAATGGTAGTGCCGCTTTATTTAATTACAAACAACTGCTCGTATTATTTTTCGGTTGTATTGGTTTGTTTATCTTGAATCATCTTTTTCATATATCCATAATATAATAGATTAGCCTTAATCAAGGACTATACTTTATTTTCTTTTCATTTACGTTTTCATGAGTTACAGGCTAGCAGATGACGTTGACAACATAAAGTTGACGATAAGGCTGGTTTTTACGGTGGGAAAGGTTTTGATATCAGGAAAGTTCATTCTCAACTATCCTGTTATTGTTGATTTTAAAGCTTTACATAATATGTTTATACTGTTTCCCAAATTTTCGTATTTTTATTATTCCCAGAGTTCAATGAGCAATTTGGGAATAGTTGGATTTGATGCAGAAAATAACTAATTAGTAGTTTTGTTTTGACTATGAGTTTTGTTTATTTTGAATCTAAAAGGGTATTTAGAATTATTATTGGTGTTAATTTTATGAACGTATGGTTTTCATGAACTTGTATTACATATATTTGCTAGATTTTGGTATTACTTTTCCTATCCGTAGTAAATGAGTTTGGTTATTTCTCTATGCTTCATAGCAAATATGAATGGTTTGATTTAGCAATTATTTACCCATATAATTTATTTGTGAAATCCTATGTCTAATGCCTTGAATGTTTGTACGAAGTAAGCCTAAGGCACATGTGAAACTATTTATAATTTATGTATTGAATTATGTTTTTATATTTCAAGTATGATATGAAACATGTGGTTTTCCACTAACGTGAATGTGTTAATTTTGGTTGCTTATGTGCTTGTTTCTATTTTCTAATTAAGCTTTATCAGGCAATATATTGATATAATTCATCCGACAGTATAGTTGATTCAATCGATTCGGGTATGTTTTTATTAAAGCGTGAAGTAGTAGGTTTTCATATTTTTACCTTCTTATTCAAATATAGTATTATGTACCTACTTGAAGTTAGATTATTGGAATGAATGTAAATTGAATATGATGTGCGGACCTAAAGTTCCTTATATTTATAAAGAGTATTCACACACATAGACTTAAAGTTCCTAGCTTGAACATAAAAGAAATGTGCATGATCTACAAAGCTAAAGCATGTTGCTTAGATATCCACTACATACTAACGTGATTCTATAAACACGATGTCATGTTTACTTATGTTTCCAAAGATTAATTTTAATTTGGCTAGTATAGTTGAGTGGGTCGAATAAGGTATGTTTTGATTAAAGCTCGAACTGATTATGTCATGCCTTATTTTTACCTTCTCTTTCTGAAAAATGTAGATGGATTGGTATATATTCTCGTACATATATACTTGAAGTTCTTTAATTAATTAAATATATAGCAAAAAGTGTGTTATGAGTTCAAGTAATTAAACATGACATTGTGAGAAACTATACATAATCAACGTTTTATTATGCCCATAAATATAAGAGGTTTTGTTTTTTTTTTAAGATGAATGTAACTGGGCATGAGAAACATGATAAGTGTTCTATAAGTATAATTTTATATAAGCATGTTTTTGCTAAAAGGAACACTTTACTTGATACATGACATTGCCAAAAGAATTTATGGCTTAAAAGTTGCAAGGATTTTAAAGGTTGTTGGATTAATTCATTCCATACCCCCATTTGCAAGGATTAGGGGGAGATTGTATGTAACCCTTGCATATAAATAATAAAATATATTGATGGTCAGTTTGATACATACAATAACTTAAATATCAATGATTTATTTAACAGAAGTGGCCACATGTTCATTAAATATTTTGAAATGATACCATCCTGAAGATGGATATAAACAAATGACATTTATCATATACTAGTTGTAAATGCTCTAATTTAAAATTGATGTCCTAAGAGTACAACATCAATTGTTGATGAACCTATAGCATGCCTGAAGCGTGATAAATAAATAGGTTCTAAAGATAATTAAATATCTTTGAAAAGGAAAGGAGTCACTATTGACAATGACAAATTTGAAGAAGTGGTAAATATCATTACATTTCTAGAAGAAATCACTTTTGGTAAAGTTCATATGTTTCATGATTATATAAAAGACTCCAGAAGAGTATGAAATATCCAACAAGATTAACATATATCAAGTTTATATTTTAAACTCCAGTAAAGTATGAGTAATTATTGGATAAAATATTAATTGATTGTCTTGCCAATTGTATAAAGAAACACATGTTGGTGTTCTAAAATCACGTAACATTCATGGCCATGCATATAGTAAGTTTAATAAAGTGATCACTAGTGTTGAAAACTGACCAGAGTTCAAATTTAGAGAAGTGATTGGATGTGATAATTAAATTAGGCCATCCGGGTTTAATAATAATTACCCGTAATGGAAACCTGAAGTTTCATTTGATAATGTGTTGATGCTTTCTCAATGTTAAATATATAAAATGAATTGAATGACAAGACGTAACATTGAGATTGGGTTATATTTGGATTGTGAGTTATAATAATTTGTATTGATGAAAATTTCAAGATTTAATATGTTTTGATTTTTTTATATAAAGGAGTAATGGCTAACTAGAAGTTCACCAAAATAACTTATATACTATTGTAAACTATCAAGTGATTAGAAGCTCACCAAATATACTATTTAAGTCTTTAAAGATCCAGAAGATCATCACCAACTAAAATTACGAGCAAGTGATTTATGCTTGTATATCAATTCTTTTGATTGGGGCTATTATATGTCAGCACATATAAAATAGGAGAAGAAAGAAAAACGTACAACTGCACAACATATGTCTCCCCATAGACATTGATCTCCAGAAGAGAAAATATTATTGAAAATTTAATAATAAATACTCATGAAATATAAAGTTAATGAATAAATAATTCTTCATTGAAATTGTTCTCCAGAAGAGATAAATTTTGATTGTGATCCTCCTAATGAAGTGAATTTTATTAATACAAATTTGTCTACTAAGTTGGTATATAATAAGATGCCCCTATAAATGAGATATTTTACCAACTTAAGGGGAGAAGAACGAATTAGCAAAAGTTGAAAAAATTAATTAAAATAAATAAATAATAAATATGATCCCTAGAATGGTAGTTTGAAAAGTTATATATATGCCAACTTTTGTATATACATTATCAAGATATGTTGCACATTTATGATTTGATTTGTATTCAGTTATGACTCATGTTGCATAGCGTTGAAGATACATTTTGGTCATATTAATTATGTGTATACATTGAGATAAAATCTTGCCAATTATACTTGAATCACTACACCTGAAGTGTAGGTTGTATATGATCGGTTCCAAAATAAAGATATGTTTAATAGATATGATATTTGGCAAGATAGTGCAGTTGACACTAATAGTGTAATAGTATATAAATACCATAGTGTATGAAATACCCTAAAAGTGGTATAAATATTTGAATTATTATAATAGATGGCCTATGATGTAAGAAAAAATTATGATGGTACCAATGAGAAATGTATTCAGATATCATAGTAAAATAGCATGCGGAATGTAAGTTAAAGGAATTTTATGATACCGGTACATAATGGAACCGATAAATAATATTCATATGCATAATGGAATGGACTAATAAGTAAGGGATCTGAAATATATGTACATTTTGATGTCGACATAATGATAATGATCATAAGTTTATCATGGATCCGAAGTCCAATGAAATATGGATTTTTAAATCCACACTGTACAGTATCTTGCATCATTTTGAGTCTTATATTCATGTGCATGTGAGTCATAGGTTAATGGTTTATTGCATATGCAGGAAATTAGATGCATTACTCATTGTATAATTTGTTTAATATGTTATCATGTTTTATATCTCATATTGCATGGATTACTTTCTTACAATGTGGTGTATGTGAATGTTCATTCAAAGTATAGTAAGACATATTTACAATTTTGATGAAAATTAGAAAGATATATTTATATTCCAATCGGCTTAAAATTGTAATGAAATTATTGATGACACCTATTTAATTGCACGTTATGAATCATGTAAGAAGAGTTCCTGAAGAATTTATATACAACGTATTTATATATCTAGCTCTACAAAGTTTATCTCTAGAATAATGCAATTACTTTCAAACTCTTGAAAAGTCTATGTAAATACATCAGTGACATCTCAACCTAAAGTTTGAGCATATAAAAATTAGTGAGATTTACAATTTGTATTCGTAGAAAAATTATCGTGTAGTTAATTACGAAACTTCTAAAGAAACGGGATACTTATGCGTGAGACTGTTTTCTTATGGTCCAGAAGAACCATTATCAATGTATATAATTACATATGTTATAATTCATATGAGATTGAAGAATGACATTAATAATGTCAAGTTTTGTGATCAAATGATTATTAATAAATGTTTGATCAAATAATGATCATCAATTTCTATTATTAACAACTTCCAGAAGAAGTCATAATCGCATAAGTTTAATTTATAAATCAACTATTAAACAGAGATTTGAAATAATGATATTAGAGATAAACACATGTATGGTGAAATGAAGACACTTCACATGTTCACGTGAACACTTGAAGAATTGAAGATGCAACTTCAGCTTAGGAGATTCAAAGATCAACGTATGATATTTTACTTACTACATATGAGAAGATATCCAAACATATTGGATTCATTGTTGCGGCACTGGAAGATCTCAAGTTATGTATTCATCAGGGGGAGAAAATACGCTCTGCACTCTTTTTCTCTTGACCATGGTTTTGTCCCACATTGGGTTTTTCTGGTAAGGTTTTTAATGAGGCAGCATCTCGATCGTATTACGAAGAATGTTGTACTCTTTTCCCTTCATTAGGTTTTTATCCCACAGGGTTTTTCCTAATAAGGTTTTAACGAGGCACGGTCTTCGATAATGGACATCCAAGGGGGAGTGTTATGAAATATCGTGTGGATGACCATTATGCTCCTTATATCATTCCGGAATATTCTAGATATATGGTTTAAACTTATCTAAACATATTTGTGGATATTCATATTGTATCACTCTAGAACTTTCTAGAGTTTAGGGTTTATTATTTTCCAAGCAAACTCTATCAATTATTGTACTATATATATATATATATATATATATATATATATATATATATATATATATATACCTCCATCATATGAAATACCAGTAGAATACACATTTCAATTCCCTCTCAATCTTTATATTTCTCCTTATTTTACAACAAAGATATTTTAATTTAATTTTAGTATGTGAAAAATGTAAATATATCTCACGGTTGCATACTTGCATGCATTTCGAGTTTAGACGTATTAAAATTAAAAGTTAATTTGTAAATGAACAAAATAAAATTCAAATCTTTCTAAAAAAAATAATAATAATAAAATTCAAATCTCCTCTAAATATTAAATACATGAGTTAAATTGCTATCTAATACATGTACATCGTGTTAGTATGACTTACTTTAATAAGAATACTTGTTATTAATTCTTAATTTATTCTACTTGCCTATATTTTCTACTCCCCATCCCTTTTTTTACATTTATATTTGTAAAATTACACGAAAATTAAGAATTTGGAATAAAACAAAGTACAATTGGAATGACCAGACATTAATTGATACTTTTGAGTAAAACAAAGATAGAATAATATTTAATGGTACACACATGTAATAAATCATTTGAAAAGAAAAAAATACCGATAACATTTTTGGTGGAAAAAAAAGACCAAACTTATACATCTAAATTGATGCACATGAATTTTGAAAATAAAAAGTGAGAAAATAAAAGTGAGAGTTAGAATTAAAAGTAAAAATTTAGAAAAGACAATAATTACAAAATAAATAAATAGGGATAATTAGTAAAAATTTACTTACTAAAAAAGAAAAGTATATATGAATATAGTTTTGAAATATCTAAAAAGAAAAATAGGACTGTAAAAAAGAGAAGGAGGGAGTACCTTTCTACTATATCTATTTTAAATTCATCAATACACATAATTATATGCGTTAGTCATGTACAATATACTCCATCCGTTTCATTTTGTTAGTCCTATATATTATTTTGGGCGTTTCAAAATGATGTACCCATATTGAATATTTCCTAACATTATTATAAGGTGAATAATTTTCATAATCCACGAATAATTAATCTAATTGGGTGTTTAAAGAATCAAATAATTTTGATTGGTTAATGTATGTGCTAGTGGATTGTTGACATGAGAAATTTTCCAATCAAAATTTATAAAAGGCGATTAATTATAGCTAATAACCATAAATAAAACAAGAAAAGACAAAACACTAATTACAAAGTTGCAATCAAATTCTAAATTACTAAGATTCCTCATTTTCTTATTTTAAGTGATTGATTCCAAATGAGACTAACAAAGTGAAACAGAGGGAGTAATATTTTGTAGTCTTACGTTATTTGTTAACATATAAATAATTTCACATAATTTAGTAATTATACCTTTTTTTTTTTTTTTTTTTTTTTTTGGGAAATTCTCTTTGGTAAACCTCTAATTTTTACTTTTCTCAGTGGTAAATTGCAAAAATTCTTATTATCTTTGGTAAACCTAAATTATTGGTTACTATTGATAAGTGTTATTTTAATAAAATTCTGAACTATAGTTAGTTTTTATTTTTTTAATAATTAAATTATTATAAAAATATTTTATTTTAAAATAATAAAATCAAACCGGCCCTTCCCTCACCAAACCTAGCCACCGGCAGCCCCTCCCCCTTCCGGCGGCCAGGCCTCGACCAAAGTCGCCCGACCTCCCCCACAATCGGTCGGCGACGCCCGACCTCCCCTTCCGGCGGCCAGGCCTCGACCAAAGTCACCCGACCTCCCCCACAATCAGTCGGCGACGCCCTACCTCCCCCACCCTCATTCAGCGACGCCCAACATCCTCCGCCCTACCTTCTCTCTTTCCCCGTATCTTGAAACGTCCTATTTCACCACCTAACGGCCACCGCCGACCGCAACACTAACCAACCTGAAATCTAACCTCTTTCTCCGACGACTCCCCTTCCCTTTTTGCGCGGCCCAGTAACCTTTAACCCCACCCAAAACCACCCGAAAACCAAACCCATTTTCTAGGTTTAATTTGGTTTCAATACCCTAAATGGGTTTGGGCTTTTTGTGTTTTTGGGTGGGGTTTAGGATTTCTGGGCCAACGAAGAAGGGAGAGGGGTCGTTGGGGAAGAGGGACGATTTTCTGGGTGGTTAGTGCGGTTGGGGAAATGGTACATTTTGAGATGCAGGGAAAGAGAGAAGGTGGAACGGGGGAGGCTATCGCCGGTTGGGGTTGGGGGAGGTTGGGCGTCGCCAGGTGAGTGGGGGAGGACGACGCACCGACGATTGTGGGTTGGGCGCCAGCCGTGGGTAGGGGTGGCGGAGAGTTGGAGGAATTGGTGATCTTGATGATGATGATGAGTTAAGTGCGGGTATTTTAGGAATTTTTTTTTATTTTAAAAAAATGTTAACCATGGTTAAATATTAACTAAATTGCTTCATTAAGTTCACCATTGAAAAAATATAACAAATTAAAGTTTACCAAGGATACTAAGAATTTTTGCAATTTACCAATGAGAAAAGTAAAAATTAGAGGTTTACCAAAGAGAATTTCCCTTTTTTTTTAACAGCATATGATCAAAATCTTATTATTTTTTCATGCAATTGGATTAAACACTAAGCAATTTCTTAATCTATTTTGTTGAAAATTATTGGTCTAATAATAATAATACTTTAAAACTCATCTAATCTCAATAATTTACTAATATTTAATATTTGTTTCAAATTTAATCTTTGAATTAGGTTGCAATAAAATTATATACACATATCACGATTTTATTTTTTCATATATGAAATCAAGTATGACATAGAACTAACATACATCTTTATCTCTCATTCTTTATTATATATAAGTGTTTTTCATTATTTTACAACTCATTATTTTGGTTATTTATGTACTTCACATTCTAAAATCCTATTCCAAATCGAAATTCATTTTTATTATTCTCTTCAATTTGGTAAGGAAAATTAAAATTATATTCATAATTTAAAATTTCACCAACATAAATTTGGTCTCAAAGTAATCACAAAATAATTTAAAAAATAAATCGATACTAGCATTGATATTATACATATAATTATATGTGTCAGCTATATATATATAGCATTTTCGATTGAAATTATATTATTTTATCTTCCAGTACGGGAAATTTATCAGATTTTCGAAAACGCGTTAAAAGCCGGTTTGGCGTCCAACCCCAGGCCTTGGCGCCTGGAATCAGGATTAGCGCTAGACGCCAGCATTGGCGCCTGGCGCTAGCCATTGGTCCTGGCGCCAATGAGCCAGGGCTGGCGCCAAGGTAGTTTGTGGTCTTCAGACTCTGTTTTGATAAATTATCTTTTTTGGATGATTTTCTCTATAAATATCGTATTAAAAACTCCTGTTTCAATCATCAATTATCACCAATTATCAATATTCATTCATCAACAAGCATCAACCATTCTTCTACAATTATCAAATCTCCTCATTCTCAAATCATTTACCAATAATCATTCATCTCTTTCATTCATCTCTATAACATTCATTCTTCTCTCAAATTCTTTCTTTCAAATACAAAATTCCGCATTCATTAGATCTTGATACGCCTAGCCATATTCGAAGTTGCCTTCGCCCTAGACGTGAAAGGTTTTAATTTCTGAGGGTTTGGTCCCAAATCTCTCTTTCAATTATTTAATTTAATTGTTTTGATTATTATTTTCCTTGAAGTTACTAACGTGTGTATTTTGTTATTAGAAAGAGGTACGAGGCATCAAAGTAAGTATTTTATTGGTTTAATTGATTTATGATGTAGAAATCATGCTTAGGTTGTTATTATGATTCCTAATGTTATGTTAGGGCGTTTTGATCTTCCTAGTATCATGTCTAGGGTAACTTTAATATTAAGTATGATTAAAAGTATGATGCTTCCTACATTCTTCCTAATATTTGTGATTGTTAGTATCATGTTAGGGGTAAAGATTTAATCTTTATTGCTTAGTGACATGCTAGGATTTGTTATTAATCTTGTTAGTATCATGCCTAGGATCTTACTATTTCTATTATGCTTTAATATTAACATGAACATGATTATGATTATTATTATTATTATTATTTTTATGATGATTATGATTATTATTATTATTTTGATGATGATTATTTATAATTATTATTCATGATGTTGATTATTTATTATGTTGCTTGATATTTATTGTTATTGCTTGATCACCTTTATTGCATGTTTAAAGGGAATTGGTATTTGCAACCACGCTTAATAAGATAATTAATAATCTTGTTAGGTTAATTGTGATTATAATTCAAGTGATCGCCAATAATAGTTTATGTGTGCATTAATATTCAACCAACATAGATTAAACAGGTTTAGGGTTAATCCTATTGATTGTATGTTAATTGGAAAGCGCACATGAATACGAGCAGAATAAAGTAGAGGCCTATTATTAGGGCAGGTTCAATCTCTTTTAGGTTGGATTTGTACCATCATCCCCGAACCCTATTTTGGTTCATGACCTTATGGAGTTGACGATCTCTTGGATCGTTAAGGGGTGTAACCTTCACCTCGTGATGGTTTACAAGTTCCTTAAAAACTTGTTGGCGACTCTTTTGCTCTATCTTCTTCCCTTTTGGACGCCACCGTACTTTAGTGTATGATCACAGTGGGGTTCAAGCTAGTGGGATTTTAAAGGCTTGAAACTATTCCCTACAAAAATCCACCGGATTTTTGAAATGGGTGGTAATATGAGCATTTATTTAATTTAAAGGGTGATAATTTAAAATTAAAAATTAAACGGGTAGTAGTAGTAGTAGTAGTAGTAGTAGTAGTAGTAGTAGTAGTAACAAACACCTCCTCAAATTCTTGTTGAAAACACTAACTATGAACCACAATCACCTACTACGTATCAAGGGAGTAACTCTCAATACAAGGAGGAGCTTGAAGAAAATATTCCAGAAACTCCTCAATACCCTCAACCTCCTCCAAGAATGTCGGCTAATCAACCCCAACAACTCGCTAGAGCGAGTCGTATTTGGTCGGTTGCAGAGGATGAAGCTCTTACTGGTTTGTACATGAAATTTAGTCAAGATGCGATTTCAGGTACAAATCAAAAAGCAACTGTGCTTTGGCGCAAAGTGTCTGTGGCGTATGATAAAGCGCAAGTTGAGAAACCCCACATTCTACCGCCCAGACCTGTGAGGAGTTTAGAAAGCCATTGGAGAAGGATGGCAACAGTTTTGCTGCAATGGAGCACTTGTTATGATGAAGATGGTAGAGCTACAGGGAGTGGTTACAATGAAGTTGACCGAATTAGCAACGCATCCAAGTTATTCTATATTTTGGCCAACCCTCCCTATAATTTCACTTGTCACCATGTGTGGGAAATGATTAAAAATGACCCAAAATTTAGGACTAAACTGAGATGGGGGTTGTCAAAAGAGGAAACACAAGCTTGTGGTGATGATGTCGAAGATGATAGCAGTGACAGTGGGAAGAGATCTAGAACTGAAGTTGCAGGTGATGGCCCTTCTACCGGATTGTCGTCTAGAGGTCTACCTCGACCCGATGGTGTTAAAAAAGCAAAAGCCAAGCGTAATAAGGGGAAACAGGTGGCTTCTGAAAGTGCAGTTTTAAGCATTGGTGAGCAAATGAAGGCAAGTAATGAAAATAGAGAAAGAGAGGCTATTCTACGTCAAAAGAAGTTGGATTTGGACGAGAAAAGGGAGATGAGAAAACAAAAGCAGGTTGAATTACAGGAAAGAATATTGAAATTAAAAAAGGTGATGTGTATTGTGGTGGGGTATAAGAAATAGTAGGAGAGATAGTGGCGAGGAGTTTTTTTTTTATAAGCATTGATGTGGTAAAAAATATTACTCTTGAGGAGAAATGGGTGGGAGGAGTCAGAAAGTGGGTAGGGAGAGAATGAGGAGAAATAATTCTCCTCACTAGTGTTAATGCTCTAACGGTTGTCGTCCAAAAATCCGTTAAGTGGGGTCCATTGTGCCACGTGTCATCATATTATTAGTTTAGGAAAAAAAAGAAAAATTAAAAAAAAAAAAAACCAAAACCCTAAACTAGAACCCCATCCCCACCTGTTGTTTTAAAGAATACTACAAGAAGGGGGGGTTGAATTGTAGTATGAGAATTTAGCCAAACTTTTTGCGGAATTAAAATTAAGTTAGCTAAAGGAACTGAAAGATTAACTAAAGGAACTAAAGAATGCAAGAGAGATTTTACGTGGAAAACTCCTTGGCCCTAACAAGGAGAAAAACCACGACCACTTGGGATTTTGGGAAATGAATCTTCACTATAATAGGGCAAATGAACCTATTACAAGATAATGACTCAAACTCAAGTTCCTCTACGAACTTGAGACCCTGAGGAACTAGTCACCCAACTAGTTACTCTTCTCTTCTCTTTCTCTCTTCTCACTTCTCTGTTCTCTCTTCTCTTTCTCTTCTCTTTCTTTTCTCTTTCTCACTTATCTTCCTCATACACAAATGTTCACTCGAACTTCCCCATTCCCCAAATTACAACTCGAAAGAAATCAAACTCTAGCATAAGAACATTAAGCACACTCTAATGAACTTGTGTGGAATTGACACTTGACTCGAATAAAAGCTAGAAAACTTATGTGAGCAAGGGTGAGTTTTTCCATTAGATTTCAAAGACTATTTATAGAGCAATAAACAAGTTGGAAAAACCTCTTTGTGCAGCAACACCATTACGCCACTACTCATACCCACTAAGAAGATCATGTCCCTTGAATTAAGGAGCCATGAACTCCTTAATGTGCAAACCCATGACTGAAGAAGAAAATGGGAGAGTAGGCCGCAAGTTTTGGAAAACATGGGAGATTTTATTTTGTAAAAGATATTTTCCGAAAATCAGAAAAAGAAATAAAATAAAATCTTTTTAACTTGAGAAAAAGATAAACGTTTAAATGATAACATTTTTCCTAAAAACTAGCATGCACATATTTCATCTTTTAGACCAATTCCACACAGATTTTTCGAATGCAACTTAATATCTTATACTTACATAAATCCTAAAATATAAAAATATTTTTAGTCTTCATGTTCTCTGATGAAGCTTCTACTCCGAGGCTTCTGTTCCTTGGGAGGAAATTCTCTTCTCCAGTCTTCATTTCTGAAGCGCCAGTTCCTGTAAGGGAACTCTTCTCTATGGCTAGCTCTGCTTCTGGCCTTCTTGTTCCTCATGGTATTTTTACAAGACACTTCATTCTCCTGGTCTTTGTAACTGAGTACACACTTAAACAATCAAGCACTTATTAGTTTGTAAGTAAGTGAGGTTGTGTCATCATCAAAATCATTAAGTCCAACACCACCGCCTGCCGTTACCCCACCAAAAACACTCTAGAGTCTAGACCCAACCGCCGCAAATTTCATCCCCTCCCTTTCCCCCCTCCCCAAAATCGTCAGAAACTCCCAACGACCACTTAAAATAGGCGGCCGTTTTTCAAAAAATCCAAAACGACCACCATTAACGGCCACTAAAAGTCGAAAATGACCAGTTTAGGGCCTAAGTGGTCGATCTCGACCATAAACCGGTCGTTTTCGACCCTTAGAACCTAGTTTTGGTTGGCGATAATGGCCACCTATTTTTGGTGGCCGTTGGGGCTATGCTGCCGGTTCTAGTGAGGGGGAAAGGGAGGGGGCGGAGTTCCGGTGGTTGTGGCTGGGAATGGGGGTGTTTGGGTGGGGCCGTGGCGAGCGCCGCCCAACCAGCGGTGGGGATGGGGTGGCTGGGTTAGTTTAGGGTTTTTGTTTTTTAATTTTTTTTTTCTTCCATTAATATGCTGACACGTAAGCAATGTGGACCCTACTAACGGATTTCATCCATAAACAAGCTAAGTGGTAGTAAAAACCATTTTTTTTAGAATTTTGGTGATGTTATAATAATTTTTTATTTTTTATTATTTTTTTTTTTTTAGTGTTAAAATCAATTTTATGACTCTTTTGTGGTGTTAAAATCTAAAAAATCCTTAATTTAATTAAATTAAAATAAAATAAATAATTTATGTTTAAACTAGTTTATATAAACTTAAACATAAATTATTTATATAAACTTAATTAAATTAAAGTTGTTCAAAAAAATATATTAGCATAAATATAAATTAATAACATTATATATATATAAACTTAAGTTGTTCAAATAAAAAATATATATATTGAATTTTTTTTATATACATATATATATATATATATATATATATATATTTATTTTTAAAAAAAAAAAAAAAACGAGTTGGCCCGCTGCCCGGGACGGCACGGCCCGCCAGGCACGTGGGCATGGGCCGTGCCACGTGCTGGGCTGGTGGGCCATGCTGACGTGCCGACCCACGGGCTGATGATTGTGCCCATGCCGAATTTTATTTTTTTTTTCACGGCACGGCCCATGACCCACAAGTGGGCCGTCGTGGGCCCGTGGCCGTGCTGGAATCGTGCCGGCACAACCCATGCCCACCTCTAGGCTCTATCCCTCTTACTTGCCGACGCCCAGCTCCCTTCCTCGGTGCGACGCCCATCCCTCCTCCCTTTCCCCTCCCTTAAAACAATCCCCTTCTCAAAATGAACAAACACCCTTCCTAAAAATTTCCCCAAACCCTAAAAATGTTTGTTTTTAAGTGGGGTGTTTAAGGTTTGGGGTTGTTTTTCAAGAGGGGAACAAAGGAGAGGGTTATTTCAGAGAGAGGCCCATTTCAAAGAGGGTTTTTTTTGGGTGGGGGAACATAGGATAGAGGGAGAGGGTGGGAGTTGTCGTCGTGGAAGAATGGCAAGAGGGGTATGGGAAATGAAAAGAGCAAGGTATGGGTGGCAGCAGGGGAAGGGAGATGGGCATCACACCGGGGTAAAGAGTTGGGTGGTGGGTAGGGAGGGGTTGGGTTATTATTATTTTTTTTTTTTGTAAAAATAATTATTTCTAAATTAATTTAATTTTTTTTTAAAAAGTGAAAATTTAATCATGGTTAAAGATTTTTTTATTAAAATAGTTAGAAAGTTTAGGGAGTTGCAAACTTTTATGTCATAAAGTTTAGGGAGTTTATAGAATTAACCTGTTACTTTAGGTCATAAATGGTTTGAGTGAGTGAATTGCAACTTTTGTAAGTTTAGTGAGAAGTTTGCAATTTTAGTTTAAGTTTAGGGAGTTGTTGTGTACTTCTCCCTCATGTATAAACATATGCCAAGTCCAGTCATAAAGATTTGTAGAATTTTTTAGACCATAAAGGTAATATATATATATATAGCCAATAGAGGATAACATCCAGCCAATAAAGGATATCATAGATACAATCATAAATGATATCATATAGCCAATAGAGGATATCATCCAGTCATGATATCATATAGCCAATAGAGGATATCATCCAGCCAATAGAGGATATCATCCAACCAATAAAGGATATCATATAGCCAATAAAGGATATCATCCAGCCAATTGAGAATATCAAAAATCCGCATTTATTATCTTATATGATTAATAAATGTATTTTATTTTACAAACAAATAAACCCACTGTCCACAAATCATCACCATATAAGCAATTCATCATAATAAACGGTCCACCACTTCAGAAGAACAAAATCGATCATGCAAATTAATTTGGAGATACCGAGTCACTGTTAGCATCCTATTTAGCAACAAGATACAATGGTGTTTTCAAGCAATGGCGTTTAATCTACATTGAACATTGAAGTAATTAATTTAATCGAAAAATACTACTTGTAGGAAAATACAGAGCAGGAGATGTCCTGAAGAAGGAGAAGTAAATCCACCATTGATGTCGTCATCGTCATTATCATCGTCGCCTACAAGGAGAGAAGGAGATCCACCGTACCATTGTTGTCATCATCGTCATCGCGTCTTTATCGTCATCGTCATCTCTTTCGCCGCACGAACTATTTGGTCAGACTTGACTGACCCAATAGTTTGTGTACAAAATATTATTACTCCATCTGTTTTCTTTTATTTGCATAAGTTTGACCGGCACATTTGCCGAGATGCAACTTTGACCATTAATATCTTTAATTGTTAATTAGTAAAAATTATAACAAAATTATATTATGAAACTAGACATTATGATGAATCTAATGATATATTATATAATAACATTTATTGATTTTATAGAGGTGAAAAAATCAAGTCAACCATGATATGTGAATAGTGCAAAAATCAAAGTGATGCATTTAAAAAAAAAATGACACGTGTAGGAGTATTTAAAAAACTAGGCATTGTATATGATGCATTAAGAAAGTATTTATTATGAACTATATATAAGGAGAGTGCCCCATAATAATCAATCATAATTAAGTCATAATTGATAATTTTAATTCCATTCCACCTCATCAATGGACTCTTATGAGAAAGTGAGGGATAGCTCAAGTGGTTAGAGCTTCTCTACAGGTTCTTAGAGATCCTAAGATCAATTCTCATCACCTATCTTTGCGGCTCTCAAAACTCCAAAAAATCAACTCTTATGAAGCCAAAAATAGTATCAACAGCTACTATATAATATCAATTCACTCCTCATTTCAATTAATCACTGGAAACATATTTTCTATGTGTCATTTTTAGTTAACATGGTATAATATTATTTTACTTATTTTATTTTATTTTGTACATGATCAAAATTTAAATGAGTAATTATTGTTTTCGTAATGCATACATGAAAATTTTATTACGATTTTCTTTTTAAATCAATCAATTAATAACTATATACTAAAAGGCACACTAGAAATAACACGTGTCAATTTCTGGCGTGTCTTTAGTTTTTTTTTTAAATAAAAAAATCCTTATATTTTAGGAAATTATTATACAACAATAATTGTCATATTTAACTTTATCAAAAATAAGTAAAGATCTTTTACATTCTATAGGACCATAGATGAACAGATATGCAATAAGTATTTGTTTTGGCAACATATATTTACTTTAAAAAATGCAATATTTGAGAATCCTTTTTTTTAAGAATATATAATCTTCATATACTTGACAATAATAATTACTGAATTAGGAAAAGAAGTCTATATATGAATAATTTATAAATACTTCTTTGATTAATACTAAGAAATAAAAAGGATACGTCAATTTTGTCTTTGAAAGTTTAAAATTACCCATACGATCAAAGACCACTATAAAAAATAGAGATTAACTAGTTTAAAATATTTGAGAATCCTTTTTTTTAAGAATATATAATCTTCATATACTTGACAATAATAATTACTGAATTAGGAAAAGAAGTCTATATATGAATAATTTATAAATACTTCTTTGATTAATACTAAGAAATAAAAAGGATACGTCAATTTTGTCTTTGAAAGTTTAAAATTACCCATACGATCAAAGACCACTATAAAAAATAGAGATTAACTAGTGTGTGACCCGGGCTTTGCCCCGAGTGATACTTTGAATAATTTCATTTTTATATTAGAATCTTTAAAAGACTTATTAATTTATTTAACATGGGTAAATTAGAATACATTGACATTAATAATTTATTTTGGATTTTTTTGGTTTTTATTCTACATTTTAATACATGTATGTATTTATATATACATTGGATCAATAAAGCATGAATTAATTCTAGCTAAGATGGTAATGCATTTGGTTTCCATTCAATGAGGTTAGGGGTTCAAATCTCATTGTATGCATTTTTAATTAAGATCATTGGATGATGATGTGCAAGATGCCAAAGGCTGTTGAATGATGATGTGGTGCTAGACAGGTGTAAAACAAGAAACACGTGACACATACACAATTTTATAAACGCCTTTTAATATACAGTATAGATAGATTTAATGACGAGCGTCAAATCAATTGATAAAATAAAATAGTAGCAAATGATTTTAAAAACAGTCGCTATTTACCGACCTTTAAGATGATAATCGGTCGTTAAGTACCGATCGTTTTAAAAAGCAGTCATTCGACATAATTTTAAAACACCCATTTGAATAAAGTACTAAACAACTATTTCACGTGATATTCAATATTTAAATTTTTTTAAAGACATGAAATAAGAAGAAAATAGCTATATTTTGGTAAAAATTTATTCACAATAGTTTTAGAATTTTTTTATTAAATATAATGCTAATTTAATAATGAAAATTAAAATATACCGTGCATGGCACGAGACCTAACCTTCGGGGTGAAAGTTCAGTTTTCGGTTTTGTTTTTTTCCCAAACCGAAACCAAACCACCATATTTCGATTTCTTGATTTTGCAAACCACACCACACCACTTTAGCTTTGAAACCGAACTAAACCAAACCACCTAAATTTCGGTTTTCTTAAAAAAAAAACAAATCGCACTGAATTTTCCTATGAAGCATCATAAACATCAAATTTTGCAAAAAAACCGAACCAAACCAATCCATACAAACATAATTAAACCATCAGATTTTTACCAAAAACAATGAAATTTACCAAAACAAGCACGAAAATTACCAGAAATCATATCATATAAATGGATTTATTAAATATTAAAAAAAAGAGAGAAAATTAAAAATAAGAAAACATACCTTTTAATCCAAAAAGGGCCTTGAATTTCATCTCGAATTACGTTTAAAACGGTCAAATTTGACCATGATGTGTTTTCATGGTCAAATTTGACCATTAAAACCTTTGTTTTGGCCGAATTTCGCGAATTTTGTTATGAAAACCCCAACTCGCAACTACAACTATCAAGTGCGGGTGTGTTCGCAAGGAAGTTTGGGAGGGAGGTCGTGACTGGTGAGGAAGGTCATGACTGGTGAAGGAGGCAGGGAGAATCTAGGGAGGTGGTGGCTGGAGAATCTCAAATCTGAACAACTAAACTCAGAAGAAAATAAGAAATGAAAGAGGAAAGGGAAAAGGGAAAAGAGGCGAAAGAAAATTAGGGTTTATGTTATATATGAAGGGGTTATGGGATGGGGTATTTGGGCTTGTATAATTCGGTTTCAAAATTCAGTGATTGGTTTTTTGAAGGCACAAACCGAATCCAAATTGAAATATTTCGGTTTTGGATATTTGAACCGATCCAAACCGAAAATCGAAAAAAAAAACCAAACCGTAACATTATTACTTTCACCCCTACCTAACCTAGTTTTAGTAAAAAGTCAAGCGAGACATGATTTTGCTATGATTTTAAAACCTAGTATCCTTTTTTTTTTTTTTTTTTTTTTTTTTTTTTTTTTTTGTGTAAAAAAATATTAAGATTTATGTTTTTAAAAAAAAAACAAAAAACAAAAACAAAAAAATTTCATACCTTGCTATCTTCTTAAACAAACTTTACTACTTGTAGTTCTATAGGTTTTTAAGGCTAAACTATCTCGGCTAAAAGCTCACTCAAGCTAAAAAAATGTCTAATACGTAGTATATCAAATTCTTAAGCTCTTCTCAATGGACAGTAGAAGACAAATGTTGAACCTCAGCCATCACTCGCGATTATTCAAGAGTGAGGGATAGCTCGAGTGGTTAGAGCTTCCCTCTCGATTTCAGGAGATCCACTATCCTAAATGTTTTTACATTTTTAAGCTCATTCATTCAACTTAGCTCAACTTTAAAGAAGGTAGAATAATCCCATATTCCCATACTTGTCTTCTTTGTTCCATATTTCGCTTGTTTCAATCTGATCCCCTTCCATTTCTCCATACTTTTGTTCCGCAACAATTAAGTCTCGTCTCGCACTCTTGTGGCTAAAGGAACACCACCACATTTATTTAACATCCTCTCATTTCATTATCACCGGCATTGAAAATTCTACAATGTCATTCAAGATAATTGTTTATAGATAAATATATTTAAATTTTCTCTAAATGAAATATAATCATAGTGTGCAATTACACCTTACTACATCTATTTAACATTACATTCGCTCATGCACGTGTTGTAGGCTCATCTTCCACTTTTCGTATCTACATTATGAAGCATTTTATTAATTTCTTGGTAAATTTCTTATGGTATTTTAATTTCGAAGTTTAGGTAATAATGATCCGAATCTTAGGACAAAGAATATGGACCCTCTTTACTTAAGCAAGATATCTATATCATTCCGTGCTCTCAATAAAACAATCCATGAGCGCGGTCCTTGGGCCGCTCATGCCTTTATTGATAGGTTTTGGTAATTTACGTAGTAATTATTTTCACTTGCCCTGGATAAATGATACATCTAAAGAAAAACAAAGAAATAATCTCCTTGCTTTGTTCCACTTTTTTTATATACCCCCTCCGTTTTTAAATACTTGTTCCATTTCTTCATGTGCATGAGTTTTAAAGTAATGAAATATAGAGGTAGTGGGGTATGTGAAAGAATAAAAAATAGTAAAAAGTAAAAGTAGTGGAGAGAACTGCAGGATAGAGAATATGAAGTTAATAACATATGATTTATGTTAAATCTATGAGAGAATTACCAATGGTTTACAAAAAGGACCTGCTTGCAAATTAAATTAAATTGTAAGCATGTAGCTTACCATTGGAGTGACAATATTGATGTAGCTACATCAAGCAACGTTGCTCAAACAAGCTACATTGCTTGATTTTTTAAATAACACTTCATCCACTTATATTTTGATATGTGTATAATTAAAACTTTTTAATTTATTTAATTATTATTTTTTCAAGCTACAACATTCTATTTTTCACCATTGGAGCACCTTGTAGCTTAATACTATACTGCTCAATATTTTGATGTATCAAGGTAAGCAACAAGCCCTTGTAGCTTACCATTGGAGATTCTCTTAGGTGAGAGAAATGAATCAAATATTGTTATTTTTTTCTAAATAAGAAATGAAGCAAATATTTAAAAATAGTCGGAAATGGAAAATGGAGCAACGGAGGGAGTAGGTACTTAGATCAGCTTGGACTAGCTGCAACTTGAAAAAAAGTTTGTGTTGTTAGTAAATAAAGCTAGATTCTCAACTTGAAATTGATAGAGTACAAATCATATTCCTAGGCTTCAACCATCAGCTTAAGCTTTTGGTTGAGTTGCTTCTCTAATAAAAGTCCAACCAGTTGGTTACATCTCATCGTAGGAATACGATTAACAAGCAATATAATGTAGAAAATGTTAATCCTATCCAACCCTGCATTGAATAATTCATACACATAAAATTATGGATGATTTAGGCTTCATAAGTCCAACACCAACCAGGGAATAGTAGCACAACAAAAAGGAAAACAACCAATTTGTTACAAAGAAAGTTTCCATGTCAATGGTTCAAAACATGAATATATATATAGAAGTCTAATGACAAACATATGAAAGGATTAGAGAAACCTGTCCACCAGCTAACCGAAGCAACAAACTCTTTAGTCTTTGATGATAGATTTCAAGAGACGAAGGAGTCGTTTTCGAACCATATAAATCTGTTCAATGATCCTTGAGATAGCCATTTTTTGAGGATCTCCCCCTTGTACACCATCAAAATGTATATACCATCCCTCTAGAAACCAAGCTAATGGCACATAAATTTTGTTTCGATGATTTTCTTCTAATTCATTATACCCTTGAAGTGCCACTTCTATGCTTCCTTCCTTTAGAAATTCATCAAAACATATGAAACGCTCGATCCAATGCAAAGACTTGTAGTGCTGCGTTATCAATATCAAAGAGTAACATTCCATACTAGTTGCACTTGTAGCACGGTGTATCTTTGAACTCAGCATATTGCGCATTGCACTTGATAATGTTCCACGAGCCGCCTCAACTGCGTTGTCATATGCCCGTTCTAAGGCTCTAGTAAAGATTTCATCTGAGTGTTCAATCATAACATGGTACCTAGTAGGGTGAACTTCGACTACAGGATCACGAAAGTATTTCACATAATCATCTATGTAGCCCTTCATCTCTTGCACCTCCTCGAGTTTTGATGTGAACAAGTACTCTTTCACTAGTTCAGAGTGTAGTAATTCTCTACATGTACTAGCTCCAGTATTTTCAGCAGTGATATATGCTAGTAAAGACGACGCCTTTTCACATATGCTCAATCTGTCACTTTCTTCAGGTAGCATTTCAGGTGATGTTTCATTTTTTTCTCGGAACAGCACTGAAGCGCACCGGATTATTAGCTGCACAAATATCAGTTTTTCAATAACTAACTGTGTATTAGAATATAGGTCAGGACAATTGTTAGATTGTAAAAGACTTATTTGAGAAAAATGTGTAGTGCATAGTTGAGCAAACAAATAAGCTTGTAGTTATTCATGGGATGGAAGGAATTATAAACTAAGGGCTTGTTCACGTATACCGAACTGAGTTAAATTGAACTGAACTGATTGGAGCTGAACTAAACTGATTGGAACTGAACTGAACGGAACTGAATGGAGTTGAAATGCATTTTTGTGAGAGAAGAAAATTAAGATCGAGCTGAAATGAACTGAACTGAATTGAACTGAATTGATTGGAGCTGAACTGAACTGAAATTAAGCTGAAGTGAACAAGCCCTAACAACTAGAATAAAAGGTTTAACTTGGAGGTTACTACTAATTGGTTGTTGGTGCAGTGGTGAATGGGCCGGGGGGCTCTAGGTAGTTAGGGAGGACTGCATGTTCGATCCCTGTAACAACAATTGGGAGGGGACTTGAACCTAACCATTCAGAACCGAGCCTCGAATTTGGATTTTCTTATCCCAAAGGTGAATCAAGTGGAACACCGAAAAAAAAAAAAAAATAGAGGTTACTTACTTTTCCTAAGTTTCGTCGAGCACTCGGATTTCCAGCTTTTGCAGCCCTCAAAATGAAACCACCCATACAATGGAATGCTTGAAAATGTGTGGATAGATTTGGAGAATTACTGCAAAGATTGGACAAAATCAATGAAAATACAAGTAATAGCGCGAATTTATGGTTAACCTAACACCACGTTAACTTAAATAGGTATAATGTAGAACTATATATGAATGCAGATTGTGTGCAACAATTGAGTTGCATACGTACCACTTTTGCCATTGAATCATTAGAGATGAATCACATGATTTTAAGCTGTATTTTGACAAGTCTTCGAAAACCAAATCCTTTAGGATACTTTCGTCGTAAGAAAGTTCCTGAAACGCCTTACACCTTGACAAGATTTCACATAATAGATATGATTTTAACCAACATAAACTGATAGCATCATCAAGAAAAATTTGAGAAATTACAATTCAGGGTCTTCACTCCTATAAAATAGGGTAAATATAAGTTAATCTCTGAGATTTACAAAATTTGTTTATCACATGGCAATTTCAAGTTTATGCTTTAAAAATAAGAAATAAAAAATCTAAAATACGCAAACTAGCTTATGTATTCATGATCATATATTCATATTGCATGATGCACAATATGACTACTACAAAGTTATTAGGAAAAAAAAAGAAAAAAAAAAAGAAGCAAGTGCTCTTACACCAAGAATGTATTGAACATTTCAAATCCAGAGCTTGGAGTTTCCGGAATAACAAGCATCATAATATTTTTCAAAGCATCAAATGACAAGTCTTGAATCGATGATATCTCGATGTGATCCATGGTTCGAGCTGACTTCTCGGTATGATCCATTGTTTGATCGAGCTGCTATATTGGTGTTTGAAATTAATATTATTAGAATTAATGCAATAGTATAGAAAAAATGTTGAGATAAATACTTGAAGTAATAGCTCATAAACTAGACATGCATCAATCTTTAGATTAATTCTTGCATCATATGTTGCCAGTTTATAGACAGATATTTATATAACCATGTTTAGTATCATATATAATGATCAAGGTTAGCATGGAGGTCGGGGGAATACGTTAATAGACAACTGTGATTAAGAATTATTGCCTATTAAAGCAAAGATATGACCGAGAGTGAGGGATAGCTCAAGTGGCCTAATTAGAGCTTCCCTCCAGAAACTTGGAAATTCTGGGATCGTTCTCACCATACCAAACAAAGAAAAAAGCTAAGATATGACTCATAAGTTGAATTAAACATAATTCATTAAAATAATCAACTACATCGTTAATAATTGATGTCGTATTTTTTTTGTTTGTGAATGTGTAAAATAATTTCTCACATACTCTTTTTTTAGCTAGGTTTCCTTTATTTCTTAAGGGTTACGTTATCCTTATATCCTCTTCGGTCAATTAGGCCATATTTGGAAATTGAAGAGAAAGAAATACAAAAAAAAAAAAAAAAATGGCGGAGGAAAATGTAGCTAATGAGAATTTCACTTATTATCAAATTTACTTGGAAATTTTGTGAAAAACTACCTATTATACTCCAGAATTTGCGAGAAACTACCTATTAAAAAAAATGTTGTAATTGACTACCTAATTTTCGAAAAATGTTGTAATTTACTACCTTACGCCGGATTATGAAGGAGTTTGACCAAAGTTCTCCGGTGTTGACTTGGTCACGTGACCATCACGTGACACTTAATGACCCTTTTCTTTCACAAGTGTCATGTGACCAAGTCAATGCCGGAGAATTTTGGTCAAACTCCTTCATAATCCGGCGTAAAGGTAGTAAATTACAACATTTTAAAAAATTTAGGTAGTCAATTACAACATTTTTTTTAATAGGTAGTTTATCGCAAATTCTAGATTATAATAGGTAGTTTTTCACAAAATTTCCACTCAATTTACTTATTATAGTGAGAATTTTTATCTCTTGATATTGAAATTTGTTGGATAATGAATCTCGAAGTAAATTAACTTCTTTAAATAAAAAAAGGAAAAAGTAACCTAGATCTCCTTTGTACAAATTCTTAAATGGACCTGGTTCACACTAATTTATTGTGGACCACCAATATTAGAGACAGTATGATTGTTTTGTTAATAAAAAAAAAAAAGTCACTATATTAAATAAAGGTTATTATGTTGAAATAAAAGGTACTGTGTCATAAGCTATAAGAGGTTAATTAATTTTTTTAATGAAATTTTTAATTCAATGGTCAATATGAATAATAAACACCTCTATGTTAAAATTAAGTTACTATCAACATAATGTCGTACTTTAATTTCATAATAACATTAAAGGTCGCACAAGTTTTTAAAAAGGTTACTATGTTAAAAATAAGGTTACTATATTAAAATTAAGGACACTATGTTGAATATAATGCCAGCTACGTATGTATAAATCTCAGGTCCACAATAATATTATTGTGGACCAGGTCCACGCAAGATTTTTTGTCTCCTTTGAGGTCTTTTACTTTAATTTAACATGTCACGTGTGCACGTGCACGTGTGACACAATAGGTGATGCTGCAGATAGAATCAAATTCAATTTAGATTGCATAAAATAAGCTAAGTTTATGCATTTTTAAACCAAATTTTGTCTTTGAATTGAAAAAATTGGATTAGGAGTAGTGACTGTTACTTAAATGAACATCATTGTGGAGAATAAACCTATTGAAGAAAAACTTTAAGTTCACATTCTAAAAAGTTGATATATAAATTTATGTATATATATAACGATTAATTAAAATTAAATAATCTGATCTATATCTTTTAACTTGGTTCATAAATTCTAAAACGATTAATTAAAGTAATACGATAACTTTTTATCACCTGTTAAACATTAAACATGCAAAACAAAATCACTAACAAACATAAATATTGGTATAACGAAATTAATATTGAATTTTACCTTTGATCATATTATCTTTGATTTATTAAATTAAACACGTATTGATGATTATTGGTTAATAATCTTATATATCATTTCCTAATAATTCCAACACTTTTTTAATTAATAAATATCTATCAACTTTCACTATAATTTTGTTAGTACCTTACACACGTATATATAATTGTCATTTTTTTTAAAGATCTGTTGAATTTTCTTATACATATAAAGTTGTGGTTAGCAAGTGTGAAATCAAAATCATTGCAATATTGAGAAATAGAAGTAATAATACTAGATTATTTATGCGATGACTGATGCGGTTCCAAGGCATCAATATTGTTATTATAATTATTTTTATTGTTATTTTTAGTTTATTATTAGATGACCGAATTTATTAGGATATTTTTGTTAGTTTAATTCGGTTAGTATAAGATAAGCTTAACTTTAAAGATCATATTTGCAAAATATTATCTTTACAAGTTAGAGTTAGTTTCCTAGTTAGATTAGAATTTGTTTTTACCGATTTTTAGGCTAATTATTTAGCTTATAAATACGTGATGGTGTTTAACGAAAAGTATGATTGATTGATTTGAAATTTATAAAGTTTTACGTAAGCTTGTGCTTGTGTATTCTTGGCCTAGTTTAGGTTTTAAGCTCGTGTTGCTTAGCGTTTCTTGACCGAGACTCAAGATTCCAAACCTTTCAACTGCGATTGAAGGTTATATCCATCAAAATTCATATCAATGACTATTTGATGGTGAAAATATTGAGTTTTAAATTACTCTATGTTATGTTTTGTATAAGACAAAATTTGGACAAATGTCTCATATAATATTTTCAAATGCAAAAGGAAGTCAAATCAAGGTTTGAATTAGTTCAAAAAAAGTCAAACATACACGAAAAATTATTAAATACTCCGTATGTTAAAATTAATTTCCTTGGGATCTAAATGCCATATTGTCAATTGATTTTATTTTTTCTTCCTTGAATATATTATAAAGTTTTAAGAGACTTGACACTTATTAAACAACATGCAAGAAAAAAAAAATCCAATTTGCTAACCATGGTATAATTTGAATCTGCTATAATAATTTCTAGACAACCTAACAAATTACCACCTTTAATTTATTTATTACTTTTTTTAATACAAGTAACCACATGGAACAACTTTTGACAATTCTCTCAAATTATGCACCATTAACTTTATACTTATATATGTCACAAAGATAAGATATTCATATGTATACAATATTACGACAAATCATCATTAGCAGATTAAAATCAATCTATTGAACTCACAAAAAAGTCCTAAAGCTTCATCAAAATTTAGGCAAAAAATTATCATATGAAATTCAAATAAAAAAATCTCGAAAGTAAGACAAGATAAGTTGAATTCGTTGAAGAAACCAATTATTTTACAGTATATTTAATCTAAAAATCTATATAAAAAAATAATGGATGGGGGTAGGAGGACTAACCATGGGTTATTAGAAGCTTACAAACTTCGGCGTTGAACTAAAATCACTTCCTAGAATTGAGTGACTTTTTTTTTTTTTTTAATCTTTTCCGTTTTCACTTATTCTTTGGATATTAAACTCAACATATAGCTTCTTTCATCTAGAGAGAAAGAAAGTAAGTATACATTCTATTAGTTTTTGGGTTGGTGGGTGGAAAACATCTGATTCATAACGGTTATAAACTTTTTTTTTTTTTTTCTCTTTATTGTTCTGGGAAAATGGATTAATTACAAATGCTATGAATGTGTCATTAAGATGTATCATATCCTACTTTACAATATAAATGCAGCACATCATGTATGATTTATTACCATATTTAGTGATTCTCTAATTGTACCATTATTTGAATAATACATTAGTATTAAATTTTGCAATAATTTTATTATTTATTTACCATCTACTCTATCCACCCTATAGTATAGAGCTTCTTTGCACTTTCATGGTCAAACTTTAAAATCCTTTGACAATATTTCATCAAGATATACAAATAAAAAACATAATTATTCCAATGTGTAGTTTTATAATACTCCGTATACATTTTCATGAATATTGTTAATAAATAATTAAAAATATAATTGATAGTAAAAAATGCGTCTTGAAAATAGTGCAAATAAAAATAGGATATATTATTTCGAGTACTAGTTCTATGAATTTTTTTCTTATTTTACTTTGACCATATCTATTACTTATATGTAAAATAAAAGATGCTACGTACGGAGTACTAATTAATTTATGCTCAATTAATATCAATTTAATATAAACTCACATGTTAAGTTCCCATCTCAATTACGTTGATCTAATATTTAATTATTATTATGTATTCTTTATTGTTGTATATGTGTGAAAAAACCTACATGAACTTGATATGATCATTCTTCGTGTCACATAAGTGAGGATATTATTTCGACTAATGAAATAGGAGAATTTTTTTTGGTAGAAATTGAGATTAGATTAGAAAAGCATAAAGTGCGTCAAATTTTTTTCATTTTGTATTGAAAAAAGAGAATTACATGTTAATTTGGAATGAAAAATATACAAATGCCACATTATAAGCAGAATTAACGAAAAATATTTAAATAATTCAAGTGTAGAATTAAGGAAAAAGATTTGATTCATTCAAGTGTCATGTAGATTGAAAACAACAAATAATAATTTGGGATTTAAATTATTGAAAAAAAAGGTATTTTGATATTAAAATTTTTATCCAAGTACTATCTAATGAATTAAGAAAAAAAGTTCTTACTTTATAATAAATTCACGTGCGACATATTAAAACAAGAGTTGAATCTACTACTAATATCAATTGAAATCATACTAAATCAAATGTGCACAGGCTTATATCTAGTAATAATAAATTCAAATCATATTAAAACAAAAGCAAACCCATCATTGTGCATCAAACATGCTAACAAATAGCTCAAAACAAAGAATGTTTCCATATCAAATATGGGTCTAATAATAAAAAAACCAAATGTCTTAACTCTTAATTTAAAAAAAAAAAAAAAAAAGTTCAACTGAAAGAAGAAAACCTGAAGAAATTTGACTAGCTAGTATAGTTTAGCTAGAGAAAAGGATATCAAACACTGAAATCAAATCATCTCTGATCTTGGACATGTTCATTATAAGTTGCAGATGTTTGGACAAACATTCTTGAACCACCAAAAACTTATGAACCATCGTTGTAATCGTGACAACTCGAGGATTATCATCATAAATAATAATGCGGCCTAGATGGTAAGCCTCGGTATACCCTTCAATGAGCAAGTCATTCACATTGTTGAAACAATCAATCAAAGTCGTATAAGAACAATAGTTATCCTTCTTGACCTTCATCCAAGCAAGCCTTATACTATAGGGTATCATTGGACTCACACCCAGTGCTTGCATTGTTGATGCTGCCGCGTAACACAAGTTGTGAAATACCATAGAAAATCTCCTTGTTGATTCTCTGAGGAAGAATGTGTCGCGGCTATCTGTCAATGTCTCTAGCTTGATGTGAAACATAAGGTAGTGCCTGTCGACTATTGAAGTAATATCAATCAAACATTTCAGCACATAATCATCTAAGTAGGGTTTCATCTGTTGTAACTCCTCGAGGGATGCTTCCTTCAGGAATGTCTTCACTAGGCTAGTGTGGAGTAAATCAACTGCATTGCTAGCATTACTTTGATCTTTGAAATAAGATATGAAAGCTGATGCTCTAGCGCGTTTCCTTGATTTTTCAATATCAACATTCTTAGATCTGTATGCTTCATTTTCTCCTTCAAACACCTCTGAAAAGCTCCTAATAATCAGCTGCACGAAACAAATAACCAAGAACTTTAGTTGAAGATATGATGATCATAATACTAGATCATATAAGGCGTAGAAAATTATAAGGTAGTTTTTCACAAAATGTCCTTAAAAGTATACATCATAGAAGTTTCTTACTTTAGCAAGGACTAGGCGAGCACTCAAATTTCCTGCTTTTGCGGCTTTGAATATATATCCACCCATTTGATTGATCACTTGGAATTGAAGCATAAGTTGGTCTAAATCACCACTGTAAGAGATTTGACAAGAGTAGTAAAATTTTAAGTACAAGTTCTAACCTAGTTAGATTAGGCTCAAAATAAAACAAAACAAAAGTAACAAATTTAAGATAAAAATAAGATCACATGCAATTAGTGTAGAATGGAATTGCATATATACATACCTTCCCCAAGAAATTACTGGGTTTGGTTCAAGAGAATCAGAAAAATAAGATCTTGGCAAGTCTCCAAAAACCGCGGATTTTAGAACGCATTCTTCTTGAGAAAGTTTCGCAAATTCCTTGCAGCTGTTCAAAGATTTCATATATATAGGTGTGTAATTCTAACTAAAAAGTCATTACAAATATCATGAAGTGTTGGTACCATCAAGAACAAAGCAAGACATGTATATATATGCTATAAAGTTCGTAAATCTCCATCATTGTCACTATAATTAGTATATAATTTAGCTTATTTATTCATGTTGTGCTTGAAAGAAAAAAAAAATAAACCTAGTGAAAACAAAATGTACTAGCACCAACTCGACAATAATAAGTATAGCTAAATAATTGGGAAAATTCGAAAATAAGTTAATGACTCTTACGTGAAAGATGAATTATACACTTCAAATCCACCGTTTGTTGGTGTTGCAGCAACACGAACCATGATTAATTTCCAAATATCGCGAGGCAACTTCGAAATTGCTGACATTAATTAAGGGCAAGTATTGTTACTATAATCAAAATTATAGCAAGCAGTTACTGAGTTACATATATAAAACATTGGTAGAAAATTAATTATGCAGTAGTTTATAACGTACAACTAACATGCATCAAGCCATCAACCGTATCAATTATCTTTTAAACTTTCTAAGAATAAGGAAGGAAATAGCAAAATTTACGGGAAGGAAGAATCTATAGGTTTATCTAATGAGTATATTAATTTTAATTGATTGCATCAATCAATCTCTAGTCATCTTAGATACGAAGTAAATTCTATCATTATTTGGTATTGATCGAAGATTATTGAGCTTGACAATGCCTAAAATATGTATAAAAAAACAAAAATGATGATAAAATTGATATACTAGGTATAAGATCAGATGAACTCTATACTTCTATAGTTAGTTCAATCAATGACTAAGAAAAAACAAGCACGAACAATAATTTTCAAATAATGAGCAACTAAGTAAGACTTCAAACTAGTGGTTTTTTTTTTTTTTTTTTTAGGGTTTAGGGTAATTTCCACTTTTACTTCTAGTATAAGAAGAAGAAAGAGACATTTCAACACAAAATAAATATTAGTATGTATGTAGTAACTAATAGATAGCTAGTACAATAGTAAATTGGATTAAAATGCACATAATAGTTGGAAAATTGCAAGTTATTAAGCAACTAGTAAATCCATTTCCAATTATTGAACATTTGATGAAATAACTAGGTCATTAATAATTTTACTCTAAAATTGAAATGAATGAGTGATAATGACTTGAATGGTATTTAATACTTCATCCGTAAATTATAATTAAAGATGACAATATTGGAAAAAAACAATTTAGTAATCTACCTTGTCCTTACACTTAACCTCCTATTAAGGGTTTTCATAGTTTTATGTTTTTTCCATCTTTTAACCCCCCCTTTTTTTTTTTTTGGCATCTCATCCTATTTTTGGTTGGAAATTTCACTCCAAAATTACTACAGTTTATTTCATGTTTCATTTCTTCTTAATGATCAATAGAGTCATGGAAAATATTTGGGATGAAATAAATTATAATATAAAATCAATTAGATGTAAAAAAAGTATACTTAAGACAATAACCCTAAAATGATGATTTCATTTACTCCCTCCTTATATATATATAACCCTAATTTGAAAAAAAAAATAGGGAGAGTAAAAAACAAAAACAAAAAACCCTAATTTGAAAAAAGGAGTTCGTATAACTTGCATTACCTAATAATTTAATCTACTCTGTATATATTTATATGATCTATGATCGATTGCTCAGCTCTTTATTCGAATTAATTAACCAATTGGTGCAAGGATTTTTAACCTGTGTGTTTTAGGAAATAAATGAATAGAAGATTCTATTTATGATTAATTACTTTTATTTGTAATCATACAGGGTAATTCAAATTATTATATATAATGCATATATACTTAAATTCTATGTTTATGTTTTTATATTATTTTTTTGGACGTGTAATATATTTCCTTTATCTTTAAAAAATTTATTGGCGAATTTCTAATTCCCCCTCTCTTTTCCCTGCATTTCTTAATTCGACTTAAGCTACATTTGAGAAGAGGAGATAGAATATATAGGGTAGCTAGGAATAATGAGTATGAAACTGCAATAAAATAGGGAATGTAATAACTAATACTACCTCCGGACCAATTTACTCGCAACAAAGGAATATTTTATGTCTTACAAATAATACCCCTTTGTTGCGAGTAAATTGGACCGGAATGTCTCACAAATAATACCCCTTTGTTGCGAGTAAATTGGACCGGAGGTAGTATTCATTTTTTTTATAGATCTTCTCTAAGATTTTATGATAAATATGGAATTTGAATTGCGTCACAAAAAAAGGTATCGGTATGGAAAGGAATGAGTACAATTTAAGAGGAAAAACAAACATGAGTATCTATTTTTATTTTATGTCCGTCTTTATTAATTAATAATCCCTCTTTGACTCATTATTTCTTTATTATTGCCCTTAAAAGGGGCCAATAAAATTAAGAATCATCTATCTTAAACTTAACTATTCGCCACAAACTTAACTATTCGCCACAAGAAACTAAAAGAAAATACATAAAAAAAAATAACAAAGAAAAAGAGATCTTTGAATTGCAAATATCATAATAACTAGCTCATCTTAACGAGTATTATTTGTTATTTAGTCTAATTACTGAAACACTATTTTATTTTATTTTATTTTATTTTACCCAATAAATAGGTTTTAATTAAAACAACGCATGAGTAAATTTGTTGTTGTGGGGGATAGATCCATTAGATAGCCAATTTGTGATCTTATAGCATATACACATGTAATGTTATATGGTTAACAATATGTGTAGCATATGCCTAACATTTTCAACCCCGACCTTTAACTAAATGTAAACATAAAAGACCTTAATTTTTTTTGTTATTTTATTATTTGGAGGAGGGAATGAATGAAATTCGAAATCATGTTGTTAATAATGATAGTGCTCTATATAGCCAATATGATAGTTATAATAAAATAATAACTGAATTTATTTTTTCTTCCTTCTGATTTTTTTAACGTATTCATTGTAGAGGTGTCCATTATTCGGATAAAAACCAAAATTCAATTCAATTCACGTCGAATTATTAGTTCGGATCGGATTCAAACTTTAAATTGAAACAGATTGGATTGAAATTATTAAAAATTTTAAAATTTTCGAATTGGATCGGATCTGATCGAATTGACCTTATTTGAATTTTAAAAAAACCGAATTAATTGAATATGAAACCAAGTTTTTATATATAAGGTTTGTTTAATTTTTATTAATCATGTAAAATTAGGTTGATAATCCAAATTATGTAAAACTATATTTCAATAATTGTTTTACATGATTATTAATACAATACTTATATATAAAAAGTATAAAAGATTAATTTTTTTTATATACATTTTTACTTTTATAATCATTTTAGGCCCTAAAATTTTGCAATGTATTTTAATTCATATTTTCGGATCGGATCCAAATGATTGAATTCTAATTTGGATTGGATTGATGAGAAATTCAGATCGGATTGGATTTGAAAATTAAGAATCGAATTTTATTTCGGATCAGATTGAATTTGGCCTAAATTCAAATCGAAAATTGAATAAACACCCCTATTACTTTTCCCTATATGCTCGTCATTAATTTTTTTGACCAATGAAAATACGTAGTAACTTTTTTAAAAAATTTTATTCATCCAATATTATTATTACATTTTTCAAGACTTCCATTTAAGACTTCCATTTAATTAAACTAACTAGTATGTGGCCCGGGGCGTTGCACCAGGTTGCTACTTTAATTAAACCTTGTGATTATATGTATTTAATTTATCTTTTTTAGGGTTTTTTTTTTCTTTTTTTTTTTATTAGTCATTGGGATTGCAATTATATACATTTATTTTCATATTTATAACATGTTTACTACGGAGTAATTGACTTAGATGGTTAAATAATCATATTATGATTTTTTTTTATTTAAATTACAATTAATATAAGTTTTAGCACACAATCAGGAAAGCACGTTCTAGACTTTTTTTTTGAAGAAACATTTTAGACAAATTTTAATTATTCTTTATTATCTAGAACGAGTAAAATTGAATTAAGACAGTAAAAATTACTCAAGTCTAAAATTGTATTATCAAGGATTGTATAATCAATTTATTTAATTCCTACTAGTACTAATTTTGTTATATATTATGAAAACCTGAAGCCTCAAATTTTATAAAACATTGTAAGAGTTGTAACTCATCAACTAAAATTTACAAAAATAAATAAACAATTTATAACTCATCAATTTATAACTCATCAACTATTTCATAAAATAAAAACAAAATAAATATATAAAGAAATAAATATATAAAGAAAAATAAAAATAAAATTTGAGGATTTACCACAAGTTGGAAGATCAACAACTTCATGAGCAGGGAGATTAGCAACTTCATGAGTAGGGACACCAACAGCTTCACGATTAAAGAGTTTATCAAATAAATTCTTCATTTTTTCTATATATCTTAATGTTGAGAATGTTTTAATTTAACAATATCACTTCCTTTTATATCAGGAAAAAATAATTTATTTTTTCTTTTCAGCTTTGAGTGATGGGCTGCAAAAATTTGTAACAGCAAAAATCTTTAATTTGGCTCATAAATGTTATGACCCTAATTTTGTTTTATATTAGCTAGTGACTGTTTGGGAATATTATATTATTGGAAATAATATTGTACATCCCTTTGGATATAGCATCCATAAGGTTCTTATACTGTCTTGATAATACTTGTTCACTTTAGATTAACAAAAATAATTTCAGATCAATTTTGTAAAATTAATTCCAACTCAGTAAAAATCAGTTGCTTTATAGAAGAAATATAATAGAGAATCAGTATAAAAAAAATAATTTTATTTCAGTAAAATTAATTTCAGCTTTGTAAAAAATAAATTAAATTTAGCAAAAATAATTTCAATTAAGTAAAAATAATTTCAATTTAGCAAAATTAAGGTGAAGTTAACATGACCTAAAACAAGTATAATATAATTATATAAGTTGAAAAAATAATTAAAAAAAAAAAACAAAATTGTTATGAGACCACCACATATTTCTTGAGGAGGTGTATGTGAGTCGGATGGTATCCCATTGTATCAAATTTTTATTACTTTTATTTATGTAATCTTTTTATCCCATCTAATATAACATGCCAGATCATTTACAAATTATTGACTATGAGATATTATGTTTTGATATTTTCCAAAATCAGTGATCATGAAATATTATAATCATGACTGGTTACCAAATTTGTTGATAGCAAGATATTACATTCCACATTCCTAATTTTTTTTTACCATATTGGTTGATACTTTGAATTAGGCTGTTTACGGATCGGATATCACATTTTGGATCGGATATCCGTATACTCAGATATTAGAAACCGATATCAAAATCCGATTTGAAAATTTCGGATATCTTATCCGATATTTGGATATTCAAAATTTTGGGATGGGATGCTTCAGATATTCATTATCGAATATTAAGTATAATTGATTATTATTACTTTCTAAATTTTGCTAAATTTTCCCTTTTTTATCGTTAAAGTTGTACAACATATTTTGAAAAAAAATAGCAGTTTTTTTTGTGGAAAGCTAAACGACGCCCTCGATTATCTAACTAACGCCCGCAAATTAAACTAAAATTACAAATTTACCTTTGTTTGATTAAAAAAAGTTATTATCTAACTAACGCCCTCGATTATCTATCCACACCATCACCATCCTTGGGCTCAGAATCCTATATAAATATTAATAAAAGTTAAGAACCAACAAACACGACTAATAATAATGATAATAACAATTTTAACAATACAACTAATTATAAAAAAACTTAATATATTCAATGATATAAATAATAATTTAAACCCTGTAATCATTCTAATACAATATTATAATTTTATAAAATTATTTTAATAACAATAATAATTTCGAAAGTGTAAAATCCAATAACAATCAACCTATACGTGAAATAAAAAACAAACAAAAAAGAAAAAAAAAATTTGAAACCCAGGAAACGCCTAGGATTTTCGAATGACCTAGGCTGAAACGCCTAATTAGGGCATTCGAAAATTTTGGGCGTTTCCTGGGTTTCGAATTTTTTTAAAAAAAATTAACGCAACGTATCGATTCTGTACGGTTCGATGAGCCTTCGGCGATGGTCAAAGGTTGTGTTTCTGGTATTTCGTCGTTGTCCATAAGATCTAACGAATTTGATTTTGCAAAATTTAAAAAATTTGTTTGATTTTAAGGTGGTTGGGGTGGTTGTCCAATGAACGTCGGTGGCCGTTGACCACTAGAGAGAACGGTAAAAAGTTTTGTGTGCAGTAAAAATGTGAAATTGAGGTAAAATTAATTATTTTTATAATCATTATTATAAGGTTAATTACGTAATTTAATTTTATTTTGCAGGCGTTAGTTAGATAATCGAGGGCGATATTTTTTTGCAATAAAATTTATCGTAAAATATATTAAGAATATTATAATAAGTTAATAATACAGAGAGTGAGGGATAACTGAAGTGGTTAGAGCTTAAAAAAAAACAGGGCCAGTTTTATATGAGCAAATTTTAAATAAATAAAAAAATTAAAAAAAAAAAAAAAAAAAAAAAAAACTCAAAGTGGTGCATCTATTGAGAAACGAAGGAAAATTGAATGTATGATGCATCTAATTTTGAAATTTCATATGATATATCTTTACTACTTTTCTTGGATTAAAGTCTTAAATATCGATGGTCAACTAAGGCTCGTTTCACTTCACCTTATTTTTGCTAAATTGAAATTATTTTTACTGAAACAAAATTATATTTGTTGAACTTAAATTATTGTTACTGAACTTAATTAATTACTAAACTGAAATTATTTTTGCTGAACTGAAATTATTTTTTACTGATTTTCTATTATAATTCTTCTTTAAGAAAACTAAATTTTGCTAAACTGAAATTATTTTTAATGAACTGAAATTAATTTCATTGAACTGAAATTATTTTTACTTAATATTTTTTTTAAGGTGAAGTGAACAGGTCTAAGAAGCATATATAATACTCATGCTATCTATTCCATAATTAGGGTTTGTATTCCTTTTTGAGTGTCTCAAAATATGTTTTCCATTTGAAAATTTTTTTGCTTTAATCATAAAATTATTTTTATCAAAATACCATCATTACTCATTAAAATTTGTGCCCATATTATTTATTTATTTTAATAAGACTAGCATTAATTTTGAAAACAAATATCTTTTTTTTTTTTGAAACCATTGAAAACAAATATCTTTATTGAAAATAGATTTGTTAAATGAAATGTCACATTTTTTTCATAGCAAAAAATCAATACAATAATCCAAACTTCATTAATTATTATTTTATTTTATTTTTCACCCTTATTGGTTTCTTAGTGGATGTCATGTTTCCCAGCCTTCCAAGTTATTGTAAAGTATTTTGGTTGACAAATAAAAACATGATAATTTGAAATTCTTAAGAATTGAAATTGTTTGGAGTTGTTTGGTTGACAAATTCATGAGAAATAGAAATTCCCATGAATTCCCACTTCCTCCAAAATAAATGAAGTAGTATCTAAGGAGACCTAGGTAAGTGGAACTTCCTATGGGAATTTCCACTTCCCTTAGTTAACCCAGCACTTTTTAGAAATTTCTATAAAGTTCAATTTCATGGGAAATCAAATTTCCTACATTCAACTAAACAAGCTCATTCACATCCTAAAATGTGTTGCTTATCTGCTTCATTTTCTTCACAAAGCTTACAAAGCTCCAAGATTGAAATAATAAACCCTTTGAAAGGGCCAAAAACTCATTGGTGAAGGTTTTCCATTTGGAAGTTCCGGGGTTGGGGTGGATTTGAGCCTTTGAGGTGAGTATGGATATCAGAGTTGGTGGTGGGGCAGAGATGGATATTAGCTTGTATTCGGCGGGGCGGGTATGGATGTGGATACATGGGCAGTGGGCCGGTGGAGCGAGGATAGGTATAAGATTTTTCAGCAGGGATGGGTATGGATTTTAGCCCTCCTGGAGGTATCATCCTCCACATCTGACACGCCTCATTGTCATCCCTAAGTCATGTGAGTATATAATTGTCAGAACTGTGTCAATGCATAGTATCTGGATCTCTAGTTTTTTATAATTTACGTTTTTTATAATTTACAACACATTATATCTACAACCCTTCAAAAGCCCCAACATGTGTTAAATTAATAGTGTAATGACGCTTTTACCCTTATGTCTTGTTAAAATCTACAACCCTTCAAAAGCTCCAACATGTGTTACTATTTGAAATTAATAGTGTAATGACGTTTTTACCCTTATGTCTTTGTTAAAATACTTTTATGTCTATAGACACTCAAATGTGTCTCCCCAAAACCAAACCCAGTGATGAGTGCCTTTCACGTCGAATCATAATCGAATGAAACGAAAGTGTGGAAAGGTCTAGTGTTGCGGAAAGTTTTATTTCTTTTCTTTTCTCTTCTCCCTGTTTTTGAAAACTTTATTTTAAGAAAACAGCCAATCCAGTTTGGTTGGTCCATGATATGGGTCCAATAGTGGTGTAGTTGGATGGGGTTTGCAAAGAACTTTCTCACGATATATTATAAGCCCAATTCCGATGAATATTGAGGAATTTATGGCCAATTTACTAAACTGGGTCCGGTTTGAGCTTTAAGTACGGCCCAATGATCTAGGGGAGGGCCTAATATGATTTATCATTCCTAATGTAATTAGGAATGGTTTTGGTCTTCTAGAACATTCTAGAAGGTCTTATCATTCTTAATTCAATTAGGATTCTTCAGAGTTTTAATTAGATCAAATAGCATTTTCGACTGAAATTATATTATTTTATCTTCCAGTACGGGAAATTTATCAAATTTTCGAAAACGCGTTGAAAGCCGGTTTGGCGTCCAACCCCAGGCCTTGGCGCCTGGAATCAGGATTGGCGCCAGACGCCAGCATTGGCGCCTGGCGCTAGCCACTGGTCCTGGCGCCAATGAGCCAGGGCTGGCGCCAAGTTAGTTTTGTGGTCTTCAGACTCTGTTTTGATGAATTATCTTTTTTGGATGATTTTCTCTATAAATATCGTATCAAAAACTCCGTTTTCATTCATCAACAAGCATCAACAATCACCAATTACCAACTATCTTCATTATTCATCATCAAGAGTCACCAATTCTCTTTATTCTTAAGTTTTCATCAACTATCTTCATCATCGATCATCAACTCTCTTCAATTCTTTTCAATAACATTCATTCATTCATGCATTCTTTCTTCTTTTCTTTTTAATACAAAATTCCGCATTCACAAGATCTAGAAACACCTAGCCATATTCGAAGTTGCCTTCGCCCTAGACGTGAAAGGTTTTAATTTCTGAGGGTTTGGTCCCAAATCTCTATTTCAATTATTTAATTTAATTGTTTTGTTTATTATTTTCCTTGAAGTTACTAACGTGTGTATTTTGTTATTAGAAAGAGGTACGAGGCATCCAAGTAAGTACTTTATTGGTTTTTATTGATATTATGATGTAGATATCATGTTTACATTGTTGTTATGATATTCCTAGTATCATGTCTAGGGTATTTTTAATATTAAATATGATTGCTATGATGCCTATTATTCTCTTCCTAATATTTATGATTGTTAGTATCATGTTAGGGCTAAAGATTTGATTTTTATTGCTTAGTGACATGCTAGGGTTTGTTATTAATCTTGTTAGTATCATGCCTAGGATCTTGCTATGCTTTAACATGATTATGATTATTTCAATTATAATTTATTTTTATGATGATGATATATTTATTATGTTGCTTGATATTTATTGTTATTGCTTGATCACCTTTATTGTGTATTTAAAGGGAATTGGTATTTGCAATCACGCTTAATAAGATATTAATAATCTTGTTAGGTTAATTGTGATTATAATTTCAAGTGATCGCCAATAATAGATTTATTTGTGCATTAAATTCAACCAACATAGATAAACAGGTTTAGGGTTAATCCTATTGATTGTATGTTAATCAGAAAGCGCACATGAATACGAGCAGAATAAAGTAGAGGCCTATTATTAGGGCAGGTTCAATCTCTTTTAGGTTGGATTTGTACCATCATCCCCGAACCCTTATTTGGTTCATGACCTTATGGAGTTGACAATCTCTTGGATCGTTAAGGGGTGTAACCTTCACCTCGTGAACGGTTTACAAGTTCCTTAAAAACTTGTTGGTGACTCTTTTGCTCTATCTTCTTCCCTTTTGGACGCCACCGTACTTTAGTGTATGATCACAGTGGGGTTCAAGCTAGTGGGATTTTTAAAGGCTTGAAACTATTCCCTACAGTTTTTGGCGACTCCACTGGGGAGGATTTCTATTTTAATTCCTGAATTTGTTTCGGCAATGATTTAGAATGAGTGGATGAGACTCGAAAAGTTCTAAGTATTTCATGTGCGTAATTTTGATTAACATTATTGTCATATGCATAAAAAGGTTCTCATTGGAAAGACCATCCGTAATGAGTCAAAAATATAGGATTTTACACGTAGGAAATTTGAGAAATGTCTTTCACAACTAGGACTGAAATAACACCACGCGAAACAGGATGATTTTATTGAGCACAGAAAGCTGCTGAGGCATGTGGGAAGTAGCGTCAGGGGCCAGAGCTTGGCGCCATACTTTTAGCCGTAGCGCCAGACGCCAATATTGGCGCCAGACGCTACAGTTAAAAGTTGGCGCCAGTCTCTGTTTGCTAGCGCCAATTTTCCCCAATACCGAGCCAGAAATATGCGTTCTAATTTCGACCGGTTTTTCGTATTGTTTGCTCGATCCTACTTCCTGATTGAATTTTTTCTCACTTTTCTGAAACCCATATGTGTTCTACATATGGACATAACCCTCTGGGAATTCATGCTCTATCTACCCGATTGAACGCTCCTGGCAACAAAGGGTACATCTGAGAGGTTGAATTCACCAAACCATGGAAGTGAGTTTTTTCTAAAAACTCGCGGTGTTCTATCCACACGCGTTAACCCTTCACGGTTAGGCTTCTACGCGGTGCATCTGAACAATTAACCATGGACCCTATTTGACTAAACCATATCCCGAACTTTAGAGAACTAGAGCCATGGTTAGGTTGCGAACTCATTGCATCATATTGTGCCTACTTGACTGATTGTGCATTATTGGTTGTGCATATATATTCTATGTTCCTCTTAACCGTTTGTTGATTTGTGTTGAGATTATAATTAATGACTTAAAGAACTTTGCCTAATTAATTAATTAATTAATTAATTCGAGTTAATAAAGTTTTTTCTTCTTTTAATCGGAATTGACCTAGTACGACTTTAGGCATACCTCAGTTGACTAATAATATCGAAAACAGTCCCAGACCGAGGCTCCAATATTGGTGCCAAAATCTGAGCTGTAGCGCCACTGTATGGTGCGTAGCGCCAGACATTTACTAAAAAGTCTGGCGCCAACCACCATATTGTGACGCCAGTTCTGTCGCTTGGCCGACAGTTCGGATTATTTGTCGAGTCATCACCTAGGGTCTAATTAACCAGTTTGCTAATTAATTCGGTTAATTTTCGCTGTCAATAACACCCCGTCCAATCATAAATCGAGTCTTGGTCACATAGTCTAGCCACATGGTCATGACACGAGTCTTAACATGTCACCTACACTCACTAGTCTTAGCACACACTTTGAGTACACATCACCATGACCATGTCGTAGGTCCATGCATGAGTCGGTCTTTCCGTCATTTGAGTTGGGGGGTACATTCTATTCCTAATTCTTCATATCCCTCTATCTAAATCTTTCTTCACATTCTTCCATCTTTCTTCACCTCCTCCATCCATTGCATGTTGAATAAAGTTTGAGTCAAATAATTGACAATAAGCATCCCCAAATTCCTTTCCCACAGTACTTGGTTGAGGAGAGAAGGGCGATTAATCAAGGACAACCTCTTTATTCAAGTCTCGCTTTTTGATAAACCAATTCGTCAAAAGAGGAAGGCTAAGAAGATAATGGCAACTCAAGAAGAAGTCAATGAGATTAGGAATCAATTGGTTATCATGACTGAGACACTGAAACTCCTCACACTTAAGGTCGATGATCCCGTGAAGCAACAACGGATGGACCTCATGCAGGAGAGTCTGAGCAAGTTATCTAGTGACTATAAATTTCAGGGCATGAGCTCGCAAGGGGTCTCGCTGGATAAAGAACTTCTTCCGCATAAGTTCAATGCCAACGACATCCCAAAATTCAAGGCAACAGGTAATCCTTACTTCCATCTAAAAGCTTTCGAAACTATAATGACCATTAAGAGTATCGATAAGAAGGTGTTCCCCTCTCTGTTCCCACTATCTCTTGAAACCGTTTGCCAACAATGGTTCTTCTCCCTTGACAAGGAGAAAACCTCTACCTGGGAATCGATAGTAAACGCTTTCGTTGATAGGTACAAATGCAATATTCAAGTTGAAACCGATCATAGACAACTTGAGATACTAAGACAAAAAGAGAATGAAGGCTTTACTTCTTTCTTTAATAAATGGAAGGAAACTTCCGCCAAGATGATTGAAGTCCCCACCGAAAAGGAATCTGTGAGGATGTTTATCAAGAATCTCCAAGAAAAGTATTCAAAGCACCTAAAATATCAACACAATTTGAATACTTTCAAGGCTGTTTATGACATCGGAATTGAAATCGAAGATGACCTCGCAAAGCAAAAAGCTACTAATAATAGCAACCACGGTGGCTGGAAAGGAAAGAAGAACGACAATCCTTCTTCTTCCGAAAACGCCCACTCTAGTAACAATGTTAGTACCTTTGATCTCAGTGAAGTTTTAGCCATAGATAACCAACGATCTAAGAAGCAACTAAGGAAAGACTTCACCCCCATTGGGATGAGCTACGATACTGCCTTCGATCGACTCCATGCCAAAGGACTCATTACTCCCATTAGACCTATTCAAGATCCCGCACCTGAAAAGAGATTGCCTAGTTGGAATCCAGACGAACACTGCAAGTATCATCAAGGTAGGGGTCATACTACTGAGAGCTATTGGAAGCTAAAGGAGGCTATCCAACATTTGATTGATAATAACAAGCTTCCCATGCCTCCAGTTAACAAGAAGAGCGAGTGATGATAAAGGAAACACCACAAGACAAGAGGCGAGCTCCAACGAAAAGATTTCATGACCTCTTTTTCTATTTTTCATTTTTTCCTTTCCTCAATAAGTCTAGCATAGGCACCTTTCTTTTCCCTTAGATTAATTTTTGTAGATTCTTTATTTATTTCTTTTAATAAAAATGAGCATTTATTTCCTTGTATATGATCATCACATTGCGTTGCAAAAAAAAAAGAAAAAAAATCCATGTCGAACTGAGCACAAAGTATACCAATGATTTGAGGCACCCTTGTAGCCACATCATATCTCCTTTCGCCCTTCAATTATACAATCCTTTCTTCATAAACCACTTTGAGCCTCGTCTAACGATAGACCCTTCTTTTTTCAACCTACATCTACCTAACCTTGGGATGGGATGGTGTGCAACTTATGCAATTTTAAAGAAAGCTTGAGCAAATTCAAAAGAAAGCAATAGCAAAAAATAAGCAATGATAAAAAACGAAAACAAGTATACAAAAGGGCAAGTGTTCCAATGTCTTTGATATGAAAATATCTTCGATAAGAACACGTCTCAAATTGCGTCTCTTATCGAGTGCTCGGTACCGTGCCTGAAAAACATGAATGCCAAGTGAGTGATAGACCGCATGATCGGGATTGCCCACACTTATAAAAATAAAATAAATGCTAAAGAAAAAAGAGCTAAAAAAGAGTATAAACCTCAAGCATAAAAATACAAATATTCAAAAGCAAGGTTGCACACCTTGGGGGCTTATCCAGGGTCTTGAGCCTTTATCCCCTTCTTCTTCTTTAAACCTTTAGCCTAACCACGCTACAATCCTTAAAAAGACCTTTTTGAGGTATACACACTTGTGCGAGGTTTGGCTAGAGCTACGTTCGGCCTGATTCCTAACGGATACGTAGGCAACCTCACATCGAGGTGCGGCCGTAATAAACATGCATTCATATTCACATTCATACACTTACACCATGATCATATCAAGGAATTCCCTATGCTCATCCCTTTTCATTTAGAGCTAGACTTGGGGGCTTGATCCCTATATTATTAGCTTACCTAGCCTAAGAGTCACCACCATTTGACTCTTTTCAATATATTTTTCCACACATTTAGCTCTTGCGGCCTAGCTTTAGTGTCACTATCACACACATCACACATACATGACCAAATATATTTCCCTTAGGAACCCTTTGTCATGAAATCTTAACGCTGAAGCATGCTTCGTCAAAATCACTCATCAATCATAATCATCATTGCATCACAAAGTACGAAGTGCTTAGCCTCCGTGCCTAAGTTACCCAAATGCTTTCATCATTGAGTCAACCATTGAGATAGCCTAGGATGGATTAATCCTTGAACCTTGAGAGATAGTATCAAACAACATTTGACTAAGCTCATTCAACATGCACCTTCAAAACTTCGATTCTTTTTTCGCGTCTTTCTTTTTCGGGAGAAAGTCGGTACCCTCCACAATTGACGGAAAATGTTTGCTTTTTTTTGCATTTTTCGAGTCGCACGATCACATTACAAAGCACACACGAGTCATGTACACATTGAGTCATGTCGTGTCATATAACTTTGATTTGAGTCTAAAACATGTCATTTCACTTCGAGTCGAGTCAACCTCGAGTCAGTCAACATATCGAGTCAAGTTTATGCCTTGAGTCGTGTCAAGTCGATGAGTCAAGCAACGTTAAGCCTTAAGATCAACCCTAAGATGATTAAAAAGATTGGCAAAGTTCTATAGTAAAAAATAAACACAGGTGCAGCAGAACAGGGAAGACCCTATCACAGCATTCGGCGACAGAGTCAATTCTTGGCTCCAGAAATATTTCAGCAACGACAGAGCTCGAAGCCTCCCAGAAAGGTGATTTCGACTTCATACAACAATTTCGGGTTCCTTGGTACGCCAGTTAGCCCCTATAAGCAATTTGACATGATTAAGTAGTCAGTTGGATTACAATTGCAATAAGTGATCGACCTGATGAAAGATCGTCTCACTTAGCTTAAAGCGCCTAGGCATTGGCTCAAAAGCAGAAAAGGCACCGACGTATAGGTTCAAAGCAACGAAAGCGCCGACGTACAAGCATAGCGGAAGCAAAGTTCGAGCGAGCTTTAAAGATCGACAAGTGTTGGTCTTCGGTAATTTTCTTTGGAATATTATCGCAACAACTGAGGATGACTTCAAGTAAAGTTATTTTCGACAGCGTTCGCTAAGATTGTGGAGGTTGTCACCAAAGATTTGAGAAGATAGCACGAGATGGGCGGTCTTCGACGGCATTCGCTAAGATTGTGGAGGTTGTCACCCAAAGATTTGAGAAGATAGCACGAGATGGGCGGTCTTCGACGACATTCGCTAAGATTGTGGAGGTTGTCACCCAAGATTTGAGAAGATGGCACGAGATGGGCGGTCTTCGACGACATTCGCTAAGATTGTGGAGGTTGTCACCCAAGATTTGAGAAGATAGCACGAGATGGGCAGTCTTCGACGACTTTTGCTATTGATTGGAAAGGTTGTCACTATGATTCAAGAAAAGGCTCAAGATGTAGCAACATTGATCGACATCGTTCCCTAGCTTGCGGAAGGTTGTCACAAACAACTGAAGGTAATTTCGGGCGAAATTGTCTTTGATCAAAATTCCTGAGGCATGGAAGATGATCATAATGCGGATGAGAATTATTTCAAGAAAAATAATTTTCGATGATATTCCCTTGGACATGGAATATTATCATAGCGGAGAGGATAGTTTCAGGCGAAGCAATCTTCTAATTGGAAGCAGTTACAAGGCGTAGCGGTTTTCAAGCGGGATGGCGTTCTCTAGCTTGCAGGAGGTCATCAAAAAATCAGCAACAGCAACAATCGATTACTTTCAGAGGCGTGTGCTCGACGGTGCAAGATACGCGTTTCTTAACTCTCTTATCTGTTTAACTAATGCTTGTTTTGCAGGTATCGGCGTTACAAAATTGATTTAGGATCGCAGAACGTTCTGAATCATTCTCCGTCCCTATCGATACTTTGACTTTTGTTTTCGAAACTTGCGTTTCTCCAAACTCAGTCAAAGTGGGGGCTTCTGTAGACACCCAAATGTGTCTCCCCAAAATAAACCCAGTGATGAGTGCCTTTCACGTCGAATCATAATCGAATGAAACGAAAGTGTGGAAAGGTCTAGTGTTGCGGAAAGTTTTATTTCTTTTCTTTTCTTTTCTCCCTGTTTTTAAAAACTTTATTTTAAGAAAACAGCCAATCCAGTTTGGTTGGTCCATGATATGGGTCCAATAGTGGTGTAGTTGGATGGGGTTTGCAAAGAACTTTCTAACGATATATTATAAGCCCAATTCCGATGAATATTGAGGAATTTATGGCCAATTTACTAAACTGGGTCCGGTTTGAGCTTTAAGTACGGCCCAATGATCTAGGGGAGGGCCTAATATGATTTATCATTCCTAATGTAATTAGGAATGGTTTTGGTCTTCTAGAACATTCTAGAAGGTCTTATCATTCTTAATTCAATTAGGATTCTTCAGAGTTTTAATTAGATCAAATAGCATTTTCGACTGAAATTATATTATTTTATCTTCCAGTACGGGAAATTTATCAAATTTTCGAAAACGCGTTGAAAGCCGGTTTGGCGTCCAACCCCAGGCCTTGGCGCCTAGAATCAGGATTGGCGCCAGACGCCAGCATTGGCGCCTGGCGCTAGCCACTGGTCCTGGCGCCAATGAGCCAGGGCTGGCGCCAAGTTAGTTTTGTGGTCTTCAGACTCTGTTTTGATAAATTATCTTTTTTGGATGATTTTCTCTATAAATATCGTATCAAAAACTCCGTTTTCATTCATCAACAAGCATCAACAATCACCAATTACCAACTATCTTCATTATTCATCATCAAGAGTCACCAATTCTCTTTATTCTTAAGTTTTCATCAACTATCTTCATCATCGATCATCAACTCTCTTCAATTCTTTTCAATAACATTCATTCATTCATGCATTCTTTCTTCTTTTCTTTTTAATACAAAATTCCGCATTCACAAGATCTAGAAACACCTAGCCATATTCGAAGTTGCCTTCGCCCTAGACGTGAAAGGTTTTAATTTCTGAGGGTTTGGTCCCAAATCTCTATTTCAATTATTTAATTTAATTGTTTTGTTTATTATTTTCCTTGAAGTTACTAACGTGTGTATTTTGTTATTAGAAAGAGGTACGAGGCATCCAAGTAAGTACTTTATTGGTTTTTATTGATATTATGATGTAGATATCATGTTTACATTGTTGTTATGATATTCCTAGTATCATGTCTAGGGTATTTTTAATATTAAATATGATTGCTATGATGCCTATTATTCTCTTCCTAATATTTATGATTGTTAGTATCATGTTAGGGCTAAAGATTTGATTTTTATTGCTTAGTGACATGCTAGGGTTTGTTATTAATCTTGTTAGTATCATGCCTAGGATCTTGCTATGCTTTAACATGATTATGATTATTTCAATTATAATTTATTTTTATGATGATGATATATTTATTATGTTGCTTGATATTTATTGTTATTGCTTGATCACCTTTATTGTGTATTTAAAGGGAATTGGTATTTGCAATCACGCTTAATAAGATATTAATAATCTTGTTAGGTTAATTGTGATTATAATTTCAAGTGATCGCCAATAATAGATTTATTTGTGCATTAAATTCAACCAACATAGATAAACAGGTTTAGGGTTAATCCTATTGATTGTATGTTAATCAGAAAGCGCACATGAATACGAGCAGAATAAAGTAGAGGCCTATTATTAGGGCAGGTTCAATCTCTTTTAGGTTGGATTTGTACCATCATCCCCGAACCCTTATTTGGTTCATGACCTTATGGAGTTGACAATCTCTTGGATCGTTAAGGGGTGTAACCTTCACCTCGTGAATGGTTTACAAGTTCCTTAAAAACTTGTTGGCGACTCTTTTGCTCTATCTTCTTCCCTTTTGGACGCCACCGTACTTTAGTGTATGATCACAGTGGGGTTCAAGCTAGTGGGATTTTTAAAGGCTTGAAACTATTCCCTACAATGTCCCTTTGCTTAAATTTTTTTTTTTTTTTACCTTTTTCTCAGTCTCTTTTTCCCCCTATTTTGTTGGTCTTTTTTAAATGCTGAATCAGCAGGCTATGGTCTTCTCATCTCCCTAATTTCCTCACAACCGTTCATGTTTTCGTTTTCTTCTTTGACTATTATAGTATCAACTTGATTCTCCTCACAATAATACGCTCCTTCTCCCCGACTAATTTAGGGCTTTAGCGTTTACGAAAGCAAAGTTTAAACAATCTTCAATGCCGGACGACAAATTACAATGATATTGATATGGGATAAACGAACCCTAAAGCAATTCAATCTCTTCAGGTATTTCCTCTCTCCTAAATTTGGGTTCTTTTTTATGTTTTTTTGGTTTCTTTGTAACAAGCAAATCAATCTCAAAAACTATTTTCTATTGCTGGTAGTGTTGGTATGTGTAGGGAATAATTTCAAGCCTTTAAAATCCCACTGCTTGAACCCCACTGTGATCATACACTAAAGTACGGTGGCGTCCAAAAGGGAAGAAGATAGAGCAAAAGAGTCGCCAACAAGTTTTTAAGGAACTTGTAAACCGTTCACGAGGTGAAGGTTACACCCCTTAAAGATCCAAGAGATCGTCAACTCCATAAGGTCATGAACCAAATAAGGGTTCGGGGATGATGGTACAAGTCCAACCTAAAAGAGATTGAACCTGCCCTAATAATAGGCCTCTACTTTATTCTGCTCGTATTCATGTGCGCTTTCTGACTAACATGCAATCAATAGGATTAACCCTAAACCTGTTTAATCTATGTTGGTTGAATTTAATGCACACATAAACTATTATTGGTGATCACTTGAATTTATAATCATAATTAACCCTAAATAAGATTATTAATTATCTTATTAAGCGTGATTACAAATACAAATTCCCTTTAAGCATGCAATAAAAAGGTGATCAAGCAATAACAATATAAAATAATATGTATCAAGCAACATAATAAATAATCAACATCATTAATAATAATAATAATAATAATAATAATAATAATAATAATAATAATAATAATAATAATAATAATAATAATAATAATAATAATAATAATAATAATAATAATAATAATAATAATCATGATCATGATCATGTTAAAGCATAGCAAGATCCTAGGCATGATACTAACAAGATTAATAACAAACCCTAGCATGCCACTAAACAATAAAAATCAAATCTTTAGCCCTAACATGATACTAACATGAACAAATATTAGGGAAAATATAGGAAGCATCGTACTTTTAATCATACTTGATATTAAAGTTACCCTAGACATGATACTAGGAATTTATTGTTGTCACCCTAAACATCAAATTAAGGAAAACATCATAACATGATACTAGGAATCAAAATAACAATCTAAGCATGATTTCTACATCATAATATCAATTAAACCATTAAATTACTTACTTGGATGCCTCGTACCTCTTTCTAATAACAAAATACACACGTTAGTAACTTCAAGGAAAAATAATAATCAAACAATCAAATTAAATAATTGAAAGAGAGATTTGGGACCAAACCCTCAGAAATTAAAACCTTTCACGTCTAGGGCGAAGGCAACTTCGAATATGGCTACGTGTATCTAGATCTTGTGAATGCGGAATTTTGTATAAAAAAGCGAGAAAGAATTGAAGAAAGAAAAGAATGCTAAAGAATTAATGTTTGTTGAGAATTGATGAACGAGAGATGATGATGATGAATGAATTGTAGAGGAATGAGAGAATTAGTTAATTGATGAATTGGTGAATGAAAACTTGCGAATGAAGAGAGTTGGTGAATGAAAACGGAGTTTTTGACACGATATTTATAGAGAAAACCGGCCAAAAAAGATAATTTAACAAAACAGAGTCTGAAGATCGCAAAACAGGATTGGCGCCAGCCCTGGCTAGCTGGCGCCAAGCACCAGTGGCTAGTGCCAGGCGCCAATGGCTAGCGCCTGGCGCCAATCCTGGTTCCAGGCGCCAAGGCCTGGGGTTGGACGCCAAACTTGATTTCAACGCGTTTTCGAAAATCTGATAAATTTCCCGTACTGGAAGATAAAATAATATAATTTTTTCGAAAATGCTATTTGATCTTAATTAAAACTCTGAAAAGTCCTAATTGAATTAGGAATGAAAAGAACCTTCTAGAATATTCTAGAAGACTAAAACCATTCCTAATTGCATTAGGAATGATAAATCATATTAGGCCCTCCCCTAGATCATTGGGCCGTACATAAAGCTCAAACCGGGCCCAGTTTGGTAAATTGGCCATAACTTCCTCAATATTCATCGGAATTGGGCTTATAATATATCGTTGGAAAGGTCTTTGCAAGCCCCATCCAACTACACCACTATTAGACCCATATCATGGACCAACCAAACTGGATTGGCTGTTTTCTTAAAATAAAGTTTTCAAAATAAGGGAGAAGAGAAAAGAAATAAAACTTTCCGCTACATTAGACCTTTCCACACTTTCGTTTCATTCGATTATGATTCAACGTGAAAGGCACTCATCACCGGGTTTGGTTTTGGGGAGACACGAATGGGTGTCTACAGAAGCCCCCACTTTGACTGAGTTTGGAGAAACGCAAGTTTCGAAAACGAAAGTCAAAGTAACGATAGGGACGGGGAATGATTCAGAACGTTCTGCGATCCTAAATCAATCTTATAGCGCCGATACCTGCAAAACTAGCGTTAGCTAAACAGATAAAAGAGTTAAGAAACGCGTATCTTGCACCGTTGAGCACACGTCTCTGAAAGTAACCGATTTGCTGCTGTACTGTTGTTTTGATGACCTCCTACAATCTAGAGAATGCCATCCCGCTTGAAAACCGCTACGCCTGTAACTGCTTCCAAATTAGAAGATCGCTTCGCCTGAAACTATCCTCCCCGCTATGATAACATTCCACGTCCAAGGGAACATCATCGAAGATTATTTCTCTCGAAACAATCCCCATCCGCATTGATAATACTCCACGTCCAAGGGAACACTATCGAAAATTATTTCTCTTGAAATAATTCTCATCCGCATTGATAATATCTCACGTCCAAGGGAATACTATCGAAAATTATTTCTCTCGAAATAATTCTTATCCGCATTGATAATATCCCACGTCCAAGGGAATACTATCGAAGATTATTCCTCTCGAAACAATCCTCAGTTGCATTGATATGATAATCTTCCAAAGGAAATTACCGAAGATCCACGCCTGTCGATCTTTAAAAGTTCGCCTGAACTTTGCCTTTGCTATGCCTGTACGTCGGCGCTCTTTTACTTTGAACCTGTATGTCGGTGCCCTTTGCTCTTGAACCTATATGTCGGTGCCTTTTGCTAATGAGCCAATGCTTAGGCGCTTTAAGCTAAGTGAGACGATCTTTTATCAGGTTGATCACTTTACGTAATCAAGCCGATTACTTAATCATGTTAAATTGCTTAGAGGGGCTAACTAGCGTACCAAGGAACCCAAAAATTTGTTGCAGAAGGCTAGCACAACCCCAACAGGTAGCTGGCTGCTTTGGCATCGCTGAAAATCCATCAGCGCCAGCCTAATAGCATTAGCGCCAGGCGCTGATGTTGGCGCCAGGCGCCAAGCCCAGAAGGTGACGCCAATGCCTAGGGACTGGCGCCAGCACGGGAATCTCTTTAAATTCCCGTTTTCAGTTCATTTCTTGGCTCTGTTTATCGCGAACGCTACTCAAAGAAACCGAAAACTTCAATTGATCATTGCTCACTCGTTTCTCAACCGAATTCGCTCAAATTTGTTGCTAATCAAAGCTCTTTTCATCTATTTTCCCGATCTATGTAAGTTTTCCTCAAACTCACACCGGTTTTCATGAATTCTTGGCATGTTTATTCACGAATTCCATGAAAATTCGAATTCTATAATGCTCAATTTGCTTTGTTTATCAAGTTTTATGCCATGAAATTTCTTGTTTATGCTTATATATTGCCTTGGGAGTAATTTGAGACTTGTTTGACTCAATTTGGTGAAGAAATGAGCAATCTGCCATTGTTGGACCTCTTAAGGTCGTGAAGAACAATGTGGTTTGTTCTTGACGTTTTTGCTAGCAATTCTTGTTCAATTTGTCACAATAATCACTATAGTGTTGCAAGAAATTGTTTGATTGCTTGAAAAAATACTGTCATGCTCAATTTGAATTTGTGCTCTGTTTTAGTACTACGTACTCTGTATTTTGTGAACATAGTATCATGCGGCTAGGCGAACCTTAGATACTATAGAACCTTAATTTATGATGATTCTGCACAATGTAGCATGGCTAGACAACGAGGCTCAGGTTCACGGTCCCGAAACACTAGACGGGAGCATGAGCCCGTGGAGGACGACGCCACACCGTCCACTTCGCTTGGTCGGCTCCCGGAGTGGGACGAGCAGACTTTGTTCTTTGCCCCGATCCACCACATTTCTGAGAGGGTGAGACGGGGAACCGAGCCCGGGAGGACACGGCATCACGGCTCTGGCTGTGATGGTCTAGGCGATTTGTACAGGATGCACATCGCCAGAGACCGTGAGACGAGACTCCTATGGGAGTCCTGCGGGCTAGTTGCTCTGTTCGAGACCTCTGAGGCTATGGTCGCCTCCAGCGGGGGTCACCACGTAGTACGTGCTTTGGTGGAGTTCTTCTGGGACACCACCAACACCTTCCATTTTCCCTGGGGCGAGATGATGGTCACCCCTAAAGACTTCAGTCTCATCACAGGACTGGAGTTCACTTCTGTGCCGCTGCCGTTTGACGGCGGGATCGACGTCTTTTCTCCAGAGGTCGAGGAGTTGTTGGGGCCGACTGCTATTCGGGCCCGAGCTGAGGTCGAGACGACTCAGTTCAGTGTTAGAGGGATTCGCCGCTCGACGCTGGCAGCGACTCTTGATGATGATGCGACCACCCGAGAGCAGCGGGTGCGCATCTTTGTGCTGATGTTGTTGTCAGGGACATTCTCCCCTGACAGGGGTAGTAGGGCATTGCTTTACTACCTCCCTGCTGTCTGCGATCTCCAGCGGATCGGGACTTATGACTGGGCCAGCTTGGCCTACGCTGATTTCGTTCGCGCGCTGAGGGACTCATGTCGTCACCGGTCCTTTAGGACGAATGTTGTTTTGTCCGCTTTCTGGAAGGTCGTAGAGGTAAACATTATTCCCTATAAAGTTTAGTCCTACATGTTAGTTAGCATTTACTCACGCTTTTAACTTTTTGTAGATCTGGTTCTATGAGTACTTTCCTTCCGTTGCGCCGGCGAGACCATCGCCGAGGGGATATCCGGTGAGCGCCTCTTGGGGCGGCCACCATGTGGACATGTCTACTGCACGTGTCCGGAGTCGGATCATCTCGGTACGACTTTTAGTGTTTATCTTGCTCTTCTGTGGTGTTTTAGACATATTCTTGCTTGATTGGTGCTTTTTATAGGGACCTGAGGTAGTATACCGACCGTGGGGCGGTTGGACAGTCCCTGGATTGGCCACACAGTACTCTGCTGAGCGTCGCTATTTTCTGGGGACCTACGGAGCGGTTGTATATTTAGGAGAGAGAGTTTCTAGACAACACTCTTCTGATGTTTTCGTCGTTCCCGCTCCTCCACCACGTCATATGTTCGACGAGAGACAGTTGTCGAGCATGGCCGAGGGATCTGGTTCCCTCTGGCGGTCCCATGTGTTCCTTGGGCGGTGTTACGCTGAGGAGCTACTACCTTTATTAGCTTCATCCCCTATACTAGCTGAGGATGTGAGGGTAAGATTCTTAGCTTTTTATTTTTTGCTAAGTAGCCCCCAAGTAATACCTTACTGATTTCTTTCTGTTTTATCAGGATGGTCCCACTGAGTTTGTGCCGCCCCGTATGTCCATTCACTACCAGGGGATATACGGGCCGATCGAGGAGATGATTTCTTCGGCTCCTGAGGGCGAGCGCTTCGTGGAGCGGTCGATTCCTCGCCACCAGACCAGTGTAAGCCTAGTTTTAATTCAGAATTTTGTATTCATTCATCATGTATTTTCACTGACTTATTTTTCCGACAGTTCTCACGCGAGGTGGTTTCGGCTATGGCACGATGCATAGATGCCTTCTGGAGCCAGCTCGTCCGGATGAGGAACGCGGCTACCTATCGTCGGGACGACGTTATCCAAGAGGTAACCTTTCTTCACTTATTATTTCTGCATTATGGCTTCAGTTTTACTTTGTTTCTGATTTAATTCTTTTTTGCAGGGTCAGCCGATCGCTTCTCACACCCGTACGAGACCTGAGGGGCGGAGAGATCCGGCGAGGTCTAGCTCGAGACGTCGTCGTACTTCGTCAGGAGGTAGAGGTGGTCGTTCCGAGGCTGCTCGAGCCGACGTTGCTGAGGGCTCAGGATCTTCTTCTGAGGGTGCTCCTGCTGCACCGGTAGGAGAGGCTACCTCAGCTTTCAGAGGTGGTGGGATGTACGAGGTTGGCTCGTCATCGCAGCAGCCTCCGCGGGCTCAGCCTCAGGTTGATCTTGGCTGGAGCGGTCCTGTCTTGAGTCTCCCTCCTCCTACGGAGACTGGAGCTGGTGCTGAGGCTGGAGCCGGTGGAGAGGTGACTCCTCGGATGGCGCAGTTTTGTGGCATGATGGGCCTACGTCCTCCGGCGCCGTAGTCTGTTCCTGTATATGTATTTTATTTTAACTTTTTTATAGAAATTTTGCCTTTGACTCATTATTTAGACACATTTGTATTTTTATGTTATCATAAATTCATTTGATTGTTTATTATTATATTAGTGTATGTTAGTGTGTGCAAGCGAAGTGTGATATCAATTTTTTTGCGCAAAAATTCCGTCATTTTTATTATTGATGGAGGATATTATCCAACTCTCTCCCCCAAAAAGAAAAAATAAAAAGGAAAAAAGAAAACGAAAAGAAGCTGGTTTTTTGAAAATTAATATAAAATCCAAAAAAAGGAAAAGATATAAATTAAAAATAATTGCGATATTTAATTAATTAAGGAAAAAGGTAGAAAAGATATTTAGAAAAAATTAAACGGGGCCATAAAGTCATTAACCGACTCAAGTTTAATATCAAAACGCAAATTGAGCACGCGCGGCTGCCCTGTTGACTTGGCGCCAGCTGGCGCCAGACTGTGGCGCGTGGCGCCAGGCGCTACACTTAGCGTGTGGCGCCAAGCACTGGAGGGTGGCGCCAATGTCGAGGATTTGACGCCAATTGACGCTGAATCTGTATTTCATTCAGATTAAAATTCTTCGCAATTTGTACATAAATAGCCCCCTGCTCAGCCGATTCTTCCCATAATTCCAGTGAAAAAAATATTCTCCTCTTTAGAAAAAATATAATAATCATGTCTTAGCCACTAAAACCTTCACCCAATACACTCATGAATGGTGTCGATCTCTTAATGTTAGAGAAAGAAAAGAATTAGATTTATTTCACTTGGGGGGAATTTATCAAAGGGGTAGATTTAGACATAGACTTCATACATACTGCTTTAGAATTTCGGAATATCGATACACATTGTTTCAGAATAGGGTATGATGAAATTAGCCCTTTGCCAGAGGAATTTGGTGCTATCTTAGGCTTCCCTGCAATAGACCTGGTAGTAATCCCTAGAGTAGATGCATATTACTATAAGGATTTTGAGCGCTTCTTTAATTTAAAGGATAGAGATTTATCAAAAATAGTAGATGGCAATATAGTTAACTTGAAAGAATTTGCACGCTATTATTTTGGTAAGCCTCTCTCTGAATCTTTTCACATATATAGAAGAAGGGCGTTCTTATTTTGCATGCTCAATCAATTTCTTCTTAGTAGTGGTAAAAATAACGAGGGTCAATCAATTATAACCACTGTACTAGAACAAATTGAATCAGGGAGAAATCCAATGCCATTGATAGTTGGAGAGACTATGATTAGTCTAGATGAATTGAAAAGGGACCCAAAAGCGCCTCTTCGCGGCTCCCCAATTTTATTACAGGTAGAAAAATAATATTTTTAATTATAGAAATCAAAAAATATATTTTTGTATTGTAATAATAATTTATTTGCATTGCAATTTTTTACAGATGTGGCTAATGGAGAGGCTAGGATTAATTAGCCCTCTGGACGACATTGAAAAATATACTCCCAGTTGCTTTGTGAGGAGGAAGAAGCGTATCCCCAAAATTGGGCGCCATGGGTGGAGAAAAGTCTTTGAAACACGTGATTTTGCTATCAAGTGGGTCATCCCATGGTGTAAAATAGAAAGGATGGTTGGTGTTAACAAGCAACCTTTCTGCCGTCTCCCAAGCTTGTCTCGTGTAACATATTATTATCCCTGCAGGGTAAAAAGACAATACGGCTTGCTTCAAAATATTCCTTCCGGGGATCTTCGTCCTCCCTATGAGTACCCCGTATCTCAAGAAGTAGATAGATTCGACACTTACTGGAGCGCTAGACCTTTATGGGAAGTGATTACCCAAAAGGTTCCCCCTTCTTTACCCAATGATGTAAAGAAGTGGTTGCTGAAGAAATCTTCAATTGATCAGGGTAGAACCGATGTGAAGAATCGTCTAGGTGACAGGGTGACACCTGCCAAAGAACGCTTAGGTGCAAGAATTGAATTCAAAACACCTACAATGCCTAGAGACAAAGGGAAAAGGAAAGCTAACACCACAGACAAAAAGGCTTGGGTGGAAAAGAAGCATGGGGTGCTAGCTGAAGGGGAAACAATCTATTCCAAAATTGAATGTAGGTCCTCTAAAGGATGCCTACTAGCTAAAGTAATGGATGAAGAGGAGGAAACAGAATAGAATTGGAAAAGAGCAAAAAAGGAAAAGAAAGATTAAAAACATTGCTTAGCTTTAGATTTATTAGATTGTTAATTTTTATTTAAAGTTAATTTATTTCAGCCTTATTTAAATTCCATTAACAATGTAATTTTATTTTATTAATGAAATTTCAGCTTTCAATTAAATTGTTACTTTAAATTTATTTTATTAAAGCAATGAAAATCGAAAAAAAATTAATTTTCCAGAAATTCTTCGAGTACGGAAGTCGAAAATTTTCCGAAAAAACACCGAAATTCGCCCAGATTTTACTGCTGAATTGGCGCCAGTAATTGTAGTTTGGCGCCAGCTATTGAGGTCTGGCGCCAGGCGCCAGTACCATCGGCTGGCGCTAATGGCTTATGGCTGGCGCCAGACTCTGTTCTGCGACGCCAATAGCTTGCCGACTTTTGTTGACTTTTAGTTGATTCTGGAACGCGGAGATGTCAAAAAAATAAAGTGGCCGCACCCGTAAAGGGTTGCCTACGTATCCTTTCCTAAGGAATCAGGCCGAACGTAGCTCTCTTGAGTATCCTACTCAAGTAATTATGGGTAGTATTTTTTAAGTTGGTCAAGATTGGTCATGTTTGAGAATTCATTGCCATCCATATCAGTTAATTTTGCTGCACCACCTGACAGGATTGTTTTGACAATAATGTAGGGGCCAGACCAATTAGGTCTAAACTTTCCCCTTGGATCTAAAACATTTTTCCTTAGTGCTTTTAATACCAAATCTCCTACTTTAATATTTCTTGTCTTGACCTTCTTATTAAAATGTCTAGCCATACGAGTTTGATAGCACTGAGTATGATGTAGAGCTTCTAATCGTTTTTCGTCGAGTAGGATCAATTCTTCATATCGTGCCCTAGTCCATTCAACTTCATCAAGTTTACTCTCTAGCGCAATGCGTAGAGATGGTATTTCTAATTCGACAGGTTGTACGGCATCCATTCCATATACCAAAGAGAATAGGTTGTACCGTATTCGAGCATCTTCTTACTTAGGTAATAGATTGCATTCTCTTTGTTTTCTACCTCTTGTGCTAGCATGGCTCCCATTGTCTCTTTGGTAACCTTCAAATATAACCTAAGAGGTATTCCGGGAAGTGCTGGCGCTAATACGGGAGGATTTGCGAGATAGGCTTTGATCCTATCAAAGGCTTTTTGACACTCATCATCCCATATTACTGGTACATTCTTCTTGAGCTTTTTGAAGATTGGTTCACATATCGTCGTCAGTTTTGATATGAACCTACTTATGTATTGCAACCGGCCAATAAATCCTCGAATCTGTTTCTCAGTCTTTGGCGGTGGCATCGACATGATTGCTTTAATCTTGGTTGGATCTATCTCTATTCCTCTAGAGCTTATGACATATCCCAAGAGTTTGCCTGAGGTGACTCCAAAAGCACATTTTGATGGATTCAACCTCATATTGTATTTTTTCTTAGCCTTTCGAAAAATTTCCTTAAGGCTACTTGATGGCCTGGGCGGTCCTTTGATTTCACAATCATGTCGTCGACATATACTTCAACTTCTTTGTGCATCATGTCATGGAGTAAGGCAGTTGCTGCACGTTGGTAAGAAGCACCTGCGTTTTTCAACCCAAATGGCATTACCGTGTAACAGTAAGTGCCCCACGGTGTGATAAAGGTCGTTTTCTCCATGTCTTCTTCTTCCATGAGAATCTGATTGTACCCTGCATATCCGTCCATGAATGAGAGAAGCGCGTGATTTGCCGTGTTGTCTACCAGAATATCGATGTGTGGCAAAGGGAAGTCGTCCTTTGGACTTGCCTTATTTAGATCTCGATAGTCGACACACATCCTTACCCTTCCGTCTTTCTTTGGAACCGGGACGACGTTGGCGACCCATTCGAGGTATTTGGATACTTTGATGAAACCTGCAGTTATTTGTTTTTGAACTTGTTCTTTTATTTTAAGTGCTACGTCGGGTTTCATTCGACGCAACTTTTGTTTTACAGGTTTCATTCCTGGGATTAATGGTATAGTGTGTTGAGCTATTTCTCTGTTAATGCCTGGCATATCTTCATATGACCAAGCAAATACATCGATAAATTCTTTAAGTAAGTTAATTAAATCGGTTCTTTCTTGTTTATTCAACGTTAGTCCGATTTTAACTTCTCTTTTATGAGTCGAATCATTCGAGATGTCGACTGTTTCAGTCTCTTCAATTACTGGTGTTTTCTTTTCAAGTGTTTCCATTGCTTTAATAATTTCTTTATCTTTTTCATCGTTAGCTAAGCAATGCTTGTCATCTTGGGTTAGGGAAGAACACGAGAAGTAAGGAGAACGAGAAATATTATTATACTCTGAGATCATTACATCAAAGAGTGATATGTCCTCAGGGACTGGATCACTAACTATCCTAGGAGAAGAAATAGGTAGGGGAGGCATTATTGCTAAAGACTTAGAAGATTCTAAAGGGAAAGACTCTGACTCAGACTCTGACTCCGACGACTCTTCGAACATCGGCCCTTGCCCTGTCGTGATTGATATCTTCCTTCCACTCGGAGTAGTCACCTTGATAGTCTTGCGCCACCCTTGCAATGATCCTTCGGCTGGAGTAATTAGCTTCGAGGGGTCGAATTTTTCGCTTTGTAGGACCGTTTAAATGAGTGAGGAGTTATCTTCCTCATAAGCTGGCTCATTCTTTTCTCACACAAACAGTAATCCCATGACGTTAAAGTCAAAGCATGGAGGTGCTTTCTCCTTATGGACGGGAGTTGGGATTTCGTCAGTGAAGTAGCAATCCAAGAAAATCTCGAATCCTGGTTGTCGTATGCCATTTAAAACAAATGGCTCAGGAAATTCATAGCATGGATAGTCCTCTCCTTCTTTTATAAACTGACCATTAAGCGTAAGAGGGTACTGATCCATTGGAATTGCTTTCTTTTGAATGCGAGCGTCCCTACGTGCTTTCAACTTGTCCTGGGCTCGCTTGAGATCTTTCCGAGTCGGTTCAAAACCAAGTCCGAAAGTATCTAGTTTAGGGAGGCCAGGTGACTCCACCGATTTTGCTATCCCCTTTTTCTTTCCTAAGGTCATCCCAGGGAAGTGTCCTTGTTTCTTCAGCATGGTGTTGATAATCATGTTGGAATGGGGGTCGTGGCAAAGAGATGTCCTTTCATCCTCTTGGATTAAGGAGACTTCTTCGTTAAATCCCCATAGGTCTTCATCATCTTCATCGTGCTCCACATTGATGATTGGATTTTCTATTGATTTGATTCTCATCGGCGAAGCGTCAATAGTGATTGGAATTCCTCCAACTATGGCTTTCACTTGTTGGTGGAGAGATGAAGGGACGACCTTTAGATCATGGAGCCAAGGGCGTCCTAACAACAGATTGAATGAGGCTTTGATGTCTACCACTTGAAAAGTAGTAGCATGTTCTATTGCTCCTGCCGTCACATTTAGGGTTATCTTGCCAAGAGCTTGACGTCGAGTATTATCGTAAGCTCTTATTCCTTGTGTGGACGGAGTTAAATCCTCATCCCTTATGCCGAGCATCCTCGCGGTCCTAAGTGGACACACATTGATAGCTGATCCATTGTCTACAAGAGTCATGGGAACATTCATCCTTTTGCAGACTACCGTGAGGTTTAACGCCTTGTAGTGTTTGTCACCTTCTGAGGGTAAATCTTTATCAGAGAAGGTGATTAGATTAATCGGACTAGGGAGGTCACTCGTGAGGAAGTTAGCTAGTCCCTCAGGAGTGGTGTCAGAATCTATCCCGATTTTATCCAAGGCGTTCATCACAGCCAACCTATGTTCTCGAGATGTTGCCAGGAGCTTCCATACATTCATCTCAACTTTTGTCTTCTTAAACTGTTTAACGATGTCATTGTCTTCGATGATAGGTATGGGAACTTGTTGTACAGTAGGCATAGGTTGTGTTGATACGGGAGGTTGCATTCTCCCGGATCTTGTGAGGACGTCTATTGATGAATCTTCTTCAGCCCAAATGTCGTTTGTGGTGTATGATACAGAAGGTGAAGGTCCTACTATGTCTTTTAGGTAGACATCTTCTTCATCACTGTCCCATACTCCATTAACAGTTATGTCCTCTTCTAGTTGAACTTGGATTAATTCCTTTTCATCAATCATTTTCTACACCAAATCCTTGAATTTGAAACAGTTTTCTAGGGTGTGCCCCCCTGACTGATGGTACTGACAGTAATATCTATCTGTCCTTTTTAATGATTCAAATGGTCTCGGTTCAAGAGGTTTGACCTTGCCACTCTCGGAGAGCATTTCGAACATTTGTGCATATGGGATCCCAATTGGAGTGTAAACTCTATTGCTCTTCTTGGGTTTTTCGGTGACTTGTAAGGGAAAATACTTTTCCTCGTAAGTCGTTTTCACTGGTGTGAATTCTCTTTTAGGTCCTTCCTTTGGACATGGAAGTTCATCATATTTCTTGTGAAGTTCGTTCACAATTTTGAGAGTTTCACGTAATAGTTGCGATGTCTCCCTCATAAACAGTGTGAGAAATTGTATGTCTTCCTTATTTTCTGGTTCTGGAAGGTTATCTCTGACATCGAAAAAGATCTCTTCTCTTCCTTCTTCGACATTGGTTGCTTTGACAGGCTTAATGAGATATGAGGGGTCAACTTCGCTTTCTTCATCGGAGATAGCCAAAGTATGAGCTAGAGGTGCATTGTCAATACTTGGCTTCTTACTGGCAGGGGGCAACGGAAGCTTGTTACTGTCAATTAGGTCTTGGATAGCTTCCTTAAGCTTCCAACAGCTTTCAGTAGAATGGCCCCTTCCTTGGTGATATTTGCAATGTGCGTTGGGGTTCCAGTTAGCCGACCTCTTCTCAACTGGTGGATCTCCGAATGGTCCAATGGGAGTTATAAGACCTTTTGCATTTAATCGATCAAATGCGGTGTCATAACTCATGCCAATAGGAGTGAAGTTCCTCCTAAATGGTTTCCTTTGTCCTTGGTTATTCATGGCGAGGACTTCTCCTAGATTAAAGGTGCTAACATTATTTGAGTGGGCGGTTTTGGAAGAAGAAGGATTGTCGTTCTTCTTTCCTTTCCAGCCACTGTTGGAGCTATTGTTGGTAGCTTTAGATTTAACCAAGTCATCTTCAATATTGATCCCAATATCATAAACAGCCTTAAAGGTATGAAGGTTATTTTGATATTTAAGATGTTTGGAATATTTGTCTTGGAGATTTTTAATGAACAGTCTCACGGACTCTTTCTCACTTGGTACCTCGATCATTTTAGCTGAGGTTTCTCTCCACTTGTTAAAGAAAGAGGTGAAGCCTTCATTCTCTCTCTGTTTGAGGATTTCAAGTTCTCTATGATCAGTTTCGACTTGAATGTTGCATTTGTACCTATCAACGAAAGCGTTTGCTATGGATTCCCAGGTAGATTTCTTTTCTTTTTCAAGAGAAAAGAACCATTGTTGGCAAACGGTCTTGAGAGATAGTGAGAACAGAGAAGGGAAGACTTTCTTATCAATACCCTTGATACTCATTATTGTTTCAAACGCTCTTAAATGGAAGTAAGGGTTGTCAATTGCCCTAAATTTTGGGATGTCGTTGGCGCTGAACTTCTGCGGAAGAAGATCTTTATCCACCGAGACTCCTTGGGATGTGAGTTCTTGAAACTTGTAGTCGCTGGACAACTTGCTTAGGCTCTCTTGCATGAGGTCCATTTGTTGTTGTTTCACGGGATCATCGATCTTAAGTGCGAGAAACTTCAGTGTCTCAGTTACAGTAGCCAGTTGGTTCTTGAGATCATTGACTTCTTCTTGAGTTGCCATTATGACTCTTGCTTTCCTCTTGCGGGCTATAGGTTTTTCGAAAAGTTGTACTTGTACGAAAAGGTTATCTTTGATTATTCGTCCTTCCTTTCTTGACCACGCGCTGTAAATTAAGCCAATTTGCGTTTTAATTACTTGACTCGAATCAACTTGACTTTATGGTTTTTTTTTTTTAAAAAAAATATGCATATTTTTAGGGAACTAAGTATTATTATTTATTGGAGGATTAATATCCGACTTACCCCCCTAAAAAACAATGACGAAAAAAAGCGTGCACACAAGACTCTCTTAATCATGGTCAAAACATGTGTATTGGTGTGTGCATTGAGTGTAAGTGACATGTGTGGAATCTTGTGTAAGACCATGGGACTTAGTGCCTAAACTCGGACATTGATTCAATTAAGCATTATTGTCAGCAAAATTAACCGAATTAAACAGAAAACTAATTAATTAGACATTAGGTGATGACTCGACAAATAATCCGAACTGTCGGCCAAGCGACAGGACTGGCGTCACACTATGGTGGTTGGCGCCAGACAATTTAGTTAATGTCTGGCGCTACACACTGTAATGTGGCGCTACAGCTCAGACTTTGGCGCCCATATTGGAGCTTCGGTCTGGGACTGTTTTCGGTATTATTAGTCAACTGGGGTATGCCTAAAGTCGTACTAGGTCAATTCCAATTAAAAAAAAACTTTATTGACTCAAATTAATTAATTAAGTAATTAATTAGGCAAAGTTCTTTAAGTCATTAATTTTAGTCTCAACACAAATCAACAATCGGTTAGGAGAAACATAGAACATATATACACAACAAATAATGCACAATTAGTCAAGTAGGCACAATATGATGCAATGAGTTCGCAACCTAACCATGGCTCTAGTTCTCTAAAGTTCGGGATATGGTTTAGTCAATAGAGGGTCCATGGTTAATTGTCCGGATGCACCGCGCAGAAGCCTAACCGTGAAGGGTTGGCGCGAGTGGATGGGACACCGCGAGTTTTAGAAAAAAACTCGCTTCCATGATTTGGTGAATTCAACATCTCGGATGTACCCTTTGTTGCCAAGAGCGTTCAATCGGGTAGATGGATCATGAATTCCCAGAGGGTTATGTCCATATGTAGAACACATATGGGTTTCAGAAAAGTGAGAAAAAATTCAATCAGGAAGCAGGATCGAGCAAACAATACGAAAAACCGGTCAAAATTAGAACGCATATTTCTGGCTCGGTATTGGGGGAAATTGGCGCCAGCAAACAGAGACTGGCGCCAACTTTTAACTGTAGCGCCTGGCGCCAATACTGGCGTCTGGCGCTACGGCTAAAAGTTTGGCGCCAAGCTCTAGTCCCTGACGCTACTTCCCACATGCTCAGCAGCTTTCTGTGCTCGATAAAATCTTCCAGTTTCGCGTGGTGTTATTTCAGTCCTAGTTGTGAAAGACATTTCTCAAATTTCCTACGTGTAAAATCCTATGTTTTTGACTCATTACGGATGGTCTTTCCAATGAGAACCTTTTTATGCATATGACAATAATGTTAATAAAAATTACGCACATGAAATACTTAGAACTTTTCGAGTCTCATCCACTCATTCTAAATCATTGCCGAAACAAATTCAGGAATTAAAATTGAAATCCTCCCAAGTGGAGTCGCCAAAAACTGTAGGGAATAATTTCAAGCCTTTAAAATCCCACTGCTTGAACCCCACTGTGATCATACACTAAAGTACGGTGGCGTCCAAAAGGGAAGAAGATAGAGCAAAAGAGTCGCCAACAAGTTTTTAAGGAACTTGTAAACCGTTCACGAGGTGAAGGTTACACCCCTTAAAGATCCAAGAGATCGTCAACTCCATAAGGTCATGAACCAAATAAGGGTTCGGGGATGATGGTACAAGTCCAACCTAAAAGAGATTGAACCTGCCCTAATAATAGGCCTCTACTTTATTCTGCTCGTATTCATGTGCGCTTTCTGACTAACATGCAATCAATAGGATTAACCCTAAACCTGTTTAATCTATGTTGGTTGAATTTAATGCACACATAAACTATTATTGGCGATCACTTGAATTTATAATCATAATTAACCCTAAATAAGATTATTAATTATCTTATTAAGCGTGATTACAAATACAAATTCCCTTTAAGCATGCAATAAAAAGGTGATCAAGCAATAACAATATAAAATAATATGTATCAAGCAACATAATAAATAATCAACATCATTAATAATAATAATAATAATAATGATCATGATCATGATCATTTTAAAGCATAGCAAGATCCTAGGCATGATACTAACAAGATTAATAACAAACCCTAGCATGTCACTAAACAATAAAAATCAAATCTTTAGCCCTAACATGATACTAACATGAACAAATATTAGGGAGAATATAGGAAGCATCGTACTTTTAATCATACTTGATATTAAAGTTACCCTAGACATGATACTAGAAATTTATTGTTGTCACCCTAAACATCAAATTAAGGAAAACATCCTAACATGATACTAGGAATCAAAATAACAATCTAAGCATGATTTCTACATCATAATATCAATTAAACCATTAAAGTACTTACTTGGATGCCTCGTAACTCTTTCTAATAACAAAATACACACGTTAGTAACTTCAAGGAAAAATAATAATCAAACAATCAAATTAAATAATTGAAAGAGAGATTTGGGACCAAACCCTCAGAAATTAAAACCTTTCACGTCTAGGGCGAAAGCAACTTCGAATATGGCTAGGTGTATCTAGATCTTGTGAATGCGGAATTTTGTATAAAAAAGCGAGAAAGAATTGAAGAAAGAAAAGAATGCTAAAGAATTAATGTTTGTTGAGAATTGATGAACGAGAGATGATGATGATCAATGAATTGTAGAGGAATGAAGAGAATTAGTTAATTGATGAATTGGTGAATGAAAACTTGCGAATGAAGAGAGTTAGTGAATGAAAACGGAGTTTTTGACACGATATTTATAGAGAAAACCGGCCAAAAAAGATAATTTAACAAAACAGAGTCTCTGAAGATCGCAAAACAGGATTGGCGCCAGCCCTGGCTAGCTGGCGCCAAGCACCAGTGGCTAGTGCCAGGCGCCAATGGCTAGCGCCTGGCGCCAATCCTGGTTCCAGGTGCCAAGGCCTGGGGTTGGACGCCAAACTTGATTTCAACGCGTTTTCGAAAATCTGATAAATTTCCCGTACTGGAAGATAAAATAATATAATTTCTTCGAAAATGATATTTGATCTTGATTAAAACTCTGAAAAGTCCTAATTGAATTAGGAATGAAAAGAACCTTCTAGAATATTCTAGAAGACTAAAACCATTCCTAATTCCATTAGGAATGATAAATCATATTAGGCCCTCCCCTAGATCATTGGGCCGTACATAAAGCTCAAACCGGGCCCAGTTTGGTAAATTGGCCATAACTTCCTCAATATTCATCGGAATTGGGCTTGTAATATATCCTTGGAAAGGTCTTTGCAAGCCCCATCCAACTACACCACTATTAGACCCATATCATGGACCAACCAAACTGGATTGGCTGTTTTCTTAAAATAAAGTTTTCAAAATCAGGGAGAAGAGAAAAGAAATAAAACTTTCCGCTACACTAGACCTTTCCACACTTTCGTTTCATTCGATTATGATTCAACGTGAAAGGCACTCATCACCGGGTTTGGTTTTGGGGAGACACAAATGGGTGTCTACAGTATGATAGGACGCCAGATTATGGAAACTACATAATTTGACTATCTCTAAATCAATACTCAATTTGATGGTTTTTCAAACATGAATGGAGTAACAACAGCAAAATCGGGGCTCAAGAATGAGAAGAATTGGAAGAATTACAGCTTGACCCTTCTCCCATTGGAAAATTACAGGTACGATTGTCAAATTTCTTCTCTTTTTCTCTAATTTCCTGATAATTATCGGGGTTTTCTTAATTTCCTTAATTAACCGGGGTTTTCTTAATTTTCCATCAAATTTCTGTTAGTATTGGTATGAATGTATGATAGGTACAAATGTTTTGGGTTTTGTCAATTTCTCATTACTATATGTTTAATTATTTTGTCAATTTCGATTCTGTTTAGCCTAATTAATCTGCTTTTTTTTCTTTCTTTCTATTTGATATATAATTGAAGCTATAATTACATTATATGTTGTCTGTATGTAAGCATCATTTGAAGAACTCCCTGTCAATAAGAAAAAGGTCGAGAAAAAAAGATTAATTAGGTATGTTTACTACATGTTTAATAATATCTTGTTTAATATATGAGTCAATGATTAATGTTTTTTTGCTTCCTATAATGAGTGCTTAATAATAGATCCCTGCTTCTATATGTTTCAGTGTTTTTTTTTTTTTTTTTTTTTTTTTAAAAAAAAAAAAAAAAAACTTTTAGTTTTAGGCTTTTGATTTTCGCTGCTTTAAATTACCTTGATGTTATTTAAGTAATATTGTTGATTTTATACTGTTAGAATCTTTTAAAGTCTTTTGTAGTGATGATGTTAATTCAACAGTCAAGGAGACTGTCAGTTTTAAATTATTGAGTAATGAGTGCGCTAAAGAGTGGTAGTTGGTAACTAAACGCTGGAGAATTTTCAATAATTGATTGGCGAAAGTTAATAGCCTTTGTATGGCAAAATTAATTAGAAGACCTGGCTCCGCTCATTTTGTAGTGAGTGAAGGAGTTATGTCTTCGTCGTGTGCAATTACTAGATAGATAAATGGATCAAATTATGGAGATAATTAAGTTCGTACATTTGGGTCGTCGTTTTGCCATAGCTAGAGGTACTAACGATCTTTGGACTAGAAAAATAGGCCAAAGCCCAATTGGACGGATCCTATAAGGTCACACAAAGGGGCTAGATCGAGCATTAGAGGACGAGGCCCATCATGGGCCTCATCACTCTAGGTGGCCGGCCATGTAGAGGATTAAAAGATGTTTTGGGTTTCGTGCCCTAGTCTAATTATAATGAGATTATAAATAGACTAGGTACCTAGGTTTGCAAGTAGAGTAAGCAATTAACTGATCAGTGTGATCAAACCCTAATTAGCAAACACGAAACCCAACCCCTCTCATAGTCCTCTCTCTCACGGTTCTCTCCTCCTCCTCGGCGCACGGTGGTGTCTCGTGGTGGTGGTGGTTCGTGCGGTGGTCGGTTGTCCATAAAGGTGAGGATCGCGGTTTTCCTCAATCACTCGACCAATCTAGTATTGGTGGACGGCTCGTTCGAATCTCGTGGACTAAGTAGAAGAGCAACGCTTGGGGCTCTATTCTCTCCCTAATTTGCCTGTCGAATAGCTTCGTGGAATTCACGCGTCAAAGGTATGATTATGTGTCTTGCGTGTTATGCATGTGATTTTGGGATTAGTACTTGATTGAATATGATTCATATTATTTTCGCTGCGTAGTACCTATAAAATCCTACAGTGGTATCAGTTAGCCTCTTGCATGAACGCGCTAGATCATAATAATACGATTATTTGATGTTCATGTTAATTTTATAATCAATTAAGAGGGAGAAATTAATTTAATTATGGTTCAATTATTATATTTTAATGTGATTAAACTTTTGGAATCGATTAAATGTGATTTAATTATGCTCAAATAGCCATGAAGATGACCGAATTTTAGCCCTAAATTGTTCAAAATTTTCGAACCCCCTAACCCTAAATTTTGAATTTTTTGAAAATCCTAGCCCTAAAATATGATTTTTGTGCTTGATTTTGATTTAATTCGATTTTATGTTTCATAATTTTAATCGGATTGATTTATGCATAAAAGAGTTTTGTGTATGATCATCAATTTAATTTTAAAAGTTAGAATTAAATTAAGATTAATTTTATGATAAACCCTAATTTTAAAGTTGAATCTGATTTAATTTTAATCTTATGGACTGATTTAATTTAATTATGATAAGTGTTATTTTAATTAAATTAAAACACACAAAAAAAAAATTTAGAGGCGGCAGCCACGGTGGCTGCCGCCGCCGCTGGTCCAAGAGGGAGGGAAGGGGAGGGCGGAGGTCTGGGTGGCTGTGGGCCACGCTGCTGCCCTTGCGGCAGTGGCTGTCGTCAAGGCAGCCAGCCACCGTGGCTAGCTTCGGCTAGCCAACCACGGTGGCCGGCGGTGGTGGCTTGCGGTTTTTAAAAAAAAAATCTATTTTGAAAAATTATTTCAAGATAATCATGAATTATTTTAGGATAAAATCAATTTTATTTTGGATAAGTTAAAATATTTTGAAAATATGATCTTTTATTTTTAAAAGATAAAATTTATTTTATTTGGATAAAATATTTTATTTTAGGATAAAATCAAATATTCAAAAGTTGTTTTATTTGATATTATCCATATTTAAAGTTTTTAAATTGGTAATTATCTAAATAAAATGGTTAATTTTGGATAAGATTGACTAGAATATTTTGAGCATATTCCAAAAGGATAATAATTGATTTAAATAATGTGATTATCCCATAATTAGATTAGGCTATAATTGATTTAAAATTATTTGATTGGCTAGTAATTAGGATAGAATCTCCTAAATTTGTTAGGATAATCATGGAAGATTAAATATGATTTATCTTTCTAGATTAAAATATGATTTGATTTTATCTCATGACTAAATTAAATATATGATATTTTATAAACAATCATGAATAATATATGATATTATCTAATTATGATTAAAATATGAGATATTTTAGGAAATGCGTTGACTTTATTATGAACATTCGATGTTGTAGTTTAGACAAGCATGTTGAGTGATTTATTATATGGCACTTTTATAATATATGATATTATGTTTCTATATATAGACTAGTATGGCCCATAGATTCTTAAATACAATCTACGCATCGTGAAGTATTTTTGTAATCTAAAATACGGTCTGCATACCGTTAAGTATTTTTGTAACTTTTATTTAAAGTAAATAGAATAGTTATTTAAATAGTGTTAGTCCAAAGAAGCCCATGAAGTGAAGCCCAAAGGAGCAAGGTGGATGGAGATCCATGACGATTCAAGTGTGAGCATTTTCATTTCTAGTTTTCTTAGGACTAAGGGGCCATACTATGTCATGCTTTATTTTATTGCATTAGTAGATTATGCATGTTAGATTTTATTTATGTTGATTGATGATGCGCTAGAGTTCTCTAAATAATCACAACATAATAAATCTAGGTCCCAGTAATATTGAGATTGTTTTTCCAATTAAAAACCCGATGAAACCTTTGATATTTATGATGGGTCATGCCAAAGCTGGGTGTCATATTATATCTTAGGGGAGTGGGGGTAAAACAAATTTTACACTTTTAATTGGTTATGCTCAACAAGGTTACCTAAAGAGTTTAGAACCTTTGAAGCAAAGGGAAATAATTAAACATGTGATGATTAATTATTCAACCAAGAGTTACAAGAGTTGTAATCAGTAAAGAGTTTACTCACCTTGAAAATGTAATGGTTGATGGTAGGGCCAAAGTCCGGTCAATTATTGCACGAATAAAGGATCTTGGAATCACTTAAATTCAATTGGGACCATTTAATTATTGAATAAAGTGTTTTAAAGTTACCAAATGAATGCGTTTATGGTACTTTAATTTTATTTAAACATAATTATTAAACTTTGCTCTTATTTTGACTTAGATGGGTAGCCGTAATCACAATGACAACAACGTTTACAACCTTCGACCATTCCTTGAGAAGGATAGGTTGACAGGGGATAACTTTTCCAACTGGGAAAGAATGCTAAGGCTTGTTATGAAATCTGAAGGTAGAGAGGATGTCATTGACACCCCATTGCCAGGACCTCTGCCAGAAAATCCAACTGCGGCAGAGATCAAGAAGCACAAGGAAGCTCATGACAGAGCTATACCTATCACTTGCTTAATGATTGCTACCATGGAGCCTAGTCTTCAAAAGCGTTTTGAGGACCAGGAAACCTACTCAATCATGCAAGAACTCAAAGCTTTGTTTAAGAAACAAGCTAGAGTTGAAAGGTATGAGCTCCATCGTGAGATTCTGGATTGTAGGATGGAGAAGGGTGCCACAGTTCATGATCATGTTTTCAAAATGATCGGCCTAATTCAAAGTATGGAGAAACTGGGGCACCCATATAGTGATGATTTGGCAACAGACATCATTCTCCATTCACTACCATAAAGTTTCAACCAGTTTATCATGAATTTTAACATGACTGCCACTGCAAAGACTATGAATCAATTGCATGCAATGCTGGTTAGTGCTGAGAAACAAATCCCTAAGGAACCTAAGAAGGAGGTTCTTATGATTCAAAAGGGAAAGGGGTTCAAGAAGATGGGGCAAAAGGATAGTTCTAAGAGCAAGGGCAAGCAAGTTGCCAAGGCTCCTTAAAAGCCTAAGACGACTCCAAAGAGCAAGGCTGCAAGTGAAAGTGAATGTTTTTACTGCAAGAAGAAGGAACATTGGAAGCGTAATTGCCAGAAATACCACGTCTTCCTCAAGAATAATGGAGCAATTATGTTATAAACATTTTCACTTAGGTATGAGATACCAAGTTGCAGTGCTTAACATAGTGATGTTGCGTAGGAACTGCAAACAAGTGAAGCTAGCATGGAAATGGAGCTTGAAGGTGCACTAGAAGTGTTTGAGTGACCAGAGATAGCTTCATAGTTTTAAATTTTGATTAGTTTATCATGATTTTAGAACAATTTCCAATTTTGATGAGACAATATTTCGGTTTTCTTATTTTGAATATTGAATTTGGTTTACTTGGCTTGGACAAGTGTTGATCCATGACCAAGGTAATAAATTGTTTTTCATTTTTCTAGATATGAGTTAATTTTGTTTTATGACATTGATATAAGTAGATCACAAAAGTAAATTTAGATGATTCAAAATACACTTACTTATAACAAGTAAGGCTAGGTCACATTAACCATTTGCACATCCAAAGTTATGGATGGACTCTTATTCTTATATGATTATGAATCACTTGATAATTAGAATTCATCCTTGATAAGTTAGGATGACCAAGTTGCCTTTTAGTAGAAAGGGTAAAAGAAGCTAAAATGACCTTATGGAACTTATACATATGATGTGTATGGACCAATAAGTTCAAAATTAGCAAAGAGATTTAACAATTTCATTGCTTTTACTAACGATTTAAGTAAATATATCGATAATTACTTAATGAAGTAAAGCTTGGAAACTTTGAAATGTTCAAAATTCCAAAATGAAATGTAAAATCAGTTTGAGATAAACAATTTAACACCACAATATGATTGTTGTGATAAATATTTAACTCAAAAAGGAATGATCATCTAAAAGGAATTGTTGAATTAATTCACAATCCAGAAACATTACAATTAAAGTGTATGTTTATAAAGAAGGAATCAAACTTTGCTTGCCATTGTTCGATCCAAGATTTAATGATTTACAAATATCGTTTTGAGGATATGCATAGAACAACAACAATTGCGAATATACTAAACAGGAAACTTAACCAAAGCAGTAGAAGAGATGACATAAGAATTATGATTTGGAAATGTTCCAAAAGTTACCTTTTTTTAAACAGGATTAAGGATTATGAAATTAATGTAAAATGTTTACAAAGATGACATAATGCACCCTAAATCAGAAAATAGTTCCTCATGGGTTTTCTCATGGAAACTATCTAAGAGGTGTTATTCCTACAATTGCGTAGAAACAAAGTGTTTGTTGCTCGCGATAGTGACTCTATAGAAAGAATGTCTTCCTAGAAATCCAAGTGGGAGTAAAGTTAGATCTCGATGAGATTCGAGACAAGCAACAAATGGATGTAGATAACACTACATCAGAGACAAATGCGCATGAAATCAGCTAATTTGATAAAACATGTGTCGAAGCAAGCTAATTCAACTAGTGAAACTTCTATCGTCCTATTAGAATGAAAGGCTTCAAAGAGTTGAAGAGAATAATTCTATTGTCACTCATACCTATCGTAGGTTACTTGGGATCAAAACAAACAATTTGTTGAAATTCTGAGAAAAGGTGGATTCTAAAATTTTCTTATTAGAACGGTTAGAATCCATGGCCTACAAGCAAGATTTGGATAAGTGCTAACTCAGGAAATGGCTTAAAGCCATGAAATCCATTATGGAATCCATGTTTTTAAAAATGTGTTAGTCCATAATAGTCTAACAAATAGGGTCAAACCTATTAGTTGGGTAAGTCTATTCGGATTATTCTAGTTATGGAGATCAAAATCACCTTCATGAAATGTTCTTGATGGTGAGTATGTATATGATACATCTTAAGAGTTTGAAATCCAGAAATTCCTAGAAAGTTTTGCGAACTTCAGAAATTCATTTAATGGATTAAAGTAAGCATCAGGGAGTTAGAACATTCGTTTTGATTAGGCAATCAAACAGTTTGATTTCCTTAGTAGAACGAAAAAGGAATCTTGTAGAGACAAGAAGTTTAGTGGGAGTAATTGGTCTTTTAAGTCTAGTATGTAGTTGACATACAGTTCATATGAAATGATATATCAATGCTTGAATAACTCAAGCAGTGGTTAGAAAGATTGTTTCTATATGATAGACTTAGGAGATGTTGAGTACATATTAGGAATAAAGATCCATGAAGGGAATCTAGAAGAATGAGGGAATGAATCGAGAGACTTATGTTGATACGGATCTTGACAAGTTCATGAAACAAGACTCTAAGATAGGATATCTTCCCATGTCTCATGGTATTACACTCAGTAAAACTCAGTGCCTTCAAAATCTAATAGAGTTGAGTTGTATGGATAATGTACCTCATGCTTTTGCAAAAGGGTCCATTACATGTGCCATGAAATGTACAAAGCAAGATGTTGCATATGACTTGTGCATGTGTAGCAGGTTTCAAGCAAATACAGAATAAGCATACGGAGAATTACTAAGAAAAGATCCTTGAGTACTTGAGAAGCACTAAAAGGAATTCTTCTAGCTATTATGTTAAATGGTAGTTTAAGCAAGTTGTCAAAAGGTTACACGAATGCAAGTTTTCCAAACAGGCAAGATGATTCTAGATGGTGATCTAAATGCATATTTGTGTCTGGATGGAAAAGAACAGTGAGCTTGAAGAGTTCAAAGCAGAGCACTGTTGCATACTCAATGTCAAAATATGTGTATTAAAATATAGTAAGATAGTTACAGAGGAAGTTCGGATTAAAATGTCATGTGACTAACAGGTCACCTTTGCCCAAGAACAAAGGAGCCAGAGTCACATCACAAATCCAAACAAAAGGATATGAGATATCACCTCAATTATGAGATCATTGACCAGCGAAAGGTCGTGTTCTGCAAAGTTTTATTATGAGTGAGAAATCACTAAACCCCTTCCATGGACTAAGGTATGAGAGTCATATTAAAGTCTTAGGATTGAAGCAAGTTATGTAATTTAAGTTGTATATGTTTTGAGAAAACATATTACATGAGAAATGCATCAATTTGCAGAATTATGTTTAAAATAGAAATTATTATTTCTCTTATTTAATTATGGTTATGGAATTTAATAAAATGTCCAAAATAATTATGAATTGATGGGCTCATCAAGTTGATGACCTTGTGAATTGAAACCCCACAGGTGAACAAAATTCATATATTATTTAAGGTTTCTAGTTTGAGATCATTATAGTGGACATAAATGATTTCAATAAACAAACTAGCATGTAAGATTGATTGGATAGCGCAGTTTCATGGGTTATAGGGGCATGGTGATGCTCGGTCAATCACTTGGATATGCATGAATGATGCATGATCGAACTATTGACCTACTTTGAAGTTCAAGTATAAAGCTTTCGTATATATTAGTGGATTCCTTTGACATGAGTGGAACATTGATTTCATTCAATGGAAGTTGTGACTGTAGTACACTCAAACATCTAGCCGTAATTGGAGATTATAAAGGGTGTTTCCCGGTTATTTCAGAAGTTGAGTGGGAGTCATGTTGCCACAAGATTGGATAGAGTCTACCTATTAAATTAGGAAATATGTCATGGCCGCTTGAAGAGGGAGAATTCAGAAAATACGTGGCCGCGTTCAAATGCATTACACAGTAATCATTTGGTTTTGTAATTCTAACTCAAATTTCAAGAAACGATTTGTAGATTAATATGATCTCGACATGTGATGCAATCATATTATCAAATCGACACATATATTGACTTAAGGAATTTGAATATTGCACCCTTCACTCAGACAAGTGGGAGATTGAAGGAGCTATGTCTTCGTTGTGTGCAATTACTAGGTATATAAATGGATCAAATTATGGAGATTATTAAGTTCGTACATTTGGGTCGTCGTTTTTCCATAGCTAGAGGTACTAACGATCTTTGGACTAGTAAAATAGGGCAAAGCCTAATTGGACGGATCCTATAAGGTCACACAAAGGGGCTAGATCGAGCATTAGAGGACGAGACCCATCATGGGCCTCATCACTCTAGGTGGCCAGCCATGTAGAGGATTAAAAGATGTTTTGGGCTTCGTGCCCTAGTCTAATTATAATGAGATTATAAATAGACTAGGTGCCTAGGTTTGCAAGTAGAGTAAGCAATTAACTGATCAGTGTGATCAAACCCTAATTAGCAAACACGAAACCCAACCCCTCTCATAGTCCTCTCGCTCACGGTTCTCTCCTCCTCCTCGGCGCACGGTGGTGTCTCGTGGTGGTGGTGGTTCGTGCGGTGATCGGTTGTCCATAAATGTGGTGATCGCGGTTTTCCTCAATCACTCGACCAATCTAGTATTGGTGGACGGCTCGTTCGAATCTCGTGGACTAAGTAGAGGAGCAACGCTTGGGGCTCTATTCTCTCCCTAATTTGCCTGTCGAATAGCTTCGTGGAATTCACGCGTCAAAGGTATGATTATGTGGCTTGTGTGTTATGCATGTAATCTTGGGATTGGTACTTGATTGAATATGATTCATATTATTTCTGCTGCGTAGTACCTATAAACTCCTACAGTGAGTTCTCAGCATTTTAAAAAAATTGTCAATAATTTGAGGATGGTTTAGTGACTGTAGTCTTTTGTGAATTGGAATGAGATTAGTTTGGGAATACATAATCAAATAGGGTTGTACCTTGTGGCTGTTATGGGTGATTCAGTCTTAATATGGAGGTGTGGCTAGTTGAAGTTTGTGAATTCTATAGGAAGGGTTACAGTCACTTTTTAATTGTTGAGTAATGAGTGTCCAGCAGACTGGTAATTGGTAGTGACAGCTTGAGATTTTCATATTTTGTTGATTATTGAGAGTTTATATGGTGCCTTACAAAACTAACTTAAAGCTGCTTATACTGCCTCATAATAATTTTGAACTGAGCAGTATAAGATCCATAAAAAATGAATAAAAAGAAAATGTGCGAGAGTAGAATAGTTTGTTGCGGTCTTGTGACTCAAATTAGAATGAGATTTTATGCTTTGTAAGTGTTGAAATAAGTGACTATGAGAAGATTTGATTGTTTAGACAAAAATATACTAAGGTCAGTGTTTATCATGAGGCTCTTGCCTATGGTAAGGACTGCAGAGGTGCAGAGTGCAGATTAGAAGTCATTAGATGTCCATTTCACAATGTATCACTAAAGTCTCTTTGAAGAAGAAAGTCAAGATACAAGAGCACATTTTAGTTCATTTTAATTAAAAATAAAAAATGTTGATAATTGGCAATCATTTGTTAGGTCCAACAATCAATGTTTGATCTTAACCTTAATTTTTGATTTGGATCTTATGTGTTAATCAACCTCTAATTTCTAACAGGTTTGTTGTATAGGGGATAGAAATCAAACAATTTGCAAATGAAGTACAAAAAGAATTGCAAGGAAAGCAAAGAGAGTTCAAGGCTGACAAGATACGGGGAAATGATGTGCGTGTATCTCAGGTGGGTATGAGTGTTTATTAAACCCTTTAAGTAGTACCTATTATAGCCAACAATTTTTTGTTGATGAAATTTTGCTTATTATTGTAGTTATTATCTATTGTCATTATTTGATATTCTTTGGCTGTAATTTAAGAAGTGATATGGTCCAATGTTGATGAGATAACTGAATAGCTCTCATGCAACCTAACCTGCCATAAAAAAAAAAAAAGAAATCCCGTTGCAGATTCCGTGCATCGGTTGATCATGAAATGCTCCCCTTAAGTGAATTTACACTCTTTAGAGTGGTGAATTGTTAGATATATTTATAGGGCAGATTGAATGCTTCCCTACTGCTGCTTCATTAGCATGTGGGTTTGAGAAGAAGAATAACGAAACAATTTTGGTTTTTGATCTTGGAGGTGGTAATTTTAATGTTTCGGGTGAGTTCTTCAAAAAGAAAAACTCTAATTGTGAGAAATTTTATGTATTTATCAGCCTTCTGCAATAGTTTACTTTTTGATGCAGTACATCAGATTTTCTTACGTTGCAACTCTTTCTGCCTTTTGCAGTTCTTGAGGTTGGAGACGGAGTTTTCAAGGTGTTATCTACATCAGGTGACACTCATTTGGGTGGCGATGACTTCGATAAGGTAGGAAACAAGGAATCGGCGTGCCTAATTATGTGTTAGCTTGAATCGGTTCTTTAATTTTGTGCAGCGAAATGATATAGTTGTTTGTAATTGCTACTACACAGAATGGTAGATTGGCTAGCAGAAACTTTCAAGAAGAATGGGGATATTGATCTTCGGAATAACAGACAAGCTCTTCGGCGCCTAACTAAAGTTGTTGAGAAGGCAAAGATTGAGCTTTTGACGTTAACTCATATTAGCATTAGGCAAGTAAATGTATGTAAATACTTTTTCACTGGTTTGTGCCTTCACACATCATTTTGGATTTTACTAAAATTGTCTATGGTGTATTTTGACAACTTGCCTTTCATTACTTCAACACTAGATAGAAAGGAAGGAGAGAGAAAGGGGGGGAGAGGGAGAGGGAGAGAGGAAAAAGGGGAATAAGGGGCAGGCTAGGAGAGAAGAAGAGGGGGCACACTGATATGTCCATTTTATATACTGTTTTACCCCCGTCCCTTGGTCGTTATTAGTAGTGTTTTTGGCTCTTTCGGGCCACTTTTATTACTAATTTGTGTTTTCTAGTGTTTTCGTAGTTTTAGTTGTATTTTACACGAATTGCACTCTTGGAGCATTTTCCCGGGCTTTATGGATCAACTACGGAAGCTAGAAGGACACGACCACTTTTGGAGCCCAGGATCGGTGGGAGCCGGTGATTAAGGGCTTGGTAATTAGGATCCCGAGGCATTTGGACCAAGTATTCAAGACCCGAGGAGGAAATCCAGATTGGGCCGAGAAATCGAGCCCAATTGAAGTCCGAACCTCAAAATGGAGCAAGGACCCGATCGGGCAACCTCTAGCCCGATCAGGTGCGGCAAGACCATAGTGTTGTGCATGCTAAGGCGCGCCCGATCGTGCGAGCATCTAGCACGATCGGGCGATGCTGCTGGGAAGGAACGCGAAGAAAAAGGCGCGCCCGATCGGGCGCGCGTTTTTAAGAGACCTGATTAGTTTAGTTTTAATTTTTGTTTTAGAAAACAGTTAAGTACGATTTGGTACGGATTATTAGATTACCTTCTTTCTTAGACTTTCTCTCTCTACTTAGTATTTTTTTCTCTCTTAAATTCTCTCTCAACTTTTGTTCTTAATTCCTCCATTAATTCCAGATTACTTTTTGGTAACAATTTCTTCCCCTTTAATTTCAGTTATTTTATTTGCTTCCTTGATTATGCTTTTATTTATTTATTTGATTAGTTTAGTCATGATGATTTGTGAGTAGTTTAATTTCTAGGGTTTATGGGGATCTAATAAATGATATGAAGGGGTAATTTTGTGATTGTTAATTATCAATGCTTGGTTGATTTCCTATTGATTGATTTAATGCTATGCAATTAGGTTTGGCCAGATTTAATTGTATGAGTTTAGCAATATTAATTCGAGTTCGACAGATGAGAATTGATATTTAGGGTTAGTTTCAATAGGCGGATTAATTTATAAATGGTTAAGTCAAGATTTGACTAATGAGATTTAATACCGGTAAATTAACTCTGTGATTATAATACGTAGTGAAAGCCCTTTGTAATCTGATTAACCAATGCATGATGATTGCTTATTATGAATTGCCCTGGAATATTGTTTATTAGTGAATGTAGACACCTAAAAATGTCTCCCCAAAACCAAACCCGATGATGAACAACCTTTCACCGCCATTATTGGTCGGGTTGAGTATTTAATTTTTGGAGTGCTTAAATCCATATTTCCATTTCATAAACCAACCCAATTCCTAGCCCATTTCCCCAAACCATAACTCATTTTCCTCTTTTCGTGCCTTTAAACCCAAAATAATTCATTTCGTGTCCTTTAAAATCATTCATTTCGTGTCCTTTTTATAAAAACGTTTAATCCAGTTTGTTTTGGTCCATAATCTGGGTCCAATTATTGAATTTTTGGATGGGGATTTAAAAGAGCTTTCCAACGATATATTATAAGCCCAAATCCGAGTTATAACGAATAAGTTATGGCCAAAATATTAAACTAGCCCAAACCGAACCTAAGCCCACCTTACCTACGACCCAATGATCATGTGGAGGGTCCAAATTATTTAATCCCATTCCTAAACCAATTAGGATTAATTGGAAGCTTCTATAAGTTTCTAAAAGATCTTAATTATCCGTTTTGAAAAGATAAGATTAAAGAGTTTGAAATTGAATAAAACTTTTCTTTTTGAAAATCCTTTTTCTATCCGAATTGAAAGACGTTCAAAGATAGACAGATATTATTTTTGTGCCTCATAGTTTTTATCCAAATTTTATATGGTTGTATATCTCTTGAAATTATCTTTCCAATGATATATTATAATATCAATTCCGAGCTATAACGGAAAAGATATGAATAAAATGTCAAACTCTATCCAAAACTGACACCGTCTCACTATTTCGGCTATATATTTTGTTCTACAACATATTTTAATCTGATTCTAATTGGGTTAGAAATTAGACTTCAAGAGCTTTCCAACGATATCTTATTTATCTTATTCCAATTTCTGGATCAAAAGATATGATAAAAACAAAAATCGCAAAAACTGCTGTCTATTGCAAGAGTTTTATCCGATTCGAATTCTTATCTTTTCTTGATTCTTCGACCCTTTTTTTTCTCTATAAATAGAGGTCATATCACCCCTTTTTCAATCATCAACAAGCTTGATCATCAAATAATTCTCTTCTCCCTCTTTAGCCTAAACACTAGCCACCCTATTCTCTCACCATTCTTCCCTTAAGCACTCCAAGGAGTCCATACAATACCCGAAGTTCTTTACTTTAACCAAGGCGTGAAAGTTATAATTAACTGAGGGTTTGGACCAAATTAAATCTACATTTACTTAATTTAATTTTAATTTGATTTTAATTTGATTTATATTTTTATTGAAGTTACTAACAGTTTATTCATGATGTAGCAATTTAAAGGAACGCGCGGAATGTGAGTAATTAATTATTTTAATTACTCTTATTTTATTTTTATATTGCTAGCATCATGATTAGGCTATTTTATATTTAATTTGACTAAAGCTATTATTGTTGAATTGCTACCAATATTAATGTTTATTCTATTATTTTTATGATCACCATATTGCATGTTAAAGGGAATATGTAATTGAAAATCACGCCTAATAAGATAATTTGGACAACCGGTTTAGGTTCCTTTTTAATCTTATTGTTTAATCAAGTGATCACTAATATTTTAGAATAATAGTTGCATTAATATTCAACCAATTTAACTAAATAATAGTTTGGAGCGAATTAAATATTTTGTTTGCATGTCTTTGAGATCACAAGAATGCTTTTCAATATAAGAATCGAGTAGAGGCCAATACGGGCGAATGTGACTCCATGACTCACTTCGTACCATCATCCCCGATCCTCCTTTCGTGGTTCCGAACCATATGGAGTTAGTAATCTTATGGATTATGAATGGGGTGTAACTTTCACGGGTCAATCGTTGTCCCTTAATCGTGGTTGCCTTAAATGATCCGTGAACGGTTTACAAGTTCCTTAAAAACTTGTTGGCGGCTCCCTACTTTATTTGTCCCTAATCGTTGTCCCTAATCGTAATGTCAATTCCCACTTCCTATGAGTGCCAAGCATATTCACAACATGCTTTAACGTAGGCGCACTTCGAGCGACGCCTACAATTTGGCGACTCCACTGGGGAGGATTCTTAATTATTTATCGATTTGAGTGATCGGTATTTAATTAAGATGAGTGGATGAGACTTGAAAGATTCTTGAAAAAATATTCCTGTGATTAATTTGGCATTTTTGCATCTGCATAGACGTTTTAACGTCGCATTCAGGTCTGTCCCGTACGAAAAATTGGATAACTTGGTTGCGCGCGAAGGAAAACAGGGCACCAGTCAGATTTTCTGACTGCCGTGTCACGGCAGAGTCTGCCGTGTCACGGTACAGTGTACCGTCTGACGGTACACTGTACCGTGACACGGGAATTTTTGCCGTGTCACGGCAGTCCTAAAATCAGTCCGGTGGCTTATTTTCTTTTCTCACAGTCGACTTCCTTCGATTTTTCTGAAAAAACGTATGTGTTCTACATGCGTCTTAGCCCCGGGGGATTTAAGCTCTATCGACCCAAAAACGCTCATGGCAATAAGGGTTCATCCGAGTCATTAAATCCACCCAAACCATGGAGTCGAGTTCGATTTCATCACGAAACGCGGAGCCGCCCGTTGGCATACACCCTCAAGGGAGGCTGCCTTGCTAACGCGTCCAAACTCTTAACCATGGTACCCTTTTGACACCCAAAGCTTGACCAATAGTTGAACATATATCTTGACTTTAGGTTGCGAACTTTTTTTTACATCATCGTGCCTAAATGCTATGTGGTTGTTTGGTGCTAACCCTCATGTGTTTGCTCTTTTGTTTAACCCATGACCGAGGGTTTTTATTCTCACATAGTAATTAGTACGGACTTAAAATCGATTAAAATCTGAAAAAAAATCACAAAACTGACCTGGAACTGCGCACCGTGTCACGGCATGTTCTGCCGTGTCACGGTGAACAATGCCGTGACACAGGAAAGTCTACCGTCTAACGGTAGACTGCACCGTGTCACGACAGTCTGCACCGTGACACGGTGCCCAGGAAAGTGTCCTGTCAGTCTTTTTTCTCGATTTTTGTGTCCAGTATTGAGTTGTGTCTAGCTATACGGTCAAAATACGCGTCTATAACCTCACCTAATCACTCACATGTTATGTCCACACACTTTTTTTTTAGTCGTGCACCACTCTTGACCGTATTTTAGGGAAGTCTCGTTTTTTGTGTCGTTTTTTTTTCGGAGTAAGTCGGATGGTATCCTCCCATGTTTTTCTTTTTTTTTTTTAAAAAAAATAATAATAATAATAAGTAGAGCTTCAAATTTTTTCTTTTTTAATCCGGATAGGTTAAGGTTAAGTTTGGTCATTAAAGGTGTGTTTGTTTCGGTGTCACAGCGCTTGGGCAAGAAGCAAGGGTAGATTGTTACGGTTCGAGTCCATACCTCAACAACCTCTTATACCAAAGAGGCGTACAAGGAAACCACCTCAGTCATCTCCACAAGATCCGTCTCCAGTTTACTTTCAACCAATGGCCACTAAGGAAGACATCGAGAACCTCAACAGGACAATCGAAAGATTGTCTGACATGATGCAGACACTCACTACTAGAGTCAGCACTGTAGAGCAAGACAAGCAAAACAGTGTCACTACTGCTGTGATGGACAAGATCAAGGAACAAATGAGCAAGATTTCCGAAGAGTTCACTTATGTGGAACAGCCTATCACCTCCTCGTCTATAAGAGAGAAGCTTCCTGAGAAGTTTTCCACTGCTGATATTCCCAAGTTCAAGCCTACTGATAATCCACTTTTCCATTTGAAGGCTTTTTCTGCAACTATGGCTCTTAAGGGAGTAGATGTGACACTCTTCCCTACGGTGTTTCCTCTTTCCTTAGAGCATGCCTGTCAACAGTGGTTCTATTCTCTGGAATCCAAGCATGTCGCGACCTGGGAAGATGTTGCTGAAAGCTTTATGAACCGGTACAAGTGTAACATCCAGGCCAAGACTTCTGAACGTGAACTCTCCATTCTCAAACAGAAAGAGAATGAAGGCTTCACCACTTACTTAAGCAGGTGGAGAGAAACAGCTGCGCTCTTGGTGGATCCGCCCAAGGAGAAAGAAATGGTTCGCTTGTTCATTGCCAATCTGACTCATAAGTACAAGCAACACTTGAAGTTTCTGCCTTTAAGTACCTTTGAAGCTGTATACGATATTGGAATCAATATCGAAGATGAACTGATGAAGTCTGTTGGTAGCAACAATAACAACAGCACTTGGAAAAACAAGAAGAACGACACTCCTTCTTCTTCGTCTTCTAAGCCCAATAATGCTACCAACAATATCAACATCAATGATGTGCTGGCCCTTAATGCTCCTCCTCAAAGATTCCAAAGGCAAAGGAGGGTTTATACGCCTTTGGGAATGACTTATGATGCTGCTTATGACCGTTTGCACGGTCAGGGACTAATTATGCCAATCGGACCATTTCCAGAACCTCGACCTGAGAATAGGACCGCTAGCTATGACCCCAATGCTTATTGCAAGTATCATCAAGGCAAGGGTCATAACACTGAGAAGTGTTGGAGGCTGAAAGATGCAATCCAAGACCTGATTGATGCTAACTAACTTCCTGTCCCTCCAGGGGGCAAGAAGCCTAATATTCAAACAGGTCCTCTTTTTGATGCTTTGGCTATCATGGGAGATGAAATCTCCTTTGATCCGTCAATACTCATTCAACCTGTGAATGAACCTCTGCCGGAAGTTGTATTTATCTCAAGCACTGAAGAAGTGAATGGGATCTGGGATAGTGATGATGAAGACGTCTATCTCAAAGACATAGCCTGTTAATCTCTCGGCACCAGTGAAGATGTTTGGGGGGACCTTGAGGTCAAGGTTCTCACCAGAAGTGGACGGTTACAACAACCTAACCCACCTCCACCACAATCACAACCGATAGTTAATCCCATCGACCTTGTAAATAGCGATGTGGTCAAACAACTACAAAAGACCAAGGTGGAGATGAATGTATGGAAGCTTTTGGCCACTTCCCACGAGCATCGAAAGGCTGTGATGAATGCTCTGGTGAAAATAGGAGTCGATGATGACATGACTCCTCAAGGATTGGTCAACTTTCTCACTGCTGAGTTGCCGAGTACCAGCAATCTGATCTCCTTTTCTGATAAGGATCTACCCCCGGAAGGGGACCCACATAATAAGGCCTTACACCTCACTGTAGTGTGTAGGCAGATGAATGTTCCCATGAGCCTGGTTGATAATGGCTCTGCAATCAATGTGTGCCCACTCCGTACTGCAAGGAAGTTGGGTATAAAGAATGAAGAGTTGACTCCCTCCACTCAAGGGATTCGAGCTTACGATAATACTCGCCGTCAAGCCGTGGGTACTATCGTACTGAATATAACTACTGGGGCCATTGAACGTCGCACCAAATTTCAGGTGGTGGACATTAAGGCCTCTTTCAATCTGTTGTTAGGACGCCCTTGGCTTCATGAGCTAAAGGCAATTCCGTCATCGCTTCACCAGAAAGTGAAAGTCATAGTGGGAGGGGTTCCGATTACTATCGATGCTTCTCCTATGCGCATTCAAGTTATTGATACTCCCATCGTCCATGTTGAACACGACGAGGAAGATGAAGATCTTTGGGGGTTTTCACTTGATGATGTTCTTGTGATCGAAGAAGAGGAAAAGTGCCATCTCGACTTCGATCCTTATTCAAACACCAGTATCAACGCCATTCTGAAGAAGCAAGGTCACTTTCCTAGAATGACCCTTGGGCTCAAGAAGAAAATGGCTAAATCTTGGGACCATCCTGGTGCGCTCAAGAAGGACACCTTCGGCTTAGGATTCGAGCCAACAAAGGAAGATCTGAAAAAAGTTGCATTGAAAATGAAGGCTCGCAACAACGCTCGAATCACGAAGACGGAAATGGCCATGGATCCATATCCGTTCACTCTCAATGGCCAGTACATCAAAGAAGGGGAGGACTTCCCATGCTATGAATTCCCTGAACCATTTGTCCATAATGGGATCCGTGAACCAGGATTCGAGATGTTCCTCGATTGTGACTTCATCGATGAAGAGCTCTCCACAGCCGAGAAGTCAGCTAGCCTGAACTCTGATGATCTGGGAATCAACCTTCTTTTTGGAATGGAGAAGAATGAATCCAAGCCGGTTTGCAATGATAACTCCGAGTTCGTTCAAGCCGTCATAGCAAATAAGGATTTCGACCCCTCCGAGTTAATCGTCCAAGCTGACAACATTTCAAGGGGATGGCGCAAGACATTGAGGATCACTACGCCGAGTGGAGAGAAGTTGGAAATAACCGCTGGCGAAGGTCCTATGTTTGATGAGTCTGAATTGTCTAGGTCCGAGTCCGAGTCTGAGTCTAAGTCTGTAGATGAGTCCTTAGAGTCTGAGGCCGACCCTCTATCTGCTATAGAGTTCAACCCTGAGTCTCTTGTTGAGTCCTCTCTTTCTAGTCCTAATAATTCTGGTGAGGTCGCAGCCGACCTTGCCTCTCTTGATGTATTAGCCAATGAATTCAATGAAATGAATACCTTTGCTTACGACACGTGCCATTCCCCTAGCCCGGATCAATATTGCTTTGCTAATGATAAAAATGACAAAGAAATAATAAAAGCAATGGAAGAACACGAAAATAAAACAGCAGTTATTGAAGATACAGAAACAGTTAACATTTCCAATGATACGACTGTTAAAGAAGTAAAAATTGGATTAACACTAAGTCAAGATGAACGCAAAGAGCTAATTAACTTGCTTAGTGAATTTGTTGATGTATTTGCTTGGTCATACCAAGATATGCCAGGAATTGATAGGGATATAGCCCAGCATACGATACCACTCATTCCAGGTATGAAGCCTGTCAAACAAAAGCTGCGCCGAATGAAACCAGATGTGGCTCTCAAGATCAAGGAAGAAATCAGGAAGCAATTGGCCGCAGGTTTCATCAGAGTATCCAAGTATCCGGAATGGATAGCAAATGTGGTCCCAGTTCCAAAGAAGGATGGAAGGGTCAGAATGTGTGTTGATTACAGGGATCTCAATAAAGCAAGCCCAAAAGATGGGTTCCCTCTACCTCACATTGACATTCTGGTCGATAATACAGCAAACCATGCACTCCTGTCATTCATGGATGGTTACGCCGGATATAATCAAGTATTGATGGCCGAAGAAGACATGGAGAAAACCACATTCATCACACAGTGGGGTACATATTGCTATACGGTAATGCCATTTGGGTTGAAAAACGCGGGTGCCACCTACCAAAGAGCAGCTACAGCATTGTTACATGACATGATGCACAAAGAGGTGGAGGTCTATGCCGATGATATGATTGTCAAGTCCAAAGATCGCCCAGGCCATATCGTCGCACTTCGCAAGTTTTTTGACAGCAAAATGTGCATTCGGAGTCACGTCAGGCAAATTACTTGGATATGTGATCAGTTCTCGAGGGATTGAAATAGATCCTTCAAAAGTAAAAGTGATCATGGCCATGCCACCACCCAAAAATGAGAAGGAGATTCGAGGCTTCATTGGAAGGTTGCAGTATATAAGTAGGTTCATATCAAAGCTCACAGCGATATGTGAACCTATATTCAAGAAGCTTAAGAAGAATTTCCCAGTCACATGGGATGATGACTGCCAAAAGGCTTTCGACAAAATCAAAGAGTATTTGGCAAACCCACCTGTGCTAGCGCCAGCAATACCTGACTTTTCTCTTCGACTCTACCTTACGGTCACAAGAGAAACGATGGGGGCAATGCTAGCACAAGAGATCGAAAGCAAGGAGAATGCAATCTATTACCTGAGCAAGAAACTCCAAGGATATGAGACGCGATACACGCTACTCGAGAAGTTCTGTCTTGCACTTGTATGGGCCGCACAGAAACTAAGACATTACATGCTCACTCATACAGTGCATGTCGTGTCTAAGATGGATCCTCTCAAATACCTGTTCGAGAAAGCAACACTCAACGGCAGATTATCAAGGTGGATAGTCAATCTAGCTCAATTTGACTTGAGATTTGTGCCACAAAAGGCCATCAAAGGTTCTGCAGTTTCTGACTTCTTAGCAGACTTTCCGCTAGAAGAAGCTGAAAAAGAAGAAGATGAGTACGATTTCCCTGACGAAGATTTACTCATGACCGAAGACGATAGTTGGACGCTCTATTTTGATGGAGCTTCAAACCAAAAAGGATGTGGTGTGGGAGTCTTGCTCGTATCGCCCAATGAAGAACACATCCCAATTTCCATGAAGCTCGACTTTGATGTCACCAACAATGCCGCAAAATATGAAGCATGCATTTTGGGATTAGAAACAGCTGTCGCCTTGGGAATCAAGAAACTCATAATCTACGGTGACTCTTCACTAATCATTAACCAAATCTCTAAGAGATGGAAAGTGAGGAGTGAAAGTCTCGCTACGTATCAAGCTCATTTGGAAACTCTCACGGAGCAACTAGATGAAGTGGAATATACGTATTTGCCAAGAGAAGAAAACCAGTTCGCCGACGCACTAGCTAAGTTAGCATCAATGGTGCAAATTCCAGCTGACACGATCAGAATGCCACTGACCATAGAGAGAAGATATGAGCCAGCCTATGTTCATGCACTTGACGATGAACAAGAACCACAGGAAAAAGATGAAGAACCATGGTATACAGACATCCTTAATTATGTGACAAAAGCAAAATACCCTCCTAATACTGATAAAAGGGCACGCCGTGCTTTGAGGCTCCTGGCCTCACAGTATGTGCTCATCAGGGGAGAACTCCACAAGAGAACCGCAATGGGAAGGAATCTCTTATGTATAGCCAAGAAAGAAGCACATAAAACCATGGAAAACCTTCATGCTGGTATATGTGGAACTCACATGAATGCAAAGATGCTAGTCCAAAAGATCCAACGACAAGGTTACTATTGGACTACTATGGAGAGAGATTGTCACGAGTACGTCAAGAAATGTATGAAATGTCAAATCTATGCAAACTTACAGCATGTTCCACCTTCGCTTCTCTACACGTATACTTCTCCATGGCCTTTCTCCACTTGGGGCATTGACATCATTGGAAAAATAACACCACCAGGACAAGGGGGGCATGAATTCATTCTCGTAGCAATCGACTACTTCACCAAATGGGTCGAGGCAACCTCATATGCCAAGCTGACGACAAAACACGTAGCTCAATTCATTGAGAAAAATATTATATGCCGCTATGGGGTACCACATGAGATGATCAGTGACAACGGAACACATTTCCAAGCCGAATGCGCGGAATTGTTGCAGAAATATCATATCAAACATCACCGATCATCACCTTACAGACCACAGACAAACGGAGCAGTCGAATCAGCCAACAAAAATGTGAAAACTATCATCGAAAAGATGACGGAAAATTATAAGGATTGGCCAAGTAAGCTACATTTCGCCCTTTGGGGTTATCGAACCTCTGTTCGTACATCGACAAGGGCTACCCCTTTCTCTTTGGTCTATGGCGTTGAAGCTGTACAACCAATCGAGCTCGAGATACCTTCTCTTCGAATCGCATTGGAAAGCCAACTAGATGAAGTCGAATGGATTAGAGCAAGATACGACGAACTGGTCTTGCTTGATGAAAAACGCTTGCTAGCTTTGCATCATGTCCAAACCTACCAACAGCGTATGGCACGACATTTTAATAAAAAAGTCAAGACCAGGAATATCAAAGAGGGTGACCTAGTGCTTAAGGCACTTCGTAAAAATGTGTTAGATCCAAGAGGAAAATTCAGACCGAACTGGTCAGGCCCGTACATTGTTAAAGCCATCCTGTCTGGCGGAGCGGCACAATTAGTAGACATGGACGGTAACGACTTCCATAATTTAACCAACTTGGATCAACTCAAGAAATTCTACGCCTAGTCGCATGGGTTCATGACCCAATAGAGCTACGTCTGGCATGATTCCTTTTTAGGATACGTAGGCAACCGCTCAAGGGGGCCCGGCCACTTTAAAATAAAAAAAAATCCTCCCTCTGTTGATTAAACATCCGCGTCAGTTCAGCATTGCGTCACGGCAAAAAAAAAAAAAAAAAAAAAAAAAAAAAAAGGGAAAAATGCCGCGACACGGGATTTCATCCCGTCTGACGGGAGACGTTCCCGTGTCACGGCAACCTCTGAATGAAAAAAAAGGGAAAGGGAACCTCTCGTGACACGGGAATTTATCCCGTTTGACGGGAGAAATGTCCCGTGCCACGTCACCTCTGTCAGCCAAAAAAAAAAAAAAATTAATTTTGCCGTGACGCGAGAATTTGTACCGTGTCACGGGACCCTTCCACCGTGACACGGTGGAATTTCAGTTTTCCCGTTTTACTTTTGGAATATTGGCGCATTCGTTGCAAATTTCTTGTTCGAGTTTTTATTTTCGTTCTTCCATTGCGTCCGACTCCTTGACTCGGATAAATAAATAATGAATAAAAGTCATTGTAATTTTTATTTTTAAGGCTGAAATAAATGTGCTATTATTAAAATAAATGCGACTACAAGTATTGGCATCATGTGCCTTATTTTAAACAAAAATTATAAATAAGCAAAGCACTATTGATCTAATCTCTTTTCTCTTTAGGAACATCCTTCTCTTGCTCAATTAGGTCGGCCTTCACCATTAGTGTGTCTTTTGTAGCCCGAACCGTCACACCCCTAGTCGAACTTTCCCCCCTTTCACCTTTCTTGAACTTTTTCGGTTGTTTCTCCCTATACACCATCTTTTCTTTACCCTTTCCTTTCACATAGGTCTTCTTTCTTGGCATCTTAGGAGTCTTAAACTCAATTCCTTGTGTTCTCGGACCTAGACGACCTTTAAGAGGAGCTTTCTTATCTCCAAGACGACTCTTTACATCAGAATTGCGTGATCCAAATCGTTCCCTCCTACTTCTAGGGTTCAACCATGCCTTGTATGCACTAGATAAAGGAGGAGGAGCTTGGTCACTTGCAGAAACGGTCCACAAAGGTCTTCCAATCCAATAAGCCTCGTACTTGTGAACGTTACTTTCATGCAACGATACTTCACGAGGACTATCGTTATAGCGTGGAATTACCTGTTCAAGTCCATACTGCCGCATCAGTCGAGAGGGACAGTAAAAGGTCAGTTTGGAGATACTAAGAACACGGCAATATGGAGTTTCATTCGTGCCAACCATCCTAGTAAGCCTCCACCAAGGCACCACCCAACGAATGGAAAATTCCCTCTTTGCAAAGAAATTTTTCCAATCTTCATACGACATGTTCGCAGTGTAATTCTTTTTCCTACGGACTAAGTCGTTAGGGCCATATTTTTCAATATCGTCGGGGGCTTCAAATAATTCCAAACGCTCCATCAACCAAATCTGCAAAAAAGAAGAGGAAAAAAAACAAAAAAAAAAAAAAAGAAAATTAATCAAAATCGAAGAAAAAAAAAAGTACTGCAGATTCCCGTGACACGGCAGTTTTAACCGTGTCACGGCAGACTCCCGCCGTGACACGGTGCCTGTTTTGTGTCACGGGGGCTATTCGGAGCGTAATTTTACCTGTAGTAGTACCAGAGAGCCCTTCCTGATGGCTTTCCGGTCAGCTTTTGCCTCGTCAAGACCACGAAATGTTTCTCCAAGGCACGTCGGCATAGGAGATCTTCCGGATTCAACATTCTCAAGCACAGACGCTAGACAAGCATGTCCTACCCTACCGTTTGCAAATAGTAGCTTGCTAAACATGCGAAAAATATATGCCCTTCTACGATATACATGATAAGACTCAGAGATAGGGCGATTAAAATATAAGTTAGCAAGTTTTTCTACGTCTACTTCATTACCACAAACAATTCTATTTAAATCTGGATCTGTTAGATTCAGATGGCGTTCAAAGTCTTGGTAATAATATTCACGTAAGGTAGGCATGGCAATAAGATTTCTAGCAGGAAATCCAAATATTGCACCAAACTCCTCCGACAGAGGACAGATTTCATCATAATCAAATCTGAAACAGTGTGTTTCTGGACTCCAATAATCTAATGTTGCCCTTAGAAAATCATGTTCAATAGCTACATGTCGCAGGGCTAGCAAACCCCTGACATGAAATAATTCTAACTCTCTTTTTTCAGCATTGGTCAAAGAATAAGACCAGTCGCGCAATGTATTATCAAAATTCTGAGACATGATTATTGAAATATGAAATTATAAATTATTTTGTGTTACGTAATTATGCATATCGTGAATAATCTGGTCTTATTTTATAGCGAAAGCACTCGAAACTGCCCAGAATTTATCTTTTCTTACGCGTAAAATACACCGCTGAATAATACGCGTCCCGTGACACGGGAAGTTCCACCGTCTCACGGGAACCTTTGCCGTGACACGGCACTTTACACGTTTTCTTTTTTTCATCTTTTCCCGTATCTATCCGGATTTTTTATAATTTTTTATCTTTAACGTTTATTTTTCAGTCTTTTCTGAGAGTTTTATTTCTAAAAAAATTCTCACCTTTTTTTATTTTTATCTTTATTTTATTTTAAGATTTTATTTCTTTATATTTGTTTTGTTTTTTATTTTATTTTTATTTTGGGAAGATATTTTTTATATTTATTTATTCATCATTTTATTTTTATTTCTTTTCTTTTCTTTTCTTTTGGGGAAAGTATTTTTATTTTGAGTGTCTTTTTTATTTCTTTTCTTTTGGGGAAGGTCGGTACCCTCCATTACTCCACTTATGTTTTTTCGTCGTGTCGTTAATAAATACACAATCACACACAGAGAGTCTCAAACACACACTAACACACACAATAATAGATATATAAACTGTAAATAATGTACAAAGAGTCATAATACATAAATATGTCAAGTGTCATCATAGTATGTACAAAAACCCTCGGTCAAAAATCTCTAGAACCATAATCAGTCTCATCTCCACCATGTGCATGTGGTCCACCCTGTGTATAAGGGAACGGCGAACCGAAGAGTCCCTCGACCATCCGAGTATGGGGAGTAGCGTCCCTACTAGTCCCCGTAGGCCCAGTAGTAGCCAAGCTCAAAGCAGGACCCGTCCAGCCGGAAAACGGAGTAGACTGGCCCAAAGATACTGGAATCGTCGGCGAAGGCATCGTCCCATACATCGGAACCGAGAACAAGCCCGACAGTGGTGGAGGAATCCCGGATAATGGAGCCGAGAATGAACCAGGATCCAAAGGAGACCCAAACTCGGGAACCGGAGGCTGTGAAAATGACTGACGCTGCCCCTAACTCTGGCCCGGAAAACGCTGAGAAGACTGACCCTACTGCCACTGAGCCTCCTGGAATGGCTGAGTAGTCTGAGGCTCTCGCTGAGAACGCCGGTGAGCCTAAGGAGATCGTCTACCACGACCAAGCTCCTCTTCGTCCGAGCCTCTGGGCCTCGAGCGCGAGCGGGACCTCCGTCGCTCCTGAAAGACACAAAATCAAAAGGTGTCAACAATGCAAAATAAAACAAATGGTAGAAATGAAAAAAAATAAGTGATACCTCAAGAACGTCGCTAGAGCTCCGACAACTCGCACCACGCCGAAGCTTGATGATGCAATACTTCAGCGCGTCCACCAGCTTCATGATTCCCATCATCTCCGGGCGGTTAGGCTGAGGATAAAAACAAAGAAAAATCAGTAATAAGCAGCATTAAAAGAGTGGATATTGCGTCGAAGAAAACTCACCGGCTCAAAGACCTCGGGCAGAGACTCCTGCGCCTGTCTATAACCCTCCGGCGCGTCAGCAATATGGTCCTCCGTGATACCGATCGGCCCAGGGTAGCGGAAAGATTGAGGAGGAATCTGAATCCTCCCCACAGGGTGGATGGTCGTCTGAAAATATGATCGAATAATCAAGTTATTCGACTATTTAAAACATAGACTAGCAAATAAGATTCTCGAAAGAAATCATACCTCGGGAAGACGGGGTGGAGGAGCCAGAGAGGGAAGCAAATCCTGCGCATAGTCGCTCTCCATGTGAACGAGCTCCTGCCATGGAAGAGTGTAGCGCTCTCCCCTGTTAATCAACTCTCTGATCAAGCGGGAGTCCAGCATCGACCCTGGCGGGGATGAAGGCACCACAAAGCGATCGCCGCTATGCTGACGGACGACTCGCTCCCCCAAATACCAGACGAAGCGCCCGGTACCAACCAAAATGGTACGGTACGCTGAAAGACGCAGGGCCTCGGGTAGATCAGTCATCCCGGCCCAAGGACGGTACTGGACATCGATGGAAACCTGGAAACCATAAAAAGTTAGGCGTGAAACAACGGAAACAACATCAGAAGGAAAGAACGCAACAAAACTAATCCTTACGCCAACGGAAGAGGTGCCTCGGCGTAGTAGCCCACGAAGTGCCGGAACAGACTCCACACGCGACTCTCCTCGGTCGCGCCAGCTGGCCCTGACAGGGAAGTCATGGACCGCTCCCCGACGCCGGCGAGGAGCCAAACCTGGGAAGTACTCGTAGAACCATAGCTGCAACAAAAGTAATATTTAGCACACGAGTCGAACAAGCTAAAATGAAACAAGAAGGGAAAAGATCATCACCTCTACGACTCTCCACAGGCCGTAAACGGTGATAGGGGACTCGTCATTCAGCTGACGGCAGCCATGACGTAGAGACAGAAGAAGATCCGCGTACCCAAGACTGGCCCAGCTATAGGATCCTATCTCGGGGATCCTGGCCAAAGAGGGGAGGTAGCAAAGGAGCACGCGTGAACTCCTGTCGGGAGAAAGGGTCATAGAGATCAGGATCAAGATGAAGATCCGCACCCGCTGCTCGGCCGTCGTATCCTCCATATCGAAGCCGCGAGCAAGAACTGAAGCCGACTCCAATCGTCCACTCCTAGGACCACCTCGAGACATCGGTCGGGTCCTGATGTGCTGAACAATCGGACCCAACAAATCAGCTACCTCAGCCGATGTCCAAGATAGATCAGACATCTGGCCTACTGCCCGGTCAGTGAAGCGCAGCCCGCTGATCATGTTGAAATCTAGGGGGGTCAACGTCATCTCCCCCCAAGTAAAGTGAAACGTGTTGGTAGTATCCCAGAAATACTCCAACAATGCGCGAACGATCGTCGCGCCGCAACCTCGGGGGCTGCGAAACCCTACAACCGCCGCGTAGAAATCGACCAAGCCAGCCGACTCCCATAGGGCGCTCGTAGCAGGATCCCTCGTAATGACCCGGTGAAGACGAGGGATCAAATCGCCGGCTCCGGAACCATGCTGGCGAAGTGTGCCATCGACTATGCCGGAGAGTGCGCGGTGAGAGACGTGGTTTTCACGGCAGAAAACCAACTGGTCTGGGGTCCACGGAGATGGAACCCACCTACCCCTACTCGTAGAAGTCCGAGGCTCGGACTCCAAGACGTCGTCGTCCATGCCCTCAGGGATAGTGGGAGTGTCCTCCCGAAAAGCCCGACGCCGGCCGTGGGTAGAAAGGTCGCAATCTCGTCGTCTAGGCATGCTATTATCAAAATCTAGATGTTTAGCATCATTTCCTAAACATTTTAAGTCACATATTTATAAAAAATAAATATCTAAATACTTAGCATCATTTCCTATGTTATTTAGTTGTTTAGTGAATTATATGCTAAATTTTATCTAAGTGTTTAGCATCATTTCCTAAACATTTTAAATTGCATATTTATAAAAAATAAATATCTAAATACTTAGCATCATTTCTTAAATTATTTAGTTGTTTATTGAATTATATGCTAAATTTTTACCTCAAGGCTAAAAATTGGCAAAATGATGGTATTTAGTTTCTCCATGACAAACTAATACTACAGTTCTCCTAGCCGCATGATACTATTTTCTCCATGAAAATATAGTACGTATGCAAAATATGAATCAACACATCATTTCAAAAGATTCACTACCATTTTTTCACCATTTCAAGAGCAAAACATGAACATTATTTCACAAAGTAGCACCCAAAAATGGTGATTTGCTCAATTCTCCATCAAATCATGCAATTTTTGTCTCAAATTTCTCACAAACACACATGTATACATATACAAGTAAAATCATGGCAAGAATTTCAACATAAAGCTTCAAAATCAAAAACCCCCAAATTGATTTTTTAGGGTTTGTCATGAAATTGTTTACGTGAAGCAAATTCAAAGCAAAAATCAAAGGAAACTTACATGAATGTTTGTAGAGGGTCGAAAATGAGGAGAATATCGAGAAATTACAGCAAATTGGTGAGATCGAACTCCAAAATTCGAAAAAAAAAAATTCCGGCCACCAGCACGACTTTTGCGACACGGTCAACAACAACCGTGACACGGTGAAGCAGTCCCGTGTCACGGCGAGCTTCAAAGATGACGGAGCTCCGACGATTTAGGCGGCAGCTCCGGCGGACACAACAACAGCAGCAGCAAACAACAGCAACGAGGCAGCAGCAAAACGCGACAAAAGAAAAAAAAAAAAAAAAGAAAACAAAAATCAGAACAACCGTGTCACGGTTTCCGATTACCGTGTCACGGTGAGCTTTGACGGCCGGCGGTTAAACTTAAACGTGGCTCGGCAATTTTGGTAAGCAAGGAGCAAAAATGGAGAAATGAAGAGGAGATGTGAAATGGTGAAGTGTGAAAGCAAGTATGCGAATTTAAAGACAAAAAAGGACAAAAAAAGAAAAAGTGACCGTTGCTTTGACTGATTCAAACAGCGAAAAGAAAAAAAGAAAAAAAAGGGAGTCCCGTGACACGGGATTCTAGTCCCGTCTGACGGGAAGTCTTTCCCGTGTCACGGCCAATGGCTGACGTGGCACGGCAAAACTGCGCTTGGTCAGGGAATATTCTCGGCTTTTTGACTTGTTTGACTGATTTTCCGAGCTTATTGGGCGATTATTTTTCGCTACAGTTACGCGGAAAATCCCAACTGATATTTAAGGGGGACTAAAATTACCATTTTACCCCTAGCAAGCGTCAAAGCCTATTTTTCGGCATTTGCATTTAATATGGTCGGATAATCGGCTTAAAATTATGAATCATCTACAGCCCACGTTCGGGGATAATCGAACCACCATTCACTTACTAATTTCAGCAATCATCGGCTTTCCTCAGGCTTGGAAAGCGTTATCGGTGGATTTTTCTTCAAGTATAGAAAACCACCAAGTCGGCTTTCCTCAGGTTTGGAAAGCGTTATCGGTGGATTCTTCTTCAAGTATAGAAAACCGCCAAGTCGGCTTTCCTCAGGCGTGGAAAGCATCATCAGTGGATTTTTCTTCAAGTATAGAAAACCACAAAATTCCTTTGTCGGCTTTCCTCAAGCATGGAAGGCATTATCGGTGGAATTCTTCAAGCATAGATTGACACCAAATTTGTTCGTCGACTTTCCTCAGGCATGGAAGGTATTATCCGGCAGCTTTCTTCAGGCTTAGAAAGCTGCCAAACTCTTCAGTCGGCTTTCCTCAAGCATGGAAAGCGTTTCAACAAATGTCACTCGGTAGATTCCTTCAAGCTTAGGAAGCTGCCAAATTCGTTTGTCACCGATACACTGGTGCCAGATACGTATTCTATCCCGTTATTCTTTCATCTGTGGAATTAACATTTTTTGCAGGTATCGGCGTATACAGAGTGATTTAGGATCGCAGAACGTCTTAAATCATTCTCCGTCCCTATCGACTACTTTGACTATCGTTTTCGAAACTAGCATTTCTACAAACTCAGTCAAAGTGGGGGCTTCTGTAGACACCTAAAAATGTCTCCCCAAAACCAAACCCGATGATGAACAACCTTTCACCGCCATTATTGGTCGGGTTGAGTATTTAATTTTTGGAGTGCTTAAATCCATATTTCCATTTCATAAACCAACCCAATTCCTAGCCCATTTCCCCAAACCATAACTCATTTTCCTCTTTTCGTGCCTTTAAACCCAAAATAATTCATTTCGTGTCCTTTAAAATCATTCATTTCGTGTCCTTTTTATAAAAACGTTTAATCCAGTTTGTTTTGGTCCATAATATGGGTCCAATGACTAAATTTTTGGATGGGGATTTAAAAGAGCTTTCCAACGATATATTATAAGCCCAAATCCGAGTTATAACGAATAAGTTATGGCCAAAATATTAAACTAGCCCAAACCGAACCTAAGCCCACCTTACCTACGACCCAATGATCATGTGGAGGGTCCAAATTATTTAATCCCATTCCTAAACCAATTAGGATTAATTGGAAGCTTATATAAGTTTCTAAAAGATCTTAATTATCAGTTTTGAAAAGATAAGATTAAAGAGTTTGAAATTGAATAAAACTTTTCTTTTTGAAAATCCTTTTTCTATCCGAATTGAAAGACGTTCAAAGATAGAAAGATATTATTCTTGTGACTCATATTTTTTATCCAAATTTTATATGGTTGTATAGCTCTTGAAATTATCTTTCCAATGATATATTATAATATCAATTCCGAGCTATAACGGAAAAGATATGAATAAAATGTCAAACTCTATCCAAAACTGACACCGTCTTACTATTTCGGCTATATCTTTTGTTCTACAACATATTTTAATCTGATTTTAATTGGGTTAGAAAGTAGACTTCAATATATTTCCAACGATATCTTATTTATCTTATTCCAATTTCTGGATCAAAAGATATGATAAAAACAAAAATCGCAAAAACTGCTGTCTATCGCAAGAGTTTTATCCGATTCGAATTCTTATCTTTTCTTGATTCTTCGACCCTTTTTTTTCTCTATAAATAGAGGTCATATCACCCCTTTTTCAATCATCAACAAGCTTGATCATCAAATAATTCTCTTCTCCCTCTTTAGCCTAAACACTAGCCACCCTATTCTCTCACCATTCTTCCCTTAAGCACTCCAAGGAGTCCATACAATACCCGAAGTTCTTTACTTTAACCAAGGCGTGAAAGTTATAATTAACTGAGGGTTTGGACCAAATTAAATCTACATTTATTTAATTTAATTTTAATTTGATTTTAATTTGATTTATATTTTTATTGAAGTTACTAACAGTTTATTCATGATGTAGCAATTTAAAGGAAGGCGCGGAATGTGAGTAATTAATTATTTTAATTACTCTTATTTTATTTTTATATTGCTAGCATCATGATTAGGCTATTTTATATTTAATTTGACTAACGCTATTATTGTTGAATTGCTTCCAATATTAATGTTTATTCTATTATTTTTATGATCACCATATTGCATGTTAAAGGGAATATGTAATTGAAAATCACACCTAATAAGATAATTTGGACAACCGATTTAGGTTCCTTTATAATCTTATTGTTTAATCAAGTGATCACTAATATTTTAGAATAATATGTTGCATTAATATTCAACCAATTTAACTAAATAATAGTTTGGAGCGAATTGAATATTTTGTTTGCATGTCTTTGAGATCACAGTAATGCTTTTCAATATAAGAATCGAGTAGAGGCCAATACGGGCGAATGTGACTCCATGACTCACTTCGTACCATCATCCCCGATCCTCCTTTCGTGGTTCCGAACCATATGGAGTTAGTAATCTCATGGATTATGAATGGGGTGTAACCTTCACGGGTCAATCGTTGTTGCCTATCGTTGTCCCTTAATCGTGGTTGCCTTAAATGATCCGTGAACGGTTTACAAGTTCCTTAAAAACTTGTTGGCGGCTCCCTACTTTATTTGTCCCTAATCGTTGTCCCTAATCGTAATGTCAATTCCCACTTCCTATGAGTGTCAAGCATATTCACAACATGCTTTAACGTAGGCGCACTTCGAGCGACGCCTACAATTTGGCGACTCCACTGGGGAGGATTCTTAATTATTTATCGATTTGAGTGATCGGTATTTAATTAAGATGAGTGGATGAGACTTGAAAGATTCTTGAAAAAATATTCCTGTGATTAATTTGGCATTTTTGCATCTGCATAGACGTTTTAACGTCGCATTCAGGTCTGTCCCGTAGGAAAAATTGGATAACTTGGTTGCGCGCGAAGGAAAACAGGGCACCAGTCAGATTTTCTGACTGCTGTGTCACGGCAGAGTCTGCCGTGTCACGGTACAGTGTACCGTGACACGGGAATTTTTGTCGTGTCACGGCAGTCCTAAATCAGTCCGGTGGCTTATTTTCTTTTCTCACAGTCGACTTCCTTCGATTTTTCTGAAAAAACGTATGTGTTCTACATGCGTCTTAGCCCCGGGGGATTTAAGCTCTATCGACCCAAAAACGCTCATGGCAATAAGGGTTCATCCGAGTCATTAAATCCACCCAAACCATGGAGTCGAGTTCGATTTCATCACGAAACGCGGAGCTGCCCGTTGGCATACACCCTCAAGGGAGGCTGCCTTGCTAACGCGTCCAAACTCTTAACCATGGTACCCTTTTGACACCCAAAGCTTGACCAATAGTTGAACATAGATCTTGACTTTAGGTTGCGAACTTTTTTTTACATCATCGTGCCTAAATGCTATGTGGTTGTTTGGTGCTAACCCTCATGTGTTTGCTCTTTTGTTTAACCCATGACCGAGGGTTTTTTTTCTCACATAGTAATTAGTACGGACTTAAAATCGATTAAAATCTGAAAAAAAATCACAAAACTGACCTGGAACTGCGCACCGTGTCACGGCATGTTCTGCCGTGTCACGGTGAACAGTGCCGTGACACGGGAAAGTCTACCGTCTGACGGTAGACTGCACCGTGTCACGACAGTCTGCACCGTGACACGGTGCCCAGGTTAGTGTCCTGTCAGTCTTTTTTCTCGATTTTTGTGTCCAGTATTGAGTCGTGTCTAGCTATACGGTCAAAATACGCGTCTATAACCTCACCTAATCACTCACATGTTATGTCCACACACTTTTTTTTTTAGTCGTGCACCACTCTTGACCGTATTTTAGGGAAGTCTCGTTTTTTGTGTCGTTTTTTTTTTCGGAGTAATTCGGATGGTATCCTCCCATGTTTTTCTTTTTTTTTAAAAAAAAAAATAATAATAATAAGTAGAGCTTCAAATTTTTTCTTTTTTAATCCGGATAGGTTAAGGTTAAGTTTGGTCATTAAAGGTGTGTTTGTTTCGGTGTCACAGCGCTTGGGCAAGAAGCAAGGGTAGATTGTTACGGTTCGAGTCCATACCTCAACAACCTCTTATACCAAAGAGGCGTACAAGGAAACCACCTCAGTCATCTCCACAAGATCCGTCTCCAGTCTACTTTCAACCAATGGCCACTAAGGAAGACATCGAGAATCTCAACAGGACAATCGAAAGATTGTCTGACATGATGCAGACACTCACTACTAGAGTCAGCACTGTAGAGCAAGACAAGCAAAACAGTGTCACTACTGCTGTGATGGACAAGATCAAGGAACAAATGAGCAAGATTTCCGAAGAGTTCACTTATGTGGAACAGCCTATCACCTCCTCGTCTATAAGAGAGAAGCTTCCTGAGAAGTTTTCCACTGCTGATATTCCCAAGTTCAAGCCTACTGATAATCCACTTTTCCATTTGAAGGCTTTTTCTGCAACTATGGCTCTTAAGGGAGTAGATGTGACACTCTTCCCTACGGTGTTTCCTCTTTCCTTAGAGCATGTCTGTCAACAGTGGTTCTATTCTCTGGAATCCAAGCATGTCGCGACCTGGGAAGATGTTGCTGAAAGCTTTATGAACCGGTACAAGTGTAACATCCAGGCCAAGACTTCTGAACGTGAACTCTCCATTCTCAAACAGAAAGAGAATGAAGGCTTCACCACTTACTTAAGCAGGTGGAGAGAAACAGTTGCGCTCTTGGTGGATCCGCCCAAGGAGAAAGAAATGGTTCGCTTGTTCATTGCCAATCTGACTCATAAGTACAAGCAACACTTGAAGTTTCTGCCTTTAAGTACCTTTGAAGCTGTATACGATATTGGAATCAATATCGAAGATGAACTGATGAAGTCTGTTGGTAGCAACAATAACAACAGCACTTGGAAAAACAAGAAGAACGACACTCCTTCTTCTTCGTCTTCTAAGCCCAATAATGCTACCAACAATATCAACATCAATGATGTGCTGGCCCTTAATGCTCCTCCTTAAAGATTCCAAAGGCAAAGGAGGGTTTATACGCCTTTGGGAATGACTTATGATGCTGCTTATGACCGTTTGCACGGTCAGGGACTAATTATGCCAATCGGACCATTTCCAGAACCTCGACCTGAGAATAGGACCGCTAGCTATGACCTCCTATGCCAAAGGAAGATAGACCAATTCCTGATCTAGATTCCTCTATACCAAACGCTAATCCTGCTAGCCCTGCAGGGCTACAAATAGATACTAACCCTACTAATGTTTCTGTGCAGGGTAAATCGCAGGATAAGGGAGGAGATATGCAGAGCCCGGTTATCAAACTTCCATTCCCTAATAGACAGTTGAAAAGTAAGTTTGATAAACAATTCGGTAAGTTTTTAGAGGTTGTGAAAAACCTGCAGGTAACAGTTCCTTTTACTGACTTAATCACTCAAGTTCCTGCTTACGCTAAATTCATGAAAGACATTCTGACTAGGAAAAGGGCCTTTAATGAAGTAGAAACTGTAGCTTTCACAGAGGAGTGTAGCGCTTTATTGCAAAACAAATCCCCTCCTAAATTAAAGGATCCCGGTAGTTTTTCTATCCCTTGTCACATTGGGAATGTTTTTATTGATAAAGCTTTGTGTGATTTGGGTGCTAGTGTCAGTGTCATGCCATCGTCTGTCTGCGCTAAACTTAATATGGGAGAATTAAAAGTTACTAATATAACTTTGCAAATGGCAGATCGTTCGGTAAAATACCCCTTAGGTATTTTAGAGGTATTTTAGAGGACGTACCTGTCAGAGTTGGTAAATTTTTTATTCCAGTTGATTTTGTTGTTTTAGACATGGCAGAGGACACACAAATACCCATTATATTGGGTAGGTCTTTCCTCCATACTGCAGGAGCGATTATTGATGTTAAAAATGGTAAACTAACCCTTTCTGTAGGTGACGATAATGTTACTTTCAATTTAGGGAAGGTTTTGAAAGGGCTTATGTTAGAGGAAAATTGTTGCTACATTGATATAATTGATATAATGGATGATATTTGTGATGATAGCTTGCCACAGGTTCTTGCGAAGGATCCCTTAGAGGAAGTTCTCTGCGGGAATTTATCTAGCGACAATGCAAGTGTTTGGGGTATTGAGGTATAACATATTGAAAAAGCTCTTTCCTTAGAAGAGTTAAGCCCCAAGGAAACAATGAAGGTAGTAAATTTAGTTCAGGAATCAAAACCTGCAGAGGTCAAGAAACCTGAGCTAAAACCTCTCCCTTCTCATTTAAAATATGTTTTTCTGGATGAACAGGAACTACACCCCGTGATCATCAGTACTGCACTTACTGACCTACAATCTTCCCAACTTCTAGGGGTTCTCAAAACCCATAAGAAGGCTATAGGGTACAGTATTGATGATCTCAAGGGTATTAGCCCTGACTTTTGTATGCACAGGATACATCTAGAGGAAAATTACAAGCCCTGCATTCAACCCCAACGAAGATTAAATCCCAACATGCAGGAAGTAGTCAAGAAGGAGGTGATGAAATTACTTGATGCAGGTATTATCTATCCTATTTCTGACTCCAAGTGGGTAATCCTGTGCAGGTAGTGCCAAAGAAGGGTGGGATGACTGTGATAACAAATGAAAAGAATGAATTAATTCCCACTAGAACTGTAACAGGGTGGCGTATGTGTATAGACTATCGTAGATTAAATATCGCCACTAAAAAGGATCACTTCCCTCTTCCCTTTATAGATCAAATGCTTGAGAGGTTAGCCAATCATAAATTCTTTTGCTATTTGGATGGGTATTCGGGATTTTTCCAAATTCCGATTCACCCTGAAGATCAGGAAAAGACTACTTTTACATGCCCTTATGGCACTTTTGCATATCGTAGAATGCCCTTTGGTTTATGTAATGCACCCGCTACCTTTCAACGTTGTATGATGAGCATTTTTTCTGATTTCATAGAGTCTATTATGGAGGTCTTTATGGATGATTTTAGCGTATATGGTTCTTCATTTGATTCATGATTAATTAATCTCGCTAAAATTTTGAAAAGATGTGAAGAGTGCAACTTAGTCCTTAATTGGGAAAAATGTCACTTTATGGTGACAGAGGGAGTAGTCCTAAGTCATATTGTATCTGATAAGGGCATACAAGTAGACAAAGCTAAAACATCAGTGATTGAGCAATTACCTCCCCCAGCTAATGTTAAGGGAGTTAGAAGTTTATTGGGTCATGCGGGGTTTTATCGCCGCTTTATCAAAGATTTTTCTAAAATTGCTAAACCACTGACACAGCTTTTGCTCAAGGATTCCCCATTTATTTTTACTGACGAGTGTCTTGAGGATTTTAACTGGATTAAGCAGGCTTTGATATCGGCACCCATCATATGTGCTCCCGATTGGAACCTTCCTTTCGAGATCATGTGTGATGCAAGTGACTTTGCGCTAGGAGCCGTGCTCGGACAGAGGAAGGACAAGGTTTTGCATGCTATTTATTATGCTAGCAAAACTTTGGATGAAGCCCAAGTCAACTATGCCACTACGGAAAAGGAGTTTCTTGCTGTTATTTATGCTTTAGAAAAATTTAGATCATATCTTGTTGGTTCTAAAGTTATTGTTTTTACTGATCATGCAGCATTGAAATATTTGATAGCTAAGGCGGAATCAAAGCCAAGGCTACTCTGGTGGGTTCTCTTGCTCAAAGATTTCAACATAGAAATAAAAGATAAAAAGGGAGCAGAGAACATAGAGGCAGACCACTTGTCATGTATCAGGTATGATGAGGGTAAGGATTCTCTACCTATAGATGATTCTTTCCCTGATGACAATGACAGGGTAAAGTCGTATCCCCTAATAAAAAATAATTACCTAAATCACTAACTAAGGTAGATAGGGAAGTAGGGTCGATCTCCACAGGGAAACTAGTCTTTTTACTCCTAATTTATTATTATAATCTAAACTATTTAAGTAACCAATATTTAAAGTTGAATAAGAAACTAAACTACAAAGAGTAGGAATAGGGAGAAAATAATATATAAAAGGATCTAGGGCATAGGTTCACCAATAAATAATACTCCAGGGTAAAAAAGGGTAATCAATCATTGACATGGCATAGATAACATGATTAACAGGCTCTCGCAATTTATTAATCAACATAGATCTAACAGGCTCTCGCAATTTACTAGATCTAAGTTCTTATTAAAAATAGCCTTTAATATCAAATTAACATCTGCTCGATTCATCAATTTAATATTGCTATACTTTTACAAGCCGCAATTGTAAAACATTAAAACAATCCAATAAGAAATTATCATGCAATACCAATAATCAATAATAGTCAATCATCAATGCATCAATTAACCAGATTGTAAAGGGCTCTCGCTACGTATTACAATCACACAATTAATTTACCGGTATTAAATCTCATCTCTAGAATCTTGACTTAACCATTTATAAATTAACTTGCCTATTGAAACTAGACCTAAACATTAATTCTCATCTCTCGATTCTTGAATCAATATTGTCAAACTCATGCATAAAAGATAGGCCTAATCTAGTCACAGAGCATTAAATCAATCAATAGGAAATTAATCTAGCATTGATAATCAACAACAATAATTTACCCCTTCATATTATTTATTAGATCCCCATAAACCCTAGAAATTAAACTACTCACACATATTGAAAACTAAACTAATCAAGGTAATAAAATAAATCATGATGAAAGGAATAAAATAAATAACTAAGATTAAGGGAAGAGAAATCGTTACCAAATTAAATCTGGAATTAATGAAAGAAATAAGAACAAAGGTTTAGAGAGATTAAGAGAGAGAGAACTAAGTATAGAGAGAAAATCTCAGAAAGAAGATCCTAAAATCGTATTACATAGGAGTATTTATACTCCGTACAAAAATCCTAAGCTAAAACAAATTAAAACTACGTTAATCATCTACTAAGAAAACACGCGCCCGATCGGGCGAGGCACCGCCCGATCGGGCGCGCCTTTTTTGTCCTTCATACTGATCTCACGCCCGGTCGGGCGCGTCACCGGGCGCCAGGCTTAGCTTCTCCCGCCCGGCCGGGCGCGCCTCCGGGCGCCAGCCTCTTTGGCCGGGCGGCTCATTTGGGCCAATATTTGGACTTCGATTGGGCTCCAATTTTTCGGGCCAATCTGGGTTTCCTCTTTGGGTCTTGAATACTCGGTCCAAATGCCCCAGTATCACCTATACCGAGCCCTTAATCACCAGTTCGATGGCTCTAACCGGCCCTGGGCTATAAATTCTGGTCGTGCTTCTCCAATGCTCGTGATTGCTCCAAAATATCTCGGGAAAATACTCCAAAAGCATAAATCCCTGCAAAAGTCAACCAAATCTACGAAAACACTGGAAAACACCAATTAGTAATAAAAGTGGCTCTAAAGAGCCAAAAACACTACTAATTACGACCAAGGGACAGGGGTAAAATAATATATAAAATGGACACATCAAACTCCCCCAAGCCAAACCTTTGCTTGTCCCTAAGCAAAGATCTCATCAATGAATCAATAAATATGCTTCACCCCAAAAGTAAAAATCAAGCACCAACGATCCAGGGTAAATCAAATAAACATGCTTCAGAGTCAACCAATCAAATCCATCCAATTACCTTTCTTCCCTAACAATTGTCAAACAGAGCAAACCACAAGAGCATATAGAATTCAAGACTAGTGCTCACACACTCAACTCTCATTTATGTGGCGAGTAAAAGATGTACTCGATCGTTCTCCAACCACCCCTTTAATGTGAACAATGCCCTCCCAACTCACACTCTCGTGTGTATAAAACAATGAACGCTCAATCCTACTAGTCGACTCGAAATATGCCAAATCATAACTTGCATTGAGAAACAACACTTTCACATTCATACAATTCTATGCACAAAGGTCGGAAGGTCTTTAAAGCTTGTAATGTAAGGCTAGGGTAAAGGGTAAGATAAATTTGGGAATAAGTGAGAGAAAAGCTATGCTTAAAGGAGCCATATCCTAATAAAACCCATGATCAAAATAAATAATGATCACACATCTCCTGCATAACCAACTCTAACATCAACCAAATATACTCCAATCATAATAAATAAACCCAACACTTAAAATTTCACTCATAAGATATAATAATGAAGAAGTAGAGTGAATAAACAAACTTTATTTTCCAAACCTCAATTACCTTTCATTGAGGCTCAATTTTTTTTTCTTTTGATCAACCTCCATCTAGAACATTTGAACATTTTTTTTCTTTTGAAGTTCACTTATTTTTTTTCACATTTTTTTATTTGAACTTCTCTTTTTTTTTCTCATAATATCATGCTTTATTCTTTCCAAGAAAATATAACTCTCAAACTCATCAAAAATAAACATGAATAATCAACAAAACAACTTCTCAGAAACCCACCCAAATTGTGCAAATAAATAGCACACTACAAACTCCCTCACCTCACTCACTAATAGCTCCCCCAAGCCAAGCTTGGGACTAGTAACCAATGGGGCAAAATAGGCTTGTAATGTGGCTAATAAACAACAAAAAGGTCAAGGCAACAACATGGGTAGCAAGAAGGGAACAAATGTATCTACAATATCTGGAGGCTACCTAAAAGAACAAATGCCTTCGTCCTCCACAATGTGCATAATAATGAATCATATAAACATTACTTATAGTTGTAAACCAATACTCAAATTTATTGACATACCAGGAAATATGGAACTATCACACATTCCTTACCAAATCAACTAGTCAAGCACTATATTCACAAGTAGTTGGACAAAATTGACGCATGTTAAGGTTTCAAGGAAATCAAACATCAAATCATGATCAACTAATCCACAATGCCTATCATCAAATACCAAGAATCAAAAACAAATTTTCTCAAGTATGGGGCACAGGGAAGCATGATTTATAATTCATTGGAACGTATTTTTGAATTTTTTTTATTTTCCAATTTTTTTGTATTTTTATATAAAAGAAAGCAATAAAACTAGCCTAGAAAGCAAGAAATCTAACCTAAAAAAAACACACCAAAAATAAAAGAAAAGAGAAAACCAAACCAAAATATCCCCCAAGCCAGAATCAGACAATGTCCTCATTGGCTCGAACACTAGCCCAGCATAGCTAGTCCTCATCATCCTCGTCCATCGAGCCGAAGCCCGCACCTCCACTGCCACCTGCACCACCTGCACCAGAAGAGCTACCACCAAAATAGTCAGCGTGAAAACTCCCCCCCCCCCGCCGGTCCCTCGAAAGGAATGTCCTGCCCGTACCCGAAAAAGGAAGAATAGTCAGAGTAAATCCCACGGGCAGTGGGATCCCTATCGTATCCCTGGGGTGGAGGCTGAAACCAGTCAGGGTGAATAGCGTCGTCGAGAATGTTGCCCCGACGAGCATAATCATCGTACATAGGGTAGAGAGCTCTACCCTGGTTCCTCTCTAGGTACCCTAACCTCTGGTCAATGGAGCCTACCATCCTCCTAAGGTCAGTCTGTGAATGCTCAATACGTCCTAGGGCCTGACCTATACTCTGAAAATCCCAAACTGGGTCAGAGTCAACATGAGGGACGGAATAGGACATACGAGGTGGAGAGAAAGCCACCTCGGGCTGAGGCTGGGGTGGTGTAACTGGTGGTGGTGGTGCCTGCCCCCTAGCGTTGGAAAATAAAACATCATAGGTGTAAGAAAGTTGCCCTGGGGGAAAGGCGGTCAAGTCTGGACTGGGAAGGGGAAAAATGGGCAAAGGTTGCTCGTTCCCAGTTCGTATACACTAAAAGGGTGTATGTTCGCTATCCGGTCTAACCCACCCCACATCCTCAAAATACCTAGCAGTCATGTAGGTATCCGGTCCACAGTTAGTTAGCTGGTGGGGTCCGTCTACTACAAAACCGGCCTTTTTCACCGCTAGTCGAGTGATAAGGCCACCTAAACGGATAGGGGACTTGGAAGTGGTGCTGGCTGTGGCATGCCGACTCAGGTGGTGAACTATAAACCTGCCTATGTTCAATTTCCCGAACCCGTATACATAGTGTCCTATTATAGCTAGTTCGTTGGTTTGAGCGTTATGAGGCTCGGCCCTACCCAAAAAACACAATCCCGCAAATCTTTGCCAGATTTTCGGGACAGGGTGGTGAATGGGTTTGGTACTAGCATGTTGGGGGTCGGGGGCAGGCAAACCAGTCAAAGCATAATATAAATCACCCATTTTATAATCTGCATGCCACTGATGAGATAATTCAGAATTTAATTCAAAAATTTTACAAAATTCAACAAAAGTTAAACTAATATTTCTATTATTTAACCTGAAAAATAAATTAGGCCCATTCCTACTACTAACAACATGAAAAGTGGACAGGAATTCACATGTAAGTTCTCGGTATGTAGGATAATGCATGTCAACAAATTTTCTCATGCCAATATCATTCAAAAATCGTTTAACAAAATCGTACAAACCATATGATTCTAAGGTAGGGCGGTGTAACCACCGAGAAGGAATTACCTCACGACCGACCAAATGCTCCAATCGTTCTTTTTGTTCCCGGCTCACGATCCGGATCGTCGGCCAATACGGGAGATGCAAGTCTAGGTCGTACTCCTCCCTCGAACTGGAGCTCCTACCAAAAATGGATCTTGCCCTCTTTGAAGCCATGTAGAAAAATGGGTCGAAAATTTATTGAATTAAAACTGAAAAATTTTTGTATGAGAGTGAAGAGGATGAAAAGGGGATCACGAATATGTAAAAAGTTTTGAATTTGGATTGGTAATGGAGGAGAAATCTTAGAGAGAAGTTAGAGAAAATTTGAGTTTTAGAGAGAGAAAGTAATGGAGGAAAGAAGAAATGAAGAAAGAAAGAAGAAGAGAAGGAAGAAGAAGACGCGGAAATTATTCACGCCCGGTCGGGCAGTGGGTCGCCCGGTCGGGCGATCTTCAACATTTAGAACATAGTTCTCGCACCCGATCGGGCGGCTTTCGCCCGGTCGGGCGATCTGATTCGCTAATATTTCGTTACCTCTCGCGCCCGGTCGGGCGCCACTCGCCCGATCGGGCGATCTGACTAACAATTTCCGCCTTACTCTCGCGCCCGGTCGAGCGCCAGTCGCCCGATCGGGCGAATTTTAGGCCAAAAAATCCTTCCCTTCTCTCGCCCGGTCGGGCGAGGCTTGCCCGGTCGGGCGGACAAATTAGTCCGTATACGACGAAATTCGCGCCTGGTCGGGCGTCACTCGCCCGGTCGGGCGAAATTACTTATTTTCAGATCCTTGCTCTCGAGCCCGATCGGGCAAGATTCGCCCGGTCAGGCCCGAGACTAAATCGGATATTGTTGATTGTCTTCTTTTCTCCAAAAATTGGCTAACTCTTTTCCTTCAAACCTGTACACACACTCATAAAACTCGTTAAATTCCCTCATCTCTCCTCTCGTAAGAAAAAGAAAAAGGAAGAACTAGACTAAAAAGCATTAAAAATACGGGTTGCCTCCCGCAAAGCGCTGGTTTATCTAGGTCCCGCACGACCTTCTTACCAAGTACAATTTCTAGGATCCTTGGCCTAACGCTTTATCGGGTGGTTTCTCACCCGGTCTAGCGATGTTTAGGCTGCGATGCGGCTTCCTGACATAACCTGTGGGACGCCAAGTCACCTTATCGGGGTGGATCCTCCTTGACTTGGACTGGGGGTTCTTCAACGCTACGCACTAAAAACCCTTCTTCGATCGAATGTTGCTTCAAATTGTCATTGCGTTCAACACTTGCAACTCGATCTGGCGGAACACTTACCGTAGGCTCGATTCGCACAACTTGCTCGATCGGTTCCACTTGTTCATCCTCGAAACCAAGACCAACATTGTAGAGTTCTCTTTCTATTGCATCGACTTCCTTCTGCCATTTGTCTATCTCATCTGAAAAGGATGCAACACAAGATACCGCCTCCAAGGGATCTTTTTCAAGAGCTTGGGGCTTGTTAGAATAATTTACAACCACATTAACACTGAAGCATTTCTCCTCAGTCATGGAGCTTTTGGGAGCATTATTCAGATTAAAAACCACTTTATCATCCCCTACTGATAGTGTTATCTTACCACTTCTTACATCTATGACTGCTCTTGCAGTGTTAAGGAATGGTCTACCCAAAATAATTGGGGTTTGCATATCCTCAGCCATATCAAGAACAACAAAATCTACAGGTATATAAAATTTACCTACTCTAACGGGGACATCCTCTAAAACACCTAAGGGGTATTTGAAAGAACGGTCGGCCATTTGTAGAGTTATATTGGTAGCTTTTAATTTACCCATATTCAACTTAGAACACACATATAATGGCATGACGCTAACACTAGCACCCAAATCACATAATGCATTATCAATCAAGAGATTTCCAATATGACAAGGGATAGAAAAACTACCCGGATCTTTTAATTTAGGTGGAGACTTATTTTGAAGTACGGAACTACACTCTGCAGTGAAAGCTACTATCTCTACCTCACTAATAGACCTTTTTCTCGTCAAAATTTCTTTAATAAATTTTGCATATGAGGGGATTTGTGTGATCAATTCAGTAAAGGGAACTGTTACCTTCAAATCTTTAACCACCTCCAGGAACTTACCAAACTGCTTATCCAAGTTTGTTTTCAATTGACGATTGGGGAAAGGAAGTTTGATGATTGGCTTTTGAGCATTCTTATTCTTGTCTGGAGTAGCCACCTTCTCTGGAGTTTTACCCTGCAATGTAGAATTAGATATGTTAGTATTATCTTTTAGCCCTGCAGGGCTATCAACTACATTGTTTGGTTTAACGGAATCAAGATTAGCATTATTTAATAAAACAGGTTCATCAACTCTGGGCATAGAGGGCCCTTCATAGTTTGAACCACTCCTTAGAGTAATTGCAAATGCTTGATCCGTAGGCCTAGTCGGCTGTGCCGGCAGGGCTCCCTGTTGGCGTGCTTGTAGAGTAGCGGAGAGTTGCGCAATTTGATTATCTACAATTTTATTATGCGCTAGAATTTGATCAATTGCCGCATCCCTGCTCTCCATGTGCTTTTTCATATTGACCAACATTGCTCTAAGTTCCCCCAAGGAAGGGTTGGAAGATGAGGGGGGTTGTTGTGGTTGATTCTTCTGGCTAGCATTGGGGTGATAGTATTTCTGTTGCTGTTGCTGTGGCACATGTGGTTCTTGTGGTGGTGGATTTTGAACATTAGTGCTCCAGTAGGAAAGGTATGGATGATTCCGATACCCGGGATTGTAAGTGTTGGAGTATGGGTTATTCTGCCTATAAGCTTGGAAGGCATTAACTTGCTCCACGGAACTCCTGCAATCCTGCTCCCAATGACCTACAATACCACAATTTTCACAGAAAGCCTCATTAGAATTATTATTAATTGCATAAACATTAGCTACATTAGCAGTACTCAGATTATCTAATTTTTGGCAAATAGAGGTTAGTTGAGCTTGCAAAAAGGATACAGAGTCGACACTATGTTTCCCCTTGTTAGCAAATCCTCTGGGATTCCCGTATTGGGAATTGTGTATCGCCATGTCTTCAATAACCTGACCTGCATCATCAACATTAAGATTCATGAATCTCCCACTAGCTGCAGAGTCTAAAATTATTCTAGAAGAATTTCCAATGCCGTTATAAAAGGCTTGGATTAACTGCCATTGTGCTAAATTATGGTGAGGGCATTCTCTTTGTAGGTCCTTGAACCTCTCCCAAGCCTCATATAAGGACTCATCGGCTTCTTGGGCAAAGTTCTGAATCGCACTCCATAGTACTGCTGTTCTCTCTGCAGGATAATACTTGTTATAAAAATTCAAAACAAGAGTTTCCCAGTCAGTTATACCAAGTGTAGTTCTATTTAAGCCATTAAACCACAATTTAGCTTTTCCAGTTAAAGAGAAGGGAAAGAGAATCTCCCTGATTTGGTCTTGAGTAACCCCGGCTTGTCTGATGGTGTTGCAATATTGACAATAGTCGGCAATGTGAAGATTTGGGTCTTCACCCTTTGCTCCACTGAATTGCTTCCTCTCTATCATCGTTATAAATTGAGGTTTAATTTCAAATTGAACCCCATCAAGAGCCGGAGTAGGGGTGAGATGTGGAAAATCCGTAAGCTTTGGTTGTGAATAATCACTAAGCTTCTTTGGAGCCGCCATCTCTGATTCTGCGTCTGATGCTGTCTCTGAATTGCTAGAATCAGTTGGAGGATCGCGGTGATTATTGTTAGTATCACCAGAATCCGCCAGGATTTGCTTGTAGAAGTTTTTCTGTCTATGGAAGGAACGTTCGATCTCAGGATCGAATGGGATATAACCTGATCTGGAACACCTGGGCATAAACAAAAACTAGAAGCAAATATGAGATTTGTCTCAGAGAACTAACGCTCTCTGAGACAAAAGAGAAATAATCTAGACTACAAAAACAATTAGAAATAAAAATAAAACCGTCTCCCCGGCAACGGCGCCAAATTTTGACAGGGTAAAGTCGTATCCCCTAATCAAAAATAATTACATAAATCACTAACTAAGGTAGATAGGGAAGTAGGGTCGATCTCCACAGGGAAACTAGTCTTTTTACTCCCAATTTATTATTATAATCTAAACTATTTAAGTAACCAATATTTATAGTTGAATAAGAAACTAAACTAAAAAGAGTAGGAATAGGGAGAAACTAATATATAAAAGGATCTAGGGCATAGTTTCACCAATAAATAATACTCCAGGGTAAAACAGGGTAATCAATCATTGACATGGCATAGATAACATGATTAACAGGCTCTCGCAATTTATTAATCAACATAGATCTAACAGGCTCTCGCAATTTACTAGATCTAAGTTCTTATTGAAAATAGCCTTTAATATCAAATTAACATCTGCTCGATTCATCAATTTAATATTGCTATACTTTTACAAGCCGCAATTGTAAAACATTAAAACAATCCAATAAGAAATTATCATGCAATACCAATAATCAATAATAGTCAATCATCAATGCATCAGTTAACCAGATTGTAAAGGGCTCTCGCTACGTATTACAATCACACAATTAATTTACCGGTATTAAATCTCATCTCTCGAATCTTGACTTAACCATTTATAAATTAACTTGCCTATTGAAACTAGACCTAAACATTAATTCTCATCTCTCGATTCTTGAATCAATATTGTCAAACTCATGCATAAAAGATAGGCCTAATCTAGTCACAGAGCATTAAATTAATCAATAGGAAATTAATCTAGCATTGATAATCAACAACAATAATTTACCCCTTCATATTATTTATTAGATCCCCATAAACTCTAGAAATTAAACTACTCACACATATTAAAAACTAAACTAATCAAAGTAATAAAATAAATCATGATGAAAGGAATAGAAATCGTTACCAAAATAAATCTGGAATTAATGAAAGAATTAAGAACAAAAGTTTAGAGAGAGATTAAGAGAGAGAAAACTAAGTAGAGAGAGAAAGTCTAAGAGAGAAGATGATAAGTGAATTAATCGTCCTAAAAACGTACTTAAAACAAAACTAAAACAACTCCTAATTAGAAACTAATTGCTCGACAAAAGAGCCTTTCCAGAAACACGCGCCCGATCGGGCGCGCCTTTTTTCTCGCACTGCTCTTCTCACTGCCGCGCCCGATCGATCTAGCAGCTCACCCTATCGGGCGCGCCTTTGGCCACGCACCAGCACGCATCTTGATCACTCGAGCGCCTTGCCCAATCGAGCTAAGCTGCCTGATCGGGCCTTTGCTTCACCTCGAGGCTCGGAGCTTCGATTGGGCTTATTTCTTCGACCCAATCCGGATATCCACTTAGGGTCTTGATCACTCGGTCCATATACCTCGGTATCCCGATTACCGAGCCCTTAATCACCGGCTCTCACCGGTCTTGGGCTCCAAAAGTGGTCGTGTTTCTCCAATGCTCGTGATTGCTCCAAAATATCTCGGGAAAATACTCCAAAAGCATAAATCCCTGCAAAAGTCAACCAAATCTACGAAAACACTGGAAAACACCGATTAGTAATAAAAGTGGCTCTAAAGAGCCAAAAATACTACTAATTATGACCAAAGGACGGGGGTAAAATACCATATAAAATGGACACATCAAACTCCCCCAAGCCAAACCTTTGCTTGTCCCTAAGCAAAGATCTCATCAATGAATCAATAAATATGCTTCACCCCAAAATTACAAATCAAGCACACACGATCCAGGGTAAATCAAATAAACATGCTTCAAAGTCAATCAATCAAATCCATCCAATTACCTTTCCTCCCTAACAATTGTCAAATAGAGCAAACCACAAGAGCATATAGAATTCAAGACTAGTGCTCACACACTCGACTCTCATTTACGTGGCGAGTAAAGAATGTACTCGATCGCTCTCCATCCAACCCCTTTATGTGAACAATGCCCTCCCAACTCACACTCTCGTGTGTATAAAAACAACATACGCTCAATCCTACTAGTCGACTCGGAATATGTCAAATCATAACTTGCATTGATAAGCAACACTTTCACATTCATACAATTCTATGCACAAAGGTCGGAAGGTCTTTAAAGCTTGTAATGTAAGGCTAGGAAAAAGGTTAGGATAAATTTGGGAATAAGTGAGAGAAAATCTATGCTTAAAGGAGCCATATCCTAATAAACCCCATGATCAAAATAATGATGATCATACACATCTCCAACATAACCAACTCCACCACAACCAAATAAACTCCAATCATAATAAATAATCCCAACACTTACAATTTCACTCATAAGATATAATAATGGAGTAATAGAGTGAATAAACAAACTTTATTTTCCAAACTTGAATTTTTTTCTCAATGAAGCTCTTTTTTTTCTTTGATCAACCTCCAAATAGAACATTTGAACATTTTTTTATCTTTCGAAGTTCACTTATTTTTCTTCACATTTTTTTTCTTTGAACTTCATTTTTTTTCTTTTTTCATAGTAACATGCTTTATTTTTTCAAGAAAATATAACTCTCATAATCATAAAAAATAAACATGAATAACAACAAAACAACCTCTCAAAAGCCCGCCCAAATTGTGCAAATAATAAATACACTACAAACTCCCTCGCCTCACTCACTAATAGCTCCCCCAAGCCAAGCTTGGGACTAGTAACCAATGGGGCAAAATAGGCTTGTAATGTGGCTAATAAACAACAAAAAGGTCAAGGCAACAACATGGGTAGCAAGAAGGGAACAAATGTATCTACAATGTCTGAAGGCTACCTAAAAGAACAAATGCCTTCGTCCTCCACAATGTGCATAATAATGAATCATATAAACATTACTAATAGTTGCAAACCAATACTCAAATTCATTGACATACCAGGAACTATGGAACTATCACACATTCCTTACCAAATCAACTAGTCAAGCACTATATTCACAAGTAGTTGGGCAAAATTGACGCAAATTAGGAATCAAGGCAATCAAACATCAAATCATGGTCAACTAATCCACAATGCCTATCATCAAATACCAAGAATCAACACAATTTTCTCAAGTAAGGGGCACAGGGAAGCATGATTTACAATTCATTGGAACGTATTTTTGGATTTTTTTTTTTTTTCAAATTTTTTTGTATTTTTATATATAAAGAAAGCAATAAAAACTACACTAGAAAAGCAAGAAATCTAACCTTGAAAGCAAGAAAATCTATACTATGAAAGCAAATAAAGAAAAAAAAGGAAGAGAATTTTCAAGTGAAAGAACACCCCACCAAGCCAAATCAAGCAATGCCCTCATTGACTTGGGAGAGTAGCCTACTCCTCATCCTCATCCATCCTCGAATAGCCCCCGCCATGGCTAGAACCGGCTCCTTCATGGCTAGAGCCACCACCACCATACTCCGAACCACCCGCAAAATAGTTAGGGTCTACATTCCCCCCAAGCCCACCAAAAGGAGCATCGGTCCCATATCCATGGACCGATGAATAGTCCACATAGGTACCGTAGGCACTTGGGTCCGTGTATCCCCCTTGGGGGTATTGGAACCAATCGGGGACAAGTGATTCGGGGGGAATAGCCCCCCGACGGGCATAATCATCATACATGGGGTATAAACCCCGCCCTAAGTTCCTCTCCACAACCCCAACCCTAGCATCTAGGGCTCCTACCCTAGTGTCCAAATTCCTAACCATACCCTCCATCCTCCCTTGCCCACTCTCTATCCGATCCAATTGGCTTCTAAAAGCCGAAAAGTCATATGGGGCGTTAGGGTCGATGTTGTAGTTGGTTGAGGAAGTGGGAATGTTATGTGTGTAGTGTTGGGGTGATGGTTGGTGGAAATGTTGTGGTGGTGAGGGAGGTGCTTGGTGGTGTGCTTGGGCCTCCCCTTGGTCTCCTAATTCAAAGGTATAAGAGGGAAGACCCTTCTCAAATTTGGTCAAGGCCGGATTAGGCAAGATGAAAGCGTTGTCTCTTCTACCCGACTCCCTATGAATCACCCACCAAGTCTCACCCCCTATCACATTTATCCAATTAAGGCCGCCTAAGTAGGGTGCGTCCATTAAGGTTGGTCCGTCTACCTTACCATCACCGCTAGGGGTCCAACTAAGGTATTTGACCGCTATGTGGGTTACTAACCCACCAAAGTAAATTGGGACCCTAGACCTACCCGATTCGGCCGCATTGGCCACCCTTTGGAAGTGTTGGGCCATCCTATGAACTATGTTAAGCTTGTCACTCCTAGGAATCATATATGACCCTAATAGTTCTAGTTCATCCCTCCTCACATTTGCCGGTTCATGCCTCCCAAAGATGGTAAGGCCAACAAACCGTTGCCAAAGTTTTGGCACGGGATGTTGAATCCAAGTGCCCATGGCATATTGGAGGTTCAAGTTAGGATTCCCCGTTAGAGCACGGTAGACAAAAGTAATGCTGTCTTGGGGTGGTTCAATTGGTCTATCGGCTTTCAAATCAAACAATTTTCCAAAATCTTTCAAAGACAATCTAATATCATTATTAAACAATCGAAATTGAACATGAGAGATTAAAGCATTTGATTTTATGACATTAAAACTAGAAAAGAATTCTAAAGTCAAATTTTAACGGCGCCAAATTTTGACAGGGTAAAGTCGTATCCCCTAATAAAAAATAATTACCTAAATCACTAACTAAGGTAGATAGGGAAGTAGGGTCGATCTCCACAGGGAAACTAGTCTTTTTACTCCTAATTTATTATTATAATCTAAACTATTTAAGTAACCAATATTTAAAGTTGAATAAGAAACTAAACTACAAAGAGTAGGAATAGGGAGAAAATAATATATAAAAGGATGTAGGGCATAGGTTCACCAATAAATAATACTCCAGGGTAAAACAGAGTAATCAATCATTGACATGGCATAGATAACATGATTAACAGGCTCTCGCAATTTATTAATCAACATAGATCTAACAGGCTCTCGCAATTTACTAGATCTAAGTTCTTATTGAAAATAGCCTTTAATATCAAATTAACATCTGCTCGATTCATCAATTTAATATTGCTATACTTTTACAAGCCGCAATTGTAAAACATTAAAACAATCCAATAAGAAATTATCATGCAATACCAATAATCAATAATAGTCAATCATCAATGCATCAATTAACCAGATTGTAAAGGGCTCTCGCTACGTATTACAATCACACAATTAATTTACCGGTATTAAATCTCATCTCTCGAATCTTGACTTAACCATTTATAAATTAACTTGCCTATTGAAACTAGACCTAAACATTAATTCTCATCTCTCGATTCTTGAATCAATATTGTCAAACTCATGCATAAAAGATAGGCCTAATCTAGTCACAGAGCATTAAATCAATCAATAGGAAATTAATCTAGCATTGATAATCAACAACAATAATTTACCCTTTCATATTATTTATTAGATCCCCATAAACCCTAGAAATTAAACTACTCACACATATTGAAAACTAAACTAATCAAGGTAATAAAATAAATCATGATGAAAGGAATAAAATAAATAACTAAGATTAAGGGAAGAGAAATCGTTACCAAATTAAATCTGGAATTAATGAAAGAAATAAGAACAAAGGTTTAGAGAGAGATTAAGAGAGAGAGAACTAAGTAGAGAGAGAAAATCTCATAAAGAAGATCCTAAAATCGTATTACATAGGAGTATTTATACTCCGTACAAAAATCCTAAGCTAAAACAAATTAAAACTACGTTAATCATCTACTAAGAAAACACGCGCCCGATCGGGCGAGGCACCGCCCAATCGGGCGCACCTTTTTTGTCCTTCATACTGATCTCGCGCCCGGCCGGGCGCGTCACCGGGCGCCAGGCTTAGCTTCTCCCGCCCGGCCGGGCACGCGCTCCGGGCGCCAGCCTCTTTGGCCGGGCGGCTCATTTGGGCCAATATTTGGACTTCGATTGGGCTCCAATTCTTCGGGCCAATCTGGGTTTCCTCTTTGGGTCTTGAATACTCGGTCCAAATGCCCCGGTATCACCTATACCGAGCCCTTAATCACCAGTTCGATGGCTCTAACCGGCCCTGGGCTATAAAGTCTGGTCGTGCTTCTCCAATGCTCGTGATTGCTCCAAAATATCTCGGGAAAATACTCCAAAAGCATAAATCCCTGCAAAAGTCAACCAAATCTGCGAAAACACTAGAAAACACCAATTAGTAATAAAAGTGGCTCTAAAGAGCCAAAAACACTACTAATTACGACCAAGGGACGGGGGTAAAATAATATATAAAATCGACACATCAGAAAACCTATATGCAGTTGTAGAGAAACACCCATGGTATGCAGATTTTGCTAATTATCTAGTGGGTGGTACTCTACCTCTTGACTTGTCCTACCAATAAAAAAAAGAAATTCCTTTCTGATCTTAAACATTAATTTTGGGATGATCCTTTTTTGTTTCGTGAGTGTGCAGATGGATTATTTCGCAGGTGTGTTCCCGAATGGGAAGTCCACGGTGTGCTTACTAGTTGTCACACCTCACCATATGGAGGACATCATGGCCCCACTAAAACGGTGGCCAAGATTAATGAGTCAGGTTTTTATTGGCCTACAATTTTTAAAGATGCTAACATGTTTGTGCAGGCTTGTGACTCTTGCCAGAGGACTGGCAACATCTCGCGGAGGCATGAGATGCCCCAAACATGAATTCTAGAAGTTGAGATTTTTGACGTTTGGGGTGTTGATTACATGGGACCGTTCCCTTCTTCAAAAGGGAACCGTTATATTCTTGTCGCCGTAGATTATGTATCCAAGTAGGTTGAAGCCATCGCCACTCCTACCAATGACGCCAAGGTCGTCCACAAACTTTTTAAGAAGACCATCCTTCCAAGATTTGGTGTACCTAGAGCTATAATAAGTGACGGAGGATCTCACTTTCATGAACGGAAGTTGGACACCCTCCTCAAAAAGTATGGTGTCTACCATAAGACAGGTTTAGCCTACCACCCCCAAACTAATGGCCAAGTTGAGGTTTCTAACCGTGAGATCAAGGCCATTCTAGAGAAGGTGGTGTCAAAATCAAGGAAATATTGGAGCGACAAGTTGGACGACACTCTTAGGGAATACAAAATTGCATTCAAGACCCCTATAGGTACTACTCCGTATAGACTCGTGTACGGAAAAACATGTCATCTCCCGCTCGAATTGGAATATAAGGCATATTGGGCTATTAAGGAGCTCAATCTAGATGCCAAACTAGCGGGAGAAAAGAGGTCACTTCAACTTAATCAACTCGATGAGTTTAGGTTGACGGCCTATGATAGTGCTCGAGTCTACAAAGAGAAGACGAAGAAGTGGCACGACAAGATGATCCTTCCGAGAGAATTCAAGGAGGGTGATAAAGTGTTACTATTCAACTCACAACTTAAACTTTTCCCAGGAAAGTTAAGGTCAAGGTGGTCGGGTCCTTTTATAGTAAAAATGGCCAACAAATTCGGTTCTGTGGAAGTTTTCGACGAACATGGTAACGAGTTCAAGGTTAATGGCCAAAGACTCAAGCTATATCATGAGGGGGCTACAATTGGTGCAGTTGATATACTTCACCTAAGTGGTTCCGATTCACTCTGAGTTTCACTGTGGTAAGAGGGTCGTGCGGGACCTAGATAAACCAGCACTTTGCGGGAGGCAACCCGTATTTCTTGCTTTCTAGACTAGTTTTCTTTTTTATTTTATTTTTATTTTTATTTTTGAGAGGCGAGGAGAGTGAAATTTTACCGTTTATAAGTGTTTTTGTACAGGTATAGGTTTAAGAGGTCAAAAGACTTAGAAGAATTTGAAGACGAAGAAAAGCAAAGAAAAACGACTGGGCACGGGCCCGATCGGGCGGAGCTCGCCCGATCAGGCGCGCAAGGAAGGTTAAATTTCAGCCTAAAATTCGCCCGATCGGGCGTGGCTGTCCGATCGGGCGCGAAAGGAGAGCTGGGAATCGAGGCTTATTTCGCCTGATCGGGCAAAGTTTCCCGATCAGGCGCGCAATTTCAGTCAGATACTCGAGGCAATTTCGCCCGATCGGGCGAGGTTGCCCGATCGGGCGCAAATCGAGTGAAGGAAAAGATATGTCGGGCGAAGCTCGCCCGATCGGGCGAGTAAGAGGGCGAAAAATCGTTCGTGTTCGTGCCCGATCGGGCGGAGCTCGCCCGATCGGGCGCGCAACTATGGATCTGGAAATAAGGATTATCCGCCCGATCGGACGAGGCTTGCCCGATCGGGCGCGCCTATTTTGGTTGTCCCCTTATATTTTTTCTCTTCTTTCTTTCCTAACTTTCTTCTTATTTCATCTTCTTCTCCATTACTTTCTCTCTCTAAAACCTCCATTTTTTTCACCTTCAAACTCACTTATTTTTCAAGATCTTCTCCAATCCTTCCATCAAAACTCAATTTTTTTTACATATTTTTAATCTTTTCATCTTTCTCTACAATCTACACCCAATTTCTACCATTTTCTCTCAATTTTCTCTAAACCCTAAGAGAGAGAAACCACTCAATTCCTATATTTTCTAATCTCAATGGCTTTCAAGAGATCAAGAACGGTAAGGGGGGAAGGCTCAAGGCAACAAGAGGCGAGAATTGACCCGGATTTGCAAATTTCGGGATGGGAGAGGGTGGTCATCACCACCCAAGAGCAAAAACAGAGGATGCTTAACCTCATCACGAGGCAGGTAATTCCCACTCGTTTCATTCATCACCCTACCCTTATTAGACTAGGAATTGATAAGCATGTAGAAAAATTATTCAAGGGAGTTGGCATGAGCGGTTTCTTTAACATGCATTACGATACTTATGATTATTTAACCTTAGAATTCGTTTCTAGTTTTAATGTCATAAAATCATATGCTTTAATATTTCATGTTCAATTTCGGTTATTCAATAATGATATTAGATTGACATTGAAAGAATTTGGTAAAATTTTTGAGTTGAAATCGGATAGGCCCCTTGAACCGCCCCAAGACAACATTGTCGTTGTCTATCAATCCCTTACGGGGGATCCTAATTTGAACTTCCAACATGCTTAAGGAACTTGGATACAACATCCCGTGCCAAAGATTTGGCAACGGTTTGTTGGCCTTACCATTTTTGGAAGGCATGAACCCGCCAATGTTAGGCGGGATGAGCTTGAATTACTAGGGTCATACATGATCCCTAGGAGTGAAAAGCTCAATATAGTCCATAAAATGGTCAACCACTTCCAACGGGTGGCTAACGCGGCCGAGGCGGGTAAGTCTAGGGTACCCATTTACTTTGGTGGCCTAGTTACACATATAGCGGTCAAACACATTAGCTTTTTCCCTAACGATGATGGTAAGGTAGCCGGCTCAACTATTATGGACTTACCCTATCTAGGTGGCCTTAATTGGATTAATGTCATGGGAGGGGAGACTTGGTGGGTGATTCAACGGGAATCGGGTAGGAGGGATAATGCTTTCACTTTACCCCACCTCACCTTGACCAAATTTGAGAAAGGAAAGCCTTCTTACACTTTTGAGCTTAACGGTCAAGGTGAGGTGCAACCACCTCACCCTTCACCTCAACCCCATCACTCTCCCATTGACCACTCACCTCCTCACCATTCACCACATTATCCACCACCTCAACCCTTTACATACGATATTCCCACTTCCTCTACCAACTACAACATAGACCCCAACGCCCCTTATGACTTCTCGGCTTTTAGGAGCCAATTAGATAGGATTGAGACGGGGCAAGGGAGAGTTGAGGGCTTGGTTAGAGATTTGGATACTAGAGTAGGGTCTCTAGATAGAAGGGTAGGTTATGTGGAGAGGAACCTAGGGAGGGGTTTATACCCCATGTATGATGACTACGCCCGTCGGGGGGCTATTCCCCCCGATTCACTTGTTCCTGATTGGTTCCAATATCCGCAAGGTGGATATACGAACCCAAGTGCCTTTGGTACCTATGTTGACTACTCATCGGTCCATGGTTATGGGACCGATGTACCTTTTGGTGGGATTGGGGGGAATGTAGACCCTAACTACTTTGCATGTGGTTCGGGGTATGGAGGTGGTGGCTCTAGCCATGGAGGAGCCGGTTCTAGCCACGGAGGGGGCTATTCGAGGATGGATGAGGATGAGGAGTAGGCTACACTCCTAAGTCAATGAGGGCATTGCTTAATTGATTTGGCTTGGGGGGTGTTCTTTCACTTGGTAATTCTCTTCCTTTTCTCTTTTTATTTGCTTTCTAGTATAGTTTTTATTGCTTTCCTAGTGTAGTTTTTATTGCTTTCTTATATATGAAAAATACAAAAAAAATTGAAAAATAAAAAAATTCAAAAATACGTTCCAATGAATTATGAATCATACTTCCCTGTGCCCCATACTTGAGAAAAATTTGTTTTGATTCTTGGTTATTGATAATGAGCATTGTGGATTTGTTGGTCAAGATTTGAAGTTTAATTGCTTGGATTCCTAAACATGAGTCAATTTTGCCAACTATTTGTGAATATAGTGCTCGACTAGTTGATTTGGTTAGGAAATGTGTGATAGTTCCATAATTCCTGGTACGTCAATGAATTTGAGTATTGATTTGCAACTATGAGTAGTGTTTCATGACTTATTATTATGCACATGAGGAGGATGAAGGCGTTCATTCTTTAAGGTAGCCTTCAGAGTATTTAGATACATTTGTTCCCTTCTTGTTACCTATGTTGTTGCTTGTGCCCTTTTATTGTTTATTTAGCCACATTACAAGCCTATATGAGCCCCATTGGTTACTAGTCCCAAGCTTGGCTTGGGGGAGCTTTTAGTTGGTGAGGTGAGGGAGTTGTGGTGTGCATATTATTTGCACAATGTGGGAATAAAAGAAGAGTTATTGTTCTTTGGTTTTAGATTGGGAAATATTGATATTGTGTTTCAAAGTTGAATTTTCCAATATGAGTTAAAAAGAAAAAAAAGAGCAAAAGAAAAAAATTATTAATGCTCAAATGTTCTATTTGAAGGTTGTTCAAATAAAAAGAAAAAAAAAAGAAGAAAAAAATCAAGTAAAAAAAAAAAAAAAAAGAATGAGTTCAAAGTTTGTTTTTCACTCAAAGTTCTATATTATCATATTTTTATGAGTGAATTTTGTAAGTGTTGGGATTGTATATGATGATTGGAGTTGTATTTGGTGGTTTTTGTTGGAGTTAGTTATGTTGTTGGAGATGTATGATCATCATTTATTTTTTATCATGGGTTTATTAGGATTTGGCTCCCTTAATGCATAGCTTTTCTCTCACATAATCCCAAATTTATCCTACCTTTACCCTAGCCTTACATTACAAGCCTTAAAGACCTTCCAACCTTGTGCATAGAAGTTATGTAAATGTGAAAGTGTTGTTTACCAATGCAAGTTATGACTTGGCATATTTCGAGTCGACTAGTAGGATGAGCGTTCATTGTTTTTATATACACGAGAGTATGAGTTGGGAGGGCATTGATCATATTAAAGGGGTTGGTTGGAGAGCGATCGAGTATATCTTTTACTCGCCACATAAATGAGAGTCGAGTGTGTGAGCACTAGTCTTGAATTTTATATGCTCTTGTGGTTTGCTCTATTTGACAATTGCTGGGGAGGAAGGGTGATTAGATGAATAAGATTGATTGATGTTGAAGCATGTTCATTAGATTTGCCTCGAATCGTTGGTTTTTGATTTTATTATTGGGGTGAATTATGTTTTATATGTTCATTGATGAGCTCTTTGCTTAGGGACAAGCAAGGGTTTGGCTTGGGGGAGTTTGATATGTCCATTTTATATACTGTTTTACCCCCGTCCCTTGGTCGTTATTAGTAGTATTTTTGGCTCTTTCGGGCCACTTTTATTACTAATTTGTGTTTTCAAGTGTTTTCGTAGTTTTAGTTGTATTTTACACGAAATTGCACTCTTGGAGCATTTTCCCGGGCTTTATGGATCAACTACGGAAGCTAGAAGGACACGACCACTTTTGGAGCCCAGGATCGGTGGGAGCCGGTGATTAAGGGCTCGGTAATTGGGATCCCGAGGCATTTGGACCAAGTATTCAAGACCCGATGAGGAAATCCGGATTGGGCCGAGAAATCGAGCCCAATTGAAGTCCGAGCCTCAAAATGGAGCAAGGACCCGATCGGGCAACCTCTAGCCCGATCGGGCGCGGCAAGACCATAGTGATGTGCATGCTAAGGCGCGCCCGATCGTGCGAGCATCTAGCACGATCGGGCGATGCTGCTGGGAAGGAACGCGAAGAAAAAGGCGCGCCCGATCGGGCGCGCGTTTTTAAGACCTGATTAGTTTAGTTTTAATTTTTGTTTTAGAAAACGGTTAAGTACGATTTGGTACGGATTATTAGATTACCTTCTTTCTTAGACTTTCTCTCTCTACTTAGTATTTTTCTCTCTCTTAAATTCTCTCTCAACTTTTGTTCTTAATTCCTCCATTAATTCCAAATTACTTTTTGGTAACAATTTCTTCCCCTTTAATTTCAGTTATTTTATTTGCTTCATTGATTATGCTTTTATTTATTTATTTGATTAGTTAGTCATGATGATTTGTGAGTAGTTTAATTTCTAGGGTTTATGGGGATCTAATAAATGATATGAAGGGGTAATTTTGTGATTGTTAATTATCAATGCTTGGTTGATTTCCTATTGATTGATTTAATGCTATGCAATTAGGTTTGGCCAGATTTAATTGTATGAGTTTAGCAATATTAATTCGAGATTCGACAGATGAGAATTGATATTTAGGGTTAGTTTCAATAAGCGGATTAATTTATAAATGGTTAAGTCGAGATTCAACTAATGAGATTTAATACCGGTAAATTAACTCTGTGATTATAATACGTAGCGAAAGCCCTTTGTAATCTGATTAACCAATGCTTGATGATTGATTATTATGAATTGCCCTGGAATATTGTTTATTAGTGAACCTATGCCCTAGGCCTTTAATATTTGATTTTTCTCCCTACTTTATTCCTTTCTACTTTATTCTCCGTAGTTTAGATTTTATTCACAAAAATATTGGTTACTTAGATAATTTAGATTATAATAATTAATTAGGAGTAAAAAGACCTGTTTCCCTGTGGAGTTCGACCCTACTTCCCTATCTACTTTAGTTAGAGGACTTAGGTAATTATTTTTTATTAGGGGATACGACTTTACCATGTCACACACCGTGAGAAGAGAGGAGTCAGGAGAGAGAGAAAGAAAAGGGGGTAGGGAGAGAGACAAAGGGTGAGAAAAAGGGGTCAGGAGTGAGGAGCCGGAAGAAGAGAGAGATATAGCAAGAAAGAGGAGTTAGGAGAAAGAGCGAGTGAAATAAAGAGAGAATGAGAAAGAGGGCCACGAGAGAGCAATAAGGGTCAAAAGAAATAGAAAGAGAACAATAAGGGAAAGTGGGGTTAGGAGAGAGAGTGTGAGATAGATAGGTTGGGGAAGAGAGAGAAGGCCCGGGAGAGAAAGGGATAGATAGGCCGGAAGAATTAATGAGGCAATTAGAGAGAAGAGAAGCTGAGAAAAATAAAGGGGGTTCAGGAGAAAAGGGGGGGGGGGGAGGGAGCAAGTGTAACCTATAATTTTTAATGTCTTTAATAGGATAGAATAGAGACAAATTGGATTAGAAAGAAAGAGACTAACACTATGTTTGGATAACAATAGTGGAAGGAAAGGGAGGGATAGGCAATACCATAGCCTAAAATTTGATATAATTATTATCTAAGACAAATTAATTAATTTTCCCTTTTTTAGATTACTTCGACATTGTTGAATGTTTTCCCTTTTTGTTTTTGTTGAATTGCTTGTTTATTAATCGTATCATCGTTGAATGTTTTTACACATTGTAGAGTGATTAGTATGTATGATGGATTTCTGTTGTAAAATCAATTGTAGGTATTGTATATATCACATGTGCCTTGTAGGATTTACTTGTAAAGGATATGATTGTTGTATTTTGTGTATCCATTTCTTGTTCTCCTGTTTGAGTTTGGATTGTCTAGGATTTGCGTGTAAGTATTGCAGTGAAGTTTTCCTGTATTCTGCTTTTCTTATTAATTAATACATACGTGGTAATGAGTTTATTTTCATAAATTTTTATAATTAATCAAAGGCAGCTTTTATTTCCATGTACTCTAGACATATTTGAGACAGGATGGGGGTAATAGAATCACTAACTGTGTGTTTTGTGTAAGGCGAGCTTAGTTGTACTCTAGACTAGGTTTAGACAAGATGGGGGTGATAAAATCCTCGGTCCACCTCACTATGTTGTCCTTAGTTCTTCAGGCCTAATAAGGTTTTGATTACTTTGAGCTTGTGTGTGTTAGTTTATTTTGCATTGCTATATTTCTTCTTTGCTCCTGTGTATAATTATGCCTTGAATCACTTGATACATTTTATCAGGTGAGGAAGGTTAATGATGTTGGTACCTCTTGATAAATGATAGAGCACAATCTAATCAGGTTATCTATTTGGTACAATCCAGTCTTTTGCCTTTTGTTTATAACAAACATGATTTATATTTGGATGAGAATTAAAAATAAGTTACAGATGCTCTACATGAGTACTTCTGTACCTACTTTGGTTCTTTGAGAGCAAAGGCCATCGACTCTTGGATTAACAAATATTCTATTACTATTATAATCTTTGTTGGGTGAACATTTGCTTAAATGAGTTTATTCTCTGGGGACAAGAATAGTAAAATTCACATAATATTCCTAATAGATATTATGACTACTGGATGTAATTCGCAATTAGCCTTTTATTTTCTTCTTACTCCTCTTTCTGACTGCACTTTTTCATTACATCTCTTTTAATCTGTACTTCGGCATAATAGTTGTGTTGTTTCCATAATCATGTGCCAGTGGAAATTGTAGGAGTTTATAGGTACTACGCAGCGGTAAAACATGAATCATATTCAATCAAGTACCAATCCCAAGAATCACATGCATAACACACAAGACACATAATCATACCTTTGACGCGTGAATTCCACGAAGCTATTCGACAGGCAAATCAGGGTGAGAATAGAGCCCCAAGCGTTTCTCCTCTACTTAGTCCACGAGATTCGAACGAGTCGTCCACCAATACAAGATTGGTCGAGTGATTGAGGAAAACGCGATCACCACCTTTATGGACAACCGACCACCGCACGAACCACCACCACCACGACACACCACCGGCGCCTGGGAGGAGGAGAGAGCCGTGTGAGAGAGAGGACTTTGAGAGGGGTTGGGTTTCATGTTTGCTAATTAGGGTTTAATCACACTGATCAGTTAATTGCTTACTTGTCATTGCAAACCTAGGCACCTAGTCTATTTATAATCTCATTATAATTAGACTAGGGCACGAAGCCCAAAAACCACTTCTAATCCTCTACATGGTCGGCCACCTAGAGTGATGAGGCCCATGATGGGCCTCGTCCTCTATTGCTCGATCTAGCCCCTTTGTGTGACCTTATAGGATCCGTCTAATTGGGCTTTGGGCTATTTCACTAGTCCAAAGATCGTTAGTACCTCTAGCTATGGAAAAACGACGACCCAAATGTACGAACTTAATTATCTCCATAATTTGATCCATTTATATATCTAGTAATTGCACACGACGAAGACATAACTCCTTCAATCTCCCATTTGTCTGAGACAAGGGTGCAATATTCAAATTCCTTAAGTCAATGTATGTGTCGATTTGATAATATGATTGCATCACATGTCGAGATCATATTAATCTACAAATCGTTTCTTGAAATCTGAGTTAGAATTACAAAACCAAATGATTACTGTGTAATGCATTTGAACGCGGCCACGAATTTTCTTAATTCTCCCTCTTTAAGCGGCCATGACACATTTCCTAATTTAATAGGTAGACTCTATCCAATCTTGTGGTAACATGACTCCCACTCAACTTCTGAAATAACCGGGAAACACCCTTTATAATCTCCAGTTACGGCTAGACGTTTGAGTGTACCATAGTCACAACATCCATTGAATGAAATCAATGTTCCACTCATGTCAAAGGAATCCACTAATATATACGGAAGCTCTATACTTGAACTTCAAATTAGGTCAATAGTTCGATCATGCATCATTCATGCATATCCAAGTGATTGACCGAGCATCTCTATGCCCCTATAGCCCATGAAACTGCGCTATCCAATCAATCTTACATGCTAGTTCATTTATTGAAATCATTTATGTCCACTTTAATGATCTCGAACTAGGAACTTAAATAATATATGAATTTTGTTCACCTGTGGGGTTTCAATTCACCAGGTCATCAACTTGATGAGCCCATCAATTCATAATTATTTTGGACATTTTATTTAATTTCCAAAACCATAATTAAATAAGAGAAATAATAATTTCTATTTTAAATATAATTCTGCAAATTGATGCATTTCTCATGTAATATGTTTTCTCAAAACATATACAACTTAAATTACATAACTTGCTTCAATCCTAAGACTTTAATATGACTCTCATATCTTAGTCCATGGAAGGGGTTTAGTGATTTCTCACTCATAATAAAACTTTGCAGAACACGACCTTCCGCTGGTCAATGATCTCATAATTGAGGTGATATCTCATATCCTTAAGTTTGGATTTGTGATGTGACTCTGGCTCCTTTGTTCTTGGGCAAAGGTGACCTATTAGTCACATGACATTCTAATCTGAACTTCCTCTGTAACTATCTCACTATAGTTTAATACACATATTCTGACATTGAGTATGCAACAGTGCTCTGCTTTAAACTCTTCAAGCTCACTGTCCTTTTCCATCCAGACACAAATATTCATTTAGATCACCATCTAAAATCAACTTGCCTGTTTGAAAAACTTGCATTTGTGTAACCTTTTGACAACTTGCTTAAATTACCATTTAACACAACAGCTAGAAGAATTCCTTTTAGTGCTTCTCAAGTACTCAAGGATATGTTCCTGGTAATTCTTCGTATGCTTATTCTGAATTTGCTTGAAAACTGTTACATATGCATCAATCATATGAAAAATCTTGCTTTGTACATTTCATGGCATAAGTAATGGACCCTTTTGCAAAAGCACGAGGCACATTATCCGTACAACTCAACTCTATTAGCTTTTGAAGGCACTGAGTTTTACTGAGTGTAATACCATGAAACATGGGAAGACATCCTCTCTTAGAGTCTTGCTTTATGAACTTGTCAAGATCCTTATCAGCATAAGTCTCTCGATTCATTCTTATCATTCCTCAAAATTCACTTCATGGATCTTAATTCCCAATATGTACTCAACATCTCCTAAGTCTCTCATATAGAAACAATCTTTCTAACCATTGCTTGATTTATTCAAGCATTGATATATCATTTCATATGAATTGTATGTCAACTCTATACTAGACTAAAAAGACCAATTGCTCCCACTAAACTTCTTGTCTCTACAAGATTCCTTTTCGTTCTATTAAGGAAATCAAACTGTTTGATTGCCTAATAAAAACGAATGGTCCAACTCCTTAATGCTTACTTCAATCCATAAATGAAAATCTGAAGTTTGCAAAACTTTCTAGGAATTTCTGGATTTCAAACTTTTAGGATGTATCATATACATGTTCACCACCAAGAACATTTCATGAAGGTGATTTTGATATCCATAACTAGAATAATCCGAATAGGCTTATCCAACTGATATGTTTGACCCTATTTGTAAGACTATTATGGACTAACACATCTTTACAAACATGGAGTCCATACTGGATTTTCATGGCTTTAAGCCATTTATTGAGTTGGTACTTATCCAAAGCTTGCTTGTAGGGCATGGATTCTAACCATTCTAATAAGAAAATTTTAGAATCCACCTTTTCTCATAATTTCAACAAACTGTTTGTTTTGAGTAACCTACGATAGGTATGAACGACAATAGAATTATTCTCTTCAACTCTTTGAAGCCTTTCATTCTAGTGGGACGATAGAAGCCTCGCTAGTGGCATTAGCTTGCTTCGAAACATGGTTTATCAAATTAGCTGATTTCATGCGCATTCGTCTCTAATGTAGTGTTATCCACATCCATTTGTTGCTCGTCTTGAATCTCATCGAGATCTAACTTTACTCCCACTTGGCTTTGTAGGAAGACATTCTTTCTATAAAGACACTATCGCGAGCAACAAACACTTTGTTTCTACGTGGTTGTAGGAATAATACCTTTTAGTTTTCATGAGAAAACCCATGAAGAACTATTTTTCTAATTTAGGGTGTATTATGTTATCTTTGTACACATTTTACATTGATTTCATATCCCTCAATCCTGTTTAGAAAAGATAACTTTTGGAACATTTCCAAATCATAACTCTTATGACATCTTTTCTTCTGCTTTGGTTAAGTTTCCTGTTTAGTATAATCGCAATTGTTTTTGTAATGTATGTCCTCAAAACGATATTTGTAAATCATTAAATCTTGGATCGAACAATGGCAAGCAAAGTTTGATTCCTTCTTCATAAACATACACTTTAATTTTAATGTTTCTGGATTGTGAATTAATTCAACAATTCCCTCTAGATGATCATTCCTTTTGAGTTAATATTTATCACAACAATCATATTGTGGTGTTAAATTGTTTATCTCAAACTAATTTTACATTTCATTTTTGGAATTTTGAACATTTCAATGTTTCCAAGCTTTACTTCATTAAGTAATTATTGATATATTTACTTAAATCGTTAGTAAAAGCAATGAAGTAGTTAAATCTCTTTGCTAATTTTGTACTTATTGGTTCACATACATCATATGTATGAGTTCCAAAAGGTCATTTTAGCTTCTTTTACCCTTTCTACTAAAAGGCAACTTGGTCATCCTAACTTATCAAGCATGACTTCTAATTCTCAAGTGATTCATAATCATATAAGAATAAAAGTCCATCCATAACTTTGGATGTGCAAATGGTTTATGTGACCTAACCTTACTTTGTTATAAGTAAGTGTATTTTGAATCATCTAAATTTTACTTTTGTGATCTACTTATATCAATGTCATGAAACAAAATTAAATCATATCTAGCAAAATGAAAACAATTTATTACCTTGGTCATGGATCAACACTTGTCCAAGCCAAGTAAACCAAATTCAGTATTCAAAACAAGAAAACCGAAATATTGTCTCATCAAAACTGGAAATTGTTCTAAAATCATGATAAACTAATCAAAATTTAAAACTATGAAGCTATCTCTGACCACTCTAACACTTCTAGTGGACCTTCAAGCTCCATTTCCATGATAGCTTCACTTATTTGCAGTTCCTGCGCAACATCACTATGTTAAGCACTGCAACTTGGTATCACATACTTAAGTGAATGTTAAAATGTTTATAACATTATACCTGAGGTTGATGCTCCATTCTTCTTGAGGAAGTCATGGTATTTCTGACAATTTCGCTTCCAATGCCCCTTTTTATTGCAATAAAAGCATTCACTTTCACTTGCAGCCTTGGGCTTTGGAGTCGTCTTAGGCTTTTCAAGAGCCTTGGCAACTTGCTTGCCCTTGCTCTTACCACTAGCCTTTTGCCCCTTCTTCTTGAACCCCTTTCCCTTTTGAATCATAAGAACTTCCTTCTTAGATTCCTTAGGGATTTGTTTCTCAGCACTAACCAGCATTGCATGCAATTGATTCACAGTCTTTGCAATGGCAGTCATGTTAAAATTCATGATAAACTGGTTGAAACTTTCTGGTAGTGAATGGAGAATGATGTATGTTGCCAAATCATCACTATATGGGTGCCCCAGTTTCTCTATACTTTGAATTAGGCCGATCATTTTGAAAACATGATCATGAACTGTGGCACCCTTCTCCATCCTACAATCCAGAATCTCACGATGGAGCTCATACCTTTCAACTCTAGCTTGTTTCTTAAACAAGGCTTTGAGTTCTTGCATGATTGAATAGGCATTCTGGTCCTCAAAACGCTTTTGAAGACTAGGCTCCATGGTAGCAATCATTAAGAAAGTGATAGGTATAGCTCTGCCATGAGCTTCCCTGTGTTTCTTGATCTCTGCCGCAGTTGGATTTTCTGGAAGAGGTCCTGGCAATGGGGTGTCAATGATATCCTCTTTACCCTCAGATTTCAGAACAAGTCTTAGCATTCTTTTCCAAGTGGAAAAGTTATCCCCTGTCAACCTATCCTTCTCAAGGAATGGTCGAAGGTTATAAACGTTGTTGTCATTGTGATTACGGCTACCCATCTATGTCAAAATAAGGCAAAGTTTAATAATTATGTTTAATTTAAATTAAAGTACCATAGACGCATTCATTTGGTAACTTTAAAACACTTTATTCAATAATTAATTGATCCCAATTGAAATTTAAGTGATTCCAAGATCCTTTATTTGTGCAATAATTGACCGGACTGAGGCCCTACCATCAACCATTACATTTTCAAGGTGAGTAAACTCTATACTGATTACAACTCTTGTAACTCTTGGTTGAATAATTAATCATCACATGCTTAATTATTACCCTTAGCTTCGAGGTTCTAAACTCTTTAGGTAACCTTGTTGAGTATAATCAATTAAAAGTGTAAAACGTGATTTACCCCCACTCCCCTAAGATATAATATGACACCCAGCTGAGGCATGACCCATCATAAAATATCAAAGGTTTCATCGGGTTTTTAATTGGAAAAGCTATCTCAATATTACTGGGACCTAGATTTATTATGTTGTGATTATTTAGTGAACTCTAGCGCATCATCAATCAACATAAATAAAATCTAACATGCATAGTCTACTAATGCAATAAATCATGACATAGTATGGCCCCTTAGTCCTAAGAAAACTAGAAATGAAAAGGCTCTCACTTGAATCATCATGGATCTCCATCCACCTTGCTCCTTTGGGCCTTCACTTCATGGGCTTTTTTGGACTAACACTATTTAAATAACTATTCTATTTACTTTAAATAAAAGTTACAAAATACTTAACGGTACGCAGACCGTATTTAGATTACAAAAATACTTCACGATGCGCAAATCGTATTTAAGAATCTATGGGCCATACTATTCTATATATAGCAACATAATATCATATATTATAAAAATGCCATATAATAAATCACTCAACATGCTTGTCTAAACTACAACATCGAATGTTCATAATAAAGTCAACGCATTTCCTAAAATATCTCATATTTTAATCATAATTAGACAATATCATATATTATTCATGACTGTTTATTAAATATCATATATTTAATTTAGTCATGGGATAGAATCAAATCATATTTTAATCTAGAAAGATAAATCATATTTAATCTTTCATTATTATCCTAACAAATTTAGGAGATTTTATCCTAATTACTAGCCAATCAAATAATTTTAAAATCAATTATATCCTAATCTAATTATGGGATAATCACATTATTTAAATCAATTATTATCCTTTTGGAATATGCTCAGAATATCCTAATCAATCTTATCCAAAATTAACCACTTTAATTAGGATAATTACTAATTTAACAACTTTAAATATGGATAATATCAAATATAACAACTTTTGAATATTTGATTTTATCCTAAAATAAAAGATTTTATCCAAATAAAACCAATTTTATCTTTTAAAATAAAAGATCATATTTTCAAAATATTTTATCTTATCCAAAATAAAACTGCTTTTATCCCAAAATAATTCACAACTATATTGAAATAATTTTTTTTAAAATAAGATAATTAACATTTTTTTTTTTGAAATACCGCAAGCCACCACCGCCGGCCACCGTGGTTGGCTAGCCGAAGCTAGCCACGGTGGCTGGCTGCCATAACAGCAGCCACTGCCGCAAGGCAGCAGCGGGCAGCTGCTCTGGCAGCCGTGGCAACAGCCGTGCAACGCTTGCACGCTGCTGCCCACAGCCACCCCGACCTCCGCCCTCCCCTTCCCTCCCTCTTGGACCACCACCTGGTCGGCAGCCGCCGTGGCTGCGCCACCCAGCCGCGGTTTCCGGCCACCCAAAATAATTTTTTTTTTTTGTGTTTTAATTTAATTAAAATAACACTTATCATAATTAAATTAAATCAGTCCATAAGATTAAAATTAAATCACATTTAACTTTAAAATTAGGGTTCTTCATAAAATTAATCTCAATTTAATTCTAACTTTTAAAATTAAATTGATCATCATAAATAAAACATTTTTTATGCATAAATCAATCCGATTAAAATTATGAATCATAAAATAAATCGAATTAAATCAAAATCAAGCACAAAAATCATATTTTAGGGCTAGGATTTTCGAAAATTCGAAAAATAGGGTTAGGGGGTTCGAATTTTCGAACAATTTAGGGCTAAAATTCGGTCTCTTCATGGCTATTTTGAGCATAATTAAATCACATTTAATCGATTCCAAAAGTTTAATCACATTAAATATAATAATTGAACCATAATTAAATTAATTTCTCCCTCTTAATTGATTATAAAATTAACGTGGACATCAAATAATCGTATTATTATGATCTAGCGCGTTCATGCAAGAGGCTAACTGATACCACTGTAGGAGTTTATAGGTACTACGCAGCGGAAAAACATGAATCATATTCAATCAAGTACCAATCCCAAGAATCACATGCATAACACACAAGACATATAATCATACCTTTGACGCGTGAATTCAATGAAGCTATTCGACAGGCAAATCAGGGAGAGAATAGAGCCCTAAGTGTTGCTCCTCTACTTAGTCCACGAGATTCGAACGAGCCGTCCACCAATACTAGATTGGTCGAGTGATTGAGGAAAACGCGATCACCACCTTTATGGACAACCGACCACCGCACAAACCACCACCACCACGACACACCACCGATGCTTGGGAGGAGGAGAGAGCCGTGTGAGAGAGAGGACTTTGAGAGGGCCGGGTTGGGTTTAGTGTTTGCTAATTAGGGTTTGATCACACTGATCAGTTAATTGCTTACTTGTCATTGCAAACCTAGGCACCTAGTCTATTTACAATCTCATTATAATTAGACTAGGGCACGAAGCCCAAAAACCACTTCTAATCCTCTACATGGCCGGCCACCTAGAGTGATGAGGTGATATTAGGACCCCTTCCACTTCTCTCTTAACATACTTAAGTCTTTGACCTTAAAATTAGGCAATAAGGGTTCAACTGTTTGTTTCACTGGGTGAGTCGTATTGCACATTCTTCTATTGAGCTTGGTTTTAATTTCTTACAATTCCATAAAACTTAGGAAAATTTATAAATAACTACCCAAAAATGTAACCATTTTTGAACTAACCACCCATTAAATTTTTTATTTTAAATTACCACCCCTTAAATTAAATAAATGCTCAGATTACCACCCATTTCAAAAATCCGTTAGATTTTCCGTCTGTAGGCCCCACCTAACACTTATTTAAACCCTTTTGACTGATTTATTTTCCCGATGTTTTTCTTTAAAAACGCTCTCCTAACTTCAATTCACATTTTTTCTCTTTGAAATTTGGTTGAATTTGGTGATGGAAATGTGAATTAAAGTATAGAGAGCGTTTTTAAAGAGAAAAATCGGGGAAAAAACAAGTCAAAAGGGTTTAAATAAGTGTTAGGTGGGGACTACAGACGGAAAATCTAACGGATTTTTAAAATGGGTGATAATCTGAGCATTTATTTAATTTAAGGGGTGGTAATTTAAAATAAAAAATTTAATGGGTGGTTAGTTCGAAAATGGTTAAATTTTTGGGTGGTTATTTAAAAATTAACCTAAAACTTATGTCGTGTTTTTTTTACGTTTGTCTTTTGAAAATGATTCAACTCATAGTCTTTTGTGACTGTGTTTTCCATTTAAGTCTTTGTGTGATATGAGTTGACGTGAATGTAAATATTTGGAATTTTGACATTAAGCTTTCCACTTCTTTTGAAACTAGCCGCTAACTTTGCCTGACCTTCAAAGACATATTTGATATATTTCTCTGAGTCTATGTTAACAGTACACAGACTTTGATACTTTTCCTAAGCATTTGGTTTGTGCTGTTTGTCAATTGGAATGGTTTGTTTTTGTTTTTGTTTTTGTTCTTGATCTATGTCTAGCAATTTCTTTTTCTTACCTTTCTCTAAAATGATGTCTCTCTTCGTTTTCCACATTTTAGCTTGGTATCTTCATGAGGGCTGTCAAAGGTGAATTTATTCACAGAGACATCAAAGCTGATAATAGCTTACAGAGAACTATGAGGCTCAGATATTTTGTGGACTCCAAATCTGAGATGATTGGTTGCCATAATCATCTCTCATTATCCAATATGCTGTTTGAGATAAATGAATAATCATCTACTTGTTTATGCCAGTATGATAAAGTGATAATTTGTCACCTTTGTCTTATATGTTTCTATTCATATACTTCCTCCGTTTCTATTTAGTTGACACGTTCAATTTATACACATATATTAAGGAGAGGAGAGAGCGAGAGAGAATGATAAAACAAGTGGGTACATTTAAAAAGTAAGGTGTAAAACTTATCCAAAAAGAAAACGTGTTAACTAAAAAAAAACTTATTAAAAAGGAAGTATGTGATTTGGGACTTGCTAAATGGTTGCCAAGACAATGGACTCATCGTAACAAATCCAAATTTGAAGGCACATTTGGGTATGTGAGTTCAAGATCCCAGTTGATTATGTCCATTTCCTTCGTCCAATATTTACTCTCTTTGACTATGTCCATTTTCTTCGTCCATTATTTACAAGATATAGCCTTTCTTGATGTATACAATTTTAAAAGGGTGAGCAAATTATTTAGGAATGAGCAAACTATACAGAGGTGAGCAAATTATTTTTGGGTAATGTAATTTGAATATGATTTTTAGGAGTGAGAACATTCTTTGGGGGTGAACAAATTGTTTTAGGGTAATTTGAATATGATTTTTAGAGGTGGGCAAACTATTATGACAATTAGGGGGTGAGAAAACTACTTAAAGGTGGATAATTTTGTATGATTTCTAGGGTTTAATAAATTCTATTAGAATAAGTAAATACTTTAGGGGTGAGTAATTTTTTAAAAGATGAGGTAATTTTATACAGTATTAATATACTTATAGAGAATATAAATAATATTTCTATACTTAATTACAAAGTGCTTAATTATTCTTACATTTTTCACAATCATCAAATTATAATTACTCTTTATTTAACAAAACAATAACAATCGCTTCTACTCCTTTAACGATAAATACAACAATAAGTATTATTACACATTCACTTATGGTACTATATTACCGACACTTAATATTAGTTTATTGGGCTATCGCGCGCGATGGCACAACTAGTATAGTCAAAGTTCGGCATTGACAATGCCCTTCGATGAAGTAGTGGATACCTCCAAGTTTTACTCCCTGTATTTATATGTGTATAAGCAACGAGATACCTTTGATGGACAAAACTTAGTTTGAGCTCATGATAGATAGTATGATACATTGATAAAAGAAAGAATTTCTAAAAACAGCAACTCAGAAGTCTCAAAGACTAAACTTACAAAAATCTCATAAGCTTAAATTCAAATAATACAAAGAATCACAAGCTGCAGCTTAAATTCACTATTAGCATGCCATAGACCAAAAATCATTAAGTATTATTATCAGAGATAAACAAACAAATAGAAATGAAAATAACAGTTCGAAATACTTTTTGATTGATATCTATTGTTTGAGCTCCTGATAGTATAGATAGGCAACAGAAGAATTTCTAACAACAGCCACTCAATAGTCTCAAAGACTAATACAAAATCTTACTGGTTAGTTCTCTGTTATATCTCAAAACTAGAGAGAAGCTATACCTTTACGCAAAACTGGAAATGATAGTAGTACATCCAGACAGTAGTAACAAGTTATGCTTGTTGATAATGATGCAACTTATACAGCAGGACCTTTCCCGCCGCATTCCCTGCAGCCATGAAACCACCAGCAGGGCTAAAATCCAAACATCTTGGATAGTGTAGCGTTTTGTTTGCAGGAGGCCAATTAGAAAAGACAGTAAATGAAGGGATGTGAACCAGCTTTAGGCTGCTCTTCTGCATTGTTGAACAGATGGCTAATATCTGGGCATCATGGTTGAACTTCATGAAACTTGCTTCGGTTCTGAGATGCTCAAGTGTTTTGACTGGTTTCCTCTTGCCACCCAAAAATTCCTCCCCGTTGTAAACATTAACTATTCCACTTGACGATCCAGCTGCAAAAAGATTCCCTACTGGTGCAGTACAAAGAGCAGTGCCATTAATGGAGCCCTCATCCACACCCTTATGGAGACAAGTTCTCGTTCTTAAATCCCAGTGGTAGACATGTCCATCACCACCGGAACTCAACAACTGCTGCCCATCATCAGTAAAGGCTAATGAGCGAGCTGTGCCATTCATCTTAAGGGTGCCAATCAGTTCCTTTGTTTTAGCTGACACCAACAAGATGTAACCTTCATTTCCCAAAAAGGCTATAGTACGAGAATCAGGTGAAACCTCAAAAACTTCTAAGCTTTTTTCCTCTCTACCAGTCAGTGGCCCAATCTTATCCACATTTCCCTTGGATATGTCGACACTGTAAAAGAACTTTCTTCTCCCAGAAACAATAACTTGAGAGCCATCAGGTAAGAAAGATGCATTTCTAATAGGACAATCTTCGATGAAGATAGAATCCATCATTTTATTCCTCTTGCCATCAATCTGAAAAAACCTCAGCTTCCGGTCTAATCCAGCAGCAAGGAGTAGCTGATGATTTCTGTGAAACTGGACTGAGTTAATTGGGCCATTAGAAGGGTCTTCTGCATTTGCATCTACCAATCTTGAGTACTCGAGGATTCCAGGCAAAAGCCTCCCTCCTCTCTTCACCACAAGCTCTGCATTAGTTTTAAGAATATCATCAACATTTTTATACCCTGAAGCAACAACCGCCCCATTTTCTACCTCAGATTCCTCATCAGAATCATATGTTCTGACCTTCGCATCAAGATTGGCCCAATCTGTGCCAGGGTTCAGCTTTGCATGGTGAGCCCTCAACCTTGACACATACACAGAACCAGATATAACAGTCTCATCTTCTTCCTTCCTCAGCTTCCTAAGCCTATTAACCTTCGAAATATTAACAACAGTCTCCTCTTCATCATCCATCCAGGCAGGCTTCCTTTGCTTATCACCATCTTCGTCAACAACTCCCACTTGATAACCCCCATCTTCTCCATCAACTAGTACATCTTTATTACCAGAGCGGTCCAAGACAAACAATGCAGAGTCATCCACATCCAACCCACCTTTTTCGTCTTCATCTTCATCTTCCTTTCCAAATTCAACAGGAGAATGAAGAGAACCAAACAAAAAATTCCCCAAATTCTGCATTTCCAATTCTTCCTCAGCAAGCATTTTCTTTTCCTCTGCATCATTCCTCTTCTTTCTCTTCTTATGAGTTACAGCAGCTTCAACATCAGAACCCTCTTTCTCCAAACTTTCCTCCCTGCCTTCCAACAACGAAGGCTCCTCACCCTCATCACCGATCCGCTTACTCTTCTTCTTCACTTTATTCTTAATAACAGCATTTTGAGAAATCAAACTCATCTCTAATGCTTAAATGTAAAATCCCAGCTGCTAATCAAACCAAAACAATAACACAAACATTAACCTAACACGCCTCTAGAAAAGCTTGCAAAAATACCACCACTAAAATAACACAATCTAAAGTAAAGAATCATATAATCAACATAGAACCTAATATACATTCATGCTCATAGCCTAATAATACCATTAATTCAGGAATTAAGACCCTTCTCCAATATACAAAATTTGCAACTTCTTCACTAGAATTCTGCCCAAAAGAACACAAATTTTTATAGCAAAACCCAATTCTTATCAAATTCAAGCATATGAACATTTATAACCGAATACCAATCCAATAAAGATACAATAACCAATCAACCCCTAATTAAAAAGATGGTAATTGACAGCTTTACATATAGACTCCTAATTCAGAATTCAATATCAACTAATTAAACCCACCAAACTATTGACATACATTTCAGCTAAACCTGAGAAAAAGAACACACTTTCACAAAACCCACAAAATTTAATTGATAAAAAACCAAAATACAGTATAACATAGTTCAAAACTAAGAGGAGAATTAGAAAGCATATAGATACCTGAAAGGGTGGAATGAACGACGAAAACGGTGTCGCTTTGGTGGTTGCCTGAGCACTACAATACTGAAGAAGGGAAGAGAAGGAGATCAATTAATTGGTAGTGGTAAAGGGGAGAAACGCCGCCGTCGAATGAAGAGAGGCAGAGAAGAGCGGCGGAGAGAGAAAGTGGGGAACAGAAAGGTTTTCGCAGGTTAGCTACCTTGTGGCTGGTGCAATCGATTGAATGGACTGGGGAGGTTAAACTGAATTGGTTCGAGTTGGTTCGGGTTATATTTGTGCGATGAGTCGTTGAGTCATTTGTTTTAAAAGTTAGTTTAAATTAATTTGTCGGGAATTTGGGATATACTTCCTTCGTGTTTAGTGTTATAATTTGACCAAACACGCATGTCGATATAAGTAATATAAAAGTATACATTATAACGAATTCAAGAAGGAGTACTGGATTTGTTTACCAAGATCAATTACTATATCAATATTTCTATGTAGGTTATGACAATTTGGGTTTAGAGATTTATTCTCTTGACCTAAATTAAAGGGTACGAATTTGATTTCAATTGCGAATGTGGTAACTCTGTTTTTGAAGTTCTTAACACTTTGGAGTGGTTTTACAGTTATAAAATATTGATAGTTAGAAATTATCATTCATGAGAGTAGCTTAAGTATTTAGAATTTTCTTTTTAAATCTAAGAGATCTTGGGATCAATTCACATCACCCGCCCTAAGTATTAAAAGTTATAATCGGTTGTTTGTCATTACTATTGTTTTTAGTTTTTTGATTTTTTGTTTTTTAAAATCATCTGAAATATAGCATATAATGAATGAAAAATTAGTCAAACTTATTAAAATCACGATAATTTTGAAAACTAACAACCAAAAAGTAGAAACATCTTTTTCTTGTTTTCTGTTTTTTGTTTTAATTTTTCAAAAGAACAAAAAACTTAAAACAAAAAACGATATCTATGACAAAAATAAGTAACAATTTTTTTTAAAATTAGTCAAAGTGAACAAGTACTAACATGTCATGTATTTTTTAAATTGAGTTGAGTAATCATAACTTCATAAGTCGGTTTTATCAAGTGTATAATTTCTTGGAAGATACGTCATTTATAATATTCCAAATACGGAGTAGCTGTTCACAAACAAGCAAATTACTCGTGCTAAATTTTTTTTATCCAAACTAGAGGTGTCGAAAACTGACCCGATCAAACTAAACCCAACCTAATCGAAAGTGGCTAGATTCAAATTTTGATTTGTATGGGCACAATAATTTAGCATGACTCAAACCCAAACTACACCCGACCCAACTAGTAGACCCAACCAAACCTAACCCAGTGACCTGAATTGACACCTCTATAAAACAGCATAAGCAAACAGAGAATAAAACACATTTATAACAACTGATTCTGAGAACTCTTACAAGTATTATGGTTTAGGCCCGTTTAGCATTGTTAGTTTTACTAATGAGGGCAAGATCTGATGAGCTTTCATTAAAACAGACTGCATGCCTGTTTAATAACTGTCATGAATTTGAAAGTAACAATCTATTTTCAACCTCTGAATAACAGCCATATCTGATAAACTGAACAATAATGCAGTAAAACCATTTGTGCTAATAATACTATGGAAAATCAAATGACTAAAAGACTAAGATTGGCAACTATTTAAAGCATGGAAATGAGTCGGATCATTGTGAACATTGTTGGAACAGCATAAGCTACAAAACCAACATCATTTCTATAAATGATCATAGTCAAAGGCAAATAGACTTATCTATGATCATGTACAGTCAATGTAATCAACAGAAAATCAATCAAAAATGATTTAAGATGAATGACTATCACAGCAATGCTGCCAAAGAAGCAGCTTCTGCCAGGACCCAACTTGATACTAAGCTAATATTTCCTAAGCAAGTGCAGCAACAATATTAGCTTACAGAGCTGCAACCAAATCAGCGATGAACAATGGTGTGATAACAAGCAAGGATAAACAATTTATACCAACATCAAAATGAAGAATCTCACAACAATTGAATTACTCAATTCTGCCCAGTCCAATGAATAATGAAGCTAAAGAAATGATAGTAAAACATCAAAAGCTTTGGTAATCAACCACATACCCACACCCAAGTTCTGTATAAAACATTGATCATTGTAGTTCTAAAGGGCAGGAGAATTCCAATTACAATATGTCGAATATGATAAACTACAAAATGTACGCCAAAATCCCCAAAGCTACATAATAAAGATGATATGCCATTGTATCAACTTTAGCATATCATCAGAATCAAAAGATCTCTCATGATACAAGCTTAATGCAAATTGAAACATCAAGAAACTATTCATTACAGAGTGTAAAAACCAATATCACCTTCCAAGGAGAACGATTACGGATAATGACTTGCTCCAGTGTCAAAATTATAACAAGGGGGATCAGTACCTAAACTAGCTCAATGTAGGCCATTGGAGCATTGTCCCCTCTCCTTGGTAGGGTCCTGATGATCCTTGTGTATCCTCCATTTCTATCTCCATACCTTTCTGGCACTTCAGCAAACAAGGCATGAACAATCTGCTTCTCATATATAAACCCAAGCGCTTGCCTTCTTTTGTGAAGTGAGCCCTCTTTAGCCAAGGTAATCATTTTGTCTACATACTTCCTCACAGCACTTGCTCTTGCTCTTGTAGTCTTAATACGTCCATGCTTAAGAAGTTGAGTTGTAAGGCCTCGAAGAAGCGCACGACGCTGATCTGGGGGCCTGCTAAGTTTAGGCACTTTTCTTCCATGTCTCATGGCAAAAAACCGACCTCCATTATCAATGATTCTAAAAAGACTGTCAAAGCCTGTGTTCTCTGACAAAGGAGACAGATATAGTAAGCACACAACTCGAGGTTGAAATGGAGAAATAGAGCAACAAAAATGACACCTCGTTCAAGTAATGGTCAGATTAAAGATGAATCCAATTTTTCAAACAAACCCTTTTCCCGTTTACAGATCAAGAGCACAATATAAGGTTCTAGGCTCAGAGTCCACTATGCATAATCAATGTGTGCTAACATATGTATGACAGGTCACTATTCATCTGCCTATAAGCCTCCTTTTAAATTAAGAAACTAAAGCAATCTCTTAGAACCAACTGGCAACTGCTACTGGTTGTATTCCTTAACCAGAATATTCAGTTACGAATTTACAGCTATAAGTCTATTACACTATTGCACTTTGAAAACTACATCCAGATTGATGTATAAGCTTTGCAAAAATAGCCATACACAACCTTGTCTATAGTCTAATCCAAATATTTTCTTGGAACCAGCCTATCCAAAATCTAGCTACCTTGAAGGAAGCTTCCCAGATCATGAATTCATTCCAATTAATGACCTTAATTACAAGTTACACAAGTGTTAACGAAAAGCAGGGAGTCTGAAATATTAAAGAATATACTGTTGTGGAAATTGCTCATTCTTTTGATCTTTTCAGTACAAACTACGGCGTAATTATATCAACAACCCTGTAACCTGTTTGGCTAATTTGCTTCAAGTGACTATGAATCAATGAGAAATGGTGTGTGAAAAATAAGACCCCAACATTAAACTGAAAGATTTTATCATAAAAAAACCCAAAGACATTCATTAAGTGCATAGAGAAGCTCAAATAATGTTTCACAGTCACAAAAGATTCCTTAGGTACCTAAGTAATTGTTTCAAATCAAACAAAAGAAAACTGAAAAATCCGCCAAACTTAATTCTAATTGTCCAAAGGAATAGAGATTATACCTGATCCAGAGGGGAATGATGAGAGAAGAGGGCAGAGAGCAGTGAGGCCACTGTATTGTGGTAGAAGAGGCTTAGAACTGCGTAGGGATAATCCCACTCTACGTGGTTTTGAGGACGAAGTATTACAGGCAGCCGAAATGGGGAGCTTGCTGAACATGGGAGCCGAAGGAACCGAAGGCAAGGCTGACTTAAGAGTAGCCATACTCCATGTTGTTGATGATGAACAAGCCATCTACCTACAATATTATATAAGGAATACACAATTTACCAATCATACAATGCTACCACAACAAACACACATATCAATCACAAGATTCACAACTCAAATTCCAACACCCAAATCACCAATTACAAAAACAAATGCAGCAAAAGCAACAGCTACATCCTACAAGTACATGTAAATCCATTACCATTACCCCGATTATTACCACCTACCAAACGGGCCGTAACTGATTGAATGAACAAAATCATTACAAGTTCAACATTTACAATAAAAACTTTCACATGCCCAATTTTCAACAATCATTCAAGTTCAAAAACAGAAATTTAACCAATTCATTCAAAGTAGCCACCAAAATTCTAGCAATAAACCCACCTTTGAACAAGAACACAAAAGAAAACTTCACTTAAGCATTTCATCAAACAGATAACAAGCACACATAAAGAACAATTCTTTTTAGTAATGATTACACTGTAATTTCAAAATGGGCATTAATTTTTAACCAGAAACCATAATTCTGCGCACAAATTCATGAATATAGCAAATAAAATAGCAAATTTGAATGATAAGTAGAAGAATAAGAGGGAATTTTACCAAGTAGAATGGTACACTGGAGAAGATAGCTGAAGCCAAAATGAAATAGGATAAGGGAGGAGAGAGAAAATGTGAAAGTTTAGCCTTTGGCTCGCCAAAATTAAGGGATAGAAAATTGCAATAGACCCAAGTACCCAACAGATATCCTGTGTTCAACTCCACCTTTAAACTATGGGGCGGTCCATGCAATGGCGGATCCAGGATTCAATGTATGGTGGGTCACAATTCACCACTATCCACCGATATACACCATTGCTCCATTTAAAAAAAAAATACTATGGGCAAATGCCGCAAATCATATAACTAATAAAAAGCTAAACTTTTATACAGACGACGAGATAGCGACACTTGGCGTTTCAACTTTTCGCCAAGTGTCGGGCCACGTAGGATAGAATTATATAGAATTCAATTTGTAGGATAAAAAAGTTAATTTAGAATTCTATTTTCAATCAAATTTGGATAGAATTTTAGGATAAAATTGTTAATTTAGAGTTTTATTTTCGATAAAGTACCAATATTCCATATGTACAAATTAAATTATAATTTTATTTTAAAAAAATATTATAACACCCATAAGTTATCATATAAATTTTTTTTTTGTATCATAGTATTTTTTTTGGAGCAAAATAATTAGCTCAAAATGCACCACATCCATTATTTTTAATATATTCTAATCAATTAAAACAATATACTTTACAATCTAATATAATTTTATTACTGTGTGTAGACCTGTCAATCGGGTCGGGTCACGAGTTATTTTGGACAGGGTCATTATTTCAAGTTACGGATCAAGAAATGTTTTTCACCAATGTTATTATCATTAGTCATTACATGCCTACTATATAGTTTAAATCATCACAAAAACACATCAATTCCTAACTAATTTTGTATCAATGATATGTTTTAAAATTTGACATAAAGATTAAAAAATTTTGTTAAAATTCAATAAACAGCCCGGGCATCGCACGGGCACAAAACTAGTCTTGTATGTGGCTAGTCACACGGTGGTCATATTGATTTATAAGAATAATCTTGATTTATATATATGAGTAATTTCATTTTTTTAAAAGAGTAACTCATGTAGTCCATAAAAGTAAACCAAATTCATAATACAAGTGAAATCAAGTAATTTTTAAAAATAAGTAATCCCATTTATTATTCGAGTAACTCATGTTCTTTTGTTTTAAAAAATGAAATAATAATTCCACTTATTTAAGAAAGTAACCCCCTTTTCTCATTTAAGTAACCTACATATGTTAGGGTAACTCCATTTACTCATCAACATAACCCTCTATTACTTAATTAATTGTCTTATATGTGATTATGTGAAATGGCCAAACCATGTGGCTAGACACATATTACGTATAAGACTTTGTGTTGTTTGATTGTTTCAATATAATAGTCCCGTATGGAATCTATCACATAAAATGAGAAAAGAATAATACTTGAAATCTAACATTAAAGTATTAAATACTCCTGGATTACAGTACTCCATACCCAATATACTTGAGTTATTTTGCCTAAGTCTTATGTTATTTTGCTTAAAACCTTGTGTTATTTTGCTAAAATAATATGTTATTCACTTATATACTTTAACATCATGTACAAAAAAAACATGCATTTATTAAAATAACATGTACTTATTTAAAAAATAACATATATAAAAATTGAAATAATAAGAGGTTCACATCAAAATAACATGAATTTTATAAATCTAGAGTACAGCGAAAGGATCAATGTTGAAAAAAAAAAATACAACATGCAAATATAAAATAACATATACTCCCTACGTTTCATAATGTTAGTCTCATATACTACTTTAATTTGGGCGTTTCAAAAAGATCTACCCATATTGAATATATTTAATTTATAACTTGATTTTTTTTAATTAATTGGTTGTGGATTGATGACATGACTCTCTAAGTAAGGAAATATTTACCTTAAATTATGCAATTATGATATGTGTTTTCCTAATAAAAAATCAAAAAAGTTAAATAAGGTAAACTAATTATGAATTATATTGTACTTTAATGTTAGATTCCAAATATATTTCTTTGTATTTTATGTGATTGATTCCATATAAGACTAACATTATGAAACGGAGGGATCGGAGTACTTATTTTAAAATAACATATATATATATATATATAAATTGAAATAACAAGAATTTCATATTAAAATAACACAAATTTTGTAAACCTGGAGTACCATGCACACGGTACTCTAGGGGTAACATAGAATTTAAGCTGTTCATAATTAATTTGTCTTATTTAAATTTTTTTGATTTTTTCTGAAAAGTATTAGCCATAATTGCATAATTCAAGGGTGGGATTTCCTTAATTAGAGCCATGATATAAATCAACAATTAATTAATTTAACCAATTAGAATTTAATATGTATAAAATAGGAAATAAAAACTAAGTTTAAAATAGAATATATTCAATATGGGTAGATCTTTTTCAAACGCCTAAAATAGTAAATGGGACTAACATAATGAAACGGAGGGAGTACAATAGTTGAAAGGCTTGTTCACATTTACTAAACTGAACTGAACTGAAATGAATATTTTATGAGAGAAGGAAATTAGGAACTGAATTAAACTAATTGGAGCTGAACTGAACTGAACTGATTGGAGCTGAACTGAACTGAACTGATTGGAGCTGAACTTAACTGAAATTAAGCTGAAGTGAACAGACCCAAAGTGTATTAATCTATCTACTACCTCCACTTATTGTTATCTGCAACTTTAGAGTATTACGAGTATTATAATTAAGTCTAATTTGTCAATTACTATCGCGTACTAATGTCATTTTGAAAATTACTACCGTGGATTAAAAAAAATTTAAAAATTTTGATTTTACTACTAGATTCCACTTAAGGCCATTTATGACGTCATTTTTTCCATAATCCACGTTTAATCCTTGGTTAACCATTTAAACGACCTAAAAAAAATTCCCCTAAACCATGGTTAGATACTCTAGTTAACTAATCTTCCTCCTTCATCATTGTTAAACACCCTCCAAGCTTCTTGCTCCAAATTCACACTAATTCTTCCTATCTATCCTCCAAGTGCTCCAAGTGAACATGTAATTCTCCTATAATAAATTCGTCTTTAGGGTTTTTGAATTCTAGGGTTTTTGAATTTTAGGGTTAAATGATTATGATTTTGGTTAACTAACATAGGGAATTTGTATATTTCTTCAAATTAAGCTATTAATTAAACATACTATGTGATTTTTCTTTGAATTAAGCTATCAACGAATTCTAACATAGAATTGTACATTGTTTCTTTTTTTTTTATCCTCCTACTTCAGTGATCCCCTTTACCTTCATTGCTCGAATTTATTTTTTAATCAATTTTGCAATGTAAATGATTCGTTACAGAGTCGTACAAGATTCGTGAGTCGTGACACCAATTTGTAGAGTGGTGTTCTTCAAGGAGGTTGAAGGTTAGAAAGATTAAAGTGAAATTATGAGAGAGAGAGAGAGAGAGAGAGAGAGAGAGAGAGAGAGAGAGAGAGAGAGAGAGAGAGAGAGGGGGTTTTAGTTTAGCTGGGGTAATCATGAGTTAGGGAAATTTTATTTTTCTTTAATTTTTTTTTGTCGTTTAAATGCTTAACTAATGGTTAAACGTGGATTAATAGAAAAATGAAGTCAGAAATGGTCAGAAATGGAGTCTGGTAGTAAAATCAAAATTTTAAACATTTTTACGGTGGTAATTCACAACTTTTTTTAATTTGTGGTAGCTAGTGTTTTTCAAAATGACATTAATACGCGGAAGTAATTGGCAAATTTCCCTATAGTTAAAGTAATAATTAACTAAGGACCGGAGGTAGTATTATAATTTAACATTTTTTTTCTTAACTTTTCACAAAAACACTATGAAACAACATCCTTGTAATTTTAGCCCATCTTTATTTTAAACTTTTATACCATTGGAGTATTATTTACCGTTTTCTGTGTTTCGTAAAAGGAAACATAGAATTTTAAAAAAGGAAATTTTGCCACTTACTACCGCATATTAATGCCTTTTTTTCAATTACTACTGCGAATTAAAAAAAATTGCAAATTACTACTGTAAATAAAAAAAAAATGCTATTACTACCACACTCCACTTTAGGCCAATTATGACGTCACCTTCCTCCCTTAACCCACGATAAACCCTAGTTATGCAATCAACAACAAAAAAAATCCCTTTGACCTACAACCTTCATTACACAACACTATGCACTTTAATTTTACCCTTCTAATTTAACCTTCTTCCTAAATTGTCTTTAGTCCGACACTTCATAATTAAAGCCTTTACACTTGCATTTCTATCCTATCGAACTTGTCAAATCACATATTATGCTTAATTGATAACTTAATTCAAATAAAAATACAAAAATCTTATGTTAATCAACAAAATCACAATCCATAAACCCTATATTGCAAAAATATTAAAATCCAAAAATCCTAGAATTCAAAAACAAATTTGTTTGAGGTGAATTACACATTTGTCTGGAGTAATTGTAATCCCCCATATTTTAAAATATATTATAAATGAAATTATATATTATTTATAATATTTACTTGTATTTTTCCGGAATTTAATTTCAAAAGTTTCAAATTATTTTTGGGGTTGATAAACGATGTTATTACAAAGAACTTTTTATGAACCTTCCTTCTATAATTTATGTCCAACAAACAAACCAAACCCAGTTTACTTTCTTAATTGACCCATTAATTTAATGAGGCCCAATATCCCTACTTACCCTACTACCCTCTCTCCTATAAATACCCCATTCATCCCCAAAAATTTCCCCACACAAAGGTTAGTCTTATTTTCTTTCTCCTTTGTTTTATTAATTTGTGTAATTATAATTATTGATTATGAGTTTTGATTTTATTGTTTGAAATTAATTTAATTAGTATTAAATTGTATTTTGATGATTAAACTTTATAATTTCAGATTTTATAAATGTTATAATTTTCAGATTTTGTAAATTTAATAACCTAGGGTTTTTAATCATTGAAAATCATGATTTTAGGGTTTTTATGAACAATCGATTTAGGGCTTTTATAGTAATGATGTTTTGAAATTTTGGTGATTATACTACTAATTAGTTTAACTTAATTCCAGATTATTTTGAACACGTAAATTCGTGTTTTAATGTTTAGATTTTGGTTCGTTAATATTAATCCCGTTTTAATCCCGATCAGGTTCTGAACTCATCCGATTTTGACAAAACAGTAGTGTTTTCCATGTGGAAACAATGTTTTAAGAAAGACTCACTACCTTTGGTAGTGAGCACCACTCTCTTGTGGCCAAATTCAGCCTCTAAATATGATTTTCGGGCAGTTTTTGATTTTTAACGAATTTTTTTTATGCTTAATGTTTATAATTAGTTTTGGGTTTTGATTTTATAGTATAAAGTTTATATTTTTAGTATCAAAATCATGTTTTTATGTTTTAAACTAATAATTTCAGATTATAATTATTGTTATAATTTTCAGATTTTATAATTTTAAAAACCTAGGGTTTCAATTTATTTAAATTGGGATTTTAGGGTTCTTATGACTAATTAAATTGGGGCTTTTGTTCCTATTGTATTTCTAATGCATAATTAACCATAAAAACATGTTTTTAATGAATTTTTAAGGAGTTTTAATCTAAATTATATTGCTGGAAATTTGGTTAAGTATTAATTTAATATTGTTGCTTGTTTTCTAGGAAGTGATTATTTCTTAGGAGACTTTTAAGTGATTAAAAGTGGCACAAAGGATTGTTTATACGAGGTACGTACATGTCTACTTCGTTGTAAGTAGTATCATGTTTAGGTACCAAAGAAAAGGACTTAGTTTCATGATTAGAGAACACTTGGATGAAAATTATTTGGTTATACATTTAATTAATTCATGTGCTTATGTTTATGAGACATGTTTTGGTGAATTGATTATGTTTGTATGGAATTATGGATGCAAACATGTTGAATTATATTGGATTAATTGTTTGTATGGAATGTTGATACTGACATATTTTTATTGGATTGGTTTGTTAACCACATTTGGATTATTAAAGGATTGGAATTGAATGGTTTAAGTGGAATGAATTTATTAATTATTCCACAAGGTTATTATTATTTTATTTATTACTTAATCATGACTTGTTAGTATGTTGAGTAAAGGTGGATTAAGCCGAAATGGCTAGGTGGGTTGACTATGTTCAACAATTTTGAATAATTTGGAAGTTTAATGGAATTAAAGGTCAACTTGTGATGTGATCACCATTGTCCTAAATAAGATTAAAAGTGAATTGATGTATGATTGTTATGTATGGTCTTCTTGATTGAGTCGGCTATTAATTAAAATTGTAATCACGTAAAGTGAAACATGGATGAGCAATAAAACTCTAGAAAGCGTGCACTTCTAGAGTATTGACAATTATGGGTTGGGGTACACGGTGGTAGCCCGTGGCTTTCCGAGGCTTGTTTGATCAACATGTCCTCTTCTCTTTTGGTATTTACATTTTTATTTTATAATGAAAGTTAGATGGGATCCTAGACTAACTTTGTGAGAATGGAGTCGCGCCCATTCTTGCATCGCGCTAAACTTTTATTTTAAATGGTCATTTGGGACCAAAATGATTTGGTGGATTGGACAACCTCGTCTATTGCTTACTCCAACTAAATTAATTAAATTAAATATAAAGAGTCAAGTGTTTGGAATTGATTAGCAAGTATGTTGAGTCGATTGAATTGTTTAAGTGTGGAGTCTTGATTAATGAATTTATGTTGTATGTTTATTTACTTTAATTAGTTGAGCATGCTAGGCTTGGTACGTTGTAGCTTGTATGTACTCAGCTTTGCTGATTGCGTGCTTTTGTGTGTTTTCTTTTGGTCATGGCCTTCGCCTTTCAATGACCCTGTGATGATCCAATTATTACACTTGTATTATTGGGGAGCAGTATTGCACAGGTTAGCTTGATGATGTGAAGTTCGGGGATTTGACATACGCATTGTCAAGGGATTGGTGTGATTGAGAGTATTCGTTCTTTGTGTTGAACTTATTTATGTTTTACTATTTTAATTATGTTTTGGGATTTTGGAATATTGGTTTGGTTTTAAATAAGGGCCTTTATGGTTCCAATTTGTAAGCTTTGACTTATTGGTTTTCTAAATTATATTATTTTAATATTTAAGTTGGATTTCCGCTGCAATACTTTGATAAAGCCTTAACGTTTTAACACGTGGCGGTAACATGCCAATGGTTCTCCTCTCTTTTTATTTAAAGTAAGTGGTTTGGAAAAGGGGGAATTATTGGGGTGTTACAGTAATTGAAGAATACACGGGAGGAATTAGTGTCAATTTGGGGCAAGAATGTTGAAGGGACTTTAGCAATGGTGAAGGAGGAAGATCAATGAGAGAGAAAGAAAGGAAAAGGGGGTTTTAGTTAGGCCAGGTTAGTTTACTACGGTAATCATGGGTTGGGGTGATTTTTTTTGGGTCATTTAATTGCTTAATTAAGAGTTAAACGTGAGTTAAGGGGGATAAATGACGTCATAAATGGTCTAAAGTGGAGTCTAGAAGTAATATAAATTTTTAATTTTTTTTTATGGTAGTAATTCACAAGATTTTTAATTCACGCTTGTAATTTTCAAAATGACATTAATACGCGTTAGTAATTACCAAATTTTCCTTAAAAAAATGCTCAAAATAAAATACAGCAAAAATTAATTAAATAGAAATAATGCTTCAAAAAAAAAAAAAAAAGATTATATCTATAGATATACTTCAATATTTAAATAACAAACCACTCATGCCACATGTCACCTTCTTTCATGTAAACACAAACCACTCATGCCACATGTCACCTTCTTTATTTTATTTTCTTTATTCCCTTTTTTTTATATTAAAAAAAAAAAAAAAAAAACACTAGCCTTTCAACATGCATTAATGTTTGTTAGTTTATTTCCCCCAAAAAATTTCTTTACATTTATATTCATTTCCCACCTCTTCCTCTCTTTTCTAAGGGCTTGTTTGACATCAGTTTTGGTTTTTAGTTTCCTGTTTTTTTGAAAACCAAAAACCAAAAACAGGAAACAAAAAAAAGGTGTTTCCACTTTTCTGTTGTTTGTTTTCAAAATTATCATAATTTTAATAAGTTTATATAATTTTTGATTCATTAGTGGACTCATATCATATACTTTTAGAAAATAAAAAAACCAAAAAAGAAAACCACAGCAATGCCAAACGAACCCTAAACTATTCGTTTTTCCAATAAAAGCTTATAGACTAGTTATAACCTAATAGATTAAACAATATAAATTTATTAAAATAATTAATAAATACTCCATAGTAATAATTTGAATTAGATTAAACTATCTAACTATGGTTAGTTATTGATAATAATCAATTCTTTAAAGAAGGATAATAATAAATCTAAACTATTTAATTAAAAAAACTCAATTTTTTTTTACAAAATAGTGGGTCATGTGACCCACCATGACCAAGCAGGCAAGCATACATCCACCACCGGGTCCACGCATCACTCATCTCTCTCATTGATTTCATAATTCAAATGAATAATGAAAAAAAAACTCTATATTTCTTTTGACCTACGGCTAAGAGCAATTTCAATGGTTGTAGCTAGAGATTGCTTGCTTTCAAAAAAGAAAAAAAAAACACTAGGAATTTGCTTGAAATTATAAATACCCCCTTCGTTTTTTGAAAGAAGTAGGTTCTACATAACAACAACAACAACAACAATAATAAATTTAAAAGTTGTAGATTACAATTTAGGTGATCATCACATCATACTGCATGTTACTGAAACTTTTCATATGATCTTAACACACAATATATTGACGAAAATGTTTTGCCCTATAGTTTAGGTCCCAACTTTAATTTTATTTTCATTTTCATTTATCCTCATTTCGTCATTCCCCCGCTGTACCTATTAAACACTACAAGAAAATTGATTTTGGGCAACGACAAAGATTTGTATGTGCAACAAGATTTAATTTTGTTGCCCTTATTTCATAGTTTGGGCGACAAATATTTTATCGTTGCCCATTACAACCATTGGGCGACAAATAGATAAATTTGTTGCCCAAGTTAATATATAGGGCGACGAGCTATTTTTTATCGTTGTCCATTACAACCATTGGGCGACAAAGATTAATTTTGTTGCCCAAAATGTTATATTGTGCAACAATGATTTATCATTCGTTGCCCTTAATAGAGACCAAGGACAACCAATAGTTAAATTCGTTGCCCAAAACGATGAAAAAAAAGGCGGATTTTTTTTTTTGGTTTGGCTCGCTTGTGAAATTTTGAATTTCAAACTAGTTTAATTTTGTGAATATTTAACAAAAAATTTAGTTAAAGAGCCAGACATCCCACATCTTCTTTCGCACAATAACCCTAACCCTGTTTCCTCATCTTCATCTCTCTTCTTCCTCTCCATGTTCATCTTAGATCTGATTGACGGCAACGTGGAAGGATTGGACACCCACAAAACAACTAAGTCTCGCAGCCTCGATCATCTCCCCACCCCAATTCTCAATTTTCGCTCTCCTCTAAATTGTGACGACCACACCGTCCGCCAATTTAAGTGCTTAAATCTTGTTCGTTTCATCTTCTTTATTTTATTTTAATTAAATAATTCTTAGTGCTAATTAAAACCTTTATGTTTTACTTTAATCCATGTTTTCCCAATCTTTGTTAACTTTCAATGTTGGAATTTTAATTACAGGTTGATTCATGTATTGAATTAATTTAATTCACCTTTTCTGTAGCAATTAGCAGGTAAAGTAGTTTTCGCTCTTAAATTCTCACTTGTATTTCTTCATCTTGTAATTAGAAATATATTTAGTTGTAAAATTGTGTCTTTTAATTCACTAATTTTGACTTTATTCATTCATTTGCAGATGTACTAGGATATATTGATATACTATTGAAAGGTTTATCTCTCTATAACTGTTACCGCATATTTATTTGATTATATCTAAACATAAACATCTCCTACCTTTTACATATACAACGTTCTAGATAATTTGTTTTTACTCTGTAATTTTAATTTAATTTTGCTCATTATGTTTTTATATGTTGATGTTGATTGCATATGGACCCATATTACTTCAAATGATTAACGATCAAGGACAAGGAATTGAGAGATGGTCGAAGATTTTTTTTTGGTTGTGTTTAAGTTATCAAAATTAAGGATATTTTTAGCAGTGCAAATTTAAGATCACCAATGAGGAATATGAACTTACTATTGTTATATTTTAGATAATTTGTTATTACAATACAATTTATATTTGTAAATTTTAATTCTTCAATGATATTTTGTAAGTAATTTGTTGCACCTTAAATGATATACATATATATATATACTAATCCTATATGTTGGTCCGAAAAACGTAATACAAGCAAATAACCATTGAAAGTAGTTTCTATATAGATGACGACGAAATTGGACAGTGGGTGACGCATCAAACAATGCTTATAACCATAACAAGTTGAGCGTTAGATGCCTTGGGCAATAAAAACTTAATATTTGTTGTACAAAACTAATTGGACATTGAAAATACTTGATGCCTAAAACAAATTTTGGGCAACAAACGAAATATTAGCTTGTTGCACAAAATGGCTCAACGGCGACAAAATTTTTCGACGCCCAAACATAGCTATGGGCAACGATAACACAATTTGTCGCACAAAACAGAAAGGGCGTCGACGACCCTTGTACGACGACCCCACGACGAGTTCAACTTCGTTGCACAAATGTTTGGGCGACGAATTTGGGTCTTTGGGCAACGAGTTTTTTTGTCGCCCAATCTACTTTTCCTTGTAGTGAAACTAAGGGTCAATATTTTATTTTTTTTTTTTTAAAAAAAAAAAAAAAAAACCTTTAGCTTAATATAATTTTGACCATCTTTCTTCAAATAAAAAAGACATTTTTTCCATTTCATTTTTGTTAAAAAGAACTTAATTCTTGTAATACAGTAGAAAGTAAAATAATAAAAAAATAATGAGTGTATAGTAGTAACTATCTTTATTGAGAACTATCTTGGTACGGAGTACATATGTTAACTTAGAAAAAGAATAATAGTTCATTAAAAAAAAGAAAGGAAAAATTGGCTGCAACAACACCAACTATGATGAAGGTGCGTGTAGCAGCACAACTTTTTAAGGGTGCGGTCCACAATACAAACTATGTAATTGCCTGCATATATTAGCATAAATGACACTACTGTAAATATTTTTTTTTTTATAAATATTAATTTTTTAATCGGGTGGGGACCACATACTTAACCAAGGGTACTAAATTCTTTAACCCAAGGTACTCAATTCTTTGGCTGATTTAATTTTTTTGGCTTGAATTCTTAACTCAGTACCCAAAAGCAAAGTAAAAAGAATTGAGTACTTAAAAGGTGAAATTTTAAACAATTGAGTACCTAATTGTGTGCTTAACTCTAAAAAAGAAAAGGAAACTAAAAATAAAAGGATTCGAAGTCCATTAATAAAGCCCAATTAATCGGCCCAATGATTAATAAAAAAATAAAAGAAAAAAGATAAAAAAAAAAAAAAAAAAAAAAAAAGAAAAAAAAAGAGGGGGGGGGGGGGGGGGGGGTTATTGACTAATTCTAAGGTGCAAATCGAAAAAGGAACCCTAAAATACAATCTTCTCTCTGTAAGTTATCAATCCAAGAATGAAGATGAAAGTATTGGAGGCTGAAAGGGGTATGAAGAGGAAAAGATCGGAATCACCTCCGGTAGCAGAGGATAGCGGTGGTAAAGTGCAGAAAGATGTCTGCATCTGTGCTCGTTTGGTTTACATTGAAGTTGACGATGAAAATCCTGGTTTCGCTCGGTGGTTTAAGATCAAGATTCCGGGCATACTCCTTGATAAACTCCAAAATTGTTCGTCTTCTTGTGAATATGATGGCACCGCTGATACTCCCGTTGGTAGTTTGTTTGTGAAAGATAAATCTTATGTAATCGAAGGTCCGTTTGAGTTCAAATGCCATGTTACGGCCGACCCTGTATACCCTTTCACGGCTCGTTGTGCAGCTATTGGATCCGTCATGTATGCCATTGGTGGTGAACAGTCTCACATTCAAGATTTCTTTGATTGTATAACAGAATCCGAGGGATGTCTTCCTACCACTAATTGTCGCGCGCCCTTAAGCAAAATCACTGATTTACGGCCAATTACTGGTGGCAAACCTACCTTTACTTATACAGGTGCGAATCTAAGAACAAATGTTGATGTTAAAATGTCTAATTCCTTTGATTTTTGTGATTTTAGCGATCCCAGTCCACAATGGAAGCTGGGTTCACAACCCCTTTTATGTCCTCGATACCACCCTAATCTAGTTTCGATGGATGGGAAGTTGTTTGTTTTTGGTGGGAATCGTCGTAGTTCAGGTACTCCTTTTGCTGAGGTTTTTGACCCGGATGTAGGATACTGGCACCCACTTCCAAACCCACCATTTGAATGGGTTTTCGATTTTGAACTCTGTGTATTTCCCCTTGTTAAAATCAACAGGATTTTACTAGTGACTACTCATTCGGGTTTTGTGTACACCTTTGATCCATCTACTTGGTTTTGGCACCGCATGGATTCTTTCCCAGATCTCACTCAACTCCTCTATTCCTCTCGTTTACCTGGGGAAGATGCTCCCCTTGTGTCTATCTATCATGAGACCATCTATTGGATCAACAGTGTTGGGGTACTCTCAATGTTCAATTTGTCCGACCAGAGGTTTCAGGCAGTATATGTCACTGGTATTTGTAATCCCAACTTTGGAGGACATGGCTGCCTTAGTCGCAGAAACAATATGGTGCTGCGTCCCTTATCTGAGAACCTATTGGCCATCTTCTGGTGTAAACCCAATCCAGTCAATAAATTTGGTACTAACTTGGACCTAGTAATTTTCCGTCTTTCTCCTGTTACCGATGCAGATCCCTCTCCTTTATCATCACACGAAGGCATTGGAAGTAGATTCTGTTTCGACGAAAGTACTACTACAATGACTGCTTCTGTGGTGGATTTTCTCTCTGTTCCGGTTTATGACCATGTAGCTCAAATAGTCGATGCACACCCTATAATGTGAGTTTTAAAAATATCTCTATGTATTGTTTACCTCGAATCGAAATGATGATGAGTTGATTGCATTCAGTCTTTACATTTCGTGTTCTAAGAGATTAAACACTACAATAATGACACAATGTTCTTTTGTTTACCTCAAATGATGATGTTAATTGTTAATTACGACTTGCTGATAAAGTGATTATGAGTTGATGGCATTCTGTTTTTGCATTTCGTGTTTTAAGAGAATAATAGCACTGCAATTTTCATTTTGTTTTGTGTACGAGAAGACAGGTACAATGAATATGTTTAAGCTAGACATATAAACTTTGGTAATAAAACAGGACTTATTAGTGCCGTGATTAATAGCAATTGTACTTAGTCCATAGTTTTTGGGTATGTTATTAATCAAATAATAATGAAATAATCACCCAACCTTCCAGTGATTTACACTCTAATCTTTAGTAGTCCTCATCACCAAGTGTTCGAATCGAAGGTATCATGATCTTACTCATGGACACCATAACTTACTGATTTACACTCTAATTGATGAATGATGCTAAAAATATAAAGAATGCAAAATTCGAATAATACGTTACTAGAATTCCCATTAGTTACTGTAATAGTTGCAATTGCACCCTACGAACTTCATGCTTATAATTCAATGCTCCTTTTGCTCTTTGTAATGAACTGGTGTATGTAGCCAGCTGGTAGAATTTACAGGAAAAATTATGGAAGAAGATTGATTTTGACTTAATATATGTATGATCCTTAAATCATGGATATAAATTTATCAAAACTCAATATAATGGCCTGTTTCACACACAATTGCTAAACAAATTGCATTTACATTTTAATTTCTGATAGTGTGGACCTATCTTTTCATTTCATGGATGGATAGCTATGAATGGTCATTATATTATTAGATGGAGGGAATAATATAATATGGATACACAGAGTAGGTAATTAAATATAACGTGTGTTCAAAGTAACCATATAAGAGAATAATTGTATTAGATTCTATGATAAAGGAAAGGAAAAATTGAAAAGAATAATCCCACCTTTGCCCGATCTGCTCAAAACGAGCCAACCTTTGAGTATTCCGGGAACAATCCAACCTTTGCCCCCTATTTTCTCAAAACAAGCCCATGACCGGTTTTATAATTTAGTAACTGATTTTAGAAGGTGACTTGCCACGTGTCACCTTCTAATTGGTCCTATTTATTTTAATTTAAAAAAAAAAAATCAGAACTCCTTCCCTCTTCCCCAACCATTGTAACCACACCCTTCTCCTATCACCCTCTTCCCCACCCAATGGCAGCTACCACTCCCTTCCTCGTCGAAAATCAGCCGCTACCACCCCCTTCCATGAGTTCTTCTCGTACTCCAAGGTGGGTTTAATTGGGACTTTCGCGGGGTAATGTGGAGTGGTTTTCGATCCAATTGGGTCAGAATAGGTGGGGTTTTGGTCCGACACAACGGGTTTCGGGGATGGAATTTCGATGGAGTGGTGGTTAGGTGAGAGAAGGTTGGATTTCAGTTAGGTGGGGACAGGGTTCGATTAAAGGGGACGTGGTCTGTGGGGGTCAGTAGTAGGGCCATGGGCGGTGGAGATTTGGTCTGATGCAGCGTGTTTGGGGGTTGGCTGGTGTTTCGCGCAGTTGAGTGGTGGTGAGGTGAAAAGTGGTGGTTCGATTAAGGGAGGCTTTGTGGTAGGGGTTAGTGGTGGGCTGGGGTGGTGCAGTGGTGGTGATCAGATGTAAACTAGGGTGGTGGCGAGCAGAGGTAAGCCGTGATAGGTGGTGGGAGTGACTGTTATGGAGGGGTAGTGGTGGTGATGAGGGCTGTTATGGAAGATTGGAGGGGTAATGGTGGTGAAAGTTAGAGGAGAGAGATTAAGGAGAAAATATTAAGAAAAAAAAAAATTAACCTGCTTAAGAGGTTGCAAGTCAAAAGACCCATTTTAAGAAAATAGAGGTGAAAGGTGGGCTTGTTCCCAGAATACTCAAAGGTTGGCTCGTTTTGAGCAGATTGGGCAAAGGTGAGATTATTCTTTTCAATTTTTCCTAAAGAAAATGCTAAGTTTTGAACAATGGTGTGATGATTTGACAACTAGTTAATTAGCTACTATTCGAGTTTTATAATCACATTTGTCCACCTTCTTTTCATTTGATTCAGATAACTAGAAAAGCTTTGTGAATCATTATTAGTAAGGGTATGGTCTACTTTTTTTTTTTTTTTTTTTTTTTTTTTTTTTTTTTTAATATAACTAGCCTTCTAGCCCGTGCAATGCATGGGTTGTTTATATAAAGTTGTATTGAAAGGTAGTGATCGAGGAAATACCAATAAATCATTATGGGGTGTAATGCGTAATTTAAAATATAATTAAAGAAATTGATTTTTAGGGCTCTAATTCAAAATGAGGCTAGAAAATAAGAAGGTGAAGGGACTAAAATTAAAGAGAGAAAAGGAAAAGGTTGAAATGAATAGGGGAATTGAATATGAAGTGTGTATGAGAGAGATGAAAATATAAGTTTAATGAAATAATTAAGATAGTGTAATAAAAAATTAAAAAATATATATATAAGAAGACATGTGGCACATCTGGTGTAAAAGAAGCAAGAAAAGTGTAATAGAATGAAGACATGTGTATTTTCCGGTTAGAGTTTTCAAAAAAAAAAAAGTATAGATTTACAGCTACGATAAGTTTTAATAAGATCACCATAAATTCGAGATGCTTTTTATTTAGTACTAATACTAGTTTAGTTCCCGTGCCATGCACGGTAATTTTCAAATTCTTGTTGGTGTAACACTATAATTATATTTATCGTTAGTGCTTGTAACATAATAATTCGTCTTTAATATCAAAAATAAAATTGTCAAAAAGTAATATAATCACATGAAAAATTTAACTACGATATATTTATCTTCTTATTATTTCTAATATTTACTAAAATAAAACACAAAAAATCAAACGAAGTATCAAGAGCTTATTAACAAAATGAGTTTTGTAAAAATACTCCTTTGACTATGAGTGTTTTAAAATTCACAATAAAGTGATGCTCCGTACTATTTTTCTTTTTGACAAACAAATAATAATAATTTTATAAATATGTATATAGCTAGCCTTTCATCTACGCACATTATCTTTATATATATTTTTTTTCATATAAAATTAACCACTTTTAAAATTTGAAAATATAATTTGAAAAAGGTCGTATTATCGCATAGATAATATCACAATAGGATTTACAGTAGTGATAATTTGGGCATCTGGTGTAACATAATACCCGTGGTGTGTTGATACACAAATATTATATAAAAAAAATATAACTTTTAACCCATATAATTCCTATTTTAAATACTTAAAAAGTTATGATAATATGTTTAAAATATGATTTACATTAATAATAGTTTGGGCATGTTCACTTTAGTTTTATTTTAGTTAAGTTCAGCTCCAATCAGTTCAGTTCATTTCAGCTCCTAATTTCCTTCTCTCATAAAATATTCATTTCAGCTCTATTCAGTTCAGTTAAGCTCCAATCAGTTTAGTTCAGTTCAACTCCAATTAGTTCAGCTCATTTCAGTAAATGTGAATAGACCCTTAATCTATGTACTACGTAATTATTAGATAATAAAGATAGGAAACCAAAATTATACATATATAAAATAATTAAAGATACTTAACATATCAAATAATGAAATAATTGATATTTGAGTATTATATATAAGGAAGAAACATAATGATTATTTTGGAAGGAAAAAGTATTTTATTTTTGTAAGAAAGGAATGAAAATATTATACTTTGTATTACGTATATAGTAAATATTTTCTAATAAGATTTTTTGACAAAAAAGCAAAAAAAAAATGAAAATAAAAAAAAAGGCTTTTTGCGGGAAATTTTTTAACCAAAAGATGACACGTGTCATCTTTGGTTTCGCCTTTAGTATATAGTTAGTGATGATTGATAAAATAACAAGAGCATCATCATAAACACATGGAACTATAAACTATTCCATGCAAAAGTACTAAAAATATATTACAATACATACTTAGATATATATAACTACCAGATTTAACAAGCTTCTTGCTAGTTACTTGCTCCCTTTCCACTAGCATGAAATCCAGAAAAGTAACCCCCTGGGTTATTCTCAAATGCACCCCTAAATACGTAAGACAATCCACCACTTCCGGGTGCAACCATATAACCACCTCCTCCTTTCGAGCCACCATCGCCGCCACCTTTTCCTCCTCCCCCACCACTTCTCCCACCTCAGCCACCACCACCACTGCCTCCACCTTTTCCTCCACCACCGCCTCCACCTTTTCCTCCGCCGCCCCCACCTTTGCCACCCGTATTATAAAGCTAGTAGAATTTTTTTTAAGTAGTGCAAAATTATGTAGTAAGTTGAAATTAAAGTTTTTTTTTTTTTTTTTTTTTTTTTTTTTTTTTTTTTTTTTTTGTGAGACAAAGACGATAATTAGAGTTGGGGTATTTATAGATGGGAATGGTCAATTAGTCATACTTTGTTGTTCATGAAGATTAATTAGTGAAAGATTAACTCTGATTAAAATGCATGAATCCGGTCCATAAACTTGATTTAATTTCATGCAAAGTCAAGTTAGATAATTTATTGGAATCACCATCTCGTACGAGAATTAGTGTTTAATAATAGGCTAATGTTATACATAGCCCTTAGGGCTACAAGGGCTACATATAAGCATTAAATTTACACTTGAAAATCGTAAAAAGTTAAGAAATCATCAAAATATAAACACTAATAACACTGATTTACACGTATATTAGTAATAATAATAGCTCCGCATAGCTCGAATAAGCACAAATATGATCGTAGGACGGGGAATAAAAAAATATATATATATATAATAGACTCATCAATTATGCAATATTGATTCGAGATTCAACAGATGAAAATTGGTATTAAGGCTTAGTTTCAATAGGCAGATTAATTTTAAATGGTTAAGTCAAGATTCGAGAGATGCGATTAATAACCGTTAGATTAATTCCGTGATTATATTATGCAGCGAAATTTTAAAACAAAGATCGGACCAATTAAGCTAGGACTGAACTCGGATTGGACAGAAAACACTACTAAAAATTAAGGTTTTTGCGATCGCCTCTAACGGTCGCAAAAAATAGCAAAAACGGTCGCAATTCATTTTTGCGACCGTCAACGGCCGTAAAGGGGTGGTCGTTATTTCCTTGGTCGCAAAAAAAAAATTATTACGACCGTTTGACGGTCGTAGATTTATTGCGACCGTTTTTAATATTTTCAACGACCGCAAGGAAAACGGTCGCAAATATTAAAATTTACGACCGTTTTTATAAGCAGTCGCAATTTTAAGAATTAACGACGGCTAAAGGCGGTCGCTAAAAAAAAAAAAGAAAAAAACCCACCCACATCCTGTACCCCGCAACCAGTTAACCCACCACCCAAACCAACTGTACCCAACGCTACTACCCACCACCACCAGTCCATCACTTCCCACCCAAACCACCACCACCACCCTAAAAAACACAGACCCACCATTGCCGCCCACCCAAACAGCTACCACCGCCACTTTACCTCAACTCGAAACACCCTCAACACACAACCAATTGCCTCTCTCCCGAAATACCCTCAACCCACAACCACCAACTGCCTCTCACCTGAAACCACCTTTACCTAACAAACACTTGATCTGACCCAAAACCACCCTTACCCAGTACCCACCACCACCGGCAACAAAATTATCAAAAATTGAAAAAAAAAACCACAAAATCAGAAATAAAACAATCAAAATACAGAAAATTACCCATAAATTCGAAATTAAACAATTATACAAAAGATTACCCATAAATTCGAAATTAAACAATTATACAAAATACAAAAGATTACCCATAAATTCGAAATGAAATAATAATGAAAATTTTTCAAAATTTATAAACAAAAATTACAATATAACAATTATACATAATCAGAAATAATTAGAAACAATAAAACTAGATCTACAATCTAACTAATTTAAATATCAGATCTAGAAAACCTTGACTTGTTTTAGGTTCGTTCTTGTGACGGTGGAGGTCGTGACGGTGGCTCGAATGTGCAGTCGTGATGAGCAGCGCGGAGGTACGGTGATAGCAAGCGTCGGCATCAACACCAAGCAAATTTATCAACTTCTAATTCTTCAATTCTTAGGAAAGAGATGGAGGATGAGGAAAGAGAAAGGAAGTAGAGGAAAGAGAAAGAAGAGAGGAAAGAAATCAGAGACTTAGAGGAGAGAGGAAAGAAAATGGAAGAGAGGAGAGGAAAGAGAAAGAGGAACGGCGTGAGGCCGGATACGGAGTAGTAAATTAGGGTTGGGTGAGATGGTGTCATTTTATACCCGATTTTTTTAATAAAAAAATAAGCTTTTTGCGACTGTCTTTGACGGTCGCAGATTATGATATTTACGACCGTCTCTATGACGGTCGCAGATTATGAATTTTATGACCGTCTTTGACGGTCGCAAATTATGACATTTACGACCGTCACTGTGACGGTCGCAGATTATGAATTTTACGACCGTTTTTTACGGTCGCAGATTATGACATTTACGACCGTCTCTTTGACGGTCGGAGATTATGACATTTACGACTGTCTTTGACGGTCGCAAACGATTTATTTTAATTTAAAATTATTTTTAATTGTTTAAATGTCCTAGCGACCGTCTAAAAGGCTAAAAACGGTCGCAAAACTGTCGCAAATTTGCGACAGTTGTCAAAGCAATCGTAATATTGCGACCGCATAAAAAATTGTCGCAATATTCATATTTTGCGACCGTTTTTCAGACGGTCGTAAAAAACGGTCGCAATTTAGCCGAATTTTAGTAGTGAAAAATCGGTCCAAAACTAGACTGATATTAGTATTTACTTAAAATAAATGCCAAAAATTATAATAATAATTATGGAAAACTCGAAAAAAGTAGAGGAAAAACTCTATTATAGCTTCCTTTTTGTATGTTAAGTAGAAAAAAAGCTTATACAATTAAAGTTTTCAAAGGTTACTAAGGATAATCTTAAGCGTTATCTAAGATTTTATGCATAAGTTTTACGTAAACATTGGTTTGGTCCAAAGTCGGCTTTTATAGGGTTTTAGATTGGTCCGGACCGGAAAAAATATATTTTTAGACCCAAAGACCAGGCCGGTTAATTCGTTTTGGTATGATTTTGAACACCCCTAAGTTCACAAAGACGGATGATGCGATCTTAGAATTCTCTAGAATCGAAAAAAAAAAAAAAAAAAAAAAAGTTGTAATCACTTTAGCTATCCTTCACAAATCACAACCATATGATTTGTTCCAAACAAGGCCCACTACCCACAAATTACAATGTGGAATTACTTTCAAAAGAATAGAGACAACGATAACTAAACCGTTTTCACCGGTACAAATTCTCAAATGAACCTGGTTTACACTTATTTATTGTGGACTACTAACATAGACAATATAATTGTTTTATTAATAAAAAAAGTCACTATATTAAAATAAAAAATATTATGTTGAAATAAAAGTTAGTGTGACATTATAAAAGATATAAGGGCTAATTTTTTTAATGAAATCTTTAATATAATGATCAATATGAATAATAAAGATCACTATGTTAAATAGGTCACTATTGAACATAATGATGTATTTTAAGTTCATAATATAATAAATCATATGTTGAATATAAAGCCAGTTACGAGTGTATTCCACGCAAGATTTTCTGTTTCACCGGATTCATATTAAAGGTGCTGATTAAAAAGAAAGAGTAAATAGATACAAAGTTGATTCCTAAAGGCCAATGTAAAAAGGTTTTCTATAATAGTATATACTTGGTAAGGTTTAAGGTGGAATTAGATTTGGGGTAAAAAGAAACCCTAAAAATACAATCTTGTCTGTTCTCTCTGAAAGTTATCAGAAATGAAAAAGAAAAAATTGGAGGCCGGTAGGAAGAGGAAAAGATCGGAATCACCGGCGGCATTGGTTGGTGTAGTCCATAAAGATGTCTGCATCGGCGTTCGTCTGATTTACGTTGCCGATTTCGGACAGCCAGGACCCGATTCTGTTAAATGGTTGAAGATGAAGATTCCTGGCGTACTCCTTGATAAATTCCAAAATTCTTCGTCTTCTTGTGTTTACGATGGCATCTCCATGTCTCCTACTAATACTCGTGCTGATTTGTTTGTGAATGGTAGATCTTATCAAGTGGAAGGTCCGTTTGATTTCAAATGTCATGTTACGGCCGATGATGCATACCCTTCCTCGACTCGTAGTGCTCCTATTGGATCTGTCATGTTTGCATTTGGTGGTAATCAATCTCACATTCAAGGTTTTCATGATTATTTGAGTGAAGCTGAGGGAATGCTTGCAGCCGACAATACTCTTCCTCTACCCTTAAGCACCATCACTGGTGGCAAACCTTACGTAGGGTTAGGGGCGGATCTAAGTTCAAGAAAAAGGAATGGTGATAACGAGTTATCGAATTCTTTTGATTTCTGTGATTTCAGCGACCCAGCCCCGCAATGGAAGATGGGTTCGCAACCCCTTATATGTACATAATAGTGGTCTAGTTAGGTTTATTTTTGTTAGGTATGCGACGCGTCTATTATAGGGGTTGGTAGTGGGAAATGGAAGGGGTTGGCTTTTTTTTTTTTTAATTTGTTTATTTAAAATAATCATAGTTACTTAGCTAAATTTAATATTATCTATAAAAATTAATTTTAATATATTATTTTTAATTTAAAATGACTTGTTTGGTAAATTGTAGGTCACATGGCCTATTAAAAGAAAACACCTCTTAAAAGTAGATTTTTTTTGAGTTAATCGAAAGATTGGCTTATTTTAAGCTAAATACATAAAAGTTTACTTATTCTTGACAAATTTTCCTTTGTAATATTATTGTCAAAAATATTTAACAATTGTGCATTACACGGGATTTTGATCTCGTATTTTCGTATAGTACAACCTTAGAATAGAAATATGTTTTTAATTTTGGGCTCTCCAAAAAGACATAATAGCTCTTAAATAAAAGGACGGAGGGAGCACTTCTTCCAATTTCTCCTAAAACTCCGCACATGGAAAAAATGAGCAAGTGTTTAAAAAAGGAGGGAGTAGATTATAATATTACTTGTTTTATATTACTTTTCAAATTATCTAGTTTGTGGTTTATAGTATATCTTTTATACTCTATTCATGTTTTAATAATTGTTACATTTTCCAAATGCGACCGTGTTTTAGTACGTACTCCCTATATCCCTATTTGATAGTCACTTTTGGCCAATTTTTACGGAAATTAATAAACATGAATAAGAAGTAGCAAAAATACATTGAAAAACTAAGTTTACATTGGGTATGCAAAAAAGTAGAGAGAAAAAGTAATTAAAGTGCATGGCAAAGCAAAATTTACATGGGAAAGTTAAATTTGCACAAATATTTTGGCAAATAAGAGAGAGTTTTGGTAAAAAAAAAATTATTAATGGTAATTGAAAAAAAGCAAATGTGACTAACATTTTGGGGCACCAAAAATGGAATAAGTGACTATCAAATAGGGACGGAGGGAGTATTACAATTCCTTATTTGGCAAAAAGATACTCTCTCCGTCCCTTAATTACATTCCTATTTCTAAATTTACACGGGAATTAAGGAACTTGGAATAACCTTAAAACTCATGATTAGAAAGTACAATGGAAATTACAAGACATTTATTGGTGTTTTTGAATAAAGCAAAGATAGAATGATATTAAATGAAGCACATGTCATCGATCCTTTGAAAAGAAAAAGGACAATCACATTAGTTTATGAAAAATAAAAGGATGAATTATTCAATTATAGTGCTGCACATGGATTCAGAATGTTCAAAAGGGTGAATGAAAATTATGGTTTCTGTGCAACCATTAATTGCAAAACAGAAAAATAATTAAAGTAATGTCACATCACAACTATTTAGGGATAATTTGAGGATATTTGGTAAAAAATCACTTACTAAAAAGAGAAAGTAGGAATGTAATTTTGAAACATCCAAAAAGATAAGCAGGAATGTAATTAAGGGACAGATAGAGTATATTTTAATATTATGCTCTCTTCTATCATGAACCCCAACCATACCCAAATCCACTTATACTAGCAGTATTTTTTTACTTCATATTATTTCTTTCCTATCACATTCAATACTTTTCAATAATAAAATATTAACCCCACTATTTTGTTTTAAACTTTTCTGTTGGTAATAATGTAATTAAGTTCAATCATCTACAACCACTTAATTCTTTTTCTATATGTATTGTTGCAATAGTCATTGAATATTGTATTATTGTTTGTTAGTTTATGTACAAAATTATATGGCATAGTGCATATTTAAGAGAATTATAGATAGAATTGTTAAACACGTATTGCTTTGTACAATCTTATATCATATCACTAATTTATTTTAAACATGTATATTGTCGCATTAATAAATAATTGGTGATATTAAAATACTTACATAAAGGGTTTTGAATTTTGATGATTAATTTTATGGTTGGTGTGCTCACATAGAATTGTGATATTTAAACTTGGTGATAATAAAGTTTGTTATTTTTTCTCAAAAGAAAAATGTTTGTTATTGCAATACTTGGTGATCAAAAAAATTTTGAATTGTGATATTTAAACTTGGTGATAAAAAAAGTTTGGTAAAATTTTTCATAAAAAATTTTGTATGCTGATCCACGTATTCACTTTCTTCAGCCTATAGCTTAGACGTGTTTTTTCAAAATAATATCACCAACTCATTAAATCACTCACACTTGATCTTACTAAACAAGAAATTTTCATCTTTATAATATGGAAGTAATATGAGTCAAACTTATCTTTAAATGGTCTATAAACCACCACCTAGGCACCTACCAACAATAAATGCAAAGATAATATTCATCTTCCACGTTAAAGTAACAGCCCCACTAACTACCTAATAAATATCATGCATAAGTAGCTTCGTTTAATATCAGTTTGCCTATGTGTAGCATTCTACTTCTGACTCATCATGAGCGTACTCTACATTCTGACATGGCATCAAAGATTGACAAAGTTCAGCAATCAAGAAGATTAACTGGGTAGCCCTCAAAAAGCTTTGAAAATCATTATTAGTAAGGGTATGGTTTATTTTTTTTTTTTTTATAATTTACCGCTACGATAAGTTCTAATAAGATCACCATAAATTCGAGATGCTTTTTATTTAGTACTAATATAAGATAACAAGAGCATCATCATAAACACATGGAGCTATTCCATGCAGAAGGTAAGCTTCTTAAGGGTATGGCTTCTCCGGGGCGACTAAGGGCATATACAATACATAGATATATATAACTGCCAGATTTAACAAGCTTCTTGCTAGTTACTTGCTCCCTTTCTCACCAGCATGAAATCCAGAAAAGTAACCTCCTGGGTTACTCTCAAATGCACCCCTAGATATGTAAGACGATCCACCACTCCCGGGTGCAACCATATAGCCACCTCCTGAACCACCTCCTCCTTTCGAGCCACCACCGCTGCCACCTTTTCCTCCTCCCCCACCACTTCTCCCACCTCCGCCACCACCACCACCTTTTCCTCCGCCACCACCACCACCGCCTCCACCTTTTCCTCCACCACCACCTCCACCTTTTCCTCCGCCACCACCGCCTTTGCCACCCATATTATAAAGCTAGTAGATTTTTTTTTTTTAAGTAGTGCAAAATTATGTAGTAAGTTGAAATTAAAGTAATATTGTATTTTTTTTTTGTGAGACAAGTTGGGGTATTTATAGATGGGAGTGGTCAATTGGTCATACTTTGTTGTTCATGAAGATTAATTAGTGAAAGATTAACTCTGATTAAAATGCATGAATCCAGTCCATAAAGATTTAATTTCATGCAAAGTCAAGTTAGATAATTTATTGGAAATCACCATCTCGTACGAGAATTAGTGTTTAATAATACGGACTAAATTTTGACTAAAGTTATGAAAAAAGGGAATATCAACTTATCAAGGTTTTATTTCCAAGGATGTGCATGATCAAATGGTCAGCAGTCTCAGCACTTGCTGCTATTTCCTTAAACACAAAGAATAACAAATGCAAAGGTCCTAATTGTACTAATTTATTCACAATAATGATACATACGAACCCTTAGATTTGCATACGAGCATAAACATTTACTCCATAATATAATATATACGAGTACATATGTTTTTAATATGTTCAATAAACTATTGACTCAAAATTATGATATCTTAATTAATTGTATGGAAAACAAAGCCATGTTCATTCCCATAGAGTTACTAAAAGTATTTTGTGAAAAAAATTAAGGGATTTTTCTTTATATTTTACTTTTACCTCTTTAAAAAGCATGATTTTGATTTTAATTATTTTAAATATTTATTTTTAACACTTTTAAAATTAAAAAAATATAAAAAGATTTCTTTACTTTTACCACTTAAAAGGCATTTCCCATTGCCATGGCACAGACTTTTTAATTACAGTAAAAAATTTACTTAATTGATGGATAAGGATTAAGGAGAGAAAATATCATTAACTAAATAACAAAATTTGTCAATAATTTACCACTTGACTTAAAAAAAAATAAAAAATAAAAAATTAAAAAACAATAAAATCTTATTTTACTACTCTCAAATGTTAATTAGGATGTGTTGACTAAAAAGCCGAAAACCACATCATATTAATTCAATGAGATTTTGTTAGAAATGTCAAGGATTTTTTATGCCAAAAACTTTATACATTGTACTACATTTTAACCTCAAAAATCAAAATTTCTAAGAGCTTCATTTGTTGCCCTTTTTTCGCTTTCAACACGTCAATTCTTCCTAAAAAGTTCTTATACTTGATATTTGCGGCATTGAATTGTTCACTTGGCACTAAGCATCATCAAACAAACAAGCATCTCCAACTAACACTTTTATTCTCATTCCCAAACACAAACGCAAACCTTATTTCATTTCTCTTCTCTAATTCTCTCCCTCTCAAGTTCATCTCATGGCAACCCATATCACAACCCCAACAAGGGCAGAGGTAGCTTCTCTCCTTCGTGCACTCCTACGCACAGCCCGGAAATTCCCTGACTACAACATTAGAGAATACACTAAGCGTCGCACCCTAGATGGTTTTCGACAGAACAGCTCTCTTTCTGACCCGGCTCATATCACCAACGCTTATGCAGATGGTGTCTCTCAGCTGGAGGTTGCTCAACGCCAATCTGTTATCTACTCCTTTTTCCACCCCAAAGTTAAGTCTATCCTTGAAATGAAGCAACAGCCGAAAACGGATGATCTTCAAGCTAAGATGAATAATTATGCTTAGAATATTCAGTATAGTCTTGCTTTCCAGGTTTATCACAACCTGCTAATGTTTAGATATGAATATATAGTCTAACTGTCCAAGTTTATCAGCTTTGTCAGATTAGTATGTAGAAACTATATTCGGATTGTACTTTCGGAATAAATGTCATTGTAAAAGATCATTTGATCTATGATAATATGAAATGTTATAGAGAATCAACTAGTAATTTCTATTTACTAGATAGAGAATCAACTAGTAATTTCTATTTACTAGATAGAGAATCAACTAGTAATTTCTATTTACTAGTATCAATCCAAAGTTAACCAAAATTTTCATTCATCCCAAAATGAGCATCAAGCTAACCAAACGCTACTTGTAGTTACTGTAAATGAAGAGCTAAATTTGACAAAATACTCTAACATGAATATCCGAAAAAAGTATTAAAAATGCATTATGTGACCGAAAAATTGAAAATTTATTGTTTACATAATTTGCAAGCTGATGCAACATCAAATACTGATACAGTGAATATAAACATATATCAAGGTAGTTAAAATCTCCTGTTTCTCTTCCCTAGTTTCCCAAACTCTTGACTATCACTTGCCCGAGTACCCTAAAGTCCCAACCAACAATTATAGTAGTTATAACATGTTTCTAACAATGAAGTTTAAGTAACAGTGCCATTCTTGGGATGGGATTACCATGCTGCAGGCAGACACTCCAGATCATCATTTTCCTAGTAATCGGCGGCCACGTTGGGTCGCACCTCTAACTCTATCGTTCAAGATTTCCACATCATAATCAAGGCCATTCAATGAGGAGTTGTGCCTGAAATGGTTACAACAAATCTGAGTTAGAAAAGTTTTGACAAAACAATAGGCAGCAAAAGCAACAAATGGTGCTAAACCTAAGTATTTGGTGAAGGTAGCATTGGCAAGTGTCTCAAGTTCGAAAACAGGCAAGGGTTAATAAAAATAACACTAACCGCTCAATCTCAGACCCCATGTCCTGTGCCATAACCTTCAGCTCCCCTAGAAGATCGCTTAAGTCTGACAGACCGTCATCTTGTTTCATCTTTTCCACCTGTTATAGCAAAGATAGCAGAAAAGGATTAGCACAATAAGTAATGACAGGCATACATTTTTTTCTAGTTATTACGTTATCCCAATTGGCCAATACCTATAATTAAGAATACAAGAAGTTTTTTAGGAAATGAAAGATAATAGTAAGACCAATTTTATCATCTCTCCATCTCACTTAATTAAGTGACAGGGGCGACGACTTGTATGAGATGTGAATATTGAATCTGGTTGAATAGAGCATATACGCAATAGAAACAGATACATGTTATTATAATATTACAACAAAATGCCTTGGTGACACTAAAAAGCAGTTGATAAAGCTCCCACCAAATTCAAAGAGTAACATATTCTTACATACCTCAACTTTTTGTAATGCATTTGTGGGTTCAGGAGGTGGAGTCTGTGACTTTGAACGCCCATTAGACGCAGATGTCAATCCCAGTCTTTCCCTCTGTTCCAAGTGGCTACCCTTGCTCCAAACAGGATCATCTGTTGAGAAAGAGATATAAGAGGCAAAGCTATGTCTGCAACATCAAATATAGAGCAAGAGAAGTGGGACACAAACCTCTCAAAACAACAGGGCCTTTAACAGGAGCAGTCTTTTTTGGCTTCCAAGTCCTAGAAAATAGCCCCCCAAGACTTCCTAAAAGCTTTTCCCCCTGCAATCATTGAACAAATATTTAATCACGGGTCCTTAAACTAAAGGAAATGATATAATCCAAGATTTCAGAAAGAAGAAATAACTAGAATCCTAATACATGAATATAATAACAGAAGAAATTATGCAGGATTATAAAAGATAACCACCAATCCATAGTGAAAGATATACCTTGGGAGAAAGACAACACATTAATTTTACCCGTACATTGTTATATGATATATCTTTCAAAGAGAAGGAAAGTGGTCTAGCATAATGACTAATAGTCACTAGCATGTGAAGTGTTAAGTTCATAGGCCATAGAAAAAGAAGAATTGTATTCATATTTCAATTCTTTATAACAACCCAAGCACAAAAAGTGGCATGAATTAAGCTAGTCCTGTGTCACTCTCACTCATCCATTAACTATTACACAAAACTCAAATCCATTTGACGGATGGTGAACTTTAGTCCAGTATCTCCAATAAACAGAGCAGTTCATGTCACACAACTCTTGCACACATGTTTTCTATGTGTGTGCTTGGGAAGGCAGTTGTGATCAAGTGTTTTTGCACATGTTTTCTATGTGTGTGCTTGGGAAGGCAGTTGTGATCAAGTGTTTTTGCACATGTTTTCTATGTGTGTGCTTCAGCTGTGGAGGGAAGGCAGTTGTGATCAAGTGTTTTTGCACATGTTTTCTATGTGTGTGCTTCAATATGTGGAGGGAAGGCGGTTGTGAGCAAGTGTTTGTGCATTGTGTGTGTGTGTGTGTCAGTGTGTGTAGACTGTAGATGGTGATAAAAAGGCTATCACATATCTTTTATAAAAAGGTTAATATTCAGATAGGAAAAATCAAAAAAATAAAAGAAAAGGAAAACGACACAGATCAAAAGGCATATTTTTCTGATTCATCCATGACAATTCGTTCAGCTTCTAATTAAGAACAGATATACATTATATGTTCAATGGCCTGATGAAAAGGTAACCAAGATATTATGACGTGTGAAGCACGGTAATGAGATCCCAAGAGATACAATTTTAGGTGGTCATGCTACTTTAGATTGAGGGTGTCTTCCACACACACACACAACACACACAATATCATTGATAATGAACAAAAGTAAGAAAATCATACCCGACTTAAATCATAGTCAATATGTACAGCCTCGTCATGAGTTCTTCTAATTTGTTCACCTTGCTGATGGAGAGTTACTAGTGTCTTAGTAGCATCATCTCTTATACCCTCAGCAATCTTCAAACAATTGTCAACAGTCTTGGTTGTCTCCTCAGATTTGTACACGGAATAATTTTCTAGTTCTTCTACATTTTGATTGTCCACACCTCCTGAGTCATAGAAATCATTCTTGTATTTGTTCCTTTGTGCATAGGTGAAGGAGAATTTAGAGGTGGACGAACTCACTTCTTTCTCTCGATCATCAATGTTGTCATCAAAAGGGTTGGTCATTGAAGAATTAGGTAAATTCTTCGATGCTCCAGAATTTTGTTTTGTAGAGGATACTTGAGTAGGTGGCTTCTTATCAGACTCATCATCAGAATCAAAAGGGTTATAGCTTGCATCACTGGGAACTTTCCGGCCAGCAGAGCTAGGCTTAGCAAACCTATGTAATGGCGAGTTCTTAATACCATTCATAGTCGAAAATGAATAATGCCTCGAAAAACTGCTAAATGGCACAAATCTGGTTACACAACGCCTGTACAAAATTTCTGCAAATCATCCCAATACCACAATGAATCAGCAGCAGAAAACTTCATATGATGGAATAACCAGAAAATAAACATGGCAAATCAATCCTCAACCCGAAATACAAAACACAAACATCTTATAACGGATTCTAGTATATTAATATTCTGTATTGCAACTTCGAAAAGAAGAATCAGTAAACCCCTTCAACATGGTCAAGGCAAGATCTTAATTGGGACAGAATATAAAAACATCCAAGAAAGGTAGACATAAAAGTGATCCCTTTTAACTTTAATTTGAAAATTCTCCAGATTCCATTGACTAATATAGACCCAAGCTAACAACTTAAAACTCAAGAAAAAACACAAAAAATGAAACTTACAATTCAATTAAGGGCAAAAATCAATTCATAACATCAACAATTTCGACAATTTTCATTATATACCCGGGTGTACTATACATACAACGCCATATAGAAAAAGGATTATTGGATAACATGTCATATACTTTCAAAACATAATTAACATAAATCCAAGAAAAGTAAATTACCCACAAAATTGAGATGAGTTCAGTTCAAATTTGAATTTTAAAAACACATCAATCCAATCACCAGCACTCACTAACAATACGATCAAACTTTCAATTAAAACTTTGAATTTGAATCCAAAATATTCAATCAATAGTAGAAAACCAAAGCAGCAAACTTCAATTACTTCCAGCATAACATCATGGTGCTTATTTACAAGTTAAGAGATCAACAACAGCAGAAAAAACCCAGAAATAAAAATGAAAAATTGCAAATACCCAGAAAAAATTAAGACATAAAAAGTAAATTACATCACTTTAATTACTCATTCAACCAACATAATCAAGAAAATATGAACTCGATCAAAAAAATAAAGTATAAAAGTACCTGAAAACTTGCAAGAAATAAAATGGGTAAGTGGAAAATTGGAGGAAAATTGATTGGGGATTAAGAAAATAGAAAGAAGGGATTAAGGGAAAGCTTAATAATGAAGAAAAATTGGGAGGAAAGAGAAATTTAGTGTGTGAAAAATGCAGGAAGTAAGGAAGAAATTGCCCGTTATTTTAAGAACACGGCTTCTTTCTTCCAAACTTACTGTGGAAATTTGGGGTAGTTTGATTTTTTGATTAAATAGTTTGGTTGAACAAATCAAATATTTGAAGATTGGAGGCTTTCTTTTTTGGGCAGACTAAACTTAATCCATTTATTTTTGTTGGACATTGTCAAATTGAAGGTGCCAATTTTATTTATTTTTTTTTCTTTTGTTACATGTCGGATTTAATAATTTGGAAAATAAGCTAAAAGAAATGAAAAATGAATGGTGTGTGTGCTATAAAAAATTTAAAAAAAAAAAAAAAAATTTTATGTTTTCGAATTTTTTTTTACTAGTAATATATACAATAGAAGTGTCAAAAACTAATTCAACCTTATTCAAAAGTGATCAGATCCAAATTTTGACTTTCATAGGCATAATAGATTAGTATGACTCAAATTGAAATTAAACTCAACCCAGTCACTCGAATTGAAATTGAAATTAGTAAAAGATTACTTAAAGACAAAAAATAGTTGATAGTTTAATAAGTGGCCTTAATAGTTAATATCAATGCATTAATCCAATTTTCCAAGCTCAATTGTACTTCATTGTGGAACACATTTGTGGTGTGAACATCAAATTGAAAAAAAAAATGAATTTAATACTATTTTAGGAAAAACTCAAAGGTGAAAAGTTAGTGAAAAATTTTCTCTCCTATATTCTATCTAGTGTATATATTTCTCGCTCGATTCTCTCCCAATCATCTTATGTCAAGATGTTATTGACAATGAGTGCGAATTGTATAATGTGAACATCCTCGTCAAGGTTTGGATGTGCATGTAATATGATGTTATGAGTTTTGACTTACTATTTAATAACATCATTAACAAGAAAAATTAATTATAAAGTGACCTCAATTATCTCCCAACTATTAACATATACTTGTATATACTAAGTAATTTTTTTTTAAAAAAAATAATAAATAAATACCTAACATCCTTAGGTATGAATGAATGAATCCTTCCAAACCCAAGTTGCATGCTTTTTTTTTTGCTTTTTTTTCCCCTTTGATTTTGATCATTACCTAGTCAAGCAGAGTTATATTGACCTGATAAAGGTCAACGATGGCTAAGCTTCCATCTACTAGAATACAGTGATATTTTGTATTAACAAATATCATATATGCTTACAAGTCACAAACTTCTTAGGCATCTTATTTATCCTTCCAGATTATCAATCTCGTTCCTTTTCAGAGAATAGAGCAAGCCATATTAATATTCTTCTGACAGTAATCCATTAGTTGTTGAGGTCGAAGGCTCGAATCATCCTGCATCTAACGAATAAAACTGCACTCATCACACTTTCCTTCTCTGCAATGAGATCTTGTTGTAATATGCAGGACATAATTCATTGCAAGCCTTGATCATATTATTCTTCAAAACGCTTGAACCAATTGGTTATGGTTTGAGCGAGAACTTTGGTATCATTCAATGAAGCAGTTTTCAGGCCTTGAGCGATAGCATCTACAGGTGTGTAGAGGTCACCCACTTGCCATTTTGGATCCTGAGAATGTCAATATCCAGATAACAAGTTTTTAGACTCTATGCCAGCACAAAAGTGATGACATTTAAAGACTCGAGGAGCTTATTGTCAGTATCACTCAGTAGTCAGTAACTTCAGCATGTTTAGCCTTGATTTCATTTCAAGTTTAGCTTCATCAATCTTTGCCCTTCTTGACAAAAAAATTTCAAAAAATATATTTTTAAAAGGGTATTATCCATGGTAACACTACAGGGCATTGGTCATTTTTCAAAATAACCAACTTATTGACATTCTCCAAAGTAGTTCTAAACTCAAATGTAGTTGACAAAACTTTGATTTTTCAAATTCGGATGTATTCTGGAGAATGCAAAGTGCTGGTCTGAAATTTGGCCATAGTACAGGGTCACCACTCACCATGGATAATTTCTTGAGAAGGAAATAAAGGAATATGTGCTCTTCCCAAAGTCAGTTGAACTGTTAAGAAACTAGATTTTTAAATGAATATAGAATATTACCTGTATGCATGGTGTAAGGTGGTTACCACTTAGTTGGAGCTTCTGAAGTGTCCCACCAATGGAGTTGACACGGGGCTTCAGTGTCTCTTCGAGGAGATCAGTCTCGTCAATAGTATCAAAACTAAACTTCACCTGAGATTGAAAATCTTCTGGAATGTAAAATTGTAAATGACAAATTTATGTATTATACAGATGACAAGGGAACCTTAACCTACCAATAATGTGTGTGGGACGTTGTATGAACTTTTGCAACGTTCACGATTTTCTGCAGGTGTTGGCTTGAACTCTGACACTCCCTGTCTAACCTGATCAGATCATGCAAAATTACGAAGCAAAATCTTAGATCTGGAATACCAAAATTTGTAATGAAATACGAAGTAGTATTCTGATTTTCTGAAACCAATTTATATACGTGTGATACGGAATAAAACCTGCTAATGATTAATGATTTAAACAAAATGCATACTTCAATCATGATGTATACCTCATTTAGCACCGAGGGCAATTGATCAACAAATTGAGTAACTGAAGAAAATAACTCGGCATCAGTTTGAGCTACTACTGCTCCAGCTCCATCTAGTAACGCCTTCCATGCATCTCCTATATCAACATAAAGGGAACTTAAATTACAATCCTTAATAAGAAACCTCAGAATCTTGATTGACTTGTGCTAACTACTTACTACTACAAAGAGACAGAATCACAGCAAAGAACAATAAGGATTACTGTATAAAGAGAAGATAGCCGTTATGGCCTGAAATACTTGTGAGAAATGTTATGAGGATGGGGCATCAAATATCTAAAACACAACTAAGCAGTAAGCACCTTAATTAGGTGGACAAAATCAGCCTCGAGACAAAGATAATCCTTGCAGTCATGAACATACTGATAATTTTTTTCAAGTGGTGCTCAATGTACTCGTACTCAACGAGGCTGATTTAAAAGACCGATAGATAGCTCAAAAGTTTCATGTAAAGGCTGATGCCATGACCGGTATAGTCCTTCAAGTCATAGACATGGTGATTATTACTGTCCGAGTGGTTATCTTAATCATTAAGGCTCTGATCCATAGACCATAAATACCATGAAAATTTCATGGCGTTAGGTGGCAGCAAAACACATGAAGTTAAATAGGTCCGAGAACAATCATATAAAAAAGAAACTTCTCTGACAAACATTTCTTAGAAAGTGCTACAGGAGCAACCCGTGCAATAAGTTTTTCAGATGTTTATCATAGCTTTAAAGGATTTCTACAATTCTTTATACAGGCCAAATCGTATTGTGTTTATGCCTATAGTTAGTATCCAACTAGTCAAATTGAGGGTTAGTAATCTGAAATGTTCTGTTCAGAATTGATTAGGCATGAGATTCCAAGACAAATTGGACAAAGATATAAATACTCTTTTGTTTTGCCAAAAGCAGGCAAACTTTATAACACGCTAAATCATAATGGTGTTCATGTAAGCTATTACATTACAGCTGATATATTGACCTAGTTCCAGTCCTGTCTCATAATTTAAACGGATTCAGATAGGGAAACCCACCATGCCTTGAAAAAGGGTTCCTTCACTCAAATAGTCTATACATCAAATACTATAAATAGAATTAGCTAATCTTCATCTTCATTGGGTCTATAAGCAACATATGCAGTCTAAATGTGGATACAGGACACCAGTAACATATAGACAGTAGTAGTAAACAAAATTTACAGATTATTTAGCTAAGTGGGAATCCCTATATACCGTGATATTTAAATCTTGTTAATTTATTAAGAAGTACAGTTCATAAGGTGCAAATGCAAGATCAAATCCTAGTTTGTGTCATAGATGATCACAAATTCAAAGCCTAGAGAGTAGGAGGATAGCTAACACTTACAGAATACAAAAGATGAACTAGCATGTTTCCAATTCTACAAAAATATTGCAAATGAAGTTCAGATGCAATTATTAATACTACCTGATACACTAGTAGCCATTGAATACATTGGACTTGTTTCCACCATTGGCATAACCTGACTCATCAAAGGGCCCAACTGCGAAATAATTACCACAATTACCATCAAGAGAGCATATTAATTACCGAGGTGGAAAGCTCATGTTATTACCCACTATGCCATGCATGCAACACTACACCAGATTGTGAGTCATACATACAAGGACAATCAGGTACAGTTCCATGAAAGTCTACAAATAATGCAGAAATCTGCATGTCCACAAAATATAACATCTGAGATCAAATTGAGCGAACTTTTAGACATGAGCTTGATATTGGTCATCAACAATCACTAAATTCCAAAACATTTGTAATATTTCCTTGACATGGAAGGCCAAAAGCTAATTCATCATTTCAAATGCTACTGCATTTTCAGAAGTCACAAACAATAACTCACAAAGATTCCAAGTCATAATAACCATCATTAGAATAATATGATAATGACAAGAAAAACAAAATGAAAGGGGAAATGCTTGTAGGCCTTCAACACATTAAACAGTAGTAATTGAGTGTCCAAAAGGCTTAACATCCATGGTTTTGCACTATCACAGAATCCCATTTGGCTTTTAGATCTGCAATTTAGTGATGTGACCAGTAGCATCAGCTCACTGAGCATCAACCAAATGACCCTGGCAGCAACTTTTATCACGTGTAAAGAAGCTTAATCCCTAATCTAAAGACCTAGAGTCCAGTTACACATATTGAAAGCATTCACACACAAGAGTTTGCATAGCAAATTTATGACTTGGTTATTATTAGCATAGATTTTATTGTGGGGAAACCAGAGAGCTTTACGCAAGTATATGATGCTCCTAAGAGCAGCTGATACTCTGGCTAAACAAAAGCAAATGGAAACTAAGAATATTCAGCTGTATTATTAATTTTAAATGATACTGATGAGATACAAAGTACAGAATACGAATAAGCAAAACTATTACCTGTTCAAAGTATGGCACTGCCTCTGTTGCTGACCGGTTGTTGAACGAAACAATGGCATTAGCCTTCCACAAGAGATACATTCTTCGTCACATTGTGCAAAATGCTGAAGTTAATACAGATTATAATTTACAATTTTCTTTTCCCTACATGCTACAAGTTCATGAAATCAAAATTCCTGCTTAAATATGCCAATTTACTGCAGAAAATAAGAAGGTAAGAAAGGAAGTAACCTTTGGTAGTTTGTCAAAAAAGTAGCTTCCTGTCAGAACTTGGAGAAGTGCTCCATTACTGCAGGGAATTTAAAGAAAATAAGTGATCAGTGGAGAAGAATATATTTTTTACCCGCAGCAAGTCAAGCAGCCACTAATTTAACTATGGTCAATAATCTTTGGAAATGTAGTGAGAATGATATAGCATTAGTATCCAACAAGTGTCTCATTCAACCTAATTTTCTGGCACAGGCATCACTTGGTTAACTGGCAAAGTCAGCCTCCAATAGGTTGACTGATTAAAGGTATCAACGCATAGCATTCAACTCTAACGGTAAAAAGTCATATGTTCCTCAGATTGAAGGCCAAAACACTCGATCAGTCAGAGAAACATGACATAATCCTTTATCTACGGACAGTTACAGAACAATAAACCAAAGGACGAGTGTGTTCATAATGATACAAAAACACACCACATTCACCGCTGTCCGGGAAACCATATATCCATGTTTGGTAACAAGCTGAAACTAGATTAAGTTGCTAAAAATCTTGATGAGATCACAACTTCCAAAATCACAAAAGAAAGAAAGGATTGTTACTTAACCAAGGACTAATGGCATGTCCCTATCATCCTATTCCAGAAGTAGTAACTTTATAAATGACAATCAATGAGCATAAGGCTGAAGAACTGTAAACACTAAAACCAACCTGTGGCCGACAGAGAAAACAGGAAGGCCAACAAGCTGGGAAGCTTCGAGTCTGGCTTCAGACAATCCAGAAGTGAGAAGGATATCCAAGCAGGCATTAAACCTTTCATAAACCTGCTTAGCTGCATCTTCATGATTGAATGTCACACTATAAGGAACAAGCACAACAAGATACCCTTCCTTCGCCAATAACTCAATTAGATAGCTGAAACAAAAACAAAAATCACAAAGAACAGTAACACTCAGTATCCAAGCTTTCTCTCTTAGCAACAAAAAACAATAAATTCACCAAATTAAATCCGAAGATCAAAGTCCCAAATGCCTGTTACACACATGTATAACACAAATAACTTCTTATATAGCAACTAAACAGCTGAAATAAAACACACACACAACAAGGTGAGCAATCATATACAATTATACACTAAGGAGCGAATGTCAACTAGTTTAGTTCGTTAAAGTCCCGAGGACAAAACACGAATTTCAAATCAAATCCCATCTACATCACTGCCTTAGGGGGCTCCCTACTTTAAAGCTAAAAACTTTATTTTTAAGTAGTAAATTACTGATCTACTAAAACTCCTTAAACAACATAAATCACATGCCCAAATGCTAGTTTGTTTCCAATTAACTAGGATTTGATGATGAAAATTCCAAAAATAAAATACACAGCAACACAATCAAACCTGTAAGTGACATGAGAAACCTTCCCAATAAAAGCTCCACCAAGAAAATTGATAATTGCACGAGGCTTTTTGTAATTTGGGGGAGGAATTACCAAGCAAGTATCAACCATAATATTCCCATTTTTCTTATCAAAATTACCAAATGATGAAGATGAAGATGATGATGAAGAATAAGAAGAAGAGTAAGAGTATGTTCTGAAGCTGATTTTCCTTCTTTCACTCTTCAAAAACCCACCACCAGAAACCAACTTAGGTGCAGAAAATTTGTGGGGTTGATTATAAATTGGGTTTAATTTCCAAGAAAAGGGAGTTGATAATTTTTCTGGGGTTGTAAAAATTGGGAATAAGGTTGATTTTAAGGGAGAGATTAACTGTGTTGCCATTGATGGGATTTGTGTTCAACTTCGATTAGAAAGAGTTTCTTGAAAATTTGTGCTGTTAATCAAGTTATACTACTGGTAGTACTGTAGTAGTGTATTAGTTGGGTGCAACTGTGCAAGTGATGACAGTAAATTGTTGTAAATAAGACACGATGAGCTCCTCAAAACCAATCGTATGGTGTGCTGAGTTGATGACAATGGAAGTATAATTGGGTGAATTTGACAAGATATATATTAGGTATAAAATACTCCTGTTTTTTAGTTGCATCAATTTGCAAATTATAAATTCCTAAACGATTTTAGGAAATGAGAGAGATAGGGGAAAAAATGGTCATAATAGGAGAGAGGTAGAGAGATCGAGTATAAAGAAAAGTGATGCAACTAAAAAAAAAGCGAATATGGTAAAATAGATTAAAGAAGTATATACGATTTTAATAGAATTAAATAATTACTCCCTCCGTCTCCAATTGATAGTCACTTTTGAAGAAAAATCACGAGAATTAATGAGAATTAAAGAAAGTACATTGAAAAAGTAGATTTACATTGAGTATGCAAAAAAGTAGAGTGAGAAAGTAATTAAAGTACACGGGAGAATAAAATTTACATTGGAAAGTTAATTTGCACAAATATTTTTGCAAATGTTAGAGAATTTTGGTAAAAAAAATAATATATGGTACTTAAAAAATGCAAATGTAACTAATATTTTGGGTGCCCAAAAATGGCATAAGTGACTATCAATCGGGGACGGAGGGAGTATTAATCTAATACTTCCTCTGTTTTTTTAATTGACACATTTCTATTATCACGCTTGCCAACGCATATTTTTTACGATTAATATCTATAAACCACAAAAGCGAGTCAAAGCGTGTTATATAAATAGTATAAAAGTCGAACGGTGTCAACTAAATAAAGGGGAGGAAGTATTAAGTTAAAGGTGCAAGGCAAGGATCTTTGAGTGTTTAGATGAGACTATTTGCAAGAGAAATTTTGCCAATAAATTGTACTAATATTTTATCATAACAAATTTATGTTCCAAATTTTGCCCACTCTATTCTACAAACATAAACCCATATTCATCTGTTAAATTTCAAAGCTTCGCCCAGCTCCAACAGATCAAAATACAGTAGATGAGAAGGTTCAAATAAAATTAAAAAAAAAAAAAAAATCGAGATTGAGCAGCTTAAACTATCTCAGTGAAGTATCATTTTGTGTTCGGACCAAACATAATGCTTTATCTCAATCAAATGATACTTTCACATTCTATATCTGTACAAATATATTAGTTCAGTCTTTACACAATGACTGGTAATGTTACAAAACACAACAGTACTGAACTCATCGAAACTATTATGCCTCACATAATCTTTGAACAGGGCCAACAGATTTTCTTTGCTCCATCTGAAGCTGTACTTCTAACTCAGATATTCTTTGTAAAGAGGCTTGTTCAATGCAAGAACGTCGTTTGCGCTCTTCTTCCAGTAACTCTGTCATTTGGTATCTCAATTCTGCCATTTCTTGAGCGAGGTCCTCTGCCTCTTCTTTCGCTTTTAATTTCTCTTTCTTCAGTTCTTCCTTAACCTGCTTAACTTGTTCTTTATACTTGTGAAGTTCATGGGACATTTTCTCTCCAGTATCACCACCTTTAAGATCTTTAACTGATGTACCTATCTTGAGGAGTTTTGAGAGCAGTGGTCCTAGGATAGTGCCACATGAGCTAACTTCTCCTGCAGCAACATTGGACAATCCACCAGAATTTGAACCTTTACTACAATCCATCCATCCTTTGAAGTGCTCTTCAACTCTCTGGCAAAATAATCTTGCTTCCTTTTCGCGTGCATTAAGCACGTCCTTCATTCGTTTGTTTTCGTTTTCCAAATTTTTAATATTTTTTTGTGCTTCTTCAAACTGGATCTGAAATTCATGAAGTGACTTGGTCAATCCAGCAATTACTTGACAGTACTCCTCGGATTTCTCAGGCTCAAAGCAGCTCTGCTCCAAGGACATCATTTCTAGCCTCAAGCTCTCTATTTCACATTGGTACTCCAATGCAGCAGAGGCAATAGACTCTTCTAGTTTTTCTATATGCAACCTTGACTGCTGTAGTTGTGTTTCTTTAGTCCCTAGTTCCTGAATATAAAAATTACACTCTGAGTCCGATTTTTCTAATTCTTCTCTTAGACTGACAACTTCCTCCTGCAGAAGTTCAAAGTCCACCATTTTCATCTCAACGCCCCCAACACACTCTTCGAGATACTTCACATCAGCAATTTTTGCATTTAATTGATCCTGCAAATAGTCTGGAGTTGACACAATAATGCACTAAATGACTAATGATACTATGAACAATCAGCATAGCAAAGTATCCATTTATAAGCACCCACCAAGCAATTATGAAACTGAAGAAAGAAAACTAGGCACCGTTCTCACAGCATCTATGCACTGCTTTTCTTTTTTTTTTTTCTTTTTTTTTTTTTTGGCAGACAGGTTCTTGGCATTGCTGGGGGCAGTTTTTCACCAGTGCATTTAACGAGGTCCTTAATAGAGCCACTAGTAGCATATGCTAGTAAAGTAAATGAGAACAGATTTGAAAAATTAGGATCCGAAGTTCAGTGGCATCTTATAATATTTATCAAATCTAAAGCTGAGCCAAGATAAACAACAGCAGGAGGGGGTAAAAGACTAAAAACCAGCCAAGTCTACTCTTAAGTTTCCACTCTAAAGAAAACCCCAACCACACAAGCCAAAATATAAAGAAGAAACCTCAATCCCCCAAAGCAAAGACGGAAACAGTGAATTTTAGCATGCAAATTAAATGAAAGATACAAAATATAATTATATTACCTATTTCCTGATGGCAGTTATTCAGCTCTTTTTCTAACTCTTGAATTTTCCTCTTATCATCCAAGCGGGCCTCATTCAATTTCCATACATGCAGCTCCAGTCTCTGCAATGCATGAAACCTAGTAAGAAGATCACCATGCATAAGAGTAACATGCAGAGTCTGCACTAAATCTGACTTCTGATGTCCTTTGGACAGCCGAAAACAGAGTTCTTAATGTAGAAATTGCAGAAAAGAACATAGCAACTGACTATTTACCCTTCCTGAAATTAAGTGTGGCCAAAATAAAGTCATACATCATTGAATCTATAGTGTACTTTTAGTTTGGAAATTCCAGAACTATGCATCATTTGTTATTGTTGTCCAGGTTGAACCATCAACAGGTTTGTATCTCTATTTAGTACAGCTTAGAACGCATATTAGAAACTGAATATTGATGCCAAAATGATAATAGATCAGTTCAGTAACGAAAGGAATCAAATACTACATTTATAACTATCATCTTGGATTCCCAGATAGATTACGATTGAGTATGTCAACGAATTATTATATTACCTCCACATCACTTGTATATCCTTTTTAGGTTGTAGGTGTAGGGGAGGTTGGAGAATGAAGATTACTGATGTCTAGCTAAGCAAATGGTGAAAATAAACAATAACAGCTTTATAACAGTAAATAAATAGACCAAATGGAAATTACAATATTACTTTGATCAAGTCGAAGCTTTGGGATTGTGTTTCTTTAAGCAAGTCCTTCTCTCTTCTTAACTGCAATCAAAAATGAGAAACTAAGTAAGAAATCAGCAAATAATTCCTTTCGTGCAAAAGTAAATTCATTAAAGCAAAGTACTTCGTAAATGAATCAGTGATATTACAAATGCAGAGCAATATCATGTCTTCAAGGACCAGACAAATACTGACATACTAATTAAGCGAATTAACAGGTGCCAGCAATGCCAACACCCCCAAATGTTCTCATGGAATATATATTGAGTATTTCATGACCAGAGTGCACTTATCATTATTGGAGTTGCATCAAGCTCAACAGAAGAAAGCTTTATTGTCGGAAATGAGTAACCAGACTGTCTACCGTGGTGCTTCAAAAATGACATTCACCAGTACAAATGCATCTCATATAATTACACTTAAAAGGAAGGGGTTATACTGGCTCACCTCTAATTCCTTCCAGTCAGAAGGAATAGCTCTGACTACTTCACACTTTCAATATAAAGTAATAGTGCAAAAAGGATGGCCTATAAGGGGATAGCTAAAAAGCAGAAGGTATTTGTGTGTAACAGTTAATAAGTTTGGGATGTGAAATATATGAAAACAAAGGTTGAAATTGAATTATCAATCATGAAACAAGATAAGAAAATAATTTTGCTACTCTATTGTTAATTAAACATACTCCCTTGTGAACTTTCAATAGAAATTAACAGATGATATCCCTTTTTTTCAGTTAATTTTTTTATCAGCAGGTGGGGGTGTTATTAAATCCTCTCCATCAATCACAATAAAATTTCTATTGAGGTATTGGTCCAAATCCAAATTCTTTTTCCCTGTCTGAATTGAAGAGTATAATTTGTTTTATTCATTGTACAGCTTAAATAAATAAATTAGGGTTGTTTCAATAAAAAAGCTTGAAGAATGGCAAAATCAACGCTATCTAGCTATTCAATTCACCAAAGACAAAGGAAAATATCTGCTGTGCCTCATGACTTATGCAAGAATTTTGTAAATTATGTCATGCAAAAACAACCCAGAAGAACAAAATTCTGAAACATACCTCTCTACATCTTGCTTCAATCTGTAATAGCTCCTCTATGTCAAAAATGGAGTCATCGGTAGTATCACTCCTGGAGCTAGTGGACATCTAGAAAATAAACACCACAAACAGTTAAATATTTGTCTGGTTCAGCAACTTTAAAAATCACAAAATATATATTTTTATAAAGTTCCCATCAGTTGCCCACAAATTCATAAAGATACATCTACATCTTAGTTTTAAAAGGTGCAAGGCGCAAATGGTCCTTGCAGCCTAGGCGCAAGGCAAAGGCGCGCGCCTTTTGTATCCAAGGCGCATGTATTTACATATTTATTTCAAATTACTTTTTACTTTGATTGTACTTAATACCAATTAAAAAGATTCGTAATAAATTAAATAATGATATATGTAAAGCTAAGGTAGTCTGAATTTGAAAAAATGTCCATCATTCTTCAATTTATAACTTAAATCTTAGTAATTTTCGGTGAGGCGCAAAGGCGCGCCTTAGCAAAGGCGCTTTGAGGCGCGCACTCCTTCCATAAGTGACTGAGCCTCGCCTAGCTAAAGCTCATTCCCTGAGCCTGGGAGCGAGGCGCGCTTTTTAAAACCAAGATCCACATGAGTTATGCCATTTGATGTATGGAAATAAGTCAATTATACCAACCTCTAAGAACTTAGTCTAATCATCTTATATATCAGCACGGACATGTTAGTATAAGAGACTAACTAGTTACTCTCCAGTGGTCTCCACTCTCTTAATTAATAGTAACAACTAAAGATTTCTTTTTTTAACAAGATTTTATGATATCCTGAAAAGTACGCTGAGATTCTTATACATATGGGTATCTTGACTTCAAGATTTTAGTTGATTAAAAAAGTAGTTCAATGAGTCAACGATCATGCTACATTTGTTTACATAGGTGACACATTCCTTAAGGTTTATGACCATACATAAGACAGCTCAGCCACCACGCTGCAACTCAATATGCATCATGGCATCGGAAGGCTTGGGATGCCAAACACAAATGCTAATGCTTGACAAATTTTCAGAAATGATGTTTCCAGAAGACTCAAAGTAACATTTTTTAAATAAATTAATGCTTTTTCTAAAATGAAATAAAATAAAACCTTCAAAGTACTTTCAACAAACTTGATTACATGAAGTCAAAAATTTCATCAATTTTGTAAAGAAAACTCAATAACTAAATGATTAGTATAAGACAGGATAAGGAATTTGGATATGGACCAATAAATTCTGTAAGAATTTTAGCTGTAGAATAAGCCACAAGAAAAGTTCTTAGATTGAACTCAATCAGCAAGAGTGCAAGACGATTCATAGAGGCACAATTCAAAAAAAAAAATTATCAAATTTGTGATGTAAACATTTGACTCTCTAGCAAGAGTGTTGATTCATAAAGACAGAATGACCCTCCAAAGACCTCTATCTTAACAGATTTGAATCCGTGCATTATGTAGAGTTATGAGGTGGAGAACAAGGAAAATCACTATTTACTCCCTACAAAACCTACTTACATGCCATTTCATCCTCATGAGTCAAAACTTGATCAAGGGAAGTAGAGAAGATGCCCAAGGAATGAATTTAAATTAACTTGTAAGGGACACTCACAAATCACCACAGCTAAATCATTGAAGAATCAGCTCCTATCGCTGAACTCTTGATCACTCTAGATAAGGTTCCATGGGTAACAGCTAACAGTCAATTCATTTCCTACCTAGGAAAAATTAATGGTTATCAAGCTCCTAAAGAATTAGCCCAATTTCCCCAATTACTTGGGCCTAAAATGTCCAAACATGCAACAACATTTCCTACTTCTTCACCTAACATTCACATTATTCTCTCCAAATTTTGATTAATAAACAAAAACATGCCCGTTCTTTCTGTATTATTGTTGCATTGTCATAAACCACAAAACTAAGGATAATCATGATTGATAAACAAAAGAAAGCCCCTTCTTGCTACTTTCTTGATAATTGATGCATTGTCCTAACCCTCATGATTAAGGATAATACACGATTTCACTAAAAACCCTCTATAAACCGATTCATTCCCATTACTTTCCATAGTCCCTAATTCCATATCACTCAATTTAACTAAGGGGCATCTCGGATCATCCAAATATAAAACTACCAATACTATTTTAAGATACATGGAAACTTTCTCAGAGCATCAAATAATAGAATACTGCGAAAAAGAATACGTGGTATGCTCGTATCATTATCAGAGACAAAGCTAATTACAAATAGAGTAGAAGAGCAAAGTGCTGCACATTGCTCGTTCACATGGTACGCCTTGAATACCTTCAATTGGCACATAAATAATCAGATAAATATTAAATACACATCCTGCAGAGAATGCACATTGAATCCACCAACATAGGACCCACCTGCCACCGGCTGCCCCCGGCAACACCCAAATGGAGGGGTAGTGATGAAGAACCTTATCCATTTCACCTCATACAAAAACAAATCATTGTTCTACAATCGATTTATTCCAAAAACAAGCTAACCCTAGCAGCATCCACTTAAAATATACTATAAATTAATATCAAGAAAAAAAATTGCACAAACAAATACAATTAATTATGGTCTTATTATCTGAGTATACTAAAACAAAAAAAACATGATAAATGTCATCCAATTCATGAAAATGAAAAACATAAACCCAGCAATCATACAATTGATCCCAAAAACCCCCAAAATTCACAAAATAAAATGAAACTATTCATAACTTTTTTGCATTACATATTCAAGAAATTAAATGGGTATAACAAATAATTCGAAATTACCTTAAAAAGAAGATGATTTCCCCAGCTTAGAAGAGGGAATAACTGGAAATACCCAGGAATGAAAAAGGTTCAAGATTGAATTTTTGAGAAAATTGAAGAGTATTATTTGTATAATTGACAGCTTAAACAAATAATTCAGGGTGGTTTCAATAAACAAGCTTGAAGAATGACGAATGAATGATTCGAATGTGAGGAGAGAGAAAGTTGTAAAACGAGTTTAAAAGAATTTGAAATGCGCAAAGAAACAGTGGTCAAAGGTTGAAGGGGAAATAATCATGCTCAAAGTTTTTTTTAAAGGGAGAAATAATCATTTTTCATTATTTGATTTGATACATAAATTTTGTGTACCAAAAATCTCACCAAAATAAAACAAACAAATGAATGTGATTTCAGTCCACTACCACAAAGAGTACTACACCCTTGATCGTGAAATATCGATTGCTTGTTGAATTGTGAATTGGATGAAAGTAGAATACTCCAAATTTGGAGGTATAGCTGTGCCGTGTAACTAATTTACAAAAGTTTTGTTACCCGTGATTTAATTACGTGTTTTTAAATAAAAAGTTCTAGACATGTAATTTAAGGTAATGCTTTAATTTACATTTTCATTGTTGTGAATGAATCTAAGTCATATGAATTGATGATCGATATTGATGCTTCATATGGAATGATAGGTATCTTAAAACTTGAACAATGTTTTTAGTTGATTCCATGTATGTTAATATCAAACAAGCTAAAAAAAGGTCAAGGATACCAATTGGCTGTTGGTATAGTAGTGATTGGGACTACACTTGGTAGGCATGACTCGTGTTCAATCCCCGAATCCAGATTAGCCAAAGGTGAACCGAGTGGAACACCAAAAATAATAAAAATTTAAAAAAAGGTCAAGGATTCTATGTCCAAATTGGTCAAGTAGAATGGGATAGCTAGGAAAAAATTGATCAAAAAAAAACAAATAAAGCTAGGAAAAAGATAGTTACAAAGGTGATCAAGTTCCTAAATTATTCTTTTTTTAGTAGAGTTTTATATAATAGCATACTCAAATTTTAAAAATTAAAAATGTATAATCGATGAAATTTGATTAGATAACCAAAACTTTTATGCAATACTTTGAGCAATTTATATCTTTAATTATGTACATTCTTTTTTTGGTGCTCATCTTTAATTGACAGAATGCAAAAGGAGACTAAGCACTCCAATTAATAGCTGTAACTTTCCTTGTTCTACCTGCAAACAAAACTAGACATAAACACAAGATTAACACCCTTGCAGCATTTGCAGTTGACACTCGACCCTTTGTATCATGCTCTTGCAAATTCACAGGCCCTTCCTGTTCCTCTGTAAGCCACCCATGCAACCTCTTGTCGTGTGTGGAGATATCTATGTTGAGCAACTTCCTCTTCAGGGCTTCTTGAATTGCTCTGTGCAGAGCTGTAATCGTGTTCTGATCTCTGCTTGTGCACTTGATCGTTCCTTTCCTTGCCAAATAGTGTTGCGCTCTTCCTTGATGGTCCCTGCGATGTGTCCTATGTTCCCACTCTTCCAACTCCCCATGACTTTGACTGTAGCTTTCCTGCATTCATGACCCCCCACAAAATGAGCTCGTGCCAATCTTCTAAGTCCTTCCCTACCTGATAAATTTGGTTGTTGAGCGCTGCATCATGCCTTACAGGAGTCTTCCTTGTACCTTTTATCTCTTTCATCCTCCCACGAGCAAAATTCTTCTGCTCAGCTATGTGCCTATATATGCCCAGTATCCACAAGGATGCTAGCAGGAGTAACTTCCCAGTCTTTATAGATTTTGTAAAATTTAATATTTTTAAAGAAACCAAATCAAAACAAACCTGACAATAGCTCACATAATAATGTACTCCGTACTTTCTTCTATATATAAAACAAAAGTAAATCAGTAGATGAAGTTAGGAAACAAAGTTACTTCTCATAAAACCCCCTCGTTTCATTCTCCAAAAGTACCTTTCAAAGAAAAGGTGATGAATATGTACAATTTTACAAGGAGAGAGTCAGAGAGTTCCAAAGTGAAATGATGTTACAAATTCTTCATGTTACAGGGTAGACAGCTTGTAGACCACTGATCGCCTTTGCAGCTTCAGCCTGTTTCACCATAGTCACGTGCTTTTGGCCAGCAAGATGAGAATTGAACACTGTCTCACTGTTACAAACCACACCGCATATAGTACACGTTCTCACAGCATTAGCAGCTGCCCCACATTCTAGAACATTTTGCTTCTTAGTCTCCATAGACAGACCTTTCTTTTTCACTTGCTGTGGTTTGGACACAGGCATTTTGGCAGCAGCTGTGGTTGGATTTTTTGAAGGCTGTGGTGCAGCAGTTGAAACAGGAGTAATGGGATTGATATTTGGGTTCTGGAGCTTTCGTAGGTTCTTCTGGTGTTTCTTTCCTACTAAGTGCATATTAAGACCATCATTGCTTGTGCAGCTGATTTTACAAACATCACACCACGCTGGAGCAGGTTCATCAATTTTTCTTTTCTTGGACAGGTCATGTTGGGTGGTATCAGTGGTACTCACTGAAGCAGGGTTTGAAATTAACACATTTGCACTGACACGTACCTGAAGCAACATCACCAGAAGTTAGAGCTGATACATGAATGAAAACAGATTGTCCAAATAGAATTTTCATATCAAGCTTAGACTGTACACACACAGTAACAAAGCTATAGCCGGTAGAAGGTAGTAGATTAAAACAAGTTTACATTGAGCCTCAAAACCAACTAAAAAACTCAGAAGAAGAATCAGTACATTCCTAAACTTCTCAAAAGCAAAACAACAACAACCACCAAAACCCTTTGAAGATTAAAGTGAAATTTGTGCAGAATGAAATCACCTTAAAATAAAATAGGCAAATCAATAGTTATATAACATTCGCTAATAAACAGAATGAAAATCCATATTTTCGAAGGAAAAAAATAAAGAAAAGGGACCAAAGTAACAATACCTACCATCATAAGTTAGCAAGTTGTAAATCACATGTTAGCATGCGGTGACACAAGGATAAAAACTGGAACCCCTATTTTCAATTACGGCACTGTGTGGTAGCCACATAATTCAGCTCTATGAACTAGTAAGTTTAAACTTAATGAGAGCATGATCCTTAGTATTAAACGGTACATAGCAAGGAGCGAATGGAAAAGAGAATTTTAAGAAATCAGAGGCCAGCTGCAGCCGATTTATTGAAAAATTTAATAATAAAATCACCAATTCAACACCATGTTACTGAAAGGATTTACTAGGCATGTGTTGGCTCATGTAATGATGTTGCAACTGAACTAATACCTTGGCTTTTTCCTGAACTAATACTATGGAATAGCTATCTAAGAGAATGACAATAGGAAGTACTTCCTTGCTAAAATGCTTGTAAATGGATATTAATACTTCACTTTTGACAAAACATTGTAACATCAAAACTATTAATGCCTACATAGCAAGATAAAGTCACTTTGTAACCGTAAGACTTGTAACTTAAAAACTGTAACCTACATATTCAAAATTATAATTTTCCTGTGTCCAACTCTTAGACTAGACCCATACACTCAATTTTGATCCCTTTATCCAAGTACAAGAATAGCTTCCAAATGACCCACTCCATATTAATATTGTATACAGAAAAATTATGTGAGCTAGATTGGCTAAATTTTCAAGGGTAAAATTTTGTTGTGTCCGACTCTTAGACTCTTTTTTTATCCTTACACCCAAGTCCAAGCATAGCTTCCAAGTAACCTATTATTACTGTATACATTAAAAGTAACCAGTGGGTGACAATTAAAGCATACCCAAACAACCCTCCCTCCCCCCCCCCCCCCCCCCCCACCCCCCCTCCAAAAAAAAAAAAACCTTCTGAATCTAACAAAGATAGGAAACGGGCTGAAATTTCTAATTTTGCATGCAGATTCACCTAAGAGACTTAAATTAAATGCTATTCACAAAAAAGGTAGTTACAAGACATAACTATAGCCAAACAAAAGTCAATAATAAAAGAAGGCTCCAAAATTCAGACTTCCTTTTAAAATCATACTAGTATCTACAAGACTACAACCATATTAAGAAACCCAAATCAAAACTACATGAGTTCAAACACGAAGCACAAGAAGCAAGACACATTAAATGTTAAGATATTAAAAAAAAAAAATTTATCCAGAACGCAGATATTATAATGAGAAAAGATACACATTTAAAATTTGTCAAAAAAGCAAATATCATAACGAGAAAAGATACACTTATTGTGTCTTGCAAATTTATTTCCATGTAATTGATAGATTGATTACATACTCCCAGAGTGTTTTTCTTAATACCCGCACAAAAACTGAACGTAGCCATGGAAAAGTGACTGAGGGAATAAAGTTTCAAGGAAATTACCTGAGTAGCATGCTTCTTCCCTGCAAGATGATCATTGAATGCTACGTCCCCATTACATACTACATTGCATATTGCGCATACCCTTACAGACTGAACTGTAGCTCCACCTTCCACAAGCTTTTGCTTCTTGACCTCCAAGTTAGCAGGCTTAGTTTTGGCTACTTGCATGCTTTGTGCACCAGGGGCAGTGACTTGACTAGACTGAGATGTCTGGCTTGCCTGCATAGTTGCAGACTGTAAAGCGGGAGCATAAAGTTTCATGAGACCTTTTTCATGCTTTTTTCCAGATAAGTGCTTCTCATACATTTGAACATTGTTGCACTCGATATCACAAAGTTGGCACCGAACCCTTTGGCTTGTTGGGATTATTTTAGGAATCGCCTTAGGTCCCTTTAGTTTTTTCTTAGGGGCCTTAATAGAAGAGATTTGATGTATCATGGTGTAGTTCAGTGCGGGCTCATAACTTAATGAAGCATTGGCTTCGTTCCTTATTGGTTGTATAGCCTACAGATTAATAACATCCACGAGTAAATTTCTAGTAATCACACTCAATTCAATCACATATAATATTAATCACTTAAATTACAACTTTTTCACAAGTAAAGATGAATAACAAGAACGCACACCCAATGACACTATCCCTTAGCAATGTAAACAACGAAATCATTAGTAACCCATAATAACTAACTATCCCTTAGCAATGTAAACAACGAAATCATTAGTAACCCATAATAACTAGACAAATTTAAAGATTCCTTCTATTGTTCTTACATTTAAACACAACCTAAAAACTAATTTTATGGTTCTTTTAATGCACAGTGATCATCGTGTACTCGTGTACATCTATTTGGACATCAAATTCACATCGTACGGCACACAATATCTTGCTTTGAGGTCAAAATTAAGGGTTTTGCTATACCTAACCCTACAGTTAAGTTAAAATTATAAATGTATTTCTTAAAACAATAATAATTCCCAAATTTACCACAAAATCATTTGTCAATCAATGCTATTGCTATTAAGGCTTCTTATACGTAGTAAACAAATCCCTACTACACATATCAGTTTTTCCAAAATCTTGTCAACAAGCAAACAAAATTCAACCAAAATCACAAATTTAACAAGAAATGACTTTATAATGCATAATCACTAAATTTATGACAAAATCACACATTGATCATTGTTACTAATGCTTCTAATATACAAATCCCCACTACTACACATCATTTGTTCCTAAAATTAAAACTTGTCATCATTCAACATAAAATCACACTCAAAAACCATACATTCAACATAAAATCACACTTAAAAATAGCATATAAAAATTCAACAACGACCCATTTTCAAGAAAACACAGATTCAATATACATTTAGCATAAAATCACACTCAAAACAGCAAATAAAACTTCAAAAACTACCCATTTTCAAGAAAACACACATTCAATCAACAACCATACATTTAGCATAAAATCACACACAAAACAGCAAATAAAACTTCAACAACTACCCATTTTTCAGAGAATAGAATAACATACTGGAGAATATTTAACAGGGGCAGATTGTTTGACTACCCAATTAGCAGAAGAAGCAGAAGGGTCCGAATAATTAACGGGTTGAGCTCCAAAACCCGGAAGATTTGATGGGTATTGCCCAAAACCCGGAAATGGGGTGAACCCAGAAGAATTAGAAGGAAGAGATTGAAATTGAGGGTATGAAAATGAAGGGTTTTGGATTGAAGGGGGCAAAGATTGCCCAGGTAAATAAGGATTGTTGGTACATGATGCTTGATTAATTGGTTCATACATTTTAATTTTCCAAATTTAGAGTAGAAATGAAATGAAATTTGGGTTTTAGAAGAAAGGAATAATAGAGGAACTGTAGATCTTGACAACATCAAAAGGGAAGGAGAGGATTTGTTTACTGATGAGTCGAATAATCAAGGGTAATTATGGAATTATAAATAGAGGTGTCTTTGTTCAGTTAAACATTAGGATTACCAATGTCATTTTTCATTTTGACTCCTTGTTTTTTTACATTAGAGCATTGCCATCAATGAGGAAAATTTTCCTCATGAGCAAAAATGTTGAGCAAAAATGATGAATTTGGTACTACAACAATGAGGAAAAAAAAATATGCTCATGAGGAAGTCCAAAAATGCTCATAGGATGAGGAAATCTCATGATGAATAGTGTGTAGTGGGCCCCATAAAAATCAACAAATATATGGTGATGTGTAAGAGAGAGAAATGTAAGTGGAGTATTGGAATAAGTAGGAGAGAGAAAGGTGAGGAAATTTTTTTTGATCATTGATGGGGTAAAATTTCCTCACCAATTTTCCTCATGAAATAAAGGAGAGAGAAAGTGGGTAGAGAGAGAATGAGGAAAATATTTTTTTCCTCATTGTTGTGCATGCTCTTAGAGTGAACCCAACAACAACAACAACAACAACAACCAAAAAAAAAATAAAAAAATAAAAATAAAAAAAAATAAAAAAAAAAATGGTTATCCCTTAGTTCTAAAATAAAGAATCCCTTCATCTCTTATTAATAGTCCCTTATGACCAATTTCAAGTCCCAATATAATATTTTTATTTGCTTTTTTCAAGTACTATTAATATTAATTTTTTACAAAAATTTTCTTCAATTTGCAATAATATTTGTGTAAATTTAACTTTCCCATGTAAATTTAGTTTTTCCATATACGAGTACTTCTACTCCCTCCGTCTCCTTTTGGTAGTCTCTTATGGACATTTTTCACGGGAATTAATAAACACAAATAAGAATAGTAAAAGTATATTGAAAAAGCAAATTGACATTGGGTATGCAAAAAAGTAGAGAGAGAAAGTAATAAAAGTACATGGGAAAACAAAATTTACATAGGAAAGTTATATGCACAAATATTGTTGCAAATTGGAGGGAATTTTGGTAAAAATCATAAAACTAAGGGTCTGTTCTTAATGACTGAACTCAACTGAACTGAACTGAACTGAGCTGAGTTAAACTGAACTGAGTTGAACTGAACTGAAATGAATATTTTATAAGAGAAGGAAATTAGGAGCTGAAGTGAACTGAACTTAGCTGAACTAAACTGAATCTAACTGAACTGAACTGAACTTAACTTAACTTAACTAAACTGAATTTCAACGTAAAAGAACAGGCCCTAATATATAAAGCTAAACTTGTAGTCAGGCCATGAGACAGCGACACTTAGCATTCCAACTTTTCGTCAAGTGTCGTGCCATGTTGGATAAAATTGTTAGTTTAGAGTTTTATTTTCGATAAAATACCAATTTTTCAAATGTACAATTTGAATTACAATTTTATTCAAAAAAATTATTAGATTATAATTCTAAAAAATTATCATATAAATTTTTTTTTTTACATCATAATATTTTTTGGAGCGAAAGAAGTAGTTCAAAGCGTAAAACATACATTTATAATATATATATTAATCGGTTAAAATAGTATACTTCACAATCTAATAGAATTTTATAACTATGTGTAGACCTGACAATTAGGGTCGGGTCATGAGTCATCTCGGATTGGGTCACTTCAGGTTACGAGTCAAGAAATGTTCAACTCTTGCCCAAAGTTTTGGGTTCGGGCAACGGGATTTAAACATTGATTTAATTTTAATTTAGTTTTTGCTAATTTTTAATTTTTTTGATGTATTAAATCAAACATTTCCACTAACATTATTATTAGTCATTACATGTCTACTAATTGTCACAAAATCAAATCAATTCCTAACTAATTTTATATCAATGATATATTTTAAAATTTGATATATAGAATAAAAATTTATCTCAAAATTCAATAGACAACTCAGGCATCGCACGGGGCACAAAACTAGTTAATATTAATGGTTATTGAAAAAAGCAAATGGGGTGAACACTTTGGAACTAAAATTTACCCATAATTAAGGGGCTATCATTTGAAGATGGAGGGACTATTAGTACTCCCTCCGTCCCCGAAAAACGACCATTTTGGGTTGATTTCGCGGGTATTAAGAAAGTTAAATAAAAAGAAGTAAAAGTATATTGGAAAGATAAATTTACATGGGGTTTGTAAAAAAGTAGAGAGAAAAAGTAATAAATATATATATGAAAAAATATAATTTTATATGGAAAAGCTAATTTTGCACAAATATTGTTGTAAAATGGTAAGTATTTTAATGCAAATGGGTCGATCATTTTGGGACTAAAATTAGGACAATAGGGTCGAACTTTTGGGGATGGAGGGAGTACTTTACTACTCCGTATTTCTTATTTATGATTATTAACTAGATTAGTACACGTGCGTTGCACGGTGGTTGATTAGTAATTTTTCTATAATTTTTTATCTTTTGTTGTTAATAACTTTCTAATAAGATTTGGCTCGTTATTTAAAAAAAAAAAAAAATAAATTTGTTATATAAATATGTTTAAAAAAACAAAAAAAAAAACATGTACTTAAAAAAAATAGTTATAAAATGCTACATCATAATGTAATATTTACTATGTTATTAAAAATATACTAAAATGATGGTTAGATTAAATATACTAATGTTGTATAAATGTATAATTTATTAAGCTTATACATTAAGAGTGGAAAAATGTGTATTTACTATCAAATTTTTTTTTTTTTAAATGTGTATTAATTTTTTGAAAAAAATGTATATAATTAGCTACCAATATCTATGTCTATTTAATATTGTTGTATTATGAATATCCAAAAGTAGTGTGGATTATATACAACAATATTGATGTCAAATTCAAATTTCACACCTAATTGGTCCTAGTTTCTAGTTAGAAAACGCACAAAAAAAATGATGACATCATAGGTAAAATTTGGAGGGAAAATTTTTTATGAGAGTTTGACACATAAGCACTTTAAGAAATTGATGACATCCTTAACGTTTTGTTTTAGTAATAGTTAATAGATTCCCGTGAAAATTTTTCATAATGAACTATCAATAAAGAACGGAGGGAGTATTTTGATTTGATTTGTTCAATTTTTATTTTTTTTTGGAAGGTAAGAAAAAAAAAAGGAAAGAATTAGGACCCCCTCCTTACGAGGGGCGATCCTAAAGCATCTGAGGTGAGAATGGGGTACAAAACTGAAGAGGTACAAAAAGAAATATCTAATTTGTCAGTGACTGATAAGTGACTTTTATGTCACTTTTAGGGTGTTTATTGAGTCGCTTTCCGGCTTATTTTACAATAATTTAGCCCATTTTGTTCTTTATTTCTTTTATTTGCTTATTCTCGTCTTTTATCTTTATTTTGAGTATTTTTAGTAGTTTTTAATAGTTTTTAGCTTATTTTCTTAATTTATTTAAATTATCTTATTTTCTATGTTTATATTTTAAGTTTTTAGTTCTTGTTATTTAATAAGTTCCTAGTTTCTCTCATTTTCTTATTTTATTTTATTTTCATGTTTGTTTTCTTTATTTTATTTAATTTCTTTTGATTTTATTTTTAAGTTATTTTTATTTTATTTGTCTCGGTTTCACCTTCGGGTTTGTTTGTGTGTAGGCTCGAGTTCAAGGTTCAAGCCGAGGCTTTTCAATTGCCACCCAACACCAACTCCCTTGGCATTAACCTACCACCAAAATCACCACTCACAAACCACCAGCTCCACCACTGCTTTCCCCCAATTCACCAACTGCAGCAGCAACAAACACACCACCTCCAATCACCTTCCCCTGCTTCCTCACGCAAACCCCAACAGCCTCCACAGCCACCGCCAAAACCGCCATTAATACACCACCAAAACAACTCCAATCAACCACCACACAAAACCGCAACCACCTGCGAACCTCCACCATCAATTCTCCCCTGTTCCACCGTCCTTCACCACACATAAACCGCACCTTCCGTCAGCCACCAATCAACCACCAACCTCAATTCACCAAACCACCTGAACCACGCCCTTCCCCTGTTTCCACTCGCAACAACAACAATCAGCAACCAATTCACCACCTCACCTCCAACCAAACCCACGCAAACACCACTGTTGACCCTTATGAGGTTTTGATGATGATGTTAAGAATTGAGCAAAATTCCTTTTAATAAGGATTTTCTAGTGTTGTGATGTTTGCAGGTTCAGTAGGCGTTGAGGGCTGAAATAGGAACTGAGACAAAGGAACTTTAGAAGATCCATGAGGACAAGTAAAAGACAGAAGAAGAGTTCCAGTAATGGAACTTCCCGAAGTTTCTCAATAGGAACTTCAAAACGGGTTGTAACGACCTGGTTCCGGTGTAATGCTGGGGCAAGCCTCAACAATCAAGGACCAATGCAGAGATCGAGATATCAACCGAAAAAGATGGACTTCATAACTTATAGTTGTATAAAAGATAAGTTTGTTTTTGTAGGTTGATGTAAGCATATTAATGGTTGTTATGCATGGAACTTATTAGAAATCAGATAAAGCTTGGCAAGATAATCAATTCGTAAAAGATAACTTTAGTTTTTATGAAAAAGTACTTAATTGATTTTATCTTATAAAATCTGATTTAACTTGGTTTTATCTTTTTCATAAAATCCTATCTTTTAATTAAAACGAATTTGATAAGATTTGGTTTTTAAATAAAACGAAATTAAATCTGTTTGGTTTCGGTTTTTAAAGAGATAAGGTTAGATTTCAGTTTAACTTATCTTGTTTACGAAAACCTTACTTTGTGAGCTGGAGGACCTCTATAAATATAGAAGAAATTCAGTGAAGTAAAGTGAGAGTTTTAAGCGTGAAAACCACTTAGTGCTTAAGAGTAAGTTTGCCAAAGGTTTAAGCTTTATCATTTTGATTTCGGGTTTCATGTGTAGCTTTCCATTTATGTGTTAGAGTGTGTCTTTGCGTTGTAATTGGTTTTGGGGTGAGATTGTGAATTCTCTTAAATTCACGTTTGAGTGTATGAGTTTGAATTGAATTCTCTAAAATTCGAGTGGTAGTTAGTCACCCCGAGTGTGTCTTGAGTTGCACAGTGGGAAAAAGGAACCTGAGTGTGTCTTAGGTCGAGAAAGGAACCTGAGTGTGTCTTGGGTCGAAAAAGGTGCCTGAGTTTGTCTTAGGTCTGATAGGATAGGTTCTTATCAATCAGCAAGTGTCTTAGGAGGAACTTGCGAAGCAAAGGTCTGTGTAATAGGTTGTACTAGGAGAGTTGCCTATTATAGTGGAATTTGTTTATAAGTCCCAATAGGGCCGAGATTTTACTTCCAGTTAGGCACTGGAAGGTTTCCTCGTAAAACTTGCTGTGTGCTTTAAGTTTCTTTATGTTTTTATTGTTTATTTCCGCATAAGTTCCGCGATTGGAACCTACTACTATTCACCCCGCCTCTCGTAGTAGTTCATCTAAACTAACAACCACCCACCAATCAGAGAAGCCGCTTCAATCGAACCTCCAAATTCGCCCAACCCAGACCACCGCGGCCGCGCAGCCCTGTCAAAAAGCGCGCAATTGCAATCCAAAATCATAGTCGAGGCAGTAGCTATGCGCGACTTGCTGTGCGACTTCTGTGCGAGCGCGCAATTGTGGGTCAATCATGAGCTTTTCATGTGATTTTTAATGAAAATTGGACGGCCACGATAGATGATGATGATGTTGATTTACGGTGGTGATTATGATGATTTTTTTTGCTGGTGATGAAAGTTTGGAGCAGCCAAATTCGAAAGAGAAGATGAAAGGAGGTCTGATGTTTTCGTGGGTTTGGGTGGGAATTTTAGGGATTTTGGGATTTCTTTTTTTCCTTTTCATTTTCTTTTATTTTATTTTATTGTAAGTTTTTTTTTTATTGGTTTTTAGTTTAGTTTTTTTTTAATTGTTTTATAGCTAGTTTTATTTCTTTTTAGTTTCTTTCTTTTATTTTTTATTTAACTTGTATTATAAATACCCCTTTGGGGTTATTTTCTAAAGACTTTCAATCAACATTTTATTTTAGATAGATTAGATTAGTTTAGCCTTTATTTTCTCTCTCTTAGGTTTAGTTTAGGAGTAGTGTAGAGAGAGAAAGCTTGGATTTCCATGGAGTTTTTGAGAGGTTGAAGAAGCAACTTTGTGGAACTTCTTCTCATCTATTCAATGAGCATTTTCTAACTTTCTCTCATCTTTATTTCTTTCTTAATTCTTAGTTTTTGCTTTTTGTTTATTGATTTGAGTAGATTAATTAGTTTATTTGTTTAATCTTGTTTTTATTCTTATTTTACCTTGTTTTCCAGGTCTTTCTTCATTATGTTAGCTTAGATTTTGTTCTAGGGAAATGGATGAAGGTTATGTTAATAAATTGAATGATTGATTGTGATTAGTATGGAATTGTTTCTTGATTATTGTGTATGGATGATGCTTTTATGGATTAGAATCTTTCTAGCTAATTGATTCTATGTTCTTAATTGTGCTTTCAATCAATCGTGCGAGAGTGAGTTGGTTGAGAGCCCTAATTTCTTCCATACCTTTGCTAGGCTAGTTGCACGAGAGTGAATTAGTTTAGTAGGATAATTAACATGCTTAATTGTGCGAGAGTGAGTTAAATGTGTTGATTGTTCCTAATCAAGGTCACTTTCATCTAATTGTATGATGTTATTGAATGTATTGATGTAATTGGATTCCACTTTCCCTAGTTTGTTCTTAGTTGTGTTTAGTTGAACCTCTCTATATCTCACAAGCTTTCCTAGTAGTCTAATTAGCACAAAATGATACACTTAGTCCTTTTGGGTTCGACCCTTTACTTGCCACTAACTAGTTTAGTGTAAGTTTAGGTATTATAAATTTCTAATTTGGTTAGGGTTAGTAGTCCCAACGACCTATCTAATCCCGATCAGTGACAAGATGGCCAACATTTGCAATCCAATCTGCTGCTCTGTTTGCTTCTCTGTAGACATGTCGAATTTTCCAATGGGGGAATTTACGAATTAAGATCTTGATATCTGCTATAATGTGATCAATCTGCCATGGGGTCGACCAAATACCATTCACTGCGTTGACAACGAGGAGATTGTCCCCTTCAATTTGAAGATCTTGTATTCCTTGTTGGAGGGCGAGGATAATTCCCTTGTGAAGACCAAAAGCTTCAGCTACAAACACGTTGGTGGTTCCAAGGTTGAAAGCTTGTGCTGCAATGGGTTTACCGTCACCGTCTTTGATGATGACTCCTACTACTGCTGAATTGTTTTTCACCAAACCGTCGAAGTTGAGTTTGAAGGAGTTGAGAGGAGGAGCTTCCCATGCAACTAATTGTGGGTTAGGGTGATTTGATTTGCTCAATTGCCAATGCAAAACTTTGAACAATATAATAAATACTACATACTCCGTATCTTTTTATAACAAGTAATCAACAAGAAAGTGATTTTTTTTTTTTGACATGACAAGAAAGTGTAAAGTAAATATTGACATTCAATTTTTTTTTTCTTTTTTTTCTATTCCGTAATAAATGTGTGTATATGCCTATATTTTAATCTACTTTGTAATGTATAAAGCACTAACAAGTATTTTTTTTTTTTTTTTTTTTTTGGACAGGAAGTATTATGTTATATTTAAGTGAAGTATGTGAATATTGAAAAAGTCAAATTCGGAGTAATACTATCTCTGTCTCTTATTGATAATCTATTATGGGCAAGCACGGGATTTAATAAACATAATAAGATTTTTTTTTTTTTTTTTGAAAGGAACATAATAAGAATTAGTAAAAGTACATGAAAAGGTAAATTTATAATGGGTATGCAAAAAAGTTAAGAGAGAAAGTAATAAAAATACATTGAAAAACAAAACTTATATGAAAAAGTTAAATTTACACAAATATTGTTGCGAATTGGAGGGAATTTTGATTAAAAAAAATAATATTAATGGTTTTGAAAAAAGCAAATGGGACTATCATTTTGGGATTTAAAATTAACCATAAGGGACGAAGGGAGTAATAATCTTGACTACAAAATAAGATTCATGTGAAAGTTGTAGAAAAGTTATTTTTTCTAAATTAATTGAGGTATTCCTCAAAAAAAAAATACAAATAAAATAAAATAAAAAATTGTGGTGAACAAAATTGTTTCATTGCGAATTTAGCAGTGGCGGATCCAGGATTTTCGAACTTATGAGTCACCATCAATAATTGATCACTTGTTTCAATCCAAAAATTATATAAAAAAATTATATTTCACCAAAATGATTGCAATCCAAAAATAGGATATAAAAATACATACTATAAAACTATTATATTAAACTAACTTTATGATCTTTTACTTAAAACAAGAATTATTTAAAAAAAAAAGTTAGATAACTTAAGAGACCTGTTATTAAATATAACAGGTCTCTAATGACGTGGTGGCAATAGCAGCAATAAAGAGACCACCTATCTGATATTTTAATAGGCGGTCTCTTTGATATTTTAAAAACTGACATTGGGCTAATAGAATCAACAAAGAGACCGCCTATCTGTAATAGGCGGTCTCTTAGTTTTTTTTTTTTTTTTTTTTTTTTTGTGCTGGTGAGTCACGTGACTCACTGTGCACCTTAAAAGATTCGCCCCTGGAATTTAGAGTGTTGTCCATATAATGCATATATATACTACTCCATCCGTCCCTTAATTATATTCTTATTAGCTTTTTGTCCCGTTCAATGCACGGATTGTTACTTGGTTAATTATTTTCATATGTAGGAAGATTGTTTCATTTCTAAAACTTAATAAAAAAAAAAAAAAAAAAAAAAAAAAGGTAGAACCGTGAAAGAAGATGAACGAATTTAGTTATTAGATATATATACACGTGAAGATTGTGGGATATAAAATGACATTTAATTCTTAATTATATTTAAAGTCTAGGAGTTGAAAAGACAATTTTTATTATAATTTACTTCCTCCGTTCTATTAATATTGCAATAATGGACTTTTTTGCACTATTTATCAATCTTGTTTGACCTTATAATATAGATTTATACGTAAAGTAAAATATAGTCATGTGAGATCTTATTGGATTCATCTCATAAAATACTTTCACAATATCAACTTTTTATAATTTTTACTCTTACACAATTATAGATATTTAGCATTAAAATGTGCTTTGGGATGTGTAATTTCCTACTTGTTGCAATATTAATAGAACAGAGAAAGTATATGTTTATGTAATGTGTATTAATTAAAACATTATTTTATTATGGTGGAAATGAAACACTTCATTTTCTTACTGGAATTTGCAAGTTGTATAATGCATAAAGACTTAAACATAAATATTAAGGGAAATGAGATGTGACATATGAGATGATGAGTGACTTGTAAATTGTGATGCCATGTGTCATATGAAAAATTTGTGGTTTGTGTTTTTAAATACTAAGTATAGATAGATATAGATTTCTAGCATTTATTTCTCACATAATGGAGAGAAGAAGAATCTAATAAAGGGACGGAAGAAGTACGAGTACTTCGCAATTTCACATTAGAAGATTTTGAAAAGAAATCTTTTTACTACTTAGTACTCCCTCCGTCCTTTTTTTACATTCCTATTTTTAAAATTACACGAGAATTAAGGAATTAAGAATAAAACAAATAACAATAAAACAAAACACAATGGGAAGTACAAAACATTAAATGATGTCTTTGAGTAAAACAAAGATAGATTAATATTTAATGATGTCATGTCATCAATCCCTTGCAAAAAAAAAAAAAAAAAAAAAAAAAAAAAAAAAAAAAAAAAAAAAAAAAAAAAAAAACTAATAACAGGCTCCTATTGGAAAATTAAGAAAATAAGAACCAATCGTATTCAGCTAAATTTAGGAGTGAGAATGGGAAAGTAAGAGTGAGAAAATAAGAGTAAGCATTAATTACATAACAGAAAAAGAGAGATGATTTGGGATATAAAGGAAAGGAGGAATGTAATTTTGGAATACCCAAAAAGGAAGCAGGAATGTAAAAAAGGGACGGAGGGAGTACATAAGAAGATTTTGAAAAGAAATCTTCTCAAAGCCCATTAAGGAAACAAGCCTAGCATGAAGGAAACCCTAATACACGTGTCAACCACGTGTAGGGCATCTGATCTTTCTAGGTTATGAAACCCTTGGAGCATGATCTCCCACTTCCCTATAAATACCCCATCGTTTCATGATGGAAAGACATAACACACAATTTCCTAAGGCACTCTGCCCAAAAATATGATCTTACATTTCTCTACTTTCTCTCTCTAAAATTCCGTTTTTCGATCACTAGCTTGATCGTTAGAGGCGGATTTTCGGTAAACTGAAGACCCGTTGTTTTGCAGGTGTTTAAGCCGTACGAGTGTTGCATCTCGGATCTGTCTCCCGCGGGAATCCATACCCTCCTTCAGGTTATCCAAAAAATCCCTGAAACAGAACTAGGGTCTGTTCGGCAAAAGTAGTTGTAGCTGCTGGCTGTTAGCTTTTAAGCAGCTGTTAGCTGTAAAGATAGCTATGAGCTGTCAATAGGTAGATGTCAGCTGTCAAGATAGTTGTTCATAATATGAATGTTTGGCAAAACTAGCTGTTGAAATTATTATTATTATTATTATTATTATTATTATTATTATTATTATTATTATTATTATTATTATTATTATTATTAGTGGTAGTAGTAGTATGACATATCTTATTTTAATATTTTTAAAAAATATCATGGACTATAATATATAAATCTATTAAGCAATCAATTCATAAAATAAGATATGTACTAAAAATCAGATGCTTCCGATCATAATAAAAACTAACGTCAACAATCCTTTTTAAAATACTACGTACTTTTGTTTTTTTTTAAAAAAAAAAAACAAAGAAAGATAATAAAACCTAAAAAAATAGGTTGAACGCTAGTTTTTTTTTCAACGCTATCTTTTCTAGCTTTTATTAAAAGCTACTCATAAGCTACCTCCACCTCTAACAGCTACTTAAATCCCTACTTCACCAAACAGTAGTAATTTTTATAGGTAGTGTTTGAATTAAGTCCAAAAGCTAAAAGCTACCTCAAAAGCTACCGCCGAACAGGCCCCTAATCTTGCTCTTAAGATACTTCAACCCTTGAATTTCCTTATTATTTTTTTTATCATGTTTGTTGCCTTTTATTTTTTTATGTTTTTTTTTTCTTTTCTCAAGCAAAGCTTCAAGTATTGAATTTTTGAAGAAAATCTTCAACTCATAAACGTTTAATCTATAATAAACAAATAATAACACCAAAATAATTGCAAATTCATATCTTATACGTTTAATATAGCATAAAAAAATAATAACATCAAAATAATTGAGAATTCATATTGAACCATGTATATTAATTTTCCAAGAAATAAATAAGATTATAAGTTGTAATTTTATTTTTTGTTTGCTAACATGTTATCAAAAGAATCATTATATATACGTAACACTGTACATATTTTTGTAATTACTTTTTTAATCTACATATTTCTTTAATTATTTCTATGATCTAGCTACTTGTTTAATTACTACTTATGAGGTTATTATCATAAGAAATTACTTCTTACGAGTTTATCAAAAGAACTACTACATAGTGAGGATTATTATTTTAAAAAATGACAAAGAAAAATTTACTTCAATTTTTTCATTTCATTGTAGTTAGCTGGTTGACATTGCTTTTTTCACAAAAGTCTTGTGTCAATCTCACAAGAGACGTATTTCGTTTACAACGTTCGTTTACAACGAACTATGTTGATAAATTTGTCAAACTCAAACAAATCAAAATTCATCTCTTTGCTCGAGTTATTCACTATAAAATCACATAAATTATATTAGTTAACAAAAAAAAAATTATTATTATAATTAACATTTTGGGAAATTCTCAATGGTACTCATGTACTTATTTTTTTTCTCAATGGTAAACACTAACTTTTCTAATTATCTATGGTAATCAATAATTAACTAATCTAATTCAATGGTGACTTGAGTTAAGCATTTTAAGTATAATTAACCATGGTTTATGCTTAAATGGGAGGGAAAAGATGAATTGACTAAAATACCCCCATTTATTTTAGCCCACCAACTGTGTCTTGTCAAAGGGTCTGATTAAAACTTTTGAACTTCATCATCTTCATTCGAGTTCTTGATTGCTGCCTCTGAAAATCGAATCTGACTAAAAATTCTTGCTCCAAAACTCTCATAAAATCTAGTTTATTGTCTAGGATAATTTAGTAGCAATTAAATTAGGGTTTTTCGGAAGGCTTGTGAATTGTTGAGGGGTATCTGGGTTGTGCGAATGACGCATAATTTGGGTGCATTTGGAGGCGAATTTGTAGCAAAAAGGTTGCGATTGTCAGAAAGGTTCGATCTTTGTTCGAATTATACCATTTGAGGTGCGATCTTAAGTCAGGTATGTATTTTTTTCGCTATAATTTGGTGCATGCTCTGTTTTTGTAAATGTGTAGGGTTTTAGTGTATTACTACTACTGCTGTTGGTTTATTGTTGTTTATTTTGGCAAAATTAATGTTATGTTGTGTATGGAGTTAATTATTGGGGTTTTATTGTTAGAATTAGTTGAATATTGAACTTGATGTTGTAGGTTATATGCTTATACATGTTACTTATATTTGTTGCAGAATGGGTGATAATATAAAGTTACAATTTCAATACCTTGGTAAAGATGTGACTGTTGTTGTTGAGGACATTGATAAGGCCAATTTGATTGACCTAATTATAGAGAACTGGGAGAAAGCAGCTAGGGACAATATAGAAACTCCAGAACACCCTACATTTAACTATGTGTTTAAAATGAAGCATGTTAGTCTTTTAAGTGATGCTGACTTAATGAAAATGTTTAGTAATTTGCCTGAGAAGAAGGAGATATACATATGGGTAAGAACATTAGGTAAGGATAGTAAGGTGGTCCAAGCTGCTAGGTCACTGATGTCAGGGAAGACACCAGCTGAACCCATTAGTATGGACAAGTCTGTTGTGAGTCAACCTAAAGTGATTGACATGAAATCTAAACTGACACCTAGGAAAAGAAAGACCGGTGAGCCTGAGTTAGTTGAAGCTGAGGTTGTTAGTAAAGAAGACTTTGAGAGGCATATGATTGCAGTAGGTAAACTTCCAATCGATGAATATGATTTGGATCAGACTGACCATGCTATTAATCAATGCATAGATGATAAATGGACTGACATTATTGATTCACCTAATAGAGAGACTGAGAGTGATAGGGTACCTGATGCTCCAATAGTGACTGAAACTGTAAGAGGAAAAGGGAGGGGTAGGGGAACTGGTACAGGGAGAGGAAAAGGGAGAGGCAGGGGCAATGGTAGAGGTAGAGGTAGAGGTAGAGGGGCTATCAATGAGACAGGTAGAGGGAATGGGAGAGGGAGAGGGAGAGATGGAGGGAGGGGGGATACAGTGGACTATTGGTTTAACATATCTCCTACTCCATGGGATCCAAACCAGCCTATTGATCACCCTACTAAAGACCATGACACTCAAATACCATCAGAGTTATTTACACAACAAACACAACCCCCTCACCCATCAACCCAATCACTGTTACAGCCTATTGAAAACATAGGAGAGTTTGCTAGGTGTAGTAAAAACTCAAATGAAAGAGGGTCTGGTGAGTCTTCTAGAGCATCTGTCTTCTGTAAGAGGAGAGTTCCAAGGACTACTGCTAAGAGACATGGAGTTGTGAGTAGCAGCAGTGCAAGTGGTAGTGAGAAAAATGCAGCTTCTGGTGTAGGTAGTACTAGAAGGAGTTTGAGCATTAGCCTTAGGGATGATGCTGACCAGTTACTGAGTCTGGAAGAAGATGATGCAGAAGATGAAGGGTACAATCCAACTGAGCATGACAATGAAGACACTGATGAGAGTGTAGATACAGAAGATGATATACAGGAAGATGAATATGGTCCTTTGATTGAGGATGGCTTTGATCCATTTGAGGAGCCTGTTTTTTAGTGTGAAAATGAGCAGGACAATTATTTTGAAAAGTTATACAACAATGGTGAGGTATACAAGGATGAGGGTTTTGGTAAAATTGTGTTGAAGCCATGGCAGTTATTCACAGATAAGCAACATTTGAGAGATGTTGTAAGGGACTATTGCATACAATGTGGATTTGCCATCATTGTTGACTATGCAAGCAACTTCAGGTACTCAGTTTCATGCTCAGATATGAGCTGCAATTGGAGATTACATGCCTCTCTCCTTCCAGATGGCACAGCATGGGCTATTAAGTCCATTGAGAATTCAGAACATACTTGCCAAGGGGTTGAGCTCAGAAATTCTATGGTGAATTGCAAATGGGCAAAGAGAGTACTTTTAGATGACATTAGAGCAAATAATGACATCCCTGCAAAGTCATTGAATGACCTATTGTTCCAGAGATATGGGGTCAATATGGCTCAGTCTACTTTGTACAGAGTCAGAACTCAAGCCTTAGAGGAGATCCATGGCAGGCATGATGTGTCATACAAACATCTGCCAATGTATTGTGATGTCATCAAAGAGTTAAACCCAGGGAGTTTGGCTCATTGTGCATGGAAAGATGCAAACCACCCTTAAAGACCTCTGGCATTTAGCAGTATTTTCATTACCTTCAAAGCTTCATTGGATGGTCTCAAATCTGGCTGCAAAGTTATCTCTGACAGGCAGAAGGTAATGATTCTATCTTTAATGGTCAATTTTTGCATTTATGTAATATATACTACCTGACACTAAGTTAACACTTCTGTATGTTTTTGGTAGGGTATTGAGGCTGCAATTCTGGTGTGTTGGCCTAAAGTGGGAAGGAGATACTACTGCAAACATTTACTGAAGAATTTCAAACCACAGTTCCCTGGTTTGTTAATGTTCTCATTATTTTGGTTGGCTTGTGGAGCATTTAATCCCTTTACTTTTAGAAAGGCTATGGAACGTTTGCAAAAGGCTAATCCATTGGTTGTAGTGTGGTTTTCTAAGCTTGGACCACAATCAGTGTGGTCTAAGCATGCATTTAATCCAGCTATAAAGTCAGATGTCAACAAATCAAATTTTGTGGAAAGTTTCAACTCCACATTAGGCCTTGATAGGTGTCGACCTGTTATGACATTGCTAGAAGGTAATATTAGTCACTTTCCTAGGTTGTTGTGTCCTTACTTGTATTTCAGTGACATTTTGACCCTAACCTTACTTGAATATAACAGGTGTGAGGAGGCTTACCATGGTCAGGATGGCTACTAGAAGGGAGGCATGTGAAAAATGGAGAGGTGATATCTGTCCAAACATAGTTAGAAGACTCCAAGTCATTAGCCAAGAATCAAGATCATGCAAGTGCTTGGTGAGTGGGGAAGGTGAATATGAAGTGTTGGATGGGAGATCAGTCTTACCTGTAAATCTGAGGGCAGGTACTTGTGCTTGTAATGCATGGCATTTGACTGGCTTGCCATGTAAGCATGCCATGAGGGCCATCTTACACTCACATGATGACCCTCATAAGTATGTCAGTGACTGGTACTCAATCACCAAGTACAAACTGACTTATGGCAGCACCATTAATGCAATCCCTGATGTGGAGCAGTGGCCACAAAGTCAGTACCCTGAGATAGCCCCACCCCAGATGAAGAGAGGGATAGGCAGACCTGCAAGAAACAGAAGGAGGGAAGAGGGTGAGCAAGCCAAGGGCAAAAGATCTAAAACAGTCAGGTGCAGCAAATGCCAAACCTTTGGCCACAATGCACATACCTGTCAAGGTGGAATGACAGGAAAAGAGAAGGCTGGTTTGCAAGCAACAACAGCAGAATCAAAGAAAAAGAAAGCTCCAGCAACCTCTTCTCAACCATTAAGGAAATCTCCTAGAGGAAAGACTCAAGGTGTTTCTCTCTCAGCCAACCAGATCCAGCCCCTGCATCTTCTTCTCAACCAGTAAGAAGATCCCCAAGAGCAAAGAAGGCTATGACTGGTCTGTTTGCATCACAGCCTGTTCCTTAGTTTAAGCATGCACACCCATTTTAGTTGATGTATTTGTTTTGGAAACATTTAGTTACTGATATCAGCTTATGTATGCTGACTTGTTTTTTGGACAACATTAGTTAATGATGCAATTGCTTTATGACAGTTGATGTTTTTGGATAACATTAGTTAATATGTTGATTTTGGTTTATCTCTGTCACTTTGAATGTGTAATTTCAATGTGTTATATGTTATATGCATGTGTTATATGCATGCAATATCTGTAATTTCAATGTTGTTGATACAGAACAAATAGAATGCAAAATAAGGGAAATTCATCTACTTTTATTCAATTAGAAAGTAGTACATAATTAGGGAACACATAAACACCTACTTAACTGAAACTAAGGCTACCACAATTCTCCCTAATTACATCATCTAAATTTCGATTTGCAACAATAACTAGCATAATAAAGTACATAATCGACCAATTTTAACAATTCCCTTAATATACTTCACCAATCCATCCACCTTTTCATTCAAAGCAACAATGAGACTCTGTTTAACCTCTAATTCATCCTTCAGCCACGCAAAAAATCGCAAGACCTGCACTTGTAAAACAACCTTCATGGTTTTTTTGCCGTTTTCGAAACCATGACAGCAGCAGCCTGGGGTGGTTTGCAGTAGCAATGGACATGCTTCACCCAATCAAGCTTCTCGTCAATTGTGATACCCCTAACAGAAGAAGAACGAGAGAATTTCATTGAGAAATTTAGCTTAATTGCAAATAATTAAAATACAGGGGAAATATGAATTGGGGATTTCCATTTCTAGGGTTTATAAAGCTAAAAAATTGGGGATTTTGGATTAGAAGGGAAAAGGGCAATCTGATTTGGAGGGAAAACTGATTTCTAAGGGTAAATTAGACTTTTTGACTTAAGTTAACTATAGTTAGGCTAATATTAAAGGATTAATGTCAAAAAGTAACCATTGAATTAGATTAGTTAATTATTAATTACCATAGATAATAAGAAAAGTTAGTGTTTACCATTGAGAAAAAAAAAGAAATACATGAGTACCATTGAGAATTTCCCTAACATTTTATATATATAAAAACAATAAAATATAATTACCCCAACATTCTTAATTTGTACTGTTTATCATATAAAATATTTTCTTTATTTAACGACATATACGAGTGCGAAATGTTGAAATTATAAATATTTACATGACGTTAATACATTTTTGTTCCAAACAATCGTCCAATCTTCCTAATTATTAGAACAAATCCCTTGAATCTAATTGATTAGTAATAAATCTATTATAATCTATCATTTTTTTATTAGTTGTTTAATCAATATAAAACAAATTATATTAATTTTATTGTGCATTAACAAATTACGTTAAATTATATATGTATTAACAAATTATATGCATCAATAAAAATTCAGTTTATTGACCCAATAATATATACATATTCTAATGTGATTAGGGCTGGCAAACAGGTCCAGTCGGGTTCAGGTTGACCTGTTTACAACCTGAACCTGACCTGTCTACGTAAACAGGTCAGAAAATCAAACTCGTACCCAAATTGTTTATAAACGGGTTAACCTGAACTCGACCTGCCTTAACCTGAATTTTTTTTTTATCAGGTAATTTGCTTAACCTGTAATTTTTTTCAATAAACCATTAAACCTGTAATTTTTTAAAATTAACATGTAATTAATTTTTTAAAAATAAACTGTACCATTCAACAATATAAAGATATGAAATGCAAATCCAAACTTCAAAGCCACAAGCATACATGTCCAAAAGTTCCAAAATACTTCCAAAGTTCCAATAGTGGCAAATAAAGGTATATGACAAATTAGGTTTGACTCCCTATAGGCCATAGCTGCTGCTGGAATTTGAGGTGCACTTTTCGGAGGAGTTGGTGTATCACCCGCATCATCAATGACTTTCATCAACATAATTTTTCCACAAAGATCTTCCATATGTGATTAGGAATAAATTAAATAAATAATCAAACTCACGACAAATGCAGACTTAGAATCGCATAATCAGATGAAGAAATCAAATAAAATTCGCATTTATTTCGGGAAAATTAAATCAGATTAAATCTCACTCATAAACAAGTAAACAGTGGTATAAAGTATAAACAAACTTAAAATCGCAAAAAAGACTTAAGAATCGCATGTTCAATGAGTTCACCAGGAACAGGGCTATCAGATTAAGAATAAACTAATTAAAGGGCTAACTCTGCAAAAATGCAGACTAAGAAAATAACACATGCAGAAATAAATCACAAACGAACAACATAAAATCGCATACAAATCATACGTAACAACAAAAAATCGCATAAAGAAATCATAAAATCGTATAATCAAATCAAAGAAATCATAAAATCGCTTAATCAAATCAATTAAAGAAATTGCATAAACAAATGAACACATGAACAAATGAACTCATAAAAAAGACTGAAAGAGAATGAAATTACCTTGAGAATGTTCGAGATAAAGCTTTAAGCAATTTTTATGGCAAAAGATTGAAAATAAGAGAGAGAAGAGAGAAGAGAGAGAAAGACTGAAAGTTGAGAATGAGTGAAAGCGGCGAGAGAAAGAGTGAGAAAGGTTTTAGCCGTTTAGGGTTTTAGATTTTTAGGCTTAGATAGTTTGGGCTTGGCCCATATTTTAAATTAGTATTTAAGTTAAGCGGGTTGGGTTCGGGTTGACCCGACCTGAAACCAACCCAATTAATTAAACAGGTTTAGGCGGGTTGGTTTCGAGTTGGGATTTCCAACCTGAACCCAACCCATTTAACTTCAGGTCGGATTCGGGTTGACCCAATTATATAAGCGGGTTGAAAATCTCTTTCAAAACTCATTTATTTCGGGTTGGTTCGGGTCGGGTTGTCGGGTCAGCTTTTGCCCGCCCTAAATGTGATGAATTATATAAACCTAGGTCAAATATAAATCCAGGGATATTCTAGGTAAATCATGAAAGTTGAATATTGAAACTAATTTTTGAGTCATATTTTGATTTTGTATTCGGATTTCAAATTATTTCAATATTTATTAATGTTGCCTTGAATTAATATATTAGAATGGTTTGAATTTTTCAATTTGTCTCAACGTAGTCGAGATCATAAATGAAAAATCCTAATTAATGAAAAAAAAGTAGAGTTGATAGTCGAAAATATGCAAAGATTAAAATTTAGGGTTTGTAAATAAATACATTTGTTTCTCCAAATTACAATTCCACAGGAATACAGACCAAATTACTGAATTCATTGGTGAGCCATACAAAAGAATAATCCTAATACAATCTCTAATATTCATAAGTATCAAATAATATAATAAATGATTACAAAACATAGTAACAAATATATTCTAATAACCTTGTAAAAAAATATATTCACATAATATAATATCCTATCTCTAATAATAATGACTAGTTATTATAGAAGCATGAACATTTGTACATATAAGCAAAATGCAACTTTGATTCGTCTTACCCCAATCTTTTGGTTATTGAACATATATGTACCGGATTGTAATACATTATAATATAATGTTTTTTTTTTTTTTTTTTGACAATAGCAAATTACAATAAAACAAACTCAAAAATAGTTCAAAAGGGTAGTACGACATTTCCTAACGATGTTGTTTGCCCTTTGCATTTGGTCCCTCTGGACCTTTAGAATTGCGCACCTCTGAAAAGAAGCACTAATTTCCCTATCTCTTTTATTATCCAAGAGATCAAAATATCCTTACCCGTTTTGTCTTGTAGGTTGTTAATAAGCGCAACAGAGTCCGAAAGGATGAGAATCCCTTGCTTACCTTTCGCCCTAGCCCATTTCATTGCCTTTAAGCAAGCCCATGCCTCACAATGAAGAGTCGAGGTTGCCACTCCATGCATGCCCCCCTCACTTACCTCATTACCGTGACTACTCCCCATGGTTGCCCAACCAATCCCTGCTCTTGTTGTTCTCTTGTCCCACGAGCCATCCACAACCACAATGAAGTTTCCGAAGCCATCTTGTTCTTTTCCCAATTGCACAGCATTGAAACCCGGGGGAAGGTAGGGATCACTCCCTGGCCTGTTAATACTACTAGTCCTATCCCCATTGCTATGGAAAAAGGTATCATGATCTTTCATTGCCAAGTTGATGAATTCCAAGACTAGGCTTGCTCCCCCATTTACCCCATTAAAGCCTCGTGCATTCCTCGCCTTCCAAAGGCCCCATAAAGTAGCAATAAACATAATGCCACGGGTACCATACTTACCATCCTCGCTATAATACAACAGGATATAGTGCTGGATCCAACTTCTTAAAGAATTGAAACCAGTAGAATCAGAGAAAATTGTCAGGGAGCCATACTCCCAGACCTCCTTTGCTAGATTACATAGCCTAAACACATGTTGGCTATCTTCCTCGTCCACTCCACAAAACTCACAAGCCTCCTCGACTTGTATGGCTCTTTTCGCTAAATTGCCTTTTACCGCAATGCCATCATGAAACAGCTTCCACAGGAATATCTTCCATTTAGGTTGGATATCCATCCTCCAGATGAGCTTTAAAAACTTCTGTTCCTCTAAAGTAAGCGCCTGTTCCTTGTTCCTTTACAGTAAACTTGCCTGATGGATGGTATTTCCAGTAAAGGTAATCATCCTTCATAGAGCAGGGAAGCTCCATAGCCAGAATTGACCTTGCATTATTCCAATCAAAACATTCCCTGACTTTCCCCACCTTCCACGAAGTCGAATCCTTGTCAATAAAATCACTAACCTTCCAGCTTAATGACTCTCCCAGAGTCTGACACTACAAGAAAACAACCAAATAACGACGGAAAAATTCCGTCGGAAACACCCTGTTTTCCGTCGGAAACAGTGTTTCCGATGGAATTCCGTCAGAACGGGTTGTCGGAATATAATTCGTAGGAAAAACAGCTTTTTCCGACAAAATTTCCATCGGAAACACTATTCTGACGGAATTCAGTCCGCCGGAAGATATTTCTAGGGCTGAAAAAATCCGTCGGAAATTTCCGACGGACTTTAATCCGCCGGAAATTTTTGACGAAAATTCCGTCGGAAATCTGTATAAAAAAAACAAAAAAAAAGCCTACCCACCACCGCACCACCATCAACCACCCCACACCACCAGCCCCCCTAACCCAAACACCGCACCACCATCCATCACCCCAACCACCAGCCCCCCTTACCCAAACACCGCACCACCAACCCCTCTAACCCACACCACCACCCACTACCCAACCACCAAAACCTCCACCAGAACCCCCTACACACCAGATCCATCCCCTAACCACCCCACCACCCACCAAAAACCACCACCGCCAACGACAACATACAATCACAACCCGAAAATAATAAAAAAAATAAAATAAAATAAAGAAACAATTAAATCTCAACCTAGTAAATTAAACACCACCACCACTAACTCAGTAAATTAAACACCACACACCACCACCAAAATCCCCCAAAATCGAAAATTAACGCCCAAAAACAAAAATTAGTCCATAAATCTAAAAATTAACAACAAAATCGAAAAATTAACAACAAAATCGAAAAATTCCACACAAAATAAATCAAAACAGAATTTCGTAAAAAAAAAAAAACATTAATTTTATTACAATTATCTAATAAAATTCATAAATTTACATAACAATTACAAAAAAGTAACTAGATCTACAATCTAACCTAAATTAAAACTAGATCTACAAAAAAAAAAAACCATGAGAGTGGGTGGCTCGAGACGGTATTTGTCGCCTTAGTAATTGTTGCGTCGTTGTTGTTGCGGGTTGAAGTTGTGGTGGTCGTCATTGTTGTTGCGGGTTGATGTTGTGGCGGTCGTCGTTGTTGTTGCGGGTTGATGTTGTTGGGGGAAAGAGGCGAAAGAGATTGAAAGAGAGGAGAGAAGAGGAAATGGAAGAGGAGAGAAGAGGAAATGGAAGAGGAGAGGAGAAAACCAGAAATGAGGAGAGAGAAATGAGAGAGAAGGAGATGTGGAAAAAGAAAGAGGCGGAAATATTAAGAGTTGGGGGAAAGAGGCGGAAAAAAATAGGGTTTGGGACTTTTTTTAAAAAAAATTATAATTCCGACGGAATTTTCCGTCGGAAAGTTCCGACGGATTTTTATTCCGTCGGAAATAGTACTTTCCGGCGGAATTTTCCGTCGGAAAGTACATATATTCCGACGGAATTATTTTCCGTCTCAAATTTTCGACGGAATTCTTAAATTCGTCGGAATAGAAATCCGTCGGAATTTTCGCCTTTTCCGACGGAAAAATATGTCCGTCGGAAGCAGTCCGTCGCTATTTACCTGTTTTCTAGTAGTGTGATTCGAGTTTGCAATTGGAATCTCTCCATTGACCCAGGGCATTCTAATAGCTCTTATGCTTTCCCCATTTCCCACTTTCCAGGCAAAACCTTTCGTGAAAGACCCGGCTACTTTCTGCAGACTTGCTAGGCTCTTCCCATCGATGGGCATCCTATTTTCTCATAAGGTCTAGCTAAATTACAAATTCCACAAGGTTGGAATCCTCTATGTACTCTTGAGAGCAAAAGTTGTGGATTCAGGTGCATTCTTGTTGCCTGTTTAAATAAGAGGGCATTGTTAAGAGTTGACGTACCCCTTATACCTAGGCCTCCCACACCCTTGGGGAGCTGAATTGTTGTTCTCTTCACCCAGTGCATACCCTTATTTCCATTATTGGCCCACCAAAACCTAGTGATAAGGGAGTCAATTTTGTTTGCCACTCCTTGTGGGAGTTTCAGGAATTTCATGACATGAGCCGAAATACTAACCAAGACTGCATTGATTAAAACCAGCTTGGCGGATTGAGAGATACGCAAAAGGGCCCAAGAGACCACTTTCTCTGACACTTTGTCAACTAGAAATTGAAAGAAGGAACTCTTCTTTCCCTGTATATCAATAGGAGCTCCTAGGTGAATCCCCATATTATCAGTCTCAACCATTGACAGAATCCTTTTAAGAGATACCCGAGCACTAGAGTCCCCGAGCACTACATCAATATAATGATTAATGGTTGAACATATATTGTAGTAAATAATATAAGAACAAATAGAATAATGAAAGAAAAAAATAGAGAGTCTAATAATATAGAAATTTAGATAGGTGAGTCGTGGATAACTTTCATCTCTCTTCAAGACGATTCACGTCCTCCAATACAAATCGCAAAAAGTAAACGGCGTGTCGTCCTCAGGATAAAAGCCCAACTTCCATGGATTGAAAAATAAAAGCACTAGGTCAGATCCCGTGCTGTGGACGGTTTTTTCACTTTTTGTTACAGAGTATTAATTTAAATATAGTAAATAATTTGGTCCAAAATCTATTTCTTATTTTATTCCAATTCAAGCAACTTAAAATATATTTTTTTTATCCTTTAGGTTATATATTGTATTTTTTGTTCAAGCTTTCTTCTATTTTGAACAATGCTGACATATTATTTTTATTTTATATTTGATAACTTTTCATTCACTAATTACATTAGTTTGAAACATATATTTTCACTATTTATTAATATATATAATCATTATACATTAAAGGAATTAATATAAAGATATGGTGAGAAATCTAAATTGGTAGATAAATTATTTTATAATTTTTTTCCTAAATTTTGGGAAAAAAATATTTACGTATTATATATTCTCTATTATTTTTTTTTTATTTTTAAAAAATATACTAATACGGATACACCATAAGATGACACATGTCATTGCCGGTGTTTCTTTTGCTATATAGTTATTGATTGATTGATTATTTGATTGATATCTTAAACCAAACATCAAATGGCTCAAATCTTATTCGACGGAATAGCAACATTCTACAACCTTGATGCAATTTAATTAAGGTTGTGGCTATCGTGAGGGGTGAGCGAAAATTTTGGGTACCAAAATGGAACTTTAATTAGTTAGGAACTGGTTGTAAAGGGATCGCAATATGATCAAGTGGTTTCTTTTTTTAGTAATAAAAAGAGTGGTTAAAATTAGTTTCAGTTCCCTATTTTTTTTTTACCAAAATTTGTTAGGTACCCAGTTTTGACATATACAAGTATTAATTTAAGTATTACAAGAATAAAAAGTATGAGTTTTTTTTTTTTTTTTTTTTTTTTTAAATAAATTAATGCATGAAAAATTCTACATGGTGGACTCATGGAATAAAAAATTCTATGTGGAAGAAAACTTTTTTTCAATTCTATCAAGTGACACTTTAGCTTAGAAAAATTAAGCATATATAGCAACCTTTTTTTTTTTTTTTTTTTTTTTTTTTTTTTTTTTATGGCTAACCTTTATAATTGTAATTAAAATGGTTAACCTCAGGTTTTTCTTTCTAAGGTTATCCATGATAAATACGTATGTTCTTAAGGTTAACATCAGATGGGCTAACCTTTATAATTAAAATGGTTAACGTTATAATTGGGTTTGTTTTCTCCCTATTGGCCTATTATTTTCAGTTCAACTTGTCTTAGTTTTTCTCGAGAAGACTGATGGCACGGTCATGCACACATATTGCTCCTAAATTTTTGTGCATGGAGAAATAGAGCAAATAATAAAATACGGAGGGAGTAGTATAATAGATTATGTATTGAGTTTGTGAAGCCCAGCCATATTACTTTTGGGCCAGCCTTAAATGAGTGGACCAAGAGGCGAAAACCATACTCATGTAAATTGTTCCATACATTGGACCCATTTCTTTGTTAATGATAAAGATACATTACTTAAACTTGAAAGTAAAGTGTACCCAAGTAATACTACATATGTTTGAAGCCCAAATATCTTAATCCTACATAAAATTTTGTACATAAGTTAATATAAACAATATTGAGAGAGTGTGGGATAGCTCAAGTGGTAAGAGCTTTTCTCCCGGTTTCACGAGATTGTGGGATCGATTCTCACCCCGCTCTTGTGGCTCTCTAATTACCAAAAAAAAAAAAAAAAAAAAAAAAATATATAGACAATACCGATTGTCATAGCCATCGATGATAAATCATAGCGTACTACTAACTTGAGCTATTTGTTACCGAATAACGAAATTGTATTCTCATAATTATAGTATGAACAAATTACGTCAGTACAATAATGTAATAACTTGATCGGAGTAACTCATTTGTCACAATTTCGTTATACTATCTTGCTTTAATAAGGGAAAAACAATGTGAATCTAGATCAAGTAAATAACTAATTAGAATTCAAGTAAACTTAGCTTGATGATCAACTTATCATGATTAGGAAACTAGTATTAATCCTAGCATACTTTAATTTATTTTGTTGAGTCAAAGGTGGATTAGTTAATAATTCACACAAATTAGTTGGTGGGCTTGAATTGGTCGAACTCTTACTTTGCTTCTAGTTGAGAAAATGTAACCCTTGCCAAAGTAAAAGGACCAATTGAGATATGAAAGCTATGCATATATACTATATACTTTTCTTCTTTGATGCCCACATGATTGTAGACAAGGAATGCAACAATCTAAGGAATATTTTTCTTAATTAACTAACTCAAAATCAAGAAATTAACCACTATGCTCTTAATTAATATTAAGTGCATGCATAAGTTGGGTATACACTACAATTAGTGCATGATATATGCCTAATTAGTGCCATTGTGTGCTCATTCCTAACCCAAACCACCATCCTTATCTCCAACAACATTGCACAACATAGGGATAAAATCGTCCATTATATAAAAAATATTTTAGCACGTGTTCTTTTTATCCTTATTTAAAAAAACTGATTAACAAGGTTAAACACTAGTTTATATAAGTAGAATATGTATGTATTGACTAGCAATATGAGAAAGATAATATATCAGCTAGCTTATTAGATGTATTATGGCGAGCATGTATTGACTTTTCAGATTGACTAAGTATGTATTGATTTTTCAGATCGACTAAGTATGTATGTACTGTTAGTTAGTCTAATTATTGTTGGTGAGAGAATAGCTAGGTCACTCAAACATGATCCATTATTACGCATAAGAAGGAAACACATGCAACATTATGATTAGAACCTAAAATGGAGTATATAAGAGAGAAGGTGGAATTGTAGTTGCTTCCTTTGTCCATTTATATATATAGTACAAATTTAATTCTTTGCTGCCACAAAAAGCTGTAATGTAAGTGGTCACTCAACTCAGCCTTTTCTTTTTACCCATTTCGATTAAGATATGGTGCTGATTCCAATTAAATCTAACCGATCCCATGAAAACCATTACTATAAAGTAGTAATCCGTACAATCTATAATGTTTAGGTATATATTGGATATTTTGCACCATGTATATGTATATGTAAACAATGTTTTTTTTTTTAGCTAAACTAAAGGAGTGTGTTGTATTATTCACTTGATTTTTTACTTATGCGAATTTATTTAAATTTATATGAATTTTTAGAGCTCATTTAGCAGTAATTTGAAATTGGATCGGATAACTTGTATTTAGCAGTTAGTGAAAAGGTCAACCTACCCTAGAAAATAAGGTAAATGATGATTTGATAAAGTCTCAATTTATATCTTCACTAAAACAAGTTTTTGGTCATAGATATGTCATGAATTTACAAAAAAAAAAATTAAAAAAAAAAAAATAATTAAAAAAATTCTATATCATTCATAATCGGTCTATTTAATTATTTATATTATATTACTAACTCATTGTTTAATTATGTTAAACAATGTTAAAATATTCATCTATCAAATACAAATATTGGTATATATTCCATATATGTAATAAAAAACTGACAAATTTTATCAGACATCTTAAAAATATAGACGTACGTAAATAAAGTAGTACTCCGTAATTTCAAAGACAGTCTCCAAATACTACTAAAATGTGAAGAGAAGGGAACAAGAGTATGTGACAAGATCTAAAATTAGTTGCTGGTCAGGGTCTTTACTATGTAGTTGAGCAAGATCTAGTCCAACTACCACAGCTAAGACATCCAAGTCGATCTAAGTGTTGAGTAAAGCTTATGAATTAATTTATCAAGAGCATGCTTTATTATTAATGCAAACTCACTAATCATTTGACTTTAATCCTTTTTTTTACCTGCTTCCTAAAGCCTAACCAACTAATCAAGTAATTAAAAGTTTAGAATTCTTTATTAAATTAATTACTAGTAAAAATTAATAATAATCTAAGCTATGTTTAATCTTCTGAGATATTTAATTTAATTTAAGTTAATTTGTAGGGCGTGTAACATACTTCATCCGTTTCTTTTTAGTTGACACGTTTCTTTAGTGACGTTTGTCAATGCACAACTTCAACCATTCTTATATTTAATTACTGATAAGCAAAAATTATGAAGAGTTGATATTTTGAAAATATATATCGTGACGAATCTAACAAGATTCCACATGAGTACATGACTATATTTTTAATTATAAATAAAGCATAAAACACGGTAAAATAAGAGTGTATAAATAGTGCTAAAATCAAAGCCCTATCAACTAAAAAAAACTAAGGTACTCCTAGTATATAAATAAAATTATGGGTGTCAGCAAAATAATGTACTTTTTGCTGAAATAAAGCCGGTGTAGAGGGTTCTGTCTTCACATGGCAAAAAGTCACTTGAGCATTGATCCATATATTAGCTAGTAGTAACTGACAGTTCAACTATACATTTTTAGATTATCTTCTTCAATTCTATAGTTGGTGAACTTTTATGCAACTGTTGATCCATAAAGTGTTTATAAATACGAGTAGTTAGTTATGTTTTCTAGTTAAGAAATGGGAAAATCACGTACAAACTAATGAAATTACGACGTAATATGATATTTGTTTAGTCAAAATAATTAATGGTTTAATTATGTAGTTTAGAAGATTATACGGATCATATCGGATGTAGTTCTTGTGTGGTTTAGATTAACGTACGGATGTAGCTCTAATTCACACCATTTTGTTTGATTTTGAGGAGAATGCATCTGTAAGCAACTTCTTCCACTTCTCACTCCTTTAATCTAATCTTTATTGGCGGATTCCATAAATATGTAGATAGAATAATATTGAATATGTAACCCGTATTGTGTGTGATTGGTCATACCGTGTGACCACTTATAAAATAATAAAGTAATCCCTAAAACACTGACCAAGTAAACGCTGTAACACTGACTGAGTAACTTCTATAACACCGACGAAGTAACCCCTTTAACAGTGACTAAGTAACCCCTATTATACTAATGAAGTAACCTATATATTGGATGACCACACCGTGTGGCCAGTTACATATAAGACTTTGTGTTTCTTATTTATTCTCACTATATTCTCTTCATTTGAATACACAAATGTCCACATCAATGATAAATGCGAACATATAAATCTAGGTTAAAAAGTACTTCACATAAATACTCCACTTCTCTACTCTAATTCATTTTATAGAATTCTAGATTTGACACAATTAATCACCTCTTTATTTTAATTGAAAACATATATTTATACTAATAATACTATGACAACTGATAATTAATCACCATTATCATTATCAATTTGAACCTAATTAAAGAGTAATCAACATACATAATGGTGGTTCTAGGGTCAGATAATGGATGGTGACAGTACTTGTACTAGGAAGCTAAGCTAAGTGATCGGTTTTGAGTGCTTAAGCAAGAGAGCATGCTTTTTACTTGTATTATTATTTAATTAACTTATTTTTATATTAAAAAAAAAGGCCAAAGTAGAAATATGCGTATCTTAATTATATTATGTCTGTATTAATAATAATATTATGGGAAAACTATATATTATAATATAAAGCAAATATATAACAGGGTGGTACCATTCTTTAGTTGGAAGTAGTAGTAGCTAACAAGTATAAGTGAGTCTTTAATTGGAGCATCTTTTTGCTTGCGACGTAACCACCTACAACCTTTACTCATAAGTGAAGTATCTAGCCAATTGATGGACCAACTTTGCCATGTTATCATGCACATTTTCATCCCAACTTTTTATTTGCACCATTTTAACATGTGCAAATGATACATGTAGTATGAAATAGGAATGTGAAAGATACTAGCTAATAGCTACTTGCTACTATGTTTAGTAAAGACGATTACAGATTGGAGTAGCATGTATATGTATTTTAGAGGCGAAGACTACTTTTAATTCCATCTTTCCTCGCTACTAAAAGGCATGATCGACTAACCAAATCTCACTTAATGATTTTAATATGAAAGTAAAATTAAACGGAATAATATATAACAAGTGACAAATATGTGGCCATAGAGTGATCTTAAGAAGTTAAAATGGGTAATATCAAGAATTGATTACATTGATTAAAGCATGATTTTATCGTGAATTCACAACAAGAATATCTTTTTGAAACACTATACTAATAGCTAACATCAGTATGAACGGAAAAAGATACTCATTTCGTTCTAGAAAATAACTTAATGTCATAGCCAATATAAAACAATGGAGGATATTAATTACCAATTCATAGTACAATCAATGATGAGGGTGTTAAAATAATATGGTAAGAATCTAATGAAATGATTAATTTAACAAACTTGTTATATACTATACATATTAATTAGTCACACATATAGAATCCACTAAATTAATTTACTACTTATAACTTAAAATTTGGATAATCAGTCACACCGGCCATTAAGCTAGCTTAGACATGAATGCACAATTGCACATGTAATTTAGAGAACATGTTGGCTTTAACACCAATTACATGTAACATGTTCTTCTCTCTAATCACCTTGATGCTATCTTTAATTTATTAATTCATTCAATTAAATTTTTGAAGGACACCTTGATGGTTCTTGCTGTTCCCTCCTTTGCATCAATACTCAAAAGTAACAACAAAATTGGATGGGAAAATATTTAGTGGTTGACAAATTACAACTCAACCGTGGTACTAAGTTGCCGACGGCTAAATTTTTTAGCACACATCAGTCGTTGTAGCAATAGTCAATTAATTAATACATTTATCAACCAGTGATTGAAAATATACGTAGAATATTTTCTGTTTTTTGGTGAAGTAGTGAATATGCTATGCTCGACTCCACTTGGTAAGATTTGAACCAAGCTTAGATCGAGATTATAGTGTTCCATCATATCATACCCTTTCAACATCTTAGAGGATGTTATGTAGGGATATATTCATAATTAATAATTACGTTTAGACATCATATATATAACCATAAAGTAAAGTTCTAGTAAGTGTTAGATACTTACGTGAGGTCATTTTCGTTATGGACAATATATTGTACACATACTCATCCCAAATGTTTGAAGTAACTCAAATTAATTTTGTTAATGTAGGAGGGACAATGTATGGTTGGTAAGTGGTTACCAATTTAGAACACGAAAAATGTCACATTTCTATTTAGCGTCCTTTCAATTTAAAAAATAAAAAATAAAAAATAAAAAAAGCTCCTAATATTATTATTGTAATTATTCTAATAAAGAAATTATGAGTAGTATTTGGTGTTGGTATAGATAGTGAAGAACATCATTAATATTAAAAAATATTTTTGTATTTTAAATCATAAACTTTTTTTTTGGAATTACCAATCAAATGATCTGTATTAAATTTTTGAAAACATAGAAAAATAAGGTTGGTGAAACTATTCATTTGAATCATTAAAATCCCTATTCCAGATTTAAAAAAAAAAAAAAAAAAAAAAAGTTTTTCAATTGTGATCAATAATAAATAGAGGCTCCTTTAATTTAACAATTAGGGATACTACGTAAATATTAAGGCCCTGTTTGGGAGAATGCTGAAAGCTGAAGCTGATTGAGTTAGCTGATTTTGACTAGCTGATTTTATTAACTGATTTGACTAACTTATTGTATTAACTGATTATATAAAAGTGTTTGGTAAATAGCTGATAGCTTAAAGGTGATTGAGTATGTGAAATGACCAATAAGCTAATTGTGGGGTAGGTAGTTTAGATAGGATTTTAAATTAAATGAGGTTATAAGTGTAGTTTCACAATAATTAATGAATAAGCTAATTGAAAAAGCTCCTAAAATGAGCTTTTTCAAAAAGAGCTTATTTAGTGGAATAAGCTCTTTCAATAAGCTTAGGCCCTGTTTGGTAGTTAGCTTATTGGGGGTATATTAGCTTATTTGACTAACTTTAGCTGATTGACTAGTCAAACAAGCTAATACAAGTGTTTGGTAGTAAGCTTATTGAAAGAGCTTATTCCACTAAATAAGTTCTTTTTTAAAAAGCTCATTTTAGGAGCTTTTTCAATTAGCTTATTCATTAATTATTGTGAAATGACACTTATAACCTCATTTAATTTAAAATTCTATCTAAACTACCTACCCCACAATTAGCTTATTGGTCATTTCACATACTCAATCACCTTTAAGCTATCAGCTATTTACCAAACACTTTTATATAATCAGTTAATACAATAAGTTAGTCAAATCAGTTAATAAAATCAGCTAGTCAAAATCAGCTAATTCAATCAGTTTCAGCTTTCAGCTTTCTCCCAAACAGGGCCTTAGTAACAAACACTTGTATTAGCTTGTTTGACTAGTCAATCAGCTAAAGTTAGTCAAATAAGCTAATATACCCCCAATAAGCTAACTACCAAACAGGGCCTAAATGTATGCTCTATCCAATTAGGGAGCTCTAACAGGTACATGGTTTCATTTTTATCCTTCCTATAAGGCTATAACCCTATTATTATTAAAGTAAAAATTGGGTGAAAGGATCAAGACTTTCTAAATATATTATTTAATACCTTCGTTCTAAAAGTTTGACTCATCAACTATTGATATGGTCAAAACATTCTAAATTATTTGACCGTATTTTTTTAAAGATGATAGCTTGTGAGATCCAGCTTCTTATTAGATTTGTCTCAACATATGTATATTTTTAAAATATTAGCTTTATATGAAGTATTACATTCACTTATGTATGTAATAGAAGACATTAATGGTCAAAGTCGCATGTGAAAGACCATACAAAGGTGTATATATATATATATATATATATATATATATATATATATATATATATATATATATATATATATATATATATATATATATATATATATATATATATATATATATATATATACACACACGTGCGATGCCCGGGTTGTTTATTGAATTTTAAGATAAATTTTTAATCTATATGTCAAATTTTAAAACATATCATTGATACAAAATAAGTTAGGAATTGATGTGTTTTTGTGACGATTTAAACTATGTAGTAGACATGTAATGATTAATAATAATAATAATAATGGTGAAAAACATTTCTTGACCCGTAACTTGAAATAATGAGTTAATGACCCTGTCCAAAATGACTCGTGATCCGACCCGATTGAACAAAGCAATCGTTTTAAATGTGGTATATTTTGAACTAATTCCTTCGTTTTAAAAAAAATATTATGATGATACAAAAAATAAATTTATATTATAATTTTTGAGTATTATAATCTAAATATTTTTTGAATAGAATTATAATTCAATTTGTACATATGAAATATTGGTAGTTTATCGAAAAAAAAAACTCTAAATTAACAATTTTATCCTAAAATTCTATCCAAATTTGATTGTAAATAGAATTCTAAACTAAGTTTTTTATCCTACAAATTGAGTTCTATATAACTGTATCCTACGTGGCGCGACACTTGGCGTCCCCACTTGGCAAAAAGTTGGGACGCCAAGTGTCGCTATCTCGTCGTCTGGCTAAAAGTTTAGTTTTATATATATATATATATATATATATATATATATATATATATATATATATATAGTTAAAATAAAGGCATATAACAGTATAATGATGCTGAGGAAGTAGTATAAATTAGTTGAAGCAGCTGAAAAAAGTTTGACAAAGGCAGTGGACCAGAGTATAGAGAGAGGGCAGCAGCTTTGGCTAAGTAAGGTTGGTGGACAAGGGTGACAAGTTAGTACAGTGAAAATGAGCTAACATGCATGTGTTCATGTCTATTTCTATTTCTTATTAAACCTCTTAACTATTAGACAGCTTGTATACTCATATCATATTGTAACTCTCTACTTGATTTTTTCTGTTTAGAAGATGGTAATCATCAGATTCACTTCACAACAAGCAAGCAACTATCAATGATCTTTTAATTGAATAAATAAATATCATTAGATAATGTACTATGTCGTACTAGAGTAAGTTGTATATAAACGGGTTACAATATAAGGAGACCGGTTAATTGGTGACTATATCTCTGTTGTAGATAGAGTAACTTGATTCGTGCTTATGATATGAGGTGATGACCTTCTACTATATATAGGGAGTGAATTGAATTATGCTGTTGCATAAACGCGCTCTATAAAAAGTGTTTAAGTTCCATTTGACGATTTCATGAATTCGAGTGTGACAAGATTTTGATGGTAATTAAATGGATCATTGCCTTGAAGTTAAAGAATGTAAATACTATACAAACATTTATGAAAGATTTTACTTAATTAATGAATTGAAATCAATCATCCAATAAACTTGTGTCCTATATAGTACAAGAGATTCAATTTTGAAGAGGCTATATCCGTTAACCATTATCTTTGTAAAGAACTAAAGATAACAAGAATAAGTGTTTAGCAAGAGTTTGAGCTACCTTAATTATTTTATTGCAAGTTAAGAAGCTTATTTAATTTCTCTAAAGCCGCGTATACATTCCTTCAAGTTTAGAGTTTAGGAAGATTCCCATATATGCAACCTTAGGGTCTGTTATCTTATGTTGAAATTCAGTTCAGTTTAGTTCAGTTCAGTTCAGTGCAACTCAGTTCAGTTCCTAATTTCATTCAGTTCAGTTCAGTTTAGCTCAGTTCAGTTTAGCTCAGTTCAGTTCAATTTAGCTCATTTCAGTTCAGTTCAGTTCAACTGAGTTCAGTCAATGAGAACAAGCCCTTATGTGTATTGTCAGAAAGTAATTAACTGTTCATGTGTTCCTTGAAACAATCAAGTTGAGCTATCCGCAAGGTCAATAAGAATCGGTTATAAGATAACTATTTTTGTAGAGGATCTAATCCCATTTATCTTTTAATTGGATGTTGGAAACTCACTAGCTACTTAAGAAGGTGTTGAATTTTGAAACCAAACTATTCTTATTTAGATCCGTATTTCATATTTGTTGTTAAACAAACACGTTGAGCAAAGAGGTTAGGGTGATTTTAAGCCACACTTTTAAGGCTACTATAGGGAGTTTGGGACAGATACTCACCAATTTAATTAGATAAGATAGATCAAACTAGAATTACAACTTTCAATATTCCAACCAATACCATTAACTTCATATAATTACGAGTGACTAATTCCTCTTAAAAGTATTCCACACTTCAATTTATTCCAATATACTTGATAGCATGTTTATATTCGTATTAATTTTCTTTTTGCCGACTTGACTAATGAGTAATGACCGTGTGTTTATGTTTATACTTCTCCCGTTCCTAAATGACCGTATGTTTATGTTTGTACTTCTTCCGTTCCTAAAAGATTGTTACATTTGAAATATCTCGATTAAAGATTCAAGGCCATGCATACATACTTATAATTATTAATTTTACATAATTAATTATGCTACATACTAAAGTAGAATAATATTTTACATTTGAACCGATCATGGAGTAATATTATAAGTGATTGAGTATATGATACTCATGTGTAGGGAAAATTATTACTTAGAAATATAAATGAACCGAGATACAATAATTATTTAAAATCAATAATAATTCCTTATAAAAAAAAGGAAAATCCATCACTAAATCACCTACATCGAAGGGCTACTATATACTAAGGGTCTGTTCTCATTTACTGAACTGAGCTGAAGTGAACTGAACTGAGTGGAACTGAACTGAGTGGAGCTGAACTGAACTGAATTGGGTGGAGCTGGACTGAACTGAACTGAATATTTTATGAGAGAAGAAAATTAAAAACTGAACTAAATTAAACTAAACTAATAAACTAAACTGATTGAAATTAATCTAAAAATTAGTTGAAGAGAATAGGTCCTAATGATAAAAAAAAATGCAAAATTTGTGAATGTCATGGTAACAAACACAAAATTAATTGGCTGACACCTATAAATCTCTTGACCACTCAACCAAGTCCAAATAAAGTAAGTATGAAATTAAATTAAAATACAACTTCTTGATATTCTAAATAAGAAATAAATGTAAATGATGAAATGATAATGTTTTTCTTAATTTTTTTTTTCCCTTTTCTTAATTGGTACAATAAATGCCAAAAAAAATAGTTAAATAGTAAGCTTGCTTAGTTGCAAATCAAAGTGTAAAAAAATAGTATAGCCGTTAGTTTTGAGTAGCTAGCTTAGCTAGGTTCCCCAACCACATAGGATCAATCCACATACACTCTAAAGTCTCAACTATACTCAATTACTCAACTCGCTTTAAAATCTTTTTCGTCTTAACCCAAATCCTGACATACAATTACGACATATGAACTAGTAAAAATAAGTCAAATATATAATTAATTTTCCAATTTGATATAAGTAAATCATAACCATTATATAAAAACGGGAATGGATCGGATCTGTTAACCCGATCCGTTCCCAAACTTTTGGATCATATACACTTGAGAAAAATGGCGAAAGATGGTGAGAAGAGAACACGTGCAGCTTCCATAACACTCCTTCCCGCTTTTCTCTTTTTATCTTTGCTTCCATGCATGGATTTCTCCCCCCACCAAATTTAGTACTACTTATTTAGTACTAGTAGAGCTATAAACTATCTTAATTTTTAGAGAGAAAAAAAATATATATATGAAGAGTAGAAATTCTTGCTCAGCAACTAAAACCACACAATAAAGTAAAAACTAAAACTACCCTTTTTTTTTTGCTCTTTCAATTTTTGATTTGTTTCCTCAATTTTCAACTACCCAATAGCTAATTAGTGAGAGAAAGTTCATAATCTAGAGAGAGAAATTATTTTTAAAAATGGTGAAAAAATATGTGTAAATTTTTCTACTCAAAACAAAAAAAAAAGCTCCTCTTTTTTTGCATCAGTAGTTCAGATCTTAAACTTGCTCAAAAACAGCAACTTCCCTCTCCCACTTTCACCTCCTTCTCCTAACTCCAACTAAATAAAAAACCCATCTTTTTTAAGCTCAAATTTCATCAAAGATTCTAACTTTCCTCTGTTTTTTCACAAAAAAACTTCTAAATTACACTTTTTTGATCATTTTTTTGTTAGTTTTTGTAATGGAAGAGCAAAAAAATAAGCATATTTGCAAGTTTTGTAAGAAGAGTTTTCCTTGTGGAAGATCATTAGGAGGTCATATAAGGTCTCATTTACCAAAACCAGGGTATGAACTTAGAGAGAATCCAAAGAAAACATGGAGATCAGTAGCAGCAGCTGATCATGAGGATCACACTATGAATTCTTCCTTTTCTTCATCTTCGAACGAGACCGGAAACCAAAAATCAAGCAAGATTAGTAGTCAGAATCAGGGGAAAAGATCAAGTTTTGGAAGAAATAATTCTCAGTCTTCTGTTTCTGAGGTGGTTGAAGCAGAGCAAGAAGAACAAGAAGAGGTTGTTGTTGCAATGTGTTTGATCATGTTGTCTAGAGATGTAGGATCTTGGGGTGATGTTTCTTCCTCTTTCGCCGCGGCTGCGACTGCTGCTGCTACTGCTACTGCTGCTGCTGCTGTTGATCAGGGGAGTAACAGCAAGAATAGAAGGAGAAGAAGAGAGAAAGTTCAGGGGAATGTCTCTGTTTCTGCTGACAAAAAATCTGAATCTGCAGTTTCTGGGTATCAGCAAAAAGGGCTGAAATTAAAGGAAATTGAAGTTAATATTACTGGGTTTGGATCAAATGATCAAAACAGCAAGTTTTCTGAGAGTAAGAAGAAGAGAGAAAAGATTGATCATGTTGGTAAAAGCATAAAGATGGAATCTTTAGCTTCTGGGTTTGTTAAAGATAGTGTAAAAATGAAGGAATTTGATGTTTTGGAAAATGGGTTTATGTCAAATGATCAAAACAAGCAATCTTCTGAGAGTAAGAGAAAGATTAATGCTCAATCTGCAGCTTCTGGGTTTGTCAAAAAATCGTCGAAAATCGTGGAATTTGAGGTTTCTGAACATGGGATTTCTTCATATGATCAAAAAAGCAGTGATCATGAAATATTTGATTCAGAATTTTACAGCAGTACGAGTAAAAGGAGCAAATTTGAGTGTACTACTTGTAACAAAGTATTCCACTCTTATCAAGCTTTAGGGGGTCATAGAGCTAGTCACAAGAAGCATGGTGTAGGAGGTAAATGTTCTCCTCCCTTTCCAAAGCTCGAGCCTGAGACCGACATCGGTGGCAACGACATCGTTTTATCTCCTGATCCTAGGCAGCAACCCCAATCCCAACCCCAACAACAGCACGAGCTAGTTCCCGAGGTTGGGGCTATTATTGGATCATCGCCGTCTAAGAAAGTTGTGCATAAACATGAGTGTCCGATATGTTATCGAGTTTTTCCATCAGGACAAGCTCTAGGAGGGCACAAAAGGTCACATTTACTAGTAACATCTAATGGTGATATTAATAGCAAAATTACTGAGGCGAAAATCAATAATCACATTCATCAAACTAGTAGAATTGATGATGTGGTTGAAAGATTATCAAGCATGGAAAGTACTAGAGATTTGCTTGATCTTAATTTCCCTCCTGCACCAGCACACGACGAAACAACTATGACTACGACAACGACCACGACTACTACCGTTACTACTACTACTAGCAGTAGTACTTCACTAGTTGGGTTCATCAAGCCATATTGGTGTGTTGAAAGCTCTCAAAAGCACGAGTCTTTACTGGGATTAATCTCAAATTGATTTATTATTATGATTCATATAGTTTATAGTATAATGTTTAAGGATTTCAATTATTCAAGAGTGTACAGATTTATGCCATACTTTCGCCATCGATTCATTCATTATTCGAGTTTGTATTAAAGAAATTCAAAATTGGCCAAGTGTTGCACTCTTTTTTTTTTTTTTTTTCGTTTCTTTTCTTACAATCAATATAGACCTTGTGTACTTTGTTGATCAAGTGAAAAGAGACAAAAGGTGAATTGCATTAATGATAATATCATCTAACTTGTGAATGTCATACTACATAACAATACTCCAATTGCTATATACTAACTTTTAAAATCTTATGTCAAAGTTGATTTGTACTATTATCAAGAGCAGTCTACACTATAGTATCATGTGATATACTGATAAGAGACAGTAATCTCGCCTAAAAACTTAGGGCATGTTCTAATTTACTGAAGTAAACTGCTTATGATAGAAGAAAATTAGGAACTGAACTGAAATTAAGTTGAAGAGAACAGGTTACAACAGGTATGTATATCCGTACAGACTTGGAGATTCAACAAGCTATAAAAGGTAACGAGTACATAATCGATTCATGGTGTGGTAATAATAATACTTCCTTGCTATGGAAGATAAATAAGTGTGGTGTTGAAAGTTGTAGTGTATTAAAAAGAAAGAACTAACTAACAAAAAAAAAAAAAAAGTAGTAGCAATAGTAATAGTAATAGTAGTAGAAGAAGTAGAAAAAGAGAAGTAAAGCAAATAAATTGAAATAGTTAAGTAGTGTACACAAAGATAGCATGTGAGCATAGGGGTGGTTGTGTAGTCATCACCTACCTTATACATGACAACCCATCTCACTTCTCTCCTTTGCTCTCTTATTATACTTTTAGCTAGCATGCAACTTGTGCTAGGTGTTTTCTTAGTAATCACCAAGCTCATTGGAAACATTATTTCTACTTTTTATTATTATTAGGACCACCATTTTTTTTTTTTTTAATTATGAGCTCTAATTACTTACTAATGAGGTTGACAAGCTAACACCTAATAAATCAAACTTAAGTAAGTAACTCATCATTATTAATTGATTACTCCCCTCATCTAAGTTACATTACTAATTACTATTTGTACTAGGTTGGGTGAGAATGAAGCTTAGGGTTTAATCTTTAAGGATTAGTTTCGAGTTGGGCCGAGATTAACTACTCTTTGCTTCAAATTTAGTACTAGTAATTACTTGTTACAATTACCATTTCATATTAGTGTATAGTTTAATTATGTCAATGTTTCAAGGATTAGCAAATGGTAGATTTTTTAACCAAAGTTTTATGGCATTTGTAGGCAAAGTGGTTGCTTCACTTGCTCTACTTGTTTAGTTGCTTGTGGACGGTGGTAGTTACTTTCAGTATTTATTTATGGCGTTATTTATGCTAGTTTCTTTTGTATTTTTTATGTAAAAAAATAAAATAAAAAACACCCTTTAATGGCTTGATAAAGGGGAGTAAGGACTAAGCTTCAAAGTATAGACATTATGATTCGAAAACTTAGCTACTTTATGTGAACATAAGAAAATATGTGCTCATTTAGTTGGCAAAGTCATTGGAAAAGTGTATCTCATTAGACCTTGTTCGGCAAAAGTAGTTGTTATTAGGTGTTATAGTAGCTGTTAGCTGTTGTACATAACAAAAAACTGATCGATAAGACTAGTTGCTACTAAACACTATTTCACATGTTCAAATGCGGTCTAACTGAAAAAATTGTTGTCAAACAAGTTGTTAGATTCGAAACTATCTATGATTCAAGTTAGTAGAAAAATAGGGAAGAAGTTACATAAAGATGCCGGAACAATTAGGCAAATATAGATAATTAGTCGAATGGTTAGGCATAATTATAGGTTAAGTTGAGAAGTTTAGATCTTAGTGGTCAAAAAGGGATTGAAGTTGGAGATCCAACAACTTTGGTTCTTGTCCAAAAAAATGCCGAAAATGTAGAAAAGATTGGTCGTTGATGGGTTTGATAAATGCACTTGAGAAGTCAGTACTTTGTTAAATGGTTAATAGAGAACATGAAGTTTCTGTGAAAAAACCAATACACCTACAATTTGGTATGTGACATCAAATTCGGCTCCATTCTTCTTAGATTACATTCCTAGAATAATATCTTTTCTTTTGAATTTTAAATTATCAAGATAGTAAAAGAGTTTGCTAAGAAGTCACCGCCAATCAACCTATATTCTTAATTGTTTTATGAGTAAGTCTCGTACATAACGAGTATATAGTACACGATAAAGCTATATCAATCTATCCTAAGTCACATAAAAATTTCCCTTTTGAAAATTGAATATTAATTCACGTATCACATATAAAACACTTTGATTAGTAACACGCATTAACCAATTAAAAATTATTCAAATAATGAAAATACTCTGAAATTACGAGAAACTCTATTATGCACTCGGGTGTACATTGAGGTGGATGCGCTCTGTGCACACTGCACATGTAAAGTGTAGATCATAGCTGGTTAAAAGACTTAAAACAACCGTATCACATTGAGCGACATGTGGATAGTGATTTGCCAATTAGTATTCCTTTTTGTGGAGTAATTAAAGTTAGCAGTTAATCTTTAAAAGAAGTGTTAATTGCAAAGTACTTATCATCTTTGTCTTCATTGATTAAGTTAATAGTGCTAATAATTTGCTCGATGTCTCAAAGTTCCTGCTCACAATAAACAATACACAGTTTGGTTGGTTGGTTAACAGCAAATTGAAGAGCTTTTAGCGGATTAGAGCACTTATTGAGGTTAACCTCAGCAAGTCTGTAATCCGCTAATTGTTAAGTTTGTAATCTGTTCCAAACTCTAACTCGAAAATGCTGGTTAGTAGCGTTTACAAATAGCTAGTCAAGCCGACAAATACAAGCACTTTAATGCTAATTGCCACACACGGCCAATGAAAGTACACAGTATACTTGAAAGATGCTGTCATAGATGCAAAGAAGGCCAATATAACTTATATAAACACTTAAAAAAACAAGCAATTCGTAAACTCAGTATATCAAACTTCCTATGGTTGCAAGTTCAATGTAGCAATTTGCAAGGGATCTCTTTCTCTATATACACACCTGCACAATATAAAGCTTCCAGCTTCGGGAGACCAGATAACAAAATTACCCGAAAAAAATTATCATATACAGAGGCCATTTCACCATTTTGACTGAAGTTAAATGAGCAGCAAGATGACTGAACACGACTGGATAGATTCAGCTGGAGAAACACAATCTGAGCGGTTATCTCTGCCTCAGATGTTCACAGCTTAAATTTGTTTGACAACCTTGAACAGAAAATATTGCATAGTCAGGAAAAGATGAGACACTAGAGGCATGACTAAACGCTCAAGAACCAAAAGCCTAATCGCACATTTAAAGTGTATATTCATTTTAATCTATAGTGAGTATAGATTCAAGCCTATTAGTTGACAACATGGGGCGAGATGTCAATAATGCATATACTAGTCTAACTAAATTTTACCCATTAAAGGAATTTCAGGGCTTTTTCCTCGTTAGCTAACTAACTAAATAGGCAGTATCACACCAAAAGCACAGAATCCCTCTACCTTCCATGGAATAACTTTACGTATAAAATTTTGAATTTTGCAGCTAGCACACTAACTCGTGCTTCTAGAAGTTAGGATCATCATAAAGCAACTCTTAGTAACAGAAGTCAACTGCAAGACAGTCGATTAAAATAAAATAATATTATTGTTATCGTGCTACAGATAAGAGATAATTCAAGCCATTCTTAAGATCAGAAAGAAAAGTGCAGCTAGTAATTCAACTTATGCGTAAACAATAAAGCTTACCAAGATTTCATCAAAATTGGTGTAGGATACACAGAATCACAAATCAACACCCTGATCTAGACCCTTTGAATTTATCATCACATTCGAATCTATTTGTTTGTCAAACTTCTTTCTCCGTCGTTGTTCAAATTCTTGGTAACCTTCCATCTAATTAATGTGCACCATCAATAAATACAAGGGAAAATAAAAAATTAAGAAAAATTTGGAAAAATTGACATAGCTTGGATGTAGAATCCACTAGACTATGTTACAGAAAAGACAAATTAACAGTTTGAACTTTGCAGAATAGTGAGTAAGTGACATGCCTGTTGGAACTGATCCATGGAAATGGGATTATTATGCAAGGATATACTTTGCAGGATTTTGCAGTCTCTGAGTATAGTTGCAGGCATCTAAGGAAAACAGATGAAAAGCTTCACGATTAAAATCTGATAACGGTTTCCAAGAGGACAAATCACTAACCCACATATATAATTCTGACTGAAATTATCAAGAAAATGATTCTCGTATACACAAACTTAATGGATAACTATAAGAGCTAAAAGTAGAAACATTAATCATCAAAGAAACATCAATAACACGATTGACGTGTGAATAATTTGTCATAAATTCTTATAATACTCTTAGTAAATATATAAACTGTTTATAATTAGCAATAAAGGCAGCGTATGTCAAAACTAAGATTAGTATTGTATTTAACCACAACCTAAAAGAGTCCACAGCTCCACACTGGTTAATGCATACCCAGAAGAAAACAATTGTCCAACTGCTGATCACTTAGTACCTAAGCTAACTTTAACAAATTAGCCACCGTCAAAACGGTTAACTTTGGGGTAGTCATTTCAAATAGGATGACAAGGTAGTCAATAGGCATAGCAAGTGACCCTTCTCACACTCTTAACTAGGAGCAATTTCCCAGAAGCCAAATTATTGTAGCTCAGACGGCATGAAATGTGTTGATTTGCTCACAATAGGAGGGAGCAAAAAGTATGGGTATCTAGCACCATAGCCAAGATCAATCTGGACTTGGTTGGTTTCAAACAGGTCAGAAGTTAGCAATGCAAATTACCCACTCAAAATCTTAGTTCAGTTCCAACACAGGTTCAGAAATGAAACACTAGTTTCTCAAGGCTTTGATAGATCGCTAATGCACAAATACAACAAACAAATTTACATCATAAAGAACAAAGTTATCTAATAACATAAGAGTAACAGAAGTACAAAACTCAAAATGACAGTGTTCAGCCAAAGAGCAATAAGGAATACTAGCCTAATAAGCAACAGAAACATTTACCTCTTTCACATTGTTGTTGTTCAGAGAAAGTGATTTCAGGTGAACGAGATTACATATTGAAGGAGGAAGATCGTCAATGGAATTATCTACAAGTAAAAGCACGAATCTTTAACTTACAATTGTATACACTATAGGCTAAAATAAAAAAGAGGCCAAAGGAAGAAGAAAAGAACAAGGCTTTGACAGCAGTAAGAGTCAATGGCATTAATCATCATATGTTGTCCATCAATGTTGAAATAACATGTAGGAAACACAATAAACAAACTCATCAAATAATCCATACTTATAGCACCACAGAAAGAATAAAAGTCAGATAACCATAAGACATAATATTGAACTACAATCACTATGTATATAGCTAAAATAGGACAATCAATTCAACTACAAATTCCCAAAAAAGATCATTGTTATTTACAGCGTAGACTACCCTCTTTACTATATCTGTCTCAAACTAAAAGTTGTAAGCGACCTCCAAGAAGAGACTTCAAGAACTGCAGTGCATCCATGAAGAGCAAGAATAGCTTACCAAAAAAAATTAAATGCTTTATACTCATCTTGTTCTAGTAAACATGAAAAGAATACTCTGAAACAAGAAACCAATAAACTCGGCTACATTCTAGCAGATTATGAATACAAAGAATTATACGAAATATAATACGAGTAGCACATCTAACAATACTGTGTATGAGGATAAGACCAGTAAAGTATAACAATAAACATCAAATTTAGAACTTAACACTTCACTGCATCATAAGATTCCATAGACATTGAAGGTCTGTACTTTGACACATTATCATAAATTGTGCATTTAAAGTAAAAAAAAAAAACGAGATAATGGATACCATTTGCTTGAAGCTCCTCGAGTGAAAAGCAACTCCCAATTGATTCAGGAAGATATTTTAACTGGTTGTTTGATGCATTTAAGAGCTTCAACTGCATCACAAAATCACAAGTCATACAAAAGATAAGTAGTAAAATAAAACGGTAAAAAGATCAAACAATTTGCTGAGTACCTTTTATTTTATTTTTGGGTAGCAAACCAAACAGTGTAAATTTCTCTATTTTTGCTTGACTTTTAATATTTTGCAAGTTGGATTATTACAAGACTTGAACTTAGGTCAAATACTTCATTCATCAGACTAAGTTTATTAATTTTCGCTTTTTACTTTTGCTTGTATCGAGGAGTGCATTTAATAAGGACAAGTTAACAAGTACCATGTATGTTACTACACCAAGAATTAAGTATGTTGATTGGATAACTAAAATTTAAAAATATACATAGGACAGTGTTTTGGCACAGTTCAGAATATATAGGTGAGGAGATGGTGGGACAGAAAGAGTATGAAAAACCACAGTAGATTAGTAACTTACATTCCTAAGACTCCCTAAAGTCTCTGGTAAGTATGTCAACACATTCCGAGATACTGACAACTGCTCAAGCCGTACCAGTTGACCCACTAACAAGACAGATTTTGTCAGAGACAATCACCATGATTTCACAAGAAATGAGAAGATAACACTTAGAATGTTAGAGAGAGGTAGATTACATTCATCAGGCAAGCCAGAAAGTCGATTCCCGTCAAGTGTCATTACTTTTAGAGACTGAAGTTTCCCCAGGTTCATTGGAAGACATTCAATAAGATTTTCTGCCAAAATCTGAGAAGAGAGTCATATGTTAATTGAAATAAATGTATACTATTTTTATAAAATCAGCATTACAATATATACAAAGCACTGCCCCTCAGTCAGAATCACACATTCACATAGGTAATAGAAGAATAAGGTTGTGATGTGATATTTTGAGCAGCCCTCGAAAAGCAAGTATAAAGCATAACTCAGGTTTACAAAGAAAAATACTCTTCTCTTACCAGGCGCTGCATGTTGATCAATTTGTTGATTTCTACTGGAACATCAACTGTAAAAAGCATACAAGAAAGGAGAAGGTTCAACTGTTAGAAACAGAGTTCAAAAGCACAAGGCATGAAAATGAGGTAACATAGAAGACCTTACCAAGTTAAAGCAGTTCAAAAACAAATAATAACATCCATGCGATAACAAACATGATGCAATCGTCTGGACACTCCTAAAAAACAATTTAGACAAAACCACTTCAACTAGACATCAGCCTTATGACTTATCTAACAGTCAATTTTTATGCTATCTGGCAAGTAAATGTCTCATACTCCCTTCAGCACAAGTAACAAGACACATCTCCCCTTTTGGGATGTCCCAAATGACTTCCCCATATCCTTTATTGTAAGCTCTTCCTATCAACTTTTTACTCTACAGTTGGGTTCCATGCTCACCAACCCACTAATTTCTCACTAACTTTTCTCACTCATTGAATAGCATGCAGATAAGCAATGTGACAACTCTGACAAGTAAACGACATATTAAAACCTTGGAAGAGAATATTATCACACAAACTCTAGAGTGTTATATTGTTTCCATCAAAATGTACAACTCAATAATCTTAAATTCTTTTGTGAACTTAAAAACACTCTCTAATGCAACTACTATTATTGACAACATACAAAAATTCCCAATTATATAGTGTACCTATTTTGTTGTGTGTTAAGTCCACTGTGCGTACAGCTCTGTCAAGGGTAAGAACTTCATCAGGAAATGCCTGTTCATGGAAATAATGCTCATTAGATATTGAATATAAGCAAAGCCTATATAGATAAGTAAAGAGCTGCACTCTGAGAATCTAATAAGAATTCAAAACCATATTTCAAAGTAACATAAATGCAGAAAATGCAAAAGAATACAAGTGTAAGTATATTTCAAAATAAAACAACACTTGAGCCCATGATCATGCCCACACACATAATAAATTGCCTATATTCAACTGATAACAAGGCAAAGAGAAGTGATTAAATATAAAATATAAAGTGTAGGGAGAAATGCATGGCCGAGAAGGGTCAAATATTCCCAATAGCCAATAGAGTACAAGAGAATAAAGCCTCTTGCAAAACCCTACCCTATAAACCCTAAAGCATTCAAATTGGCCTTATATATCAGCAACAATAATAAATTTCCTAAGTCATAATTATACATGTCAGTAATACAAGCAGGAAAACATTTATATAAATCAAAACAAATTGATTTACTTCGGGTCAAGCACAAATATTAAAAAGGCACATAATACCCCAAACAGAAAGTACTAAACCTAAGACTTCAGCACTTAACACGTTCAGCTGCGGCCAGATATAGGCATAAGTCTTACAACAAATTCTCAGCACATAATACTCTATGTGTAGTTACATATTCTGATAACCTACAAAAGAACATGATTCAGTTTTCTGTTGCTGGACCCAGGGAGAAAAGACACACAACTTATTTATCCAAACGCAAGTAACCTTCTCCAGCTTATTCAACGTTTAACACTCCATTTGACACTAAAATACAATGATTGGACTTAAATAATACTTGGACAACATACTATATACAACCTTTCAGAACCTCTAATATACATGCCGAAAAATATTCTCTTTTTTGGTCGACTATTCTTCATCTGCTTAGTAATCAGTAGTATTTGCAATTACAAATCAAGTTGAACAAAATGAACCTTGCTGCAAAATTGTTACACTATTCACCAAACTTTCACTGCAATTATTTAGAAAGAAATAGAAGTACCAAATTTGAAAGGCGTAATATAGCTAATTGATGTGAACAATTGACAAAATAAGTACTCAATAAGGAGACATCCAAATGTTTCCAACTTGCTCCACATTCTGAGTGCTTATGCTACCTCCCATTCTCAACATACAACCTTAGCCAAGAATCAATAGTCACATTACCCACATAAACTATTTTAAGAGGTTTGAAAAAAGTAGTTAATTTCCTAAAATAGTAATAATTACATTTAATATCACAATGAACGCTAACTTCAATTAAAAGATGGGAGAGAATCAAAATAACACAACTACTCTCCTTATAAAGGGTATATATATAATATCATGCCATACTCTTAACTACATGTCTACGTGACATCATTTTTTGAATGATTTGAACAGAATTGTGTACTAGAGTTTATGTAGTAATTCTACCTCCTCTAGTAAACAATAAACATAGAATCCAAGTTTTGTATGAAACTATGATAGTTCCACAATAGTCAAATACCATACCATCATAGGTCTCATTGACCATAATCAACACTTCCTCAGTAACAACAACTTGAAGTTGATCATAATGTATTAGTTTCAAAATTGAACCAAACCATCATTTCTTAGTCCGAGGGGAACAACCCGATTATGGGATTAAGGCGTTCAAGCAGAAGAAGAAAAAGGGGAACAACCCACTCAAGTTAAGAGAGTCTAATCACCTAATATATGCAACATTTCTACATTCCGCACCACAAATTCAACACAAAAAATAAAAAAAGTCCTCAGAATTCATAAATTTAAGCTTCTTAATTATGTCTCTAACTGATTTTATTAACTGAAACAAACAAACAAACAGAAACAACATGAATCATACCTCCCAACAAGAGAACAATCAAAATATCATAAATACAAATAAACCAACATAAAACAATAACAATAATCATAATCCATTTAATCGTAACATAAACATAATCAAAGCAAATATTCCCAGAAAAGCATGCATCCCATATCAAAAAATTGAAAATTTTCAATTAATTTCTTCAATCTATATAAAAATTAGACCTTCAATTTGGAGTCTCGAAGAGCAACAATGCCAGTGGAACGCCATCGAGCAACTCTATTAGCTTTAGAATCCGCTGTTTTACTGGAAACACACCCCATTTTCTCTCTCTTCTTTTCCTCTTTTCTATCGCATTAATCAATCAAATGAGTAAACTTGCAGCATAAATTTAAAATACCCAGATGATAAAATCAATAGAAAAATTCAGATGATGATTAATTTGCAGCAAATTTGAATGAATTGAACGTTGAATTTCTGAAAAATGGTGGGGTTTTTTGGAGATGAAGAACAAAGGTTTTTTATTTTATTTTTTTGGGATGATTTAATAATGCGAAATACCGCGTCTTTTGGGAGTGTATAGTCTCTCTCCTAAAGTTGGATTGTACTGTACAACATCACTTGTTGATTGATACGTTAGTTGACTGACTATTCCTATGTAATTCGACGATTTGTCACTTTGTATATTTGAAGTTTAATTAATGTCATGCTTTGATTTCTTGTACGAGTTAAAGAGTTAATTCTCCATAGAGAAAAGAAAAATCGTACGTGCAAGTTGCGAGTTCGTGCATGTATCGAGCAATGGCAAGTCGACAAGTCGTATATGGTTATTGTTTAATGATTATACATCGGTTTTTGAAATGAAACTCATGCGATATTGATGTAAAGAGATTTGATTTTGAATTTTAGATAAAACTCCTACAACTCTAACAAATCAATAGACATATATTCATTATACACATTAGATGAGCATTTAAAGCACGTGTTAATCTTGATGATTGACATTTGTCGATCTTATGACAATATTGTAAATAAGTCCATTTTTTATTATACTAAAGATTTGTTATGGCATCTTTTGTCACATGGGCCCTCCGCTTTCAATCATCAACGAGTTCATTTACATGAATGTTTTTAACATAGTTCTAATGAACCTTTCACTACTAGTAAGGTAGTAAAGGTATGTTCACTTTAGCTTAATTTCAATTCTGCTTAGTTCAGATCAGTTCCTAATTTCCTTCTCTCATAAAATATTCAGTTTAGTTTTGTTCTATTCAGTTCAATAAATGTGAACACACCTTAATATCAAAAGAGAGGCTGGAATCGACCTTAGAAGACCTTTCACACTATCAAGTAACGGGTCTACCTATGAACAGTAAAATAAATAAATAAATAAATAAATAAAACATACTTATTTGCAATATGATTTCGCCACTAGATTGACAAAATTTATCAATCACAAAGATTAATTGGATTCGCCACTAGATTGACAAATTTTATCAATCATAATGATTAATTGAGTTCGCCTGTAAAGGATCCTCTAAATAAATGCATTGATAACTTCGGAAATATTTGGTTGACTTTTAAGGTTGACTTATCCTAAGAAGTTCTTAACATTTATGAGTTTTATTTTGTTCACAATGTGCACTTCTTTGAAGAATGAATGACTTTTATTTTGTTCATAACATTTGAATGTCTATTGTGAACTTGTTATTTCTCAAATTTTGATAACTTGATGATCACATTATATCAATTCAAAAGGTGAAAAAAAGGACACTTGACTTACAATATAGCCCAAATAAGAAAAATATAATCATTCAAATGCTTGACATGCATAGAGAATAGTACATGATCTCTATGGTTTATGCAAAAAAGTTTGTAAATTAGATTTCAATGATAATCCAAAAGCCAAAATGACAAATAATAATAACAACTTGATAACAAATTAAATGAATAACAATGTCTGATCTTCCTTCACTTAATTGGAGGAGCTAGCCAAGCTAGGCTAGCTTAGCCAGCCCTCCAATGCTGCAACCAAAATTAGCAAAGGCGCTATGCCAAAGCAGGCATATCCTTAAGCCATGGATCCAAAGGCTTACCAATCGAGTAGACGATGAATCCAATCTCCCTCAACTTATCAACATCAACAACATTCCTACCATCAAACACAAATGCAGGCTTCCTCATACCATCAAAAATCTTCTTGTAGTCCAAACTCTTAAACTCTTCCCACTCAGTTAAAATACAAACAGCATGAGCATCTTTAGTAGCCTCATAAGCATCCCAACACACGGATACTTCCTTTGTCGCGGTAGGGCTCATAGGCTGAAGATGAGCCGGATGATCCCAATCAAACTTCCTCATAGCCAAGTCCCTCATAACTTGCTCCTCAGTCACTTGAGGATCGAAAATGCTCAACAACGCCTTGTCACCAACTAACCCTTTGCACATGTCGATAGCAGGGGTTTCCCTTGTATCCCCTGTATCCTTCTTGAAGGCAAACCCAAGTACTGCAACCTTTTTACCAGATACAGTGTTAAACATAGATGAAACAACACGGTTCACAAACCGGCTCTTTTGGTAATCATTAATCTTAATCACTTGCTTCCAATAATTCGCGACCTCATGTAAGCCATTACATTCACAAATGTACACTAAGTTAAGTATATCCTTTTGGAAACATGACCCTCCAAAACCAACACTAGCATTCAAAAATTTTGGTCCAATTCTTGTGTCCTTACCAACAGCATGGGCGACTTGTGACACATTAGCACCCGTGGCCTCACATAGGGCGGACATAGCATTTACAGATGAAATTCTTTGGGCTAAAAATGCATTAGCCGCGAGCTTAGACAGCTCGGCTGACCACAGATTAGTGGTTAGGATCCGGTCCTCAGGCACCCATTGCGAGTACACGTTTTTGAGTTCTTGTACAGCTTTTTGGCCTCCAGGGGTTTCTCTGCCTCCTATGAGAACTCTGTCTGGGTTAAACAGGTCTTGGATTGCAGTTCCTTCAGCTAAAAATTCTGGGTTTGATAGAATCTGGAATTTTATTCCTGTTTTTCATAATAAAACCATTGTCAATACTAAACATGTGGTTCCGTTTACATGTGTCCATGATCTAATTTGCGTAAATTAACATAAGGAGTATCAAGATAGCAAAACAAAGTTTAAATTATTATAGTACAAAATTTAACTTCTCTTTATTTTCGAACTACATTATTCGTATCAAAATATATATATACTACGTGTATAATTTATACTTCCTCTGTTTTTTTGTACTTGTAAGAGTTGCAACACACCTTTTATCACGCTTATCGATGAGGTGATTAAACTAGGTAAACGAATTAATTAAGCTATGAAACTTAAACCGTAACAACTAATCCCTTTATTCTTATAGGTGTTAAAGTTTTGTAAATTAATTTATCCGTTTACATAGTCTAATATCTTCCTTAACATGCGTGCCAAAGGAGTGTGTTACAACTAAATAAAAACGGAGGAAGTATTAATTCAACCACTTATCTTAAAACACATGTAATTCAATCTCGAATATTATGTATCATCATTCATCTCCTAAATTTTACCAACTAACTAAAAGACATCTACGAGCTTTATTCTTCCGTGATGTATAATTTATTTAATACGATAAACATATCAACCTCAAATGTCGTATTTTATTAAATGTTGTTCATGCCATGGGACCAAAGGTATGGTTAGGTTTGCAGAAAGATATAGGACAATAATGCTACTGTAGTAGAGTGGTAGCCCAATATACCACAAAAACTACCTAATTCAATTGTTGAAATCAGCTTATTTAATTCTTTTTACTAAACTAGAATGTAACCATATAAACCGACTATTGTTAATTTGTCCGGAATAGACCTAACTTATACTAATCAAAGCTATTTATATCGATTTACTAGTGTTTTTGTCACATATAATAAATACTATTCCGTATGTAATACCAATTAAAATTGAATTTTAATGATTGAAACTAAGTAAAACTAACACGGCTTGACAATTCTAAATTTTTTTTGAATCGGCATAGACAATTATACGAATACAACATTTTAACTAATGTACAAGAAAAAAAAAAACATACCTTTACTATTATGAGTTAGGATCTTTTCAATAGCTTCAGCAGTCTTCACTGGAACAGTAGATTTCTCCACCACAATCTTATCAGACACCGTGACATCAGCAATCATCCTAGCCGCGCTCTCCCAATAGGTCAAGTCGGCAGCCTTACCAGCCCCGAGCCCTCGGGTTTTGGTAGGAGTGTTAACAGAAACAAACACAATATCAGCCTCCCTTACATGCTTCTCAACATCAGTGCTAAAAAACAGATTCTTTCCCCTGCATTGCTTTACCACTTCATCAAGGCCAGGCTCATAGATAGGCAATTGATCACTATTCCAAGCATTAATCCTCGAAACCGCGATATCCACCACAACCACCTTAACTGAAGGGCATTTCAGGGCTATCACTGCCATTGTTGGCCCCCCTACATACCCTGCTCCAATGCAGCATATATTCACCATTTTCCTTGATCCTGTATCAACACATGAAAAAACGCGTTAGTAATCAAATATAACAACACCCTCTTTCATTTAGAAAAAATAGTCACGCTAACAGTTTAATTTGAACTAGTAACGTGACAACATAATACGGACTAACAGGGTATATCATAGTATGATGAATGAAAACATAAAACGCGAGGAAATTTGATCAAAGTATGTACCTAAGATTTTTTGAGAGAAAAAGAGAGAAAGAGAGAAGAATTGTTGGTGTAAAGAAAAGAGCAAGAAAAGCAGCTTAAATACTAAAAACACACATTGAATATTTTTACCATCCAAGAAACAAGATCTACCCAATAATAAAAATAAGAAGTGTAAGATATTAAAAAGAAAAAAGCTGGCAAAAATTGGTAGGTTCAGAGTAGAGCACGTTGAAAACCTTTCAGTAACAGACAAGTGAGCAACTTTTATTGGTAAAGGGCCAAAACAAATTAACAGAATGTTCTATGTATCACAGTTTACATCATATTCCCTTTTTTTGAATTTCTTATTCCTTTTGACTAATTATTAAATTGGTGGATTTTGATTGCTTTTACACCAAACTGGGAAATCTTAGTATGCACATGAGGAGGTGCAATATGTGTAATATATACACTTTGTTTCAATTAAATGCATTGTATTCAATCGAGTGGTTTTTACATATTCGAACTTAACTAATTAAGCTGAAGTTGAATAACTCTTGTCAATCTTTATTAAAACGTATCTGGACTTATTTTTATTGAAATTATCTTATTTGAATTTATCCAAACTCATTTTTTGAGGAAAAAACCATTTGGTAGTCATGACTCATGAGGGTAATATTTGTGTCAAGGGGTATTTTCATAGACTAGTATGAGTAGTAAAAATTGCAAGTTTCCACATTAAAGTGATACTTATTTTAATTCGGATTATCATATGTGGAGTATAATTTTTAACCATTGTAATTTGTAATAGAATATCTTGTGAATCGGTTTTGATTATGTAAATCTTGTTTATTAGGCTTTAGTAACACGACTTACATAATCAAAATTGATTAACAAGATATTTAATATAATTTATACAAGATTTACATAATCAAAACTGATTTACTCCATACAAGATACTCTATCACATATTCATATTGATCTTATGTATCATTGTCTATGTATCAACCAATAAATCATCCAAAAATGAGGATTTTGTAACCATAAACAAAGACATTGTGTATTTAAATTTTTTATACATAAAGTCGTAAATATTAATACTAAAAGAGTAATTAAGAAGCCCATAGAAAATATATGGAGTACTAACAAAGAATTTCCATATAAATTCCATGGGTACAAGTCTACAAGACAACAACTCTACAACATACTAAAAATGCAAAACAAATAATTTAAGAAGAAAAAAAAATGATATGTGCAATGTGTATCAAAAAAAAAAAAAAAAAAAAAAAAAAATTATATAAAAAAAAAATGATAAACAACTACATAATTTTTTGTTTCTGAAAAAGCATTTGCAATTTGATGGAAGTAAGCAATCAGCTACAACTATAAAATAAGTGAGATTGAGGCATAGCTCAAGTGGTTAGATCTTCCTTCCCGATTCCAGAAATCGATTCTCACCCCGTCCTTGTGACTCTTTAAGCACCAAAAAAAAAGTGATTATAGAAGAAGTTAGAAATATGGTGTCCAAGAATGGAAAACTGTTTGTTTGAACTCCACAACTGTTTTCTATAGTGGGTTTATTAATTTTGGCAAACATTTAATTCAGAATCTCTCAAGTCCATACTCCATAGCATAACTTGTTAGAGAAATTCTTGGACTCTAACTGTTAGACTCTAACAACACACGTTGTTATTTCACATGATACCAACAACAAATTATATCGATACCAACAAAACAATTTTATGTTCGTTGGTATCATTGATTAAGGTGGTTGGTATCATGGTGATACTATTTAAAATATAATGAAATACCAACATGTGTTATGATATTATTTTTTTCAAATACGGTAAAAGTAAATGGACGATTATACTCTAACAGTTAGAGTCCTAGAACTCCTCTAACTTGTTAGCAATCTTGTGGGTGCATTGCTCAAAAAAATAATTTAAAAAAATTATAAATTAAAACTTAAAATTCTTTGAATTGACTAAAAATTCTAGTACAACATTTTATGTCACACATTCTTCTCCAACGGCAGTCCAATCCCTTGTTCAATATGTTCATTAATAAAGTTAGTTAAGTTACAAGATTAAAATTTTTTGAAATTACATGGCAATTTTTTAGGAATACCAACTCATGAAGGTCAAACAAAATAGTAATAAGATTTTCACCAAAAAAAAAGGGTAAAATAAATATTCCAAATAGAAGGGGGGGGGGGGGGGGGGGGATCTATGTCCTGTTGTTAGTCTAGTTACTTGTTGGTTAGTAGCTTAGTACACAGTTTGGTAAGGGCTTTAAAAATAAGGAATCTCATTTAATTGCTACTCCGTATGGTAATTATTAGTGTACACCTAGAACATATTAAATTTTTACATTGACGTATAAAGATTAAGTAATCACGTATTTCACAAATAGGTGACGGCGTTAAAGGTGTACAATCGCGTACCTAAACATGTGACCACTATATTATTTAACATATGACATTCTAAAAAAGCGTTGTTGTGCACCAAGAATTGCACTTGAACAAATCTAATGCGTGCAATAGATTGATTAGATTATATGAGTCAGTCACACCTATTCTCCTTATGAAGGATGATTTTGGTAAAAATAAGCCACCACAAAATCTCGTGAAGCACGTAATGTTATGGAATAAAAGCAAAGAAAAACAGTAATGATATTTAGTCGGTTGTACCTTATGCATAATATATGCTCACTTGTAGCTAATACTACCTGATAAGCAAATTAAACGAGTAAAAATAAAAAATAAATGATGTACCTTGAAAAGTATAACTAATTTGTGTGGTGAAAATTCTCATAACAAAATAGGACACTAATAAAAGCAATTGCATAACAAATAAGGGAAATCAAATCATAATGGCACTCAATTAGTAATTAGTGTAATACCAATAAAATAAGGCAAAAGAAAGAAAACTTGAAAGGACAGAAACAAAGTTCATAATAATGTTGGGGTTGGAAAGGTGATATAGAGTGTGATCAAAGCCATTAGATTTAATTAGTTAGTTATACAAAATTATTCAAAGAAAGTGACGGTTTTGTTAAGAAACCCACATTAATTAATAATAATCATGAATTTAATTTGACTCAATAAATTGGAAAAATAACGTGATTGGGCCTTACTGTGTGCCATAGATCTGCGCCAAATGACAAATGTTTTTTTTTTTTTTTTAAGGAAACAAATGACAAATGTTGACGTTCAAGCATAAAATTTGTTGAACAAAATTTTATTTATTTTTATTAAAAAAAAAAACAAAAAAAAAAAAAAACAATTTGTTGAAAATGAGTATTTTCATGAAATTAGTTATATACACCTAAGTGCATCGTAAAGGGAAATTTCATTGGTCAGTTTTGCTCTTATTGCTCTTAAGTCATGCACTGATTTGCTCTTTTTATATATAACATTACCCTTAGGGCTACATATAAACATTAAATTTACACTTGAAAATCGTAAAAAATTAAGAAATCATCAAAATATAAACACAATAACACTGATTTACGCGTGTTTTTGTCATGAATTCCTAATTTTATACAATTTCCAAGAGTATATTTAATGCTTATATAAAACCCTTAGGGCTACATATAACATTACTCTTATTATTATTATTATTATTTTGGTAAAATAAATGCCAAGTATCTTCTTGGGTGGAATTTATGTCAAAATGACTAATTCGGTTACTTCATCACTCAGAGGCTACTAAAAGTTTCCAATCTTTCACTATCAATCAACTCCTTTTTAAAGCAACAAGTGTAATGTTTAACGTCAATAAGAAAATCAATTTCTCAATCTCAATTTTCTTACTCAGAAAAGGCGTCAACTATAAAGTGGTACTTTTACATTAGTCAATGATCTATCTATAAAGCACTAAACATAAAGTATAATTTAGTCTTACACTTCAAAGTTTTAGGCAAAATTAGGGCGCAAACATATGAACCTTACGGAAGTTAACATACACAAAGGCAGCTTAAATGACAAATAACAGCTAATTGGTATCATGTAAGAAGTACCACTTTACTCCAAACATAGAAAGTAACAGAGATGATCTCCAGGCCGAAATAGAAGATGATAGAGATGATCTCGGGGCCGAAATTTGCATTGGGATATAAAGTTTCTACTACTAATAATCTCTTTCAAAGAATCTACAATGAGAACCATTTTTGTGTTAAAAAAAAGAGATACTGTACATACCAGATAATGCATTCAGCAATCAAGGGAAAAGAAAAACAAAAATTCCCCTCAAAACACAAGGAAAGGATTCCTGAGAAAAGAGCAAACCTTACATCGACAATCTACAACAGAAAATAAGCTAGCTATACACCAAAAATTTCATAATACAAATTACCGGTCACTGGAAAGACTATGAGGACAAACGTAATGCCATTTCTTGTAAAAGAGCTCGCTTTTGTGCAGCATTGATAACATGACTGGATTCGGCATTTTCCAATACATCTGTAAGTATCGAAGCAGCATGACCAAGGGGTTCTTCACCTGCCCTCTTCAACATGAACGCCTGCAAAATTACATTAAGCACAAACAGGTTAAAAATTTGTCTTAGCATAGCAGTAAAACTCAGTGAAGGGACTCTCATGAAAGCCAAACAATAGTCTTGCTGAAAGCAATCACATAACAATATATCATATTACGCAGCGAAAACTGGTCATGTAAGAAAATAGTAAAATAAAATAAAATAAAAAAGAAAAGAGAATGCCCTTTAAGCGGAAAACAATATTAGGAACAAGAGAGTGACAGAAGCAGTTAGCCAGTTACACAAGAGGTAAGAGAAGTAACCTAAGTAAAACAGGAAACCAGATGTAAAAGGAGAGTTCAGTTGAGAAGGTATCAATTTCTGGAAGTGGCAATATTCTACTCTGATATATCAGCTATTATGCTTCCTTTTTCTAATACCTTTCCCCATAAGCAAGAGTTGACAGGAGTTACCTTCTTGCTCATATTTTCTTTATTTCAAAATGAAAGAGAAAAAACATATCTTCTTAATATTAGACAGAAGATTATTTGGTGCATTTTCAGTGTACAGCACTACAGCTGCCCCCCCCCCCCCCCCCCCCCCCCCCCCCAAAAAAAAAAAAATCGTTAGAAACACTTTTTTTTTTTTTTTTTCCTTCTTCAGGATATTCAATGATCAGCTCAGGTCACACATAACATACCAGGCAAAGTTCTTCATCCTATCAAAGATCAGGATCTATGACCTCAATAACTCATAAGCAAAAAATCAACAAACAAACCATTATAGCATCATCAAAAAAAACAAACAAACAACTGTCATTTAACTAGGCTCAGATATTGCAAAACATCAGGTACATTTAGATCTGTTTAAATTTTCAAACCTTTCATAGCATGGGCCAATATATCTTTCCTGATAACACACCATCAGTTCAGTCTTGCAAGGATTACACTCAGTCAATTAAAAGTCTCTATTTTCCAAAAATTGAAACCCCATTGTATCAATCATTACTCTTTAATCCCAACAAGGGTCTTTGCCGAAGCTTGACAACTGGAAAGTCGGACCCTTAAGCCTAAACAACCCAAGATCTTTGATCATCATTGGATCAATTACTTCTCTTAGTCTTCTATTTAATAAAGGTCACAAATCTCACATTCTGAACAAACCAGGTCTTCAAAGACTCAAACAGCCTGAATACTTAAAAGAAAATTTAGCAAAGACTTCCAATAAAGTTTCACCACCAAGGTCACAAATTACCCAAATAAAAGAATGTTAAGAAGGACAACAAATTTACTAAGAGCATCTGCAAGAAGTATATGCTTTGCATGCAATCACAAATGCACAATAGAGTAAATCGGGGGTTGGGTCGAGGCTCTACCCAAACACGTAGAAAAGGGGTTACCTGGCCATGATGAGAGATTTGTAATGTACAAGGGTGCTGAAACCATGGCTCCCCATCTATCTGCACAGGCAATGCAGCAAATAACTGGATCTTGATGGTTTGCCCTTGTGCAAGCCTCTGCGCTCGGGACAGCCCTACCTGCACCCCAATTGTTTAAACACTTTTTTTATATTATTAAAGCTATTAATAAGACCAATCCAAAGTAACATGAAAAAATTTGGAGTCATTCATAGAATTACTATACAGGAAAATCAATAAATTGTTCAAAATTATTAGAAATCACCAGACACTGCAAGACAAACTCTAAGAAGATAATTAGACAAAATCAATATTTTTATCTATGTTGAAATAGATTAAAGAGCCAACATAAGACAAATGAAAGGAAGCTTATATTTGGACAAGAATAGGGGGGGGGGGGGGGGGGGGGGGGGGGGGGGGGGGGGGGGGGGGGTGGGGGGGGGGAATGCAATGCCTACTGTATTGCAGAGGGGAAATTCCTCAACCACTGGGCCAGAAATTCTTGCAATAAAGCATCATTTGAAAAAAAAAAAAAAAAAAAAAAAAGGGTAAGCTGATATGGAGAAAATATGCATGAATAGCACAAATCTGTTGTTTTTGGTGTTCACAGCTACTTGTTTCCTGACTGGGAAATCACTACTATCTGATTAGTTCTCTGAAATTAAAGACAGAATATCTGAATCTCCTATCATATCTATCCCTTCTGAGACTTTACATACACCAGAAGAGATTAAAGACCTAAATCCTCATGGTGTACAAAATTGAACATCTAAAGCAAGAAAAATATGACCAAGGAAGCAGGCATGCAGTGGACAATTCCCTTTTCTCAGTATATCACAGGAAAGAGCGGGGCATCAACCTGAAAGACAACAATACAATATGAAAGAAAATGCCACTTTACCTGAAGCTTTCCCAAATGCCATGTCCCTGATATGCTCACAACTTCCAAAACCTTATCATGCATTGATTGAGGATCAAATTTTCCAAAGTTTTCATCCTCATTATGCCATAAGTCCACACCTCCCATGTAACTTCCAATGTTTGCTACAAGAACGCCTTCTGCGTCCTAAAAACAGCAATGTATTAATGCATGAACATACGTAGACTTGTAGAGGCAATCAAAGCGTTACAAAGAGATCTGAAGATATAGTGGTAAAATTCACAAATGATACCAGATAATAATTTAAGTAACTTCCAGAATACGAGAAGTTTACAAATAAATTAATTAAATCAATAATAAAAGGAATATAGATCTGGTCAAGTAATATATGGACTGACATCAGCCAATTTAAAATTCCAGCTGACTTCAAGTAAAATGAAACAGAGCCACGCAGACAAATTATTTCCAGATACTACTACTGTAGAGTGTGGAACATGTACTCTCCAAAAATGATAGGGGAAGCTAAGTGGCCCCACAAAATATAAGAAGTGCAGTTTAGAAGTCTCCTACCAAAATTTTAGCACTCAAGTTGTAATGTAGTAGTAACTAAATCTCAGTAATAATGTAATGTTGTAAAGCTTTTGTTAATACTTCCGCATGGTCCCCGAAAATCCAATGATCACAGATCACCATATGCAGTCTAGCTAGAGTCATTCTAAAATATGGAAAAATGCAGACAAAATATATGTAGTTGCAAAACCAAAACCAACAGTGTCCAATCAAAGCACTAAAGATCCCCTTAGACCTTGTGAGAAGACCAGGAACATAACGGATGCCAATGAGGGAAAAGATGCCCAATTCCTATAATGATAGCATAATATCTAACCATTTCTTAAGATATGAGATGACCTGCTTGATTTACAATTCTTCCTGAGACTTTTGTAACCAATCTAAAATCCGAACAAAGAAATCTATTATTTTTAATCCACGTGGCTCATCATGGTGAAAACCGCAGAAATCACCCAATAAATTATCTTAACAATTTCATGACTTATATACAAGTGGAAGGTTAAGTGGACGATGCTTATCTTATCATGAAAGCTGACAACTCACAGAGATTCAGGTCAGCCAGTAAATTTAACAACTAAGACTGGTCCATGACTGAACAAATGCTGCAGCAAGTAAACCATCATGTCCTATCTCCTTCCATCAATTCTCAATTACTTAAAGCATGCAGAAATCTACAGCGTGGAATTAATGGTACCCTACAACCCAATAGAGCAGTTATAATTATGTAGATTGGAAAGAGTAGAGCACCCTTCCAATGAGGTAAGACACAAAGATTACATATAGGGATGCAAAGCTGAACATCAAAGGTATCCCAAAACAATGATGTGGCACTTGTACCCCAAAATGGACTTAGCCCTAATTACCCATATCACAGCTTGAAACAAAGAAGGGACCCCATCAAACTCTGTGTAACAACTAAGAGTCTGAGACTTAGAATAAGTCAATCCATTGATGAAAAAGGATCCATCACTCAAGTTACTAAAGGGATGGGGGATTCAACTATTCAAGTAGGACTTCAGCAAGTTATAAGTGATAAGCAGATTGAGTAAAAAGGGTTATTCTTAGGCCCCATGAAGTAAATAAAAGTTTCCCCAATATGATACAAGTTATATAATCTCTGTCTCATTCCAAGAGACAGCATGTGCTCTACTCATATTTATCCTCCCTCTACTGGTACATAATTATTTCATTCCTATTACTTCTATACATTAAAATTATTAAGAATATAACAGACTGTTAGGACCATTAGATCCTACTAAGAATCTGTAGATTGGAAAGCTATAAAAGCTTATAAAGGAGAAAATAATAATAGCACTCCATATCAAGTTCAATCACCATACTCACCTCCGGGACTTCAATCTCAACACCATCTACCTCTACACGAACTTGCCAAGGGAAATCTTCAAATATCCTGTCCATGATAATCTTAGCTCCTTCTTTCGCATAAAGGACTTTGTTCATAAACTGCAAAAATACAATTAACAGCTATCAGCCAAATAGATTATAGTCATTATATCTGAATGTAGGGCTCACATAACAATGGCAACAAAATAATAAACTATCATGAATTAAAAGTTACATAAAAGTCCTCCAGAATCTCGATATTTTTTCAGGGGATGGGAAAATTTAACAAACAAAAAAAAAACAAAAAAAAGATGACATCTTCAATAGATAAGCATCCTAAGTCATTTTTATGAAAAGAAACCTGGTTGCAATGAGTCGATGCCAAAGTTACATTCAAGAAGAAAATACTGAAACCATATAACATGCCCAATAATATCTTGGATATTGAAGAGTCATTCTTTGCACCTAAAGAACATTGACCTAAGTTATCTTAACTTGTTTATCCTTATGAACTTATTGCCCTTTATGTGACCCATTTTTGTTGTGTATTGAATTTGTGTAGCACTTACTTGGAACTTATTGGCCCATATCTGCGCTTTATTCCACACTTTTTTTTGAAGGTGAAATAATCCTAACCTTCCCTTTTCATTACTTATCAGACTTATTGGCCTTTATCTAAACTGAATTTAATTCTATGCTTTACATGGTACCCGAATCTTAACTTATTGGTTGCAGCCTAAACTTTGGCTGCCCAGCCATAGTTACTGCCACTGATCACATCCATTCAAAAATCAACAATTAATATCTCTGACAGCATAAATAGTTCCAACAGCGACAATTTCATAATATTGCAGAAGTACCTGCACCCAGATGTGAAAAGCATTGTTGCTTATTGCAACATGTAGGGAAAGCAAAGTATTTTTGGAGCTAGTGTGATGAAGATATTGCAACATGTAGGAAAAGCACGGTATTTTAGGAGCTAGTGTGATGAGGGGGGGAGAGAGAGAGAGAGATTAAAGAGCCATGTGATGAGGAGGGAGTAGAGAGAAACATGTGCAAATGAGTAAACATTGCATTGTATATGAAACTATCATAGAAGAAAATTACTGCAATATGAGAAAGTATAGCAAAAAGGTTGCTTACCTGGCTGTAAAACTTCTCAGGATTTTCTTCCCTCATATTATGTATATCTAAAGCAACTTTCGCATCACAACCAACCCCTGTGATGGCACAAATGCATTAATAAGCAATTATAACAATATATTGTACAGCACAACAATCACATCAACAGATAACATCATCAAAAGACAACTAGCCACAGCATATGAAGAATTACTCGTAGCAGCTTCCCCATTAAACGGAACATTTTAGGGTTCAGAATGGTGAAGAGTAAGAAAAACTGTGGCAAGGAACGATGTAAAAAAATGTATATGTATAATTTAAAATTTACAAAAGAATCTTAGGTTCGTGCAATAAAAAAGGTTATATTTTTTAAAAAATGGCACGTAGAACTAGATCAGCAGCATACCACACATGGCTAGCGAATAAAATTTCTGTAAACTCAAAATTTTCAAGCTTAGGCTCTTTTCTCTTCAACTAAAAAACAAATTATTATAGGGGAAAAAAAAAAGAAAAAAATCAACAAAGCTGCCCTATGGGTAACCCAAGTTCAATTTATAACTACCATAGGTTCAGATCAGTCAAGCTCAGCTCATGGGAATACACCCTTAGTGTAAAGTTTGAGGCCACATTAAGAGAGATAGAAGTCTTAAATTAAATTTAAAAAGAATATTAAAGAATTGTGAAGGTATTGTATCCCAGAACAAAGTAAATCCATAGAAACTTATTGCTTTTCCATAGCAGTGAAGTGCAAGAAGCTACACCATGACCACTTAACTGTACAAAGTAGGAGGAGGAAATATATATGAGACTCAGCTTTGACCGACCTAGATAATTATTCATATATTTGGGGGGCTGAAGTTGTTTCCCCTGCTGATTCAAGATTGTTATCTTCCATCGGTCAAGAATGGTTACTGCAGCATGCTCAATGTCATGCAATACGCTGCAGAGACCTCCCTGCTTCTCTATTGAGCCAAGTCCACCACCCCAAGAAAGAACTCTTGCAAGATCATTTCCTGTCCCTGCTGGAAGAATTGCAACTGGGGGAGGAGAAATAAAATTCTGTTTATCTATAGCATCCAAAACCCAACCAACAGTTCCATCTCCACCACATACAAGAATTCTGAAGTGTGGCACCTTTCTGAACATGTACAAACCAACCTCGGGTCCTTGATTTGGGCCTAACTCAATAACCTGCAAGCAGGCAAAAAAATCAGAATATTAAATCAGAGATCCAAATCAGCACAATATAAAGGAGGAAACAACAAAGGTTTGAAGAGCAGAATAGTGGCATTACTCTAAATTTCTCATCTCCTCCACCCACATAGCATTGTTTAAACCCGTGGAATATTGTACATAATTATTTACAAATAAAGGTAACTAACACAAAAAAAAATCAGAAAGATTAGGCAGCTTATTGAAATTATGAAGAAACACCAATTGTAATTAAAATTCCACCCAACCACTTCTAATGAAGCCACTCTGACGGGAAATCAAGCTTCACCACTCACAACACGCTGCTCCCAATGTTCCACAACGAACTTTTACATTGACCTTTCAGTGTTATTACAAAGTTTAACAAGTATCTATTTAAGTTATGACCATACTTTGTCAGCTTAATGATAATAATAAAAGACAGGCCCGTAGATAAGGGTGTGCAAGAAGTGCTACTGAACAGGGCCTCCAATTTATTGGGGCCCCAAAACTGAGAAAGCCCAATGTTTTTATTAAAGGGAAAAAAAAAGGAAAAAAATCCCTTTTCCTGGTAATTTCTGTCTTCCGGCCATTAAATGAGTAAATGGTAACCATCTTTAAACAATTTAATCGTTATTGGAACTCCCCAATTTCAATAAATTCTTCTACCTTTTCAATAAGCATTTAACTCTTCTCTCTTCCTTCGAAAAATAATCCTTCTGGTAACATTCAAATTTTTTTTTTTTCCAATTTTGCTTATCATATTCAATTGATAAATGGATACATTTGAACTTCTACTTTCCTACTCACTGATTCTAATATCAGATTCAGATATGGTAATTTGATAACATTATAATTATATTTTGTCACTGGGGGTTTTGATTAGTGTTGATTGGGTCACCATTATCATGAGCTCTATGAATTTTGGAAATATTAGTGGTAGGTTTTGTGATATTTTGATTTGAATTAAATTGAAATTATTTTCTCCATGGTACTCTGTAACTTTTTTTTTTGACACATTGTACTCCGTAACTTAATGGCAATAACTATTCGTATAAAATATGTAACTAGAGGGCCTATTTTGTAATACGCACAGGGCCCCCAAAAAGTTTAAGACGGCCCTGATAAAAGATTATCATATATAAATGCACCAATAATCTCGGGAAAAAAAAAAAAAAAAAAACCAACATCATCTTACACGCTAACATTTGTTTTCATACATTAGGAAAAAAAACAGGGTTGTCAAAGTGGAGTTTAGCACCCTTACAAATTATCCAGGATTCCAGGCATAAGTAAAAATCTAACACACAACAACTCTCTGGAAAAGGAGAGAAAGGGCTATGCAAAACACTTTACTTTAGAAGAAAATGACAATCATTTGGGAAAGAAAGAAAAAAAAATAGATTTGAAACACGATGTAGCGACTAACCTGAACTGGATTCAGTAGCATATTCAAGCGCACACGAAGAGAGTCTCCTTGCTGAGCCCCACTCTTCTTATTGAGGAACACCAAGAGAGGTCTTGAATCAGCTGGCAGATCAAGAATAACATATCTCTGTTTTTGAACAACCTGGTCATCTTTCTGGGTTATTGATGTACTTCTCTTAAGATCAGGCTTTAGATCTGTGTGTTTATCTAGATCTCCATTACAATTCTGATCTCCTGTGCTGCCACTACCATTACAATTGTCCTCCATAGTATGTGATCCATTTACAGTTACACTAGTACCTGAAGTATTATCCGTTGATGTATCACATGCACTGCTTCCACCTCCCAAATCAACAGAGGAACCATTTTTATATTTATGCTTTTTGCTTTGACTTCTAATGCGTCCGCGTACAGTGGAAGCAATTTCATTTGCACCTTGAGTAATTGAGCTCAATATTCCACCAGAAGATGGCTGGCTTAATTCCCTGACAAAGAGTGGAGATAAAATCAACCTTCTCAAAGGACCGAGATCACAAACATCACCAAATTCATTGGACATGCTGGTGTGGCAGTCAACATGCACTAGCCTTTGGCACCATAGGCAACACCATATAGGAGATCCACTGAGAAAAGAAGCACTACATGGCTCTTCACAATAACTACAGAAAGAAGTTTCATCAGTTTGATCTGTAATCTCTATCCAGCGAACAGCCCATTGATGAACAACATGTTCATATCCTAGCATTGATACACGCTTGCAATCCTTGTGTGCATTTGAGGAACAGCCTAGGTGAGAAGCTGCTCCGCAAACGCTACATCGGTTATAAAAACTGTCTGAAGCCACCATTGGTCCAAGAGTTTGTGAAGGATTAAAGGATTTTAAGCAGACACAACAATTCCCATTCTTTGCACGTGTTACAGATTCCAAATTCCATGAATGTGGAGCTTCAGGCGCTTTGTTCCTTGTCTTCGGATTCTTTTTGGATCTTGCTATAGCTTTCATCCAAGTCAAATTGATATTTCTTCTCCATTGAAAAGCAGTGAATGCTATAGTCAAGATTCCGACCAGGCCAGCAAGAAAGCAAGAAAGGATAAAAAAGTGTGAATCGGACACTTCACTTGCATTCTTGCCAACCAACCATTCAGACAAATCATCCATTCTTCTTTAACAAATAATCTTTTGCAACATAGATGGGCCAACAAATACAAAACTAACTTCTACAAAGAGCGAAGAGGTTCAGCTCCAACTCTCAATTACATCTCATCAATCACCTTAATAACTTACAACCGAATTTCCAAACTAAAACCAAGGGAACAACCAACATCACATATTCAGTCACCACTCACCCCACATCCCATAACAAAGTAACACTAATCTGAAAATCTCCGTCCCATCAGATCTTCACAAAGGATAGTCACTCTATGTTGTAACTTTTTAACTTTCCTAGAGTTCCAACAATCTCTTACTTCTATGCAACCAAAAAAACTGGTAGTACTCAAACACCCACCGGACCTAAATTACCGCCAAAGCAAAGATCAATTGAAACAGAAAATCCTGCAATACAAATAATTTAACTTATCACCAATTGCTTATAAATTTATAGTGTATACGAGTGGCATCCAAACAACATTAATCAATCAGCTCAATGAAACTTATTACAATTCCTAGAAATGGAGAACAAAGAGAAACACGAGAACTCAAAAACACGGTAATTTCTTCCTAAACACACAATGCAAATTCTGGCTAATACAAGTCATAACCCTAATGCTCATATGGAATTTAGAGATCATAATATCATCTAGTAATTCGAGAGCCTCATCGGCTAGATGGCTACTACTACTATAATGTAGCATCAGAAGTTCAAAGCTCTAGTCACAATACACCAACTTCATTGCAATCACTACAATCTTTACAATCAGTAAGTAACACAAACATAACTCCCAAGTCCAATTTCTGCTCAAAATTTAAAAATTCTAAACCAGTTTACATCAATAAAACTCAAATTAATTCTTCGCCATGCCATATTATGGAGTACATAACAAAAATCATACAAATGCTGCCATTTTAACAGCAATATTTCATAAACTTAGTAATAATTAACAAATGAACCAGAAAATATAGCAAATAAACCCTCGATCATTCAAACAAACGGCAAAATTATAACAAAAAAATTGGTTCTAATTAATACAAAATCATAAACAAGAAGAAAAACTTACCACAAATTGGGAGCAATAAGAAACCCTAAATGAATGCCGAAGATCACAAAATCGAATATTGTAGGAAAACTTTTAGAAATTGGAATCAAATTAAAGCAAAGCAGTATGCACAAAAGCAGGAAAAGAGGGGAAAATATAGATCAAATAAACCTAGTAAAAAAATAATCAAAGGAGGTTTATTTTATTCAACGAATTTCAAAGCTTTTTCTTTTTCGTATTTTTCGAATAATTCGTTTTTTTAATTTGAAAATTTTGGATTTTTTCGGTTAATTTATTTATTTGTTTGAGCAAAAGAGAAGAGAGAGAATCTTGAGAGTTTGTCTGGAAAAATGGTGAGGTGGGGTTGGGTTAACAGATACGAATCTCGGTTAATTCGAGACACGTGGCTGTCGGTAAATGTGGCTTTTTCGAGAAGGAGGTCCTACAGATGGAGACTAAAATGCTAAATTCCAATTTGTTTGCTGATCAGGTGGTGTTACAAATCTTTCAATACAAAATTATTAAGGCAAAAGCTAACGAACATCCTGTGGGTATTGAATAAGATAGTAAAAAGTAAGAGTATAAAATTAGATTAAAATTAACATTAATTATATCCCTTTGTCCCTTAATACAATGCCTCTTTTGAACATTTATTCCTCACATAATACTTTACCTAACGCCTCAGGGGCGTTTAATAGGAAGATTCATATTAATTGAGGAAGGTCATTTTCAATTTTGGATAAAATTGGTAGGGTAGTAAGTAAAGTAAGGTTATTGACTTATTATGAGTTCAAATTCATATTAGGTTGGGTCATAATCAAGTAATTGATAGAAACGGGATTAATGGGCTAGCTAGTCAAGTATGAAAACGAAGGGATTGAATCATTTTTTTTTTTTTTTTTTTTTTTTTAATCTGGTTGGGTCCAATCAAATCATATTTGATTTTAATCGACATGCCTTAATGCATTGGGTTATAAACAAGTTTAGTCTAAGGTCAAGTTTTAAACATATCAAATGAACTTTGATCCATTATCGAGTTTTACTCTTTTTTTGTTTTAGTCATCTTATTTTACTACAGTGAACAAAACAGGCTGAGTCCGCGCTCAAATTTATCACCGCGACTTTTCCCCTCACATCAAGTCTCTTCCCTCTACCTCATTTGTCTCAAATCCTCTCATAATAAGACCCACAAAAGAACCAAAAGAAATGTAACTCATCCACCTTAAGGCTTTAATCTCTCATCAATGGCAAAACCAACGCAAGAACAAACTACGCTTAACCGTTTCCGCAAGGCAGAAATTAGCCAAATTCATTAAAAAAAAAACTCAAGCACAACCTAGTTCCTTTGCATTCAAGCGTCTAATATTCATGACAACAACAAGAAAGCTTGTATTAATTAATTGTTCTAAGATCCCACAAATTATTGCGACTATAAGGTTGTCGTTGCATCAGATACCAATCTTGAAGCCCCGAGTTTCCTACGCAACACCAACATCAAGTGAGAACCAATTCACTCCTTGCTTAAATCCGTAATTGTAACACATGAGACTTGCACGGAGAGAACAAGTATCTGATGTTTTCATATTCAAACCTAACAACTAACTATTTTTTTCCTTGCATGTAAAATCAAATTATTAACACTCAAACAGCATGCAAGAAATTGGTACACATTGATTCTATGTTCTTCCAACTCAAATTCAAGATGAGTATCAAGGCTGGGAGAATTTGATACTCACTCGTATTATCTGGTACAGAATAGGTTTGCAAACACGTCATAGTTAGTAGTGAAGATGGTGTGTGTCACAGAAGTAGCATGAACAAATCACCTACTGCTCACCTGCTGTAACTATCACTAAGACGAGCAAAGTAATACGGAATAGATATGCAAACATGTCATTGTTAGTAATGAAGATGGGTGTCACAAAAGTAGCATGAACACAAGACACAAAGCCAAAATTTAAGTTGATATATTTCTAAAAAATAACCCTGTGTCTTTCGACCTTCATAGCAAAATTGACTCAGACAACTAGCACAGCATCACAAAACTAATAAACATAGGCAAAGGTAGAAATCTGATTTACGTCCCTCTACACCTAATTTCCATTTGACTGGAAAGTAATAAAAAGATTCCGAAATGATTGATGCATTTGTAGGATCACAGAACAGCTTTCCTACACCTCGACACCAATTCTGCCAGCCACTTGATCAAGATCACGCTGGCCACTTGATGTGATTTTCCTTCCTCTGCAAGATACACACAACATATATATCAGTACACTATCCACTAGCTTTTTAGCGAATTACTACTTGCGAGCTACATACACTACTCCTTAACATCCTTATTGTAAATGTTAAAACACAATTAACATCAGCAACAAGCTATAAATGCATTACTTCTACTGGTAATGCCATGACATGATTAAGAATAATAACTTCAGTTCAGGATTTCAACTCGAAAAAACTGATATTGTTCCTCAATTTGTAACTAATTATGCCAGAATGCGCCATGGTGCTCATAGCTACCAACTGTTACAAAATAGCTATAAGCAAAGATAACTTACCCTTTGGGGTCAATTTCAACAATGTTCACTTGCTCCAATTGCTGCAAAATGTGACGGGCAACAGATCCACTGCTCTTGCAGAAATGGGGAGGGCGGCTACCATTTCTCTTGCTTCCTCCATAAATCCTCCTAAAGCCACCAACTCCAAGTCCACCCCTCAAGTAAATCTTCCTTGCCATTGAGGCTGCCAAAAAAGTAGAATTTATTAACTACAAGTACTAATATAAGCATTATAAACACAATCACACAGTCCAAGCAATGTGTTCACAGTTTTTAAAAGATGTGAAAATTTAGCAGGCACATCACACATGTATTGCATTTATAACACTATCCTGCTATGAAAACACTATGCATCATAATCATAGAGCTACCATCCAGTATAAAAAGTAACTGAATGATCAACGAGAATGACAAAGCAATAGCAGTGTGCAAGCCAATTTTCAATTCACAAAGTATCTAAAGTAGTCAATCAAAAAACCAAGTATCAAGCAGCATACTACTTCACAACACCTACCCTCAAAATGCACCTAGCAAGGTTATTCTCTTGAAATTATGAACATCTCTTTAGGTTAATACTACTAAGAATATGAACACCTGCAGAAGTCTGACAACGAAGTAGAATGCGGCTCCTCTTGCTATTCAAATGAAGATATTCACATGTTTACTAGTTTCTAACAAGAATATAGCAGGAATACTTGATTTCATACACAGATTGGAGTTAAAAGGAAAAAGATATGAAACAATGATCGACAAATGCGCTTACCAGCTCTAATGTAATACCAGTCAGGGTCATACGGTGCGAGTTCCTTGAGCTTTCCAGTCTTGACAATGTCAGTCCAGTGAGGCAACTCCATCTACACAGCACAAATCAGAAACATAAGCACCATATCAAAACCTAGCTTATTCAAATTAATTCCGACTCATAAGCAATACTCTCGTATTAGAACTAGATAAATGCCGCAACAAAAAACCACAACCCTAGCCTTGATTGACATATCTCTACCTTAATTTATTTAATTTTGGGTATTATTTATTCAATTTTAAGGTATAATTCATCAAATTTTTGGACATAATCTACACATTTAAATTACTCAACTCTTCATTTACAGAATCATACTCATTTCCAATCAAAATGTAGCTTGGATTAAACAAAATTAATCTAACCAACAGCAACTAAAGCCTTAAAAGAAGAAATCTTTACAAAACTTTATATCTGTCAAATTTGTTCTTTCATATACTCTACCCTAAAACCACAATAACGGTCCTTAATCATATACCTTTAAACCCTAAAAATCTATAAACCCTAAAATCAAACACAAATAGGGGCAAAAATCAAGCTCAAATCTTCAATTAATATTCAAAAAAAACAAAACATGTTAAATCTAAATCAATTAATCATAAATAATGTCGAACAAAACATGAATCTAAAATCATAAAACAGAATCAAATCACACAATCCGAAATCAATAAAGACGAAGGAAAGAGAAAGAGGGAAACCTTTCCAGAGCGCTTAAGATGAGCAGCATAAGCTTTGACGAAATCATGAGGAGAAACATCCTTGACAGTTTTCCCAGCCTCCATTGTTGATGTTGTTGTTCTTCTTCTTCTTCACTCTCTCTCTTACTCTCTCTCTCCTCACCCAGGAAAACGAGCGGCTGCTGCAGACGAAATGAAGGAGCGAGTTTTGTTGGCAAAGGAGATGATTTTAGGGTTTTGGTTGTGGTTATAAGACTTGTTTATATGGTCTTACCCGTATTCGCTTCATTTATTCGGGTCTTTTTTATGGTCCACTCTATATGGGTTGGCTCCATAAATTATTTGTGTGAACTCGATAAACTAGTTGTTCAATTTTAGGTTGCAAATTTTAATATGCACCATGGTGCACGTAGAAATAGGTGCACCACGCCTATATTTTTGAACATTTAATAAAAAAATCTGAACAATTACAAATTTTGAACATGTAGTAAAAATATCTGAACATCGCAAATTTTGAACATTTAGCTAAAAAATCTGAACAATCGCAATGCATCACACTTATACTTTTGAACATTTAGTAAAAAAAAATATGAACAATCGCAAATTTTGAACATTTAGTAAAAAAAATCTGAACATCGCAAATTTTGAACATTTAGTAAAAAAAATCTGAATAATCGCAATGCACCACACCTATACTTTTGAACATTTAGTAAAAAACATGAACAATAACAAATTTTGAACATTTAGTTTATAAATAGGCAAAATTGGCCTCAACACTCTGAACTTTGGCTTGCATGCACTCAGCACCTTGAATTAAGAAAAATAGCCAAAACACCCTGAAGTATTGGCATGGGTGCACTTAGCACCATACAAGAAATTTTCCGGCCAAAAGTGGCCGGATTCCGGCGACTTTTTTTTTTTAATAAAAATATGTTTTTATTATTATTATTATTATTATTATTATTATTATTATTATTATTATTATTATTATTATTATCTTAAAAACAAAAGTCATACAACCTACAATAAATTAGTGGGAAGCCGAGATACAATCTGAGCCCCCACTCCTCTAGCTATAGCAAAGCCCACCCTAGTGAATATGTGAGCTGCAGCACGAGCCCCAATGTCTTGCGTCATTGAGAACCTTTGAATCCGCTTCAGCAATGCAACAGCCTCCTTCTCTAAATCCCCAAGCGTAGAAAAGGAGAAGGGAATGAAACCATATCCAATCGCCAGACAACGAGCTTCATACTTAACCCGCTTCCGATGAGCCGCATCAGCCACAACCCGTCCCGGAACAAAGTCAGATAGCCCTGTCTGAGTCAAAGGAGAAGACCCTGTGAAGTCGACACATACATCTCGACCACGATCCCATGAATAAAGTAACACATCAGCAGGTGTGAGGGCCCCGTCATTCCCTCCAGACAATCCTATGTCAACTTCCTTTCTTGCTGAAATCCCAGATCTGTAGCAAATATCAACAAATGTATCCCGAACAACATTGTGCCGATGTTTAATACCAACAATGCCCGCACACGACACCGCATGGTCACCGAATACATCCCCAGTAAAAACCCGAGAGCAAGCAGAGCACGGTGTCGAGACAAAGAACAACGGAACACCCATCCGATAACACAGCACACATCGGTATGTCTTAGCGTTCATCGTCTGACCCAATCTAGAAATAGGGACTGCCCGAAGCCAAGCAGAGGTGTGATCACCCTGCTGCGACTTCCACAATGCCGACTGCCGAGGAGACAAAGAAAAGGTGGATTCTGCTGAAGCAGTAACCTTTGTGAAATATATATCTGCCAATTTCTTCATGAGTTTAGGGGCAGCGACCTCATAAGGATTACCTAAAATGTCAGACTCAACCATTCGAGTAAACATACTCAACGCATCCTCAAAAGCTTGACCAAGACCCACAATACCAGTACGACGCAGAAGCTGCGTCTGCAACCCAGCAGACTGCAACCGGGAAGCAAGAAAAGCATAGTGACGAACATCACCTGCGGAGTAAACACCAAGCCCTCCAAACGTAAATGGTAAGGTGGCAAGCCGCCACTGCCAATCACCAAACCCGGGCCCCGAAGCAGTAACAATACGCTCCAAGGAAGATCGAAGAGCCTCGTCGAAAACGCGCTGAGCCGCCTCAAATGCACCTGGAGGACAAGTACGCAAGGTAAAGTAGAGTTTAGAAACTCCAGTACATGCCCTAAGTAACAACAGCTCACACTGAGGATCATCCAGCATAGCAACCTTGTCCATAAGCGCAATGGTCTTGGTCACCCTCTGCATCACAAGCTCGCCACTAAACCCGGAATCAGAACTAACAGGACCACCAAGCAGCTTAACACCATGCAATGGTCGAGCAATAGAAGGGGGGAAAACACCCACAAGCCTGCTACGAGGGTCTTCTGTAGGCCAGAAAACTTCAGTTTTTTCCACATTGATATGCAACCCAAAACGAGGTCCTTCCTCCATAATCAACTGTAGAACCTTCCCTACCACCAAAGTGTCTCTAATAATAGTGTCGTCATCCAAATACCATGCCTGAAGACATACATCAAAAACATCTTTGATTTTACACACAAGAGGCTGTAAAACCAAATAAAATCATCATCATTATTATTATTTAATATTTTTATTGTTATTATTACAAAAATACCTCGATTTGCGTGTTTTTATTTATTTTTTTACGAAAATTATTCGGGTAAGGTTTCGGGGGTCATTTTTACCCTTTATGGGTCCAAATTAAGCTCAGAATTTACAAAAAAGTAATGGAAATACCTCGTTTTGCGTGTCGAGGAATATCTCGATTTGCGTATTGTTATTTTTTGTGACGGAAATTGTTCGGGTAAGGTTTCGGGGGTCATTTTTACCCTTAATGGATCCAAATTAAGCTCTGAATTCGCAAAAAAAATAATGGAAATACCTCGTTTTACGTGTCAAAAAATATATCGATTTGCGTGTCTTAGCTACTTAGATATTTCTCGACACGCAAAACGAGGTATTTTCGTTTTTTTTTTGCAAAATCTGAGCTAAATTTGGATCCATTAAGGGTAAAAATGACCCCGAAACTTTACCTGCACAATTTCCGTCAAAAAAATAACAACACGCAAATCGAGGTATTTTCGTAAAAATAATAATAATAATATTAAGAAAAAAAACATTTTTTATTAAAAAAAAAAGTCGCCGGAATCCGGCCACTTTTGGCCGGAAAATTTCTTGTATGGTGCTAAGTGCACCCATGCTAATACTTCATGGTGTTTTGGCTATTTTTCTTAGTTCAGGGTGCTGAGTGCACCCAAGCCAAAGTTCAGAGTGTTGAGGCCAATTTTGCCTTAAAAATATGAACAATCACAAATTTTGAATTATTGCAAGTCAAACAAATTTTGAAAGAAGTTTGTCTAACTCGTAATAATTTAATAGTTTTATAATATAAACTGAACATTTACTGTATACAAAATGAACATTACTTTATAAAATATGAACATAAAAATTGCATGTTTATGTTCAATTTTTGTGATGTGTTCACATTTTTTTACTAGATGTTCATATTTTTGTAAAATGTTCAAATTTTTTTTACTGAATGTTCAAAAGTATAGGAGTGGTGCACATAATACTAATTGGTTTTAGGTGGTTAGATTTCAGCGCATATTCTTAGGTGCACACTCATGCACCTATAAATAGGTGTAACAATAGCACAAATATGAACATTAGCTTTCTTCTCCTCTATTTTTCTCCTTCGTTTTTTATTTTATCTCTCCTCTGTTTTTTAATTTTTCCCCTTTTTACACTTTTTTTATTAAATTTGTTTCTTACAACATGAAAGTAGTTATTAAGTATGAATTTTTGTGTGAATTTCGATTTTGTGCTTTAATTTCGATTGATTAAGGTTTATATGAATCTTTGAATTCACAAATTATACTCGGTTTTTTCTCCTTCCTTCTTTAATTCCTTTTTCCTCTATTTTTTTTCTTCTATTTTTCTCGTTTTTTCGATTTAACGATTGAATTTGTTCCTTACAATATGGAATTGGTTGTTTATCTGATTTTTTGAATTCATATGGATTGAATTTTTTTTTTAGCTTTGATCAATTTCATCTGTGTATGAATTTCATCCGATTTTCTAACATTTTTTTTTTATCAATGAACATAATCATGCAAAATATGAACATATGCATAGGTTCCCTTAAATGTGAACATTAGCTTTTCAGAAGGTGAACATAGGCATAAAACATAAGAACATATGCATTTCAGAAAGTAAACATAACAATTCAAAATATAAACGTAAGCATTGGTTTCCTTTAAGTGAATATAACCATTTAAAAGGTGAACATATGCGTAAAAAAAAATATGAACATATGCATTTAAGAAAGAGAACATATGCATAAACAGACTTAATGAGAATATTTATGAACAACAAATATTTACTATGAATATATACATTATGAACATATAAAATATTATTATGAATATAAATGAATATAATGCATTTAATTGTGAACAAAAAAAATTGAAGAAATAAAAAATAATATGATTTTGAAACATATGCATCATAAGTATTAAAAATATGAACATATGCATTCGAAATATGAACATATGCATTGGTTCATTTTTGAATGCGTATGAACATAATTAAGCATTTCAGAAGGTGAACATATACATAAAAAAATATGAACATATGAATTAAGAAAGGGAATATAAGCATTTTAGAAAGTTTACGAAAGGATTCAAAACATGAACATAAGAATTTAAAATATGAACATATGCATTTCGCAATGTGAACATAAGGTATCCGTTTGATTTCACTAATTTTTTTTTGACAATTCCAATAAAAATTTCGAACAATAGAGAGTATCGAATAGATATTCAAACAAAATTAAGTGATAATCATATAAATTCAAACAAAATTAAGTGAAATTTACATAAAATTGCCTTTTTTTAGAGAGGATCCTTTTGATTTTGCATCTCTTCTCTAATGTCCATTAATATTTTTTCAGTTTTTTAGTGAGGAAATGAAATAGAGGAGAGAGAAAGTGAATAAGAGGAGAGAGAAAATCATATAGAAGAAAAAAAGTTTTGAGTTTGGAGGTGATGTTACATTTATTGGGTGAGGGTGAGTGTATTGGGTATGAGTGGGTGTATTGTTGTTTCCGTGGTTTTTAGTTTTAGGGCTTTTTTTAATGGGGTTGTGTGTAATTGGGCTTTTGAGCTGCATTGTTACACCTATCTAAGGTGCACAAGGGTGCACCTTAGACTAATTCAGATTTCAAGCCCCTTTCAATTGTTATTGCGGGGGATCGAACAAGCAGCTTTTCTTACCACCACTGTACTAACATCCAATTGTTGATATTATTTGACTTGTAGGTAGAGGAGATCAAGTTGAGTACGGCTCATTGGCCTGACCTGGTTCGATTTTGGGCGGGCTTTGGACAACTTTTTCCGGCCCGACTCCATTTTTTTAAAAAATTTAGGTAGGCTTGAGAAATCAATTTTTTTGCAATTTTAGTTTTTTTTTTTAGCTCGGCCCGAAATTGGCCGAAAAAACCCGTTTGGCCCGTCTATTGGGCGGGTTTGGGCACACATTTTTTCGGCCCAAAGTTTGGCCCGACCCAACCGTTAAATGGGCATATTTTAAAACCTTGGCTCGGCCCGAACACGGCCTAGCCCGCCCAATGATCACCTCTACTTGTAGGCCTTTTTGGTGAAAGGTAAAGAGAAATATATTACCTTTGTTTCACTTTTTTTTTTGCAACTTTAAAGGGTGCACGGGCTCTTAAGCAAAATTTGTTTGTGAGTGTAAGATAGAAAGATAAAATTAGGAATGTATGTAATGAGAAAAAGAGATCGAGAATAACCTAAAAAAATAATACATTAGGTACAAATAATGTGCAACATTTTTTTTTTGGCAAAAGTTGTAAAAAATATCAAACGGATGTAGTAGGTTCCATAGTTTGTTTCCAAAAATCAAATGAGATTTGCTAGAAAATGAAGGAAAATGGAAGGAAAGCCTCCTTAGCTTCACAAAATCTTCCCTTTCCTTTCCTCTCAAAATTGTAGGAATTTGAGAGGAAAAAAAGAATTAAATATATCAAGATTAAAATTAGTTTTTCCTTCCTTTACTAATATCATACCAAATACTTATCTCACCTTTTCCTTCCTTTACTCGAACCACAAAGTTGTAGTGTCATACTCGTGACCATTAGCTAAATTGATTACCTACTATCTAATTATCTACACATGCACATGAATGTACATAAGACTCAAATATGCACTTTAGTTCCGGGAGATCATTTTGACCATCATTATAACTATATCGACATCAAAATAGACCTTTCAAGTTTCTATTAACAAGTTTATTAGTTTTTGCATATATATATATTATTCGTTCCATCATATAATGGTATGATTAAAAAAATATAATGATATCACCAAAATTGTTAAATATAATATATATTTTGAATGTTAATAATTGATAATATTTGAATAGATTTTCAATCAATATCATAATATAATTCTAATATAAGTTTATTTTTTTTTTCTTTCACTTCCTCCCTCTCATTTTTACAAAATATATAAAATTCCGCAAGTTTTTAAATGCTACAATTAGGGATGTTAACGGGGTAGGGTGGATGTTGGCTTTCCAGTTCCCATTCCCGCCTAACAGTCTCATCTCATTCTCATCTCCACAGCGGGTCCAAAATTCATTTTCATCCCCAAATTAGCACCAATCCCCACCCTCTCCTACTTAATTGACCCACTAACATCCATAATTGCAACTAAAAATAAACGGAGTAAAATATTTTTTTTTTAAAAAAACTTACCAACATCTTTAGGATGAGTATTATAAAGCACATCAATATCATGCAATCAAGATTTTAAAAAATTAAAATTTATTGTTACATTTTGTTTATAATGCAATATAAATATAATAAAATGTATATTATTTCCCCAAAAAAAAAAAAAAACTATATATACTACAATATTAAATTAGGTGGAGTAATATTTAATTTTTTTTTTCACATTATTTTTGTTGAACTAAAATTATTTTTTGTAACCTAAATTATTTTTTGACAGTACTGTGTGGATATAACATGATTTCGTTTTTTTTTTTTTTTTAAAACGCAAACTTATACCTAATTATTATTATTATTATTATCAAATCGTAAGTAAAGGAGCCATAGCATGATGTCACATGCTTAAGAGTCTTCGTCACATACTAATGCTACTAATTTAAGTTAAGTGAGGAAAGTTTAATGGCACATAGCCACATATAAGGAAGTAGGTAAGAGAAAGGTTTATGAAAGGATGTTTTATTAATGCTTGATATAGTTTACAATGGCTTGGATGATGCAAATCAAGGAGAGACTCTCTATTTATAGTCCTCTTTACAACCTAAAACATTCTACTCTAGAGTGTCCTTAAAAGGTTCTACACCATTGTAAGTATACAATTTTTATATACAAGATTCCTGAGAGTTCTTTACAATTCTAACACGTACTTAGAGTATGTACAAGATTACCCTAGGAAGGTCTAGAAGCTTCATTCCGACATTTCTCAAACCTTAGCACAATTTGGACATTTGGACCTCGTTTCTGATCCAAAATCCCACTTCACCATGATGATCTTTGCCCATAAATCAATGAACCTTAAAGTTTGGGCCTATTTGGATTTCATTTGGGCCCTCAAACAACCCATCATTATGTTATTGCCAATGTGGTACGTGTTCATTAAAAATATTACCTTTGTGAAAAATAAAGTTTTATAAGGGTAAGAGATTGTCTTATACCTGGGCATCTCCCTTGGCCTCGATTGTTACCTACCATTTATACGACCACATTAACATTGTAAAAGGTGTGGGGTTTAAATTGTGACATGAGCTACACAATCTATCTATCCATAATACGGAGTATTATTAAAACTCAAAGAGATACTCCCTCTGTCCCCAATCGTTTGCCCCAAACTATAAATCTACTTTATTAAGGTTTTGGACAAAAAATGGTGCACATGGGTTGACACAAATATCAATGAGGAGAGAGATAGAGAGAGTGCAAGTGGGAAAACATGTCAAAAGTAGTATAGGACAATCTTTTGGGGGCACCTTAAAAAGAAAAGTGGAGCAAACAATTAGGGACAAAGGGAGTAACATGTTACTGACATGTGTCATCCTTTATTTATTATGACTTGGCGCCACATGAGTAGTGACATGAAACAATTTTTTTTTTTTTTTGTTTAACGTCTTTTAATATATAGTATAGATAGATCTTTATTTTATACAAGTATTTTTTTTTTAAGGAATATCATGCTTAATTACCAAACCATCCTTTCAACAATCATAAAAACTACTCCGCAATTTAATTTAATCTCTTTTAACAATCATGCCTATCACCAAACCACCTTCAAACTTACCATAAATCAAGCTAATTAGAAATTTCGTTTCCATCTTTAATTAAACCCAAGACCATTTGACAGGAAATTTTCCCACAATTATTTGCAAACCTTGGAAAATCGTCCTCATAATTACAGGCAAGTTATTATCTTTCCTTTTTATCAAAAGTATGTCTGATTATGTATATACTATATAGTTTTTTTTTACATTGTATAAATTATTGTAATGCATTATAATCTAATCAAAAGATCCATTAAAATTTTCAATAAGTATGGTTTTTTTTTTGTTACTAAAAGACTCCTTATTTATAGACATCCTTACCACCTAGAAAATCCTTCTCTAGAGTGTTTTTAACGTTTTATAATGAAATGTTCTCCTCTATTACACAAGTCCTAAAAGGTACACCATTATAAGTACATACCTTTTATATAGAAGTATAAAGATTTTGGAAAGTTCTATACAATTTTAAACGACATTTTAGATCCATATTCAAAATCTAATTTCAGATGTACATGATAGAGTATAAAACATATTCCTGGACCCCAACCATCAGCTTAACCTTTTGGTTGAGTTGATCCATTAACATGGTATCAGATCCAGCGTGACACAAAGGTCACGGGTTCGAATCTCATCCGCCCCTCCTTCAAAGTGAAATATAAAACATATTGCTGGACCTTAACCATCATACAGTGTAAAGTAATTTACTATACATCGGGATCACTTTAATCAAATTTAAGGTTATTTTTACAATCTTTTGAGTAACTTTGATCAATAAAACATAAATATTTCGTAACTTTTATTTATATCAGGGTAATTTTTATTCATATTAGGATAACTTTTACTCATTTTAGGGTAACATTATAACATATGTACAATATTTTATTATACATTATATTCCATTTATTAAAAAAAATATCTCTATACAATTTGATAAAAGTCGGATATACTCAACGCTCAACGTTCTCAAAATTCAAGAAATAGATCTATTTAAGCTAATTTTATCTCTTTAACAATCATGCCGGCCCATAAATCAAGTTAATCGTTATCAACGGACTTTAAGCTCTTTACGTATTTCTTTTTCAAGGTAGCCATCTTTCCTATTATTGGATTCTCATTCTTGGCAAGGTATTAACTTTCCTTTAGTTTTTTGTCTGTATTAAATATTCTTTATTATACATACTAAATTTGGGTATGTCTGATTCTATTTATACTATTTCATCCGTCCCTTAATACAAAAATATTCTTATTATACATACCAAATTTGAGTATGTCTGATTCTATATATACTACTCCCTCCGTCCTGGGACGGAACACGGAGGGAGTATAGTTTTATTACATTGAATAAATAATTGTATTGCAATTTAATCACACATTGAATTACTGTGATCGATGGTGAAATCAATTGGAGAATTCTGGTATGATTATTATTATTATTTATTTTTTTTACTCTGTTGTTTTTTTGTGTGTATGAGAATTAAATTAAAGTTGCAATCTTTATTAAGATGGTTTTTTTCAATTAGCAATTCTTCTAATTTATGATTTTAAAGCTTAAACTTCTATTTTGCGTTGATTTGACCCCATAATTAGTTTTCTCCAAAATCCTCAAAAGTGTGAAGATGAATATGGTTGTATTGATTAATACAATTACAATATCGAGTGATACTGTTAATATTATCTTCTACGAAAAAAAATCTTAACTGTATGATCCGTATATGTTTTTTTTTTAAGGAGAAACTTTAATCTATTATTCACAATTTTCTTTATCATAGTTGAATATACGGACTTGCTAGTCGCTTCTACGACTATCTAATTATTGAAAAATGGAGACTTAATTTATCTTTTTAATATAAGATTTAGAATTAGGGTTTATCCAATTGAGCTGAGTAGTTGAAATGGAGAATTAATTACGAGTAACTAGTAATGGAGGGTTGAAAATTTGTATAAGAAAATAAAAACAAAACGCAAGATTGAAGAAGTAGATAATTGTTTGCTATTCTGAATAATAAAATTAGTGAAAGGGAGGTATAATTCATCCAGCGCGTTTCTGCTGCAGCAAGGTGCCCCATTAGGCCATTAGTAACCCCACTAAAGTAACCCCTTTATTAAGGGTAACCCATCAAGTAACCCCGTAACCCCTCATCATGTAACTGATCTAGTAACCCCTTAAGTAACTCCACTTAAGTAACCCCCGATTTGGTAACCCTTGACCCACCACCAATAGAAAACTACGTACCACCCAACCTAAACCTAGTAACCCCTAATCGAACCTAGTAACCCCAGACCTAACCACCAATTCCATCGCTAAAGTAGCCACCAAACACCACACCACCAGCCACCAACGAAAGAACCACCAAACCACCACTACCCATCCACGAAACCATTACTACCCATCGACAAAACCACCATGAAACCCCTGTTCGACCTAGTAACCACCAAACCACCACTACCACCCCACAAAATTACCACTACCCACCCACCAAACCACCACATCCCACCGAAGCACGTCTATCCAGAAACAAAACCACCACCAAACCCACCCATGAACCTAGATCTAGAACCCAAAACCACCAAACCACCACTACCAACCCACGAAACTACCAAAAACCACCACCAACGAGCCACTGATGGTTAGAGAGAAGACAATGAACACGGCGACGACGAAAACGAGGAGATCTAGGTTGGAGCTTCGAGGACATCCGACGAAGACGACGTCTGTGTAAGTCAGTGCTAGCCATTGATAAATTGTGACTAGTCGTACAGTGCGGCTAGCCGTATATAAAACTTATAATACCAGAATTTGTCAAAAAATAAAATAAAATAAAATTGAAGAAGTAGATAATTGTTTGCTATTCTGAATAATTAGTGAAAGGGAGGATTAATTTATCTTATACTCATTCAGTACAATATGATAAAATAAAACATGTTTTGTTTTAATAAACCTTTCCCAGTAATTACCTACACTAATAATCATAATTATCCTCAATAATGGTAACTACAAACAGTCTGTAAAAATAAAAACACTATGAATTTAAATAAAATTGGAATTTCCAGAAAACATAAAACAATAAAACTCTATTGTAATTTCATATATATGCATGCATAACAAAATTTCCTTGGATAATTGCAACAAAAAAACAAATTCAATTACCAAATTTCGAGATTTCCGCTTACACCAGTTGATTTAGTCAAGCTGTCAAAGCCCAAAAAACTTTAAACTAATTCCTGACCTGGTTCAATCCAACCATTTTTGTTGTGTTTCCTAATCTTAAAAACCCTAATTTATATACTATAAATATGTTAAGCATAATATTATTTGTATATATGATGTTCCCAAGTTCAAAAAATGATGAGGGACACTCAAGTTCAGAAAATCAAGCGGATGAAGAGCAACAATGCAGCTATACTACAGACATTCCTATTGGTTTCAAGTTCAAGCCTACCGATGTCGAAATTATTTATGAATACCTTGAGAAGAAAGCAACGTTGAAGCCGGTTCCACCTAGTGAAATTCACGATATCAGTCCTTCGGATTTCTATAATATTCATCTTAAAGATCTAAGTAAGTTTTTTATTTTATATTTTAAAAGTGCATATTAATACGAATTTAATAATGTGTTGTTTATGTTGATTAGGATTTAATTCTTAAATTGTTTTTTCAATTTTATTGCAGTTTTAAGGTTTCCTAATGATGGGAATGAGTGGTATTTTTTCGTTTCACAAAATCCAAACGAATTCAAAGAAAAGATTCAACAAGGGGTGGAAGGAGTAGGGTATTGGCAATTCAACTACAATGTTTTGATATATGATCGAGAGGGTAAACCAATCGGCATCAAGTATAAATACAAGTTTTTGAGAACCAAACCTCAAGGCAAACCAAAGGGAACAATTTGGAAGATTGATTTATATGAACTACTCCAACAAGTGGAGTGGATATTGGTGAAATTGATAAAAGGAACAAACTATGATGGGGTTTGAGATTGCTAGCTATTGAGCAATGCTAGCTATTTAAGTTTGTTTTTTCTGTTACTAAAATTATATGGAGTACCTCTGTAATTTTTAGTTGTAATAAAGGAGTATTATTTGTGAGATACAAAATATTCCTTTATTTCAACTAAAAATTAACGGAGGCTATATAAATATTATTTAATTTCATGGGTAAAAACCCTTATTATATGCAGGCGAGTACTCGCACCATTTCTATTCTTGTTGAGAGATTGATTGATTAACTCAATTTTTGAGTTAAATCTACCCATATATTGGGTTTGATATAATGTCTCTCCTTGTGAGAGTTTAAAGCTATATTTTACAATTCAATATGAATAATGTGAAAGGTGTCAAGCGAACACATTGGAGGATTGACTTATATAAACACTTGTAGCATAAAATATAATAATATAGGCAAGATTTGATGTATTTCTTTTTTTTGTGTAGATGACAGAATGCTAGTGGATATCTGAGAGGACTGAGAAGTGATACAATAGGATCTCAACTCTCAAGGGATATTGAACAATAGTAGAGGCTTCATCTTGTTCAATTTTAGCAAGAAAATATGTCTTCTAATATTTTGTTTGGATAGATTTAATTTTTCTCTTGTAAAAAAATAAAGTGAGTATTTTGTGATCGAAGTGTCCTTCCGATTCCCTTCAAATCCTATCAATTCCCATTCAAACTCGATCTTATTAACCCTTAATAATTTTTTTTTTTTTTTTTTTTTTAGTGATAATAAAATTTCTATTTCATTCAAACTTCTTGTTATTTTGTTCCTAAATAAAAGTTAAAAAAACTTTTACTTTACGATTTATGTTATTCACTTTTACCTATAATCCAATATACTTTGTACGAAGTATTCAAGCAGCCTCTAAAAAAAAAAACCAAGTTGACTAAGAAATTATGTTTCCTATTTCCTACTAATTCTCTAATCCTCTATCCTCTACGATTCCTACTAATTCTCTAACAAGTTGAGTCTTTAAAATTAACGTGCATCAATTATTGGAGGCGGTCTCGAGGAATTTTTAGGCCGTTTTATGGGAGGATATAAGTGGAGTGGCTCGTGCGAGGCTTGTGCCGAGAGATCGTCCCTAAGCTGCTTGTGTCGAGCTTTTTTTTATTTTGCTTTCTTACTTTCTGTTTTCTTGTTCTTTTCTTTCGGTTATTCTGTTTTGGCTTGCCCCTCTCTTTCACCAAAAAAAAAAAAAAAAAAAAAAACAGTTATTGTACGGGATAAGGTCGGCAACATCTAATGATTAGCCGGTACAAGCGCATTGCGCTGCTAATCCTCTGTTAATTAGCACATCAACCCAAACTCCCCTACCGGCCTTCCTCTCGGTCACGTAGAGAGCTGCTTTAGACCACGTAGGCACCTGCTGCCTATAAGGTCGGTCTGCCACCTATTAGCATAGGTGGCACCAGCTTGATTGTCTTTCTATAAATACCCAAGCAAATTCCCATTCAAAAGGTAGAATCTCTCTCTCTCTAAACACTTTCTCTCTCTTCTTTCCCTTTCTTTTCATCAAATTACTAATTTTAGCATCGGAGTGGTTATTCCCGGATAACCCCTAGGTTAGCTAATCTGTATTGACTGTGCAGGTGCGCAATTGAATGGCAAATCATTACCTGCCCTCAGGGATTGACGGAACCGGAGTTCACCCGGAACAGTTATTACTTATTAGGTTGTCTCAAAAAAATAAAATAAAATAAAATTACAGAGTACTTATTAGTATAATCGTTATGAAATAACATAAATAGATTTTTGTAAATAAAATCTTTTTAGTCTTTATTTTAGTGAGTTTTTGATTTGATGTAGTAAGTGTTTTCATGGAAAATAATTTTCCCATATATCATTAATAGATATGGAGTACATTCAATTCAATTTAATTGTTTGTTTATTTATTTGTTTTGGGTTTATACTTTACAAATTTAATATTACATAATTGACGGTTCAATATTTTTAAAAAATTATTATAAAAGTAATAACATGCTGCATGCAATGAGTAATAATCTGTATAAAACTAATCTTTAATTTTTTTAGGCGAAGATAAAAGCAAGTTATTAAGCACTATTAAAAATGATTAGAATTTCCTTTTATTAATTATGATAGATTTTATAGAAAGATAATATTTGTCGTAGATTTTGGATATATTTTGTCGTATATATTTTGTATCTTTATCGTGTTAGCTAGCTTTCTTAATAGGATTATGACTAGTCTTGTAAACATAATATACATATTGATCAACATCTCGTCTTGTGTGCGGCCGGTCACACCGTGTGACCACTTAAAGTAACCCCTACAACATTGATTAAGTAACCCATGTAATACCAATCGAGTAACCCCTATAACACTGACCGAGTAACTATATAACAATGATGAAGTAACTCTTATAACACTGATCAAGTAACCCTCATTACACTAGCAAAGTAACTCCTATAATGGCTGGCCACACGGTGTGGCCAGCCACATATAAGACTTTGTGATTGACCAATGATACACCCTCCAAATTGAAAAATTTTCACCAATCTAGCAAATTATTATACAAGTACTTTTTAAGTGAAAGGAGACTTCAAATAATAAAATAGACATAATACTGGTATACGTTATTTATGTTGATAATCATATACCTAATATATAAAGTTAAACTTTTAGTCAGGCCATGACAATGACTTTTCGCCAAGTGTCACGCCACATAGGCAATAATTAGTTATTAGTATGAAACGTAGGATTTATTTAGATATATTTTCATTAATAAAAAAGATAGTATTTTTTTAATAGGATAAAAACTAGGATAAATTTTGGTAGGGTAGAAAAAAAAGTTAGTCGAGAGTTTTATTTTCAATAAATTTTGGATAGATTTATAAGATAAAATTGTTGGTTAAGAGTTTTATTTCGGCTAAAATACCAATATTTCACAAATACAACATAAATTATAAGTTTAGCCAAACCACGAGAGGGTGACCCTTAGCGTTTCAACTTTTCACCAAAATCGTGCCACATAAACAATAATTAAATATTTTATCATATAAATTTATTTTTATATCATAATTTGTTTTTGGAGCGAAGGAAGTAGTTCAAATTGTGCCACATCTATTTATAGTATACTCTAATCGATTTAAATAAAATACTTCACAATCTAATATGATTTTATTATTGTATGTAAATCTGTCAATCGAGTCGAATCATGGGTTATTTCGCGTCAAGTCACTTCAGGGTACGGATCAAGATTTGTTATAAAACCATATTAATTTCTTACTAATTTAATTTGTATCAATGATACATTCTAAAAACTTGGTACATAGATTAAAAAAAAATATCTTAAAATTCAAAAAACAATTCGGATGTCGCACGAGGCACCAAACTAGTATATTATATACTCCGTAATTGAATTTGTAGCGAGCTTCATTTGATCTTACAAAACAGGATTACAAGAAGAAATATAGATAAAACCTAAAACCTAGCTCGTTTTCAAGAGATTTTGGCCACATAAACGAACACTTTACCTTTTGAGCTAAGCGTAAATTCTAAAAGCATTACAAAATTTTTAGACGTAACTTAGGCCCTGTTCTTTTGAGCTCCTGGGTAGAGCAGAGCAGGGGTCAGCAGAGCAGAGCAGAGCAGATTAAATTTCAGCAGAGCAGATTTTAGGATAGCCGAGCAGAGCAGAGCAGATTTCAACATTATTATTAATACTATTATTAATGTTATTATTATTAATGTTGTTGCTATTATTATTATTAATTATTATTATAATTAATAATAATAATTATTAATAATAATAATTATTAAAATTATTATTATTATTATTATTAATTATTAAAATTATTATTATTATTATTAAAATTATTATTAATAATAATAATAATAATAATAATTATTATTATCATTAATAATTATTAAAATTAATAATATTAATATTAATAATAATAATAATTATTATTATTAATTATTAAAATTATTATTATTATTATTATTATTATTAATTATCAAAATTATTAATTATTATTATTATTATTAATATTATTATTAGTATTATTATTTATTAAAATCATTATTATTATTATTATTATTATTATTATTGATTATTAAAATTATTTTTTAATATTAATAATTATTATAATTATTCAAATAAAATAATAAATTATTATCATCAATACAATATTAATTGTTATTATTGAATATTAATTAATATTGTTGTTATTATTAATTATTATTTGAAAATTAAGAAGAGCATAGCAGAGCCGAGCAGAGAAGATTTTTTTGAGCAGAGCAAAGCAGATTTGATTTTAGCAGAGCAGAGCAAAGCAAAGCAGAGGAGAGCAGAGCAGCTCTAATGAACGGGGCCTTAGTAACCTGCAAATCGTCAAATGAGTGTTAATTGGGAATAAAAGAAATATCCACAATAAGGTTCTTTAGGGACACTATAGTTCCTAGTAGTCCAAGAGCACCCCATATGCAATGATGCCCACATGCCCATTTGACACCCAAAGAGAGACGATTCGTGACATCTAACTTTTCAATATGTTTGTATTAGATCCGTCTCGGTGTATACTTTTGAAATATCATTTAAAAAATAAAATAAAAATTGTTTACATGTTTAAAAATCAAGTTAGTAATTGTTGAAGTCGTATAATGTAGTATATAAAAAGTATAAGAAAGTAATTGTATATAATATGTGTAATTATTTTAAATTATCAAATACGGATAATATTGTATAATATCTCCCTTTTTTATATTATACACATGCATTTTGCTCGATCTTCAACACATCTGTTTGATCAATTATAATTTTATGTTAAATAATAGTGTACGTAAATTATGAAAATTGCATACTCTTTCAATACCACACATTGAAACGATTTTTACAAGATCATACATGATGATTAAGCGCCACATTTGACTTTTGTACTGCTCACATATAACACTTTAAGTATATATGATATATGTACTTGTTAGCTAAAAACGTCGTCTAAACGTATTATTTTGAATATCTTATAATTTATATACACATATATTGATAAATGGTGATATCATTAGTCAAATTCTGTCTTGACAACTATGCCAATTAAATTAAGACACTTAAAAAGAACAAAGGGAGCAAGCATATTAAATAGGTAATTTAGGACAATCAAAGTTTTTTTTAATTTGACCACATGAATAGTAAGTTATATAAAATGGAGAAAACTTGTGTTGACCTAGTTCACAATAATATTATTGGGACTTGCGGTCCGTACGCGCGCAACAACTGACGTTATGTTGAATATAGTGACCCTAATTTTAACATATTGACCTTTGTCAAAACTTGTGTGACCTTTAAAGATTAATATTAAATTTAATATCATGTCAAAAAAAAAGGGAAATTTTCTTTGGGAACACTATAGTTTTTAGTTTTCTTAGTGGTAAATTGCAAAAATTCTTATTATCTCTCGTAACCCGAATTTTTTATTACCAAAGATAATACTTATTTAAATTTAAATTTATTAACCATGGTTAGTTTTAATATTTTTTAAATAATTAAATTAATTTTATATATAAAAAAAACCAACCTGGTGCCCCTGCCGGCCCTAGCCCCCTCCCCCGTCGGCGCCACCTCACCTCGTTGCCTGCACCCAAACTCCTTTCCCGATGCCGACGACCATCCCACACCTACTCCCCTTCCCCGAAAACACAAGAAACCGTTCCCCCACCCACAAAATCCTCCCACTGCTCATCCCCCACCCCCGAAATCTGCAACCCCCCCGCCTGACTTTGATTCCCAATTTCTCTATCCAAATTTCCGATTTCTCAATTCTCGATTCCGGATTCCCAATTCTCTAACTCAATTCCCGATTCCTTTGTCGAACTTCCTTTCCCCGATTCCCCAATTCCCAAATTCTCAAAATCCAACTCACGATTTCTCACCTGTAACCCTAACCCTAAAAAAATCCCCAATTTCTCTCTTGCAAATCCCAATTTGGAAGAACGACAGCAAATAAACCACCCATCAAATCTCGACGAAGAGAGAAAAGGCCCAATTGGAAGCAAATTGATTGAAAAAAGATGCCGGCGATGAAAGTGAAGGTCGGAATTGAGGGCAGGGAAGGTGGTTGGCTGATTGATGTTGTGGTATGGTTGCGATCTTGGCTGCTGTCGGCTTAGGGGGAGGGGGAGGGGGAGGGGGAGGTCGGCGCGCTAGCAAGAGAGAGGTTGGGTGCCTGCGTGGGTGGGGGCGGAGAATGGTGGCTGGTTGGTGGGGGAATGGGTGGCTTTTGTTTATTTTTTTTTTTAAGTAAAAAAATGATAATAAAAAAATGAATTAACTAACTATAGTTAAATATTTAACTAAAATTAATCATTAATGTCATGGTTAGCTCAATATAAAAATTTAGGTTTATTAGATATAATAAGAATTTTTGCAATTTACCACTGAGAAAACTAAAAACTATAATGTTACCACAAAGAATTTCCCAAAAAAAAATTATTAAATTTAATATTAATGTGAACCTAAAGCATGCATGCGGCTGCCGTTATGTTGAATGTAGTGACTTTAATTTTAACACAATAGTACAATACCTTAATCCGTATATTATTAAAACTTTCATTAAAAAAAAAAAAAAAAAAAAAACCTCTTATGACCTTTATAATAACATAATGACTTTTATTTTAGCATAATATATAACATCTACTTTAAAATAGTGATCTCTTTGTTTATGAATACCAACAACCGTAGTATCTCTAATATAAGGCCCTGTTTGATTCACCTTAATTTTGCTGAACTGAAATTATTTTTACTGAACTGAACTTATTTTTACTGAACTGAAATTATTTTTACTGAACTTAAATTATTTTTACTGAACTGAAATTATTTTTACTGAACTTAAATTATTTTTACTGAACTGAAATTATTTTTACTGATTTTCTATTATAATTCTTCTTTAAGAAAACTGAGTTTTACTGAACTGAATTTATTTTTACTGAACTAAAATTAATTTTACTGAACTGAACTTATTTTTATTGAACTGAAATTATTTTTACTTAATATTATTTTTTTAAGGTGAAGAGAACAGAGCCTTAGTGTTCCACAATAAATTAATATGAATAGGTCTATTTAAGAGTTTATATATAAAATGAAATAAAATAAAATGAGGAAAACAAGAAAAATAAAATAAAATCCATCTTTACCAATAGTAAGTAATATGCAGTTGAAATTTATTAATTGTGTACACATGCAAAAAGGCAATGGGACAAAGAAGAAAGAAAAATAAAATCCATCTTTTACCAATGAAAATCAAGCAAATATAGAGTTACATCATATATTTATGGTAACAAATCCATGCATATTCCTTGTGTCCAATTAATTTTCTATTACATTTCACACATTCTATTTTCTACCATAAATATATGCTCTATGAGTTTGACCATGATTTAATTTAATGCCAATTTAAAATTTTTGCACAATCAAATGTTATTTTAATATTATTGTGTTGCTATAAATATCACTCACTTCCTCATGTATAAAATACAAGTTGATATTACAATCTCATTCAAAAGAAAATTGATATCAAAGAAAATGTCTTTTTCTCAAAATGCTTTCGGATTTCTTGCTATCATGGCCTTAGTTACCATGGTACATTGTCAAGATTGGACCGATGCTCATGCAACGTTCTATGGTGATGCTAAGGGTGGTGATACTGAGAGTGAGTTTTCTATAAATTAAAATATTACTTTGTTCTGCGTATATATTTGTTGTAAAATAAATTTTATATATTTTCACCCTTTAATTTCTTACAAAAAATTATACATACATATAAAATTGACCTAGTTTGACAAATCATTGAATCGAAAGCTAGCATGCATTTGATGTCACTTTGTTATAATGCTAATGAAGTTTCATTGAGATCTTGTTTTAGTAATCTTGATTTTTCATTTGAAGAACAAGACAAGGGTGGAACCCTTAAATTATATTAGGGGACTAAAATTTTCATTTAAACTAAACGACCGGAACTATAATTTTTGTTTAACCTAACTATTTCAAAAAAATTAACAAATACAAAGTATAATTTAATTTTTTGTAAAAATTGAGGAATGTCGAGTCTCCTATCCATATATACAAGGGAAGTTTTTCTTGATTTAAATATCGATCTGAGGAAATTATTAATTAGTAGTTCGATTAAATTATGTCATAATCTTGTTTATGATTCATAATTCGATATCACATATTTTGATAGATTTTTAAAATTTGTACGTGCATAATCTATTTTCCTAACATAATTGTTTGGTTGTTGGTGCTATGCAGAGGGTGCTTGTGGTTATAGCACATTAACGCAAGGATATGGACTACAAACAACAGCTCTTAGCACAGCACTTTATTTAGATGGTGCAACTTGTGGAGCATGTTATGAAATCAAATGTACCAACTCAAAATGGTGCAAAGACGGTGCTGGCACGATTAAGGTCACGGCCACCAACTTATGTCCACCTTCTAGTGGTCCCGAGGCATGGTGCAATCCTCCGTTGCAACACTTTGACTTGACACAACCCATGTTTGTTACAATTGCTGAGTACAAAGCCGGTATTGTACCCGTGCAATATAGGAGAGTACCTTGTACTAAGCAAGGAGGTATCAAGTTTCTTATTAATGGAAACCCTAATTTTCTTTTGGTACTAGTCTTTAATGTTGGAGGTGCCGGGGATGTTAAAGAATTGAAGATCAAGGGTTCGAGTGATTGGGTTCAAATGTCGCGAAATTGGGGCATGAATTGGCAAATTGGTGGTTTGGGTTGGATCAACCAAGAGTTATCATTCCAAGTGACTACTAGTGATGGAAAAACCCTAGAGTTTGAAGGTGTTGTGCCATCAAATTGGCAATTTAGTCAGACATTTGAGGGAAAGTCTAATTTTGAAGAGGTTTATTGTAATTGAGGAATTTATTTTACAAGAGGTTATGTCCATTTAATTATAATTATCGTTTTCCTTGTAAAATGATACCTCAAATTTAAAAAAATGAGTTCAATAATAAAGGTTCATTTGCCTGCTTATTTTTTTTTAATCATCATTAATTATTTTAGATGTTTAATTATAAATCGACAAGGTGTTTGTTACATTATAACCTAACTGAAGTTGATTTTTGGTAGATTAAACAATGTTGAAATTTAATCCAAAATCTAGAGTATCAACATCCCTTAAACAATTTTAACTATAAATCAGGTAATAATTGTGGTGTTATGGGTCGGTTTCAAATAAATGGGGTTGATTTAGGGCCTGTTCACATTTACTTAATTTCAGTTCAGTTCAACTCCAATCAGTTTAGTTCAGCTCCTAATTTCCCTCTCTTATAAAATATTCATTTCAGCTCAGTTCAGTTCAGTTCTACTCCAATCAGTTCAGTTCAGTTCAGTTAAGCTCATTTCAGTAAATGTGAACATGCCCTTAATTAAGCTTGATGCCTTAGCTTTGGGTATCGGTATTTATGTACTCGTATATTAATGCGTGTTATTATTTGTAACTTTATTTTATAAGATAAGAAAGAAAAGAAGATATTAGGAAATCTTTCTCACTAGGGGAAAGTTAATTATTTGTGTTTTTCTCTAGTTTTCTACTTGTGTATCAAATGGAAAAACCAATATTAAAATAAATTCATTTTTTTACGAACAAACAATACTAAAAGAATTTTCTTAAAACAAAATAATGAGTAATCCATAATTATATTAGAATTTTTCCTTCAAATATAACACTTAGATCCGTAGTCAATAGTAGCAGAAAATATGGATCGATCACAAATCAAGCACTGTTATTGTAAAAAATCAAAGTCCATTAATTTCTTACTTTCCTTATTATTTTGATCCAACTATCTTAATATTAGCAGAAAAAATGGGATCACAAACAATCAACACTTTATATATTACAATACCTTTTTTACTTGTGATTTTATTTACTCTACTTAATAACTTTTTTGTCCTTTATCAAAAAAAAAAAAAAAGAAAAAAGAGCTTGTTAAGTGTTTTAGACTAATTACTTATTTTCCTAAAAAAAAAAAAAAATTACTTTTCATTTTTTTTTGAAATTTAAGTCAAACCATAAGACAATTTTTTTAACATTTGATTATATGTGATATTACAATTCAAAAAAAAAAAAACAATTCCACTAATAAATTTCTTTGCATTAACCTTTTGTTTTAAATTTAATTTTTAATTGTTTGTCAAAAAAATGTCATATTTTTCTCAAAATGTATTTGGATTTCTTGCTATCATGGCCTTTGTTACAAAGGTAGATTGTCAAGGTTGGATTGATGCCCATGCAACGTTTTATGGCGATATGATGGGTCATGAAACTGACAATGAGTTTTCTTGAAATTATTACTACGTAAATTTTTGTTAAACAGTACTTTCTCCATTTCTTTATGTTCTAACTAGTCAATTACTATTGATCGATAAATAATTCAAACATACTCCGTATATTAGTATTGAATAATGTGAATATATGGATTGATGTAAAATAAAGTAATAAGAGAAATGATGTAAAAAGGTGGATGATTAGTGTAAAAAAAAGGTTGCTAAAGTAAGAGATTGAGTTTGTAGAAATTTCTAATTATTTTGGGGTTAAAGACTAAAAGGCCGGGGTAAGCTAAAGATGGAATAGATTAAGTGAGTAGAACAAAAAGAACAGGCTTAAATAAAAAATGAATACGTAGAATAAAAAAGAACAAATGAAATATGTTTTTCACTAGCAGTAATTATGACTTATGAGCACGTGCAAAGTAAATGATTGCATAGAGCCCCTATATGAAGCCCACAATTTGATATGATATTTCCGTATATGAAGTATTTTTTTCACTACATATAAAGATATAATTTGTTGATCAATAATTTAATCTTCAATTTTATCATAAAATTAAGAATTTAGTAAAGTTAGACCAAAGCAACAAATTATAGAGGCTTTTGGCTATTTAGTCAGGAGCCTTTGATGAGAATCCATCTTAAAGTAACCACCCAAGCTATCTCTTATCACTATCTATACAGAGCATATATATGAATACATGTTTAATTATACTTTATACGCGGATACACGCATTTGTAATCTATATAATTTTTTTTTTGTTGCATGGTGTCATGCAGAGGGTGCTTGTGGTTATAGTACGTTAACGCAAGGATATGGATTACAAACAACAGCTCTTAGCACAACACTTTTTTCAAAGGATGCAACTTGTGGATCGTGTTATGAAATTAAATGTATAAACTCAAAATGGTGCAAACCTGGCCTAATCAAGGTCACGGCCACCAACTTGTGTCCACCTTCTTATGGTCCCGCGGCATGGTGTAATCCTCCATTGCACCACTTTGACTTAACGGAATCCATGTTTGTCACAATTGCTGAGTACAAAGCTGGTATAGTACCCGTGCAATACAAGAGAATACCTTGTGCTAAGCAAGGGGGTGTCAAATTTCTTATTAATGGGAACCCTAATTTTCTTTTGGTATTAGTCTTCAATGTTGGAGGTGCCGGAGATGTTATAGAAATGAAGATCAAGGGTTCGGGCAATTGGGTGCAAATGGCGCGAAGTTGGGGTATGAATTGGCAAGTTGGTGGTTCGGGTTGGATCAACCAATCCTTGTCCTTCCAAGTGACTACTAGTGATGGAGAATCATTAGCGTTTGAACGTGTTGTACCACCAAATTGGCAATTTGGCCAGTCATTTGAAGGAGAAGATAATTTTTAAGAGGTTAGAATTGGGGAGATTATTTTACAAGAGGATTGGATATATGTACTTTTATAATTATAAATACTACGTCCGTTACGTATTATTTGCAACGATTAGACATTTTTCCTCTCTACTATATGTCTAATCGTTGCAAATAATGTGTAATGGAGGTAGTATAATTTTCCATACAAGACAATACCTCAAGATTATATTCACTTTGTCTCTAAAAATTTGTCATGTCCGAATAGTGATTGTCTTGCAAATATATGGAGAACAAAATTAAAGAGAAGGAGGGAACGAGATATGAATAGTATATGATTCAATAATGTTCATTAGCACCCCCTATTGTACCCTTCTTCATCATTAGTTTTTCAGAGATACAATTTTTAAGGTTTATTAAAAAATTACTCTAAAAATTATCTATGTTTTCATCGAGTAAGTAAGTCGTTTGATAACCTTATGTAACTGGGTTATGTAAAAAACTTCACGAAGATTAAAAAATAGGAAACTAGGTTAGTTCCCGTGTCATGCACGGTAATTTTCAATAACCATTATTAAATTATCATCATAAATAATTGGTTTTGACAAATTTTGATGAAATTACCGAATTACAAAAGATATGTTAAATATAAAATGATGTAAAAAAATAATTAAAATTATGTTAAGAAAGTTTTTTTTTATTATTAATTTTTTTTTTGTTTATAATAGCTATATAAAAATTTATGTTAAATATATGTCGAATCATTATTTTTGGTAATTATATTGTATAGTATTAGGGAATTATTTTTGTATAAAATTTGCTGGTGTGTCTTTTAGTATATAGTTATTGATTTACAATGTAATTTAGTGTCCAATTAGATTTTGCTTTTCTTAAAGCAGAAAGTAAAAATTTAAACAAAATAATATTACGAAATGATATATTATTTTTTTAAAAGTAGAAAAAATAAATAATTATTAATAATATTAATCTAATTAAAATAAATTATGGAAATTGGATGAGAGGCACGATCCATTTATCGTAGTATGGAGAATGCAATTATATTAATTTAGGCAAAAGATTAGCACTAGGCATTATAACGATTTTATAATGAAATTGAAAATATAAATGGAGGATTTCAGGTTGATGTTTAACATGTGGATCGGTGGACGAAAACAATCAAACATTTGCAATTGGAAATAATTCAATACCTTTATGCTGTTGTTCATATTGATTCATTTTATTAATGTGAATAAGGTATTATAATAGTTTATTAGTTATTATATCAAATAAAAATAAGGATTTTAGTTTGGAAGAGAGTTGAATTCGGAACACATTTTTTTATTTAACAAATAAGTTTATCATTGAGTTTGTTCATGATTTGTGTATGCACATGTCAACCATGTTTTCACTTAATTATAAAAAGCAAAATAATTAATTTACCAAAGTGGCACATTTATAATATGTTAATTATAAAAAGCAAAATAATTAATTTACCAAAGTGGCACATTTATAATATGTTAAGACATGTATTAAAATGTAAATTTTTAATATTTTAGTAATGACCAATAAATAAAAATATCTTATTATGTTTGGGTTGGTGAGGGCATAGTGTAAGTAAATTAAAGGACACACAATATTTACGTGGAAAAAATCCTCTTAAAAAACCCACAAACGACGAGTAGACTTGTTTATAAGTATGACTTTTTGTATATCTATGTTGATTGAATGCCTATAACCTATATTTATAGTTGAAGAGGAGCTTGGAAAAAAATGACTAGAAGATTTCAGAAGTTCTTTCATCTTTCTTATAGCCATAATGTTCTAGAAATTTCACAAACCATACTTCTAGATGCTTCCAATGTCAAAAATTCTCTAAAACGTTTAAGTAGATAATTTTAGAATAAATATGAGCAAGAAGTCCAGAACTAACATTGTTTGATTTTTCCAGAAGCTATTAGAATATGCACAAAATCTCCACCTCCACCAAAGCAATAGGCATATATATATAAATTTGGACCACACTCAACAGTTCATAAACTAAAAATAATGTGACATATGTCAATTTCTTCTTATAAATATGCATCCTATGCTTTAGAATATGTCGTACGACTTAATTAATGAAATATTGTGTTCTTTAGCACTTCTTTCATAAATATAAAAAAAAAAAATCACACGAAATTGATGAAAGATTTAGATTTAAATATGTAGTATAAAAATAAATATAAGGTATTGCATTTGTATATATTTCATTTTAATATTAAAAATTTGGTATCATTGAAACCTACCCATTTATATGTTTATCTAACTTTAATTATTACTGGCCCTATATATGTGCAAGAAATTCACTATCAGATTAATTAAAACAAATAAGCATACTAAAGAATGTGTATGAGATTATAACCAATGCAAGAATATAATTTGGATAGAGCATTCGAAAATTAAAGTCGAATGAAATTTTGTGTTATTTTAATTCTAATCCTATTATTAATGGTCAAAACTCAATATTGGCAGAAAAGATGGATCACAATCAAACATTATCAATTTGTGTTAATATAAAAAATCCCAATTATTCAACTTTCCTTATAATTATGATACAGTTATCTCAAATTCTCAATACTAGCAGAAAATAAGGGATCAAACCTGATATTGTTCCTTTTTTACTTTGTGATTTTATTTAATGTTAATTAATGTTTAAAAATTAAAGTCAAACAATATGACTATTTCTCTACTTTAAAATGCAAGATAATCATAAATATAACCCTTTTATAATTTAGTATTCTAATAGCAAAATAAGAACACTTTTTAATTAAGTTTTTTTTTTTTTTTTCTTCACAACTATTGTAATATCATAATTATTTTTACAATGGCTAATTCTCAATTAGCGGGTTATATTTATGTAGTATTATTAGGGCTAAATTTTGTTACAACTCAGGGATCAAATGATATCAATCATGGTGGACATGGATGGGATTTCGCTCATGCAACGTTTTATGGTGATATTAATGGCGGCGATACCATGTGTAAGTTTTCATGTCAATTAATAAATTTGAATGGAAGGAGTATCGACTAATATTGTAACTGTAAATCTCATTAGTTCACGATGTTTGTTATAGATTTATGCTTGTTTAAAGTAATGAGTCTTTTAGAATCAATTTTTATATATTGTCGAAATCAAATAATATGTATTTGTAAAAATGAATTCGAAAAAAAAAAAAAAAAAAAAAAAAAAAAAAAAAAAATTGTAGTGACACTAAACGAGTAAACGATGGTAACATATTTTCAATTTATAATTGATTTTAATGTCTTACTTGTTTTGTTATAAAAATTAAATTAGAGGTTCTTGATTTTGAAATGTGCATCTTTTTAGTTGTGAATCTTGTGATGCGGAGTAATTTTTGTGAGGTACATTTCTACAATTTCTCCTACTTTTTTTCGCATGTCGTTCATATTCTTGTGCGAAATTCATTTGTTAAATTTCATCAGCAACATGTATACGTGGAATGATGTAAAATTTACACACAAAGAGATGGATATTTTTTAATTTTTTTTGGTGTTCCACCCGGTTTACCTTTTGGTCTGATTCAAATTCGGACTCAATTTTGGGTGGTTAGATTTCAATCCCCTCTCAATTCTTGTCGTGGGGGATTAAACACGCACTTCTCTCTAACAAGTGCAGCCCTAATAACCAATGCACCGACATCCAATCTTTATTAATTGTGAATAATAAATTAGCTAAACGTTACTTTAGTCCTTTACATACATGTTATAGCAAATGATAATAACGTAACAATTAACCATATAATTAACTTTTCATGCATGAATTTATTATACACAGATGGTGCATGTGGGTACGGTGACCTATTCAAGCAAGGTTATGGTCTAGAAACAACAGCACTGAGTACAGCACTCTTCAACGATGGAGCTGCTTGCGGAGCGTGTTTCGAAATAGCTTGCATAGACTCAAAATGGTGTAAGCAAGGGGTCCGTCCGATTCGAGTAACGGCCACTAACTTTTGCCCTCCATGGTACGAGGAAACACCACAAGCGTGGTGCAATCCACCACGAAAACATTTTGATTTGACGATGCCTATGTTCCTAAAGATTGCAGAGTACAAAGGCGGTATTGTTCCGGTTGTTTATAGAAGAGTGAAATGCCAAAAGAAAGGAGGTGTTAAGTTTGAGCTTAAAGGAAATTCATATTGGTTGATGGTTTTGGTTTATAATGCTGGTGGTGTAGGGGATGTTACTGGGGTGAATATAAAAGGATCAAAAACAAGTTGGACACAAATGAGTCGTAATTGGGGGCAAAATTGGCAAACTTGGACGAGGTTGGAGGGTCAAAGTCTCTCATTTCAAGTGTCTACTAGTAATGGTAAGACGTTTCAATTCAACGACGTGGCACCAACTGATTGGCAGATAGGTCGTACATATGAGAGTAGAAAAAATATGCATTAGTTAATAGTTTTGTTTAGTTGGAAGATTAATGGCTAATAGATTGAAACTTTTAGTTTAAATTTAGTCATAGTTGTTTGTTATTGGAAGATTGATGGTTAATGGATTGAAACTTTTAGTTTAAATTTCAAGCAATGACATGAAATGTGTTTATAATTTTACTATAAAAAAGGGTTTAACTAAATATTTTGTTGTTGTTTGATCATATGCAAAATTAGAAGGCAAAGCTAAACAAAATCATTAAAAAGCTATTCACCAAACGTGACCTTTCTAGCAAAATAATGCTTATTTAATTTGCTACATTTATAATAGTATTAACGGTTTAGGAAAAATTTCAAGAACGCCAATTATATTGTTAATTAATTACTACAACGACCACCACATTACCATTAAACACTATCTATAAAATCTATACATTTGATATTTTCATTCTTCTACAATACCTAAACAACATTAGTTGTGATTTGCATGTCCTATCATAAAAATAAGGTCATTAGAAGGTGAAAATTCTCTAAATTAGTAGTTTGGTACTCTTATTTTATACACTCTGCCGTTAACTGCTTAAAGAGAGAAAAACTTACAAATCTGTTGAGCACAAAGCCAATTTAAGAGAAAGTATGAAGATTACAATACCCTTAAATGAAAAGTAAAGAAGATAAAAGAATGAATGGGTTAAACCAGTTCCAATTCCTCACAAGTCAATCAGAGTTCGCCCCTATCATCAAAAAGGACAACCAAAACAAATTAGAGATCATACAAATTCTCAATAAAAACCAACTCAATTTGTAGACCAGATTTTCTCAGTCTTATTGATTATCAATACAAACCACCTCAAATTTTTAACCATTTTTTCAAATTACAATCGAGGGTTCAAACACAGTTCAGTATACAATGTAGTATCATGGTATTTTTCACAGATCATAGTCATATTTAGATTATTCACGATCAAGCTATTTATACACAACAATTTGTAACAAATTCACATAAAACAAGCAAAAATTATAAAAGTATTAATAATAAGACAATAGATAATACTTTAATAAACCAATCAATCAATTAATAAATAAAGGGAAATCAGCGGGAAACAACAGGTTTGTTCATCCTGTTCCAACAATCAAATCTTGCTGAACTGCAGCTGAGTTCAGAACAACCAATTACTTAGCTGCAGCATCTTTCTGATAAATACAAAGAATAATTCATTTCCTTTCATTGTGAAAAAAAATTGTTCACAGGCAGCAATTTCACTGACATTTCGCAAGAAATTGCTCTTGAAAAAACAAATTTCAAGGAAAAGTGTGCTGATGCCATCACTATAAGCTAATGTTTTTTACAAGTCTGGTCAGTGGAAGAAATGAACTCAATTACCTAAAGAATTAGTAAGGTCCTAACTACTGAGTTACCATATACAGTGATCGAGGTATATATCAGGATGGGTTATCTACATCAGCTTTGCAGAACTTCCATGAACCATCATCTTGCCGTCGCAGAAGATAGCTGATTTTATAGGTGCTGCAGCCATATCAAAACAAAAATGTCAATACATTTCAGCCACCTAGAATGAAAATAAATAAATAAATAATGTTCAATTCAAAAAGAAAATTGACATGCCCTTGCCTACTAATAAATTTTAGATTACTAACCATAGGGTATGTAGCTATGGATTATATAATAGTTCAAAATTTAAGTCTATTTTAAGTTGGATATTCTTAGCTAGAGCGTGTATCTCAAATCTGGTTATATTCAATTCGGGTTGCATCCAAGCGCAAACTTCATTAGGGAAGGATTTTATAAGCTGCTGCACCCCTTCCCAGAGTTTATTCTCCTCACCCAAAGCCAAATCGGGGAAGAGGGTCATTTTATATGCTTCATTTCCTCTCCTCTGAACTTCTACACTATTAATTTTCCCAGTCTCTACCATTTTCAGACACATAATATCAAATTTAAAGTGTCCTTTCTTCTTCAATTTTCAAACACTTAACAATGAATTTGTGTAAGTGAGGATACAGTGGATGGAGTTTGAGAGTGGAGAAATTAACTGAAAGAACTAAATAAAAACCCTAGCAAAAAAGAAATTCAGCTAGAAAGCAATAATAGCAAATTAAAAGAGAGAAGTTTGACTTCAAAATGTCCTTAGATGACTAGCATTGTATAAAAGCACCATATCAAACCTGAATTACTTTATATATAACTATTGTTATATAGTCATATATCAACTGGCAAAAAGAAGATATGTTAGGAATCTTAGGATAACCCATCAGTTTCATGTGGCCTTTATCTGTAATATCATGTATAGAGATATTTGCGCTAACCATCTGAACATTCAAAATAAGCTTTAAAAAAAATGACCTAATCCTGAATGTCATCTCATTTCATAATATACTTGCATAATACAAATTAGTCCTCACAAAAACAAGCACATAAAATATAGATATTCCTGAAATTTCCTACCTCTCTTATAGCTGTTTGTTTAGTTAATTATTCGATCTACTTTATCATAATAAGAACCATGCATGTATTACAAAATCAATTTTAAGTTACACCTCAAAGACAATAATAGTTAATAAGAGCTGAGAAATAAAACTAGTATATAATAAAATCATTGAACTCAAATCTAAAAGTAACTTTATCAACATATTGACATAATTGTAAGTTACACCTCAACAAGATTGAGAAGGGGAAGCCTAACTAATGGAAGGAGTGGCCGTTTAGTGTCCTTTTAAAAATGTCTACAATTTTTTTTTTTAATTGTTTAGTGCTTTCAGTTTTATGTGCGTCTCCTCCATGCTGCCTTATTCGTTAAAGGAAAAGAGAAGTGGGAGGTAAGATAAGTGGCTTCAATGAATTTGCATCTGTGAAAGTTGTATCAAATGCAATAACAAGCCAGAACATGGAAGCAATACAAACTGATCGAGAAAGCGTAAAGCAAAGGATTTGACTCTCTGAGAAACAAACTTGGGAAAATGATGATTTAAATGCCGTCTTACCTATAATAATTTGGATTCCTTTGTTGATCTTCTTCAATAAGCTCTGCAGCTTCCTCCAACAGAACATCAATTTCTGCTGTTTCAGTGCCGGTGGCATCTGAGAATGTATCAGCTCGAAGGACTGATAATTGCAGCAAAACAAATCTCCAAAAACATGATTTGTCTTTGGCTGCATCTGCCAAAGCTTGCCACTGGAAAAAAAGCACACACAATTATCAAGCACATTACATATTACCAGGGGAGTTATAAGAGTCTCCATTATGAGACCCGTCATAACAACCCGTCAAAATAATACAATTATATAACAACACTGAAAAGGAGCGGGAAAAGGCATTAGTATAAAAATAGTCTATATACTTCAAATTATAGTAGGTAGATAAACATGAGCAAATGCCAGGCAATAACACAATGAACACCATTCTGTAAATAATAATAAAGTTATAATCAATTTTGAATTGTGAATGTCAGGAGGAAAGAAGAGAGCAAGACTGAATAAAAGAAATGTCTTCGAAATCTAGAATGGTTGATATAAAATATTCTGTTATAAGCACTGCACTACCATCAATTTTTAAAAATACGGACCAAAAGTTATACGAGTAGCAAAGATCTAGGTACAACAAAAGCCCTTTGATTTCCATCTTCCTTTGGACTTGTTGAGGGTTGTAAACCAGCTCAATGCCAACAGTTCCTTTGCAAATGCATAAATACCAGCAGGTAGCTGGGATGACAATAAAGTCTGAAGCTCAAATTAAGCTAGTAAAAAGGGAGAATTATAGCTGAGTCCTACCTCAAGCAGCATAGAGTCATCAAGAACGTCAAAGAGCAAATGAACTTGATGATCAGGACCGAGGGCTTCAGCTTTGATCACTTGCCATTGTCTTACAAGAGCTTCAGCTTCTTCAAGAGTCATTACCCTGTCATATGAAGCAGGCACAGGAGATGATAAGCCAGCAAAGACAGACGATTTTTGCCTTTTTTCTGTGTCAGATTGATTGCCGACTCCCAGCTTCAAAGTTGATAAAAACTGCTGCATTGCTGCAGCAAAGTTGTTATGCATGCCATTATGCCTAGAGTGATCACCAACAGATGAGCATAAAGTTTTTCTATTCGCCAGTCTGGAGCCATACACACGCCCACTTTGCCTACTTAACATCTTTGAAGTGGCAAAGACAACACAACCTAGAACTGCGACAAATGTTATACGCCCGAAAATTTTTCCTTGAGCCATCCAGCTAGTAGCAGCTTTCTGATGGTAGCTACCAAGATCTCGCTTTAACTGTGGTGGTGGTGGTGGAGTGGCTGTTCCGGTCTGGGTGCTAGGTTTAGCTTCTTGTAATGGACTTCGCAGATTAGTAGGAGTCAACTGCTTTACAGCAGGCCCAAGATGTTGGGAGGACACCAATGAAGCAAGACGCTCATCAGACACCATTCGATCAGACAAAACAGCAGGAGATATTGTCCTGTGGTTTACATTTGGCACAGAAGGTGACAAACCTCTACTTTGCTTGTTGCCAAAAGATTTCTTCTCCTGACCAAAATACCCAGCCTGTAGGAAAACTAAAAATGATATAGTTCATTATTTCATGAATTATAAACCATCAGAAATGTGATCATCGTACCAATGAAGGGGAACACTCTCGGGTATCTGAAAACAAGCACAGCACAACATCTTTCAGCCATTTTTCCTGGTCAATATAATACAACAAATGAGTAAAAAATGTCAAAAGGAATACAATTACTGCCTGACTCAAAAATACAAGATATAGTGGCATAAGAGAAAAAAAAAAAAAAAAAAAAAAGAATGATCAAAATCAAAAAGTAATTTCAGTTTCACTAGGGAGCAGAAGGAAAGAAAAGACAACAAAATTAGTTAAACAACAGCATGACTACTGTTTCTGCTGATTAAATGCTAGAAGCTATATGCACCCTATGATCATAATTTCTCATGTTTGACAGGACTAATACAAACTTTATTACCCAATGGTTGTGTCCTCAAGGTGTACAAAAGCAAAATCATGTCTTCAATCAGTCATCAAATTAAGGCTATCTACAACAGATAAGAAAATTCCAAAAACAATTGCTTACAGGAGACTAAAAACAAAACTATATCATTGTCATATGATGCAGCTTGGAAAAGTACCCAAAGGTTTTTCATAATGCATCATGCCAAACTGAACTCACCAACAGACAGGTCTAAATCATCATAAAAAAGGAACCATTAATGACAAAGGTCTGTTTAATTTTACAGGTACTGCTGAAGGTCCCTAACAGCCTATACACATGACATAAAGACAAAAGGTGAAAACATATACCATCACAACTCACAAAGGATCACTAATCCTAATGATTCCTGAGTCCTGCCAACCGACAGAAAGATAGCAAAAGAGTACAGCAATTAATCTGTAGCAAGTCTAACAATCAACAGACAACATATCAAAAAATAAAACATATAGATCTATATAAGAGCTGACATACTAATGAATAGTCCGAGGCAGGAGCATCTTTGCCTTCCTTTCCCAAGAGTGAGTTTCTAGATCCTGAATTTTTACTGGATTCAACCTGTCGAAGCCTTTCAAGAGTGTCTGCCTCACTACCCTGCAAGAAACAATCTTGAGCATCTGACAATTGCTAAACATTAATGAAGTAATAAGAAAAGGGTAAACCTGTCCAAGAAGGAACAAGCAAAATGCTTCTTCAAGTTTCAGGTCAACACCATCGGATGCCATCAGACACTCGCATATTGATCTTGCTTTGCTAATCTATGCAACGTGATGAGTCACAATAATTAGTGCCCAACTCATTCCAGAAAAGATAACAATTCCATTAAGTTCCTAAGAATAGATAGGTATAATAAAAACAACGGATCTCAGTAACATTGCTGAAAAGCAAAAGTCAGTTATTTTTTAAGAGTATTTTTAATTCCAATAAATTAATTAGTAAAAGGTATCCAAATATCATAACTTTTATCTAACTCAATTTTCTTAGTCCATAAATCAAACTATTTCTACCATCAAGGTTGTGAGAAATTTACCCAGTCTCTTTGTCTGCTAGAGAACCCAAAAGCTATATGAGCCATCAGTGCAGTGTAGAAACAGTCAAAATCAATCACCACCCTCTGATTTTGAGACCCAAGAGATTTCTTGTTCTTACGAGTCAATGCTAAATTGTCCCAGGGGATCAGATCAACAACTTCTGAAGCCGTGAGTTTACCAAGTGCATTACTCAAGAAGCAGGGCCAATCACTGACCCGGCATGAAGCTTCTACATCAAGACCTTGCCTTAGCAATTCCCGCAAAGCTGCCATTGCTCCACGCCTGCGTTCAGCATTGTCTGTAGTCTGAGGCATTGCCAACAATTCCAATGTGCAAGCAGGTGCAAGCCCTTCTAAAGAATCTTCTATCTATAGGCAAGGCCAACAAAGAAAATACAATTATAATATATAAATGAAGTTCATTCAGCATGCCATTGAAATACACATGAAGCATGCAACCTCTAAATTGAGGGCAATGGAATAAAAAACAAAATGACACTAAGAGTGATAAAATGTCACACTGCACACAACATCTCATTATGGATTTATGTTTCATTCATGGTATTGTACTTATAAGCAGGAGAACAATTGTCAGCATCGACAACATGTACATATAATAGTTCTGATCTAATCTATGCAATACAGTAAAAGCAATAAATATGTTATTTCAGTGATAAGACATCTCAATTTTGTATGTATGTATACCTTCTCCTTGGCTGCTCAAAAACAATAATACCATCTAAATCATTAAAATATAAAAAACAGCAAACCAATATCAAAAATGAGAATAAACTGCAGATATTGCGAATCTTCACACATAATGAGCTTCACAGACTCTAACAGCATATAGAATGATATATTTCGAAAATTAGAATATCATAAAAGAAAATACTACCTCCAAAAGAAGCTTCATTTTTCCCAAGGATGTCTTACTCCTCAAAAGACATTGGGCACGAGCAAGAGCTTCAAATCCTTGCGACACTTTATTTTTCTCCAAATGGATCTTGGCGATTGCACACTTCAAGAAAGCACCTATGATAAGAAAAGGACACATAACAAGGCTGCTAGAATATACAGCAGCGACTCCAGATATCATTCCCACTTATCTTACCTCTGCAAGAGCCATAGAAAGAAGTACATCATGAGCATGTGGCTTGGCATCAGGGTACAGGAGAGCTGCTCGACCAATGTCTAAAACTAGCTTCTCTTCTCCAACCTAAGAAATAAAATAACAAAACATCAATGAAAATTCAGGACAAATCTCTAGTAGATTAAGGTCCCAACAGCAGTCGTACAATGCACCCCGGCTAAGTTCAGAACAAAAAGATGCACATGCAAAAGGGTAGCTCAAAGCTTGTAGAAAGAGCAATTGACAAGGTATTTTTCCCTTCATATCTATTGAAAACAGAAATATAAACTAGCCTTTCTTGGGCGTTAAATGTAGCCCAGACAAAGCAGGTCAAAACAGCTGTGAGAATCCCACATCTGTCATCTTACATATATCGCTCGAAAATAATGATAAAACATAACAATAACAAAATCCAGCTCAGTCTAACATGAAGTCATAAACGATAATACCTCTTGAAGAAGGCAAAGAGCACCAGGTAACCAAGCCCACGGAATGCGCAGAGTAGATTTTGGTGGAATTTTCTCTTTAATATCACCAGCATACTCCGGTTCAAAAAGGAGTTTATCTCTAACATCCATCAACAAATCCTGCAAACATAAACACCACAGCATTGATATTGAAATGAAAAGACATTCTAACTCGCATTCATCCTAAGTAAGCCATTCAACAAGTTACATTTACCTGACGGGATACAACAGCCTCCATTGAATACCCTTCTTCGACCTCAGCATTTTTCAGGTCCATCACAGACTTCACAATCTGATCCTTCTCTGCCTTATCAGGAACACCAATAATCTGCATAATTTAATTGCAATGTAAGCTTGCTATCCCAGGTTTCAAGTGTAGGAGAGTTAACAAATTTTGAAAAAGAAACAAAGAGGTTGAACAGCCTCCTTTGGCTTCAAGCCTTCAAACATTTCTAAAGACAGCTACATTTAGAAAGGATACCCTCTACGATACACACATAAAGCCACTACATAAAGTATCAGCTTGAACAAGACAAAGATTTTGGATGAGAAACCCTCCTCCCAAATAAGCAGTATCCAAAAGTAGGTGCTATAAGGCACTCCATATATAGTAGATGACATTCTGCTGCTATATAATTTTTAAAAAACAACTGCACTGTGGTCAGAGCATAAATCAAAAAACTGCACTGTTTGTTAGTAAGACTTGAGACTTTAAGAGCTTTATGCATTATGCGCCAAAGGGCAACAGGCCACAACTAAGGTAGCGTAAAAGAAGCATGCTTTATTGTTTCAGCACTAGAAGCCACTTATAAGATCACATATACTACTTTATATATTTTTGCAAAGTGCAAATTCTACATCAAGACACAAAGAACTAGCTCAAATATGCCCATTTCACCTATTAGCATTTTTTGGCCACTCAAAAATGTCAATCAAACTAAGACCGACTTGCATAAAAAAATGCATCTAAAAATCTAGATTGTCTTTCATCAGATCTGTCAGATGTCTGCAGTTCTGCACCACTTTGAAAATAATTCCCTCAGTCCCTTTGAATCAAAATTTAGCTATTCTACACTAGCTAGTAAAATAAAACCCATCACAATATAATATTATACGCCAACTGAGCGGTCTGAGCCTAATCTATTCAATATTAAATGGTACTTTACAACTCCAATGCAATTTTAAATAGTAGAACTCAGCTTCCTAATATATATACAAGTTATATCAGCCATTTCAGATAAAGGGAAGTAGTACACTCCACTAGTTCACTACATAGTTACAACCCATTTCAAAAAATCAGCAGCTCCACTATTTCCCAAACAGCTATAATCCAAGAATACACTCATTAACAAACATTCACCTCACCTGCCTCACCAAATCCTCCTACAATCCTGTGAACCTTTTCCAGTAAAAACAACCCACATTTTCACTCCCCATTCCCCACTGTTAATCTATGCACAAGCAAACATCAATCAGCAGCTCCACCATTAACCAAACAACTATAACCCAAGAATACACTCATTAGCAAACATTCACCTTGCCTGCCTCACCAAAAACATCTACAGCTCCGTGAACCTAGCGTAATTTTACAGTAAACCAACCCACATTGTCACTCCCCGTTCCCCACTGTTACTCTCCGCACATGCAAACATCAATCAGCAGCTCCACCATTTCCCAAACAACTATAATCCAAGAATACACTCATTAACAGATTTTCACCTCGCCCACATCACCAAAATATCCTATAATTCTTCGTACCTTTCCAGTAAACCAACCCACATTGTCACTCCCCATTCCCCACTGTTACTCTCCGCACACACAAACATCAATCAGCAGCTCCACCATTTCCCAAACAACTATAATCCAAGAATACAGTCATTAACAAATTTTCACCTCGCCCACATTACCAAAATATCCTATAATTCTTCGTACCTTTCCAGTAAACCAACCCACATTGTCACTCCCCATTCCCTACTATTACTATATGCACAAGCAAACATCAATCAGCAGCTCCACTATTTCCCAAACAACTATAATCCGAGAATACACTCATTAACAAACTTTCACCTCGCCCACTTCAGGAACCTAGCGTAAAATTCGATAAAGCCACCCACATTGTCACTCCCACTGTTACTCTGCGCTTAAGCAAACATCAACCGAAGACTTAACAACCTACATTATCACCGGAAAAATCGCAATCATACAACACAAATCTACACAAAAGCTACAGCAATTCCTCAATAATCAACGACAATTAACCCACATTGCACTACACCAAATCAAAAAATTGCAGCAAAAATCCAAAAAACATATAAAATAGTATTATCACAAAAAAAAAAAAAAGTAATAAATGACTAATTTTTCAGTGAAATGAGGAGAGAAAACCTGGTAACAAGAAACGGGAATTTCAATACCGACATGATTAGAAGTATTATGGCCATTAACATGAGCATCCAAAACACGAAATGCAGTAGCACTAGCATTCACATTTACACTCCATCTTCTTCGTTCAACAGATCTATGATGATGATGACGACGATATATTACAGCAGCACAACGAATCAAGGAAGAAAACGACGAGAATCTTCTAGAACAATGCGAAGGTTCTGGAAGAGAGAGAAAACCACCGCCGGCGACGGTGGTGGAGGTACCGGAGCTCCGGCGACGGGAGCAAAGAGGGGAATTGAAGGAGCAACAGTGTGATGATGAAGCGATTTCTGGCAATAAAATGGGAATTGGTGCCATTGAATTTGTCGCATTTCAAACCCTAATTTTGATTTTTAATGGAGTTTTAGGGAAGAAGTTGTTGCGTCATTTTGGGGATTTTTTGAGGAGTGGAGTGATTAAGGGACTTTTGTGAGAGAGAAATTTGGAGGGTTTTATTATTAACTTTAAACATGTGTAAATCGTGTATTTTTCACTCTTTAGCTAAAACTAATTTCTAGCTTTTTAAAAATTTTGTTTTTAATCTTGAACCACTCAGTAGTCGGGCCTTTGTCTCAATGTCTCGGATCGCTTTTGTTGTAGATGTGCAATCAATAATTTTGTTAAAAGGATTTTTAAAATTGAAATTGTTATTGTCAACTTAAAATGAGTTATTCTTTAAGATCATTTTTTTTTTAAAATTGAACCTTGTTTGCACTTATATATTTCTTCTTGCATTTATATATTTCTTGTTACATACTAAGAACATAGTTGATCATTTTGTTTAGATGCTCAAATAGTCATTTTTGTTATAAGAGGTTGAATTCCTTAGAGCATGGGCATTGGTGAGTCACAAGCCTACTCACAACACTATCTCTCTTCTTCTGAGCTACCTTACCATTGCATACGGTGACTCGTTACATACTCACAAAGAGGGGAAGCAACGTCTGCTGATGCTCTGATGAGTAACTGACATATGCATGGGCTTTGCTAACTCTTTTATAAAGGAATCTCATATTTATTTGTTGGTCCAATTACCACATGACAACTCATCCAAATTGCTGAACATTTGCATGAGATGTTGTTTTAGTCCAACAGCTCTATTATTTGGAGCACTTTCGTGTTGATATTATTACTCTAACGGTAATTTTTCACTTCATTTAAACATATTTCTAAAAAATAATTTCACCAACGGTATAATTATAATTTTATCTATAAATAGAGCCTAATATTGATATAGTTTTTCACCCTTAAAATTTCACTCTTCTTTTTTTCATTATAAAAATATTTTGTGATTATGGATCTTAATAATCCTAATTACGGAAGTGGTTCCTCTCAAAATAATCCAAATAACCAATCTTCCAATTCTCCAAATTTTCAAAGTAATTTTCATTTTGATCCAAATAACCCTAATAATCCAAATGCTCAAAGGATGCTATTTTATAACATTCCTAACCAACCAACGCATCCAAACCAACAATTTGTACAACAATTCCCAAATCAATTTCCAAACCAAAATTACACCCAACAATTCTCAAACCAATTTTTAAACCAAAATTTGCAACAAATTCCCCAAAATTATCCTTCTGGTTTTATGTTCCCAATGTCGCAACATTATGGTGTGAACCAAATAATTCAAAACAGTCCAGCAACTCCCGAGGGAGAAAGAAGCAGTAACTTAACCCCACTCGATGATCCAAGGGTTCCACAACAAGCCAATGATGATGCTGATGCTGATGGTGTTGGTGATGATGATGTTGTTCAAGGTCCCCACGGGAGCAACACTAATGTTAGGGCAGAAAAATGGGGTGCAAAAGAAGATGATGCCCTCGTTTCGGCTTGGGTAGAATGTGCAGTTGAAGATCCAGAGACGGCAACTGATCAAAGTTTGGCCGTAATGTGGAGGAACATAAAATCATATCTCATATACTTGTGTGCCCATATATCATAATAATTACCAGCCATTTTTTTGAATAATTTTAGAAGTTATAAATAAGGGGGCTACACTTCATATTTCAATACATAAATATAAGTATTATTTCTACAAAAAAAAAAATAACTCTCTCTTCCTCTCTACCAAAAAATATTACAAAATGAACTCTGATTCAAATTCTTCTAATTCATCTAGTTCTGGGTTATTTGATTACATGGTGAACGACTATGTAGAGTGGCATGAATCAATTACCCAAAGGCGAAAAGAAGATGAATTGATCGAGGAAGCGATCAATACAGCTGTTGTTCCCTTTGTAACATCAACTTATCAGACCCTTTCACTCTTGAACCTACGTACCAAAGGTGGTATGTACCAAGAGATCGAGAATATGCTGATATTCAGTTATATAACGATTACTTTAGTCCCCAACCATTGTACCCTGCTAATATGTTTCGTCGACGGTTTTGCATGCGTAAGAATGTGTTCACACGCATTGTTAATCAACTAAGCGAAAGTGATGTTTACTTTCAACAAAGGTCGGATGCCACCGCAAGACTAGGTGCATCCCCCCTCCAAAAATGCACTGCAGCAATTCGAATGTTAGCATACGGTACATCTGCCGATGCAGTTGACGAGTATCTTAAAATCGCGTCAAGTACTGCAAGAGAAGGTCTGGCTCACTTTGTTGAAGGGGTCGTAGCTCAATTTGGACTAGAGTACTTGAGGAGGGCAAATACTATGGATACTGAACGGCTCCTCCGTGAAAGTTATGCTCGTGGATTTCCTGGTATGATGGGCAGCATTGATTGCATGCATTGGGAGTGGAAAAATTGTCCGCGTGCATGGAAAGGAATGTATCAAGGTAGAAGTAAAACAACAACGGTGATCTTGGAGGCTGTTGCTTCGCAAGACTTGTGGATATGGCACGCTTTTTTTGGAACCCCGGGTTCTTGTAATGATATAAATGTCCTCCAACGGTCGCCGGTGTTCTCTGATATATGTGAAGGAAAAGCTCCAGAGGTTACCTTCAATGTCAACGGAAATACATACAATATGGGTTATTATCTTACAGACGGTATCTATCCGAAATGGGCAACATTTATCCCAGCAATCAAACATCCACAAACTGGTAAGCACAAATTATTTACCAAGAAGCAACAGAGTTATCGAAAGGACATTGAACGTGCCTTTGGAGTGTTACAAGCTCGATTTGCAATAATACGTCAACCAAGTCTAGCATGGTCGACCGAAATTTTATGGAAAATTGTAATGGCTTGTATTATCATGCATAATATGATTGTTAAAGATGAGCGAGATGGATATTTGAATTATGATGCAACTGAATTTATCAATGATCAACCGCAAAATGTAGCTGAATCATCAACTAGTAACAACAACCAACCATTTACTGTGAGAAGTGGACGATTGGATAGGCTCAATCTAAATGGTTATATGGAAAATAGAAATAATGTTCGTGATAGGGAGACCCATATTGCACTAAAGAATGACTTGGTTGAACATATATGGGGACGTTTCGGCAACGAATGAAGAGATGACAAAAGTCGCTGTTAATGAATATTGTATTTTAAATTTTAATGAATGTCTTTGCTAAATAAACTACGTTATTAATATATTGTATTATTTTTGTACTTTTCATTTCAAAAATTAGAAAATTTTTTTTATTAATATTGTACTATTTATAATGCTCTAATTAAAAAGAAAAAAAATTAAAAATGTCTAACTTTTTTTAATTAATTATGTAAGTTCAAAAATTACAAATAAATAATAGAGATTAATACATGTTTTAAAAAATATAAAATAAAACAAGAGTGAGAAAGAGAAAATGATGGGGTAGTTAGGAGAGAGAATGGTGAGTAACCTCACCATTGTAGATAAATAAATAAGGTGACTCACACTAGTAGCTTAAGATAGTGGAAGGTGAGGTGGAAGATGATTTGGAAAAAAGATAAATAAAAAAGATAGTTGAAAGTGAGGTGGAGAATGGTGAGTAACCTCACCAATGCCCATGCTCTTATGCTTTTATATAGAGCAATTTTGGTTGCTTGGGTGATGTGTCATATTATACATATAATACGATTGGTTGTGGCGTCACGAAGTATTGGGAAGGTGCACAATACATAAGAGACTATGTGGCATATCGACATTTTTAGAAACGTCTTAGTATAGATATGAAAAAGAGTTTTATGAGACTATGATTAGATGAAGTTATCAAGGAAATTTATCACTTGAAAACAAAAATGCATGGTTTCGTAGTAAAAGAAAGATGAAGGATTAATAAATTTGTAGACTTTTAATATGATTAGAAAAGGTTCGAAAAGTCCAAAATTTTTATATTGGATTGTCATTAGGATCGCTTTTATTAAGCAGTAGCTAAGTTATTAGTGTAGGAAAATTAGTCAATTTTTTTTTATAAACGATGAACAACTTCAAACAAAATAGAAAGAGAAAAAAAGAGATAAATGTTGAATTATAGACATCGGTAGTCATTACAATGAAGACTTAGGGATGTAGAGCCTTGGAGTGTACATGTACCTCAAGGAGGAATATGGATGGGTGAGAACTTGGGAACAAGAATACATGATCATATAGGAGATTCAATACCTGGCACGTTGGTTCAAAGTTGTGTGATCATGCAACTATCTTGTACAAGGTGTGCAAATGGGGTGGAAATTCGATGCGTTTGTGAATACCTTCTTCGATAAGACCACATAATGTGACTTAATGTAAATACAAGTGTAGATTAGTGACAAAATCCTAATGTATTAAAATTTATGCATTTGAATGACAAATATGAATTAGATTTGGGAGTAAGAAGAAACCATAAAGAGATCCTCACCCAAATCCCTAGCAGTTTTTAATCTCACTACTAATAAAACTACGTTCTTTGAGTGTATTAAGTGTCAACTGAAAAAGAAGGTTAATCCTTTAATTACAAACAGATGAATTAAATGAGAATTTTCCTCATGACTACAACAAATTAATAGACTCATAGCCAACTTTAAATGAATCACGCCAACATGAAAGAGGGTTTAATTCGCAACAACAACTCATCATTGAAGTTGATAATTTGTTTCTTTTCCATAAGCTGAGTAAAGGTTCTCGTGAAAGCTTTTCTCTAGGAATCATTATTGGTGCTCTTATTTGACTTGGATTTTGGTGAGTTGAGGCCCTTGAGGATGTGGATTGAATAGGTTTCCCTTTAATTTGTGTTGTCTCAATGGTAAGGATGAGTTTATTGCAAGTCTTGAGCAAAGTTTTAATATGAGTTTTGTTCAAGATTCTTGTAATAAAGTCATTAAAGACTCATGTGATGACTCTGATGAGTCTTGGATTGAGTTTGAAAAATCAAAACTCAGTCGAGACTTTACATGGAGAACAAATGGGGGTCCATTAGTTGGTTGGTTGCCAATCAAAACTTGTCATCTCACCAAGCAAAAGCTTACAATAATTTTAAAAAATTAATTAAAGATATCTTACAAATAAAATAAATATATTTTGAAGAGAATAAGTAAATATGGAGTGAGTCTTGGAATAATGTGTGAATTTGAAGAAAGTCTTGTATGAATCTGAATAATAAAAAAAAAGTATTTAAAAGTTAATGAAAAGTTGATATAGTGATATGACATAGTCGAGAGTTTGCGTCCGAGTCTAGGGATAAACTCACCCTAACTCTTATGTACCTAAAATTCTTTTTTCTAACTACCTGTGCAATGCACGGGTTATTCCTATAAAATTGTATTGAGAGATAAGTGAGGAAATATCAGTAAGTCATTATAGGGTATAATATGTAATCAGAAACATGATTAAAGAAATTAAAATTTTGGAACTTTAATCGAAAAAAAGGCTTAAATAAAAGGTGGAAGTGCTAAAATTAAAGAGAGAATAGGAAAAGATTGAATTAAAGGGGAAAGAAGAAGATGAAGAGATGGAGTGTGTATGAAAAATAAAATATAAGTTTAACGAAAGAATTTAAAAATGGTGTAATAAAAAATTAATAGTGTAAGATGACATGTGACACTACCCATCTACAATAGGTGGGTAGCAATTTCAAAAAAAGATGACATGTGACACTATGGTTGGAAAAATGTAATAGAATGGATGGGGGACATGTGTCTTTCTTAGTTTCTTGGTTATAGTTTTTAAATACTAAGTAAAGAAGATATATAATTCGTGTTTGTGAGTTTAAAAAAAACAATTATAGTTTTGGTGATAATTTGAACTAATGTATTAACGAATTAATTTTTTAAAATAAATATGTAGTATTAGATTTAAATCTCTCTATAAATAAATAATATATTAACGAATTAATTTTTTTTAAAAAAAAAACATGTACGACTATTTAACACATGCTCTAATTACTAATTAATGGTCATCATTAATCCTCATCACTTACAATTCACCTCGAAGAGCCGAAGAGGGTTAATAACTTAATACAGGGTACTTTACAGAACAACCCACTACAAAATTCGCCGCCACCCTCTCTTCTCCCGCCGTTTCACTCATTGGAATTGCATAACAGGTAATTCTTCTGATTAATTTTGGGTAAATTATGTTGTTACAATCAATTTTATTTTCTGGGTAAATCTTGATTTTAGAGCATACTGAAACTTTCTTTTGGTGATTTTGAATTTGATCAACAATAAAAAGCTCATAATTTGAGAGTTGCTTTGCTGAAATAAGAGGTAATAATCATTGTTCTTGTGTAATGGCATAGAAAAGTTGTAACCAATTTGATTACAATTGTAAAACGTCAATTGGCTATGAGTGTGCGGAATTTTTTTGTTTATTTGATTGATTAATAGCTTTTGGTGGGTATTAATGTTTATTGGGTCGAATTAGTAGCCGAATTCAGTTGATGGGTGGGTTTTATTAGTGATTATGAACTATGTTTCTCCGGATTGGTACCCATGTCCAACACCAGTATGTGTCAAGTGGGTGTCTTGCCCATGTTAGACGGTCAAGGATTAGTGACACGGGTACTTGAGGTGAAATGAAGAGTATGAGTAACGTATAATATGAGGATGTGGGGAGTTCTTTTTGTGGCTTTCTGTCAATATATATGTCAGTATTATGGAGTTATGTTACTCTATATTAATCAGGTTTCTTCAAATTGGTAGCTAATATTGAGGATGAATAACATACTTTGTGTTTGACCCGATCACTTGACTCATCATCAAGTAAGTACCCACATTGGCTTGGTCGTGGAAGAACATGACCCTGATCTGACTTGTTACTTATTACAAACGATCTTTTTTGCCTTGCCCTGACATTAACCCACCTCGACCTGCCTTATGACCAGCCTTAAGATCAATCATGTAGTTCTGGGACTTGGGTTTATCTCTTCTTCAGTTCATTGTTTTGAGAGCCTAAGGGGCTCTACATCATACTTGAAGGACCCAATCTTGGTCTTTTATGACTCTCAAAGGTGCCATTTAGCATTTGTAGGCCCTTACGTGGCTACATGCTTTAACCTTCATACTTTTTCCTGAGGGAGAGTTTTTGTGAGATCTTCAAACTGTGTTCTTTGAAAAGCATTTTCCCAAAGTTTCTTTTTCATAATTAGTCTGAAATTGCCGCGTCAGGCACTTAGACTTTAGTACTTCATTGGCTTATCAGAATTACTCTGTCGTCTCAAAGTGATTGTCTTATTAGGGTTGGCAACTTGGCACAAATTTCTTAAACTGTCTCTAGGCAACAAATCGATCAATATTGAATACACATCTACTATTTCTCTTATTAGTTTGGATAAGAGTACAAGATAGTCATCATGGGGGGACTGCAAAGCAAAACACCCTACTTAAAAAATACTACTCTTATCCATGAAGACGAATTGCCAATGTTGACAGAAACCATGGATGACTATGTTTGACAGTTGTTTTCTAATTTGTGGTCAAGTCTTTGTAATTGTTATTCAATGTTTTATTATTTCTTCTCTACTATCTTTTTGGTTTTAGAAAATGAAGCAAGAAGAAGTGACTTGTTGCCAGATTCAAGAATGGTATCCAAAATTTAAACCAGTCTCTATAAAGACCTTTATCCATGAACTCCCTGAATCCTTTATTCAGTATCTGGTTGGAGATTCTGGTCCTTTTCTGCTTCCCACGTCTGTGTCAAATGAAGACGCCTTGCCCAATAGGATTCATAAACCTGAAGATGAGGAGGACTACCAACTGTCGGAAGGATCTGAAGATGAGTCAGAGCCATCATCACCACCCCCTTCGTTCCCAGAGCTTGAATTGAAGATCAAAAATTCAATCGAATCCCTTGGTGGTGCTGTCTTTCCTAAATTAAATTGGAGTTCACCAAAAGATGCTGCTTGGATCAGCACCACTGGAACCCTCAAATGCACTTCATTTAGTGACATAGCTCTGTTACTCAAAGCATCTGATTCTGTAGTCCACGATTTGTGCCATCCATATGATTCATGCAGTGACAAGACTATGTCAAGACCCTCTCAATTCTACCTTGCCTTGCGCAAATGGTACCCCTCTTTGAGACCAGAGATGGAATTCCGTTGCTTTGTCTGTTCTCAGCAACTTGTTGGAATTTCTCAACGTGAAGTCACTGCTTATTATCCTGCTGTACTGGAAAAGAAAGACGAGCTCAGAGATCTGATCCATGATTTCTTCCTTGACAATGTTGAAGGGAAATTCAAATCCAAAAATTACACTTTTGATGTTTATGTTACGAAAGACAGGAGGGTGAAGCTGATTGATTTTAATCCTTGGGGTGCATTTACACTGCCGTTACTGTTTACTTGGGAGGAGTTAGAGCAAGGTGGAAGGGTAGAGGAAGAGGTTGATTTTAGAATAGTGGAAAGCCAGCATACAGTACGCCCAGGTTTGAAGACTGCAGTCCCTTATGATTATATAGATATGAGCGCGGGAAGTGGTTGGGATCAATTTTTAAAGAATGCAGATGAGGAGTTGCAGCAGCAGATGAGGTCTCCAGAAGCAGGTGCATAAACATTTGCCATCTGGTTAGCTGGAGCTTACTGATTAGGATGTAGTATCCTATTATACTTTATTGTATGCTTAGCTAATTAAGTTCTTTCTTATTACAGTATTACTTTTGACTTAAAGAGTATTGATGTTGTATGAGTTTTCATTTTATTTTTTTAGTGTTAGTTTTAGGGGTTATGTTGTAGTAACATACTCTTAATACAATCCTCTCACATTATCTTAATAATAATTAATTTAATTTCATTGATAATAATTTATTGGAAAATTTCACATTTGCTACCAGCGAAACCACCTAGCTTCACATTTACTACCGGTTTAATTTTTTATTTGATATTACTACCACACAAAATCACATAATTTTAATTTGGCTACCACTTAACACTTTCCGTTACAATTTCCGTTAGTGAGATCAACCACCCTCACTGCCACCCCTCCCTCCTCGGACACCCTCACTGCCTCCCTGTTTGCCACCTTCGACCCACCATGATTTTTTTTAAAAACCCGACAACCTCCCTACCCCTTACCGGCGCCGGTGACAGCCCACCACCTTCTCTTATCACCTCCTCGCTGCCACTGCCACCCTCCCTCCTCGCTGCCCCTCACTGCCACCCCTCCCTCCACGCTGCCCCCCTCACTGCTGCTGCCACCCTCACTGCCACCCCTCCCTCCTCGCTGCCCCTCACTGCCACCCCTCCCTCCTTGCTGCCCCATCCCTTTCCCCACCCAAAACAGTCACCCCCAACCCTTAAACACCAGCTCCGACACCACCCCAACCTGAATCAAGTTGGAAACGGCCGATTTACCCTTTCCCCAACCTGAATCGAGCCGGAAACGGCCGATTTCCCCTTTCCCTCAACGCCCGTCGCAATCCCTCATCCCCTTCCTTCATAATTGGCGTCTCCCCGACCACCACAACCCACAAAAATCTATTTCCCTTTCCCCCAAATCAACCCCTTTCCCCTTTCCCTAACCTGAATCGATCCCCCCTCCCCTTCCCCCACCCAAAAACCAGCACCAATACCTTAAACCCACTCCCTGAAACCACCCTAAAAGGGTTTTAGGGTTTCGAACTCACATGTTCAGGGTGGTTTCGGGCAGCGTGGACTTCGGGAAATGGTGGTGATGGAGTTCGCCGGCGTCGGGGGACCGTGTTGGCGTCGGCATGAAGGACGAAAGCCGGCACATGGAGGGGGGTTGGTGGTTGACGGGGAGGGGGAGGTGGCTGGGAAGTTTTTTCAAAAAGTTTTTTTCAATTTTTTTAATAAATTAAATTATTATTTAATGAAATAATGGGTCCTACTTAACGGAATCCTTAGTGGTAGCAATATCTATAACGTTGGGTTTTGGGTGGTAGTAATATAAAATAAAAAATTAAAGGGGTAGTAAATGTGAAGCAGGGTGCTTTCCCTGGTAGCAAATGTGAAAAAAACCTAATTTATTATCTAAACTCAAATGTTATATCATCCCAACGTTATTTTACATTGATTTCTTGTATATATTATCTTAGGTGACCTTAAATAATACTCCGTATCATATATAGATCTAGTTGTGAAGTACGGATTAGTAATCAATACAAATCTGATGATATAAAGATTAATTTCCATTGCTCGTTGTAAAAAAAGATCTTAATAACAAGCGCTTTGGGGCGTTAGAATAACTAATTAATGCGAGTGATATGTGCTTACAAATGAGCCTCAGATAAGCAATTTTACACAAATTAACAAAGTTAAATGTGTGCGTGTATTTGCACATTAGGGCAGGTGAAACAACCTTAATTTAAAACAAGATATATCCCATTAATGCCGCGTCCTCACACCTGTTATGGACTGTGTCATCGAGTCTAAAATAATCAAGCTTACAAATAGGCCTCATATAAGCATTACAGTTGCAAGCTTGGTCCTATACACTACACCCTTCCAGAATCCAGATCATAAACCCAAAGAGTACTTCATGCAATCACGCTCCAAGAAGATGATAGATAGACTATGTAAGGATGCTGGGAAGCAATGTTTCAACGAACAGCAGACACAGTTCTAACAGATGCCAATCTGAACCTAATATCAGCCCCAAATTGTGATTCCGTACACGATCGCTACCTGCAGATTTGATAAAAACCAATTTAGAATTTTAGACTAACAAGAACAACGTAGCTACAAAGGGTACACAAATGTTCACTTCCAACTATAATTCTCATCTTCAAAAAGTATTCAGCAAATGATCATGCAACATTGAAACATAATATACAATTTCATATTATTTTTTTTAAAAGATATACAATTTCATATAGATATTCTATACATTTGTATAAGATGAAGTGATGAACATTGATCAACCAAGGGTGAAATAAAATATGATTAAATCCACAGCCCAAATCAATCCGAACCCAATTAGTTATTTGGTTTGAATTATCTATTAAATCGAGTTTTTGGATCAGATCGAAGGAAACAAGTTGTTTTTTTAACAAAAAAAAAAAAAAAAAAAAAAAAAGAAAAAAAAAGAAAAAAAAGAAAAGAAAAGAACAAACCAATATTATATGAAATGTTGATGTTATATTTTTCGACTCCTATGTTCGTTATGTTACTTGTGAAGACTGATTTATGTCTTGCAGATCATTGTTTAAGTGTTGAAGTAATACAGTATTATATCAACATATTATTCATATGATTCTAGCATAACAGCCTATCCAACTCCCATTTTTCAGGCTCGAAAGGATTTTAAGCAAACTTTCACTTGAACATGTTTCATTTTCATAAGAGACCATTCAACCCAACTCATTGTAATCAGTTTTTGATTCACAAAGATAAAAGGGTTGAAGTTGGCTAACCTTAACTAGAAGACTTTTGAAGACTATTGATTACAGGGCAACCCTCAAACTCTCCTCAAAAACTTCCCTGCAGTATTGGTAGTTGCTTGAAAGCTTCCAAATATCATTTCCAGTCTTGACTTACTGCATCCATATAGGAGGAACTTTGACTTACATGAAGTCCTTGAATTACTCAATCATCAAGTTCATTCATCATTCTTGATCAAGACAACATGCTCAGAAGAAAGTGTGTAGATATCTGTGCATCAATATTAAGTACAAATCAGATGCGAACAGATGGTTATATGAAAGCAATTTGTAGCAGGTTCTGTGCTCCAGCACAGAAGAATATAGAAAAGCTCCTTTCATATCTTAGGAGATCAATAAACAGTATATCATCAATAGACTAGATAATTCTACTAACAAAATATGGTAAACATACTTCCAACTAAACTGAGACATGCTCATTCAATCAAGCAACTTAGAATGGTAAAAAAATATTTTAAAAATGGCCCTTCCTAGTAAAAGAGAAACCATAAACAAGATACAGGCACTCAACCAGTATTATGATTGAATAAACAGCTAGTAAAGAATCTGGTTTCTAAATTTTCACTGAATAATATCATAAACTTTATTCAAACGATTTCAAGCATTAGGCATCAATCCACCATTCCAAAAAATAGGCAAAATTTCCAAATGAAAAATATCTGGGTAAAGGAAGTTATTTGTTCCAGCAACAAATACCAAAAAAGAAAAAGGATGAAAACATGGGCTACATGGCCACAAGGCTTGCCTGTATGATACACAATGGCATTTGGGGTTGAGTCATTGTAATTGAAAATCTGAGGGCTAAGGGCATCTATGGATTGTATTGTTTTCTGAAATACAATTTCGTCTTTGTGCCAGAGATCAGAAAATCTCAAGTATAGATCAACAAAACAAGTTCATATCTTTGATCAACGTGAATTAGTTATTTTTTAAAGCCAACTTACTTGGGGAAGTCGGAAGAAAAGGTTCCATATATATTAATATTACTGAGCTACTGACTGATGTATACAAAAGGATAACTTTTCTCCAAGACAAAGAACTAGTTGCAAATCAATAATTGTATGTAGTAAAGCCATTTCTTAGCTGATTTCAGTTTCTCAATGACTGCAGTCAGTCTCATCTGCTTTACAGGTCATTCCTTCAAATCTACTGAATTCGTTGATACTGCTTATAATTTTTTCAGAGAATGCCAACAAGCATATGCATATACTTTGAAGTAATCAATCTACCAGCTAGGTTTCAGCATAAGATGTGTTAATATAGACCAGTTGTTCCTAGATAACATTATATGCTTATTTTTACACTGGTATAGAGGGAAGGTGAGAGAAGGGAAGGGAGGCAAGGATTAGGCTGAAAGCTTTCCTTCCAACTTTTCAACTTTCGCAGGGTTTGCTTAGGGGGAAGGAAATTGTCTCCTTTGATTTCCCTTTCCTATATACTACATAAAACTAACAGAAGATGGTTCCCCCATGCTTCCTCCTGCTCCCAAACATGTAACCAAGAGTTTAGTAGTTTCTTGTTATCAAAATGCAGAACATCAGGCCACACATATAATAGATGCTAAATAAATGGTCATGGAGAAAGAATTCAATGAGATGATATTCTTCTTGAGACTTGGGACTGCCACACATATAATAGATGCCAAATAAATGGTCATGGAGAAAGAATTCATGGAGATGATGCATGGTGCTAGAAACTATGTACAACAATACAATGCAATTGGTACCTGGCAAATGTGGCATTCATACTCCTTCAGTGTGGAGTTCTTTAACCCTTGGTGGAACGTTATCTGATTCTCTGAAGCATCTCCTCTAGAGTGGTTCAACCAAATCATCATAACATGCACAAATGCTTTCACCACTCACCAGTAGTCTCCACAAGAACAAGCTCCGTCTTTGAAATGATGAAATCGGTTAGCATCTCGAATAATTATTTCCCGATTGGTGAATTTTGATATAAGTTTAATAGCAGAGTGACAGTTGACACATGCCCTGAGATTTTTTGTTATCTGAAGTGTGCTTCCTGATGGTGTTGAGATGAGACCATAAGCAACAGCTAACCTCTCACTATGATTACAAAGACTCTCCTGCATGTCCTCAGAACTTAAATCATGTAAATTAGATTCTGAATTAGGGGAAAATCCAGCCTCTTTCAACCTCCTCTCCAAATCAGCAAGCTTTTTCCAAATTTCCTCATATCTTGGATGTGAATTGTCTCCTACACGAAAAACTTTGAGCTTTCCATTGATTTCAATTAGACTAAATCCAAAATCCTTGCTCAACCCTCTCTCTTTCATAAGCTTGCGAATTTCATTAACCTGATCCCACATACGTGCTGTAGCATACAGATTTGATAGCTGGACATAGTGTCCAGCATCATATGGATCTATCGCAAAAACTTTAGCAGCTGCGTATTCTCCCATTTGTACATGGCGATAGATTTTGCATGCACTCAGAAGGGCACCCCATACCGTTATCCCTGGTTGCATGGGCATTCTAACAATAAATTTGTAGGCTTCTGCCAAGTAGCCAGCACGAGCAAGCAGATCAACAACACAAGCATAATGTTGGTGAAGAGGCTCTATACCGCAATTTTTCATGCTATGAAAAAAAGTCCATCCCTCTCTGACCAGCCCTGAGTTTTTACATGCCAGAAGAAGCCCAAGAAAAGTGACATCGTTAGGCATCACTTCAGCTTGCACCATTGCATCATAAAGATCAATAGCTTCTCGGCCCCGGCCATGCAATCCATATCCCACTATCATGGCACTCCAAACAACAACGTCCTTATCACGAATCTTATTGAAAACTTGCCTAGCTACTTCCACACTTCCACATTTAGCAAACATATCAACAAGTGCTGTTTTGACATATACATGATTTAGGTAATCACTTCTACAGACATAATCATTCATCCATCTTGCCAGATCAATTGAACCAACTTGAGCACAGGCTAGAATAGCAGCCCTCAGAGTGATAGAATCTGGCTTCATATCCTTCTTCTTGGCCAATAGTTTGAACAGCTCTACAGCTTCCTCAGCATAACCATTTTTAGCATATCCAGAAATCATAGCATTCCACAATATCACATTTTGTTTATTTATCTGATCAAATAAATACCTTGCCACCATTACTTCCCCACATTTTGCGTACATAGCTGTAAGTGAAATTTGCAAATCTTCCTCTGATTCGAGACCCATTTTAAGGACACAACCATGTAGACATTTTCCTTGTTCCAAATAATCAAGATCGGCACAAGCTCTCAGAACACTCACTAGAGTAATCCAATCAGGCTTCATTTTCATCATCTTCATATCCCTGAAAAGTCTCAAAGCCTCCATGGAATTACCACTTTGTGCACATTTTGATATAATGGCGGTCCAAGAAACAACAATTGATCTACTACTACACAACAAGCCATTATAAGAAACAAGCTTCTTCGCATAATCAATTCTACCACACTCAGCATAAAGTGAAACCAGTCCACTTTGCACAAACATGTTAGAATTATGCCCAAGCCTACATATATGCCCGTGGATAGCCCCACCCATCTGAAGAAGCTTTAATAAGCTGCATGCCTTGAGCACTTGTGTAAGAATATAGTAATCAGGACTCACCCCAGCCCGCTTCATCCCAGCATAAGTTTCAATTGACTCACGCAACATATTACTTTTACTATATCCACCAACAATTGCATTCCACATAGATACATTTGGTTGAGGAAAGGCATCAAAAACCTGACGAGCATAGCCAATTTCACCAATTCTTAAGCATGCATTCATAAATTCAGAGACCAAGCAGCTTTCTTTAGTATGAAGTCCAGAAATTATAATTTGGGCATGAATCTGCTTCAAATCAATCACATGAGTTGAGCTACTCAAAAGAGATTTATAGAAGTTAGAAGCATCAGGGACATGAATTTGATGCTTAAGAAGGACAGCTTGGTCATTACAGTTTTCGTCAGTATAATCATTTACACAATACGAAGATGAAAAACGAGACCTCACATTAAAGAATCTCGATTTTGAAGTAGCAGAAATCAAAGAAAATAAAGCAGGAAAGTTCATGGACATAGAAGCTAATTTCAAAGAAAAACTGAAAGCCAAATATGAAGTATTATGGCTGTCCTGATCCTGTGGTAACTCGTGCTTATTTTCCTCTAGATTCGTCGGTTTTTGATGTAATAAGCCTTTCCTAGTAGTGAAGGAACCAAGCAAAAAATCCTCAATCAGCCATTATCACAATGAACTCTTGTATTCTTCCCAATAATCTGAGTATAGTGACCAAACACCAAAAAATTGAACAAAAATAAGGTTAGAAATATTCCTGTAACCTAAGATCATAAACCAACTTCAGTTGTAATCATGCTTCATCTAATCAAATACATAGAAATATTTAAAATGGAATTTATTGATTTGGAGCATTATGAAAGGAATATAATGGCAACAAATAACATACAGAAACTCAAAACAAAATTGTGTATCCTCAATTAGTCAAATTGGTATTCAATTATAATGTTAAAAAACAAAGTAGCTTATCAAAATTTCCAATAAGTTGACATAAAATCGTTCAAATTATTCAAGTTATAAACTTTGCAATAACTTTAATTTAGCAAGAACCCATCAAAATTAAAACCAATTAAGCAAATGGGATTATTATAATACAAAAAAATAAAAATTTAAAGAAAACCCAAATGCAGTACATATATATAACCTTAATTTAACAAGCACCCATAATCAAAAACTGAGCAAACGCAAAGTTGAGCAAAAAAATGAAGAAGAAACTGACATTGAGTGTTGCGAGCTGAGATCTGTGCTGGTGCTGCAGTACTGCGCGCCTCCTTGGCTTGACAGGAGTTGCTACTGTGTATTTGCAGCACCGGCGGGCATTGCGGTTGCTTCTGGTCGACGGTTTATTTTTATCATTTGGGATTCCGGTTATGTTCAGATCAAGTTAAAATGGAAGTTTATTTCCTCGATAAACAAATGACATATGGAGTGATTGTAAATAAACCAACAATTTTATGTGATATATTGTAAATCAACAAATGTATGCCCATATATAACAAAAATCCGTTGATTTATTTATATTTTTTACCGTTTGATCTTTCAAGTAGTAAGCAAATTGTACTTGTATTTGCTCATTTTGAAGTGGAAATTTTCGGATTATTTTTTAATTTGCGAATATGATATGTAAACACTTCTAAGTAGAATTGGGAGTATAATTATACGAATGTACTCCGTAAAATACTTGAATCATTAAAAGTTACATTATATCGGGTTTAAGTTACTCTAGTTTTTTGATATATTGGTGTATGTAAAAGTTATTGATATAATTTAATCCCGTTTTTACAAAAACATATAATTAAAAAAAAAAAAATCATATATAGAAATTATAGGTTAAAACAAATTTTTTTTTTTTTTAATAGAAGTTAATACGAATTTAATGACATCTCATTTGATAAAGTTTTTTTTTAAAAAAATAAAAAATTATTGATTAAGAATTAGGCCCTATTCTCTTCACCTTAAAAAAAATAATATTAAGTAAAAATAATTTCAATTCAGTAAAAATAAGTTTAGTTCAGTAAAATTAATTTCAGTTCAGTAAAAATAATTTCACTTTAGTAAAAATAAGTTCAGTTCAGTAAAATTCAGTTTTCTTAAAGAAGAATTATATTAGAAAATCAGTAAAAATAATTTAAGTTCGTAAAAATAATTTCAGTTAAGTAAAATTAAGTTTTCAGTAAAAATAAGTTTAGTTCAGTAAAAATAATTTCAGTTCAGCAAAATTAAGGTGAATCAAATAGGACCTTACTTGTCATGTTTAAATAAGGTTAAAATTTAGTCAAATCAAATCATGTTATAAATTTTCAAACTAAATCAAATCAAATCTAAGCAAAGTTTGTTGTTGTTGTTTTCCAGGTATCCGAATTTTTTAGCAATTACAATATTTATTTATTTATTTATTTTTGAGGCAACAAGTACTGTATTAATTAGTGTCTCAACAATCGATACAAATAGTAAATTTTTCACAGTGATAGAAATTAGGAATTTGATCGATCAATTTGCATAGAATTGAAAAGGAGATCAGAATTGGTTCAAGATTGAGAAGTCAGGCAATTCCTGTTAAACTCGCTCATAATCTGATGCAAAACAAGGGGCGTCACCTTCAGACTGCCAAAACAATACAAATTTTATGAGGGTGTGACAATTTGTAATGCTACAAGACCATTTATAGAAGTTTAGGGTACTAATTGTAAGCAGAAAAATTGATGCACACTATCAAGTTTTTGAAACTGGTGGTCGTGGCCCCATGTAGTTCGTCACCAATCCCATAATAGCAAACCTGGAATCCAAGACAAGAAAACACATTGGAAGATTTAGAATCAGAACGAACATGAAAACTGCACAATTGCAATTGAAGAACCGTGATGATGCCATTAGCCATGGGAAGCACCACATGATGAGGTTTCATATAATACATTTCAATTCAACAGCACTCAAACTGAAATCAAACATGTTCAATTTTCCAAATCAAATGAAGTGATCGAATTTACAGCCTAGAGTTTTCCTTCCCTCTAAATTCTACCATAATAACATTAATAAAAAAATGAATACCTAAGGTGTGTTCTATTCATCTGATTTTTACTTATCTAAACTTATTAGCCCTTATTAGAACTTATTTTAGTTATAAATTAAACTTGGTTGCCCTGATTAACCCTTATCACAACTTACCTAAACTTATTTTTCCTGAACTTATCTTATCTGAACTAATCTTATCTTGAACTTATTAACCCTGAAATAAGTGAAAATAAGGTGAACAGAACAGGGCCGTATAACACATGATACATATATGCAGATAGATACACATGAATAAGGCTTACCCATGGTATCTTGACAAAACCTACCAAATACCCATATACCATCATGAGATTCATGACTGAGCCTACCAAATAACCATACCATCAAAATAAACATTATCAATAAAACCCAAGATGTAACAATGTTGGTTTCCAAGTTACAACTTTTGTCATCGATAGAACTCTTAAATTAGCCAAAATTTGACCATTAGAAGACTGCGTCATATGTAATTAGGTGAGTTCCATGTCCTATATGAAGTATTAAGCTTGTTAGCTTCTTCCAAACCACCACCAGAAATTGCAATGCATACGTGAAAAATATTCTATCAAGTAGAGGTACCAAAAAGGTGCCATACATGAAGCACAGACTGAGAGGCAAGGGCTAATACGGAAACAGATATCCCACATCAAATATTGTTGCTACTTTCGGATCTATTTCCATTTTATAGCAACCTTTCAAGTTCTGCTTTCTTCACCTTCCTCTTTTCCAAACCATCATCAAGCATCTTCTTAAGTATTCCATGGGATAGTCGAGAGAGTTATTCACTCTAAAAGCTTAATGCCACCAACGAAGTACATTGCAATGAAACTTTGACATTTAGTTTCCCTCCCTCAAAAGTGTTTCGGCTCTAGAAACCTCAGATAAATTTAAAGAACATGTCCTTTACATTACCTACCTTTACCATTTAGGTTCTTCTTTCCCTATTTGACCTTAAGATTCTATCAGTAATCTTTGCTTTCTTATAATGCTACCAAATTCAAATTTATACGCTAAAACTATTGACATGATAGATTTCTTATTGGTACCTAACAATACTATTGTCTAGAGTTTTAAAAACATCATAGCATATCCCAGGAGGCTCTGAATTTCTTGCAATTTTGGTGATTACAATTGATAATCATCTTACTTTCCTATCTCATTTGCAACATGGTCTGTCAAGTGTCAAGACTTTCAACACCCCCTCCCTCCTCTCAAATGCACACAGAAATCCAAAAAAAAGGTGAACCAACTAATTTTTCTCTCCTGTATTAATAACTGCTCACTTCCTAGCAACCAAAATTCATCTTTAGTCCACTCAATCAGATTCTTGACAAGGATGGTAAGATGGGTGATCCTCAGAATTTCACATTGTAAGCAGCTAGCCTGCATGATTTCACAGTTCCATATTATATTCAATTTGCAACTTTAACTGAGAAACGTAATGCAAAGAATTTTATCTACTCTTAATGATATCTATGTATTGGTTACATTTGGTGGAGTTACATTTGCTTGTTTAAAAGGGTTTACTAAAGAAGGATCAGACTCGGATGTCAAACCATCACAAACCCAGAAAAATTGGGAGCAGATACAAAAGAGATTACCCAAAATCCATAAACTCAAAGGCTTGAACCACTGCAGAAAAAGGCACAGTTGGCTAAGGCGCGAGATGCACAGAATGACTGCCTTCACGACTCTAGGTGAAGAGGATGTGCCCTAAGGCAGAAGAGGGACGCCTTTACAGTATGAGTAATTGATATAGAAGTCATGGATCACCAAATCTTTTTTGCACGGTACAATTAATAATAATTAATGGCACAATACTCTAGATCAACTTTCTTTAAGTGAATGGCTATAGTTTCAAGTACAGTAATGAGCATCTCACTTTCACCTAGACACGTCTTTGCCTCACACCTAGCATGCCCTCAAAGACTGAATACCCTGTCACCCTACCACCTTAGAGAGTCTTAAACTTAAAGGCTTAAAACATTGCAGAAAAAGGCATCAGGCATGGCTGGCTAAGTCGTGAGATGCACAAGATGGTTGCCTTCACGACTCTAGGTGAAGAGACGTGACTGTGCCCTAAGGCAGAAGAGATGCACCTTTACAGTATGACTAATTGATATAGAAGTCATGGATCTTTAAATTTTTTCTATAAAGTACAATAAATAATGACGCAATTCTCTAGATCAACTTTCTTTAAATGAATGACTACAGTTTCAGTACAGTAACGAGCATCTCACTTTCATCTAGACACGTCTTTGCCTCACAACTCCAGCATGCCTAGACTCCAAGACTGAAGACCCTATCACCTTACCGCCTTGGAGAGTCTCATGCCTTCAAGCATTGACATGATAAATCAACTATGCAAATAATTTTGCTTGACATACCAGGTTATCTGGACTAACATAAGCTAATCTAAAACCTCCAAACATACTTAAACATGTGCAGTTTCATTAAGTAACCATCCGTATTCCGCATTTGTTTCTATAGATGGATACCAACAGGCTTGAGATAGCAAGAACACTAACTCTTAGCAAGCTAGCATGTAACATTGCTACAAGAACGAAATAATAATACCACTACTATGGTAATCAATAAATTCCAGGTTTTCATGAATAGAGTTCAAATTGGATAGACCTAAATAAACCCATCTTCCAAAAGAAAAATCATTCACTCCCCCATGACAGATACATCCTGAGATAATTATACTGTAGATGAAATTTATATAATTCCCTATCAAAGTTAACCAGTCTAACCACATAGGATGCAACCAATCAATTCGAGCACGAAAACGAGCAATAACCCAATTGCAAGAACATAGAAGGGGATGAAGAGAAACACAAAGATAAAGCGAATATAAAGGGTGAAGGGAAAACTCACATCATAGCCATAGAAATCTGCTTAAGATCATTCTCCATATTCTTCATATTCACTAATGACTGAGCACAAAAGACTATAGCAAGCCAAGATCCCAACTTATACTGCAACAATCACAACAATAAAAAGGCTAAATTAACAAGATTTCTTCTAAATAATCCCAATCTCATTCAAAAATTATGATTACAATTTCTGGGAAAATGTAGACAAAAGATCCATTGAACAAACAGCTTAAAGATTGAATCTTTAATGCGAAAAATAAACAAACAAAAGGGGTTGACAATTTTAAATTGGGAAAAAAGGGGGAGAAAAGAAATAGAATTACCCTGAACATGGCACCGACGACGGCGCATAAGACGGCGATGAAGCCGGAGTAATCGACGGGAAGTTCAGGCGGAATATCTTGAGGAGCTCTGCTGAATGGCTTGGCAGCCGATGGTAGCCTTGGATCGCTGCCTGATGAAGACATTCTCTCTCCTCTTTTCTTCTTCTGTTTCTGTTTCCGGGTTCTGTTCTGCTTAGTGCTCACTACTGCTGGAGCCGGATGTAATCAAAAGGTTTTGTATGGAGATGAAAACTAGTTTTTGAGCCCGGACAGTATCCCCGGTTATAAGGGAATATTCGTATCCGGTTTAATTTGGAAAAAGACTTTGTACAATGTTCATTGTTTCAAATGTAATCCAAAGTACTAATGTAGTGGAAATCATGTCTTGTCCAACTGTAAGTGGTAGCGTGATGTTTATTTTTTGATTAGTAACTCTTGTTTGTTCTAAATACTCTATCCGATTTGTCCAACTGTAAAGTGGTGAAGACATGCATTAAATGTCCCCGTCAAAACAAAGAGTCTACATCGATTACTACTATAACTAAATTGCTCTCAAATTCCGGCGATTCCTCCTAATTTGAGTTAGCGCGCTAACGAGCGTGTGGTACAACACCCTCCTCCAAGTCACTCAACTTAGTAGAGCTTAAGCACTCTAATATATAAACAAGGTAAAAACTCTTCCCCCAACCAGGACTTTTACCCTTTCATTTGTGTTTCTCTCTTCCATCTTTTTCTCTCAACACTCTTGTTATATATATCAAGAACTTCCAATAAACATAGACTCCATATACCCCTTGATAAACATTTCAAATTTATCTAAACTAATTAAATTTAGCATATACGGAGTATTTAAGTTTCGACTTAGTTCTATAATTGAGCTCGTAGGGTTGTACCAAGTTTACATATCTCAGGGTTGGCTTAGCTTGACCCGTACCCTAACTCATAAAGTCATACGAGTAAGTTATATGTTGTGCCGCATGGCTCAGAGCCTCGAACCCATGTACCCATTTTGTCACGTTGGGTCATGTTTTTGTGTTTTAGACCAAACTTCACTTTCTCCTCTTTAGAAGTGTACGCTGAATCCTCCATTGAAGTGGCTCTAAGCTTTCTCCCTTAATTGAAACAGCTTCAAAGGTAAGATTTTTTTTCTGTTATTTTTTAATCGAGTATCAATTTCACAATCTAGGGTTTATTTAATTGTAAGTGTAGTCAATTTAGGGTTCTTGTAAGGTGGACTATAGAACTATGGGTTATAATTACTGAAGTTATAGAAGGTTATCAAAGTGCAATTTACGATGATATTATTAAGAAAAATGTTGAAAAACCCCTAAATTTGAATTATAGTTTTTGAGAAAATTTAGCGCCAATTTCCTAACATTAGGATTATTCTGGTTGTGCAAAATGTACTGTGTTATTATATTTGTGGATTTGACAAGCAAACCAAATTCAATTTAAAATTGATAATCAGACACAATGTAATGTGATTGTGAATTAGGTTTTTGACTCCTTCTATGGGGTTTTCTTCTCTATGGGTGGGAGGATTATGATTTCAATAAGCAGTGTTTAAGCTCTAGTTGAATTTTTCGAGCTCGAGGATCGTAATTGTCTTTTTTTTTTCTTCCCTTTTTTGGTATCGTCGATGTTTGTTGAATCAAACCATTAATTACACTTTGTAGTTGTCACTTGCCAGGAGCTCATGCTACTAAATTATGAACTCATCATCGGAAATGGATGTTGTCTTTACACTTGTCAGACTAGCACAAGTATGGAACAATATTTGAAAAACGGAGGGAGTATTTCTTGATTTGTTCTCCGTTCCCTTAGTCCCATCCTTGTACTGGAAAAACTCCTTAAAACCCTACCGGAAAAGTGGGAAGCAGAGCAGGAGTGATTGAGTTCCAATGGCAGATATAGCATCCCTTTCTCTCTCCTCCCCCTCCACCTCTGGAACAACCTCCTCCACCACCCCAACACATTCATATTCATGTCTCCAACCTGAAACACCAAAAACCCCTGAAATTTCCCCTTCAATGCTAAGATTATGGAGGCCACAAGCTCAGAGAAATCTCCGAAATCAGTGGTCCAAATTATCCTCCTGTAGAGATCAATGGCGCTCTTCTATTGCTTCAGGGCGATCCCATGCCACCTCTCTTGTTAACTCTTACCTCTCTATCAGGTACTATAATATAATCCCACTTTCTATTATTTTTCTTAAACATTTCTTTATAGTTTCCTTATTTCGACTGTAGTTGTATTTTCAATTCAATAGGATGGGGTCAAGTGCATCAAACAATGATTTATCAATTATTGATTGATCCACGCTGTCTATGTCAGCATGCAAAACTGATGGACATTTTTAAGTCAATACATTTGAGATATGACATTGAAATTTATCTGAACAGAAATCTTTAACCACGTTTAGGAATTAAGATGATTTGGGTTTTCATGCAGATATATGGATGCTATGGATTTGGGTGTCTTAGATAATATGCCCAATATACGGAAAAAGGCTTGTTCTAAATTGCTTAAGCAGCTGGTTAGTAGAATGAGTCTTTCTTTTTTTTTTTTTTTTAAGGTTAAGCTTTCAGCATAAGTTGAGTGAGGATATAGCAAGTATATACTCTGTATTATAAATTTGGTTAAACTGTTAAATTAATGACAGTATGTATACAAGGGGACTTTTTAACTTGTTTTTTTGTTATTAATCATTTTCATGTAAAGGAAAATGTATGAACAGTTTTTCTTCACCCAAAATAGATTTTTTTTTTTTTTTTTTTTTTTTTTTTTTGGGGGGGGGGGGGGGTTGTTGTTGGAAGTATCTCTAATTTGATATTGTTTTAAAACTTATGTCAGGAGCTTCAACGCAACCAACTTTTATCATCCTACAAGGCTATGGTATGTTTTCAAGATCAAGGATGTATTCTCTTCACCTAAAATAAGGTGTTCATTTTTTTTAAAAGGTGTTCAATTATGAGGTGGTTGTAATTGTGATTTAACTCAACTTTGAATGTACTTTTTCATTGATATAATAATAATAAAAAAAAAACTTCCTCTGTTCCCCTTATATTGCTACATGGGGAGGGACCCATGTGATGAGAGAGATAAAGAGAGAAAACATGTTCAAAGAGGAAAATGTTGCAATATTTTTGAAACTTCCTAAACTGGTAATTGTTGCAATATTTGAGGAACAAAGGAAGTATAAAATAAATAAGAGTAAACTTTATCCAGCGAGATTGTGTTAGATCCGTAATAATGTGTATTCATATATCTAAATTTCATAACTTTAATTGATACAAATTAAAGGTATCTGGCAATAAGCAAATGGAAATAAACAAAAATTTGGTTTGGGCTTATGTGGTATGATTTTAATAAGAATAAGCAACAAGTTTTTGTAATAAGTTGAAGTGAGAAGATCTTGATTTTTCATCCTCTGAATTAGCTAGAGAGTATATGCATCAAGAGCAAATGAATATTGGTATGTCATGAAAAAAGAATCACGAATATTGTTATGTCAATTAAGAAGAGCAATAATCAAACCCGAAGATGCCCCCCCTCCCTGCCTAAGGTGTGCTAAAGGTGTAAGTTTGAAACTTTCCATAGGCTGTATCCCTAAGATATGCAGCTTGTTGCTGGAGTTGGGTGTTTTTCGTCATTGTTAATTTTTGTCAGATTATTGGTGGTAGCCTTCTGGGATTAATCATCTTCAACGGAAATGCTATCAAGAGTGATGTCTGTAACTTACGTTTTTAACTATCGTTGGATGACATTTTTGCAGGTTGCAGTTGTGATTGACATGGTGACTTTGAGCAAATCGATGAGATGCTTTTCAAAGACAACTACTGGCAGTGCCATTGTACAGTATTCTATGTTTTCAGAGAATAGCAATGATACTGGTGATGGTGGAGGAGCTCCAGTTGTCACTTTTTTGTCTGTCTCTGCATTTGGTATGTTGATAATTGTTGGTTTTCCTATGCAAGATTTACAAATTGGAGGTTAACAACTCCATGTTTAAGTACCTTTAGCTAGAATACCTTACTGCTTGTTAATTTTTTTTCGATGGAGTTTAATAAAAAATATAATATCCTTGTGCAAAATCTTGACCTCTACTTAGCAATTCATGTCATTGCACATGTTAATGGAAAATGACTGAGCTCCATAGAAAGCGAGCAGGACTATCTTCAAATATATTACTGATGGAGTTTTTTAGTAATGATGTCAGCTAGATATCATTGTTGATTTGCAATTGTATTTGTTCATTATTGTGTGTTACTGGTAACAAAAGAGATTTAAAAGACAAAAATGATTTTACTCAAGATATGTTGTTATGGAGAGGTTAGGGTGGTGGAGTAAGATGTGTTGCTCACAAGTCCCAGTTTAATTCACTGGTTGAAGATCAACATGATGTGTTGGAGAAGATTGTCCTAATGAATCAGCCTTTTCATCTAATTATCTTACAAATCCTAGATTACTGGCTTAAAGTTTGTTTTCTGGGAAAGGTTTGGTAAACAACACTTATTTTTTATTTTATTTTTATTATTATTTTTTTTAAGTTGTGAATTTTATTTCCTAATTTTTTTCCTGTAGTTTGTCTCATGTAGGGAATATGGGAAATGTGGTAGAGGTGTTTATTCACGATTATCACTGACTATAATATCAGATAAAATCTACCTCTGCTCTTATACTCGTTCTTATTTTGCCATTGCATAACAAATAGCAAGCTTTGAAGTTTGAACTTAAATCCTTCAAGGACTGCTCAGTGTAGGCATCAATGCTGATAGTGTCAATTAGTCATTAATGCTGACAATGCTGTTTTCTTCTTCTGATTACCCTCTTCCATTGAACATAATTTTTTGCAATGTATTCTATACTTCAGGACTCAGATTTTATGCTTTACTTATAAACATTTGATAGAACTACACATCCTTTTATCTAAATGTCACTGTCTACTTTGTTATGAGCAAACTGAGCATATACTACATTGTCTATTTATTCAATAATTAAGTATTGCTTTTGGGGGGATTGCATCTGAGCAAACATTAGAGCTGTTACATTCCTATTTAACTTCCAGTGTTCATTATATAATCATCTTTTGTCATTGATTTAGTGGATGCATAAAGTCAACCAATTTAGTATTCATCCATGCTCTGTTGAAAGTTAGTTTCTTGATACGGTATCAAGTATCAGTGAGCTAGCTGAATGATATTGGTTGAGAACTTGACTGTTCAGATCTTTGAAACCTTCTTTCCAAGCAAAATATTACTTCCGCCATTGGACAGTGGACAGATTGAAGATTCATTTTTGTAACATAGCAGACAGACTGAACACATCTCTACACAATTTAGTACCTACTCGGTGGATTGTAGGAATGGTGTGGTGGTTAGACATCAACCTTCCTGCTTCGGGGCACTGGGTTTGAATTATATCTCCTCCTCCACCCTGCACAGCATGAGATTAAGTAAAGAAAAGACTGATTTTTGCTTATTTATAATCACCATTATAATTGTCCTAAAATCATGTAGTGGGGTTCATAAAGAGGGGGCAATTTGGACAAAATGCAATGAGGACATCTTTTATACGCAGTACTTAAACTCATGCTGAGCCTTTCAAGCTGAAGGGGGTGTTTTCTGCCTTATCATGAAGAAAGCTTATGCATGTAATGAATAAGTTGGTCCTCTATGGCTCCCCGGATGGATTCAGCTTTTAATAGTCTGTAGAGTAGGAATTAATTTGTTTCGGCTTTTGTTCTTTCTTCATAATGCCATGATCTCAGTTGTATACTAAGATTTTGTGAATGTTTTGTTCAATTGCACAAAATATGGATTTCCAAAACTTTGGCTCCCAACTTGACTCTGCAGAACGTCTCACTAACACACTCACTGGCTCACTGCATACAGTTCATCACATTGACACTCCTTGTATGTTAACAGGACCAATTTAGACACTAGTATGAATGTGCCAGATTTCATGTATCCTGCTTTTCTTGATTTAAACTTTTTAATGTGGAATGATATGTTTAAACTCTTCATGTATGATACTAAAAAAAATTGTGCTATCTTTTCTTAATCTTGTCATATCTGATAAGTGTTGGCACTTGTATTTTAGAGATGTTGGCCGAGGAGCTTGTCGAAATGTTCAAACAGGAGCTTGTTTTGAAGGTAATTGAGTTAATATAGAATTCACATTACCTCTTCATTTTCTGTGTTACTTTTTTATTTTTTACTTGTGTCAACAGCGTCTGCTTGTAGTTGAGCTGCTCTCCAAGAGCTGTCCAGAATTAGAGCAATTCAATCAATTGTCCTGGAAAGATGAACTTTATCATGGTGAAACTAATGAATTGAACATGTGCAACTTGTACTCAAAAGATACTGCTGAGCCATTTCTTCCCAAAATAAGTGGGTGGCAATCGAAAACTTTGACTGTGGAGTCTGAGAAAAATCCAAGCCACGATGTTTTGCAGGTATGATGGAACCAAAATAACATGTAAACGTATGCCTGGAATGACTGCAATTATGATATTTATTTTGTAATTTTGTAAATGATAGGTATCCTGTCAACTGTCAAGTGTCAAGTTCAAAGTCTTTTACCTGTCCTGACTCTGAAGAAAATAACTCTAATCTATGTGGTATTAGGCATGTGTTATTATAAGTTTACAGTTAGTGTGGAGATTTTTGTGTAGCTGAAGTCTTAGCAGTTCTCTCATGCCTTTTTCTTGTAGCTCTCTTACTGAACGTAGTGGACAATGAATTTAGTATAATTTGTTTCTTAGTGCCATAATAGGTCAGGTTTTAGGTTATTCCCTACTCCAAGGGCTTGCATTGGTTATAGAGCACTGAAAGTGTGCCACCATGCTAATTCCTCTACCCCTCGACAGCCCGATCCCTCAGTATAACCATTACCTAGTGAACTATGTAGACTTCCTGGTAAATTAGAAGTACAAAAATCATTGTATAGCCCAATTAGCAGACTTTTAGATTATTAAGATATTTTAAGGTGACTAATTTCTTGAGAAAGGAAGGATACACTAGTGTTTATCACTCTACTTGATTGTTGCGACATCGTCTAAAGTATGTACTCTTAATTGTACCTTATAATTCCTCCGTTTCACTATATTTGCACACTTACTACTTTCCAATGTTTCAAAAAAAATCCTAGCACTTTTCTTTTTGGTAATTTTTCAAGTTAATTTATTACGTTTATTCATACTTTGCCTATCCCCTTCACAATATCTTCCTTGTAATATATGCTTTGTACTTCTTACTTCTGTATAATCACATTGGTTGTTTTGCCTCTCACCTCTTGCCTAAAGATATGTGCTTTATTCAAGTTTTGCAATTTTAGTGAAGTTGAGGAAGCACTTAGTTACTTTGCTATTATAATTTTAAAAAACATGGTTGTCTCCTAATGGCTAATGCACCAGATTCTAAGCCACTGCTGCTATATGTAACATGGTGTGTGATGCTACTTATGACAATTATATTTATTTGTGTAGGTGCCATATTGCTTTATTTTAATTTCACAGTTTGTGTTTACATGCTATTGTGAACACTGATCTAAAGGGATGAACTTAGTATAGGAGTGCTATAAATTTGATTTCTAGTGTTTATCTTTCTGTGACAGGTCTATCTCACAACATGGCTTGCAGAGGTCAATATAGATACATCCAGGTAAAGTATACTACTACAGTAGATATGAAAGAAAGGACGTAAAGAAAACCAAAAGTTTATAACCAGTCACTCTTGCTATTATTAACATATGTATGCAGAGGGGGTGGGTTGTACTTTTTCATAGGATCAAACTGGGCGATGTTGAATTTCTCCGTATTAATATTATTGGAAATGTCATCAATCTCTCCATCCCATAATTTTACTATGCACATTAAATTGGCAATAAGATATAAGAAAAATGTTCAGAGTAGAATGAAAATTTTGCAAGTGGATAGAGAGAGAAAAGTGGTAAGAGCAAGTATTTAAATTGAGAAAGATTTTTTTTATGAATATCCCAAAAAGTTTATAGGAAGTTGATCATGGGACGAAAGCAGCACTTTACATTGGTGATTAAGGCTAGTAAAAAAATAAATAGAGCTTGAGAATCTGAGCTGAAAGAACAATGGTTAAAAGTTGGCAGATCTTCTTATTCAGTTCCCTGGCCCCAGCGCTTACCCCTCTACTCTCCTAGAGGAGCCAATCACCCCCTTTTCTAAAACACCTACATGCTAATATAGCTATCACATTGATAATTTCATAGGTTCATTCAGGTTCTTGCGTAACTTGACAGGAACATAAGATGAGCTTTACCCACTCTCACAAACCAAAAGAGAGCAATAAGGGTTATTAGAAGTGAAACCTGCAAAAACCAATTTTACATGTATGCACCATTGTCATCTCACAATGATTGGTAGTGGAGTTAAAGTTAGTAAAAGATTTGTCATATTACTTCTTGCCACACTAGCTTAGAAAAGTCCTAGCTCTTTGTTTGGGGAGCGAGATAGAAGGGAAAGGAAAGAGGCAGAAGGAGTGGGGAAGGTGGAGCTCCATTTCTCCTTCAAATCTAGTCTCCAGTTTTAATGGTATTTCCTTTTCCCCCTCTGATAAATTTGTCACCTCCTAGTTAGGCATTGGGTTTTAGGGAGAACCTGGAATAAATATTACTCCCTCCATTCCCGAAAGAACGACTCATTTGGCCTAATTTTAGTTCCAAAAAGAATGACCCATTAGCATTAAAATACCCACCAATTTGCAACAATATTTGTGCAAAATTAGCTTCTCCATATAAAATTTTGTTTTTCCATATACTTTTATTACTCTCTCTCTACTTTTTTGTAAACCCCATTAACTTTATTAATACCCGCGAAATCAACCCAAAAGGGTCGTTCTTTTGGGGACGGAGGGAGTAGCTTCTTTATCTAATACCATTTCCCAAGGATTTTGACATCCTACTCTTATAAAATTATTTTATTTTTCCTGCAGCTTGTAGAAATTATCTAAGCATACTGATGTGTTTCATGACTTTCATCAGGGTGGAAGAAATATTTTTAATTGTTGGGGAGGAACTACGAACGAGCTTTTCATGAGCCTTTCAGATGCTGGCATTTACAGGAAAGAGATTATGATGAAGTGTATAGGTCATAGCATATATAAAGATTAAGAAAGCTTAGGCCAAATATTTGTGTTGCCTTGATGTAATTCTTTTGTTCTCGCATGTTATATTATTATTCTCCTTGTTTACGTAAGTCAGCTAATTTATTTCAGTGAAATCATCACCGTTGTTTATTGCCTACTAGCGTGTTGAAAACACAATGTTCTCAGATCTCTATTCTTTCGCGCCTCTTTTCAGCATTTTATGTAGGCAGTTATGTGGAGAATGGAGATGTATAACAGTTTCAAGCCTCTCAACCAAAAACCTCTGCCAAAGTTATTAGTTATAACGGAGCAGTTAGCATTGGCATCTACTCTGTAATTTCGATTCTTTATGTCTTCCATTTTCTCTTTGTTATTGAGTTTGCCTACACCTCTTTCTGTCTTTCCTTCTCCCTCGTTCTAATTTTTTGGCCTATTGATCTTTCTTCTTCTTTTCTTTTCTTTTTTTTTTTTTTTGGTGACACATGAAGTGTTGATCTTTCCTCGAACAATTACTTTCAATACCCAGTATATAAATCTACTTTTTTTCCGTATAACTGTTAACTTTTATATTATTGTTTCGATTTTTGAATGTTTCAAGCCTATAATTTTTTAAATGAGGAGAAAACATGTGATTTTATATGGGTTAAAAAAGTTTGACAACATTTGGATTCAAGGAGAGACAAGAAAAAAAATATTTGATAATAATAGAAAACCTAATGCTTTCGGATTTTTGTTTTGGAATTTACAATGCTATAAATCATTTATGATCAAACGCTTCCACCTCTTAAGGTGTTGTTCATTGCTCCACTTAAAGGTTATGTTGTTGAATGCAACCACGAATTTTGTGTTATTCTATCTAATTTTGTCAATAAAAATAGGAGTATTAATTAGGGTAGGTTTTTTTTTTTTCAATATTTTCAAATAGGATCCTTGTATCTACCGATCTACTTATATCCGATTAAAATTAGATTACAATTTAATAACATGTTTAAACCAAAATTTTAAACATTTTTGAAAAAATTGCCAAGAACAATTTCATTTTTAACCACCTTTAACAATCATCTTTTATTATTCTTAAATAATTCCAACTTATATAAAAATCTCCTTAAACTAAAAATTGTGATTATTATAAAATAAGGGTAATAGGCTGCATATAAGCATTTAATATCTTTCCTTTTTTAGTATTAAATTGGGAATTTATCAACAATTAACGAGTAAATCGGTGTAATAATTGTATATTTATTGTCAATTCTTTCCACTTTTAGCTTCTTATATGCAGCCCTTAGGGCTGCATATATCTTTTTCCATAAAATAATTAAAAGTTGTTAAATTGAGATTATTTTGAGATGACCATTAAAAGTTGAAAGTAGTTGTGTCAAAATTTTCAAATCTTTACCCAATCCCTATGTCCCTTCTTCTGTCGCTTATTTATGACAAGCATAACCACATTAATTCCCTCTCTATCAACCAGTACAACTTATTAAACCATGAACTCAAAAATGCAAAAAACAAACAAGTATTTGTTACTATCTTCTCTTTCGTCACTGGTCAAATATGCATAACCAAAAATTATTGCTCCTTTTGGAAAAAATTCTCAAATAGGTTATTAGTATTCTAATTAAAAACTAATTGCATATTTTAATTTGCCTAAAAAAAAAATTGCATATTTTAACTTTTTATGACTAAAGTAAATGAGCCATTAGGCGAGACACAGAGAGGCAGGACATGGCAAGGTTGAGATCATATTTACCCTGCCATGGACGCGAAGATTGTCTACAACCGGATGAATCTGGTTTAGGTTTTTGAATCATTAGAGAAAAACTAAAATTTCTAAAAAAGAACAAGTATGTTGTTAAGGAGATTCAAGGGGAAGGTGATAGACGGAGATAGATAAATCCAAGATCGAACATCCAATATCCAAGATAAATATTCACAATAAGAAGTCCATAATCAATCCTAATCTAAAATCCTTCCCAACAAAATGATAAAGAGACATGAGACACATCTCACATAATGTCTACTCCGATAAAGAAATGTAAAAGAGTGACGATAACTCGATAAGTAGTAGTCATACATCACAAGGATTCAGAACCCCTTTCCACATCACTTGTTTAAAAAGCGATAAATGTACCGAGTGACCTTATTCTTTCCGTACAACATTTTATACTCTCAAATCAATTGTCGCGTTTTCCTTGCCCCAAATTAATTGCAACATTATTGTTTCTCCGTACTCGAAGTAAACCAATAATCCTACACTTGATCTTAGCCAAAAGGTTGATTCGCCACAACTAACATGAGATGCAAGGAGTCCATTTTCTAGTACGAAAGTGGTTTTACATTTGGCAGGACCCTCTAAAAAACAATAAGATAGGACACTGTTTTGTAGCTTGAATGTCAAACATCCTGGGAGATATGTTCCAAAAACTCGAATGGAAGCAGAATATTAAAAAAAAAAAAAAAAAATTACTACGGAGTACTTTCTTATTTTTGGTTGCAGTAGTAAAAGAGGGTAACGTACTCACATAATCAGAGTTGAAAATCTCATGAAAATGAGCATTAATCATTCATCTTCAAGTTCTTTACATATGGCAACATACATGTCAGAAATCTTCATCTGCCATTTCTACAGACCTAACACTTCCCCAACACCGCCTAATTCCACCCTAGCGCCTTTTTACCCCAACTGCGGCTTAATTTATACAACCAACAAAATCTTAGCATCCGCAAATCTAATCCATCATACATAACTGAGAAGAAAAAAAATTGATAAAGAAAAAAAAGGGGGGAAATAAAAAAAATAAAAGGCCAAATGAAGATTAATATCGAAGCCACCATGAACTGGCCGAGAAATTTACTCCAAAGGCATCAGAACAAGCATATATATAAATTTGCTAACCTTAGGCTATCTACTTTTAAAACACTTTCTAACAACCAGGGTGGGTTTTTTCCTCCCTGTATGCCCAAAAAACACAGATGGGGCCAACTTTAGCTTTTACCACTTCACAGGAGATTTACAGTGACTAATTTTTTTTTTTTCCAAGAATAACATAATTGCCTTAGATTGAAGAGATAAAACAGCCTCTGTTCTGTAAATAAGGAATTCTTACTGTCCATGTCCTCCGCCCTCATCGGTGTGTGGTTCTAATTTGGGTGCACAGTGCCATAACGCCATATGTGAGGAAACAGAACTTTTAAGTGAAATTTAGGGATTGGTGGAGACAATAGACCCAATTCGGGAGGAAAATCAATAAATTAATGATGATCAAAGTGAAAGACATTGTACCCTCTCAGGGACATTCCTAGGCATGGGATGAGCAGAAACATATCTCTGTGGACACGGTTTCTGAACCGTCGCACTTGCATCAGAGGACAATGAGGTCTCAGCCCCGTCAACTTGACCTCGGCCATGGAACCTAGCAAAACGATTAATGACCGAAAATCTCTCTAGATCCTGACAATCCAGTCTGAAGTCCAGAATTGATGCACGCTTGTCCAATCTGTGAGCAATTGCAAACAACGCCAATCATGAGCAATAAGGCATGAAACAATACAACTATAGGCCTACTATATGTGGGCTGTGAGGATGTCAAGATGCATGCAGCACTTCACTGGAATTGGCGCAAACCCCTTAGCCCTCACCCCTCATATCATCATTAAAATCATGAAAAGAGAAAAGCAATGGCAGTTAAAAGCCCACAAAGAACCCATGATCCAGCTTTAAAACAACTAAAACTAGCCCGATAAATTGGTTCCCGAGTATAATTGATACACATATTTTACCAACCCAATAATTTATGAGCAAAAAGCCAAAAACAAATCTGTTCAGATTCAACCGATGTGATCAAGTGAATTTATTTAGTACTTCCCCTGTTTTTTTATACTTGCAACACACCTTGGCACGCTATTTAAGGAAGTGATTAGACTAACAAACAAATTAAGCTACAAAATTTAAACCATAGCAACTGAACTATCACTTGCTTCTTAATGATAGTATAATTTTATCAATTAATTTGTCCGTTTACCTAACTTAATATCTTCATTAAAGTGCATGTCAAAGTAAAGCGTTACAAGTAAATAAAAACCGAGGAATTATATGAGATATTGCAGAAAGCAAATTACGAAGTATATGATTTATACTAAACAAACCTAGAAAATTTCACATTATAAATAAAAGGTCGAGTTCATTAATTCCTTTTTCCCCTTCTATTTGTTTCCTTTCCCTTCCATTTCCAATCTTCGTACCAAATACCCCCTTAGTTAACCATTTAGCTAACTCAAAACCAATTACTTTAAGCTGCAATCATGCACTATGTAGCCCAAATTCAAATAACCCAATCTACACTTAGACTTAAACCTAAAGCAGCTGCTTTAATATCTAACCAACCTGTTTGACAAGTCTATATAGAAAATGCTAATAACATATATGTCCATGGAATAAAATTACAGCATTTCTATTTAACAAAAACCAACACGGATCTAAGCAAAACTACTTCCTCCATACGTAGTACACAATTCTATGACACATAAAGAAGACATTTCATCTTTTATTTCGGTAATTCTATGCATCGTCACTTCAAAAGGAAAACAAATAATAATAATAATAATAATAATAATAATAATAATAATAATAATAATAATAATAATAATAATAATAATAATAATAATAATAATAATAATAATAATAATAATAATAATAATAATAATAATAATAATAATAATAATAATAATAATAATAATAATAATAATAATAATAATAATAATAATAATAATAATAATAATAATAATAATAATAATAATAATAATAATAATAATAATAATAATAATAATAATAATAATAATAATAATAATAATAATAATAATAATAATAATAATAATAATAATAATAATAATAATAATAATAATAATAATAATAATAATAATAATAATAATAATAATAATAATAATAATAATAATAATAATAATAATAATAATAATAATAATAATAATAATAATAATAATAATAATAATAATAATAATAATAATAATAATAATAATAATAATAATAATAATAATAATAATAATAATAATAATAATAATAATAATAATAATAATAATAATAATAATAATAATAATAATAATAATAATAATAATAATAATAATAATAATAATAATAATAATAATAATAATAATAATAATAATAATAATAATAATAATAATAATAATAATAATAATAATAATAATAATAATAATAATAATAATAATAATAATAATAATAATAATAATAATAATAATAATAATAATAATAATAATAATAATAATAATAATAATAATAATAATAATAATAATAATAATAATAATAATAATAATAATAATAATAATAATAATAATAATAATAATAATAATAATAATAATAATAATAATAATAATAATAATAATAATAATAATAATAATAATAATAATAATAATAATAATAATAATAATAATAATAATAATAATAATAATAATAATAATAATAATAATAATAATAATAATAATAATAATAATAATAATAATAATAATAATAATAATAATAATAATAATAATAATAATAATAATAATAATAATAATAATAATAATAATAATAATAATAATAATAATAATAATAATAATAATAATAATAATAATAATAATAATAATAATAATAATAATAATAATAATAATAATAATAATAATAATAATAATAATAATAATAATAATAATAATAATAATAATAATAATAATAATAATAATAATAATAATAATAATAATAATAATAATAATAATAATAATAATAATAATAATAATAATAATAATAATAATAATAATAATAATAATAATAATAATAATAATAATAATAATAATAATAATAATAATAATAATAATAATAATAATAATAATAATAATAATAATAATAATAATAATAATAATAATAATAATAATAATAATAATAATAATAATAATAATAATAATAATAATAATAATAATAATAATAATAATAATAATAATAATAATAATAATAATAATAATAATAATAATAATAATAATAATAATAATAATAATGTGGACACTTGTTTAAAAACTGCAGACAAAAACAAGCTGGATAACATAGAAAAGCTGATGGAAGACCAAGCAAGCTCCAGAATAATCAACAGATCAAAAAGGCCATGGGCCCATGGCAGACAGATTACAAACAAAGTACTAGGTACAACCCCAAAAAGAGTTCATCAGCGTAACAAATTGACTTTCAGAACAGAATCACAATTTTGTTGGGAAAAAAGAAACTAATTGAGCCAAATGACCATTCTATTAAGAAGCTTCTCTGATTCTATGTCACGAAGAGTAGCCGAGGCCAGCTTAGTTGCCATAAGGACCTTTTGATATAGTAATCAGATTCTTCACCGAGGCCCAAAAAAAAAAAAAAAAAAAGAGAGAGAGAGAGAGAGAAAGAGAGAAGCAGGCTATTCAAAAGATCCAAAAAATATGCACCATAACCTCAGAAGTGAAAACGAACAGAAAAGCCAAAAATGTTACCTTGATAAATCATTTTCCAGCTCCTTTGCCCTAGTAGCAAAATCTTCTACAACTTTTGTAAAGTACTGATCTCGAATTCTCTCTTTGGGCTTCACCTTCCCAGATCGGCTATAAGCACACCACGATAACAAAAGTCAAATATTAGTAGAATAACATTTTTTTTTAATCTAAAACCAGCTCAAGAGCCTGGTAAAATAGTAAGAACAAAAAAATGGGGGGAAAAAAACTGAATTCATGAGCAGGGCTTACGGATTTTCAATTTCAACTGACGAATTACTTTCCGCACCACAAGTTAGGCTGCATGTGTCACCTACTACAGATCTTGCAAGAGAATACACAATGACTTCATAATTAGAACTTGCATCAAGTGAGAGAACTGCTGCTGAAGGGGGTCTAAACACTTGTTGCATAAGCTGTGTGGTTAACACTAGCCTTCTTTTTGGCCTAATCATCGGCAGTAAATCTTCACAGTTATCAGTTTCATCGTCAATCTGCACAAGAACAAGGATGTCACTTTCCTTCATGATGACAAGGAATACAAGAATCCGGTGGAGCTTATCACTGTAACATGCATACCTTTTCAATTAAACGGTTTGATGATTGAGCCCAATCTACTTCTGCCGAACTGCATATAAAAAGATTCAGCAAATGTCAGAGTACATTATATATATATATAGGGGAAGGCTCTCGTGAAAACCCATCCTGTATGTGAGAACACTCTTTATGTTCTAAAGTTTTAAACATCTGTTCTACATATTCAATCAGGTGTTCTAAATTTTCACTCACAGATTCTAAATCGTAAATGAGTTAAATTAGATGTTCAAAATTATTACTCTCGTGTTCTAAATCTTAAACTAGTTGTTCTAAAATTTAACTTTTATGTTCTAGATTTTTACTCACATGTTCCAACCTTAACCTCTCATGTTATACATTTTACTAATATGTTCAATCAATCAATCAAAGCCTTAATCCCATAAGTGTGGTCGGCTATATGAACCAAAAGTGATAATTCCGTATAGTCCTCCACAAAAATATTACTATGTACTAATATGTTTTAAATCTTAAATTAGATGTTCTAAATTTTGTTTTACTCACATGTTTTAATTCTTAATTTAGATGCACTAAACTTTTACTTATAAATAATATATTAAATTTTGAATCTTTTGTTCTTAATTTAAAATCATATGTTTACATTTTTTACTTGCATGTTCTAAATTTTACATTAGTTCTCATACTAGTATGGTGTTCTCGCATAAGGACCTATTCTCACCAAATCCCTCCCACACACACACACTTCAGAGAATAATTTTTTTTTATTTTATTTTATTTTATTTTTTTTTTTAAAAAGGAAGGGCTAAAGAACTCTCCATAGCCAAAGAAGCAAAGAGCCCAATAAACCAGACCCCGAGGTAAAAAAAATTGTTAAGATCTTGCATCTAGGCAAAGTGAAACTTTTTTACGCAGAAACCTAAACTAGAAAGAAAGACATGTTCCTATTCCTAATATGCAAATGCACTCACCTCAAATTCTGAAGCCTCTTTAGATTCTGTCCTATTTCTTTGTTCCATGAAAGAAGATCAGATGTCACAGTCTTCCGCTTCTTGGTCCTCACAGACACCAAATTTGGTGTAGAAACACGGGGAACCAATGCATTAAGAGAAGAGACATGCTCATTAGGAGTATAAGCATTTGCAGTTTGGCAAGTATTAGCAATCTGATCACTTTCAGTGACAGCATTATCCAACTGGACTGAATTATGTACAACCAAATTGTTTGGAGACTTCCCACTGATGAAATGCTGTTCCACATTCTTCATGATTGGAACTCTAGGGACATTATGCACTGGTAACAAATGCCCATTTTTAAAGGTTCCATACTGCTCAAACCAGGATGGGGCCATCTGTGGACTTATTCCAGTATGCTCACTTCTACAAGCAACATTTCCAGTTGCAAATTTTTGAGGATCACTACGACCAAACGAGAGCATATCCTGGGAAGCAACAGTTCCATGTGGCAACTGAAAAGAAGTATTCCTATTGCCTGGCTGAGGCGAAAAGTTATACATCTTGGCATCTACGCCAGAAACTGAGGTCTGGCTCATTGACGGGTCACTAACCATAATATTCATATTACCAGTGCCAGGCTCTCCTACCTGTCGGCCCTGTCTTATCTGTTGAGGATCAAGACCACTATCCTGTCCCCTCAATCTCTTTGATTCCCGATGGCTAGGGTCTGTACTCATGCTCTTCATAGCTTGCATTTGATGCAGCAAGGAATAGCTGTTCTGTGCAATATTATTTGGTTTAACTAAATGATTAAATGCTTCAAGATCTTTTTGGCTGACAGCAGAATTTGATGGAGAAGCATCCGATTGATGCCTTGCAGAAGGTTCTTCTTCCTGAGATTGGCCAACTGCCTTCATAACAGGTCGTCTTTCTGCTGCTTGGAGCTCCTCCCCACCTACAGTATTTTGAGAATTTAATGCATCAACTCTTATCGGACCTTCTTGTTCATCCTTCTGTTGGGGAAAAGCGGTTTCCAAAGCACCAGATGATTGAAAAGACTTGGTTAACTCAGGAGCATTACAAGCTTGAGCCCCCAATAACTGCTGCTGAGAATTCCATTGGTTAGATCCTGGCGGTAAAAGATTATCCTTCCTAGACATCCCAGCCATAGCAGCACGAAAGGCGGCTGGCATTTTATGCACCAATGCTCTCATGCCAGATTGATTCATCTCTCTCCCTGACACCAAACTGTTGTGTGAATTACTAACGGGATGATTGGTCATAACGTGAAGTTGAGAATCGTTTAACTGTGTATCATGGTAAGCATGCCTATTAAAAGACATGGTAGGAGATTGATCACTTAAAATTTTTCCGCCAGGAGCAGCCAAGTGCTGACTCTGAAGTGGATTTTTTGTATGAGGACCAGTTGACAAAGGAGCAGAAGGATTCCCTACCAAGTTAGGCACCGAAACAGCATCTGAATTTCCAAAACTAGCAATTTCATTCCCAGATTCCATTTGAGTATGCTGTTGTGAAGATGGTAAGCATTGAGCAGAAGAAGCAGAAGGCAGCCATGCATGTGTTTTATCTCCTTTTTCAGAAGCTACATGACCTGAACTGGGAGAATCAACCGTTCTTGAAGAGGTTTGAGCAGCAGCATTAATATTTGAAGGTGTAATTCCTTGAGATGGAGGAGCTAATTGCAAACTAAAACCATGAGATGTGGAGAACTGACTTTGACTAGGCCCAGCAGGTCCACCAGCGGATGCATCAGAAAACTTATTATAATCAGTAGAACTGAGATGGGAGGTAACATTTTGCTCCTTGGATTGATCAACCTTATGAAGAAGCTCAAGCATGTTCTGACTGCAACAAGGCATCAAGATTATAAAAATAGAATGCAAATAAGAAAGTGTAACAAAAACCAGTGCGTAAATGACTTAGGGATTAAATAAATCCAGCATGCTTACTAACATTCACCACAAGGTCCACAGCAAAATAAATCATAGGCAATTGCCTTCCAGTAACTAAGTAGGAAATAATACATGAAAAAAATACTAGAAGTTCCATGACTGGCAGAACAAAAAAAACAGTCCATAACCAGTGCCATTAGGCCCATTACTGTCTTTCACTGCAATCACCGATGTAGATATCCCTTCGCTTGTAGAGCAATATGAATAAAGCAAATTAAGTGAAACAGAACAAATTTCTGATAACTGAGCAATATCATAATGTAAATGAAGTATACAAGAATTACGGCAACAATTATTGTGTCAGCAAGAATTAATAGAAGCAACCCAAAGTAACTTGAAAAACAAACAAAACTAATAAAAACTAGAAAAAACAAATTCTCAGAAACTTGCTCAGGTAGACAAGCACAATAGAATGTCGGAAAATATACCAGAAATCAAAATATACATACACTTCACAATAATTTTAAGATCCAGGGAGGTGTGCTCACTTTCCAAATCAGTGTAAAAGAAATCAGGAAGAAGCAGGAATTCAAAGGCCCTGACTCCCTGAGAATTTCTTCTCAGGATATGAGGAAGAAAAATCCAAAAAAAGCATTACCTTGGTACCATATGTTGGTTTGGTGAAGAAATTTCACCAGATCTGACAAAGGGTGCAGACATATTAGGTAAGTAGCCAGGGTGAAGAGCACCAGACGAAACTCCACGCGATACGTTAACAGTTCCATGAAAATTAGATACCCTACCCTGCAGTGGAAGAAAATTAACTGGCTTGTACACTATACACATATTTATACGGATGGAGGAATTTACGTGCGCATGCATTAAAAGGGATGGGTTAAATAATTCTGCTGAACAAGAAACCAATAACTAACCTCCATGTCTGTAAAGTTAGTGCTCAATGGACCATGAAACCTTGGGTTTGCTTCTTGACCTTTGGTTCCTGATGAAAGATGCTGCTGAGACATGGGCTGTGAATGTAAAATTTGTTTTGCTGCAAAAGAAGAATCTGAATCCATATCCACATCACCCATGGGATGATACTGAAATTTCCTAGATACAGGCATTCTTTTGCCAGCCTGACCAGACGACTTTTCTTTGCCTCCAGGCAAACTACGTCGTTCAGAAGCATCTGACCACATATTCTCTCTCGAACCACCAACTGGCGCATTATGGAGAAAATTGCTGCGGTGGCTATCATTGGAAGTCTCTCTTTTATCACTATTTTCTGTCTCGTGCATTTCAGCAGCTCCGTCATCAGCACTATTATCTGAAGATTCCACTATAGGGGGTCCCTGGTTCAAATTATGCTGGTCCCTACTTGAAACCTCCAATCCAGACTTTCCAGTAGGATTGACTGATTTCCATAAATCAAGATGATGGTTATTAGGAAGCCTTTGGTTGGATTCAAGGTTGACCTTCATAGTGTTCTGACCAGGAGCAACAGCATCATCTTTAGAACTGACAAGTGAATTCCCCGTTTTATCATTAGAATATGAGACAAACTCAGGCCTCATAGCAGCACCCTGACCTGTATCCATGCATACTTGCATGTTACGATGTTCACCAAGCAAGTTACCCTGGTTTGTAGCGGTTATACCACCATTTATAGGTACAGATCCAATGACATTCAAATGACTTTGTCTACTGGATTGTTGGCCATTGTTGTCATGCAAAAACGTATTTTGCTGATGGCTCCAGAAGCCAGTATCTGACCTGGAGCAGTCTCTTGAAGAATTAGAATTTTCAACCACCTGTTTCTCCTCAGCATGTGGCTTCTGCTGGTTGCTGTCCAACCACCTCCTTCCTTCCTGTGCAATTTGACTTTCTGTCTGTAAATAATCTCTTTTCTGATTTAGAAATGGCTGCTGTTGCCCAGAATTGTTAACATAATTACGACTTGTGTTTAAATTATGGGTGCTCACATCACTGCTGCTAAGTCGAGGACCCGGTTGTGATTTCTCATCACCACGAAAAACTGTAGGGTGTTGGTTGCCAGACTGTGACCTGGGATTTTGAGGGCCTAGGCCACTCCACTCTTCCTGCGTCCCAACGTCAGTACTGGAGGTTTCTGCCACGGCAGACTGCATAAGAGCACTCCAGGTCCCACTTTGCATTGAAGGAAGACCGCCGAGGAGATCTGGGGCATCTCCACTACCTGTAACTGATGGCCCACCAAATGCTTCCCAGATATTAACATCACTCCCAAACAAAATCTTTTCTTCGGTCGGATCTAATGCAACAGCAGAATGTGTAGACGCACCCTGTGAAGAAGAAGCCTGAGTTACAGATTTTTCAATCAACAACTCTGAACCACCAGGAAAACCTTGTCCACCACCTTCTGACATGGGCACATTCCTCTGCTGTACCTGAGTAGAGCCTCCCATATTAGCCACATTCCCTAATCGTTGACTTGAGGCCTGCTCAAAAGAGCTTTTTCCTTCAGAACCATATCTGAATACTGAAGGTCCATCCTTCACACCCACCTGCTCTGCAAGTGAACCATATTGATTGCCAGAAAAAGAACTATTTGGAGCTGGAACCTGAGGTAGTCCAGGTTTATCTATGTTGCTGTGAGAGAATGCATTACCACTTCGCGAACCAGAAACCGGAACCCCATAGAAAGACTGTGAATTATGTTGAGGAATTAAGCCCATTAATTGCATAGCTTGGCCTTGCTCTGGGGTAATCATAAATCCATTAGAATATCCTTGCACAGACGAAGACAATCCACGCTGCTGCCAATTTGCGTTGCCAGCCATGACTTGAGATGACCATGGATAATTAGACGTATCACGCATGGCATTACCATTAATAGCTGGTTGATGTTGTCCTGTGGTCTGATTTGGGAAGGAGGAAATATGGCCCGATCCACTTCTTTGTAGTGCTTCTAGTTGTTGAAGCTGTTGCTGCCTCTGCATTTCTTGCATTTGTTTTATCATAATTTGCTGCTGCAACTGAGCATCATTATGTCCAGGCTGTTGCCGAGACAAGGACTGTAGCATTCCTGGTTGCTGACCGTTCATTTGCTGTTGACCACCTAGAAAATTAAAATTCATTGGTGATTCTGAGCCTCCAAAGCCAGCTGAATTTGAATGATGTGAACCACTCCTCTGCTGTGAATCGTGAACAGACGGACTCCTTGACGTTAAATTATGTCGATCAGGTTCTGTATCCGCTCCCATAAAGTTTGCCTCATTCTGCCTAGTATGGCTAACTTGAGAAGCATGCATAAATCCATTCAAATTAAGCTGCTGAAGCTGAGATGGAGTTTTGACAAAGTCAGGTCTCAAACTTGACCGCGTAAAGTTCAACCCATGTGAACTCAGTGAGAACTGATTCCCTTGCCCCCTCTCAATGTCTACACAATATGAAAACAAAAAGTTTATGAACACCTACGAAAGGAGAAAGGTGTCCTTACAAAGAAGAGAACTAAAAGACCACACGAAATCAAGCCTCCAAGAAAGGTAGGAAAAGAGTAGCAAAAATATTAGTCACCTGATTGTTGTGCACTGTAATTCTCAGAACCAGAATTCACGGGCCCGCCAGTCTGTCTCTCATTAGCACCCCAAACATTATTGTTATTATTATTATACACTGGCCAGTTAGCCGCAACAAGTTGTGTATGATGTTGGTCCTGTGACAAGTTACCTTGATCAAAGAAATTGTGGACCCTATCACCAACTTCGTTTCCAGGCATAGATTATTCTAACGGCAAATCTTCAGAAGCTTACATGCATATCAAAACAGGGCTACCTATTACAGAAACAAAAACTGCTCAATATAGAGATAACAACAATTTCAAAAGTAACTGAATGTTCCATGTCAGTAATACACAAAATCACATGTGCAATACACACATCTTTCATGGTACATTGAGGTATATATCTATGCAATTGTCATATCATCAATAACGCTTGAAATCTCATTTCAAATCCATCACTGGAGTACATGAACAGAACCATGATGCAGTAATATGAAATACAGAAAAGGCCACCAAGAGTATGATGTGTACTTGCACAAGTACTTAACTCACACATACACAAACACCTGGGGAGAGAGTGACTGGTAAGATAAAGGCCTCGCCACCTCAAGAAGCAACTTCAATACAGAAATATTCAAGTTTATGTATGTACATTCCAATCTTCCTTGAAAGTTATTAAACAATAGGAGTTCCATATTTGAAATAATAGGGTAGAAAGTTTCTTAGATAAAACAATACACAAGATGCCTACTCCTCAAGCAGAACAATACTTTAAAAAGTTGGCATGTTCTCCAGAAATTTTACCCCATCCAAAAAATCCTTCTCACACATTCATAAAGCCAATTAAAGCCGAAAAATACAATTTCCAGATTCCATCATTGTATCTGGCTCGTGAGACAACCTTATCACTTTTGCTCTACAAGTCGTTATTTATCATATACCCAGCTAAAATGAACCAAAGACTGTAATGCTAACTGCACTACCTCAAAGAGAATTATCACCGAGAGGATAGAAATAACTATGACAAACCAAAAAAAAAAGTCTAAGTGAATAAGCAAACCCAAGACCTGAATCCTTTAAAAGTTATTATATTAAAATCTTCCAAAAGGGTAGCAGGGCACTAAAAATATAACCCTGTATACTAGAAGATTTGCTCCATACAAAAACAAATTCTAACACCTATTCAGGAAAGGAAAGATACCTATTCTTCCAGGATTACATAATACTCCAGCAAATAGTTCCCATACATCAACTCCCTAAGATCATTTACAGGTCCTTTGTTTTGTGGATATCAATAAAGGGAAAGGTGGTCTAAAACCCTGTTTCCCTTTGTCGCTGTTAGGTGGGTAATTTTATTGAATTTCCCTATTAAATTCTTGGAGTTCCCATTTCCCCTCTGTTTTGTTTCCCTCCCCAACTTGGAACTTGCCCGTTACCTCTTTACCCTCTACCCATCCTCTCTACTTCTCATCTTCCATTCTCACTCCATAGTCCAAACCCATTCACCCCTGAAACTCTGGTGAAGACCCGGCAGATCTCCACGATATCTCTCATCAGCCCCAATAATTTTTCATCTTTCCCCCTCTATAATTGACTTTCGCTCTCTTATTTGTTCCTTCATTTCTCATTCTTCTTCAACTAAAATCGTGGAATAACACTACTTCGTTGTTTTCCAAAGGTGCAACTTCAACAACTACTAATCTCCAACAATTAAAGCTATCTCTTTCATTAATTCCCCTCTGAATTTGTCTGATTTTTTTTATACGAGTGTTTAACTTTCATGTGTTGCTAATGTAAGGGTCAAAGCTAGTATTTCTATGAAGTTTTTATCATTTTTATTTTGATTTTAGATGAGAGTTGTTAGAAATTTGATTCCTAATTTTGAAAGGTATTGGTGCGTGACAATATCATTGTTTGAATTAGGTTGGAATTATAAAATAAAATTAAATAAAAAAAAAAGGAAAAAGACTTTATCTGGGATTAATTTCACTACGTTAAACAAAAAAACAGAAAGCAGAATCAAGGGGGACATCACTATATTCCTTTTATGGCATGAACCAATCAGATTAGGAAAATTTTGGGTTATTCCTTTCTTTTCTCCTAGACTCCCTTGCTCAATTTCTTTCCCTTTCTTATCTGCGAAAAAAACAACCCGATGAATATGGAAACGCCGTACTCTCTCAATTCAGAAATAAATTCCCCATTATTCCTCAAACAATGCTTTTAAGGTTCTGTATCTACCAACACTCTTCAATCCGACGAACCATTAATCATCGACTGCAAGATAATAGACAAACAAAATGTGTTCGAAAACTATTTATAGAGGGGACCCAATTCAAGAATCCTTTGCCAGAACTTGTTACCAAAGATGCAAGTTCTAAAATTTAATCCCAAGGATTCCAACCATATTCTCCCCCTTTACATAAACATTTATTTTCTTCCCAATTGCAAAAAAACGCTAAAACATTCTAACAATGCAAGAAAGGTAACACAAAGAAGGTAATCAACTGCCATTTCAACATTTTAATAAAGACTACGGATATTTCACAAGTTATTTATCCCCAAAAGCAAAAGTAGCTCAATGGCAATGTGACTACAACAAATAAAAAAACTTGATAAAAATTACGTATATATGCATTATTATATAAATAACCACCTTTTCAACAATATTTTCAGTTTTTCATCTTATACTGTAAATCAGAAGCTTAACTTCTTTTCAACAACTAAAAAATTCATCAGGTGTTGTGTCGAGTCCTACAAATCACATTATAATTAATCGGTTATAATTATATAACTACCCTAAAACTACAGAAACGTGGGTTAATTCTCCCACTTTGACGAAGCATAAGACTGATTCCATTAAGAGGCAGCTAAAACTAAAAATTCTAGATTTTAGAGGTAGTAATTGGAATAATTATTTTAAAAGGCATCATTTAGATATAGAGTTAAATTATTGTTATAAAAAAGCTACCAATATCAGCATTTAGTGTTATTGTCTAATTTTACCAAAATTACCTATCACAAATCGAGAAATAACAAGTATTTTACTTATAAGCTTTCAACAAGTTAGCACCTTCTCAAACGGATTCAAATTACTTAAAAAACACTGATCTTTGTTTAGTAAAATAAGCATCAATTAAAATTCACGGGCTAGTACAAAATCCAACAGTATAATGTCGAAATCATTCCCATCTTCCACTCATATGCTGGACTTAAATCACTGAAAAGGTAAGCAATTAGATTAGCATGCTCGACTTAAATACTAACCAGTTTAATACCATCTTTAGAAAAAAACATGCAAAAATTACAAGCCAATGAACGGGAAAAAAAAATAGATGAAAAAACCCCATTCTATTCTAAGATTACTAAAACCCACTTCGACATACCACATTATAGAAAAGACAAGTAATTTAAGTAAGAAGATCTAGTTCGATGATAAATTAATTGATGCTACAAAACTTTAACACTGAGAATGAGTCACTTGCCCACGTGCAGCAAAGCAAACCCCAACTTATACTGCTTCGGTTATACTATCCAATAAAAATGTTTAGCCTACATAACCAATACATGCCACAAGATACTAGTAACATAGAAGTTCTTCCATTTAAGTGAGATTAAAAGAGAGGGAATGCTCTAAGTAAGTGCCTTAGCGAACTGGTGAATGACACGTAAATCTAAACAATCCCCTAACATCGAAACAAACCCCAAGTAAAGCACAATAATTATTCCCACAAATGCTCTCAGCTTCTACCCTCCCTTAATCATTTACACCGAAACTATAGAGATCAAATTGTACGTCTAGGCCTAGTGGTTAAGACTAAGGGGCAAGGGTTTGCGTACGATAGGTCACAGGTTCAAATCCCCATTTGTATTGTCCTTGTGGCTCATTCGGATCAAAAACAAATATTTGTAATTAACCAGTACCAAGCAGACTAAACCCTGACTTTGTGTCGCTTCCGGGTCCGTCCCGGAGCTAGGGCAGGAGGGGGCCCCGCCCTAGACTAAGGAAGAAAAGGTCCATTTTCATGGTTTCATCCTGACATTAAAGAGTTACAAAAACCAAACCCTGCAACACATTAGCAACCAAAATTGACTCAATTATCAAACTAGACTCGAAAAACTACGCTAAATTCTTCGAGTATCTATAACAAATAGTTCAATTATCCAACTTCGAAGAACCCTAAATTGAGTATATACTGACAATTAAATACACGATTAACACTAGATTGTCAAAATTAAAATTAGATGATTAAATAAAAACAAACATCTAACCTTAGAGACTGCTTCAATGGAGGAGAGAAAGCTCAGAAGCCGCTTCAATGGAGAATTTCGAGTACGCTTCAATGGAGGAGAGAGAGAGGAAGGAGTACAGCGAGAAAGCGCAAAGCGTGAAATAGATCTAAAGGGGAAAAAAGAAAATAAGATCAGGAATATAAATGAGACGCCTATAATATACTTTCAAAAAAAAAAAAAAAAATACGTCTCTAATATGGGCTACAGAGGTGTTAAAAACCGACTCGATCTGGAAACTTACCTACGTTGAGTTTGATTCGAAGTAGTTTGGAATGAGATATTTCAAATGCGAATCCAATTATGTATACGAACTTGGAGTTTAGATTCGAATTGATTTGGCATGAGAAATTTCAGATGCGAATCCAATCATATATTACGGATTTGGGGTTTAGATATATTGTCTCATAATCTATCTGAAACTAGTTAGACGCTTAGATGGTTACATTTAATTTGGTTAACTTATAAATATGAACGGTTACCTATCCAAAACTTACTTGAATTAATTTATAGACCTAAAAAGTCAGAACTACCAGATTTTACCGAATTGTAATTACCTGGGCTATTATTGATCAACCTGAAACTAATAAATTGAAACCAACTTTTACTTAATTCAACACAGCTTGACCTTACATGTTTTTAAAGCTGGTCTTGTTTTGTTTTCGACTTGCATTCAAACTCGTGTATTTGTATGTTAAAGACATTGTTATGTTGACTTTATTTTCACTTATTCCAGAAAAAAGAAGTCAATCCATATATAGTCAAATAAAATAAGTTCGGTTAATAAGAGATAACCTGATTTCTAATTACATCTAAAATAAGATAAGATAATCTATAATAAGTGAAAATCAAGTGTGATTCGTGAGCGTTATTTTCCTTTAATTAATCTAAATTCTTAACATGCCCCAACTAAGCAAAATTCTTATAATTTTTTTATTCAACATTACTTGTTAATTTTAAATATTGGTCAATACTTTTTGTTACTATCCTTGACTAATTTTGTGATTATGACCTTAATTAATAAAAAATAAAAAAAATAAAAAATGATTGTTTGACATACGTTAATTTAAAGTTAAAGCGTGAGTACTCCATATTAATGTTACTTAAAGTACAAAAGGGGTGAAATTCTCAAATTACCATTGAACCTCTCAAATAGACTAAATAAGTATTTAATCATTTGAAACTTTACGTGATTTTCAAATCTAACAAGTTTAAACCAGCCTTTTGGCCATTTTACATGCACTGAAGGAGGGAAGACACTTCACATCCACTATATAAGAGAGGTAATTAGGTTTTTAAGTAATGACAAACTTTCTCCTACTAGTCATAGTAATATTGATTTGTTTTCGTATGTTTGTTGTTGTTAAAACAAGGATAGTCATCGAGGCACACAAAAGTGAAAACTAAAGGATGTGCTTAGATCTTGTTCTGTTTTGTACTTAGCCAAGAAAAAAAAAAGAATAAAAACTCAAACTTTCAACCTTAAAGTTATTTGATCATTGTTAATAAACTAAGTTTTGTATTTTTAATTGATGTTCTCATTTTCAAACACCAGCAATTGACTTTTCCTAATACACCTTAACAACTACAAATCACGAAAATTATTAAATAAAAATTTCATTCATTTATGGAAAAATTGCTAGGAATGATCCAACCTTTAGCTGATCCGCCCAAAATAATTCCACCTTTTGATTATATTTTTAAAATCCGATCTTTGATGTCAATCCGCTTAAAATGGTCCTAGCAGACCATTTAACTTGTTATAGCAAGTCATATGATACGTGTTGGCATTTAATTGGTCTAAAAAATAAATGAAAATTAAAAGAAAAAAAAATTTAAAAAAATTATACTTGTACTTAATAATTAATTAAAAAAAACCAATTGTTTTACAAAAATAAAGATAAAAATAAAAATAAAAATCACCCTACCAGCCTAACCACCTTCTATGGTTGCCCACTCCCACCAACCCTCCCCGCTGCCTGCCGCCTGACACCGGAGCGCCGTACAAATTGTTGTCCCCACTCCTCGTTGAACCGCCTCCTAAACCACCAACCACCCACAAAAAACCCTTCTCTGCCCCGATCCTGACCTCCCTCCCTTGCTAGCCACGTTTCCGGCTCTTTCCCACGCCTCAATTTCGACTGCCCTCTCTTTCCGATGATGGTGATGCAATATGAGGTAATTAGTGGGTGGATTAATATTTGGTTATCGATGGGAGGGACGAATAACAGGATATGTAAAGTTGTGTTTGGCCACCTAATCAAAAGTTTATCCAAAAACTATTAACTAAAATAGATAGGAAAATAGGGTTGAATTCATGGGGAAATAGTGTTCTTCTAAATCTAATTAATCAAATAAACTAAACTATTTAAAGAACGAGAGTGATTGTTATGTCGTTAAACAAAAAATATCCCTATCTATCTATATTCATCATTAAGAAATTTTCTCGAAGTATTTTACCTCAAATTTCAAGTGTCACCCCACTAAATCTTGTCATCTTTTAGATCCCACATTAGTTTTATGATATAAATATCCCTTGTTCATTGATAAACCTTAAAACAATGATTGACTCCTCATCAAATTGTAAAATCAAAGGTTAATCACTTTGATCTCGAGGTGTTTTTTCACCGAACGTTCTCCTCTAAGATACCCACATCATTTTTATTTTTTTCATTCATTTAAAATCCTTTAATCAACAATTGTTCTTTAGTTCAATTTTGTGAAAATTAAGGGGTTTCTTACCGCTAATTTTATGTCATTCTTCATCAAATCCTATCCTTTTTATTAATGAGTACGATTAGACGGTCTAGATTTTTATAGGATTGGAGCACACAAATTGTAATTTGCTTGAATGTGTTGGCATGATGACTTGACAAAAACTCATTTCCTTCCTAATTTCTGGTTTGTCAATTTTGAAATGCACATGCTTAATATATGCATTGTAGTTTGAATGATAACTTTTTATATATGTGGGAGTCAATTTATTTTCTTATCACCCATGAAGTCGAGTATGACTGAGAATTTATACTAGTAATAGTAAATTTTCAACAAATCTCCTTCTGGCCTAGTTTTGTTTTTTGTTTTTTTATTTTGAAATGTAATGGGCAATTTGTGTGAAAATTTTAAGGTACAGGCGGTTGTACCATACTTGACACAGACAAAAAACACAGAATGAACATGTAGCTGTTTTGTAAAGAACATCCAGTTTTATTTTATTTTTTTATTTATTTATTTTTTATATCTAAAGTACATTTGTAATATTAATAAAGAAGATAATAATATTATGTATTGAACATTATTTATATATACCCACCATAATTTGAAGAGACAAAATTTAAAGAACATTTCGCAATAAGCAATGAACATTATGTCACAAATAAAAGTACATTACAAAGACAATCAAAGAATATGGACATATGTTCTTTCACTCTTTATTGGTGTAAATATGCTCTTTCACTCTAGGTATATGTTCATTACATTTTAATAGTATTTTTTTTTTCTCGCTATAGGTATATGTTCATTACATTTTAATAGTTTTTTTTTTTTTCACTCTAGGTATATGTTCATTATATTTTAATAGTATGTTCTTTTCATTATAACTATATGTCCGTTGCTTTTCTATATCATGTTCTTTCTTACAAAACGGTTGTATGATACAGCGTGCTGGCGCCTGTAGGGACCAGCGATTGCAATTTGTGTACTAAACAAAGTCTTTTGATTGCTTGCGCTTTGTAGTACATGGGTTATACTTACTTAGGGCCTGTTTCTGATTTACTGAATAGAGTTGAACTAAACTGAACTGTTTATGAGAGAAGGAAGTTAGGAACTAAAGTGAACTTAACTGAATTGATTGGAGATGAATTGAACTAAAATTAAGTTGAAGAGAACAAACCCTTAGTTGTGTTTGTTAGTTCTTAGTTGATTATTATTATTAGTACTACTACTACTTGTGTTTGTTTTTGTGTAGTTTAATTAAATGATCGATTCCCATTGTGCAACCATTACTCTTGGAAATAAGTGTAAACTACAGTTTGAACACTAATCATACCACAAGTAATTCAGATTTTTACTAAACAAAAAAACACTAATCGTGCCATCAGTATTTTAGATCTTTAGGTTTTGGACTATATTTATCAAACTAGTCTAGGGCAACCTCCTAGAATAAGCTTGATTGGTAAGATTTGACCTCTGGTTTCACACCTGAAAGTTGGAAACTAGCCAACTATTCTAGCCTCATATTTCCCAATTTTCACTTATTCCCTTTGCCCACAATTATATGCAACAAACCCATATTTTGCGGACTCCTAGGCAAAATTTCTTAAATAAGATTATTGAAAAGTTAGAGGAGAGACAAGGGATAATTAATCCAATTTTTTTATAAAAAAAAATTAAACAGAGGGAACCACCACCACTCACGACGTCTCACAACAACCACGTCCACCAACGTAACCCCCGTGAAACCCACCATCACACGAACTCAAAGAACCGAAACCCACCACTACACGAACCCAGACCAGTGAAACCCAGCAGCCCACAAACCTAGACCCCGAAAACCTACCGCCCTACGACCCCACGAACCTCAAGAAATCCTCGAACCCAGAAGACAACCCACGTACGAACTCAGATCTGGAATCGAAACACAAAGGTGGTCTTCTTCTTCTTCAATTCACGAGAATGAGTTGAAGGAGGAGAGAGTAAGATAATAAGAAAATGAAGAAAGGTTAAGAAATTTGAAGATGGAGGAGGAGAAAGAACGTCATTGGGGGAGATGTAGAATATGAGTTGAAAGAGGGTGCCCCGTTCAATATGTCATATTAAGGTTTTTTTGTTAATATGATGGCATTTTCGAAATTATTCAAGCGTCTTTCAATATTTTAAGGTTTTCATGGTTTTTAGCTGACATGACACATAACTGTGGAAGTTAGAGCTTGGTTAACAATTTGAATCCCTTTTTGTCTTGAATTTAGGAATCTCTATCTTTGGCTCACCCCATTGTTAACGAATCTGGAATCAAAAGCTCCATATGAGCTTTCATCTTCTCAAGCTTTCACCCTTTATTAAAGATGCTCAACCTTTCGTCCTCCATTGAAGATGCTTAACCATATCCACCGTCACAATATTTCCAGAAATTAACGAAAAACCTAAGATTAAAAGTGAAACAAAGGGTGGTTAACCATAAAGGGTAAGGATTTGTCCTCATCTTTGATATCTCCATTGTAGTTGACCATTGAAGATTTCTACATTACTCACTCGCCGCAACGACCTCCTCAAACCTTCATAATTAGTACCGCATTCGATTGTGGGTAAAACCATTCTGGTCGACTATACCTCCACGATAATTACGAACGGTATTCAAATCATCGATTATGCAATTCGACTTCCAATCAGCAATCCAATACCAACTTGAAAGGAAAACTAGAAAATCAATTTCGCAATTTTATTTGGATGGATGATTGCAATTTTGAAGAAGGGAGACATAGAAACAAGCGAGGTTATTTTCAACGGAATGTCTAGAAACGAACAGGTTTTTTTTTTTTTTTTTTTTTTTTTTCAACTGATTGTTGACCATGTACAAGTTGACACCGGTAGTGAGCAGTTACCGACTTCTTTTAATTGGACGTCATAACCCTTACTAAAGCAGTTGAATTGTCAATTCCACGCCCATAGAAACTGTCTTTGTTAATATGGCATATCAATAAGGATTTACTCTGTGTTGAAAATTATGATGAATTTTGAAAAATTATGAGATTAGTAACATTATATTATTTCCTCAAAAAAAAACATTATATTAGTGTTAATTACTTTTGTTTTAAGTATGTAATTAAGGTTATAAATTTTTAAGTAAGGGCATTATAGTCAACTTGTCGGAAAAAAAAAATTGAAAAATCATGAGATTAATAACATTATATTATTGCCTCAAAAAAAAATTATATTAGTTTTAATTACTTTTGTTTTAAGTATGTAATTAAGGTTATAATTTTTTAAGTAAGAGCATTATACTTCGTAGTCAATTTGTCGGAAAAAAGTTAGTCCCTCCGTTTTAGAATGATGTTCCTGTTTCGTAAATCGATGTAAATTTTTACTCATCTTTAACTGCAAATATCTTTAATCTCACACTAGCAAAAATTATAAAAGTCAGATACTAATAATCTACTCACCAAGACGAATCAAATTAGATCTCACATGACTATATTTGTTCTTATAGATTAAGAGAAATTTAGAAGATTATCTCTTGTTAAAAAAAGTCAAAGATTCCAAACAAGAACAGGGAGTACTAAAAATGAAAAAAAAAACATTTATTGCACATAATTGAGAGCACCTAAGTACTCCGTATAATATAACTATTTATTGCTAGGCGGAGGGAGTATTCGAGGAATTTTTTTGGGCCCTTTCCCTAAATAATGTTGGGAAATTATCTAATTCCCTAATTACAGCTACTCTTTTTTTTAATTCCCATTATACCGTCCACATCAGCTAAGGAAAACAAAATCGGTTTTTTTTTTGTTTTTTTTCTCGGTCCAGCAACAAACCGCTACTTCAAGTAGCGGTTTTAATTTTGTAAACCGCTACTTCAAGTAGCGGTTTTCCTCAAAACACTGCTAAGTAGCGGTTTATGGGTTTGTTTTGTGAGTTTTTCTTTAAAAACAAAATATCTGTAAATCAGTCAAAATTAAACCTTCAAGTACTTGAATAGTTGTATCCCCAAGTTCCATAAACCTTTGATAATCGATGCAATTTGACGTGCAATCGGTGTCGGCAATCACAAATCCTTTGATATATCCTCGTTTCTGGTTATATTCTCACAACAATCATTGTCGGCAAACAACCGTAGAAAGGCGTCGATGGGGGCGAAAACGGCTTCCAACGCGAGGGATTGCTGCGTTGGAAGGCTACTTGAGGAGTGTCGTTCGAATTTTTTATTTTTTATTTTTTATTTTTCTTTTTGGATGATTCTGCTGAATTACTTTACAATGGAAGGGGAGAAAGTGATTTTATTAAAAAATTAATTAATAAATACAAACCGCTACTTCAAGTAGCGGTTTCTAATATGTAAATTGCTACTTGAAGTAGCGGTTTTCGCTAGCACACCGCTAAAGTAGCGGTTTTCTAATAATCCCGTTTTTTTAAAAAATTCCCACTGAACCGGCGACGTGGACGGTATGGTGGGAATTAAAAAAAGAGTAGCTGTAATTCGGGAAGGGAAATATAGCAAATTAGCACCAAGACTTTAACTCTATGTTCAAATTACCCCCTTAACTTTTAATTATAGCAAATGGACCCCAAAACTTAACATATCGTGCAACGTACATCAGAGCATCATTATTTAACAATAAATTCATCAAAACATGCTAATTTTTTGTATTAATAATAAGCATTAAGAGTATTATACATGCGTTATATTTTTTACCATTTCAATTAAATGTGAGCAATTGAAGAGATTAATCAAGTATGATGGTTTGCTAAATTCCGTTAATTTTTTCGCCCTTTGTCATATTTCAGTGTCGATAATTTCTATATTTTATAGTATGTATTTAATATGTATGATAATGTATGCACAATATTTTGGATGTAATTAATTTTTTTAACTTTTTTTTGTCTTTTATTGGAGTATATTTTATGAAATTTATATATTTTAATGTGATTTTGCTCAAATTTGATGTATAGGTTTTGATTGCACAATTATATTAAGTTGTAGGGTTAATTTGCTACAAGTAAAAGTTATGGGGTTACTTTACACCTCCAATAAAAGTGTTGGGGCTAATACACCCAATTTGAGAATTAGATAATTTCCCAACATTATTTAGGGAAAGAGCTCAATTTTTTCATAAGATTTTTATTTCGGGACCTACGGAAGTACGGAATATACTTAAATACACCGTAGACTCGAACTCGAAGTATACTCCGTAAGTCCGTAGGATCGTAGAAGTAAAGTAAGAACCTCCGACTTCGCTACAGGCAGAAACCAAAGTAGGAGAGAGAAATAGAAAGCGAGTGTTTCTGCAAATTCGAAGCAAATCGAACAAAATTTGAAGGGATTAAATTCTGAAAGATGAAGGACGAAGGAGAAAAACGGCAGCAAATGATGCAAAATCTCTTCGGAGTTAATTCTGATGATGAAGAAGAAGAGGAAGAAATTGATTCCGAGCATGAATCTAATCAACACCGCCCCAATTATGTTTCAGTAAGTTTTAATTTGTTTTTTGAATTCAATTTGATTGTGTGTTCGTTGTTTTTATGATTTCTGGATTTGATTTTAGGTTTAGGGTTTGATTTATGTTTATTAATTGTAAGTTTGATTTGGTTGGGGCAATGTTTGATACTTGATTGAGGTGAAGTAAACCCAAACATCCACACGAACACGAACACGACCCGTTTAACCTGCTATTGGAATAGTAATGTGTTGATTTAGGTTCTTTTTGGGTGAAAATAATGTGGGAATCCAATTTTCCTTTGAATTAGGGCAATGCTAGTAACCTGTTTATGTTTTTTTGAAAAGAGAAATCGTATGGTACTAAGGGCCTGCTCTTCAGCTTATTTTCCGGTCAGTTCCGTTCACTTCAGTTCCTAATTTCCTTCTATCATAAAATATTCACTTCAGTTAAGCTTTAATCAATTCAATAAATCAGAACAGACCCTAATATACACAAACATTGACACATATACGACCCGTCTACTCAAAAGGGCAGTTATTGAAATAATAAGATGTACCAATTTAGGATTTTTTGGGTGAAATAATGTGGGAGTCAATCTTCCTTTGAGTTAGGGCGATAATAGTAAGCTGAATTATTTTGAAAATGGAAATCATACAGAAGATATCATTATACTACTAAAAATGTGTGTGGGAAGTTGGGAGTTGGGACCCATTAATGTTGTGTATATGGCTTTATATCATGGAGTTCATCTTCGATTTCTACCAGAGTTTATCTTCTTTTTGTAGTAGGTTTTATATCATGATCCCCTCTGGAGTTCATTTATGCTTTCGCTATACTATGCTTTTTACTTATCATTGGCATGTGAATTGAGATTGACAGTAAGTAGTACTGGATAAAGAAGCTTTTTTACTCATTTCATTTTTGGTGTTTGTAGTATTTTACCAAAGCATTGTAGAATTTGTGCTTAGTGCTTATGGAAATCTTGTATTGTGAGGGATAGGATGAAAATGATGGAGGTGCTGAACAAGAGGTTGAAGCTGAAGCTTTTGTAGAGGGGCAAGGTGAGGCAGAAGGCGAGAGTGAGGGTGAGTATCGTGAGGAAGAACCAGAAGTTGGAGAAAGTGAAGGTGAGAGAGAACAAAGTTCTCAAGAAGTAGAGGTTGGTGAGCAACATGAAGAAAGTGAGGCAAGAGAATCTGATAGTGATGAGAAAGAGGATTATGCCCAAAAAGTAGTAACTAGTAGAAGAAGGGATGTAGTTGACAGTGGATCAGAAAGGTCTGAAGAACAAGAACCCCATTACATTGACCCCGATGATGAAGAAGTTGGTCAGACTAGAAGCCACGGGTAATTCAAATTCTTCAATTTTATTTATTTATTTATTTATTTTTGGTGTGTGTGTGTTTGTCAAATTACAATGTTTATCGTCTTCCAGATGTTTCTTGAACAGTTATTTTTGCTGAATATCTTTTATTTCGGATAGCATTGTGAATATATAAAAAGTTCTGAACAAAACCTCTTCTGCTTCTTTCTGCAGAAAGCTACTAAGGCAAATGAGTGTTCATATTATTTCCTTTCTCCACTTTCTTTGTTATGTCATGTGATTCATGCTAGTTTCCCCTATTAATTGTTGACTTCTTATTTCATTTTCTACATGAAGAGCTAACTCCTTATATCTGAAGCAATTTGATTTGTGACATGGTATCCTCATGCTGTGGTTTCAAACAGAATAAACTTGCATGAAATCATGGCTAGATAACCTGCTAGCATATGTTGTAAATTGGATTCATATTTAGGGCCAATCTATTACAGGCTATAAGCTATGGTTAAGTATCTAAATATTGTAACTAGGGGCAACTGGTATAAGCCATAGTCTAATTGTGCTATGATTTTACACTCAAATGATTTACATGAGTAATACTATTATTAAGCTTCTCAACTCATGTTATAGGATTTCATATCTTTTAGTAGAGAGATGAAGCTGGCAGATTTGGCACTGGTTTTGTGTGTTCTTTTTTAATTACACTAGTCAGCTTTTTTAAGAGGTACAAAGCATATATTGGCTGTTTAATTGCCTTTTCTCATGTCAATAGGCTAATTTCTGATGGCATTGTTGTTTGCTTCCCAAGATAGTCATTGAGTTCCCTGTGTAGTAGCTTATGACAAATTATATTTTCTTGTTTGGATAACGTAAAATTATACCTATGTTATTTTCAATCATTGTCAAGTCTGTTACTGATTGGGAATTTTGATATCATATGTTTCAATATGTGTCTCACCTCTTTATGAACTGGGCACACAACCAACTTAATATAAGTTATTTAATATGATTAGTGGATGTGAATGATTTGGCACATTTGTTTACAATGGGACAGATTATGGGATGTACGATGGAATAGAGGATCTCTATTGGGAAAAACAAACTTTAATCAAGTGCTAGTTGTTATAGTAATTTTCAGCCTTAATGCTGGCAAGCTGATGATATATGATTGTTTGCGTGATTGATACAATAGAACGTATTGGGTAAATAGGTTATCGACTTAACTTAAAATGGCATCAACTTATACTTTCTTTTCAGGGAGCCAATATTACTTAGCCTTGCTAATCATAAAAAAAATATCAAAGGACTATATATCATACTATCACATCATACTGTGTTGAATACACCTGTTTAAATAAAAGCAGAAGTTATATTACTCCCTTCACTTATTGAATCAGTGCTACATTAAGCAATCAACTTTGCATATAGCAGCACAACTAAAGCTTTATTTGATTGTGTGACTAGTTTAAGATTTATTCATATTTTACTTTTAAGGTGGACATATAGCATTTGAGAAGAAAAATCCAAAGTGTCAGAGAGAGGTAAACAAGGGAAAGAGAGAAAATTGCTTCATTGGTTTGTGAACTTTGAAGAGCCAACTTTTCTTAGATTGTTATTTTATTTATATTCTCAACATTCATATCACGAAGTGTAATTAAGTGGTACAAGCGAGTAAGGAACTCCCCGTGATTGACCTTAGTTAGATAAGGAGAGGGGAGACTATGATATAGTTTAACAAAAGATTGGAGTTCAAGCAAAGGCCTGAAGGGAGGGGGTGTATTTTTAATGGTGATGATTTTAAAAGGTAGCTTACTAATTTACTAAAGGGTTAGAGGGGGGTGCTTGTCAGGGAAAATATGAATGGGAAATGAGACACATTCATCCCTAATTATATGTTGCTAATCATGATGTTTAAGAAATGATATTTTAAAGATCCACATCCGGAGATTACTGGGTTAGTGGTGTTCGATCTGGTTGAAACATAAAATACTTTTTGAAACACTATCCTGCATTCAGTTATGAAGTAGTATTCTTATTTACTGAACAAAAATATTTAACAGGGAATCTCCTGAAGAAGAGAGGGATATGACTCATGTAGCTCAATCAACTGCTGAAATTCGTGACGTATTTGGAGATTCTGATGAAGAAGAGCCAGCAGATTATGGTGTTCAGCATGATATGGAGCAAGTAAGGTTTTAGCTGTATTATTTTTATCTGTTTGGTTTTATTAACTGCTGCTGTGTATAGAGGTAAAACATTTTCGTTTCGTTTAATAGAGGTCCCCTGTTGAAGAAGAAGAAAGCTATGAGAAGAATCTGAGGCCGGATGATTTAGTTCGTGACGAGGATGCTCAATATGGGTCAGAAGAAGAAATTGAAGCTAAGCTTAAAGAGAAACCTGTTGGCCCCCCAATGGAGTTAGAAATTCCTTTGCGTCCACCTCCTGCAGACCCTGAGAAGGTAATATCCTCTCCTCTCATTCCATATTCAAGTTTTTATATCCAAGTACACAAGGCCTGAAATTTTTTGTCTTATCCTCTCCTCTAATTGGGTTGTTGCTAATCATGTGGGGTAACTGCTGCATGGTAATTGAATTTTTTGGCAAACATGATCAAAGTTTGGTATGTCATGGGCTTTGATCGTTTGATTAATTCTTGCATTGTTTGATAGATTATCATTGCGGATGGAATTATGTGAATCGTAGTTGATATTCCTTTAGATTTCTGAATATTTTGGATTAATTGGATAAATCATCCTTTCTAAGAGTGTGTTTGGATTAATGGAAATGGAGGGAAGGAAAATGGAAGGAGGGAGTATCTTTTATTTGGATAGCAAATTAGGGATGAAATGAATCAGAGGGAAGAGAAATGGAGGGATTAAATTTTAAGAAAATGATCCCTCCAATAATGGAGAGATTTGGAAGGAAAACCCATTATTCTTCCTTCCCCTTCCCTCCCCTCCCCTCCCCTTCTTTTCCATCCCTTAACATTAACCAAACAAACTGTAAGGATTTGTTTGTCTTGTATTGTTTTATCTTATTTTATTTTAGGAAAAATAAGTTGAGATTGCTTGGATAAAATAACATATATTAAGTTCAAATATAATACTTCCTCCGTTTTTCTTTATTGCACCATATGAACTTTTACACTATTCACTTAATCTTCTTTGATCATTTTTTGTGATTTATCCTTTATGAAAAACATCAACATGTGGGATTTACTTAGATTCGTCTCAAAATCTACTTTTCAAATATCATTTTTTTTATAATATTTATAAAAGTGTAATTTTTTTTTTTGAATAGTACAAAAGTGTAATTAAAGATATTAATAGCCAAAGTAATGCATTGGGAAACGCGAAATCCCTCATGGTGCAATAAAAGCATAAAGTTGGAACAGAGGAAGTGAAAATAATTTAGATAAATAAAAAATACTAAAAATAAAATAAAAAAGTTCAGACAAAATAAGTTCAGAAAATTCAAATATTATAATCAGATAAAATAAAATAATGTCAGATGAAATAGATTAAAATATTTTCAGATAGGACAATGGAAATTTATTTTAGACAAAATTAGATGAACCAAACAGAGCCTAATTTTCCAGCTTGTGTATTATGGCAGTTTGGTCTGCTGTTAATAGTTATTTTGTACCTGATGTGTTGTAGCTTGAATTTTCTCACAGATGAACATGATTAGAGTTTCGAATATTATGGGTATTGATCCAAAACCATTTGATCCCAAGACATTTGTGGAAGAGGACGTCTTTGTGACTGACGAATCTGGTGCCAAAAAACGAATTCGTTTGGAGAACAACATTGTACGTTGGAGAACTGTGAAAAAGCCAGATGGAACATTAGCTGTAAGTGAAACTTCTCTATTCTATCCCACATGGATACCTGCATATCATACTTCTGCTTTAAACTTGTTGAACTGTAGGGGCTATCTGCTCTAGACCACTGATTGGAAGTTATAAGCTCCATTGAGTCATGGACATTAACAGCAGATGATGGATAGTCTATAAAGCATTTGATTTAGTCCATTATTTGATCCAGAATTCCGGATACATTACTGAATACTGAAAATTGTCCAATTAAACACTTCTTATGCTGTCCAGTTTGCCTATCGGAAACCCTCTCATGGTGCTATATATTGTTTATACAGTAACATCTTAATAAATATATAGTTTTTTTTTTTTTTTTTAGAAAAAATGGGACTGTGTGCTATTTTACTACATTGGGGACTGGTTCTTTACTTCTTTCTGTCAGAACTTGTAGATATTGATGTGTTGTATACATAATTAGTTAATTACTACCTCCATTTCTTTATAGTTGCAACAGAGGGGTACTATTTGTGAGACATATAAAATTCCTTTATTGCAACTAAAAAGAAACAGAGGTAGTATATTACTTGTTATAGAGATTCAGAACCAGCTAGTAAAGTAGGTCAGCTGTGTCTTTGTGTAGTGTCTTAGCTCCTTTTCAAAATCACTAAATTGTTATCATTTTGTTCCAGAACCTCCTATTTCTTCTGGGCATTTTGATTCAATTATCTTTGTTCTCGAAGGGCGAGATTGTTGGGGGTTTACTTTCCTGGTTTATAGTTTATACCTCCAGACTTATAGAGTTCTGGGTGTATCCTTGATCTAGTCAAATTATCAAGTTTTAAAAATTTGTTAATGTATAAATTTATTGCTGAATTGCAGCTCTGATACAATGTAAATGTTTTAAACTGAAAAGGGAAGAAAAATTCTGCGGTCTGGAAAGATAAACTCCTGTTATAGAGCTAATTCTCATATTTATATTGGTGAATACCCGAATGGATCGGCTTTTTTATAAACATAACTTCCAGCTTTTAGATGATGTTGGGATGTAGCTTTTAATTGTATGTGATTATATCACTGAATGTTATTTCTTCCATTTTTAGATTTTTTTTCCCAACATCTTGGTTTTGATTGCCCTCTGCTAGTTACATTTGGTTGAACTATGTCTTCTACTTTGTCAAACATAATTGTCTGGTTCCTTTTTTCTGTATCCCAATATAATTTGCACTATCCTTTTCTGGGAATTCTCTGTTTATCCACTCCAGCTTGCCTTCACTTTCCCCTACTTTTCTGTATGTACTTAACAGTTTTTCTTATTTATCCCTTTTTTACTTTTCTCCTTCTATGTTTGCTCAAAAGGCTAATGCAAGTTTTTATGGGATGGAGGGAGTTTTAAATTATTCTATGCTTCTAGCCTATTTAACATTTATTTGTCTTTCTCAGTATGAGAGCAATGCACGCTATGTGAGGTGGTCAGATGGCAGTCTACAATTGCTGATCGGGAATGAGGTTCTTGATATATCTGTGCAGGATGCTCAGCATGATAATGCATACCTTTTCCTTAGACATGGCAAGGTATTTATTTTTGTTCCTCCTTTTCTTCCTTCTCCCATCTCTAGCTTGAAATTATTCTAAATTACATAGTTGGTCACATTTTTAACCCTTGGTATCTCTGTTTCTTCATATCTTGGTATAATGAGATGAAAACTGTCAATGCATATCCATCTGGAGTGCAACCCAACTGATCAATTCTGATGGTATATGGTTATTTATACAATAAGTTAGAGGATATTTTAACCAGAGGTTTGAACAGTGACCTGTTCAGTGCATGACTGGTTGAACTTATATTGAGACTCATTAATTGTGGAAAGGAATCAAAGGAATTCGTTAAGAAGCAGAATATTAAAAGAAGTTCTCGCATGTCTACACAAGTAATCTTTACTTGGGCAGAATAAATTGATCTGGTCCAGTGCACATGGTTCTCAGTTTTTACGTTGCATCTTGTCTTATCCTTTAGTTTGCATTCACTTTTGAGTCTTTTACACATCTCAAGGAGGAGGGCTATGTAGAATGGGAATTCACCCAATTAATCTGTCCATATCTGCTTAATATTCAGATTGAGGGTTTGAGAGAAACCCTAATCTACCTAATGAAGGCAATGTCCATCACAACAAGATGTAAATAAAGTGTTCAAGCTGAACACCATGCTCGCTGCACCAGCTGGTTGTCTCCATTCTCCCGTGAGCATATTTCTGTATCCTAGCAGTTTCTCTCTGCTCCGGTGCTCCCTCATGTGGCTGTTGTTCTTTTTCTCCCCCTTTTCTCTCTCCTCATTCAATTGAGGGCTGATGTCTGTTGTTTTCTTCTTTCTATTTAATTGTTTGTGTGCGTGTAAAGTACGAGGCAGTAACCTAACTGTAGCTTTTCAGCTACTAGGGGCTTGCCCGCAGATCAATTTTCACCTGTAGCAGGGGTGTGTGTGAACTGTGAAGAGGTGTTGCTTTCCTTTTTGAATTTGATATGTTGATTTTAATTATGGACAAGCAGTTTGCAGATTTAACTTCTTGCTTTCAACTTGTATTTCTGTGACCACTTTGTTTCTTACTATTTACTGGCGGCCAAAATCTATGGATATCTTGAGGCGATTAACGGTTTAAATAAAAATTATTGTGTACACAACTTTTGAAACTTTTTAACTCATTGGATTACTTTTTTTTTTTTTTTTTTTTAAAAAAAAAAAAAATTTACTGTAAGCATCAACTGCAAAATAACAACTATTACTGACTTTCCCAACCCCCCATACCTGATAGCTTTCTCTTAGAGTGTGCAAGATGCGACTATGTGTATATTTTCCTTGGGGAAATTTGGGACCAAGATTTTGTGGCTGCTGACAGTCTTGCTCAATATGGCGACTTAGGATTTTGATACCTCAAGTGTATACTTGTATGGATATTATTATAGATTTCCAGCCCACTTAAAACATTTTCAGTGACTCTGCAACAAGAATAGTAACAATCACCTGGTATGCAGCCTATTTATAGAGAGTGCAAACTCAATTTTTGAGACTCTATTCTTTCAAACTTTCACAGCAGGCTCATGTCTATTGCTCATTAACTACTTATCTCTAATAGCTTTATTGTTCGTTCCACACCAGATACTTTTTAAAGTTTAAACTAATGTCTTTTTTGGGAAACTCTTTGTCTTCCTCAATTTGGTAGCAAACTCTTCTAATGCTTCTAAGTGTTGTTGACTTATATGCATGTTCTGATTCCTTGTGGCCTGTTCTTAATTGCTGGGCAGCTGCATACCAATTTAACTCTTATCACAAATCTATATCTATCATTGCTGGGTTTATTTTCACTTGATAATTGTATTTTGGATATATTTGTGTCAGGGAATTCTTCAATCACAAGGCAAGCTTCTTAAAAAGATGAGATTTATGCCATCATCTCTGACATCAAATTCTCATCGCTTGTTGACGGCACTTGTGGACTCGAGGCATAAAAAGGTCTACAAGGTTAAGAACTGTATAACTGATGTTGATCCTGAGAGGGAGAAAGAGCAAAAAGAAAAGGTAATTGGTATCATTGAAAAGCTTTTGCTTATTAACCATATGGTTGTGCAGATGTTAAAGATGTGTCTTTGCAGGCTGAAAGTCAGACAATCAAAGCCAATTCGATTCTGAACAAGAAGCGTGAGAGAGTGAATCGGAAGTACGCAAAATCATCAGATAGAGGTCGACAACTTTCTCCTGGATTTTTAGAGGACGCACTTGAAGAGGTTCTTTCTCAATCACCTCTGTCTATAATGTGCCAGCATATTATGTTAAATAATATATAATAACTTTGAGGTCATCTTGTTTCAAATACTTTTAAGCCAAACTAGGAGCTAGTCTTCTTCTTTGCTTAATGACTGTAGTTTGAAATAAGGGAGTTGCTCCTTTTGAGTTGACTATGTAGTTTGCAAGAATAACAAACACTGTTAACGTTGGTATCTTGACAGGATGACGAAGCAAATTATTATGATCCTCGTCGTGATAGGCATCGTTTTGAGGATGAGCTAGAGGCAGAAGCTAGAGCTGAGAAGCGCATCATTAATGCCAAGAAGGTAAGAGTTGATGTTAATGTCTCTCATTTTTATCATGTATATAAATATAAATATATGACCTCATATGAGTGATCTCTTCTTGATGGTATTGTTCTTGCTTTAAGGCTCAAGGGCATAAAGACTTTCCTCGAAAATTATCAAATGCTCCAAAAACTTCTCGACGCCCAGTGGATTTCTCTGACAGTGAAAGAGACGAGTCCGAATATGAAACTGATGGTGGGGAAGAGGAAAGATCTCCTGAACGTAGAATGGAGGATTCAGAGCCAGAATGGCAAGATTCAGAGGATGAGGAGCAAGGGGAGGCTGTTGGTGGAGCTTCAGAAGAGGAGGCTGAGGTGTGCAATTGGCCTACTTTATATGTTTTTTTCTCAGCTGAAATGATTTTGAAGATGATTTGGAAAATGTGATTTAGAAAGTTTGTTTTATGAATTATCATTTTAATGTTCATATAAGATGGAGTATAATTTATGATGTTTTAGGCTGTAATGCTTAGACAGCAAGTCAATATTGGACTAGTTAAAAAGTTGTTATGCATATACCTGATAATAATCATATTTCATATTGTTGCAGTGCAAAATCTTTTTTTATCCATTAATGGTGTTTATTAATGCATGAGGTTTTCAGTTTCATCCTAAATTCCTTTATGCATTTGTTTCTATATTAGGAGCCAAAGCAGATGACCAAGGAAGCTAGAGGTAGCCTTAAACGTAAGGAGATAGATTCGGATGAGGAGTCTCCTCGTAAGAAGCCTACTACACATCGTCGGATGGCAGTTGTTTATGAGAGTGATGAGGATTGAAGCGTTTATTGATCAAAATTCAAAAGTGAGTATCATCCTTCTATTTTAGCAAGCACGTATTACGTTTTTGTGAACTGAATTTGACAGTGCGGAGTAGTCTGTTTGTTTTTTATGACATCAATATCTTATTCTCGATACACTTTTTGAGGACTGAGGTAATGACACTTGAAGGACTAACATTTACCCAATAACATTCATGTGAGCAGAACATTACTTGAAAAGTTTTCTATTTAACCCTGATTCCTGAGGACCTTGCTATTTCAGCCTTTGTATGTTGTCATTACTCTGATTGTTTCCCGGTTCATGTCACTTAAATTTTCTCTCTCTCTCTCTCTCTTTCTATCTGCCTGCTGAGTTGAGATGCTTTAGATATAAATTTATTTGGAGTGCACAATTTATCTCTGAACATTATGTGTAATTTTTAAAAAAGATATTCTTTAGCTAATACTGCCTTCGTATTGATTATTGAGACAATGAGATACATTATTTCTGATCTGTGCACAAATTTTGCATTTATTGAAGGTGTCCAATACACATCATCTTAACTTCAGTTAAACAAATTTTCAGTTCAGATTGCATAGCAATTCATGTCCTGGGGATGATGCATGGTGCTTATCTTGATTCCTGTGGACAATGCAGTTTCAGCCCTTACGTAACAATTCGTGGAGAGGGTTTCTAAAAGGGTTTCCGAAAGGAAGAAAGAGAATAATTATGGTTCAAATGTGTTATTTCTCTTAATTAGTGGCATAATAAATACAAATTTTGGCTTCCTGTTGATAAAGAGTATATAGATGATTTGTGTAAAATTGTGTTGCAAGTGATGGCTAATTTAGAGTTGTTAGGATTTTTTTTACATGAAAGGAGATATCATGATGTAATTCTTTTCCTTTTTATGAAAAAAACGGAATTTTTTACTATCTTTCACATCACTTTACAAGTTTACAGTTATTTTTGCTCTATTTTGTCAAATTGTGGTAGTGGCCTACTAACCTGACTTTTTTCTTTTCTTTTTTTGTAAGGTGTCCTACTCCCTCCGTCCCCGAAAGAACGACCCATTTGGCCTAATTTTAATCCCAAAAAGAATGACCCATTTGCATTAAAATTCCCACCAATTTGCTATAATATTTGTGCAAAATTAGCTTCCCCATATACTTTTATTACTTTCTCTCTCTACTTTTTTACAAACCAAACCCCATGTAAATTTATCTTTCCAATACACTTTTACTTCTTTTTATTTAACTTTCTTAATACCCGCGAAACAAAATCATCTTGGAATATAAAATTATTTAGAAGGTCTTGTATGGACTTAATCTACACTAAGTTATTGTAGACCCATTCTTTGACACTTTTAAATAATATAATCACATTGTGGATGATATAATTACTTTCTTAAATGATATAATTATGCTGTTGTGAGTCATATTGTGTGAATGATATATTCGTATTTTAAGATGATATAATAATCTTTTGGATGAATTACTTTTTGATACTTTTTTTTTTTTTTTTTTTTTTTTTTTTGTGTGTGTGTGTGTGTGGTTGTTGTTGATGTATTCACTTTTTAAATGATATACTACGTATTTACATTGGAAATGATATAATCGGTTTCTAGACGATAATACATTTCGTATGATATAATTACATTTCAAAAATACAGTAGATGGTTGGGTGCACGCACAATAAGTTATTGTGCACCCTATTCTAAAATTTTTAATTTTTTTTTTTTTGAGGGATTTTTTTTAAAATTATTTGATCTGAACATATAAGATGTTGGAATTCATTACATCTGATAAAATTTGATTAAACCAAGTTAGGGAGTAAATTTTGTTGGACCAAATTAAAATACTTTGTATATCGGAGCTTATTTAACTTACCTATTAAAATTTATTGGACTTTAAACTTATTTGTGATAACATATGTGTTTTGCAAATCTATTAACTATTACTAAAACAAAATATATTGATGTCATCAATTCCTTAAAGTATCCTATGTGTCAAACTATCATTAAAATTTTTTCCTCCAAATTTATTTATGATATCATCAATTTATTTATTTATTTATTTTTTTTGCCCTTTCCTTTTACTAGCTAGATTTTAGGATTAAGTAGGTTTAAAACTAAAAATACGAAACTTGACTTTGGCATCAATATTGTTGTATACTCATTACCACTGTTGAATCTTTTCAATATACAACAATATTAGATATTGATAGCTAATTATATACATTTTTTAAGCTTCCACTCTAAACATATAAGCTCAATAGATGATGATACATTAAATATGTTTTGTCTAGCCATCATTTTAGAAAATTTTACATAACATTGTAGTAAATATTATAATGCAACAATAAATAATAAACATTAAAAAAGACTATGTATATGTTTTGTTAATATTTATATACCAAATTTAAAAACAAACCAAGTTATTTTAAAATGATATCAACAACAAAATATATAAAAAAAACTATGGAAACATTACTTATCACCACCGTGCAATGCACGGGTACTATACTAGTGAGCTAAGAAATCTCCTCAATATCAAGTGGTTAGAGTTTTCCTCCCGATTTCATGAGATTTTGGGATTGATTATCTTTTTAAACACCAAAAAAAATGTTAAAAATATGAGTAATAAAACGGTAGAAGAGTAGATGAAAGATATTACGAAGAACTCCGTATATTTAGGGGCCGTTTGGTTGGGGGTAATCAGGAAAGGGAATGAGAATCAATTGGGCCCATTCCCTTTGTTGATGTTTGTTTAGCACTTTTAATCATTCCCATTACCCTCCCCATTACCCCAAATCCTTCCAACTCCATTCCCCACCCACCTATACTTTCCTATTCCCTTTCCCTACCCACCTTCACACCACCACATCACCACCACATCACCACCTTCACACCTACCAACACCACCGGAAAATCAGCCCGACCACCGCCGCCCCTACCCTGACCACCGCTGCCCCTCCCTCAAGCCTCACCGCCCTCCCCTCCCATGCAAAAACCACCCCTAGCCCCGATCTCTCTCCCACCACCCGCGAAACCCTAGCCGCCCCTTCCCCTCCCCTCGCCGCCCACCGATAAACGCGCGCCGCTCAAAACCCCCTCCCCTTGCCGCCCACCGATAAACGCGCGCCGCTCAAAACCCCCTCCCCTCGCCGCCCAAAAACCCCTCCCCTACCTCGAAAAACCTCCGAAAACCCTAAGGGAGGTTTTTCGAGGGGAGTTTCGTCGTTTTGGGCCCAACGAGTGGTGGGGGAGAGTTTGTGAAGGGCGGCGAGGGGAGGGGGAGGGCCGGCGAGGGGTTTCGTGGCTGGGAATGATGAAAACCATATGAATTGTGTGGTGGTTGTGGTGGTGGTGGGATTGATTCCCTTGTTTTAAAAACAAACAACGAAGCAAAAAAAAGGGTATTTTCATTCCATTCTTCTCCTTTCCCTTTGTTTATTCCATTCCGATTTCCTTGTGCGAACCAAACGACCCCTTAATATATACGGTATTTCTTTATTTTGGTGAGTTATATAGTTAATGGTAGTTGGGTTGTTTAATCCATTTGTCAATTATATGGCCACGTAGTCAGCTAGTCCGATAAAAGACCCATGTTCTAGAATCTAGAAAACTGCCCACTGATTTTTATTTCCTAAAGTAGCAAACATCTGTTCTGGTTCAATCTAGACTTTTCCATTTCAATATCCATTTTTTTTATGACTACTTTTTTTCTTTTTTCTTTTTCCTTTTTTTTTTTTTTTTTTTTTTTTTAAATATTCTTGCTGGGTCCAATGCCTTTCTATACGTACAAAACTACAAATCATTAACACAAATACGTGGCTTTATTCTCTCTACTTTCTACTCCATCCGTTCCGTAATATAGTTTTTATTTGTGTTTTTTCGGGTATTTAAGAAATAGGAGGAGAAAGTAGATAAAATAAAAGTAAAACATACAATATAGACAAAAGTTAGAGAGAAAGTAAGAAAAGTTTAAAACATGTGCAAAATTCAAGGGTAAGTTAGGAAGTACGAATAAAGTTAAAAAAAGTGAGGGTATAATGGACTTTACATACTATCCTAAAACAACATTTTGAATCTCCAAAATTGGAAAACAAGAACTATAGTATGAGAGGGAGTATGTTACGGAGTACCAGTCTATGGCCATACTCCAATATCTACATATGATTGCACATAGAAATAAAGGGAGTATTTTTTTTTTTTAAAATTATTTTTACTGATTTATATAATTTTTTTTTTTTTGCTCATTTTTAAATTTTAAAGATAAAATTGGTCGCAACAATTTGAAGTATGGTTTAGGTGCATTGAGCACCTTGAACTTTGCGTAGTTGCTAAAACACCACCAACTATGGTGTTAGGTGCGACGCGTGCCTTAAATGAAAAATTCCGACCACTTATTTCAAAAATACAGTAAAATGTATATAAATTGAAATAATAAGTTCACTTCACAATAACATGAATCTTATAAATCAATGACGTGTACTTATTTAAAAATAATATATAAGTTTTTTATTGATACCTTTCTATTATCACGCTTATTAATGCACATTTAACGATAAAAATTTCTAATTGCAAACATTGTAAAATCATAAAAAGTTAAAAACAGATATTAATAAAATATTCATTGAGACGATTCAAACAATATCCCACATGACATTTTTTTTTTGTAGCTATAGATCATAAAAAGTTAGTCAAAGTATAATTTGTGAATATTATAAAAGTCAAATGGTGTCGACTAAATTAAAGCTATAGATCATAAAACAGTTCGTCTTATGTGTGGCCAACCGCACCGTGTGACCATTTAAAAGAACAAAGTAACCCATTTTAAATTGACCAAGTAACCCGTGTAATATATACTAAGTAATCCATATAAAACTAACCAAGTAATCAAATAACACCGACGAAGTAACGCCTTTTACACTAACGAAGTAACCCTTATTACACTAACGAAGTAACCCCTATCACACGGCAAAATAATACGGAGCACTATAAATTTTACAAACCTAAACCTGGAGTACCCTGTGCGGTGCGGTGGTGCACTGGGAGTAAGATATGGATAAAAATATTAACAAATGGAGTTCTGCATTTAATCCCCCTTACTCCCAAAAAAAAAAAAAAAAAAAAGGAAAAAAAAAAGCGCAAAGTAATGATGAAAATTCTAGTAAATTCTAGGAAAATCATCCGACTTCCAGACTCCTCTCTCTCTCCTCATCAAAAACCCCTCCATTTCTTCGCTCATTCACTCACAGTTCACAATTCACAAACAATTTTTTGAACCAACACTAAATCAATTCAATCTCACCTTTTCTCTCTCATACTACGCTCTTCAATTTCGATCGTTTTCTTCGAAATCAAAGATTCACAGTTAGTTCATCTTCAAATTTCATTTCAAAGCTTTTCGATTGTTTCTCAAAGGTATTTGCTTCTTCTCCTACACTTTTCTTTTTGATTTTAGTTGTTTGTTTTCATTCTTATTTTGCATGTTTGATTTCCTTTGAATGTCTGCTTTTATATTGAATTTTGTTCTGTTTCTGCTCTGTTTCTTGATTATAACTTCTGTGTGTAATTATTTTGATTTACACTATATTAGTTTGAATTTTGAATCAGTGATTTGAGTGTGATTTCATTTATGTTCTTACTTTTTTGTATGATTGTTGGTTGTAGACTTGTAGTGTAATAAACTGGAAAACTTCAATGTTAATCATTTTTGTGAAATTAGGGATGTGGTAGCTCTTAATTACACTGAAAATGTATGATTTGTTTCAATTTGTTCGAATTTTGTATAATTTTATGTAGAATGCTGGAATCATTGTTATTTTGACATAATAATCATCAATGTTAATGCTTTTATGGATTTGAGCCAGAATTATAGTGTTCAAGTTAGTTTAATCCTGAAATTTGATTTCTGTATTGCATTACTACTGATAAATTAGTTATACAGAGGATGTTTATCGCACTGTGAATTAATTGATCTAGTATTTCTTGATAATCGAAAGGTATAATTTTGTAATTGGATGCATTTCAATTGAAAAATCAGTATTTAGTAATAGAAATAATATTTCTTGTGTTAATGGTTTGTGAATAATGGTCTATGAGTTCTTATAATTTGGTTGCATTTGGTGATGATTTTTGGTTTGTGGATTTGTAATTTGTTAGTGAATTGTTGAACTTACTATTTGTGGATTTGTAATTTGTTAGTGAATTGTTGAACTTAATATTTGTGGATTTGTAATTTGTTAGTGAATTGTTGAACTTACTATTTGTGTGCAATGTACAATAGGTGATCGAATATGAATCCTGATAAGTTTACCCACAAGACAAATGAGACACTACTTGCTGCTCATGAATTGGCATTGAGCAATGGACATGTACAGATTACTCCACTTCATGTTGCCACCACCTTGATTGGTGAACCTGGTGGTATCCTTTGCCAAGCGGTGTCACATGCTGGTGGCAGCGATGAGGCTTCTAACTCGGTGGAAAGGGTGTTCAAGAGGGCTATTAAGAATCTTCCATCTCAAAGTCCTCCACCTGAACAGGTTCCAGCTAGCACTACTCTCATGAAAGCTATTCGACGTGCTCAGTCTCTTCAGAAATCTCGTGGGGATTCGCATTTGGCTGTTGATCACTTGATTTTGGGGATTATTGAGGATTCTCAAGTTTCTGATCTGCTCAAGGAGGCTGGGGTTGCGATGGCCAGAGTGAAGGCTGAGGTTGAGAAGCTTCGTGGGAAGGATGGGAAGAAAGTGGAAAGTGCTACGGGAGACGCCACTTTCCAAGCCTTGAAAACTTATGGCCGTGATTTGGTTGAGCAGGCTGGGAAACTCGACCCTGTGATTGGTCGTGATGAGGAGATTCGGAGGGTTGTAAGAATCCTATCAAGGAGGACTAAGAACAATCCTGTGTTGATTGGTGAACCGGGTGTGGGTAAAACTGCTGTTGTTGAAGGCCTGGCTCAAAGGATTGTGAGCGGTGATGTTCCGAGCAACCTTTCTGATGTCAGGCTAATTGCATTGGATATGGGTGCTCTAGTTGCTGGAGCCAAGTACAGGGGTGAATTTGAGGAGAGGTTGAAAGCTGTGTTAAAAGAGGTGGAAGAAGCTGAAGGGAAAGTCATTCTCTTTATTGATGAAATCCACCTTGTCCTAGGAGCAGGAAGAACTGAAGGTTCCATGGATGCTGCAAATTTGTTTAAGCCTATGCTTGCCAGGGGTCAACTTCGTTGCATTGGTGCAACAACCCTTGAGGAGTATAGGAAGTATGTGGAGAAGGATGCAGCATTCGAGAGGCGTTTCCAGCAAGTGTATGTTGCTGAGCCAAGTGTTCCTGATACGATCAGTATCCTTCGAGGGTTGAAGGAAAAGTATGAAGGTCACCATGGAGTTCGAATCCAAGATAGAGCCTTGGTGGTTGCTGCACAACTATCTGCCAGATATATTACAGGTCGTCATCTACCTGATAAGGCTATTGATTTGGTTGATGAGGCATGTGCAAATGTCAGAGTTCAGCTAGACAGCCAGCCAGAGGAGATAGATAATTTGGAGAGGAAGAGAATGCAGTTAGAAATTGAGCTCCATGCTCTTGAGAAGGAAAAAGATAAAGCTAGCAAAGCACGGTTAGTGGAGGTTACTAAGGAGCTTGAGGACTTGAGGGATAAACTTCAGCCTCTAAAGATGAAATATATGAAGGAGAAGGAGAGGATTGATGAGCTCCGTAGACTGAAGCAAAAAAGGGAAGAGCTCATTATTTCTGCACAAGAGGCTGAAAGAAGATATGATCTTGCAAGGGCTGCTGATTTAAGGTATGGAGCAATCCAGGAAGTCGAGGCAGCTATTGCTAGATTGGAATCTAATGCTACCGATGTTGAATTGTTGACTGAAACTGTTGGGCCAGAGCAGATTGCAGAAGTGGTGAGCCGATGGACTGGTATTCCAGTCACCAGACTGGGTGAGAATGAGAAGGAAAAGCTAATTGGCCTGGATGAGAAATTGCACCAAAGAGTGGTGGGTCAAAACAGTGCAGTTGCATCTGTTGCAGAAGCCGTACTGAGATCTAGAGCTGGACTAGGGAGACCTCAACAACCAACTGGTTCTTTCTTGTTCTTGGGTCCAACAGGTGTTGGGAAAACTGAACTTGCCAAGGCTCTTGCAGAACAGCTTTTCGATGATGAGAATTTGCTGGTGAGAATCGATATGTCAGAGTATATGGAGCAACACTCTGTGGCCAGATTAATTGGTGCTCCTCCAGGGTATGTTGGCCATGAAGAGGGCGGGCAATTGACAGAGGCTGTCAGAAGAAGGCCTTACAGTGTTGTATTATTCGATGAAGTTGAAAAGGCCCACACTTCTGTCTTCAACACACTCTTGCAAGTTCTTGATGATGGAAGGCTGACAGATGGGCAAGGGCGGACTGTTGACTTCAGGAACACAGTGATCATAATGACATCTAATCTTGGTGCAGAGCATCTCCTTGCTGGACTTTCGGGCAAGAGCACAATGGAGACTGCTCGAGAGAGAGTTATGGCAGAGGTAATTATCTTGGAACTCCAAATATTGTTTTGTATGATTTAAAATTTTTAACTTAAATTAGTGAGCGAATGTATTAACAATGTTGCATTGTTGTTCACAGGTAAAAAGACACTTCAAGCCTGAACTGCTCAATCGGTTGGACGAGGTTGTAATATTTGATCCTCTATCACATGAGCAACTAAGCAAGGTTGCTAGGCTGCAAATGAAGGATGTGGCTAAACGTCTTGCTGAGAGGGGTGTTGCCTTGGCAGTTACAGATGGTGCTCTAGATTACATCTTAGCAGAGAGTTACGATCCAGTAAGTATTTCTGGTGTCCTAACTATTTTTCCTTCTTCAATATTGTAACATGCTGTATGTTTTTTGTACTAACTTTTTAATCTTTCTGGTCATTAGGTATATGGTGCAAGGCCTATTAGGAGATGGTTAGAAAAGAAAGTCGTCACAGAATTGTCGAAAATGCTCATCAAGGAGGAAATTGATGAGAATTCAACCGTCTTCATTGATGCTGGGATGGATGGACTTGTGTACCGCGTGGAGCAAACTGGTGGGATGGTTAATGCTGCAACTGGACAGAGGGCTGAGGTCCTGATTCAAGTCCCTAATGGACCACGAAGTAACGCCACACAAGCTGCAAAGAAGTTAAAGATCGAGGAGCTTGATGATGAGGACGATGAGATGGTGGACTGAAGAGCTCAAGTAGGATGATGAAAGCTTTTTCCTTTTTATGGGCTTTTTTCCTAATTTCATGGATTAACAAATTTTCCTTTTAAAAATGGACTTATGTAACGTTGTTCAATCTGTTAATGGGTGTTAAACTGTTCGTTTTGGCTTTAAGTTGTATATAGGACAGGAAATGTAAGGGGAAAATTCTGACTCTTGTGAGTTGAAGTTTATGCCCTTTGTCAGTTATAATGAAATTTTAATTTTCCCCTATAACTATTATCTTCTCAATTTTTTTTAAAATTATTTGCAAGCTACTAATTAATGCAGGATTTTTTTTTTTTTTTTTTCTACATATTAGTTGCAATTGTAATATTAGCTTCACTTCGGAAATGCAATGATAAATTCAAGTATTAAAAAGAAAATCAAGGTATATAAAAATTGTGGAGGTTTGGACAATCTTAATTTTTACAGCCTAATTTGAAAGAAGGATTTTTTTGTAAATTACCACCCCAAAATGTACTATGTATTGAAATAACCATCAATTTTTTTGAAATTAAAAATACCACCCATATTTTACAAAAAATGTAGGTTTTACCACCCGACTTATACTCCGACCAGTTTTCGAGCATCGGCTCCACATAACGGCTGTTTTTTTTTTATTCTTATAAAAGTTGTTTCTCGATTTATTTCCTCCCTTTTTCACAAACTACTACCAAACTTAAAATTTTTCATTTTTTTCACAAATTCTACCAATTTTTACTCCAAGTTTTGCAAATTGACAAGCGAATCCTTTAAAGAACGTTTTTAAATTTTTTTACACCAATTTGTACAGCAAGGTAATTGAAGATCGCACTTAATATTTTTTTTTTTTTTTTTTTAAAATTTTTTTTAGTTATTTTGCAATGTTTTACTGAACTAGAATTCAAGTTATACGATATTTTTTGTTTGGAATGTGTTTTATTAGGAATTTAATGATGTAATCGTTGTTTGATTCATTCAATTTAACTTGAATTGAAAATTAGGGTTCTTCATAATGAAATTGTGGGGCACATGCTCGGAAAACTGACCGGAGTATAGGCAGGGGTGGTAAAACCTACAGTTTTGTCAAATATGGGTGGCTATTTTTAATATTCCTTGGTGTAGATATCCGTGCATATATTATCATAAAGTTGTACCAACAAAATAGCATCTCTCTTTATCCAATTTTGTGAAAAGTTCTCAAAATATATGTTCTCTTTAGAGAATACCGTAGAAATGTTTCAATATAGAGCAGTGATAAATTGGTTGTCTTGTGTACATTGATCTTGTGTTCATGTTGTGACCGTGTAAAAATTGTTGTATTTTCAAGGCTAGTATTTGCTAGTTTGCTATAACTATTATCTTCTCAATTTTTTTTAAAATTATTTGCAAGCTACTAATTAATGCAGGATTTTTTTTTTTTTTTTTCTACATATTAGTTGCAATTGTAATATTAGCTTCACTTCGGAAATGCAATGATAAATTCAAGTATTAAAAAGAAAATCAAGGTATATAAAAATTGTGGAGGTTTGGACAATCTTAATTTTTACAGCCTAATTTGAAAGAAGGATTTTTTTGTAAATTACCACCCCAAAATGTACTATGTATTGAAATAACCATCAATTTTTTTGAAATTAAAAATACCACCCATATTTTACAAAAAATGTAGGTTTTACCACCCGACTTATACTCCGACCAGTTTTCGAGCATCGGCTCCACATAACGGCTGTTTTTTTTTTATTCTTATAAAAGTTGTTTCTCGATTTATTTCCTCCCTTTTTCACAAACTACTACCAAACTTAAAATTTTTCATTTTTTTCACAAATTCTACCAATTTTTACTCCAAGTTTTGCAAATTGACAAGCGAATCCTTTAAAGAACGTTTTTAAATTTTTTTACACCAATTTGTACAGCAAGGTAATTGAAGATCGCACTTAATATTTTTTTTTTTTTTTTTTTAAAATTTTTTTTAGTTATTTTGCAATGTTTTACTGAACTAGAATTCAAGTTATACGATATTTTTTGTTTGGAATGTGTTTTATTAGGAATTTAATGATGTAATCGTTGTTTGATTCATTCAATTTAACTTGAATTGAAAATTAGGGTTCTTCATAATGAAATTGTGGGGCACATGCTCGGAAAACTGACCGGAGTATAGGCAGGGGTGGTAAAACCTACAGTTTTGTCAAATATGGGTGGCTATTTTTAATTTTAACAAAAATGGGTGGTTATTTCAATACATGTTAAATTTTAGGGTGGTAATTTACCAAAAATCCTTGAAAGAATGTCGGGGCAAATTTTTTACAGGCACTTAAGGAGAGTAGTCATGTGAAAATTGTAAATTATAATGCTCTTAATATACTTCCTCTGTTAAATATTAATTACAACAAAGGAATATTATACGTCTTACAAATAATACCTCTATATTGCAATTAATAGTTAACGGAGGAAATATCTTCCAAATCTGTTTTTTGAGAAGTAAGAAGAATTATTCTATTAGCGTTAAACCTTTCATAAATCCATTCGACTCGAAATAGTCGGTATGCACTTTGAGATAGGGCGGAGCAAAACTACCCGAAAAACCGAAAACCCGAAAAATCGATCCGTAACCGTTCCGAAAATTAGGGTACCCGATCCGATAACTATAACGGTTCGGGTACCCGTTCCGATAATTTGTTATCGGTATGGTTATGTTTATCATTTTAAAATTAATGGTTACCCGATCCGATTCGATAAACAATTTTTTTTTGCTTTTTTTCCCTACTTAAATCTATTAATATAAATCTAAACTTTTACTTTATTTCATAATCACTTTATAATATCAATGATTAGTAATATTATTAATAATTTGGTCAAAATCATATGGTATTGTTTTTAATTAGTTGTAAATTATATCATAATAACTACATAATTAAATTTAATTATCATTATTGGATATCTTATTGGGTACCCGATAACCGATCCGAAAATCCGGGTACCTAAACTTATCGGTTCCGGTTATGGGTGTCACTTTTAGTGATTTTGGTTATCGGGTACCCGAACCGTTAGTACTAACGGTACGGGTACCCGTCCCATGCTCACCCCTACTTTGAGAGTGGGGAAGGGCAAAAGAAACTCCACTCTTATAGCGTCTCTTATGGGGATTAAATTTCCAATTTCAACGTTGTTTTTACGGGTTACAATTACATCAAAATTGTTAGTGATAGTGTTATTAATGGTATCTTCTCTTGTAACATGAGCTTGAATAGACGTAATTTGCCGTCAATGTCCAAACAATTGATTCAATACGACATTAGAAGTGAATTGGCTACGTCATGCGGAGTAGAGTGGTGGTTAGAATGTGTGGACGATATATCCTCACTTTTCTCAGAAAAATCAAATTTATCCAATTAAGTTTGATTAGTAGGACAATTTCAATGCGCCTAACTTTAGTACTACTGGTATATTAATTTCTCTATATATTTATTTATTTATTTATTTATATTTTAATTGTATTTATATATGCATTACTCCATATATAAGAAATATTTATGACTTCCTCAACCAAAAAAAAAAAAAAAAAAAAAAAATTGTATTTATGACAAAAATGAATAAAGTAAGATAGATGTGAATATGTGATAGAAAGGTAGGTGATTTTTGAAAAAATTTAGGTTAAAGTGTCACTTGGATTTGGATTAGAATTCCGAATTTGAATAGAGTGTATATGTGTGAATATTATGTGGTAATAAGATAGTAAAATAGTGAATAAGAAAAGCGAATATAGATTAGGCTGTAGTTTTCAGCGATATAAGCGGGAGATGCTCCGCAGTGCAAGATCTACTCGACGATCGTAGTTTTTATGAAGGAAAATTCTATTTGATTCAATATCTTATGTATTTGTTAACGTTGAATCTCTATTGTAGATGTCGTATGACTTTTAATTAATGAAATATTTTTGCTATTAAAAAAAAAAAATGAAAAATGGGCTGCATAAGATGATGAAAGTAATAAGTTTAAATTTGTTTAACTCTATTTTAATCTAAACTAGTTTTTTGACCGAGCAATGCTCGGATATTCATAAGAAAATAAATTATATTTTCATATTACTATAAATTTGTATTTGTTTATAGATTTTGTATTTATTTAAATATGTTATTGTTCTATTATATAGGTTGTTATATATATATATATATATATATATATATATATATATATATATATATATATATATATATATATATATATATATATATATATATATTTTAGTATCAATTTTCTTATTTTTTTAAAGGAAAAAAAAAAAGCTTTTTGGCGGGAATTTTTTTTAATGTGGACGCGACACATGTATCTCTATAATAATTCTGGTGATTGCTTTAGTATATAATATTGATTGATTGAAAAGTCAACAAACTAAGCTCATATTTTGGATTAGTCTTTCTATTACTTCGGAAAAAAAAGAAAAAGTGTTACTCTTACAAGTAAGAAATTTGAAAATTCAACGATCGATATTAACTAAAGTTTGAAGAAGTTAAAAACAATCGTATAATCATATAAACACGCATATAATCAAAATCAAGTTATCAACAACGTAAAATCAAAATCGAGTGCTCACAAATAATTGAGTTTGGTTCTATGAGCATCATATGGTGCCCTAGCTAAGAAGTATTCTCCAAATTATACTCAAATGCATTAGTATGTAGTAGTATTTTTAATTGTAGGTGTTCACGTGGCAATCTGAATGACTGTAAGATGGGCACGAAGAATTGAAGACTATTAGAAAGAATATGGAACTCACAATACAACCACCACCTTCATAGCACAATATCTTACTTGTATTTTGTTCCAATCAACTTGGCAATAACTTCCTGTCAAATAAAAACTTGGCAACAACTACAGCTACTAGCTACTTTTTTTTTTTGTTTTATTCAAATGTGCATACAATCTTGCTATTTATAGCAATATTAATGACATTATTGATAAAGCAATTTTTGAAACTCAAAAAAATACTATGATGATAACAGTTCTAGTTGTGACTTGAATACATACATATACACTCTTTTTTTTTTTAAAGAACATATATACTTTTTAATAATAGAGCCCTTTCCCTAAATAATGTTGGGAGATTATCTAATTTCCAAATTATAGCCACTCTTTTTTTAAATTCCCACTATACCGTCCACGTCACCGGTTCAGTGGGAATTTTTTAAGAAAACGGGTTTATTAGAAAACCGCTACTTCAAGTAGCGGTGTGCTACTGAAAACCGCTACTTCAAGTAGCGGTTTACTTATTAGAAACCGCTACTTGAAGTAGCGGTTTGTATTTACTAATTAATTTTTTAATAAAATCACTTTCTCCCCTCCCAATGTAAAGTAATTTAGCAGAATCATCCAAAAAGAAAAAAATAAATAAAAATTCGAATGACACTCCTCAAGTAGCCTTCCAACGCAACAATCCCTCGCGCTGGAAGCCGTTTTCGCCACCATCGACGCCTTCCTACGGTTGTTTGCCGACAATGATTGCTGTGAGAATATAACCAGAAACGAGGATATATCAAAGGATTTGTGATTGCCGACACCGATTGCACGCCAAATTGCACCGAATATCAAAGGTTTATGAAACTTGGGGATACAACTATTCAACTATTTGAAGGTTTAATTTTGACTGATTTATAGATATTTTGTTTTTAAAGAAAAACTTACAAAACAAACCCATAAACCGCTACTTGAAGTATCAGTTTTAATTTCATAAACTGCTACTTGAAGTAGCGGTTTTAATTTCATAAACCGCTACTTGAAGTAGCGGTGTTTTGAGGAAAACCGCTACTTCAAGTAGCGGTTTACAAAATTAAAACCGCTACTTCAGGGTTCGTTTGACATTGCTGTGATTTTCTGTTTTTTAGTTTTTTGTTTTCAAAAAGTATATGATATGAGTCCCATAATGAATCAAAAATTATATAAACTTATTAAAATTATGATAATTTTGAAAACTGACAACAGAAAAGTGGAAACACCTTTTTCTTGTTTCCTGTTTTTGGTTTTTGGTTTTCAGTTTCCTAAAATGATGCCAAACAAGCCCTCAAGTAGCGGTTTATTCTCATAACACCGCTATTTGAAGTAGCGGTTTGTTGCTGGACCGAGAAAAAAAAAACCGATTTGTTTTCCTTAGCTGACGTGGACGGTATAGTGGGAATTAAAAAAAAGAGTAGCTGTAATTTGGAAATTAGATAATTTCCTAACATTATTTAGGGAAAGGGCTCTTAATAATAAACTTTTTGTCTAAAATCTTTTATATTGTAATAATCCAATCCTAATATGTTGCACTCCATATTAGTTTTAATTTAATTGCATTTTTTTCTTAATCTCTGTAATAAGCACCTGATTGATATATTAACCAGGATCTTGCTAACGAGCGGCCCGAATCATTAGATAAGGAATAATTATATTGGTTGAAATAATATTAAGTTAGGAATATATGACAAAATCACGCATCATTCGGTGTAATTAATATTAGTTTCACTCTAAGATTTCCACTTTAATTTAATTCTCTTATCCAATGCCCCGAGAACACTCATTAACTTTGCCTATTAACCATAACTCCACAAGTATATTCCTTATTTAACAACCATCTAATCACTGGAGTAGTTATTTCGAAAAATAAAAAGTACTTTGCATTTGTTTACCCCCAAGAATATCTCCCTATATAACAACCTTCCACATGCACACCTAACTCTTCACAAAAAAAGTACCTCACTTTCATATCATTGTTTTATTACTCAAGTCCATTTTTCATATATCCTCCTCAAAATAGTAAATATGTCACCCTTAGAACTAACCTCCTACACCATTGCACTAGCCATATTCATCTACTACCTCATCACAACCACCATCACCCGGAACCGGTACCCCCGGCCGCTTCCACCGGGGCCGAAGCCGTGGCCTATAGTGGGAAACCTACCACACATGGGGCCAGTCCCACACAAGGGACTAGCTGCCCTAGCACAAAAATATGGACCACTCCTCCACATGAGACTAGGGTACGTCCATGTGGTGGTGGCGGCTTCGGCTTCGGTGGCGGCGCAGTTTTTAAAGAGCCATGATGCAAACTTCTCAAGTAGGCCTCCAAATTCAGGAGCAAAGTACATAGCATATAACTACCAAGACTTGGTGTTTGCACCTTATGGTCAAAGGTGGAGGTTGCTTAGGAAAATTTCTGCACTTCACTTGTTTTCTGCTAAGGCTATGGAAGATTACAAACCAATTCGTCAGGTTCATTTTAAATTTATTTATTTATAATTTTAAAGTCATATACGTAGTATATTTGATTTTTCTTAAATTATGTTAATTATTTTATGAAGATTTTTTTTTTTGGTCGTACAACAATTAAGGTGAAACATTAAATGTGGGACACTTCCTCAAAAGAACGTTGCAAAGTTTGTTTTGCCTATTTGGCTGGCAAAATATTTATGTAAGTAGGTGGAAAAAAAAAAAAAAGTAAAATCATGCTTGATCCTAGATGAGCTTAATAGTAGCAATATACTCTAATTTTCCGGAATTAATAACTATTTCATCCATTGTATTTTGATCTAATTTACAACAATTAACAACTAATTGAAGAAGTACCAGAAAAATAATAATAATTATTATTATTATTTTTTTTTTTGAAGGAGAATAATTAAATTTCTTTACACATGAATCTATATATATATTTTTTTTTGAGGGACACATGAATCTATATAAAGTGTGATATCTAGTACCAACAAAACAAAAAAATCAAAATAATTGTTACATATCATAAATGTTATCTTATGTATTTGAAGAGTTATTTTAATTTGCATGGAATTTAACCTTTTGTTTTGTCCAAAAATATTTGGATCATAAATAGGAGGAAGTGGCAATACTTACAAAGGCACTAGTAAAGGCAGAATCAAATGAACAAGTTCAACTAGGACAACTTTTGAATGTGTGCACCACCAATGCCTTATCAAGGGTGATGCTAGGAAGGAGAGTTTTTGGCGATGGCACGGGCGAAAGTGATGAAAAATCAGAGGAATTCAAGGATATGGTGATGGAAGTCATGACCCTTGCCGGAGAGTTTAACATCGGCGATTTCGTGCCGGCTTTAGAATGGCTAGACTTGCAAGGGATTGCTTCTAAGATGAAGAAGTTACATAAGAGGTTTGACAATTTTCTAGGTGCCATTTTGGAAGAACACAAGGCTAACTTAAAGGGTGATCATTTTGGTGGGGATTTCCTAAGCACTTTGATTTCTTTGAAAGATAATTGTGATGGTGAGGGTGGCAAATTGACTGACACTGAGATTAAGGCCTTGCTTTTGGTAATGATCTCTACAACTTTTATCTTTTATTTGCAGTTTTATATATGGTATCGTTATAACAGCTTTATCCGTTGCTTTTAAGGATTAGCTTGCAAGTAGCCAAATTATTGAATAATAATTCACTAATCAAGCTTAGTCAAGCAAATTAGCTTAGAAATTAGTGATATCTAATGAATAATATTATTTAAGAAAAATACGGTTTATTTTTAAAAAAAAACTCCATATTGACATGTACAGATGAAGTTGTACATTATTGAAGTGGCAATTAAAGCCCCACGTCGTTGGTAGAGACGTAGAGTAGTAGGTGCTCTAGAAATTACTAACGTCATTATCTTACAAACAGTCAAATTGGTTAAAGGTCACCCAAGTCATTTTTGAGAGGTATCATCCCTTCTATTTTATCAGTCCTATTCACTAAATCGTCTCACGACATCAACCATTATTAGTTACTGTACTTTGGAGTGACGTCGTTATTCTGGTGTATCAACAATCAATTTTTTTTCTTCTCGTAAAAAAAATAAAAAAAATTCATTATTTTTAGTGCTTGTTTGGTTGATAAAAGAAAATAGAAGAATTCTAATTTTCTACAAAATGAGAAATTGGATTTTTTTTTTTATTATTTTTTTTTTTTTTTTTATTTTTTTTTTTATGTTTGGTGTTTAAGCTTTATATGATCTTATTTTTATTCTTTCCTAGCTTTTGTGAATTTTTTGGTATTTAAAGTCTGTTCACGTTTACTGAACTGAATTGATTGAAACTAAACTGAACTGGATATTTTATGAGAGAAGGAAATTGGAAACTGAACTGAATTGATTGGAGCTGAGCTGAGCTGAACTGAACAGAAATTAAGCTAAAATGAACAGGCCATTAGTTACATAACATAAATTATGTTCACATAAACCAAACTTGATTTCTTTTTTAACTTTAATCTTGTGACAGAATATGTTCACAGCAGGGACTGATACATCGTCAAGTACAACAGAATGGGCCATTGCAGAACTAATCCGCAATCCAAAAATCTTGGCTAAAGTTCAACAAGAGCTAGACTCAGTTGTGGGTCAAGACCGACTTGTAAATGAATCAGACCTCCCTAACTTACCTTACTTCCAAGCCGTCATCAAGGAGGTGTTCCGACTCCACCCATCGACTCCGCTCTCCCTCCCTCGAATTTCAGCCGAGTCGTGTGAAATCAACGGTTATTACATCCCTAAGAACACCACCCTCTTGGTCAATGTATGGGCCATTGCGCGTGATCCAAATGTATGGACCGACCCACTAGAGTTCCGGCCTGAGAGGTTCTTAAAGGACGGTGAGAGGCCTAATGCAGATGTCAAGGGTAATGATTTTGAGATTATTCCATTTGGGGCAGGGCGGAGGATATGTGCTGGGATGAGCTTGGGAATTCGTATGGTTCAATTATTGACAGCCACTTTGGTCCATGGTTTTGACTGGAAGTTGGCTAATGGGCGGGTGGCCGAGAAGTTGAATATGGAAGAGGCTTATGGTCTGACCTTGCAACGAAAGGAACCCTTGATGGTCCATCCACTACCTAGGCTGCCCGCCCTTGCCTATAAAGCATCATACTAAAGTGGTGTTTCAGTAAGATAATTTGTAGCATTCCAAGCATTTTTACATATTGAATTTGGTTATAGCTAGAACTTGCACTTGTTTTGTGCATATGAGTGTTCCTTGTACTTTCAATCAAATAACTATATGAATCACAGAATGAGGTATTCATGCTTTGCTTACTTGATTTGAAGATTTCGACTCAATTATCAAATTGATAAAGTAATTACATGACTGACAGAATCACAGAAAGAGGTACAAAATAACAATATAATCCTCTTATATAGGCAATTCTACCTCATTCTGAAATTCACTTTATATTGAAAACAATTGGGTATAACTGTATAAGAATTGCACTGTAAAGAGTAGAGTAGGACGGGAACTAACGAAACTTGTAATTATGTAAACATGGCCAAAATTTCATTTCAGAGATCATTCGATTTTGAAGATATGTTATACACTCTACAGGCGAAGAGCACTCTTCATTGTCTTGTATTTGACATTTCAGTACACTGTGTAAAGCATAAAAACAGTTCTGACCAATGATCGAAAACCATATACGGAGTATTTACAACTTAACTTGGATGCATTTTCCATTTGATGACTTTGGCAAGGCCTTTTGGGATTCTCCCTGACGAGACTTCATCGGGCATACATATTTTTTTCTTTTTTTCTTTTTTTTTTTTTTAAGGTGCATACAACTTAAAACAACATAAAACTTGCCAAATGAAAATTCCAGATCAGATGAGAAATCCGTACCCTTATATCAGAAAATACCGACTTAAAGCAGGCACATTGGCTCTTGAAATTGGCACCTTACTAGACTCCTCAAGGCTGATCTCTGAGAAGTTCTTCCAAAGAGTACTCCAGTTCGTAACCAAGATAACAATCTGAGACCAAGATGAGCTTCAACCCCTGGATAAAAGAAGAAAGACATCAATTAAGATGAAATAATTACTGGCTATCAATTAAGGCATATTATTCTCTAGTTTGATAAAATCAAGGTACCTGGCATATGACCAAATCTGACGGAAAATCTATGTTCGTAACCAGGTGGTCAGCAAATGAAACTCTCTTCAATGCATATAACTCAGAAGAGACAGTATTTCCGAGTACAAGCCACCACGCTTCATCTTTAACCTGTTAACATAATTTCAGTTTGTGTTACGGGTAAACTTGATTTTAGAAGTACACAGTGGTTACATGCTGATCTTGTGAAATTGATGCTGGTAAAACTTTTAAGCCTGAATCTAGCTCTAGCCCACATTTCATCCAAATAGTAAACATATTACTTAGAACTAACAAAGCCTGATATCATATGGACTGAAGAATCCACAGCTTAGAAATCCCAAAAAGAAATATAGATTCAGCAACAAGGCTGATATTTGTCTTGGGGGTTATATTTATATATTTTTATTAGGAAAAAATAAAAAGCCAGTTTTGATCAGTTCAAACAACAAATTTACATTTGGCCAATACAAATCACCGTCTCTAAAGATTTACCTTGGGGAATCGAGGAGTAAATGCTCTTGGTGTCTTTCGCTTGGCATTAACATTCTCCAACCTCACATTAAGAGAACTAGAACTTGCCCTTTCATTCTTTTTCTTAAGTCTCAATTTCACATGTATGCGAGGAAACCTTTGCAAATCCTGAAGTAAATGAATAAGATGTAAGTCATACATAAATTTGGAAAAGGATGAACAGCGCAGGAACAATAAACAAAATCATATAAGTTTCAACAGTCTTAAGTAGAAAATAAAACATTGTGCAACTTCACACAAAATACAGCAGATTGGTGAGAGACAAGAACATAGAACCACCAAACACATATTACCCATCCTCTGCGGCTTAGATTCCAAAATCAAGAAAATTTAGAAATTACCAGGTTTGATTCATGAGAACTTATCCCGTGTTATACACAGAGTGCAATGTTTTGAGTACAAATATCCCAAGAAAAAAAGAGTAGAATAACTATCAATGCCTCTATTAGTCAGTGAGAACTGCAGCTTCTTGACTTACTACTAGCATTTGATAACCATCAAAAAGTGTTGCAGTAAATGAGTCAACTGCAAGACCAAAGAATACCTAAAACAATCCCGACCCCAGGAACAGATTCTTGGCAACCTTGAGTTGATGCCACTTATTCACAAATGCAATATATTAGGAAAAAAAGATAATAATAAATAAGTGAAACCAAGAGATAAAAATAAAACCCTAAGCCTCCTTTTCTCTCTTCTCTCTTCTAAACCTAGTCTCCATTGTCAATTTTAAAGGGGCTTCCATCGGATTTCACCGGTGGAAAGCCCCAGTTTTTATTTTCTTTTAAGCCTTTTGTTTTAGGTTACAATAATGTCTCCCTCGAAAGAAAGGGTTTATCTCCTTCAAAAGACAGGGTTTTTTCGATCTCCTTCGAAAAACAAGGTTTTTCGTACTCCTTCGAAATCGAAAGACAAGGTTTTATTTGTGCTTAATTTGGTCCCCTGTATGGCTCGAATTCGGGTTACGGAATCAGTACAAGAATTTACTTTCTCACAAAATTGCGAAGCGACGACGGATCCACTCAAAAAGTTGTATGAGACAACGAATCGAGAATATGCCGAATTGTTATATTTATGTATTTGGATTCTTAGCCCTTCCCCGATTAATTCTTGTTTGATTTTGTTAAATTCGTTTTCATTATCGTTCATTGTCAATTATAGATGCCGTATGACTTATATTAATGAAATTTAGTGTCCTTTAGGACTTGTTTCAAAAAAAAAAAAAGATAATAATAATTAGATAACTGTAGCTTCAAATCTTCCCAGAGAATATTTTTGGCTCTACACAGTAATTCAACTCTGAACAGAACATTTATCCTGGAGAGTAAGCACAAGAAGAAAACAGAAAATTTCAAACCCAATGTCCTCTCTTCTGTATTTCTCTCTCATAATTGGTCAAATTCCTTTTCTTTTCCATTTGTACATATAATCACCTACACACTCAGCTACTCAACCACTAATGTTTGCACACCTCAGCATCACCCACACTACAATATAGCTAATAAGCCCACACAGTTAGCAGTAATGAGATGCCTAAATGCTAATTTCAAGATATGTCCAAAATTCAAAAAATAAAATAAAATAAATTGCGAGCAAGGGAGAAATCCTCTTTCATTGCTTTACCTCGTATAAACTTGAAGCTGGGAAACTTCCAAGTAGACCTTGCATAGTCGCCCTAGGAACATCCAATAGTTGCTGCACATTTGATATTCCTTGTCTTGTGAGTGTAACCATAACATTGTTGTTCAAGCAGGGTAACATTTGTAAAGCAGAACCATTGTCAAACCACAACCCCTGTAAACCAAAGAAACTGTTAACAGTAATTCTTCGCAAGGAGTAAAAGAAGAAATATATCTATTGAACACCACAGGAAGGTCACAGTTAATCATTAAACATAAAATGCAGCAGGAGGATTTTAAGAATGAAAAGTTGCAGTGACACATCCTTCCAGACTACTATTTAAACCATCAGATTTTTTTTTTTTTTTTTTTTTTTTTTTCCCTGCTTTCTTTGGGGAGGGAATGGGATGGCCACAGGTCCACAGCTAGGAATCAGTTCTTGAGGCCTTAGACTTGCAATTTTAAGATGCTTACTAGAACTCCTTACCTGGAGAAGAGCTAATAATCTGGAAACATACTTCAGGCATACAGTAAAACTTCCTAGTAAACTTCAAATAGAATTCTGACAAGCTCATGCATATACACACAAAAACCATTTGTACAGACAAAACCATGCAGAAATCCATCAACAGGAGCATTAGTAAATCAATAACTTGAAATCTTACATAAAAAATTAAAGATATAGAGAAGCTGAAATTAAGACTCCCGAACATCATTGTTTATTGGGTAACAAGCTACCTATGTCAGCTTAAATATAATTACAACAGACTGCGTATAAAGCAATGTAAGCACATATAGGCTAATTCTTATGACAAAAAAATAAAAGACATATATATGGGAAGAAAAATACCTGCATGACCATCTGCATTAGATGCATACAATTAAGTGTGCTAGAAAGCCATCCACTGTTGGCACATACATCTATCATGGCCTGAATTATACGTATACTCTGATCCAAAACAGACTTTAGATCTGTCACATAGTCGCTGACTGGCAGCTCTAACTGGGAAAAGTGTGCCTGTATTCAAAGTTTCTTCACTTATAGTATATTCCAGAATATCTAAAGTCAACTTCACAGTATAAAAATGCAAAGAGGTGACATAACAGATAATGTGGATAAAGGAATGACCTGAAAGAGCAAATTTGCTTTAACATGTGGATCATCAAGACGATTCTTATCCACCTTGTATGGAAGCCTCTCAGCTAATGTTGCATTGTGGTTTTCCTAGAGAAAGAGAGAGAGAGGTAGCAGCTTTAAGTGTTAAATTAAGGAAGACTAGAGACCTAGAATGACTTGATAATTATTCATAAAGTTGAGTGCAGCTGGCAAAATTTTCAATTTTAAGTGATTGTTGTTGATTAAGCATAACTATTTTTGCATATTAGTGACACCCTCTCTAAGCCTTGGTACTCATATTTATAAATGACATAACATATAGATACCGATTGAAATTTTCATCATCGAATAAAATTTCTAATTGCATAAATGATAATAGTGAGAGATACATTACCAAAAAAAATATGCTATGTTTCAGAGCCAAAATTTCTTATGGCAAATAATGCATATATAATTATACCTCATTATGCCGCACAGGAAGCTCATCATACTCTGAAGCAGCAGATAATATATGCAATGAAACCTAGGAGAGAAGGATCTGATTAAAAGAAAAGGATGGGAGCTGAAAACAAACAATCACATCTCAAGCTAACACTCACTTCAAGCGAAAGGCCTGGTCCAAGGTTGGAGCCAAACATTGACACGGTCAAATAACTAAGGTAATATTGAGATGCAATCGAGCCTAGAATCATCGGTTCCACACTATCCTCAACCATTTTTATACAACCACTGTCTTCTAGATCCTCAAATGTACTTTGCACCAACCTGCGACAGAGAGTTAGAAGGATGACAATACTAATACTAATAATGCCTTTATAAAAGAAGTCATGTAAAAAGAAATGAGCCACTGATTCATTACCTTGATAAGTAAGAGCTCACGACCACTGGATTGATATCTTCCAAACCATAATAAGCTGGATTAACCGTCTAGATTGAATGTAAAATGTGATTAGTTATTGCAGATAAAATGACACAGATGATAATATGACAACCAGAACCTGAAAGCCAGTATTTTTTTTATTTATTTTTTTTATTTGCCCAGTGGCAGGGATCCGGTATTTTCTATTAGGGGTAGCACTGTATGTCACATGAGACGGACTTGAGCACAAATTAGAGTTGTAAAAAAAAGGTGAATGAGAAAATCGCCGGCTTAATATGTTAAGTCTTGAAGGGCAGTCCTAAGATTAAATCCTATTTTCATCTCTATATATCAGAAAAAAGATACTAACAACACACACTCATCTTATAGATAAACCATGACAATTATGAAATAAGTATACTAAGTAGCAAAAAAGGCGCATCTTAAGATCCTTTTATTCTGATCATTCTTTACACTAGCTTCAATCAGGGAAAAAATAATAAGTATTCAAAAGAAATGAACATGTTGGCACAGTAAATTGTAAATTAAATGAACGTGCCACCATAGGCCATTAGTCCCACTAAATAGATCTGCCAGTAATTCCATGTGGACTGCATTGTATCTAACAAGTAGCCTATTAATGAACTTCCTGTTAAAGAGAACGACTATTACACTAATGAAAACACAAATCCAGCAAAGATAATAAAACTATATAGACATAATTGTTGTTTATTTGTTATAATGAAGTGTATAATTTTCCTTTGGGTTGTAAGATAAATATCACCACTTCAAACTAAAAGAAAAAATCTGAGTAAAAAGGCAAACAAATGAAGAAAACGTATTATACCTAAGAGGACAAACAGACAGTTCAGCAACAGTAAGGAAGCAAAGAGTAACAATAGCTTATCGAGGATTTAGATATTCAATTTAGAGATAACGAGAAACTCCAATGCTTATCATCACAATCCCATGCAATAAGAGTTCATAAAGTAATAAGTAGAAATTTACCAGCCTTCGGTAAAGATAAGTCCAGGTTAAGTAGTGGATGGCATCCTCCTTATGGGAAATTGTGCCGGACACAATTTCTGCATTGAAGTGATTGTGCAAGTGCTCTCTGAGACTACTCTCAACTGGAAAGGGTTCATAAAGGAACTGCAAATAGAAAAAATGCTTTTAGCAAACAGATTCAAAAATGCATTCTCATGATTGAATTTCAAAGCAATATGTATATAATACCTTTTTGTAGAAACTCTTTTTTGGTTCATGAACCAAAATAACTGCTTTCCCATGCTGGTCATATTGAGGTCGACCAGCACGACCCATCATTTGCAAGATATCTGTTATAGGAAAATCAACATATCTTTTTGATTTCCCGTCATAAAACTCTGTTCCCTGTCATTCAACAAAAAACTCATGATTTTAAAAGGTGACACTCAGGAGATGAATGGTATCATAGAGGAAAACCTAGAGATGCAAGAAATAGCTGCAAAAGTAAAAATAAGAGCCATTAAGTTGGATAACTCATTTTCATCGTCATAATTTGGAATAAATTGTGACATTCAGCCCTCAGCCCTCAGCTGTTGACTCAATTGTAACGTGAGGATTATGAGTACAATTTCTTTCAGTGAATTCCTATACATGCACCAACCATTGAAAGAGGTAAAGGGAAAGGTTTATGCATAACCTATCAAGCTTCCTTTCTAAATGGGAGTGCATTGGATTCTCTGCTGAGTTGTCTCCCTAATAACCGGTTGCATTCACAATTTGTTCATAAGTTTTTTTTAAAAAAAAAAAATAATAGCAGTCGCAGGTATTTCAATCCTAACCTACTTTATCACTAATCTTGCATATCCCTTCTCTCTAACCCGATAAAGATTGTCTACATAATCATCTTCCACAACCCAGCCACTTAATATTAACAGATACTGCCAATTATTGACACACAAACATTAAAATACATAGTCAGGAAGCACCCTCAAAATGGTAATAACCAAGGACCAGATTCAGGCAATATGAAAGAGAATAGGAAAGCTAAACATCAACCTACTCCTAAATGCAAATATCCGTCAGTATGATTATGAACATTAATTAAACAAACAGAAAAGAGAATATTTTCCCTGTCCTTACTAGATCTGGTTTTAATAGGGTTAGGACAATTTTAAAGGGTGTTAAATGGGTTTGGCTGTAAAGGACAGGGTTTCCCAATAATTTTGTAAATGCAAATAGTTAGGATAAAGAAAACTAATTGTGTAATTCTGTAGTTATTTGCAATTATCTTTGCCTCTCTCCATTTCATATTTTCTTGCTTGTTTAATGACCTGTCCATAATCAACCCATGAGAGACCCATGCACAGCTTTGGCCCAAACCATTTAAACCCTTTGAAAGGTTATCCTCTTACGTCTTGAGCCACTAACAACCAAGTCTTGTCCCACCATCTATACATCCACCACTTTTTTCCCTCCTTCAGCTTAAACTACCCAAATAGGCTCTAGTCAATAGAATCAACAAAGCATCTCTGTATAGCCCAGAGGGAAAATGATAGTAGCAGATTAAAAAAAAAAAAGCACCCTCCATACTAAAACTTGCATATATCATAGTGAGATTGTATACACTTTATAGTAGGCTAACCTTTATAATAACAAGATGTGCAGGAAGATTCACACCCCAAGCCAATGTACTAGTTGACACCAATACCTATCAAGTAAAAATCAAAATACTTAAATTAATCATTATAGAAGTATACGTTATGGAGCTCAGAACGCTGCAATATAATCAAAACATGAGCAAGACAGGGCAAATGGGTGCTATTATAAATCAATACGCGGAAATTTTACATCACACCAAAAAAAAGCTTCCAGACTAAGTCAGCAGATGAACCTGGATCTTATTGTTTCCAAACAATTCTTCAACTACAGATCGATCCTTGTCGTTCAATCCAGCATGGTGCAAACCAATTCCAAACTGCAAGGTGTGCCTTAGGTTTTGATCTGATATCTGGGAAAGAATCATCTGCAGTGCATCTTCTGGTATATTCAAGAACTTCCTTGGATGCTCATCAGATGCAGCATACTAAATACAAGTGAAGGGCAAGGACAGCAGCAAAAATGTCATAAACATCCATGAACGTAAAAGCAGAGATTTACAAAAAAAAAATTAAAAAAAAAAATTTATATATATATACTTCCTCCGTTTTTTTATTATTGCACCATAGGGGTTGGATACAAAAATTTTGGTAGTGGAAAAAAGTAAGAGAGAAAGGTAAAAATACAAAATTGCCCATGTGACATTGATAAATTAAAAAATAAGTGTGAAAAAGCAAGGGTATGTTGGGTATTTGTAGTGTGAACACAAATAGTTTTTTTCCTAAAGAGGATATGGTGCAATATTTGTGAAACTTCCTAAAAAGGCAAGTGGTGCAATAATAAAAGAACGGAGGAAGTACATATAAATTAATGGGAAATAAACAAAACCAGTCCAAAGATACTCCTCTGTACCTGAATAAGGTCCAAAGCAGTAAGTCTTGTTTGTCGACGCGAGGAAACAAATATAAGAACTGGCTTTGTAGGTGAATGTGAACAGATAGCAGCATACGCAGGCTTATTCATGCTATTCATTCTTGGACAATAGAATTTCCCAGGGTATCCCTGTACATGAGAGGCAGAGATAACCATTCACCTTTTTGCAATACTCAAACCAATATCTTGTAACACAAAAACAATAGGTATCTAGAACTAAAAAGACAATAACCAAAAGACAAATATTTAAAGATGTAAACATATCTACAATCGTGAGCTAAACTATTACAAATTTACAACTACTGAAAACAAGATCAATTTTTTAACAAACCTAAGACCAAAGATACACCCATAGTGTAGCACCACAAAGAAGCAAGCAACCCAACTCTAACCTACAAAGATGTTATGTTTAAAGATCTATTTCTATAAAGCTGACGTTTCTGAAATTTAGCAATTACTTTTCAGCCACAATAGCCAGTCAAGCAGCACCAATGTTACATGGTAGCCAGTACAATATGATTTGTGGTACAGAAATTGGAATGTAGAATACAGCTCGCAGTTTTGATAAGGTCTTTTTATTGTTTTAACATCATTTATGTTGAAATTCATCCTAAATTTGCAGAATCCATCGGATATAGAATGAAGAATAATCTATGCAGCCAACTCTTGGCAATAAGGAAATTCACGCATCATGATATTTAGAAGAAATGCTCCTCTAAGAGAGTAATCACACATATCTTAGACTTTAGGAGCATATGTAGGCAACACTCTGATCATTATACCTTCATGGTCAGATATTAAGCCAATTGAAAAGAGCAATTTCACTGACCTGGATATGGACTTCAAGTGGTACAGGTCGCACACTCGGCTTGAAATTATAGAGTCCCACTTCACCGACACCCAGCCAGTCAGCCAAATTCCTATATGGTCAATAGTATGAATAGATTATCAAGTAACACAACTTATTTGATTAAAAAAATCACAAACAGAGATTCAACGTTTTATTTACATATTCATAAAATATGTAAAGTAGGAATTCATCTATTTTTAGCCACACTTATAACTTATAAGTATATAAATGATTCAAAGGTGTATTATTTTATTGCACCAAGAAGATACACAAATTTGAATTTCATTAGCTTATGTAGATACCATTTTATTTTTGTGCTTCTTTGAGTTATTTTTGTGTTTTAGTTAAAACTTCATCGATGGTAATTATGCAAAGTTTATGAAGAGAGTTATTCACGCCTTATTTTGTATATTTGGCTTTATATTGACAAGTGCCTGAAACCCTAAAGGTGGCTGCAAGAAATTAAACAAAAAGAAAGGGAAGGAAGAAGAAAAAAATGTGGTAAAGGTATAAGCAAGGTTGTTGGCGGGAAAAAGGAAGGGTAAGGCTGAGTAAGACATGAAAGGAATCAATCGTGGCTTGCAGACTTGCCAATTGCAAGGGGAGGGGCTTCTACGGAGAGAATGTGAATTAAGAGTGGTTTAAGTCAAAGATGCAAGAAATGACAACAGCATTATCGGTAACTAGTCAAAATGGGTGGGGGTGGGGAAAGCAGCTTCCAAAGCAGGTAGGCCTACCGATGGGGAAGAATGAAGTGGAGGAGATGAAATAAGGGAAAAAATTGAATTATACAAAATCGAGTTCAGAAAGCACTAGTCTACTGCAGCGCTGGCCAAGGTGGATCATAGACATCAATTTGGTTAAGATTCCCTTCCAGCCCTGTTGGTGCGATTACTGACTGGGCCTTGAAGTCGGCGGGAGGGAATATCTAACCAATTTCGAATTGTGGATAAAGAAAAGCGTAATATAGTTTAAAATGAGTTGTTTTCAAGGTTCCTGGGCTTGATTTTTTAGTGGAAATAGAACATTATCATTACTCTATAGCAAATTATAAGGCCCCTATATCAGATCTCAGATGTAACCCTAATAGTTGTAGAATGTAGGATAAAATTTTCAATACTAGTAGCTTTTTCCTCAAGCAAGATGTGTAGCTCTCTGAATAGCAATTCAAAAGTTTATGGCACTTTTGAAGTTGTATATGGAGTATTTAACAGAATATCTTAACTCCTACATAACAGTCTATAGCACAAATTGGGTAATTCAAATTTGTTTTACAGATCATTGAAGCATCACTGACGCAGCTAATATGGACAATACATATAACAAGTGTTTCTTACAATAGTGAAATATATGTAAGTCAATGCCAAACTCGCCACCTCACGTGTCAAATTTCTATATTATTAATACCCTGCTTCCTCTTTGTCTACATAAACTATAGATTTCATTGCATAGTTGTGGTAATACAATAAACACAACCAAGGGTAATTAGACAATATTAGCACAAATGCACAGTCAGGAAGGAAAGACTAATAAAGATATTCCTAAGGAAATAATTACATACCCTGCATTTGCTAAAGCTGTTGATAAACCCACAAATCGCACAGAACGTTCTGTCTGTGACGATATATATCTCATCCTTGAGACAATGACCTAAAAAGCACAATCTGCCATTAGCAATATAGAAATGATAGTTGCATGAATTGCTTAAAAGATCGTCAAACAAAGCAGGTTAGACATGATTATAATCTGAAACAATAATGGATAATTCTCAGCAACATAAACAGATAAAGTTAGCTTCAGACTTAAGAGTAAGAGCAATACAAAAAATTACAGAGACAATCGTTGTAACAGATGTGAAAATGATTCACACAAATTTACATGGTTCACTAAAGTAGCTACGTCCAAATGCAAAGAACTAAATCGAGCACAAATATTAGAGGATATGCTAGGTTAATAGCTTAAGGAGTTTATGTAGAACTCCTAAACAAATATAAAATATACCAAAAATTAGGCCCAAAACAGAAAACCATAACGAGATCCCCGTTATGGTAATGTGAAGGGGAGTGACAATTTTAAGGCATATTCTAACAACAATTTTCTTGAGCACAGGAGTAAGAAACCAACTTAGTGGACTGGCTAAGACTGTAGCCTTTCACCGCCATCCAGGGATCAGAGTTCAAATTTCGGTGACTGGTTGTTACAGTCTTACACTCTTTAGTGCGGTAGAAAGTTTATAGAATATAGGCCTATAAGCCTTTGGGCATAGGTAAAGTTAATTGACAGCCCCATCATGCCTACCTGTGCGACCCTTCTATTATTTTAATAAGTGGAAAGTGGGAAGAAAAGGATATTTTCAATGAAAAGGATGCAGTACAATTGTTAATAATCCAACCAAACATGACTGTCCAGATGTTACCTTTAGATTACTTACAAGACCAAAGTTAGTTTTCCATAAGACCATAACGCTCATAGCCTATTAGCCTTATACAGAATAAGTGTGCAAGGATGATATGGTAAACTATCTAATGTCTTTATTTGGGGGAGGGGTATCCCTATTTGTTCTCTTTAGGTTATTGAGGCAATCAGTTTACTCTTTAGGTTGCCATTTGATTTTTATTTATGTGAACAGACAAGATTATATGGACTGGAAGCCCTTATAATCTCCCTATCCCTAGTGGTATGGTAGTTTGGTTTCACCTTGAGCCCTTCATAGTTTTAGCACATATGAGGAGCTCTGAGGAATGATCACTTTCCAAAAACAAGGCATGGGGCAAAGGCACGCACATTGCAAATATTAACATTGTTATGACTACATACATAATTTGCAAATTTACACTATTTAACATATTAGTATTCAATGAGTAGTAGAATTAGTGGAAGAGAATGAGAATAAAAGGGATAGAGGAACCAAACAAATAAGACAGAATTAATAGGGGGTCTGATTCTTCGTTGCAAATCTGACCCACCCAAGTGACAACATACATGCATTTGAGATCAATATTACCTCAAGAATTGGTCCACGATCAGCTCCAAGTAGGTGAATCTCATCCAAAATCATAAGCCCTACCTACAGATCCCCAAACAGCTTAAAAGGTAGCAAATACACAAAAAATCATAAGCCCTACCTACCTACACACACGCACGCATTTCAATGTACCATTGAATTTCAACTAATAAAGGAAGGGAGGCAATAAAGAGAGATATTAACTAAGAGAAACCATAGCAAAGGGTGAAAGGGATAACCTTTTTAACATAGCTTCGAGTGTGCCAGTTACGGCTGATTCCATCCCACTTTTCAGGAGTAGAAATGATGATATCTGCGGACAAAAGGGCCATTAAGTCTGGAGTAAAATCACCAGTCATTTCAACCTGATCACATGAAATTGTCATTAAAATTATTTAACCATACAAAAAGAAATAACCAAACAAAATTCTTTCTCCAAATCAACTAGAAAAATATCCAGTGTACCATCTTTTTCCCCAGCTGAGTGACAAGTCGCCTTTTCCAGTCTTTCATTCTTTCTCGGACTAGGGCCTTCAAGGGTGCTATATATATAACCTGCAAGAATAAAAGCAGTGCATGTTTATTGATGTTAGACTAACAACGAAAACCCGCCACAAAGTCAGATTAAACCTTTGTCCAGGTTAAACAAAAACAGTTTGCCTCAAGACAAGTCTTATAACATTTACTAGAATTTGATAACTACAACTGTCCAAAACACAATTAATACAACAAAAAAGCAAATGCAGCATTAATAAATAGAATTATCGTTAACTAAACTTCAAGAGCTGTGAGCAAGAGGATTCTCCCTTTGACACATGATATTCTGCACAATTTGACTTTAATGGTCTCTAAGACACACTTTTGACCATCTTTATCTTTACTTGTGTATCATTATATTATAAATTTTGCTAATTTAAAGATACGCATTGAATTTTATTTAATATAACTTTGGACAAATTTGGAGATCAAATGCAAGAATAAAGCAATAAAATGATGTTTGATTGATTAATTTCAACTGAATATCTCGAAAGTTTGAATTATCCTTCTTATTGCTGTTTTCCAGAATAAAACATCATTCATTGCTTTATGCTTGCATCTAATCTCGAAATTCTGTCCAAAGCTATATTAATTCATAACATCAAGGCAGATCTAACAAGATTCCACATGACTATGCATTTCCCAAAAACTGATGAGAAATTACAGTAAAAGTTTGTAACATGAAAATTAAAATATGCACATTAATGAAGGAAGAAAGGGTTTATATACTAGGAGCACGACAAAGCCCTTATGTACACATACCTGAAGAAGGCAAAAGAGACAGGATCAAAAGTATGACCAAAAGAAAATTATAATTCCATCTTTCTAGAGTTCTAAGATAAATTATATTGTACATGAAGTCTTGCATGGCCTGACCAGTAACTTCATCAACCTTTATCACATCTCTGACGAAAAAATGACTTGTATATATATGCATTCTCTTAACTGGGTAACAGATCCAAAAACCAACCTTCATATCAGGCTGAGAATTGAATAGGTGAAACATTGCAAGCTCAGCTGATATAGTTTTTCCACTTCCTGTAGGAGCTCCTAAGAGAACATTGTTGTCTGTGTGATACAGGACATGAAAAGCCTACAAGAACCGCTAAGGTATAAAAAAATAAGCATCACAGTAACTTTTACACTATATTGTAGCAAGAACAAGAAGATGCGGACCTGTGTCTGAATTGGATTGAAGTGCGAGAAGCTGTACAAGGATTCATACATACTATTACCAAGCGCGGTTATTGGAAGAGGTTTTAAATCAAGCAGTTCTGTATGGGAAGTGTGAGACTGGAAAACAGAAGAAAAACAAGTGAATTCCCGTATAGAATACACAAGTAACGTAACCAATTAACAAAACAAACAAACAAACAAAGGAAAAATTAAATTAAAAAAAAAAAAATCTTATTCTTCCTCTTGTACTATAGCTTATAGATTACCTCAGGCAAAGCAAGATTGTGAAGAGATATAGTGTAAAAAGATTCTGATTGAAGCCAAGAGTCAGAAACAGCACGTATATAATATTGTGGTGGATGCGGTTCAAATATTGGCACGGTAAAAGAAAGCTTTTGAGGATCCGCTCTTGCTGTTCTCTTCGAAAGTGTGAACAGCTCTGAATGATATATATGGTCATTTTCCGAATCCTGTTCAGCATAATATCCTCAGTAAGTGAGAAATACAAGTTGCCAGCTAAAACAATCACTAAATACGATACTCTAAATTTGCATTTACGAAGTCACAGCACGTCATAAGCAGTCTCAATGCATTAATAGGATTCCAAATCTATACACTTTCAGGGGAAAAACAGCCCAACATATAAGGTCACATTACAATAGTTCCAGAGCCACCATGCCTAGGGTAAAACGAGTGTTAGAAAATATAAAGCAAATGAATGATTAAACTTAAAGAAGTCTACACTCATGTACCAAAAAAATTAAATCAAGTCTCCGCTTTAAAAGAGGAGGAACTTCAACATCTTGTAACGGTTTCCCCAAGCTTCACCTGAGGGCTTGGTCCTTGGTTTAGGCAATAACAACTCCATACATCAGCTTCTCGCATAATGTTCAGAACTCTTTAGTAATTCTTAAGTGGATTTGCTGAAAATAAGTATACATGAAAAGGAGGATATTTGATCACAACCTCTTAGTCTTTAATCTTGAGGAATAAATCATCGTAACAAGAAGAAGTAAAAATTCTAATAAAAAAAAATCCAGTTCCAGCCACTTCAAACCAGCTCTACTTCCCCTTTCAATATCTTACCATTATTCCCCCATCCACTTTCAACAGTCTCTGCCCCCCTCTCATTCACTCATTCCATCCATAGTTCTTTTTCCTCTGCTTGCTACTTGACATGTTTGTATAGCATAATGTATATGTATACTAAGAGAAATAAGATTAAAATTTGGTGGGAAAGCATAATATAGATCGCTCCCATGTATGTTTCATTGTTGCCAATAAATAATGAAAATTCACATCAAAACAACTCACATGTTGAAGGCCAACCAGAGCCATATATTACACAACATTGTGGGCCTAATAATCTTATAGAGATCTAATTACACTTCTTATTATCATCAGAAATATAATTATTGATAGAATGAATTCAAAAGAAAAAGAAAAACATATTAATCAAGCAAGAAACCTTAAGCCAATTAAATATTGCAATCATACTTTAACAAGATTTAAGTACAAGACAATTTACTTTACTGTTTTATCTATGCCATAATGGTAATGGAGGATATAAACATGCATACTTCCCCGTGTGAAGCCGCTTTTTTTAATTGAATACGGGTAACATCCTTCTAATTAATATTAGGGTGTTATTTGTTACTGCAATCATTATTATTGTATATTTTCACAGTCCACAATAGCTAAAGGGTAGTTAGCAATGATTCCTTCTTTTTAGGCTACCATTCCCATTTTAACTTCTTCCATATGGTTACAACTGGAAAATCCTTACGTATCTTCAACACTCTTTTTACCCTATAAGAAACTCCTCGTTTAAGTCGCATACTGTGACAATCAATGTATTATACACGGTACTTTCTCATCATCTAACACATTCCTTTACTAATATCAATAATTACATTTGGTCATCAATCTAAGTAAATCTTCTCCTTAATTATTAATATTAATTTACAGATCTCTAAAATAATTCTTATTTCCACTTCTTTCGGTTGATATACTGGGGATTTTTGTTTTCAAGCTAGATAAGATGACATGGATTAGAACTTTAAAACATAGAAAGATGCTAATAATAAATCGTTACCGTAAACAAGATAAGTATCACCCTTAAAACGTCTTTCCTTTTTTATAATCAACCAGTCATTTGGCCAGTTGAATGCACAGGTTATTTCTTATAAATTATTTTGCTTGAGGTGTGTCTTTAAGAAAATGAAACACCTCAGTTGGTTACTAAAATTATTCAAGTTAGGGAATGCCTAGAATCTAGATTCTTTAACCAATTAATGTTACACACTCCATATTTAAGCTTGTGGGAAACTGAAAGAAATATTGTTGATCAAATGTTTTTTTTTTTTTTTTTTTTTGACAAGATTAAATGTAATTAATTAACTTTATTGATTATAAAAAGAAGAGACATGAGTAAAAAGAAATAATGTTGTGAGTATAAAAAAAGGAGTGATATCTAGACACCTTAATGTTAATTATTTCTTCTATTTGTTATTTAACCACATGAGTAAAAGGTTTTCGAGAGGGAATAGACACTCCTTTATATATTCACCTTCACATGTTTCATCTTTAAGAATCTAAAAAATAGATGAGAAAAATGGAGAAAAAATAGCAAAGTGAAGTCACTTAGGTAAATGAGGAGGAAAGTGAAGAGAGATGCAATTAAATCAATTATTATACATGCAAGTCGGCAAAACAAATGCAATTTATTACTCCAACAAATATTTTATCCCAAAAGAAAGTAGCTCTGAGATTTTTAGCATAATTAAATATATTAATAATAAAGTTAGGATCTCGAAGCAAACATAGCACCTCAACAAGAATCCACCACCGCTGAGCAGTTCCATGAAAACGATCCTTCCAAATGAAATCAGGAGTTACAAGTAAATCAACCTGGACAATAATTACAATAGCAAATAAGAAGGATTATGTCAGCCAGTCGATGGTGTATCCAGTATCTAAATCCATGACAATATGGAGTTAATAGATTCCGTCTTATAGAGGATATATAACTTATGAAAAGAAAAACTAGAATAACCTTTAAGACAGTTCTCGTGATAGGACTGACAGTGGCTGATAACAGGACCATTGGAAAAAATGACAAATATTGCTTCACTGTCTGCAAATGCAGTAAAGAAGTTATTCTCAACATCAAAAAGTTCACATACAATCACAAGGATTACCTTCCCTCCAGGTACAAAACGAATCAGAGCTCCAATATCCTTTTCTTCCATATCATAAAGGCGATCCAGATCAGCCCCTCGATCTTCGAGCTTCCTCAAGATCTGAAATAAATAAAATACATTTATCAAAAACTACTTTAAACTGTTAGAGTGTAAAAGAGTAGGAAAGCTCCCAAAAAAACCTCTAAGGAGATATCCCTATCAAATTGTCTGAGTGGATGCTGATGAGGCCAGATTTGACGATCTACAGCCTTACAGTATTCTAACATGAACGCTGACATCTCAGACCATCCTCTCCGCAAGCATATCTCAAATAAAGCACGCATAATACGAGCCAAACTTGCACTTATATATGCAGCATCAGAAATCAATGAGAAAGCCTCTATGGATCCACGTGATATGTATAACTGCAAATAACAACATAAACAGAACAGTCCATAATCGTACTGATTATTGTATTCAAAAGATGTAAGCCACTCCATCTCTAATAAATTGCAACAACTATAGTATACCAAGACAGCCATCTGTTGATACTATAATTAAACTAGTCAAAAATTATGCTAGAAGAAGAGTAATACTGAAGTTATGGCACATGAAATATGGCAGAGGAAGCGTAAAAAGAAATGCAACACAATATACTTTGATGGAGGGACTGTATAAATTCAGAGAGACCAAATGTACCTGAATGAGGATAGAAATTTTCCCATGTTTACTGGAGGGACCACCTTTAATTTCTAAGGGGCATTCACGTGCTAAATTTTCTAATTCCATTTGTTCTTCATCTCTTACAACAATATTTTCGAACTCAGAAGAATGTGCAACCATGTCAATAACCTACATCAGTATAAAGTATGAACCAACATAAAAAAAAAAAAAAAATATCTAATATATATATATATATATATATATATATATATATATATATATATATATATATATATATATATATATATATATATATATATTATCATAAACTGAAGATCCTAACGCCACAGGATATAATGAGCAGCATATCCCAGGTCGATTATCCACAAAATAAATAAAGAACCAAATACTAATGCGTATTGATTTTGTCCTAAGGAACCTGATTGTCTAATGTACAAGAAATTCTTAATATGCTTTAGATCTAATAATAGAGAGTCACCATAAAATAAACTGAACTAGCAACCTCAACAATATTAAAACTTTTTCACCTAAATCTGATGCAATGAAGGAGATAAGTGAAATATCAGCTCAACAGATTAAATTGGTTAAGGAAGCCATTATCTTGACTAATTACCTCACTATCACTCATATGTCGCTTCAACATTTCATTGTAAGTTTCCACACTGGAATAATGTATATAGAAATGACTTGCAATACGACCAAGCTCAGTACAGTAAAAATTGCCACTTTTCTCATCAAAACGCATCATCTTTGCTTTATCAAGGGCACGAGCAGCATCAGTTATAAATGACCTTTGTTTTAAACCCAAAGAAGGATCCGCAACTATCTGTAACAAATAAGAGAAAATTTATGAGAAGTTCCTAGAGGGATATATAAACCTTATTTCTGGGCCCAGTGTCAATAACAAGTAGACGATAGGTGATGAAGACGTGTAAGTAGACACTAATACAAAACTAAGTTAGTTACAAATCCCCATCAAGGAAATCAATTGTTAGCTTCAGAAAATGACTCTCTGAAGGACAAATCTCAGCAAAGAATATACAACAAAACGAGAACAACAAATGCCCTTACAGTCATAATTGTAAAACATTACCACCACCATCAAAAAAAAATGATTGCTTGGTTTCAAACTGTAATGAACTGGCTTACGGAAGGAAAATGATCGGGAATGACTATAAGTCTGTTGCCAAAACTTGTGGAAGAAGGCAATACATATGTGTGACTGTGTGTGAGAGAGAGTAATAAGGAGTTTTAGTTTGTTAATTCAGACTCATGCAGAATATCAAGCCTCTCTAAGGCCTATTACACTATCTTAATTTACTAATCAAATTATTCTTCTTCCCTTAATCTTCTTCATCTTCAAGTTTCTAGTTCATTACACAAACCTGCAGAAATACAACTGCATTTCCAAAACTTAAGACTAAATACGAGAATATATAAACTAAACAGGTTAACGAATACCTCATCCCATCCAATACCATATGCCAAAGGATTCATCTTCATCCTTATAAATAGATAGGTATACCCAAGCCAAGCACAAGCTTCTTTCACATTTGTGACAGTACCCAGCGCAACCTCAGCATTCAAATTATCTTTCAAGGAGTTGATGAACTGCCAAAAGAAAAATTAATATAAGCCCTGTCAGAAACTCAGCCTTTACAGTTTTTTTTTCTTAGCCGTGAAATTTCTTTTTCTTTTTGACAAATCTAATTAATTAATGCATAATGTAGTGTATAAAAAGAAGATGCAAGATGACAAGGAACTATCTATATCAAAACAACATGTATAAAAACAACATAACAGCATGCCTGGCCGCCAGCCAATCTAAAGATCTGGCCAAAGAATGCCATAGAAGCATCATTTGGTCCCAAACAACAGCCAACAAGTTACATCCTAACAAAAGCTAGCAAACTACCAGGTTAGATTACCCAAGGTATCCTGATCCACACCCGTGAAGCATGTTCTCCTTACCAAGTGTGGAACACACAGATTAAGATTGGGTCATGGACACACCCGCAAACCCCTTTTTCACATCCAAAAATTCTATCCCACAAGTACAAAAAAAACCTCACAAGAGCACATGCTTTATTGATTCTCGACCCATAATGCATGTAGCACAAACATATTTTAAACAATATAAATCAAACTAAATAAATAAAATAATATAAAACTCCCCTAATTGTAAAAGAGTTGTTGGTAGTTAAGTAAAGCTTATTGTAAGGGGCTGAAATAATATAAAACTTCCAATGTTGAAATTAAAAAAGAACGGACAGAATACAAGAAATTATAATAGAGAAATTTTGGATATTTTAGCATGGGAAAGTTTCATAGAAATGAAATGCTCTTAACTACAGATATCCAACTCAAACCTATAACAATCAAACCATGAATTTAAATGACTAAATCCAAAAATAAATCATCATGTCCGCCATAATACTCCTTATTTCACTCCACGACAAGGATAACATTGCAGATTCTCAAGATAGCACTTCACCAGGGATAATAGAGAAAGCTTAAAGCAGTCTTAATCACTTTACATAACAAAAAGATCATCAAAAGACTACCTGACTTTCAATAGGGAGTTGATTAGTAAGTAGCCGCAGGTAATGGGCTAACTTGTCATGAGATGTAATGATAATGCCTTCACCACTTTTGTCAAACTGAGGCCTTCCAGCACGCCCAAAGATCTAAAAGTACAGCATCAATAAGAGTATTAAGAAATAGAAACCATAAATAATACTTCCTCTGTTCTTTTTAAATTGAAATGTTTGGAAATTTACACGATTCACACATGCTCCTTTGATCGACTTTTGTGATTTATACATTAGGAATAAATATATTCATGTGAAATTGTTAGATTCATCTTATTAATACACTTTCAAGATCTCAAATTAATATAATATTTACCTAATTAGAGATATTAAGAGTATAAAAAGTGCATTGGCAAGCATGAAACTTCCAATGTTGAAATTAAAAAAGAATGGACAGAATACAAGAAATTCTGTTAACTAAGCCACAAGCAAAAGCTACAAGAATTTTCTCACCTGCATAACATCAAGCATGCCTAAGTCCCGCCAACCACCAGCCTTTGGATCATATATTTGTGTGCCCTAATCAGTTAAAGCATATACATGTAAGCTTGAGTTGTTGATCAATAGAAGGGTATGCAGAATTTCCCAAACGAAATACATGCCTTTTGGTTGAGGGTTTTTCATAGTCAAGGAATAAAATACATAATTCGTATTCAGCATTAGCAAACAAACAAACAACCGTAACCAATTTTAATCATTTTGACCAAACTCTACAATCAGATAAATTGATTAGAATTTTTGAAATATTTTCATCCTGAATGGCAGTTAGTAAGAAGTTCTATACTCCCGCCGTCCCATAATATAGTTCCTATTTGTGTTTTTTCACGGTGTTTAAGAAATAGGAAGAAAAATTAGATGAAATGCATTAATAAAAGTGAAAAGTACAACTATAGACAAAAGTGAGAGAGAGAGAGAGAGAGAGAGAGAGAGAGAGAGAGTAAAAAAAAGTACATGACATGTATAAAATTCAAGGGTAATTTAGGAAGTACAATGAATAAAGTTAAAAAAAGTGAGGGTATAAAGTCTTTACATACTATCCAAAAATAGAAACGAGAACAACATTTTGGATCTCCAAAATAGGAAAATAGGAACTATATTATGGGACGGAGGGAGTACAAGAAAAACTATTTGTAATGAAGACTCTTCTCAAAATAAAATAAAAAAAATAAAAAAAAAATAATAAATAAATAAATAAATAAAAAATAAAAAAATAAAAAAAAACCCTAACAAGTGATAAACGGGTTTATCTGTGGACAGGACAGTGCATGATCAACCAAAGATCTCTAATTTCACTATCTCGCAAGCAAGATGGGACTTTCAGCCAAACTAATTTTCCCAGATGGAACAGAAAGCAATAGACAAGCATTTCTGATTCTTGCAAGGGAAAATGATTACATATTCTTTGATCCATTGATATTATACTTGAAGGGTGAAGTAAACGTATAGACATCTGATGTTTCAAATCAGGATTAATGAACTTTGAAGAATATGCAATGAATGAGAAAAAGGGATAAAAACCACTCAACCCGGATTAAAGATTGTTATCAATGAGAGAAATTCTGCATCATGTACATGCTTATTAAGAAGGGACAAAAATCACTTAACCCACTCCATTTGAGAGGATTCCATATACTAGATGCCAACCTATGATTTCTAATAGTATGGGGTAGATACAATGTTAACAAATGAGCGGCTGACAGGATTATTTCACCAGGATCAACTTGTGTTACATTTTTGCTGCAAAACAAGAGCATTCCTATGACCCATGCCAATAATTTGATGCAATGTGGTAATATATGAAGAAATTGTTACAGGCATACCAATTACCAAACGTTGCAAGGCACAACAGAGATACAATCATAATTTTTAAATTTAGGCTATGTACAAATGACTGTAGAGCTCTGACTGCAACAATTGTGTAGTCAAAGAAATACATGTACATGTGAGCAAAGGAATATATTTAACAACACTTTCTGAGACAAATAGTGCCAGTAATTCATTGCAAAGCTTTATTTTGCAATTCAACATTTCAACCCTTAATTTCTATTATAAAATTAGCAAAAGGAGAAAGAAGAGTGTAACAGAAACTTTAAAATATTGTTCTTTCAATGGTCATCATGCAAGAGCACACTACATAATACACAGCACAATGCAAATGAGGAGCATGATCAAAGATGATGTTGCAGTTGGTAGCATGATTATACAGAGCACTACAGGTTTTGTTATCCTAATTAACCAAGTCAATAGATGGCTAAATGAAGCCTCATCTTAGAAATGATAATGAAACAAATGTGAGCTTAAATACACATTATTATATCAATATTCGGCATCCATTAACTACAACAAGCATAGGGCATTTCTTATACACCATTGGTCTTCCAGGTTATTAATTTTTTTTCCTCCCTAAAACTATAAAGTTTCACATGCCGAAATATGAGAATAACATGATATACAACTGCAGCCCCACTTTTTGTGGGTGATACTCAACTTGATAAATAGTTACCACCTTCATTACCAATATCAAAAAATAATCCACTTTGATTTCTAAAATTTCTATAGGCAATAGAGAAGAAAAGAACAAACCTTGATCACAACAGTGTGAGCAGGTAAGTTAACTCCCCATGCCAAAGTTGCTGTGCAGACAAGCACCTGCAGCAAAAGTCATCCATGAAATAAACAGAGTTTAAATCAGGAAATGAACAATAAAGAAATAAAAGTTAAAAGATTTTACCTTTAGCAATCCATCAGAAAAAAGTCTCTCAGTAAGACCCCTATCAGAACGAAGCATTCCAGCATGGTGAATACCTAACCCAGAATCAAAGAGTCCAACTAATTCTCTGTTTCTAGACTTCATAACCTCCTTCTGAAATGTAAACAGTTCAAATACATCAGTGACCTGCAATCATGTTAACAAAGAGTAAGTGAAGAACAGTTGAGGTCCTTGCCTTTATCAAGTGAAACTGTGGATGTGTCTCATTCTGAAAAAGCTCTAGATTATTGTCCTCTCGGGCAAGCTCAACCTATTGTAGACAAAAAAAATTAACAAGAAAACAATGAAATGTCAAACAGTAGGCCAGCAGGCATTCAACTTCACATTCGATATATGTTAGTACCTGATTAATAGTTTAATACCATAACAATTACAACACTCAACATACGTCAAAAATTTCTTTTTTTTATAATAATTCTTTATTGTTTAACCCCAAATTTTGAAACCAAGAACATATACCAGGATATAGGCTTCTAAGCTTCTTCTATGCTACAAGTGGGAAGCCAAGGTTAGTTTTTCAATCTGAATGTGCCATTGAAATCTAAAAGAGTTCAGGAAAAAAATATAATAACTAGCTGACAAATTTAGCACGTTAAAAAAGCACTATCCTTCTAATAACCAATCCTATTACAAGGTTAATTTTTATTTCAATATCCTGATACGAAAATTCTCCCTAGTCTCAATTTCAGATCAGGTGCCCTCTCAAGTCCAAGCTATAAAATGGAGAATCTTTCATAGAAGTTACACTAACAATCTCTTAAAATCTGCTTATAGCTCTTACAATGTGATTCCTTTAACAACTATCTTCATAATTCATACTCGGTAAAATTGAGGCTGTGGTGATTGACATCTTATTTCTTTTACGTCATTCAGATATTCTACATACTAGTATTGCTTGATTGACCCTTTATTGTCATCAGTATTTTGGTATTATACCATACACCCAAGATCAGATCAAACTAGGTAGGAAAGCCTGGAATCTCTAAGGAAAACTAATGAGGTGCAACTCACACCGAAAGTCAACAACATTCCCGGAAAGCCCCATGCAATAGCACCAAAGGGAAGCTAGATAAAATATCCTGACCCAAAGAACTTGACAACTTGAGAAACAGCAATGAAACAAGAACTATCATTAATGTCTATCTTTCGTTAATGAACAGATGAAGCCACGAAGAACAGCTAATTTGTTCATAATATATAATGAATAAAACCCTAAATTTGTTCAATGGATAGCAGAAAAACTTATAAAGCAATGGTACCAGTCTTTCAGCAGTCTTCCCAGTATCTTTGCGTGAATGGACAAAGACCATTGCTTGATGACCTTGCTTTAGGGATTCAACAACCTGTCATGAAGTTATGGGTGATAAACATAAACACTCACTTCAAAAGAAAAAATTAGCAAAACTACATAGAAAATATTACCTTGTAGTAGCAAATCTTGTTCAACAGCTCAGTGCGAGCCATATAGTTTTTCTCACTGATACCAATGTACTGCTGTGCAAGAGGCACAGGACGGTAGGTAGAATCAAAGAAAAAGAGCCCCGAGTCCGGATTCACCCTCAAAAATTGTGCCACCTAAATGGTTCTTTGGTCATAATTATTCTTATTTAAGAAAATTTATAATGTTTTGTCAATGATAAAATCAACAACAGCTAAAGGGACAAACCTCCAAATAATTAGGTAGAGTGGCTGAGAGACCCACAATGCGAATCATTGATTGAGTTGACTCGACCTATCAAAGAAATTAAAGCAGCTTCAATCAGTTAGAACAATTCTATAAATAATCTTCCACAACACTGACAATAACCCCCCCCCCCTCTCTCTCTCTCTCTCTCTCTCTCTCTCTCTCTTCTCCCTACAAAAACAGAAAAGGGAGATCAGCCAGAATAACAAGTGGGAGAAAAGAATGACCCAAACAAGTACAAAACTTTCCGATCAAATAAATAAATTAAAAGACGAAAATACGAATCCCATATACCAAAATTCTCCAAACAAGTCCATATCCCCAAATACCAAAGCTCTTCAATTTTGCAACTGTCTATAGTTGATTTTACTTTTAACTAAAAAGCTTCAAGAATGAACTCAGACCTTTAGCCATCTACAATGGAATTCTGCAACTCTCAAACAAAGTTCCCCGACAATCACATATAAATTCTGTAACTCAAAAACACGCCTCCAATGCCTTTGTGGTTTAGTCCCTCACTTTCCCTTGTTACTATGGATAAGTTTGTTTATGCAATTGATTTATATTCTCTGGAATTATTTATCTGCTTTTAAGTATTTGGAACTGTAAATATGCTTGCTCAAATTGAATATAATGATATAACTATACTTAATTATTACAGTTGTCCCGATGACAGGATGCTTTAACAATATCCTCTTATTGGTGAGGCAACTACTTTTTCTGAGCTAATTCAAAATTGATCACTATGGTTGTGGACTTGTGGTCATATTGTTGTCCCTTTAATTTTCCCCAATCATTCAATCGTTTTTGTTTAATCCTTATATCAATGTGATTCAAATTTTTCTGAAGTTCGTAATATGACAATATATTCTAGTATGTATATGTTGTTTAAACTGGATTTCATTTTATATCTGTTTTTTAAAGAGCACGTTGAGATTGTTTAACACACAGCATAACTATAGCTTTATAACATACTATTGACTTTGTCAAGGAACACATTGGGATTACTTGAATGCACAAGATAATTAGAATTTTATAATTCCTGGTATCCAATGTGTTTCAATATTTGCTAATTAACTAATACTTGTATCAAAACATGATATTCTTTGGTATCTTAATGTTTAACTGGGTCTTTTTATAAGGAGGAGTATGATGCAAGATCTGTGAAAAAGAAGTGGCTTATCTACTTGGATACCAACTGCTCAAGCCATCGTCCAGTTTTATACTAATTTGGGTACCAAATACCTGATTTAAAAAGATCAGAAATAGCACTTTTTTACCAAGAAAAACCTTAAAACCTTGCTCAAATCTGTGGTAATTGGTAAAGATGTTGGCACAAATAAAGAAGTTGATTTGTTGGCTTGTTGCTACATTTCCTGTTTTGCTATCTCTTTGACACCATACGAGAAAATCATACTTTGGTTATCTTATATCTTAAAACAGAATAAAATCTTCGAGTCCAAATCCAAGTGACAGATCCTTCTAAAACATGTCTCTAAGTCGTTGATTTTGAAATTTGAAGCATCTAAGAGTCGGATTTATGTCCAAGTGGGTGCATGCACTTATTTTAGTTGTCTTTACTGTAAAATGAATTAAATTTGGATGGGTAACGCAGATCTTAGGTCAAGTAAGATGGGTGAAAAGTAGTTTAAAAAAATGCAAGTAACTTTTAAACTGCAACATTTACTATTATATGTAAGCCAAATAATGAGGCAACATCAGGTTTAATCAACCCAATCACCCAACAATTGCTCTTCCTACATCCACCGAAACACAATCTACTCACCCTCCTAGGTTTTTTTGGGGGCTATATTAATTAAGAAGATTCAACATATAGATTGAGGATCTGGAAAGAAATATGACAGATGGAACCATAAGCCTAATTGGCTCAGCCTTACCAGCAAAGTACCTCGCATGTCTAAAAAGGCTACAGTGGGCTCTCGTCTAGGACATGTAACATATGCCAGTTTGTAAACTTCTTACAATGTTGTGAGCACATGGACCTGAGATATCCGACTAACCTGAACTATTTGACAAAATACTACAAATAGTATACAATCCCTAAAGTAAGAAGAGAACAAGTTCGACAAATACATGAAATGACCGATGTTACTGAACTACGGTAGCTTTCAGTAAAAATAAGCAATTTTATTACGTTCAGCCAATGCCATCCTTACTCAAAGGTAGACACTCACCACAACAGGGTAGATCTCAAAGAATTTCATAGGGAGGTTTTAAAACAAGGTTAGCACCCTAAACATTCGCCTCAACAGCTGCTGCGTGCAAAACTTCTAAATCTGTGAACCTCTGATGATTCTAATTGTATGTCAAGAAGCTAGCTAGAGTAACAAGAACTGCTATGATAAAGTAGATTGCTATATATGGGTTTTAATTGCTCTTAAATCATCATTTTCTATCAAAATTTTCATGCTCAGGGTAAATATCTACAAAACGAAGATGATTCCAAAATTTCGAGGATCTTACCTGACGAAGAGTACGAGCAACTAATGCTTCTATAACAGGACCTCTATCATCATTCAAAAGGTGTACTTCATCAATTATTAAAAGCTTAACAAGCATTGAAAGTGACATGTCGCTGCTCTTGCGCGTGATGACGTCCCATTTTTCAGGTGTGGTCACTATCATCTAATTGACATAAAGCAAAGAGATAAGCCATGTTAATACACCAGTACAACAGCAAAATAGGTTGAGGCATGCAGATATAATAAAATTAAAAAAAAAAAAAAAAAAAAGATAACCAACCTGAGTTGCTTCAAGTTCATTCTTAGAAAGTTGCATGTCTCCTGTAAGCTCCTTTACTGTCATATTTAATGGAGCTAACCGATGGCTAAATGTAGCTGTAACTTCAGCAGCTAATGCCTACAGAAATTAGAGAGAATCATCAATGAAATGAAAAAAAATAGACGAAGGGGATACTTTAAAAAGCTGAAGGGAAGATGACAAGCCAGAAAAAAAAAACAGACAAGTTTACCTTCATTGGAGCAACATAAACAATCTTGAACTCATTTTTGTGCAGGTAACCGTCCTTGAAATGCTGTCCAATCTGCCATTATTCAAAATTGATATAGTGATTACAATTGTATCATATAATTTCCACAGCATTTTTGGTTTTTCCAATATAAGAGTATATAAGATAGTGTAAACTTGATGAGAGCAATTTCAAGATTTCAATCAGTTATGGATGCATAATTTCCCTAATGTTCCACCTCAGAGCTATAAACTAAATCCAGTATATGGAAGACCTTAAACAATTTCAGAACAGAACATCACCGCCCGCCCCTTTTAATGGTAAAAAACAGGACAAAAGAACTGAGGAAGAAAGCAAAAGGCCCATACAAATAACATAATGGTGAACATTTGCAATACATACTAGTCCCTCTGATCCTTAATGTTCTTCGCATTTTGGTTGTGTACGTTTGCCAACACATTACTTTGACCGTAAATAAATTTAGTTCTATATTAGTAAAAAAAAAGATACAACAGTTGGAATATTGATAAACAACACATTGAGACGAATCAAATAAGGCCCAACGTGACGATGTTATGTTTTATATATTGAGAGTAGTTTAGAAGATTCTCTCATCTTATGGATAGGGCCAAGATTCTGAATGGAAAGAACAAAAGAATCGGAGGGAATACAAATTAATACAAGAAACCTTGCTTTAAGATTTATAACATGTGAGTAAAATTTTAAAAAATCTAATTTAAATTTTTACCCATATGTTTGAAATCTTAAATCAGATTTTCTAAATTATTACTCACATGTTCTAAATCTATATATGATGTTCCAAATGTTTACTCATATGTTCTAAATTTTTACTCGTGTGTTCTAAATTTAAAATCAGGTGCTCAAAGTTTTAAGTCACATTTCTTAATTAACTTAAATCAAACGTTCCAAAAGAAGAAAAAAACATAAGAATACAGATAAATAACATTTTGAAGCACATTTCCATCGTCAAAATAAATACTAACAAAATGCATTTTTTATTTTTTTTTAAAGATATGCAAAATTGCAAAAATTATCTAAAAACTGCAAAGCTTATCTAAAACTATCTAAAAACTGCAGAACTTAAAGAAACAATTTTTGAAAGAAATTCATAAATGCAATAATCTTCTAAATAACCAACTCACGACAATTTCAATCAAGCTTAGTAAAATCAATGGTGGAAATCAATTTCAAATTTATGGTGGAAATTAATCTCTCCTCCGCCATTATCATCATCATAAATGACTGCGACATTCATCCGTTAAACAAAAGGTAGCCTCTTAAACATAGCCGTAACAAGGTCTTATTCATCTTTAGCAATAGCTTCAGCATTAGAAGGCCGAAAAACAATAATTCCAACTCGTTAATGTTCAGTTCTATATCAAAGAATTCGCTGCCATTAAAAGTTGGGTAAATTTTTAAAGAGAAAGATGCTTGATTATAGAATCACTGTACTACCATTACTATTTGAGATATTTCAGTAGTTGGAGCTTTTAGTCTCTAATGGTTGTGATATCTTCTAGAATATAGTGCTCTCACATAGAGAACTATTCTCACCAGATCTTTCCCCTATATCGAGATAGAAAATTCTGCTCTATATAGATAAAATATTGGTCGAAAGTTCAGTTTTCCAAACTAGTGAACAAATGTATACTTGGTATTTATCCTTTTTCAAAAGATTCTATATACTGATATACATAGTATTAATATTTTTATTTTTTTTAAAGGGAAAAACTTTTGACAGCAAAAAATTTTAACAGTGTTGAGTTGTTGACATATGTGGCAAAATTGTGTCTACTTTACTAGTACATAACTTATTAACAGCTTCCAGTGTGCACCCTAGGTAAGAATAATGAAGAATGCTTCTAGCTGAATACACCTAGAGAGTAAAATACAGTATGAGTTGTCTGCATGATATACTTGTAAACAAGTCATACCTCATGTAGAATAGAAATCATAGCTATATTTGTTTTGCCAGCTCCTGTTGGGGCACATACCTGAAATTAAAAAGTACCACTTCAGAAAGATGTTGCTTTATGCGACAAAATAGTACTAGGATAGTTCACTAATTACTCACTAGAATATTCTCATTAGTGTAGTAGACTGTCTGAAAGATCCTGCTCTGGATACGATTGAGGGATTTGTATCCATGAAAAGCAGCTTGGGCAAATTCATCTAATTCTTTTATCTCTATCTGCAGGCAGGAAAATCACCACTAATGGATAAAATCACTTATTGCAAGTTCGCAACATCCAAAAGCAAGAACATTGAAAGGGTCCATATTAAGAGATGAGAAGCATTGAATCACAATCAGCATTGAAGACTTAAATTAGGTTTAAAACAAAGGACCCGGGAGCAATGAAATAATTGAAACAGAAGCGTCTTGAATCACTTAAAGGCTTAGAATTTTCATTGCAGCAGCAAGGTATATATCACTTGGAACAAGGAGAACAATTAAATCGGAAAAGAAGATGCAATGTGGTCTGAGAAAGCGACGAGACATTAACCACCGATATCGGAATTTAAACTGTGCCTAGCTTGTTAAAACAAAGATTGTCATGGATATTGGAAGAAGAAGAGTTGTGGTTTGAGAGAGATGAGATACTTCTTCAATACCAATATACCTGAAAATCTCTAATATTTCTAATTTTTCCTGGTTCCTGGATCAACTAAACAACAATATTCTGACCAAACCGATGTATTCAGTTATCTACAAGTGGCAAAATTACAGAGCTAGCAGAAAATCTTCAATTCAAAACCCCTATTCCCACATTAGATGATCTATGCAAATAACAAAGAAAAGCACGACATACAAAATATTTATAAAATTGTCTTAGAGGCCCCCTGTCTTATAGCGATGCCCGTGTAGTAAAGTTTATAAATATTTTAATTAACTACAAGTATGTAACTACGAGGCATTCTCAGGCTCTGTGACTATGTTGGTGGTGTGTTAAAATAATAGATAGAAAATACAATATCAATTATATTTTCACCAGTAAAGATATTCCTATAAATGCCTCTGACCCAACAAAGTAGCGCCAAACAGAAGCAAAGATAACTACTCTTTATAAGACTAACACTTAGAAGTGTAGAGCACCTGATCTTAAAACTCTTACCATTCCTCATCGAGATCCAAATCCTACACAGTACAGTATAAGATCAATTCCCAAATTAAACCAATACTGAGAGTCAAACACATCAGTAAAACCTAATCATATAGTACTATCCTTTTCTCACTCTCATGTATCCTCTCGGCTCCCACAGTAGTAGTCTCCCTTATCTCTCAACACCCCTACGTATCATTTTCCAAGTGTTTTGACATCGGATCCGTGCGCCCTTTGGTTAGTCAATATTGCATCAATTGCTTCAAAGTAGAAATTATTCAATACTTCTATAATAGTTGGTGGTGTGTTAATATAATAGATAGAAAATTCAATAATTTTCTTAGACTATTCTTGTCGCATGTTCTCCCTGATCCGAAAAGACAAAACCAGAAATATTCAACAGAAACACTGTTATACTAGAATTGTAATTTATCAGCAAGAAGAAATGGATGCATGGTGGCAAGATTGATACCAGTCTTTCCCCAGGCTTCATTGGAGCTGTTGGTATTGGAGGAATTATGACTTCTTCATAGCCTTTGAAATGCTTTCTCACAGTTCCCTGTGGAAGTGCAGAAACACCTAATGACTGAGGTCCTGGTCCACTTCCAATCACATCATCAAATAGATTTTTCCTCTCACTTGCTTCCAGCAAGGATGAAAAACTTGTAGAGGAAAAGTCATCTTCGATCCCTTGCCCAACTCCACGCTTGTGGCGTTTCTCCTCTTTGCGCCTAAGTTTATCAATCTGTTTCTCAGACTCAGTGTGCACAGTGACCTAAAATGACACATATAGTCAAAAGTAATAATGATGTTTCTTGCAACTAACTTATACAGAAATATGTAGCAATTACCTGAGTGCCATAACTAGGCATGCGCGGTTGAGCATTTGAAGGCGACTTATCAGATCGTAATACTAGCAGGCCATGACTAATTGCTTCAACAAGCTGTTTTCTATGCTAAAACCAACAAACACAGAGAAAAGAGTCGATTAACCATCTGCAAATAAATACACCAAAGGCCTTCTCTGCTACTGTAAAGACCTATTCTACCCATAATAAAATCAAACAATAATGAGTCTTGAACTTCAATTAGCCAAATTACCAATCTCACTAGCTGAATATGTTGTGCAGAATTATTCTGACACTATGCCACTAGGCCCACTATCACCCATATTCGAAATTCAAGTTATGGATCATTCGATATCTTGATGCAAATTTGTGTTTCAAAAGTTCAGGTCTTATGTTTTCCTTTCTACAACCAAATCATTAATGACCACCTAGCAAACAAACATTAATGGACCGACAATCACAATCCCTGGATGTTAAGATTATCTTATGCTCGTCCTTTAGCAGATATTTGCCCTCTTTTTTGAAATACTCTTATCTTATTGTTCTTAATGAAAAAAAATTCCTTCAGTAAAAAAGCTTTTGCCCCCAGAAACTACGTACCTAAGTATAGCAATGAAATCAAGATGCGTGTAATAAAAACACATGTGGATTTCGACATGAAAAAATATGGCAAGTTATAGAAACAAAGAGTCATTACACCTTACCAAGATAAGCTCCTGAACAGTCTCAAAAGCACTATCCCCAACAAGATCCAGTAGATCACCAGCAATCTACAACAAAAGGCAGTTATTGTCCAAACTACACTTCTTCTAGTTGCAACTTTAAAAACCAACAACGAGGAGGTGACAACAGATTAAAATTTAAATAATACCTCTTCCCCATGTTTGTCAGAATCGAGAACTCGACAAATTGTCATGGCCAGTTCATCTCGAGAAAGCTGTGAGCCACTTCCTCGAACTATTAGATCACATGAGTCTCTTAACCATTTTAAATCATATTTTATCCCACCATTTGAAAAACGGTTGTTATCAGCATCAGTTGCAGGCCAATCGTTGTACACTGAAGTCGATGGAGCCAAGTCCTCTGGCCCCAAAATTTCTTCATCATCCAAAGTAATATCAAGCAAAAACCGTGAAGGAGGTCTAAAATCAAGATTAGATCCGAACTCTACATCATCATCAATCAAATTTCCATCCATATTAGGTGAAGCTGTTCTAGGTTGCAGACTACATAGTCTCTGAGCCAATTGAACTACTTTCCGCAGGCTACCTTCAGAAACAGTATAACCCAGTAATTTTTGTAATTCAGACCTAAATCCATGTTCAGAGACTATCAGATTCACAAATGACAATCAGAAGTTGGACAATAATAACAATCTCTTTGAGCATGAAAGCTCCAATAAAAAATGCTTCTAAGAGGAAAACGAAAAAATTAATGCAGAAAATTACAGCATTTTCATAAGTTTACCATGTTTTCTTTCCCCAACTCCACCCAAGTGTTCAAATGCAATTGGTTACAAACCTACAATTAGACTACAGATGAAATACAAGCAAAACTTTTCCTCGGCGAGCATTCTACAAGTGTTCAAATCATATTCCAGGATAACCATAAAACTAGAGCAATTTCACCAAATATCAAAATTTAAATTTTAAAGAACATTTCAAAGGTGATAGAATTAAGCTATACTTTTTCTCGGCGAGCATTCTACTATCCTCCTCCTCCTCCTCCTCCCCTCGGACACCAAAGAGTCGATACACAGTCAATGCCACTTCACGAAACTCGTCCGACACAACTTCTCCACCAATCAGTTCAACAACCGCGCCAATAAACTGTTTGTACGCTTGCCGCACTTCAGTAGAAGCTAAAAAAAACCAATTGCACACATATCATGTCAAAACTTCATTCTCGAACCAAAACAATCACAATTTTTAAAAAAAAAATTGAAATGATTCAATTTACAAGTAATTTACATCAAATTAAACAGTCCAAATTAACTGAATTTCGAAGCAAAACTAGCTTAAACATTGAAATTTACCTTGTTCCCAATCAAAAACAATCTTTCGCGCTAATTCCGACTCATCAACTGAATTGGCATTACTAAAAACACCAAAATCAAGTAAAAAAATCAAAAAATCGTAAACATAAACTAGAATGAGAAAATTGATGATTGATTAGAGTATTCAAAATTGAAGATTACCTAGTTGGAAAGAGGTTTTGGAGGAGAGTTTTGCGATGAAGATAAGCACGATCGATGTCGAAAGGGTCTCGAAGAGAGTTGGTGAGTCGAGGGAGTTGAAGCACCATGGTTGATTCAGGTGCGCTGCTTTCGGAACTCTGAAAGAGAAAATGCGGAAGAATGTGGTGGCAAATTGGCAATCGTCGACGTTAGTATTGGAACTTGGATTACAAGGAAGTTGCAATCGAGGGGTTTTTTTGGTTGTAGACTTGTAGTGGGTGAAGAAGAATGAAACGAGGGTCCGTTTGGTTCGTATGACTTAGTAAAAGGGTTTAACTTATGACAGCCGTTGTACCGGTTGGGTATGGCTCGATATGGTTTCGGTTAGATGGGTTTTTTGGCGTATTAGTTAATGTAAGATTTTTTTATTACTCCCTCCGTTTTTTTTTATATGCATCACTTTCTATTTAGGGGTGTTTTTTTATATATGCATCACTTCTATATTTGGTAACTTTATACTATATTTTATTATCTCTCTCTCTTCTCAAATACCCCACTCAAAATATTTTATCATTTCACTCTCTTTCATGGTCCCCACTTATATTATTAAATAAATCATTCTCTCACACATACTATCTATTTCATGACCCACATTGTACTTTTATCAAAATAAATTAATCATCCACTTGCACAATATAATATTGAAGCAAATAACTTTCCTAAAACTCCGTGTAAATGCAAGTGATGCATATAAAAAAAACGGAGGGAGTATTACAATTTTATTTAATTAGATCTGATTAGTTTAGTTGGGGTAAGCTAAGGGATCTCAAGAAGTTATACTCATAGTGGATGGAGCGAATAATTGGAGAATTAATTGAAATAGGAAAAGTAAAAGTTAGCTTAAAAAATCAAAATTGGGATGCGATGGAAAACAATTCAAGGAGTAAATGTGACAGTGATGAAGTGATCAAATATTGGGATATCGGCTCACCAAGGAGGTATTGTTTGACAACTAAATAAATATTGTTAGTTACCCTGAAAATTCTAAGGTCACTTTGATCACCTTAAGTCATATGACATGACTTAATATAAGACACACATTAAAAAATAAATAAATAAATAAAGTGGGTCCTCCCTATTTTTTTTCAAAAATCATTTAAATCATTTTAGAAAGGAAAATTTGTCGGGAAAAACCTTTTAAAGTGACATTTTTGTTCAAAAAAACCTTTTAAATTTTTTATTTTTTTTTTGCCAAGAGAAACATGTTTTAAAATTTTGTTTGTTCAAGACAACCAACACCCACTTTCCGACGTTGACTAAACATTTCCCAGCGTTAACCACGTGTTTTCCCACATGTGAGTGGCACATGGCTTCTAATTTCCTAATGACACCCCATTTTTCCTAATTTCACACAATTTTTCCCTCCAATTAAACACTCCCTCTCCTACTCTCTCTTTCTCTTTATTCTATTTCATCTCTTTCTCTACTCTGTGTTCTCAAATTCTCACACCATTTGTAATACCCCATATTTTCATACGTATTTTCTAATTAATTAATTAAGAATTATTTTATAAAAAGGGTATTTTAGTAAATTCATTATTTGGATCCAAAATAATATTTGAATTTTGGCGTCAAATATAAGTATTTAATCATATGAATAATTAATTATTTTTGAATTTCTAAATTAATAATATAGGTTTAATTATCTTTTTTTTAGGTCGGTCCACACTTTATTATACTAACTATTTCAAGAGAAATATCTAATATAATTATGTATTTAACTAATTTTAATATTATCTAAAATATTTATTTATTCAATTATTTTATTATGATTTTCGTTTTTATTTTTTAAAAAATGTGAACGTGAGTTATCATGTTTTAAGAGTGATTTTATCACCTTAGTTTGTTAATAATTATTTAACTTAACCTCTAATTCTCTATCTCATTTTGTTTCTATCTTCCTTCTCCCAACCATATGTGTATCCATTTAATTTTTCTTATCTTTTAACCAACCTACTAATCTAGACCAAATGTTACTCAAATTCATTCAACAAACATAAACTTATCATGTTCTTATTCTAATCTCATTCCACCTTAAGCTCTATCCTTTCTACACCCTCAACACTATAAATAGACCCTTAATTCTTCCCACTTATTCACACCAATTCTCTACTTTTCTTCTCCTCTTTTTACACAAATCATCCCGTTTATATTTGAAGCCAATTTTTGGGCATTTCTGGTTCACTGAATATTGTTCCTCTCGAAAAATCCTTGAGGTTAGGCTCAAGAATCACCCAATTCGGAGTTATATCGAAGGAGTTATAGTCTCTACAAGTTCTGCCTATTCTTTCCAACGCAAATCCAATTCTTCTCTTTTCCTTAGTTTCTTATCTTTTCTTATTCTCTTCTCTTATTCAACTATTATTATTATTATTATTATTATTATTATTATTATTATTATTATTATTATTATTATTATTATTATTATTATTATTATTATTATTATTATTATTATGGGGGATTTATAGATAATAAAATCAGATTTTTAATAATATTTATGTTGAAAGGTTCATGTACATATAGTTGGGAGGTTTTAATTTAATTATTTGTGAACCTTATATTGATTAAGGTTATATTTATTTGTAGGGTGTGTTCAATCAAGGTTCTTGAGGTTCTTTTTGTGTGGTTTTTCTAGCAAGGATCAAGGTACGTTTAGGTGGCTAAATACCTTAGAAAGTAATTGGTTAGAATAACATGTTTTACATGATTTGATTGGTGATTGAATTAAATTGATTTTGAAATAAATTATGTTTGAAGGTATAAAATTATTTGAATGATTGATTTTTAAATCATGTTTTGAATGGTTTGGATTACTTATCGTGTTTAAATAATATTAAACTATTGAATATTAAAAGGATATATTGAACCATTGGATTATTATTATTATTATTATTATTATTATTATTATTATTATTATTATTATTATTATTTTCAAATTAAATACAAATTATTATTATTATTATTATTATTATTATTATTATTATTATTATTATTATTATTATTATTATTATTATTATTATTATTATTATTATTATTATTGTTATTATTATTATTGTTGTTATTATTATTATTATTATTATTATTATTATTATTATTATTATTATTATTATTATTATTATTATTATTATCTCAAAAACAAAAGTCATACAACCTACAATAAATTAGTGGGAAGCCGAGATACAATCTGGGCCCCCACTCCTCTAGCTATAGCAAAGCCTACCCTAGTGAATATGTGAGCTGCAGCACGAGCCTCAATGTCTTGCGTCATTGAGAACCTTTGAATCCGCTTCAGCAACGCAACAGCCTCCTTCTCTAAATCCCCAAGCGAAGAAAAGGAGAAGGGAATGAAACCATATCCAATCGCTAGACAACGAGCTTCATACTTAACCCGCTTCCGATGAGCCGCATCAGCCACAACCCATCCCGGAACAAAGTCAGATAACCTTGTTTGTGTCAAAGGAGAAGATCCTGTGAAGTCGACACATACATCACGACCACGATCCCATGAATAAAGTAACACATCGGCAGGTCTGAGGGCCCCGTCATTCCCTCCAGACAATCCTATGTCAACTTCCTTTCTTGCTGAAATCCCAGATCTGTAGCAAATATCAACAAATGTATCCCGAACAACATTGTGTCGATGTTTAATACCAACAATGCCCGCACACGACACTGCATGGTCACCGAATACATCCCCAGTAAAAACCCGAAAGCAAGCAAAGCACGGTGTCGAGACAGAGAACAATGGAACACCCATCCGATAACACAGCACACATCGGTATGTCTTAGCATTCATCGTCTGACCCAATCCAGAAATAGGGACTGCCCGAAGCCAAGCAGAGGTGTGATCACCCTGCTGCGACTTCTACAATGCCGACTGCCGAGGAGACAAAGAAAAGGTGGATTCTGCCGAAGCGGTAACCTTTGTGAAATATATATCTGCCAATTTCTTCATGAGTTTAGGGGCAGCGACCTCATAAGGATTACCTAAAATGTCAGACTCAACCGTTCCAGTAAACAAACTCAACGCATCCTCAAAATCTTGACCAAGACCCACAATACCAGTACGACGCAGAAGCTGCGTCTGCAACCCAGTAGACTGCAACCGGGAAGCAAGAAAAGCATAGTGACGAACATCACTTGCGGAGTAAACACCAAGCCCTCCAAACGCAAATGGTAAGGTGGCAAGCCGCCATTGCCAATCACCAAACCTGGGCCCCGAAGCAGTAACAATACGCTCCAAGGAAGATCGAAGAGCCTCGTCGAAAACGCGCTGAGCCGCCTCAAATGCACCTGGAGGACAAGTACGCAAGGAAAAGTAGAGTTTAGAAACTCCAGTACATGCCCTAAGTAACAACAGCTCACACTGAGGATCATCCAGCATATCAACCTTGTCCATAAGCGCAAAGGTCTTGGTCACCCTCTGCATCAGAAGCTCGCCACTAAACCCGGAATCAGAACTAACAGGACCACCAAGCAGCTTAACACCATGCAATGGTCGAGCAATAGAAGGGGGAAAAACACCCACAAGCCTGCTACGAGGGTCTTCTGTAGGCCATAAAACTTCAGTTTTTTCCACATTGAGATGCAACCCAAAACGAGGTCCTTCCTCCAAAATCAACTGTAGAACCTTCCCTACCACCAAAGTGTCTCCAATAATAGTGTCGTCATCCAAATACCATGCCTGAAGACATACATCAAAAGCATCTTTGATTTTACACACAAGAGGCTGTAAAACTAAAGAAAAAAGGAGAGGACCAAGGGGATCACCCTGCTGCACCCCCTGAGATGACCATAAGGTGTGGTCCCCATAATACAATCTGGCTGGATTAGAGTAGCAGAAATCAACCCACCGTGAAATACCCGGACAACGACGACGGACTTCACGTAACATGACCGCACGATCAACTAGATTGAAGGCATTTTGAAAATCCACCAACAACATAGAACGACCAACATCAGAACCACGATCCTCAATCAACCGATTCACAGCATGAAGAATAGCATCACCCCCTGAAGAAACCTCAACGCCAAATTGAAGACCATCAAAGTAACTGCCTAAAGACTGGCCAACCATAATAGCATCGACCTTCGAAACCAAACGTCGCCAAATAGTACCCACAGCTATAGGACGTATACCACCACCGGGCTTGATAAGTGGTGTGAGAGGTGCACTAGCAATATACTCTCCTAATTCCATAGGACATGTGCCAGCAAGAAAGAGATTAACCACCCCGGAAATAGAGGCAACCAACTCATCTGAGACAGCCACAGCAGAACCACTCAAGCAATCTATAAGGTGCTGAGCACGTAAACCATCCCTACCACAAGAAGTACCACGCGGAAAACTCTTAATCCGATCTAAAACAACAGCAGAAGTAGCAACGAGATGAAGTTGATCAACCGGTATATCAGTAGGCAAGGATGGAGCTGGAAAAGAAGGGTGTTTTGATTGTAAATCTGCAAGAGTGGCCTCATTATACGGAGCAACCCCCGAAGAAGAAAGAACCCGGATTGCGGCTGTGTAATGGCCATCACAAATCTTCCTACGACATTGCTTGATATTACGCTCATCCAAATCAAGATCCTCATCATCAACCACTGACAAAGTAGGAGAATCCTTTGCCAAAGTTTCCCTCACAAGCTGCTCAGAACCACCTGGTGAACTCCAAGAGCATATAGCCCGAGAAATACTCTCCTCCTGATGCCGGCGCTTTACGGAAGACCTAGACTCACAACTACTCCGAGGGATAAAGGTTTTAAGGGTGCAAAGAGGTAACACCAATAACGAGACCCAACTAGAAATGTCATAGGCTTAGAGATCACCTTATCAAGAGCACCTTTAAGGACTCGAGAAAACCCCAAACGACATTTAGGAGGGATAGACTTCACAGTGCGAAACCCCTTTGAGAACAAACAATTAAGGAGAGCCACATCAAAACCACCGAACTGATCTCGCCCTAAACTATCCACATGTCCAATATGGGCCGGAGAAGAGGGAACTTGTGGCTTGGAGAAATTATAAAGCACAAAACGAACAATACCATCTCCTCCATCAGGGGGTGACACATCCTCACCCACCCTATGACGACACTTAGCACGAACCGTATGAGTTTTGTAACAAACCCCACATAACCAAATCCCCATACGAGAAAAAGTAACTTCTGCCTCAGTATAAACGGCCAAACTAGAAGTAAGAGAATGTCGTGTGATATCCCGCGCACCAACACAACAATGGCGATCATGAAGATGCTTGATTAATAAAGAACTTTTAGTAAGACCATTTCCGTTTCCATCTTGACAGCCACTAAGACCTACAAAAGGACAATGAAACTGCACCATAGTAGTCGACAAAGCTACACACAACCGACCACAAAGTTGAAAGCAAGAACCCCAACAAAAACCCACAATCTGAAACAAAGAGCATCAACACCCACCACTTGCCAAATCACCATATCAAAGAGCACCAAAACTATGCAAAAACCCCGAATGCAGCCACAAAGAGAAGCACAACAATATATAGCAACACCAAACACAAATTGGACAACGCAAGGTAATAACAAAGCAATGCGATAAAGTACTACCTGATCGCATAAAATGACCAAAACTGCCAGAAGCACCAAAGCACAAGCAATTCGAGCCAACAGACCCAAAAAAAACCAATCACACTAGAACAAAAACTGACCACAAAAACCCAAAAAGAATAACACCCGAAACTGCTATAGAATAGCACCGAAACTGCTACTAAATTGCAACTGAAATGCACCCCGATACTGCTGCTGATTTGGACCCGAAACTGCTACTGATTTGGACCCGAAACTGCTACTGATTGCACCCCAAAACTGCACCAAAACACGCCCTGAAACTGCCACACAATATCGTCAATAACACCAGAAAAACGAACCCTGTCGCTGCTTGAGAAAACCCCTTGAATAGACGCCCAAAAAAACGCTTGAAAAACGCCAGAAATAGCCTGGAAAGTCGCCCCTTAAACGCCTGAAAACAGAGCCACCACTGAGAATCTTCGCCGGACCTGTAAGGAAGATGAAACCACCGCCACAAGCTACCTGAATTGATGCCGGAAAACCGCCTGAAAATGAACGTGGAACCCCCCTAATCGCCCTAACCTAGAGAATTTTTTATCCTTATTATTATTATTATTATTATTATTATTATTATTACTATTACTATTACTATTACTATTACTATTACTATTACTATTACTATTACTATTACTATTACTATTACTATTACTATTACTATTACTATTACTATTACTATTACTATTACTATTACTATTACTATTACTATTACTATTACTATTACTATTACTATTACTATTATTATTATTAATGCTTTATAAGCATGTTAGTAATCCCACTATGCGGATTTGGTTTATTGATAAGGCCTTGGACTTTGTATGACCGGGTCTTTCCTCAAGAATAGCCTTGTAATATAAGGAGACTAGCTTGGGGGGTGTGCACAGTACACTTGGGTGAGGAATTGGATTAAAAGGAATTGGTTTTATTAATTATTATTTTGAATATTGAATCATTGGAATCGGTTTTGGAATAATGAGTTTTGAATTTATTGGATTAATTATTGGAATTGGTTTTAAAAGCATGTTTGCAAATAAATGGAGTTTACACTATCTTGCACTTATTGTACTTAGCATATTTTGATAATCCGTATTTCTTATTTGTTTTGGTTCGCCCTGTTTACTGTAATGGTAAGCAGTGTTGACTGTTTTCAGGTGGAGTCATAAATGAGCATATGGGAGTCCAGGGATTTGCTTCACCTAGTTTAGGGATGTTGGTCTTGTCTTTATTTTTGAGCCCTCATAACAATGTTACTATTTTTTATAAGTATTAATAAAAGAAAGTTGAGTTTCCGCTGCAAGTTTTGTTGTTGAGTTAAGTATTTTGAGTAGCCTTGCGTAATCACGCGGCGGTAATACGCCCAAGTCTATCTCTACGATATAATTATACGTATTATATTGGTATTTTCATATAGGGAGATTTGGGGGTGTTACACCATTGTTGGAGTGCAGCCAATTCGAAGCAATAGAAGACTTTCCCACCAATTTTCGACTAGAGGTAAGTGTTTAATTTGTCTATCTCTGTGTTTTTCGATTCTTGATTAGAAATTATGGTTTTTTCCCCCTTTTTAAATTTTCTCAATTATGCAGCAAATATGGATTGAAGAGGTGTTATGAGGTGTTGTTGTGATTTTCCTGTTGCAAAGAGGACTTCATGGACCCATGATAATCCTGGGAGGAAATTCATTGCATGCAAAATTTATGACCATGAAACTGGCAGAGGGGTTGTGACAAATTTGAGTGAATTGATGAGGGTATTTTAGACTGGCAAAGAGATGTGACAAAATCGAGTGGGTTGATGAGGGTATCCACAAGGAAATTAAAGAGAAGGAGAGAGAGAGAATGTTTAATTCGAGGGAAAAAAGTGTGAAATTAGGGAAAATGGGGTATCATTAGGAAATTAGAATTCTTGTGCCACACACATGTGGGAAAACACGTGGTCAACGTCAGGATATGTTCAGTCAACGTCGGAAAATGGGTGTTGGCTGTCTTGAACAAAAAAAAAAATTTAAAACAGGTTTCTCTTGGCAAAAAAAAAATTAAAAGGTTTTTTTGAACAAAAAGGTCACTTTAAAAGGTTTTACCTAAGAAATTTTTGTAAATTAATTTTATAATTTAGAAAAATCAGATTATAATAATTCTGAAAATCAGAAAATAAATTGATTAGAAATTGTTATATATTAGTTAAGTAAATTAAGGTGAGTAATACTAATTATTCTCTCTCTTGGGGTTTGCTTAACACCATTTCTCTCTCCTTTGAATTAGTCTTCACGGTCACCGGTTGTACCAAGCTACCAACTGCTTCCCAAAACGGTCGTGCGTTGCTGAACATCACCATAGCCTTTATAAACAAAGAACATGGAGTATGTACTCAAGGAGTCATCGAGAGATTTCTGGAATCTCTCTTTTTAGGGTTTGTTTTACCCCTTTCTCTCCTGTCGACCACCGGGGTCCGTTGTCCGGAAACGGAAGACATAATTGTCGTATCATTATGGAACATCACCATAGCCTTTATAAACCGAGTGATTAGAGTTCGTATTCATGGAGTCACCGACGGTCTTCCGGAATCTCCTCTCAACCATGGGGATCCTCTCTCTTTTAAAAATCCCTTTTCATAGAGTCATCGACGGAGATTGTCGTGATGATGGAGTCACTTTATTTGTATTTATTGAACTTCTGGCAAGTTCAAACTGCAGAGATTGTCGTGATGATGGTCGTATAAGTTTAAGAAGATGGTGAACTGTTATTATTGGTGATTGCCACATAAACACTTGTGCATCACCAACGACCCCGTCACTGTTTCTCTCTCCGTCGAGTATAGAAAATTGGTTTATGTGATGGGGTGGATAGGTGGGGGTAATATATAAACTACGTGGATATATCCAATAGCGTACATGGCTTTGCCAATACACAATATGTAGGTATTATCCATAAACACAAGTGGTAGATACTAGCATATATTAGTGGTTGTGGTCATTCAAATGAGAAGACATCAGTAACTTATATTTTATCACTGTAACAAAAACGAGGTAATAAGATCAATAAAAATGACACATATGTTTTGGATAAACTTGAACTTTATATTACATATTGCTATTAACTTATAGAACATATACACATATGTGTATAGGTGAATGCACTACATATATACTACAGCCGCAACGTTACAACATGTATACTTATGTAGTAGGGGCATGTGACCGTAATAATTGTGAACATGTACGTAACTATACGTAACTCGTGGCTCATAGGATTATCAATGTCAATGACGTAGAAACAGTTACCATGTTGATATACCATTAACATGTCCTTTCCACTAATAGATAACGACGCTATCTGCACGTGAATAACATCCAGTGGCAACACATAGCCTCGACACCAGTGATGGAGTACGCAATAACCTACAACGCGTTACTATATAACCTTGACTTGTGCTAAAAGAACCAAACTTTTGAATTTTGTGTAAATTTAGTTGATTATCTACCCCCAAAACTTTGGCTAGCAAATTTTTTTTGAACCATCCATATGTGTTCCTAGTAATATCTATGGCATTCAAAATCCAATTTCCTTTAAAAGATTTGAAGCCAAAGGTGGGCGGTTTCCCAAAATTGAAAATTTTAACTTTTTTTGGTGGTTAACGGTTCCTTGTAGGTGTTCCCCAACGTCTATGTACAAAAACCCCTAAATTTTCTCTTTCCTCATAAATCCCTTTTCGTTTTCTCTTTCTAAATTATTCGTTCAATTCTTTCTCTTTGTTCTACCATACTGTTCATCCTCTGAACTCTCCCCCTCGGTGCAAGGTAATTTGTAAACTGTTACAATGTAGTTTCTTTGTGAACTACTTAAATTGTAAACTAGTTGGTAAGATGTAACCGATTATGTTGTTAATGTGAAATCTGGTTATAATAATTAGGGTTTAATTTGTTGTAGAGTATTGAAATTTTGTTTTCATAGCTGTAGACGGTGGATTTGGTGGGGATTCTTTGAGTGATTAAACTGGATTATTTTGTGTAATCCGAGGTCTTAAGTGATTCGGATCAAATGAATTCTTCATACAAACTAATTACAATGTATTGAACTTATGTTTTCATAGTTGTAGACGGTGGATTTGCTGAGATTTTTTTTAGTGATCAAACTTGACCATTTTGTGTAATCCGAGGTCCTAAGTGATTTCGGTGTACATATCAAATGAATTCTCGTACTTACTATGAAACCCTTGAAATCATCGAAGTTGCACTTTGGTTTTCTTGTAATGACGAGTGACCATAACTAGTATACGTAGGTATTCTTTTCCCATCTAAAATCTAATAGTCTTTACATGGTTTGTATGGAACCAACATTAGGATGAAGTCACACTCCTCTTCAGTGTTCATAGATCAGTAAATGGTTTCATGTTTCATGTTCTGTTTGTATCCATGTAGTTTCTTTTCTTGAAATATAGGGTACATATTTGACTCACCATGTGCTAAAATTGTCAGTTGTGCTCGCTACATAAATATGGACATGTTACTCACTCGTTCCTTGCATTGTTACATCCTTCATACCATATGTTAAATGATTGTCCCTTTATTGACATATTCACTTAACTTAATTGATTAAACAACATTATAATCCTATTTCAATTCCCTGTAGCTCTTTTTTGTATGATTATATGCTTGTATTTAGATTTATTGTGATTGCTGGTTTTTTTTATTTTCCTCTTAGGGGTAGGGTTTTTTTTTTGGTTTGTGGACAAACCACCTACTTTGATAACTATGATATCCGAAAGTAATATATAGTAAGGTAATTACCACGTAGATTTATAGATAGATCCTACATAATGTTTGTTTGGAATATACCTTGTACGAAGTTGGACATGTCCAAATAATTTAATGCCCAAAAAAAAGAGAAAATTTTTTTAGCAATTCTTAGTGAGAATCGAACCCTGGACCAAATAGCCATGTTAAGAGTAGGACTTCAGTGTCAATGGGACAGTTCTTCGACCATGTTATATCTTGTTATTTAATTTTTAATATATCCTAAATTGTAGGGTGTTGGAATTGTCCTAGTTCGGAGGTGGAAGTTTCCGTTAACTATATGTCTCGTTCCAACTGAGGAATTGTTATTGTTCATCATCCCCCTCAGGTCATTCGACCACCATTAATGAAATTTCTGAAATTGCAGAAATTTCTAAAATTGCACATAAAACGCCATAATTACTCTAATTCACTTTTTGAAAAAGACTAATTTGATTGAACAACATATCAAATTGAGATGTAAAAGTCTGTTTGTCGAGATTTATCACATACCCAAAACACAAGGAATACAATGAACTCCATTGAAGTCCATACAAGGGCTATCCGTTTCCACAAATCGATTCGCGGTGATTTAAAGTGGTTTCCGGAGAACGAATCCCAGTGGTACAAAGGAGAGAGAAAGGGGGTAAAATTATTAGTAAATCTAACAGAAGACACCCTAAAAAAGATAGCCTCCATGAATATGAGCTCCATTCCAGACGTTTATAAAGACTATGATAATGTAATTAGCCATTTTCGATCGTCGCCGGACCCCGGAGATGACAGGGAGAAAAGAGAGAGAAAGGGATTAAGTAAACCCTAAGATAGAGAGTAATTAGCATCACTTAAAATCTTTTTTTTTTTTTAAGTTTCTAATTATTTCATTTTCTGATTTATGTAAATAACAAAATCTTATTTGAAATTGATTTTCAATATTTTGGAAAATTATATAAATGAATCTTGGAAAATTAAATTAAGGAGGGATTTTTTTGTGGCCATGAGGATGACACCTCATTGGGCCCACTTTTGCCTTATGATGATCAAATTTTCTTTGATCACTATAGAATCACATAGCTACCCTAATATATGGACAATGATCTTTTAGGAGATCAAAACCTAGTACGACTATGACTCTTATCTTGAAGCCCATGCGTCCCCATACATCAAACTCGGTACAAAAAAATAAAATAAAAAAAATAAAATAAAATACTAAGTGCTAGTGACTCCCAAGTCAAATAAAAGAGTCGAGACCTTGTCACGCAAACACTTCAAATCGTGTATGTGTCACAATCTTAAGAGGACAATTTGTAGACATAGAAATTTTATTAGTGTTTTACATTAAATTAAATAAATTAATTTGGGTTAAAATCATATTAATAATCCCCATTTTAATTATTTTTTGGCCCGCCCAATCAATAATCCGAATTAATCAAATACAATTCGGGTTATAAAATAAAATAAAAGACTTCCAAGTCATTAAAGTGGGCCAAGCCCAAACCTACTAAATCCACTTAGGGGTTCTTGCCTCTTATAAATACACCATTCATTCCTCATTTGAGGGATCTAAAAATCATTATTCCCAAGAGCTCGTAAAACTCAAACGGAGTTCTCTTTGAAATAAGTCAATAAGCACATCAAATTCGTGCCGACTTGTTCAAATACAACAAACACGTTTGAACGAGATTAAGCTTCATAAGCCCTCGTTTAGGTGTATTCAAACAAAACCCCTGAATTCAAGTTGACATTATCAAACATCACCCTGCATTCAGACTCAAGTTGACGTCATCAAAAGACACTTTACAGGTGTCACACATGTGTCATCATCAAGTTGAGGAACAGAACCACATGACTTAGTTTATTATATTATAAAATTTTATACAGATACCGTACCTAAAATTTATTATCCACGAGCAGTTCAAAAGTGATGCCATTAGTTTAGGGGTGTTTAATTCTTTTATTGAGAATTTAGCTCTCTTAAGGGATGATTATAAGTGCTAAATGACTATTTTTATTTAATGAATTCACCCCTCCCCATTCCATTAAAAAAAACAAAAAAGATATAGTAAAGAATCAATCAAAATTATTTTTGTTGAGCAAAAAGAATTTCAATTTAATAAAAATAATTTCAGTTCAACAAAAATAAGGTAAAAGTGAATAGGATATACTCCGTAAGTTATTCTCATGCCCCCTTTTCGTGTTTGTCAATACACATTTAAAATCATTGATTTGGAAGCAACTATTTGGTGCAGCAAGGCACACCATGCGGCAAGAGTTACCTGAGTTTTTTTGTTAGGGGTTACCTGAGTTTTTCTGTCAAGGGTTACTTGAATAACTCGGTCAGGGTTACTTGAGGGGTTCAGACAGGGGTTACTCGAGGGGTACACTCAATTAAGGATTACTTAATCAAGGGATACTCGAGTTTCTCGGTCAGGCCGCATACAAAAAATTATGACTTGAGTAACCCCTGACCGAGAAACTCAAGTAAAATTGTGACTCGAGTAACCCCGACAACTTGAGTAACACTTGACCGAAAAACTCGAGTAACCCTCGACCGAGAAATTCAAGTAACCCCAGAAACTCGAGTAACCCATGATCGAGAAACTCAAGTAAACCTTGACTGAGAAACTCAAGTAACCCCTGTCGCACGATACAACATGCGGTATATAAAAATTTGCGTTGATTTGGTATTCTAAAAGTTATTTAAACAAATTAAATAAGACTCCACTTAGGGCCTGTTCTCTTACGTTGAAATTAAGACTCCACTTAGGGCCTATTCTCTTACGTTGAAATTCAGTTCAATTCAGTCCAGTTCAGCTCAGTTCAATTCAGTTCAGCTCACTTCAATTCAGTTAAGTTCAGTTCAGCTCCTAATTTCCTTCTCTTATAAAATATTCATTTCAGTTCAGTTCAGCTTAGTTCAGTTCAGTTCAGTCTAGTTCAGCTCAGTTCAGTTTAGTTCAGTTCAGTTCAGTTCAGCTGAGTTCAGTCAATGAGAACAGACCCTTAACTATGTTTTTTCTAATATATTGAAAATAATTTTAAAGATAATAGCGTGTAGTTTCCAAATAGGAAAAATTTTAAGAAACAAAGTAGTGTCATTACAGCTATATTTATATACCAAAACTGACAAAAACATATTTTTATTTTTATCAGGGTGGCTAACACGCACGCGGCATAACTAATCATGTCTTGGGAGCTCTTTCTTCTTGTCTTAAAGTCAACTATAGTCGTTACAACTTACGAGTAGTAATATTAATGAGAGGGAATATGTATACAAATATTTTTAGTGGTATAATTTGCCACCAACTTAAATTTTTATTTTTTATTTTTTATTTTTTTTAAAAAAGACATAACATCAATGAAAACAAATCTATCAAATATATATAATTATTTTAAAAAATTCAAACAAACCGTACATCGCACGGGCTTTATCTAGTACGGAGTAAGTAAATAATTACGAGTACCAAAAAGTATAATTATCCAAAACTTATTAAAAGGTATAGATAGGAATTAATACCAAAAATGATTAATTGACCACTTTAATGATCTGTTCATATTTACTTATTTTCAGTTCAGTTCAGTTCAGTTCAGTCTAGCTCCAATCAGTTCAGTTCAGTTCAGTTCAGTTCAGCTCTTAATTTCCCTCTCTCATAAAATATTCATTTCAGCTCAGTTCAGTTCAGTTCAGCTCCAATCAGTTCAGTTCAGTTCAGCTCTTAATTTCCCTCTCTCATAAAATATTCATTCAGCTTAGTTCAATTCAATTCAGTTCAGTTCAGCTCCAATCAGTTCAGTTCAGTTCAGCTCCAATCAGTTCAGTTCAGTTCAGCTCAATTCAGTAAATATGAACAGGCCCTAATACGAGGTTAAGTAAAAAAAAATAAAAAAATAAAGTGCAACCAAAAAAATGAAGGGTTAAATTTTGTGAAGGACCCAATGTACCTATTTGTAATAAACAATGTCCCTCCCACGTCCGGCATTTGATGATCAATAAATTAATTTGAAATTTTTACTACAAACTCCAAAATACAATTACAGTTCATAGTTGATGAGAATCCAAAGACATCACTTGTGTAATCCTGCTGCACTTTTTTGTTTTTTTATTTCCAGTTTCTAAACTCTTTCTTTCTATTTTGAGCCCACAAAATTATGAAAAGACAAAAGAACAAAATAAAATGAAAAAAAAAAAAAAAAAAAAACCCTTTACCGACTTCCCATAATTACTGTATTTGGCTTTATATTTATTTTTATTTTTTAAATTTCATCTTGGGTTAATTATCTCCTTGAAATAGGGAAAATAAAATCACAATTTATAATTAATTAAAACTATGAAACTCAAAATTATAAAAGCCTGATGATTGTACAAAACACAAGAACATGTAAGACTGAAAGTTCAGTCAAGTGTTTAATAATAGAGTGCTTTTTAAAAATAATAAACATAAACACTTTTGCCGTTTGATGATAATCTCCTAGGGACTGTAGTTTAATGTATGAATTGATTTTTAAGGATTTCGCATTTTTGCTTGGTCGGTGACTTATAAATATTTGTTTATCATTATAATGTTCAAAGCTATAGTGCTATGCAACTTATGTGATTCAAAGTAAAGTATTTATATAGTGCAAAATTGAGGAAATACTACTACGTAATAAAATATAGATAAAAAACAATTTAACGTTCCACATAAAATTGCATTTAAAACTCATACGAGTAATCATTATTATTATAATTTTTTATTTATATATAATGTTAAGTACCAAAAAAAAAAAAGCATTAAAAAAAATCCACCTTATCAAGAGAATTCCTAATGTAACCTGTAATCATTATCTTATGTAATCTATGGGTCTGTTCTTTTTGATTATTTTCAGTTCAGTTCTTAATTTCCTTCTTTCATAAAATATTTAGTTCTCTTGTTAAAAAAAAAAATATTTAGTTCAGCTCCAATAAGTTTAGTTCAGTTTAGTCGGTCATAATAGACCCTATGATCTGCCAAATATGAAGTACAAAGTACTATGAATTCGCATAAGTCATAAGTAATTATTACAGGTACGAGTATTCCAGTAATATTTTTCTAGCTTGTTTATGTTAGGATATAATTATGTTAAGTAAGATATATTTTGTGAATATATTTGTATATATCTTGTTAGGAGTTTTTGGCATGTTAGGTTAATGTTGTAAGCCTATATATACGTGTTTAATGTTAAAGGCTCACTAAGCCGTTTTTCTCCTAAACTTATTGTGAGTTTAACATGGTATCAAGAGCCCTCTAATTTAGAGAATTTTTTTTCTTCTTCCGGTTCATTCCTAAACACAAATCTTAGTTCTTTGTTCTTCTTGTTTTATTATTCTGTTTTGTTCCTGGTCGTGCTTCCGCTTTGTGATTATTCGTCTTTTGAGTAGTCATGAGTGGTGATGATGTTCCCAAGGCCCCTCGTTATGAACCATTTTCTGCTTATTATCTCCATCCAAGTGAGGGTACAGGGGCTGTGATTAGCCCAATTATGCTCAAAGGAGATAACTATGAGGAGTGGTCTCGTTCTTTGCGCAATAATCTTCGAGCTAAGAACAAACTTGGTTTTATTGATGGCACTATTACGGTGCCGGACAAGGAGTCTCCAAATTTTGATCAATGGGGTATCGTTAACTCTATGCTAGTTGCTTGGATTGTGAATACCTTGGATGTTTCGGTGCGTTCTACGGTTCGTTTTCCCGACCATGTCAAATCTTTATGGGATGATCTACGTGATAGATATTCCCTTGGCAATGGTCCTCGTATTCTTGAGTTGAAGGCTCAAATTGTTGATTGCAAGCAACGTGGAAGGCCGGTAGCCGTTTATTTTGGTGAATTGCGTAAGTTGCAAGATGAATTGGCTAGTTATTGTAAAATTCCCAAGTGTTCTTGTACTGCTGCCCCGGAGTATGCAAAGATCATTGAGAGTGAGTTGCTTCACCAATTTTGTATTGGTTTAGATTCGAAAAAATTTGGTAGTGTTGTGTCGACTTTGCTAATGATGGATCCCGTTCCCTCACTCAATGTGGCGTATGCGAAGGTTGTCTCTGATGAACGCAAGCAAACTGTCTCAGATGCTCATGATAATCGTATGGAGAGTGCTGTCGGGTTTGCTGCGTCTGGTTCGGCTCAAGGTCGGACAAATTGGTCGAGCGCTGGTGATGTTCGTATGTGTGACCATTGTGGTAAAAAGGGGCATGTGAAGGAGAAGTGTTTCGACTTACATGGCTGGCCCGATTCCTTCAATTCTGGTGGGCGCGGTGGTCAACGTGGTGGCAAGTCTGGTCGTGGGGGTGGCCGCGGCAGCCGTGGTGGACGTACAGCAGATTCTGGTGGCCGTGGTTTTGCTGCGAATGTGAGTGGTTCTCGACAATCAGGTTCGCAAGATGTTAATGATAATGATCGTGGCTCTGTTCCTACTTTGACTGATGAACAGTGGCAGCAATTTATGAGTGCAATTAAAAGTGCAAAGCCCACTAACTCTTCTTCTGATCAGACTTCTCATGGTATGTATAGTTCGAATGAGTGGATAATTGATACCGGAGCATCAAATCATATGTCGGGTGATTTGAATTTATTTTTTGATTTGTGTGATATTTTATCTCCCGTTGGTTTGCCTAACGGAAAAAGTACTACGGCCATTAAAGAAGGAAAAATAAAATTAAGTGATGGTTTAATTTTAGAAGATGTTTTATTTGTTCCGGAATTAAAATGTAACTTGCTTTCAGTGTCTCAATTATTAGAAAAACAACGATTTATTGTTCTTTTCACTAACAAGCTATGTACTATTCAGGACCACACTTTGGAGAACCTGATTGGAGCGGGGGTGCAGTATAATGGGGTCTATCTCTTTCGGCCGGTTCGTGCTCATAAGTTTCAAGCAAATTCAGTAGCAATCCCAGATGCAAGTATGTTGTGGCATAGGCGTTTAGGCCATCCTTCGATGAAAGTTATTTTATCTTTACCTGGAGTAGTTAGTAGTAGTAAGAATAAAAAGTGTGGTGTGTTTGATTGTCATATTTGTTTTATGGGTAAACAACCCCGTAACTCTTTTCCTTTAAGTATGAATAAAGCATCTGGTTTATTTGATTTGATACATTGTGATATTTGGGGTCCAAGTAGAGTATCATCTAGTTGTAATGCTAAATATTTCCTTACTATTGTCGATGATTTTTCTCGTGCTACTTGGGTCTATTTGATGGTCGGAAAGTATGAAGTAGGGAAATTAATTCGCGACTTTTATGCTTTAATCAAAACCCAATTTAATAAAAAGATTAAAGTGTTACGGAGTGATAATGGACAGGAGTTCTTGAGTTTGAAACCTTTCTTTGAAAAAAAAGGCATATTATATCAAACTTCGTGTGTAGATACCGCTCAACAAAATGGTCGTGTTGAAAGGAAACATAAGCATATTTTAAATGTTGCTCGGGCTTTACGTTTTCAAGCTAAATTACCAAAATATTTTTGGGGAGAATGTGTTTTAGCTGCGGTTCATCTTATTAATTTGACCCCGACTCCTATTTTAAAAGGCAAGACGCCTCATGAATGTCTGTTTGGGAAGCCACCCTCTTATGATGAAGTACGTGTTTTTGGGTGTTTGAGTTATGTTGTGAATAATTCTCGTGGTAAAGATAAATTTGATTCAAAGTCTCGTCGTTGTATATTTGTTGGTTATCCATATGGTAAAAAAGGGTGGAGGTTTTATGATTTAGAGACTCGTGAATTTTTTATTAGTCGTGATGTACAATTTATTGAGGACAAATTTCCTTTTATTGAGTCATTTAACGAGTTAGAAAAAATACAATGGGAGAATTATTTTAATCAAATTCAGTTGTGGGATGATGAGGATTATGTTGAAGAAATGCATGTGCATGGGGTTGACCCCACTGGTCGTATTAGTAATGCAGACACTTTGCATGAAGTTGCTCCTAATTTGAGTAATGACAATTTAGGAGTAGCTACTTTAAGGAATATTAATGATGATGCGGAGGTGGTTGGTGCTAGTACTGTGTCATCATCAGGTGCTAATGCTAATGCTCCTACTGTTATGAGGGGGAGTTCGTCTACTAGTGGTGAGCAGGTGGACAATAATTCTGCTACTGATGTTGAGTTAGGTCGTGGTCATCGTACTAAATTTCCCTCTTCGAAGCTTCATGGTTTTGTGACTAATACGGTGGTTCATCAGAAAATAGACCCCACTTCCTCGGCAAACAGTACTGCTCCCGCTCCTCCATCACGTTCTTCAGGTAAACAATTCGATATAGCTTGTTATGTTGATTATAACAATTTTTCTATGAGACATAAATGCTTTCTGACAGAAGTTACAAAGGGAAAAGAGCCTTCCTCATTTAGTGAAGCTATGAAACATGAAGGGTGGCGTAAGGCAATGAAAGACGAAATTGATGCACTCGAGAGAAATGGTACTTGGACATTGGAAGCCCTACCCCCAGGTAAGAAAGCTATTGGTTGTGGTTGGGTGTATAAAATTAAATATACATCTAAGGGTGCAGTAGAGCGACTTAAGGGTCGTCTTGTTGTGTATGGCAATCGTCAGGTTGCAGGTGTTGATTATAATGAAACTTTTGCCCCTGTAGCAAAAATGGGAACTGTTAGACTTTTTCTTTCTGTTGCTGCTTCTTTAAATTGGGAGTTGCATCAAATGGATGTTCATAATGCCTTTCTTCATGGAGATTTGGAGGAGGAAGTGTATATGCAGCTTCCTCCAGGTTATAATTGTTCTACTCCAGGAAAGGTTTGCAGGTTGCGTAAGTCTCTGTATGGTTTAAAACAGGCTCCTCGACAGTGGTTTGCTAAGTTGTCTAATGCCTTGAAGTCTTATGGTTTCAAACAATCATATGCAGATTATTCTTTGTTCAGTTATATTCAGGGTAAAATCTCTCTGCATGTTCTTGTGTATGTTGATGATCTGATTATTGCAGGTTCTTCTCATGATGCAATTACTCGTTTTAAAAATTATTTGAGTTCTTGCTTTCATATGAAAGATCTTGGTGTGTTGAAGTATTTTTTAGGCATTGAAGTTGCTCGTGGTCCGGAAGGTATATTTTTATCACAGCGTAAATATGCTTTGGATGTGTTATCTGAAGCAGGAATGTTAGGCTGTAAGCCTATTGATACACCTATGGAGCAAAACCATCGTCTGGCATATGCCGAGGGGGAGCCATTCTCTCAACCTGATCAGTATCGTCGCTTAGTTGGGAGACTTGTTTATTTATCTGTAACTCGTCCAGAGTTAAGTTATTCTGTTCATACTCTTGCACAGTTCTTGAGTAACCCACAGGTGCAACATTGGGATGCGGCAATCAGGGTACTTCGCTATATCAAAGGAAGTCCTGGTCAGGGTATATTGTTGCGTCCTATGAAGGACATGTGTTTAACGGCTTTTTGTGATAGTGATTGGGCAGCATGTCCTTTGACTCGTCGTTCTTTGTCTGGTTATATGGTTTTTCTTGGTCGTTCCCCTGTCTCATGGAAGACTAAGAAACAACCGACAGTATCTCGTTCTTCTGCTGAAGCTGAGTATCGTGCTATGGCCGTTACAACTTGTGAATTAAAGTGGTTGAAATCTTTGTTGTCATCTCTTGGTATTTTGCATCCCAAGCCTATGAAGTTGTATTGTGACAGTCAATCTGCTCTCCATATTGCTAAAAATCCCGTTTTTCATGATCGTACTAAACATATAGAGGCAGATTGTCACTTTGTTCGTGATGAGTTGGTAAATGGTAATCTAGCTACTGCGTATGTTCCCACAGGTCATCAGTTAGCAGATATTTTGACGAAGGCACTTGGGAAGCGACAATTTGGTTTTCTTCTAAACAAGTTGGGCATTCGTGATTTACATGCTCCAACTTGAGGGGGAGTGTTAGGATATAATTATGTTAAGTAAGATATATTTTGTGAATATATTTGTATATATCTTGTTAGGAGTTTTTGGCATGTTAGGTTAATGTTGTAAGCCTATATATACGTGTTTAATGTTAAAGGCTCACTAAGCCGTTTTTCTCCTAAACTTATTGTGAGTTTAACAGTTTATTCCATATGATTGAAAAAGAAGAACACAAAATAGATAACCTTAGCTCCAGGCCTCTAGTAAAGAAGTTCCATTAAAATGCATTGCTCTTTGGGTTCCTCTTTCAACTTTGTACTAACTATTTGTTATGTGAGCTTTTTAGGTAAGAAGGTACATCTTATTAATTATTGCACACTTAGTATTTAGTAGTTTTTTTTTTATAGTATTTTACCTAGAGGTGGGCACGAGCTATGCCACAAGCCCACAACCATGTTAGCGTGTTTCGTGCTCAAGTGGGTCTCAACACCCAAATCAAGCTAAGATATACTCCTAGTTATATTGTGTGTTGATCTTTTATAAGTAAAGCTTATATATGACCCACGAGGCCATAACCTATGGCATAACTCTTATGGTGTGTCGACCATATGATAAACTTGTGTTAAGTTGAACCATTTTCATGTCGTACTAAACAACTCTCTTATTTGTTTTCCTCGGCAATTTTTTTTATTTCCCTTATATGAGCTTTAGAATTATACTATAAATTGTTGTTGCTTTTCACCGTTTCATTACATACATACTAACTCCCAAATACAAGTTTTCAAGAATTGAGTAGATTAAAAGATCAATAAAGTACTACCTTCAACGAAGCTACATCTCGGCTTTATGTCAAATCGTTACACATAATCTGTGACGGAGGTAGTATAAAAAATTCCAACAGTAACATTGGTTAAACCACAACCTCAATTCAAAAATAGACAAGAATCAAGTTAAAAAACAAAAAAGGGAAAGATTTACCGAATGAATGAAATATTATTGTTAATGTCAAAAATAGAGTATTGCATTATTATCGTTCATATATTGCCGTTGCCAATCTAATTTTAAAAAATTAACAGGAGTGTACTACAAAAGCAAAGAAGCCGACATTTAAAAAAGGGCCACCACAAGTGTACCACCGTTTTGTGCTGTCACTCTCTCCTGCCAATCTGCCATTAATATCACTTATTTTATTTTTATACGGAGTAGTATTTACCTTTTTTTTAAAAAAATTAAAATTATATGGGTATTTCTTATGTTCTCTTTTAGGGTATGTTTTAATTTACTGAACTGAGCTGAACTAAATTGTTTATGAGAGAAGGAAATTAGAAACTGAATTGATTGGAGTTGAACTGAAATTAAGCTGAAGAGAACAGACCCTTAATTATAAATTGAATGCTACATTAAAATTTTATGGTCTTCAAAACACAAATTTGATCATGTAGAGCAACACATCATCTACAAATGATTAAATAATAAATTAATACTTTTATTTAGATTTAATCGTTTGTTCAGTAAAATTAAGGTAAATAAATCAACAAAATATCTCAGTCAACCGGTATCCGCATTTAATAAAAGTTGTTGACTTATTTACAAAAATAATATTCATAACCAATTTTTTCGTTTATCACAAAGATAAACTTGTATTTTCTCCATTTAAATACTTTGTTTAAAGTTTAAAATAAGTTCAAACATTACGATTAAAAGAAAACGGAAAAAGTACTTAGTAACAATAATAATACTCCCTCCGTTTTTAAATACTTGCTCAATTTCTCCATGCGCGGAGTTTTAGGAGATTGTAATAAAATATGGAGGTAGTGGGGTTGGTGGAAGAATAAAAAAACGTAAAAGAAAAAAGTAGTGGAGAGAATTGGAGAAGAGAGAACATATGTTGGGTCCACTAGATGTGAAAAATTAATTAAATATTGTAAAAACTTTTTAAATAAGAAAATAGAGCAATTATTCAAAAACGGCCGCAAATGAAAATTGGAGCAAGTATTTAAAAACAGGGGGAGTAATTAAAAAAATTGTTTTATGGGTCCTTAAAAATGAACCTAGCTACCCCATTTCCAAACTATTTGCTCACATACACACATCCCTATACACCATCACTTTGGCATCCCATCACTTCCTCTCTACTTTAAAGGATTTCACCTCCCCTTTCATTTCCCCCTCATTTTACTCTCTCTCTCTCTAAAAATCCCTACTTTCTCTCTCTAAAATCTCCACTTTCTCTCTCCTCAAAAGCATAAACTTCAGAAAAAAAAACCCAGCTTAGTTTTTTCTTTGTTCAAGCTTCATCAATGGCTGTGCATCTTGTTATTGGTCTGCTCATCTTATCTATGGCTGGTTACTCAAGTAAGCTGCTCACTTTTTTCTTTTGTTCTTACATATTTCCTAAAAAATAGTATCTTTTGTTGTTTTAACTAAATTTTTTCAGGTATTCCTTTGTTTTCCTTGCTAAATATAGTAATACTCATACTAAAAGTTTTTGTTCTTCAACTTAGTTCTTGCTCTCTAATATTCTTAGAAAATAATATTTTTACAATTAATTACAGTATTTGGATTTAACCTTATTTTAATTTATTATTATTAAAAATTGTTAGATTTGTGAGAGATAAAGGTAATTTTTAATGTCTCACAATAAAATAAATTAGTGTTACACGTGTCTTACCAACCGACGGGGGTTGGGGGTAACTTTTAATGTCTCACAATAAATTAGTGTGACGCGACAGTGGTCGTGGTCATACGAGTCGTACTGACTAACCCGGGTTTTAAATGTAGGTGCCAGTTTTTGTGTATGTAAGCCAAATGTAAGCCCAAACATGATGCAGAAAGCAATAGACTATGCTTGTGGAGCAGGAGCAGATTGTAAACCAATAAGCCCAAGTGGTCAATGTTACAATCCTAACTCTATTACAGCACACTGCTCTTATGCTGTTAACAGCTATTACCAGAAAAATGCTGCTAAAGGTGCCACCTGTGATTTTAGTGGTGCTGCCATTCTCACTAACTCTGACCCCAGTAAGTTCTTTCCACCTTTCTTGTTAAATAATCTCAGTTTAATACTAATTACATGATTATAATGTTTGTTTTGGGGACTTATTGTTAGTTGTCATGTCTCTAAATGTTGTTCCTACTTTGACGGTGTTTTTATAATGTTGTTAAATATATATAGGTATGGTAAAAAAAAAAAAATGGAAATGAAGTGTGAATTTGCCAATTTAACCTTAAATTTTAGAATAGTGGCTATGAAAATATGCAAAAAAAGGCTTATTTGGTGAAATTCTTGTTATATGTGGACAACTTAGGTGTAAATTTGAATCTAGTGGCTTCTATGCTATTATTACTAAAAATGGGGTTAGAAAGATATGGAACTATGGAAGTATAAGAAATCTAGAGGTATCCTATGTTAATTCCGACTTTCGAGTCAGCAAAGCAGGGAATATTGTTATCAAACTTGTTATCAAACTTTAAAACTTGTTATCAAACTTAAATTGGTTTAATTACCTTCTTATTGGTTACTTTTTGTTCTGGTTGGACCATAGAGGATAAAATTGTTAACTTGTACTCTTAAATTGGCCTATTTATCTTCATATTGGTTATTTTTTGATTGAATGTCAAATTTGATGTAGTAGAAGATAAGAAACTTTACTCTCTTTTTCTTTCCCAAATGGTGGTTGCTGACGCGATTTTTCATTTATTCTCTCTTTTGTGTTAATTCTTACAGGTGGTGGAGGTTGCTCTTACTCAGCTTCATCTGGGTATGTCTCATTTTCGTGTAATCTGTTTAAATATCGTTATTTTCGTGGGTTTATGATTTTACATAGACCATCAATAGTTGAGTCACTTGGTTGGCATGACATACATTCCTTGTTAACTTTATTGAAGATTAGATAAAGAAAGCGGTAACACCCAATTAGAAAACATCACATATCTAGTGTTGTTTAGCTTGGATTACGTGGATTAGTATGATTGCTCGTGTAATTAAAGAGGGGGAACAACATTTTAAAACGATAATTACATACAAGGACTGTCTCCAAGGTTTCAAAAAAATACTTCTAAATAGGGTCCATTTGGAGTGAGAGATAACAAAACTGACATAAGTTGACTCGTCTAAAATTACCCCCTATATCTCTTTACCTGTCCTTTGTGGTATCCGGAAAGTATTACCTCATCGGAAAAAGTAGTAGAGGGGGAAGGAATGTTTCGGATGCATTTAGAAGCCATGTGTGAATGGACTATGGCTCATCGACGGAAATGTCAAACAAAGTTGTTTGGAGATGTAACCATTCATCAGTCAAATATTTGGAAAATTGACCTTTCTAAATGTGTTTTGTTGCATTATTGATTTTGTAAATTATATATTTAGGAGGTACGTTAGATGAGACTGAAATTTGTTTACGTGATTCTTTAGATCATGTATTGTGATCATAAAGTATTGATATATTACGTAGTAAGAAGCTTTTATCTCATCATAAAGGTGCCTTAGGTGGCATGTCATTTTTATGATGTCTCTGTCGCTGTATTTGCTAACCCTGCACATATATACATCCCCTTCCCTTGGTGGCCTTAAATTATGCATTGTTGTTTGATAAACTTGTCTACTTTAGTTCAAAGGTGGTCCATTGAAAATTATAGCCGTTCAATTTGTTAATATGTTGCTTTTTTCTGAGTCAAAAAAATGCTTGAAACCATCTCTATTATTTCAAACAATTGCCTTTTCTTTCCCTTGTTCAAAGTTTTGGAGCCCAGCTCAAAAGATTCTAAGCTCTAAAGCAAACAAAGCGGCGGAATACATCCACACAAAAAACTCCTTAGTTGTAGTACTGTGTTTGTTCATTAATTATGCCATTAATTGGTTGTTTACATAAATAATAAGAATGATTTGGCCGGTCCGGATTCAAGATGATATAGTTTAAAGAGGGAGCTATTCATTTGATTATAGTATGAATCTAAATTAAAGTAAGAGTTTACTTTTTGTATAATATGAGTAAGACCTTTGCCTAAAGCCTTCACTTTTTCCTATGGTGGATATATTGAGCATCTTCTCCTTTAATATCATTACTATGATGAGAGCATATCCTTTTCAAACAGTTCTGGTACAGAGTAATCTTTCGTTGCACTAATATTGCCCCATTTTTTAAACACGGCGTCTTCCCCCTTACAACCATAGAGAAATATTAAACTCTACATGTTTTTGAATAAACTAGAGTGAATTAAAGAAATGAGACAACATTAGTGGGACGGAGTGAGTGGTGTAAAAATAATCTTAATTAAAAACAATCTTAATCAAATCCAAATTTCCTTTTCACACTTGGTAATCACAATCATTTTGTCATTTTGCAATTTGCTGCATCAAATCCTTCATGTATGATTACATTTTTGACTCACCTGTCAGTGTTTTAAGGGACAGGTGGCTTGCACTTTGATGAAAGATAACGTTTTCTACTTTATATCTAATGAGTTAAATGTGCCACGAAATTTGCTGTGTAACCTGACATAAAAAGACAGTTTTACCCCTCCTATACATTTCCAATAATACCCTTGGAAAAAAAGGTAATCATGCTGTGTCACATGGATGAATAAAGTGGCACAAAACTGTACCATTTTACAGTGATTTGTCAGCTTTCAGATAATGCTGGATTTTTCTATAGATGCAACTGTATATACTTGATGTTAATCTTTTTGTGGCCACTTCTTTTTCTGTCTTGGATATTTTAGATTCCTCTAGTGTTGATAAGCTGTGTCTAGAATGCTGTCTACTATTGTTTGGAACTGGATTATTATATTAGGTTAAATGGCCTCAATTCTAAGACCTTGGAAATGTTAAGAAACTTAGGATTAAGTCGTTCGGTTTTATGTTCGTGTCGTTATTCTTTGGGCAGGCTATCTAGTTTACTGCTATGTTGACGATTAGGAGACGTGTATAGTGTATCATTAATAATGTACTTATGAACTATGACGTTTGTATACTCTTCAACCAAAGCGGAAGCAGGGGACAGTTTATAGTGTGGTTACTGTGGTATGAGGACTCGCGTAGTTCTTAGTTTGGCCCGTAATATTGTTGGTGTTTGATTATAGTTTTGCACATGGGACATCTTTCTGGACCTTGGCATGTGTTTGATCATGTGGGATTGTCTTTGTTTGTTACCTTTAAAGTAGGAGCTGCTTACTTGTAATTTGGATCATACATAAAAGGCATTAGGAACCTATCATTTAATTTAACAAGGATCCTCTAAAGCTACTTGGTACTCTGTATTAGGTTTCTTTTCTAAGTGATGACAAGGTTTGCTTGTCTTCCTTGTTTAAAAGGCATAAAAGTAGGCATCTAAATCTTTTATCATATATATATCTTCCGGCCTTTTGCATGATTGAAAGCGAAAACATATTTTCTCTTCATATAATTTATTCAAGTGACCGGACTCGGTAGATGACCTTTATGAAATCTTACTATAGTAAGGGAAAATAACATTGCCTTGTAATTAACTATGACATTGTTCTGTTTGACCTTGTGATATGTCTTATTGTACATTCTGAAAAAATTTCATCAATTTTAAAGTGCCTTGAGCAAATATGTGCCTAGATCTAGATGTCACTTTCAAGTGTGATTTCAAAAAATGCTGATGGACTTGTTACTTAATTTTGTGAACCAGTGGCTCTCCTACTTCCGGCGGTATGGGTGGTACCCCTACCACAACAGTGCCTACAACTTCTCCTACTACACCAACCTCCACCCCGATATCTGGGTCTGGCTCCACCCCCGGTGTAACTCCGGTTTCTGGTGGCACCGGTGGTATGGGTGGTACTGGCACTGGTGGTGTTGGCATGAACCCAGGTTCCACCTCTCCCTACAATACTTCACCAAATTCAGGGAACGGGGTACTTGGTGGGGTTGGTACCGGATTAGCTCCTACTGGAAGCTACGACGACAGCCACGCTGGAAACAAGCTTCAAAGCATGAGTTCAGGCTTGATCCTTACAACACTAGCGATCTCAGCCATCGCGCTTATGTGGAATTGAAGGATGGATCTTTGCAAGTAATGATGTAGTACGTGCCCATGTGCAGGATTTGTGGGGCAAGCATGTGAATTAGCACTACTTATTGGTTTTCAATCTTTTCAAAGTAGAGCAAGTCATATGTATGATGCAATTCTAAGCTTAGTAGGGTTATTTTGTATCTTCAACCCATCCTTCACATCATCTTTTAGGGATGCTTGTTTCCTAGCTCTCTTTTCGCATTTTCGACCACGGATTGTTAAGACGTATTATTTGTTCTGTATAATCTAGATCTAGTTAGGAAGGCAGAGAGAGACTACTAGTATACTACGTACGTATTAAATATTGTAAGCATCCCTGGGTTGTGTAACTTATGTAGGAAAATCTTTATTATTAGTAGTCTATTTTTTTTTAATTATTTTTTTTAATGTCCAATTATTGTGTGTATTTAAATTATTCTGATTTCATGCTGTTTTTTGTTCTGTGCTGCTTTCTTTTGTCGTAAAGGGCAAGTATGCTGTTTTATGGCATGGTTAGCACCATTAGTGGCGAGCATGGTGGGGAGTGGGGTCCTAATTTTGACTTCTTGTACTAGTAGCTAGAGGTCCTTTATATATGGAATCAAAATTTCGCATCATACTTTGTTGTCTCTGCTACTCCCTCAGTCCCGCTTAGATTGGCTCGTCTTATTTTTTGTTTACTACCTCTGTTCTTAAATGATTTAGCGGGGTTACTGTTTGTACATTAATAATTGAGAAAGAGTGTTAATACAGTAAATTTGTGTAAGAAAGTAATGAAAAAAAGGAAGTACTCAAGTACTCCATAAGATAGTGTGAAGGTGAGTATGAGTAGAAAAAAGAGGAAAAAACAAGAGGCCACCCTTCCCCTTCCCACCTTATTCAATGTCATACTGAATTAGGTTGATACAAGTATAGTTTTCCTTGAAATTCGATGGTCTTAAGAGGTTAATCATCATCGTCTTTTGCAAATATGAGAGACCATAAACAACCGGGAAAGAAGATGCAAATATGAGAGACCACCCTTCCCCTTCTCTTTCAGGCACCATCTCTTTTACTGCTAATCAAACACGCCTTTTGTGGATAATAGCTGCTGCAGGGACATAGTAGTCTATAATAAAACATCTAATAAGTACTGGTACTATATGCTAATTGCATTTCTGAAGATCAGCAAGCTATTTCAATATACTGGCTTTATATCATTCAATGTCATCTAAGATATAGCTTTAAACAAATACTGGTTTTCAAATTTGCAACAAGTTTTTAGCTCTTCAGAATCACGTACTTTTGCAGATATAGGGAGCTTAATAATATATCTAGATCAGTTTCTTCTGACTTCTCCAAGTAGTAGCTGTTATATTTTTTTAACTCAATTGTAACATTGATGCATCATGCTTTGTTAATTTATATTGAAAATCTTCCGATTTCTGAAGCTTACTGTTAGGAAATTAGGGTGCAATTGTGTTTGATTAATGCGGAACAAGTCAATGAAATTAAGAACGAGAAAAGCAATAAAAAAGAAAAACAAAGAACACAAGGATTTACGTGATTCGGTCAAAATAGACCTACATCCACGGGTGGGGGATTTGAGAGCTTCTTCACTATAATGGAGAAAGAAACAAGAGAATAATACAAGGAGTCTTAAATCTAATGGCTCAAAAGGTATGATCTAATTGATCAACTAAAGGGTCCTTTTATAACACAAGGAAACCCTAATAAAACCCTAAGATTATTCCCCAAGTATACTCAAATAGCCGTCATAGAAAAGATATAATTTTAGGAAATATTCCATAAATTATCCTAGAATAACCTAACTATCGAGCTATAGCTCGGCAGCTAGCTCATGCCTACCGCAAGTCCTCATAGGGCCGAGCTATAGCTCACTCGCATAGAGCTATAGCTCGCAACCTCGTTGCAAATTTCCAGCTTCGTCATGTTTTCGTAAAACGGTCATAACTTTCTCGTTTCTTATCAGAATTGGGCATATGACCTATCGTTGGAAAGCTCATGAACCAACCTATCACCTCCAACTTGAATCACTTCAAAATCAGTTGTAGTTTGAGAGATATAATCGTTCAAAGTCAGCCCTACTAGATTTCGAGTCACAATTTAACACTTAGAAAGACAAATTTGTACCTCAGAAGTGACATGAACAACAGTTAACTGTACATTGATTCTCAACAGCTTACAAAACATCAAAGATCACGGTGCAGGAGTCATGCAACCATTGACTACACATTTTAAAGCCACACAAGGTACACATAGTATGTAAACATCAATGTCAAACACGACATATAGATACTACTTCGTAGTGTTGTACCCTTATTAAGAGTGAATTGTACCGGAGCTGATTAAGAGTTGTGAATTTAACCGATATCCAAAGAAATTAAAATGTTCCCGGGTTAGTTTTTACCAGCTACCTTAACGAGTTAATCTTCAAGCTGGGGAATGGAAATGGAACCGGTCACTAAAGAACTAATCATTCAATTGTAGAAGAGAAAGTGTGTTTGGAAAAAACCGAAACATATCATCTTGCACGATATGATTGTTGGGAAGACACCCGTTTTTAGAAGATAAGCAATCACTCCTTAAAAAAAAGGTGCACAACATTACAGAATTTATCATTCAAAAAGACATATACTTATTGGGAGTTGTATCAATGATTTACTGCCAAGAAATATCGACGATTTGGGCTTCTAACAAGTTGAATGAATAAGGCCCGGTTTTATTTTTGGAGTCCAAAAGATTTGGGCCTAGTTTCCCCTTTTTTTTTTTTTTTTTTGGTAAAACATAATTTCTCTAAGGCCTTTTTATAATGCGTAGTATTGTAAGTAGGGGAAATGGGAAATCAATTATTGAACACTAAGATGTGAGGGGTTAAAGATTTAGGATCTCTTCTGATTTATTAAAAACAATTGAAGTGAATTGATTGGGGTTGAACTATAAATAGAGTTGAAATGAATTGTTTGTGTGAGAAGGAATTAGGAACTGAACTGAACTTAAATCAAGCTAAACAGAACAGATCCTTAGTCTTGTGCAACTGTGCAAGTCACAAAAAAATAAACAAAGTGGGAATTCATGAAAATTACTTCCTACAAAAATGGGAAATTTTTATACTTATAATTTTGTATACTTGTTTGGTTAGTGCCAGAAATTTACAAAGGTATAAAGTTTTTTTTTTTTTTAAAGTAAAACATGTCCTTTCGACACGCATTTTGTAAGTTGGATAAAGTAAGGCATGTTCCGATTTATTGAAAATAAATGAATTGAACTGAATAGAGATGAAATGAATTGTTTATGAGAGAAAGGAAATTAGGAACTAAACTAAACAGATTGGAGCTGAATTGAACTGAACTGAAATTAAGCTGAACAGACTAGACCCTAAATGGACAATTTAGCTAAAATAACTCAAACACTAATGACACTACAATACAACATGTCTTTCTTAGGGTTTATTGGTTCACCTTATTTTTTCTTATTTTATCTGATCTGATACGGATCAGAGTTGGTCTAATCTGGTATGATCTGATGTATTTAAAACAATTGATTTTATATAGTAACCCTGTTTTTTTTCACTTTTCTACGTTGTGTCCCAACACATATCACTTTCTACACTGTAACCCCAATATATTTTTTGTTTCCATACGGTAACCTTGCCGTTAAAATATTCCGTTAGTGGGGCCCACTCTCCATTATTAATTTTTTTATCGATTTGGGCGTTGAAAAATATTCCGTCAAAGGTTTCGAGGGCTATTTTTGGTCTTAAGGAACCAAATTGAGCTCAGATTTGGCAAAAAAATAACGTAAATGCCTCGTTTTGCTTTTAAAGAAATGTCTCGATTTACGTGTTCACATTTTAACCAACAAAACGAGACATTTACGTTATTTGTTTGCCAAATCTGAGCTCAATTTGAACCCCTAAGAGCCAAAATAGCCCTCGAAACCTTTGACGGAATTTTTCTAACGCGCAAATCTATTAAAAAATATTAATAATGGAGATTGGGCCCCACTAATAGAATTTTTTAACGGCAAGGTTACCGTATGGAGATAAAAAATATATTGGGGTTACAGTGTATCAGAAAAACTTGTATGAACCTGGTTCACAATAATATTATTGTGGACCCGAAGTTCTACATGTACATAACTGGCTTTGTATTGAACATAGTGACCCTAATATTAAATATAGTAACCTTAATTTTAACATAGTAACCTTTAATAAAATTTGTGTGATTTTTAATATTGTTGCAAACCTAAAGTATGGTGTTATGATCTTAATTTTAACCTAGTGACCTATGTTATTCATATTGACCAGTATTTTAAAATTTTCATTTAAAAAATTTTATCTCTTATGACCTTTATAAAACACAATCACTTTTATTTTAACATAATGACCATTATTTTAACATAGTGAGCTTTTTTTAAAATAAATAAAACGTCCATAGTATCTCTATTATAAGTGATCCACAATAAATTAGTGTGAACCAGGTCTATTTAAGAGTTTATAACAGTGTAGAAAGTGATATATGTTAAGACACAACGTAGAAAAGTGAAAAAAAAAAATAGGGTTACTTTATTAAAAAACCCAAAAATTAAATAAAAAAAAAAGGTAAAAAAATGGAAGAATAAAGCATGTAAGATGTATAAAGTGGAAAAAAGTAAGGTGGTGGCTTTTAAGATTCTTAAAACCATAGGTTCAGGTCGTATGATACGGAGTAGTAGTTACACGTTTCGTAAATTTATGGTCGCAAAACTTTCCAAATTTAGCAAATTCTCCATTTTGTCTCATAAATGGTAAACTATTGTCCAAACTGACCCTTGGTTCTCTTTCAACAATTGGTCTTGTATGGATCCGGTCTACAATAATTACATTCTGGATGATATAATTACTTTTTTAGACGATATAATTATCTTTTTGTGAGTCATATTTTGAATTATATAATCTCATATTAAACCATTTAATGAGATTATATAATTATCTTTAGGATGATAAAATTTAAAAATCATCTTTTGAATGATGTAATTTACTATTTGATAATTTTTATAATGATAAATTTACTTTTTGAGTAATACATTTACATAATAGTTTCAGGATGGTATAATCACTTTTGTAATAATATAATCACATTTTGTATGATATAATCACATTCGTATGGTATACTAGAAAGTTGAGTATACAAATAATACAATAAGTTATTGTAGACCGGGTCTATTCTAGTCTTTACCCCCTTTCAATAAGGCTTTGTTATTATTTATTGAGTTAAGTTGAACTTGACTGGACTGATTGGAGCTGAATTAAACTAAATTGAGTTAAAATCTATTAACTATTATTAAAATAGAAGATGATGACATCATTACTGCCCACGCGTAGTTCTCTTAATAAAAAATTTCCCGCCTAAATGCAATGATGATGTCATCATTTTTTTTTGTAGAGTATAGTTGTCCTATTTAACATTTTTAAAAATTTATATATTAGAAGCTTCTATCTTACAAATAAAACATATCAATTTATCGTAGGAAATTGAAATAATTTTTAATAACACGCTAATAAATGGTCTCCTACATTGAACTAGAATTAGACGACGTCGACAGATATTGTATCATAGTTTTGATGAAAATAAAAGATTTTAAATTACAAAATGTACGTAATTCTTATTTATATTTATGTATAATAGCGATCTATTATTAAAATATACAAATTAAAAATAAGTTTTATATAAACTGTGTATCGCACGGGTTCTAACCTAGTGAATTATTTATGAGAAAAGGAAATAAAGAACTGAACTGAACGGAAATTAAGCTGAAATGAACAAGTCCTTAGTCCTTTTACCTTTTTTTCTTTATACTAGTGTTATTCTTTGTTTGAGTGTTAAAGTATCTTTTATTTATATACTACCTCCGTTACAGGTTATGTGCAACGATTAGACATTTTTCCTCTCTGCTATATGTCAAATCGTTGTATATAATTTGTAACGGAGATAGTAGTAAAATTACCTTTTGGAGGAAGGTGCATTTGTTAGAATGTTAGTGTAAAGGATTTGGAAGATACAAGTAGAGATGACAATGTTGAACGAATGTCCATTAATTTAATCCAATTGCATGCGTTAAATAAATGAACAAAAATCCAAATTAAATGGTGAAAGCGGGTGATTGATGAAGTAGATGATGTATCAGATCATATGTAGGGCGTGTTTGACATTAGTTTTTGAGTAACTTTTAGGTAGCTTTTAGTAGTTTGACTTATTCAAATGATTACTTTGTACTGCCTTCGTCCCCTAAAAAACGACCCATTTGGCCTAATTTTAGTCCCAAAAAGAATGACCCATTTGCATTAAATTAAAACACCCATCAATTTGCAATAATAATTATGCAAAATTAGCTTTCTCATATAAAAATTTGATTTTCCATGTAATTTTATTACTTTCTCTCTCTATTTTTTTACAAACCCCATATAAATTTATCTTTTCAATATATACTTTTACTTCTTTTTATTTAACTTTCTTAATACCCGCGTAATCAATCCAAATGGGTCGTTCTTTCGGGGACGGAGGGAGTAGAAAATATTACTGTTTGATAATGGTGCACTTCTCCACCTACTAGCCATCCACCTACCCAAGACCATTTAACATATATTATATAATTATCTATGAATATTAATACTACCTCCGTTTTTTTTAAAGCATCACTTTGAGTTTTGCACTATTCACATACCATGGCTGAGATAATTTTTTCACCTCTATAAAATAAATAAATGTTATTGTATGATACGTAGTACAGAGTATATCATTAGATTCCTCATAATGTCTAGTTTCATAATATAATTTTGTTATAATTTTTACTAATTAACAATTAAATAAATCTATAACTATTTACCAAAGTAAAAACCGTTGCTATCATCTTTATATGCGTGTCATTTATCATTGAAAATTTTCCCTCTAAAATTGCTTATGACATCATATTTTATTCTCTTTCAATTTTTTGATCTTTTCAAACTTATTTTATCTTTCTAAGAAAATCTAAATTCAAAAATTATAAGCATGATATCTATCTTATTAACTATTACTAAAACAAAACATGTTGACATCATTAAGGGACACATGTCAATTTCTTAATAAAATTCTTTTCGCCTAAACTATTTTTGCCATCATCCTTTTTTTTCCCCTACTATATTCCAAAACTAAATAAATATAGTGCTTTTTCCAAAATTAATTGATGAGATTATGATTTTTTTTTCCTAATATAAAATTGACAACTATTTAAACAAATAATGGTTACTTATTTCGTGCAACGCACAGGACTAAACTACTTAACGATCAAAGTTGTGTCTCGACAAATGTGTCGGTCAAACTGATGCAAAATAAATAAATAAATTGTTCAACCTCTCTTTATTTGGCACACTATAGTGTTCACGAACAACTCATTTATTAAACGAGAAATGAAACAAGTGTTTCCTGAACAAGCTTAATTATAAGTCTAATAAATGAGCTTTGTACTTTTGATATTTGAAAATACCAAAATTAGCTTAATAATTGAATCTTAATTATAAAATTTTAGATTTAAATTAAGGAAATAATTGTGAATATAAGTCAATAATTTATAAAAAGTTATAAAATTATCAATTTATATTAAAGGTTTTACATAAAAACCCTTTACGTCTCCGAGATATCATATCTTATCACACTAACACAAGTAGCTCGTGAACATATAAACAAGTAGTCCATGAATATAAATAAACGAGTAGTTTGTAAGCATAAATAAACATATCGATATTCATGTTACAACTTGTAGGGAATAAATTTCAAGCGTTAACCCCTAGCTTGAACCCCACTGTGATCATACACTAAAGTACGGTGGCGTCCAAAAGGGAAGAAGATAGAGCAAAAGAGTCGCCAACAAGTTTTAGGAACTTGTAAACCGTTCACAGGGTGAAGGTTACACCCCTTAACGATCCAAGAGATCGTCAACTCCATAAGGTTTAGAACCAAATAAGGGTTCGGGGATGAAGGTACAAATCCAACCTAGAAGAGATTGAACCTGCCCTAATAATAGGCCTCTACTTTATTCTGATCGTATTCATGTGCGCTTTCTGACTAACATACAGTCAATAGGATTAACCCTAAACCTGTTTATCTATGTTGGTTGAATATAAATGCACAAATAAACTATTATTGGCGATCACTTGAATTATAATCAAATTAACCCTAACAAGATTATTAATATCTTATTAAACGTGATTACAAATATAAAATTCCCTTTAAGCATGCATAAAAGGCGAAATCAGGCAATAACAATAAATATCAAGCAACATAATAATAATCAATCATTATAACAATCATAATAATAATAATTATAGCAATAATATCATTATAAATAAAATAATCATCATCAAAATAATAATGATAATAATAATAATAATAATAATAATAATAATAATAATAATAATAATAATAATAATAATAATATTCATAATCATCATAAATTATAACAATTATAATCATAATCATGTTCATGTTAATATTAAAGCATAATAATAGCAAGATCCTAGGCATGATACTAACAAGATTAATAACAAACCCTAGCATGTCACTAAGCAATAAAAATCAAATCTTTAGCCCTAACATGATACTAACAATCATAAATATTAGGAAGAAAATAAAAGGCATCATAACAATCATATTTAGTATTAAAATTACCCTAGACATGATACTAGGAATATCATAATAACAATACAAACATGATTTCTATATCATAACATCAATAAAAATCATTAAAGTACTTACTTTGATGCCTCGTACCTCTTTCTAATAACAAAATACACACGTTAGTAACTTCAAGGAAAATAATAAACAAACAATTAAATTAAATAATTGAAAGAGAGATTTGGGACCAAACCCTCAGAAATGAAACCTTTCACGTCTAGGGCGAAGGCAACTTCGAATATGGCTAGGTGTTTCTAGATCTTGTGAATGCGGAATTTTGTATGTGAAAAGCAATTTTAGAAAAGAGAAGAGAGATGAATGAATTAAGAGAGAATCAGAGAATTAATGATTGCGAATGAAAACTGATTGTAGGTGATTATAATTGAAACTGATTGTTGATGAAATCTGGTTGTTGGTGAATGAAAACGGAGTTTTTAATACGTTATTTATAGAGAAAATCAGCCAAAAAGATAAAATAAACAAAACAGAGTCTGACGCACAAAAAACGAGGTTGGTGCACGCAAAACAGAGCTGGCGCCAGAACCAGCTAATTGGCACCAGGCGCCAATGGCTAGCATTAGGCGCCAATGGTTGGCGCCAGGCGCCAGGCCTGGTTCTAGGCGCCAATGCCTGGAGTCAGGCGCCAGACCTGTTTTTGACGCGTTTTTGAAAATCAGATAAGTTTTGCCGTACTGGAGGATAAAATCGTATCTTTTCCTCGAAAATGCTTTTTGATTTTAATCAAAACTCTGAAAAGTCAACAAAAGTCAATTTATCAATGCTAATTGAATTAGGAATGAAAAGAACCTTCTAGAAGAATCTAGAAGGCTAAAACCATTCCTAATTGCATTAGGAATGATAAATCATATTAAGCCCTCCCCTAGATCATTGGGCCACATATAAAGCTCAAACCGGGCCCAGTTCAGTAAATTGACCATAACTTCCTCAATATTCATCGGAATTGGGCTTATAATATATCGTTGGAAAGCTCTTGTGAAGCCCCATCCAACTACACTATTATTGGACCCATATCATTGACCAACCAAACTGGATTGGCTGTTTTCTTAAAATGAGTTTTCAAAAACAGAGAGAAGAGAAAAGAAATTAAAACTATCCGCAACACTAGACTTTCCACACTTTCGCTTCATTCGATTATGATTCGACGTGAAAGGTACTCATCACTGGGTTTGGTTTTGGGGAGACACAAATGGGTGTCTACACAACTCATTCATTAAACAAGCTTTAAAATTTGTTCAAATTGGACTCATTTATTTATTAAAATAAACAAAACACGAATTAGATTCAACCGAACTTGAATAATAAATACTACCTCCGTTAAATGTTTTCTGCAACTTTGGGAGGGTTTGCGGTTCACGAAGCAAAATTTGATAATAGTGATTAATGTATTCTAAGGGTATGTAATTAAGGTGGAGAGAGAATATTTGGATGATTAATTAACCACCCACTACCACCCCTAAGACCAGCCAACACCACCGCGACACCGCCTTCACCAACACCACCACCGTGGCACCGCCTTCACCAACACCACCGCCGCTGCCTTCAACGTCGGCTTCACCACCATCACTACCATCCCCACGACACCACCACGAAACCACGAAACCCCCACCATTTTAGATCTGACGGAATTAACCACCACCACCACCACCACCATTCTCCCGAAACCACCACCAACCCCACGAAACCACCACCAGCCCCTAGATTTGACGGAAACCATCAAACCACCAACTTCATTCTCACGAAACCACCACGAAACCCCCACAAAACCCCCACGAAACCACCATCAACCCAACGAAACCCCCACAAAACCATCTTCAGCCCAACGAAACCCCCACAAAACCACCACCACCATTCTCACGAAAGCCCCCATAGATCGACGGAAACCCACTACGAAATAATCACCACCAATTCAACAAACCCATCAAGAATTCAATTTCTTGAAAGTTGAAGAGAGAGAGAAAAAGAAGATCTAAAAAGATGATGAGAGATAATGATATGGAATTAGGAGAGAGAAAATATGGGGGAAGATGAAGATGAAGGTGGTTGGGGTAAAAATTGAGTGAGAGATTTTTTTTTTTTGAAAGAACGGACGGTAGCGTTGTCATTTTATTAAGCTAAATCAATATCCGCCAAAGCTATAACGCTTTGGGGGAAAAACCCCAAACGAACAAGTTCAAAGTTTTCACCGGTGTCCCACCTAGCAACCAAGTGTGCCACCGTGTTACACGACCTCTTAACATGTTTAAATTGACAACTATCAAACAACAAACTACCATTCCTAATATCATCAAAGACAAGATAAATTGGAGCTAAGCCATGAGCATTCCTCTTCACTGCATTAATAACATTCAATGCATCGCTTTCCACTTCGACCATCTTGTATATCCCGACCTCCATGCCAACTGAACTGCATATCTTACCGCCATAGCCTCAGCAATCTCATGAGAAGTATAGGGAGTTTTCTTCACAGCAGCAGCTACAATCCTGCCACCAGCATCACGCAAGACAACACCTAACCCACATTTCAATCCCGCCGAAACATGAGCATCCGTGTTTATTTTAATAACCCCCCTAGGTGGACACGACCACCAGCACAACTTGAAGGCTGCATACGAACAGAGGGGAACCGCAACACCTTATTAGCGTAATTATTATAATCACGCACCAACCGCAAGAAACCCGCAGTTAGCAACACTGCATCAGGTGTTTCATTTTGAAATAAAATCAGATTTCTGCCCCTCCATGCTGCCCACATTAGAGCAGCCATTGAACTTACAATACTCGCCTTGAACTTCCTGCATAACCATTTCCATATTTCAGCAAAGCAAGATCGTGGCGCCTCAACTAGCAGCTCACGATACTCACTATATTTCCATATTTCAGCAGCCACAATACACTCATGCAAAGGCATATCACTCCTGATGCCGTTATACACACTTTGACTGAGTCTCTCTTTTACAGCGATGTTTCCTTTCACAGCATTCCAGATAAAATGATGGAGCTTTGGCGGACCTTTTGATTTCCAGACAGATCTCCACAACTCTTCTTCTTCAGCACTATCACCCACATTACTCGCGCCCAGATTAGCCAGCCAGTAGTCCGATTTTACTGAATATATTCCATTTTTCGCCAGAAACCAGAACTGATGAGAGTCCACATTAGGCACATTAGGCAGGGGGATTGCAAGGATTAAATCTCTTATCTCTAGATTAAACATGCCTTGAATTACCTCAACATTCCAGCTCAATCTATCCGCCGATAACAGGTTGAAGGAGTTATGTCTTCGATAAGTGCAATTACTAGATATATCAAGGATCACTATTATGGAGATAATAAGTTCGTTCTCTTGGGGCGTCATCATCTGTTGCTAGACTATGAGAGATGATCTTTGGGCTAGTAAAATAGCCCAAAGCCCGCTAGAATGGATCCTATGAGGTCACACACAAAGGTATTGGGTTAAGCAAGTAAGAGGCCCATTATTGGGCCTTATGAGTATTTAACTAATCATGAATAGGATTGGGCTAGTGTAGTTTGATTGGGATTAGGAATTGGGCTTGGTCATGGACTCTTATTTATGGATATGATCTATAAATAAGATCTATGCCTAGGGTTGCAGACACAAGAGTCACAATAAACTTACAGTGAATTGTGAATCAAGGCAACCAAATCCCAATACCCTCACCTCCTTCTTTCTTTCTCACGGCACCCCCTCTTACCCCCCCCCCTTGGACTTGCGGCCGACCACCCCTGGTGGTGTTCGCGGTGGTTCGTGACTAGTTCGTTGCTCATACCTCTCCGTGGAAGGTCGATTGAAGAGTTCGATCGCGACTAACTAGCATTAGTGGAGGTCTTAACCTGTGCCTGTGGACCAAGTAGAGGAATCACGTTTAAGGTTCTTTGTCTCCCTTGTTCTTGCTCGATTGCTAGTGGAATCACGCTTCAAAGGTATAATTCTTACTCTTTATGTGTTATGCATGAGATCCTTAGTTAGGTGCTATATGAATATGATTCATGATTATTTCCGCTGCGTGGTACCTATAATCCCCTACAGTGGTATCAATTAGCCTCTTGCAATTACATATATTGAGTATTAAACCTTTGTTGATCCACAATTTTAATTCAATTAGGAGAGAGAATAATTTAATTATGGGTCAATTATTATATTAAATGTGATTTAACAATATAGAATCATTAAAGTTGTTTAATTTGCTCCATATTAGCCCTAATTTGATTCGAAAATTGCCCTATGAAGTTCAAAAAATTCGAACCCTCCCACCCCCTTAATATTTCGAAATTTTCGAAATCATTAACCCTAATTTGTGAAATTTGTGTTTTTGAGTTTGATTTAATTCGAAATTTTTATGTTTAAAGAATTTAATCTAATTGATTTCATGATAAATTATGAATTTTTCATGATCAACCTATTTAATTTAAAAGTTAAATTGAATTGGGATTAAATTCATGAAGAACCCTAGTTTTAAAATTGAATATGATTTAATTTTAAAATTGGATGGACCACACTAATTTTAATTTTAATAAAATTGTTTTGTTTCAAATTAAAAAAAAATAAAAAATAAAAAAAATAAAGGGAATTGAGGTGCGGCAGCCGCGGCTAGGTGGCGCAGCCACGGCGACTGCCGCACCAGCGGTGGTCCAGGAGGGAGGGTGGGCTGGGCACGGGTCAGTCAAAGGGGCAGCGCAGCAGTGCACCACCCCGATAGGTGTGCTGCTGCTGCTGTCCGCGCGTCGCTGCAGGGGCAGCGCACACCGCAAGGTGTGCGGCCACCGTGGCCGGCTTCGGCTGGCCACACCACGGTGGCTGACGCGAATTTTCAAAAAAAAAAAAAATTATTTTATTTTGAATAAAATCAGTTTTCAAAATTAAAATTAAAAGATAAGTTTTGATTTTGAAAAGATAATTAACAAAATTAAAGTTGTTAATTTTGTTAAGATAGGATAACTATGGAGCAAAAGATTCTATTTGGATAATAATTGATTAAATAATGTGATTATCCCATAATTATTTTAGGATATTAATTGATTTAAAATATGTGATTGACAAGTAATTAGGATAGAATCTCCTAAAGGTTAGGATAATCATGGAAAATAAATATGATTTATCTTCCATAATTAAAATAAGATTTGATTCTATCTCATACCTAAATTAAAATATATGATATTTTATAATTGGTTATGAATAATATATGATATTATCTAATTACAGTAATTAATTAAAATATGAGATATTTTAGGAGCCATGTTTCCTTTACTGTGAACATTCGATGTTGTAGTCTAGGAAAGCATGATGAGTGATTTATTATATGGCATTTTATAATATATGATGTTATATATTGCTATATAGACTAGTATGGCCCATAGATTCTAAATACGATCTGCGCATCGTTTCGTATTTTTGTAATCTAAATACGGTCTGCGTACCGTTAAGTATTTTTGTAATTTATTTTATTTTATTTAAGTAGTAGATAGAATAGAATAGAATTGCAGGTTGCCGTTAATCCAAGAATCCATGGAGTGGAGGCCCAAAGGAGCAAGATGGATGAGATCCATGAAGGTTCAAGTTGGAGCTTTTGCTTTATTAGTTTTCTTAGGATTAAGGGGCCATACTATGTCATGCTTTATTTATGCATTAGTAGATTATGCATGTTAGATTTTATTTATGTTGTTTGATGATGCGCTAGAGTTCACTAAATAATCACAACATAATAAATCTAGGTCCCAGTAATATTGAGGTAGCTTTTCCAATCAAAAACCCGATGAAACCTTTGATATTTATGATGGGTCATGCCAAAGCAGGGTGTCATATTATATCTTAGGGGAGTGGGGGTAAAACAAATTTTACACTTTTGATTGGTTATACTCAACAAGGTTACCTAAAGAGTTTAGAACCTTGAAGCTAAGGGTAATAATTAAACATGTGATGGTTAATTATTTAACCAAGAATTACAAAGAGTTGTAATCAGTAAAGAGTTTACTCACCTTGAAAATGTAATAGTTGATGGTAGGGCCAAAGTCCGGTCAATTATTGCACAAATAAAGGATCTTGGAATCATTCTATTCAATAGGGATCAATTAAAAATTGAATGAATGTTTTAAAGTTACCAGTATTATAATCGCTTATGGTACTTTAAAAGTTTATTAAACATAATTATTGAACTTTGCCTCGTTTGTTTTTGTTTGTAGATGAATAACTTATACGACAACACAATTTTACCAATGAAACTTAACTTAAGGCTGAATCTCAGAAACTTCAGGGAATGGGAAAAGGAGTTGAGAAATGTTCTCACAAGCCATGGGCTTGAATCTCGTTTATACATTCCTGTTGAGAGCAAATACACAGAAAAGTATGGAGCTGAAAGGCATGCTGAAATTGTTTCAGCTGCAGAGAAAATCAGAGAACTCATTTTAGAATCTATTCCAACTTGTTGGAAAAGAAGATTCAGGCACTATGAGCTAACCATATTGTACAAATGTCTTCGTGCTATCTGTCGAGGTGGCATAGGAGCTCTAGGTAGTGGAGGCATAAATGATCAAAATGTAAGAGAGATCGTTAACTCGATCCCTCAGATTTACTATTCCTGGACTGACATTGTAAGGTATGAGGCTTACAATGTCCATTGTAAAATAATGGCTAAAAGACTCATGCCTGGTCAGTCAGTAAGGGCCCATGTAAGGGAATTGATTGAAATGTTCAATCAAATGGATTTCCTTGGGAAACCGATCGATGATGACTCTGCTCATGATATTATTTTGTTCTCACTCCATGATGGTTTTGACATTGTCAAGCTCACTCATAATGATGAGGGATCTTCGGTGACATTGATCAATCTGTTGCTTAACCATGCTGAGGAGTTCCTGAAGAGGAGAGGAAGCGAATGCTTCTTTTGCGGTAGTTGGCCATGCCATACACCAGGGTGTCCCCACTATACACCAGTGAAAACTGAAGGTAAAGAGTTACTTGATGTTTTCGTTGTAGAAATTAATCTTACTTCATCTTCCACTTGGGTATTTGATACCGGATGTGGTGCTCATATCATTAATAACGTGCAGGGCTTGAAAGAAAGTAAGAAGTTAGCAAAAGGGGAAGTAACGCTTCGAGTAGGAAATGGAGCAAAAGTTGCTGCACTTGCTATTGGAAGCTATCATTTGAGACTTCCTTCTGGACTTATTTTGGTGCTTAATAACTGTTATTATGTACCAACAATAACTAAAAACATTATTTCAGTTCCTGTTTTAGATTCTGAAGGATTTTCATTTGAAATAAGAGACAAGTGTTGTTTTATTTCGAAAGAAAATATGTTATATGCTAACGCCAAATTAATTAATGGTTTGTATGTGTTAGAATATACAACCCATGTCTACAATATTGATCATAAAAGGCAGAAAATAGATGGTTCAAACCCAACTTACCTATGGCATTGTAAGCTTGGTCACATCAACCAAAAGCGCATCCAGAAATTACACAAGGATGGACTTCTTTCTTCATTTGATTATGAATCATTTGAAAATTGTGAGTCATGCTTGCTTGGGAAAATGACTAAGTCACCCTTCACGGGTATAGGTGAAAGAGCTAGTGATCTTTTGGGACTCATACATACGGATGTATGTGGACCAATGAGTTCAAAAGCAAGGGGTGGGTTTAACTACTTCATTACTTTTACTGATGATTTAAGTAGATATGGTTATGTCTACTTAATGAAGAACAAATCGAAATCCTTTGAAAAGTTCAAAGAATTCCAGAATGAGGTACAAAACCAACTTGGGAAAACAATTAAAGCATTACGATCAGATCGTGGTGGTGAATATTTGACCCAAGAATTTGATGAACATCTGATTAATTGTGGAATAATTTCACAGTTAACTCCTCCAGGAACGCCACAGTTGAATGGTGTGTCAGAAAGGAGGAACAGGACTTTACTTGATATGGTGAGGTCCATGATGAGCTTTACTGATCTTCACATATCGTTTTGGGGATATGCATTAGAAACAGCTGCCAGAGTACTAAACAGAAGCCCGTCCAAAGCAGTTGAGAAGACACCATATGAGATATGGACTGGAAAAGTTCCAAGGTTGTCTTATCTCAAGATTTGGGGTTGTGAAGCCTATGTAAAACGTTTACAAGGTGATAAACTACAACCTAAATCAGACAAGTGTTTCTTTGTGGGCTATCCAAAAGAAACAAAAGGGTATTACTTCTACAATCGCGAAGATAACAAAGTGGTTGTTGCTCGCGATGATGTCTTTCTAGAAAAGGAATTCCTGTCTAGAAAGCCAAGTGGGAGTAAAGTGATTCTCGAAGAAATTTGAGACGAGCAACAAATGGATGTGGATAACACCACATCAGAGGCGAGGGAGCATGAATCGATTAATCATGCGTCGGAGCAAGCTAATTCGACTAGCAAGACTCCTATCGTCCCACTTGAACCTAGTTCTTGCGAAAATCTTCAAAGAGTTGGAGAGAATATTTCTATAGTTGCTCCTACCCCTCGTAGGTCTGCCAGAATCAGAAACAAACAGTTTTTTGAGGTTCTGATAACTGAGGATTCTGAAATCTTCTTACTGGAGAATGAAGAACCTACTACCTACAAGCAAGCTTTGGCGAGCCCCAACTCAGATAAATGGCTTGAGACCATGAAGTCCGAAATGGAATCAATGTCTGAAAATGAAGTGTGGACCCTAGTTGACTTGCCTGATGGGGTAAAACCTATTGGTTGCAAATGGGTTTACAAAATTAAAACAGACAAGGATGGAAATGCCTACATCCATAAAGCAAGACTGGTTGCGAAAGGATACAGACAAATTCATGGTATTGACTATGATGAGACCTTTTCCCCAGTAGCCATGCTTAAGTCCATTCGGATACTTCTAGCGATTGCTGCATTTTTCGATTACGAAATTTGGCAGATGGATGTCAAAACCGCCTTCTTGAATGGGTTCTTAACGGAGGAAGTGTATATGACACAACCTGAGGGTTTTGAGGATCCAGAAAATCCTAGTAAGGTATGCAAACTTCAGAAATCCATTTATGGATTGAAGCAAGCATCCAGGAGTTGGAATCTTCGTTTTGATGAAGCAATCAAACAGTTTGATTTTCTCAAAAGTGAAGAGGAACCTTGTGTATACAAGAAGTCTAGTGGGAGCAGCATAGTTTTCCTAGTCTTGTATGTAGATGACATACTACTCATGGGAAATGACATACCAAATGCTTGAGTCAGTCAAGGAATGGTTGAAGAGTTGTTTTTCCATGAAGGACTTATGTAACGCCGAGTACATTTTGGGAATCAAGATCCATCGAGACAGGTCTCGAAGGATGATTGGACTTAGTCAAGAGACTTATATTGATAAGGTTCTTGACAGGTTTGAGATGACAAACTCCAAGAGAGGATTTCTCCCCATGTATCATGGCATTACGCTCAGTAAATCTCAATGTCCGGTTATGCCGGATGAGATGAGACGTATGGCTATCACTCCTTATGCTTCTGCAATAGGATCGATAATGTATGCCATGATTTGTACGAGGCCGGATGTTGCATTTGCTCTGAGCATGTGTAGCAGGTTTCAGGCAAATCCAGGTGATGCACACTAGACAGCTGCCAAGAACATCCTTAAGTACTTGAGAAGGACGAAAGGAATGTTTCTAGTTTATGGTGGCGAAGATGAGTTGGTTGTCAAAGGTTATACGGATGCGAGTTTCCAAACGGACAAGGATGACTTTAGATCACAGTCTGGGTACATTTTCTGTCTGAATGGAGGAGTAGTGAGCTGGAAGAGTTCGAAGCAAAGCACTGTCGCAGACTCTACAACATAATCAGAATATTTGGCTGCAGTTGAGGCAGCCAAAGAAGCAGTTTGGATAAAGAAGTTCCTAACTGAGCTGGATATCGTACCAAGTGCTCAAAATGGATTTGAATTGTATTGTGACAACAATGGCACCATTGCTCAATCAAAGGATCCTAGGTCACATTTCAAATCCAAACATGTTGAGAGGAAGTATCACCTCATTCGAGAAATCGTTAACAAAGGAGATGTGAAGATGTGCAAAGTTCATACGGATGAGAATATCGCTAATCCTCTTACTAAACCCCTTCCACTACCTAAGCATGAGAAACATGCTAGTGAAGCTGGATTGAAGCAAATGATGTAATTAGAAGTTGTATTTATTTTTGGAGAAAAATAAGTTACACATGTAATACACTCATTTGCAGAATTATGTTTAATCAGAAATTTTATTATTTCTCTTATTTAATGATGGTTTTCAATATTAAATAAAATGTCCAAAATAATTATGGATTGATGGGCTCATCAGGTTGATGATCTGGTGAATGAAACCCCACAGGTGAGCAAAATCCATGTATTATTTAAGTTCCTAGTTCAGAATCAAATTGGACATAAATGATTTCTAATAATGGACTAGCATGTAAGATTGATTGGATAGCGGTTTCATGGGCTATAGGAGCATAGTGAGGCTCGGTCAATCACATGGATATGCATGAATGATGCATGATCGAACTATAGACCTACTTTGAAGTTTAAGTATAGAACTTCCGGATATATTAGTGGATTCCTTTGACATGAGTGGAATATTGATTTCACTCAATGGATGTTATGGCTGTGGTACACTCAAACGTCTGCCCATAACTGGAGATTATAAAGGGTGTTTCCCGGTTATTTCTGAAATTGAGTGGGAGCTTTGGTTGCCACAAGATTGGATTGAGTCTACCTATTTAATTAGGAATGTGTCTTGGCCCCTTGAAGAGGGAGAATTCAGAAAATGCATGGCCGTGCTCAAATGGATTACACAGTAATCATTTGTTTTGTAATTCTCACTCAGTTTTCAAGAAAAGATTTGCGGACTAATATGATCACGACATGAGATGCAATCATATTATCAAATCGGCACACATTGACTTAAGGAATTTGAATATTGCGCACTTGTCTCAGACAAGTGGGAGATTGAAGGAGTTATGTCTTCGATAAGTGCAATTACTAGATATATCAAGGATCATTATTATGGAGATAATAAGTTCGTTCTCTTGGGGCGTCATCATCTGTTGCTAGACTATGAGAGATGATCTTTGGGCTAGTAAAATAGCCCAAAGCCCGCTAGAATGGATCCTATGAGGTCACACACAAAGGTATTGGGTTAAGCAAGTAAGAGGCCCATTATTGGGCCTTATGAGTATTTAACTAATCATGAATAGGATTGGGCTAGTGTAGTTTGATTGGGATTAGGAATTGGGCTTGGTCATGGACTCTTATTTATGGATATGATCTATAAATAAGATCTATGCCTAGGGTTGCAGACACAAGAGTCACAATCAACTTACTGTGAATTGTGTTGATTGTGAATCAAGGCAACCAAATCCCAATACCCTCACCTCCTTCTTTCTCTCTCACGGCACCCCTCTTCCCCCCCCCTTGGACTTGCGGCCGATCACCCCTGGTGGTGTTTGCGGTGGTTCGTGGTGGTTCGTGACTAGTTCGTTGCTCATACCTCTCCGTAGAATGTCGATTGAAGAGTTCGATCGCGACTAACTAGCATTAGTGGAGGTCTTAACCTGTGCCTGTGGACCAAGTAGAGGAATCACGTTTGAGGTTCTTTGTCTCCCTTGTTCTTGCTCGATTGCTAGTGGAATCACGCTTCAAAGGTATAATTCTTACTCTTTATGTGTTATGCATGAGATCCTTGGTTAGGTGCTATATGAATATGATTCATGATTATTTCCGCTGCGTAGTACCTATAATCCCCAACACAGGTCTCCCACCTTCATATTTTCATCATCCACAGGTGGTCGTGCCATGTCTGATACCAAGCCATTTTTTAGCAGCCATCCGTCATTCCACACATTAATGCTCTCTCCATTCCCCACTCTCCAAGCAAGCCCATCCCATAGTAAGGACTTTGCACCCCAAATACTTCGCCACGAATAACTTGGGTCATGACCCCTATTTGCTTTAATCACATCAGAATTTTTGAAGTATCGTGCCTTCAAGACTTGGTACAACAAAGAATTTTTATTAGTGAGAAGACGCCAACATTGCTTTGCCAACAAAGCTTGATTGAAACACTTCATATCACGAAACCCCATTCCGCCTTTTGCCTTTGGTAAGCATAATTTATCCCAAATCTGCCAATGTAGTTTCCTTGCATTTTCTCTTGACCCCCACCAAAATCTATTTAGCAGCGTATGAATTTCATCGATAAGACCATCTGGAATTTTAAAAATTCTCATCATATAAGTCGGAATCGCCTGCGCCACTGCTTTGATAAGAACCTCTTTACCCGGCTTAGACAACAATTTTTCTTTCTATCCGTTCAATTTCTTCCAAATCCACTCCTTTAGACACAAAAACACAGATTTTTTAGATTTACCAATAATGGTCGGCAAACCCAAATATTTTTCATGTCTGTCCACTTCCCTAACACCAAGAGTATCAACTATCAATTGCCTCCTATCCCTCGAAACACATTTGCTAAAAGCTACTTCTGTCTTACTCAAATTCACTTTCTGACCAGATGCTCTTCCATATTTACTGATTATATCAGCTATTGTCGAACATTCCCGCAGATTAGCTTTTGCAAAAAGTATACTATATATCATCGGCAAAAAATAAGTGAGATATCCTTGGCGCCCTATTACAGATTTTCACACCACTAATCTTCCTCTCTTCCGCCGCTTTCATTAGCAGATTAGAGAAAGCATCCGCACACAACAAGAACAAATACGAGGATATGGGGTCCCCTTGTCGGATCCCCCTAGTGGGAATAACTGAGCCCGAGATTTCACCATTCACCTTAAACGAGAAGGAGATACTTCGAATACAATCCATAACTCTACTAATCCAACTCTCACAAAAACCCAGTTTCCCCATCACCCTCTCCAAAAAACACCATTCCACTCTATCATACGCTTTGCCCATATATATCTAACTTCAGAGCTACATTCCCCTCTCTGCCTTCCCCCTTTCTCTTCATAGAGTGAAAAATTTCGAAAGCAATAAGAGCATTGTCAGTAATCAAACGACCCGGAACAAAAGCACTTTAATTCACAGAGATAATATCATTAAGGAAAGGTTTTAATTTATTGGCCAAAACTTTAGATATTATATTATAAATTACATTACAAGAGCCTATAGGTATGAACTTTGTCATATTTTTTGGGTCATCACATTTGGGAATTAAAACAATGCATGTTCTATTAATTTCCTCAATATTCACCCCACCCCTCCACCAATTTTTCACCAATGTAACAATGTCGGGACCAATAATATGCCAAAATTTTTGGAAAAATAAAGCGTGCATATCATCAATACCGGGTGCTTTGTTTGGATGCATTTGAAAAAGTGCCTCCTTTACTTCCATATCACACGGCTCCACACTCAACACATTATTCATTTCCCCTGACACACGACTTTCTAACCCCACCAAAGCTTCTTCCATATCAGATGGGCTGCTCGTAGTAAATAACCCCGCAAAATTAAATAGTCCTCGACTATCGAACAAATCTTTGTATCCTCCTCACACCATATCCCATCTTTGTCTACTAACCCATGAACTGTGTTTTTCTTCTTCCTTGAGCTTGCCTTGTGATGAAAGTATGCCGTATTTTTATCACCATCACGCATGTCATTTGCTCGAGCACGAGCATACCAATACGAATCTTCCCTTTGGCGCAACTCTCCAAGCTCCCCTGCCAACTTTTCACACCTATGCAACATTTCTACATCCACAATCCCTCCTTGAGCCTTAAGAAGCTCTTCCTCTAATTGCCGAATCTTCTTCTTGGTTTCACCGAAAGACTTAGCAGCCCATTTCTTAAGTTTCTCCGCACACCCTGCAATACGCATATGAGCTTCAGTCCCACATCCATTAGCCCATGCCTTTGCCATAACCGAAGCGCACTCATCATTTGATAACCACAACGCCTCAAAACGAAACAGATTGTTCTTCCTCCCCCTTTCGTAGTAATTAATTGTATCAAGCACAATAGGAGTATGGTCCGATTCTTCCCTATGGAGATGTCTTACAAAATTCCTTGGGAACATTGAACACCAATCATTATCCGCAAGAAACCGATCAAGCCTTTCCTTCACTGTAGACTCCGGTGTTTTACCTCTTTTCCAAGTGAATTTATTCCCTTTATACCCCAAATCTCTTAGACCACATACATCGATGGTTTCTCTAAACGAATCCATTAAACATTCCCTCCTCATCGCTCTCCTTCCTTCTCTTCCATGCTTACAATTTCATTGAAATCCCCGAACATGATACATGGAATAATACAATCCGTTTTAAGGGTTCTCAACATTTCCCAAGTTTTATATTTATTTTCTGTTTCCGGCCAACCGTACACCCCAATCGCTCTCCACACCGGAACACCATCCCTGTTCAACACATCCGCTGCAAAATGGTGTTTCGAGAAAGAAATAGTGGCAACATTCACATCCCTCCACCAAAATCCCATCCCCCCCGATCGACCATCACTACTCAAACAAACACCATTTTCAAAACCACATCTTCTTTTTATTTTCTCCAAAACTGTAGAATCAATCGTCTCCATAAAAAAAAAAAACCACTTTCGGCCTCTCTCTCCAACATAAATTTCGGAGAGTCCTCTCTGTCCAAGGGTTGCCAATCCCTTGGACATTCCAGCTCAAAATTTTCATTTCTGTTCGAGGGCCGGGATTGGTTCCCACCAATAGCCTCTACTAGATTTAGACTGTCTCCAGTAAATTGTGGTACAAACACCTTCATTCTTTTATCACCCTTCTCCTCATTACAACATAACATTTCACCATCTCTAGAAATAACACTTAGGGATGGCAATCCAGTCCGAATCCGACCCTACTCTGCCCCGATCCGAGGTAAAAAATCCGCTCCGAGTCCGAGAAAAAAGTAATCCGAGTTCGACTCCGTTAAAATAATCCGACTCCGAGTCGGAGGAGGGTCGGAGTCGGATCCTAAAAAAAATCCGAGAAAAAAATCCGACTCCGACAAATGTCCGACTTTGACGGATTATCCGACTCCGACTCCAATAGATAGTGGATTTTTGTGTGGGTCATGGTGGCATTGGGTGTGGGTTGTCAAGGCCCAAATAGCCCAACATCTCAAAGTATATTAAATAATGTAAAAGAAACTCGGAGTCGGGTCGGATCGGAGTCGGAGTCGGAGGTCGGATATTGAAGTCGGAGTCGGAGTCGGATTTCGGAGTCGGATGTCGGAGTCGGAGTCGGATGTCGGATTTAACATCCGACTTCTTGTCGGATCGGAGTCGGATTTAGCATAATCCGCTTCGAGTCCGACCCGTTGCCATCCCTAATAACACTCCTCTTTTTATTCCCTGTCATTCCTTGCCCCACACCCTCACCCCCAACGTCAGCCCTCAGCATCAGTGTATCCTCCTCGATTCTATCATATCTTTTCCACCCTCTTCGAATTCCCTCATTCCCAATATTTGACCCTACTCCACTCCCTGCCTCTTTACTGATAATAAGCTCATCACCCCTCCGAGCCATACCCCCTAATATTGAAACATTTCCACATCCGTCACCCAACTCTCCTTCGACATCCTTATTTATCTCACACTCACTACTGCTTACATCAGCCCCCTTAATTACCACCATCCTCCTGCTGAACATCACCATTCCCTGGAAGGACAATCTCATTCCCCAAATTTCCAGCCTCGCTCGTACCCTTTGTTAACCCAAAGCTCTGTTCAGTAGCAATCTTTCTCAGTCTCAAAACTTTCTTATTCGTAGTGGCATCAGTTTCTAGCTGCAACATAGCCTGTCTTTTTATCTGTTTTCAACTTTTATCAGGGGAAGTTGGCGATGAAAATTGTAGTCTCCTTGCAGCTCCAATCGGACCCAACTTGATGGTGGTACGGCTTGACGTAGTCGTACCGTAACCCCCTTTTATTGTACTTAATTTATCACTCCACTTTCTTTCCTTCTCCCTCATAGCATAGGTTTTTTTTTTTTTTTATTATTCTTCAGTGGAGATGCACGAAGCCAGGCACCGTATTGATATACTACTACATTCTCTTGCTCTTCACTAGATTCCTTTAGCATACACTCCTTATCAGTGTGGTCTTACATACCACAAAAGAAACAAAAATCGCCCAATCGTTCATACTTGATGTCCACCCATTTCATCCCAGAGTCAGATGTTCTATCTGCCAGAAAAATACCACGTCTCAATTTTTTATTCACATCTAGCAAAATCTTGATCCGCATAAATTCACTCCACCCCAATGGGTCTGAATCGTCTAGCTCAATAAAACCCCCCATGGCTTCCCCAATTTCATACATCACTGTAGGATTCCTCTTGTTCAAAGGAACATAGTATAAGCGAACCCAAATTGGTGAGTTCGTAAACACAATCTTAGAAGGTTGTTCACCCCCTTGAAATTCCTTCAGAAGCAGTAACTTTTCATCAAAATTGGGTGAGAGATTAGTGATTAATTAAATTTGGTTATAGTTAGTAAATTGTGTTTTAATTTTTTAAATGAGGGTAAAATTAACATTTGACTAGTTTTTTTTTACTAAAAGTGGAAAGAATATTTTTTGTTGCACATAATGTTTAGCGGACAAAAATAGTAAAAGTTGCAGAAAACATTTAATAGTACAAAGTTTTCGATCCGATATTTCAACCATTCACCTAATTAATTTACGGAGTAATTTTTTTTTTTTGTAAAAAAAAACAAATAAAGCTGAAAAGTTGTAATAAAGGAATAAAATGAAATTCCTGGATAAAAAAAGTGTACGGAAAATCAAATTTCACCCCAATATTACTAGTCCCCACCAGTCAATGCAAGGACGTTGGTAATACTCTTCTTCTTCGTCTTCTCTTTTCTCTCTCCTCCACTTTCTTGTCGCATTCACTCTTCAGTCTTCTTCTGCCATTTTATATTGCTTAAACAAATCATTTCTGTAATATTCAACAAATATGGGTGACCCACACAATCCAATTACGGTAAAAACCTTCAAACCCCACCATTATTTTACTCTTTTTTATTGTTTTTTGAGTTTATTTTGAGTTGGGTTGTTGATCATCTTCGTTGTTGCACTACCCACAATTGCAATTTTAATTTTAATGTAACGTGAAAATGGGGGTTTTTTTTTTCTTGATTTATTTCCTAAATTGGCTATTTTTTGTATTTTGTTTGCATTTTTTAGCATATATTTTGTATTTTCTAGCATTTTACTTTGTGGGTGCAGTAAAATTATGAACAATGTGATAGTATACATGTGGGTGAAAATGGGTTTTTGTTCATTTCACTAATTTTGTTACATTTTTGGATAATTTGTTTAATTTTTGGCTTTGAACTGTTAATGGAGGACTTTGGAAGAATTAGGTGAAAAATAAAATTTGAAGATTTGGGCTTATAATTAGGTTTTGCACTTATGCTTAGTTTGATGATTTTGCATAAATTTACTCATTATTTATTTATAAATAATTTACCCACACCCTTTTCTGATTTTCCTTAAATCCCAGTCCCCACAGCAGCAAACTCCTGAACTTTTTAATCATACTTGGGAACAAAGTTTTAAAATCTGTACATTTTGTTGCTTTTAATAAATAATGTACTGAGTTCAAAAAGCTTTTATTGGTGGGAAGTCATAGGATAGTAATGGGTTAGGGTTACCACAAAAATCTGGTAAGAATAGCTTATTGAGGTCAAAAACAGGCCAGAATGATTAATGTTGCAAATCAAGTTCCGCCAAAGTTATGGTAAATGGGTAGCACGTTACTTAGAAAATCTTGCTTATCGTGTTTTTTCAATTGTGGGGAAAATTTGGCTTAAAATTTATTATTAATGCAAATCAAGTTCCGTCAAAATTACAAGGCTTTGTGGTAAAGAGTTCATACAAACATTCTACAGGCACGAATTCCTAGTTTGTCTTGCTCATTAGTCATGAGTATTAGTATATAAATAACACAAAGTGCAACTATATTTTTTAATGTTAGGCTTATTTTTACTGTACTAAGTGTATGGGCCTTTTGTGTTTGGCTTTTTTCTAGTTCTCCGTGCCTTTGTGGAATGATTATTAAAGTGGGTTGTAGCTTTACTATGAATGAACACAAGTATAAATTAATTTGTTTGTCATTCACTATGTTTCTTTCTTCTCCTTAGATTTGCTTACTTGCACTTTTTGGTTTTTTTAGTGTATGAGTTTCTGGAAAAATTGCATATTATTGCATTTTCAGGTTGATAATTTTTTTAGAATTCATTTTATCATTGTAATATTTTTTTACCTTGTATAAATTTGTTCTTAATGGAGATTTGATTTGTAAATGTTCCTTGGGTTACTATTCACGTGTTTCGTGCTCTCTTTAGCTTGGAAAATGGGTAATTAGCTCTTTGTATTTTTGTCTGATTACTTGGGACTTAATACTTTTAGATATAGCAAATTTGTGTTTAGTTAACTTCTCAATGACTACTGTCTTGCATCTTATTTATGTATACTTTCTTTGAATCTTGTTTATTTTAATATGTTAATTTATTAAAGGCTTAATTGTGACATTGTGTAGAGAGATATTACCTCTTAGATTGAGAAATATGCAATGATGTAAAAGGAGCACATATATTAAATGCCAATGAAATCTTAGCTCAAAAGCATAGATTTAATATTAAAACCTAAGATACTATGTTTACAACATTAGAAGTAGAAAACTAGTTGCGAGGAAGAGGATATTGTTGTTGACCTTTGGGTGCAAAGAGGTTCACATGTTGAGCAATGACAATGTCAATAGGTATTGTGTTATTAAGTTTAAGGTATCCTTCTAGTCTGGTTGAGAGGTGAAATTGTAAAAATGGGTTGAAGAATTCAGCTTATTAGTAGAATCTCCATGCATTATTAGGCAGATAGAAACTTTGACTTTTGTCATGTCGCTAAGCTACTAGTTGATTTTGTTGCATTCAAATTAATATAAAGATTACATGGTCTTGTCTTTATAACATTTGATCATCCAGATATTGTGTTGATCTAGGCATTATTTACTAATTAAGTTTGATTTATTTTGTGATAATATCCTTAGTTTCCTTGGAAGGGAAGAGGGATAATATCAGCTTGTCCCACTTTTTTGCTTACAGTCTTTCTTAGTTATTTATGCTCTTTTAGCATCTGAAGGATTATACTGTTGATTTCACCTGTTTTATGCATATTTGAAAGTATATTTTGCTTTTCATTGTTTTAACTTGTGGGGGCTGAGACCACGTTTTAATGGCAGCATTTAGGTGTATTTATGCTGTCACATCTTGTTATTAAGTGATAGACTCTTATAAATCCTTGTAAGCCGTGTTTAAGTTACTTTTTTTTTTTTTTTTGCTACAATGTGATGACACACAAGACTTTAGGATCTGTTAACACTTCTTCACCACATGGAAAGAAGGCAGATGTGAATTATGCTAATAGCTGCCATCAATTTTCATTTGGATTACTTCTTTTGTATTCTGTAAATGGGCCATCAATTACATAATTTTCTCAAGGCTCAGCGGTGATAACTTGTATTATGTAGTCTCTATTGCGTTTCAATTATGATTAGTGTCATATGAAAGGTCCTCGTTTCAATTTTGACTTAAATGAAACATATAACCTTTCATCCCGTGGTTCTGCAATGGTCTTCTTGGTGTTTGAATCTTTCTTATAGCTTATTTGATTGCTTTATGTGAAGCAGCACTTGCCTTTTATCGTAACAAAGGTTGAGCTAATTTACCCGTGAAAAACTAATTTTGTCAAGGGACATGGCCAAAGTAGAGGGGTTATTGTCCCTTAAAATACTTGTTTCTTTTGTGAATAGTTGTCTACTTCATAGTTTCATTTCATGCATGATAATTGCACTCTGGCAAAACACATTAATCATGCATGATTGCCTTGCCTTGCCTGTACTAATGTGCCTTTCTAACTTTCTTTGGCACACATCTTTATTGTACTATTGAATAGTTAGAGACACTAATTGTCCTTAAAGTTGCGTGATTTTGCAAAGGCCAGTGATACTTGAGCATTATATTCTCCATGCAAGAGCAACTGTTTTAGGAGCTATGTAAATTGACAGTCTAAGATTTTCTCCTCTTATGTGCAGGACAAACCATGTGAGATATGTGGGAGTGTTGGCTGGGTAGATCCCCTCAGAATTTGCTCTAAATGCAAAGTAACCCGTGAACACATGTATGGTAACTTATATCTTCTGATTATTGCAAATTTTAGCCATTAGTTATAAGTCATTCTCTATCTTGTTTTGAAGTTAATTAATGTCTTTAGACAGGCTTCTCTCTTGACATTTATTTCACAATATTTGATTGCTGAAGTTGACTTCTGAAGCTATTGTTCTTGGCCATTTGGGTATATTGTACCATACTTATCTTCAGAGTTGGAGATTGTTCACATCCTTAAGATCATTATGTCCCTACTTTTCACTGCATCTTCATCAATCACAAGCAATGTTGCATCAATTATCATACACAATATCGCTTTTTATATTAGCTGCTAGAGCTGGAAAGAAGAGGGTCAGGATCATGGTCCTTCTATCTTCCTGAACGTGTTAATTTGTTTACAACCTTCATACTTTTTTTTTGTTCATCATGAACTGTAAAAAGATAGTAAAAGGGGGGGGGGGGGGGTGGGGTGGGGATGGTTGTGCTGTAATGCCCTTTAAGGATAACTTGGATTTCTTGAAAGGCCATTAATAATTCCATTGAAAAACTGATTAATTTTGAGTGTTTTGATGGCCTCCTTTTTGTTTGTATCTGAATTCCAGCTATTGCATGCGAGTAGCTTATAATGGTGATCAAGAAAAATGGGTTTGCGAAGAATGCGACTCCTCCAATGTTGCAAATCAGTTGCCTTCGAAACCAGGTATCCTTTTGAATTTCTGGAAACATCTGTATAATTCTTTCTAGCAATGACTAATTTGTTCTGCAGCTTCAAGCAAACAGCCTAGTGGCACAGGGCTGAGGTTTTCAATCAAGAAGCCCCCTCCAAATACAAGGGTGCAGTATATATCACCTGAGGAAGCAATAGTCCTAGAAACTGAAGCAATGAGAAACAACTTATCTTCTCCAAGCAAATCATCTTTTGCACATAGGTCGCCAACACCATTCAGAATTAAACCAAATCCTACAGTTGGGATTTCTCGACGCAGGGAGCCCCAGAGTGACTGGAGCTTGCCTAGCGGTTCAAAAGATAGGAAGTCTTTAGCTTCTACTGGTATCAGACAATTCAGAATCTTTTTACTTCTATCCTGGAAAATTTCGTGGAAAGATCTGTGCCTGTTTATTTTTTGGTAGGGTTTAAATGGTTAATTGCTGGGCATAACGTGGATAATTTTTTATTTCTGAGATTATTTTTATGTATAGGCAAGGAAGAAATGTTTATTTTGCAGAATGCTTTTGATCTTTATGAAGCTACTCAGATAAAGTTGGCAAGAGGGTAAAGATACCTAAAATTTGTGGTAATGCAAATTAGTCTATTTGAGTTAGCTTGGGAAAGGGGGCAGGGAGTTTGTTAGAAGGAATGGAAAATGCTTTGTATAGAGGTGGTTAGAGAGGGTTAAACAGAAAATTATTGAGAGGTTTTCACTTTGTTTTAGTTTGTTTCTGGGATTGTTCAGGCACTCGAATGACTCGGATTGTAAACCTCATTTAATGATTTGATAGCATCAAACTACAATCTACTATCATTTTCCCTCAAATTCTCTTCTTCTTCCTCATTTCTTTTTTGTTTTCTTGTGTTTCTGTTGTATTACACCCAATCCTGGTAGAAGTACAGATAAATGAGTGTAGGATTCTGTATGTCTAATCCTCTCCCATTTTTTTTTTGCCACTGAAGCTTGTTTAATAGAGCTTGTTGCTATTCTGGTACCATTTCTGCTCCTGCAGGAATTAGACTTAGATAAAGTTTCAATTACTAGCAGTTAGGTCCTTTAATTTCTGCTTGTTAATTTTAATATAAATTGACCCTGTGATGTCTGTTTACTTGTAAGCTGTATTTTGCTGCAACACAATGTTTGCACTCTTGAGTCTTAATTTAAGCTAGTGGAAGACCAAATTGGCTAGATGTGTCGTAGCTGTTAGACTTGTTACCAATTACTGTTTTTGCAAATAAATTTTGTCTGATAATAATAGCTGACCTGATTTCTCATTTGTCCATTTATTTCCAATAATATACCCATGATATATAGGTCTGGATTCCTTTTATATGAAACAAAGGTATTGCATTTATGAGGATTGGATGAGTTTGTTTATGGACCCTTCTAAAGATTCTGTTGGTTTGCTCTTCTTGCTGGAGTAATTGTGGTTGAAATGGAGTATCAAAACCAATCAGTATATGTGTTCCAAGCTAGAAACCTTTGTGGTGTAGTCATATTTATTGTTTTATGGTATGATTGCACGAGTGTTTCCAGGGGTAGCTTTGATTCACACATTAATTGATTGGTATGCCCATCTCTTTCTAGTTTCTGACATCTCTAGTCCTCTATTGATATACCTTTGTCTTTATGTAATTGGCATAATTCTGCTTTCTGTATGAGTGGTTTGTAATTGATAGTATTGTAGTGTAGTCTAAACATGTTCTGAACTTCAGCTGTGGAGATGGAGAACAGTAGAAAGGTTCTAATTTGTAGTATTGCTTACTTGTGTAAGCTGTATGATTCAATAAAACTTGGAACAATGCGTAGAAGGATTTTCATTATAAAATTTCCCCGTGCTCTTCCTAGCCTTGTGTCATTATAAAAATGAAAAAGAAAAACAGAGCAATGCATAGAAGGATTACATTTCATTGTGAATCTTAAAATAGTCTTTGAAAATTTACCATGATTTTTATTTATTTATTATTATTGTTTTTTATATTGAGTGTTTTCCATCTCTTATAAATCCTTGGAGTTATTGTAAGTGAGAATTTGTTTTGGGCCTTTTAGGCTTTAGAGGAAACACATTATCTGATAAAGTTTACTGCTTAATTTGTACATGTTCTTTGTAACCTGAAAAGGTCATTTTTTGCTATAATTCAATGATTCACTTTGCTGCTGCTTCCATCGTCTTTTCTCATCTATTTACTAGGGTATGTTATCAAAGCATGACACATTTGTGATCTCTTTGGCAGTGGTAGAGAATTCTGTATTCCAAAAAGAGCATGCTTGGCAAGATTCATCGACATCTAGACGATCCTTAGCTAGAAATACGCAAACATCAAATGTTATGCATAAGGAAAAAGGTAAGCATCATCTGTACATTACTTACCAGCGCATGAGCAAAAAAGCTCATATTTCTTGCTATTAAATTCTATAATATGCATTCTTGTTTAGATTTTCATGTATGTGCTAGCAAAATGATGATTTACTGCGTTGCTAAGCTTGAACAGGATGGCCATTCTCAAACTCGTAGTCTCAAGGAATGAATTATTTGAAGTTGAAAGATATAACAGAAAAGATTGGCTTAAGTTTGATGAAAGAATTATTTTATAAAAAAGTAAGACTAATGTAAGTATAAGGAAGAGAATGAGGTACATCTACACTACAGAGTGCATATTACTTCGTATTGAAGTCATGAAATTTGAAGACTAGTGTGAGACCATGAGTGCAATTTTGGGGTAGGTGATTTGCTGTAAGTCCTAATTTTTCTAGGCATGTATAGCCTTTTTTTTTTGGGTGGCTGTGTTGTGCGTCAAATATTGATATTGTATTAGATTGACGAGCTCTAGAAGATCCTTATGGCTGAAAAGTTTCTCCCTTTTACAACTGCGAAATTTTTTTAAGATTGAGTGACATTGTCTTTCTGTGTATTGGTCAAGGCATAACCTCACTTTTCTTCTCACTGTTTATTATGGTTCATTGACTGCTAACTCCAACTTCACTTGTGTAAAGATGGCCTATTTTAAGCCTTTTTCCCCCCTTTCCGGTGTCAGCTAAGAGTGAACTGTGAACAAACCACATGACTAGCTGATGAATGACTATAGCCTAAATCCCATTTTCCTGGAGTTTATGTTTGTGACCTCCATTTGACAAAGATCTCCCTTATGCCTCTCTATTTCAGTGAGCCAAAACCAATGTTTATGTATAAGCGCGTTCCTGTAAGTAATTATGTATGTTTACTATCTTGTAACTATAAAATTGAGTTTTTTTTTTTTCTTCCCTTTGTTTTATTTTTATTATCTGCCTGATTTACAATAGACTTGCTTTTGGTTGTTATGTTTGATTATGCCTTGTTAAATGAAGGAATGAGTTTAAGAAAAGCTCCTTAATTCATGTTTAGTTAAATAAAAAGGTGCATCCACTGGGATTCAGATGAGATTGTGATTTATATGGATTATCATGGAATGTCATAAAAGAAAGTCTTATTAAGTAATCTACTGTCTTGCTCGGAATTTTGAAATTCTGTATTGTCTTGTAGCTTTTGCTTTTCTGCTGCAAAATGTACTACTTAATCCCATATTCCCAAGTGCTCAACTTGTCTTCGTGTGCGCTTTCTAGAAGCATCTGCACGGGAAAGTCCGACTGCTAAGCGTGTGACTTTTGGGAAACTTCCCAAGCCTGCTGCTCAAAGAGACAATATCAATTCAGGCCATACTTCCACGCAGTTAGGTCAGCGTTTGCCTGCTGTAAGTTCAGGTACGTTGACACTTGAGAAATTAATTTCTGATCAAGTCAGATACTTTAAGGATGAAGATTCTTATTATGTTGTTTCATCAAGATTTTCCTACTAAATGTGCTCAGTAAGATACAACCAAAACCTTTCTTTTGCTACTATACAACCAAAGCATGATCAACTTGTTGATTCTTTACCTATATCATTCTTATATTTTATTTTTTTAGCTGGCCGTTGCAAAATTTATCTTTCTCAGCTTCTTGACCTTTGTTCCAGATGGATGTGCACAGCAATTTGGTGCAAACACTCCTGCTGCTGAGCTTTTGCCGAATAAAAATATTTCTAGAACTGATATAAACTCAGGGGATACTTCTCAGTTAGTCCATACTTTTCCTAATGTAACATCGGGTATGTCTATGGAAGTATGTAGATTAATTGTTTGTCTATTACAGAATTACCCAGGTGCATTTGGCTTCTTAATTTTAACCAAATCAGGGAATTTGTGTTCAAAATGCTTATTATAAAAGTCACAATCAGTTTTCTCTCTGAAAGCTTTTTAGTTGTGATCATTTACATAAGCATTGTGCCAAGCTAAGTTTGGCCTAGTGCAAAAGAGAAACTCCCAACCTCAAGGTTGGGGGTTTATTTCCCACTAGTGGCACGTTGGGAGAGGGGAACCCTTTACCTTTTCCCCCACTCCTAAAGGGTGTATAGCCAGCTAACACCAGCCTGGTTTACTGCATTTGTTGCAAAACATATGTCCTCAAGTTGTAGTGCTGTACAGCCTACTACTTTCCAGACTGAATTTCTCATAGTTTAATATGTTTGACCAGGAATGGATGTTTGTATTGAGGCTTGGAATAAGAAAACTGATCCTAAGGGGAGGGAGTCTCCAAAAGTTACAATGGTGTTTGATAGCCATCTACCTAACCATCCTGCAATGTCCCCGACGTGGAGGTGATATACACTTTGCTTTGACATATTGAAGATTATTAATTTGGAGCAGTTTTTGTGAGGGTGCACTGACTATTGATTTCATCCCTGCAACATGTTTTTACATGAAAAGTATATAATCTCTTAAATTTTAGAAGTGCACGTTAGTTTGATGAGGCACACGTTTCACATCTGTGCTTTGCACCTAGGGACTAAGGTCCCTGTTATCTTGTGCCATGAACTTTTTCAAACACAGATTTGGAAAACTTATGCCCCCTAAATATATTTGGTACGACCCTCATTCCCTGTGGAAAAAATTGGAGAATTTTCTGGCTCCTCCCAGTGTAGACAAGAGTGCAAATTATTCAACTTTGCAGTAGCCAAATTTAGCAGAAGCTACCACATTATAGCTGATATATGCTGAACTGTAAACATTGCCACTTACCTGACTTTCCTATTCTGACATGTGAAATCTTGTTTGCTTCGACAGGGGAACTTTTCAGATCACAAATGATGTTGGGCTTTGTAATATTTTCAATGACATTCAAGCACATCCTCCTTGTAAGGTTCACAGGAAAGTGTACCAGGTGTCGAAACAATTTCCCAAGACACTTGCATTAAACATGCTGCCTCAAAGGGATTATTGGGTGGATATCTTTGAGGACGATGTCCCTGGTGAGCTTCACATTGGCCTATATTTTCTCCCTCCTAGGCTGTCCAATAAGAATGGAGGTTTTCCTGCATCAACTTGTGACCTTGAGCAAAGATACTATTCCCTTTTGGACTATCTTGATGAGCATGACTATCTCTTGAGAACTAGCTTTGATGAAGTGGAGCTAATTGTTTTTTCCTCTAAACATTTGCCAAAAGATTCTTGCAGTAAGCTTTGCCCTTACTCTTTAAACTTGTATTTTTGACAACTTTATGTCTCCAACTTAATGTCATTATTTCTGTTTCCTTGTGTTACCACAGAAATAAATCAAAAGTCTTTCTTGTGGGGAGTCCTCCGTCCTTCTGTGGCTAAATTAGGAGCATCCAAGACAACTATTCCTGCACAAAACTCTGAGGTGATAGATGAGATCACAGAACCGTCAAGAACAAAGTCTTTGTCAGCGAGGGATGATGCTGTCCATTCTTCATACAGCCAGCAAGTACAGCAGCCAATGTCAGAAGAGCATGAAGCCGAAGACATGGTTGTTGATATGTTAGGAGGAAGGGAATTGGATAATATCGACATTGTTGTTTTAAAACCCACTGTCAATTCATGTGATGGCCTCATAAAAAGTGAGATAGAGACAGGCAGCGAGGTCAAAGCATCGCCAAAGAGCACAGGGGAGTCAGTACTTGAATTCTCTCCGATCAAAATTGAAAGAGAGTGGACTAACTCAAAAGCAATAGAGGACACTGGCTTGGAATTCGAGAAAGAATTGCAAAGGAGTTTTGATAGATTTGCAGCATTGATGGAACTAAAAAATGCAGGCAGTTTTGTAAGCAAAGTCAAACAAGAGGCTGATGCCCAAGAGCAGCTATTCTAAGCGATGAGCATGATAACATCATCTGTAATTAGACAGTGGACAGCATTAACTTGTTAACAATTAGGCAATACCAGAAATGTACAGCAAACAGCATACAGGAAATTAGTGAGCTACATCAGGAATCAGTGTAGATATAGGACAGAAATAGCTTGGTTTCCTCAGAAAAGAAGTATGCGCGATGGCTAATTTCAGGGATCTTTACTAAGCCCAAAACTCGATTTTTTTTGTTTCTTACATCATACAAGTATTTTTCATGTGGGAAATGGAAAATTGTGTTCGTTTTTTTTTCTTTTTCGTGCGCCTTTTTTTCCTCCCTTTTGGTAGAATCTTAACTCATACAAACTTGAAGCTTAAGTTTGGATTACATTAGCTTGTTATTGTTGAGGAGAAATGATTGAACCTTGAACGATATAGATGCTGAATCTTATAAATCTAAAAAATGAGCTTACATTTTTCACTTTGTTCATGTAGCAAAAAGAAGGAAAAGGATGGGAGGGGTATGTTCTTTTGTCAATTTCGGGTTCAATTTGAATTTCTAAGAGTTTACTCTTAAAACCTTACTAGAGTATTTTTCACGGCTACATAAAATAATGACGCAAAAATCGATATATTTCTCGATATTCAAATGAGGTCTTTATGGTATTTTTTTTTTCTTCATATACCCGGAACCCTTGAATAATACATAAAAAGACGATGAGAGGTAAGTACGGAGTACTCTATAACAATAGTCTTAGGCCTGTTCAGTTCACCTCTTAAAATAAGGTGATGTGAAGGGGACCTTACACGGAGTATAAAATGCGACAACGGGGTAGAATTTTTTTTTTTATTTCCTCAATTCCTCCTATACTCTGAATCCTTCTCTTAACAATGGCAGCTCCTGGAAAATGCATATTGGTTTCAGGTGCCCCAGTAAGTAACACCTTTTTTTTAATTAATAATTCTATTTTCATCAATTTATGAGCTTAAATTCTTGTTCTATGATTATTAGGGTGTAGGAAAAACAACTTTAATAATCAGAGTATTGGAAAATCTGAGAGCTTTAAACCCCAATTTGAAGGTCCAAGGTTTCTATACTCGTAAGTAATTCTATCCAATTATGCTGCCCTTTTCTGCAAATTTTTTATTCAAAGTAATAATTTTGATTAATATGAAACTTATGTGATAATGATGTGATTGTGTATTTGGGAAGGTGAGATTAGACAAGGAAATGAGAGGGTTGGTTTTGAGGTGGTAACTGTGAATGGTCAACGAGGTACCCTTGCTTCTATTAACAATCCCAGGTACAAACTTTACCAACCCTTTCATATTTGTGTGTGTGGAGAGATATAATGTCTGGTAATGATGTAGACGGGATTTGATTGCGTGTTTTGGGATTTGTCCAAAATGACTTTAATCAACTAAGTTGGTTGACATCCTCGGGGGCTTTGAAAATTTTTTGTGATCTAATTGGGATAATTGAATGTTTACTTTACAACTCTTGTGCTTATAATTGGGATAATTGAGTGAAAGTAATGTCATATCATCCTTCATATGAGAAGGGGTTTTAGTCTAGTTTATTAAAGAGTATGTTATCACCAAGTCAAATTGAGCTTGTGAACCCAGATAACCAAATGAGATATTATGGGGTTCTTTATTTCCATATATGGCGAAATTTCCCTTTTTATTATGAACTTGCTTATTGAATTGGCAAATGATTAACTTTGATTTGAAAATCTCAGGGTCTTCCATTGTTTGGTATTGTTTCGATTTAAACATGAATGCCTTTTTGGTTGTTTGATTATGCTTTCAAATTCCTGTAATTCTGAAAGCATGCAATGATCTGCCTGAGCTGTTTGAAATTTGAATTAGTGGAACAGTTGTATGGGCATTTCACTTACATTAGTTACCTATACACGATTCTCACTTGTCGATGGAAAGAGTAACAGTTTCTGGTGTTTTCCAGCTTCCTTGTGAAATAATTGTTTGCTGAGAATTATGCTTTGCCTCTCCTCTATCCCACCAAGGCACCAACTGCCTATATGTTCATGTTAAACTCTGCCTTAATTGTTATTTTGAAAGAATCTACCTTAATTGTTTGTTGAAGAATATCTCTAGCCTCATGAAACAATGCCTTTCACATCTAACACATTTTTGTATTGTGGCAGCCCTGAATCTGTGCGGTGGCCTACTGTTGGAAGATATCGGGTGGATATAGCTTCTTTTGAAAATATAGCTTTGCCTGAGTTGCAGGTAACTTGCACTGTCCTAACTCTTCTGTCAGGTGAAAATGAGTTTTTTTTTTTCCCTTCCCCCAAGACTACTTCAAATGCGATATAACTATCCAGTGAAATTCTCATTACAAAATATAATAAGCCTTACAAAGTTGCTGCTTGGATTATTCGTGTAATGCTTGTGTGAAAACTCTAAGCCAACTGAAATTATGTCTAGTATATTATTGCTGAATACTTGACTGGTTTATGTTTTAAATCTGTTGTTTTCAATCTTGATGGAGGGAATTTCCTATATTTTTTTCTGATTAAATCATAGAAGGTAGCGTTGTATATCAAGTGCTGACTCTGAAACCATTTTAAGATTCAGTTGTAATAAAATTTACTCAGTAACAAATTATTTTATGATTTCAGCAGCCAACTATCTATAATAACCTTTTGATATCTGTTTAGAAATTTATCTGTCTCATCTGATTTTTGACAGCCTAATTTTGTCTTGCCAGATTAAAGAAGATACAGACTTGTTTGTTATTGATGAAGTTGGTAAGATGGAGTTGTATAGCTCATCATTCTTTCCTGCAGTCTTGAACCTCTTGAACTCCAATATCCCTGTCTTGGCTACAATACCAATCGCAAGACATGGCCGAGATATACCCGGAGGTATGGTAGCTAGTGACTTAAGCTTCTTTGTTCTCTGACGAGTCATACTATCATTTAGAATATATATATATATATATATATATATATATATATATATATATATATATATATATATATATATATGTCTATACTCTCAAGTCTTTTACTATGTGTTCACACCGTATTCAGTCAGTGTTACTTGAGATTATTCATTGTATGACCAACTCAAGTCTCTTCTATCCTTAATTCGTTCTATATGTGTTATTATCTGTTTTCGACATTCAAAGTTGCTTTCATGAAATTTGCAAATCCTTTACGCTGTCATTAACATGTATGCAGTTGCAAGGCTGAGAAACCATCCGGGGGCAATCATCTACACGCTCGACCCTAATAACAGAGATACATATAGGGAAAGGGTTTACTCTCACTTGGTTGATCTATTCACTAAGAATTAGATGTTGCAGGCATGGTGATGTTTTTGGGGATCAAAAATGGTGTTTGAATGAAAGATCCAATTTGTTCTTTGTTTTATTTTCTTGGTGGTGTGTTCGATTTTTTAATCCTATGATTATAGTCCTTACTGATGGTGTATGTTATTTATATAAAAAATGATTTGAGATAAAAGTCAAACTAAAGAAAATAGAGGTCGTAACTTCTTCAAATCCGTATAATTAAAGCAATGTAAGTGTTTCGGATTTGGTCCTTGAATGGACCTGCAAAATAAACCCCAGGGAGTGAACCCCGCACCCCGGGGCATAGCCTCCAACGCCCAAGTTAGATGCCATACAATGCATGTTTTTGAGAGGATTTAGAGGAGAGAGAGTGGAGGAGGATGGTCATTTTAGTGTAAGACTGACCTCTCCTTTACCTTTGGCCCCTTGATGGATATTTATAGTAGTATAAGTGTGGGCGCAAATTCTTTGCTACACCCTTATGTAGCTAAGCTAGCTGCAACAGCAACATATATATATGAATATTTAATACTTCAGAAATAAACATACGTTTTTTTTTCCCTTTCTTAATATCTTAACTCTTCCTCTTTTATTACTTCTATTAATCTCTCCCCTCAATTTTATCCTCATTTTGAAACTTTCTTTCTTTTATTATTTCTTTAAAAATGAACTAGTAATTCTTTCAAAAAAAAAAAATATATGAACTAGTAAATATCTCACTTTCCTTCAATCATAATTCTTCTTCTTTGTCTTTCTACTTCGAGCATTTTCCAATTTGTCATCATTGTATCAATCCCCATTATCATCATCTTCTTCGCGATTGTGAATTGTGAGGTAATTTTGAGTTTTTTTTTTTGGTTTATAAATATGTGAATGTTACAAAATTGTTGACTTCTATCAATTTTCATTTGTGATTTGTAATTTTCTAAGTTATCACATGATAGATCAATTATTATTTTCTCTATAATGAACCAAGATAAGATTTAAGATGGATATTTAAATTTATGGAGTTAAAATAATTAAAATAGAAATTGTGTATAATTTTTGTAAAATAAAATGAACACGTGGTACTTTTAAAATGAACATGTAGTACAAAATGAACATTTAATACATAAAAAATGAAAATTTAGTACAAAGTAAATGAACATACTTTAACGATTTATTTTTATCTTTATATTTTATTAATAATTATATATAAATAATTTGAACCTATATGAATACACATAGTATTAAAATCATATTCATTTTTAATATACTAAATGTTCACAACATTTTTTGATGTGTTCATTTTTATGTATTCATCTAATATTAAATGTTCATTTTTTAAAAGTGTTCATATTTTTATATGAAATGTTCATTTTATTATGCATGGTCTGATCTAGCTATTCTATAAATTGTACGATAAATGTTCAGTTTATCCTAAACATTCATATTTTTTCACGTGTTCATTTTTTAACGTGTCATATATATATATATATATATATATATATATATATATATATATATATATATAAAACATTCATTTTTTTTTTAATCCATCGTCATCATCTTGCAGGATGATTGAATTTTTTTTTTCCTTTTCATCATCATCGTGAGAATGATGGATGATTATTTACACTAAAATAATCTTTATAGTTATCCCAAAATTATACTTGTCAATGGCTCATTAAAAAAATTTCTGCAGTAACTTTTTTTTTTTTTTTTAAAGAAGTTTGTTAAGTTTAGTCTTATATTTAGAGAAGGAAGGATGCACAAGCGCAACCATAATAATTAAATAAAATTTAAAAGTGTAGTAATAAAAAATAAAAAATATTATGTAACATTATATATTACTACTTAATTGAGAATAAGAGTAAGCTTTAACATTATAAATACTAAAAATAATACTACCTCCGTTAATTAATATGTGCAACAAAGAAATATTTTATGTCTTACAAATAATACCCCTTTGTTACACATAATAATTAACGGAGATAGTATTACTCCATACTCCTTTCTTCTCACATTACTTGTACTATAAAATATTACAATTATAGTTTTTTTTATGCTTTTATTTTACAAACAATGATTTCGTTTAATACGTTTTTTAATCAATGAATAATGAAAATATTATTGTACTGTAAAATCGTACATAACACAGGTTCTAAAATATATATGTACCAAATATGTAATATACACCTTGCTCAAATCACCACCTTGGGCCCACTGATTGATGAAAGAGTAATACTCCGTAGGCTAGTATCTTGGGTTGCTATGAAGACTTGCATTTACTTTAGAAAAATTAGAAAATAACACCCAAAAATTGTCACAAATTTTGATAATAACACCACCAAAAAAAAGTTTTATTATAACACCACAAAAAAAAAACCAAAAATTTGCTTTCACCACCACTTAACTTTGCCATCCAAAAAAACTGTTAAGTGGGCCCTACACAGTACACGTGTCAATCAACTATTGGATAAAAAATTCAAAAAAAAAAAAAAAAACCCTATAATCCTAACTCAACCACCACCACCACCACCGGCGCCCATGGCTGGCACCCCAACCCAGCCCCTAACTCAACCCTACCATGGTCGGCACCCCAACTCAGCCCCTATCACTGTCTCCCAGACGTCGCCGAACCACCCAGACCCCAAACCAGCCCAGCCCCCATCATCGTCTCACCGCCGTCGCCGAACCACCTAGACCCTAACCCAAACCAGCCCAGCCCCCATCATCGTCTCCCTGCCGTCGCCGAACCACCCAGACCCAACCCAAACCAGCCCAGCCCTCATTATCGTCTCCCTAACCCGAATTCATCGCCAAACCACCCAAATCCAACCCTAACCAGCCCAGCCACTGTACTCCTCTACCAAACCCAACCAAAAGACGTCGCCAAACCGCCGAAACCCCGACCCACCCATACCCAAACCCACTAACCGCCCTACTCCTCTCACCCTCATCTTGAACCAAATCGGGGATCGGGTTCTTTCGTAGGTACGTTTGAGCTGATTTCGACAGTCAATGGGTGGTCGACTGGCTGATTTTGTGGGTCGAGGGTGGTCGGTTGGGATTGGGTGACGGCGGTGGAGGCTGGGTTGGAGAACGGTTGTAGGAATGGCGGCGTCAATGGTGGCTGGGTATTTTAAGGGTTTTCCTTTTTTTTTTTTTTTTATTTTAATCCAATGCACAATTGACATGTGTATAATGTGGGACCCACTAACGGTTTTTTGGATGAAAAAGTTAAGTGGTGTTGAAATCAGAATTTGTTTATAACCATATAATATGTATAATTTGTTTATAAATCAAGGTTTAGCTCATGTGAGAAGAATAATTTATGTGAGAAGCATTACATAGTATACATACCATCAGCTTGAATAAATCTAAAGACTCTAATGTTTGCACTTTATTAGTGGCAAAAGGGTAAATATAGGTATATTTAAGTATTCTTTTATTTATTTGCACTGCAATACTCCAACTTTTCTACCTCATATGCTCTTAGCCTTTTCTTTTAAAGATGATTCGTCTTAATCAAATACAATGCGTTTCTGCAATTTTTGGGTAACTTCTCATGTTCAAATTATGGTCCATGATTTCTCAGCTCAAGAGTAAAGTATATACCTTGCCACTCAGATGTAAAATATTAGGGCAATTGCCCTAATAATTGATGTTGTGACTCGTTTGAAAGAATGTAAACTCTTCTATGACGATCTCGTGAGTCTATTATGGCAAACTTAGTAGGTGATGATTAATTTTGGATCTTAATTGGTAATTTTTTATTTTTTTATTTTTTACTTAACAAATGTATAATGAAGAATCAATGTATTTGTAATGAAGACTTAATGTATCATCAATTCATATTAGATGTATTTGAGTATTTTGTGGAGTTTAGATCAATGCTGAGAGATATTTGTACATCTGATGGGATGCATGGACACTTCATCCAACTGTTGTGCCCAGGTCGGACACCGTGTCAAGACACTAATATCCGTGGGACACATGACGACACGTCTCGGACAGTATCCTACTATGATATAGGTTGTTCAACTTTTTTTTATTGAGAAATTTTAAGTAGAGTAAGATAAATAAGGTAATTGTTAAATGATGTGGGTGCCTTCATGTTGTTATATGATACTATATAATATCATGAGAGGACGAAATGACAAATATATGGTCAAATTCTTTTTTTTTAAAAAAGTATATTTTATGAATATTAACATCCCGTACCCGTGTACCTTATTTGGGGATAGACGTTTTACCGTATCCGTTTCGTAATCGTATCCGTGTCCGTACCCGTTCTTGTGCAACCTAGCTGATGGGTACATATATAGTGCAAAACATTGATTTGACATCTTCTAATGGGTCAAAGCCCTCTATTTTGAATTGTGTCCTAAACTAAAATTAACTTGAGCCTATTGTTTTGTTTTTTCTTATATCATTCTCATATAAAACTAGATTTTGAATGTATATATATATATATATATAGTGTATTTTCAATGTATCTATTATTTGCTTACAATGGATTCGTATTGAACTTTCAAAGTACTCAACTCATCATGCTTCTCACATTAAATATGTTTCTCGCTGGATCCCAACCCAATAAGTCATTATAATATATATATATATATATAAACTTACTTGAATATGATCAAAAGAAAAAATCAAGCATTCATAGAACATGATATATTTAACCACTTTAAGTAGATCACCTTCCACCGGATAACAAAATCAATCTATATAAAACCCCTATTAAATTTATAAAAATTGAGAGTGAGGGATAGCTCAAGTGGTTAGAGCTTTCCTCTCGATTTTAGGAGATACCCCGCCCTTGTGACTCACTTAACACCAAAAAAAAAATTCAAAAAATAAAATTGTTATTATTGCTTGCTACTAAAAAAAAAAAGTAATAATTAAAAAAAAAAAAATCCCTCCAAAGTCCAAAAGGAAAAAAAAAAAAAAAAAAAAAAAAAAAAAAAATTTGAGATGTGATTTAAATTTGAAATTAATCCATAAAAAATATTTTTTTTTTAAAAAAAAAAAAGTAAAGTAAAGTACATAGATTCAGATTCTTTCTTCCTTTAGTTCGAAGTAGACTAGTCTTATAAACATTTGACTTTTTTAGCAACCAAAATTGGAGAGAAAAAATGGCGGAAGAAGCAGGACATTCTCAGAGAAATGATACGGTGCGACGAAGAGTAGGGTTAGTCTACGATGAACGAATGTGCAACCATACTACTCCTGATGGTGATGATCATCCTGAATGTCCTGATCGAATTAGGGTTATTTGGAACAAACTTCGTTATTCCGGTCTCACTGAAAGGTTTCTCTTTTTTTTTTTTAACCTTTATTTCTATTTTTAATTTTAATTTCAATTATTTGTTTGCTATTTTTGCTGAATTTTGGTTTTTTAATGTGGTTATTGTGTTAATTTTTTTGTTTTGTGTGAAAGTTGTGCAAAATTGAAGTAGAACTTACTATTTTTATTGGGTTTGGGTGATGATTTGTTTATGAATTATTTGTGAGGAATTTGGTGTTATGATTTGTGTAATGTGTGTGGTGGTTGAAGTTGTTTAGAATTGCTAGTAGACGAACAAGGGGATTTGTGTATTGTTAAATGAAAGAGGTTTTGATTGTAGAGTTTGAATTTGGTGGAGTAGGGACTATGGTATTCTTAGCAAATGTATAATCTTTTGTGAGGATCTTCATGATTAGGTCTTTTTATTTAGAATTGCTAGTAAATAAGCGCGAATTTGTGTAAGGTTCAATGAAAGAAGTTTTGTGTAATGGACTGATGTTTATTGCTTACTAACTCATGCTAATAACAGTAAAATTATAGAGAAAGATTGATTCTTTGAATAATGTAGATTATCTGATTTTTGTAAGTTGCAAGAATTAATAAAGATGGAAGCTTTAAGTTTGATTGATGATGGAGAAAGGGTTACAAGGGATAATGTAATAGCTTAAGGCTATCAATCTTCGATAGTGAGTTTAGCTCACAACTCTCCAATAATGGCTTCAGGCCATAACTCTCCGAAAGGTTCACACCAAATTTCTGCCTGCCTATTTCCTTCCCTTCCCTCTCTATTTATACTAAGGACTCTAAACCTAGTGAGCTAATATTAGTAGAATACCTATACTACCCCTCCTTAGGTTGATCTATCACATTTTGATTGCAGAGTTTGAATTTGGCGGAGTAGGGACTATGATATTCATGATTAGGACTTTTAATTTAGAGTTGCTAGTAGATGAGCGCAAAGAAGTTTTGATTGTGTGTTCGAATTTGGCGCTGCGGTGTAGGGACTATGTTATTCTTTGTAAATTTAGTATCTTTTGTGAGGGTTTTCGTGATTTGGTCACTTAATTTTGTTCTTTAAGTGGAAGCATTTGGTTTGAATTAGTAACGAGAGCCCCTATAAATTGGCCTTGGTAATGTATTGTGGGACGAGGTTTGTCTACGGTCTAGTACGTGTCACTATTGAAGTTCAGGTTGTTATTGTCTTTAAATTTTGTTGGTAAGGTGTTGTGTACTTTATATGGAGTTTGCTGGACTGAAGGAGAATGGACTATCCATAGGTTATTTAGGCTGTGGACGTGTGCAGTTCTAGAGAATGGTTTACCAAATTCTTTGAAGACGTGCAAAAGATGTAAAGGATTGCTTGATGTTGTGCACCTTTTGCATCTAACTTTTATGAACAACTATTGTGTTGGAACTTGGAATTAAGTAAATGATCAAATCCACAACTTTGTATGGAGAGCAAAAACAGTGGGAAAGTGCTATGTTGTATACTTTTAGATTTTTCTGCAATCATAACAATGTATATTTCCTTTGAATCTCAGTTAACGGTAACTTCAAGAATAATATAAGAAAGTTCAAATGTTAACTCACCCTAAACTTTATGTTACCTTTTTTTCTAGGGATAGTACAGAAAAAGTGTTTGCTGATATAGTCTTGTGCAAATCCGCAGCCTCTTTGTGGTCCTGTTGTGGTTGCTTGAAAAATGAAAGCAGTGTTTATGTAAAGCTGTGCAAGTTCAGTATTATTTTTTCATGAGTACCTTATATAGTTTAGAGCACCATTATACTGCAACTCTATTATTGAATGTGTACTCTAAAATTTTATATTTTCCTTTCTCTTTTTTCAGGTGTGTTGTTTTGGATGCTAAGGAAGCAGAGGATAAATACATACAATCTGTTCACTCCAAAACCCATGTTGACCTGATCCGCAATATAAGCTCCAAGCAGTTTGATTCTCACAGAGATAGGATCGCTTCGAAATATAATTCTATTTATCTTAACAAAGGTTCATCAGAAGCAGCTTATTTAGCTGCAGGGTCTGTTATAGAGGTAATAAGTTCAGCACAATGCTGAGCTGCTCCAATTAATGGCTGCCCTTGATTGTTAATTTGTTATAATACACTGTCCACTGTTAAAATTTGGTAACTTTTCCTTATAATGGAATTATGCAGGATCTGGATACTGTGACCAAATTGGCATAATTTAAATCTATAAATGTTGAAAGTGTGTTAAAAATTAGTTAGCAAACTATTTAGGCTAGTAAATAGAAATAATAATGATACTACGTTAAATCTCGTAAGTTTTTTATGGTTACTATTTGCTCACAAATTAAGCTTAATGGAGAGAGTGTTGATGCAGTGAGTAGGTGTAAGAAAAAAGTGGAAAAAGTAAGAGACCGAGAGTCAGTGGAAAGGAGTAAATATTGTGGGGGTAAGGAGGGAAGGTAAATCTGCAAGCAGCCTTGTTCATACCATTGTAGGGAGTCTGTTATGCTGAAATCTTTAATGAAAAGTCATTGACTATTTTTACTCCATTAAATTTAATCCAGTGATCCAGTCTGTGATCTGTCTACTGTTGGTGTTTCATTGTATGTCTTGTTACAACTCTTACAAGAGTCCTATTTGGCTCTTCCTTATTAGCATACTTCCTCTGTTTTTTTACAAGTGCGAAGTGTAGGAGAAGTACATTTTTTTTTGTGTGTAGGAAAGATAAAGGGAGATAAAGAAGTGGACCCAGGTGATGAGGAGAGAGATAAAGAGGGATCATTTCCATAAGTAGTGATGTTGCACTTATTAAAAAAACGGAGGAAGTATATATTTCTAATATCATGAGTCAAAGTCATTTCATTGTAGAGGAACTTCTTGTCATTACTTTTCTCTCTAAAAATCTTTAGAAAAATTATGAACTTTGGACGTCAAATATTTGTATTGGACAAAAATGCTAGTTCATGGTTTCTCTTGCAATTGCAAAGGCTTATTTCTTTTTTTGCCTTTTTGCTGGGGACTAGGCCACTGGGTGTTTTTCCTTCGTGTTGTTTGTATTAATGTTGTTATGAACTAAAACTAAGTATTTGATGCTATTCCAAATAGGCGGCAGAGAAAGTAGCCAAAGGGGAGCTTGATTCTGCTTTTGCAATTGTGAGGCCTCCTGGCCATCACGCCGAGGAAAATGAGCCCATGGGTTTTTGTATGTTCAATAATGTGGCTGTTGCAGCTAGTTATCTGCTGAATGAAAGAGTGAGATTTCTCTGCTGACGCCCCCTTCCATCAGTTTATTGAAGGACCTGAATTTTTTTTTTTTTTTTAAAAAAAAAAAAGAAGAAAAAGAAATTGTTTGTGTTGATTATTGATTGACTTTACTATTTTTTTTTTGAATATTTTGTTCCCAGGCAGAATTGGGAATTCACAGAATTTTGATTGTTGATTGGGATGTTCATCATGGCAATGCCACTCAGAAAATGTTTTGGAAGGATTCTCGTGTTCTTTTCTTCTCAGTACACAGGTAAAAATTAGAAAATTTTACTATGTCTATTCTTCGAATGGTTATGTAACATTTTCCGAGTGTTTCATTTTCTCTGTATGAATTCAAACAATTAGGATACATATATCCTTAATATTTTTATTCATTGGCTCGTTGTATTTTTAGGCATGACTTTGGATGTTTTTATCCTGGAACTGATGATGGCGATCTTAGTATGATTGGAGAAGGACCAGGGGAGGGATACAACATTAATGTGCCCTGGGAACAAGGTCGATGTGGTGATCCAGACTATTTTGCTGCTTGGGACCACATATTGATCCCCGTTGCTAAAGAATTCAATCCAGACATGATTATAGTTTCTGCCGGGTTTGATGCAGGTTGATTAAGATGAAATTGGTTAATGGCTTTCATTAATTTCTGTGTGAACTGTGTAGTACCGAAACAGTCCCTAGTTATTAGACCATTGATGAACAATCAAGCTGTTCAACTATTGCCCAGGCCATTTTTTATGCTAACTTTGTTGAGATTTTGACAATTTTATCTATTTTGTCTAATAATGACATCCAGCTATTCTTTTCTCTTAAAACTTTTACTGTTTAGTTGTCAACTTGTCATAATATGATCTTGGGATGCTTAGACTATAAGCAAATCCATGGAACAGCTTGAGTTCCCTTCCATATTTGATGGTTTTGAAATTAAAAAAAATGCTAAAAAGTTGTTTGGTACTTTCCGATCTTTTTTTCTATTCTTAAAATGTTGCATTATCTGTAGCTGGTAGATGTGATTTTGTGATCATTTATCTAGATTTATATTATTAAGTTTCTCTAGGTATTAAAAGTGTTTTTGCAACAGCTGTTCGTGATCCTCTTGGCGGTTGCTGTATTTCTCCATATGGCTACTCTGTTTTGCTGAGAAAGGTTGGTATATAAATAATTTTAGGCATATATGCTTGTTAACGTGTTTTACATTGTGGACCTTGTGGTACGAATCATTGTCCTTTATGGCATAGTGCTGGTAAGCTTGGTTGTTTACATGTTAATGGTTTGGTATTTGTTAAGTTGAATGTTTTTTACAATCTTGGTAAAAGATTTTTCTGCTAAGTTAAGTCCCCAAAATGCTTGTTGGGTAACTGTACTTGACCAACCATGATAAAAGGATGACAAAGCACATAGCTGTATTCTACAATTTATCTTTGAATTCTTTGTAGGTCCTGTTGCTTACCAAAACTTGCTCTTTTCTTATACTCTGTTTTTGTAGTTAATGGATTTTGCCCAAGGTAAAATTTTACTTTCTTTGGAAGGCGGGTATAATCTTGAATCTTTGGCAAATTCCGCTCATGCATGTGTGCAAGTGTTGTTAGAAGAAAAGCCAATTGATGGATCTTCTGAGGCTTATCCATTTGAATCAACATGGCGCGTCATAGAAAATGTGAGTATATATGTGGTTTTTATTATTTAATTTTGATGTACAGCACCTTGACTTTGAGGGCATATTCCTGTATTACTATGAAAAGTGCATGTATTATCATAGGTTCGGCAAAAATTGAGTGTGTATTGGCCAAGCCTCGCCAATGAATTACCAAAAAAGCTAACAAGCCAGAAAGCGCCTGCATCTCAGGTAATACTTTAACTTCATGAATCTTGGCCATAATGAATTTGCTTGTCATTTTCCATATATTTGTGGCCAAAGCCTATTTGGAATCTTGAGAGATTACAATCGAATGAAATATAATACTTTTCACGATTTTTCTATACTTCAAAATATAGTCTTATGAGATCTTGTTAGATTCATCTTGATTTTTAGTTTCCAAATATGTAATATTCAGACTTTTTTTATATTATGTTGCTTGAGATATTATTATTACAATATTGCATTGAAAATTGTGCAAAAAGCAAATCGGATGAGGCATTGTAAATTTGTAATAGAAGGGATGATGTTGTGATGGTAAAACGAGGGAAATGGATGAGGCATTTATTATTAACCTCAGTTTTGAGTGTGTGTGTTGGGGTGGGGGGAGGTTGATTTTTGGGGTGATAATTCCCCTTTCTTCCCTCCTCGCACAATCACTACCTCAACCCATCTACCACTGTTATCTACCTTCATTTTTTTATATATATTTTTCTTCTATATCTCCCTTAATGCGTTAATCGCAATCTCAGCATTCTCTTAGAGGTTAACCTGACTTCTCATCTGCCTATTTTATCAAATGATTTATAATTGAGATATATGCTACCTCCATTTTATTTATTTATCACAATCAATATTCCATTAATGTGTCACTGAATTCTTCTGCAAACAGCTGCTGGTTGAAGTGAGCTCTGAGTCTGAAACTGAAGATATTGAGGAAGCTATCAAGGATATTATACAACCGCTTTCAGCACTGAAAGTTGATGAAGGTCCGGATAGAAGGAATTTTATTTCTTCCAAGCAAGTATTAGAAGTTTCCAGCCACTACCCTTTTCTGCCCCTCCCCATCTAATTTCATTTGCTGTCTTATTGGAGTGCAGATCAGAAGGATGCTTCAGTCTCTTGGAGAGCTGAGCAGAAGCTAATTGATATTTGGTATGCATCTTTTGGTTCAAATATGTGGAAACCGAGACTTCTCTGTTATATCCAAGGTGGACAGGTAAACTATGTTGTCTACATGCAAGTAATTGCTAAAAATAATATTTTAGAATTGGTCTGATGGACTAAATTAGTGGCTGCTGCTGACTTATGTTTGCATGAATCTCATGCTCTATATGTCCTTTCCTGTTAATAAAAGTAATTATGTTGTTTTTTCTCTGTACGCCATTGTAATTAAACACCAGAGTATAACCTCTAGATGTCTCATATAAAATAGAACATATACGTAGCCTACTGCATTTAATTTCATGTTCAAATGGCAACTTTCAGTGTCTGGAGAGTGGTGGTTTGTGTTGTCCTCAAGGAGGTTTTTGGGTAAAGTTATCTTATAGTTGTACTCTGAAGGTTCTGTGATATGTTACTAGAGTCGATAGTGAGTTATGTATATGTCAGTCCTCATTTGGCTTTTTTAATTTGCTGATGTATCAGGTGGAAGGTATGCAAAAGTCATGTTCAGGTTCCATGGACAGTAGCCCACCAAAAGATATCATGTGGAAGTGTATTCCACATAGATTATTCTTTGGCCGTGATTATACTAAAACATGGGGTCCTGGTGGAGTTGCTTTCCTTCATCCTGAAAGTAGTGCAGTGGAAAAATCTTATATCTGCATGTATAAACTTACGTAAGTGATCTTTTTCCATCTTTTCTTATATCATCTCGCCCAACCCCCCCCCCCCCCCCCCCCCCCCCCCCACACACACACACACGGATGCACAACCCCCCAAGTTGGGTGTACAACTTGGTATGTCATTAACAGCTTCAGCAAACATCTAACATTTAAAATGCCAACTCTGATTTGTATATAGGCTGGAGCAGTTTAATGATGTTTTGTTTCAAGAAAATTCCTTAAGTTGTAATGTTGATGCTCCTTGGATTACATCGGAAGCTCTTAATACTGTTAAAAATACTGGATCCTTCTCCATTGCTGAGGTGAGTTGTACAGCCCTATATTAAGTGCACATCTAAATTCCAGAGTTCGGATATAATTGTGCAATATAATTCTAATAGTCCTGCTTCAAGTTAATTTCATGATTTTACCATAATATTTATTAGGATTCAAGTGGTGTGATAATGGGACCTAAATTTAGCTTTGACATCCACTAGTTATACTTATTCTCCCCCCAACCTCCTTTCACTCCATTTCTCCTGTTTTTGATGGTAGGAGCAAGGAAAATTTTCATCTGCTATGCTAATTAAAGCAATTTCTTTCAAATGCAGGGAGGTTGGTATCGAAATGTAGTCTTTTTGGGCGAGGAGCAGGGTGTTCCTATCCTTACCATGACGTACGTTTTACAAGTCTTGTTATCCGTGGATTGTAAATGATGAGTTCCACAAACCAGTATCAAATGATGTGACTTTTTCTATTTCAGGTGTGATCTGCATGATGTACAGGCCTTCAAATCTGCAAAATTACCACGATGTGCTCCTGGCAATTTTTATGCTAATACCTTGATCAGGGGACTGTCAGAAGGAAGACAGCTTTCAGAAGAAGAAGCATTAGCTTACATAAAAGAAGCTGCTGCAAGACCTCTCTGATTCTAGATGGAGCAGATTCTTAATTTATTGTAAAAATCATTATTTTGGATAATCATTGATTAGTGATGATGCAAAGTTGCTTGCACTAGATTTTGTAAATATGTTGTGCCCTAATTTGTAAATTAGCTTGGCTACTTAATTCTATGCTACAGTACTGCCTCAGTGATTGTTATTGGGGGGCATATCAATTTCTTAGTCCTATGAACATGTCAAAGTTCTTTGTAAGGACGGATCAGCATTTCTGTTAATTTATTATTAATGAAGGATTGGTTTTTTTTTTTTTTTTTTTTATTTATTTATTTTTTTTTTATTTATTTTGTGTGTACCAGCTTCAGAAGCCAATTTCTGCAAGTACTTACAGCCGTTACGGGCATACAAGAGTCAGACAGCCTACATAAAAATTGGGCATGTCTGCAATCGTTCTTGCAAAGAAACCTCTGTAATGCAGTTAAAGCTATAATATCTACTTACGGGATACACAAGCTAAGCAAAAAACGTAGTCATTGGAGTATATCTCTTTACAGCTTAATTTATATGAAGTTCCATGTAAACATTTAGTACAAAAAATTTTGCCTTTTGAGTTACCTTTCTTCTTTCCTGTCTACTATCTTTCTTGTTTCCAGCACAGTACAAATAATTTTTGCTAACCTCCCTTGCCCCGTCAAAAAATACAGATAAAGAACATCCATCCAAAGATGGCACAAACAATTACATAACCCGGTCATCCTGACATGAAAAAAATTTGGCTACATCCAAAATTCTCTCTTATGTTGAAGAGACTCGAGCAAGATATCCCAATGCAACAGATTTTGTGGATATTAGCTCCCAAGAATTGACAGGCCAAGACAACATCTATTCTTGAACGTAGAATAATCATCCTCATGCAGCTAATCAGCACCATCAATATGAGGGAGAAGAATGTGTTCATGCAACACAATTTCCAATTCATCATCTAATTTTCACCGTTGCATGACCAGTTTCACTTAAATGTTTGTGAAGTTTAGATCTGTCAAACGCACCACATTAAAATTGAAACAACCAGGACTACGACAAACATCAAAGCAACAGTTTAGTTAAACAAGGATTAGTGACAAATTTTATTATTACCTTGACTCAAACTCTTCCCCACATTTTTCACATACAGGTTCATGATTTTTAGATTTTTCCTGCAGCAAGTCAGAATGTAAGTTTAGTATAAGCATGCAAACAAACTGGTTAAATAAATAAGAAAGAGGTAAGAGCTTTGTTCCTAAAAAATCAATCAGCAACTTAACATCAAGTAATAAAGTAAGACATGTTCATTAAAGCATGGAAGTTTAAGGTTAGAGATTCATGTACAAAACTTTTCCACAAGCTTACTCTTCTACTCTTAGGGCAGAGAGTAATGTGAAATAGGCAACCGTAGAATGTAAGATAGAACTTCCAAGAGGACTAATCTAGCATGGTCTAACATTTAACTTAATTTTGTTTAATATAAAATTGTAGTAAAAAAGCAAACCGTGAACGAGGATTATCCAATAATCATACCTATTCTTACAAGAAAAAGCAATAAATTAATTGATTCATTTCAATCAATTGATTGAGTATAGTATATAGGTAAATATTAGGATATAAAGATATCAAATTAAAGGATAGGAAATAGAACTATGCATATATACATAATATGTTATTGAAAATTTATCCTTCCACAAGGATATTCTTTTTACTAATTAAATCATATGAGGAAATTTATTTTAAAAATATCATCTATTTAAGTTCATTATACTACACGTTATAGCATTGGTAGATTGGTCATAGTAATTGAAGGAATTGTGTCCTCGACTCACGGGCAAATACAATATGATAAGGATGAGATTATAGAGCAAATAGTTATAGGTTTGTTTATTTGGGTCGTCATTATATCTTATTAGAGACCAATATTGACCATTGAGCTAAAATGAAATAAACACAATGCCCACCTAAACGAATCTTATGAGGTCAGACATAAAATGTTGGATTTTAAAAATAAATAAATAAATAAAATAAACCGAACCAAAGTAGGCTTAGTGTGCCAAACGGAAGTTGCCCTAATAATATGATCATATAATTAGGGATTTGGGAATATAAAGTACTTGTAATACACATCATATTTCACCCAAAGAAACTACATATAATTTCGTCTCCTCTCTCACAAATAGCCGACTATTTTCTCCAAGAATGAGAAGGTAGAGGTTTGATCTACAACGGTGGAATATTTGTAGAGGAGCTTCGGTTGCAGCTCTAGATCTCCCAAAATGTCAAGTTTGCATTGAAGAATATCAAGCTACAAAGGTTGTACTCTAATCTATATTATATGATCCTTCAATTGTATATGCATGTTGATCTAGGTTAAGGTGCAATGTAAATGACACATGAAATTTTGCTAAAAGTACCTAAAACCCTATATAGTATGTGAGTTACACCGAGTAAAATTTCATGTATCATATCCATAGCACTCAAACCAAGATCAAAATGCATATACAATCAAAGGATCACAAAATAGATTAGAGTAACGCCTTCGTAGCATGATTTTTCTCTATGCAAACTAGACATTTTGGGAGATTAAGAACCGCAACTAAAGCTCCTCTACAAATATTCCATCGGTGTAGATCAAACCTCCGCCGACCGAAGAAAACCACCTCCTCCTTGGAGACTTAGAGTATAGAATTGGCTATGTGAGCGGGAGGGAGAGTAAAACTATACGTAATTTCTTTTAGGTAAAATATACTGTGTATATGTTTTATTCCCAAACCCCAACTATATGATCATATTACTATAATTAGGGCAACTTAATACTCCCCTTTTCCACTCCACTTGGTCGGCCACACCAAGCCCAACTTCGGCTCGTTTTTTCTTTTGTTTGATCTAACACATTATGTCTAATCTTATACAATCCGTTTAGGTCAGCGTTGCATTTATTTCGTTTTAGTCCATTGATCAATATTGATCTCTAGTAAGACATAACGAGGACCCAAATAAAGGAACTTATTATATCCCGAATGCGATCTTACTATTTAGTAATTGCAAGTGAGTCAAGAACACAATTCCTTCCGTTTTAACTATTGGGAAATAAAACAAGCAATAAATAGAAATATGGGCATATTACACACAGGCAAGCCATATGCTCATAATAATAGTGTGCCTTTGAGGGTAGGTAAATCATACTTCCCCCGTCCCACTATATTTTTAATATGAAAATTTCATAAGAATTAAGAAGTTTGGAACATCTATGATTTGCAATTATTATTTTACATTTGTAATTGTATTTTTATTGGAAATTACACTATTCAATGTCGGGAGAAGATAAAAGTATAGATGTTATTGTTGCATTCTAAACACTCTTGCAAAAAAGACCAAAAATCATTTTCCCGTAATCTCATGCATAAAAAGGGTACAATTTTCTGGAAAAAATGAGGATAAAAATACGAGTGCAAATGTTTTTACTCCCGAAAACATTGAATCATGTAATTTCCTAAAAGATTACAATTGCAAATGTTTTTTCTTCCTCAAACATTGAATCATGTAATTTCCAATAGAAATACAATTACAAATGTAAGGTAATAATTGCAAATCATACATGTTCCAAAATATCTTAATTCCAATGAAATTTTCTCAATGGGAAAAGTATGGTAGGAAGGAGGGACTATTTTGGAACACCATAATAGGAAATGGAAAAATTATTTTAGGACACCCGAAAAGGAAAGTATAGTAGAGGGAATAGTATCTAGAGAAGCAACTCGTCCAGCAGGTATGTGCAAGAAAGTGAGAAGCAGCTTTCAGTGGATCTTATGGTCATAAAGGGTATTTGATGGTACTGAAATTATTATTCAATGAGGAATATCTTTTATTTATATTTACTCCCTATCAAACAATAACCCAATCTTCCTCAAGAATGAATATTATTCTCCATTCAGCGACAAATGTTTGCATCTCTCAAGTTACTTTACACCAAATACTATTTCAGGATACAAACTAGATATCGCATAAGAAGAAAAAAAAAAGTTACCAAGATGGATATTATTGCATATGATAATTGCACATGATATAAGTAATGTCGAAAACAAAGATCATCGCAAACAATGAGCAGGAAATTGCTACAAAGTACTGGATAAAATTAATACTAGTTATACTACTCACCTTTTGTTTCCTTCCTTTACACGAGTTCTTTGGTTTTGCCTCAGTATCTCGCTTGATGGTACCTTTTTCTTTCCTTCCAAAAGATTTTTTCCCGGCCTTGGTACTAGTTTGTGGGTCATGATCAACTTGATCATCATCCCCATTGTTTGCTGTATCTGAAGCACTGAGTCCATTGTTTTCCACAACTGGCACATTGGTAACATTATCACCTACTCTTGATGGTTCTGCCTGAGAAGGTTTGTCCTTCTCTTTCTTGGCTCTTCTGCTCTTCTTTTTTACTTTCTTGTTATTATACTCCATAGGTTCTATATCATCCTCACTCTGAACATTATTGCTTTCAAAAGATTCATTCTTTGAAGTCACATGCTTCTTATTCCGGCGACCAGATATCATGGCTTCAAGATCAACTGACTCATCATCGGATCCACCAGGAGACTGTCTAATATCATTTAATTCATCATTGCCAATGCCATCTTCTTTATCAGAAGGGAGTTCATATCTACTTTTTCCCTCCTCAAACCCAACACTGTCCTGAAACCTCTCTTCTAACTCATCAACATCATCCTCTGCAGACACAAAACCATCATCAACGACAACGTTCTCAGACTTCTCACTGTCCACATTCCCTGCCACATCATTCTTATCATCCACATTTTCTGCCACAGGCTCCACAGTTTCATGTTGAATTCCACCATCAACATCCACCTGTTCGACATCCTCAAAATCATCTTCCTCAATAAAAGACTTCCTCAAATAAGCCACCTTCTCCTTATGTTTCTTCGACTGCTCATGATTCTTCCACTGCTTGTCCGACTTAAACTTCTTCCCACAAGCAGCACAATACAACTCCTTCCTCTCCTCCTCTCCCTCCCCATCCTCCTCTAAATCCTCCAACTCCACTTCCTCAACCTTAGCCCAATCTGGCTCCTGATACATTCTAGCCCTCTCCAACTTCTCCCTCTCTCTCTCCTTCTTCTTCGCCATCTCCTCCGCCCTTTTCTTCTCCCTCTCCTTCTCCTTCTTTACCATCATATCAATCACCCTCTTATCCCTCTTCTTCACAAACTCGGCCAAACCCCGAACCGTCTCATTAAACTCCCTCTTCGCCTTCTTCCTCACCTTCTTATTCTCCTCCTCCATCACCCGCCTCGACTTCCTATTCTCCCCAGCAGCAGCATCATACTTATCCACCCACCCAAAATCCATAACAGTACTAAACCCCAACCAATACCCATAAAACGCATTCACCTGACTATAATCACATTTCAAATCCCCCAACAATGGGGCCTCCTTAACTAACCCTAAATTCAACCCCATCAACCTACAATACTTAATTTCATGCGCATAAATTCTATCAAACACATCACCATAAACCTTGTAAAACCCAGTTTTAGGATTCGTATAATCAGTGTAACAAGAAGGAGAAAAGTATGAAAACAAATCAGGGAATGGGGAATCAGAATTGGAATTAGAATCACTTCCAGAATTCGATGAAAACAAGATTTGGGATCGATGTGAATCATACCAAGAACGCTCTTTGGGGTCGGATAGAATTTCATAGGCTCGAACAAGCTCTTGGAATGCGGCGGTTGCGTCGGCGGAGGCGATGCCGGATTGTATGAGCTTGTCGGGGTGGCGTTGAAGGGCGAGCTTTTTGTAGGCGCTGCGAATTTCGTCTTGGGTGCAGCTTTGTTGGAGGCCTAAGACCTCGTAATAGCACCTCTTCTCGGTTGCCGCCATTGTTGTGTTTGTTTTGAGCTCGGAGAAGAGATGGGTAGGTTGTAGGTAGGTGTTGTGTATGTAAAGAGAGGTATTAACTAATTGAGGGTTTGTGTCTTTGTGAGGTTCGGTAGAGGTTTGGGTGAAAGTGACAAAAACGGTATTCGCCTCGTGGACTCCTCTGTAGCTAATCAAAAGTCATCCCGATATAAAAAATAAAGTTTCTCGATATAAAATACTTCGTAGAAGGTACTCGTACTCGGTATCTTAATTATTGTCGTCCCAACATGCATTTTATTTTCGGTCTCAAAAGTCAAAGTATTGGTCTCGATAGCATGAACTTTTAACAAAGTAAACGTAGCAGCATGAATTTTGACTAGCAACCGTAGCAGCATAAACTTCTTCATTAGATGCATGAAAGTCAACACCGATGATTCTACTAGACACCGGAAATCTTGATACTTTATTAGTTACTCCGTTTATGTCAAATAAACCTCAAATTTGGTCCTAAAGGTCCAAATTAACCCTTGACCTTAACCGATGTGTTTTGTAGCACACAAATCAAAGTTGGTTTTTTTTTTTTTTTTTTTTTTTTTGCAAGTTTTTACTAAATATGATTTCAAAGTTGTTTGTTAAGGGTTAAAATTATCTTGCAATTTTAACGTAACAATTTTCCAACATGAAAATCGAGACACGTGATCATGGTGATTTATGGTAATATTAAAATATTAAAGATTCTCATTTCCGACATAATATCTGGTATTGGGTTTCAATTATGATTTGTGTTTCTATAGCTAGTCAGCTATATTTTAAGTCCATTCTACTACATGTATCTTGTTAGTGGTTAAAATCATGTTGTTGAAGCCAACTTTGCCTATTATGTACTTTGTACTTCATATTTATTAAAAAAAATTTGACACAGTATTTATTAAATTTTTTATTAGATATTTAATACAAAATTTGTCTTTTAAGAAAAATCATGCTGACTTGTAATATAAAATACAATTAATTATTGTTCACATTTACTTAATTTTTAGTTCAGTTCAGTTCAATTCAGTTCAGTAAATATAAACAAACCCTTAATGTAACCTGAATCAACAAAGATTTATTAGTATTTATATACTTCTCAATTTTGTAGAATAATTTACTATAAAAAAAATTCATTTTTTCTGATTTTGCAAATCAAATTCATTAAAATTATTTTCAGTTCCTACTCAAGTCATTATTGCCGGTCAAATGCCACGTTTAATTAAGAAAAAAATTGTTATACTTAAATGTTATGAGTACAATGTAAACATTAGTTGGTTAGTTAGAGTTAAATTGTATGTGTACAGAAAGGTGATTATTCCGTGATATCATGTATAAATTCAAAAATAAGGTGTGTTCATCATGCAATCATATTGGGATACGCCATCCAAAGTTTATGTCCCTCCAAGAAAATCTCTAGTTACTTTGAGTATATGAATAATAAGTTATCATATAATGACAATATGAGTACTACTAGTAAATGTCTATATATATACCAAGAAAGGCTTTTGCATCCTTGGTAATATGCTTCTATGTTTAATAGATTTTGAGAATGTCTATAACTTTTTATCAATAATAATCATTCTTTTCGTGTCAAAATTAGTATGCATGATTTGTACGACACTTTGTGTACACTTAATCGCCTAGTTGAGCATATCACTTGAAGCCACCTTACCATTGGCAAATGCTTTGCTTCAGAAATAATAAGATAAAGCGTAAGGCAACCAAAAGCAGAAAAAAATTTCATTTTTGTGATTCCAAAATTGGGTAACTCCCCTCACTATGCTTTTTCCTTCATCTCAATCAGATTTATAACAGGAACTACACCTATCTCAACTATTCGTAAATCTATACAACAATATATCATCTGTAAATCAATGGATGGGGAAAAAAAATGTCGTCTTCTAAAGAGTTTTTAAGCCACTAGTTCAAAGATCCCTTTTTGTCAACCGAGATGCTTGCAACTTCATTTTCTTCATTTTCTGACCCACTATTGAACCTCTCTCTGAGAAATTCTACTGCCATGAATGTCAGTGCAGAGGCAGGAACATACCATATGACTCTTGGGATGCTACCTCTGAACACTCCCTTCATGCCTTCAATCATCCATGTCCGGTGGATGGCATGGAACCAACCTTTGTACCTACATGAAAAATTAGAGGAATCATAGCCTAAGCAGAAACAAATCAAATATATAGCCTAAGCCCAACAGAATGAACAGATATGTCTATAAGAAAATGGAAATTACGAATGATTATCACACAGAAATGCTCCGTACAAAAATATTATCCTCCAGCAAATTTCCCTCCTTTTTATCTAGAAGGAAGGCCATATCAAGAACATGCTCATTTGTAGCACTAGTGACAATCTACTCGGTCCATTCCGAAAATAAGTGTCAGTCCAGAAAGAAGAGATACATACTTATCATAAAGTCTAATAGATTAAGCATGTCTAATTATGCATAATATATATATGGCACGGAAGAGAAAAGTCAAGTGTAGCTGACCCCCCATTATACCTTAAATCTGGCCCTTGGACTTGCAATCTAGTCTTGATAACGTCTAATGGAGTCGTCACATAAGCACTCAAACCTGCAAAGTTTCATAGTTGTTTCTAATTTGAGCTGAAAGTTGTGACATTATGACGTAACATGTAAACTTCTAACCACAGAAAACGTAGAGATAATAACCAGAATCCATACCTCCCGCTACTCCTCCCAGCACCAATCCCTCCATAGTACTATTGATTTGGTATTCTGCATCACATGTCCACTTCTTCATCCCTTTATCTGTCAAATCTTTCAGTAATTCATAAAACATTACCTGCAAATTAAAATGGAGCAAAACTTAGCTTTCTCATAGCTCCATACATGTGAACTTTCGCCAATCTTCAATCAAACAATCCTTGGCAAGAATTTCTGAAAAGTACTTGTATACCACTTAACTTGAATATGCATAACACTAAGAACATATAGCACACACGCAAGCAACTAGCAATTTGTAGATTGTTACCCAATGTGTAATAAGAATTTGGGACATAGTGAAAGTAAGATGTAAACAGGGAATTTCATCAAAGTGCCTACCATCAAGCCAGCAAAAGGCACATCTCTAGCTAGTGTAGACCAATACCTGCCAAATATTAAAGTAAAAAGATATTAAAATAGAGTGAAATTACAAATTTGGGAAGAAATTCCGCAGTTGTACATGAACACAAAAGAGTAGATACTGAGACATTGAAGTTTCAGTGTTGTCACATTGATCCCAAGCCTTCCGTTCATCAACATACCAAACAAGCTCCAGCAGAAATTTTGTCTTTTTTTTAGTGGGAACTGGGAAGGGGAGAATAAGTGTTCAGTAGATCAGCATATTAATTTTTCACCTATATGTATGTTAGATGGCAGAGAAGATATGGATAAACCTTTTACAGGGAACCAACAGGGAACCAACAGCAAACGTACCCAGCATATAGACCCTTTGGCCCTTGTTCCTTCCATATTGAGCGTCCAGCATGAAACATTCCATTATAGTAACCGTACATATGCACTCCAGGAATCTTACCACTCTCAGCCTTTGAGATCACAGTATTCCAAGAATCAATCGTTCCCTGAACCTGCATCCGTTGCTTTATCACTTCACATGGAACATATACAAAAGAGCCAAGTGCGTCCCCTGCAACAAATTACAGAATAAAACATGGAAAATCAGTATAACAAGAATCAAAGAGACTACATTTCAGCTAATATCACAAAACATTAGCAACACAATCATTGAGCTTATTCATGCAGATAAAATATGCATTTTATAGACATACTCTGATCTTCACCTTTATCATCAATTATAAACACCAGACACAAACCTATCATTTGTACAAAATGCTTGAAAGGCATATAAAGACTTGTTTTAAATTCACAAATTAAGCACTAAATTTGCTAGTAAGAGCTATAGCACTGGACAAAAAATCTTCCACTAAATATTTCAATCATCTGAGCGCTTTTGGTCCTTTTGCCAGTTAGAACCAACAGCTACAACACCTCTTCTAGTTCAAATCAACTCTTCATTACGGAGACTACCACTCATTATCTTACCCCAAACCGCATCTATGGCACTATCAACTACTGTAATACTAAATAGATAACACCAATGTTACTTGGACTCGGATGAAGTGTCAAATTAGACATGGGTGTCCAAGCATCGGACTCGCCCATTTTCTTGAAAAAAGTTGTGTTTTTAGTTAAAAATGAAGTATCCAAGTGTCGGTGTCCCGGACACGTGAGGTAAATGAAAGAGACCGAGTAACATAGGTTTACACTTAGTAGGAAGTACAGTTGGAAAAGATCACAACAAAATAGTTACTCTAAATAGAAATTAAGTGTATACTTAGGATTATAACAGTTTCCTGTGGCTATATGTGTAGAAAAACACATCATTACTTGGAGATTTACAAATACAGTTCTAAACTAAAGGATAATTATCATTATTAGTTACTGTTTATAGTTTGTGTAATAGTACCTAGTGTATCTAGTTGTAATGTTGTATTATTTAGAGATTTTCTGAATTCCCAGCTAATGTACCTAGTGTATCTAGTTGTATTTTATTGCTTACTCGCGTATTATATATACTCATAGAATCACATCAATATAATTAAGCCTTCTCTTGTACTCTCTAAACTCTCTCATTCTCTTTAAGCTTTCCAATATGCTCTTTTCTCATAACTCTATTATAAACCTCGTCGTGGAATTTTAAATTGACTTAGAAAAATTCCCATTATTATATGCATTAAATAAGAATATGATATTATTGCAGTAGCTCAAACCTTTTGCCAATTGCTAATCGGAAACTAACACACACATATTGGTCAAATAACCTCATTCTTAAAATAATAGCCTTGTACCAGTAAGATGTATGATTAATAATCCAGGCAAAGCTAATTGAGCCCGTTAAGAAACTTTTCATGAGGCCAATGACAACACATAGCAATAATTAAGCAACAATAACATTCAAACTGTCGACGACATACCCATGCCCCCTGCAAGGAAGTGGGCCCAGTGACCCCCAAGGTTAGGATGTGATTCTTCAATCCACTTTTTGGTAGACTCAATGAAACCAAAATAAGTTGCTCCAGTTAAAAGAGACCCAGTAAATCCAGGAGCAACTCCTCTATAAAATCCTGTAACAAAAAAAAAGGGGGATAAGGGTAAAGGAGCAAAAAACAAGACATATTCTCTAGCACCATCTACGGCAGCTATCAGTAGGTTGAGAGCATAAAATGCTATAAATCAAAGAAATTACATATAAATTAAATCAATACATAGCAGACCTCTTAATCCATCAGCAGCCCATACAGTTCTAATCATTTGCAACACAGTTTTTTGGTGCTGCAAGTAAATAGATAATTAATAATAACGTACAAATAATGCATCTGCACTCCTCAAACAGACATTATGTAATTTATCAACATGTGAAACTAGGCTTAAGATCTTTTTTACAGAGCTTTATTATGTGATACATGAAATGAAATGAAAATGATCTCAAATGACAGTGTGTTTGCATACCTGAGATCCACTCAGAATAGCTTGACTTTGAATTCTTGTCTTTACAGTATCAATTGGATGCATCATTCCTTCACCAAACCCTCCAGCAAGAGCTCCCCATAAGAATTCTCTCCATACTACAGCCAAGTAAAGCAGAACTCAAAATTACCTATCATTGAATTCATCAACAGCTTCCGATCATATTTGGAGCAGCTTTTTTAAACAATAAAAAATACTGCAAGCAAAAATTATCCATGTTTTATCCCCAAAGATTCAGGTAGTTCAAGCCAATCATGTGCCAAGCTAGTGAAGATACTATCATTGTTTCCAGAACAGGATCGAACATCAAATTATAAAAACCATGTGGCATAGTTACCGATACACCAATCATCTAAGATTGACAAGGTGTCATCTCAAAATTATGAGATCAAGCAAAATTAACAAATGACATTCACAACAACACTTAACAAACATAAGAAGATAAGTTCATTAACAAGCTCCTATTGGGAGCAAGCCACCCACTATTAACCGCATCCAAATTATATTTACAAACTTACGATTTACTCTGTACTTTTCATAATATAAGACAGTTTCTGCTCAGAGTCCTCACATTCATTAGATAAAGGCATTAAAGTGACAATACCGGTATTATCTTTATGCAAATTACATGTACTCCGTATGTCTTCATTTTTAAAGTTTTCAATTGAACTTACAACTATGTTTGCATTACAAATCCACATAAACCAAATTATACACATGGATTTCTTTTCAGTTTTCACAATACAAAATCCACACATCTCCTCCAACTTTTAGAGCTGACAAGTGACCACCCTAACCTCCATCTCATCCCGGCTTTACGACGATTCATAGTGCTTGAGGTAATGTTTGTAATCAAGAAATTCAAGATAATTTCCATTAACTTCATCTCTCGCAATTTCAATTCAGGCCTCAATGCCTTCACATTTCACTGCAGACCTTAAAGTGCGAAAACAGCTCAGCGATTAAAATTATACCAAAATTAAACTCTGAAACTGAACTTTCCAAGGCTTACGCAATTCAATTTCCGGTTTAATCAATCAACTAACAAAACGCAATGCAGAAAATCAGAACAATCTTTACAAAATCAGTACGAAATAATTACAAAATCAACTCAAATGCTCAATATCATCCAATTCAACTAGTTTCTTGGAACAATTAATCAAAAATTCAAGCTAAAATCAGGTAAAAACATCAATTAAAAAACACAAATGACAGCAAAACATGCCAGAAAAAAGGATCACGAAAAAGAGAGAAGGTAATGAACTAACCGAAGAATGATTGAGTAGAATGCGATAATAGAGCTTGAGTTTGCAAAGAAGAAGTCGATGAAGACGCCATTGAAGTAGCCGGAGAGAGGGGAGGACCTCCTCGATTGTCCGCCATTGAAGGATGAGTAAGGTCTGGAAAATTGAGAGTTTTCTCTCTCCTAAAAGAAGAGTAGTTGACGTAGGTAGTTAGGGTTGGGGTGTAAGAAGATGTAAGAGAGAGAAAATGGAAAGTGGGCGCGCTATTACTTTACTCCTTGCCAATGATGTGCTTCAGGCCTTTCTCTAAACGACATCGTATAAGTGTTTGTTAAAGATTTTGAAATTAGTTTAATTATGATGTACTAATGTAGATTAACATTTTTTTTAGGTGTTAAAATCGAGTAGGGTCACTTTGGGTTTTGGGTTGTTGAGTTTCAGTTTTAGATCGGATCAGGTCTTAGGCTGGGTATTTTGGGTCGATTCATTTCGGGTGTACATATTTGGTCCATGTATTATAGAGTATGTTCGGTCGAATCAAGTGGAGTCGAGTATCGACTCATCGTCAAGTAATCAAGTTTGGGTAACATTGGGTTAGTTTAGATCTACTCATTTTAAATCAAATTAAGTTTTAAGTGCTCTAACAAAAATTTAAATTTTTTGTCAAGTTTGGGTCACAGCAGGTCGTATTATTAGTCATTTTATTTTTCATGTCAGATTGAGTTTCTAGTTGAGACTTTCAGTAAAGTTTAAATGTGTCACCTTTAGAGCATTCGAGTATTTTAAAGTTAGAATTAATATATTTTTTGAGATTAGATTTGATTAATAAATTGAAGATCAATTAAAATAATACTCAAAATTTGAAATTCATACTTACATAGTTACATATTACAAAATAAAGACATAATAAACATTGCACTTTTCATTTTTTCAACCTTTAGGTTGGAGGTTCAATCCTTTTGCTAGTGACACTTTGAGGTTGGAAATTCCTTACCCTTTCCCCTTCTTACCTTTAAATTTTATTTATTTATTTATTTATTTATTTTTAAATAGTTATTATTCAATCAAATAACTTGGGATAAAATTGGGTTAGGTCATCAAGTATTAGGTAACTTTCAGCTCCTATTCAAAAAAAAAAAAGGTAACTTTCAGCTCAGTTAAACTCAATATAGTCAAAAGCTGGTCAACAACACCTCAAATAGTGTTCGACTCACTTCGGTCTCGGATTGAACTCTAGATCATTGTACCAGGTCCAAATTAAGTCTTAAATTGGGTATGTCAGCTTGGACCTTTAAAGTCCAAACATTTTGGGGGTTATTTGTCATTAAGTCGGGTTTGGGTTTCGAGTACATTTTATTGTTTGTATAAGATTAAGCGAACATGCACTAAGATTGTATAATCACTTAATTTTCACTTTTGACTTTACATCCCAAACTTATCTTTATGAAATTAATATTTTTTTTTTTCAATAAAACATATTCAAATCATTTAAACTTGGATAACTCTTGAATTAAACTGATATGAACTTATTATTTGTGACCTTTATTTATGTGATACTTGTTTGTGAACTTATACATAGTATTTGTCTTGACTAATTATTCTTAAAATAAATTAGCTATTTATATTGACAATGGAGTAGTTCCAACTTCCAATTGGGTTTTGTCGAGTTTGGTCAATTCGAGTTTTATATATGTCCGTGTTATTATATAATATTGTCAATTTGAGTTTTGGATCAAGTCAATTTGGGATTGGTTTAGACTTAGGGCTTGTTCTCATACGTTGAAATTCAGTTAAGCTCAGTTCAATTTGAGTTTTGGATCAAGTCAATTTGGGATTGGTTTAGATTTAGGGTCTGTTCTCATACGTTGAAATTCAGTTAAGTTCAGTTCAATTTGAGTTTTGGATCAAGTCAATTTGGGATTGGTTTAGACTTAGGGCCTGTTCTCATACGTTGAAACTCATTTCAGTTCCGTTCAATTTGAGTTTTGGATCAAGTCAATTTGAGATTGGTTTAGACTTAGGGCATGTTCTCATACGTTGAAATTAAGTTCAGTTCAGTTCAGTTCAACTCAGCTCAATTCAGTTCAGCTCCTAATTTCCTTCTCTTATAAAATATTCATTTCAGTTCAGTTCAATTAAGTTCAGTTCGGTTCAGTTCAGTTTAGTTTAGCTGAGTTCAGTCAATGAGAACAGACCCGTAGTATCAAGTTTGAATCGGGTCATTATAATTCAGCTCTCTTTAGGTAAATTAGTTTGGGTTAACACCATCGTGGGTCATTTGTGCGTCGATTAATTTTGCTTCGAGTCATATCAGTATCGGTATATTCAAATCGGGTTGCTTTGGGAATCGAGTCTATTTGAATAAATAAATTGAATTAAAATTGGGTCAATTCAAGCATCAGATAACTTTCGGGTTCGGTAAAATTAAGTCTGGTCACTTTGAGTATTGAGTCAAAACGGATCACCGGGTCACTCCTCTTCGTATTGGACCGAATCATTTTTTATTTTAGACTTTCAGGTCGAATTTGGGGTCACAACTTCAGGTCCAGTTTGGGGTACGGTTAAGTAACTTGGGTCTACTCGTATTAAGGGCTTGTTCTCATACGATTATTTTCAGTGCAATTCAATTCAACTCTTATAAGTTAAGTTCAGCTCCGCTCCGCTCCTAATTTTCTTCTCTTATAAAATATTCAGTTTAGTTTAGTTTAGTTCAGTTCAAGTCTAATAAATTCAGTTTAGTTCAGTTCAATTCAGCTATAATAAGTTCAGTTCAGTCAAAGAGAACAGACCCTAAGTGATAATAAAACGAGAAAATTTAAAAATGTAAAATTAAAATCGAAAAGTCAAAATTGATACGTTGAGCAAGTAAACGACGGCGTTTCGATACAGAGAGAGTGTGTATGCGTGAATGAAAACCAGGAGGAGAGAGAAAAAGCACCCATAACAAATCCCTAATTTTTGTTCCTTCTCCATTTTCTTCATTCACTCTTCTCTTATACAACAACAACTCAGCTAGGGTTTCGATCCTCCATTATTCTCAGCAATGGCGATGTCAGCTTTGAGGCGCGAGAGTAAACGTTTTACCTCCATCGTTTCACCCAATCCCATCAATGTTCTTCGCTCCTCTCTCCTCTCTTCTGAGTACGATCTCTTTTCTCTTTCTATTCCTTCCTTCTGATCTTTATTTGATTTCTGTAAATGTTTTTTTTTTGTTAATTTGGTGGAATCGATCGACGTCATCTGGAAATTAGGGTTTTGGTTTTGTGGGAAAAAAGGGGTTTTGTTGATTTCGTAGATTCTCGATGTTAATTTGCCATTTTGTGATTCATGATTTTATATTGAAATGTAATTGGGGATTGGGGGTGAAGATGTTAAATGTTGCTGTTGATTTTAAATCAATGTTTTATGGATGTATAATGTAGTGATTTATGTGATGGGCATTGATGTTTAGGTCAAATTAAGGATGGGTTTTTAGAAATTGGACCCTAAAGTGGCTTCATTTTTATGTTTTTATGAGTAAGGTCAAAATGCTAGTGATCTTGTGAATGCTGCAATAATTGATAGTGTTTTCGATGGAGGTTAGAATTATTTTGATGTTGGCTGGGTTATGATTTTTGCTGGATTTCACCACTTATTTGAATAGGTATTTAGTGATAACTTTTTCTGAGAATTACCCTGCTCTCAGGCTAATTTTTTTTTGGAAAGTTGGACATTTGGAGAGGAAGTATTGTATTTGGTTGTATAAAATATTTTAGTGTTTGGGCCTTGAGGACTATGTTATTGCCGTGTTAGGAACAACCATAGTTAAGTTAGAGAATGGTATTTTCGAGGTTTGATGACCATCATAAGGAGTTTATTTTATGAGGGGAATGTTTGGTCATTTTGAATCTGTCCATATTTTATATTGACATTGGATGACTCTAGGCTATTGAGTTTATCTTTGAATTCTACTATTTAGCTTAGTAGCGGATCTTGGACCAAAAATTAGCGGGGCCAAAATTTTAACCTTTGACCTCGATTTAACAATATAGTCACTTAATCATTGTGCCACAACAGATTATATGATGAGCAATGTATTCTTTTTGTGTAGTACACTATCTTTTTAAATATTTATTGATGGCCAGGCGGCCTAGGTCCCTATGAACCATAACCAAAATCCTCCTCTGGCTTTAGCTAGCGGGTCCTAATTTTCAAGGCAGATAGGTTTTTTGGGTTTAATGAGTGACACTGTCTCATGTATGGAACTCAGCTATTTTATGTACGTTTTTTTGTAACTCTGGTATTTCTTTTCCAGGGAGCAGACATCTTTGGGAGTTCGATGCATTTCAACTCAAATTGGTGAGCGTTACGGGGAATTTGATTAATATGGTTTTGTGATTGTCTCCTTTTTGCCATTTGCTGTAATGGACTTTACCTATGGCTTTATTATTTATTTTGTGGATGATTAATGCAGTTAGAAACCGTATGAAGAGTATTAAGAACATCCAGAAAATCACAAAGGCTATGAAGATGGTTGCTGCCTCAAAGCTAAGACAAGTCCAAACAAAAACTGAAAACTCCCGTGGCTTATGGCAGCCTTTCACAGCACTTCTTGGTGACACTCCAAGTATGGAATTTCATTTGCGTTTATCTATGAAATGTTTTGTTTTTTGATAGCTTGATATAGCTTTTTTCTGCCTATGTGTTGGCTTTAAGTCAGGGTGGATCAGTGGGTGCTAACTTAATTTCTGACCTTGTCCTTTTTTATTGGTTGAGGATGATCTACATAATTCATTAACATAATTGGCTTAGGTGTCCTTGTTTTGTTTTCAAATGTCTTTGGATTTAGTTTGGAAGACCTGTATTGCACAATAATTTTATCCTCTTCTATTATTGAGAGAGATTCCCTCCTCCCATATTCATTTGGTAAATTACATGGAAAGATAGTGAGAAAATTTATAGAGAAAAAATAATGTTTGGGTATGGCCTGTTGGACCCGAATTTAGAGAATAGGCAGAGATGAATTTACTAAAATTTGATTCTTTTGTTTCTTATTTTTTTATTATTATAAATTTTGAAAATCTAAACTTAAAGACGGGACAGAGAGAAATAATTAACACTTTCTTAGGCCTGATGATAAGTTGCCCTCTTCATATTTTGAATTGTTTGTAACTGATTTCGTCTCTGCTCTTAAAGGTGTTTCTGTGAAGAAAAATGTTATCGTTACAATCTCTTCTGACAAAGGTCTTTGTGGTGGTATCAATACCACTTCAGTCAAAGTGAGCAGAGCTCTTCGCAAGCTGAATGATGGTAATTATCGTTACCTTGGTATAGCTATATTATCGAATTTGTTTCTGTTGGCTTGTTAGCTTTGATCTTCTGTACTGGTCATTAGTAAATAAGTTTACCTTTTGTGGCTGCAGATCCTGAAGCAGAAACAAAATTTGTTATTTTGGGAGAGAAGGCCAAAGTGCAGCTAATTCGTGATTCAAGGAAGGACATCAGCCTCTGCTTGACTGATCTGCAAAAGAATCCTCTGAATTATACTCAGGTTTTCAAATACATAAATTTCTTCTAAACTAGCCTGTTCTCATAAGTCGTAACACGTGCTAGTTTGTCTTTAACACATCACATGTTGATAAGCTAGGGTTTGATCTATGATGGCTTTTCTGTTGTTTCTCCTTTATCATGTCTATGAAGACTCAGAGAGCTGTTATGGCCCCATACGTATGATTTGTGTATATTGTGGTAAATGTTGTGATATGTTTTTGCCATGTTTTCTTATCAATGAATCACTGAACTTCCCTCTGTAGGTGGCTGCAGTTGCAGATGATATCTTGAAGAATGTGCAGTTTGATGCCTTGAAAATTGTTTTTAACAAGTTCAGCTCTGTTGTGTCATTTTTGCCAACAGTGGCAACTATCCTGTCTCCCGAGGTACTATTTTCAGCTGGAGGAAAATGACATTTTATGATTTTTTATTGGTAACTGATTTGAAGCTGTTTTCTTGTAAAGATTGTTGAGAGAGAGTCTGAGGCTGGTGGCACTCTTGGTGAACTTGATTCTTATGAAATTGAAGGTGGAGAGACAAAGTCAGAGATACTTCAGAATCTTGCAGAATTCCAATTTTCTTGTGTAAGTATATTCTCATAGATAGAATTGATTTTCTTACCTTCATAATTGGGATCCTGATTATAAGGCAGGGCAAGTAGTACTCAATAGTAATTTTTTAAGTTGTCCTTTATTCCAGAAATGAAGAACTTGTATGTACACTTGCTATGATGTCCAAAAAGATTATGTGCTCTATTATTCTATCTAATAAGCCTTTCCTTGTTATTTGAGATTTAGAATTATTCCCCAATTTTGCTTGGGACCCTGCTTAATCAATTAATTTGTTTCAGGTGATGTACAATGCTGTCTTGGAGAATGCCTGCAGTGAGCAAGGTGCTAGGATGTCTGCCATGGACAGCTCTAGCAGAAATGCTGGAGAAGTGCTTGATCGTCTCACCCTTACTTATAACAGGTTCAATTTCCTTTATTGCATTCAATTGTGCTATTTATGGACTCAAGTAATCGAAAAGCAATGTGTTTAGTTATGTTGCTGATTTTTTGCCAACAGTAAACAGACTTTCTAGAGAAAAGTAACTGAATTTAATGTTATTTTTCACCATATTCACATTTCATGTGGTTGATCATCTGGTTGTGGTGGTGTAACAGGACCCGTCAAGCATCCATCACAACTGAACTTATTGAAATTATTTCTGGAGCGTCTGCTTTGGAGGGTTAGACGAGAAGAAATTGTCTGTGCTTTACCTTGACGTTGACGAAATAAGTTCTGTAGTGTAGACTTTGTTTCAGCCTTTTGCTGGCCCTTGGGAGAATCCTGCATATCTATATAATAATATCCCTGACAAATTTTTTTGGGAACATCAGAAAGCCTTTTCTTCATCCCGAGGGGTTTTATTTTTAATTTTTTTTTTTTGGATTTGAAAAATTCATACATGGTGGTTGAGGTTCTGTGCAAAACAATCGATGTTCTTGTGTCGGCAATACTGCTGAACTGCCGGCGTTGTAATTTCCCTTTCATCCTTGGACAAATGTACTGTATCAAACATGTTTCTATTGGTATTTAAGGGCACATTTTTGCTAGTTTTGCATTTAAGTGAATTTTCTAGTTCCAAACTTCCAATTCAACTTTGCGATTTGCAGACTGAGCCTTACATTCCTTTAGAAACTCTAACCCAATTAATTGTCCATAATATGATTTTAGTTGAAAGAGATTTGTGGCACTTAAAACCCAATTTGTGGATTGGATACTGGAGTTTGAACTTTGCAGGGCGGGCTTTGCTTATTTTGCTGGTAATGAGTGAAAATCATTTCAATACAATTGCCCTCATATGGAGGTCAGAATAAAATAAAATTTAATAACACATAATCAAGGTTGAAGTGACTTAAATTTAGCAGAGATCAGTTTAGTACTGTATAAAGCATGGAGAAAATAACAATACATCTAGTTAGTGAAATCTCTCTTAATCATCTATTGGCACCGTACAATTGTAAAAATGATTTTACAATCCACTACCCAATAACATAAGGATGAATCAAAATATACTACTAGGTAATAAAAAACCTAGTGAGCAAATGTGAGGAAATTTGCTTGTACAATAATCAGCATGACTCTTCACCCTACATAAGCCTATAAGCCTATTCCTGTTGCAAGGTTTTGCCACATTGATTACATAATCAATAACCAATGTCGCCTGGGTCTCCAACGAATTCAGCTATTTGTTCAAGCTGCACATGAACCAGCTCATGTGTATCAGCGTCTTGAACTACACCAGTTCCCCTCTCGGAATCTTTTTCCACAAGACCGCCATAAGTACCCTTGTGGTTTCCGAAGAGAACAAGAACAGGACCACCTCGCCTAGGAAGAGCAGTTTCCAATATCTCCTGTTCTACTCCCTGAACAATCTCCCTACCATCATCCATCGATATATCACAGGTCCTGACTCCAACTGCATCGATTACCACACCCTTCTTCAAGTAAAACTTTCCTCCTTTAAACGACTTGCTAACAATTCTAACCCTAATATGACTCCTAAGCCAAGAAACTCCACTACTACTAGTCCTTTCCTCATCCACCCGCACCCTGCATTCACTCTTAACTTCACCAACATCACCTCTCCTACCCTCATTTCTACCTCTCTTACTTTCCTTTCTTTCACTGGACGAATCTCTACTCCCCTTCTTATCGCTGCCCCTCAAAGATTCTTTAGAACCTTGCATCTTCAACTCCTTCAAACACTTATCTTCCTCCAAAGAACCCAACTCAGCCACTTCATCCACTCGAACCTTGACTTCCTTATCACTACGCGAAAGCCTCAAAAACAACGAACCGCCTCCCGGTAACACTTCAATTACTCTACCCTTATACCCCATCTTCCTACCACCAATAATCCTAACCTCTTTCCCAACCTCAAACTTTCCTTTATTCTTATTATCACTCCCATCAACTTTCTTAGGAACCACATCATCATCACTAAACCCTAAACCCTCTTTCGCATTCCGGCGTTTATACTCAACAACCTTGAAATCCTCCTTAGCATTTCTCCCAATTCCCATCCCTTGTCTCCACCCATACCCAGCTAACAAAGCTTCCCCAAAACCCTCAACAGGAACCTCCTCAAATTGATCAAAACCCTCATCTTCAGGCAACTTATCTAAATTATTTCTCAATTTCTTAAGCATAATCGCATCAATTGAATTAGAAACATCGAATTCACCCTTACCATCAACCGCATCTTGCCGAAGATTCAACCCGTATGAAATTTTCGATTCAGATTCTGGGGCAACAACATCAGCTTCAATCTCAACTTCAAATTCAAGGGGTTTTCCTTCTGAATAAATTGGGGGTAAATCGAGATTCTTCATCTTCTTCGCGGGACGCCATTCGTTCTGTTTTGGCGGGATGGCGATTTTTTTGGGGCCTTTATCTAGGGTTAGGGTTTGAGATGGGTCGAATTCAGTGATTGATTCACGATTAATTTGGGGATTTTTGGTTTTGGCGTTCGATTTAGAAGAAGATTGATTTGATGATACAGAGAAAGAGATCTTGTTCATGGTTTTTGATGGAGGAGAGAGAAAATTCTAATGATATTTTAGCTATTTTTATACCTTGCGGTCACCCAATTACTCCGTATCATTTATTGCGTCATATATTCGTCCTGATAACATTCCTAACTTTGTAAATCTCTTCGTAAAAATAAAATAAAATAAAATAATAAAATAAAATACAGAAAGATAAACGTTGCCCTTGAATCTCTAACTAACGCCCGCAAAATAAACTAAAATTACAAATTTACCCTTTTTATCAAAAAAATTACCCCATCAATTTACCCCCTCTTCATCATACTACTATACCCACCACCACCACCACCACCACCTCTTCCGGTTTCACGATCTACACAGCCGCGGTAATGACAAGTAAGGACAAAGGAAAGTCGATCGCCAACGGAGAAAATGTTTTCTTATTTTATTTTTTTTGAATTTGCGGAAAACGCCTAGATTTTTCGCACGTCCTAGGCTCAAACGCCTAGTTCTTGTGAACAATCGTGTGGTTGTATGAAAAATCTGGGCGTTTGAGGTGAAACGCCTAGTTTTTTAAAATACCCTAGGCTGAAACGCCTAGTTTTTTCGAATAGCCTAGGATGTTTCGAAAAAACTAGGCGTTTCAGCCTAGGGTATTCTAAAAAACTAGGTGTTTCCTGGGTTTTGAATTTTCTTAAAAAATTTATCGCGACGTACCGATTTCATACGGTTTGACGAGCCTTCTACAAGCGTCTAAGGTTGTGTTTCTTGTATTTCGTCGTTGTCCATAAGATCTAACGAAATTGATTTTGCAAAATTTTAAAAATTTGTTTGATTTTGAAACTCACGGTGGTTGTTCGATGAGCGTTGGTGGCCGTTGACCACTAGAGAGAACGGTAAAAAATTTTGTGTATAGTAAAAGTGTGAAATTGAGGAAAAATTAATTATTTTTTATAATTATTATAAGGATAAATACGTAATTTTATTTTATTTTGCGGGTGTCAGTTAGATATTTGAGGGCGATATTTAACAACCTTTTTTTTTATTTTTTTTTTTATATATATTTTAAAAATAAAATACAGAAAGATAACAACTCATAATCAAGGTTGAAGTGCTTACTTTTAACTTAGCACAGATCAATTAAGTACTGAAAGTCTGAAAGCAACTAAGCAAGGGTAAAATAACAATACATCGAGTTAGTGAAATCTCTCTTAATTAATCTATTGGTATGGTACAATTGTAAAAATGGTTTAACAATTCGCTACACATAAATTAAAAAAAAAATGTACTTTTTCCGTTCCAATAATATTGCAATAAGAATGAAATTAAACATCCCAAAGCACATTTTATATGTTAAAAAGCAAGAGGAAAATTATATAAATATGATATTTGTGAAAGTATTTTATAAGACGAATCTAACAAAATCTCACGTGACTATATTTTGCTTAATGTATAAAATTATATTTCATGATCAAAAAAGAGTGATAAGCAGTGTAAATATCCCGTATTGCAATATTATTAGAATAGAGGAAGTATAAAGTACTCGTAATAAAAAAAGCTAGCGAGCAAATGTGCTTTGGAATCCTGACTGTTTACCGTACAAAGGCCTATCCCTGTAGCAAGGTTTTGCTTTGATCATGCTGTATGCCAAAATCACATTTACTACTATTACAAAAGTTGATGGCCAAATTCTTTTGTGCATTCCTAGTACTGATATTGTGAATATTGAGGACAGCATGGAGTAATCCTTTTGATAGACCAATTTTCACTCATTGGGAATCAACTTAGAGGTTTTTTTTCCGCTCATTTGATGTATTTTGCTAAATTTGAAATTTTTTAAAATGAGCAAAAAAATTTAGGGAACCATGCATGCATTGCTCTAAGGATTTTCCTTTTTCAGAAGATATGATGCTGGCTGAGATACTAGCTCAAGTTTAAGTTGGAAAACTTCAGAAAATTCCTGAATCAGTGATTTCTGGGCCATGTCAATTAGTAAAAGATCATCAGCACTGAGTTGATCCATGCTTGAATCATGGTGGGATGCTTGGAATTCTCCAAGTAGTTGCTTGATGCTTCCAACTTTTCGGTCTCGTATCCCACAAGGTACAATCTGTTGGAAGGGTGTCAGGTCTACAGAAACATTCAGAGCTAGTCCATGGTATGCTATCCATTGAGATACCCGTATCCCAATCGCTGACAGCTTCTGGTTTCCTGCATTAGAATTTAGAAGTGAGCAACTGCAGACTTAGAGAGAAGATTTCTACACGTAACATGGAGACGAAAGACACCTAACTTAATGATATTGCTCACTCCCTTAAAGTCACAAGAACATAAATTATGGGATAACTAGACCATGATACATTGGTACCTATATTCCAAGTAAATTATACATATATTCCAGAAAATTCGACATAGATATGTGAATCTATGACATAATAGATGATTGCAAGGTTTTTAAAAAGACTAAACTAAAATGATGAACAATAATTACGCATTGTGAAAGTCAAATGACCATTACATTTAATCTTTATCAAGATCCAAAATTCCACTACATACACTATTAACCAACATCATCAAGCACAACCGTGCAGGCATAGTTGCACATAATGCTCAAATATACTGGATGCAACCTATTGACAAATGACATGGACAATAAGGTGAATCAAGGAATATGACACGTACCAACCCAAACACCAGTAAAGCCCTGGAGTCGAGAAGCCTCAATAGAAAAAGTTGAGAAAAGAACACGAATCACCACCTCCTCAAGAGCCCTTAGGTACCAATGAAGATCCATGTTGTGATTTCGAAGGTTGATGATTGGGTACATAACCAACTACAGTCAAACATGAAATAGTTAGAATAGGAGAAAGGGATGATCTCAAAGATATATGCAGAACTCTGCACAATTAAGTCTAATTTCAAGTACTTTTCAGACTTTCAGCAGAAAGAAAATATTGCAGTCACATTTTCTTTTTTCTCCACAGGTACCACATTTTTTCTTTTGGTGTATAGAGAGCCACAAGGGCGGGGATGAGAATCGATCCCAGGATCTCCTGAAATTGGGAGGGAAGCTCTAGTCACTTGAGCTATCTCCCACTCTCTCCACATATATCACATATAAACCTTCAAGTGATCTTAACAGAGATATCCTATTTTTAGCCCAAAGGTGAAATCTTGCTAGTTAAAATAATCAAAAAATGAATGTATAACCATTGTCAGAAACAAATACAATTAAACGCATAGCACAAGATAAATTTCATCAATAAAAGAAATGATACAAGAAAAGAGACATTTGAGTTATATTACAGAAGAAAATGTACCTGTCCAGGTCCATGATAGGTAACTTCACCACCGCGTTCAGTTCTAATAACATCATAAGGGGAATCTTTCACATTAAAATTCAAGAACTCCTCGGAGCTACCGGTGCCCAAAGTATACACAGGAGGGTGTTGCAGCATAATCAGAGTATCAGGGCACTCTTCATTCCTCTCAATCAAAGCTTTCTTCTCTTTAACAATGGCCTTCTGCAACGCCCACGCCTCACCATAAGGTACAAGCACATTATGAAGGTCAATATACTCACATCTGTTGCACAACGGTCACACTACCAATTAAGAAACAATGTTAAACTCCAACTTAAGTTCATCAAATCAATATGTTAAAGCTTGTCAAAATGAGTCTTAAAGGTGTTCAACTTAATCTCACCTTTTGGAGCATTTTGACTGACTTGTTAAACTAAGTGAAACCCGGTTAAGTGTGTTTAAACGACGAGCATAAGAGTCCCGGTTACACCGCCATCGACTGTGAATTGGGTACATTATTACCGAGTCATGCGTTACAACAGCCATTGTATATCTCTGTACAATAATATGGGACAGAAACCCCATCAATTGACCATCATCATTAAATTGAAACAACTCAAAATCAAATTCACTAACAAATGTCCAAATATGATGAAACTTTACTAAAAATTAAGCTCAAATTATCCTTTTTTTTTTTTTTTTTTTGAAGAAAAGCTCAAATTATCTTACAAACCCCATTTCATTATAATTCTGCAATTGCAATGAAAAATTATCAATCCACAATCATATAAAAATAGCATTAATAGCATACTCTATATACTGAAAGAGTGAACTAATTATAAATTACAGATGACACAAAATACTCAAAGAAATCAAACTAATTCAACTGTGCTCATTAAATTACTACAATGGGTCAATTTATAAACCAGAAATTTATGTTATAGAGTGAAATTTGAAACTTAAAAATTGAAAATCATACCGCAATGTGAGGGCGGCGGACTGGTGGCCGGAATCAGGCGAGTAGATTCTCCGGCAGCCGCAGAATTAGTCGCTTTGGCTCTTTCAAACACGGCCAACAGGAATTCAACAACTTACTAGCCACTTAAAGGTCCCCAATTTGACTTTTTTTTTAATTATTATTATTATTACTACTTATTATTATTTTGGTATTCCACCCAATTCACCCTTTGGGCTAATCCGGATTCGGGATCAATTCTGGGTGATTAGGTTTTCCAGTTCCTTCCCAATTGTTGTTGCGGGGATTGAACATGGGTCCTCCCTACCAAATGTAGTCTCAATCACCACTACACTAATAACCAATTGGTCCTAATTTGATACGTATGTTTGATGTTCTGGACTTCCAGTAAGTGTTACACTTTGACTAATATATAGGTTTATGCAATTCAATTGACTTTAATTTAAAATAATCAGAGTATGATACTAAGATTGTAGAGTTGATACTAAGATATATTGAAAAATAAAAGATGTTAAGTGGAAAATAAACATGAGTAATAAAAAAGTTGTGGTGATTTTGTGTGATGATCACGAGATAAGAGAGAAATAATACTTTGTATTAAAAAATGTAGTTCGGTCAAGTAGTTGTTTGTCAAAAAATGTGGTTAATTAGTCCTAATTGGCTTTGTTCCTAATTGGTTAATCAGACTAGGCTGTGGCGATTCACATTCACAGCCTAGTCCGACCACAGCCTAGTCTGAGTATTATTGAATTAACATCATCAATATTTCTCGAAAAAATGCTTTTTTTCTTCTTCTCGGATAGTGCTATTAAAACTCCTATACATGTCAATATTTATGACAATAATACATGAATATTCATATGAATTTTCTATATATACATCCCACAATCTCTAATCATTTGAACAAATTATTTGGTGCATCTAACATAGATGAGTATTCTCCTCTTATCATACACTTATTAAAAAATTTGGTAGGATTAGCCTAGACTATACATACAATGATACAATTCACAATAAATCTTGATCTAGTTTTGAAGAATAAAATAAAATAAAAAAACCGAGAAAACCTAGTAGTTTTCCTTGTGGAAGACAAATCTAGTTGTAGTTTTGGTAGAAAATTTGGTGCACAAACCCTCCAATTCCCTTGCCAACTTCAATGAGCCACAATAGAATACCCCTGCAACAAGCAATCCTTTGGTAGTTAGCTAACTTTGCTTCAATTCATATAGGTTTATGCCATTTTTATGGTGTGACAATTTTTCCATGTTTATTTGTGTGCCACACTTGTTTTTGGCATACAGTCATACCAAAACTCGGATGATTTTCCTTGATTGGGCGAATTTATATCATAATTTGAACAAATAATGGTGAAATGAATAGCTGATTATCAAATATCAATCAATAAAACTAAATTTTTATATATATGGTACACAAAAAGTGGGATAGATGATTTGAATTATCACTCTTAAAGACGTAAAATTTACAATAAATGGAGATGTAGAGTAGTATTCATGACAACATTTAACTTTTATCTTACCAATACGGGATCCTGCATGTTTACATGCCAAATTTGAGAATATTTTGAACCAATTTGGTCGAGAAAAATGAGTTCGCACCTATTGAACAAAAGAAAAAGAAAGAGAGAGAAATGCTTTAAATATGAATTATACACCAACTTGGCTCAATTGGTCAAATTCTTACTTTGCATTCTCAAAGTATATCAAAAACAAATATGATCTACTATACGAGTATTATTTAAGAATGAAAGGAGTAATGTATACCCGGGTTTTAGAGAAAACATCAAGCCCACTTTTTGTGAAATACAAGGCTTGAATAATGCTTAGCAAAATTGATCTTGCATCACCACTTTGATATACACTTGTAAGAAAGTTGTGCATCTCTATCACTTTCTGAAAAAATGCAAATAATACACATTAATCTCTTACTATTTAGATTAATCAATTGAAGAATAACAATTTAGAGGTATAAATGTGAGTAACCTGTTTTTGGTTTTCTTGTGAAATTTCGTTCATGGCATCTTTGAACCACCCTAAAGAACTTTGTTCCCTAGTAATCCAATATAGATAAGCCTTCAAAGGACCTTTCGAGAAACCGGTTTCCACGTCATGTACCTATTCATTAAATTCATATCAAATTAGATTATTAGAGTGCACATATACTATGACACGGTACTTTAATGATATTTTTCTTTGTCTAGAATTAATTATCACATTGTTTGAGAATATGTTAATATGGTGTGTGTGACAACTATATCTGGATAGAAAGAGTGTTATTTATGTGAAATCACCGGATTATTACTTGATTGTTAGATGGTTTGTGAAGCCTATCTCCTATGTCTTTAAGGACACTAATGAAAGGTGTTGCTCCTATGCCAAGGCCAATGAGTACAACCACTTCGTACTTAATATGATCTTGAGAAGCTGCTCCATATGGACCGTCGATGTATACTTTAGGATAATCGAACGGTTTTGACATCATTGTCTGTTGAAATTAAAATTGACACAACAAACTTTTATCAGATCACTTCGAAAGTTTAGACCTTACAAAAAAAAAAAAAAAAAAAAAAAAAAAAAAAGAAATATACACGCTTAAATATTGCATAATAATGTTAGTTTAACCAAAGCTTACTTGATGGAAAAGGTTGTGGATTTGGTAACTCCAATCTCCAAGGGTTCTAACATGAATGCTTAGATGGTTATCATTTGGTCCAGATGTTAATGAAAATGGGTGCCTGAAATGAACATACAAATTAAGTATATACTTGAATCGTACAAATTAAGTATGTACTACCTCCGTTACACATTAGTTGTAACTTTGAAATATTACCAAAGTTACAACTAATATGTCACGGAGGTAGTATATATATTACGAAGTTGTGTATGTTGCATACGTACCATTCAAAAGGTGAAACTTGGGGACACTTGATGAAAATATACATGCCACTACTGTATGTAAGTGTTGCCGGTTTGGAAAACTTCAAGTTTAGAACTTTCCCTGGATACATATTGGCCTGCAAACATGATATTGTAGGTTAATATAGATCTTGTTTGAATTGTCATGAATATAAGTACCTTTTAAAAGTCAGATTAATAGAAATTTTAAAGATATTTCAGCTTAAATGCGTACATTGGAAACAATGGAAATTGAAACATGAATTTATAGGGGATTGTTAAGATTATAATTACCTGAAGAACATCAACTTCATGAATCTCTGACCTAATGCTTCGATAGATTCGCTCACCACAATATAGTAAAACTGGAATTGCCAGGTACATCCATGTCTGACCATGAACAAGTTTAAGGTAGATTGTAGAAAGGAATACATAAAAGATGTTATTAAACTCTCCATGATTATAAAAGGCTACAAAATGCAATTTAGGTCTATAATTGGCTAATTATATGCAAAACTATTCAATATTTTCAATAGTCATCACTAAGTTTTAAATTATAGAGTTTGGATCCTCTAGAGTTTGAAAATTATAGAGTTGTAGAGTTGTGAGAGTGAGAGTTTTAAATTATTTTTTATTGAACTTTTATTTTTTATTTTGAAATGCATGCAAGATGAATATTAGCCATTGATCTATTGTGGAGGGTCTAGATTTATTGAACTCTATAGAGTTCAACTCTAGAGGATCTAGGTTTGCAATGGTTGTAATTCATGTAAGGTTATCTAGGGTGGTACCGTGGTAGCCATAAGTCCATAATACATGGGTGTGCACCCACATGTGTACGTGTCCATTATAGTCTAGCCTTACCAATGACGAATTTTTTTAGGTAAATTTACATACGTATGTAGTTAGTAATTGATATAGTAGATATCACGGTCATAAGCCTTAATCATCCGTTTAAGTTTTTGAGTTAAGTTGGTTTATTAACATGGTATCAGAGCCAACGTGATACAAGGTCACGGTTCAAATCTCATCCACAATCTACTTTCAAGTGGAATATTTCGCGCAGTGTATGTGGAGAGCCCATGTTTCATCCACATTTCAAGCCCAAAGGTGACTATGTCTATATGATGTATATTCTCTATCACATCATTTTTGTGCATTTTATGCATGCATGAATTAAGAAGAAAAATAAGCAAGCATACCGTTTTCTCGGCAAAACTGGTGACAAGGAAGAGGAACATAGAGTGGATGATGAGCAAAACATAGACCACAATAAGAAGATGATGCGAATACCAAAATGTGTTGTACCCGGTCACCCGGCGAATAGGCTGAGGCAACGACGGTGACTGGCGGCGAGGCATCCTCGTAGCCAGAGAGAAGGCAATGACCATTATAATGACCATAGCAATCCCAGTTGCAACCTCAGTTGTGCACAAAACTTGGAAATATGAGGGTTGTTGGTTCCCAAATTTGGTCCCAAATGTTCTTTGGAAAACTATTGGGTTACTGCCTGTTATTCTTGGGAAGTCACAGGCAAGGTGAGTACCTCCATGTAAGATCACCCCTATTACTATGCCTCCTGCAATTAGCTACACTTCAACATATTATTCAAGTGTTAGTACTAGCAAATTAAATTCTTTTTACTAAGTTAAATTCATAATATCTAATTCTTTATGCTTTCATTATAGTGATTAATTCACGTGAAAAAGTAAATTCAAAATTGTAGTTTGACTTGAAATAAAGTTGTTACATGAATATTTCAATTTATGTTAGTGGTCTAACTATTAGACAATTAACTAGGTTCAGCTAAAAAAGTAACAACATTCATCATAAAAATATAACGTGAGTAGGCTGGGTCACAAACCTTGAATTAAAAAGCACAAAGGTTACTTTTTTTTTTTTCGTACTTGTAGACGTTAAACTTATGCATCCCCGGCCCTTTTAAGATCATGATCGAATATAGTACATGTGTCTTAGCAATAAAAAAAGTGCTTTCTTATTTCTAATCGCAAATAAGTACTTAGAAATGTGGGCTATCATTTAGAGAAAAAACTTGAAATAACATCGATATTGCAATAGTACCTTATGGAAGTTGATAGTATCATTAAAGGGAATAACAGAGCTAATCCGAGGGCTCCTCCTAAGCCAAGTAACCAAGATACGGCAAACTGGGAGAAGTATAAGAGCCATATTGAACTTGAGAGTTTCAGCAGCACCTTTAGCTGTACTTAGGCAATACCCCATTACTTGGAAGGCAGCTCTATGCTTATACTGAATAAATTTCCATGTAAATAGAGTAATGCAAACAATCAGCCATAGTGTTACAATCCAAGCTCGCCGCCAGTACGTTCGAAACAAGATCTCAGGCAACGATTTGGTTATTATGTGTTGTTCTTGATGAAAATTGTCTTGGTATATGCTAAGATGATCATAGCTTGAAGTTGTGGTATACTCTGTTATATTCTGTTCTTTTGAGAGGTACCCTTTTGTTAAGGCTGTTCTGAAGAGCTGGTTTAGCTGATAGAACTACAAAACAATTTAACAAATGTGTAAGTATGTTACATAGTACTAGCTTATTATGATGTCATTTAGTAGGATTCGCTTCAATGTGTACTTACAAAAAAAAAAAAAAAAAGAGCTTATAAATAATTGAGATTCTGTTATTTCGTGAAGAATAAAGATGTATGTTATTGACGTATTCTCAATGGTTAAGGTTAATGGCTATTTAACAGTTTTAGGCTTAATAAAGCCGCCACAAATGCAAGTTTTTAATAATAGAGGGCTACTATTGATAATCACAATGAAAATTGGCTACAATGAACAAAAATAGAAAACTACCATTGAAAATTTCCCATAATTAATTACTCTGTAGTTGTTTAACAACATCAAAAGTCAAATTGAAATAAAAGTTCCTTCGAATTGGAAAAATGTAATTAGGTCAAATCATGAAAAGATATACAAGCATATCATACAAAGTTGTACTTCCATCAAAATGGAGGATAATCATAATTGCCCTTGAATAAGTAGAGCTTCGGGCTTGCTATGCTATGCACTGCTAAGCAACAATTATAAAGTCCTAGAAGTTGAAACTACTTAGGGCCTGTTCTGTTCCGTTGAAATTCAGTTCAGTTCAGTTCAGTTCAGTTCAGTTCAGCTCAGTTCAGTTCAGTTCAGTTCAGTTCAGTTCAGCTCAGTTCAGCTCAGCTCCTAATTTCCTTCTCTTATAAAATATTCATTTCAGTTCAGTTCATTTAAGTTCAGTTCAGTTCAGTTCAGTTCAGTTCAGTTCAGCTGAGTTCAGTTCAGTTCAGTTCAGTTCAGTTCAGTTCAGTTGAGTTCAGTTCAGTTCAGTTCAGTTCAGTTCAGTTCAGTTCAGTCAATCGGAACAGGCCCTTAGTAAATCATGTCTTGCTCCTTTCTTTTTTTTTTAATTGCTCTACTTTGACTAACACGTACTCCACAATTTTAAGAGCTTGACAAATAAACTATAGAATAGTAAAAAGAGTAGGGGTGATACAACTAAGCACCATAAGAGGACAAAAATCACTATTGACAAACGATTGATTATGTATTACCTCCAAAATACAAATATAAGTATTTATCATCTCAATCAACTTTGATTAATGTCTTAACATGATATATTCCTTTAATATATTAAGTAAATTAGAAAATATATATATATATGAGGTAAAAATAATTAATAATAATAATAATAATAAAAAAATAATAATAACATTCGAGACAACGTCTGAACCACACACTAACTATACAAACCGTAGAACATAATTATTACATTAAAGAAGTACAAACTAGTAATCTGAGACATCACCCGCGCCACATACTAATTTTATTATAAAACTCCTCACATGAAAATTAGAGCAATTATTTAAAAATGAACCGACTACTTCGTAATTGACTTCATAATTTAAAAAAATAAAATTGTGTATGGCGACTAGACCTAGTTATTGGGCCGGTCGGTCAGGGTCGGTGCGGGTCAGGGTCAAAGAGGGTCACATTTTATAGGGTCAATATAGGGTCGGGACAATGCGGGTCGCGGGTCGATAATGGACGAGCCTACAAAATATCAATTAAAATAAATATTGGACAAAATCATTATTAAATACATACGAATACAAATTAATCTGATCTATATAATTATTTTTACATTATGTATTTTCTTTATCAACTAAATTGGAAAAACATGTTGGCCCTATATTGACCCTACCCAATAAGGGTCCTGTCCATTAATAGCTCTGTCCATTAAAAGCCCTATAAGCTTGGCCCTAACCCTATTATCATTGGGCTACCCTGTCCAATAACCACCTCTAATGGCGACCATTATTTAGGCGTGGGTCCATGTCGTGTAATCAAAATGTACTATTGGGAGACTTCTAAGACTTGGGCCAATCTTTTTTGACTACGGCCATCGGGCCCAGGCCGACCCATGACAAGCTTTACTCCACAAACATCAACGCAAATTCCATACATCATCCTCTAATTCAAAGTAAACCATAAAAATGGATTGACTTGAGCCCTACTAATAGACAATACAAAGCCAAAGAAAAAAAAATCATGGAATCTCAAATTTTAATGAATTTGGAACATTAGGTACTTAAACAGTCCTTTTCCAATTATCAATAATTCTCCTTCAATACCTAAGAAGCTACTTATTAATTCTATGTACGGACTATATTAATTTTATAGAAATCATACAACTAACGCCAATGAAAAAATATGTACTTCTCCTTATCTTATTTACATAGTATTAACATGAATGTGCAATGTTTGCAACAGGTAAACCAATGAATTTATGATGGCATTCATGCAACTATCTTCTTCCGATTTGGTTGTAATATTTTAAATTAAATTACATTATCAATTTGACTATAGAAATCAGACGATGTAGTCGTATATGAATTCATTATGCTAAAATGTAGTACATACTCTAAAACAAACGTTCAAGATACTAGACTAATTTCTCACCTTAATGTAGCCCTTTTGTTGAGTATCAACTTCTAGCATGATCATAGAAGCAAAATGCTCAACCTCCTCTTGCTTCATGTCCAATTTATTAGTAGTAACACTTAACATTATCATCTGCTTGAAATCTTCTTTTGTTATTTTTCCATCCATGTCTTTATCACACCTGAAAATATGAATCAAATACAATGTAACAATCTTTGTTTATTTGCAATTAACCTAATTTCGAGCATTAGTACGTTCATTTTGCTATGAAATTTGATAGGTTTAGTTGATAATTACATGTCAAAAAAGATTTGCAATGAAGAACTATAAGAAGGATTAGTGAGGCGATGCCAATAGCCATAAATTTCCTTTTTGGTTAGCTTGTTGTTGTGCTTCTTTCTTCCTTTTAGTACTTCTAGAAGCTCACCAGCAAATTGTGCAGTTTGTTGCATGCCTATAAACATAAATTACAAAAATCGATCAATTAGCTAGGGTCCTTGATCTTATTAATCAATAACTTAATTGAAATTTTAGAAGCGAAAGAGCGTAGCTACCAGTAAGAACCCTGTAAAATATAAGAGTACGTATATGATGTTTTTAATAATAGTTGATTGGTAAGTGGACATGTTTTTTTATTACACGAAACACATTTATTAATCCATATATGTATATCAGTATATGGAATACAACTAGAAAATTAACTAAGATCCTTCTACTAGAAGGCCACATTTTCATGTGTACACCTTTGAGATTTTTTAGTAATAATAGAAGGTGTTCATGCATGTTTGAAGTTTGAACAACAAATCATACACACCAAGTACACACCAACCTTAACCAAAATAATGCAATACTTATATCAAGTCTCACCTATGCAATACCCAAATTGTGAGGCATCAATCGTTGGGAAAGACTCATGGTCATCATGTCCATAGGAACCACGAAAGGCAACCCGATCGAATCGTTGCTCAACTTGTTTCCAACTCATGTCACCCTTGCCATCAACCTCCCCTGCATCAATTAAGTTGATTTCAATTTCCTCCTCAAAATCATCATAATAGAGTACGTATGTAAAAGTTATGTTATTTTTTAATCGCGTAACATTTTATTAATATAAATAAATGCTCGGCCTAGGGCTCCCTAAAGGGTAGAGTCGTACATACCCAAAGGGTCAACCTCCCCTGCATCAACAAATCTTAGCCATCGATGACTACCCTCTAGATGCTCTCTAACACCCTCGTCGTCAACATCCGAACATAGTGATGATAACGACGAAAATGATGGGTCACCATGCTCACATCCGAGAGTGGAATTTGATGTTGATGAATGTGAAGATGATGATAAATCTAACTCCTCCTTGCAATCCTTCATCACCTCTTATTTTTTGTTTTTTGGGTTGAAGTAATTTGTTGAAATAAATGAAATTCCTAGCTATATTGCTCTAGTATGTACGTACAAGAGTATAATAGAAAAATTAGGTGAAGTAAAAAGGGAAAGAAAGTAGATATTATGTATTGGAGTTGGACAAAACACTTAATTATTGCATGTATGTAGAAGAAGATATCTAATTATGAAAATTAAATATTTGGACTTAAGATAATATATTGGAGAGAAAAATGAGGGGTTGTTGGCTTGTAACACTTAGTTAAACCAAAGTGTTTAGTATGTATAATTAAGTGTCTATTCTTGCCCATAAGAAAAGTTGGTACAACTTATATTTACTTGTAGAAGCATATATATATACTTGTATCATTGTATGTGGTAGTCTCAACTCTCAAGTCAATGCAATTGATCAACTCATCAAGCAAAGTCTTTTGGATTGTGGTTTATTTGGAGTAGGTTTTTAGTATGAAACCTCTATAGTTTAGAATTTGATAATGATCTTTAAAAAAAGAAGGTTAATCTTCTTGCATAGCTAAGCTAACAGAAATTATAATTAATTTTACTAAACCTCAACTATGCGTCTATGCTCATAAAAAATTATATGTAAAAAATAATTAATTGCATCATTATTATACGTAATCCTCATAAAATTCGGAAAAAAAAATATAAAAAAAAGACATAATTCACATAGGAAGTGATCAACATTTGAGTTATCTAAGGAAAAATAACATCGAGGAAGTTGGGGAATTTTCATGGAGTGACTTGAACACGGCCTGACAGATGAAGCTAAAAATTAACCCGAGCCGAACTGACCTGATCCGATTATATGGTGACATGAATATGATCCGATTATCTATTGACCAAAACTTGACCTGATCCGAACCGAAATGACCTAACTCGTACCTAACTCAAACAACCTAATTGTCAAGTCTACACACATACTCTACATCCATTTCTTACAATCTAGACAAGACTAACTATCATTAATACAGCATAACTCCGTAATTTTATTCGCTTAAATTAAAATCAAATCAAATGACAATGAAAACATACAAGTAATTTGGGACAAAGAGTTAAAAAAAAATACTTCAATAGTTACCGTCGAGCCCTCGAACTAGGCCTAAAGTAACCATTGAACCAAGCCATCCAAAAAGCATATAGGGGTGTTTGGCAATTGGCTTTTTGCCTAGATTTTGGCTTTTTAGTTTGGTCAAATAACCAAAAATTATGTTTGGTAGTTGGCTTTTAAACTAGCTTTTTCGACAAAAGCCAAAAGCTAAAATAAGAGTAGCTTTTTCTATTGGTTTTTGGCTTGTTGGCCCACTTCATCACTAATAAACAACTAACAACCATTAATAATTTTACCACACACTTTTGTAAACAATCGGCTTAAACTAGCCCTGGTTATTGGACAGGGTAGTCCAATGGGCACCAGGGTCGGGCCAAATTAAAAGGGCTATGACCCTCTAATTATCTAACTGGACAGGGCTCGTATAGGGCCTCTCCTAAAAGGGTCATTAATGGGCTCTTGTGAACAACCCTATAAAAATGAAAATAGATATAGGGTCATTAAAAAAAAGACCACCTAAATACATAAAAAGTTGAACACTCTCTCTCCTCCTTTCCATCTCCTCTCTTTAAAAAAATCAGAACCTCCTTTCATTCTTTCCCCTCTTTTCGATCTTGCTTCAATCTCCATTAAACCCTAAGTTCTTCAATGCAAAATTATTGTGATTTCGAGTTTTCAAGCTTCACTATTAGGCGACCTTTACAATTGCGATTTTGAGCCTTCAAGCTTCACAATTGATTTCGAGATTTCTATTAATATTGAGGTTAGTTAATTGAAATTCGAGCAGAATTTGTTGTAAATCAGTGAGAAATTTTTGCTTTATACTTTGTAAATTTAGTTGCACACCATGTGTTTGTCAAAATTCCTCAATCTACTTACCGTATTTTTAATTTAATTTTTGCTTTGATTTATCTGTTCTTGCTATTCAATTCTGAAAGGTGCTAACTTTATCTATCTCATTGTATAACATGCTGGGTTTTTATCAGATTGATAAGAGATAACTTAGAATATTTTGTTGATTATGTTAATTATGATTTTAGCTTGTAATATTTTGCTTAATATTGCTATGCTTGGTTACACTTTATACACTGACCTTAAGGTTTCTGAGGTAGCTGCCCTCTTTGGAATCGACCCAATTGCTCTATTAACCGCAAATTCAATCGACATTTCGTATAAGGAAATCAGTTGCAAATTCCTCAGAATTTTTGCAAATTCCTCAGAATCCCCATTAGTTGTTCTTGTGTTGATGGTATAAGGAAATCAGTGTCTACCCATTACAAAACCCAGCCTTCTGATTCGCTTTCCTCGATTGCAGACTCAGATGTTCAAGGAGTATTTATGTTCAAGGGAGTATTTTTGTTTCCAGTTTACATGAGTAGTTAAATAGAAGTATGTGGGTAAAGGCCCGTTAATGGCCCGTTTCATTTTTATCCCGACCCTGACCCGCATTGGCCCTGACCCGCTAAATATTCGTTATGACCCGCACTGACCCGGCCCGCTAATGACCCGCACTGACCCGCCCAGTAACCACCCCTAGCTTAAACAATAACTTAAAAGGCCAACCCATACATCTAATACTTCCAGCTAGTCTAACAAGCCAACAGTCAACCGTCGATTGCCAAACAACCTCATAGTTCGAGGCTACTAAGCTTAAGCCTAAAGTAGCCATCGAGCCAAGCCACCCAAAAAAAGTATAGTCCGAGGCTACCTGGCTTAAGCCTAAAGTAACCATCAAGCCAAGCCACTCAAAAAAAGTATAGTCCGAGGCTACCAAGCTTAAGCCTAAAGTAACCATCGAGCCAAGCCACCCAAAAAAACGAAAAGCACTCATTCCATACTCCCTCCTCTTTAGCTTTTTCAGGCAGCCATTGTTGTGTATTGCTCATCTCACCAACAATTTTCTTCTTACTGGTATTTCTCTCTCTCCTCCTCCTCTCCCTTTAATTGGATTAGAATCTGAATTCTAGATCTGTAATTTAACCCAGTTTCGTTTTTCTCTCCATTTCCATTGTATTTTTTGAGGTATTTATTTTAAATTTTTTTTATTACTTTGCCAATTTGTAATTTAATTTCAAATCTGATTTTTTTTCAAAATATGTTAAGTGGGATTTTTAGGTATTGCAGATTGTTAGTTTTCTATTGAAAAAAAGAGAATATCGAATTGCTCAACTGAAATTGTTCAAGTGTTATATTATGGGGAATGTATCAATTTATTCATGTATTGGTACTTCTGATTTGATTTGCCAATAAATTTAATGTGTTTGATTGTGACTATAATTTCATTAATTGGTACAGTATATTTGTGGCCTAAACTAAATATGTGTGAATGTATGCAATTTGTTAATTATGATTGCTGTATTATGGTCTAGGATTTTCAGAGGTAATAGATTGTATAAGGAGTTTAATTATCATTCCTTTTTCAATACTAGTTGGGGGGAATGGATTGAGTATAATATGTAGTTAAATGATGATTCGAGGATAATGTTTACCGTTGCAAGTCTTGGAAAATTAGAGCTAGAAACCCATCTGTGGCGGAGCTGCTGGCTATCAAGGGTGGTATGGAGATGGCTGTGAAAGCCAGGCTTAAGAATGTGACAGTTGAAACTGATGTATTATCTTTAATAAGTACTCCTGAGGATGTGGGGAAGCATGGAACTAATGAGCTCACTGCGATTCTGAAAGACATTGGAGCTCTGCTTATTTTGGGTTGCAACTTTGATTTCAGCTACTTTGATTCCTAGAGAGGCTAATGGGATGGCCCATTATCTTGCCAAGATGGCGCTAGACATGGAGGATGATGTTAGGAACCATGCAATTGCCCCTCATTGTGCTAAGATGTCTATGAAGAAGACATTAGAGACAGCAGCAATTGATTTCCCTGCTGCTTGTGCTTGTTAAAAACTACGTTGGTTTGCTGCCGTTGCCTCTTTTTTAGCTCTTTGTTATTGCATTTTAAGTGTTGCTGTTTTGGAGCCCCTTATGGGCTTCTCTAAACTGATGCTGTTGGATAATTTCTAATTTTAATATATTTTCTTTTCCATTAAAAAAAAAAAAGTATCCCCCCCTCTTTAAAGTTATACACCCTGTTTTTTTTTTTTTTTTTTTTTTTTTTTTTTTTTTTTTTTTTTTTCCTATGAGTTGATCATTTATGAAGTGGGTTTCTTTTACTATAGCAGATTATGGTTCTCTTACATAGTGTTTGTTGATTTTGTGGTATCTTGACTTCAAGAATAGAAGTATTGTGTGCTAACTTTTAGTGAATTGAAGTATGTGATTTCAAATTACGTACCTTCTTGCTTTATTTTTTAAAATTTTATGCACATTGTGCACAATTTTTCTATTCTTTAAAACTAAATTAAGCCTTCTGCATTAACAGATAAATTTGATGGAAGCCTTGTTGAGTGCGCATGTTGTGAAGGTTCCTGTTTGTCATGTAAAGCAGTGTAATTACTCTTTACTCACTCCCTCTCCTCCGAGATTAATTGGAAAGCTACATCGGAGTGCATTTGGGATGATGAATAGCTCCAAATTGACAAATTCAGTTACTGCTTCAATCCAGCCAGTGGAAGCTTCAACCACTGAACGGTTTGACAACACACTACCATCCAAAGGTTTCCAATGAGCTGTTACATCAAAATCTCTTATGTCCTTATTTCTGTTATTGGAAGTAGAATAGTGTTTTTAGCTTGTCTTTGTCCTCCTCCCTTGAACAGTTATTTTTGGGCAACAACCATTTGAAGCTTTTTCTTTTTCTAGACAAAACCTTTTACTGAATGAAAGAGTTACATGAACTCTTGATTTTTTTTTTAATTTTTTTTTTTTTAATTATTAGGCTAGTACACTCGTATTGCAGACTAAATAAAGGCTTTAATAGGAGGATCATCTTTAGTTGGAACCAGAATCATTTTTATTTTCCCTAAAAATAGGTAAAGTGTGTTTTCTGATGGATTATATGTTCTCTTTGTTATGCTTACCTGGGTTTGTTTTTAATCATGAAGATTGATTTATCTGCAAGTTGGTCTAAAAAGAAAAACTATCAAAAAGCATCCATTTGAAGAGTCATATACACCTGTGGTGATGTCTAGGACATTTCCATGCAAGCTAGTACAGTTTATACTTGATGCATAAGAATAGGCCTTTTACAGTTCTTGTACTTTGCTCATCATACTATTCTTATTAGCTTACAACTTGATTTCTTCATGATCGTTGTGAGTGACATTTTTTTCATAATTCTGCAGAAGTACTCGACTTATGGAGAAATGTAGATGCTGTTTGTTTTGATGTTGATAGCACCGTGTGCGTAGATGAAGGTATTGATGAATTTGCTGAGTTTTGTGGAGCTGGAAAAGCAGTTGCTGAGTGGACATCAAGGTTGAGTTTATGCTTACACAGTGAAGGTTCCTGGTGGGTTTCTATTAGATGCTGATACAAGTTTTTGAATTTCTTTCCGCAGAGCAATGAATGGATCAGTTACCTTTCAAGAGGCACTAGCTGCTAGGCTATCTTTAATAAACCCAACCCTTTCCCAACTCCAGGATTACCTAGAGAAGAGGCCTCCAAGGTAAGCAAATAACAAATATGTGGATGAACTAATTTCAGTAATATTACTGAACTCTTATGATGTCCAAATGCTTTATATAGTAACTTGCCAAAGAACTCCAAGATGTCATCCTCTTATCTTGGCTTGAAATATTATTGAAAATTGATCCATCTTTTTGATTTGAACATTTAGTGCTCAATGTCTCAGCGTCACCTAGTTGACACGGACATAGCCACTAATGTACATAGGAATATAGGATAGACAGAGTAACATGTTGTTTGTACAATTCTTCTTACCCATGCCACTTTTATTTGATCTGCGTATCTAAATTCATAGCCTGATAACTTCATAACTCTGATAAGCTGAAAGGCCATGTGGTTTATGGATCTCAGGATCTGCTTAAAAATAACGGACCCCATTTATTGGATTAAAGTACTATTTTCCTTTTGTCTTTTCACTATTGTTCTTCGTTTTGTTAGCCATGTAAATTTTGGAACAAATGTATTGACATTGTGGATATAATCATCTTCTTTGGGTTTTTTCCCCCTATATTTTGATTTATTTTATTTGCATTTAGCAACATAAATATTTATCTTTATTGATGGTTTTTGTTGGCGTAGAACTTGACTTTAATGGAGACTATGGTTACTTGTTTTAGAATTTAATATTTGAAGCTTATTAATATATATATCTACTGGTATTGTTCTTTAATGCGCACTCCATGTTTATGAATCTTGCTCATGAATTTTGTAGATATCATTGACCAGTCAACCTTATTGATATACAGACTATCTCCTGGCATAGCAGAGCTGGTTAGGAAGCTTAAGGCTAAGGGCGTTGATGTTTATCTGATCTCAGGAGGCTTCCGGCAGATGATTAATGTATGCTATCCAGTATTCACTACCTTATTAGTGTCCTTGTTAGTTGTCATCTCTGATTACAAAAATGAATAATGGATGAAACTTTATCACTAATTAGCACTGCTGACTCAATATATAATTGTGATAGCTTAAATAGTTCTGGTCATATTTTTCCAATTTGGCTTCCAAATATTCATTACAAATTTCTCATCCTGAAGCCTGTTGCATCGATCCTTGAAATTCCACTCGAAAACATTTTTGCCAATCAAATGCTTTTTGAAGACTCCGGAGAGTTTCTAGGGTTCGATGAAAATGAGCCTACTTCAAGGAGTGGAGGAAAACCCATAGCAGTTCAACAAATACGGAAGGTTTGTTTAGTTGCCCTTTTTATAATTGATTTACAAAGTACTTCGTAATATTTATGGACCATTACTAATCTTGAATTTCAGGCTCGTGGGTACAACACGTTAGCCATGATTGGTGATGGAGCTACGGATCTTGAGGTAACCATTCATTTCAACATTTTATTTTACGTTACTTATGATTTAGATTTCAGGTCTACTTGCTGATTTTTGTTGATCTAAAGGATCAGGATGTTTTAGAGCATTTTATGATCTCAGATGGCTTTTAGCTGTTCTAATATTGGTGCTAGTTAGTGGACTTCTCAGACAATAGTTTAATTAATTGCAGATTAAGAATTCATCAAACTATTGGGTTCAAAAGTGGAATTGGAGTTTGTATCAAGTAACCCTTATCTTCAGACCAGTCTGGGTTAGCTCTAACTTCTAAACCCCAGCCACTTTGAGTTAAATTGTTCCATCCTTGCTTGGGAACTTCCATTCTTGTTTTGATTCCTATATCAATTTAAAATATTGTTGCCCTTCTTTTGTGCCCTACTGATCCAAGCTTCATTGCTTTCCACAACCCATGCTTCTCAAAAAAAAATCTGGCCATTGGAGGTAAATTTTAAGAAAACTAATATTCTGTCTCACATTATGTCTCCTATGACCTTTCTAGTTTTTGAGGCGAATATTTGTTTTTTTTTTTTTTTTTTTTTTTTGTGTGTGTGTGTGTTAAGCTTCGTAGTGTTTCATTATTTTAAGATGCTTTAAGATCATATGCAATACCAATTAAAATTTGCAAACTTTGACTGAAAAAGTTAAGAGGATGTGTAATGAGAGAGAGATAGAGAGAGCGAGCTAGTGTTACAGGTTTACAGTTGTTCAGTTTTTTCTTCATCTCGACAACCAGCATCATGGCAAAGTGATTATGTTTTGCTAAAAGAGTAAAAGATTTCTACATTGTGCATGGCTTCTGGCTATTTGATACTGTAGTGTGTCTTTTGTGGCGTATTTTCGTAAGGGTTTATTTTTTTTGTGTCAAATAAATATGACTCGGGTTTTTGTGCAACTGTAGGCTCGTCAACCTGGGGGTGCTGATTTGTTCATCTGCTTTGCTGGAGTTCAACTTCGAGAGGCTGTTGCTGCGAAAGCTGACTGGCTAGTTTTTAATTTTAAAGATCTTATCAATTCCCTGGACTAGCTTAACCTTCTAGAAAAAGTATCACCATTTGTTCCTCATTTCCTGCTCTTCCGGTGCCTCTTGAGAGCAAGGAAGTATAGAGGTTTTATTTCAGTCAAAATATTAGATAGATGCACAACATATAACATAACACATCAGCTGCAACACCGTCCACAACCCTCCTACTTTAAAGGCGTACACCACTGAAGATCGGTAAATTCTTCTAAGAAGTGACTGGTGTCTGGTTGTATGCATAGGTGAGACAGGTTCATGCATGCTGTTCCATCTTGAGTTGTATTTACTATTTACGTTGAATCTATTTGTTTTTGTATTTCATTCCTATATATATCTGTATGGTGTTTGGAATACGATTAATCTTCTATGAATGGAATTAAACTTTTGTTGTTGCTTGGCTCCCATTTGTTGCTGGAGTAGTGGAAATGTAAGGAGAGAAGCCCAGAATGAATTACAAGAGTTATTTGTAAATTAGGATTTTTTTATTTTTTTATTTTTATTTTTATTTATTTTTATTTTTTATTCAAAGGTAAATTAGGATTTTACTTGAGAAGGTTTATCGAAACGTTTGCTCAGTCAAGTAAGTCATCACAGCCTCTTTTTGGTCCGATTTGCTACTAAAGTATCAATACATTTCTTTATTGGTACGGTACTCCATACCAAGGGCTATTTGCGTTCATTTTAAACCCAAATCATTAAGAGTAGACATTTTCAAATGGTACACTATTTCGTGTAGCTTGAAAATACTCCGTATTCGTAATAAACAACGATTTTGATAGCCTAGGACTCCCCAGAGCCCCACCGGACCACCGATATCAATAATTCCCTAGATAATATACATTGATTATTGATTTGTGGGTTGCTTACTTGCTTATCAAGTTAGATATTTGGTGGTGACCCTTGTCATAAATCTCATAATGATAACTTTTCCATCGAATTGTTGGCATGGACACAATTAAGTACAATTGGAAATCTTGACAACTATAACTGTATTACAACATGAGAGAGACCTCCTGGTGCAGTGGCTCAAAGGTCACCTCGCATCCTAGAAATGCGAAGTTCGATTCTAATCAGTCATAAAATCCCCTCCCCTTAGCCCCCGGGCATTGTGAGTCAGGCTTCCTGTGATAGGTGCCTAGGTTAGGGCTCAGTAGTCCTTATCGTGCGGGTAATTTAACATTATCCCATTGTTCAAACCATCTATCGCATTGTTCAAACCATCAATGTAGACACATTAATAGTTGGGGGTTAATAAATGCCATCATATAATTTGCAATAAACTAAAATAATGGAGTTTTAACTCTTGATTACTTAAAAGATTTACCCAATAAAGAGGTTGTTATACGCCTTAAATTTTATTCTACATGATACCGTCATATTATCAATAATGAAAAAATAAACTTTTAATTTTTCAATTTTAAAAATTTTTAAAATTTGTTTACAATATTAACCTGGTTAATTTTTTTGTATCAAATTTTACAAAAAGTTGTGGAATTCAAATCGATAATAAGTTTTTTTGTGAATTTATTTTGATTGAAAAAATCATTTTAAAACAAAATATTATGACCCCTTCTTTTCCTTGTGGGGTTGTGACTTTCTATGATACAATTTTATTTTACCTTCCAAATGCTTTCTCGTTTTTGTATTCACAAATTCTATGATTAATTTGTTGTAAAATCTTTACTAATTAAACCTGAAATCAAATTTTAGTAGATTTCAAATTGATCTTAACAAAAACCTAACCATGAAAGACATATTTCGACATTTCCCTAATAAAGTCAACAATTTGCTAATTAACTACTCTGTACTCCATACTTAATTGTATAAAATGCAAGATTATGTACTAAACATTTTCTTCATTCTTTATTAATCACAATGTTATCTTTTTAGAAAACTTGCAAAATAAATGCAATACTCATATAATTTATCAGACTATTAATTTCTCTATTTTTCACCATAACACAGTACACACGTATTTCTCTTTTTTTTTTTTTTTTTTTTTACACAAAATATTGAAAGTAAGAAGCCTTGTATTTTTCCCACATTAATTTGTTTTTTTGCATTTGACCTTTTTCACCTTTTTCCTTAATTCCTTCTTCATTTTTCTTTCCATTTACAATTCGAGCTCAACCGTCAAAACATTATCAAATTGGTTTTTTTTTTATTTTTTTTATTTTTATTTTGTCCAATTCAACCAATTAAAAAAAATTAAAAAATCAGAACGGCTTTAAATTTTTATGTTTTTTCAATTCAAAGTTTCAATGTCATAGATTTGGCTTAGGCTTACCAAACCTTTGAGTAATCTCTCTCTACAATAAAGTAATCCTCTTTCTCTCTCCTAATAAGTCTATTTTTATTGAGCATTAATTGATGAAAAGGAGCCATTGCAGGAATTTCAATTTCTTAGTTAAGTTCATCAGCATCACCAACAATTGTCTCTTTCAAGTGGGTATTTTTCAAATTTTGATTTTTGTTCATAAAAATATCTGTTGGGTAAATCCATTTTTCTGTTTTTGGTAAAGGGTTTTTCTCATTTTTAGTTGGGTATCTTACTGAGTGAAATTAGGGTTCGTGATATTTGTTTTTGAGATTTTGTTCTTATATGGTATTGTGCTCTTTTGGTTGACTAATTTGATTGGATTATTGGGTTGCATTTGATAATTTGGTGCATTTTAGGGATTTTGTTTTCTGGGTTCGTATGAAAATGGCATTGGAAATTGTTTGGAATTAGGTAATTGGTGATGTTTTGAAGGGTTTTGCTTATTTGATTGGTTGAAATTAATGGAGTTTGTTTAATTGAGATTATGGGATTTGTGAAAGTTGTATGCAATGGCACTTGGACACAAAGAATTGGAGCAAAAATGATTGTTAGTGTTGTAGAATTTGGGTAGCAGATTGTGTATTTTAAGGAAAATGCAAATGGATTTGTGGGTTGTGGCAGCTGCTACTGGTGCTGGATACTTAGCTAAGTACTGGAAGAATGTTTTAGGGGATAAAGAAGGCTCATCAGGGAGCCCTTCTGGGAGTTCACTTCCGGATAATCCTGAATCGCCGTCTTTGATTCAACCGGTAGGTGGCAAGACGTTGCCTAGCCGCAAGCCCTCATGGACAGAAAGAGGAGGGCAATGTTTCAGTGATCCTGGAAAGGGTGGCCATTCGGATGGAATGTTTACGGAGACATTGGGGAGGGATGATCGTTTTGCTAATGATGTAGCTTGTACGGAGGCAATGGGTCATGAGAAACAAATTGATAAGTTTGAGGAGTACAGTGATGGGTATAGGTTAGATGCTGACATTCCTGATAAACCTGAATACAACATTTGGGAAATGGGGGTTTCACCTAGCTCCAGAAGAAGCAGTAAATGCTTGAGAAGTAGACGGCTCCAACGTCATCCTTTGCAATATATTAATCCCCGTACTTCTCTAGATAGTTGCCTTATGGCTCAGATGCAAAGGGAACGTTCAGAAATGGAAGAATATCTTCTTACACCACTTTCTTCACCTTGTGCTCCCGCCTTGAGGCCATTTCTTGTTAGTGATGGAAAACGAGTAATTAGTAGAGCGAGTGATGATTTCAGAAATGAGTTGCACAAGGACGTACGCCCAAAAGCAGGTGATAATGTAGTTGGGGTTCCTCATCTTCCACAAATCATTAAAACTGGCTCGGAAAAAAAGTTTAGCGCAGGCAAGAATCAAGTGGGAAAATCAAGCAAATCCAACAAATCATTTGAATTGGACACAAGAGATGGTATTCTTTTTACTGACTTTTTTTTCATTAACTTTAATTCTATGTTATTTATTTTGGAAAACTGTCTCAATAAGTTTCTGCTGATAACATACAAGGTGGATTGGCATCAGGGGCTTGTGCTTGTGTTTCTATTACGTATAATTCAGTATATTCACATTTTTGCAGTCTTTGAGATGCATTACCCTGGGTTATAATTGTTCTGATTATCCAATTTATAGTAATATGGAAGGAAGTGACTGAAGTTTTTAATTTTTGTCTCCAAAAACTGTCATAATTGGAGAAGGGGGATAATTAATTTGCTTTAGTTGCTTTTGTATACTACGGAGAACACATTTATATATCAAGATATTAAAATGAGACAATTTGGGTTGATACTGTTGCCTTGCTCCATTAGATATGAGGGTGAGTAGATATTGAAGACATGGATTGAGAGAGCAAGCAGGAATGGCTATTGAGACTTGAGAGATTTGCCCCAAAGCACAGATATGACTTGCATTTATTAAAAAATACTAGGTGGATTGCTATCTTGAAGCAGCTCAAGCCTTGATATTAATTAGTATGGAATAATATAGAAATCGTAGATAAGAATTATAAGATGCATTCCTAGAAACACACTTATGGCAGTGTAATTAGTCCTATGGTGATTGTGCTTTGGACAAATATGATAATCCATACAAAATTTGTCTTCTATGTTTGTCATCAACTTATTGATGAAAATCTCTCTGGCCCATCTGTCGGATGGTATTATCCTTAAAAATTTTGTTAGGCTGCCTGTTGCTTTCAGCACATGTTTGATAGTTTTATGAATTATATCCTGAATCATTGACCTTTTGATAATGATATCGTTTTTTCCAGTTTCTTACCCTAAAATTGTGATCTCTATCAGGATCCTCAAGTAGGCAAGCTCTTTTCTGTTTTGGAATTTCAATCGGTGTAATGTGTACAATGATAGCTGACAAAATGGAAGTGCAAAAGCTGAAGGATAGCTTAAAGCAAACTGAAAATTTGGTTGAAGATCTTCAGGAAGAACTGGAGATGAAAGATTCATTAACTGTTAAAGAGCTGGCCAATGATGACGACTCACAGGATATACTTGAAAGTTTGTGTGGTCATGATAAAATGAGTTTGTACTCCAATCTAGATGATACAAGTGTGCCGATAAGATATGCTGACGAAGAATCAGTAAGCCTGGAAAAAATTGACTCCATGAGTAAAATTGAAGCAGAGCTTGAAGCTGAACTGGAAAGACTAGAGCTAAGCATGAAAGGATCGACTTTGCAAGGAAAATCATCTGATTCTGTTGAGGTACATGCTAGTTCTTTACCCAATACTTTAAACTCTTTCATTATCATTATCTGAGTAAACTCTGTATTTAAGTGCTAATCCAGTAGCTAATTTGACTATGCTCATATCACTGTATAAGAAGATGATTTGAATGCTTTTAGCTTAGTTGGTATCATACATGCATATAATTCTTACGCGCTGATTTGTGATTGAAAACTTAACAGAAAATAGTACCTCATTTGTATAAAAATGTAAAAGGTAGCCCTAGTTGTTTAGGATTCTAGTAGCAGTAGTCTTTATATATTCATGAAAGATGCACATAGGTTAGTTAATACTGCTGATTTTATTATGATGTATTGTTTTTAGGCTTATATATATAGCCTTTTCTTACCTTTCTACATGACAGATGTGTCCCCTCTTATGTCATTCACATATAGTTCTAGTCTGGATTTCCATGAGATTGGTGCTAATAATCTTACAAAGCAGGGTTAGATTGTGATTTGATGGTCATTGCAGTGGTGTTGGGAATTGAGGTGAAATGTTAAATGGTTGTGTGGATGTTAGAGGGGAGAGGAGAAGGTGATGCTTGAAAATTAGGCTGGGAAGGTGCAATATGTCAAGTTCTGGCCCCTTCATATATTAATCACTGTCATCTCTTTTTTATAGTCTAACCCTCCATCCTATAAAGCTAGTATTATTCTTTTTTTAGCTTCCTAAAACATGGTCAAAAGACTTGAAACTATTTAGAAATCATGAACAAGTGCATTACTATTGCATATGCGAGTATTAAACATGATAAACAAATCAGTGGATACAATTTACCTTGTCTTTTTGAGTATATTCATAGCATCATCAACTTTATGAAGCAGCAGAAGTATCAAGGTATCATCTATACCATCTCATCTCCTTGCTGGTGGGAACTTGCTTAAAGGGGTGATCTACCCTACTGAGCAAGGTTTGATATATCGAGATGCCTCTGAAGGGTTTTAATAAAATCTGAACAATGTGAATAAAATTTGACTTCTAAGTTTCCATGATTTATTTATGAGGTATGAATTGTCTTACTTGTATGATAATAATTTCGCCTATTATAAGCTATATATTATACTGAAGCAGAGACCACCTTATCAGGTTTTCCCTATCAATCATACACACTACAGTAATAAAGCTAGACAAAATTAATTATTGGCTTTAAATTGTGATTCCATGTAAAACGTTGGAGTATATAAATTCCCCATGTCTTTCTCATGTATGTTAATTAAAAATTGAGCATTGCTCTGGGATTACGTAATGAAATATAACTAACAGTTGATTGAGCTTAATCATCATTGCTGGTTGGCTCCTGGTGTGGTTTTGTGGCAAATGTGCCTGTAATGAGATATTTTGGCCTGAATAGCAGGGTTAAACCACTTGTACAGCTAACAAAGTTTGCTCATGCTTGCTGCTATAAGAATTCTGTACTGTGACTTTTCACTTGGACTCTTTGACACTCTGTAGGTGTTTCCTGTTAATGTCAAAATGTACAGAAATAATGGAAAAGAAAAGTATGGAGTACCATGTATTTTGCTTTTGTCTTTCCTGCTGCTTCCTAGACTTGGATCTCTCTCTGTCATCTCAGTTTTCTGCTTGTGATTATGGAGAATATCCAGTTAGCCACCTTGGACATCATCTTGTTAGTGGATGGATTGCCTATTGTTTGCTCTTTCTACTATGATCATTTAGTGATTGTGATTTCACAAGTATTACCAAAACCATGTTAGGTATATTGTGAATCACAGGTATTACCAAAACCATGTTAGGTATATTGTGCAGCCTTATTATACTGTCTCGTGTTGTCTTGATTCTTCTATTAATGCAATGATCATGGAGTTGTGACCCTTAAGTCGTTATATATTTATCATACTTATACGGTTGCAATGACAATGCAATTTGGTCAGGAATTAGACCAGGATATGGCTTCGGAATTGGTGCATGGCGAACTAAATGCTGATATATTTCGAGGAAGATCCAGCTCAGAACCAACCCCTGATCGAGGCTCAACCCCTCAGTCAATGAAAGAAGGTGTCTCACCTCGTGAGCTGAGCTTGCGCTTGCATGAGCTCATTCAATCAAGATTGCAAGAACGAATCCTGGAGCTTGAGGCTGAACTTGCCAATAGCCAGAAAAAGATACAACACTTGGAATCAGAGAAAAACTCGTGGAGAGAGGTTTCTCCAAGTGAATCCTCCTCTATTCCTGACAGCCCTGTGGCACAGCCTCTTGTAATGAATTTGTCCGGTGAGGCCCTTGATGCCTATAATGAAGCTTTTGGGGAACTTAACAAGCTGAACGGATCCCAAACCGGGGATTCGTGGATTGATGGCAACAAACAGCAGGATAATCAACTCACAATGAATCAAGGGATGGGTGACAAGGTAAACGGCATCCAAAATGGTGGAAATAAAGTACCTCCAAATGAAGGTAGCCCAAACGACTATGTCAACAGAGAAGACAGTGATGATGATTTGCTACTGATAAAACAGATTGTTGAGAAAGCTAGGCAAGGCTCTCCAGCTATTTTAAGGGCACAAAGGGCCATGGTATGGTTGAAAAATGATGAGAATTAGAACAGTGGAATGTAATTTTTTGGTACATTGTAAAAAGAAAAAACAAACAACATTTTGTCTTGTAGAATAGTAATATTTTTTTTGGGATCCTTCTCCACTTTCGGCTAAACAACCGGAGCAACGGTTGGTGAATAGTAATGTGTGACCATTTCTAAATCATGAGAACTAACCTTTCCCTCTCCTTTTTATTCTGACTAATTTGTTTAATATCTTCACTCAGGTAAGCATAAATTTTCTATTCAAAAAAAAAAAAAGAAAAGGCAAGCACAAATTTTAAAGTGGAAGGGAAATTTTGCGCTAATGTCAAAATATTATGCTGTTACAGGCCTGTGTTAGAGTAAATAGAATTGTCTCGGATATAATTTAGTCATAGTAAGTACTAAGTAGTAACACATACTGACTGAGCAATGTCAATGCATATATTAATGTCATTTTATATACTTAGTACGCGCAGTATCACTCAAGCCACAGTTCACCAGAATGGTACACACTCACTTACCCTTAAAACACCTTCAAATCTTCAATCAAATGTTTAAAAGTTGATATACCTAATACTATACTTGAACAGTAATCACTTAGGAATGTATAAATGCAGTAACAGCTGCCACAGTCGAGTGCCAAATACGGGTATAAACTATATGATCACCAGATACAAATAAAATTTGGACAACAGATGAAGGGTAACTGAACAAGGATGTAGAGGATACATCGGACAACCACAATATGAATATGGAAAAGTTGACAGTAAAATTCTCATAGCATAGAGTTTAACATGTTGCTAGCTCCAATGCAACCAAACCCAAAATATCTTTAACAACGACAGCATAAACGAGAAGAATGAAAATTAAACTATACTAATATAGTCCTATTGATTAAATGTATGTCTGACATCATATTTGTTGCGGGGATCAAACTCTGATTCATTTCTTCCGATAAAAAGGAAGAGCAATTATTTATGTTGCCAGCACTCAAACTAGTCTGAAAAAGATCAAGCCCTTTTAGCAAAGTCATCATCCTTGAAGTTATCTTCAGGTAAGTTTAAATCATCACCCTGGAATCCGCCGCTTGCAAAGCCAGTATCACTGGGGGCACCACCAGGAGGACCGTAACTTCCACCATCAAAGCCTCCACTAGGAGCGTAGCCTCCAGGAGGAGCATAGCCTCCAGAATTACCACCTCCATAATTTTGCCCTCCACCGTAACCACCACCACCACTACCGTAACCTCCCCCACCATAACCACCACCTCCATAACCGCCGCCGCCGCCTCCATAGCCTCCACCACCAAAGCTGCCTCCGCCACCATATGGTCGTGGTGCTCTATCTGTTGCATAATTCACCCTCACTGTACGACCTTGCAAATCCTACAGAATTTACAATGAAACTGTCACCCAAGCCATAAAGTTATCATAATAAACCATACTCAGTATTCTGCAAGTGTACAAATAAAATTCAGAACCGTAGATCAAACTAACAAATTCAGACATGAGACCTAAAGATACTACCAGTGAGGGTGAATTATGCAACAGATAGAAAACCATACTTTTAAGCATTTTAACACATGAAATTTATAGGGCAACATAAGTACAAACTACAAAGTAAATAAAGACTGAGCAGTCATTGAAGACTTTGTAGTATCTAGAACCATATATTTTGTTAAAGAACCAACTCAAGAAGATGAAACTAGAAATGAATTATACCTGTCCATCCATAGCCTGAATAGCACTTGAAGCCTCTTCAGTAGAAGCAAATGTAACAAAACCAAACCCTCTAGATCTGTTTTGCTCACGGTCAATAATAACTTTTGCTGCAAGAGAAAATGTATATTGTCATATTGTAGTCCAAAAATTATCTACGCTCCAACAAAACAAAATATAGAGTGGAAGCAGGAGATACAATATGCAATTATTTGTAAACATGTGAGGACAGGGGCAGAATAAGTATTACACTTTGATTTATTCAACAGATGTTGCAATTTCAACTTTCAACCAATTCCACGAACCAGATTTTGCAAACAGTGCTCAAGACATCCTACATTATTTAGTTAATTCCTATGATTCAAGTCAAAATCAGGCAATCCTACAATTCTTCGTCACTTTGTCTATGAAAGTCAAACCTCATACTTGCAGTTTCCTTGAGCACTTCTAAAATCATAAATGGATCAAGCAATTTCACACATGGTTTAAATAAGGTTACTTACATAATAAGTATAAGAACAAGATAAGTATATCTTTCATTAGCACAAGAAGACAAGAAAAATACTGGTAGATTGTGACACAGCATATTGAAGTCTCTTGGCTATAGCTTTCAAGCCAAACTATCACCACAAAATATTGATCAAATGTGCCGTACCAACAATCTACCACCGATACTGGGCATTGAAAGAAAATAAATAAATAAGAGGTAGACAAGCACAATGATACACACCTTCAATAACTTCTCCATATTGAGAAAAGGTTTCCCTTAAACTTCTTTCATCTACAGCCCATGGGAGACCTGCAATAAACCATGAATAAGTTCACTAAAGGTCACAAGGCAAACCATTTTATTTGGCTCACTGAGCAAACATGTGGCAAACCTTTAACAAATACTATAAAAGAGGAAGCATACCTCCAACAAAGAGTTTTGAAGATGACATGCATCTTAGAGCCTGATAAATAGAGGGATTAGATGCTGAAAAGTGTGAGGTGACCTGCTTGCTCACACTCTGTTTGAGTATATTCCCAACTTTACTGAAGAACGCCATACTTACAGCCTTCAAAACTAAATCAAAAGGGGAAAATGTTAGAAAAAAGAAAATTCTATATGCACCTTATGGCTTCTGTTCTACTTACAAAGTGATAGTGACTATAAATTGGAGTAAGGCTACTCGGATATTAAAGAACCCGAACTAAGAGGAAAAATTAGCACAACGCTAACACAATGAAGCTTCAATCACATTACATTCTATGCATGAAGTGTGAACAAAATATAAATCACATTACACATAATATTAAAAGTTTCTAATCAAGCAACAAGCTTTACCCATTAGACCAATAGTATTGCAGATTAAGCTACCTAACATACTGAACAATTGAGTGGATCCTACGAAAAATTAATTTCCCCAGATACGATACAGGCACTGTATAGCAGAGTTAAAGAAGGTAGCAAAAATCAAGCACCACACTTTACCCAACAGAGTGGCTGGTTTAGCTATCTGGCATTCAGAACCGTCGAGGCGCTGCAACGAAACTTTACCTTTCCAATATGCCTATACTGTAAGGTTAGGAAGATGGGAAGAAAATCCCTTTTCCAATTCATCAATATATCGCAATGCTCTTAAACCCGAGATTTCCAGCCCAAATAATAACCAGAAAACTACTTTCAAGATGAATTAAACTTCCCACTTCAACAACATGGGCCAACTCCCAATACCCAGCCATAAAAATCCCAAACCCTAAACTACAAAGGGATCGAAACTGAACTAACCTGGTCCTTGTCAACCCAACAAAATTTATACAAAATAACCTAAATTCAAACATCAAATCGTGCAAAAAAACCTCATTCTAGTCAAACTAAATCCTAATTTCAGTAACCTAATTCCACCAATTTCCGCAACAACAATACATCACATTTGCTATACATTTACAGAACAAATCAAACACATCAAATAGTCAACTAATCAAACACAAAAATTAAAAAAGACAAATTTTTTGAAGCTTCAACAAAACCAAAACCGAAAAAACAAATTCATGGCAATCAAAACAAATAGCATCAATCAACAGAGAAACGAAGAACAATAATCAGATAAACACAAATAATCAACAATCAATTGCAAAAATAGACGATGAAATTATAAAATCAGGTCAAAAATTTAAGAGAGAGAAAGTAGAGAGAGAAACCTTGAAATGTAGAGTAGTGCGATGAAGTGTTTGGACTCTACTAAACCCTAACAAGGGTTTTTGATCGAAATTTGAGGTCTTTGAATTTGGAGAGAGAAACAGAGGAGTTTTTATTCGGTGTGGTAAGGTGTAGGATAAGGATGGTGAAGATATGGTTTAGGGATCGTTGGATGGGTTGCAATGTTGTTTTGATTGTTGGATAGAATTTGGGGGGAATGTAGGGTTTAAGAGATAACATGTGGTGTGTAACGAGTGGTTTGTGACTTTAGAACGTGACAGTGTTATGGGTATTGATTATTGAATATGGATATTATTAATTTTTATTTGTTTTAAGAAATTTTGATATTATTATTATGGCCCTAGAAAAATCTATATCTTACTTTTCAATTCAAGCCGAAATGATCCCATCGCCGTTTTGGGGTGTGGGAAAGGGTGGTGGACCGTTCGTTATAAAGAAAAGGGTGTAGAAAGGGTAACTAGTGTGTGACTCGGACGATACCCCGGGTTAGTACTTTGAACACTTATAATTGAATAGATAGGTTCATTCTATATTATTCCATTTATTCATTATTAGTTTTGTGCCCCGGCGATGTCCGGATAGTTTATGGACTTTTAAGATAAAATTAACTTTTAAATTGAAAATAGAATTCTCAATTAACTTTTTTTTTTTTTCTACAAAGTCAATCTATGTTTATCCAACGTGGTACGATACTTGGCGGAAAATTAAAATGCTAAACGATGTTGTCTTGTAGCCTAATTATAAATTTCTTATTTGGTATTTTATCGAAAATATAACTCTAAACTAATAATCTTATTCTAAAATTCTATCCTAGTTTGATTGAAAATAGAATTCTTACCTAATTTTTTTTATCTTATGAAATCTATCTAAGGTAGCGCGACACTTAATTAAACGGTTTTTTATCATATGAAGTCTATTTAAATGTGTTTTTGTGACGATTTAAACTTGTACACATGTAATGACTAATAATAATAATATTGGTGAAAAATATTTCTTGACCCGTAACCTGAAATAATGACCCTGTCTGAAATGACTCGTGACCCAGCTTGATTGACAAGTCGTACACACAGTAATTAAATTATATTAGATTCTGAAGTATATTTTTAATTGATTAGAATATATTATAAACAATGGATGTGGTACATTTTGAACTAATTCTTTCGCTCCAAAAAATATTATGATACAAAAAATAAATTTATATGATAATTTATGAGAGTTATAATCTAATTATTTTTGAATAAAATTATAATTCAATTTGTACATATGAAATATTGGTACTTTATCAAAAATAAAACTCTAAGGGCTTGTTTGACATCAGTTTTGGTTTTCAGTTTCTTTTTTTTTTAAAACCAAAAACAAGAAACAAGAAAAAGGAGTTTCCACTTTTCTGTTGTCAGTTTTCATAATTATCATAATTTTAATAAGTTTATATAATTTTTGATTCATTATGGGACTCATATCATATACTTTTAGAGAATAAAAAACCAAAAAACAGAAAACCACAACAATGCCAAACAAACCATAAATTAACAATTTTATCTTAAAATTCAATCCAAATTCGATTGAAAATAAAATTCTAAACTAACTTTTTATCCTACAAATTGAATTCTATATAAATCTATCCTACGTGGCACGACACTTGGCGAAAAGTTGGAATGCCAAGTGTCGCTGCCTCATCGCTTGGCTAAAAGTTTAGCTTTATATATTAGTTATATGATATGATATGATTTGTTTATTTATATAACTAGTTTTGTGCCCCGACAATGCTCGGGTAGTTTATGGGCTTTTAAGATAAAATTATACTATTATAATTCAATTTGATTGAAAATAGAATTCTAAATTAACTTTTTTTTTGCTACAAAGTCAATCTATATTTATCCAACGTGGTACGATACTTGGCGAAAAATTAAAACGCTAAATGATGTTGTCTTGTGGCCTAATTATAAATTTATTATTTGGTATTTTATCGAAGAAATAACTCTAAACTAATAATCTTATTCTAAAATGCTATCCTAATTTGATTGAAAATAGAATTCTTACCTAATTTTATTTATATTATGAAATCTATCCAAGGTGGCGCGACACTTGACGGTTTTTTATCATTTGAAGTCTATTTAAATCTATCAAAGGTGGCGCGACACTTGGCGAAAAATTGGAATGCCAAGTGTCGCTATTTCGTGACTTGGCTAAAAGTTTAGCTTTATATATTAGTTATATGATAGTTTAACATTTAACCTTTAAATAATTTATTTATGGAACAAATACTAATTATATAAACATGTCTTTTGTATATAATTTATAATCAATATGAAAATAAAGACATAATTATTATCAAAATAATTAAATAAATAAAATTAGTATATAACAATAGTTAATATTTCTTGTTTGCATTACCTCATCGATAAGCATTATTAGCAAATAATAGAATAGGTATTTTAAGAATCGCAGTCATTAAATGTATATTCAGATCTTCAGCCATATATATATTTATGAATTGAGTATACAATCATTATTAATCAATAGATGAGATGGTAAAACTTCTAATGCATATTTTTTAGGTTGTGAGTTCAAATCTCAAGATAAACATTTTCGTTAGAATATGCTCATATTTTAATGATGACATGGCAGAGTGCCACATGGCACATAAACGTTTTTATAACGCTTTTTAATATACAAGTCGTTAGAATATGCTCATATTTGAATGATGACATGGCAGAGTGCCACATGGCACATAAACGTTTTTATAAACGCTTAATATATAAGTATAGATATAGATTAGGGGTCACAACGGGTGGTCGGGATAAGGGGAAAGAAAGGGGGTAGAGTAGCGGTGGATACACGGCTCGCCGGGGTTGGGGAGATCAGAGCGGCGGGTGGGATGAGGGAGGGAGTGGCTAGTGGTGGAGGTAGTTGTGGATTTTTTTTAAAAAATTTATTTATTTATAAATTAATTTAATTATCGGATAATTAAATGAGTTAGATGAAAATTAGAGGATACTTACAAGAAATGGGTGGGAGTAAGAAAAAAAAAAAAAAAAACATGTGCAAGGCTTATGGGAGTCAACATCGACATCACTAAGTTATAATGAGAATCAAGGTTATAATGATAACTATGAACTAATCTGACCATTTGATCATGTTAATCAGACGATCCACATGCTTCCGTGCCATTAATGGCATTTTCATAATATTTCAACTTTACAAAGTATATTTTAGTTTCTTTTCTGCTAAAAAAGTAAATGAAATCAGCTATAAAGTAAAATGAAATTGCCTTAGAAGTAAAAAAATGGAAAAAAAAAAGTCTAAAAAGCTGTAAAATTACGAAAATGCCATTAATAAATGCTAGTGAAACGTGAACTGTCATATGAAGCTCGATTAAAGGTTGAATTTGGTTCCTAGTTCTTATTATTCACCTTGGTTCTCACATGATCTCACGTAAATAGTGTGGATGTCTTCAACCAAAATAAAAAAAATATTCCACGCAAATTAAAGGACATGTCTAAAAATATTATGTTGGATAATAACAATATTACTAGGTAGAATCTAGCAAAATTTCTCGAAAGATATTTTACATGATGATATTGTAACACCCCTCTCAAGAATGACTCCTTTGAGAAGCATTGGTCCATCGTGAACAAGAATATTACTAACCAGACCTATCTATGAACTCAAAAATATATGTTGATTTGAGCCTAAACATTGTCATCATATTAGCCAGCTGGAGTGCAACTTGACATGCTTCAATTAAATCAAACCAGAATGCATGTTCTCCTTGATGTAATAAACATCAAGATTCTAATGTTTACTTCTCATATGTTTTGTATTCTCATGGATGCAAGGGTTTTCAACAATAAGTTGAGTAGAAATATTATCGCAGTTCAAAAAATTGATTAATGCTTCGTAAGTCTTGAGGATTTAACTACCAGTCAAAGACACCTCACAGGTAAAACCAACCTAGTTATTATGCATGTTAGGTTCTTGGGATAGGGGGGGGGGGGATAAGGTACATGAATGTCCATGATTTAGGCCTATTTTTCTTCATATTATTCTTATTACTTATTCTCGTAAAAACCAAACCAGATCAGAATTTTTTTTTTTTTTTTTTTTTTTTGAAGATTAGACCAGATCAAAATTTCTTAATATTGCTTCCTTATTGCCATATTTATTTATTTTGCGTATTTGTAGAAGTTACGAAAATTGTATATTTGAAAAATACACTCATGTTGAGATGAATTTAGCAAAATCTCACTTAATACAATGCCTCTTTCTCATATATTGATTTGCATTGGTCAAGGTTTATTAGTCAATTCAGACAATAATCAAATTAAGACTTTGTTCACTTCAACTTATTTTTGCTAAATTGATTTTTTTTTTTTTTTTTTTTTTTTACTAAAACAAATTGTTTTTGTTGAATTAAATTATATTTAATAAACTGATATTAATTTGGAAAAATTGTCAAGAATAATCCGAACTTTGGCCCGTTCGCTCAAAATAATCCCAATTTTTGATTATTTTTTTAATAACCCCAACTTTATATTCTATTATTTTTAAACAGTCCCAAGTGACTTGGAACTGGCTAAACAGGTCAAACAAAATTTTGTTAAAAATAATAAAAAAAAAAAATTATCAATTTTTTTTTTTAAAAAAAACATATGAAAAAAAACCACCACCACCTCAGCAGCCCAGCCACCAACATCTCCACTCCCACCCAAACCTAGACGCCTTAACCACCTCCCCCACCCCACCCAAACCCGAAACCACCACCCCCACCCAACTAGACTTTCATCCTATCCTAAATAACTCCATCTTCGAAAATCAAACAATCCCCAATTACATGTTCTTCATCTTCATATTAAAAATTTACAGTTGCAAATTGGAAGTTTTGGGAATGGGAAGGAAAGACATGGCAAAAGACATGGGAGGAGAGTGAATTGATTGGTGAGGGTGGTTGCGGTTCAGGTGGAGGTTATCTACGGTTTCGAGTTTGGGTCGTTCCGAGTGAGGGAGGGGGAAAGGGGCCGGAATTGGACGGGGGAACGTAAAGGGGGCGGAAATGGGACGAGGATGGGGAGGAGATGACGACGGCAGCCAGCCTCCCGGTGGTGGCAGCGGCTGCTTGCTGGGAATGGGTTTTATTTTATTTTTATATATATATAATTTTTTTGAAAGGGTTTTTTTAATTTAATTTTTAAATGTTTTTTGGACCTATCACATGCCAACACATGTCAGATAACTTGTTATAATAAGTTAATGACCTGTTGGGACCATTTAGAGCGAATGCATATTAAAGTTCGGATTATTAAAAAATAATTGAAAGTTGGGATTATTTTCGGCGAATGAGGCAAAGTTCGGATTAATTTGGTCAATTTTTCCTATTAATTTAAAGAAATTTTAGATTTTAACACCAGAAAAAAAAAAATAATAAAATCAAATCAAAAATGATTTTTAACACCCAAAAAAAAAAAAAAAAAATTATAGAACACCAATTTTTTTTTTTTTTTTTTTACAAAAATTGGTTTTACCACCACTTAACAGTATCCATCCAAGAATCCGTTAATTAGGGTCCACAGTGCCACGAGCGCTTTGTGTGTGGTTAACAAAATTATAAATAAATAAATAATCTTAAACTACCCAACCACCACCATCGGCATGTTCTCCGCCCTAAGCCAGCTTAGCCGCCGACCCCTGCTCCATCACCGGCATTGGAACCTCTCCCAACCTAACCCAGCCCCATCGGGACCCAACCACTCCCTTTCCTGCAGCCAAATCCGCCGCACCAGTGCTATATCGCAACCCCCCTTCCTCAAATATCGACCACGATTTTGATCACTAGTCAGCCCCAAAACCGGCCAGTTTCGACCATAACTAGCCTATTGTGGCCGTTTTAGAATTTAGGGTTTCGTTTTACGGGTGCGGGAAGGGTAGGGGATGAGTTTCGGTGGTCTGGGCTAGGGAGGGGGTGGGTACGGTGCCGGCCGGTTGAAGCCGTGGGGGTGGGCATGCGATGTTGGTGGTGGTGGGCTGGTGGTATTTGGGTGGTTGTAGGTTTTTTCCTTTTTTCTTTTATTTTATTTTTTTTAAACTAATAGTATAAGAACACGTGGCAACATGGACCCCACGTAACGGAATCTGTTAGGTGTTGGTAAAATCCATTTTCTTAAAAAAGTTGTGATGTTAAAAACTACTCCATCCGTCCCTTAATACAATGCCTCTTTCTCTTTATTATGTGAGGACGGAGGTAGTATTTTTCAGGTGTTAAAATCTAAAATTTCCTTAATTTTATTGAATTAAAATTACTTTGCTGAACTAAATTGGTTTTACTGATATCCTACGAAGTATTATACTACCTCTATTTCATATTATTTGCAACGATTTAACATAAAGTAGAGAGGAAAAATGTCTAATCGTTGCAAATAATATGAAACGAAGGTAGTATATTCTCTTAAAATTACTTTTTACTGATGGGTGATGGGTGGTACCGTGGTAGCCATAAGTCCATAATACATGGGTGTGCACGCACATGTGGACGTGTCCATTATAGTCTAGCCTTACCAATGACGAATTTTTTTAGGTAAATTTACATACGTATGTAGTTAGTAATTGATATAGTAGATATCACAGTCATAAGCCTCAATCATCTGCTTAAGTTTTTGGGTTAAGTTGGTTTATTAACATGGTATCAGAGCCAACGTAATACAAGGTCACAGGTTCAAATCGATAATAAGTTTTTTTTTTTTTTTGTGAATTTAGTTTGATTGAAAAATCATTAAAAACACAAAATATTATGATCCCTTCTTTTCCTTGTGGAGTTGTGACTTTCTATGATACAATTTTATTTTACCTTCCAAATGCTTTCTTATTTTGTATTCACAATTCTATGATTAATTTGTTGTAAAATCTTTAATAATTAAACCTGAAATAAAATTTTAATAGATTTCAATTTGATCTAAAAAAAACCTAACCATGAAAGACATATTTCAACATTTCGCTAATAAAGTCGATAATTTGCTAATTAACTACTCTATACTCCAAACTTAATTAAATAAAATGCAAGACTATGTACTTCATATTTTCTTCATTCTTTAATAATCGCAATGTTATCGTTTTAGAAAACTTGCAAAATAAATGCAATACTTATATAATTTTATCGGAATATTAATTTCTCTATTTTTTTTACCGTAACACACACGTATACTGTAACGCCCCGACTTTTAATCGGCGTCACCGGACCGTATATAACTCGTCATTCGCAGCGGAATTAATTAACCATAGATAAACCATTCTTTACTCATCATACTAAGCGGAATCAATTAAATATAGATAATCTCATAGCCACCGTGGGTTATGGGCCCACAAATAAACATACTCCTTAATGAGAAGATGTAATACCCGAGATTTTAAAACATGATTTATTATACTCTAATTTTATTTTATTAGCTTAATTGAAGTTTAATCAATATTTTACCATGCATGACTATTTTAGTCTTAATTTTATTTTAATATTATATTATTCCAAAAGTTAATTTTATAAAGGAAAGTAATTTATTTTAAAATGTATTTCAGTTTAAGTGAAATTTTTCATGTTCCATTAAGTATTATCAAAATTTGTATTTTTACCCGAGAGAATGAAATGACCAAAATACCCTTACTAAAGGACAAACATCACCTCTTATTTCTTCACCACCTCAACATTCATGAAATGGAGATGAAATTTGCTATTCTTTCATTTGTTATGTAATTCCTAAGCTTATCACTTTGCAAATGACAAGAATTGATCTTGGTCACCATAAAAGACAAAACCCACCTCTTCTTATTTCTTCCTTCACGGCTAAGCAATAACTTAGGATAAGACCAAGATTTTGGCTTCATCCAATTCCCACATTACTCCACTACAATGAGATTGTAGTTAGCAAATGACTTAGCTAATCTTTATCTTCATTCTTGTTTCTTCTACAATTTTTAGCATACTACTTTCCCACCAAAAAGAAACATCACTATCACCATCCACCTTTATCAAAACCATCGCCACCCCTCCTTGTTTGAGGCGTACCACCCCTCTTCTTACCGTCGACCAAGCTCATGCACCGCAGCCACACACTCTTCTTCTTCCTCTGTTCGTGGCATGTTTGGTGAAGCCGAGAACAGTCTTTGAGACTACTCTGTGTTAATGCCAAAAATCGTCGAGGAACGACCTTTGGTTGGGATACTGATAACTAGATAAAAAGGGGGGTTGAGAAATGTAAACAATGGAAATATAAAGAAGAAAGACACGATATGGTGACGCGGAAAACCCCAATAAAGATGGGTAAAAACCGCGGGTGGCTACTTGTCCACCAATTCACTATGATACGGGCGTTATAGCCATTATTGGTACAAATACAACGATAACTCGGGCGTCTAAGGCCATATATGGTAAATAAATAAATAAGAACAAGAGTTAAGTATACATTAGAGCTATTGAGAAGATATATAAACGTTGAATCAATCGTTGTAGCTCGTAGAACAATCGGATGAGACTTGTCGTCGTTTAGATCGTCGAACGGAGCCTCATGATGTATCTTTTGATGATGTATCTTGTAGTGTATACTTATGTGGTGTTTTATGCTTGGAATATGATATGTATAATCTGCCTTAATGGCTAGTCGTTGGTCCCCTTTTATAGGCCATTTAAGCGGTAGAAAATCGGTTGAGGAAGATAAGGATGACTTCCTTGATTTTAGGAGGTTGTTTGTTGACTTCAAGACTTGGTCCCTTGATTAATGTGGACTTGGTTAGGCTCCATATCCATTGTAACATTTTCATTGAGTGGTTAAAGGCTGCCAGAAATTCTCTCCTTGATTATAGGATCCACTAGTAACAACATCGACTTGTTCCGCAGCTTTCTGGCGTCGCACTGCGAGACGCGTCATGGTTGGACGTCGGGCGTCAGCGTCAGTGTCATCTTCAGACGTCGTATGACTGAAGGACGTCGGAGGTCACTGGAGGTCGTCAAAGGTCACTGAAGGCCGTTAGACTTCGCTGTAGTTGTCGAGCGTCAAGTATTGACGTCCGTCACTAAGGTGCGTCGTCACTAAGGTGCGTTATTGACATTTGCTATTGCTTGGAAATGAACATTAGTTTACTTGGCATTCCCCATCTTATTCAACCTTGAACACCAAGACTCGTCTAACCTACGGTCGTCTTGGTCGTAGGACAACACTAAGGACTTTACTTTGTGTCGTGAGAATTTCGCCCATAACACTCTGTACACATGAAACCAAAGTGAGTTTATTTTATTTGCTCTTATTTTGAGTATGTAGACACCCATTTGTGTCTCCCCAAAACCAAACCCAGTGATGAGTACCTTTCACGTCGAATCATAATCGAATGAAACGAAAGTGTGAAAAGTCTAATGTTGCGGAAAGTTTTAATTTTTTCTCTTCTCTCTGTTTTTGAAAACTTTATTTTAAGAAAACAGCCAATCCAGTTTGGTTGGTCCATGATATGGGTCCAATAGTGGTGTAGTTGGATGGGGCTTGCAAAGACCTTTCCAACGATATATTATAAGCCCAATTCCGATGAATATTGAGGAAGTTATGGCCAATTTACTAAACTGGGCCCGGTTTGAGCTTTATGTACGGCCCAATGATCTAGGGGAGGGCCTAATATGATTTATCATTCCTAATGCAATTAGGAATGGTTTTAGTCTTCTAGATTCTTCTAGAAGGTTCTTTTCATTCCTAATTCAATTAGCATTGATAAGTTGACTTTTGTTGACTTTTCAGAGTTTTAATCAAAATCAAATAGCATTTTCGAAGAAATTATATTATTTTATCCTCTAGTACGGTAAACTTATCGGATTTTTGAAAACACGTTAGAATCAAGCTTGGCGTCCAACCCCAGGCCTTGGCGCCTGGAACCAGGCCTGGCGCCAGCTAGCCAGGGTTGGCGCCAACTTTGTTTCCTGAGCGTCAGACTCTGTTTTGTTAATTTATCTTTTTTGGCTGATTTTCTCTATAAATATCGTATTAAAACTCCGTTTTCATTCATCATCAAATCATTAAGATTCATCAAGATTCATCAATTCTCATCATTCATCAGCATTTATTAGCATTCTTTTAATTCTCTCATTCATCTCCTCCTAAACTTGGTTTTATCATATAAAATTCCGCATTCTCAAGATCTAGAAACACCTAGCCATATTCGAAGTTGTCTTCGCCCTAGACGTGAAAGGTTTTAATTTCTGAGGGTTTGGTCCCAAATCTCTCTTTCAATTATTTAATTTGATTGTTTGTTTATTATTTTTCTTGAAGTTACTGACGTGTGTATTTTGTAATTAGAAAGAGGTACGAGGCATCAAAGTAAGTACTTTAATTGATTTTTATTGATATTATGATGTAGAAATCATGTTTACATTGTTATTATAATATTTCTAGTATCATGTCTAGGGTAACTTTAATATTAAATATGATTGCTATGATGCTTCCTATGTTCTTCCTAATATATGTATGATTGTTAGTATCATGTTAGGGTTAAAGATTTGATTTTTATTGCTTAGTGACATGTTAGGGTTTGTTATTAATCTTGTTAGTATCATGCCTAGGATCTTGCTATTTTTATTATGCTTTAATATTAACATGAACATGATTATGATTATAATTGTTATAATTTATGATGATTATGAATATTATTATTATTATTTTATGATGATATTATTAGTCATGATTATTTATTGTGTTGCTTGATATTATATTGTTATTGCTTGATCACACATTTTATTGCATGTTTAAAGGGAATTGGTACTTGTAATCACGCTTAATAAGATATCTAATAATCTAGTTAGGGTTAATTATGATTATAATTTCAAGTGATCGCCAATAATAGTTTATTTGTGCATTAAATTCAACCAACATAGATAAACAGGTTTAGGGTTAATCCTATTTATTGCATGTTAATTAAAAAGCGCACATGAATACGATCAGAATAAAGTAGAGGCCTATTATTAGGGCAGGTTCAATCTCTTTTAGGTTGGATTTGTACCTTCATCCCCGAACCCTTATTTGGTTCTAGACCTTATGGAGTTGACGATCTCTTGGATCGTTAAGGGGTGTAACCTTCACCTTGTGAACGGTTTACAAGTTCCTTAAAAAACTTGTTGGCGACTCTTTTGCTCTATTTTCTTCCCTTTTGGACGCCACCGTACTTTAGTGTATGATCACAGTGGGGTTCAAGCTAGTGGGATTTATAGGCTTGAAATTATTCCCTACAGTTTTTTGGCGACTCCACTGGGGAGGATTTCAATTTTAATTCCTGAATTTGTTTCGGCAATGATTTAGAATGAGTGGATGAGACTCGAAAAGTTCTAAGTATTTCATGTGCGTAATTTTGATTAACATTATTGTCATATGCATAAAAAAGATCTCATTGGAAAGACCATCCGTAATGAGTTAAAAACATAGGATTTTACACGTAGGAAATTTGAGGAATGTCTTTCACAACTAGGACTGAAATAACACCGCGCGAAACTGGAAAATTTTATCGAGCACAGAAAGCTGCTGAGGCATGTGGGAAGTAGAGTCAGGGGCCAGAGCTTGGCGCCAGAATTTTAGTTGTAGCGCCAGACGCTACAGTTAAAATCTGGCGCCAGTCTCTGTTTGCTGGCGCCAATTTCCCCCAATACCGAGCCAGAAATATGTGTTCTAATTTCGACTGGTTTTTCGTATTGTTTGCTCAATCCTACTTCCTGATTGAATTTTTTCTCACTTTTCTGAAACCCATATGTGTTCTACATATGGATATAACCCTCTGGGAATTCATGCTCCATCTACCCGATTGAACGCTCCGTGCAACAAAGGGTACATCCGAGATGTTGAATTCACCAAACCATGGAAGCGAGTTTTTTCTAAAACTCGCGGTGTCCCATCCACTCGCGCTAACCCTTCACGGTTAGGCTTCCGCGCGGTGCATCCGGACAATTAACCATGGACCCTCTATTGACTAAACCATATCCCGAACTTTAGAGAACTAGAGCCATGGTTAGGTTGCGAACGCATTGCATCATATTGTGCCTACTTGACTAAATGTGCATTATTTGTTGTGCATATATATTCTATGTTTCTCTTAACCATTTGTTGACCTATGTTGAGATTAAATAAATTAATGACTTAAAGAACTTTGCCTGATTAATTAATTAATTAATTAATTATTTAATTTGAGTCAATAAAGTCTAATTTTTTTTAATCGAAATTGACCTAGTACGGCTTTAGGCATACCCCAGTTGACTAATAACACCGAAAACAGTCCCAGACCGAAGCTTCATGACAGGGTAAAGTCGTATCCCCTAATCAAAAATAAATACCTAAATCACTAACTAAGGTAGATAGGGAAGTAGGGTCGATCTCCACAGGGAAACAAGTCTTTTTACTTCCAATTAATTATTATAATCTAAATTATTTAAGTAACCAATATTTATAATTAAGTATGAGACTAAACTACAAAGAATAAGAGTAGGGATAAAACAATATATAAAGGGATCTAGGGTATAGGTTCACCAATAAATAATACTCCAGGGTAAAACATAGTAATCAATCATTGACATTGCATAAATAACATGATTAACAGGCTCTCGCAATTTATTAATCAACATAGATCTAACAGGCTCTCGCAATTTACTAGATCTAAGTCCTCATTGAAAATAGCCTTTAATATCAAATTAACATCTGCTCGATTCATCAATTTAATATTGCTATACTTTTACAAGCCGCAATTGTAAAACATTAAAACAATCCAATAAGAAATTATCATGCAATACCAATAATCAATAATAGTCAATCATCAATGCATCAATTAACCAGATTGTAAAGGGCTCTCGCTACTTATTACAATCACACAATTAATTTACCGGTATTAAATCTCATCTCTCGAATCTTGACTTAACCATTTATAAATTAACTTGCCTATTGAAACTAGACCTAAACATTAATTCTCATCTCTCGATTCTTGAATCAATATTGTCAAACTCATGCATAAAAGATAGGCCTAATCTAGTCACAGAGCATTTAATCAATCAATAGGAAATTAATCTAGCATTGATAATCAACAACAATAATTTACCCCTTCATATTATTTATTAGATCCCCATGAACCCTAGAAATTAGACTACTCACACATAATTAAATATAAACTAAACAAAGCAAATAAATAAATCATGATCAAAGGAATAAAATAAATAACTAAGATTAAGGGAAGAGAAATCGTCACTGAAATAAATCTGGAATTAATGAAAGAATTAAGAACAAAAGTTTAGAGAGAGATTAAGAGAGAGAAAACTAAGTAGAGAGAGAAAGTCTAAGAGAGAGGAGATAAGAGAAGAAGAAGAAGAAGAAGAAGAAGAAGAAGATCACCCCAAATTAATCGTCCTAAAAACGTACTTAAACTAAAACAAAAACAACTCCTAATTAGAAACTAATTGCTCGACAAAAGTGCTTCTCCAGAAACACGCGCCCGATCGGGCTAGAGGCCGCCCGATCGGGCGCGCCTTTTTGCTAGCACATTCTCCTCAGCAGCACCGCCCGATCGTGCTAACCCTCGCATGATCGGGCGCGCCTTGGGCCACTCGTCCTTGGCTTGCTGCGCTTCTTGCCCGATCGAGCTAAGCTTGCCCGATCGGGCCCTTGTGGCTCCTCGAGGCTTTGGACTTCCGATTGGGCTCGACTCCTCGGCCCAATCCGGATCTCCTCTTCGGGTCTTGAATACTCGGTCCAAACCTCGGTATTCCAAATACCGAGCCCTTAATCACCGGCTCGATGGCTCTAGCCGGCCTTGGGCTCCAAAAATGGTCGTGTTCCTCCAATGCTCGTAGTCGCTTCATAAAAATCCCGGGAAAATGCTCCAAAGGTGCAATTCCCTGCAAAACTTAACCAAAACTAACATATTAGTAATAAAGGTGGCTCGAAAGAGCCAAAAACACTACTAATAATGACCACGGGACGGGGGTAAAACACTATATAAAATAGACATATCTCTTCGCTATTGGCGCCAAGGTCTGAGCTGTAGCGCCACACTATAGAGTGTAGCGCCTGACGACAACTATGTTGTCTGGCGCCAAGCTCCACAGTGTGACGCCAGTCCTGTCGCTTGGCCGACAGTTTAGATTATTTGTCGAGTCATCACCTAGGGTCTAATTAATCAGTTTTCTGTTTAATTCGGTTAATTTTGCTGTCAATAATGTTTAATTGAATCAATGATCGAGTTTAGGCACTAAGTTCCATGGTCTTACACAAGAGTCCAAGCATGTCACTTACACTCAACGCACACACCAATATACATACCTTGACCATGATTAAGAGAGTCTTGTGTGCGCGTTTTTTTCGTCATTTTTTTAGGGGGGGTAAGTCGGATATTAATCCTCCAACATAAAATACATTATTTTTGCCAAAAATATGCACCCTTTTTTCCTTTTTCTTTTTTTTCCCCTTAAAATAAACCATAAAGTCAAGTTGATTCGAGTCAAGTAATTAAAACACAAAGTGGTTTAATTTACAGCGCGTGGTCAAGAAAAGAAGGACGATTAATCAAAGATAACCTCTTCGTACAAGTCCAACTTTTCGACAAACCTATAGCTCGCAAGAGGAAAGCAAGAGTCATAATGGCAACTCAAGAAGAAGTCAATGATCTTAAGAACCAACTGGCTACTGTGACTGAGACACTTAAGCTTCTCGCACTTAGGATCGACGATCCCGTGAAGCAACAACAAATGGACCTCATGCAAGAAAGTTTAAGCAAGTTGTCTAGTGACTACAAGTTTCAAGAGCTTACATCACAAGGGGTCTCGGTGGACAAAAATCTTCTTCCGCAGAAGTTCAACGCCAACGACATCCCAAAATTCAGAGCAATTGACAACCCTTACTTCCATTTAAGAGCATTTGAAACAATAATGAGTATCAAGGGTATTGATAAGAAAGTCTTCCCTTCTCTTTTCTCACTATCTCTCGAGACCGTTTGCCAACAATGGTTCTTTTCTCTCGAGAAAGAAAAGACCTCTACCTGGGAGTCTATAGCAAACGCTTTCGTTGATAGTTACAAGTGCAACATTCAAGTCGAGACTGACCATAGAGAACTTGAAATCCTCAAACAGAAAGAGAATGAAGGCTTCACCTCTTTCTTTAACAAGTGGAGATAAACCTCAGCTAAAATGATTGAGGTGCCAAGTGAAAAAGAGTCTGTGAGACTGTTTATCAAGAATCTCCAAGAAAAATATTCCAAGCGTCTTAAATATCAAAATAATCTCCATACCTTTAAGGCTGTTTATGACATCGGGATCAATATTGAAGATGACTTGGCTAAGTCAAAAGCTGCCAACAATAACTCCAACAGTGGCTGGAAAGGAAAGAAGAACGACAATCCTTCTTCTTTCAAAACTGCCTACTCAAATAATGTTAACACCTTTAATTTAGGAGAAGTTCTTGCTATGAACAACCAAGGACAGAAGAAACCATTTAGGAGGAACTTCACTCCTATTGGCATGAGTTATGACACCGCATTTGATCGATTAAATGCAAAAGGTCTTATAACTCCCATTGGACCATTTGGGGACCCACCAGTCGAGAAGAGGTCGGTTAACTGGAACCCCAACGCACACTGCAAGTATCACCAAGGTAGGAGCCATTCTACTGAAAGTTGTTGGAAGCTTAAAGAAGCCATCCAAGACCTAATCGACAATAACAAACTGCCGTTGCCCCCTGCCAGTAAGAAGCCAAGCATCGACAATGCACCTCTAGCTCATACTCTGGCTATCTCCGACGAGGAAAACGAGATTGACCCCTCATCTCTCATTAAACCTGTTGAAGAAATCAATGTCATAGAAAAAGAAGAGGATACCTTCTTCGATGTCAAGGATAGCCTTCCAGAACCGGCAAATAAGGAAGACATACAATTGCTCACACTGTCTATGAAGGAGGCATCGCAACTACTACGTGAAGCTCTCAAAGTTATGTACGAACTGTATAAGAAATATGATGAGTTTCCACTTCCAAAAGAAGAACCTAAAAGACAATTCACACCAGTGAGAACGACTTATGAGGCAAAGTATTTTCCCTTACAAGTCACTGAAAAACCCAAGAAGAGCAATAGAATCTACACTCCAATTGGGATCCCATATGCGCAAATGTTCGAAATGCTCTCCGAGAGTGGCGAAGTCAAACCCCTCGAACCGAGACCATTCGAGTCATTAAAAAGGACAGATAGATATTACTGCCAATATCATCAATCAGGGGGGCACACTATAGAAAACTGTTTCAAATTCAAGGATTTGGTACAGAAAATGATTGATGAAAAGAAACTAGTCCAAACCCAACAAGAAGAGGATATAACCATCAATGGAGTTTGGGACAATGATGAAGAAGATGTCTACCTAAAGGACATAGTAGGACCTTCACCTTCTGTATCATACACCACAGATGACATTTGGGCTGAAGAAGATTCATCAATAGATGTCCTCACAAGATCTGGGAGAATGCAACTTCCCGTTTCATCGCAACCTATGCCCACCGTACAACAAGTTCCCATACCTATCATCGAAGACAATGATATTGTTAAACAGTTTAAGAATACAAAATTTGAGATGAATGTGTGGAAACTTCTGGCAACATCTCGAGAACATAGGTTGGCTGTAATGAATGCCTTGGATAAAATCGGGATAGATTCTGAACACTACTCCTGAGGGACTAGCCAACTTCCTCACAAGTGACCTTCCTAGTCCGATTAATTTAATCACCTTCTCTGACAAAGATTTACCCCCAGAAGGTGACAGACATTACAAGGCATTAAACCTCACCGTAGTCTGCAAAAGGATGAATGTTCCCATGACTCTTGTAGACAATGGATCGGCTATCAATGTCTGTCCACTTAGAACTTCGAGGATGCTCGGCATAAGGGATGAAGACTTAACTCCGTCCACACAAGGAATAAGAGCCTACGATAATACTCGTCGTGAAGATCTTGGCAAAATAACCCTAAATGTAACGGCAGGAGCAATAGAACATGCTACTACTTTTCAAGTAGTAGACATCAAAGCCTCATTCAACTTGTTGTTGGGACGCCCTTGGCTTCATGATATAAAGTCCGTCCCTTCATCTCTCCATCAACAAGTAAAACCCATAGTTGGAGGAATTCCAATCACTATTGATGCTTCGCCAATGAGAATCAAATCCATAGAAAATCCAATCATTAATGTGGAGCACGACGAAGATGATGAAGACCTATGGGGCTTTAACGAAGAAGTCTCCGTAATCCAGGAGGATGAAAGGACATCTCTTTGCCATGACCCCCATTCCAACATGATTGTCAACACCATGCTGAAGAAACAAGGACACTTCCCTGGGATGACCCTAGGAAAGAAGAAAGGGATCGCAAAATCGCTGGAGTCACCTGGCCTCCCTAAGCTAGATACTTTCGGACTTGGTTTCGAACCGACTCGGAAAGATCTCAAGCGAGCCCAGGACAAGTTGAAAGCACGTAGGGACGCTCGCATTCAAAAGAAAGCAATTCCAATGGATCAGTACCCTCTTACGCTTAATGGTCAATTTATAAAAGAAGGAGAGGACTATCCGTGCCATGAATTTCCCGAGCCATTTGTTGTAAAAGGCATACGACAACCAGGATTCGAGATTTTCTTGGATTGCTACTTCACTGATGAAATCCCAACTCCCGTCCACAAGGAGAAAGCACCCCCATGCTTTGACTTTAACGTCATGGGATTACTGTTTGGACGAGAAAAGAATGAGCTAACTTACGAAGAAGATAACTCCTCGCTCATTCAAACGGTCCTACAAAGTGAAAGCTTCGACCCCTCGAAGCTAATTACTCCAGCCGAAGGATCACTACAAGGGTGGCGCAAGACTATCAAAGTGACTACTCCAAGCGGAAGGAAGATATCAATCACGACAGGGCAAGGACCGATGTTCGAAGAGTCGTCTGAGTCAGAGTCTGAGTCAGAGTCTTCCCCTTTAGAGTCTTCTAAGTCTTTAGTAGTAACACTTCCCCCTCCTATTTTTTCTCCTAGGATAGTTAGTGATCTAGTCCCTGAGGACATATCACTCTTTGATGTAATGATCTCAGAGTACAATAATATTTCTCATTCTCCTTACTTCTTGTGTTCTTCTCTAACCCAAGATGACGAGCATTGCTTAGCTAACGATGAAAAAGACAAAGAAATTATTAAAGCAATGGAAACACTCGAAAAGAAAACACCGGTAATTGAAGAAACTGAAACAGTTGACATCTCGAATGATTCAACTCATAAAAGAGAAGTTAAAATCGGATTAACATTGAATAAACAAGAAAGAACCGATTTAATTAACTTGCTTAAAGAATTTATCGATGTATTTGCTTGGTCATATGAAGATATGCCAGGCATTAATAGAGAAATAGCTCAACACACTATACCACTAATTCCAGGAATGAAACCTGTAAAACAAAAGTTGCGTCGAATGAAACCCAACGTAGCTCTTAAAATAAAAGAAGAAGTTCAAAAACAAATAACTGCAGGTTTCATCAAGGTATCCAAATACCCCGAATGGGTCGCCAACGTCGTCCCAGTTCCAAAGAAAGACGGAAGGGTAAGGATGTGTGTCGACTATCGAGATCTAAATAAGGCTAGTCCAAAGGACGACTTCCCTTTGCCACACATCGATATTCTGGTAGACAACACGGCAAATCACGCGCTTCTCTCATTCATGGATGGATACGCAGGGTATAACCAGATTCTCATGGCAAAAGAAGACATGGATAAAACAACCTTTATAACACCATGGGGCACTTACTACTACACGGTAATGCCATTCGGGTTGAAAAACGCGGGTGCTACTTACCAACGTGCAGCAACTGCCTTACTCCATGACATGATGCACAAAGAAGTCGAGGTATATGTCGACGACATGATTGTAAAATCAAAAGACCGTCCAGGCCATCAAATAGCCTTAAGGAAATTGTTCGAAAGGCTAAGAAAATATAACATGAGGTTGAATCCATCAAAATGTGCTTTTGGAGTCACCTCAGGCAAGCTCTTGGGATACGTCATAAGCTCTAGAGGAATAGAAGTAGATCCAACCAAGATTAAAGCAATCATGTCAATGCCATCGCCCAAGACCGAGAAACAAATTCGAGGATTTATTGGCCGGTTGCAATACATAAGTAGGTTCATACCAAAACTGACGACGATATGTGAACCAATCTTCAAGAAGCTCAAGAAGAATGTACCAGTAATATGGGATGACGAGTGTCAAAAAGCCTTTGAAAATATCAAAGCCTATCTCTCAAATCCTCCCGTATTAGCGCCAGCACTTCCCGGAATACCTCTTAGGTTATACTTGACGGTTACCAAAGAGACAATGGGAGCCATGCTAGCACAAGAGGCAGAAGGCAAAGAAAACGCAATCTATTACCTAAGTAAAAAGATGCTCGAATACAAAACACGCTATACACCGCTCGAGAAATTGTGCCTCGCCTTGGTGTGGGCCACAACTAAGTTAAGACATTACATGTTGGTACATACCGTTTTCGTAGTCTCCTGATTGGATCCACTCAAGTATCTGTTCGAGAAATCTACACTCAATGGACGCATATCAAGATGGATAGTCAATCTAGCCCAGTTCGATGTACGGTTTATGCCATAAAAAGCCATTAAAGGATCCGTGGTGTCAGACTTTCTAGCAGATTTTCCAATAAAAGACTCGACACCAATACAGGACAATGAATTTCCAGATGAAGACTTAATGGTCACTGAAGATGATACTTGGACCTTGTATTTCGACGGAGCCTCAAACCAAAAGGGATGTGGCGTCGGAGTGCTACTAGTATCACCTAAAGGAGAGCACGTTCCAATCTCAATAAAGCTTGATTTCGACGTTACCAACAATGCTGCTGAATATGAAGCATGCGTGGTAGGCCTTGAAACAGCTTTGGCATTGGGAGTAAAGAAGTTAAGGATATTCGGAGATTCTTCTTTGATCATCAATCAAATATCTAAAAGGTGGAAAGTAAGGAGCGAAAGCCTAGCCCCTTACCAAACCTATCTGGAAACTCTTACCGATCAGTTAGAGAAGGTAGAATACACATATCTACCTAGAGAAGAAAACCAATTTGCTGATGCCTTGGAAAGATTAGCCTCAATGGTTAGGATTCCCACGGAAATCGAGCAAATGCCTCTAACTATCGAAAAAAGGCACAAACCAGCATATATCCAGACTATAGAAGACGACGACTTAGTCCAAGGCGAAGAAGAAGAAGAAGAAGAAGAACCATGGTACACAGACATACTCAACTATGTCACCAATGGTGAATACCCTCCTCATGTTGACAAAAGAACAAAGCGAGCATTGAGACTTTTGGCTTCTCAATATGTACTCATAGACAACGAGCTACATAAAAGGGTACCTAAAGGTCGAGCTCTCCTATGTGTAGGAAAGGTGGATGCACAAAGAGTAATGAGAATAGTTCACGAAGGAATCTGTGGCACTCATGTAAATGGAAAAATGTTAGTCCAGAAAATAATGCGAGAAGGATATTATTGGACTACAATGAATAGGGATTGCCATCAATACGTAAAAAGATGCCCTAAGTGCCAAATTTATGCCAGTTTACAACATGTCCCTCCATCTTTGCTCTACACCTACACATCGCCATGGCCATTCTCTACATGGGGAATTGACATAATTGGAAAATCTCTCCCCCAGGAACAGGAGGCCACAAATTTATTCTAGTAGCAATCGATTACTTTACGAAGTGGGTCGAAGCGCAATCATACGCTAAACTCACTGCAAAACATGTAGCACTCTTTATCGAGAGAAATATTATTTGTCGATATGGAGTCCCGCATGAAATGATAAGTGACAATGGAACTCACTTTCAAGTCAAATGTGAAGAATTGCTACAAAAATACGGCATTCAACATCATCATTCTTCCCCTTATAGACCTCAAGCAAACGGAGCAGTCGAGGCAGCTAATAAAAATCTAAAGACTATCATCGAGAAAATGACAAAAAATTATAAGGATTGGCCTGACAAGCTTCACTTCGCATTGTGGGGTTATCGCACGTCAATCCGTACATCAACGGGAAATACGCCATTTTCCTTAGTATATGGAATGGATGCCGTACAACCTGTCGAACTAGAAATACCATCTCTACGCATTGCGTTAGAGAGTAAACTCGATGAAGTTGAATGAACTAGGGCAAGATATGAAGAATTGATTCTACTCGACGAAAAACGACTAGAAGCTCTACATCACACTCAGTGTTACAAAACTCGTATGGCTAGGCATTTTAATAAGAAGGTCAAGACAAGAAATATCAAAGTAGGAGATTTGGTATTAAAAGCACTAAGGAAAAATGTTTTAGACCCAAGGGGAAAATTTAGACCTAACTGGTCTGGCCCCTACATTGTCAAAACAATCTTGTCAGGAGGTGCAGCAAAACTAACTGATATGGATGGCAATGAATTCTCAAACATGACTAATCTTGACCAACTTCAAAAAATACTACCCATAATTACTTGAGTAGGATACTCAAGAGAGCTACGTTCGGCCTGATTCCTTAAGAAAGGATACGTAGGCAACCCTTTACGGGTGCGACCAATTTATTTTTTGACATCTCCGCGTTCCAAAATCAATTAAAAAGTCAACAGAAAATCGGCGAATTATTGGCGTCGCAAAACAGAGCCTGGCGCCAGCCATAAGTCATCAGCGCCAGCCGATGGAATTGGCGCCTGGCGCCAGACTTCAATGGCAGGCGCCAAATGCCAATGACTGGTGCCAATTTAAGAATAAAATCTGGGTGAATTTCAGTGTTTTTCGGAAAATTTTCGACTTCCGTACTCGAGGAATTTCTGAAAAATTAATTTTTTGATTTTCATTGCTTTAATAAAATAAATTTAAAGTAAAACAATTTAATTGAAAGCTGAAATTTCATTAATAAAATAAAATTACATTATTGATGGAATTTAAATAAGGCTGAAATAAATTAACTTTAAATAAAAATAACAATCTAAGTCTAATAAATCTAAAGCTAAGCAATGCTTTTAATCTTTCTTTTCCTTTCTAGCTCTTTTCCTATTCTTTTCTGCTTCCTCCTCTTCATCCATCACTTTCTCTAGTAGGCATCCTTTAGAGGACCTACATTCAATCTTGGAGTAGATGGTCTCCCCTTCAGCTAGCACTCCATGCTTCTTTTCCACCCAAACTTTTTTGTCTGTGGTGTTAGCTTTCCTTTTTCCTTTGTCTTTGGTAGTATTTTTCTTCCTAGGCATTGTAGGTGTTTTGAATTCAATTCTTGCACCTAAGCGTTCTTTGGCAGGAGTCACCCTGTCACCTAGACGATTCTTCACATCGGTTCTACCCTGATCAATCGAAGATTTCTTCAGCAACCACTTCTTTACATCATTAGGCAAAGAAGGAGGAACCTTTTAGGTAATCACTTCCCATAAAGGTCTAGCGCTCCAGTAAGCATCGAATCTATCTACTTCTTGAGATACAGGGTACTCATAGGGAGGACGAAGATCCCCGGAAGGAATATTCTGAAGCAAGCCGTATTGTCTTTTTACCCTGCAGGGGTAATAATAAGTAACACGAGACAAGCTTGGAAGACGGCAGAAAGGTTGCTTGTTAACACCAACCATCCTTTCTATTTTCCACCATGGGACGACCCACTTGATAGCAAAATCACGTGATTCAAAGACTTTTCTCCACCCATGGCGCCCAATTTTGGGGATGCGCTTCTTCCTTCTCACGAAGCAATTGGGAGTATATTTTTCAATGTCGCCCGGAGGGCTAATTAATCCTAGCCTCTCCATTAGCCACATCTGTAAAAAATTGCAATGCAAATAAATTATTACAATACAAAAATATATTTTTTGATTTATGTAATTAAAAATATTATTTTCCTACCTGTAATAAAATTGGAGAACCGCAAAGAGGCGCTTTTGGGTCCCTTTTCAATTCATCTAGACTAATCATAGTCTCTCCAACTATTAATGGCATTGGATTTCTCCCTGATTCAATTTGTTCTAAAACAGTGGTTATAATTGATTGACCCTCATTATTTTTACCACTACTAAGAAAAAATTGATTGAGCATGAAAAATAAGAACGCCCTTCTTCTGTATATATGAAAAGATTCAGAAAGAGGTTTATCAAAATAATGGCGTGCGAATTCTTTCAAGTTAACTATGTTGCCATTCACTATTTTTGATAAATCTATTTCCTTTAAATTAAATAAGCGCTCAAAATCCTTATAATAGTATGCATCTACTCTAGGGATTACTTCGAGGTCTATTGCAGGGAAGCCTAAAATAGCACCAAATTCCTCTGGCAAAGGGCTAATCTCATCATACCCTATTCTGAAACAATGAGTATCAACATTCCAAAATTCTAGAGCAGTATGTATGAAGTCTAGGTCTAGATCTACCCCTTTGATGCCATAAATTCCCCCCAAGTGAAATAAATCTAATTCTTTTCTGTCTCTAGCATTAAGAGATCGACACCATTCATGAGTGTATTGGGTGAAGGTTTTAGTGGCTAAAGACATGATTATTATTTTTTCTAAAGAAGCGAATAATTTTATTCGCTGGAATTATGAGAATAATCGGCTGGGCAGAGGGCTATTTATGCACAAATTGCGAAGAGTTTTAATCAGAATGAAACACGGAGTCAGCGTCAATTGGCGTCAAACACTCGTGATTGGCGCCAACCGCCAGAGCTTGGCGCCACACGCTAAGTGTAGCGCCTGGCGCCACGCGCCATAGTGTGGCGCCAGCTGGCGCCAAGTCACCAAGACAGCCGCGCGTGCTCAGCTTGCATTTTTAATATTAAACTCGAGTCGGTTAATGACTTTATGGCTCCGTTTAATTCTCATAAACATCCTTTTTTTTTTATCCTTTTCTTAATTAATTAAATATAGCTATTATTTTTTTAATTTATATTATTCTTTTTGGACTTTATTTTAAATTCCAAACACCCGACATTCTATTTAATTTTTTCCTTTTTTATTTTTTCTTTTTGGGGGAGAGAGTCGGATACCCTCCATCAATAATAAAAATGACGGAATTTTTGCGCAAAATTGTTGTCACACTTTTCTTGCACACACAAACATACACACAACAATAAATAAATTCATAATAATACAAAATGTGTCTAAATAATGAGTCAAAGGCAAAGTTCTATATAAAAAAAGTCAAAATAAAATATATACAGGAACAAACTACGGCGCCGGAGGACGTAGGCCCATCATGTTGTAAAATTGCGCCGTACGAGGAGTCACCTCTCCACCGGCTCCAGCTCCAGCTCCAGCACCAGCTCCAGTCTCCGTAGGAGGAGGAAGACTCAAGATAGGACCACTCCAGCCAGAACAACCAGAGGCTGAGGCCGCGGAGGCTGCTGCGATGACAAGCCCACCTCGTACATCCCACCACCTCTGAAAGCCGAGGTAGCCTCTCCTACCGGTGCAGTGTGACCACCCTCAGAAGAAGATCCCGAGCCCTCTGCAACGTCGGCTGAAGCAGCCTCAGAGCGACCGCCTCTACCCCCTGACGAAGTGCGACGACGTCTCGAGCTAGACCTCGCTGGATCCCTCCGCCCCTCAGGTCTCGTGTGGGTGTGAGAAGCGATCGGCTGGCCCTGCAAAAAGAGTTAAATCAGAAACAAAGTAAAATTGAAGTAGCAATGCAAAAATAATGAGTAAAGAAAGGCTACCTCTCGGACGACATCATCCCGACGACAGGTGGCCGCGTTCCTCATCCGGACGAGCTGGATCCGGAAGGCATCTATGCATCGTGCCATAGCCAAAACCACCTCGCGTGAAAACTGTCAGAAAAATAAGTCAGTAAAAATGCATGATATATGAACACAAAATTCTGAAAAAACTAGGCCTACTCGAGTCTGGTGGCGAGGAATCGATCGCTCTACGAAGCGCTCGCCCTCGGGAGCCAGAGAAATCATCTCCTCGATCGTCCCGTACATCCCCTGGTAGTGGATAGACATACGGGGTGGCACGAACTCAGCAACACTATCCTGATAAAGCAGAAAAAATCAGTAAAGCATTACTTGGGGGCTACTTATTGAAAAATAAAAAGCTAAGAATCTTACCCTCACATCCTCAGCCGGTACAAGGGCCGGAGCTAACAAAGGTAGTAGCTCCTCAGCATAACACCGCCCGAGGATCACATGGGACCGCCACGGGGTACCAGCTCCCTCATACATGCTCAACAACCGCGCCTCGTCGAACATATGACGTGGTGGAGCGGCAGGAACGACGAAGACATCAGAAGAGTGTTGTCTAGCGACCCTCTCTCCTAAGTACGCGACCGCTCCATAGGTCCCCAGAAAATAGCGACGCTCAACAGAGTACTGTGCGGCTAATCTAGGGACTGTCCAACCGCCCCACGGTCGGTATACCACCTCAGGTCCCTATAAAAAGCATCAATCAGGCAAGAATATATCTAAAACACCGCGGAAAAGAAAGATAAATGATAAAAGTCGTACCGAGATGATCCAACTCCGGACACGTGCAGCAGACATGGCCACGTGGTGGTCGCCCCAAGAGGCGCTCACTGGAAATCCCCTCGGCGATGGTCTCGCCGGCGCAACGGAAGGAAAGTACTCGTAGAACCAGATCTACAAGGAGTTAAAAGTGTGAGTAAATGCTAACTAATATGTTGGGCTAAACTTTATAGGGAATAATGTTTACCTCTACGACCTTCCAAAAAGCAGACAAAGCGACGTTCGTCCTAAAGGACCGGTGACGACACGAGTCCCTCAGCGCACGAACGAAGTCAGCATAGGCCAAGCTGGCCCAGTCATAAGTCCCGATCCGCTAGAGATCACGGACAGCAGGAAGGTAGTAAAGCAATGCCCTACTACCCTTGTCTGGAGAGAATGTCCCTGACAACAACATCAGCACAAAGATGCGCACCCGCTGCTCTCGGGTGGTCGCATCGTCGTCAAGAGCCGCTGCCAGCGTCGAGCGGCGAATTCCCTTAGCACTGAACTGAGTCGCCTCGACCTAAGCTCGGGCCCGAATAGCGATCGGCCCTAACAACTCCTCGACCTCTGAAGAGAAGACGTCGATCCCACCGTCAAACGGCAGTGGCACAGAAGTGAACTCTAGTCCTGTGATGAGACTGAAGTCCGTAGGGGTGACCATCATCTCGCCCCAAGGGAAATGAAAGGTGTTGGTGGTGTCCCAGAAGAACTCCACCAAAGCGCGCACTACGTGATGACCCCCGCTGGAGGCGACCATAGCCTCGGAGGTCTCAAACAGAGTAGCTAGCCCGCAAGACTCCCACAGGAGCCTCGTCTCAGGATCCCTGGCGATGTGCATCCTGTATAAATCGCCTAAACCGTCACAGCCAGAGCCGTGATGCCATGTCCTCCCGGGCTCGGTACCCTGTCTCACCCTCTCGGAAATGTGGTGGACAGGGGCGAAGAACAGAGTCCGCTCGTCCCACTCCGGAAGCCGACCGAGTGAAGTGGACGGCGTGGCGTCGTCCTTTACGGGCTCATGCTCCCGTCTAGTGTTTTGGGACCGAGCCTCGTTGTCTAGCCATGCTACATTGTGCAGAATTATCATGAATTAAGGTGCTATAGTATCTAAGGTTCGCCTAGCCGCATGATACTATGTTCGCAAAAAACAGAGTACGTAGTACTAAAATAGAGCACAAATTCAAATTGAGCATAACAACATTTTTTCAAGCAATCAAACAACTTATTGCAATACTATAGTGATTATTGTGACAAATTGGACAATAATTGCTAGCAAAAACATCAGGAATGAGTCACATTGTTCTTCACGACCTTAAGAGGTCCAACAATGGCAAATTGCTCATTTCTTCACCAAATTGAGTCAAAAAAGTCTAAAATTACTCCTAAGGTAATATACAAACATAATAAAGCAATTTCATGGCATAAAACTTGACAAACAAAGCAAATTGAGCATTATAAATTTCGAATTTTCATGAAATTCGTGAATAAACATGCCAAGAATTCATAAAAACTGATGTGAGTTTGAAGAAAACTTACATAGATCAGGAAAATAGATGAGAATAGCTTTGATTTGCAACAAATTTGAGCGAATTCGGTTGAGAAACGAGCAAGCAATGAGCAATTGAAGCTTTCGGTTTCCTCGAGCAGTTTCGCGACGAATGGAGCAGCAAAATGAAGAGGAAAGGGGTATTTAAGGGAGATCCCGTGCTGGCGCCAGTCCCTATGCATTGGCGTCACAAATTAGGCTTGGCGCCTGGCGCTAACACCAAATAGCTGGCACTGATGGTTTTTCAGCGACGCCAAAGCATCCAGCCACCTGATGAGGTTATGCTAGCCTTCTGCAACATATTTTTGGGTTCCTTGGTACGCCAGTTAGCCCATCTAAGCAATTTGACATGATTTAGTAATCGTCTTGATTACATAAAGTGATCGACCTGATAAGAGATCGTTTCACTTAGCTTAAAGCGCCTAAGCATTGGCTCATTAACGAAAGGCACCGACATATAGGTTCAAAAGCAAAGAGCACCGAAATACAGGTTCAACACAAAAGAGCGCCGACGTACAGGCATAGCGGAAGCAAAGTTCAGGCAAACTTTTAAAGATCGACAGGCGTGGATCTTCGGTAATTTCCTTTGGAAAATTATCGCATCAAATGAGGATGACTTCAAGAGAAGATATCTTCGACAACCTTCCCTAGCTTGCGGAGAGTTGTCACGAACAGCTGAAGGTAATTTCGGGCGAGGTTATCTTCGATAGTATTCCCTAGGATGTGGAGTATTATCAATGCGGATGAGGATTATTTCAAGCGAAATAATCTTCGACAGTATTCCCTAGGATGTGGAATATTATCAATGCGGATGAGGATTGTTTCAAGAGAAGCAATCTTCGATGGTGTAGACACCCATTTGTGTCTCCCCAAAACCAAACCCAGTGATGAGTACCTTTCACGTTGAATCGTAATCGAATGAAACGAAAGTGTGGAAAAGTCTAGTGTTGCGGAAAGTTTTTATTTTCTTTTCTCTTCTCTCTGTTTTTGAAAACTTTATTTTAAGAAAACATCCAATCAAGTTTGGTTGGTCCATGATATGGGTCCAATAGTGGTGTAGTTGGATGGGGCTTGCAAAGACCTTTCCAATAATATATTATAAGCCCAATTCCGATGAATATTGAGGAAGTTATGGCCAATTTACCAAACTGGGCCCGGTTTGAGCTTTATGTGCGGCCCAATGATCTAGGGGAGGGCCTAATATGATTTATCCTTCCTAATGTAATTAGGAATGGTTTTATTCTTCTAGAATCTTCTAGAAAGTTCTTTTCATTCCTAATTCAATTAGCATTGATAAGTTGACTTTGTTGACTTTTTCAGAGTTTTAATCAAAATCAAATAGCATTTTCGAAGGAATTATATTATTTTATCCTCCAGTACAGTAAACTTATCGGATTTTCGAAAACGCGGTAAAATCAAGACTGGCGTCCAAACCCAGGCCTTGGCGCCTGGAACCAGGCTTGGCGCCAGGCGCTAGCCACTGGTGCCTGGCGCCAACTAGCCAGGGTTGGCGCCAGCTAGCCAGGGTTGGCGCCAACCTTGTTTCATGAGCGTCAGACTCTGTTTTGTTAAATTATCTTTTTTGGCTAATTTTCTCTATAAATATCGTATCAAAAACTCCGTTTTCATTCACCAATTCTCTTCATTCTCAAGCTTTCATCAACAATCATTAATTCTTTAACATTCTTTCTTTCAATTCTTTCTTACTTTGTTTTCATACAAAATTCCGCATTCGCAAGATCTAGAAACGCCTAGCCATATTCGAAGTTACCTTCGCCCTAGACGTGAAAGGTTTAATTTCTGAGGGTTTGGTCCCAAATCTCTCTTTCAATTATTTAGTTTAATTGTTTTGATTATTATTTTCCTTGAAGTTACTAACGTGTGTATTTTGTTATTAGAAAGAGGTACGAGGCATCAAAGTAAGTACTTTAATTGATTAATTGATATTATGATGTAGATATCATGTTTAGATTGTTATTATGATATTCCTAGTATCATGTCTAGGGTATTTTTAATATTAAATATGCTTATTGTGATTCCTAAGATGCTTCCTATGTTCTTCCTAATATTTATGATTGTTAGTATCATGTTAGGGTTAAAGATTTGATTTTCATTGCTTAGTGACATGCTAGGATTTGTTATTAATCTTGTTAGTATCATGCCTAGGATCTTGCTTTTATGCTTTAACATGAATATTATTATAGTTATGATTATTATGATTATTATTAATTATGATTGCTATGATTATGATATTCGTTATTGTTCATGGTTATTATTAATTATAATTTGATATTCATAATTGTTCATGATTATTATTTATGATTATTATTGTTGCTTGATATTATTTATTGCTTGATCACCTTTATTGCATGTTTAAAGGAAATTTGTACTTGTAATCACGCTTAATAAGATAATTAATAATCTTGTTAGGGTTAATTGTGATTATAATTCAAGTGATCGCCAATAATAGTTTATGTGTGCATTATATTCAACCAACATAGATAAACAGGTTTAGGGTTAATTCTATTGATTGCATGTTAATTAGAAAGCGCACATGAATACGATCAGAATAAATTAGAGGCCTATTATTAGGGCAGGTTCAATCTCTTTTAGGTTGGATTTGTACCTTCATCCCTGAACCCTTATTTGGTTCTAGACCTTATGGAGTTGACGATCTCTTGGATCGTTAAGGGGTGTAACCTTCACCTCGTGAACGGTTTACAAGTTCCTAAAAAACTTGTTGGCGACTCTTTTGCTCTATCTTCTTCCCTTTTGGACGCCACCGTACTTTAGTGTATGATCACAGTGGGGTTTAAGCTAGTGGGATTAAGGCTTGAAATTATTCCCTACAGATGGTATTCCCTTGGATGTGGAATACTATCATAGCGGAGGAGGATCGTTTCAGGCGAAGCAATCTTCTAATTTGGAAACAGTTACAGGCATAGCAGTTTTCAAGCGGGATGGCATTCTCTAGCTTGCAGGAGGTCATCAAACAATCGGTTACTTTCAGAGACGTGTGCTCGACGGTGCAAGATATGCGTTTATTAACTCTTTTATCTGTTTGACTAACGCTAGTTTTGCAGGTATCGGCGTTGCAAGAATGATTTAGGATCGCAGAACGTTCTGAATCATTCTCCGTCCCTATCGCTACTTTGACTTTTGTTTTCGAAACTTGCATTTCTCCAAACTCAGTCAAAGTGGGGGCTTCTGTAGACACCCATTTGTGTCTCCCCAAAACCAAACCCAGTGATGAGTACCTTTCACGTCGAATCATAATCGAATGAAACGAAAGTGTGAAAAGTCTAGTGTTGCGGAAAGTTTTAATTTCTTTTCTCTTCTCTCTGTTTTTGAAAACTTTATTTTAAGAAAACAGCCAATCCAGTTTGGTTGGTCCATGATATGGGTCCAATAGTGGTGTAGTTGGATGGGGCTTGCAAAGACCTTTCCAACGATATATTATAAGCCCAATTCCGATGAATATTGAGGAAGTTATGGTCACTTTACTAAACTGGGCCCGGTTTGAGCTTTATGTACGACCCAATGATCTAGGGGAGGGCCTAATATGATTTATCATTCCTAATGCAATTAGGAATGGTTTTAGTCTTCTAGATTCTTCTAGAAGGTTCTTTTTATTCCTAATTCAATTAGCATTGATAAGTTGACTTTTCAGAGTTTTAATCAAAATCAAATAGCATTTTCGAAGAAATTATATTATTTTATCCTCCAGTACGGTAAACTTATCGGATTTTCGAAAACGCGTTAGAATCAAGCTTGGCGTCCAACCCCAGGCCTTGGCGCCTGGAACCAGGCCTGGTGCCTGGCGCTAGCCATTGGCGCCTGGCGCCTGGCGCTAGTGCTGGTGCCTGGCACCAGCTAGCCAGGGTTGGCGCCAGCTTTGTTTCCTGAGCGTCAGACTCTGTTTTGTTAATTTATCTTTTTTGGCTGATTTTCTCTATAAATATCGTATTAAAACTCCGTTTTCATTCATCATCAAATCATTAAGATTCATCAAGATTCATCAATTCTCATCATTCATCAACATTTATTAGCATTCTTTTAATTCTCTCATTCATCTCCTCCTAAACTTGGTTTTATCATATAAAATTCCGCATTCGCAAGATCTAGAAACACCTAGCCATATTCGAAGTTGCCTTCGCCCTAGACGTGAAAGGTTTTAATTTCTGAGGGTTTTAATTTCTGAGGGTTTGGTCCCAAATCTCTCTTTCAATTATTTAATTTGATTGTTTGTTTATTATTTTCCTTGAAGTTACTGACGTGTGTATTTTGTAATTAGAAAGAGGTACGAGGCATCAAAGTAAGTACTTTAATTGATTTTTATTGATATTATGATGTAGAAATCATGTTTACATTGTTATTATGATATTCCTAGTATCATGTCTAGGGTAACTTTAATATTAAATATGATTGCTATGATGCTTCCTATGTTCTTCCTAATATATGTATGATTGTTAGTATCATGTTAGGGTTAAAGATTTGATTTTTATTGCTTAGTGACATGCTAGGGTTTGTTATTAATCTTGTTAATATCATGCCTAGGATCTTGCTATTTTTATTATGCTTTAATATTAACATGAACATGATTATGATTATAATTGTTATAATTTATGATGATTATGAATATTATTATTATTATTTTATGATGATATTATTATTCACGATTATTTATTGTGTTGCTTGATATTATGTTGTTATTGCTTGATCACACCTTTTATTGCATGTTTAAAGGGAATTGGTACTTGTAATCACGCTTAATAAGATATCTAATAATCTTGTTAGGGTTAATTATGATTATAATTTCAAGTGATCGCCAATAATAGATTATTTGTGCATTAAATTCAACCAACATAGATAAACAGGTTTAGGGTTAATCCTATTGATTGCATGTTAATTAAAAAGCGCACATGAATACGATCAGAATAAAGTAGAGGCCTATTATTAGGGCAGGTTCAATCTCTTTTAGGTTGGATTTGTACCTTCATCCCCGAACCCTTATTTGGTTCTAGACCTTATGGAGTTGGACGATCTCTTGGATCGTTAAGGGGTGTAACCTTCACCCTGTGAACGGTTTACAAGTTCCTTAAAAAACTTGTTGGCGACTCTTTTGCTCTATTTTCTTTCCTTTTGGACGCCACCGTACTTTAGTGTATGATCACAGTGGGGTTCAAGCTAGTGGGATTTAAAGGCTTGAAATTATTCCCTACAGAGTATATATAAGTTTATCTTTTATTTGAGATAAAAACTTTTCTTTGAAAACGATTAATTATATATTTTGATGATAAGAAAATGATGTTAAAATATAGTAGTAGCTTGCTATCTAAGTTCTATGTTTGTTCTTATTTTACTCTTAAAAGTGTAGTGTTTATATATATTCTAATATTATTTTGCACAAGGAATTGATGATTATGTACTTCGTACATTCAACTTCCTAAAAATGAGTTTTAATACCAAAGCAATTTGAGAGTTCTCTAAATTAAAGTTTTTGTAGTAATATTTTCTACATACTAATATGAATAGTAGTACTATCTATTTTTAAAGTAATGCTCATTTTACTCAAAATGAGGTACTACTTGTTTTGTTCTCTAAAAATAAGTTTATACTTCATTTTATCAAAGGTTTTGAATTAAGAAGTTATTAATGAGTATTTATTATTTTTGGGTATGATCGAATAAATCATGACGATGAGGAATTAATGACGGAGGTTGAGAGTTCGAATGATGATTATTGGAGAACAAGCTAAGTGAGATGATTAAGGATGATCGAATGAGGTAACCATTATGTCTAGCAATTGTGTTTAGTCTCATATATGTAACTATTATGTTTAGCAACTGTGTCTAGTCCTGTATGTGTGACAATTATGTCTGGTAATCATGAATGCACTTGTGTAATCTTAAATGGCCTGTTACTACATCACATGTAAGCCTATATGATATGTTTGGCATGTTATGATTTAAAAGTGTATTATGTGCACATGACATGACATGATCTTTTATATCCTTGTATATATTCTTAATGACTTGCAATATGATAAACATGTTAATTAATGTATTTCAGTCTTCTGATTTATATGAATGATTTTATATATGTACAATGTTTTATTGATTTGTGGATATCTCGAAAGTATGTTAATAATCTACGAATAAATTGTTAAAAGGTACACAACATGATAAATTAAAGTGAAAGCCCTAGTTCGTCTGGCAGTATATGTTATGTTTCGGTCTTGCAATGCATGTACCCATGGGGCACCAGCCCAACTATGTCGAGCACCTGCTCTATGTTATGGGCACCGGCCCATCGCGAAAGACGTTCCGCCATGTCATACTGTCCAGCGACTAGCATGTCCACCAAAAAAAGATTACCAATACATGAATTTTGTTACGATGTACTGAATATGTACGATAGTTCATAAAGATATCTTAGCATCATACAAGGTGATAAGAATGCTATGAACGACATGTAATTCTAGTTATTTTATTAATTTATAAATTATGTGTAAGTGAGCTGTTATGTTAAGCCCCTGTTAAATGTTTAACGCTAATGATTATTTTATTCAATTAAGTGTTACGAATTAATGATTATGATATGTGTCAATGTGCTATGAATTTTTATAAGGTGTAAAGTTGTTCTGAAATGATTTAATATGATACGATAGATGAAACTTTTGTCGGCATTGGAAAGTAAACTGAACGTTGAAAATAGGCGAGTTACAGGTGGAGGAAAGTATGTTAATGAAAGGGGGAAACATTCCCACACGAATGAAAGTTATGTTATGTCCAAAACCTGTAATTACCTATGATCTTACGTAAAGGGAATGATCATTGCCGACACAACTTTTAAAAATAATGATGTTAGATTATTTCTGAACAACTATGTATGTATGATATATGCTCAAATGATTTTGAAAGAAAAACTGTTTTTACAGGCTAGAGTAATGTTACTGAGTTTTCAACTCATTTTTTTGGATTTTCCTGTGTTTTCTCTGTTTTCTATTTTTATGGATAATTACAGGGATAATGATGACAGAGCTGAAATTAATCAAAAGCAAAGGGATTAAAGGAATTTAGTTAGTTTAGGGATTATGGAATCAAGGCTTATGTATTATGGATCATCGAGAGCTGAGATAGATTGATTATTTTATTACAGTTTGGAAGATTGGAGTTGTATTTTTTTATTGAATATTCTCATTAAGGAGTATGTTTATTTGTGGGCCCATAACCCACAGGTGGCTATGAGATTATCTATATATAATTGATTCTGCTTAGTATGATGAGTAAAGAATGGCTTATCTATGGTTAATTAATTCCGCTGCGAATGACGAGTTATATACGGTCCGGTGACGCCGATTAAAAGTCGGGGCGTTACAGTTTACGAATGAAAGTTATGTTATGTCCAAAACCTGTACTTATGATCTTACATACAGGGAATGATCCTTGCCGACACAGCTTTTAAAATTAATGATGTTCGATTATTTTTGAACAACTATGTATGTATGATATATGCTCAAATGATTTTGAAAGAAAAACTGTTTTTACAGGCTAGAGTAATGTTACTGAGTTTTCAACTCATTTTCGGATTTTCCTGTGTTTTCTCTGTTTTCTATTTTTATGGATAATTACAGGGATAATGATGACAGAGCTGAAATTAATCAAAAGCAAAGGGATTAAAGGAATTTAGTTAGTTTAGGGATTATGGAACCAAGGCTTATGTATTATGGATCATCGAGAGCTGAGATAGATTGATTATTTTATTACAGTAAGGAAGACTGGAGTTGTATTTTTTTTATTGAATATTCTCATTAAGGAGTATATTTATTTGTGGGCCCATAACCCACAGGTGGCTATGAGATTATCTATATATAATTGATTCCGCTTAGTATGATGAGTAAAGAATGGTTTATCTATGGTTAATTAATTCCGCTGCGAATGACGAGTTATATACGGTCCGGTGACGCCGATTAAAAGTCGGAGCGTTACAGTATACGTGTGTGTTACGGTAAAAAAAATAGAGAAATTAATATTCCGATAAAATTATATAAGTATTGCATTTATTTTGCAAGTTTTCTAAAACGATAACATTGCGATTATTAAAGAATGAAGAAAACATGAAGTACATATTCTTGCATTTTATTTAATTAAGTTTGGAGTATAGAGTAGTTAATTAGCAAATTATTGACTTTATTAGCGAAATGTTGAAATATGTCTTTCATGGTTAGGTTTTTTTTAGATCAAATTGAAATCTATTAGAATTTGATTTCAGGTTTAATTATTAAAGATTTTACAACAAATTAATCATAGAATTTGTCAATACAAAATAAGAAAGCATTTGGAAGGTAAAATAAAATTGTATCATAGAAAGTCACAACTCCACAAGGAAAAGAACGGATCATAATATTTTGTGTTTTTAATGATTTTTCAATCAAACTAAATTCACAAAAAAACTTATTATCGATTTGAATTCCACACCTTTTTGTAAAATTTGATGTAGAAAAGTTAACCAGGATAATATTGGAAACAAATTTTTGAAATTGAAAAATTAAAAGATTTTTTTTTTATTTTTTTATTTTTTTTAATTTTATTTTATTTTATTTTTTTAGTATTGATAATATATGACGTAGCATGTAGAAAAAATTAAGACACATACCAACCTCTTTATTGGGTAAATCTTTTGAGTAATCAAGAGTTAAAACTCCATTATTTTAGAATAGGATGATGTTACCCAGTAACGATAACTAGGCCTCCAACCGAGTCTCCTATCACAGGAAGCCTGACTCACAATGCCCGGGGGCTAAGGGGAGGGGGATTCATGACTGATTAGAATCGAACTTCGCACATCAAGGATGTGAGGTGACCTTTGAGCCACTGCACCAGAAGGTCTCTCTCAGGTTGTAATACAGTTATAGTTGTCGAGATTTCCAATTGTACTTGATTGTGTGTCCATGCCAACAATTGGATGGAAAAGTTATCATTATGATTTTTATGACAAGGGTCACCACCAAATATCTAACTTGATAAGCAAGTAAGCAACCCAAAAATCAATAATCAATGTGTTATCTAGGGAACTATTGATATCGGTGGTCCGGTGGGGCTGTGGGAAGTACTAGGCTATCAAAATCTTTGTTTATTACGAATACGGAGTATTTTCAAGCTATACGAAATAGTGTACCATTTGAAAATGTCTACTCTTAATGATTTGGGTTTAAAATGAACGCAAATAGCCCTTGGTATGGAGTACTCGGTATAAATTAGTATGAACAAAGAAGTTTTTAGGTACTGGAATACTCCGTATTAATTAGCATGAACAAAGAAGTTTTTAGGTACCACCGTACCAATAAAGAAATGTATTGATACTTTAGTAGCAAATCGGACCAAAAAGAGGCTGTGATGAGTTACTTGACTGAGCAAACGTTTCGATAAACCTTCTCAAGTAAAATCCTAATTTACCTTTGAATAAAAAAAAATAAAATAAAAAAATAAAAAAAATAAAAAAATCCTAATTTACAAATAACTCTTGTAATTCATTCTGGGCTTCTCTCCTTACATTTCCACTACTCCAGCAACAAATGGGAGCCAAGCAACAACAAAAGTTTAATTCCATTCATAGAAGATTAATCATATTCCAAACACCATACAGATATATATAGGAATGAAATACAAAAACAAATAGATTCAACGTAAATAGTAAATACAACTCAAGATGGAACAACATGCATGAACCTGTCTCACCTATGCATACAACAAGACACCAGTCACTTCTTAGAAAAATTTACCGATCTTCAGTGGTGTACGCCTTTAAAGTAGGAGGGTTGTGGACGGTGTTGCAGCTGATGTGTTATGTTATATGTTGTGCATCTATCTAATATTTTGACTGAAATAAAACCTCTATACTTCCTCGCTCTCAAGAGGCACCAGAAGAGCAGGAAATGAGGAAAAAATGGTGATACTTTTTCTAGAAGGTTAAGCTAGTCCAGGGAATTGATAAGATCTTTAAAATTAAAAACTAGCCAGTCAGCTTTCGCAGCAACCGCCTCTCGAAGTTGAACTCCAGCAAAGCAGATGAACAAATCAGCACCCCCAGGTTGACGAGCCTACAGTTGCACAAAAACCCGAGTCATATTTATTTGACATAAAAAATATAAACCCTTACGAAAATACGCCACAAAAGACACACTACAGTATCAAATAGCCAGAAGCCATGCACAATGTAGAAATCTTTTACTCTTTTAGCAAAACATAATCACTTTGCCATGATGCTGGTTGTCGAGATAAAGAAAAAACTGAACAACTGTAAACCTATAACACTAGCTCGATCGCTCTCTCTCTCTCTCATATTACACATCCTCTTAACTTTTTCAGTCAAAGTTCGCAAATTTAAATTGGTATTGCATATGATCTTAAAGCATCTTAAAATAATGAAAACACTACGAAGCTTGACACACACACACGCACACACACAAAAAAAAAATCAAATATTCGCCTCAAAAACTAGAAAGGTCTAGGAAACATAATGTGAGACAGAATATTAGTTTTCTTAAAATTTACCTCCAATGGCCAGATTTTTTTTTTGAGAAGCATGGGTTGTGGAAAGCAATGAAGCTTGGATCAGTAGGGCACAAAAGAAGGGCAACAATATTTTAAACTGGTATAGGAATCAAAACAAGAAGGGAAGTTCCCAAGCAAGGATGGAACAATTTAACTCAAAGTGGCTGGGGTTTAGAAGTCAGAGCTAACGAAGATAAGGGTTACTTGACACAAACTCCAATTCCACTTTTGAACCCAATAGTTTGATGAATTCTTAATCTGCAATTAATTAAACTATTGTCTGAGATTTCCACTAACTAGCACCAACATTAGAACAGCTAAAAGCCATCTGAGATCATAAAATGCTCTAAAACATCCTGATCCTTTAGATCAACAAAAATCAGCAAGTAGACCTGAAATCTAAATCATAAGTAACGTAAAATAAAATGTTGAAATGAATGGTTACCTCAAGATCCGTAGCTCCATCACCAATCATGGCTAACGTGTTGTACCCACGAGCCTGAAATTCAAGATTAGTAATGGTCCATAAATATTACGTAGTACTTGTAAATCAATTATAAAAAGGGCAACTAAACAAACCTTCCGTATTTGTTGAACTGCTATGGGTTTTCCTCCACTCCTTGAAGTAGGCTCATTTTCATCGAACCCTAGAAACTCTCCGGAGTCTCCAAAAAGCATTTGATTGGCAAAAATGTTTTCGAGTGGAATTTCAAGGATCGATGCAACAGGCTTCAGGATGAGAAATTTGTAATGAATATTTGGAAGCCAAATTGGAAAAATATGACCAGAACTATTTAAGCTATCACAATTATATATTGAGTCAGCAGTGCTAATTAGTGATAAAGTTTCATCCATTATTCATTTTTGTAATCAGAGATGACAACTAACAAGGACACTAATAAGGTAGTGAATACTGGATACCATACATTAATCATCTGCCGGAAGCCTCCTGAGACCAGATAAACATCAACGCCCTTAGCCTTAAGCTTCCTAACCAGCTCTGCTATGCCAGGAGATAGTCTGTATATCAATAAGGTTGACTGGTCAATGATATCTACAAAATTCATGAGCAAGATTCATAAACATGGAGTGCGCATTAAAGAACAATACCAGTAGATATATATATTAATAAGCTTCAAATATTAAATTCTAAAACAAGTAACCATAGTCTCCATTAAGTCAAGTTCTAGGCCAACAAAAACCATCAATAAAGATAAATATTTATGTTTCTAAATGCAAATAAAATAAATCAAAAAATAGGGGGAAAAAACCCAAAGAAGATGATTATATCCACAATGTCAATACATTTGTTCCAAAATTTTCAAGGCTAACAAAACGAAGAACAATAGTGAAAAGAAAAAAGGAAAATAGTACTTTAATCCAATAAATGGGGTCCGTTATTTTTAAGCAGATCCTGAGATCCATGAACCACATGGCCTTTCAGCTTATCAGAGTTATGAAGTTATCAGGCTATGAATTTAGATACGCAGATCAAATAAAAGTGGCATGGGTAAGAAGAATTGTACAAACGACATGTTACTCTGTCTATCCTATATTCCTATGTACATTAGTGGCTATGTCCGTGTCAACTAGGTGACGCTGAGACATTGAGCACTAAATGTTCAAATCAAAAAGATGGATCAATATTCAATAATATTTCAAGCCAAGCTAAGAGGATGACATCTTGGAGTTCTTTGGCAAGTTACTATATAAAGCATTTGGACATCATAAGAGTTCAGTAATATTACTGAAATTAGTTCATCCACATATTTGTTATTTGCTTACCTTGGAGGCCTCTTCTCTAGGTAATCCTGGAGTTGGGAAAGGGTTGGGTTTATTAAAGATAGCCTAGCAGCTAGTGCCTCTTGAAAGGTAACTGATCCATTCATTGCTCTGCGGAAAGAAATTCAAAAACTTGTATCAGCATCTAATAGAAACCCACCAGGAACCTTCACTGTGTAAGCATAAACTCAACCTTGATGTCCACTCAGCAACTGCTTTTCCAGCTCCACAAAACTCAGCAAATTCATCAATACCTTCATCTTCGCACACGGTGCTATCAACATCAAAACAAACAACATCTACATTTCTCCATAAGTCAAGTACTTCTACAGAATTATGAAAAAAAAATGTCACTCACAGCGATCATGAAGAAATCAAGTTGTAAGCTAATAAGAATAGTATGATGAGCAAAGTACAAGAACTGTAAAAGGCCTATTCTTATGCATCAAGTATAAACTGTACTAGCCTGCATGGAAATGTCCTAGACATCACCACAGGCATAGTGGTGTATATGACTCTTCAAATTGATGCTTCTTGATAGTTTTTCTTTTTAGACCAACTTGCAGATAAATCAATCTTCATGATTAAAAACAAACCCAGGTAAGCATAACAAAGAGAGCATATAATCCATCAGAAAACACATTTCACCTCTTTTAGGGAAAATAAAATGATTTTGGTTCCAACTAAAGATGATCCTCCTATTAAAGCCTTTATTTAGTCTGCAATACGAGTGTACTAGCCTAATAATTAAAAAAAAAAGTAAAAAAAAAAAAAAAAAAAACTACAGTTCACGTAACTCTTTCATTCAGTAAAAGGTTTTGTCTAGAAAAAAGAAAAAGCTTCAAATGGTTGTTGCCCAAAAATAACTATTCAAGGGAGGAGGACAAAGACAAGCTAAAAACACTATTCTTTTTCCAGCAACAGAAATAAGGACATAAGAGATTTTGATGTAACAGCTCATTGGAAACCTTTGGATGGTAGTGTGTTGTCAAACCGTTCAGTGGTTGAAGCTTCCACTGGCTGGATTGAAGCAGTAACTGAATTTGTCAATTTGGAGCTATTCATCATCCCAAATGCACTCCGATGTAGTTTTCCAATTAATCTCGGAGGAGAGGGAGTGAGTAAAGAGTAATTACACTGCTTTACATGACAAACAGGAACCTTCACAACATGCGCACTCAACAAGGCTTCCATCAAATTTATCTGTTAATGCAGAAGGCTTAATTTAGTTTTAAAGAATAGAGAAATTGTGCACAATGTGCATAAAATTTAAATAAATAAAGCAAGAAGGTACGTAATTTAAAATCACATACTTCAATTCACTAAAAATTAGCACACAATACTTCTATTCTTGAAGTCAAGATAACACAAAATCAACAAACACTATGTAAGAGAACCATAATCTGCTATAGTAAAAGAAACCCACTTCATAAATGATCAATTCATAGTAAAATAAAAAAAACAAAACAGGGTGTATAACTTTAAAGAGGGGGGGATACCTTTTTTTTTTAATGGAAAAGGAAATATATTAAAATTAGAAATTATCCAACTTTACTCACACTCTTGTTTGAGTATATTCCCAACTTTACTGAAGAACGCCATACTTACAACCTTCAAAACTAAATCAAAAGGGGAAAATGTTAGAAAAAAGAAAATTCTATACGCACCTTATGGCTTCTGTTCTACTAACAAAGTGATAGTGACTATAAATTGGAGTAAGGCTACTCGGATATTAAAGAACCCGAACTAAGAGGAAAAATTAGCACAACGCTACCACAATGAAGCTTCAATCACATTACATTCTATGCATGAAGTGTGAACAAAATATAAATCACATCACACATAATATTAAAAGTTTCTAATCAAGCAACAAGCTTTACCCATTAGACCAATAGTATTTTTTTTGTTGCCTTTTACTACAAAAGGCAACGTTTGTCATTTTGTTGCAATTTTGTCCGTTGCCTATTCTCATTTTTTTTGTAGTGTAGGAATTCTATTTTCAATCAAAGTAGGATAGAATTTTAGAATAAGATTATTAGTTTAGAGTTATATTTTCGATAAAATACAAAATAATAAATTTATAATTAGGCCACTAGACAACATCGTTTAGCATTTTAATTTTTCGCCAAGTATCGTACCACGTTGGATAAACATAGATTGACTTTGTAGAAAAAAAGTTAATTTAGAATTCTATTTTCAATTTAAAAGTTAATTTTATCTTAAAAGTCCATAAACTACCTAGACATCGCCGGGCACAAAACTAGTAATGAATAAATGGAATAATATAGAATTAACCTATCTATTCAATTATAAGTGTTCAAAGTAGTAACCCGGGGTATCGCCCGGGTCACACACTAGTTACTCTTTCTACACCCTTTTCCTTACCACGAACAGTCCGCCACCCTTTCCCACACCCCAAAACGACGATGGGATCATTTCGGCTTGAATTGAAAAGAAAGATAAAGATTTTTCTAGGGCCATAATAATAATCAAAATTTCTAAATACAAATAAAAAATAATAATAATATCCATATTCAATAATCAATACCCATAACACTGTCACGTTCTAAATTCACAACCCACTCGTTACATACCACGTGTTATCTCTTAAACCCTACATTTCCCCCAAATTCTATCCAACGGTTCAAAACAACATTGCAACCCATCCAACGATCCCTAAACCATATCTTCACCATCCTTATCCTACACCTTACCACACCGAATAAAAACTCCTCTGTTTCTCTATCCAAATTCAAAGACCTCAAATTTCGATCAAAATCCCTTGTTAGGGTTTAGTCTATGTGTAGCTCCACATAGACAACCAATAATATTGCAACACATCAGCTTGCTAAAAAATTGATAAAAAGAAAGATGAGCGGGAAAATTAAGCTGTAAAAGTTTGTGTTGTGAGTGTTCCGCCTAAGGAGAGAGGAGCGCTAAAAGTGATGAATTTATCCTGCCATTTTCATTAGAATTAAAAAAAATAAAAAAATAAATAAATATTACTGCTTCTATGAAGGTAGTTAAGTAGTTTTAGAAACCATTTGTATGGCAATGGCAAACAACGGTGAAGAAAGTCATTGATTTAAAGCTGAAGAGTTTCATTTGGTAGATGACATTCGAAACCATTTTTTGGCTACATCGAAACCAATTCACCAACAATCACATACCCACTCTTTCTTCTCAAATTTTTTCAACTACTATTGTGTTGTGAGTGTTCCGCCTAAGGAGAGAGGAGCGCTAAAAGTGATGAATTTATCCTGCCATTTTCATTAGAATTAAAAAAAATAAAAAAAATAAATAAATATTACTGCTTCTATGAAGGTAGTTAAGTAGTTTTAGAAACCATTTGTATGGCAATGGCAAACAACGGTGAAGAAAGTCATTGATTTGAAGCTGAAGAGTTTCATTTGGTAGATGACATTCGAAACCATTTTTTGGCTACATCGAAACCAATTCACCAACAATCACATACCCACTCTTTCTTCTCAAATGTTTTCAACTACTATAGTTACAGAGAACTCATCTTCTAAAAGATGTACAATAACTAACTTATCTAAATTCACAAACTCTTTTCAAGTTGAAAATCAAATATTATACAATCACGGCTAAGAATTTTAGGAACATAATTGACCAACAAATATCATAACAATTTGTGATATTTATGTCCATAAACAACCACAACTAAGAATTTTATATGAATTTTATTTATAAAACATTCTTTTTTATACTAATATAATACAAATAATACTAAAACAATTAGTTTTGATACTAAAATAATACAAATGATGAATTACAAAATATTTTCAAAACAATTTCAAACTATAACAACACATTTGGTCTCTGTCGTATCTGTCGCTCTCTCACCCGTGCCTTTTATTTCACCCACCATTGTTTCAGACCATCTTATGGACTACATCACTCTCTGATTTTGTCGACCACCGTTCATACTCTAAACCATTCTCTCACATTACATCGACCATCGGCCCTTTATTTCCTCTCAACCACCTTACTCACCTTAAAGCCACCTTCGTCGACCCTCGCCTTAAAGCAACAGTCGTCCTCCATAGTTTCTTTTCGCAAATCCTCCAACATTATTCACAGCCAAAAGTACAATTAAATTCAAATTAAGAATATAAAAGGAAAATTTCACTTTTACTACCAGCAAAAGCACTACGTTTCAGATTTACTACCTAATTAATTTTTTTTAAATAACTACCACCAAAATCCCCTAACTGTAGAAATAACTACCATTTAACGCTTTCTATTAGTTAGATGTTAGTGGGGCCCACCTTATTAACTAACATCCTCTTCTCTCTCTCTAACTTTCGCTCTGTCTCTCTCTATCTCCTCCCATTCAATTCTCTCAACCTCCATTATTGACTTCATTTCAATTTTTTTACATCCTTTTGACCACGAATCTCTTTCTCTCTCTTACAGTAGTTCCTCAGTCTCTCTCTCTCTAACATATCTTCAAATCTAGGGTTTGGGTGTGTGTAAGCTTCTGAGTGGAAGAGAAGGTCCAAGTGGGAGCATTCGTAGTCTCCATTGCTAAAGTGGAAGCTTTAGGATATTTCTGACAGCATTTGACAGGTAAGAACTCTTTTTCGTACTTGTAGTGGTCCAGCGAAGCATGCATGGTGGTTTAATTGCAATATATTGTGTTGAATTTGGGCAAATTAGGCAAAGAAGTTGATAATACACCCTAGAATTGCATGCTCTGAATAATTTAACCCTTAATTAGCAATTAATTAATTATTTGTGTGTGTACTGTCATGTGTTATGCTGTGTTGTTGTGTTTATAATTGTTAATTGGTTGGATTTGGTGTTGAATTAAAAATTAATTTGTTGCATGTTTGACTTGCTGTAATAGTAGAATAAGGGATGGTGCTGATGAGTGTATTGATATTAAAATGAGATTATTTGGAGGGTTTGTGGAAAAGCATAGAAGGGGAAGGAGGTATTTGGTTTATGAAGCTGGGTTTGTGTATTGGAAATATGTTGTTCCTGTGTCATTTGTGAGGAGTGTCAGTTACCTAAGGTATCTTTGTAGTGAAGGGTTTATAAGTATGGGGTGGGAGGTTCCTCAGGTTTATAGCTTGTGGTTTAAGGAGAGAGGGAAGACTTGGGTTACTGGGAAGAGAAAGATTGACAATGATGATGATGTGAGGGACTTCTTGGAGTCCAAACATAGTGAGGGGCATGTGGAGCTGTATCAAACAGTTGGGTTGGAAGAGTGGGACAGGTTTCACCCTGTTGCTGTAACTGTGTCAAACCCATCCACATCCAACCCATCTCTTTCTCAACCAACCAATTCAAATCCAAATGCAAATAACCCACAACCAAATGCTAATGGATCTAGGCCTTCTAGATCAAACCCATCCCACCAGAATCCAACTCACACACAACAGTGCTCTAATTTAAAAGGCCCATCAAAACCCCAAAAGAGCCCTGAGTTGAGCATTGTACCAGTTTCTAGAAGGAGCCCTAGGTTTAGCAAAGTTTGTGAGAGTGAGCCAAAAACAGTTTCTTTACCTAAACCCAATCCTAAACCTAAGCTGATATCTAAGAAGCCAACTCAGGCTGTGGTGAGGAGAAGTCCCAGATTTACCAGCAACAGTGCAAAGGAGCAGGGTTTGAGTGGTGTTAGTGACAAAGGGAAGGGCAAAGAGTGTAAGAGGAGGCTTTTTAAGGGTGAGGAAAGTGGATCAGAAACAGGATCCTCATCTCAGTCAGATGACAGTGTTCTGGATATAGATTGGAAGGCTGGTGAAGAAGATTTAGGTGGGAGTGAAGAGGATCAAGAAGAGTGGCATATACAAACAAGAAAAGGGTTAGTTGGAGAGGTTGAAAGGAGTCTGCAAGTTGTTGAAGACAGTGGTTTTAGGAAGGATAAGGCTGAGAACTCAAAAAAGAGGGTTACACAACTAGGGCAAGACATTGGCTGCAAGGATCTTGAGCTGCAAGTAGAGGGCAGTGACTCAGATGAGCTGAGGAGTCTAGATGGTTCTGATGAAGAACAAGATACAAGTCCCTGGTTCAGAGAAGACACAGACTTCAAGAAGCCAGTGGTGTTAGTTGAGAAGCTCAAGTTCAGCAATGTTGGAGTGTTAAGGAAGGCCTTGAGGACACATGCCATAGAAAACAGGTATGAGTTATACTACCTGCACAATGGTGGGAAAAGGATTACAACTTTTTGTAGAAGGAGGTGTAATTGTGAGTGGAATTCTAAGAGGAGTAATTTGCCACTGTGCAAATGCAGTGATGAAGTGAGAAAGTGTGAGTTTAAGGTGGCTGCTAGGAAGATCTATGGTAGTTGTGCTTGGCAAATAAAAGAACTGAGACTTAAGCATAGGTGTATGAGGACAAAGATGAATACTTGTGTGACAGCTGAATTCTTGGCTGAAAAGTATGTTGAGGAGTGGAGAGTGAATCCAGACTGGAAAATGAAGAGTTTTAGAGCTAGGGTGTTGAGTGATTTGGGTGTAGAAGTTGGGTATGGCAAAGCATGGTTAGCAAGAGCTAGGGCTAAGTTGATGATCTATGGGTCTTCTTCAGAGCAGTATGCTAGGGTGTGGGATTATGGAAAAGCAGTGCTCAAATACAATCCTGAGAGTAAAGTGTACATAGTTCTTGAGGGAATTTATAGACCCCAACCACCATTGTTCTTGAGGATGTACTGCTGCCTGGCAGCTTTGAGAAGTGGCTTTAACAAAGGGTGTAGGCCTTTGATTGGTTAGGAAGGATGCCATTTGAAGGGGCCATATCCAGGCCAAATTTTAGTGGCTGTAGGGAAGGATGGAAATAATCGAATTTTTCCATTTGCATGGGCCACAGTTGAGGTGGAAAACAAAGACACTTGGGGCTGGTTTTTGGATTGTTTGAAGAAGGATGTTGGTGATGCCCATGAGGGGTTGGGTCTGGTGTTCATGTCAGATAGGCAGAAGGTAAATTTCTTGTACTTTCTTGGTTTTTTTGTTGAATTTTTATTTTTTTTATTTATTTTTTAAAATTTTTTCCTTTTTGTTTAGCTGTTTTTATCATTTATTCCAATGTGAACTGATATGTTGTTTTTGTGTGTGTCATGTATTGTGTTTGTAAGGGTCTGCTGGAGGCTTTTGAACAACTTGTACCAATGGCTGAGAAGAGATACTGTGTGAGACACATCTGGGCTAATTTCAAGCTCCAGTTTACTGGCTCAACATTCAAGGAACTCTTCTGGAATGCAGCAAGAGCCACCACTCTGGTAATGGTTCTGATCCCTGACTTGATTCTGTCTGTCTGTTCTGTCCAGTTCAGCTTTTGAGTAATCTGCTTGTTGGTTTATTACTTGTTGCTGTTTATGCTTGGTGGTTGTTGTTGTTTTAGGATCATAAAAGTTGTATGCTACAAATTGTATAGCTAATTGTTCAACACCATGCTGTTATGTTCTTGCTTGTTTTCTGTTCTGCTTTTAAGTGTGTGTTTTAATTTGCATTTTTGTCATGGTAGTTTGATTTTGAGGTAGCAATGGAGTCCATAAAGTTTTTGTCTGAAGATGCCTATGAATACTTGGCAAATATACCAGCACAACATTAGAGTAGGCATGCATTTTCAGATTTCAGCAAGTCAAATATGATCTTGAACAATGTATGTGAAACCTTTAATGTTGTGATAAAGGATGCTAGAGATAAGCCAATTCTCACTCAAATGGAGTGGATGAGGAAATATATGATGAAAAGGAATAGTGAGAAATGGGAGAAAATTCAGAAAATGGAAGGGAAGAACACTCCATATGTGGCAAAAGTGTTTGTGAGAATGGAAAAGGCTGCTAGGTATTGCATTGTCCAACAGTCCAGAGGGGACAGTTATGAGGTTGAGTTGAATGGGGATAAAGTGGTGGTTGACTTGCATAAAAAAACATGTAGTTGTTATCACTGGAAGCTGACTGGAATTCCTTGTGTACATGCTTTTGCATGTATTCTAGACAAAAGGACAGATCCAGATGACTATGTTGATGAATATTACAGCAGGGCAACATATATTCTAGCCTATCAAGATGCTGTTAAGCCTATGCCAGGGCCAAAGTATTGGGAAAAAATTGACATGCCACAACCACTCCCCCCTCCAGTTAGAGTTATGCCAGGGAGGCCTAAATCTAAGAAGAGGAAGCTGGAAAAGGGAGAAAAGGGACAAAAACGAGAGGGTGCAGGACAAAGCAAAGAACCTAAGGCCCCCAAGACTCAGAAAAGATGCAAGAATTATGGTCAACTTGGCCATTATGCCAAAACTTGTGGCAATGCACCAAGCACTCAACCACCACCATCTGCCCCAGCATCAGCACCAGCATCAACATCTGAGGCAAAAAAGGGGGGCAAGCCTGTCCAGAATACCCCTTGGCTGCAAGAGCAAAGGAGAAAAAAGGCAGCAAGGGCTGCAAGAAATGTAAGTAAATATGTGTGTGTGTGTGTGTGTGTATTTCTTTGAGTAATGTGACCTGCCAACATTACTAAGTGCTACTCTTGTTTTTTTTCCACAGACCGCTGAAGGAGCTGGGCCATGGAGTATTGGCAACAGGTCCTTCCCACAAGAAAAACAGTAGCAACACCAACCTATGTGCTCCTCCCAGCCTACTCTGCATGCACACAACAGTCCCAAGCATCTACAACAACAACAGCAGTCCCCCCCAAGAAGCAAGCAAAGGGCAAAAAGAAAGCACCCTAACTTGTTTAGTTGAATCATTTTGTACAATGCATGGTCTACAACAATTAGCTTCTGCCTTACTAAATTATGATTTTTAGTTTCTAATCTCTGTTTGTAAACCTTAACTACTTGACATTATCTAGTTTTTGTATGCAATGAAACAATTAACTTTGCAATGCTATGAAAATATGCTTGGAACCTTGCTCAAGTGCGTTTGATGTCTCATAAAACTTGTTTATTTCATTCATAATTGAAGTTGTTACAAGTTCAATCTGCCCACTTCATTTGAGCATACAAACATAACTGTTACAACTACTACTCTAGAATTTTTAAAGCATCACTATAGCACCTACAAACATCAACATAAAACATAACACAACACCCACAACAATAGTCCCACACCCAGCCCTGTTCTGTTGCCCTTCTCCTGAGTACTTCTTCCTGTCAGCATTCAAAGCTTTGCACTTGATCTTCAGATTGTCGTTCTCACTCAACAAGCACCTTCTCTTGCTAGTAAGGTCTTCAATTTCTCTTCGCATTGAGTTTATCTCACCCTTCATCAGTTTTTTGTCCAAGATTAGTTGATTAATCACTTCTTTTTTCCAATCACTCCCATCTTCATCCACCCACTCAAAGCTCCTGCAACCTCTAGTTTCTGTGTTAGGATCATAAAACTTGCATGCTAAAAACTTTCTTCCAAGGTTCTCCCTAGTCCAAGAGGTGAGCCTTGCCATGGGAATGCCACAGTTGCATTTCTTGTATTTGGAAGGTGAACTACTTATTAAAGACATGCTGTCCTACAAATCAAGCAAATTTAATCAACATTTACATTACCAAACACATTAATTCCAACCCTAACCTGTCAATTTACCAATTACCACACCCAAGCAAAAAACCCCAATTACAATTTCGCAAACAAACCCTAAATTTTCTGTTGTTCAATTCACTACAACTTAGCACAAGTTTCAATTCAATTTACCACACAAAACATTATTAAACACAACAATTTATCGAATCTCGGTGTTAATTTTGGATCAAATTACATAAAATTGAACAGCGACCATACCTTTTTCGCCCTTTATGTTTCTTCGCAAATTCAATCTCCAAATTCCAATTAACTTCCTCGCTGATATCTCTCGATGATTATCTAACTGAAATTGTGATTTTTGAGGGCCAATTTTTCTGGGAAAGATTGAGCAACGAACAGATTCAGAGCAGCAACATTAGAGGAAGAGTATTTTTAAAGGGGAGGCTTGAACTAGCCGTTGCTGTGGGACCCCTTAACAGCAACAATAACGGGGTTACCATTTGGTAGTTATATCTACAGTTAGGGGATTATGGTGGTAATTATTTAAATTTTTTTTTAAAACAGGTAGTAAATCTGAAAGTTGGTGCTTTTGCTGGTAGTAAAAGTGAAAAATTCCAATGTAAAATTCAAAATTTTTCATTTGCAAAACTTACAGCGAAAATTTCGAAAATATTGAAGTGGGACCAAGTGGGCCAACTGTTCCAACCAATAAAAACCCTTCTCTATGTGTACCCTTTCGGGGGTTTAGTAGAGTCCAAACACTTCATCGCACTACTCTACATTTCAAGGTTTCTCTCTCTACTTTCTCTCTCATAAATTTTGAGTTGATTTTACAATTTCATCGTCTATTTTTGCAATTGATTGTTGATTATTTGTGTTTATCTGATTATTGTTCTTCGTTTCTCTGTTGATTGATGCTATTTGTTTTGATTGCGATGAATTTGTTTTTTCGGTTTTGGTTTTGTTGAAGCTTCAAAAAATTTGTCTTTTTTAATTTTTGTGTTTGATTAGTTGACTATTTGATGTGTTTGATTTGTTCTGTAAATGTATAGCAAATGTGATGTATTGTTGTTGCGGAAATTGGTGGAATTAGGTTACTGAAATTAGGGTTTAATTTGACTAGAATGGGATTTTTTTGCACGATTTGATGTTTGAATTTAGGTTATTTTGTATAAATTTTGTTGGGTTGACAAGGACCAGGTTAGTTCAGTTTCGATCCCTTTGTAGTTTAGGGTTTGGGATTGTTATGGCAGGGTATTGGGAGTTGGCCCATGTTGTTGAAGTGGGAAGTTTTATTCATCTTGAAAGTAGTTTTCTGGTTATTATTTGGGCTGGAAATCTCGGGTTTAAGAGCATTGCGATATATTGATGAATTGGAAAAGGGATTTTCTTCCCATCTTCCTAACCTTACAGTATACATTGCTTGTTTGGCATATTGGAAAGGTAAAGTTTCGTTGCAGCGCCTCGACGGTTCTGAATGCTGGATAGCTAAACCAGCCACTCTGTTGGGTAAAGTGTGGTGCTTGATTTTTGCTACCTTTCTAAACTCTGCTATACAGTGCCTGTATCGTATCTGGGGAAATTAATTTTTCGTAGGATCCACTCAATTGTTCAGTATGTTAGGTAGCTTAATTTGCAATACTATTGGTCTAATGGGTAAAGCTTGTTGCTTGATTAGAAACTTTTAATATTATGTGTGATGTGATTTATATTTTGTTCACACTTCATGCATAGAATGTAATGTGATTGAAGCTTCATTGTGGTAGCGTTGTGCTAATTTTTCCTCTTAGTTCGGGTTCTTTAATATCCGAGTAGCCTTACTCCAATTTATAGTCACTATCACTTTGTTAGTAGAACAGAAGCCATAAGGTGCGTATAGAATTTTCTTTTTTCTAACATTTTCCCCTTTTGATTTAGTTTTGAAGGCTGTAAGTATGGCGTTCTTCAGTAAAGTTGGGAATATACTCAAACAAGAGTGTGAGTAAAGTTGGATAATTTCTAATTTTAATATATTTCCTTTTCCATTAAAAAAGAAGGTATCCCCCCCTCTTTAAAGTTATACACCCTGTTTTGTTTTTTTTTATTTTACTATGAATTGATCATTTATGAAGTGGGTTTCTTTTACTATAGCAGATTATGGTTCTCTTACATAGTGTTTGTTGATTTTGTGGTATCTTGACTTCAAGAATAGAAGTATTGTGTGCTAATTTTTAGTGAATTGAAGTATGTGATTTTAAATTACGTACCTTCTTGCTTTATTTATTTAAATTTTATGCACATTGTGCACAATTTCTCTATTCTTTAAAACTAAATTAAGCCTTCTGCATTAACAGATAAATTTGATGGAAGCCTTGTTGAGTGCGCATGTTGTGAAGGTTCTTGTTTGTCATGTAAAGTAGTGTAATTACTCTTTACTCACTCCCTCTCCTCCGAGATTAATTGGAAAACTACATCGGAGTGCATTTGGGATGATGAATAGCTCCAAATTGACAAATTCAGTTACTGCTTCAATCCAGCCAGTGGAAGCTTCAACCACTGAACGGTTTGACAACACACTACCATCCAAAGGTTTCCAATGAGCTGTTACATCAAAATCTCTTATGTCCTTATTTCTGTTGCTGGAAAAAGAATAGTGTTTTTAGCTTGTCTTTGTCCTCCTCCCTTGAATAGTTATTTTTGGGCAACAACCATTTGAAGCTTTTTCTTTTTTCTAGACAAAACCTTTTACTGAATGAAAGAGTTACGTGAACTGTAGTTTTTTTTTTTTTTTTTTTTTTTTTTTTTTTTTTACTTTTTTTACTTTTTTTTTTAATTATTAGGCTAGTACACTCGTATTGCAGACTAAATAAAGGCTTTAATAGGAGGATCATCTTTAGTTGGAACCAAAATCATTTTATTTTCCCTAAAAGAGGTGAAATGTGTTTTCTGATGGATTATATGCTCTCTTTGTTATGCTTACCTGGGTTTGTTTTTAATCATGAAGATTGATTTATCTGCAAGTTGGTCTAAAAAGAAAAACTATCAAGAAGCATCAATTTGAAGAGTCATATACACCACTATGCCTGTGGTGATGTCTAGGACATTTCCATGCAGGCTAGTACAGTTTATACTTGATGCATAAGAATAGGCCTTTTACAGTTCTTGTACTTTGCTCATCATACTATTCTTATTAGCTTACAACTTGATTTCTTCATGATCGCTGTGAGTGACATTTTTTTTTCATAATTCTGCAGAAGTACTTGACTTATGGAGAAATGTAGATGTTGTTTGTTTTGATGTTGATAGCACCGTGTGCGAAGATGAAGGTATTGATGAATTTGCTGAGTTTTGTGGAGCTGGAAAAGCAGTTGCTGAGTGGACATCAAGGTTGAGTTTATGCTTACACAGTGAAGGTTCCTGGTGGGTTTCTATTAGATGCTGATACAAGTTTTTGAATTTCTTTCCGCAGAGCAATGAATGGATCAGTTACCTTTCAAGAGGCACTAGCTGCTAGGCTATCTTTAATAAACCCAACCCTTTCCCAACTCCAGGATTACCTAGAGAAGAGGCCTCCAAGGTAAGCAAATAACAAATATGTGGATGAACTAATTTCAGTAATATTACTGAACTCTTATGATGTCCAAATGCTTTATATAGTAACTTGCCAAAGAACTCCAAGATGTCATCCTCTTAGCTTGGCTTGAAATATTATTAAATATTGATCCATCTTTTTGATTTGAACATTTAGTGCTCAATGTCTCAGCGTCACCTAGTTGACACGGACATAGCCACTAATGTACATAGGAATATAGGATAGACAGAGTAACATGTCGTTTGTACAATTCTTCTTACCCATGCCACTTTTATTTGATCTGCGTATCTAAATTCATAGCCTGATAACTTCATAACTCTGATAAGCTGAAAGGCCATGTGGTTTATGGATCTCAGGATCTGCTTAAAAATAACGAACCCCATTTATTGGATTAAAGTACTATTTTCCTTTTGTCTTTTCACTATTGTTCTTCGTTTTGTTAGCCTTGAAAATTTTGGAACAAATGTATTGACATTGTTGATATAATCATCTTCTTTGGGTTTTTTCCCCCTATTTTTTGATTTATTTTATTTGCATTTAGAAACATAAATATTTATCTTTATTGATGGTTTTTGTTGGCCTAGAACTTGACTTAATGGAGACTATGGTTACTTGTTTTAGAATTTAATATTTGAAGCTTATTAATATATATATCTACTGGTATTGTTCTTTAATGCGCACTCCATGTTTATGAATCTTGCTCATGAATTTTGTAGATATCATTGACCAGTCAACCTTATTGATATACAGACTATCTCCTGGCATAGCAGAGCTGGTTAGGAAGCTTAAGGCTAAGGGCGTTGATGTTTATCTGGTCTCAGGAGGCTTCCGGCAGATGATTAATGTATGGTATCCAGTATTCACTACCTTATTAGTGTCCTTGTTAGTTGTCATCTCTGATTACAAAAATGAATAATGGATGAAACTTTATCACTAATTAGCACTGCTGAATCAATATATAATTGTGATAGCTTAAATAGTTCTGGTCATATTTTTCCAATTTGGCTTCCAAATATTCATTACAAATTTCTCATCCTGAAGCCTGTTGCATCGATCCTTGAAATTCCACTCGAAAACATTTTTGCCAATCAAATGCTTTTTGGAGACTCCGGAGAGTTTCTAGGGTTCGATGAAAATGAGCCTACTTCAAGGAGTGGAGGAAAACCCATAGCAGTTCAACAAATACGGAAGGTTTGTTTAGTTGCCCTTTTTATAATTGATTTACAAGTACTACGTAATATTTATGGACCATTACTAATCTTGAATTTCAGGCTCGTGGGTACAACACGTTAGCCATGATTGGTGATGGAGCTACGGATCTTGAGGTAACCATTCATTTCAACATTTTATTTTACGTTACTTATGATTTAGATTTCAGGTCTACTTGCAGATTTTTGTTGATCTAAAGGATCAGGATGTTTTAGAGCATTTTATGATCTCAGATGGCTTTTAGCTGTTCTAATGTTGGTGCTAGTTAGTGGAAATCTCAGACAATAGTTTAATTAATTGCAGATTAAGAATTCATCAAACTATTGGGTTCAAAAGTGGAATTGGAGTTTGTGTCAAGTAACCCTTATCTTCGTTAGCTCTGACTTCTAAACCCCAACCACTTTGAGTTAAATTGTTCCATCCTTGCTTGGGAACTTCCCTTCTTGTTTTGATTCCTATACCAATTTAAAATATTGTTGCCCTTCTTTTGTGCCCTACTGTAGACACCTAAAAATGTCTCCCCAAAACCAAACCCGATGATGAACAACCTTTCACCGCCATTATTGGTCGGGTTGAGTATTTAATTTTTGGAGTGCTTAAATCCATATTTCCGTTTCATAAACCAACCCAATTCTTAGCCCATTTCCCCAAACCATAACTCATTTTCCTCTTTTTGTGCCTTTAAACCCAAAATAATTCATTTCGTGTCCTTTAAAATCAATCATTTCGTGTCCTTTTTATAAAAACGTTTATTCCAGTTTATTTTAGTCCATAATCAGGGTCTAATGATTGAATATTTGGATGGGGCTTTAAAATATCTTTCCAACGATATATTATAATCCCAAATCCGAGTTATAACGAATAAGTTATGGCCAAAATATTAAACTAGCCCAAACCGAACCTAAGCCCACCTTACCTACGACCCAATGATCATGTGGAGGGTCCAAATTATTTAATCCCATTCCTAAACCAATTAGGATTAATTGGAAGCTTCTATAATTTTCTAAAAGATCTTAATTATCCTTTTTGAAAAGATAAGATTAAATAGTTTGAAATTGAATAAAACTCCTTTTTTTGAAAATCCTATTTATATCCGAATTGAAAGACGTTCAAAGATAGACAGATATTATTTTCGTGTATTATAGTTTTTATCCAAATTTTATATGGTTGGATAGCCCTTGAAATTATCTTTCCAATGATATATTATAATATCAATTCCGAGGTATAACGGAAAAGATATGAATAAAATGTCAAACTCTATCCAAAACTGAAACCGTCTCACTATTTCCGCTATATCTTTTGTTCTACAAAATATTTTAATCTGATTTTAATTGGGTTAGAAAGTAGACTTCAAGAGCTTTCCAACCATATCTTATTCATCTTATTCCGATTTCTGGTTCAAAAGATATGATAAAAACAAAAACCGCAAAAACTGCTGTCTATCGCAAGCGTTTTATCCGATTCGAATTCTTATCTTTTCTTGATTCGACCCCTCTTTTCCCCTTATAAATAGAGGTCATATCTCCCCTTTTTTATTCATCAACAAGCTTGATCATCAAATCCTTCTCTCTTTCTCTCTTTACACCAAAAATCATTCTCTTCTCTCTCTCACATATTCTAAGCCTTAAACCTATATTTCTAATTCTATCATTTCTTCCTTAAGCACTCCAAGGAGTTCATACAATACCCAAAGTTCTATACTTAAACCAAGGCGTGAAAGGTATAATTGACTGAGGGTTTGGACCAAATCAACTCTACTTTAATTTAATTTCCATTTACTTTATATTTTTATTGAAGTTACTAACAGTTTATTCATGATGTAGCAATTTAAAGGAACGCGCGGAATGTGGGTAATTAATTAATTTAATTACTCTTATTTTATTTTTAATATTGCTAGTATCATGATTAGGGTTGTTATTATTATTATTTGATTTGGCTAACACTATTATTGTTAAATTGCTTCCAATATTAATGTTTATTCTATTGTATTTTTTATGATCACCATATTGCATGTTAAAGGGAATATGTAATTGAAAATCACGCCTAATAAGATAATTTGGACAACCGGTTTAGGTTCCTTTTAATCTTGTTGTTTAATCAAGTGATCACAATATTTTAGAATTATATGTTGCATTAATATTCAACCAATTTAGCTTAATAATAGTTTGGAGCAAATTGAATATTTTGTTTGTATGCCTTTGAGATCGCAGGAATCACTTTTCACTATAAGAATCGAGTAGAGGCCAATACGGCGAATGTGACTCCATGACTCACTTCGTACCATCATCCCCGATCCTCCTTTCGTGGTTCCGAACCATATGGAGTTAGTAATCTCATGGATTATGAATGGGGTGTAACCTTCACGGGTCAATCGTTGTTGCCTATCGTTGTCCCTTATCGTGGTTGCCTTTTTATGATCCGTGGACGGTTTACAAGTTCCTTAAAAACTTGTTGGCGGCTCCCTACTTTATTTATCCCTAATCGTTGTCCCTAATCGTAATGTCAATTCCCACTTCCTATGAGTGCCAAGCATATTCACAACATGCTTTTAACGTAGGCGCACTTCGAACGACGCCTACAATTTGGCGACTCCACTGGGGAGGATTCTTGATTATTTATCGATTTGAGTGATCGGTATTTAATTAAGATGAGTGGATGAGACTTGAAAGATTCTTGAAAAATATTCCTGTGATTTAATTGGCATTGTCACATATGCATATGCATTTTAGCTTACCTACTTTGCCACAATAGTACGTGTTCTACGTATGTGGCTAGCCCGGGGGATTTATGCTCTATCAACCCGAAAACGCTCATGGCAATAAGGGTTCATCCGAGTTTTTAAATCCACCCAAACCATGGAGTCGAGTTTGATTTCGATTTCATCACGAACTCGCGGAGCCGCCCGTTGGCATACACCCTCAAGGGAGGCTGCCTTGCTAACGCGTCCAAACTCTTAACCATGGTACCCTTTGACACCCAAAAGCTTGACCATAGTCGAACATAGAACTTGACTTTAGGTTGCGAACTTCATTGCATCATGCGTGACTATATGCTTATGTGTGCATTTTTTTTTATTGACCTTTTTTTAATTTTTTTTTTTCTTATCAAACCCCTTTTTTATTATTATTAGAGTCGAGCCATAGATTTTTTTTTAATTTTTGAGTCACCCGGATTTTAATTCCCGTATACTGCACAAGAGTCAACTTGTTTTGGTCATATCCGGAGTTCTAGAAAGAGTTACGTGTCGTGCCACCTATGGATCTGTAGCCCCGAGTTTTATCTTTGATTTAGAGTTGGTTTCATCCAAATCAGAGTCACAGATAAAAATTTATAACCGATATACTACAGCCTGTCCAGTTTAGATTTCTTTTTAGCGTCAACTTTCTTTTGTTTTTTTTTTTCAAATTTTCTATATCTTTTCGTGTCAAGCTAGTCTTAGCCAAGTCCTTTAATCCGTGTCAACTCGTATAACATAGGATTATAGATTTTTTTTTTTTCATTTTTTTTATACCCATGAGTCATAACTCTTCTAGAGTTCTAGTCCTCTTCCTAGTTTCTTGTGATCAATTTTTATGCTAACCTTAACATGTATTCTTCGTCTTTGATTGTGGTTGATTTTATTTATGAATAACGATTGCCAATGGACCGTTTTCACCTAGTAAATAGCATAAACATTAAAATTTGACAAAATTAATCAAGTTAGTTTGTCTTTTAGTCTTCCGTGCTATTTGGTCATTGGGTCCTTTGTTTTTCACAACGTCCTCATGTCTAGTCATGCGATCATACCATGAGTCTTAATAAACTCACATAATCTCACATGTTGAGTTATTGCACACACTTTGTCTCCGAGTCATGCACTATATTGTTTATGATCGTATACTAGGACCATGCATGCATCGTTTTCTATCGTAGTAAAAATGAGTGGAGATTTTTCTCACTTGTTTTCAAATGTCTATTTTTTCTCTTCCTTTCCAATCCGAGTACTGAGTTAATTTATTAGATGAGTTTGTCCTTACACAGTACTTGAGTTTAAAATCAATAGGCAATAGTTGGAAGAATAAGGGGAACGTCACTCCTTCCTTCTTTCCTTCCAATCAAAGCATCAACAACATGAAACTATTTTCCTCAGCAGGCAGCTAGAAGTAACTCATAAAGAGCCATGAAGACAATGCACAATGCAAGCTTCTCACTAAGATTTCATGTTTTCTTCTTCTTTTGTTTCAAACCCTTCCCCCTAAAAAGTCTAGCATAGGTTCTCCTTATCCATGTGTTTATGTGTCACATTTCTTACCTTTTTCATCAATGAGCATTTCTTTCCTTTTCATTCGATCATGTCATTCGCAAAAAAAAAAAAAAAAAAAAAAAAAAAAAAAAAAAAAAAAAAATCAATTACCGAACTAAACACAAGGTACACCAATGACTTGAGGCACCTTTGCAACCCTGTCATTCCTCTTAAACCATTTTCAATCAAATATCCATTTCTTCATCAACCACTTTGAGCCTCGTCTAACGCTTGGCCTCATTTATTCAACCCACATTCACCAAACCCTGGGATGGGAAGGTGTGCAAATTGTATAACATTCATAAAGCAAGTAAAAAAAAGTAGCAAAGCAACAATAAAACAATGTCTAAAGGCAAGTGTTCCAATGTCTTTGATATGAACACGTCTCAAATTGCGTCTCTCATCGAGTGCTTGGTATCGTGCCTGAGAAACATGAATGTCAAGTGAGTGATGGACCGCATGATCTGAGATTGCCTACATTGATTCACAAGAATGGAAAAAAGAAAAAAATATATTTCAAAACAAAAAAAAATATATATATGAAAAAAAAAACTTGCAAAGGCTAATACATAATTGCATATCTTGGGGGCTTCTCTCAGGTCTTGAGCCTTTTACCCCTTTCTTCCTTAAACCTTCAGCTTAACCACATTATAACCCTTGAAAGACCTCTTTGAGGTGTACACACACTTGTGCAAAGTTCGGTTAGAGCTACGTTCGGCCTGATTCCTAACGGATACGTAGGCAACCTCACATCGAGGTGCGGCCACATTCATATTCATATCTATGCATGATCGAGTCAAAGAATATCCAATGCTTACCCCTACCCATTTAGAGCTAGACTTGGGGGGCTTGAACCCACATCATTTAGCCTACTTAGCCTAAAGAGTCATCATCTTTGACTCTTCTCACATCTCTTTCCATCGCCATAACCCTTGCAGCCAGCCTTAGTATCACATTCACACACTTCACTCACACATCCATATCCATATCAATCATCCTTCCCTTTAAGAGCCCTTTATCATGAAATCTTGTTTCAACACCGCGCATGCTTCATCATCTTTCAAGATAACATTAATTAGAAGAAACATTGTATACTTGCCTAGCTTCTAGACCTAAGAAATGTTCATTGTTTCATACATCGCATATTGTGCTTAGCTCCTTGACCTATGTGACATTCATTATGCGATACTCATCGATCACTTCGCTTAGCTTCCAAACCTAAGTAACGTTCAAGATCGTTTCTTTACACCATATGTGATGCTTAGCTCCATGACCTAAGTTCATTCATCTATCGTGTCACATGACGTAATTGTCCTTAGCCTACTAGCCTAAGAACATACATCATGCATACGTTATACTCAAGACGGGCAGTTCAATACGACAAGAAGAAAATCCATGTGATTCATTTCGTCTTGCTCAAGGAGGAAGTTCAAAACTTCTTTCCTTTTTCATTATTTTATTTTGGGGAAGTTCAAAAACTTTTTCCAAGTTTTCATCGAAGGAAGTTCGAAAATTGTTCAGTTTTCACATCTTTCTTTTTCGGGAGAAAGTCGGTACCCTCCACTCATGACAAAAATTGACGGAAAATTTTTGCTTTTGCATCTTCGTTTGCTTGTGTCTGCACACGCACATATACACACACACACACACACACACACTCACAAGTCATACACATGTCATGTCACATCAAGTCAAACTTGGTCAAGTTAGTGGTCAAGTCAATCACAAGTATATACGAGTCCATTGGCAAATTTATTTTTGCATGTCTTATCTACAGCCCACGTCCGGGGACAAACAGACCATTTACAGCCCACGTCCGGGGACAAGCGGACCATCTTTAGCCCACGTCCGGGGACAAGCGGACCATCTACAGCCCACGTCCGGGGACAAGCGGACCACCATCATTTCATGACGCAAGGTTCTCGATACACAGAGACTTGCAATCTCATCATCTGTCGACTTTCCTCAAGCATGGAAAGTATTATCCGGTGGATTTCTTCAAGCATAGAAAACTGCCAAGTCGGCTTTCCTCAAGCATGGAAAGCGTTATCGGTGGATTTTTCTTCAAGTATAGAAAACCGCCAAGTCGACTTTCCTCAAGCATGGAAAGCGTTATCGGTGGATTTTTCTTCAAGTATAGAAAACCGCCAAGTAGTCGGCTTTCCTCAAGCGTGGAAGGCATTATCGGTGGAATTCTTCAAGCATAGAATGACACCAAATTCATACGTCGACTTTCCTCAAGCATGGAAAGTGTCATCCGGTAGGTTTCTTCAGGCTTAGAAAGCTACCAAACTCATCTGTCGGCTTTCCTCAAGCATGGAAAGCATTTCAACAAACGTCATCCGGTGGATTCCTTCAAGCATAGGAAAATACCAAACTCATTTGTCACCGATACACTGGTGTCAGATAAGTGTTCTATCCCTATACTCTTTTATCTGTGGAATTAACATTTTTTGCAGGTATCGGCGTATACAGAATGATTTAGGATCGCAGAACGTCTTAAATCATTCTCCGTCCCTATCGACTACTTTGACTATCGTTTTCGAAACTAACGTTTCTACAAACTCAGTCAAAGTGGGGGCTTCTGTAGACACCTAAAAATGTCTCCCCAAAACCAAACCCGATGATGAACAACCTTTCACCGCCATTATTGGTCGGGTTGAGTATTTAATTTTTGGAGTGCTTAAATCCATATTTCCATTTCATAAACCAACCCAATTCTTAGCCCATTTCCCCAAACCATAACTCATTTTCCTCTTTTTGTGCCTTTAAACCCAAAATAATTCATTTCGTGTCCTTTAAAATCAATCATTTCGTGTCCTTTTTATAAAAACTTTTATTCCAGTTTATTTTGGTCCATAATCAGGGTCTAATGATTGAATATTTGGATGGAGCTTTAAAATATCTTTCCAACGATATATTATAAGCCCAAATCCGAGTTATAACGAATAAGTTATGGCCAAAATATTAAACTAGCCCAACCGAACCTAAGCCCACCTTACCTACGACCCAATGATCATGTGGAGGGTCCAAATTATTTAATCCCATTCCTAAACCAATTAGGATTAATTGGAAGCTTCTATAAGTTTCTAAAAGATCTTAATTATCCTTTTTGAAAAGATAAGATTAAATAGTTTGAAATTGAATAAAACTCCTTTTTTTGAAAATCCTATTTATATCCGAATTGAAAGACGTTCAAAGATAGACAGATATTATTTTCGTGTATTATAGTTTTTATCCAAATTTTATATGGTTGGATAACCCTTGAAATTATCTTTCCAATGATATATTATAATATCAATTCCGAGCTATAACGGAAAAGATATGAATAAAATGTCAAACTCTATCCAAAACTGAAACCGTCTCACTATTTCCGCTATATCTTTTGTTCTACAAAATATTTTAATCTGATTTTAATTGGGTTAGAAAGTAGACTTCAAGAGCTTTCCAACCATATCTTATTCATCTTATTCCGATTTCTGGTTCAAAAGATATGATAAAAACAAAAACCGCAAAAACTGTTGTCTATCGCAAGCGTTTTATCCGATTCGAATTCTTATCTTTTCTTGATTCGACCCCTCTTTTCCCCTTATAAATAGAGGTCATATCTCCCCTTTTTTATTCATCAACAAGCTTGATCATCAAATCCTTCTCTCTTTCTCTCTTTACACCAAAAATCATTCTCTTCTCTCTCTCACATATTCTAAGCCTTAAACCTATATTTCTAATTCTATCATTTCTTCCTTAAGCACTCCAAGGAGTTCATACAATACCCAAAGTTCTATACTTAAACCAAGGCGTGAAAGGTATAATTGACTGAGGGTTTGGACCAAATCAACTCTACTTTAATTTAATTTCCATTTACTTTATATTTTTATTGAAGTTACTAACAGTTTATTCATGATGTAGCAATTTAAAGGAACGCGCGGAATGTGGGTAATTAATTAATTTAATTACTCTTATTTTATTTTTAATATTGCTAGTATCATGATTAGGGTTGTTATTATTATTATTTGATTTGGCTAACACTATTATTGTTAAATTGCTTCCAATATTAATGTTTATTCTATTGTATTTTTTATGATCACCATATTGCATGTTAAAGGGAATATGTAATTGAAAATCACGCCTAATAAGATAATTTGGACAACCGGTTTAGGTTCCTTTTAATCTTGTTGTTTAATCAAGTGATCACAATATTTTAGAATTATATGTTGCATTAATATTCAACCAATTTAGCTTAATAATAGTTTGGAGCAAATTGAATATTTTGTTTGTATGCCTTTGAGATCGCAGGAATCACTTTTCACTATAAGAATCGAGTAGAGGCCAATACGGCGAATGTGACTCCATGACTCACTTCGTACCATCATCCCCGATCCTCCTTTCGTGGTTCCGAACCATATGGAGTTAGTAATCTCATGGATTATGAATGGGGTGTAACCTTCACGGGTCAATCGTTGTTGCCTATCGTTGTCCCTTATCGTGGTTTCCTTTTTATGATCCGTGGACGGTTTACAAGTTCCTTAAAAACTTGTTGGCGGCTCCCTACTTTATTTGTCCCTAATCGTTGTCCCTAATCGTAATGTCAATTCCCACTTCCTATGAGTGCCAAGCATATTCACAACATGCTTTTAACGTAGGCGCACTTTGAACGACGCCTACACCTACTGATCCAAGCTTCATTGCTTTCCACAACCCATGCTTCTCAAAAAAAAAATCTGGCCATTGGAGGTAAATTTTAAGAAAACTAATATTCTGTCTCACATTATGTTTCCTAGACCTTTCTAGTTTTTGAGGCGAATATTTGATTTTTTTTTTTTTTTTTTTTGTGCGTGTGGGTGTGTCAAGTTTCGTAGTGTTTTCATTATTTTAAGATGCTTTAAGATCATATGCAATACCAATTTAAATTTGCGAACTTTGACTGAAAAAGTTAAGAGGATGTGTAATATGAGAGAGAGAGAGCGAGCGAGCTAGTGTTACAGGTTTACAGTTGTTCAGTTTTTTCTTTATCTCGACAACCAGCATCATGGAAAAGTGATTATGTTTTGGTAAAAGAGTAAAAGATTTCTACATTGTGCATGGCTTCTGGCTATTTGATACTGTAGTGTGTCTTTTGTGGCGTATTTTCGTAAGGGTTTATATTTTTTGTGTCAAATAAATATGACTCGGGTTTTTGTGCAACTGTAGGCTCGTCAACCTGGGGGTGCTGATTTGTTCATCTGCTTTGCTAGAGTTCAACTTCGAGAGGCGGTTGCTGCGAAAGCTGACTGGCTAGTTTTTAATTTTAAAGATCTTATCAATTCCCTGGACTAGCTTAACCTTCTAGAAAAAGTATCACCATTTTTTCCTCATTTCCTGCTCTTCCGATGCCTCTTGAGAGCGAGGAAGTATAGAGGTTTTATTTCAGTCAAAATATTAGATAGATGCACAACATATAACATAACACATCAGCTGCAACACCAAACCCAACCATTTAACAATTATAAACACAACAACACAGCATAACACATGACAGTACACACACAAATAATTAATTAATTGCTAATTAAGGGTTAAATTATTCAGAGCATGCAATTCTAGGGTGTATTATCAACTTCTTTGCCTAATTTGCCCAAATTCAACACAATATATTGCAATTAAACCACCATGCATGCTTCGCTGGACCACTACAAGTACGAAAAAGAGTTCTTACCTGTCAAATGCTGTCAGAAATATCCTAAAGCTTCCACTTTAGCAATGGAGACTACGAATGCTCCCACTTGGACCTTCTCTTCCACTCAGAAGCTTACACACACCCAAACCCTAGATTTGAAGATATGTTAGAGAGAGAGAGACTGAGGAACTACTGTAAGAGAGAGAAAGAGATTCGTGGTCAAAAGGATGTAAAAAAATTGAAATGAAGTCAATAATGGAGGTTGAGAGAATTGAATGGGAGGAGATAGAGAGAGACAGAGCGAAAGTTAGAGAGAGAGAAGAGGATGTTAGTTAATAAGGTGGGCCCCACTAACATCTAACTAATAGAAAGCGTTAAATGGTAGTTATTTCTACAGTTAGGGGATTTTGGTGGTAGTTATTTAAAAAAAATTAATTAGGTAGTAAATCTGAAACGTAGTGCTTTTGCTGGTAGTAAAAGTGAAATTTTCCTTTTATATTCTTAATTTGAATTTAATTGTACTTTTGGCTGTGAATAATGTTGGAGGATTTGCGAAAAGAAACTATGGAGGACGACTGTTGCTTTAAGGCGAGGGTCGACGAAGGTGGCTTTAAGGTGAGTAAGGTGGTTGAGAGGAAATAAAGGGCCGATGGTCGATGTAATGTGAGAGAATGGTTTAGAGTATGAACGGTGGTCGACAAAATCAGAGAGTGATGTAGTCCATAAGATGGTCTGAAACAATGGTGGGTGAAATAAAAGGCACGGGTGAGAGAGCGACAGATACGACAGAGACCAAATGTGTTGTTATAGTTTGAAATTGTTTTGAAAATATTTTGTAATTCATCATTTGTATTATTTTAGTATCAAAACTAATTGTTTTAGTATTATTTGTATTATATTAGTATAAAAAAGAATGTTTTATAAATAAAATTCATATAAAATTCTTAGTTGTGGTTGTTTATGGACATAAATATCACAAATTGTTATGATATTTGTTGGTCAATTATGTTCCTAAAATTCTTAGCCGTGATTGTATAATATTTGATTTTCAACTTGAAAAGAGTTTGTGAATTTAGATAAGTTAGTTATTGTACATCTTTTAGAAGATGAGTTCTCTGTAACTATAGTAGTTGAAAACATTTGAGAAGAAAGAGTGGGTATGTGATTGTTGGTGAATTGGTTTCGATGTAGCCAAAAAATGGTTTCGAATGTCATCTACCAAATGAAACTCTTCAGCTTCAAATCAATGACTTTCTTCACCGTTGTTTGCCATTGCCATACAAATGGTTTCTAAAACTACTTAACTACCTTCATAGAAGCAGTAATATTTATTTATTTTTTTTATTTTTTTTAATTCTAATGAAAATGGCAGGATAAATTCATCACTTTTAGCGCTCCTCTCTCCTTAGGCGGAACACTCACAACACAATAGTAGTTGAAAAAATTTGAGAAGAAAGAGTGGGTATGTGATTGTTGGTGAATTGGTTTCGATGTAGCCAAAAAATGGTTTCGAATGTCATCTACCAAATGAAACTCTTCAGCTTTAAATCAATGACTTTCTTCACCGTTGTTTGCCATTGCCATACAAATGGTTTCTAAAACTACTTAACTACCTTCATAGAAGCAGTAATATTTATTTATTTTTTTATTTTTTTTAATTCTAATGAAAATGGCAAGATAAATTCATCACTTTTAGCGCTCCTCTCTCCTTAGGCGGAACACTCACAACACAAACTTTTACAGCTTAATTTTCCCGCTCATCTTTCTTTTTATCAATTTTTTAGCAAGCTGATGTGTTGCAATATTATTGGTTGTCTATGTGGAGCTACACATAGACTAAACCCTAACAAGGGATTTTGATCGAAATTTGAGGTCTTTGAATTTGGATAGAGAAACAGAGGAGTTTTTATTCGGTGTGGTAAGGTGTAGGATAAGGATGGTGAAGATATGGTTTAGGGATCGTTGGATGGGTTGCAATGTTGTTTTGAACCGTTGGATAGAATTTGGGGGAAATGTAGGGTTTAAGAGATAACACGTGGTATGTAACGAGTGGGTTGTGACTTTAGAACGTGACAGTGTTATGGGTATTGATTATTGAATATGGATATTATTATTATTTTTTATTTGTATTTAGAAATTTTGATTATTATTATGGCCCTAGAAAAATCTTTATCTTTCTTTTCAATTCAAGCCGAAATGATCCCATCGCCGTTTTGGGGTGTGGGAAAGGGTGGCGGACTGTTCGTGGTAAGGAAAAGGGTGTAGAAAGAGTAACTAGTGTGTGACCCGGGCGATACCCCGGGTTACTACTTTGAACACTTATAATTGAATAGATAGGTTAATTCTATATTATTCCATTTATTCATTACTAGTTTTGTGCCCGGCGATGTCTAGGTAGTTTATGGACTTTTAAGATAAAATTAACTTTTAAATTGAAAATAGAATTCTAAATTAACTTTTTTTCTACAAAGTCAATCTATGTTTATCCAACGTGGTACGATACTTGGCGAAAAATTAAAATGCTAAACGATGTTGTCTTGTGGCCTAATTATAAATTTATTATTTGGTATTTTATCGAAAATATAACTCTAAACTAATAATCTTATTCTAAAATTCTATCCTACTTTGATTGAAAATAGAATTCTTACACTACAAAAAAAATGAGAATAGGCAACGGACAAAATTGCAACAAAATGACAAACGTTGCCTTTTGTAGTAAAAGGCAACAATACTTGTTTGTTACCTTGATCTTGAACAATTTGTACTATATGACAATGCAACGGTTTGAAAAGTGTTGCTTTAGATTATGTAAGACAACAATATGTAAAATGTAGTTATTTATTTTACAAAAGACAACAATTATTTAAAATGTTGCCAAGAAAGATAACAACAATAAAATTGTTGCTTATGTAATAATTTTAAAAACGCTTTTTCAAGGTATCTAAGACAAGATTGTTTCATGTGTTTTCATTGTCTTACATAAGATAGGTTATTATTTAGAATATTCGTTTAAAAATAATAATAAACATATTATTGTCAATAAGAACAAATTATTATCTATTCATAAAGGTGTGTATGACAACAATAGTTGATGATTAGAAAAAATAATTTAGCACCGGTAATTGTGGTTGGTGGATTTCACATTTCACAACAGCATTTTTTAAGCTAAATCAATGTAGAAAATACAACACATATGTAAAAGTTACTATTTTCATACGAGTAGAATTGATGGTAATTATACAGTACAAATAAATTACAAAAGGCTAACAGTCTTTGTATAAAAAAAATTAAAAAAATTAAATCTTTATATGCAAATTTTGGCACTGAACTTTGTTTGTTTTTTAAGCTATTTATAACATTTACTTGCAGTTTTTGTCCATCATCTCATATTCTGGAATTCCTTTAGTAAATGTATTTCACAAAATTTAGTAAATATATTTCACAAAATTTATGTATCACCTGTATTTAAAAGTTGCTTCATCCTTTCCTCGCACCAGTTTGGCATAAAAAAAGTGCTTAATGAATGGGATCATGCTATTCATTTTGCATTATCTTCACAGTACACATTGATATCGACAGAATTTTGGTTTGAACTCACATTGGGTTTTTTAGGTCATCACTCGTGATTTCGGAGGTGGAAAATCCATAAGCCTTTTCTTTAGTGTTCCATTACCTAAAATATTTTTTGCAAAGACGGATCTTATGTGTGTTTGTTAATATGCTGATTTTGTTATTATAACAAAAGTCTTCATACGTGCCTTTCTTTGGCTTATCGGCAAGATTGAGTCCTTTGTTTATATTCCTTCCTTCCTTGTGCAGGCAATGGAGTTTGGTCTTATAGATGGCATTTTGGTAACAGAGTATTGAGGATGCTACGTATGACATGTTGCAACCATTTCATGGATGCACCTTTCTTATAGCTGTTGTACGAAGTATAGTTCACTAGTCGTCCAATATTAATTTTGTTGCGTTGCAATCTCAGCTTAACTAACTAAGTTGCAACATTGTAATTGGAAGGGACATGGTTTTTGTCCTTGTATATCTTCAAAGAATTCAATTTTTTTTTAAATCAAATTGTAATTGTGGGCAAGTAATGTTCCAATTGAATTTGTTTTGTTAAACCAGAATCAAATTCTGCTTCTAGCAGGAATAGTTTGCAATTAGAGAGGGAGAGGTGCAGACAATTTGTTGCTTGAAAAAGATTTGGACCGGTATGACTGATAAAAAGTTTCTATAACAAGAAACTATTGCAATGATTTCCATCATGATAAACTACTGCAATAACAAGTCTATGTTCATAAATTATAGTTCAAGATGAGCCTTCTCATGGACGTCCACATTCATAAACAAATCAATTTCAATCAATTTACAACCTTGTGCCAAACTAACAAGAACTTTAAGAAGTAGAAAATGATCGCCTCCCTGAAAACGGGAACCAACTTTCTTATTTTGGGGGTTGTGGGAGGAGATAACAATTCATGTATTTAAGGTTCTCCCTCCCCATAAGAATGTTGTGGTATAGTGTTAAGCCTACTCATACATCCATATAGTGTTCTGGCATGTTTGAAATGCTTCGCCTTTTATCTGACTCAGTAGCACTTCTGGTGTAAATCATTATATGCTATGTACCAGAGAAAAGAGTAAAAGACAAATGCCAAGAAAATCAGAAACAATGCCTTATAGCATGTGAAGTAAAGCACAACTAGTCCATTCTCAAAATCTGAACATTCAATCAGCCAAATGGTTGAATATTGAAAGTCTTGCTGATAGAGAAAATGTTTAATATCAAGCCTTCACACATTATAACAACCATCAATAATTTTTCAAGTTATGAATAGCAAAACGCTTTGACGGGATAGAAAAAAATTATTTTTGCTTATTTACTTATCATTACACAGAACAGGGTAGCCCTTTTCAGTTTCTGAATGTTTTAACACGTAAAAAGATAATAGAACAAACAATTTACATATAAAAGACTTACCATAATTTTGGCCGTAGTGAATCTGTAAATGGCCTTGATTAAGGAGCCGTATTTCCTAGACTTCAAATTTCTCATATGCCGACAACAGATGAAGAAAGCCTCAATGTAAAACATCCACTGTATAAGTAGCAAGATACAAGAAGCATAACTACATAAAATAGGCCCTTACAATAATTTTTTATGTGACTTAATTAAGGAAATGCTTGTGCTGAATGCTGATTAATGCAGGCTTACTGAATTGTTGTTTAATGCAGGCTTACTGAATTACTGATTAATGTATGCAGGCCACAAAACAAGTAAATAAATTAGTCATTGAATTGCTGCTTGAATTTGTTATGTGACTTAATTAAGGAAATACTTGTGCTGAATGCTGATTAATGCAGTCTTATCGGTATCATTGCATAGACGGGCACACAGTTCAACAACATGCTTGCCATATCGGTGTCTTTAGTTGAGACCTGAAGCAACATAGTGAGTTATATGTCTAAAAAGGGAGTGAAGAGCATGCATATATAGTTTAAAGTTAATGAAGAATTACTGTAATTTAAATTCATCTAAACTGTAAGCAAATCCCAACTTTCGAGTTAAAAAATACAAAATAAAGAAAACAGTATGATTTTAAACCTGTAAGATTCTGAACTCTGAATTATTGTAATTTGAATTCATCTAAATAAGTAGCAGCAGGGCATAAGTAGGCACTTCTTACCTTCAGCTACTCATGAGTTTCTTGAGAATCCTCCTAAGCATAAGTTTAGATGATACAAGTTCTATGACGAGTCATTATGAATACAATGAGATCGCAGAGAATCTTCCAGAAAACTTTCAAGCGGTCTAGTAATTCAAGCTACTCAATCGTCTGGTCAACATTGTGAGGATAGGAAAGCAAGATCAATTTCAGACCATAAGGTTTAAAAAATGTTGCTAGACCTTCAAAAAGTGCCTTATGGAGCTTATTTATAGCGTGTATCAGCAAGCACATTGCAGCTCGGGGGTAGACAGGTTCAAGGTAGTTACTCAAGCAATATTTCCTTCTTGAGGTGTATCATCTCTACAGATCCAAAGCATCAGACTGCCTTAGAACTGTAAATTGCAGAATTTTATGAGCCCATCAGGCAAGAATATAGCTCAGCTACTCAAAGTTTGCTAACTAAAATTTGCAGGATGCTCATAGCGGCTCTTATGCCTAAATTACATACAATGTTGAGCATGGAGAGGATAGATGAAAGTGCAAAGAGTTATCTGACAATATTCTGTGAAAAAAGTTCAAATTCAAGCTCCTCCATGCAACAAATCGTCAATTGAGGAGGCATTGAGCTCAGTACAGAACATCTAACAACAGTTGTTGTAGCAGCCTAGTAGAGGCAAGAATGCAATCACGTCAAGGAATTATCTTGAATCAAGAGCCATTTTTAGTCAAGAAATTGAATTTAAAAGAGCAAAAGGTCATTTGAAAAAGGATAATAAGATATCTCGAGAAAGAGCAACAATTCAATTTATCAACAAGTCCACAACGAAGCAAGTAAGACTTCAAGTGGAAGAAATCAGAACAAGAATCTTAAAGCTCCTCAAGGTTGCCTGAAGAATTAGCAACACTTACAAGCCTTCGGTTATCAAAGGAGAAATACTCAGAGTACAACAAAGTGGGAAAGAGACAGAATTTTCAGTTGAAAAATTCGAAATTTTTTCCTGAGAAATCAAACTCTTCAGCAAAAAAGTCAGAAACTGTCAGCGGAAAAATTCAAGGTTTTCAGTAGAAAATTCAACATTTCTGCAAAATAGCAAGATTTTCAAGAACAAAAAACAATATCCTTGCAAAGATTCAGCAGAGAAAATCAGCATTTCCAACAAAGAAAAAAGAATTTCAGCGAGTTTGTAAGTTGTCCAGAAGAATTTCATCACCTGTTTCAAGCGCATGTCATAGGACAGCATGTCATAGAAAAATTCTTACAGCCTGGATATAATTCTTCCCGTGCATCCTCTAACAACTTATAAAACTTTTTAGCGCTCTCATCTGGACCATTTCGAAGTTCTTCTGCTTCGGAACTTGAACCTCCTATAACATCTCTGAAAATATCATTAATCATCTCGTCCATATTGTCTAATGTGTTTTGATTATCACATTGAGGCCCATCTCCCCTTGAAGCAGACCCTGTTGTAAATCCTTCGCCATGAAAGTTCCACACTTTATACCTCTTGTTAAATCTGTTAGCAATTAGGTGATTGAAAACCTCTTCCCTTGGGAACCAAAATCTATTAACACACTTCATACATGGGCATAAAATTTCTGGTTCATCATCTTCCTCTGTGTCCATGGTTGAATTTAGAAATGCAAAATCTAGAAAATTCTCAACTCCTTTGATATATTCTTCGGCACTTTGGGGTGCATCAATCCAATCTTTGTTGATGTGTGCCATAACCTGATATTATTCTATAACATAAGAACCTATAAAGGGGGTGAACAACAAAGATAATAAACTAATAGACAACTAAGGACATAAATCCTTGGATATAGTGTCATTCCCTAAAGGGTAAACTAAGTTATGCCTACATTTCCAAGGAGGGCAATATACATCAAAACATTAGTTTACACACTATCCACCAATCAACCATAAAGCTTACATAAACAAAAAAAAGTAGACTTTACTTAATATATGTCTAGTCAAGAGGGTAAACTGAGGAAAAAAAAATACACATGCATATTATTTATAACAACATGGAAAATGATAGCATAAAATGAATATCATGTACTATCATCCAAATAATATTCACGCAAATAGACACTGGCAACCAGGCCATCATAAGACATAAAACTGTATACAAATGATGTCTGATATTATAGCAATTAAAATAGTAATTATACTACAAATAGTCGATCTGAAATATGATTTCACAAATTAATACGGAGTATCAATAATATAGATTATAAAACCAATTACACCATAATCTTAATTATCTAATTTCTTAAAAAAATCTCATCATATTTCCATACTCACAATTAATTACTCCGTTGAGTAATTTATCTCTGTACCACAATAAGACTTAGCTTGACATACTAAGAATCAAAACAGCAATTCTGGTATATGGAAAATTCATAACCTAATTCTTATAAAAGATAAGAAATATGCATGTATTATCATAAGAACACAAGTTTAACTCATATTAAATTACTTTCAAAAAAGCCAACAATTGAACTATTCAAAAAAAAAAAAAAAACAACAATTGAATATGCTACAACAATGTATGAAATCTGCAAACCCAGTACAAGTTACTCCAGATAATCAAGTTAACGAAATACCAAATAACGAACAAAAATTAGCAAGTTTAGTCGAATTGCCGGACTTACTTGTCTTTGTTTCTTCCTCGATCTACCCGCTGCTATTTTCAGGTTGCACCAAGATATTATTAGAAGATGGCAACAAACTATCTATATTTAATTCTTTACTCTCTTCAATCTACACCAACAAATTAAAAGTTGATACGGAGTATTAATTTAATCGAAATCAAAATCAAATTTGATGCTATTTTGGGGTTAATCTATTAGGAATAGATGAGCGAAATTCTGAGAGTTGGAATAACATAGGGGCAATTTGGTTTTGTTTGTTCGATTTTGTGGGAAAAATTAGTTGGGGTTTTTTATTTTGTGGGAAGAATTAGTTGAATTTGGTTCTGTTTGTTCTACTTTGAAGGAAGAACTAAGTCTAACGAATTAGTTGGGGGTTAGTTAACTTTGTGATTTTTTTCTTCAATGATTAGTGATGTAATAATAATAATAACAACAATATAATAATAATAATAATAATAATAATAATAATAATAATAATAATAATAATAATAATAATAATAATAATAATATGAATGAATGATACTATATCATTATAACATACTCATTTTTTAACAAAATTATTATATACTAGCTCATAATAAACTTAGGGCTTGTTCTCTTCAGATTATTTTTAGTTCAGTTCAGTTCTAATAAGTTCCATTCAGTTCAGTTCAGTTCTAATAAGTTCCATTCAGTTCAGTTCAGTTCAGTTTTTAATTTCCTTCTCTCATAAAATATTCAGTTCAGTTCAGTTCAGTTCAGTTCAGCTTCAATAATTTTAGTTCAGTTCGGTTCAGCTCAGTTCAATCAATCAAAACAAACCCTTAGATTTTAGACTTAATTATTATTATTATTATTATTATTATTATTATTATTATTATTATTATTATTATTATTATTATTATTATTATTATTATTATTATTATTATTATTATTATTATTATTATTATTATTATTATTATTATTATTATTATTATTATTATTATTATTATTATTATTATTATTATTATTATTTTTTGAAACAAGACTTAATTATTACTAATGAGTAACTTATTTATCAATTTAGATTATAATCTATGGTTCGTCAAAAAGCTATTATACTCCTTAATGTGTAATTACATACTTTTTCCGTTTCTATTAATTTGACACGTTCAATTTAGGCACACATATTAAAGAGATGAGAGAGAATGCATGATAAAGCAAGTGAAGACACTGATAAATTAACGGTATGAAACTTACTCAAAAAAAAATTACTCAAAATAGAATAAAAGTATAAAACTATTTGACTTTCACATTTTTATATAACTTGTTAACATAATAAAACAATTCATTTGATTGAATTTCACATTTGTATAAAACTTAATGGTAAAACTCACTACATAACTTTGTTTCTTTTTACTCTATATAGTAACTTGACTTTCACAATTGTGTTAAAAAGATTGTCATAATGGTCAAGGTTACCCTTTTGAACCACCTCGGTTTGGATCTGACCAATTTTGAGTCGAGACAATAACTATCGGGTCCATGTCAAATTTGGAAAAGCCATCAATTTTGTATTAGTTAATGGTCAAATTGGAGTATTAGCTTAGGTTTAAACGAGTTTGAGTGGGTCTATTTCGTATCAGTTGACTTTGGTCCCCTTGATTACATTTTTGTTGATTTCGATTCAATATTACATTTGTATAAAGTCAAATATTATTACAAACAAGACTCTATTATGTTCACCTTTATTCCATTTATTTTACAAAAAATAATCTCACATAAGCTTAGATAAAATTAATCATGATTTAGAACACGTAAAATAGTTTAGTAGGGTAACTTTTTGCCAATTTTTAATGTAAATAGCCAATGAAATAAGTTTTATAAGGATATTATAGTTGCTTTTACTTACAAACCTTTTCTTTATTGGGTTACTTTTATGCATATTGTGGTAACTTTTATTCATTATAGGGGTAACTTCTGATCACTTTAGGCTATCTTTATAATGGATGTAAAATAATTATTGTACACCCGGTTTTTTTTTTTAAAAAACGTTTGTGTGTATATATTAGGAGTAATATTGTACACCCGTTTTTTTATTAAAAAAAAAAAAAAAAAAGTTAGGGTTTGTTCTCATTGACTGAACTGAACTTATTAGAGTTGAACTGAACTAAACTGAAATGAATATTTTATAAGAGAATGAAATTAGGAGCTGAGCTGAACTGAACTTATTAGAGCTGAACTGAACTGGAAATAATCGTATGAGAACAGACCCTAACTAGTAATCATTTAGGACAATATTAATACGGATATACGATATTTAATGTACACATATTTTTTATTCGTTAAAATAAATAGTTTTTTTTTAAAAAAAACAATTAAAATAAATAGTTTGATTTAATATTTTTTTAATTATTATTATTATTATTAGATTACCATCCAGAAACTAGCAAGTTGCTACCAATACCCATTTTAATTAATTCATCATATTTTTTAATCCAATAATTTCTTCGTCATAATCCAATAATAGATTACAACTTTGTTTCCTTAAGATATTTGTAATCCCACCCAAGTAAGATCCCCTAGTTTATTCCAAAAAGAAGAACCATTAGCTAGTAGTCCACATTTAGTTCTCAAAATAGAAAATAAGTTAAAAAATAAATAAATAAATAAATAAATAAAAACCAAACCCCATCATCCTCAACAGGTCACTCCACCCTCATTTCCTCAACGCCTCAACTCTTCCTCAACTCCTCAACTCCATATTCTTCTCCAAACCCGCGAATTTGTAAATTATTTTTGGCTCCAAATTTTTTTGATCATGAATAAGCAGTTACTCCACTTTTCAGTTGTTGATCTCATTATACAACACACTCATCATCTTAAAATCATCATATCCCCCAATCGGTTACTCTACTTACTCACCTCCTTTCTTTCTACTTAGGTGAGAGTTAATTAAGAGTATAGAGTATCTATTTCAATTCGTAATTAACTAGTTGCTTTTCTTTCTACTCACACTGCTTTCTTTGGATTTATGGTTGGCTAGTTGGGTTTGATGTCGGCGAAATCGTTGTTGTATTCTGAATTTCATGTAAGTCATCATTGCCCTTTTAATCTCTGAAGTGAATTTGGCATTTATAACTGGTTGATTTGATGTTGGATTTGATTTTTAGATGTAATATATTCTGGGTTGTCTTATTTTTGTAATTTAATATGATTATGGGTTAAGATGATTTTAATGGTTATGAATTACACGTTATGATTTACAAATAGCTCTGTATTTCTGTTGCTGCTTAGTGATTGACATGGACATTTGCACTTGTTAATATGAGTAGATGCATGAAATCAGATAACGGGTGTGAGTTTTAGAGCGTTTTTTAGGGTGTTTCGCTGACACCGTCCAAAGCTAACGAGGCCATTTTTTCGGGTGTCTTAGGCGGTGTTCGTGTGATTAGGCTGTCATCCCCTTAGTTTATCATTGATCATCTCTCTTCTTACTTTCCAATGGCCACATTCACTAGACTAGCAGCTATGAAGGGCAATCCAAAAATTCAGGCCATTTATTTGAGTCCAATTTTGATCAATCTTTGTGAATTTTACTATCTAGAGACTTATAGTACCTGAACCTGCTCTCTGAACATTGCAAAACCTCACCTTTCTCAATCTGATGCACAATCCAGGTTGTTTATTAGGCCGTCCAGAAATGTTACAGTTGCCAATCTGACCAAGCTCCAATGTGATCTTAACTTCAATTCATACATCAATAATTAGTACATATAAGGTCCTAGAGTCTTGGGTTCTGAGATATATGCTGATTTGTTCACTATAGAAATCAATTATATTTTGTTTGTTCTACTTTAGTCTAAAAAACGTACCGAACAGAATTTGCCACTAAAATTTAAGTTAATAGAGGTTAGTTGTTAAGCTTTCAATCATGCTAACCCTTTTGTGAAATCAGCTAGATTATTAAACAGATGGTTATCCTTACTTGTTTTGTAACTTGAGCAGAAGAGTTTTAACTAGAAAAGATTTAAAAATTAAAACATATTGAGGACTGTCAATTTATTCCCTGATGTCTAGTTGTTACTGAACTGAGTAATTGCTGACAGATGCTAAGATATTTGTCCTAAGTCGAATTAACTTACAAACGAATTCACTAATGGTAGCTAGTGGGGTTGCTTACACTATGTGTGGGTTATATGCATCTGCACTAATTTTCCCACCTCTCCTATGTTTTTGTCCAACATTTTTATTAGTAAATGATGTCGGCATGTCACATATGCTTAGTTTATGATAGAAAGGGATACCAGTATATCAAATTTGATATTAAAAAACCTAGATATATAATTGAATTATTTAGAATGAAAATTTAATGGAGAGTTTGCTTTATGAGTGCTTATATATAACTATTGTTTGGTTGTATAATTCTTACTCTTTATTTGTGCAAGCTTGCTTTATGAATGCGTGTATATATATATAATTCTTTTTTTTCTTCTGTATAATTGGATTCATTTTCAAAATTAATTAGCTACAAGTATGACAAAGAAAAAATCCACTAAGCTTGGAGCTATAAGAGGTTCAGGTGATGAGCATCAAACTCATGAACCAAGAATGTCAGAATATGAGAGAGGCTGAGAATGGAAACAATTAGAAAAAATATGACAAGAATGGAAGAATTAGGTTTGAAGGAACAGGCTAAGTCACTGATGGCGCAAGTTCAAAATAATAGAGGCAATCAAAGTAAGAATAAAAAGAAAAAGGTTTCGGGTGACGATGAGCTCTATAGGCCTAACCAAGATATGGAGCATGAGCTTGATTCCACCGATGAAGAGTTACCCATTCCACAGTCTAAAAGTAAAGACAAGTCCAATGCTATTCAATGGGAGGTAGTTTTTTCTAAGCTGTACATTTATAATTAAGCATGTCTCTATTCTTTACACATGTAATTCTGTATGCATCAAGATGATGTGTTGTGTTGCTATATATATGTCATATGTGGGTTTAAAATTTAAAATATAGGTTTTAAATTGAGAATGAAACTCTATTATCTCATGCAAGTATATATGCAACTAGGAATAGATGTTTGAATGTTCTGATTTGCCATCAACTATGAACACGTATTGATTGAAAATTTGTCCAGTTCTCTACAGATTTAGAAAGTAGTAAGAAAAATGTCTTGGTGTGCTGCTGTTGCTTTATAATGTTGTTGTTGCCTATTGCTTTGCGGCTGTTGAAACTTTAATTCTACTGCTCTATTGTCATGAGTTGCTGCCCCCTTGCCTTGCTGACTGTACACTTGTTCTGCAATCTACTGCCAAATACTTCTCTAGAACTTAACACAAATTCTGCTCTACACTGTAAGTAGTTAAACTACAAGTTTCAATTTAGATTGAATGATTCATGATTGAGCTGTACTGTAATAATGTAATGTATGTTTTTTATTGTGATGTTCTGATTTTGATTACATTCATTAGTGATTACCTTAATCCCAAATAAACTTGGATGGTTTGTCATGTCATTTGCAAAAGTGTGAAATTGCGTAAGCATTGTGCTAATATCCTAGTCTTTGTTTGTCTTGATGCACATATACATTTTTTGTGAGACTCAACAGTCGCACACTCTTAAACTAACTCAATAGAAAGCACATACAAAACAAGAATAATCAGCAAGAACAAAGATTCGACAACCAATGGATTGAAATATATTGATAGTTCAGTAACTTTAGGTTACTACTGCCCAAATTATCTTTAGGATACAAAGCTCCAAATCTCCAATACAATAGTCTTCTCACAGAATTCTTGACGATGCAAAAACATTCTTATATATACAAGGCTTTTGTCCAACACAAAAGAGGCCGCCTTAATTCATTTTGTTTATCTCTATCTACTCTGATATGCTGCTCCAAGTTTTCTGCTCCACTAGTGAGTGTTGTTCCCCCTTCCTGCAGACTCCCCTCTTCCCCTACCCTTTGTCCTTCAACAATTAATTAAATTTGTTCCCTTGTGCTGTTGTGGTTTTCCTCTTCTCTGATATTGCAATAGAGGTTTGGGCTTGAGGTTTGGTGGCCCGTCAGTTTGGTGATATTTTCCTTGTATGCTCATATACCTAAAGATCAGCTCAAATTTAACCTCTTATGTCAATATGGTGTCTGAAACAGTAAAGAGCGCATTTCTCAAGGCTACTTGAAGCACATGCTTAGTTAGACATTAATGTTTAATTGCTTATAAATGCCCTTATGAATGTGTGGTCTATGATCAATTAATTGCTTATCAATTTAACAAGAGTTATGAAGTGTGATACTTTTTTTGTATAATGTTTGTACATACATATATTAGAGTATTGTATGTCTTTATTTTTTCCATGTTTGTTCCCAATTTCAGATTCGTAAAATGAAGGCTCTGACTCGAAAAGCAGTGATGGCAAAACGTCGGCGAAATGTTGATTTGGCTTCTTCACATGGTGGCTCATCTACCCCTAATCATACATTACATCAGCATTATTCAACCACAAGAGAACCAGTTGAAATTCTCGGATTAGAAGTTGAACACTTAAATCATGACAAGAATGATAAAGAAAATGGCAAGCTATCGTTTGTATTTGTAATTAAAATTCTTTACCTACATGCTTGATAAGCCATTTTTTAACATTTGAATTTCTTTGATCATGTTAGCTGAAAAGGATAAGCCTACAAGAGGACCCACTATGTGCTACAAAGTCCATGGACGCAGCGAAGAAGAACGCTTGGAAATTACCTTGAATGAGCATGGACAACCTGTTGGTCCGGATGACAGTACATGCAATGAGTTCATTAGCTTCTTAGGAACAATAGCTCGAAAAGCAAATATCCTACCCCTGACTGTCAAGAATTGGCCCATACTAAGGAACGAGAAGAAAGAAGAACTTTGGGATTATGTCTTGGTGAGTTACTTATTCAATTAAATAAATATGGTAGAAATGTTTTATAATTGCTTAACTTGTCCTATATGGTTTCTGCTATCATGTTAGAGTGTCATGTTAAACTTTCTTGATTGGCATATGTTATGTAAAAAAAATGAACCCCAACTGTCATTATTGTTGTCGATCTGCCTACATGGTGTTCTGCGTGGCTGCCTGCTACTTTTTAAGATCAGTGACTTGTTTTGTAAGTGCTAGAATAGGTTCTAGACTTTCAGTGAGTTGTTTTCTTATGTTCTTGATTTGTGATTAAGATTAATTAATTGGCAGTGAGTTGTTTAACAGTGCCAATATGATCACTTTAGTATAACTTTTTTTTGTATTGTTGTAGAAACATTTTATTGTCCCAATTGAGGGAAAAAAAAATGGGTTTTGCAAACCGTTGGTGCTGCTTGGAGAAGGTACAAATGTTATTTAAAAAGAGTACACTTTCATAAATATGACAATGATAAAACAAGGATGATCAAACGACCAAAACTAGTCCCAAAAAATATGTTCCAAGACTTGTTAAAGATTTGGAATGATGTCAAATATGAGGTATTACATTTATACAAGTCTCTTATATTTCCCTGCCTTTATAGCAAATGTATATTTCTTGTCTTAAGAAAAATGTTATTCATTAGTTCACCGTCTTAATTTGTCAGGAACGATGTATGCAAAATAAAGCAAATCGGTTAGTTGGAAAGGAAAAGAACATTATGCATACTTCAGGACCAAAGAGTTTTGCTAGGGTTCGATATAAGTGGGTGAGTTTGTTTGTTTGCTTGTTTACATTTCTCATCACTTTTATTATTGGTTTTATTTCTGCATTAAAATGATTGACACTCATTACTCTTGTATAAAAAAAGGATAATAAAACAACAAAAAATCCTAGTTTAGCTCAAATGTTCATAGCAACACGCAAGGAGAAGCTAACAAAGCGAAAGCCTGGTGACCTAAGGGACAAATTGATGGTAAGATTCATTGTCATTTCATGTTAATTTTTTTGCATTTAATTTTGTCAATATTATTTTTTTGTCCTTTATCTTTTAAAATATAGACTGAACTTGAGAAATTAGATTCAGAGGAGGAGGTTGAAAGTGTGATTTCAACTATTATTGGTTCTGATAACAAGAAAAAGTCTCGATTAAATTTTTATGGAAGAGGTGTTTCATCAACTCAATTAAAGCAGAAGGCCTTGATGAAGGAAGCTGAAGAGAAGCATGCTCAGGAGGTTCAAGCTCTACAAAAAGATTATGAGGACAAAAGGCAACAAGATAGAAGGGAGATAGCATATGGTCTTAGCTCCATCCTTTCTCAAATTCAACAACAAAACCCACAAATGTCTTTTGATTTAAGTATGCTTGGCTCTTTATTTCTTGATAATCAATTTGAGAAGGATGGTGGTAGTACAACAGAAATGCTTCGATTTCAATCTTCGGCTTCTACATCCAAGGTAAAAACCTTTTGATTTCTATATACGTAAAGTATAGATAGAAAAGTGGCCAAGGCTTTCAATTTTTTTCTCTTTTTTTTTAAATTTTTTTTTATGTATTTGAGCGATACTAAGTTGAAATATTTATCTATTTTATTTTATTTTTTGTACAGGGAGATGAACAAGAAGAAGATGAAGAAGGCTGCGAGTAAGAAGAAGAAGAATATGACTTTATGGCTCAATTTGAAGTTGCTTTAACCTTTTATTATTTCTTCTATTTTTTAGTTAGACTAATATTATGGCCTACAACATTCTATTAAACAATAGATTATTTAGATAGATTTGATGTTGAAAACAAGTTGATATTGTTTTGGTTGTACTGTTTTACTAATTAATTTTATAAGTTTGGGATTCTGTAGTCAAATGCTTATTACCTGTTTTAATGTTCAACATTTTTCTAATATAACAAATTCAAAATAGTACGACACATTCTCACTCCTTTAATATAATATAGTAATATATTGCAATAGAAAACAAAAATAGCCGATTCATTGTAGTCATTTAATTTATATATAACAGTTTTCTAAATGTTGTCTTTAAAATATTTGGCAACACTTTTGTATTATTACTAGCAAATACAACATGTGAAAAGATTGTTTTATATTATGACAAAAGGTAATAATTTTGAATCGTCTCCTAAGGTGGCAACAATTTTCATTTGTTGCCTTTGTAAAAATGTTGACTTAGGTATTATTTTACCTTGGCTTTTAAAATTGTTGCCTTTGTATGAAAATGCGTTGCCTTATGAATAGACAACGGGGGCATAAACTACGCCTCATATGTGTTGCCTTAGATACAAGGCAACACTTTTTTAATATTAGGGAATGGTTTTTCATTGTTACCTTAGCTTCATTTTGTTGTAGTGTTACCTAGTTTTTTTTAATCTAATTATGAAATCTATCTAAGGTGGCGCGACACTTAATTAAACGATTTTTTAATCATATGAAGTCTATTTAAATCTATCCAAGGTGGCACGACACTTGGCGAAAAGTTGGAATGCCAAGTGTCGCTATTTCGTGACCTGGCTAAAAGTTTAGCTTTATATATTAGTTATATGATTTGTTTATTTATATAATAGTTTTTCATTTAACCTTTAAATAATTTATTTATGGAACAAATACTAATTATATAAACATGTCTTTTGTATATAATTTATAATCAATATGAAAATAAAGACATAATTGTTATCAAAATAATTAAATAAATGAAATTAGTATATAACAATAGTTAATTAATATTTCTTGTTTGCATAACCTCATCGATAAGCATTATTAGCAAATAATAGAATAGGTATTTTAAGAATCGCAGTCATTAAATGTATATTCAGATCTTCAGCTATATATATATATATATATATATATATATATATATATATATATATATATATATATATATATGAATTGAGTATAAAATCATTATTAATCAATAGACGAGATGGTAAAGCTTCTAATGTATATTTTTTAGGTTGTGAGTCCAAATCTCAAGATAGACATTTTCGTTAGAATATGCTCATATTTGAATGATGACATGGCAGAGTGTCACATGTCACATAAACGTTTTTATAAACGCTTTTTAATATATAATAATAAATATAGATTAGGGGTCACAACGGGTGGTCGGGATAAAGGAAAAGAAAGGGGGTAGAGTAGCGGTGGATACACGGCTCGCCGGGGTTGGGGAGATCAGGGCGGCGGGTGGGATGAGGGAGGGAGTGGCTAGTGGTGGAGGTAGTTGTGGATTTTTTTTAAAATTTATTTATTTATAAATTAATTTAATTATCAGATAATTAAATGAGTTAGATGAAAATTAGAGGATACTTACAAGAAATGGGTGGGAGTAAGAAAAAAAACATGTGCAAGGCTTATGGAAGTCAACATCGACATCACTAAGCTATAATGAGAATCAAGGTTATAATAATAACTATGAACTAATCTGGCCATTTGATCATGTTAATCAGACGATCCACATGCTTCTCATGCCATTAATGGCATTTTCATAATATTTCAACTTTACAAAGTATATTTCAGTTTCTTTTCTGCTAAAAAAGTAAATGAAATCAGCTATAAAGTAAAATGAAATTACCTTAGAAGTTAAAAAATGGAAAAAAAAAAGTCTAATAAGCTGTAAAATTACGAAAATGCCATTAATAAATGCTAGTGAACCGTCATATGAAGCTCGATTAAAGGTTGAATTTGGTTCCTAGTTCTCATTATTCACCTTGGTTCTCACATGATCTCACGTAAATAGTGTGGCTGTCTTCAACCAAAATAAAATAAAAAAAAATATTCCACGCAAATTAAAGGACATGTCTAAAAATATTATGTTGGATAACAACAAAATTACTAGGTAGAATCTAGCTAAATTTCTCCAAAGATATTTTACATGATGATATTGTAACACCCCTTTCAAGAACGACTCCTTTGAGAAGCACTGGTCCATCGTGAACAAGAATATTACTAACCAGACCTATCTATGAACTCAAAAATATATGTTGATTTAAGCCTAAACATTGTCATCATATCAGCCAGCTGGAATGCAACTTGACATGCTTCAATTAAATCAAACCAGAATGCATGTTCTCCTTGATGTAATAAACATCAAGATTCTAATGTTTACTTCTCATATGTTTTGTATTCTCATGGATGCAAGGGTTTTCAACAATATGTTGAGTAGAAATATTATCGCAGTATCAAAAAATTGATTAATGCTTCATAAGTCTTGAGGATTTAATTAACTACCGGTCAAAGACACTCCACAGGTAAAACCAACCTAGTTATTATGCATGTTAGGTTCTTGGGATAGGGGGAGATAAGGTACATGAATGTCCATGATTTAGGCCTATTTTTCTTCATATTATTCTTATTACTTATTCTCATAAAAACCAAACCAGAACATATCATTTTTTTTTTTTGAAAGATTAGACCAGATCAAAATTTCTTAATATCGTTTCCTTAAATCCTTATTGCCATATTTATTTATTTTGAGTATTTGTAGAAGTTATGAAAATGGTATATTTGAAAAATATACTCATGTTGAGAAGAATTTAGTAAAATCTCACTTAATAATGCATTTCTCATATATTGATTTGCAATGGCCAAGGTTTATTAGTCAATTCAGACAATTAAATTAAGACTTTGTTCACTTCAACTTATTTTTGCTAAATTGATTTTTTTTTTTTTTTACTAAAACAAATTATTTTTGTTGAATTAAAATATTTTTACTGAACTGATATTAATTTGGAAAAATTGCCAAGAATAATCCGAACTTTGGCCCGTTCGCTCAAAATAATCCCAACTTTTGATTATTTTTTAATAATCCCAATTGTATATTCTATTAATTTTAAACAGTCCCAAGTGACTTGGAACTGGCTAAACAGGTCAAAAAAAAATTTTGTTAAAAATAATAATAATAAAAAATTATCAATTTTTTTTTTAAAAAAAAACATATGAAAAAAACCACCACCACCTAAGCCACACCACCTCAGCAGCCCAGCCACCAACATCTCCACTCCCACCCAAACCTAGACGCCTTAATCACCTCCCCCACCCCACCCAGACCCGAAACCACCACCCCCACCCAACTAGACTTTCATTTTATCCTAAATAACTCCATCTTCGAAAATCAAACAATCCCCAATTACATGTTCTTCATCTTCATATTAAAAATTTGCAGTTGCAAATTGGAAGTTTTGGGAATGGTAAGGAAAGACATGGGAGGAGAGAGAATTGATTGGTGAGGGTGGTCGCGGTTCAGGTGGAGGTTATCTACGGTTTCGAGTTTGGGTCGTTCCGAGTGAGGGAGGGGGAAAGGGGCCAGAATTGGACGGGTGTAGACACCCATTTGTATCTCCCCAAAATCAAACCCAGTGATGAGTACCTTTCGCGTCGAATCATAATCGAATGAAGCGAAAGTGTGGAAAGTCTAGTGTTGCGGAAAGTTTTATTTTTTTTTCTCTTCTCTCTGTTTTTGAAAACTTATTTTGAGAAAACAGCCAATCCAGTTTAGTTAGTCCATGATATGGGTCCAATAGTAGTGTAGTTGGATGGGGCTTGCAAAGACCTTTCCAACGATATATTATAAGCCCAATTCCGATGAATATTGAGGAAGTTATGGTCAATTTACCAAACTAGGCCCGGTTTGAGCCTTATATGCGGTCCAATGATCTAGGGGAGGGCCTAATATGATTTATCATTCCTAATGCAATTAAGAATGGTTTTAGTCTTCTAGATTCTTCTAGAAGGTTCTTTTCATTCCTAATTCAATTAGCATTGATAAATTGACTTTTGTTGACTTTTTAGAGTTTTAATCAAAATCAAATAGCATTTTCGAAGAAATTATATTATTTTATCCTCTAGTACGGTAAACTTATCGGATTTTCGAAAACGCGTTGGAATCAAGCTTGGCGTCTGACCCCAGGCCTGGCGCCTGGCGCTAGTGTTGGTGCCTGGCGCCAGCTAGCCAGGGTTGGCGCCAGCTCTGTTTTCTGAGCGTCAGACTCTGTTTTGTTTAATTTATCTTTTTGGCTGATTTTCTCTATAAATATCGTATTAAAAACTCCATTTTCATTCACCAATTCTCCTCATTCGCAAGTTATCATCAACAATCATTAATTCTTTAGCATTCTCTAAATCATTCATCTCTCTTAAAACATTCCATTCTTTCTTACTTTGTTTTTTCATACAAAATTCCGCATTCACAAGATCTAGAAACACCTAGCCATATTCGAAGTTGCCTTCGCCCTAGACGTGAAAGGTTTTAATTTCTGAGGGTTTGGTCCCAAATCTCTATTTCAATTATTTAATTTAATTGTTTTGATTATTATTTTCCTTGAAGTTACTAACGTGTGTATTTTGTTATTAGAAAGAGGTACGAGGCATCAAAGTAAGTACTTTAATGGTTTTAATTGATGTTATGATGTAGAAATCATGTTTAAATTGTTGTTATGATATTCCTAGTATCATGTCTAGGGTATTTTTAATATTAAATATGTTTATCATGATTCTTGTGATGCCTTTTATTCTCTTCCTAATACTTATGATTGTTAGTATCATGTTAGGGCTAAAGATTTGATTTTTATTGCTTAGTGACATGCTAGGATTTGTTATTAATCTTATTAGTATCATTCTTGGAATCTTGCTATTATTATGCCTTAGTATTAACATGAACCTGATTATCATGATTATTATAATTATTATGATTATGAATATTATTATTAATATTATTATTATTATTATGATGATTATTATTATTCATGTTTATTCTAATGATTGTTATTATAATTATTATTATGATTGATTATTATTATGTTGCTTGATGCTTATTTATTATTATTGCTTGATCACGCCTTTTATTGCATGTTTAAAGGGAATTTGGTACTTGTAATCACGCTTAATAAGATAATTAATAATCTTGTTTAGGGTTAACGTGATTATAATTTAAGTGATCGCCAATAATAGATTTATTTGTGCATTTAAATTCAACCAACATAGATAAACAGGTTTAGGGTTAAACTTATTGATTGCATGTTAATCAGAAAGCGCACATGAATATGATCAGAATAAAGTAGAGGCCTATTATTAGGGCAGGTTCAATCTCTTTTAGGTTGGATTTGTACCTTCATCCCCGAACCCTTATTTGGTTCATGACCTTATGGAGTTGACGATCTCTTGAATCGTTAAGGGGTGTAACCTTCATCCTATGAACGGTTTACAAGTTCCTAACAAACTTGTTGGCGACTCTTTTGCTCTATCTTCTTCCCTTTTGGACGTCACCGTACTTTAGTGTATGATCACAGTGGGGTTCAAGCTAGGGGTTTAAAGGCTTGAAATTTATTCCCTACAACGGGGGAACGTGAAGGGGGCGGAAATGGGACGGGAATGGGGAAGAGATGCCGGCGGCAGCCAGCCTCCCGGCGGTGACAGCGGCTGCTTGCTAGGAATGGGTTATATATATATATATATATATATATATATATATATATATATATATATATATATATATATATATATATATATATATATATATATATATTTTAATTTGAAAGGGTTTTTTTAATTTAATTTTTTTGATTTAATTTTTAAAATTTTTTTTGGACCTCTCACATGCCAACACATGTCAGATAACTTGTGATAACAAGTTAATGACCTGTTGGGACCATTTAGAGCGAATGCATATTAAATTTCGGATTATTAAAAAATAATCGAAAGTTGGGATTATTTTCGGCGAATGAGGCAAAGTTCGGATTATTTTGGTCATTTTTTCCTATTAATTTTAAGAAATTTTAGATTTTAACACCAGAAAAAAAATAATAATAATAAAAGAAAATCAAAAATGATTTTTAACACCCCAAAAAAAATATTATATAACACCAATTTTTTTTTTTTTTTTTTTTTTTTACAAAAATTGGTTTTACCACCACTTAACAGTATCCATCCAAGAATTTGTTAATTAGGGTCCACAGTGCCACACGCGCTTTGTATGTGGTTAACAAAATTTTAAAAAAATAATAAATAAATAAATAATCTTAAAATACCCAGCCACCACCGTCGGCATGTTCTCCGCCCTAAGCCAGCTTAGCCGCCGGCCCCTGCTCCATCGCCGGCATTGGAACCTCTCCCAACCTAACCCAGCCCCATCGGGACCCAACCACTCCCTTTCTTGCAGCCAAATCCGCCACACCAGTGCTATATCGCAACCCCCTTCCTCAAACAATTAGTGGTTTATACACCTAGGTGTACCATGCGCATGGTACACCTGGATTAAAGCGGAATGAGCATCGTATATAGTTATAAAGAACATCATGAATTTATAAAAGAACATATTTCTGAAATCATATAACTAATATATAAAGCTAAACTTTTAGCCATGCGATGAGGCAGCGACACTTGGCGTTCCAACTTTTCGCTAAGTGTCGTGCCACGTAGGATAGAGTTATATAGAATTCAATATGTAGGATAAAAAAGTTAGTTTAGAATTTTATTTTCAATCAAATTTGGATAGAATTTTAGGATAAAATTATTAATTTAGAGTTTTATTTTTGATAAAGTACCAATATTTCATATGTAGAAATTGAATTATAATTTTATTCAAAAATAATTAGATTATAACTCTTATAAATTATCATATAAATTTATTTTTTGTATCATAATATTTTTTTGGAGCGAAGGAATTAGTTCAAAATGTACCACATCCATTTTTATAATACATTCCAATCAATTAAGATAATATACTTCACAATCTAATATAATTTTATTACTGTGTGTAGATCACGAGTCATTTCAGACAGGGTCATTATTTCAGGTCACGGGTCAAGAAATATTTTTCACTAATATTATTATCAATAGTCATTACATGTCTACAAGTTCTTTTGTAGACATGTATAACTTGTAGACATGTAATAATATTAGTGAAAAATATATAACTTGTAGACATGTAGAACAAGTTATATATTTTTCACTAATATTATTATCAATAGTCATTACACTCCAATCACAACCAAATAAGCTTGAGTCACTAAAATACTACCTGGGTGTATGATGAAAATTTCATCCTCCAATATCGACCACGATTTCGATCACTAGTCAGCCCCAAAACCGGCCAGTTTCGACCACAACTAGCCTATTGTGGCCGTTTTAGAATTTAGGGTTTCGTTTTACGGATGCGGGAAGGGTAGGGGATGAGTTCCGGTGGTCTGGGCTAGGGAGGGGGTGGGTTACGGTACCGGCGGGTTGAAGCCGTGGGGGTGGGCATGCGATGTTGATGGTGGTGGGCTGGTGGTATTTGGGTGGTTGTAGGTTTTTTCCTTTTTTCTTTTATTTTATTTTTGTAAAACTAATAGTATAAAAACACGTGGCAACATGGACCCCACGTAACGGAATATGTTAGGTGTTGGTAAAATCCATTTTCTTAAAAAAGTTGTGATGTTAAAACTAATCCATCTGTCCCTTAATACAATGCCTCTTTTGAGCATTTATTCCTCGCATAATAAAGAGAAAGATGCATTGTATTAAGGGACGGAGGTAGTATTTTTCAGGTGTTGATATTCTACGAAGTATTATACTACCTCCGTTTCATGTTATTTGCAACGATTTAACATAAAGTAGAGAGGAAAAATGTCTCATCGTTGCAAATAATATGAAACGAAGGTAGTATATTCTCTTAAAATTACTTTTTACTAATGGTTGATTGGTGATATTAGTATTAGAATTAGAAAGTTAATATTATTACAGTGCTTGGAAGATTGAACAAGATGGGTGATTGGTGAATTTAGTTTTGAGTCCTTTTTTTTTTTTGAAAGTAATTTTAGTTTTGAGTCTTGTGACATGTTAATTTACAGTTTTAAGTTTTTAACTCTAACTTAGTCAAACTTAAAAGGAACTAAACAGAAGACCCAAATCAATCCTACACTTGCCCTTCTTATCAATTTGGATCACCAAAAACCCTAAACTTTGATTCAAATTCAACCCAAAAATGGACAGAAATGAAAGACCCACAAGCGTAATCGACAGTTTAGGCGAAGAATTGGTCCGAATCATAACCCCAGTTTCAATTTGCATGTTCTTGGTGGTAATTTTGGTATCAACCCTAAGTTCCGATTCATCATCTTCGTCTTCTGATTCAATCATCACAATAGCTAATTTAGCTTACGATGAGAGTAGCTCAGATTCATTTTGGGATAAATTTGAAGGTGCCCTTTTAAATTCTCTTGTTTTTGTGGTAATTGTGACTATAATTACTTTCTTTTTGGTCTTCTTATTCTATATTAGGTGCACCAGTTTCTTGAAATATTATATGGGTTTTTCTGCATTTATGGTATTAGGGTTTATGGGTGGTCAAATTGCTGTAATGTTGGTTGAGAAATTGAACTTGAACATTGATATCATCACATTTTTGGTGCTTTTGTTCAATTTTGCAATTGTGGGTGTTTTGGCTGTGTTTATGTCAAAGATGGCTATTTTAGTGACTCAAGCTTATTTGGTTGTGATTGGAGTGTTGGTTGCTTATTGGTTTACTATGTTGCCTGAATGGACTACTTGGGTGCTTTTGGTTGCCATGTCATTGTATGATTTAGCTGCTGTGTTGTTGCCCATTGGTCCGCTTCGCCTGTTGGTGGAACTTGCTATATCTAGGGATGAAGATATACCCGCATTAGTTTATGAAGCTCGTCCTGTTAGCGTGGATGAGTCGGATGGTGTTGGTCAGAGGAGGCTTTGGAGGGAGAGAAGGGGTGATGGGGATCAACAAGAGGATTTGAATAGTGGGGTGAATTTGGAGACGAGTACGGATCATCGAACACTACCAACTGTTGGAAGTGGCCATAGTGAGAGAGATTTGGTGAGTACTGAAGAAGGAAGGGTGGTAAATTATGATCAGGATGCTTCTGTGCCATTGCTTGAGCATAGATTAAGAGCTGAACAGCATGCAGACCGAGTTATGGCTTCAGATGATAGTATGATTTTTGAAGGGATTGGATTGGGATCTTCTGGTGCTATTAAGCTAGGGCTTGGGGATTTCATCTTTTATAGTGTTTTGGTTGGAAGGGCAGCAATGTATGATTATATGACAGTGTATGCCTGCTATTTGGCTATAATAGCCGGTCTTGGAATTACCCTGGTGTTACTGGCTGTCTATCAGAAAGCCTTGCCTGCTTTGCCCGTATCTGTCATGCTTGGGGTATTGTTTTATGTCTTGACTCGGTTTTTACTTGAAGAATTTGTTGTGCAATGTTCCATAAATTTTGTTATGTTCTAGTATTGTATATTTCCTGTGATTAGCATCATTTTTATAGCAGTGGCTGGATTTCAATACTCGGGTGCCAATAGCTTGGTCGCTAATTTAGTAATTTGTTCTTTATTCACTGCAAATATATTGATTGACACATGCATTTATGCTTGAAGAAGAATTTCTCCCTTATAAGGATCATCCTAGAATTTTGTTTTGTGAAAGGTCTTCAGTAGTAAAATTTGTTGGCACTGGCTGTAACTGAAAACAGATAAGGTTCGAGTTAATCAAATGAGGCAATTGTACCTAAATGGCTGATATCTTTGTGGAGATTCTTTGAAAGTCTATCTGAAGATTGGAAGCATTCTCTATGGTACTGCGCTCACCAGCTTCTATTACACTAGAGAGCTTAAAAGAAGTCAATACCATCATTTGCCACATATTTGGAGCTGGGTAATTGAGGTGCCTTATGATAAGGATTTGCTGGAGCATGAAAGTCTGCTACAACAGTTATATTAGTATTTGATGCTTGAAGCGCCTTTGCAACTAATAAGATGTTCGTGGTTCACCCCTACAATCAAATAATTTGGCACTTTTGGCTTTACTTGAATGAAACGTCATTTTGCCAGCGAAGCTGTAATGCTTTTTTCAATTATCAGTTCAAATAAAGTTGCAGGAAGGTTGTTGGTTGGTTTTACTGTATTAGAAGTGTGGTGCTGCACTGCTGCCCACCAAAAAAAAAAAAAAAAAAAAAAAAAAGAAACTGAAAGAGTTGTAAGTCCTATTTTCTTTCAAGATTGATGCAATAACTTCCATGGAGGTACTATGGTAAATTGGTAAGAATAATTTTGAAGGATTTTTTTCAGCTGAACTCTATGTGTGTTACATTGTTTCTTCGTTTGTGACCTGTTGATCATGTTAGATTGCCCTTTATATTGTGATCTCAACTCCTTACAAAATACACGATTTTTGAGATGTTACTTATGTTGACTCTGTTGAGTCGTACTTTTAACTGCATCCTGCCATGGTCAAAGTTACTACCACTTAAACTCTAGTAGACCAAATTGTAATCAAACAACATGAAATTCGAATATGCTGAGGTTTTAGGAATTGATTGAATATATATGCAATATAGTTCACTATTGGTAGTTAATCAGAGATGATTATGACATAAGTCTATTGGCGGTGGGGGGCTAGGGAGGCAGGGAGAAGCCTTTAAAATGGAGCTAATGACTTTTTGAGTGAACTCAGCTGTATCGATATCTCATACCTGCTTCATCTGTCCCTATGGCTTTTTTTTTTTTTTTTTAATCAAATGAGTTTAACCGTGAACCAGTGTCTGTTTATACCAGCCTTTCTATTGCTGACATTGGAGGGCTTGTGTTATCTGTATTATAGCATGGATTTGGTATTATGTGTAGTTATCATTTCAGAACTTTGGTATAATGTAAGTGGCCAGCCTTTTGAATCTAAGTGTTATACTTGAAGAAAGCATATATATTATATATTGCTATGGTTGATAAGTTTGTACTTCATAAAGTGGTTGAGCTCAATGCTGTGTATTTTGATCTATAATTCTATAGCCTATAAGTAGTCACAAATGACATAGATATAGACGAGATTCAATCCTAGGACTTTGCTACCCCCCTCCTTGCCCTTGAGACTTCACTAGGCTGCAGTATGTTTGTTGAAAAAACATATCTATTTTGAAATAACTAGCAGTGCTTCTCCTTTCAACTTTCTTCATCCTCTTTCTACATCAACAGGCTGATTTTCTGCATCCATGCTGTAAAATCTGTTATTTTGTCGCTTTTTTTTTATTCCTTCATATATATTGTCTGACTTACATCACTGGATATCTTCAGCTTGTTTATCTTTCAAAATCCTTAACCCCTCATTCCTTTCCCTATCACTAACAGCCGTGACCGATTTTTGTATAGCTATATGCGCCCTGGTATCAGTATCTTTTGTCAAAGTTCAGCTGTGAATGTTGTTAAGATGTCATATTGTTTATATGTAGTTTCATTAAATTCACAAGGTTAAAACTTCGCATCATACACGAGCTTAACGGCGAAGAATCCATGTTGCAGGCTATTTTTTTTTTTATTTATTTTTTTTTTATTGCTGATGATTTAAACTGGAAAACATGTGGTAAATGTGTTGATCCCTATTTTTGCCTCAACAAATGTTTTACTACGTATTAATCCATACCCTTTATTCCATAGAGTGCTACAAAATTGCTGTTTGAGCATTTGTATTCCTGCAGAAGCCTCTTATATTCTAAGAGATAAGAGATATGGATGAATTTGGGATATTATAATTTTATTTTGAAGTGAATCTACTTTATTATGTGCTTCTCTTATTAATTAGATTATTCTTCCGAATAATTTTGCTGCTCTTTATTAGCATATATGAAAGAGGTGATTTGAAAGAGATGGATAAGATAAATGGTACTCCTTTTGGATGCTCCTAATTCCAGTTAACAAAGAATGCAAAAAGTGTAAACTTATAGAAAAATGAAATAAAGGGATGAAAAAAAAATCATATGGTTAGGGCATAATGAACTTTGATACTAGCCAATTCATGGGTAAAACAACTGAAAATCCAACAATAACACTAATTTGTTTGATACTCCTTTAAAGAGAGTAACTTTGTCAATAAATTACTTCGCATCTAAAGTAATTTTACGGTAGATGTACAATATTTGTCATGTGTTCGTTTTATTTAAAAGTTTTTATTATAGAATAAATTCCATAAGCAGTATTCTACAAGATTTCCTTAACATTAAAGTATTCCACATTAGAAAACACTTATCTTTCACAAGACTAACAAAAATATTGTCAATTCCATGGTCTTGTTCATGTTTTATCAATTTCATATTGAATGCAAAAATGTAGTTCACATTCTCTTAGGCTGCTAATTAAGTAGTAGCAAGCCTGTATTGACTCTTGACTATAGACTAAGTAAGTCGTGCCAAATTAGTATGAAACCAACCTAAATATGTCAAAATCATGCATTCACAATTTGTCAATTTTTTCAAAAAATAAAAATAAAATAAAAAATAAAATCACCAACAACACGTTATATAGATCCCAGATTTTTGTCCAACTAAATCATATCATCATAACTATTTATTTTTTTAATTTTCTTTTAATGGTAGTAATCGCTTTCTCAAGATAATAAATAAAACTAAACCACATTAACACTATTTTACTAATTAAATAAAGACAATAACTTAATATTTTCTTTTTAGATAAACTAGATGAAGCCCGTGCGATGCACGGTTTGTTTAATTTTTTTTTTAATAATAAATATATCATTCATATATAACTAATATATAAAGCTAAACTTTTAGCCAGGTCACGAGACAGCGACACTTGGCATTCTAACTTTTCGCCAAGTGTCGCGCCACGTTGGATAGATTTAAATACACTTCATAAGATAAAAAAAAAAAAAACGTTAGTTTAGAATTCTATTTTGAATTAAATTTGTATAAAATTTTAGGATAAAATTGTTAATTTAGAGTTTTATTTTCAATAAAATAAAATAGATTTAAATAGACTTCATAAGATAAAAATCAGTGTCGCGTCACCTTAAATAATAAACTTATAATTAAGCCACAAGACAACATCATCATTTAGCGTTTTAACTTTTCGCCAAGTGTCGTACCACGTTCGATAAATATAGATAGATTTTATAGCAAAAAAAAGTTAATTTAGAATTCTATTTTCAATCAAATTGAATTATAAAATAGTTTTATCTTAAAAGTCTATAAACAACCCGGGCATCGCACGGGGCACAAAACTAGTATATATATATATACTAGATGAAGCCCGTGCGATGCACGGGTCGATCTATTTTTTAAAAAAAATATTTTCATATTTATGTGATTACATTTGTTATTTTATTAGTTGTACACTTGTAGTAATATATCATTTTCTCCGTATTTGTTTTAAAATATTAGATAAACTTCATAATCTCAAAAGATAATATTTCGTATTTAATTAATGTAACCATTAAAATCTCATTGGTCAATTATGCTTATGTGACACTTGAATTATTTATTGGATATAACTATAATTTATAATCTTACGTGACACGTTAACTAATCTTAGGTGGCATAATCCTATTGTAGCGTTTTAAAAATATTAATCCTATGTGGCGCTCTAATAATTTTTTAAAAATAAAAATCTTATGTGGCGCTCTAAAATCTCGGGAAAAAACTCCCCTTTATATATATACTAGTTTTGTGCCCGTGCGATGCCCGGACTGTTTATTGAATTTTAAGATTAATTTTTGATCTATATGTCAAATTTTAAAACATATCATTGATACAAATTTGGTTAGGAAGTTATGTGTTTTAATTTTGTGATAATTTAAACTATGTAGTAGGCATGTAATGACTAATAATAATAATATTGATGAAACATTGCTTGACCCGTAACCTGAAATAACGACCCCGTCCGAAATGACTCGTGATCCGACCTGATTGACAGGTAGGTTTACACATAGTAATAAAATTATATTAGATTTTGAAGTATTATTATTTTTATTGATTAGAATATATTATAAAAAATAGATGTGGTACATTTTGAACTAATTTCTTCGCTCCAAAAAATATTATGATACAAAAAATAAAATTATATGATAATTTATGAGAGTTATAATGTAATTATTTTTTGAATAAATTTATAATTCAATTTGTAAATATTGGTACTTTATCGAAAATAAAACTCTAAATTAACAATTTTATCTTAAAATTCTATCCAAATTTGATTGAAAATAGAATTCTAAACGAACTTTTTTATCCTACAAATTGAATGGGAACTGCCAAGTGTCGCTGTCTCGTCGGCTGGCTAAAAGTTTAGCTTTATATATTAGTTACTAGTTTTGTACCCGTGCGATGCCCGGGTTGTTTATTGAATTTTAAGATTAATTTTTAATCTATATGTCAAATTTTAAAACATATCATTGATACAAATTTAGTTAGGAAATTAGGTGTTTTAATTTTGTGACAATTTAAACTATGTAGTAGGCATGTAATGACTTATAATAATAATATTGGTGAAAACATTTCTTTACCCGTAACATGAAATAATGACCCTGTCCGAAATGACTCGTGATCCGACCGATTGATGGGTAGGTTTACACACAGTAATAAAATTATATTAGATTTTGAAGTATTATTATTTTAATTGATTAGAATATATTATAAATAATAGATGTTGTACATTTTGAACTAATTCCTTTGCTCCAAAAAAATATTATGATACAAAAAATAAAATTATATGATAATTTATGAGAGTTATAATGTAATTATTTTTTGAATAAAATTATAATTCAATTTGTAAATATTGGTACTTTATCGAAAATAAAACTCTAAATTAACCATTTTATCTTAAAATTCTATCCAAATTTGATTGAAAATAGAATTCTAAACGAACTTTTTTATCCTACAAATTGAATTCTGTACAACTCTATCCTACATGGCGCGACACTTGGCAAAAAGTTAGAACGCCAGGTGTTGATGTCTCGTCGCTTGGCTAAAAGTTTAGCTTTATATATTAGTTATATGATATGATATATTAGATTTATGTGCTAAAATTTCTTATATATTTAGAAAATTCCTAATATCAAAAGATAATATTTTATATTTAATTAATTTAAACTGGGAAACATCATTCACCAATTTTGCTTACGTGTCATTTAAATTATTTAATTCTAAAAGAAATTAATAATCTCGTATTTAATTGACTACCACTAAAATTTATTATCTTATGTGGCGAGCTAAAAAAATTAAATCCTACGTGGCTTCTCTAAAAACTCGGGAATATTAGATTAGATTGCTTTCTAAAAGGTAAGTAAATGGGCATCTTGTTTTGAATTCCGTCATCAAGGGAATATAAAGGTAGATAGTTGGTTGTGTTGACATCTAGTTTTTACTCTTTAGTCTTTACTAGTGATTGAAAACATTTTTATGGATGATTTACAAAAATATAGCTTTTAAGAAACTTATTTACGGTTTTGTATTGGAATGAAACTTATTTACGAAAATATGGTCCACGTAGGCTTGGAGATACATTTGGGGGTAATTTTTTTTCTTTAGAGACAAACCGCTACCTTAAGTAGCGGTTATAGTCTAGAACCGCTACTTGAGGTAGCGATTTGTCATTAGTACTCTAAGTAAAGATACATTTAATCAATTTATGAAGAGTAAAACTGCTACCTCAAGTAGCGGTTTTAGTACATAAACCGCTATTTGAGGTAGCGGTTTTACTTTGAAAAATAAAAAAATAAAATAAAAACTTATCCGAGCCTACGTGGACAGTAAATTCGTAATTAAGTTTCATTCCGACGCAAAAGTGTAAATAAGTTTTAAAATAACCATACTTTCGTAAATCACCCCATTTTTATTCGCTATTTTGGTCACCATCAAATTTAATTTGTCTTATAGTGTAGGGAATAATATTTCCATTTTAATAAAATTACAATATAAATTACTAGAATTAAATTTGCTTTTTGGTAACTTTTTATGTAGTATGAACATTTATTTACTTTATTCGTACTTGATGCACTTTTTTGCTAGACTTGGAATTACAAGTATTTTTACGACGTAATTTGGTATAATTTGCTGTGTTTAACTGTATAAGTTTATTTTTAGCAAGTTGAAATTATGACATTTTGGGTCAACTGTAATTAAATGAAGCATTACTAAGTCAAATAGCTGTCTCAAATACTCACTTACCATTGCCACTTGATACATGAATATAACTTACCACGGCCAGATCTACCTAAAATAAATATAAGTTAATCAAGTTGTTCGACACTTACCATTGCCACTTGATACATGAATATGATTCAATAATCAAGAGTTCAAAACGTGTTAAATAACGATTAACTAATTATTGAGTTCGGGTCAAAAAATTTTAATTTTTTTTTTTTGAAAGAATCTTTAAATTATTGAGTGAATGAATCTTTGTTAATAAGTAATATCTTAAACTTATTTAATAAATACAAAGTACCTCTTGTACATGGCCTATTTGGGGGAGATGGAGCCAGTGGGCATGTGGCGGATAAAATCTACAAAAATTATAGAGTAATCATGCAATTTTAGATTAGTTTGAACACTTTTTTTTATACCGCGAAATAATCTACTTATTTTTTTATACCAGGGTATTTGGCTATGTCATTGTCCATTGCGGATACAATTCTAGTAATATCGGCTCTAATACACACCATACCAATATACCATAGTCCGCCTCGCTTGGGGCGCTATCTATCTAGCTCACCAAAGCCCCATTTTGGCCCCCATTGAATTTTTTTTTCTCCTTATATACCTGAGAAGAAATTGCTTCATATAGAAATTAGGATTATGTCACTACTTGTATCTTGAAAAGTACAGATAAAGTTACAGTTAGTTATAAGGAAAGAAGAAGAGAGCATTACCAACTTTTTGGACATGGTATTTGGTAATCCTTTTGACTATTCGATCAATTTTTGAGGACCCTATAATTGCATCACTTTTAAAATGTCAAAGCACAACTTGAGCATTTTTCGTGTAGTGTTGAACCTTTGGCAGATTTGCAGTTTTGTTACATATCAGATGCTTTAGGCTGCACGTCTGTTGTGTTCATTAAATTAATCTAACTCACTACGACATTACGTTGCAATCACTTGATTTGATGCAAAAAATCACACGTTACCGGAATTGAGTTTCCATTCAGTTACAATGTGCCTAGCAAGAGCATAGAGCATTAGGCAAGCAACTCCATCTTCTCAGAAATAAAACTTTTTCAGGACTGTTTGACCAAATATACGTAGTACATTTTATCAGTTCAAACAGACTGATTTTCTTTTGAGTTTTTCCTGATCAAGCAGACGACGAATTCAACAAAATCCATCAGAAGTTGAGAATATTGTGACAGAACACAGCTTTCCATTCAAAATCTATGCATTAAAATTACAAGTATATTGTTTAGGCCAATACAGGATCAAAAAAGGACATACAATAGCAGCCATCTCACTCTCCTTAGGAAAAGAAAACTGAGAGGCTGAGAGCATAGCTACAATCAAAGAAACAAACAATGTCTACAACTCCTTTACTTTTCGAATTCTCTTCTTTTTCTTTATCAAACTCATCTTCTGCGGGAGTTCAAAGATTTTTGAGACCCTTCAAAGAAATCCCTGAGCAAATTCTCCAAGTCATCAGAATCATACTTGACATACTTCTCAATATCGAACTTTTTATGCCTTCCGATGAAACTCTGATATGCCAAAATCACTTTCTGAGAGATGGAAATCCTCAACTCTTCCCTAAGCTGCTCATCTCGAATAGACCATGATGTCTGGCTCCTATATACATCCTCGAATGCAACACTGAAAACCCGGATCTTCTCCTTGAGGACCAACTTAACTCCTGAACCTGACCCTGATGGAATTCCATCGTCCCTAAGCGAGGCTACAACTGAACTCCAAGTACTCCTCACATAGCTAGTAGCATGCTGTTGATAGCTCACTATCTGAGTTCTGATCCAATCATCACCAAATAACTTCTGTTGCTCAGAATTTATGACTTTCTGTTGAATGTAGTGCGTATTGTTCATCAGAAATATATGCTGCAAGGCAGCATCCCTGTACAGGTGGGACTTCTTCTCAAGGTTGAACTTCAATTTGGCGACAATTGATCGAAGGTTTTTAGCTAGCAAGCTTTTCTCAGGTAAGACTTGATTCGTGATGACATTATTTGCATCTTCATCCTTTTCATGAAGGAGGGTGTTGAGAGTTTTGCAGTAGTCAGGAAGGAAGACGATGATGTAATTCATAACATAGCTAGAAAGTGGATGAACTCCTCCTCCAGGGAAAGGGTCTACTGTAGGATCGGAAAGAATAACTTCACCAAATCCCAAGAATGTTGCCCGAGCAGCATCTCCAAGTCTGCTCTTAACTTCTTCGAATTCAGTCTTCACATATGAGCCACCCTCTTCAGAGAAGAATTCATTGATCTTCTCCTGAATTTCTACTAAGACCTCGTACATGTCAAGAATATAGAAGAGTTTCTCCGGTGTATGGGGTCCGAGGGCCATGGCATGGCCAAAATTGAAAAGGCAAGTCATGGCAGACTTGGTGATGTTGGTCAAGCAAAGCGATGCATATGGCTCAGACTTCCCAAGGACCTCATCACACAGCCGCTTCTCAGCTAAAAAGTAGACTTGCACCGCGGTTCTAATCACTAGAATCCATGTCTTGATCTTGGAAGCCATAATGTTCCAATCCATCTTGACCAACTCGTCTATGCTAACTGTCTCCATTCCAAGGCCAATCAAGCAGTCTTCCAAAGCTTCCTTTTGAGTCTTTACATATGCTGCACAAAAATCCTGATCATACTTTGCATCAAACATGACTTTTTTTATCGACTTTATAAATGGAATGGCTTCAGGGTCGATCAATTCAAAATTAACATCTTCTTGTTCACCAGAACCTTCCGGCTCATCACCCTCTTCTACCTCACTCGGAACATAGGATTGCCTTTGGTGACCAAGAACATGCACCAACTCCTCTTCCAATCTTTGCATAGCAACTTGCAAAACATCCTCAGCTTGAGAGATTTCATGATCATCATCTCCCTTCATCCACAAACTCCTAAACAACTCCACCAAACACAAGACATTCTCAACAGCCTCTATGTACTCCGCGGCCTTATCAGGGCCGGATTCCCAAATCATATCGAGGGTAGAATCCCAACCCATGATCTTATCATGGGCAGACTTCAACTTCTCCTTTGCCTCATTCAACTCTCTTTCCCTCAAAATCGGAACCGATTCACTACTATTACTGCTATCATTTTTCAACTCCATAGCAGACAATTTTGAGTCAAGATCAGCTAAAATCTTTTTCATATCATCAGTTAGACTATCATTAGCCTCTAATTCCCTTAAAAGATTATGAGCTGCAATTAAACTCTCTTGTCTGATAGGGTTTGTGGGAATCATACCAACATTTACATCCTCCATACCCATCATACTATTATCAATTATCAATCAACAACTAATTCTAGGGTTCTTGACAAATTACACAACAACAAAAATTTTGCAAACACAAAAATTTATGGGTATTTGACTTTTCTAAAAATAGTTTTAAAAAAATGCAAAAAATCAAGCAAAATTTACAAAGTACCTCTGATTCTGCTTGCTGGAAACTGTGGGAAAATAATCTGATATCAAAAAAATTTTGGTCAAAAAACCAAATTAGCAGATTATTAACAAACAAGAAGACATGTTTAGCATTTATATGAGAGAGAAAATGGTTTAGTACAACCCAACTTGGATCTTGAAATAAAAAATGAAAATCAAGAAACTCTCAACAACTAATTTAAAAAACCCAGAAAAACCCAGAAACAAAAATTTATGAGCTGATTGAAGTTGAATAATCAACCCAACCCAACACAAACTGACGAAAATACCCAAATTAGAAAAGCAGAAAAAGACAATAACAAGATTAAATATTGTTATAAATTGTGCTTAGAATTTGTCTGAATAATAATTAATTGACAATAATAATTAATGGAGGAGGAATACAGCCCATCAAATTGACTTAAAAACGTGGGAATTTGAAGGGTTGATTGAAGGCTGCAGTCTAAAATTGTAGCAAAAAAAATTGGTGAAAAATATATTTATAAGTAAGAAATTAGGAGGGTTTTAGTGTTTTTTAAAGTGATAAAAAAAAAAAAAAAAAGGTTTATTTGTTGTGAATTTATGAAAATGTTTGTTGATGGAATTAATTTCTGTGCAATTTCCTGGATAACTTTATCCTTAACAAAGGATGTAAGGATGTAGGAACCAACCTAGCTTGACTTTTCAAACAATGTTATGGAGTCAAACTTAGGGCCTCATACCTTTGCAACCGGGACCCTCCACTCTTTCACCACAAAACTTTATAAAATTAATATCGAGTGACTGACGTGAAACCCCGCACTAATTAATCCGGTCTATTAAGTACTTCGTCTTATGAAAGACCTTAGGAAGGAAGGGGAATAAAAGGGTTCGAGGAACTGTCCAAGTGTCCAGTGTCCCCAAATTAACTTACAAGTTTACGGGTCTGTTTACATTTACTGAACTGAGCTAAATTGATTGGAGCTGAATTGAACTGAATTGAGCTGAAATGAATATTTTATGAGAGAGGGAAATTAGGAGCTGAACTGAACTAAACTGAACTGATTGAAGCTGAACTGAACTAAACTGAACTGAACTGAACTGAACTGATTGAAGCTGAACTGAACTGATTGAAGATGAACTGAAATTGAATAAATGTGAACCGTGTATACGGAGTAATTCATTAGAATTTCAAGAAATCATTATTTTATATTTACAACTATGTAAACAAATTCCCTATATATCGATCATATTCCCCCTTTGGTCTCTTCAATTTAATTTACAACGTACTTTGCATTACTATATTGAAGTTCTCTGCCAATGGTACATTCTTATTAACTAGTCGGAATAAATAAAAATGAAATTAAACAAATCTTGAAGTTCTCTACCAATGGTACATTCTTGTTAATTACTTGGAATTTACTAAAAATGAAATTAAACAAATCAATAAGATTTGTAATTTTAAAAAAATAAATAAAAAACAAAAAAAGAAGAAGAAGAAAACCGAGCTTTAAACGACCAGTCGAATTGATTTGCTTAGCCAAAGTAGGGCAATTTTTAGTACCGTGCAATTTGTAATTAAGACCAACTATACATCCAATAATACATGGGGTTAGCTACTTCAATGGAATAAATTATCTTTAAACCGCTACTAATGTTCATTTTCTAATTATAAACACAATGTTAGTTACAATATTATATTAATACTAGTAGTCAGATTGGCAAGTAATGTTCCATTTCTAAATCATCTTCAATTATCAATTCGATAACACAAAATCTTCTACTATGTGGTGACCACTTCACATATAAGGTTGTTAATTGAGCAATAGGAGGTTATTGTGATGCGTAAATGTAAAATATATTGAATAATGTTCACTGTAAATTATATTCCTCATAAACGGCCTCATACAATATATATATAGGCTAGGTTACTTGGAGGGCAAGACCAAATAACCTAAAGAAATTCACAAGATATATTTCCCAAATATTCACAATATTATCTTTCCTAATACCCCCCTCAAGTTGGAGAGTACGGATCTCGGACACCCAACTTGCGAAGTAGAAACTTAAATTTAGTTTTTCCCAAAGCTTTTGTAAATATGTCGGCCAACTGAACCGTCGTAGGAACATACGAGGGTATAATCGTCCCATCTGTAATCGCATCCCGAACAAAATTACAATCTGATTCAATATGCTTTGTTCGTTCATGAAACACTGGATTCTGCGCAATATATAACGCAGACTGACTATCACAATAAAGGTGCATCCCATTCTCATGTCGAACACCTAAGTCACCAAGTAGTCGCTTCAACCACTTTAATTCACAAGTCGTTGCATTCATACAACGATATTCTGCTTCCGATGAAGAAAGGGCCACAGTAGGCTGGTTCTTGGTTTTCCATGACACTGGAGACAAACCAAGAAGCACAAACCAACCACTCAAGGACCGTCTGGAGAGAGGGTAACCTGCCCAATCTGAATCACACCAACCTTCCAACTGTAAAGCACTATCAGATCTCAATAAAATACCCTGTCCCGGACTCTTCTTCAAATATCTAACAACTCGCAGAGCTGCTTCCCAATGATCAATCCTGGGTTTTTGCATAAGCTGTGATAAAATGTGTACAGAAAATGCCAAATCGGGTCTCGTAACAGACAAATAAATCAGTCTACCTATAAGGCGACGATATTTCTCAATATCCTGAAAATGCTCTCCCTGAGATAGTGCTAACTTGTGATTTAGTTCCATAGGAAACTCTACAGGTTTAGCATCAAGTAAACCAGCTTCAGTAATAATATCCAGGGCATACTTCCTCTGGCAAATAAAGATTCCTTGTTTATTCCGGGCTACCTCTAGCCCCAAAAAATATTTCAACACTCCAAGATCTTTCATCTTGAAGCAATCTCCCAGATATAATTTAAAATTGAGCATAGTATTTTTATCGTTGCCTGCAACAATTAAATCATCAACATATACTAGCACATTAAGCTGCATTTTACCCTTTGTCAGAGTAAATAATGAGTAATCATAATATGACTGTTTAAAGCCATAATTTTTCAAAGCTGTAGCAAGCTTTGCAAACCAGCATCGAGGAGCTTATTTAAGCCCGTACAATGATTTCAGCATCCTGCAAACTTTGTCAGAATTATCTTTCTCAAAACCAGGGGGAATTTTCATATATACCTCTTCTTCCAAATCACCATGAAGAAATGCATTATGAACATCCATTTGATGAACTTCCCAATTTTTCACCGCCGCTACCGCAAGAAAGGTTCGAACGGTCACCATTTTTGCTACCGGAGCAAACGTCTCATTGTAGTCTAATCCTTCAATTTGATGATTGCCAAAGATGACTAATCTCGCTTATAATCTCTGCAAATTCCCATGCTCATCATATTTTTCTTTGTAAACCCACTTGCTTCCAAGTGCCTTTTTACCCGGTGGTAGCTTCTCTAGCACCCAAGTACCCTGTTCTTCAAGTACCTGAATCTCATCTGCCATTGCCTTTCTCCAACCCTCGTGTTTCATGGCCTCCCTGAAACTTTTGGGTTCATTTCCTCCTGTAATAGCAGCAATATATGTTCTATGTTTCACAGAAAACCGGTGAGAATCAACAAAATGTGTTATAGGGTAAACAGTACCTGAGGGAAGTGATGTCACGAGTGAACTCTGATTTGATGTAGATGGACTTTTATTTTGGATAGTATGAGTCACAAAGTCGCGAAATTTAACCGAAGGAATTTTTGTTCTCATGCCTTTACCTAAGGCCTCATCCCCACACTGCCCATTCATGTCAGTTTGCTGTTGTTGGGCAGCAGTCATAGGGTCTGGTTGCTGCTGTGAAGCTGCGGATGTGTGCTGGCCTGACCCCCCTTGCGAGCTGCTGCAAGGAGCAGCGTCATCAGTGCCTGCGGGAGGAGCCAGCAGCCTGATCAAGTGGCCTGGCAGTCCCCTCCGCGGCCTGGCTGTGGGCAGCATGCTCATGCCGCAGGGGGGTCGCGGAATCTACTGACTCTGCCTCTGTATTACTGCCATCTTCACTAAACCGCCCCCCCTCATCTCCAAAACACCTCTCCTCATCAAACTCATCCTCACTTTCCCCCTCATCCCCACATGACAACATGTTAGGCAAATTAGTAGTAGTAGAAGTGCTAATGAACGGAAATTCGTGCTCAACAAACTCCACATCCCTCGAAACAAAAAATTTCTTAGTTTCCAAATCATAAACATTCCACCCCTTTTCCCGAAAGGGTACCCAACAAACACGCACTTTCTACTTCTACTAGCAGATTTATCCCCTTTACTCCGTAAATTGTATGCAAAACATAAGCACCCAAACACCCGAATATACTCATAAGAAGGTTGTTTGTCAAATAAAATTTAAAAAGGTGTTTTATAATCAAGCAAACGAGAAGGAGTTCGATTTATCAAATGACAAGCCGCTTGCACACACTCCCCCCAAAATTTGATAGGTAGATTGGCTTGAAATCTCAAGGCTCTAGCTACATTTAAAATGTGTTGGTGTTTTCGCTCAACCCTCCCGTTTTGTTGAAGTGTGCCTACACACGATGTCTCAAAATATATCCCATTCTTAAAGAAATAATCTTTCAAAGAATTAAACTCCGTACCATTATCGCTCCTCACAATCTTAATTTCTTGAGAGAATTGACGTTTCACAATATTCACAAAATTATAAAACATGTATTCAACCTCCGTTTTATTTCTCAGTAAATAAATCCACACACCCCTAGAATAATCATCAACAATAGTTAAAAAATAATGAGCTCCACAGGACGATGAAGTCTTGTAAGGCCCTCACAAATCTAAATTGTAATACCCCGTATTTTTAATGTATTTTATAAATTATTTATTTAATTATAAACACTACTACAAAAATTTGCAAAGAGACCCGTTAAAATATGCCTGAGAGACCGCCTCATAACGGGTCTCTATCTCAGGGGTCTGTTTGATAAAGAGACCCATTCATTAGGAAGGATCTGTTTATAAGGTCAAAAAGACCCGTTGTAAGTGATAGTGGTTAGGGCAGGTTCAATCTCTTTTAGGTTGGATTTGTACCTTCATCCCCGAACCCTTATTTGGTTCAAGACCTTATGGAGTTGACGATCTCTTGGATCGTTAAGGGGTGTAACCTTCACCCTGTGAATGGTTTACAAGTTCCTAAAACTTGTTGGCGACTCTTTTGCTCTATCTTCTTCCCTTTTGGACGCCACCGTACTTTAATGTATGATCACAGTGGGGTTCAAGCTAAGGGGTTTAACGCTTGAAATATTCCCTACACCATGCGGCAGGGTTACCTGAATTTTTTTGCTAGGAGTTACCTGAGTTTTTCAGTTAGGGGTTACTTGAGTTTTCAGCCAGGGGCTACTTGAGTTACTCAGTCAGGGGTTACTTGAGGAGTTCGGGCATGGGTTTCTCGAGGGGTTCACTCAGTTAAGGGTACTCACTCCGGGGTTACCCGAGTTTCTCAGTCAAGGGTTACTTGAGTTTCTCGGTTAGGCTGCATACAAAAAATTGTGACTCGAGTAATCCCGGCAACTCGAGTAACCCCTGACCGAGAAACTCAAGTAACCCCGGAAACTCGAGTAACCCTTGACCGAGAAACTTAAGTAACCCCTGACCGAGAAACTCAAGTAACCCCGGAAACTCGAGTAACCCTTGATCGAGAAACTTAAGTAACCCCTGACCGAGAAACTCAAGGCAAAACAAGGGTTTCGACCGATTTTACTGTCGCACGGTACAATAGGCCGCATATAAAAATTTATGCACAAATAAAATTAAGTAGAAATGAACCCTTCCTAAAAAAAAAATAAAAAAGTAGAAATGAACCCAAAACAAATCATCAAAATGAATCGTTTGAAGTAGTGGTGATGGGTGGGTCAGAAATTCATTAACAGACCAAATACATTTTTAAAGCGGGTTTTTTTTGGGCTGAATTGAAATTTGGGCCTTAAAAATACATTTTTGAATAGTCCATAGTCTTAATCCCATACATTTTCTATTACCACAACAAAAATAAAGGGTAAAAACACGTATGAAAAAGTTCGTTAAAGAACACAATAGGGAGTGGAAGTAAAAGATTATTTTGGCTGTTATTTATTGTTTAAAAAGAGAGAGAAATTTTTGCCAAATAATTGTTTTACAACGCTTTCAATACATCATTTCTATTCACATTTTTATCCAACCCATCTCCTATTTTTAGCTACTTGATCATCCCCTTTCTCTTACCTTCTTCATAATTTCCCAGAAATTTATTATTATTCTGGAAAGAACAATACATCTTAATTGAATTGTTGATTCACTCTTTCTATTCCTTGTCTTAGTGTTGGGATCATCAAACTCATAACTTGTTTGTGATCCGCTAAATACCGCCCACGATTACTTTAGGTACGCCTTCATGTATTATGAATATTTTGTTCATAACCCTAAATACACTTTTTTTTAAAAATAAAAAAAAATCTTGATTTCATATATTGTCGTATAATTGCATAAAAATGTTGTTCTTGCATTTGGTTAGGAAAGGTATTCTTTTTTCATGCATTTTTTTTTCCTATATTTTTTTAGGATCGATCTTATGCATGCGTAGTTTTAATTTGTATTGATATTTCTCAACATGTTGATTTGATATTACGAAGGGTGATTTTGATGTTAGAAAAATATTATATGATAATTTAACACGGAAGAATTAATATCTCTCAACAGACATATAGGTAATTAATGATGTTATGAATGTTAACATAAGTCAATCTTACAAAACCCTTTCAGCTTTAATGTTCTATATTCTACGGGAGTAAAATTTTATTTGTACTCAATTGTGGTCAAGTTGTTGATTGAATTTAAAACTTAACATACATGATGACTTATTTTGAATTTTCTCGATGATTTCAAACATATCTTTAATTTATGTATCATTCATTAAGCTACAAGTGCAAGTTATAAAAATGTGTCCACAATTACAAAGCATGAATTTTATGGTAGCTTAGAAAGTAGAGACTTGAATTATTGATCATCTCATATTAGTCCTATAACGCTTACAACATTTTTTTAGTGTGCCATTGTTTCATACAATAATGTACATCAAGAACTATGGAGAAGAGCCAAGTTGTTAGCTAGCCCAGGCCAAGTGATGGAACATCAACACGGTAGTGAGATAAGCGACGAAAACATCAAAGGAGACGACGAACATTCTACCACGGAAGAAAGGATAAGTACTTCCTCTGTTTCCTCTGCATCAGACATTAAGTCCGCGATGACTGATTTTTCCTTCGATGATACATTCCATATAGATAAATTAGGCAAAGGTACGTTATGGTTATAGTTGTTACGAATGATCATGACATATTTCATAGAAAAATAACACTTTAGGACTAATGTGGCATCTTTAACAATTTACATCGATCATAGGTAGCTTTGCTGTTGATAGTGAGCAAAGCGATGCAGCTCCACAGACAACAGCAAGCAGTGATGATACATCAACGTTAGAATGCCCACCAGTTCAGGTGATGGAGCGGCCTGTTGAGACCTCGGGTTATAGAATTCCATCCTATGTATTTGCCACAACCAAATCAAGTCATCCAGAGTGGAGTACCACTTCGAATGAGTCATTGTTTAGTATTCATACAGGAAACATGAGTTTTACACGCGATCAGTTTAGTTGGTTGTTGAAGTCTGGTGAATTAGGCATTTACGGAGGGCCTAGTGATATACGAAAATCAGGAGAACTCCCTCCGCCTTCACCAGTACACATGTCAATGCCAAGATTAGGCGAACAAAGAGTTATGGACTTACATAAAGAAGAGAGAACACCGTGTTCATCCCAAGAAACAATTAATTCCGGAGAAGGAAGTATACAAACACATAAAAAGACATCATCTTCGATTTCAATCCCATCGACTGACAGGAGAACGAGCTCTTGCCAAATGAGTGAAAACGACTATTCACAAGGGACATGCTCGTCTCAAATGAGTGACAACGGTGATTATACAGCAACAAGTCTGTCTCAAATGAGTGAACAGACTGACTCTCGGGCTACTAGTCCGTCCCAAATGAGTGATAACAATGATGATTCCGAAGTTGCTAGGAAAAAACATGATCAAATTGTAGATATTAAAGACAATGTGTCCTCTGTTTCGGCTTCTGCTTCAGATGATGTACCTCTTACTACATGTATTTCACATCATTCAGATACAAGCGGACAGTCTTTCGCCTTTCCAGTGTAAGATACTCATTATCTTCATTCAAAATTTGTCATTGATTGCATATCTTTAGTCGAATTATTATCTATCTGGTTAAGTATTAGTTGCAACTTTGAAATATTTTATACTCCCTCGTTTCAATTTGTTAGTCCCATATAGTATTTTGGGCGTTTCAAAAAGATAAACCCATATTGAATGTATTCCACTTTTAACTTAGTTTTTATTTCCTATTTTATTCATATTAAATTCTAATTGGTTAGATTAATTGATTGTGAATTAATGACATGACTCTAAGTAAAGAAATTACTCCCTTGATTTATGCAAATATGATTAAAACTTTCCTAAAAAAAATTCAAAAAAAAATTAAATATGACAAAACTATTTATGAATTGTTTTTTAATTTAATGTTAGATTCCAAATATTATCCTTTTCTTATTTTATGTGATTGATTCCATATGGGACTATCATATTGAAACGGAGGGAGTATCTCATATCTCACAAATAATATGCCAAAGTACGTTATGATCATATAGGAAGTGAATTATATAGGAATAATAATATTCTAGCATCTACATATTGTACTAATGACTTTAGACTTATTTGATCATTGTCATATTTGAGTGTGGATCAACCTGCATTGTGTTGGTCGTATTAAGTTGAACATATATAATAATTCGGATGAAATTCAGGCTTGCTGATATTGGCAGAGACAAATCAGTAAATTCGGGGCAAAGCCATGCTCGAAATGATCTTCGAAAGAACACTTCAACAGCGGATCAAGAGGCGACGAAGCCTCCTAACACCACTGCTGCTGCTGAAGTTGCACCTCCTTCATATTACACATGGTTATCTTCTTGCTTTTCTTGTTGTTCTCGTTGTAAAGAAGCTTAAGATTGTACAAAAAAAAATAAGAGTAACAAGCAAAGGAAACTCCTCAATAGTGTCTCTAGTAAACCCTTTCCCCTTTTAATTTTAACTATGTTTCACAATTTCACTAATCCTCTTGTAGAATTTGTCATATATAGAGTTATTTATTCTCGATTTAATATTATGTTTATATAGATACTACTTTAGTATGTTATATAGGTATCATTGGACTCATATATTTATTAGTTTTTACTCTAATTGGTTTGAGATAAATAACTCTAATGGTTTATATTTGGACTTGCTATCTCTTTTCATTATCTCCAATTTTTGTTTTCAATTCTAGAAAAGATTTATAGTCGTCATAGTTCGACATATAGAGTACGTACTAATTTAAACAGTTATCATTTCAATATTTATTGAAAAATATGTTAATAACTTCATATCATCTAGCTTTTGTGACAAGACAAAGCGGATTGAATTTCGTCTATATTACTAGAGTGCAATTTTAATGGCAAGCTAATTGTCAAATTAGTACCGTGCCACATAAGCTTTTAAGCTAATAATTGTCATTTTAGCTCCAATAGCTAGCTAATAACTTACTATTTAAATCATATATTGGCTCCACTAGTAAAATAAAAAAAAAATAAAAAACTTAAGATTTTTTTTTTTTTTTTTTTTTGGGGAGGGGGGGGTGTTTTAAATGCTTTGTATTTTTGTAGGAACATTAGATAAAAATCCAATGCCCCAATTGCAAATTGAAGTTTGACAAGTTATTAAAGGCTCCAATCATGTTAAAAACTGAAGCATTTGATTCAATAATGCTTTAATCGTTTTAATTATCCTTTAAAGTTCACTCTACAGTCTGCACCTTCACATAAAATTGTTCAGAAATGGCTACTAAATCCCTATCTCTACCTTTAAAAATTTAAAATAACTCTTATGAATATTGTTTGAACAACTACCCTCTTAAATTAATTTAAAGAAAAAGTGTGCAAGGAGATGGGGTGGGGGGTGAATTATTGTGAATGATATTAAAATCAAAAACACAAAAAAGCTTTCTCTATTTTAGAAGACACTATGCACTTTATTTATAATTATGGATTAAAATTACCATTGTTAGAGAGAGAATACAAGTTTATAACCTTGATAAACAATTTCGGTTTATCAAGGTATATTTATGTACCCCCTTAGCTTGCTTTTCCCACTCCCCCTTGATTTTCTCTCTTCTCTTTCAACTTTTAATTTCAATGGTGGAAAATACGTCACTTCACTACAACATCGAACTAGGCAAAATTAATGGATGGATGAAGGCTTAATTAATTACTTACCTTTTAGGGTTGACCACACTCTTTATTTCTTAGTTTGTTATTCGGATTTTTGTTTAATTTTGGCGATGAAGCCACCGGAAATGGTGGTGCTAGTAGAGTCGAGTGAGCTTGAAAACGAAGATGAAAGTGGGTGTGGATTTGAGAAATTATGAAGGTGGGTGAGACTGTGAGATGAAAGAGGTGGGGAAAAAAAGGTGGGAAGAAGAAGATAATTATAAGCATGAAGGACAAAGGGAAAAACGGGGGAAGATGAAGATGAATAGGAGTTAACGGTGCTAACTTCTGTCACCTTGCCACAAAAGCCCACAAACAGTAAAAATATATTTATTTAACAAAAAAGCAAAAATTTAAATGTAATTTATTACTTACATTAAATGTTTATCGAGGTTATAAATTGGATCTTGCTTATTGTAAAAGTAAAAAAAGACTCATAGTGAGACTTTCTTTTTTATAATTTCATTGCTCCATACCCAACCACTATGAAATTAAACGATATTGAATCTAAGATGTTATTCAGGACACCACTTTCTAGTTCACACTTTGATTTAAAAAAGATGAACTTTTTTCAATAGCATATTGGACTATTGCTCTCGTATCAATATAGCGTAACATAAACATGTCAGGTCACAAATTCTTGTCATAAAAAAAAAGGACAAATATAATGTTTGTAGGTAGCAATTACAAAGATACTTTAACTAAGAGGGAAATGAAGTTTGATTTACATTAATTCATTTGTTCATTACATATACTATCTCCGATTTTTTTTTTAATTAGTTGCAACTATGGAATACTTTATATCTCACAAATAATACCCCAAATTTGCATCTAAAAAAAAATGTTGGAGGTAGTAATTAGTTTAATGTTATTTGAATACTCGTGTAACTTTTTGCACAAAATTATAATGATAATGAAATCTAAATTACACATTTGTGCAATGTGAGAGACATGAACAACAAATAGATTTCACAACTAGTTTCTTGATTGAAAAATACTTGGCTAGGATCAACAACCAAGTTGTACCGGAAAAACCTATTAAAATTCAATCCAATTACTTATACAAACCAATCTTATATCAGTGATATGAAATATGATCACTTGTAGACTTGTAGTTGCGTTACTCGTGTTTTTTTTTTTTTCTAGATAATTGTAAGTTTGTAACGGACTATCCTAAATATTTAAGTTTAACCTTTCAAAAATCAAACTAGATAAATTAGGCTAAAATCCCACAATTTACAAAGTACAGTAAAAAAGAGATGGAAAAAAACGCTCTCAACCCAGCTTCTTCTTTGGAAGAACAAGATCAATTCAATCGTTCAATCAAGAAACCTAAACGAAAAATTAATCATTTAACTCCCAATTCTGGAATCCAACAACCAAATGCCACAAATTATGATCCGTTACAACCCCCTGCTCCACATACCATCTCCTTTCGTGATCTAGTTGCGAACGAAATACGACTAGAAAACGATCGAATTCAACACTTTGATATGAATGACGATGACATCTTTGATGATGATGAACCACCAGATGGCATGGAAGATGATCCGAAATGTCCTATCATCTTGCTTTCAAAAGAGGAAAAACGGAGGATTCGACAGCCATGGAAGCATACCTTGATAATTAAGATGTTCAATTCCAAAATAGGCTACATGGCTCTGTTCAAAAGGCTGAAGAAAAAATGGGAATTAAAAGGGGGCTTAATTTTAACAGACATTGGGCATGATTACTTCATCGCAAGATTATCTGATCTTAGTGATTATAATCATGTCCTTACTCAAGGCCCATGGATGCTTGATGACAATTACCTCACCATTCGAAAGTGGATGCCTAATTTTGTCCCGGATGATGCTCCCTTGAGATTCCTCACTGCCTGGGTGAGAATCCCACACCTTGCTGTTGAATACTTTGACAAGGAATTCCTCCATAAAATTGGAGGAAAAATTGGTAAGGTAGTGAGAATAGACAACAACACCCAACAAGCTCAAAGGGGTCAATTCACTAGATTGAGTGTGGAGTTAGATTTAACTAAACCTCTGCTCTCAAAATTCTGGTTAAAAGGCAAAATCTGGAAAATTCAATACGAAGGGCTACGGATGATATGCTTTGGTTGTGGGAAGCTTGGACACAAAGAGGAACTCTGCCCCCTCAAATCCATGGTCACGACCAAGGATGGTGAAGAGCCTTCTTCCCATGGCACTGCTAACACAGTAACTCCAATGCCTCCCCTAGTTGAGCAACAGGACTATGGATCATGGATGGTTGTTAAGAAACCACCTCCCCGTCGAAGGAACAGCAAGCAAGAGAACCCTCAAGCCAATCAGGGGCAAGCAGTGTTGAATGGGGTGCAGAAACAAGGCCAAGTGCAAGGGGTCAATGATGCACAAAAAAAAGTCAACTGGCTCAAGATTCTCTATCTTAGGTGAACAGAATAAGGAAACAGTTGCATTAGGAGAGGATGAACATATGGAATGTGCGATGTTTAAGGATTCCACAGTCAACACTATCAATTTGGGAGATTCATCTCAAAAAGATAACTCCTTTAATTTAGGGAAATCAACCGAGAATCCCTTGATTGGTGGACAATTTTTAGGAGGAGCTAAGAAATGGCAACAAATTAAGAAAAAAGATAAACATATGCCAAAAAAAATCCTAACAGAACCCACAAATATTCCAAAAGATAATATATTGGAAAATACCTCCCTTAATGAACTGACTGGCAAAGAAAATTCCCCTATTTTCCAAGCAAATTTTGAAGCCTCTCCCGTAGCCACACAAAAGCCAATTGTAGCTGTGTCCTCAATTCCTCAAAATTCACAAACCATCAGCCATGTCTCTGCCACCCCCCTCACCAATCTTTCTTCGGATTCCACCGGAAAAGATTCTGTGCATGACATCTCAGATGGAGGAGCCTTATTTAGGCATGGTCGACCCCCCTGATCCACAAGTTAGAAATGGAGATACACTCATGGATGGTGTCGAAGGAGAAACCACCAGAGCTAGTAGTGACGTTGAAATTACCTTGGAAGGTTAACCAAGCCTTTAAGGCAATTTCCCATGCATATCAATCCAAATTTCCGAATTCCCTGGGTCTAATGAATAATAATCATAATTTAATTAGTGATTCCATGCCTATCACTTGTATGGTCTGGAATGTTCAAGGAGCTGGAAGTCGAGAATTTCTGGTAGTGCTTAAGGAAATCATAAGGGTGAACAAACCGACTGTTCTTGCATTGGTTGAAACTCATATGGGTGGAGAGCGTGCTGTAGAAATTGGCAATGTCTTAGGATATTCTGGCCACTTAAGAGTCGATGCCCAAGGCTTCAGTGGTGGCATATGGGTTTACTGGAAATCCGAGCTTGTCACTATTGATCCGATTGAAAAATCGAACCAATATATCACCATGACTATAACGAGAAGGGGGGAGGAGCCTTGGTATTTTTCCACTGTGTATGCCAGCCCTGATCCCACGAATAGACAAGATCTATGGCGAGATTTATCGAATTTTGCACAGCAAAATAACAAACCATGGCTTCTCATGGGCGATTTTAATGACACCCGATTCGATTGGGAACGAAATGCCAGCTGCTCTGAGACGTCTAGAAGAAGTCAGAGATTTAATCACTGGGTACAAGATAATCAGCTCATAGAGATTGAGTTTTCAGGTCCCTCACATACCTGGGCCCGTGGTAAGACTGCTGAAACTCGTTAAAGTGCCCGCTTAGATAGATCGATGTGTAACTCTGAATGGGGTTTGAGGTTTGATAAGGCTAGAGTAAAACATTTGCCTGCCCTTCAATCGGATCATTGCTCGCTATTGATATCTTCTAATGGTTTTGCGCCTCTAGAAGCGTTGGAACGCCCCTTTCGGTTCCAGGCAGCTTGGATGACTCATGATCGATTCACGGAATTCCTGGAAAACAAATGGAGTAATACATCTCCTCTTATTCCTCAATTACACTCCCTCTCAACAGCCTTGCAAGAGTGGAATCGGGAGGTATTTCACAACATCTTTCGAGAAAAACGCTCTCTAATGGCTCGAATTCAAGGGGTGCAAACGAAACTCTCTCAAGGACGTAACTCTGGTTTAATCAAATTGGAGGCACGACTAAGAAGGGATCTTGTGCAGTACTAAATCAAGAAGAACTCCTATGGTATCAAAAGGCTAGGGTGGATTGGATTCATGATGGTGATCGTAATACTACATTCTTCCACCTTAGTACAATTATTAGGAGATGGAGGAGCAAGATTGTCGCAATCAAGAATGATAATGATCAATGGGTACATGACAAATCTAAAGTTCAAAATATTGTGGTAGAGTATTTTGCCAAACTCTTTACTGCTGAAGAAGAGGTGGATACGTATGACATTCCCAGGGGTCTTTGCCAACAATTTACACAAGAGGAATGGAGTAATCTGTGCAGGCCATACTCGAAGTGTGATATTGATTTGGTCATTCAAAATATGGGTGCTTTGAAAGCACCGGGTCCTGACCCGCTTTCAAGCACTTTTTTATCAAAAGAACTGGGATTTGGTGGCTCCTAATGTATATGACATGGTCCTCAATGCTCTGGAAGGAAAAGGACTTCCTGACTCTCTCAATGAGACTTTTCTAGTCCTTATTCCTAAATCGGATAACCCGGAATTGCCTTCACAATTTTGACCAATAGGCCTTTGCAATGTCACGTATAAAATCATCACCAAGGCTATTGTAAACCGTATCAAAAGTGTGCTCCCGAAGTTAATTGCGCAATCTCAGTCAAGCTTTGTTCCGGGAAGGCAAATTACGGACAATATAGTAATAGTCCAAGAGGTTTTGCATACTATGAAACGCAAACAAGGGGGTAAGGGATATATGACCATTAAAATTGACTTCGAGAAGGCATACGATAGATTAAAGTGGTCCTTTATCCGGGATACCCTTCTTGAAATGCACTTCCCGCATATTATGATTGAAGTGATTATGGATTGTGTGAGCTCTCCTTCGATGCGTGTCCTATGGAACGGGGAAAAATCAGATGCTTTCTATCCTTCTCGTGGCATACGGCAAGGCGATCCTCTCTCTTCGTACCTTTTTGTCCTTTGTATGGAGAGATTAAATCAAGTCATTGAAGAGGCAATTTTGAAAGGCAAATGGAAACCCATTCATGCAAGTAGAGGAGGTCCAAAGCTCTCAAATTTATTTTTTGCAGATGACCTCATACTATTTGCCGAAGCTTCTGTGGAGCAAGCCCTAGTAATAAAGGATTGCCTTAATAGATTTTGTCAAGCCTCGGGGCAACGGGTCAGCCTTCCAAAGTCTCGGGTATTTTTTTTCTGGAAACATGCAATTGGAAGCTTGTACTGCTATAAGCTCTGCTCTAGGTATGCAACAAACAGAGGATTTGGGATTCTATTTGGGTATGCCTACTATTTCAAACCGCATAACCCGAGAGACGTTTGCTCACCTCTGTGAGAAAGTTGATAGAAGACTAACGGGCTGGAAAAATAAGTATTTATCCCTTGCGGGACGAATAACTCTCACCAAGTCAACTCTCACAACGCTCTCAAATTACTCTATGCAAACGGCTAAACTCCCTCGTACCATATGTGATGAAATTGACAAAAAAGCAAGAAGATTCATATGGGGCAGCTCGGATGAGAAAAGGAAAATTCACTTGTTGTCATGGGATACGTTGCAACTGCCTCGAAACAAAGGAGGGTTGGGAATCTGTTCAACAAGACAGATTAATTCAGCATTCCTTACCAAGCTAGGCTGGCGTGTGCTTACCGAACCTCACTCTCTTTGGTCTCGTGTACTTCGTGCCAAATACTGTAAGGGACGTTGTGACATCGATATGTTCATGCCAACCTCTAACATGTCTAATGTGTGGCGTGGAATTGTTGATAATGCGAAGTGGATTAAAGAGGGTTCGAAGGTCGCTGTTGGGAATGGTCGAAATACCTTATTCTGGGAGCACTGCTGGGCCTCTGTCAAACCACTTCGTGACCTGGTAATAGCCGCAATTCCAAGTTCAATAGAGGGAGCAATTGTAGGTGAGATGTGGGACCATATGCAAGGCTGGAAATAGGACCTTTTTGCACACCTCCTTCCAGAGCAACAACTAAAGAAAATAGCAGCTCATTCCATTGTAGAAGACCCGGACATAGAAGATATAAGGTACTGGGAGGGTACAAGTACTGGAAAATTTTCAGTTAAGAGTGCTATGCGTCTGATGCGAGATGAGGATATTATTCCGAGGAATCCAAAATGGGATCTTGTTTGGAAAGCGCCTGTTCAGCAACGAGTAAGGTCGTTTATGTGGCTGGTACTCCATGATCGTATATTGTGTAACTCAAACAGGTTGAAAAGGCAACTCACTAATGACCCATCCTGTCCTATATGCACCCAGAGAGAAGATGAAACTCTCATCCACCTCCTTCGTGACTGCCCTGAAGCCAAAAATATCTGGACAAAGGTAGGAGCTGCTGCCCTCCACCCCTCCTTCTTCACAGATAGCCTTGAGACTTGGCTTGTTAAAAACCTGGAGGCAGAGGACTCTAGGTACTCAGAGAAATGGCCTACCTGCTTTGCAACAACGCTGTGGTGGCTATGGAGATGGAGGAACTTGAAGGTGTTTGATAGAAGTGTTGAAATCCCCTTTGACAAAGGCTCGTTTATACAAGGTCAGACTGAGGAAATCTGGGATACCCTTTCTAAACCACGATTTCTCAATACAAGAGCATGTAACCAACCTCAGCAAAAGAAAGAAGTTTTAGTGCGTTGGATTGCTCCACCAGCCAACTGGTTCACTTTGAACACTGATGGAGCAGTTAGAGGAACCCCTGGCATTGCTGGAGGGGGTGGGGTGTTGAGAGATGCAGAAGGAAGATTTATCAAGGCCTTTGCAGCTAGCTTTGGCATATGCTCAGTCTATAAAGCAGAGCTTCTAGCACTTGAATATGGGCTCAAGATGGCTAAGCAGCTAGGTATCACACGACTCATAGTGCAAATGGATAATCAAGCTTGTGTCGAAGCCATCATCAAAGCCACACAGCAACATGGGGAATGTGTGCACATCATTAATTCTTGTCGTAGTATTTGTAATTCTTTTGGTTCTTATTTTTCTATTTTTCATTGTTTTAGGGAGGGGAATAGGGTGGCGGACAAGCTTGCTAGCTTGGGAGTTGTTCTTCAAGAAAAGGTAGTTTATTTCGATGATCATCCAATCGAAATAAAAGACCTGATCTGGGAGGACACTGTGGGCGTGGCCTTGCCACGGTTGGTGGTGTAATTTTCTTTGTTTGTTTTTTATTTTTACTGGGTTTACCCTCATTTGCAACACAAAAAAAAAAAAAAAAGTACAGTAAAAAAATTCGTAATTCAATTCCCCTCCAAAAAAAATAGAAACAAAGGGTGAAAAAACTTAAAATAGCAATTAGGCGCCAAACCTTAAAATTCCGGGAGAAACAATATTAATGGCGGTCAAAAACACATTTCCAAATTTCAAAATGAAGCTCAAAATCCACTAAAAATGGCGCCATATTTTCTGAATTCACTTCATATTTAATCAACTTTCTCCTCTTTCTTCATTTCCCTCCTTCATTTCTCACTTCTCTCATCTCTCTTTCTCTCTCCTAAATCAAACCCTAATTTCTAATCTGATTTCCCCCCTTTTTTCGATAAAAATGGAGGTGAATACTGTAACCCCAGATGCGATTTCGAAGATTATTGCAAACCCATCTCCTGATTCTTCTGAAGATCTTCCAGATCTTGTTGTTCAAGTCATTGATTTGAAAGCCGTCGGCAATCGTTTTATGTTCGTCTTTTTAACTCTTACTTTTATTCAGTTTTTTTGATTTGTTGTTTTGGTATGATTTAATCTGTTGTTTCAATTAGGGTTTTTGAGATTTATTTGTTGATTTCCAACTTTTTGTTCAATTTTTTATTTTAAGCTTTAATGGGTATGATTATTACACATTTTAATAGTTTAATTTTTAATTTGCATACTTGAATTGAATCTGGAATTTTTAGGGTTTTGAAGGTTTGATTTTGTTAATAGTACTCCATCTGCTAATTGCTTGTTAATCCAGTTGATTAATTTGATGTTTTTGACTTAATTGTCATGATCTGTTCAAAAATTGGTGTTAGGGTTTTAGTTGAACTTTGCTCAATTGTTTGTTAGCTTTCAGATTTAGTTTAATTTTCAAGGGATTGGTTTAGTTAAGTTATTACACAATTTAATAGTTAATTTTAAATTTGCATACTTGAATTGAATCTGATATTTTTTAGGGTTTGATTTTGTGATGAATGCTCCATCTGCTAATTGCTTGGTAATGCAGTTGATTAATTTCATGTTTGTTGACTTGAATAAAAGGATCTGTTTACAGATTGGTGCTCGGGTTTTAGTTGAACTTTGCTCAATTGTTTGTTAGTTTTTGAGATTTAGTTTAATTTTTCAAGGGATTGATTTAGTTTATTGTGATGAAAAATTGTTAGGTTTACTGCTAGTGATGGAAAACAGAAGTTAAAGGGTATTCTGCAGTCAAGTTTTTCAGATATGGTATCTTCTGGATCTATTCAGAATTTGGGTCTTATTCGGGTTCTTGATTACACCCTCAACGACATCCCGAACAAACCTGAAAAGTAAGCTCTTTGATAATATACTCAATTGTAACTAATGGACTTATATTGTGAACATTTTACTGATCTGTGATTGAAATTTCTGAATGGTCAATAGGTATCTGCTTGTAACAAAGTGTGAGTCTGTATCGCCTGCACTCGAAGCAGAGATTAAGGTTAAAGAGGAAAGTGAGGATGGCAGTGCTGCCAAAAGGCAAAAGCAAGAGGTTGATGTTAAGGCCGAGGATACGAAGGAAGCTGCTGGTATTATGCTAAAGCCTAAGCAGGAAATTGTTGCTAAATCAGCTGCTCAAATCATGAATGAGCAAAGAGGAAAGTGAGTAATCCTATCCCCTCTGATTTATGATTTAAATTTGTTTTAGATATGAGCTTGATTTGCAATTGATGATATATATGCATCACACTTTAATATTTGGTTCAATTTTAATAAGAACTGCTAGTTTTAGTTAATATCTTTGTTTTGTTTTGGTTATTCATTTGCATATGTTATAGCTTAGCTTATTGTAAGTATTTTTGCTGTTCGCAGTGCGGCGCCTGCTGCTAGAATGGGCATGACTCGAAGGGTGTACCCTCTTGCTTCTTTGAACCCTTACCAAGGGAACTGGACCATTAAGGTCCGAGTTACTAGCAAAGCAACCATGAGAACGTACAACAATGCTAGAGGAGAGGGTAATGTCTTCAATGTCGAGCTAACTGATGAAGATGTAAGCAAAAGCTACAACGAGTTTAACTTTTTGATAATTTGATTCATGTTTGAGTTGGGTTATTCATAAGCATTTTCATGAATGCAGGGTACTCAAATACAAGCAACAATGTTCAATGCAGCTGCAAGGAAGTTTTATGACACCTTCCAAGCTGGGAAGGTTTACTATATCTCGAAGGGAACTTTAAAAGTTGCTAATAAGAAGTTCAGTACTGTACACAATGACTATGAGATGACCATCAATGAGAATTCTGTCGTTGAGGAAGCCAGTGATGAGGGAGTGTATATTCCCGAAACAAAGTTTAACTTTGTTCCAATTGATCAGTTGGGTCTACATGTAAATGGAAAGGATGTTGTAGGTAAGAAATGCCCTGACTTTAACATCAGTTGTTGATTGCAACTTGCAAGTGCAAGCATTGTACATTATTAATGATTGGTTGCTTAATGTGCTTTATGTTACAGATGTTATTGGAGTAGTGCAGAATGTGTCCCCAACAATGAGTATTAGGAGGAAAATAAACAATGAGATGATTCCAAAGCGTGATATAACTATTGCTGATGAATCGTAAGTACATAACTTGATCATTACTTTATTGGTAACATTTGTTGTCTATCAAAAATTTAATATATTGTCGAATTGCAGGAAAAAAACTGTTGTAGTTTCATTGTGGAATGATCATGCCACAACACTAGGTCAAGAATTGCTGGATATGGCTGATCAATCTCCTGTAATTGCCATTAAGTCTGTTAAAGTTGGAGACTTCCAGGGTATGATTTTGAACAGAACTAAACACCATAATGAAAACACTTGGAGGCTTCAACATAGAGACTAAACTGATTTTTTTCTGCTCTGATTGTAGGTGTATCATTGTCAGCAATAAGCAAAAGTGTACTTAAAATAAATCCTGATTTACCTGAATCAAGACAGCTGAGGTCTTGGTATGATTCTGAAGGCAAAGAGGCCTCATTGGCATCCGTGGGTGCCGGTATGACCCCTTCTCCTAACGGTGGAGGGAGATCAATGTATACTGATAGAGTTCCCATTTCACACATCACAAGCAATCCATCTTTGGGTGATGACAAGGTATTGCAGTGACTATCACTTGCGGTTCTAATATAAATCAAAGCTTGGTTCATAGATTGTTAATCTCACTTATTTTGTTTTCTGTCAGCCTGTGTTCTTTAGCCTGAAAGCATACATAAGCGTAATTAGGCCTGATCAGGCTATGTGGTATCGGGCTTGTAAGACATGCAACAAGAAGGTTACTGAAGCTATTGGTTCTGGATACTGGTGTGAAGGATGCCAGAAGAATGAAGAAGAATGCAACTTAAGGTCTGATCAAAAGCAGTAGAATGAGATTATTTGTACTGTCATTGGTTTATTTCGGCATTTCCCAATCTTGAATTCTTTATGATACTAACCTTCTAAGTTTTATCATTCAGATATATTATGGTGGCGAAAATTTCGGATGCAAGTGGTGAAACATGGGTTTCAACATTCAATGAGCAAGCTGAAAAAATCATTGGGTGTCCTGCTGATGAGCTCGAGAAGTTAAAATCACAGGTGTGTTACCTACATTGTTACTCAATAATGTCAATATAGTAGAAAACATGTAAAGTGATGATGTCTTAAAATTTTTACTGATATAAATGCCTTTTATTTTTCTTTAGGAGGGAGAAGATAATCTCTTCCAGACTAAACTAAAAGAAGCAGCTTGGGAACCACAAACATTCCGTGTTAGCGTGGCACAAACTGAGTACAATAATGAGAAGAGACAGAGGGTAACCGTAAGAGCTGTTGCCCCGCTTGATTATGTAGCTGAGACAAGTTATCTGCTAGGCGAGATCTCTAAAATGAAAGCCTCTCAGTAGAAATCCTTCTTGAAATTTTAGCAGTAGGTTATGATATTTATATTCTACTAGGGGATGGGTTGGTTATTTTTGTGAATCTGGAGCAATCAAACAGAACTACTTTGTTCATTGTAATATATGCATTGCAAAATTAGCCTAAAACTTCATGTTTTCTTCTTTTTGTAACTTTAATGCTAGAGAATAGTGTGCAGTAAGTCTTCTCTAACATGAGTAGCATCTTTTCTGGCCTTGTGAATTGCAAAATGACTTGAATTTTCCCATAATTTTGAGCTGTTGATTGTAATTGGTACAAGAATTCTAGTTGAAACAAGGACATAAGTATTAATACAATGCAGTCAATGCTATTTGAGTTCCTGTCATAATTTTGAGCATTGCAGTATTTCTCATTTTCTCTTATGAAATGTGCCAAGTATACAATCATACCTTTTCCTGGTTACTGAAGTTTGTATTCCTAATGCCAGATTTTAAACATTATTTTTTTGCTCATAGTGTACTTGTTAATCTGAGAGTTGAATTAAAATGCAAAGGCATCAAATGAAAGCTTTGTTACAATAGCTCTTCGGTTATTCTCCCTAAAGTGCTTACTGAATGCACGAGTTGAAGTCCCTCAGGCTTTCACACTAGTAGTATAGAACTGCAAAAAACACACAAAGACAAAATACAACAACTACTTCTGTTACAGGTTATGTGCAACGATTTAACGTAAAGTAGAGAAGGAAAATGTCTAATCGTTGCACATAACTTGTAACGGAGGTAGTATAAACCGTTGCAATATCTCCTCCAAAACACACCATGACACGAAGCTGATTATCTTTTGAAAGCCTTGTGCTAACTGCGAAAGGTATAACCTGAATTTGGGGACATGCCTGATCAGAGCACAAGGAGTTCAGCCGTTCAGGGATAGAAGATGAGTAAAGAGTAAAGGCGTATACATGGTAATAATTATAATTGTTACACCATTCATTGTACCAAAACGAAAGAGTAATAAAAAAAAATAAAAAGGAAACGCCCACCGTGGGGCTCGAACCCACGACCACAAGGTTAAGAGCCTTGCGCTCTACCAACTGAGCTAGACGGGCTTCCTGATTACGAACTTACCATTATACATTTTTTACTTACTAATATTTATCAGAATGTTTGCCATATTGGACTTAGATTCAAAATTTAAAGCCAAAGTCCAAAGTGGCTAACTGTTTAAACATTTTCCAACATTAGCTCTTAAACATATCAAAGATATCAAAGATATACAGTTTGATCGCCTTATCGGTTTTTTTTTTTTTTTTTGAAACCAGATCGGAGTGAACTTAACACTCCATAGTATAAAACTTAAATTTTTTGGTCCAAACAGAATAAAATTAAAGTGGACTATTATTACTTTGAGAACATTTAATATACTCGTTTATACATTTGTCATCTCCCCAAAGGTACTTGTAAGAGTGTTTTTTAGACACTTTCAAGGCAATATTATGGATAATCCTTTGTTAAATAAAAGGGTACTACGGAAATGTTTAGGGTAATATTACATTAAACCAATTCCGAAAACTTAATTTCAAACAAATTGTATAAAGATAGGAAAAACTTAAACTCGATCCTAGACCCGGAATAAGGATCCATATTCGGTTCTAACTTCTAATGGTCTATTTTCAAGTTTCAATAATGAAAACCATCTAAAATAGAATCTGATACCATTGGTTTTACTCATTAGTTAGCTTCTTTGTTTTATAAAAAAAAATCTCTCCTAGCCTATGCTACTCGGATTCTTCATTTCACCTTATGTACCCGTGTCGGGCATGAAGTAGCATAGCTCCTAGCTGCATGTATATGGTTTGTATCATATCCTCACCAAAATAGCAGCTGAAAAATCAAACCATACTGCATGTTAATGGCTGCTAGTTATAGGAATTTTGCAGTACAATTCTGCCTAACTTTAATAATTGCATGTGCTTCACTCCTTTTAATTTTACATGTCAATTTCATCAAAGTTATTAGTTTGATGCTTTAATTTAGCATTGCTCTCTTCTTTGATACATCAATAATGCACAATTTCCTTATATAGTAAGTGGTAGACCCAATATTCTTAATCATGAATTCATTTTTATCCATGTTCTCAACTTAGCTTTCCTCCTAAGTCCTAACCCATCTTCTTTCACAACTTTTTCAAAGGCATTCTTTCTTCAACCCTATACATCTCAGACCATTTGATTTTCCTTGTTGAACGAGCAACCGTCGACCAAGTTACTGGAAGTCATCCTTGGTCCATCCCCTGATCTTGCATAGAGAAGAAAAAGGTATACTATTAGTATTTTTTTTTTTTTTTTTTTTGTTAGTAATTTTAATTAGTGAGTTGTCCATAAATTTGGTTGCATATTGTAGTATAATGTTTTGATCTTTATAGCTTGAATTTGAAACAAGGAAGATGATTATTATGTGTATACTTGACTACTTAATAGTCAGACAAATATATAATGTTATAAAGATAGTAAACAACAATTATTAACTAGATTTACAGTAAATTAAAGGGAGAATTTTGCAATGTTAAAGTAAATTAAAGGTTTTTAATTGCATCAAGAAGTCCTGCAGGAGAATATTTTTACAATATAACAGTCATGAGACAGATAGAACAAAGAAACTAGACTCTGCAGGTACTAGTCCTGTAGGAGATCGAGTTGAGATTCGAGTCAGAGAAGAAAGTTGTAGGTCCAATTGTGTTCCTGAACTGGTGGCAGAAGATTGGCCTGGTGAGCATAAAAGCGCGGAGGAGTCTCCACAAGAGAGGGTATAGAGATATTAGACCAACGACCATCCGTGACTACTCTTGCAGTGGCCAACAGACTCAGTATTGATGGAGGGTGTTCCAGTAGAGTCTAAGTTAGATTCTGAAATATAAAATGGAAACATGAATATAAATGCCTAAATTTCTATGTTCTGTTTCACTATATTAGCATTGTTCATTGTGTTTATTACTGCAGTTATGGAGAAGAAATGTGAAGGCTGTAAAATGACAGAGAATTATAAGTATTGGTCTGAGTTTCCTGCAACAAAACACCAATTCTTCAAGGTCATGCTTGGAGATTTCAAGCACCAATTGGTAGGAAAAACTGTTTTGAAAGCTACTGTACTTAAATTACTAATATCAGCTTACTTGATTGAATTTATTTGGTGAACTTTTCTTGCAGAGAATTCCTCGGAAGTTCATGGAGTGTTTCAAGGTGAAACTCTTACCGTGGTGTACACTTATAGGACCGAGTAAAAACAAATGGAAAATTAGGCTCTCGAGTACAGGTGATGAAATGTCATTGATGTTTTCAGATGGGTGGGAACAGTTTGTTCTTGATAATGGAGTGGAAGAAGCTGACTTCCTAGTGTTTCGTTTTGTTAAAGACTCCTCGTTTGAGGTGTCAGTGTTTGACAAGAGTGGTTGCGAGAGAGAGGGTTGTCACTTTACCACTAATTCCAATTATAGCTCAAGAAGAACTTCTTGTACAAGTACTCTCCACATCAACTATGGTAGTGTTGCTAAAGAAGAAATTGAGATTTGTGATTCATCATCAGAGGATTGCTCTTTGTTGGAGGAAGGCGAAGAAGAGACTAAGGATGTAAGTCATGTAATGGAAGAAGAGCGGGAAGGAAGCTCAAGTGAAGGTAATACAAACTAGCTAGTCATTCCTCATTCAAATTTGTATACTGTACATACTGTATTCTGTAACAAATGAATTAATAAACATATTGCTGTATTATAAATTTATAATTTGATTTCCAATTGACCATGGTGCAGGAAAACTTCCTCAAAGCCAAAAGTACTTCATATCGAATAGGCGGGTTCTAAAACCTGGAGAAAAAAAAAGAGCTTCCAAGATGGCTGACTGTTATAGCCGTGGCATGAAGTATAATAAGACAGTGTTTCCTGTTTTTCAGATAACCATGCTGCCTACACATGTTTACAGGGGATTTAATTTGGTCTGTCTTCCTTAAATGCAAAATTTGTACAATTTTTTGGTTGTTTCAATATGAGTTTGGGTTGATATTTCTTTGTTTGCAGACAATCCCAAAGAATTGGGCAAAGAAGCATATGATCAAGGAGCCTCACGAGGTGGAGCTGCGTGTTCCAGGTTCTACAAAGGGAAGTTGGAGAGTCGGATGCAGATGGACAAAAGGAGGATCTATACAATGCCAACTCAGATCAAAGTGGCCGTTATTTGTGCTGGAAAACAACTTGGAGGAGCATGATACTTGTGTCTTTGAGCTGATTCAGAAGGGGAAATTAGATAATGTTAGAACTCCCATCTTCAATGTCCACATCTTTCGCACTGTTGACCACATTGTTCCCCTCACTGTGTCAACGCGTATGGTCTAGCTCCAAGGAAAACAATGCAAGCTCCTATCACCCTTTGTTCTGCTAAAACTTAGAGTAGTGTATTCATGAATACTCTATCTAATTGTGTGTATTTCAGTATTTCTACTAGTGTTGTGTTTATGAAGGGTTTCAGAACCTTAGCTTACTGGTACCTTTGGATATATACCTCCTCTTTTAACTGATTTTATCTTCACTTTGGGTGGAACTTAAGGCAAATATGTATGCAACTTATATCTGTTCTTGTGTAAAATATTTCTTGATGAGTTGCTTTTATCATCATGTATGTTTATTATTTTGTGCTGGTTGTACTCGCTGTGACTCTCTATTATAGCCTTACAGAAGTACTTCTATTATAGCCTTACTCGCTGTGACTCTCTATTATAGCCTTGTAGGAATGGTACTCTGTTTATTTTTTTGTTAGAATATCAAAACAGTTTGCTTATTTTATCAGAAGCCTTGATTAAACTATGCTAGCTCTGTAGCTCAATGTGTAGCCAAAAAACACTATCATGATTCTATTTATAAGTACGAAAATAAAACACCAACAAATTCTAACAGCAATCCAACTCAAATTTCTGTAGTTTACAGTAAGATTAATATTTGTATATGCTTTCAATTATGAAGAACTAACCTGGTGTATAACTCGGCACATGTTCAATAGACACTAGATGGTTTTGTTTTTTCTTCTAGCCTTGCCAATTTGCCACTGTAACAATAAAAAAATTAGGGTTATTGTACTTATACTGACATTCTGTAAATTGACAATGTTAATAACACCAAATATATACTCATGTTTGACAAGCCACAAGCTAACTGGCCTTCAAAACACCCTCTCTCCGACCACAAACATACACACGCGCATGCACACAATGAGAGTAGCTAGACACGACTATATGTACATGGATGGATCTTAACATTGTGAAACTATGAATTAATCAGTAAAATTATGTAGCAGGATGCTATGAAAAGAGACAGTCCTCGTCATTGATCAGCTGCAAGTTTTATCATCAATTACCTTTCCAAGATTTTCAACAGACCATGAATACTAAATTGACAGTACTACTTAGCACATTACACATCTTTTACAGGAAGGCAGAACTTCAAACTTTATAACAACAATTACAGATCACTGGTCAGTACTACTTTGTTAAATCTACAATGAGGACTGCTACGTACTTACATAGCATGGTTATTGGTCTACGCCATCGCAGAAGTGAGCTCGAGTTCTTAGAGAGGAGATGATTCTAAAAATTACTAGAATCTGTTTCATGACAGCCTGCCCTGCTATCTCTTCTTCCCTTGCAGTCACCAGAACTCTTGTGCCAGCACCTCTACCTATTCAAATAATTGCTTACTACTATTTCAATGCCTTCACCTCCTAGATATTCATTACCCAAAATTTCAATTTTCTCTTCCTTCTTTAACGCCATTTTCTCCTATCACTTTCTTAGTCCCAATGCTATACTCACGCAATACAAGCCAATCACCAGCACCTTTCTGCTCAGATCTGCTTAGATAATAACATCAGCAATAATGATCAAATGATGTTCATGCCTAGGAAAGTTGCACCCTCCAATTGATGTTTTTTGAAACTCAAGAAATCAAACATACATTTTAAAATAGAAGCTTCTTTTGCAGTAATTCGTCTAAAATTCAATCAGAACATGATAAAAACATCAGCTATTTATAAGTTTCACAGCATATGAGAAGTGGTTTATTTGTTACAATGGGATTGAAGCTAGGGATTTGCTTTCAATAAAATCAGTAGATGTTTGCGCATACTTGACATTCCTCGCAAAACACAACAATCATCATAGTAAGAAATAAAGCGCATTAGTACTTGCACCTTACAGATGGCTAACAAGAGAATGTCCTGCTACATAAACCACAGAAAAAGAAGAAAAAAACTTCAGCCAAGTACCAATTACTACTTTTATCATATCATCCCTCAATGAAAGAGAAGGTGCCATCTACTTCCATATGGACAGTCATACAGCCCTAACAAGTATCACTCAAAATTCACAGCATAAATGAAAGTACAGCACTACAGCCTACAAGAAAAAAGGGAAGGGGGTGCATAAAGTAGAAACTACATCATCGTCTTTACTCTGATCCTCAAGCATGAATGAAGGCAATTAGTTTTCATCATCTTAGTGATCAATTAATTGTTAAAGTCTCCTATTTCGATTACTACCATTCATCGTCCTCATCGTTGCTATAATCTTCATCTTCATCATCACTGACGTCATCATCTTCATCATCATCGACGTCATCATCTTCATCGTCTTCGGTAGATTCCCAATCACTATATACCTCATCACAATCTTCTAGGTTTTCAGAGTCTCCAAACAGTCCTCCATCATCATCACTGTCGTCATAATCTTCTTCATCATCTTCGTCATCATCACTACCTCCAGAACTAACATTACTCTGTCCACAGAAGTCATTGCTTCCAATGCTAGAATTGTTCTCTGATTTGTGAGACAAAGAAGGCCTGCCATTTATATCAGATAAAATACCATCACTTGCTCATAATATATAGAAAATGGCTAATAGCAACAAAAGAAAATGAGAAAACAACTGATAGTCATGCTCATAGCTACCGCTTGTTTTCTAGATGCATGCTCTCTGCGGAAAGATGCTTGTTATCCTGCAACATTTTAAGAAGCAACACTCATTAGACTCAAGTAATAATCAATACAAGCAAATTCTTTATTCCAAAGAGCAAATCAAACCACCAGAGGTAAAAAAAAAAATGAAGCTTCCAGAGGAGAAGGGAAGAAAAGGCCTTACATGCAGATCATTAAAAGAAAAAATATGCGCAAAAACTTGATGGGTGCATCTAGTACATAATAAGTTTATAGTAAATCAGATTATAGTGACCCTTTTAGTCAATATATATAGTGATTAGTGACCCTTACTATATCGACCACAAGGGCTACTATACTTCGGTGCACAATAATAAACTTATTGTGCATTAGATGTATCTAAGTTTTTGCCAAGAATATGTGCCTGCGTTTATATACACACATATATAATTGAGATTAATTAGATACCAAACATTGCACAGCATGTCCAAGCTCTTGAAAAGCCAGCAATATATCATGTGTTCAACTGTTCACATATCTCGATGAAGAGATGACACAACAACTGTAGACAAAATGCTTTAAAACACTGCTGATATGATAACTATCTCCGAATCTCCTGTCAAATAAAATTATAAAACACAATCAGCATTCAGCACGAAAGAAAAGAGTCACAATCATGTGGATATCCATGAAACCTAAAAACTCCATTAAAAGGAGTCAGATTTCATAAAAATATGGCTTGTATCTTCTATTGGTCTAAACCAACTGCATCTGTGTTACTGTAAGTTTTGCTCACAAGGTACCAAACTATAAGATAAAGTAGCTTAAGAAGGATTTCACTCAAGAATTCCACTTCAAAGGATGAATCTTTCTTAGATAATAAAATAAAAAGGTAAATTCTATATGGTAGCCTTCAACTTTGGATTTATCTACATAGTGGCAGGGCAAAAAAAAATTATATCTTGGTATAATTTTTTTTTATTCCTGCCACAAGTAGAAAAACCAAAAGTTGAAGGCTACCACGTAGAATTTTCCAAACAAAAATTACAGATTGGCTAACGATTTTCATGTACCCCACCAAATGCTCCAAAGATGACACTAAGTCTAGTACTAACAGAACAAAATTCCGACTTAATCCACTTCTTATGGCTGAAATATAAGACCAAATTTCAATGTAGCATCATATATTTGGGTTTTCAACAGAAGTATCACATATTCACAACAAAAATTTCAAAGTGTAGACTTGGACACTCAACACTTTAACAGATGGAATGACTATGTCAAAATAAAAGAAAGACAGAGGTAATCAAACAATTATCTAATCACAAAACGCAGAAATTGGAACCATTAATAGGGTAGCTAGCTAGAAATAGTAAGATTGACGATACAAATACAAAGGTACAGAAACTTGCAACATATTCATACCTCACTGTTATCTATCCCTTGATCGGCTTCAGTTGCTCCAAAGGGTGAAACGAGACTCTCAACATAATCCCTAGTCATCACCATATGAACATAATTGGTATGCTTCCCTTTGAAACATTCTAGAGATTCCTTACAAGGTTCAACCAGTTTGAACTCATTCGTTTTTCGCACCAAAAACTTCCCCGTCTCAGAAAAAGTAATCAAAGAGATGTTTGTGAGATCAACAGACAAAATCTTCTGCCAGGAACTCCAATCATTAGGGTCCTTCAACATCCAAAAATCAGTCACATCTTCTTTCTTGCTACCACTCAAAGATAAACATCCATTCACTTGATACAATCCCAGCTCATGGTAACCACTCTGCCAATCCAACACTGGGTACTTCACCAGTTTTTCGGTCACAACATCAAAACCAGCAATTTCACCATTAAAAGAAAAAGCAGGAGCCCAGTACATAACATCACCAACCAAGACAGCCTGGTCACGCAATCTTCTTGCAACCTCCTCCTCCTCCGTACCAGCTCTTACTCTTCTCCACTTCCAACACCACCGATTCACCTGAAGGTATGCATAACTACCAATCACTCGTTTCCATTGTCCAGCTTTAAGTGAAAACATATAAAAACCGCGAAACCTACTAAAATCAACGGTTCCACACCCAAAGGAAGCAACAATGACATAATCATCAAGCGAAGACACATAACCAAACCCATGAGCCACCGAAACATGGACGCCCTTGGGGCTATCTATGTCCCGGCACTGACGCGTAGCCAGGTTCCATATCGTAAAAAAGCAATGTCTGTCATCCTCATCATCGTCTCGTTGATACAGACACACAAGACCATTACTGGAGTCCACCAGATGATGCCAGCCAACATCCCAGACACCATTCTCGAAACTCACTAAGTCTTTGACATCACTGCTATCACGCTCAGGTAACAGGCAGTAGGTGCCGCATTGTTGTGTAGAACAAAATTGATCATTGTAAGGAAGCATGATAAAGTAGCGGTTGATTTGAGATGAGAAATTAAGGTGTAATTTAGCAAATTGAAGGCTAGAAATAGTAGAATTCCATTTCTTTGAAACTAATTTGAAGCGAATTAGGGATTTTACTGGTAGTCGAGGAAGAATTTCCTCCATAATCAGATGTTCTACGAGAGTTAGGGTTTCGTCGGAGTTGTTCTTCGTGAGATTATCGGAGGACATGCTTGCTGATTTTGCTATCTTCCTTGACATTTTTCACGAAATTTGGATTGGATTTTTTCAGAAGGAATTCAAAGAATTTTTTTTTTTTTTTTTTTTTGGTTTGGAAATTGGAGAGGTAACAAATGAGCAGTTGGTTTGCATACTGAATGACACGAAATCCACGAATTGATGAGAAAAGGCGGGAATTGAGTGAGTCACCTAGTTATTGCCTTGGGCCGAAACTAGAATGTATCTATGCTAATCCATGAGATATACGAGTATGTATGTTTAGGAAAAAAATTAGTGTAAGTGAAAGTTACATAAATGGAAATTTTATAGATTTTTTTTTTTTTATAGTAAGTTATTTTTGTTAAGTTAATCATTTAGGGTTGTTGCCTTGTTGGAGTTATTTGGAATATTTAGGGTTGTGAGAGTTATTTGGAAGTTATTTTCTAATATATATATATATATATATATAAAAGAGAATGTATGAGAATTGAGAATTGGGGGTTTTGAGTGCTATGAGAAAGTGTTGTAAAAACGTTTCCTAAAGTTTGTTCACACTTACTGAACTGAACTAAACTGATTGGAGCTGAACTAAACTGAACTAAAATGAATATTTTATGAAAGAAGGAAATTAGGAGCTGAATAGAACTGAACTGAGTTGAACTGAAATTAAGCTGAAGTGAACTGGCCCTTAAATGATATAAATTTTTTTTCGTATCGGATACTTCAATTATTCGATATCCGAAAAAAATCCGAGTTGGTATCCGATATCTGTTTTCGGATTGGATATCCTGAAAAAACCTCAAATGCTCCAAGTTAACACAAATGTTTTAAAAAAAATCCGGTGTACACTATTTATTGTATGGCAGTATGAAAGAGGAAAATTTTCACTCCTTCATACGTGCGAAAAAATTTTCACCCAAAATTATAACATTACTTTTCTCTGTCCTCGACATTCTTTCTCTTCCTTTCGTTTTTTCGGTGATTCAAGCTAAGCTTTTTCTCTCTTAATTTGCAATCTTCCTTCTTTATCCAAGTATGTTGTAGTTTTATTATTCTTGATTTTTAGAAATTTTAATTCGATTGCTTTCATTTTTTTTTCCAAGTAATTTTAACTCATGAACAATGCAATGAAGAAGAAGACTACATACTTATCTGATTGATGAAGTTGATCTAAAATTCTAAATGCGGGTACATTTTCTCCGCCCACCAACCACCCCACACCCACCAGCAAGAAACCCTTCTCTGGCCACATGATGTCGATCTTTTATCAAACCTTTTTTCAGTAATATTTTGTAAAGTAATATTTTGTAATTTTGTTGATATATATATATATATATATATATATATATATATATATATATATATATATATCACTACAAAAAAACCAGTGAATTGCGATCGCCAGCACCGGTCGCAATTTTTGAGGAAAACGGTCGCTATTCACAATTGCGACTGTCACCGGTCGCAACTGCACGGTCGTTATTTAACTGGTCGCAAAAAAAATAAATTGCGGCCACGTGGCGGTCGCAGATCAAATTGCGACCGTTTTTCGTATTTTCAACGACCGTTTTTTAAACTGACGTAATTTGTAATTTGCGACAGGCAAAGCGATCGCAATTGCTGAAAATTACGACCGCCTAAGACGGTCGCAAAACTCGGAGATCTGCGACATGAAGTGACGGTCGCAATTTTCAGTAAATTACGACCGCCTGTGACGGTCACAATTTCCTGTGATCTGCGACACGCCCTGACGGTCGCAAAAACATGGGATCTGCGACATGCCCTGACGGTCGCAATTTTTCAGTAAATTACGACCGCCTAAGACGGTCGCAAATTCCTGTGATCTGCGACAGGCCCTGACGGTCGCAAAAACATGGGATCTGCGACAGGTTAGATAAACGGTCGCAATTCCTCATAGAATTGCAACAGGGCAATTTATTGTTATAATGCAATTTTCAAGTAATTACAATTTACATTATCGATGCCATCCTAACCTGAACCTATAACCTGTTATCATGTGATTTAATTTCAAAATTAATATAAAATAATAATATTAATAATTAAAAAGTCCAACTTCGAACAATACATACAATAATAATGTTCAAGTTAATAGTAATAGTAATTAGTTAGTAATAGTTTTATAAGCTTAACTTTAAAACTAAGTTAGGTCTATATGAATAAGTAATGGCCTATGTTCCTTCAAAAAATAGATAAGGCCAACATGTAACAATATAATTAATACCAATTTCAGGCCTATATTCCCCAAAAAATAACGAAATGGCCTATATCCCCCCCCAAAAAAAACCTAAGGCCTATATTCCCAAAAAAAAAACCTAAGGCCTATATTCCCCCCAAAAAATACTAAGGCCTATATCAACAATACTAATGTAAGAGCTTTATGAACAAAAACTACGACACCGGAGTCTGGTGACCAAGCCCACCACCACTCATGTCCGGGTCATCTTCCCTACGAAACTGAAATGGAGGACCACCTGAACAGTTAGAGAACAAGTTCTGCAACATTGTCTCCATCATTCGCTTACTCTCAGTTGATGCCTCCTCCCGCTCCTTCTTCAATGCCTCCTGCAATTGCGTTGCAAACTGTGCCTCCATCTGTGCCTGCATTTGCACTTTTGCCTCCTCTATTCGCTCGGCAACCTCGGCTTGCACACGTTCCTCTAACTGTGAAGCTATAGAAGGATTGTACGATTGCGAGCCTTTCTCGGAAGAGGGGGTGTAAAACAAACTAGCACTTGCACCTAGGCCCTTCACTACACCCTTTTTCCTACCACCAACGACCTCCCAGTATAGCTGGTTAGGGTCCGGTTGTGACCCTTCTTGAGTGGAAGACTCGTCAAGCTTCTTTTGGTAGGCTTCCTGAAATCAAACAAAACAAATTATGCATATTAAACATGTTTATAGGTTCAAATTGCGAAAACATACACATTTTCAAGTATTTACAAGGCTATAGGTTTACAGCATGGCTAAAATGGCTTAAATGGCCTTCTTACTTACCCATTTTCTTTGTTTTTGATATATTCTAAGATTTTATCAATCAAACAACTCATATTTAGCATATTAAACATGTTTATAGATTCAAATTGCAAAAACTTACACATTTTCATGCATATTCATGGCAATAGGTTCATGACTAGGCTAAAATGGCATAAATGACCTTCTAACTTACCTATTTTCTTTGTTTTTGCTATATTATAAGAATTTATCAATCAAACAACTCGTATTTAGCATAGTAAACATGTTTATAGGTTCAAATTGCAAAAACTTACACATTTTCATGCATATTCAAGGCTATAGGTTCATGAGTAGGATAAAATGGCTTAAATGACCTTCTAACTTACCCATTTTCTTTGTTTATGCTATGTTCTAAGATTTTATCAATCAAATAACTCATATTTATCATATTAAACATGTTTATAGGTTAAAATTGCAAAAACTTACACATTTTCAAGCATATTCATGGCTATAGGTTCATGACTAGGCTAAAATGGCATAAATGATCTTCTAACTTACCCATTTTCTTTGTTTTTTCTATATATAAGAATTTATCAATCAAACAACTCGTATTTAGCATAGTAAACATGTTTATAGGTTCAAATTGCAAAAACTTACACATTTTCATGCATATTCAAGGCTATAGGTTCATGAGTAGGATAAAATGGCTTAAATGACCTTCTAACTTACCCATTTTCTTTGTTTATGCTATATTCTAAGATTTTATCAATCAAATAACTCATATTTAGCATATTAAACATGTTTATAGGTTCAAATTGCAAAAACTCACACATTTTGAACCATATTCATGGCTATAGGTTCATGACTAGGCTAAAATGGCTTAAATGGCATTCTAACTTAGCCATTTTCTTTGTTTATGCTATATTCTAAGATTTTATCAATCAAACAACTCATATTTAGCATAGTAAACATGTTTATAGGTTCAAATCGGTTAATCATAGACATTTTCAAGCATTTACAAGTTTATAGGTTCCTCAAATTTCAAATCACAAGTATAAGTGCCTATGTTTTGCATGCTTCCTTAAAAAATAATTTCATTAGTTTCCAAAGTTAGATGTGTTACTGAGATTTGTTGTGCCCTCTTGTTAGCCGCAACTTTTCCTTTTCCTGGAACTTCCTTGAAATGTGTCTTTAGGAACACCTCAGGAGCAGTTGGAAGCACTCCACCGGCTTTCTGAGCCTGCACAAATCAAATAACTCCATAAATGCTTAGTGTATGTAACTACTAATAAAACATATCAGTATCATTATATACCATTAAGTATTACCATTTTCTTTGCATGCTTTGATGCAGAGATAGAACCTTGGAAGTGTGATGGCTCAATTGGATTAGACAGGGAGCCACCCCTCCTGTTCTTCTTCGCTTTTTCTGACCTCTCCAGAAATACCGGATCCTTTCTTTTCGCCATAATTCTCTCAAACATAGACTCTCCCATCCATCTGGGAACTAACTTGTTTCTGACCGAAACATTGTATGTAATCTCTTTCAGCCTCTTATGTGCCTTCTTTTCATACTCCTTCTTCACGAGGGCATCAAGATCAGCATTCCAAAGGTATTGTTTATGCAAACAAGAAAAATAAAATGTATAATAATTTATTGTAATAAATAACCAAAAAACAACAAAGTTAGATGAGTAAACTAAACTTGGGGGTTTTATAATACCGTAAACGAGTTCCACCAGTGGGTCTTAGTATTCTTGTCAACCATTTCATAGTTAAGCCATGGTTCGCGCCAATGTGCTTGAAAAATATTTGTAATGGAGGTGCTCACGGTGTTATCATCGAACCTTTGTACCAATAAGCAAACAAATGAAGTCATTACATACAAATCTAACCAAGATTGTTCAAGTTGGAATGCAAATTAAGATAACCATGAGTAACTTACCATAACCCCGTCGGGTGCAAAGTCCTTCTCGCAACGGGGGTAGGAACCTCACCCATGGGAGAGTTACTGTACGTCTCAGGAACCTGAGTAGACGTCCCAGAACCACCTACACCTGGCTTAGGGGATGGGGTAACTTCCTGAGAAGTTTCCGTATTTGCATGGCTTGTCGACGGAAACAAATCTCTCGGGGTGGCATGTCCCAGCTTCCGACGACCACCACCGGCCATGACAACCTACAATAAGAAAAACATTACGAAAATCGGTAAAAATCATATAGCCATGTTATATCACGATCTATAAGCTATTGTCACACATAACCTTGGCTTTGCAAAATATAAATAATAACATATTTACACCAGTATATCACATTGAAACTAGGATGGTCTTTTAAAATAAATTGAAATCCATTAAGATTACATAATTAAAAAGTCAAAACAAGGTTACAATCAATCTCCTAAATCTCAGTTGAATCGTCCTCCCCATCAGCACTAAGATAAGCAATAAGTATTAATTTGGCCTTATCTATCTATATATTATACTAAAAGACAAGCGCCTCAATGTGAGGATGACAAATGTCACTCTCTCATTGGCTTATCTTATGTATAAAATATATCTATATAATTACTGTTTACATATTCAAGCATAGTTATTTTTGTTAAACTTCAAACAATAAAAGCAAGTTTCTATACATGCATAAGATTTTCATGATTTCCTAACATAAATATTGATTTAATTTTTTGTAAAAGTTTTGTTTAGAACGGACTCACGTGAGTCCGGTCATACAAACAGAAAAAAAAATAAATTGAGGTCATAAATTAGATAATAATAGTCAGATATTAGATTATAATGGTCAGAAATTAAATTATAATGGTCAGTTATTAAATTATAAATATCAGATACCATATTATAAATTTATAATTGTCATAAAATATGTTGTAAATATCAGAAAATAGGTTAAATATATTAGAAATTAGAGTATAATGGTCAGGTATTGAAACCCCTCCTTCCTTCTTCTCTTTCTCTCTCCTCAACAACCACCATCTCTCTCATCTTTCTCTGCAACTCACATTATTAGTTGCTGAAATCATGTAATTTGAATCGATTAGTATTTTTTTGATTAGAGAAAGCAAAGAAGGAAGCGACAAAAGCAGGTGGTTGACGCTGCTAATGGCGGAGTTCAAGAAACATTTCTACATCAAAAGCAAATCGAGCTCGAAATTCAAGCTATTACTCAATTGTTTTACTCATCAATGGCAGAGTTCAATGGCGGAGTTCGAAATTCGAGCTGTTAATGGCGGAGTTCAATGTTTTACTCATTAATGGTTTTACTCGAAATTCGAGCTTTTACTACATTAACAGAAGGTTAATGGCGGACTTCAATGTTTTACTCATCAATGGCTTGCTGCTTAGCTTCTCGATCTCTTAATGCCGCAATTAAAATTAAGGTCTGGGTTTGGGCTCTTTGGTCGGTGGTGGTGGACTCACGTGAAACAGACTCATACAAAACCTTCTGTAATTTTTTATAATAAATATATACTTTCCAATACTACAAATAATCCATAAAATCTTTCCAATCTTTATTTATAGTTAAGTTACAGAATAATAACTAATTTGAAGCAATATGATTAAAGTGGCATAATTAAGAAAACAAATATTTCGTATTTTGAAAGGCTAATATTTTTTTTTTATGAAAATTAAATAAAATCGATAATATTTAGTTTGACGTCAATTATGAAATCAATACAAACATTTAAAAAAAAAAATCAGATGTACAATAAAATATTGTGCACCTATTATAAAAGCTACCATGTAATGAATGAAAGTGATTTATGCTTTACTGATAAAGGTTACCCAGAATAGTCTACAAGTTATCCTAAATTCAATTCAAGTAATCGGATGAATACAAAAGTTTTTGATAAAGATACAAAATAGTGTAAAAATTACTTTTATCGTTTGTTGTACTCCTTGACAAATACTGAATGCTGAGCCGAAATGTTGTCTTGGAAAAAAATACATAATCTTGAACATAAATTTAATTTTAATCGGCCTTTCATTTTCTATACAATGTTTTTTACAATGACCTTTTGTTTTTGTTGCAAAAAAAAAAAAAAAAAAAAAAACTGAACCAATAACCAATCTAAACAAGAAGAATAAAAGTTAAATTGAATTAGACAATTGACGGAAAAGGGATAGATATAAAATGTATTATATATAACTATTAATCATGTTTTAAATTGTAATATTCGTATTAATAATGCTATTACTTATGAATTTTTTTTTAGAAAAACTAACATTTTGATTTAAAAATCGTGCATTGCTCATGTACTATACTAGATATACAACAATCACGTGCAATAATTTATATTGTTTTATACATAATAATACTTTTAACTATAATAGTATGTGTATATAATATAATATTTTTTATAATATAAAAAAATATATGTATATAATGTAATATTTTATAACACGTGTCCTCCATATCAAGTGTAGTCTCATTCACCACTACACCAATTGGTTGTTGGTGTAGTGGTGATTGAGACTACACTTGGTAGGGAGGACCTGTGTGCTCCCCTGCAACAACAATCGGAAGGGGAGTGGAACCTAATAACCTAGAACTGATCCTCAAATCTGGATTAGCCCAAAGGGTGAACCGGATTGAACATCCAACACTCAATGCATATATGACGGGAATTAACTTATCCTTTATCTATCTTATACAAAACTCCAAAGTCTAATTTTTTTTTCAAAATATGATAATAACATTTGTAAATTTTTGTTAATATGAAAGATATAAACCTATCAAAATGTATATATAGTTAAATTGTTTAATAACTTATATCGAATGCGTAGTTTTATTAAAATTATTTGCATGTAATCATTAAATGTGTTGGATGTTGTGTAGCTATGCAATGTCCAAAACTTTAGTTGAGCGACTTTGATTTAGTGATTGTACGGTAAAAAGATATTGACTTCGATCTTGAAACCTAATAGTCTAATAAATTCTAAATAGAAAAATTAAAACAAAAGGAAATGAAAATAGTAAATGGCTTTAAATATTGAAATAAACATAACCTTTTAAATCAATTTAGCGAATTAAAGAGACAATTTTAAGGCATTTAAAATTAAATATAATGGTGGAAAATATATGTAAAAAGAACATTTTTAGATATATAAATGTACATGCACTATTATAAGAGTTTTGTTAACCTTTTTATAATTAAGTTAGAGATAAATCTTAGTAATATATACTCCGTATATTTTATTTATATAAAACTATTAGTATCCATACCTATATACAAAGTAAAGTAAATGGCTTTAAATATTGAAATAAACATAACCTTTTAAATCAATTTAGCGAATTCAAGAGACAATTTTAAGGAATTTAAAATTAAATGGGGGAAAATATATGTAAAAAGAACATTTTTAGATATATAAATGTCCATGCACTATTATAAGAGTTTTGTTAACCTTTTTATAATTAAGTTAGGGATAAATCTTAGTAATATATACTCCCTATATTTTATTTATATAAAACTATCAGTATCCATACCTATATACATGGTATTTATGTCGTATACTATATTTAATCAGCTGTTGGTTATATATATGACTATTATATAATATATAATTTTTGGCACAATGCTTAACTTAGAAAAATATATGTTCTGGTAGGTCAAATATAAGGTTATTATTGTGTCTATAGATTTAATGAGTGCAACGGGTAAATAAAACATGTATATATTAGATTGATTGTAGCTACTGATGCGGATTGTATGATAAGAAAATTTTAGTTTTTTCTCAACGGGAGATATAAATAAATTAGTCCACTTCTTATATAGCTATGTGGAGTATTATTCAATTATTTTTCAATTAATAAAATAACATTATAAAAAATTAAAAGAAATTCAAATAACATAAAATACTATTCAAATAACGTTCCTTTAATTTTTTTTATTGACCATTAGTACAAGTCCTTTAATAGTAAATGAATTACCTTTGTTTTTATTTTTATTTTTCCTACGGGTTTAATAATTTGATTTATAAACCGTGCATCGCACGGACACTATGCTAGTTAAGACCTAAAAGTTTTATTGCTATTTGCCAATATAATTAAGTGTAATGATATAAATACGGAAAGTTACACAATAACGTATACTCTAATACAGTATATCATGAAGTGCACTCCATATAAAAGAGAAATACTTGTATTAAGTTTTATTAATGTTAATTGAAATACATACATAATTTTATATCGGCTATTTTACCAAGCCTATGTTGATATAAACTGATACGAAGAGAAGAGAAGAGAAATTGAGAAGTATTTCTATTCTCTCCTCCCATTTTATAATTACACCCTCTTTAATTCTTTATTTATGTTAAACTACATGCATACATAAAATGAAAACAACGACATTACATAAAAATGCACGTAATTAAATTACGTACACACATCCTTTTAGCTTATTCATGAGTAACGTAAAGTTTCTTGATAAATTTGTGAGTATTCACAAATTCATCAAACGTAGTATTTAATGGAAGGACTGTATTTTTCAATTTGATCCCAATACCTTGACCAAAGCATCACACCTCCATACTTAGGAGATTTCTTAATAACAGGAAGCACTTGTGACTTTAGTACATCTACCGGAATAAACCCGGTGTCGGCGGCTTTAGGGGATGCAGGCAACCCTAAGAACACATTTCTTGCTTTGATTGATGTCCAATAATTCCATGTCTTAAAGAAGTTTTTCTTATTCCAAGCAGTGTACTCACATGAAGGATTGTTAAAGAATCGAACCCAAACGTAGTCGAAAAGGCCCGTGTTTAGGGCAGCATCTAGATGCTTGTCTGGGATGAGGCATTGAGGAGTTGCACTTAGGTACACCTTTCTTGGAGATTTTGTGTTGTAGGCAGCCAAATAACGCGCCAATAGGTCATAATATCTGCATCAATACAAACTATATTTTAGAAATAAAGGACTAAAGGGGTAAAGGTAATATATGTATTATTTGATGTATGTTTTTTTTTTTTTTTTTTTTTTGGGTGTTTAGAGAGCCTCAAAGGGCGGGTGATGATAATCGATTCTAGGTTTCTTGGGATCAGGAGGGAAGCTCTAATCACTTTAGCTATCCCTCACTTTCTATGTATGGTGTATGTAATAGATTGTATAAATTATTTAGTTGTAATAAAAAAAAACAAGAAATAGTTTTAATAAGTCGTAATTGATTCAATCAATTAAAAAAAAGTAATAACACGTTACTATATATGATTCTTACTTTGTTGGTCCACTTTGGATATAAAAGTCGATCCCATCAAGCACAACATTATCAAATGGTCGTGTACGAGAGTAGCCGCCCAAGAAATTGTTCCACAAATAATTTGCTAGGTCTTTAGCTTCAATTGGAGAGTTCAAGGTGTAATCCGCGCCATTACCACCTATTGAGAGTAAGACCTTTACCCCAATCGATTGACAATACTTGATTTCGTTACTTAGAAATCTGCAACCACCTGTTGATGGATTGCAATGTGTAGCAAGATCTAGCATAGGAGTTCTTCCTTTGCCAAACTTACTAAGAAAGGCTATGTTAACATGTGAATATAATTTGGTCGAGCATGCTTGGCTGAGAGTACTCTCACGACCTTGGCCCCAATAGATCGGAATGCTACCCCCATAGGCGGCATCAATTGCTAGGACTAGGACAAGGAAAGAAACAAACAGGACTTTTGTAGTCATTTTGTGTACGTAAAATTTGTTTTTAGTAAGATATATATGTGTATATTTCTGTGTCTTGGTACATTTTAAGCTCAATAAGCGATCATATTTATAGAGTTCAAGAATTATGATCAATTCATGGCTTTGTACGTACTCTAAGCAAGACACATTATATTAAACGACGTGCAATTATAGCTTGTAATAATAAAACACACGGCTTCATGTTGTAAAATTTAGTACTTGTGTATGTACATAGATTGAGAAAGGCCAGTTTATGAAATCTATTGCTCAAGTTCAACGGAATTTAGCGGATATTTCAATACCATGCATTTTCAAAATACAGCAAATTAAACTGGTTGTGATTGTTAAACTATTCATGTCTTTCCGAAATTTGAATTAAATAATCAATGGCTATTGGCTAGTAGCCATTGATTAGCTAGGCTATAAACTGAGGAATAATTTTTTTAGGGCTGTACCGGTTTAGATTGCACCAAACCGCAAACCAAACCGTAATTTTGCGGTTTGCGGTTTGAAAATTGCGGTGCGGTTTTTGAAAATGACCAAACCGCGGTTTGCGATTTGGTGCGGTTTCCAAAAATATTGAGACCAAACCGCACTTTAATGCGGTTTGCGATTTTCATGCTAAATTTTCATTAAAATTATACAAAAGAACTAAAATATATGAGCTAATCTTTGACTATTAGTTAATTAGAGGTTAATAAAAAGAGTTTAATAGTAGAATTATAAACTAATAATTATAAAATAAAATAAAAGTTTTGTTTTAAAAAGAATAATTACAATTTTAATAAAATACGGTTAAACCGCAAACCGCATTTTACGGTACGGTTTGGTGCGGTTTTTTTATAAGTGCGATTTGGTGCGGTTTGAAAAAATTACAAACTGCACTTTTGCAGTTTGGTGTGGTTTATGATCCAAACCGCACCGCGAACACCCCTAAATTTTTTGATAATACTAAGCTAGCTAGTACGGAGTAGCTATTACAGCTTATTTAAATACCAAATATACAGTATATACTTCGTATTTAGCTTTAGTAATCTACTTTATTTGATCTTTATGTTTACTGTGTTTAAAAAGGAGATGATTGTGTTGTACATGTTGGGCCAATTATAACAAGAGTTTTTTTACCTTGCATAATTAGGTTTTAATAAAATAGATCGTATTAAATTATACCACGTGTATAAGAGCAGGGTTTTGTTGGCTATACCTAACGACTTAGGTCTGTTCTCATTGACTAAACTGAACTGATGAACTGAATTTATTAGAGCTGAAATGAATATTTTATAAGAGAAGGAAATTAGGAGCTTATTAGAGCTGAACTGAATTGAACTTATTAGAGCTGAACTGAATTGAACTTAATTAAAAATAAACGTATGAGAATAGGCCCTTGCTAGCTTAATTAATACATACTCCCAGGCTCCACCAAAGTAAGTTGAAAAGATTAAATTCAATGTGTAGGGGCATAGATTTGATAATGTAAAGTTGTAATCTTGCACTTGTAATAAACTAGTCGTAGGATCGCGGAGTATTATTTTGAAAGGGTAGTTGACTTTATATTGAATACTCTGCATGAATTTGCATTAAAAAGATTCACATAAGTTTTGTCAAAAAAAAAAAAAAATTCACATACGGAGTACTTAAGCCCACAGGGTTCAGTTGCATTATGATTCCACTTTGACGTGCAAGTTTTCTTTATAACTGACAATATTAAAGAACTTAAGGTGTAAAGAACTTAAAGATCAAAAGGTGTAACGAAAACCCTATTGATTTGATGTAAAACATTTTCAATGAAATTGTGAAATGCATATTTTCAAGGGGTGTCAAAACCAAGAAACACTAACATTAAACAAAGATCAAAATCTCAACCTCCTTTGGTTTCCATGTTTTTTCCATGTTTTCCTTCTTCCTTTACTCAGCTAATCTTATTGTTAGGACTGTCATCTTCCAATTCGTTCTAAGACATTCTACAACTGAATTAACTTTTCAAGTTGCAGAAATTCTTTTTGATTCTTTAGAAAAATAAACGTGTTTCCCCCAAACGTGTTTCCCCCTTTTCTTAGATAAAGCAAGGAATTTCTAGTATTTATACATGCATTACTCCCTCCGTTATACAATGATGTTTTTGTTTGGAATCTTTGACTTTTTTTTTTAAAAAAAAATTATTCTAAATTTCTCTTAATTTATAAGAACAAATATAGTCATGTGAGATCTAGTTTGATTCGTCTTGATGATTAGATTAATAGGAACATCATTTTAAAACGGATGGTGTATTAAACAAAAAAATGTTCAGTGAGGTATTTATTTAGGTAGCAGTTAATGGTAAATTGGTAATGGGGGTCGTAAGACCGGTAACGTTTGGACATCATTAAACATAGTCCCTCCTCATTTTTTAAATGCATCACTTGCATTTATATGGAGTTTTAGGAGTGTTTATATGCTCTAAGCCTCTAATTTTATATTGTGTAAGTGGGATAAGTGATGATTAATTTATTTTGATAATAATACATTGCAGATCATAAAAGAGATAGTATGTGAAATTGTGAGTCTTTTAATCATTAAAGTAGGAAACATGAAAAATAGAGAAATGATAAAATATTTTGTACTCGTATGTAGAGTTGTTAATTCGGGTAAATGGGTCGGGTAAGAGTAGTGGGCGAGTCAACTCGGGTCGGGTCAATTCAGATTAATTCCATAACCTATGCGGGTCGGGTTTGGGTTGGGTCATGCTTGAGTCGGGTCACGTAGGGTCATATTTCTTATCAGGTTTGGGTCAGGTTTAGGTCGGGTTAATAACAGGTCGGTTTACATTCGGATCAGGTGAACAATAGGTCGGGTTTAATTCGGGTTTTCACGGGTTAAAACGGGTTAGGGTAATTCTCGGGTTCGGTTTAAGTCAATAATTTGCGGGTTAGAATCAGGTCGGGTCATTCTCGGGTTTGAGGCGGGTTCGGTTCAAGTCAATAATTTGCGGATTATAATCAGGTTGGGTCATTTTCAAGTCGGATCATTCTCGGGTTCAAGTCGGGTTCTGTTCAAGTCAATAATTTGCGGGTTATAATCAGGTTGGGTCATTTCCAAGTCGGGTCATTCTCGGATCACTACTAGAAAACAGGGAAATAGCGACGGACTACTTCCGACGGAACAAATATTTCGTCGGAAAAATCGAATTTTCCGACGGATTTTAATTCCGTCGGATATTTCCGACGAATTCTACAAATCCGTCGGAAATTTCCGACGGAATAAAAATCCGTCGAAATATATGTGATTTCCGACGGATATTTCTGTAGGAAATTACTTTTTCCGACGGATTTTTAGTCTGTCGGAAATTTCCGACGGAATTTTCAGTCGGAATATATTTTATTATTATTTTTTTAAAATAAACCCCTAGAAACCCTAACACTCATGTTCAATTTCCGCCTCTTCTTCCTGTCTCCTTATCTTTCCTCTTCTCTCTCCTTCCCTTCTCTTTCGTTCTCACTCCTCTCTCTGAATCTCACTCCCCTCTCTGAATCTCCTGCTCGTTTTCCTTCTTCTTTCGATCTCGTTCTCCTTCTCTATCTCTCCTCTACTCTACTTTCCCCTTAAATCTCCCACCATAGCCAACACTAACCACTGCACCGACATCAACAACGAACAACACCAGCAACACCGACATCAACAACACCATCACCGGCATCAACATTAACAACAATATTCATCCTTTTCGCCCTTATTCTCTCTCTTCATGCTTAAAACAAAGGTTTCCGGGTCAAATTCGACCATGAAAACTCTAGATCTAGAGGTTTTATGGTCGAATTTGGCCTCTTAAACCCAATTTGAAGGTTATGTGTGGTCGAATTAAGGTATGTATCTTTTTTTTCAATTTTGATTTTTTTTTTGTTATTTTATTGGATTTTTTTTATAATTTCTGGTGGTGGAAGGTGGTTGTTGTTGGAGTTTGAGTTTTGTGGGTAATGGTTAGGGATATCAATTTTTTTCTTTAATTTTTTTTGTTAATTTTTGGTGATGACGGTGGTTTTCGGTAGCCACGACAGTGGTGGTTTTTAGGTGGGTGGTGGGGTGGTTTGCTTAGGTTGGGGGGTTTGGCCGAATTTGTAAGGGTTAGGGTTGTAGATCTGGGTTTGGTTTGGGTGGGCTTGGGTTAGGTGAGGAGTCGGATAGTCGGATCTTTTAGGGTTCTGGTGGAGGTTTCAGTGGGCTGGTGTGGGGCTGGTGCTGTGCGGTGGTACGGGTTAGGTGGGTTGGTGTGGGGCTGGTGTTGTGCGGTGGTGACTGGTAGTGGGGGTAGGCTTTTTTTTTTGTTTGTTTTTTTAGAGAATTTTCCGACGGAATTTCCGTCGGAATTTTCCAGGCCCGAAAACCTCTTCAGACGGACGGAAAGTCCGTCGGAAATTCCATCGAAAAAGTGCGTTTTTCCGACAAAGTATATTGCGACAACCAGTTCCGACGGAAAATGAGGTGTTTCCGACGGAAAATTTCCGTCGTAATTTTCTGTTTTCTAGTAGTGGATTCAAGTCGGGTTATGTTCAAGTCAATAATTTGCAGGTTACAATCAGGTTGGGTCATTTCCAAGTCAGGTCATCATATTCGGGTTCAACTAACTATAAATAGATAATTATCATTTTTATCAAGCTAATTATTTCCTTTGACTATAATATATATGTCAATATATTAGGGAACTATAGTCTATAATTTAGGAAGAAAATTATCTCCTTTGACCATACAACAAATATATACTATATTTAACTCTTAAATTTGAGGATGATGCTCCTTTCTTTTGCTGGCCTGGACCGACTTGGTCTCCCAAGACAAAATGCTTTGATCAACAATATATAATAATGTGGTCTAATTTGCATTTAAGGAGATTTGAAATCGGGTCAAGAACAAATTGGGTTGAATTTAGGTCGGGTCAATAACAAGTCGTGTTAATTTTGAGTCGGGTTAGTAACAGATCGGGTTGAATTTTTGGGCTGGGTAAATAATAGGTATGGTAAAATTCGGGTCGGGTCAATAACAAGTCGGGTTAATTTGGGTCAGGTCAATAACAAGTCGGGTTGATTTCGGGTCGGGTTTGTAACAGGTTGGGTTAAATTCGGGTCGGATTGAATTCAAGTCAGGTTAGTAACAAGTCGGGTTAAATTCGGGTTTTGACGGGTTAAAACACGTTTGAGTCAATTTCGATTGAAGTCGAGTTCGTAGCAAGTTAATTAAATTGGCCGATGTAAATCGGTAAATCGGTGCAAGATGTAAACCGGTAAAATGATCGTTTAAAAGCAAATTGAATTGTTCCACACACCCAATTGGACTTCCAGAGGGTATTAGGGACCATGGTAAACATTTCGGCAATTTTTATTTCTGGACGAAAAAAAAAGTCAAAAAATTCCAAAAATGAAGGTTAATATCTACGCTTTTTTGACAAATTTTGGAGGTTTCGGGACCCGGTGTCGAAAAGTCTTGAAATTCTATGGGATACATCTCGGGGTCATATAATGTCATTTGGAACCACTTATGATCATTAGTTGTTGTCATAAATGTTCGTGGTAGGCTTGAATTAATGAAATCGGTGCAAGTTGTAAACCGGTAAATTGGTCGTTTAAAGGCAAATTAGATAATTCCACCCACCCAATTGAACTCCCGGAGGGTATTAGGGACCATGGTAAAAATTTCGGCAATTTTTATTTTCAGGCGAAAAAAAAAAATCAAAATTAAAGGCTAATATCAACGCTTCTTGTGAAATTTTGGAGATTTCGAGGCCCAGTGTAGAAAAGTAATAATATTTTATGGTATAGTGTCGTTTTGAACCATATATGATCATTATATGTTGTCATAAATGTTCGTAGTAGACTTGAGTTAATGAAATCCGCGTAAGTTGTAAACCGGTAATTAAATTGGCTGTTTAAAGACAAATTAGATGGTTCCACCAACCTAATTGAACTCCCGGAGGGTATTAGGGACCATGGTAAACATTTCGGCAATTTATATTTCCGGGGGAAAAAAGTCAAAAAATTCTAAAATTGAAGAATAATATCCACGTTTTTTGAAAAATTTTGGAGGTTTCGGGCCCAGTGTCGAAAAGTCTTGAAATTTTAAGGGATACATCTTGGGGTCATATAATGATGTTTGGAACCATGCATATATGATCACTATTTGTTGTCATAAATGTCCGTGGTAGGCTTGAGTTAATGAAATCGATCCATGTTACGTTGTAAACCGGTAAATTGGTCGTTAAAGGCAAATTGGATGGTTCCACCCACCCACTCAATGGGACTCATGGACGATATTAGGGATCATGGTAAAAAAATTCGGCAATTTTTATTTGCGGGCGAAAAAAAAGGTTAAAAATTTCAAAATTGAAAGCTTAATATCCACGCTTTTTGAGAAATTTTTGAGGATTCAGGGCCTGGTGTCGAAAAGTATTGATTTTTTAGAGTATACATCTCGAAGTCATTTAATGCCATTTGGAACCATATATGATCATTATTTGTTGTCACAAATATTCGTGGTAGGCTTGAGTTAATGAAATCGGTGCAAGTTATTAACCGATAAATAGGTCGTTTAAAGGCAAATTGGATGGTTCCACCCACCTAATTTCACGAATGGTATTAGGGACCATGGTAAACATTTCAACAATTATTATTTCCGGGCGAAAAAAAGTCTAAAAATTCCAAAATTAAAGGCTAATATCCACGCTTTTTGAGAAATTTTTGAGGTTTCAGGGCCCGATATCGAAAAGCCTTGAGATTCTTTGGAATATATCTCGGGGTTATATAATGTCGTTTGGAACCATATATGATCACTAGTTGTTGTTATAAATGTCCGTGGTTGGCTTGAGTTAATGAAATAATAAATGATGTGAAAATGTAATGAACTATGGATCCACTTTTACATTCTTTTACTCTCTGTAGTCGGTAAGTGTTTTTATAAGAAGTGGGAAGAACATTAGAAAACGTAAAGAATATACAAATTTGACCTCAAATTAGATGGAATAAACGTAGGTGAAACAAGTCCACATTGATTTTCTAAAACCACAAAAAAAAAAAAAAAAAAAAAAATATAAGGGGGGTCAAGATTGAACTTAAATGACTATAAAGAAATCTAAATAAACCAAATTGATCTCAAATAAGTTAGACTTTACTTAAAATGAACAAGCTCACGTAGTCAAATCGATTGTAAATAACTCAAAAAGAGCTTAAACAAGCCAAAATTACCTCAGATTTGCAAGAAGTTGTTTAAAATGGAGAATATATGCCTATGAATAAGCCAAAATCACCTCAAAATCTCAGTTATGCAAGAAGTTTCTTAAATAGAACAGGTTTTCATACCAATTGCCAAAAGCACCATTAACTAGTGGATTACTTAACATAAACATAAATAAGCCAATATGAAGTCAAATGATGAGGTAGAAATTACTTAAATTTAATAAGCTCTCCTTTAAACTTCCAAAACCATCAAATAAAAGTAAATAGAATGTAGATGACTTACAAAAATGACCTCAAATTATTTAGAAGTTTCTTAATAGAATAAGTTTACCTATAAACCAAAATGACCTCAAATTATTTAGAATAAGAGCCTTTAAACCAAAATGACTCAAATTATTTAGAAGTTTCTTAATAGAATAAGTTTACCTATAATTTGTCAAAGCCACCAAAAGCACATCCAAATTCACCTATAATCTGCCAAAACCACCGAAAGTCAAATTGTAAATAACTCAAAAGCACCAAAAGCAAGTTGATTGAACATAAATCACTCAACATGAAGATAAATAAGCCAAAATGGCATTAAATAAGTTTGAAGCTGCTTAGATAGAACAAGTTCATTTAGGATCGATGTTCCCAAATCTCCCATGGCAAGTCATATTAATTTACATGATTCAATATGAACATGAACTATAAAAAATGACCTAATATAAGCTAGATATTCCTTAGATTGAACGAGCTCACCTATAATTTGCCTAAACAACCTAAATGAAGTGAACTCGAACATATATCACTCGAAAAGACCTAAATTCAGCAAAATGACCTCAAATAAGCTAGGATTTAATTAAATAGAACAAATTCTTCTATAGTTCACAAAAACCACCAAAAGCAAGTCTTTAACTTAAGTGATTACACTAGAACATAAATAAACCAAAATTACCCTTATTAAACTAGAAGTTGTTTAGATCGATTAAGTGCACCTATATTATCCCAAAATCAGCTAAATAACTCATAAAAGATACCCCAAAAAAAAAAAAAAAAAAAAAGGCAAATGGAAATTTGATAATTCAAAATGATTGTTTATATCATAACCTACAATATCCATATTTCTAACTTAAGTTTTATTTGTTTTGATGGTGCTCTTACTTATTAGGTCTTCAAGATATTATGGGAATCGCCAATAGTGCCATTTAGCAAAGAGGATATACATAAAGTTCGAACTCGATATTGTAATGACTCTATTGGTTTCTCTATAGAGCAACTTTGTTATCCTATGTATATATGTCGAGTTTGCAAAATTGGTGAATTTGTGTGTGGTGGTGGCTGATGTTGGTTTGTGAGGTGGAAAGATCGAGGCGGTGCTGGTTGAAAAGGTAGTTGCAGCCCTTGCAAGTGGTGGTAAAAGTGCTCCAGTTCATCTAACAAACCAGAGCATATAACATTATTAATGCTCTAATTTAAGTGCAACCGAAGCTTTTGATGTGTAATATGCTTCAGTTTATTAGAGGAAGTAGAGAAATTGATGTTCTGAATGCACGAGTTTTTTTTGGAGGAAGCAGAGCAATTGATGTGTTAAATGCTCTAGTTCATCACAGTCTGTCTTTGGAATCTTAGCAGTTTGCATCGCATAAGCACATATGTATTTTTTTACAGAGACGAGTGTGACCATTTTATCGCACAGCAATATAATGCCTAATTTCACTGCCTTAAAATGTCTGTGGCCTTGTATACATTTTATCTTTGTCCGTACCTTTTATCGTGCATAATTAATCTGATCAGGCACTTAAGAACACGAGTGGTGATTAACTTACAGGAATTAAAAGTTGTATGAGATGACTCAGATTAATCCCATAGTATTATTACCACTTTAATCTTGTTCAAAGTATAGTTGTGTTCTTAAAAAGATGTATGAATATAGGACAAAAATGAAGCATATGGTTACTAAAATTAGGAATGTTTGCAGTCATCATTTCTGCCCCTATTTGCTTGGTCATGTGATATACATTATCATATAATTTGATGTTGGACCATTGCACACAACTTTGGTGTTTTATGGCTCAATAAAATTCCACAAATACGTCAATAGAGACCCTTATTTGTCACACCCTTTACTCTTTTCAACAACCATCTTCAACTGCATTCTTTTGCCTCTGTTCTCCTTTCAAAATACAGCTCTTGATTTTCCTGACATTCATAGTGCAGTTCCGCCATCAGTCACCAGTGATCAGGGGCTGTTTAACATTGTGTTGTCCTTGCACTCAGAGGATAAAAGGTATTTCATTTGTACGTACTATTGTTTTTATTTGTAAGAGGTATTGTTGATATATAGTTTTAAGCTTTTTTCATTCAGCATTTATAGGTAAATTGCATCATCATTTCTGACTTGTAATGGAACTAGTGCAATTTGGATTAATTGGCTCAATTGTAACCAAAAATATGTTTTGTGTGTGTGTGTGTGTGTGTGTGTGTGTGTGTGTTTTTGTTTTAACATAGAGTACAATTGAAACTTTCAATAAATTAACGCAAAATAATGAAAAAAAGAAGGCCTAGGATTACTGATTTGCTGAGACTTCACTCTTAAGACAGAGGAGCAAGCTGTATGTTGGCTCAAGTTGTGTGCCTGAACTGGTGCCGGGGACTAGGCCCGGTGATCATGAGATTCTGGTGAAGGGTGTGGACTGTGGAGACATCAGGTCGCAGACCCCCCATTAGGATGTTACAATCAGCTGACAGTCATCAAAACCCGAAAAGAATATGGAAACCTGAGTTTGAGCCTAATTTATATTGCATAAATATTTACTGTATGACTGAAGTAAAATAAAATCAAAAGATCACAAAATTATCTATTAGATTGTTAATATCTAGTAGTCTAGTGTTTATCTAGTATTTTGCATTGACCTTTGGCATGGCTTCAAATTGAATAGTTGATTTTGTGCATTCACTTGCATAAATTCTATGTTATTAGTCATTATACAAGCCTTGTTACATAACAGAAAAATGCAATAGTTGTGAAATAGCAAATTGATGAATATCGGTTAAAGTTCCCTACAATTTAGCACCAATTCTTTAAGAGTTTTGAGTTAAATTCTGACATATAGTATGGAAACATAGATTAAGGCCTAAATTTCTATGTTCAGTGTCACCATATAGGCATTGTTAATTTTATGTTTATCACTGCAGTTATGGGGAAGAAATGCGAAGGCTGTAAAATTGCGGAGAATTATAATTATTGGTCTGAACTTCCTGCAACAAAACACCAATTCTTCAAGGTCATGTATGGCGAATTTGAGCTCCAAATGGTAGGAAAAATTTTTATGAAAGTAACTGTACATACTTATATTATAAATATTAGCTCACTTAATTGTATTTCTCGGTGAACATTTCTTGCAGAATATTCCTCAGAAGTTCATGGAGTGTTTCAAGGAGAAACTCTCCCCCTGGTGTACAATTATAGGGCCAAGTAAACAGAAATGGAAAATCAGACTCTCGAGTACATATAATGAAAGGCAAATGGTGTTTTCAGATGGGTGGAAACAGTTTGTTCGTGACAACGGAGTGGAAACAAATGACTTCTTAGTGTTCCGTTTTGTTGGAGACTCCTCGTTTGAGGTGTCAGTGTTCGACAAGAGTGGTTGCGAGAAAGAGGGGTGTCACTTTTCCATTAATTCCAATTCAAGGTCAAGAAGAACTTCTTGTACAAGTACTCTCCACATCAACAACCATGGTAGTGTGGTTAAAGAAGAAATTGAGATTTTTGACTCATCATCAGAGGATAAATCTTTGTGGGAGGAAGGCGAAGAAGAGACTGAGGATGTAAGCCATGTAACGGAAGAAAAGAGGGAGAGAAGAGGAAGCTCAAGTGAAGGTAATACAAACTAGTCATTTCTCATTCGAGTTTTGTATATGAATTCATATATGTGTTACTGTATTATAACTTGATGACCATGGTGCAGGTAAACTTCCTCAAAGCCAAAAGTACTTCATATCGAATAGGCGGGATCTTAAACCTGGAGAAAAGCAAAGAGCTTCCAAGATGGCTGAGAGTTATAGGCACAACATGAAGGATAATAAGAGAGTGTTACCTATGTTTCAGATAACCATGCTGCCTACACATGTTTACAGGGGATTTTATCTGGTTTGTCTTCCTTTATACTGTGCAAAATTTGAAGAATTTCTTGTCTGTTTCAATATGAATTTGGGTGGATTTTTTTGTTTGTTTGTTTGTTTGCAGACAATCCCAAAGGTATGGGCAAATAAGCATATGATCAAAGAGTCTCACGAGGTGGAGCTGCGTGTCCCAGGCTCTACAAAGGGAAGTTGGAGAGTCGGATGCAGATGGACAAAAGGAGGATCTATACAATGCCAACTTAGATCAAAGTGGCCGGTATTTGTGCTGGAAAACAACTTGGAGGAGTACGATACTTGTGTATTTGAGCTGATTCAGAAAGGAATTTCAGATGATGTTAGAGCTCCCATCTTCAATGTCCACATATTTCGCACTGTTGACCACATTGTTCCCTTGACTGTGTCTACGCGTATGGTCTAGCTTCAAGGACAAACCATGAGCATTGTATTTATGGATACTCTATTGAATTGTGTGTGTTAGAACTCTTAGAAGTCACTGATGACTGATCACTACTATTATAAATCTATAAGGATTACTAATGCATAGCATGGTTATTGGTCCTTTAAGCGCATTATTAGAAAGTCACTTAATTTACTCATGTTTGGTTGCTCCCAAGTTTCACATGCACAACACATTTTCTTTCCTAAGGAACATCCTGCTACTTGAAACCATTTGCATGTTATAGAGTACATAAGTCCGAAAAGACTTTGTAATAAGGCAAACCAATGAATACTGAGAAGTAAAATCAGACTAGAATTAACAAATTACCATAAATAATTGTACTGCAATGAGCTCATAAGTTCTATATCGCCTGAAATCACTAAAATCCTTTTGCAATACAGCCTGCCCTGCTATTCCTTCTTCTCTTGCAGTCACCAGAACTCCTACCATTTTGATGCCCTCACCTCCTAGATCTTTATTACCTTGACCTCCTAAACCAGAATATCACTTTCTCATCCTTCTTTTAGCGCCTTTTTTCTCCTATCTCTTTCTCAGCCCAACACTTCATGAACTGAATGACGTCTACTTTTGAACATCTTATTTTTGACTTGTAAACAATTGAGCATGTGTAGATGTATTTTGACTTGAGATGATTATACTTACATTAAAACTTTGTTCCTCATGCAAATGCCCTACTTTCATCCTTGCCACCATGATGTTTGTGTTTTTGAGCTTATTATGGTCTAGCTTTGAGGAAAACAATGCAATAATTTCTCCCTTGCCAATCTGCTCAACTTTGAGCATAGCCTACTCCATATGACGGCATTTCAGTATTTTTACTAAGTTTATGTTTATTAAGGTGCTTTGCAGTATCAATGATATCCTTAATATGTACCTCCTCTTTTGTTTGATTTTATCACCACTTCCTGGAGGAAGTTAAGGCTTAAGCTTACAATAGATAAGACTCCGTTTTTTATTTAGTGACATGATCATACTTTTCCAGATTACATTAAACTAGATCCTGGGTGTGTCTGGCTGATTATTTTAAGTTGATTTCTTCATCAAGTAACAAAATGAACACGTTAAAGACGGACTCTAAGGAATCATTGTGCACCTGTGTGACTGTGTAAGACTTCTCTGTTTCACTTTTTTCTTGGACTAAAGTGACAGTGTTGTGAGCACAGAAGTAGGATGCAGATAATTTTTTTTGTAAGTAAATGTGTACAAATGATTTAGCTTGAGGCCTTGACCATATCTCACCTTTATCTAATTGTAATATGTAAAAATAGCACAACATTCCCCTAACCTGTTTCTAAACACCAGAAAAATAATAACAGTCACATAAAAACATCAGATGATCAAGCTAGACCAGGCCACCTTCATCTGCCTTTTGATTTGTCTCGGCCAGGAGTCGATCTGCCTTTTAATTCCTCTTTCCAATCTGCCATCGTACATCTCAAGTTCCTTTACAAGCTTGTATGATCATTGTTTGTTGTTGTTGAGAGAAGAATTTTATGCTCACTTAGCATATTTTTCTTACATAATGCAGCAACTTTTTTGTGCCTTTTTTTCGAAATAAAGAGCAAAAGGAAGGAATAAGCAACTGCACAAGTATATTTGGGGTGCTGTAAAGCTGAAAAACTGTACAAAAATCCATGATTATACATTATGTGAATATGTTATCATTACCAGCATCAAAACATAGAAGTTTAACTAACACCTTTATGCAAATCAGACTGAAAAAAGATTGAAAAATTTGTAAACGCCCACCGTGGGGCTCGAACCCACGACCACAAGGTTAAGAGCCTTGCGCTCTACGAACTGAGCTAGACGGGCTGTTATTTAATAGTAAAATGTACTAAATTTATTTAATAGAGTTTTTTTGTTTTAATACTTTAACTAGGAAAGAAAACAAGATTACACGGAAGAACATTAGGGGTCAGACCATTATGATTAGGAAACCAAGTATATCTGGTGAGACATAATGCTAAACCTATGGCTGGATCTTTCTTGCATCAAATCTGGAGTTATTTCACACCTATCATGCCCTTCCACATGAGGGTGACTAAACTCCATTGGTGTAGAAACTTCTTGAGTTTCACCACTATCCAACTTCCTTAAAGTTATTTAACAGTTTGTATAATCTTGATTGTTTACAATCGTATTAGGATTTATGGAAAGAAATTATGTGTAAGTAGCTATTAATATAGTGATTTATTGGTTATAAATTAGGAATAAAGCTTTTCTTAATTTTTGCTCATTTTAGTAATTTTACTAGCTAAATACATGATCATATCCATCATAAAAATTAATTAAAAAAATTATACAGTACTTGTGTAATATATTAGTTAAGGAGTATATAATATGATCCCACTATAAAAATATTAGTCCTATATTAATTAGTTTTAAAAATTCCAACTCTTTGTAAATTTGTATATGTTGATTAATGGGCTTTGCAATATCAATCATATCCTTAGATATGGACAATGGACCTCCTCTTCCGGGTTAAATTTAGTGACATGCATGATTAGACTTTAACTAGATTACATTAGTAAATTGTATGTTTAGCCTGGAATTTTCTTAAAACAAATTAACAAATTAGGTGTATTCTCTGTGTCTATGAAATTATTCTAGATTAATTTCTTTATCAAGGAATCATCGTGCACCTACCAGCACCTGTGTAGGCTGTGTTAGATTTTTCTGTTTCACTCTTTTCTTGGACTGACTATGTTGTGACTTGTGAGCAAAGAAGTAGGATGCAGATTATATTTGTAAGTGAATGTGTACAAATAATTTAGCTTAAGCATTTCTCACCTTTTATCTAATTGTAGTACGTACAAGCTTTGCAATATTCTCTAACCTGTTTCTAAACACCAGAACATAAAAACAGCAAATGATCATGCTAGACCATGCACCTTCATCTGCCTTTTGATTTGTCCTGACCCCTCTCCGAATCAATGGAAGTTAATCTACATTTTAATTCCTCTTTGATTTCAACTACATTGGTACCAGAATTATATATTTTGTTATTATAAAATACTCGTATCATTTACAGTTTTTTACATGGGAAGCGAAATTAAGAATGTATAAAGTAGGTGGTAGGGGGAGTAAGATGAGTATTAAATGGGTGTGGTCGTGTGGAATTGTGGATACACTAATAAGTAGAGGGAGTGACGATAAATTTGTTTTGTACCCAGTAGGGCTGAGATAAAAATGGGATGGGGTGTATGAGATTTTAGGTGAGGACGGGAAAGAGGGCACAACGTAGATTATCATCCACTCCGCCCCAATGACATCCATGGGTTGCATACTCATATACAGAACAACCATGTAGTTGGCCGACTCTAGTCTTGCAGTTTTGCACCCTTGATCTTAACCTGAACACAAAAAAAAAAAAAAAAAACCATTTACCAGAATCAGTTTTCTAGTAAAACTCCACATAAGCGTACCTTTGCCTGTCCACAACATTGTGCTTCAAGCCATCAAGGCCACCAACTTACAAGGTAAAATATGAACGGCAGAAACTCAGAGAAATACATGAATTTTTTCCTTCAATTATACTAAGAATCAATCTTTACAATGTTATCAGATGAAACAAAATCTAATCCGACCTCTCATTTACATGGAGTGCTCCAGTTTCCTCTATTCCTAAAGCAACAAGCATTGCTGTTATGCAACAACTAAGCTGCCAAAAATGCAAAATTTGCCGCGCATCTTACACTACAATGTCAGCAGAGGCTAACAGCTAATATTAGTATTTACCTAGCAGTAATAGTTTGCTTCTGAACTTCACTAGAAGTGAAGTGCAGTAAATGTCAGTTATGATAACTAAATCATAGCTAAGCTTAGATGCTGCCTACCACAGCTACAAGCATAGCTGGTAAACTACATGAGGTGAAAGATAGCTGCAAGTGTAGCTAAACTAGTTGCTGTGAGCGATAGCACAAGCATAGCTGAAGGATAGTAGTAGTAGTATTAGGATATGGGATCATCAGAAGATGATCGCCTTAGGATATGGGATCATCAGAAGATGATCGCCTGTGGCCATTCTCCTCCTTTCAACTCGTTCCCATCACTCTGAACTTGAAAGTACACAAAACTCCCTTCCCATCTGGGCATACTCCATGGGTCATCTCATTGACATCAATGTACGCACCTTCTTTTCTCGTTCTGCCCTCTTGGCAGCAGGTGTCTTCTCTAGTTTTTTTCGATCTTCCAGCCAAACTTCTCTCACCTTTTCAATCGAATGTAGAAGTCTTTTCTGTGGGGTCATGAAATCAGAACCTGTCTCGTTGTTATCAGCATTCCTAGATGTGATCTGCCATACTTTAGTGGCTGGTGAAGGTTGAGGCTTTACTGAAATGGTAGGGAGGGGCGTTTGGGAACCAATTTCTTGCTCAGGCTCAGCATTTGGTGCCGTTGCAGTATCTGTATTTGTCTGCTCTTCAGTAGCCTCAGTGGTTCGATTCAGCTCAGCTCTCCTCCTCTCAATGGCCTGTGTACATCAGGAACAATGCAGGTATTGGTTCACAGATGTAGCAGTAAACATACCAATACATAACACAGCACCTGCTACTTCGAGTAATTAAGCTTGTGCAACAAAATGCCTAATCACTCGAATGTGGCAAGCGAAAAAACGTGTCTAATGAGTAACATTCAAGCCACATTGCTTGTGACACTTAAAAGTAAGCATGACAGATCAAACAATTATCTTCAACTGATTTCTCTAGATTCCAACGTAAAGTTTAAAGTAAGCCACTCTTAAGTGTTGAACTATTAGCCGACATCAATTCAAATACATCCAAAATTGGCACATCATATCTATAGTAACCATTCTATGCAAATTATAGCAGTTTGAATGATACAGTAAAAAGTTCTAGTGTTCCACTTTACTAATCAGTAATCACATATACTAATGTCCCACATAAATTAATTTCAATAAAGATATAACAACTAATTTTTCAGAATCAGCTTTAAATCCCATCATTTCAACATCATAGTTCATAAAACAAAATGCAATCCAATCATACCTACATGTAACAATACTAACACACATTAAAAAATTCATCAGAAAAGATATCAAATATCATTAATTAAACCAAAATTACACTGAAAAAGATTATACAATACATGGGTAAGAATCATTACCCTCACAATAGCAGTGATATCCCTTAAAGGGGTTCTTGGATACCATGAAGGCAACCTACTTCCCCTGCCTCGGGCACCGCCATAACGTCGTCCAGCCATCATCCTCGGAGTTCTGTTTTCCTGGCCTGTCTGCAGTTGCCTCTGTGTATACCAGCCTCGCCCAATCCCAGCTCTTCGACCCGATACACTACCACCACCAGAGACATTTCGAGGCCCGTCTCCAGATAACCCTGTCCAAGTAAGCCCGGGTTGATCGACAATAAGATCAACTCGCCGGGCAGCTCCCCGGTACAGGGCAGATATATCCACAGGTCTTGCTAATCTATCTCTTGATGGTGTAGGCATTTTTTTAATGCTTGAATTCCTGCATTTTTTTTCAATTCAAACTGAAATTAATTACAATTGACAATCATTTGAAACATAAAATGCAGGTTTATGATGAAATTTGAATCAATTAAGTAAGCCAAATTTGAAGAATAGTGCAATTAAGACACCAAGAACTGATTCGTACATTTGAATTCAGCAGAAAAACCCCATTTCTTCAGTAAATTAATTGAATTAAAAATGAAAATACTGAGCAATAATTCAAGATAACCCAGTTATTATTGAAAAGTTGGTTAAATTAATTAGAAACGCAGATGATCAGTGATGATTAAAGAATCAAAGCAATAAACACCTAGAAACAAATTTCATATTCTACCCCAAAATTTGGCCCATAAAATTGAAACCCAGATTAATAAAATAAGCTTAAAGAAACCCATAAAGTCAAACAAATGTTTTTACAGAAATTTGAGCTCAGATAAATAATTATTGATTAGAACACAAAATGAGAAATGCCCAAATAAATTTTCGACGTAAAATGCTAATAAATTGAAAACCCAGATAAATAAACTCACCCATTTCAACAAATGCATTGACATAAACTCAAACCCAGATAATAATTACAATCATCATCAATTAAAACGCATAAAATTAAATACCCAGATAAATTATCAACAAAAAGCTTCGAATTAAACCGAAAACCCAGTAAAATAAATTAAAATTGTCGATTAAATTAACAAAACGAAACATACCCAATGAAATTCCTCCAGAAAATAAGAATAAGAACTGTAATTTTTGAGGAGGAGATGATGAAGAAGGGAGAGAAAACTGAGTTGAGTAAAGGGTAGAGAGAGAAAGTAGGAGAGAGAAAATGGCGAAGTTCAAAATGAGGAAGAGAAGCAGGTTTTATGGTGAAGGGTTTTGTGAATTTGCAGACAAATTTCTCATTTTTTTAATTTTTCTTGAAAATTTGAAATCATGAGCGGGATTCTGTGATAATTTTGAATGGTAGTAAAAAGACGAATATACCCTTCATAGTCTGAATAAAACAGGGTTGGATTGAAGGGTATTTTTGGAATATTGGGATTGGGTCAGAACACGTTTGACCCATTATGGGTATAAATGTAATTTAGAAAGGACAAGTGGGGGAGTGATATAAGGAATATTTAGTCAACTTTAATTGGATTTAAATTTACATAATAATAATATGAAAATGGGTGGATTAATGCATAAAGATATTACTCGTGTGATACAATTGTGAGTGGCACAGCCTTAGAGGGGTACACCAAGTGTTGGAGCGTATCATGATTTATGAATGAATGAATATTCAAGATTATACTATATGGTCTATATCTATGTTGATTTTTATATTGGCACTTTTGTTACTCTTAATCTTATGTCCTATGTTCCTTTTTTTGAATTTGAATTTTTTGGGTTGGATCGGACACAACCAGCCCTAATTTGATTTATTAGTTGATTTTTCAAAGTTAACCTAATTACTTCCTCTGTGTTTTTTTAATTGTTACACTTTGACTTTTTTTACTATTTGTATAATGGTTTTTGACTTAATTAGTTCACTAATCTAGAGAAAAACAAATGTTATTGTATAATACATTGTTGGATTCGTCATAATGTATACTTTCATAATATCAAATTTGTTATAATTTTACTTTACATATAATTAGATAAATTAGTTGTCAAAGTTGTGTCTCGACATGCGTATTTAATCAAACTGTAACACTTAAAAAAACACAGAGGGAGTATTGATTTCAATTTGAAATAAATAAGCACATATCGTAGTAGGAGTATATTTTTTAATTTTATAATGGATTGTGGATTTATGGTTTTAGTTTTTCTATTCCAACCCACTTCAACCTACCCCAATCTAACTTGGCACAGCCCGATCCAAGACCCATCTAACCCGCTGACTAGAGATGATTTTACAGTAGTCGTTTGAAAAATGACTACCATATTATTTTAATGGTATACAATATGATTGGTTTATTTTTTTCACCTTATACAATGGTCATATCACAATTAGTCTTTTTATATCTACTATGCATACATATTTTTTGAAAATTTTAATCCAACATATAATGATTTTTTTTTCAAGAAACTATAAAATAAGAATAAAAATTACATAAATGTAACTAAAAATTTGATAAATCAGAAAAATATTGATAATACTATTTTATACCTAAAAGTAAAGGGAAAATGGAAAAGAATATGTTCTACTCGATTGAAATAAAATACTTCACACTCTGTATGATTTTATTACTGTATGTATCAATCGGGTCATATTTCAGGTTGGGTCACTTCAGGTCACGAGTCGTGAATTTTCAACGCTAGTCCAAAGTTTCGGGTTTGGGTCAACCCAACGGGTTTAGAATAATTTTTTTTTTAAAAAAAAAAAATATATTTTTGGCTAATGTTTAGAAATTTCTAATATTTTAATCTTACTTTGCTATTTGTTTTATATATAATTTCGATCAAACATTTTCACCAATATTATTGTTAGTCATTACATGCCCACTACATAATTTAAATAGTTTTGATACTTAGATAAAAAGTTTATTAAACAACCTGGGCGATGCAAATAATAACTATAACTAGCTTCGCTATTTGTAGAAACCTCATGCAACGCGATGGTAATATTGTTAATCATGGTTTTTTCACCATACCTGGAGAGAGAGGAGCGGTCCATTCTTGGAAGTTATGAAGGCTTCCTGGGAAATCAGTGAAGAGGCCATCCACCCCCATCTTGTTTATCCAGAAGTCAAATTCAATATAAGGATCTTGATGAAACTCGAAATGAATGTATTTGTTCTCATTTTGAAAGGTATAAGGATGCACCTGGAAGTAACAATGGGAAACAACTTAGCATAAAGTCCTTGATTGTGCAACTGAACAAGTACGCACGCACTGAATGTTTATTCAATTAGGTTCGAGGTTGAAATCAGATAGTTGTTTGCTTGTTCCCTAAACATATATAGCAAGGGTCTGTTCTCTTCAACTTAATTTCAATTATGTTCAATTCAGCTCCAATCAGTTTCTAATTTCCTTCTCTTATAAACAATTCATTTCAGCTCTATTCAGTTCAGTTCAGTAAATCATAATACACTCTAATAACTTGGTTATATATAAGTGTGTCAAAGTTTCATATTCCCAGGTGAGTCCAATTAGTCAACAACCCTAAAATTACCACAACTAAAAGGGTTTCATGTATTCATTAACTTCTTCATTAAAATCAGTCAAATTGAGAACTCTTTCATCACATAAACAACATGCTAAACAACATGAAGTTACATGTTCATGCCAAAAGCTACTGGATATGAAAATTTAGATGTTGAAAATCAAAAGAAGGATTACACACCTGAAGACCATGAGCATGTGCTCTGGCAACCAGATCAGTAGGAGATTGCAGATGATTGTTTACTGCCGGAACCACTGTATCCTTCCCCGGCCCAATACCAACTACGTATTTCTTTATGTAGTCAAAATAGGCATTCGAAGTGACTTCAAAGTAAGTCTGCAAATCATCAATTACATTTTGAAATCTAATCAGAAAATAAATGATCATGCATTGATCCATAATGCTAGCAGTTAAAGAAGCAACACAAGCAACTACTCGCTAACTACCAAGTTGATGAAAAAGGATTCACAACAACAGCTAGTGTATTGTTATCTAGTACGAAGTGCGTTGTTTAATTTAACTTGGTAGTTCTTTATATTGCATTTGTTAAGATCCTTCTTGAACCTTGCTAAGCAAGCAAGGTTCAAGAAGGATCCTAACAAATGCAATACGTCATATCTATTTACTCTGTTAAATTTAGAAATTCTAGTAAACATTGGTGGGAATTTATCACTCGCCAACAAATTAAAAGAGGGAAAAGAAAATGAAATAAGGGTAATAACCTGGTTAGTATCTTCTGTTCGCAAAGTTGTGTTATCAATCAAGAAGATTTTGGGCAAGTCTGTCTTATTTGATATGTAGACAATTGATGATGGTGCAAATGATTGAATGAAACAAGGCTGTTTTAGCCAATCTTTAGATAAATATGAGCCATTGTAACCATACTTCTTCAGAGTGTACAAAAACATCCTCAAACTTCTTCCCATCTGGCCACTTCACCTGTAGAAAGCAAATCCATTATCCGTCCTCAGTACAAGTTAAGGCAAAGAAACATATTTGTACTACCTCCGTTACATATTATTTGCAACGATTAGACATTTTTCCTCTCTACTGATTAAATTATGCTCAACGATACTTCAGCAAAAATTTAAAATCTATATCAAAACCCTTAACATGATTTTCAACTGATTAAATTTATACAGGAGAAACTTACATGTTTGTTGATGAATATGGAATCTTTTATCTCTGGATATATCCCGACAACTCTGGAAGCATTGAGAGCAATGGAGATGTACTCTTCAAAAGTAATAATAGGAAACTTTCCTGTATTACATTGAGTATAATTTGTGTTAGTGGACCAACTCAACCAAAAGCTTAAGCTTATGGTTGAGGCCTAGGAATATGTTTTATACTCTATCACTCCCCCTCACATAAAAGGTCTTTTCGGCTTGAAATGTGGATGCAACACAGGCCCAACCATACCTGATGCGAATCAATTCCACTTTGAAGGAGTGGCGGATGAGATTCGAACCCGTGACCTTTGTGTCACGCTGGCTCCGATACCATGTTAGTGGACTAACTCAACCAAAACCTTTAGCTGATGGTTGAGGCCCAGGAATATGTTTTATACTCGATCACGCCCCCTCACACGAGAGCCCGTTTGGGCTAGAAGTGTGGATGCAGCATGGGCCCTCCTCATACCCAGCGCTTAATATTCCATTTGAAAGTGGGGGGGGGGGGGTAGATGAGATTCGAACCTGTGACCTATATGTCATGTTGGCTCTGATACCATGTTAGTGGACCATCTCAACCGGGAAAATAGTGACAATTTTTCTACGACAGCCAGCAAAACTGTCGTAATTTTTAAATTTTACGACGGTTTTTGTTTTTGTCGCAATATTACGACAGTTTTCTAGTTTGTCGCTGATTTACGACGGTTTTTGGCCAATAAATTGTCGTAATAGACATTAAAAATAAGTGTAAATTTTTTTAATATTGCAGAGTTGTTTTTTCAAAAAAAACATACGGTATATAAATACCCCACAATCCCACACCAAACCCTAATAACGCCGATTCATTACTCCTCTCCCTATCAGTTTCTCTCTCCTCTTTCATTTCTTTTCTCTTCTCACTTTCTCATATCATCTCCTCTCTCCTCCTCCCCTCTTTCCTCTCTTTTTCTTCCTCCTCTTTTTTTCCTCTCTTTTCCTTTCTCCTCTCTATTTCTCATCCTCCATTCTTTTCTTTCTCGTACTCCTCCTTCTTTCTACTTAATGTTGAGGGGTTTTTTTTAGTCAAATTCATATTTTTAAAGTTCAATATCGTGATGGTGAGGTTTTTTTAGCCAAATTGGACCATAAAAATTCCAGATCTGGAGTTTTTATGGTCGAATTTGACCCTTAAAACCCAAAGAAGAGGAAAGTTTCGAAGGTATGTTAATTATTTTCGTTCATCTTCATTTGATTTTTATTTAATTTGTTAGATCATGTTATTTTGTCATTTATTTTCGTTTGATTTTTTGTGGTATTTTTGTTTGAATTTTGTACCGTTTTTGATAACTTCTGTTATTTCATTAACTTGTTTGTTTTATTATTCTTGGTTTTTTTTTATTATTTGATGTATATTTGTATTTCTTGTTTGATGTTTGTTATTTTTATGTATTTGTTTTATATTTTCATTTATCTTTGGTTATTATGTTGGGTTTTTTCTTTGATTTTTTGTTTGTTGGGGTTTAACTTTTAGATCTTAATGTTTATTTTTTTGGGTGCAAGGTTAGGGGGTTGTCGGTGGTTAGTGTAAGGGGGAATTGTTGGATTTTAGATTTTTTTTTTGGTTTAATTTCAGATCTAGGGTTGTTTGTGGGTTTATGAGTTTTCTGGGCTTAATTTGGTGGTTTTGGGTGGCGGTGGAAAGTGTGTGGTGGCGCTAGGTGGTTTGTGGTGGAGGTTGGTCGTGGTTACGGGTTATGCGGCTGGGCTATTGTGGGTGAGGGTTAAAGGAGGGATGTGGCTGGGTTGAGGGGTTACGTTTTTTTTTTTTTTTTTTTAATTTTTTGCGACGGCTTTTAGCTGTCGCTAAAGTTGGTGTTTGCGACAATTTTCATGGCTGTCGTAGTTTGCGACGGTTTTTAGCTGTCGCAGATTAATTATTACGACAAAAAATAAAACTGTCGCTGAAATTAGTAAAACCGTCGTAAAAAAGGTTTACGGCAGTCAAACTGTCGCAAAAATAAAATTTTGCGACAATTGTGATTGCGACAAACGGTTTACGACAGTTGATTGTCGCAATTATTTTTTGCGACGGTTTTTACTATTTTTGCGACAAATTTTGGCTGTCGCAAAATAGCTTATTTCTTGTAGTGACATAATTTTAGGCAATTTAATTGATTTAAATAAAATAAGAGGTAAGTGGGGTAATTGGAATAATAAAAAATTGTAAAAGAAAGATATTGGGGTTAATAGTTTATTGAAAAATAATGAATGTGAGAGGAGAGATATAATAATAATAAAATAAAAATAGTAGTGGGTTTGGGTGGGGACCATGAGAAAAGAAAGATATTCCGTATAATATTTTAATGTAGTTTTTTTGCCAAAAAAAGAAGTGTAACACTCATTAAAATACGGCAGAATTTAGTAAGTGTAAAACTTAAAAAAAACACGGAGAGGGTAGTTTGAGTCGGAAAGGTTAGAAGTGAGAGTAACTATGCAATGATCAAGTGTTACCATAAATTTGGCCACAACTCACAAGGCACAAAATCAAAAGGTCTAAGAAGACATGGAAAAACTAATCCGACTCAACTACACCAACCTGAAATGACCCAAATTGTACATGAAACTAATTGGCAATAGATCAAGATATTACTCAACAGTCAACATTCCAATATGACCAACCATAACTGAACTTGAAATGTATCACTCAGAGCCTGTTCACATTTAACGAACCGAGCTGAACTGAACTAAATTAAATTGTTTATGAGAGAAGGAAATTAGGACTTTAACTGAACTAAGTTGAGCTAAACTAAACTGACCTGAAAAATTAAGCTGAAGAAAACATGCCCTCAATCACTCACCACTCCAATACGACAAGCCAAATTGACTTGAACCAAACTTTGATCTAAACGACTCATATACCATTTCTTGAACTAAACTTACCAAAAAAAAAAAAAAAAAAAAAAAAAGAGCTAAACAGTGAAACTTCAGAGTTTACTTCAGACACCTTATTATTAGAGCACTCATATCATGTTGATTATGATTGAAAACCTATAAGACTCAAATATCATGGTCCCAATATAAATGCTTAATGCTACATTCTCAATTCTAACCTTTATCAATGAATCAATTCCATTATAAAAGCCTCCTAGAATAATAATTGCATTGTTCCACAAAGAAATTTCAAAATCTAATCTAATCTAATCTAATATACCAATTCTCCTTTACTTATACCAATAATTCCCTGCCACTTTGGTAACCTTTCGGTACACCATTTGCTAATTCATTTTGCCAATTGGTAGACATACTTCAATTATTATAAATTGTCACCAATATTGGTTTACTGGTTTGTTAATACTACCTCTGTTACATATTAGTTGCAACTTTGAAAATTTTTAAATCTCACAAATAATACCAAAAAATTGCAACTAATATGTAGCGGAGGTAATATTATCAATACGAAATTTCTGGAAAAGACATCTAACTAAAATCAAAATAGGACGAGTTTACTTTTGTCCTTGGGATAATATTAGCTCTCCCATATAATGTTGTTAGGAATAATTATGCTAATTTACCCTAGGATTCTCCTATCACTTACAACGAAATAATTTTACATTCTCCATTGACATGAAAATTTGTGGAAAAGTAAAATGAAAAACAAAAGATAAAAACTGAAGATATATTTATAGAGATTGATATGACAGTTATTTATCACAAAATAACTGTCATATAATCTTATAAGAAATTATTTATTTTATCAATTAAAAAAAGATAAAAAAAAATTAAATTAATATAACCGACTAAACTACACAATTAACCGCACATGCTAAGAGCAAAGCCAATAATTGCCCAAATCAATAATGGTCATCAACTTTTTTTTTTATTAATATCTCTCTTCCATCTCATCCATGCCCAATCACCATGCCTATATATACCCATTACTCCCATTAGTTGCCCTAATTCTTTATGATCATAATATTCATCACTTATTAAGAAAATAAATAAAAATTGACACCTACTCATACCATGACAAATGGCACATACATATTGTTTGCCCACCCGCCAATGGTCATGGATCTGGTCATTAGATTTCTCTCTTCTTAAGTAATGTACTAATGTTTCATTCTATTGAGTTTTTTTTAATACTTCTTTTGTTTCACTTTGTTAGTCTCATATACTATTTTAGGCGTTCCAAAATGATAAACGCATATTGAATATTTCTTAACATAATTATTGAGTGAATAATTTTGACATGGCAAATCTTCAAATCAAAATTTATTATAAGTGAAAGGGAGGGAGTACTTTTTTTCTTTCTCTCTTGATGTTCACTTAAAATATTTTTGATAATTATACTACTAATCATCAACTAACAAAACCATAACCAAATCCCAGTCAAACAGACCCAAATCAATTATACATTAATACATAGGACACTCAAGTTAATAAAGATACCCAACAAATCTTAATACTTTCTCCGTTAATGGTTAATTGCAACAAAGAAATATTTTATATCTCACAAATAATATCCTTTTGTTGCAATTAATCATTAACGGAAGAAGTAAAATGTATCCAATCTAAAATTCACAAATTGAAGACTTATACATAAAATGGTTGACAATCTTGACGTTAGTACCTCCAACACAAATTAATTAGACCAAATTAGGCCCTGATCACTTCACCTTAAAAATAATATTCAGTAAAATTAATTTCATTTCAATACAAATAATTTCAGTAAAATTAATTTCATTTCAATACAAATAATTTCAGTTCAGTAAAAATAAGTTTGATTTAGTACAAATAATTTCAGTTTAGTAAAATTCAGTAAATATAATGAAGAAGTATAATAGATATTTAATAAAAATAATTTCAGTTCAACAAAAATAATTTCAATTCAGCAAAATTAAGGTGGAGTGAACACCAATTCCATTAACAAGCCCCCCTTTTCCAAATAGAAGAATTTTAACTGTTGTTAAGTACAAGTATTCTACAACATTAAACTAAAAAAAAAATTATAAAAAAAAAAAAAAAAATCTACAACTGTCTTTTATAGAATGATCGAAATAAAAAGGCTAAAGAAATTATTTAAGCAGGTGATTGATAACCGAAGAATTATAAGAGGTGGGAAAATAATGCAAAATCCGTAGTACAATAATTTCAAAAAAATAATAATTTGAAAAGTGTTGTTGGTGATTGTTATGGGGTAATTTTGTACAATGGTTGACCGATAATGATAGTCAACGATCGACGCTACAAGACCGGGTCAAGATAGTTACGAGTGCTTCCTAGAATCAAGGAGGGACAATGGGTCAACAAGAATAATTCTTCAAGGTTGTTATTACGCATCTACAATCTAAGCAAGTCCAAGTTCATTGGAGACCAAGTAAAAGGGATAACCGCTACTCCCACTATTTGAGGATGTGGTGGAGGAAATCGTGCAACAACCACCCGAAGTATCTCACAACCACGATGCTGCTACTTTGAAGCTCTATAAATAGGAAAGCCCTCTTCCCATGAAGAGTTGAATCCGGCGTATGTAATCTCCCTCTAGCCATATCATATACTGCTCTTTCACACCCGTATTTCCATCCATCTAGATCTTCCATTACCAAAATGCATAACCAAGCTACTATATTTAATCCTTTAATTTGAAGCCATTACCCACGTATAGCGTTTCCCTATATAATCCTTTAGATTCCACTCCACTCACCCATGATTAATCCCATTATATAATATACTCTATTCATCTCAAACCTTCCTGATAATCCCAAGAACTACAATATGTAGAGCAAACCCTTTGACCTACCGCTACATAGACATTCCACTACAAATACTCCCACCTTGCTACTATATTTTAATCTCTTATGTAATCTTGCAAGGATATAATTCTACACACAAGACTACAACCAATCAATCCCCCTGATCATACTACAAAGACCACGTACTAGCTGATTACTTTTACTTCTATATATGCTTTATTGTTATCAATTAATATACACATATTGTATTTGTAAATATTGGCTTTATGCCCGTACTATAGTGGATTGGTGGCCTCATTGCCACCCGTGGTTTTTACCCACCTTCATTGGGGTTTTCCGCGTCACCATATCGTGTCTCCCCTCTCTTTCTTTATTTTTCTCAACTGCTAAACGTCGCTCCCATTTTACATACTAACGCTCCCTTTTTGACATGAAAGGACGATATTGCCCTTTGTGTAAATTGTAGTGCATAATGGTATAATATCATTCCCGACCCCTCCACTTACTACCACGTGGTAAAAAAAAAATCCCGAACTACGACATCCGACCTCGGCCCACCACATTCGATCTACCACCAAAAATCCAAGTTAATTTTTTTAAAAAAAATTTACTCAGCATTAGCAACAGGTTTAGGACGATGGATGTCGACAACATTCGGACACCGAAAGCTTCGTCGGAGGATTCCATAAGTCGTCGTACTATTTTTTTAAAAAAATTAAAATAAAACATCCGCCTAAAATTTTAGGATCCACGTAGGTGGATCCACTCAAAATTTCCGGATCCACCAAGGAGGATCCGGAAATTTTAGGCGGATGTGGGAGATCCGCCTAAAATTTCCGGATCCTCCTTGGTGGATCCGGAAAATTTAAGTGGATCCACCTAGGTAGATCCACTTAAAAAATTAGGATCCACCTAATGTTTTGGGCGGATGTATGTAGTGCTTTTTTTTTTTTTTTTTTTTCTTAAATTGATTAATTAATCAAATTTACTATTGTAATCTTTGTATTACTATTATTATTATTATTATTATTATTTTATTATGATTAGTATTAATTTTGTGATTAGAGTAATTAGTATTATTATTTTATCAAATTTATTATTGTAATCAAATTTTTTGTTTTCCTGATTTTACTTATTTTTTTTAGAGAATAAAATGAGAGTAAATGAGAGTGAAGTACGAGAGTTTTGAGTACCGTAAAGTGAGTCGTGACTATTTATTTGATAGGGGTAAAAATGGAAAATCTTAAAAAAATGCGAGCGATGCCTAGTAAAAGGGGAGCGACGTTTAACAACTCCCTTATTTTTACGTCATTTACTTTCCGCATCCAATGTTTCTTATTTTAATTTAGTTGATCCGTAGCCCGTATCCCACATCAAATCCTACTTGACGAAATTTAGCATAAACTGTGATAGTACTTACATGGCAAAGTCATGGCATTGGCAAACTCTAATCCTCCAAACCTCAGTCCAGACTACTGCCAGCACTCTGAAACTGTGACTAAATAATTCTGGTCGTAGTTTTCTTTTAAAATAAAAATTAATTAATTAATTAATTCTGGTCGTAGTTTTCTTAAAAAAATAAATTAATTCTGGTCATAGACCTTGTAGTTTTCTTATAAAAAAAAAAAATACTTTTGATGGTAGTTTTCTTAAAAATAAATTAATTAATTATGGTCGTAGTTAGAGCAAAGTCAATGGTTGTCCAAATCAATTGTGGTCGTCAACTTTTTTATTAATATTTCTCTCTTCCATCTCATCTATGCCCAATCACCATACCTAGTTATGCCCATATATATTCTGGTTGCCCTCTAATTTTTTATGATCATAATATTCATTACTAACTAAGAAAATAATAAAAAAAATATAGCCCACTCATACCGTGACAAGTGGCACACACATATTGTCCTGGTCATTAGATTTCTCTCTCTCTTAAAGTATCATCTTTGAAAATTTTAATATTTTTTCTTACTTTCTCTTGATGTCTACCTTAAATGGACAACCATTAGCTTTGCTCTTAGTTAGTTACTTGTGTATCTACTTTGGACCATTTGGTCTACACTAGCCCAATTTTGACTTTTGAATTTGGAGATTGGTCTTGTTTTTGTTCATGTTAGAAAAATTTAAGTTTAAATAAAAGGAAGGTATGGTGTATTTATGTGACTAACAATTATTTTTTTTTTTTTTAAATCAAATAGCAAAATCATAAATTAAATTACAAAATATGTGATTTTTGATATGATTTTGTACAATCAATTATCAACTAGGGATGCCAATCGATCTAGGATCCAACCCAAATCCGCTTAAATCTGTGTCACTCGACTCATATTTTAGAGCATGGGTCCTAAAATTTTAGACTCGAGCGATGGATATAGGTCGAATTTGGGTCTAAGTGCAATGGGTCGGGTCTAGTTTTTGGTTTGAAAAGTTCGGACCCAAATCCGACCCATAGACTCGAATACAGGGGTCTGTTCTCTTCAACTTAATTTCAGCTTAGTTTAGTTTAGCTCAGTTTAGTTCCTAATTTTCTTCTTTTATAAAATATTCATTTCATTTCAGTCCAGTTCAATAAATCAGAACAGACCCTAAAATAAGTCATAAATTATCTAATCTAAAGGATCGAATAACTCTTGGAGCTTTTCGAGGAGTGGCAGCTGTAGTTTAGAGTGACATAACAAGTTTCAACCAAGAGTTGTTCTCTAGACGCTTTTTATCTTCCCCCCTCCCCCATTGTTTTTCCATTAACGATAAGAATTTCCCTACTATATATTGAGATGCCGATCTCCACTTCTCTCACTAATAATTAGTAAAAATAATTTAAATTCAACAAAAATAATTTCAATTCAGTAAAATTAATATTGTTTGGGGTAAAAACACCCCCTATATGTGGACCAATACCACCGCGACACGTGTCCGCAAGCTCAGTGCTCAATGAGCCAATTAGAGCATGACACATGTCACCTAATGATAGAAGGGTTAAAATAGGCTTTAAGCCCATAACCCTAGAAACCGTAAAACGGTGGGAAGCCAATTTACTTAGGTTAAATATGTAACACCCCAATAATTCTCTCTTTAAACCTGTGAGGACCCTGAACAATATTCAAGAGAATTACTGGCGTGCTACCGCCACGTGTTCAAACGTTAAGGCTTTATCAGAAAATAGCAGCGGAAAAACTAAATCAGTTATAAATAAGTTTCAAAACCAACGAATGAAACCAAATTAAGTCATACAACTTGGAACCACTAAGGCCCTTATTCAAAACTCAATAAAAGTAGTAAGTGATTAAATTCAGTGTTCAAATAAATTCAAACCCAAAAGAAATAGTGTCGAATAAAATTGAATCAAAATAAATTCAAACTTGCAAAAGAAATAATATGCAAACAACCAACTCTCTACTCAAGATCCCACAACCCTGATGAATGCTGCATGTGTAAGAACCTGTGGTAATTCTGCTCCCCAATATTACAAGTGTAAAAATTGGATCGTCACAGGGTCATTGAAAGGCGAAGGCCATGACCAAAGAAAGACACACAAAGCACGCAATCAGCAAAGCTGAGTACATACAAGCTGCAAAATAAATTAAGAAATCCATAACATGCTACTAATAATCAATCATCATGCATCATTAAATTATAGACTCAACACACGACTCAACTATTTATATTACTAAGACTCCATTAATTAATAATAGGTAAATCATTATTTTTATTCATTGGATTACGCAATAGACAAGGTTGTCGAACCCATGCTCCATTTGGAACATCAATAAAAGAAAAACCCCATGCCTCCTTTCGGAAACATCAATAAACATCCAACAACCACGGGCGCGACTCCGTGATCGTAGTTAGTATGAGATCTCACCTAACTCCTAGTTTTGAAAAATATTTGAAATAAGAGACTCGTAGATCAGACGACCTCGAGAAAAGTACACGGCTAATACCCTATGTACCCCAACCCCTGATTGTCATTACTCTAGAAGTGCACCAATCCAGAGTTTTATTGCTCATCCATCTTGCACTTTACGTGATTTACAGGTTTAGACTTGATGATGACTCATATGCATAACAACACAATCAATCCAATATCAATTCAATCAAGTAAAACAACTTTTCAATTTCAATTCTTGATTTATTAGTGGCAAGCAACATTTATTATTTATTCCTTTACTACCTCGGTGTATAAACACCTTGAGTGCATAAGGCACCCCAAAACCTTAACCTCGTCTTAGAAGATTTAAATTCTTCCTTTACTCATCCTGCTTGCATAATCATGAATGAGTTATAAATTAATCATTACACCAGTCATATACCTTTGCCTCTAAGCGCACCTTGCATAATTAGAGCACAAATAATACTTGCAATATAAAATAGTGCACATCATTTGAAATTCACAATGTATAACCAAACAATTTAACCCAGTCAATCCTATACATGATACTAAGTTCTCGATCCGTCCTTAAACATGCACCTACAAGCAAGGTTTCGTAACTTGTACGTACCGTAAGTAAACGAATTGGTATGCCACTTTACTAACTAGAAATCACCTTCAATAAACTCCTCTCCTAAGCCAAATAATAATATCTCAATCAATACCCAATCAATCAAATTTACAGCAATACTAACTTACTTTAAAACCTTCAAAATCCAAATCAAACAACACTTTAAAACCTTCCCTTTAGTTAAAATTAAAGGCTTATATATAGTTCTTTAAATTTTCTTCATAAAAACCTTAAAATACAATATTATACATGAAATTACAGCAAGTTCAAAGTCTAATAAAAATCTGAAAATTATATAAAAACCCCTAAAAATCTCCCTTTTTAATGGGTGATTAAACCCTCTTTATAAAACATCAAAAGTAGTACTTAGAAACTATTTCCAACACTTAAAACTTCAATAAAAACATATATTTATACTTAATTAACTTTAAACATAATTAATTTTATTAATCAAACTCAAGGATAATATTTTAAGTATAAAAAAACTTCGTTAAAATCAAAAACTGCCCGAAAATCATATTTAGAGGCTGAATTTGGCCACGAGAGGGTGGTGCTCACTACCTTTAAAACGTTGTTTTCACATGGAAAACACTACTTTTTCATCAAAATCGGATGAGTTCAGAATCTGATCGGGATTAATATTAACAAACGAAAATCTAAAAATTAAAACGCGAATCTACGTGTTCAAAATAATCTGGAATTAAGTTAAACTAATCAGTAGTTATACTCACCAAAATTTCAAAACATCATTACTATAAAAGCCCTAAATCAATTGTTCATAAAAACCCTAAAATCATGATTTTCAATAAATTGAAACCCTATGTTTATAGTTCATAATATATGAAATTTATAACATAAATATAATCTGAAATTTATAATCTTTATACCATTAAAATACAATTTGATACTAAAAATATAATCTTTATACTAAAATCAAAACCCAAAACAATTAAATTAACATTAAGCAAAATAATGAAACAAAGGAGGATGAAAATAAGACTAACCTTTTTGTGTGGGAAATTTTTGGAGATTCATGGGGTATTTATAGGAGAGAATTATTGTAGGGTAAAAAGAAAGATTGGGCCTCATAAAAATAATGGTTCGATTAAGTAAACAAATGGGTTAGGCTTGTGTGATTGGACATAAATTGTAGAATAAAGGTGCATAAAATAATTTGTTCAAATAATTTTCGACCCAGATTAATAATTTGAAACTTTTGAAATTAAATTATGAAAAATAACAAATAAATATTATAAATAAAATAAATATTATAAATAAAATAAATTTTCATTTATAAAATATTTAAAAATACGGGGGATTACAAAATAACCTAAGAGGCACATATCCCAATGCTCTTTAAATACTGATCATTACATCAGTTTTAGGGGATCCAATTCTCTCTCCAAGGGCAATGTCCCCCACAATTTCTCTCCCTTCTGTCTACTTTCTCTCTCTAAAAATACATTATTTCGATCACTGACTTGATCATCGGAGGCGGACCTCCGGCCCCCTTGGGGTCCGTTGTTTTGCAGGTGATCGGGCCGTGCGAGTGTTTCATTGCGGATCTGTCTCTCACGGGACGTACACGCCCTCCACTCGGGTACGTACAAAAAACCCCAAAACAAATATCATTTCAGCAAAAATAAGGTAAAGTGAACGGGACCTTATTGCAACTATTCCTATTTACATAAATACTCCGTATTTGTTCCAGCTTATTTTCAATGCAAATTAGTTTTTAGATCTGGGCGATGTTTAAGTTATTGCATTAGTTTCAAATTAAAATCCGTACTTAGGCCTTGCTCACTTCACCTTTTCAAAAAAAATATTTAGTAAAAATAATTTCAATTCAGTAAAAATAATTTCAGCTCAGTAAAAATAAGTTCAGTTCGGCAAAAATAATTTTAGTTTGGTAAAAATAATTTCAATTCAGTAGAAATCATTAAACTTAAAGAAGAAATATAATAGAGATTCAGTAAAAATAATTTATGTTCTGCAAAAATAATGTCACTTCCGTAAAATTAATTTTAGTTCATTAAAAATAATTTAGGTTCGTTTGGCATCGCTATGGTTTCTGTTTTTTTGTTTTTTATTTTTTAAAAGTATATTATATATGTTACATAATGAATCAAAAATTATTTAGACTTATTAATAAGTTTGAAAACTGACAACAGAAAAGTGAAAACACCTTTTTCCTGTTTCATGTTTTTGGTTTTTAGTTTAAAAAAAAAAATACAGAAAACTAAAAACAAAAAATGATGTCAAACAAGCCCTTAACTTTCAAAAATAATTCAACTTCATTAAAAATAATTTCAAATTAGCGGTGATGTGAATAATACCTTTATGTTTATTTTTTATTTTTAAATAAATTTTCCAGCTACATAAAATCACCACTAAAATAACCAGAAAGGCATCCCTATTTGAAAAAAAGTCTCTGAGAACTACGATGAGTACAAGTGAATCACCGGCGCCGTCGTCATCACCGTCGCCGGTGCGTCGGCGGGAGAGTCCATGGGGCATTTCAGGGGGCGATCACCGCCAACCCAAGCCCCACCGCTGCAACGACCGAGTCGAAGATGTTATTCAGGTCTTTCTCTTTCCTTCTTCTCTTTCCCCTTTTTCCTAAAACCCTAATCTTGCTCTCTTTTTTGCAAACTACCCCTTTTTCATGGACCCATTTCTGCAATTCATTATGCTACATTCTTGGGACTTGGATTCCAACTATAATTGTAGGTGGAATGGGAGATTAGGGTTCTCTTCTTTGATAATTTATTCAATTTGGTGTAGATTTCAGAATGATTCTGGGTTTGTTATGCTATTGTTAGTAAATTAATATAGTTAATTTGACTGTTGTCTAGTTTCTTGATCAAATGCTGAAGAAATTTTGAGTTTTAGTTAAATCAAAACTTTATATCTCTTCAATTTTCCTACTAATCTTGAAACTTATGTGGGTTTAGCTCCATATACCTCTCCACAAGTGTTTTTGGTCTAATTCTCTTGGCTACATAGCTACTAAGTATCCCCTCGAAAACAATGTGCTGTTTTCTTACTTTGAGGTAAGTGGTGATGAATGATAAATGATAAATGGGAAGTTGCTAGTTATGGGTGTTGCTATAGAGAGGTTTAAAGAGTGGAAGGAACTGGAAATCGGTAATATTCGAAGGTATGATCATGGAAATGTAAGGTACTGAGTAGCAATGTGAATGTGCTCAATAATTTTTCCAGATTACACTGGATATATATATATATATATATATATATATATATATATATATATATTTTCTTTCTTCAGATTTAGGAGTTGAGTTTCATAGTGTCTTTTCAGCAAGCTGCATCCAAAGACTAAAAATCAATGAGGTTTAAAATTGTTGTGCTTGAAAATTAATCTGAAATTACTGAAGTATACATTGGTTTCATATTGGATAAACCTTTTTTATATATTTTTTATAATAGGAGCTTTTTGTACCCAGTGCAAATGTCACTGTAAGCCTATTTTAGATTTGGCGACCCTAATTTGCAAAGCTGTAATATAAGTTAAACCTGGTTGCATTGCGTTGGATTTGGATTGTAAGTGCCATAAGTGGCACTCATTTGTCAAAACTGGGCTGTCTTGAGTTATCTTCGATTCTTCATGCTTTCAACCTAAGTTACCTAACTTGATTTTGGTAGCACTTGCCTGGTTTCTTAAATTTTCTTATTCTTGATGAATGAACATACGGAGTATATATGTTTAAGAGCTTCATTTTAAATGCTAAGTCTTTGCGAAATCATATATTGAAGCATTTACTATTGACGTGCATTTGGAAATGAATTCAATAGCATTGTCTTAAAGATATTTTATCTGATAAAATGATGATTTGGTAGACTGTTGAGGTTGAGGTTGAGGTTGAGGTTGAGGTTGAGGTTGAGGTTGAGGGTGTCTGCTTACTCTCCCATGATAGAACTACCTCCCTTGGGCCTTGGCTATGTATAACCCTTGACTGCTCAAGTGATAACTTCTATGTACTACTCCTTGGTAGATTTAAGTGAAGGGAAATTGTTAGAATGACAGACTTTGACAGTTTTTCAGTGGATATCAAATCGAGGAGCTCTGGATACTGGAGTCTGGAGATCTTATGATCCTCATGATGCCTAAAGAGATTATGTTTCATGTTGGGAAGTTCAATATGAGCAATACGAAGTATAAATTTTTGCCCTGGCACTGTTTAACACCATTCTTTGATTGTTGTAGGCTTGTTTCGAAGGAAACCCATTCAAGACTGTTCCAGGTCCTTTCAAGCTTTTCTACCGATGCATGCGCTCAAAACCTGGGTAAGTTTTCTCTTGTTTACTTCCGTTAGTAGATAATTCCACCGCGTTCTTCTAGAGATTACCTTGTTTCTATCACAAAGATTTCAAGTAAATTGAACTGTTCTCATGACGCTTAATTTTAATGCAGGGAGGAGCCAACAGAACCTTTCTACTACTTGGAGCTAGATCCACCAAAGAGAGAAGTACAACTTGAGTGAAATTTTCAGTAAATTTCTCAATCGTTTAGACAAAAAGGGGTATTATTTTGGGTTTTTTCTGATTTCTTAACTCGGAGTGTTATGAATGGTGACCATATATGCATCATACACTAGGATTGCTCTCTTGTTATAAATGAAGAAACACCACTTCATATCATTTTCTTTTTGTTTGTTCTTTGAAATTTTGGTTAGGGTTACCTTGTTAATTTTCACAACTTGCCTTGTGATCGCTCGCTAATAAAGTAATAATATCATGTACACATATTCATTCTGTTGCTAGCACAATTCGTTCAGGGTTTCTGTCTAATATACTCCTCTGTGCATGCGTGTTTGTGGGTGTACACAACCAACTGTTGCGTATACATTAACTTAATTAATACTTAGGGTATCCTATGAAGATAGAAGGAAATTTGACTATTTGAGCAAATGTATCAAAGTACGGAGCCCTTTTATTATTTATTTATTTAATCAAAAATCATATACGGAGTACTAAATTTTTGCAAACACAACACAACTTTTTTTGATGAAAACTCAATAGTGGAAGAATTTAACATTATGAAACTGTTACAACTCTCTTTCTAATTGTATACTTGTTGACATCAAAAGAATGGATGGTGAATAAAATCATTTATACTTTTGCAACATATTGGCAATCTTATGCAACAAATACGCGGAGTAGCCATCAATATTATCACTAATGGAGAGAGGAGAGGTCCATTCCTGGAAGTTGTGAAGGCTGCCAGTGAAGTCGGTGAATAGGCCATCGACTCCTATCTTGTTTATCCAGAAATCATATTCGATGTATGGATCTTGATGGAAGTCGAAGTGCAGAAATTGGTTCTCGTTCCTGTAGGTGTAAGGATGTACCTGTATTCACGTGAACAACTCATTAATATCCCTTCAAATCAAAGTGATAAGTAACGGGCAAATTCTAAAACAAAATGTGTATTAATCTTCCAAAGAACAAAAACTCACTATTTCACAAAGGAGAATACAATTCCTAACTTAATACTATAGCGACTAGTAAATTTAATACTCATGCTTTGTACTTATCCGTTTTTTGAAGTTTCGTTGTGAGGGGAATTAGATATACAGTTTCATTGTGAGGCTAATGTTTCCAACAATTCAACTCAACTTAAAACTAGTCACAGTCAGTTTACAGTCTAATCTAAAAGACTAATCGATCTATAATCAAACAATAATCGATTCAACATATCTTTGGTATACATACCTGCAAGTCACGAGCGTGTGCTCTGGCAACTAAATCCGAAGGTGCTTGGATATAATTATTTACCACTGGAACCAATGTATCTTTCCAAGGTCCAATACCAACAACATATGATTTGATGTAGTCTAAATAAGCATCTGAAGTGATTTCCGAATAAGTCTGCACAAATTCTCCATATTAGAACCAATACAAGAAATGGTGAATGATGGAAGATTACTAATGGTGTTATCTGGAAATAAGACAGTAGCAGAGAACCTGGTTGGTATCTTGAGTTAACACAGTTACATCATCGATCAAGAAGATTTTGGGCAGATCTGTTTGATTTGATACATGCACAATCGAACTTGGAGCAAATGATTGGATAAAACAAGGCTGTTTTAGCCAATCTTTTGACAAATATGAACCTTTGTAACCATACTTCTTCAGGGTCTCCACAAACACATCCTCAAAAATCTTGCCATTAGGCCACTTCACCTGCAGACCAAAATTACACAAGAAGACGGATTACTCTTTATTGTATGAGCAAAAACATTACAAGCAATCTTGACGATCAATATTTCTTAGTGCATGCCAAAGACCAATAGGAATATAGTATAGTCTTGCAACATTTGTTTGGTTTAACTGTATATTGTCATATGCGATATTTTATTAAACCCATGAAAGCAGAGAGATAGCAAAACAGAACTATGTGCTTGTGTCAGGCTCAGCTAACTTATATGATTTGAGTGCTTGAGGCGAAATGAAGAATCCGAGCAACACATGAACAAATCAATCAATCAATCAAAGCCTTAATCACATAAGTGGCATTAAAAGAACCTTTCAAACATCAACCCAATAAACAGCATCCTAGCACTAAGTTGAAGTGTACTTAGATGCTGTACATGCATATGGATTACAACTAGAAGTCTTTACACTCAGAAATATAACTGTTGTTTTCATAAGAATCATAACTACATATACCACCATGTGAACCACTTCAAAGATGGATCTGAAATAAGAAGAGACCCCCACAGATATTGTAGATCTATTTTGACCGAAAATGCTTGGCTGATTCATTTGATATTAGATATTTTAGCTTGGCCAGTTGACATACTGAAAGGTGCCTGACTTGGCTGGTAAGTTTTTCCGGTTCATCCATTATAAGTAAAGTTCTAGTATTGGTGACTGCTAGGCATGTCAACATGTTGGAAACACATTTGTGGCAGTAGAAAATGCAGAGTCAATACAAGTAAATTTACTTACATGCTCATTGATAAACACGGGGCTTTTCATCTCTGGATATATCCCAACAACTCTAGGAGCATCAAGAGCAATAGATATGTACTCTTCAAAAGTAATGATAGGGAATTTTCCTGTAATACAAAGGCATACAATGAAAAAACTTCTTAATTTACAAACCATTTGCTTTCATTACCGCTCTAATCCAGGAATCATACTTACCATTATATTGCTGATCTCTGAACGAATATCTTTGCTTAGTTCTCAAAGTTTGTAGTTCCTTCCATGTGAAATCAACTAAACATGGAAAAATATTATTTTAGGAAGACAATTAATCACAAGCAAGTTGACATCAATTTTCAACAGATAAAAGAGAAGAAATTTAAGATGGGTTGAAGACTCCAATCCGGTAAGGACATCATACCGGTGAAGAATCCAGTGATGTTGCCTCCTTCAACCTCATATGTTCTTTTGCGATCAGCAAACTCCTTGTGGTCAGCAATATCGGTAGTCACATCAAGATTAACATCGTGATGACATATTAGCACACCATCCTTTGTGGCTATGATGTCTGTTTCTATGAAATCTGCACCTTCTTCTATAGCTCTCTGCCAAGGACAATAGCCTTTAATTCCCACTTTTTTCTTATTACATGGTAAACTTAACATTCACACGCCATAATCTATGTCATGAGAACTTAAACCTAACAACACTTCGAATTTATACAAGATTACCTTGGATCAGAATAACATGAAATTATATAAATAAAAAAAGTTATATTATCATGTCATATCACAGCAAATAAATTAGACCACAATTCAAGTTTGCAATAACAGCACATAGCAAAATATGTACTCAAACTACACACAAACAGATGCTGTTGCTATACAACAGACAACAGTTGTTTCATTTACTTGCTGTTGTAATCTTCTCTGACACGATAACAAATCGATTAAGATGCAAGATCATACTGTTAACAAAGTAATTCAACAAAACAATCCAGGCACGCAACAGCATACTGTGAAACTGAAAGCACATTAGAATTTAAGCTAGTCTACATCAGCAAAAAACACATGAAATTCTCGTTGAATATAAATTGAAACACACCAGATATGCAGCAGAAGTTTCTTCAGGAAATTCTCCATTAGAACCTCGATGTGCAACGTTATACGGACGTGAAGTTTGCAAGGGCTGCTTGCTACCTTTATGTTCTTTGCTTGGAAGCTGATATATAGGCCGAGCACTACAGCTTACAAAGAGCAGCAAAAGAGTAAAAGGGACAACACCTGCATATAATAAACATATGCATTAAGTATCTTTGATCAGCCAATAATAACATGAATTCGTTAGCCACCTCACAAAATTCATAAAAATCATATCTTTTGTATGATAAAAAAAATAGGAAAATGATAAACATAACCCTTAGGGCTATGTATAAGAAGCTCAAAAAGGAAATATCAAACAAAGATTAACATTAATTACACCGATTTGTGTGTAATTTTGTCATGAATTCCCAACCTAATTCCATTTTGGAAAGTATATTTAATGCCTATACATAGCCCTAAGGGTTAGGGCTACATATATCATTACCATAAAAATAATATATCAGGAAAATCAAACAGTTTTTGTTTTTATGCTTTCATTGATCTTGTTGGTATATTTTTAGTATCAAGAACATGAACAATTTCAGATTTCGGCATTAGATAACAAACTGATCAAAATCATTATACAAAGTTCAGAAAAACTTTCTGCAAATATTACAACTCAATTTATGTGAATTTCACACAATTTGACATATATCACATTAAAAAAAAATGAATTGTTGCCAAAATTATAACTTTGCTCAGTCTGAATTGTAATTGTATCACGAAACAAATTAAATTAGGAAGAATAACAAACGAAATTCATACCCACCATATTTATTCAAATTAAAATCCAACAACTTCGGAAACAAGATGATCAATTACATTCAATAATTAACTAAAACCCACCAAATATAATTAAAGATTGATGCGTATAAATCATGAAAATCAACAAAATAAAATCAATTAAAAGATTTGGGTAATTAAAATTTTACTTACAGAGCTTAGTCATGATATAATTGCCCCTTATCTCTTTTGTTTCTCTCTCTTATTCAAGTTTGTATGGCATTTATAGAGAATTGAGAAATTCAAGTTGAAATATAATACGATCACTATTCAAAAATAAATTCAAAATTTTAAATTTTTTTTTTTTTTTGGACAATAAAATAAGCTTAATAAGGTGATGCAGTATATTTTTTAATTATTTTTTTGGATAATATAATAATACGCTTAATAAGGTGATAATATTGTTAGCTTTAAAGAATCGATAATGATTAATATCTGAATCCCAAGCATCACTCAATCTAAACTTAGAATATTCTCTTTATCAAAATTATGACTTGTAGTCTTGTAGACATAAGTATTGCCTCGCATTAGTCACATATAATACTCTTTAAAATCTTTATCTTTATTTTTGACCCTTTTTAATAAATACTCCTTCCCTTTTTTTTTTGTTTTTTTTTTTTTATAATATTTACTCCATTTTTTATGCGCGGAGTTTTAGACGAAATTGGAGAAAGTAAAAAATTTAGAGATGGTGGAGTTAGTGGACACTCTCGACAGTAAATTGAAGGAGAGTGAATGTAAAAGGAAATAAAATGTAATTCTATTAGGTCCCATTAGATAAGAGAAATGAATTTAATATTGTAAAAGTTTTTCAAATAAGGAATTAGAGCAAGTATTTAAAAACGGTCGAAAATAAAAAGTGGAGCAAGTATTTAAAAATGGAGGGTGTATAACTAGTGAGTAGCCATGTCGTTGCCCCGAGTTGCTACTATCAGGCGTTGCCCCGGGTTGTTTCATAATAATAATACGGATAGGGATCTCAATGGGGCGGGGCGGATGTTGGCCTTCCCATCCCCACCTAATATTTTCATCACATCCCCGCGGCGGGTCCAATTTTCATCTCCATCCCTGCCCCACCGGGTACAACTCCAAAACCATCCCCGCCCCAACCCCCACTTGGATATCCATCCCCACCTAATCCCCACCAAAGACCCGCCTAATCCCCACCCAAGATCCACCTAATATCCGTATCTCAAATACACAATCTTACATAATTAATACGAATTATAAAATAAAACGTTCTATACACATTTTTGTGTTATAATATAAGTGTCGTACAAAGTATTAAATTAATATTGTATTTCATGTAATTATTTTATAAATAGAATAAAAGTATGTAATTTTGCTTTAAAAGATATATAGATGTGAGTATGAGGTGGGGATGGGGCGGGTACGAAGTGGGGCGGGGCGAGGATGGGGCGGGTACAACTTAAAATCCACCCCCGCCCCATCACCCATGGCGGGTATGGTTTTTATCCCCATCCCCGCCCCGCCACCCACCAAACCGAGACCCATCCCCGCCTCATTGGGGCGGGTCTCCCACTGACATCCCTAAATACGGAGTAATATTAATCTCGATTTTGTAGATTATCTTTGCACAAGTCATAATGTTCCCTCTTTGTCAAAAAAAAAAAAAAAAAATCTCATAATGTTCCTAAATAAATATTTTGTTGAAATTGGTCGTTTTGGGAAACTTTTGTTTTACCAAATTGATATAAAGAAGCTTATAACTACCTAGTAGTTAACACTAGATGAAGCCCGTGTAGTGCACGGTTTGTTAGTATTTTTTTTACAAAGTATTTTTCATATTTATGTGATTATTAAAATTGTTATTATATTAGTTTTAAAATATTTGATAAAACTCCTAATCTCAAAAGATAATATTTGTATTTAATTAATTTAAGCTTTAAATCTCATTCGTTAATTTTGCTTATGTGACATTTGACTTATTACTAATATTTAGATAAAACTCCTAATATCAAAAGATAATATTTTATATTTAATTAATTTAAATTGGGAAATCTCATTCACCAATTTTCCTTACGTGTCATTTAAATTATTTTATTCTAAAAGAAATTAATAATCTCGTATTTAATTGGCTACCACTAAAATTTATTATCCTATATGCCGCACTGAAAAAATTAAATATGATTAAACATTGGTCATGACTTGATAGACCTTTAACTCTACAAGATATTTCCGTTTTTCGCTTTTGACCATATATCTTTCCTCTTAAGTGTTTTCATGCATATTTTCCTATGGAGTAAAATTTATTTGCTTCATAGGATGCGTCTCTATAATTATCGTCCTACGAAGTGTATTAGTAGAAAATAAGACAACTATTTCCGAAATATTTATAAAATTATAACAAAAGTGAAGGAGGTATCTTCCATTCTATAGTCAGGAAAAGGGTAGATAAAAAAGTAAATTGACTTATCACGAGTCATGATCGAGGAAATTGACTTCACTTAACATTTTAGAGGTGTTAATTTGGATGTCTATGTCAAGTTTGATAAGATTAGGCCGGATTAGGATCATTTGGGTGTCTGTGAATCGAAATCTAATCACGTTTTTCTGAGTCGAATCAGATTTTGACGCCTCTACATATAGCACGCCACTCAACTCTATTACGCCATTCTTCTGCAAAGTTATGTGAATATGGTTGTACCGTTGCACACTTGCACCTATACATGGGCAAGAAGTCAAGTGGCTCAAGTTACATCCAATGAGGATAAGAATATAGCTGCTAAGCTTTCAACATCATAAAATTGCGATTACAAATCATTTTTTATAGAGTATAACAAGTAATTTTTTTACTAGACATCACAAAACATACCGAGTACCAGTACACCAAACTTTATGTCTTCATATGGGGGATTCCAGGTAAACGAAGCAGTTATTCCAAGTCAACTATTTAGGAGTCATACAGACATACAGTCAAGGTCCTAGACAAGTAGATATTACATCGGACAAATCTTACTTCTCAACACAACAAGTCAATATTACTGACTACAAAGTGATGCCAATCTCTTCTAGAATAGATACCAAATGATTGACACACATTGTATCCTCTACAATTTGTATCCTCTACAATTTACAATAATCCTTAAATTAAGTAAAACTAATTCATTAAGTACTTCCTCTATTATTCTTGTTTTAATTAACTCGCTTTGACTCTTACACTATTTATCACCTCTCCTTTGATCGTCTTTTGAGAATAATATGTAAGGAAAACATATTTATGTTGGATCTTTTGAATTCGTCTCAATAAATACTATCCTAATATATAATTTTTATTTATGGAGAATTAAAGTTATTGATAGTTAAAGTTTTGACAAATATGATAAAAGAAAAGGTCAAATAAAAAAGAACAGTGGAAGTAATATTTTGTCAACTATATTACGGAGTAGAATGAAGTAAATATCATGACAATTTGCTGCAACTTCACTAATCATTACTCGTACTACACTGGGAATGTAGTTGTGTAGTGATTTTGGAAATGAGCTTATAAAGCATAGGACAAAACAAGCAATATTGATTTGTATTTTAATTTAATGGTTTTGGGAGTCCTTGATTTGAGTATTGTAAGATCATTAATCAATAAGGTTGTACTTTCAAGGATTATTAATTTGTGATTGTAGTTGATTAGTGTTGAAGACTCTTATTAATTGTGTGTTGAGATAATTATGATTAAATGGTTATATATTCTTTGTATGCCACTAAAAAAGTGCAAAATAATACAGAGTAGATTATTGTTGTATTTTATGGGTTGAATGTGTAACATGACTAACATCAATACATTATCATAATATCATCATACTTATCGTATTTCATTAATACGAGTTTAGTATTATTTGTTAGAGCAACTCCAATGGTTGTTTTTAGGGACTAGCTTGCAATTTTAATAATTTTCAAGCTAATAGCCAAACCACTGGAGAGTAGTTTAATAATTAGCTTGGCCTATGCCAAGCAAATTAGCTTAGCTAAGCTAATTAGCTTAGAAATTAATTGTCTCTAATAAAAGACTAATTATTTAAAAAATAAAGCTGAAAAATCTAAATGCTAATTAGTTTAATCATTGTGGCATAAATTAGCTAGAAGGAAGAATAACTTTGCAATCCTAGGTGGCATGTTAGCTTGCCGTTTATAGTACGTAGTTTTTTTTTTTTTTTTTTTTTTTGTCAAAAAAATTCTCTTTGAAGTTTATACTCGTGTTTGCAAGACTGCTGCGCAGCGCAAATTTTCACTCTTATCCTAAGTATGGTATAAATTATTACTTGATTATTTAGACCAAGAGTAGAATAATTAAAAGAATCAAATTAATCTCTAAATAATCTTAAGTGAGAGTTAGATTATTATTATATTTTTTTTTGATTGAAATCAATTTTGATATGGAGCAAGAAGAATCAGATTCATTTTTTGACTTTTTGTGAAAGGTTTGAAACTAGTTTAGGGAGCTAATACATGATCTGAAGCACCCCAAGCTAAGGAAACTAGTCCTCAACACACCTAGATTTTATTTGGAGTAGAGCAAGTCCCAAAAATATTTAATAATGTTAATATGATATGATTCTAATTTCTAAGTTTTAGACTTTTAGTACACACTGTCCAAAACTTAATCCCTTTTTTAGCAAACTTCTTCTATTTAACACAACATATTAAACTAATGTCAACCCATATAGTTACAGAACTATGAAATTTTCACAGACCTTTTTTCTTACTAAACTCTTTAATTTACACACTTTTCTTCTAACTCCATAAATCATGCACGTTTCTTTTTAACTTTAAACATTATAAAACATGTTATGCCTATAAAAGCTAACAAAATAACAATGTTTTTATTAATCTAAGATACTTGAGCTTGCTTATCGATAGCATTATTGCATGAATATCAAAATCTACACTTGATTTTATAGGAGTGGTGGTAATTTTTATTTTTATTTTTTACAAATATGATTATAGTTGATCATTAATTCACGGGCAAAGATAATGGAAATAGCATAATACACCATTGTTTTTCACATATGGAGTATGCTTCTATAATACTCGTTAATATTATTCTATCTCAAAATATCCTAAATTATTTTTTGGTGTTTAGAGAGCCACAAAGGCGGGGGTGAGAATCGATCCCAAGCCTCTCATTAATATTATTCTACCTCAAAATATCCTAAATTATGAAATATCTAGTCGATGCTTATAAATATGATTTGTTGACTTGTTGTACTTGAGACAAAATTTATCTTAAAATTCATTAAATTATCCCGACATCACCCGAGCACAACACAAGCTTATATGAATCTGAGTTACTTTAGCCCGCTCATCTATAGCATAAAAATCAAAATCTACATTTGATTTGGAATACAATCAATTAAAAAAAAAAAAACAAAACAAAATTCTCAAAACTAGCAAAGATCACAAATTTAAAATCTCAATTAGCATAGTTTCTTAATTTAGTACCCAAAAAAAAAAAAAAAAAAAAAAAAAAGAAAAGAAAAACTCGCAAAGAAAGACGAAAATCAGAAAATCACTAAACTACCCAAATTTGGGCATAAAAACAATTGTTCTTGGTTGATCTGATCACCATCTTATTAGCTTTGCAAAAATCACTTCTTTTTCCTTCTCCAAATTACTGCGTTTACTCTTCTTTGTATTTCTAGATCTCTGGGTTCCTCTTCTCTCTCATCCATAACTTGAATCATCAAGATCAAATTCAGCCCCACCCAAATCCATTACAAAAGGTACTATTTTTTGCAAATCAATTGATTAATTTTGCTTAGTTTTTGACTTTTTGTTTAGAGATTCTATTTTTTTCCTTCAAATGTTCATCTGGGTGTTTGATTAATGTTGTTAATTTTAGACAAATTAGGAAATTGATCTGGGTTTATGAGCTTTTTTGTTAATTTTGAGTGTATATTGTTGTTGGGGTTTTTGTGATTTTATAGATTTGTATTTATAATGGTGCTGATTTTGTTGGATATTGTAAATATTCGAGGTTTATGTTTGTATCATTGACCTGCAGATTGTTGAGCTTGCAATTAAGGCTCATTGTTTAGGTTTTTGACTTCTTGTACTTCGTATTCGTTATTGTTCTGGATTTTTGACTTCTTGTACTTCGTATTCGTTATTGTTGAGCTTGCAATTAAGGCTCATTGTTTAGCTCTCACGTCAATTCAGAAGTCTTAATTCGGTTTATGGTTTACAATTTTTGTTCTTTATGCTTAGAAACTTGCAGTATTGTTTGATTTCGGATTTCGGCTTTATGCTCGTAGTAATCAATCTGATTCAATGTATAGCACTATAGCCAGTAATATAGTCTCATATTCTAGTTTCTTTGTCAAGTTCTTTCCATTATTTCCATTAACATATGAGCTTGCACGCTAATTTTGCATTAATAATGTGTTTCTAGAATCATCTGATTAAATTTTGCTCATTCATATGTGTATGATTCTGGTTGGCTGTCTATGTTTTCTTGTGATTTATCACACCCCATCTGACCTTTCTCTCTACCTCTTCTAACCTTTTGAATTGACCCTTGGGAGGAAGATTTTGGTTTCGTTTAAATTGAAGTTGTGGCGATTTTTTTTTTATGAACAAGGGTTACTTCATTTTGTTGCTCAAGCCTGAAAAAGATTTCACTGCCATTTTCGCAGCATGTGACTGCTTATGATTGTAGCCTTGTGCTCTTCACAATCTGCCTTTTTTAGCCAATGATTATTCTTAGGTTTGGCATGACCCTCTATCGATAAAAGGTGTGTATGTATGTGTTATCTGGGATCAGGGGAAAGGTTTATGATAGGAATTAGGAAGAGTACTTGTATTTACCATTTATCCAAAAACGAGCAAAAAAGGAAATCTGATATAAAGTCAACGCATCAGTAGGAAAATGACTGGGTAGCTTACCCTATATTTTTTTTTTTCTAAATAATATTTATTTATATATCTTAAAGCACTTTCCCTGTTCAAGGTGTATCCTTTATTTTTCCTAGACACTGTCTACTTTGTCAGCCTACAAAGGTACAAACACAAGTACGCAACCCAAACTACTTTCAGTTATATGTGATTGAGCTATGGATGAGTGTTGCTGTTGAACTTCTTTGCCCATAACCGTAAAAATGAGAGCTTAGCCTGAATTTGCTCTAACCTATCACCTATGGCTAACTTTTTTTTATTGATATATTTTTCTTGCTATTCTCACTAGATTATTTTTGGAAACCTTTAATGCAAGTTGCCAAAATCTCATTCTAATCAAGTATTGTCTCTTTCTGTAGTTGTCCTATAGTATTTCTAATCTCTATCGCCACATTTAATTCCAAGTCTTTAGCACCAGAATGTTACAAAATTGTTATGAAAATTAAATAAAAGAACACTTCATTTGAAGAAACTGAGACTTATCAGATGTTTTCTGGAGTTTCGTAGGGTATTTTGGGATTACTTTGTCTTGTGATATTCTTTGGGATGCCTGAATTACTTCTTTGTAGAGTAGGGTAGCTGGGCCTTCTAAAGTTCTAAGAGGGTGTTTTGGTTATTGTTCAAGGATTGAAATGGATTGGACTATTGGACTTGATACCTAAAAGATCTGGTAGCACTGACTGTGGTGTTTCAATCATGGAACATTTGAACATCATTATCCCCTCCACCTCCAGAAAAAAGAGAGGAGTGAGATTCACTGGTTCAATACATGTCCTCTCTTCCCTTTTTTGCTGTCAATCGCTTGCAGCTCTCTTTCTCTTTCTCACCAAAACTGCTCAAACCACCAGTCCATACACCACAAGGCACAAGCTCACATCTGTTACCTCTCCTTACTGTATGCACCCCTTCTTGCTTTCAACAACCATCGTGAATTCGCCCTTCCGAGGGGTGAAAAGATATTGAACTTTGGAGTGTACCTGAAAAAGGCTAACCCCATGTTGAAGTTTTTATCAATTGAAGTCATTAGGTACCTTCATCAATTTTCCATGCATGAAGCGTACAGAGAGGGAAAGTATGAATTTACTTATTCTTTGGGTTTTTAGTCGCTGTAACTTTGAGGTGATTTTGAGAGGTGATTTTGAGCTGTGTGGAGTGTTGATTGATGGTTCTGAAGGGTGGCTGTTGGACGGCAGCAGGGGTGTTTATCTATTGGAAAAGTAGAGAGGAGAGATTAAATTGGTACTACAAAGACTATTCTTGATTGTTATTGATCATTGCAAACCAAAGGTGAAATGAGCAGCGGATTTCAGTAAATTTTTGTGCTGGACAGCAGCCAGTATTTTATTCAAAGTTTTTACTTCTTTGTTCCCTTCCCCCCCCCCCCCCCCCCCAAGTTCTTTTTCCGTCCTTTTAGACCTGTGGGAGGAGATAAGTGGTCTTATAGTTTGCTGTTTATTTTGTTGGGGAAGTTATTGTTGGGGGTTAAAGTGGCTTTCAAGGTTAGACAGTTTTCTTAGTTTTATTAGTATTTTTTTAGGATGTAGAATAGGCACTTGTTAAGCGTTCCCAAGTGCTAAATCTTACTAAGATGGATCTGGGATATAATTTTCTGGAGAAGTTTGAAGAGTAGAGAGGAAGCTAGGTTGATGGTGTGTGTATATGTTTCCAGTCGTAGGTACCTTCCCATATATATTTTACTATACATGATCTATGTTATTAGTGAAACTCCAGGTATAAAGCTGAAAGAAACACTAGAGCTTTAATAGGCTGATCTCAGTCTGACCAAGCTCAATCTGAACTTCATTTAGCAGGTTTGATACCCTGCAGAGTATTTATGAGCCGAAATTACAAATCACTTTTATTAAGGTTGAACTTAAAAAATATTCAGGGAAGTGGTCGAAGTGAAGATGCTTCTTCAAGTGTTTTTGCCCTCTGTCGAGCCTGTTCATTTCAATAGTATTTTTATGCCAAAACTTTAAGACAAAATATTGGGGATGGGTACAAAAACTTTGAAACAGCGAAATTTTCCAATTTATTTTGTAGTCTATCTGGTTCATGATGTTGCTCTGCCTAGGCTTTCTTTTTCTGTCCTTCACATCATTTGTGCTCATGGGTTATTTCTGCATGAATTTTCACTTACTGTGCACATTGACAATTAGCCGTCCTTGTAGCAAATCTTACACTTCAAATCAATGTCTGTTGTTTATTGCTTTTCTTTGGGACCTATTTTGTCCCTCTTGGCCATAATAATTTGTGAAGTATGCTTATTTAGACTTTTTGTTTCAGATGGCAACGCAGGCAGAAAGTCCTGCCAGCACTCCAAGTGCTCAAATTGTTGGCAATGCTTTTGTGGAGCAGTATTACCTCATTCTTCACCAATCACCAGAGTTGGTTTACAGATTTTATCAAGATTCAAGTGTTCTGAGTCGCCCAGATTCAAATGGGGTTATGACATCTGTTACGACCATGCCTGTATGTTTAGTAGATTTTAGAAAGCTGTACTCATATTTTGAAGATTTTAATCATCTATGAATTTCTTTTTAGGGCCTGTTTGTTTTATCTAATTTTAACTTATTTTTATCTTATTTAAGAAAAAATTCAAGAAAAATATAAGTTTACACAGAATAATATCAGACATATTAGCTTTTATTCAGAAAATATTATACACAATTTTGTGTTATTTCAGATAAGTTAATTATTTTAGTTCAAATAAATTTAGATATAATAGCCTTAGTCTGCATTCCTGCTTGGAGTATAATCAGTTATAAAATATCATATGTTTCTCATGGTGCTAACATGGCATTAGGAGATAGGATAAAAATATAATTGATCTTGAATTGGTCTAGGACTCTACGAACAACATCTCTAGATAATTGGTGTTTGAGGTTAGTCTTTTGATGTACAGAGATAAGTGATAAATTTATTATTTTTATTCTTTTGGCTGTCGAAGGAAACAACTATAGTTCTGTACATGAAGGGCTCTGTTTTTCAACCTTTCCTAGAAAGTAGGGGCTAGGGATTGCTGAAGCAGTTTTAAAAATCTTTGGTGTTTAGGCATGTGGGCATGTGTGCCGATGTTGGTTTATCTGTCTATTGGTGTTGCTTTACTACTGTGAAACCGTTATATTCTTATTTTGGTTATTAATAAATATTTGGTTGCCAAAAAAAAAAAAAAAGCTGAAGTGATTCCTTTAATAGTACGAGTGGTATATCTCTGGCATTGTAAAGTGTACATATATCTATAATATTATTAAAACTCATGGGGACAACATGCTAACGACATGTGTCACTCATATGCCACATATGCACTACATGTCATTGTTCCTAATTACATTTTCATTTAGTTATTAATATTGTTTAACATTAACTCTTCGAAATTAATTTAATCAAACTTATAATTTATGATGATCCGGGGCATCGCCCGGGTCAATAACTAGTTTAGTATGATAGTTCCTAATTTAATGATTCACTTTTTTCCCCCTTCCCCACAGTGGCAATTCTGGTAACTAAGCTGAAGTGCTCAGAATATTCTGAATTTTCTTACGAAAAATAAGGAGGAACCAGATAGTGTTACATGCTAATAAGCTTGTTGTCTTGATCCAATGATGTCTGAAAATTTTGATTATGCTTTAGACTCTAGAATGTACAATTTTATTGGTTGTGCTGTAAAAGTATAATAGTAACCCCTAATGGGGCTGCAGTTGCTTTATATATGCAACACATCACCTTCCTGGTCTTCTTGTTGATCACTGAATGACCAGAGTCATTAGATTCTTTTGGGAAGGGTGAATGAGATTTGATGTAACTATCTCTATGTATTAACTGAAATTTAATACTTTTACAGGGAATTAATGAAAAAATCGTGTCTTTGAATTACAAAGATTATGTTGCTGAGATAAAGACTGCTGATGCTCAGCTATCCCTGGGGGGTGGAGTGATTGTTTTGGTTACTGGTTACATGACCGGAAAGGATAATGTGAGAAAGAAATTTGCACAATCATTCTTTTTGGCTCCTCAAGAGAAAGGTTTTTTTGTCCTAAATGACGTCTTTAGGTACGTAGAGGATGAAGAGTCAGCAGTGCCAGCCTCAGATCCTGTTAATGTTGCTGTTGAACATGTGGAAGAAGCTCCGCAGGCATCAGAGCCAGGTGAATTTTGATTTTTACCTATAGTCTATAAATGCATGCTCGTTGTAGTTTTGTTGAGAACTATATTTCATAGTTTTATTTGATTTTACTTTCAGAGCAGCCTCCTCCAGCTCCAGTCCATAATGGACCAGTTCCTGAATCCTCGTATGAGGAGGATCTTACTAATGAGGCTGAAGTATGTGATCCTTCGGATAATGAAGATGGGTCAGTAACTGAAGAGGAGGTTATTGACCCCCCAAGTCAGTTAAATCAGAGCAAGGCTGTAACTGTCACTTCAGAGCTATCTGCCTCTCAAGATGATGGACCCAAGAGATCCTATGCATCAATTGTAAGCTCACAGTTGACTCTCTTATTTTAATTATTTATTTTTTATTTTTTTTTTAATGTTGAACCTGTCTAAATAGCTGTTTGTTACAGCTGAAGGCTATTAAGGCCAATATATCACCTGCACCAGTCAAAGCACCTGCGTCTAACTTCAAGGTCAAGCCTCCAACTAGAAACCAGGAAGTCACTGTGAAACCTGCTCTAGTATCAGAGCCATCAGCTTCCACCAGTGAAACTGGTCCTGAAAAAAGCGATGTACCTGAGGAAGGTGCTTGGTTTGCTTCTTTTCGTCTTTTTTTTTTTTTTTAAATTTTTTTTTTTTTTTGCTATGTTTGTTAATACGGTAATAATGGTTATCAAAACTTTGTGATATTGAAGAATTCAGTATTTATTATATTTCATAGCAACAAACTGTTGTGTTGTAAAAAAAAGTCACCGTCATGACTGTGATGTTGTTGCGGAAGTTTCATCTCATGGGTGTTTGTCATATGTTCTTTGATAATCTGGAAAGTATCAATTATTCAAATTTATAATGTGTTACTTGTTAAAAAATCAGTCACTGTCATGACCGTGATGTTGTGGAAGTGTCTTCTCGTGGGTGTTTGTCATATGTTCTTTGACAATCTCTTAAGTATCCTTTTTATCATTGTCATTTAAGACTTTTGGTTCATATCTCTCTTTTAGGTTGCAGTTGAAGTAATTTTTGAACCATGAGATCTTTGTTTGATAAGAAACAAGAATTTTAAAACATGAGTTTGTAGTTATCTTTTATCTAAATCTGATGATTAGACTAATGGCCTTCATAACATTTGAAAACAGATGGTGCAGGAAAATATTGGTCTGTAATGGATGTCAGGTTGTGTTAAACATGCATTACAATTTACAAAACAGTTTTTGTGGTACAAGAAATTGAAATATACAAAGTATTAGAGAAAGACCTTAACAGAATTGAATGGTTCAATTCAATTCCATTGATGCTACCCTTGCTATGATTGAATAAACTTTAGTTAGTTTGAGTTTCATTGATGCATGCACTGGTTATTTAACATTTGCTTTCATCTGTTTAATACTTAGAAAATTAGATATATTCTTGCATAGGTTAGGAATTACAGCTGTTTAAGATATAATAAGCATTAGAATGATTACAGCTGCGTTAAAGTTACATTTTCAAGAAACCTAGTTACGTTGAATCTCAAAATTCCAGTAGTGATAGCCTTGGAGAAAGATCAGATAGAGTTGTAATTAAGATGATGCATATGGACATATTTCTATGAATATTGTGGATATATGATGATGATGATTACCGGGTGATGGTCATCTCTATCTATAATTTTCATAGCGGTCTAGTTTTTGTGTCCTTTTTCCATGGTTCTGAGTCGTGTTTTTGTCTTGTGAAGCTGAAGGTCACTCCATATATGTGCGAAATTTGCCACAAAATGCAACTTCTGCTCAACTTGAGGAGGTCTTTGCAAAATTTGGGCCAATAAAGCAAGGTGGTGTCCAAGTAAGAAGTAATAAGGTATCTGTCTACAAAACTTCTGTTAATGATTAGTGTTAATTTTCCAACCCTAATTAGTTCTAATATTGCATAATTACATATATGATTTTTTTTTTTTGGTCAAGCAGCAGGGTTTCTGCTTTGGTTTTGTTGAGTTTGAATCCGCGAGCTCCATGAAATCTGCAATTGAGGTATGATGCTCAAAAAGCTTCTTACAAATGTCATCTTTGACAGTGTTAGTCACCATGCTGTGTGTAGTTTATCTACTCTCCTGTACTTTGTGTATGGTAGACTATTGCTCTTCCTTCCTCTTCTCTCCCAATGGTAGGAAGAAAATGGACAGAACAATGTAGGAAATAAAAGTAGAAGAGTGTGAATGTATGGTGCTTAATATGAATCACTGATCAAGTCAGCAGCTTTTTTATCAGTGAAGTATTCTGGCAAAGCTTTATTTCTGGTTATGATGTAGTATAGGGACTGGTGATGCAAAAGAAAGAATGGGGCCAGTGGTTTGTGGTTAGAGTATTTGATCTGTCAATGTTGCTGGTATGGATGTAGTTATGGAGAAAAGTAGCTTAATCTATAGCTCAACTTGTTTCTAATTTCGATTGAGAAACTGATCGGAAGGCCTGCTGCGCCTTTCTGTAGCCAGTAGATGGATTGAAAGGTGGAAATTTTAGGGGTGCAACAATTGGATATTCTGCTGTTTCTTGCTTAAGTGCTTAAGTCCTCACTGTGATATTCCTTTTGCTTTACTTTGCAATTGGATATTCTGCTGTTTTTTGCTCTAGTGCTTTAGGTGGAAATTTATTTTTAATGCAGCAGTAATTTGGACTCAATTTTGAATGTTGCATTTTTGTGACGATTTGCATATAACTAATTATTGTTTATGACACCACTTTCATTGATTCCACTCTTAATTGTATTTTTCCAGGCCTCTCCCATTTTGATAGGGAGCCGTAAAGCTGTAATAGAAGAAAAGAGAACTACAACTCGAGGTAAAATTAAAAGTTTCAGCCTTGTATCCATCTCTCTTCTACAAAAAAGAAGCCATATTAAGCAAACTTTTCCCCTGATTTATTTTAAATGGGTGGTTCTGATGATAAGTGGATATTCATTTTGCAGTATCTGCTGCTGCAACTGCCAACAGCGGAAGAGGGAGGTACCCATCTTCAAGGGGTGGCTTTCGCAGTGAGAGCTTTAGAGGGCGTGGAAACTTTGGTGGAGGTCGTGGTTATGGAAGAAGCGACTTTAGAAATCAGGGTGAGTTTTCAGGTAAACCTAGGGGTGGAGCTGGAAGAGGAGCTGAGGGTTATCAACGAGTTGATCAGAATGGAACTGGAAACCCTGGTCGTCAAGGTGGACAGAAGTAGATGAGGAACAATATTTTGATTTGTTTGGTATACACGTGATGAGTTTTTCTATTAACTGTTAATTTAGGGTTTAGGCACTGCTGGATCCTTGATCCCTTCGAATGCGGCTTTTAATTTTTTAATATTTTTTTTTTTGGTTTTCTAATATATGAATTTAGAAATTTGATTATTTTCCTAATAATAATGTGCCAATTTTCTCTTACAATTTTTTTGTTGGCTCATGATGACCTGGTTGCCGCTGTCTGGTGTATTTTGTATGATGTTTATAAACTCATGTTCTTCTCTATGAAGGTAGTGTATTCTGTTATTTTACCTATACAACAGAACAAAAATTTATTTATCTTTGGTATATGTGAGTTTAAGCTTACATGCTAAAGCGTATAGGTTTGGGATCCCTTTTAACAGAACGCATTTGGGGAGAGGGGATTCGCACCATATATGTAAGCTTGTGTGCGATGTATGTATGCACTGCTGCCCTGGGAAGTGCGTGTCATGTGCTTAGGGACATAGGGTGCATGTCATACCCGCGTTGTCCTTGAAAGGTACACCTAAGCGTAAGATAAATTCATAGCATCAAGTCATGTTTTTCTTGTAACACTTCCCTGCAATCCTGTGTATCTATAATTTGTTCGTAACGCATGAAAAAATGAAAACCTTATGAAAGTAACTTCTCCAATTGCTAAAATTTTTCAAGGCTAAGATTGCATGCCTATACCTTTCATGATCCTTAGCAAATGTATTCATACTTCCAAGTATATAATAGTTCAAGCAGTATAGTCTATGGTAAGAATAGATTGAACGAATTACATAAATACGCAAATAAGGAGCATGTATATTTCTTCAGCAAAAATTATTCGATATTCTGTAGGTTTGCTACAAGATTCGAAGCAGCAAAAGCTGCAGATCCTCCGACAACACTAAGCAGTGCAACCAAAACCTGGACAGCTATTTCCCAGGTGTGATCCTCAGGTACCAGAAAAACGAAAGCAGGGCCAAGAAGTAAGAGCCCCAGGCTAAGCGTGAAAAGGGTTGATGGGGTTTCCGGGTTTGTTGCTGCTGATAATACACCCAACTCTTCAGCCTTTGACAAGAGACCTAGTTCCTCTATTGTTGTTAATGACAATCCTGCTTTCTCTGCTGCTGAAAGTAACCCTGCTTTCTCTGCCTTTGTAAGCAGTCTCAGCTGCTCCACCCGCGTCAGCAGCTTCACCGAATTACCCTGCATTGATTTTAGAAAGCAAGAAAGAGGGTTACATGACTCCACCTTGCACCCAATATACTTTCAAATATGCAATACACAACACACACACCCAAATTCCACATTCACAATTTTAAACCATACATTGATCACTAAAACCTTATTTCAAGAACTCCTAATGTATAACAGAACAAAAACTTTCTGCAGTTTGATAAACACATTCATTAATTGAATGTAAAATGACTTTAATATTCCAAGGAAAATAGTATTTTACTCCCTTTGTTTCGCAATAATAAATCAAACTTTGATTTTAAGCCGTCCCAAATAATAATAAGTCCATAAAGCTAGATACCAAATTTCCTATTAGGGAACAATCTGGTATAATTTTTATTCTTATCTACTAAGCTATACAGGTATACAAGAATTCATAACCTCAAAAATGAAGAATGTTGCAAAATACTGCATACATTCATAAAATTTTACAGCTCAAATATGCTGCAAATAAAGAAACACGAATAATTTAAACTAGTAATGTGACAACTAAATTTGAACAGAGATAATATGTTGTTACCTTTTTAGAGCCAGTGGTTTTGGTGGACGATGACGAGTTGGACTTTTTAGAGGCCATAGATAAAACCTGCATTGCCCTTGTTCCATTGAAAGTATTATGAGAATAACATTGAAATTTTACAGCAGGAATTCCTCTACTGCTGAGTGCAGCTGAGGCTTCCATTTTGGGTGTGTTGCTGATGTTTTTGAGCAGAGTTTTGTGAATAATATTAGCCTTTAATTTAGTTTCTATATTTTGCTACAATCAAAAGGGAAAGGTTTGTTGAAAGGCAATCTCTATAGTTTTGTAAACGAAAATTGTGATGGACAAAGGATTTGTTATCCGATGCTGTTATGACCACGTGTTCAATATTGCTTGGCCACTTACATCTCATGGGCCCTCCTTCTAGCTTTTTTTTATTTTATTTTTTTTTTTTTGTAAGAAAATGTAAAAAGTACTCGAAATAATTCTTATATAAAAAATAACAATTGATTGAAGCAGTTAAATTTGACACATATCTAAGATATTATATATGTCAATATTGACCTTATTGTATATAATTAAATATTGCAAAAAAATATTAAATAGTTGATATTACAAAAATTTTAATTAATTCTTACTTTTTTTTTTTAATAGAAATTAATTCTTACTTAACAGTAAGTTTTAGGATAATTTTTTTTTTAAATACTCATACTACTTTTTTTTTTTTTAAAAGTTACTATAACGTTGATAGGTTAATAGTGAAAAAAAATTAAACGTGTCAATTATTATGGGACAGAGAAGAAAAAAACAAGGTATAGGACAAGCCTAATATGGAACATGAGTGGTGGGTTGTGTTGTGTGATTTGGTAAGCCAGGGGTTACTTAATTTTGTCCAATGACATGCCAATTGAATGAGTGGTTTTACCCTTAAACAAAACCTTTAATGCAATTAGCGATTTAATTCAAACCATTAAAAAATTCGGTATTTATCTTAGGGTATTTTATGAAATTGCTTTATGATATTAGTATCTAATAAGAGTAAGCTTAGTCCTGTTCTCTTCAGCTTAATTTCAATCCAGTTCAGTTTAATTCAGCTCCAATCAATTAAATTCTTAATTTCCTTATCTCATAAACAATTCTTTTCATCTCTATTCAGTTTAATTCAGTTCAGTTTAGCTCCAATCAATTCAGTTCATCTCAGTTTAGTAAATCTAAACAGACCCTTAATTCAACCAAAAAAAAAAAAAAATTGTTTATCAAGTGACAATGATAAATAAATAAAGCAACAAAACTATTGTTTTATAATTTTATCAACAACTCTAGACTCATATATATATATAAATTCATGATTTACTACCTCCGTTATAGGTTATGTGCAACGATTAGACATAAAACAGAGAGGGAAAATGTCTAATCGTTGCACATAACACGGAGGTAGTATTTACAATTTGATGATAAAACTTTGGAATCCCCTCCTAAATGGATCAAGTAATTAAAGTGTTAATAAATAAATAAATAAATAAATAGTGGCATTTGCCGAATAAGCCCTTCTTAATTGCTGCTATATTTGCACTCGATCGTTTTACCCTGAAAACCCTAAACCCTAAATCAGAGCTCCAACAATGGCAGACCTCCCAATCTCAGTCGACAGTATTAAGCGATTCTGGCACACCCAGGTTCACGACCCAGAAAAGTGGGCTTTCAACATGGTAACCATTTTATTTCTCACCCCTAATTTTTGCTTTCGCACTTTCAATTTTGTGGCTTTCTTCCCCCTTTTCTTCTTCAATCCATCTGTTTATATAAATTAATGCATAAAGTTTTGATCTTCGTTTCTATTTTGGCGATTTAATATACTTAGATTAGCAATTTTATGCGTAAATCATATGTTTATATTGATTATTATTTTGCTATATTCTGTTTGACTTGGAAGGGGTTTACGATTATATATCCTGGAATTATGTAAATTTAAGGGGCATTTACAATGTTCAAATGATCATGTTTGATATTGTCTTCCTTTTGCAAATTTTTACGCGTTTGATTGCTTCTTTGAGAGGTTAGCAAAATATTATAAGCAAGAAATGGTTAATTGATTTAGGTTAATATAATGTAAAAGTGGGATTTATTTGTATCGATAAGAATTGGCCTGTTGGTGGTGCTCTTATAGGATGTAGAAGGTTCGTCTTATATCCTGAATGAGGGATTATCTAGTTAGTTTCTACCCTCACAACCATACCCTGTACCTGATGTTTTAAAATTATGGTTTCCACGAATTCCACCCGCTTGGTGTTGCAAATTTGTAATTGCCGGTTGGTTTTCGTTTTCCATGCCCGGTTTGTTGTGTTGGTGGGATACTGGATCTGCCTCTTACTGTATTGCCCTTTATAAATATTTATTTTTTCATTATATCTCAGGGTTGTAGATTAGTTTGCTTTCTATCTTAGTGTTTTGGCGCTTGACTAATTGCTTATTGGTCTTTTTAATTAGGTTTTTAGTTTAGCTTTGGACTTCTTTTGGTTGTTTGGTCTTGGGGTATAATTCTCGTGTATACTTGGGATTTTGTTCAATTGTAGCATAGTTGTCTACCTCTTGTTAAGGACAGCATATGGAAAATGTCTCTGCTTATTATATACTATCTCCGTTTTTTATTAGTTGACACGTTTTGACTTTAGTACTATTAACACATGTTCCTTTGACTGTATTTTGTGATTTATACGTAATGAAAAATAGTCATGTGGGATTTTGTTAGATTTATCACGGTATATATTTTCAAAATATCAACTTTTTAGAATTTTTGCTTATCGATAATTAGAGATATTAATGGTTGAATTTGTGCATTGGCAAACGTGACTAACGAATCGTGTCAACTAAAAAGAAACGAAGGAAGTATTTATATTGCCGCCAATTTTGACTGGGACTGTTTTTCTTAAGTCCCTATTAGTATGTGTTCTTTAGTTCGGTTTGCGTTTTCTGATGCTCCAGAAACTGGTTTCGTATAGGATAATATGCAAATGCTTGAGATGTCTTAGGAATGTAGGAGGTTTATGGTTTTGTTCTTTTTGGACACCCCCACATCACACTCTATTGTGGGAGGTTGGATTGGTGGAGGGAGCTTATAGAGTTATAGTCTTATAGGTAATCTGTTCAATAAAGCAATCTTTACTATGAAAGAGGATTTTTTTGATTGCAACTTGACCCGGAATAAACTCAGTGTTGTACATTTATTGTTTCACAATATTGGATTTGTTTGTTGCCTTTACAGGCCATGTTATTATTGGTGTCCTTGTTGATCTGTGGAGGTCTGGGGAAAGCTTTAATATCAGAATTACATTGTATTAAATTAGCTTCAATAACTTTTTGGCATTGTAGATGAATAGGTTGTAATGCTTATATGTTTCAAATTCTGGGTCTGTTTTGCAGAGATTTTTGCGTGCTGCAGGAATGTTTGGTGGCTCAATCATTCTTCTACGAAACTTTGGAGATGCTATTGCTTTGTAGATGAGGATGATGGGATTTGAAGCGTGCTTTATGCTTTGAATTACAAACTAGTTTTCTATCTCTTTTAGCCTTTGCAGTATCTTAGTAAAGCTCAAGTCCTTTGTACTATAAGATTTTACTTTTTATTAGTATCTAGTTTTGGCCTTAGGCAGCATACTATAAGCTGTGCTAAGAGTTATTATTACATTTTGGTTTGAAGTTTGAATTTAATGTTAGTTGCAAAGGTTACTTGAAAATTGTTGGCTTTGCAAACTTTTTTGGTTCTAATTTCAGTTGAATGAAATAAATCTTTGGTTCCGTCATCTTTTCTCTCTACCGCAATAGCTATTAGGCTTTTAAATTTGTAAATTCAGAAGGGCTTGTACACTTTGCATGAGGATTTTGAAAATTTTGTTGTAGGAAACTGGCAAGGCAGCAACTCAAGAGTCCAAGGAATAAATAGACTGTTTGCTGAATTTGTTTTTACTCTATGCTCTTATTTATATACAGAACACAGCAGTCTCAGCACACCCTCAGAAATGGAGGGGTGTGACCTGTGCGCGGATGCCTCCTCTGTGTGTTGGAGTACTATGTAGAAAATATTGAGCGCTAAATGTGTATCTATACATATTTAAGAATTAATTGTGATATTTTATTTAAGGATAAGAATATTATTTCAGATTAACATAATTGTAACAATTATCTTTTCCTAAAAAAACGCATCATATTTCTTAAAAAAAAGAAAAAAATAAAATAAAATTGGCTACGATGCTTCTATATGGAAATCTTAAAAAAAAAAAAAAGAATTAACTGTTTTTCAAATTTTGTGATTCAATAATTTATTATTGTACTCCATATGTGTTAAGAAAATTGGCTCTCCCTATCAACTCTGTATATAATTAGGCTATCATTTTTTTTACTAGTAATAGGATATCATTTACTAAATATATATTTTGACACTTTTATATGATTAAGAATCATCTTTATAATCTATCCAAAAAAAAAAAAAAAAAAAACCATCTACTCCATTATATGGAGTAATTAATTGCGCGCATACATGGATACACCCCTCTGTTGTATCTTATATTCCATACAAATTTTCTGCCTACGTGATCCAAGTGTCCAGTTGAAAGAGTTATTATGGCTGATATAGGCACAACGTTTATGTATACTTTTTTTTTATTTTTATTTTTATGAAACACGTTTATGTATACTTCTAATTGTGAACGTTTATGTATACTTTTTTTTTTTTTTTTTTTTTTTTTTTTTTTTTATGAAACACGTTTATGATACTTCTAATTGTGATATTTTTTTTTTGAATAATCTAATTGTGATATTTTATTGGGTTTTTCTATACAGTGCCCCTGAGGAATTGACTTTTCCAAGCTGTGCCCACCCATTTTCAAAATTCCACAATGTATCCCTAAGGCCCCTTTAGTGTCTACGATGTAACCCTACCCTAATACCTCCGTTAACTTTCCCTTAACTTCAAAATAAAGAAATTAAAAAAAAAACAAAAAACAAAAAAAAAAACCCAAACACCTCTCTCTCCTCCCTCACAACCACCCACCACTACACCTCCAACCGCACCACCACCCCACCTCTCTCTCCTCCCTCACAACCACCCACTACTACACCTCCAACCGCAGTCTCCATTTCCGGCCATCCCTCCCCCTTCGCCCTGACCGCCCTTTTCCGGCCACACCTTCCCTTCTCTTTCAACCATTCCGGCCAGCTCTCCCCCCAGCCACGCCTCATACTACAAAAATCCAAATTCCAAATCAAAGTCGAGAATTTTAAATCTAATAATCCATCGAGTACAAATCAAAACTCAGAATTCCTAATCTCATGGTATAATCGATTGAATTTGGGCGAGGGTTTCGATGGTTTGGGTGAAATTCGTCCTTAAAATCGAGATGATTTCATGAAATTCGAGCTCAAGAAAACCGATTCCAGCGTCGCCAATGCACTTCGCCGCATTATGAACGCTGAAGTTCCCACCGTCGCCGTCGAAATCGAAGTTAACTCCTTCGTTCTCAATGACGAGTTCATTGCTCACCGACTCGGCCTCATAGGTGGTGGGTCAAGGAGAGAGGAGCGCGGCTCGGTGGTGCAGCTGGGGGTGCAACGGAGGTGGGGCGGTGGTGCGGCCGGAGGTGAGGGAGGAGAGAGAGGTGTTTGAATTGGTTTTTTTTTGTTTTTTTTTTTAATTTCTTTATTTTAGTTAACGGAAAGTTAACTTAAGTTAACAGAAGGATTAGTGTAGGGTTACATCGGAGACACTAAAGGAACTTTAGGGGTACGGTGTAGAATTTTTAAAATGGGTGGGCACAGCTTGGAAAAGTCAATACCTCAGGGGCACTGTATAGAAAAACCCTATTTTATTTAAGGATAAGAATATATTTTCAGATTTACATATTTGTAACAATTATCTTTTCCTAAAAAAAACCAATTATATTTTCATAAAAAAACACATCATATTTCCTCCAAAAAAAAAAAGAAAAGAAAGAAACAAAATGCATCATAATCAGCAGTAGATTATATTGAGAATTCGAACATAATCTATGTGAAACTAGAGCACAAATTAATTTAATTGGAGGACTACTCCATATTTACTAAAAACTAATCAATTTTCTAGTTACATTTATATCAAACTTCGCAGGAAAAGTATAGGTAGGGAATATTTCTATCATTTCAACCTACCTAACCATCTAATCACATAAGATAAATAATTAGGTAGATTATAGCGTTAAAAGTATAGGTAGGGAATATTTGTTTCCTAATAAAACGCACCTAATAAAGGAAATAATAAAATAAAATAAAAAATTAAAACAATATTATTCATCTTCAACCTTAACATTTAACAATGGCGGATTGCTATTCAAAATAATAATAATAATAATAATAATAATAATAATAATAATAAACCAATTGCGGATGAATTTTGAAATTGTATCTTCCAATGAAAAAAAGTAATTATTTTCCAATCAAGAACCGAGAAAAACGTATGATCAATTTCATTTAATTTGTTCACTTATATCAAACTCCATGAATTATATTTTTGTATGTACTCATTAGATTTGGGGAAGAAAGAAATAAGACACGGAGTGTACACAGTAGCTTTTTATTGCCCATGTTTTGGAGATTTTCATTTTTATAATTTTTTGTTCCTTTTTTATTCTTCGAGAACTTCAAGTTTCGATCAATAATGGCTGTCATTGTTTAATGTTTTTTGCATGTCATGAATGTCATCGTTTTTCTAATATTTTTCACTATTGATTATATGATTATCAATTTAATTATGAAATTAAATAAAATACAAGAATTTAATAATATGAACAAAAAAAAATTTTGAAAAAATAAATTTAACCAAACTAGAGTTAATGTCTTGATGATTAAACTTGATCACTGTGTAATGACTTGATGACTAGACTTGATGACTGTGTAATGACTTGATGACTAATGACTTGATGACTAGACTTGATGACTGTGTAATGACTTGATGACTAATGACTTGATGACTAGACTTGATGACTGTGTAATGACTTGATGACTAGACTTGATGACTGTGTTAATGACGTGATGACTAGACTTGATGACTATTTTGTTGAGTTATCGAATTGAACGGCTAGGATTAGTCTATTAAAAAATAAACGGATGAGATTTAATCTCTTACCGTAGTTGTCCATAGTCGTCCGTAGTCGACCGTAGTCGACGATTACGATAGAAGCTTCGTGTAGTGTAGACGAGTTTAACTCTATACAGAGTATTAAACACTGCGTGCTCAACAATATAGAATTCCAATTCACACTATTCTAATTTTAAAAAATAGAAAATATATCCAAAAATAAAAGTTACAGTGTATGAAGTTTAGAAAATAAAATAAACAATGTCAGCTATAATCAATTACTGTATTTGTTAAAGTGTTAGGAGTAAAAGATATACATTAGTGGATGGATGTATATATTTAAGGAATAACATTAGCAATGTCAATTATTGGATAATTAAACTTCTAAAAAATTTGAGAGTGCTTTAATTTTATCGGATTATCATAAATCCAATGGGAGAAATTTTAAAGCGGTGATAATTTGCTGTAATTAGGAAATCACATATCTTGTATGCTACATCACCTTTGTTAGCTTTCCTTAATTTTTTTTTTTTTTTTTTTTTTTTTTTTTCAGTCAATCCGATTAATTTTTGGAAAAAAGAGTTTCCATAATTTTGCAAAGTTTGTAACTCTCTAGAATTAGGTTACTTTAAGGCGGTTTAAGTTACTCTATATATACCCATAACACAATACACTAATGCCAACAAAAAATACACAAGAAAATAAAAAACATATTAGATTGATTCTTATTCTTAGCAAGTTAGAAGAGAAGAAGAAGAAAAAAAGAGTCTAGAACAATGATCGTGTACGAGGATATCATTAGCGGAGACGAGCTATTGTCCGACTCGTACCGGTGCAGCGAACTCTTCAATGGGTGTCTATGGGAGGTAGAAGGGAAGTGGGTTGTGAAAGGCGGTCACATTGATATCGACATTGGTGCCAACCCTTCAGGCGAAGGAGGAGATGATGAAGAAGTTGTTGATGATGAGGAGGCTGTCAAGGTTGTCGACATTGTCGACAACTTTAGGCTGCAAGAGCAACCTGCCTATGATAAGAAACAGTTTATTGCATGGGTTAAGAGGTACATCAAGAACTTGACTGCCAAGTTGGAGGGTGATAATGCTGATGAGTTCAAGAAGAACGTCGAGGCAGCAACAAAGTTTCTGATGTCGAAGCTCAGTGATCTTCAGTTTTTCGTGGGTGAGAGTATGCACGATGATGGTGCTACGGTCATGGCTTACTACAAGGATGGTGCTACTGAACCGACTTTCTTGTACTTCGCTCATGGTTTGAAGGGAGTCAAGCATTGAAGGGTGCAAGTATGCTGAGGGACTAATACACAAGTAGTAGTGTTTGCTATGATTCTAGTCTTTTAGATTTGGTTATTCTGTTGTTTAAGTTTTTTTCCTGCATAAATTTGGTTAACTTTTGGTATGTACTCCATATTAAATTTCCTAAACGTAATATAATTCTTACTTTCTAAGCATATATTGAAATTATGTTATTTTGCTAATATCATGTACAATCAGTACCAAAATGCCCTAATTGAACCATAAGGAAATAACAATTACTAAAATTTGAGGAATTTGGCGAATTCTGGGTTTAGTTGCACCAAATTTGGACTTCTTTTGGTTGTTTGGTCTTGGGGTATAATTCTCGTGTATACTTGGGATTTTGTTCAATTGTAGCATAGTTGTCTACCTCTTGTTAAGGACAGCATATGGAAACTGTCTCTGCTTATTATATTGCCGTCAATTTTGACTTGGGTTTTTTTTTTTAAGTTCCTATTAGTATGTCTTCTTTAGTTCGGTTTGCGTTTTTCGATGCTCTAGAAACTGGTTTCGTATAGGATAATATGCAAATGCTTGAGATGTCTTAGGAATGTAGGAGGTTTATGGTTTTGTTCGTTTTGGACACCCCCACATCACACTCTATTGTGGGAGGTCGGATTGGTGGAGGGAGCTTATAGGTAATCTGTTCAATAAAGCAATCTTTACTATGAACTCAAGTTTTGTACATTTATTGTTTCACAATATTGGATTTGTTTGTTGCCTTTACAGGCCATGTTATTATTGGTGTCCTTGTTGATCTGTGGAGGCCTGGGGATGTTTAATACACTTATCACTATAGAGTAAAGCATAGAGAAGCAGACCTAATATGCTCCTCCAATCTCATATTAGTTCATTTGTTATGTCTTCCGAGTATTAAAGGGATGGAACTCATGATGAAGCAAAGCTAAACAAACTCAAAATCTATCAAAAGATTCATAATGTATGTGTTCTCTTTTAATAGATCATAAGAAAAAGGTGTATATGATGGAGAAGTTTAAGCAAAACTCTTGAATGCCTTGCTCTAATCATTAGAATCATGCATATAGAAAATGACTTAGTATAAGAATTATGATCCATATAAGATGATACATAACACAACCTATTTATCTAGACATCTAGTGTTTTCTGTTTCATTATCATCCTCACCAGTCACCAGTAATCATTACAAGAGCAGCTCCCATCTTTGAAATGGTGAAACCTTGTACTGTCTCTTACAATTATTTCCCTCTCTTCAATGGCTGATATGAACTTCAAAGCTCGATGACAATCTCCACATACTCTCAGATTTTTAAAAACACGAATAGGCAAGCCTTTGGGCACCTTCATCAATCCATACGTGACTGCCAATTTCTCGCCGTGCCATAACAGCAGTTTTTGCTTCTGCTCCTCACCAACATCATGCAGTGCAAATTCAAGATCAGGTACATATCCAGCCAACTTCATTTTTATCTCAAGCTCACCGAGCTTTTCATGAATTGCGGGCAATTCTGGGTGTACTCTATCACTTGACCTAAACTCATGAACTGTGTTCTTTATCTCGATCCAACTGTAACCTGGAATTTTCACCACATTATTTTTCTTCATGGACTTCCAAACCCTAGAAACATTGTCCCAACTCTTATTAACAGCGTAAACATTAGCTAGTTGGACATATGCTGCTGCATTTGTTGGATCAACCTGAAGCAAGTTGTTAGCAGCAAACTCAGCTGATTCTATATTCTTATGGATTCTAGCAGCTCCCAAGAGGCTCTCAAATATTGCAGCATGTGGTTTGAAGGGCATTTGCTTTATTAAGTCGGTAGCTTCTTTAAGCTTACCAGCACGGCCTAGGAGGTCTACTATGCAAATGTAGTGCTCTCGTTTAGCCTTAACCCCATAATCCTTCTGCATTGAATCAAAATAGTGCATCCCGAGATCTACTAGTCCAACATGATTACAAGCTGATAAAACTGCAACAAAAGTGATCCAATCTGGCTTTACTTTCTTGGTTTTCATCTCATCGAACAGAGCAAGGGCTCTCTGACTTAATCCATGAGTAGCATACCCTGAAATCATGGCATTCCAAGTAACCATGTCTTTCCTAGGCATCTCTAAGAACAATTTCCATGCATCCTCTAAAACTCCACATTTGCTATACATACTCAACACTGATGTCCCAACTGTCATATCCTTATACAACGGAGACTTGTACACAAATTGATGAATTTGCTTCCCTAAGAACAATGCTGATAAATTGCTACAACCCAACAGAGCAATAGTCAGGGTTAACGGAGTTGGCTCGACCCTAGATTCTACCATCATCTTAAAGAGATTAATTGCATCTTCTGCTCGAGAATTGTCAACATAACCAGCTATCATAGCATTACATGTTACTGAACTCTTCATATCCATTTCCTCATACATTTTTTCAGCCATCTCAATCTTGCCAATTCTCATATACCCACTTATCAATGCAGTCAGAGCAACCACACTCTTAAATGGATCTATCCTAAACAACCGAACAGCCGTATCCAAATCCCCACTCTCTGCATAACCCGATATCATTACATTCCACGACACGCTATTCCTCTCCGGCATTGCTGAAAACAGCCTTTTTGCTTCTTTCATCATCCCATTTTCTGCAAAACCCGAAACCATAGTATTCCAAGAAGCAATATCCTTAATAGGCATTTTCTCAAAAAACAACTTAGCACCATCAACATCTGAATTACGCAAATAACAGGACAACATTGTATTAAAGGAGAAAATATCTGGTTCGGGAATTTCATCAAACAGTTGGCGGGCTTCTGCTAGCGTGCCGGGTTTTCGAGAATACCCAGCTAACAATGAATTCCAAGTAACGGTATTCTTAACAGGCATAGTATTAAACAAACTAAGAGCTGAAGCTAAATCAGCTGATCTAATATATCTTGTAATCATTTTATTACAAGAAATGATATCATAGTATTGCCCATTATCATGAGAAAGATTAGAATTTGATATATTTGATTTTATGTAATTGGGGTGAACCAAATTAGAGAAATTTAATGAATTTGGATGGAATTTAATGGGAATTTGATCTGGGTTTTTATCAATTTCTGGGTTTTGAGTTATTAAAGTTGAAAAGAAAGAATGTTCTTTGATGAGAGTGAAAGTCACATAGAAAAATTGGTAAGAATTTGGTTTTAGTGAGAGATTGTGCATGATGCATTTTTAGGAGATTATATGAAAAAAAAATAAAAAAAAAATAAAAAGTAAGATTAGAATTTGAGTTAGGATTTCAAAAAACTTGGAGAAAAATCTCAGAAAATTATTGAGGAATTAGAAAATTCAGTTGGAAGAAGGTGTTGGCGGGAAACGCACAACTTTTCGAGAAAGTTTAGGCCCTTTCGGTAAATTTCATGTTTTTGATGTTTATGTGTTGGCCTTCGGCATTTTAAGACATATTTGCGACTTGCCGCCTCACACGGGCAAACCGCTAGAGGTAAAGATGACATTGGGTTAGAATGGTTAGAGAGTAGAGACACGACACAATCTAATGCGGAAAAAAATGGCACGATTGCACAAGGATATATAGGTATAATATTTAATGTTACTGAGCATGTTGGGTCGTGGCCTCGTGGGTCAGGTTTGAGCCACTTTTTTTGTTGTTTATTTTTAAATGTATGATATGCCCTGATCCAACCATCTGAAATGATCTTCAAAGATGTTCAGTAAATTACTTGGAGTATACGTTTTGTATTTCAGGTTACTTAGAGTATACGTTTTGTATTTCAGGTTACTCGTATCTAAGAAACTTTTGATTTCGACACTTTATTTTTAATGAAAAATATGTAGTACATATTTATGTATTATCCTTCGTAATAAGTGGAGAAATACTTTATATACTTGTGCATAGGTGATCTACAAGACGGGCTTAAGTTAATTCAATTGTAAGACGATCAATTTGAGAGTAACTATATACTAGTATAACAATTTTACGTTAACTTTAATCCTTTTAAGGAACACTTTTAATTTGTAACGAGTTTGATTGTATTTTAATGTGTAATTTCTAATAAATACGTGCCGTGAAGGCTAATAGGATAAATCTAATGCATTATAAGTGTTTTTTAAGAGTAAAATTTATATTAGGAAAAGGGTAACTTTCGCAATAGGTAAGAGTAACTTTAAATACTTTTACGATAACTTTTATTTGTCCTACAATAAATTAATGAAAGTGCGCCTTAATACTTGTACAAAACACTGCTCAACCATATAGAATTCCTATACACACTATTTAAATAAATAAAATTAGAAAATATATCCAAAAAAAAAGAGTTACAAATTATAAAGTTTAGGAAATAAAATAAACAGTGCCAGCTATAATCAATAATTTTTTTTTGTTTTTGTTAAAGTGTTAAAAGATAAATGTATATAATTTAGGAAATAAAATTAGTACCGTCAATTATTGGATAATAATAAATTTCCAAAAATTTTGAGAGTGCTTTTATCCGATTATCAATCCAATGGGAGAAATTATAAGGCTGTGATAACTTGGTGTAATTAGGAAATTACATACCTTGTACTTTTGTATGTTACGTCACCTTAATTTGTTAAGTTTCCCTAAAACTCTCTTAACTCTCTTTTTATTTTTGAAAGGAAAGTTTCCTAAACTTTGCAAAAGTTGTAATCCTTATAGAATTAGGTTACTTTAAGGCGGTTTAAGTTACTCTATATATACCCATAACACAATACACTAATGCCAACAAAAAATACACAAGAAAATAAAAAACATATTAGATTGATTCTTATTCTTAGCAAGTTAGAAGAGAAGAAGAAGAAAAAAAGAGTCTAGAACAATGATCGTGTACGAGGATATCATTAGCGGAGACGAGCTATTGTCCGACTCGTACCGGTGCAGCGAACTCTTCAATGGGTGTCTATGGGAGGCAGAAGGGAAGTGGGTTGTGAAAGGCGGTCACATTGATATCGACATTGGTGCCAACCCTTCAGGCGAAGGAGGAGATGATGAAGAAGTTGTTGATGATGAGGAGGCTGTCAAGGTTGTCGACATTGTCGACAACTTTAGGCTGCAAGAGCAACCTGCCTATGATAAGAAACAGTTTATTGCATGGGTTAAGAGGTACATCAAGAACTTGACTGCCAAGTTGGAGGGTGATAATGCTGATGAGTTCAAGAAGAACGTCGAGGCAGCAACAAAGTTTCTGATGTCGAAGCTCAGTGATCTTCAGTTTTTCGTGGGTGAGAGTATGCACGATGATGGTGCTACGGTCATGGCTTACTACAAGGATGGTGCTACTGAACCGACTTTCTTGTACTTCGCTCATGGTTTGAAGGGAGTCAAGCATTGAAGGGTGCAAGTGCTAAGGGACTAATACACAAGTAGTAGTGTTTGCTATGATTCTAGTCTTTTAGATTTGGTTATTCTGTTGTTTAAGTTTTTTTCCTGCATTAATTTGGTTAAATTTTGTTATGTACTCCATATTAAATTTCCTAAACGCAATATAATTCTTACTTTCTTAGCATATATTGAAATTATGTTATTTTGCTAATATCATATACAATCAGTACCAAAATACCCTAATTGAACCATTAGGAAATACTCACAATTACTAAAATTTGAGGAATTTGGCGAATTCTGGGTTTAGTTGCACCAAATTTCTCAGAAGAGCAGGAAAAGAGACCACAAGATTTCAAAAGATGAAGATTAAATTATAATTTGACTTATATATCTGATTCGTGATACAAATTTGAACCAATTTATAGTTTTATACAGGTCCGGGCCACATTAATATATGATTAAAGTATATATGTTTATCTTCCAATAATCTTCCTTGTTAAAACGAATTGAGGGGGTCTTTGGCCCTTACTGACCACACCAGAGAGGCGAGAAGACCTTAAGAGCAGTCAATCAACTCCCGTGCTGTGATACACACCTGAATAGAATACCGCGAGAGAGGGTCAGTTCTGTTATACACACCTGAATGGATGTTAATGTGTAACACTAGGACTAGACTAAAGTCAACGCCATAATAATATGTACAAACTTTCTGCCCCTAGGTCCTAGAGAATAACAAGACAATGGCAATAGGGAAAAAATGGTTCAATGTATCATTATGTCATAAAAAATGAGCAAAGTGTTGTAAGCATAAAGTTTAGATACCAGATTATTTGATGAAAGAGTATCCCTTACAAATTTTGTTTACATCTCTCCAATTTCATTGATATTACTGTCATGGTGGCAGTTTCAGGGTATTCCTGAAAGAAATTCAAGAAGCTCACATTTCTCTGCATCTGCAAATTGTCGAATGCAACATTAGGGTGGACTTATGACAACAAATATCAAACTCTTTGCTAATAATCAGGAGTGAGACAGTTGTCTTTGACAGTTCAAAGTGAACAATTACACAAATAATAATGCATGCTCCAAATGGGTTATGATACAAAGAAAAAGAAAAGTTGGGTGTGAGGTAAGTAAGAGAAACGGACAGACAAACCAGAAAGGTAATGAAGAAGGGAATACTTCCATATTTTGTGATTCCATGACAATCAGGAATAAATATAAAGAAATTACATGATATTGTGGAGACAAAATGAAAACAGATTGAACAAAAACGTTTATAAAGGACAAGAGACCACAACTTAAGCTTTTTCCCCACTCTTTTTTAACCATAATGAATCCAGAGACCATCACCCTGTAAAATATTTCTTCTGAAATCTACTGTCTTTCCATTTAAAAATCTTTCCTATTATACTGTCATGTCATGGGTATTGCTTCTAAATTTTCACATTAAGCTTATACAAAACAAAGGCCAAGCTAACATTTAAAACATATCACAGATACATATATAACTCTCGCATGTAGTAGCATAGTTGATAAACTGCAACAACAAGCTGCAATAAAAGAGTAAGACACTAAAGGTCTGGACAGTGAATCCAGTAATGAAATTCCTGTGCCTGCTTCAAAGAACCTTTGTTCAAAATACAATATCCACACACCAAAGAAGAGAGGACAAGGGAGGTGCATTCAGTTTGGGATAACTTTCTTGTTAGTCATTTGAAAGCCGGTATTGTGGATATTTGATATGCAAATCTTGGCACAAGATAGGAACAGTTTCTAAGCAAGAGAAACAAGACCACAACAAAGCAAGGTACATATTATGGGGAAAGAATAGTAGATACCTCTACATTAGTTGGATATATTGCGCAAATTTTACGGCATATGTCAAGCATCTCAATACGGCAAAGCTCATGAATTATCAGCTAACTCGGCAACTTCATTTCCTTCAACAGCCAACCCAACATGCCATCGATGCTTGCAACATCATGATGTGAACAGGGTCCAGCCAAAAATTCATGGACAAGCCCATCAATGCAAATCCAGCTACAGCCTCGGTGCTTTTTCACCCTCTGCTCCTTCATCAACCGCCTTAGGCCTGAAACTTCACTCCATTCATGATCATGAACCAAAGAATTAGATAGCATGACATAGCCAGCAGAATTTTGAGGATCAACTTTAATTAGTTTTCTGGACATGTCTTGAGTAAGTTTTCCCTTAAAATGAAGCAGGCAACCTCCAAGCAAGGCACCTCAAACAAAATTATTAGGTTTAAAGGGCATGGATTTGGCAACATCAAGGGCTTCTTCAATATGACCAACTTGAGCCAGGAGGTCAATATAGCAAGCATAGTGTTCCAATTGAGGTGAGATAGAAAATCTTATTTTCATATCTGGAAAAATTTGGCGCCCTACCTCTAACAACCCTGAGTGACAACATGCACATAAGACACTAGTAAATGTTCCACTATTGGGACTGTAGGGAATAGTTTCAAGCCTTTAAAATCCCACTAGCTTGAACCCCACTGTGATCATACACTAAAGTACGGTAGCGTCCAAAAGGGAAGAAGATAGAGCAAAAGAGTCGCCAACAAGTTCTTAAGGAACTTGTAAACCGTTCATAAGGTCATGAACCAAAATAGGGTTCGGGGATGATGGTACAAATCCAACCTAAAAGAGATTGAACCTGCCCTAATAATAGGCCTCTACTTTATTCTGCTCGTATTCATGTGCGCTTTCTGATTAACATGCAATCAATAGGTTAACCCTAAACCTGTTTAATCTATGTTGGTTGAATTTAATGCACAAATAAACTATTATTGGCGATCACTTGAAATTATAATCACAATTAACCCTAAACAAGATTATTAAATATCTTATTAAGTGTGATTGCAAGTACCAAATTCCCTTTAAGCATGCATAAAAGGTGATCAAGCAATAACAAATAAAATAATACATATCAAGCAACATAATAAATAATAATCATGAATAAAATAATCATCATTAAAATAATAATAAAATAATCATAATCACCATAAAAATAATGATAATTATAATCATGTTAAAGCATAATAAACATAGCAAGATCCTAGGCATGATACTAACAAGATTAATAACAAATCCTAGCATGTCACTAAGCAATAAAAATCAAAGCTTTAGCCCTAACATGATACTAACATGAATTAATATTAGGAAGAACATAGGAAGCATCACAAGAATCATATTTAATATTAAAGTTACCCTAGACATGATACTAGGAATTAAAATAACAATCTAAGCATGATTTCTACATCATAATATCAATTAAACCATTAAAGTACTTACTTGGATGCCTCGTACCTCTTTCTAATAACAAAATACACACGTTAGTAACTTCAAGGAAAATAATAAATCAAACAATTAAATTAAATAATTGAAAGAGAGATTTGGGACCAAACCCTCAGAAATTAAAACCTTTCACGTCTAGGGCGAAGGCAACTTCGAATATGGCTAGGTGTATCAAGATCTTGTGAATGCAGAATTTTGTATTAAAAAAGCAAGAAGGAATCTTTATTCTAAAGAATTAAAGAAAGAAGAATGCTAAAGAATGAATTAAAAGAATTGATGAATGATTGAATGAATGAAAAGAATTGATGCTTGTTGATGAATGAAAACGGAGTTTTTGATACGATATTTATAGAGAAAATCATCCAAAAAAGATAATTTAACAAAACAGAGTCTGAAGATCGAAAAACAACCTTGGCGCCAGGACCAGTGGCTAGCGCCTGGCGCCAATCCTGGTTCAGGCGCCAGGGTTGGACGCCAAACTGATTTTTAACGCGTTTTCGAAAATCTGATAAATTTCCTGTACTGGAAGATAAAATAATATAATTCCAATCGAAAATGCTATTTGATCTTGATTAAAACTCTGAAGAGTCCTAATTGAATTAGGAATGAAAAGAACCTTCTAGAATGTTCTAGAAGACTAAAACCATTCCTAATTACATTAGGAATGATAAATTATATTAGGCCCTCCCCTAGATCATTAGGCCGTACTTAAAGCTCAAACCGGGCCCAGTTTAGTAAATTGGCCATAACTTCCTCAATATTCATCGAAATTGGGCTTACAATATATCGTTGGAAAGGTCTTTGCAAACCCCATCCAACTACACCACTATTGGACCCGCATCATGGACCAACCAAACTGGATTGGCTGTTTTCTTAAAATAAAGTTTTCAAAAACAGGAAGAAGAGAAAAGAAATAAAACTTTCCGCAACACTAGACCTTTCCACACTTTCGTTTCATTCAATTATGATTCGACGTGAAAGGCACTCATCACCGGGTTTGGTTTTGGGGAGACACAAATGGGTGTCTACAGGGACGGGAGCCCACTGATCAGCATTTCATTGAAAAGGGTTAATGCTTCTTGTCCTTCGCCATTCACAGCCAGACCCATAATCATGACACTATACGATATAACATCCTTTGAAAGCAAAGACTGAAAAACCTTTTTTGCTCTGCTCAGATCACCACATTTACAATACATGTCAACCATAGCAGTCGCTAAGAATGAGTTCGTGCACAGCACACTTTGCCGTCCTCGTGACTTCATGTACTCATGGACCCAAATACCAAGATCAATATCACCTACTTGAGAACAAGCAGAGAGGACGCTTACCATTGTAACGTGGTTTGGATTTGCATAAGGGTTATCTATCATCACCCTGAAAAGACTCAATGCTTCCAGGGCACAACCATTTTGAACATAGGCACCAATAATAGCATTCCACGCTACCACACTTCTTTTACCATTATCACCAATTCTATCAAAAGCTTCCTTGCTTTTATCCACATTCCCCCATTTTCCATGCAAATAAGTAAGCACCATGTTGACCGAATCACCAGTGGAGCTAACAGTGCCATAGTCCTTTACAGTATCTGTACATTTATCTATCCAGTTCTCCAGTTCACCAATATCAAGCTTTGCACATGCAGATAAAACACTGACCATGGTTTCATTTTCTGGGGTTATGTTTCCCTTAACCATCAAAAGAAACAGCTGCAAAGCTTTCTCAGATAGACCAGACTTATCATAAACATCAATTAAACAGGTCCAAGAGAACACCATACTTTTATCAGGCATTTCATCAAACACCTTGTGAGCTGATATAAAGTCTTTTAGACCCTTTGCATATGCAGCAACAAGGCCATTGCAAACCGCCGAATTACCCAAAAAAACCAGTTTTCATGATCTGGGTATGGAATTGATTTACATAGCACACATTGCCAGAATGGATGCAAGCTTTTAGGAGGAAATTAAAGAAAAAGTAAAATCATTCGGAAAAAGTGGCTGCTGTTTTAAACGTTTAAAGAAAGAAACAGTAAGGGAGGATTGGCTCTTTTCTTCAGACAAGATTCTGATTATGGCATTGAAAGGAAATATTGTTGGGGCTTGCAATTGTTCGAACACACTTAGGGCAGTCGGAAATGAGTAACGCCCAATAAGACGTGTTGCTATATGACTATGTTGATGGGCACCTAAACAGATAATTCGTTGATGTTCAGAAATTTACGCCGTGCAAATAAGCTGATGCCACAATTGAAAAAGCTAACTTATAGTTTCTTCTTTGATGTTCAGAGATTGCATAACATGATTTTCAGATAATAACCCAATAAAAATACCAAATTGAATCAACAAGCAATACACTCAGCAAGATGTAATATATTTATATTTCTGTAAAAACCTAAATACCTATTCAATCTAAATTCCATAATTTGATCTCAACCTTGTTAAAGAACAGCAAAAACCCTTAATTGAGAAACTGAAAGCCTAACCTAAATCAACCACAAAATTTAGCTCAATTTTCAATTCATAATCATAACAAGAGAAATATCAATGAATTGTTATTGCATTCTACTATGTGCAGAACTCAAGCAAAGCAGAAATCAGCAAGTAAAAACCCCAAATTTACAACATTATATAGTAATGATGAAATGATATTACTCTAATGAAGTTTTTAATGAAGGGCTTCATATTAAATCTATTGAAATTCATAAGCAGGCTAATAAAGGGGACAAATAATTAAAAAGTTCAAAAGAATTTTTGTTTTTTTAAAAAAAATTGAAAGTAAAAATTGGGAGAGTGAAGAACCTGAAGTCCTGAAGGAAGGAAGCAGTTGCAGTTGGAGAAGAACTGAAGAAGAATGATAGTGTGGAATGAGTCCAGAGGCAGCTTGAGGCGGGAGAAGTTAAGTGTAGTACTGTGTGGCAGGTAGAGCCGTAGAGCGGGTTGAGTTGTGTTACTTTCGTGTTAGAACTTTCAATACTAAGGGCCTGTTTCGATTGACTGAACTGAGCTGAACTGAACTGAACTGAACTGAGCTGAACTGAGCTGAACTGAATTGAACTGAGCTGAACTGAACTGAACTTATTAATTAGTGATTTTTAACTACGGATTAGTGATCTTTGATTATTTATTACTATACATATGTGTATATACAAATGTACATATTAAAATATTTACGAAAAATATACTATATAATTATAATTATAAAATGTATGGAAAATATATTATAAAATGTATGGAAAATATATTAAAAACTTGAAACCTCTAAACATTTTAAACACATATACTATTTAATTTAAAAATAAAATAGTATTAGGACAAAAGAACACAAAACACTTACATGTATCTAACCCATTTAAACAAATTTTAATTTGTGTAGTACTCTAATTTTCTCAATGAGATTAACATTAGAAATATGTATCAAAAAAATAGAACCATTTGAACAATGAATTGTATTATTATTATTATTGTTGTTGTTGTTGTTGTTGTTGTTGTTGTTGTTGTTGTTGTTGTTGTTGTTGTTGTTGTTGTTGTTGTTGTTGTTGTTGTTGTTGTTGTTGTTGTTGTTGTTGTTGTTGTTGTTGTTGTTGTTGTTGTTGTTGTTGTTGTTGTTGTTGTTGTTGTTGTTGTTGTTGTTGTTGTTGTTGTTGTTGTTGTTGTTGTTGTTGTTGTTGTTGTTGTTGTTGTTGTTGTTGTTGTTGTTGTTGTTGTTGTTGTTGTTGTTGTTGTTGTTGTTGTTGTTGTTGTTGTTGTTGTTGTTGTTGTTGTTGTTGTTGTTGTTGTTGTTGTTGTTGTTGTTGTTGTTGTTGTTGTTGTTGTTGTTGTTGTTGTTGTTGTTGTTGTTGTTGTTGTTGTTGTTGTTGTTGTTGTTGTTGTTGTTGTTGTTGTTGTTGTTGTTGTTGTTGTTGTTGTTGTTGTTGTTGTTGTTGTTGTTGTTGTTGTTGTTGTTGTTGTTGTTGTTGTTGTTGTTGTTGTTGTTGTTGTTGTTGTTGTTGTTGTTGTGTTGTTGTTGTTGTTGTTGTTGTTGTTGTTGTTGTTGTTGTTGTTGTTGTTGTTGTTGTTGTTGTTGTTGTTGTTGTTGTTGTTGATTATTATTATTATTATTATTTATTGATTATTATTATTAGTATTATTATTTCAATTATTATTGTTATTATTATTATTGTTATTATTATTATTATTATTATTATTATTATTATTATTATTATTATTATTATTATTGTTTTTGTTGTTGTTGTCGTTGTAATAAGAGCTTAAAAGAATGAAATTTGGCTTTATATCATTAGCAATATCATTAGACATAAATTAAGAGTTGAGCTGAACTGAATTGAACTGAACTGAGCTGAGCTGAGCTGAGCTGAACTGAACTGAACTGAATTTCAACGGAACAGAACAGGCCCTAACTCGACCCGTTTAACTATTCGTGTTATGTCGTGTCGACCCATTTAATTAACGGGTCAAATACTCTTAACCATCAACACTAATCCCTTTTTTTCGTGTCTGATTTGTGTTGTGTCAGATTTTACCACCTCTAAGTTCAAATAAGCAAATATTAGGTGAACTAACTCAAGGCCTAAACTACATTAGGGATGTCAGTGGGGCGGGTCAAGTAGGAGAGCCGCCCCAATGGGGCGGGGATTGGTCTCGATTTGGCGGGTGGTGGGGCGGGGATGGGGATAAAAACCATACCCGCCATGGGTGATGGGGCGGGGGTGGATTTTAAGTTGCACCCGCCCCATCCCCGCCCCGCCCCACCCGCCCCACTTCGTACCCGCCCCATCCCCACCTCATACCCACAACTATATATATTTTAAAGAAAAATTACATACTTTTATTCTATAAAATAATTACATAAAATACAATATTAATTATAATACTTTGTACGACAATTATATTACAACACAAAAATGTGTATAGAATGTTTTATTTTATAATTCGTATTAATTATGTAAGATTGTGTATTTGAGATACAGATATTAGGTGGATCTTGGGTGGGGATTAGGCGGACCTTTGGTGGGGATTAGGTGGGGATGGATATCCAAGTGGGTGGGTGGGGTGGGGATGGTTTTGGAGTTTTACCCGGTGGGGCGGGGATGGGGATGAAAATTGGACCCGCCGCGGGGATGTGGATGGGGATGAGGATGAAAATATTAGGTGGGGATGGGGATGGGAAGGCCAACATCCGCCCCGCCCCGCCTCATTGACATCCCTAAACTACATATTTATTTGGTATCAAACTAAAGCTTACTAGGTACCTAACTATGTCAATTGTCAAATTTGAGAATAAGATTTGTATAGTTGGTATGACCCTATAAGGCCCTTCTTCTACCATTGTGAGAGGGGTTCAATTCTCAGGCATATTCTTAGGTGTAACCTCTTGCACCTAATGTAGGTGCAACAACATGAAACACAGGAATTTATGGATGAAACGCAGCCCAAACTCAAATCATACAAAATGTTTTTTCCCGCATTAGTTTGTTTCTTTTTTAAAATTTTTAGTTTCCTTCTTCCCAATTCTATATTTTCTATTTTCTTTCTTAATTCTCATCAAAATTTTCGATCATAAATTCCATTATAATTTTCTTTAACTCTGTTTTTTCTCCTTTTTTTTTTTTTCAAATGATTCATCAAATCCAACCACGAATGTTGTTGAAGATTGTTCTTGATCAAAAATTTGCAATAATGATGATATAATTACAATGATCTTCATCCCTTCGTCATTTTGTGAAATGATTTTGAGTTTCAGAGAACTAATGGAGAAGAAGGTGGGTTTTATTTTATTTTCTCTCTCCTCCTTTCTTTTTTTTTTTTTTTTTTTTTATATATATTTTTTGTTTTTATTCTTAATCAATCATAGATCAGTAATTATTTTATCTATGATGAGTCAGGATTAGATTTAAGATATATAATCAATTTTTTGAGTTGGAATAATTATAATCGAATATTTGTATAATTTATGTAAGAAAAATGAACATGTAATAATTTAAAATGAACATTTATTACAAAATGAACATTAGTACATGAAACATGAACATTTTACTACAAAAAAATGAACATTTTTATTATAAACAATGAATTTGAACTATTTGAATATGAAAATCATGTTCATTTTTAATATACTAATTGTTTATAACTTTGTTTATCATGTTCATTTTTGTACGTGTTCATTTTAGTTTTTTTAAAAGGTTTTATTCAATTATTGCAATTGTATTTTGTTAAATTTATATCAATTTGATATATGTATGAATTTCGATTTATTATGTGGTGATTTTGTAATGAATTTTGATCAATTCGATTAGGTTTGTGAACATGTAATTCATTTGAATTGAATTTAAGACCTTTAATTATGAACATAAGAAAATTGAAGAAATAAAAAATAAAATGATTATGAAAGATACACATTATAAGTATTAAAAAAAATATGAACATGCATTAAAAATATGAATATACACATATTAGAAATTGAATATACATATTCAAAATATGAACATATGCATTATTGGTTCATTTTTTGAATGCGCATGAACATAAGCATTTCAGAAGGTGAACATATAAATAAAAATTATGAATATATGGATTTCAGAATGTTTACATAAGCATTCAAATATATGAACATATGCATTGGTTCATTTTTGAATGCATATGAACATAATTAAGCATTTCAGAAGGTGAACATATACGTAAAAAATATGAACATATGGATTTAGAAAGTGAATATATGCATTTCAGAAAGTTTGTAAATGGATTCAAAATCTGAACATATGAACTTTAAAATGTGAACATAAGTATCCGTTTGGTTTCACTATTTTTTTTGACAATTCCAATAAAAAATTTCGAACAATTTCAAACAAAATTAAGTGATAATCATATAATTCAAACAAACTTAAGTGAAATTTACATAAAATTGTCTTTTTTTAGAGAAGATCCTTTTGATTTTGCATCTCTTCTTTAATGTCCATTGATGTTTTTGCAGTTTTTTAGTGAGAGAAAATGAAATAAAGGAGAGAGAAAGTGAAAAAGAGGGGAGAGAGAAAATCATATAGAAGAAGAGTTTTGAGTTTGAAAGTGACGTCCCATGTATTGGGTGTGAGTGAGTAATTGTAATTACCGTGTTTTTTTTTAGTTTTAGGGCCTTTTTTAATTGGGTTGTGTGTAATTGGGCTTTTGGGCTGCTGTTACACCTATCTAAGGTGCACCCTTGTGCACCTTAGACCAATTGCAATTCTCACCCTAACCAACTAAAATCTCCGATAATCCAATATACTTCATATTATACTAAAAATAATTAAGGCCCAAACTTCATTGATAAGTTAGGCCCAATCATTAAAGCAAATTGAGACCAAATTCTAGATAAAATTAGGAACAACAGAAAAAAGCTGTTCGAGAGAAAGGCTCTCTCAACTCTCAATTCTCAACTCCAAGTCAAGGTTAGTTACTTAGCTTAATTTTCCCTGAAATTAATTTTCATATATTTTTAATATAGTAATAAAGCATGGGTTTTGGCTTATTAATCTGTGTTATATATGTACTGTTTTAATTAATTGTTGTATTTTTGGAGTAATATTGTTGGTTTCTGAACTGGGGTTTAGTTATTTGTTCAGATAATTGAGGATTTAATTTGTTGAGATGATCATATGAATATATATATTTATGATTTTTACACAATTTGAAATGTTGATAATAATAAGCATGTCATAGCTGTTAACTTGTAATTTTTTGCTGACTAACCCTTTGGATGGTTTGATTTCCGGTGCTTTAATTTATATTAGGGTAACTTTCGTAGTACTTTTATAACTTTTATCCGTCTTATTAAATAAATTAATAAAAGCCCTTTCAAAAAAAAAAAAAAAAAAAAAAAAAAAAAGTGCGCCTTGATCAAGATTTTGTGTAGACGAGTTTTAACTTTATACAGAGTATTAAACACTACGTGCTCAACAATAATATAGAATTCCAATTCACACTATTCTAATTTTAAAAAATAGAAAATATATCCAAAAAAAAAGTTTTTTTGACAGGAAATAAAAAGTTACAGAGGATGAAATTTAGGAAATAAAATAAGCACTGCCAGCTATAATCAATTACTGTATTTGTTTGTTTCAAAAAAAAAAAAAAATAAATAAATAAATAAATTACTGTATTTGTTAAAGTGTTAGGAGTAAAAGATATACATTAGTGGATGGATGTATATATTTAAGGAATAACATTAGCAATGTCAATTATTGGATAATTAAACTTCTAAAAAATTTGAGAGTGCTTTAATTTTATCGGATTATCATAAATCCAATGGGAGAAATTTTAAAGCGGTGATAATTTGCTGTAATTAGGAAATCACATATCTTGTATGCTACATCACCTTTGTTAGCTTTCCTTAATTTTTTTTTTTTTTTTTTTTTTTTTTTTTTCAGTCAATCCGATTAATTTTTGGAAAAAAGAGTTTCCATAATTTTGCAAAGTTTGTAACTCTCTAGAATTAGGTTACTTTAAGGCGGTTTAAGTTACTCTATATATACCCATAACACAATACACTAATGCCAACAAAAAATACACAAGAAAATAAAAAACATATTAGATTGATTCTTATTCTTAGCAAGTTAGAAGAGAAGAAGAAGAAAAAAAGAGTCTAGAACAATGATCGTGTACGAGGATATCATTAGCGGAGACGAGCTATTGTCCGACTCGTACCGGTGCAGCGAACTCTTCAATGGGTGTCTATGGGAGGTAGAAGGGAAGTGGGTTGTGAAAGGCGGTCACATTGATATCGACATTGGTGCCAACCCTTCAGGCGAAGGAGGAGATGATGAAGAAGTTGTTGATGATGAGGAGGCTGTCAAGGTTGTCGACATTGTCGACAACTTTAGGCTGCAAGAGCAACCTGCCTATGATAAGAAACAGTTTATTGCATGGGTTAAGAGGTACATCAAGAACTTGACTGCCAAGTTGGAGGGTGATAATGCTGATGAGTTCAAGAAGAACGTCGAGGCAGCAACAAAGTTTCTGATGTCGAAGCTCAGTGATCTTCAGTTTTTCGTGGGTGAGAGTATGCACGATGATGGTGCTACGGTCATGGCTTACTACAAGGATGGTGCTACTGAACCGACTTTCTTGTACTTCGCTCATGGTTTGAAGGGAGTCAAGCATTGAAGGGTGCAAGTATGCTGAGGGACTAATACACAAGTAGTAGTGTTTGCTATGATTCTAGTCTTTTAGATTTGGTTATTCTGTTGTTTAAGTTTTTTTCCTGCATAAATTTGGTTAACTTTTGGTATGTACTCCATATTAAATTTCCTAAACGTAATATAATTCTTACTTTCTAAGCATATATTGAAATTATGTTATTTTGCTAATATCATGTACAATCAGTACCAAAATGCCCTAATTGAACCATAAGGAAATAACAATTACTAAAATTTGAGGAATTTGGCGAATTCTGGGTTTAGTTGCACCAAATTTGGACTTCTTTTGGTTGTTTGGTCTTGGGGTATAATTCTCGTGTATACTTGGGATTTTGTTCAATTGTAGCATAGTTGTCTACCTCTTGTTAAGGACAGCATATGGAAACTGTCTCTGCTTATTATATTGCCGTCAATTTTGACTTGGGTTTTTTTTTTTAAGTTCCTATTAGTATGTCTTCTTTAGTTCGGTTTGCGTTTTTCGATGCTCTAGAAACTGGTTTCGTATAGGATAATATGCAAATGCTTGAGATGTCTTAGGAATGTAGGAGGTTTATGGTTTTGTTCGTTTTGGACACCCCCACATCACACTCTATTGTGGGAGGTCGGATTGGTGGAGGGAGCTTATAGGTAATCTGTTCAATAAAGCAATCTTTACTATGAACTCAAGTTTTGTACATTTATTGTTTCACAATATTGGATTTGTTTGTTGCCTTTACAGGCCATGTTATTATTGGTGTCCTTGTTGATCTGTGGAGGCCTGGGGATGTTTAATACACTTATCACTATAGAGTAAAGCATAGAGAAGCAGACCTAATATGCTCCTCCAATCTCATATTAGTTCATTTGTTATGTCTTCCGAGTATTAAAGGGATGGAACTCATGATGAAGCAAAGCTAAACAAACTCAAAATCTATCAAAAGATTCATAATGTATGTGTTCTCTTTTAATAGATCATAAGAAAAAGGTGTATATGATGGAGAAGTTTAAGCAAAACTCTTGAATGCCTTGCTCTAATCATTAGAATCATGCATATAGAAAATGACTTAGTATAAGAATTATGATCCATATAAGATGATACATAACACAACCTATTTATCTAGACATCTAGTGTTTTCTGTTTCATTATCATCCTCACCAGTCACCAGTAATCATTACAAGAGCAGCTCCCATCTTTGAAATGGTGAAACCTTGTACTGTCTCTTACAATTATTTCCCTCTCTTCAATGGCTGATATGAACTTCAAAGCTCGATGACAATCTCCACATACTCTCAGATTTTTAAAAACACGAATAGGCAAGCCTTTGGGCACCTTCATCAATCCATACGTGACTGCCAATTTCTCGCCGTGCCATAACAGCAGTTTTTGCTTCTGCTCCTCACCAACATCATGCAGTGCAAATTCAAGATCAGGTACATATCCAGCCAACTTCATTTTTATCTCAAGCTCACCGAGCTTTTCATGAATTGCGGGCAATTCTGGGTGTACTCTATCACTTGACCTAAACTCATGAACTGTGTTCTTTATCTCGATCCAACTGTAACCTGGAATTTTCACCACATTATTTTTCTTCATGGACTTCCAAACCCTAGAAACATTGTCCCAACTCTTATTAACAGCGTAAACATTAGCTAGTTGGACATATGCTGCTGCATTTGTTGGATCAACCTGAAGCAAGTTGTTAGCAGCAAACTCAGCTGATTCTATATTCTTATGGATTCTAGCAGCTCCCAAGAGGCTCTCAAATATTGCAGCATGTGGTTTGAAGGGCATTTGCTTTATTAAGTCGGTAGCTTCTTTAAGCTTACCAGCACGGCCTAGGAGGTCTACTATGCAAATGTAGTGCTCTCGTTTAGCCTTAACCCCATAATCCTTCTGCATTGAATCAAAATAGTGCATCCCGAGATCTACTAGTCCAACATGATTACAAGCTGATAAAACTGCAACAAAAGTGATCCAATCTGGCTTTACTTTCTTGGTTTTCATCTCATCGAACAGAGCAAGGGCTCTCTGACTTAATCCATGAGTAGCATACCCTGAAATCATGGCATTCCAAGTAACCATGTCTTTCCTAGGCATCTCTAAGAACAATTTCCATGCATCCTCTAAAACTCCACATTTGCTATACATACTCAACACTGATGTCCCAACTGTCATATCCTTATACAACGGAGACTTGTACACAAATTGATGAATTTGCTTCCCTAAGAACAATGCTGATAAATTGCTACAACCCAACAGAGCAATAGTCAGGGTTAACGGAGTTGGCTCGACCCTAGATTCTACCATCATCTTAAAGAGATTAATTGCATCTTCTGCTCGAGAATTGTCAACATAACCAGCTATCATAGCATTACATGTTACTGAACTCTTCATATCCATTTCCTCATACATTTTTTCAGCCATCTCAATCTTGCCAATTCTCATATACCCACTTATCAATGCAGTCAGAGCAACCACACTCTTAAATGGATCTATCCTAAACAACCGAACAGCCGTATCCAAATCCCCACTCTCTGCATAACCCGATATCATTACATTCCACGACACGCTATTCCTCTCCGGCATTGCTGAAAACAGCCTTTTTGCTTCTTTCATCATCCCATTTTCTGCAAAACCCGAAACCATAGTATTCCAAGAAGCAATATCCTTAATAGGCATTTTCTCAAAAAACAACTTAGCACCATCAACATCTGAATTACGCAAATAACAGGACAACATTGTATTAAAGGAGAAAATATCTGGTTCGGGAATTTCATCAAACAGTTGGCGGGCTTCTGCTAGCGTGCCGGGTTTTCGAGAATACCCAGCTAACAATGAATTCCAAGTAACGGTATTCTTAACAGGCATAGTATTAAACAAACTAAGAGCTGAAGCTAAATCAGCTGATCTAATATATCTTGTAATCATTTTATTACAAGAAATGATATCATAGTATTGCCCATTATCATGAGAAAGATTAGAATTTGATATATTTGATTTTATGTAATTGGGGTGAACCAAATTAGAGAAATTTAATGAATTTGATATATAACTCTCGCATGTAGTAGCATAGTTGATAAACTGCAACAGCAAGCTGCAATAAAAGAGTAAGACACTAAAGGTCTGGACAATGAATCCAGTAATGAAATTCCTGTGCCTGCTTCAAAGAACCCTTTGTTCAAAATACAATATCCACACACCAAAGAAGAGAGGACAAGGGAGGTGCATTCAGTTTGGGATAACTTTCTTGTTAGTCATTTGAAAGCCGGTATTGTGGATATTTGATATGCAAATCTTGGCACAAGATAGGAACAGTTTCTAAGCAAGAGAAACAAGACCACAACAAAGCAAGGTACATATTATGGGGAAAGAATAGTAGATACCTCTACATTAGTTGGATATATTGCGCAAATTTTACGGCATATGTCAAGCATCTCAATACGGCAAAGCTCATGAATTATCAGCTAACTCGGCAACTTCATTTCCTTCAACAGCCAACCCAACATGCCATCGATGCTTGCAACATCATGATGTGAACAGGGTCCAGCCAAAAATTCATGGACAAGCCCATCAATGCAAATCCAGCTACAGCCTCGGTGCTTTTTCACCCTCTGCTCCTTCATCAACCGCCTTAGGCCTGAAACTTCACTCCATTCATGATCATGAGCCAAAGAATTAGATAGCATGACATAGCCAGCAGAATTTTGAGGATCAACTTCAATTAGTTTTCTGGACATGTCTTGAGTAAGTTTTCCCTTAAAATGAAGCAGGCAACCTCCAAGCAAGGCACCCCAAACAAAATTATTAGGTTTAAAGGGCATGGATTTGGCAACATCAAGGGCTTCTTCAATATGACCAACTCGAGCCAGGAGGTCAATATAGCAAGCATAGTGTTCCAATTGAGGTGAGATAGAAAATTTTATTTTCATATCTTGAAAAATTTGGCGCCCTACCTCTAACAACCCTGAGTGACAACATGCACATAAGACACTAAGAAATGTTCCACTATTGGGACGGAGCCCACTGATCAGCATTTCATTGAAAAGGGTTAATGATTCTTGTCCTTTGCCATTCACAGCCAGACCCATAATCATGACACTATACGATATAACATCCTTTGAAAGCAAAGACTGAAAAACCTTTTTTGCTCTGCTCAGATCACCACATTTACAATACATGTCAACCATAGCAGTCGCTAAGAATGAGTTCGTGCACAGCACACTTTGCCGTCCTCGTGACTTCATGTACTCATGGACCCAAATACCAAGATCAATATCACCTACTTGAGAACAAGCAGAGAGGACGCTTACCATTGTAACGTGGTTTGGATTTGCATAAGGGTTATCTATCATCACCCTGAAAAGACTCAATGCTTCCAGGGCACAACCATTTTGAACATAGGCACCAATAATAGCATTCCACGCTACCACACTTCTTTTACCATTATCACCAATTCTATCAAAAGCTTCCTTGCTTTTATCCACATTCCCCCATTTTCCATGCAAATAAGTAAGCACCATGTTGACCGAATCACCAGTGGAGCTAACAGTGCCATAGTCCTTTACAGTATCTGTACATTTGTCTATCCAGTTCTCCAGTTCACCAATATCAAGCTTTGCACATGCAGATAAAACACTGACCATGGTTTCATTTTCTGGGGTTATGTTTCCCTTAACCATCAAAAGAAACAGATGCAAAGCTTTCTCAGATAGACCAGACTTAGCATAAACATCAATTAAACAGGTCCAAGAGAACACCATACTTTTATCAGGCATTTCATCAAACACCTTGTGAGCTGATATAAAGTCTTTTAGACCCTTTGCATATGCAGCAACAAGGCCATTGCAAACTGCCGAATTACCCAAAAAACCAGTTTTCATGATCTGGGTATGGAATTGATTTACATAGCACACATTGCCAGAATGGATGCAAGCTTTTAGGAGGAAAGAAAAAGTAAAATCATTCGGAAAAAGTGGCTGCTGTTTTAAACGTTTAAAGAAAGAAACAGTAAGGGAGGATTGGCTCTTTTCTTCAGACAAGATTCTGATTATGGCATTGAAAGGAAATATTCTTGGGGCTTGCAATTGTTCGAACACACGCAAGGCAGTCGGAAATGAGTAACGCCCAATAAGACGTGTTGCTATATGACTATGTTGATGGGCACCTAAACAGATGATTCGGGCATGGATTTGGAGGAGGTGACATCGAGAGATATTATGCCCTTGCAGGAGGTTATACAATTCAAAGAAATCAGGTAAATTGGATTTCAAGTACATCAGTTTCTATTAATCCTGCTTGAACCAAATACCACGACGTAATCAACTTGATGCTTTTACAAAATTTGCTGATGTAAACCTGGATAGATATAATATAGGCAACTTGAGGTCAACTTGAGCACGACAGAAATTTACGCCGTGCAAATAAGCTGATGCCACAATTGAAAAAGCTAACTTATAGTTTCTTCTTTGATGTTCAGAGATTGCATAACATGATTGTCAGATAATAACCCAATAAAAATACCAAATTAAATCAACAAGCAATACACTCAGCAAGATGTAATATAATTTATATTTCTGTAAAAACCTAAATACCTATTCAATCTAAATTCCATAATTTGATCTCAACCTTGTTAAAAAACAGCAAAAACCCTTAATTGAGAAACTGAAAACCTAACCTAAATCACAAAATTCAGCTCAATTTTCAATTCATATTCATAACAAGAGAAATATCAATAAATTGTTATTGCATTCTACTATGTGCAGAAATCAAGCAATGCAAAAATCATCAAGCAAAAACCCCAAATTTACAACATTATACAGTAATGATGAAATGATATTACTCATTAAAGTTTTTAATGAGGGGCGTAATATTAAATCTATTGAAATTCATAAGCAGGCTGATAGAGGAAACAAATAATCAAAAAGTTCATTAGAATTTTTTTTTTTTTAAAAATTGAAAGTAAAATTGGGAAAGTGAAGAACCTGAAGTCCTGAAGGAAGGAAGCAGTTTCAGTTGGAGAAGAACTGAAGAAGAATGATAGTGTGGAATGAGTCCAGAGGCAGCTTGAGGCGGGAGAAGTTAAGTGTAGTACACTAGTACTGTGTAGTAGGTAGAGCCGTGGAGCGGGTTGAGTCGTGTTACTTTCGTGTTAGAACTTTCAATACTAACTCGACCCATTTAATTATTCGTGTTATGTCGTGTCGACTTATTTGATTAAATGGGTCAAAAACCCTCAACAGTTAATTCAGTTCAGTTCAGCTCCTAATTTCCTTCTCTTATAAAATATTCAGTTCAGTTCAGCTCATTTCAGTTCAATTTAGCTCAATTCAATTCAGCTGAGTTCAGTCAATGAGAACAGGCCCACCGATAATCAAATATACTTCATACGAAGTATTATACTACTCCGTAAAAAGAATTAAGGCCCAAACTTCATTGATAAGTTAGGCCCAATCATTAAAACAAATTGAGACCCAAATTCTAGATAAAATTAGGAACAACAGAAAAAAGCTGTTCGAGAGAAAGCCTCTCTCAACTCTCAAGTCTCAACTCCAAGTCAAGGTTAGTTACTTAGCTTAATTTTCCCTGAAATTAATTTTCATATATTTTTAATATAGTAATTAAGCATAGATTTTGGCTTATTAATATGTGTAATGTATGTGCTGTTTTAATTAATTGTTGTATTTTTGGAGTAATATTGTTGGTTTCTGAACTGGGGTTTAGTTGTTTTTTTTAGATAATTGAGGATTTAATTTGTTGAGATGATCATATGATGAATATATATGTTTATGATTTTTACAAAATTTGAAATGTTGATAATAATAAGCATGTCATAGCTGTAAACTTGTAATTTTGTGGAAGTTTATCTGATTTTTGTTTTTCCATCATAAACAAATTTTTTTGCTGACTAACCCTTTGGATGGTTTGATTTCCGGTGCTTTAATTCCGAAATTGTCGTCTATTAAGTTATGAATTGGCCAAGTATTTCTAAGTATATCGAAAGAGAGTGACATCGATCGATTTATCATAGCTCGAGGAATTTGTTAATTGGTACCTTAGTTTAAAACAGTCCATTTTATTGATCAAGTTGAGCAATCATCATTTCCTTCTTTCCAATATGACAATATAGTGTTGATTAAATGCTACTAATTATTGCTTTTCAAGCAAAAATTCGTTAATTGATTTATTTGATTAGCTTCACTCTTTTTGTCAAATTTACAAGAACCATTGAAAAACTCTTGTTAGACCATTTTTTTTTATAAGTACAAGTGTACGACATTTATTTTCCTTGAAATTGCATATAAACTGATCTCCAAGGAAGAATTATTACAAATCCTACATATAGTGTAATTGTACAAAGAGTTATTTGATAGTTTACTAGGACGGCTATTGAGGGGAAGGGGGGATTTCATTCATCATTGTGCTTTGAGTGTGGCCGCGTCTTAGTTTAATTATGTGGGACTTCTAAGATTCATCTTTGGGTATGTCGGTTGGTATTGAAAAGGATTGGTTCTTGGTAGCATAGCGTAGCTCACAGTGTCTTTGTTTCATATTATGACTGGGTGCTTAAGCTTCAGGTTATTCAGCAACAGATAGGGTAATTTTCCCACAGTTGAAATAACAGAAATTTGAGTAACATAGTTTCTTAGCAATAGTTACGTTGATTTGAAAATGATTTCAAATCCAACTAGCGCAAAAGGCCTTTATTTGAGAACTGAGATGCACTGCTGCAGATAGCGAGTCAAAGGTTATTACCTTTGGTTGAACTTTGTTAGTCCTCCTGAATGATTCTCTTTGCCTTAAGTGAATGTTCACTCTTTCTGATAGCAGATACATGGATCGTTGGACTGGTATTTTAAAGGTTCCTGTTTGCCCAAAGGGTACTGCAATTTGTAGAATAGCCGCGTCTCTCTGTGTTTCACCTTCAAAATCACTTCTTGTAAGTTATCATCTTATTAGACAGTTAGCAACTTATTCACACACTTCTTAGCTTAACAAAGCTAGTGAATTTATATCGATGTTAGTGCAGAAGAGTAATTATGGGTGGCGTGGTTCAAACTCGAAAATGCACTCTTTCATATGAGATTTTATTTTCCATATTCATATATTGATATTTGAATATGAAATTTGATATGATATCCAGGTGCCTACAGCAAATGTTATCTTCTTTAATGGAGATCGAGTTGAAGGGACTAACAACCCTGTTATTGAGAGACTATCTGATGTACAAAATATAGCCAACATTCTTATGTCAAAACTTGGAGCTTCTATTAATGCATGGGTTATTGAGGCCCCTACATTCAATGGCCCCTTTGCTATATACAATGAATTTATTCAGTCTCTTAACCAACGGGGGGAGCCTCAATCCTATAGGCCTGATGGATTTCCAGCCTCCATGTCTGTTATTGCACTTTTGTCAAATTTCCTAGAAGAGGTATGCCTGTTTCGTATATTACATATGAGTAGCTTTTATCTTTTCTTCATTTGCAAATGATAGTCATGTCATGATCTACAACATAATTTTCTTCCTTGATTGATGTAATTACTTTTGAGATGGTAGCTAAGAAAGTTTGAGATTGTATGTAGTATGAGCATGACAATGCAAATTAATATGTAATGGAGCAATTGGGTTGCTCTACTAGAATTTTAGAGATTGTTGATCTATAAACTATTATTTCCTGGAGAAACACTTAATGGTCATAGTAATTTTTTCTCACCCCCTTCATCTGTGTACTTAGTTATTGTTTGCATAATTAGTGATGAGTCATAATTGGATTGTGTTAAGGACCGGTCATTTGCTTGTTCAGGTGGCAGAAACAAGTCACTGAATTGAACACCTTTTCTCCTATGTGGAATATATCTTTCCTTAGATATTCACGCCTTATCCAATATGAACAATCATATAGGAGATACGTGATTCTTGGTAGATTTTAGGGCTGAAAGTTAAATGTTCTCACAATGAAAATTTCCCACTCCCAAGATTATTTGTCTTTGCTTATATGTTGACATTGTCAAAACTCACAAGGTTCTTAAATGGGTAATTGTTTGATTCATTAAACTATTGCTGTATAGAGACTACCCGAAATTGTTCCTTTGACTTACTTTTTCTTGGTTGGTAGGACACTATTTTCTCACATTAAGGATCCTCTGCTTCTTGTTAGAAAGTTGGTGACCCCCCTTCCCCCTCTTTATTTCTCTTCATATTACGAGATATAAATATTTTCTCACGCATGTCATCTTCCTTTGCGTTGTTCTGAAAACTTTTTTCACACTGCTGTGTGAAAAAGCCTAAAGGTCTGCATAGAGCAAGCTTTTGCACACAAAAGATTCACAGCGCATTCATAATATGCTTTTCAGGGTTTTGTCACTAGTTGCATTACTAGAGGCACCTCATAAATAAGTGTTTTGCTTGTTATGTTAATCCTTGTGGGTTTGTTTATGACTTGAGCCTAATATTCTTGGAAGTGTTGAATTTAGTGAAAAATTTTGTGGTTGCATTACACCTTGTGTGCTGTCAATCTTGTGGCTGAGGTTGTGTGACGGATCTTAGCTTGACCGGCAAGAATTAAAATAAGTTTGTACCTGTGATGGAAGATTACAGTTGCAGATAGTGTTTGTAAATTGGAATGCAACTGTGCTTATTATTATTGTGTTGAATTCCAAATCAATTTTTGCTATTTTTGACTTTTTTGTGCTTGTGTCTTGATGCTTTTGTTGGGGGATGTTGTTTGGTTAAAAGCTGACTGGCAATCTGGCATCATTGAAATTGATAATGACTCAAATCCATCTTAAATGGAGAAGTAATCATATCATTCATATGTACCGTGTGATATTTGGGCTGGTTATGCAGCCATGTGGGATCAACACACGTCTCCTCATTTAGAAACTCTTGGTTTAGGGTTTTCTTACAAATTTGCTTCTTAAATTTGGCTATTTTCAAAAAATCTTTGTTATGTTCATGTTACTCAATTAATAATACATGGATGTCCCAGCTGACTCTAGCTGGTTAGATGACTACAAATTTGTGCAATGTGCAATACTAGTGCGAATATGCATGACCACTTCCTTGCACCTTAATACTTGGAAAATTAAGAGTTTGAAGCATCAGCTTGTTTAGGTGTTGCTGTTAAAACTATAGAAAATTAGTTTATATGCATGACATGTTTTACTATGTAATTGATAAAACAAAATTAGGGTTCATTAAGCAGAAACTATGATAATTAAAATAATGCGCCAAAAAAAAAAAAAAAAAAAAACCTATTAACTTATTCTTTTTTAAAATTTGATGTGATTTTACTTCTTCTTGGCTTGTCAAATATAAACATACAATCATCCATAGTTAAGCTAGTAATTCTGCATTAAAAGTGCTGAATATTGATGCAGATGCCTCAACTGCGTATTCTTAACGACATGCTTATAGTTCTCTGCTAAATTGTTTGCAGAGGGCCAAGGACATCAGTTGCAAAGAGCCGGGGCTCTTTGCGGAACATGCATCCTCATTTCTTCCTAGAACCTTTGTTTTTGGTTTTAGCAAGGGCGGCGTAGTACTCAATCAACTGATTACGGAGCTTGGATTTTCAGACATAAAAGATATGGAGGACCCACAGCAGCTTACTTGCTTCAACAAATTTGCAGGAAAACAAATTGTACCAGTTTCTAGAGAGAGCTTATTTGACAGCATAGCTGAAATCCATTATGTTGATGTTGGACTAAATTCTTCTGGTGCTTATCTCACTGATGATAACGTCATTCAAAGAGTAGCAGAAAGGCTTACCAAGAGGGATAAAACCATGCGTTTTGTGCTTCACGGGACTCCGAGACAGTGGAGTGATGTAAGGCGGCCTTGGATACGGGAAGAAAAGGATAAGTTTTGTCAAATTCTCAGATCCGAAAGTCTTAAGAGCAAGGGAAAGCTGGAAGTTTACGAGAAAAACTATTTTGCTGAATCATTTCCTAACTTGCAGATGCATTTTGAAATAATTGAAAAACTAATTGTAAGTTGGTAAAATGGATATCATGTACAAAGTATATATGCTGCATTCATGTCATCATGCTTTTGAAAGTTACTACATACTCCGTGTATATTATTACGTATAATCATCAATAATCAATCAATAACTATATACTAAAAGACGCACCATGACATCAGCAATGACATGTGTCATCTCCTGATGTGTCTTTAGTATTTTGTTTTTTAAATTTTAAAAAAAAAATTTCTTTTTGTCAACAAAATAAACAAGCAATAATGTTTACCTTTTTTATGTGAAATGTAATTTATTCTACAAAGATTAAACTTTTTATTTTGTATGCCATAAATTAACTTATAAAAAAAATATGGAGTAAATAAAATAACCGTGCATGGCACGGAACTTTACCTAGTTGTATATATTAGCAAATGACTGAGATTGGTATTCTTTTTTTTACTAATTAGAGTATCATATTGACAATTTACGCCTAAACTTTAAATTTCTAATTTCTACAAATAAAAGTCAAATGGACGACAAACCAAAATTTTTTGGGTAGATGAAGAAAGAGTGGAGATTGGTGGTAGTGGTGACGGTGGTTGCCAATGAAGGTGATGAATTTGATGATGAATTTAGATAGAAGGGGAAATGATTTTAGTGGAAATGATTAAGTTAATTAATGTTAGGCTTTAACTTAATAAGATAAAATCAATAGTTTAATTAGAGGGTGTTTGGTTCGCAAACTGGTATGGGGTTGAAATCGGGAATGAAACCATAATCAAACCATAGTGGTATGAGTTTGGAACTTGATTCTTACTACCATATGTTTGGTATGCTTATGGAATGAACATATTTTGGGGGTTTGAGGTATGGGTTTGAAACTCTTAAAATCATAAAACAAACACGAGGTATGGGTTTAAACTATTCTAACCCATACCTTATACCTTAATAATGTGAACCAAACACCCTCTTATGGTGTTTAAAAAATAAAAATAAAGAAAGGGTAATTTTGTAAAATTACACAAAAAACTTATTTTTAAAAAAATCACTTTCTTGCAAGTAATGTAAAGCATTCGTTTTTGAAAATTGTTGTGAGTAATAAGAAACGGAGGTAGTACATTCTTTTATTTCTTTTTCCCTCTCAAAGACTATGCACATTTAACTCAAAAAATTATACACATTCATGTTTCACTGAATTCATTCTCTCTCCTCCATTAAAGTTTATTCATAATTCTAACTTAAAATTTAGAAATGAGAAAGTAATAATGGTTATGAACAATTTGTAAACATAATGATTAATCGGCCGACGACATCATCATGTGGAGAATGTTCAACTAGCAATGCACATATCATTGAAAAAATTTGCACCTTTAGTACATTAAATTTGCACATTCAACTTAATAAATATGCATAGTTTAGTTTAAAAACATGCACAAATTTTACAAGAATAATGCAGATTTAGTTTAAAATTAAGCATATACAATGTTCACTTTTACTCGATTCCCCTTTAATAATCCTTTTAGATTATCTTCGAAACACAAAGAGAAAAATAAATGGGGAAGACCGGAAGAGATATGAACAGATAAGAGGGAGAAGGAGGGGAATGGAGAAAATAGAAAGGAAAGTAGGGAAAAAGATATTTACATTTTTGTCATTAATGCATTATGCAATTAGAGTTATTAGATCATTGTATTTGAACGTACAAGATTCCTTCTCATTCTATACATTTTAAGCCCCTTTTCAACTTACCATTGTCTAATTGTGGTTTTATTTCATAATTTAGAGTCTCATTTATTGTGAGAGTATGTTCAGAAATTTTGAATATTACAATATACTATTTGAATTACAAGATTTTGATTTGAATTTTCTTGTAGACGAGTAAGAGATTAAACATGCATTATAATTAAAATGAGTAAAATTCGCCAAAAGCTAATAAAAAGTGCAACAAGTCTAGGAAAAATTGTGATCTAAACCAGGCTTTGGAGCCAAACAAGAAAGAGTTATTAAGTTCTTAATTTTTCAAATATTTGATAACTCTCACGCATGACCGTGAGTATATTGGGGCTTTTGCGCTGAAACTTTGTGAGGTTTTTTACAGTTAAGTTTTGTTTTCAATCCACCCACAACAATGCACTTATGCGCCCATGTGGTGGCTACGGTCCTCGGAATCGAAGATATTGGGACCGTGATTGATAGCTATGCCTTGCGTATTCCTTCCTCATGTCATGCCTATTTCTCCCCTCTCTTAAAAAAAACATATGATGAATTCTAAACTTAAGGAGCATATTATATTAAAATGGAAGTTGAAAAAGATCGGATGAGTTGATTTTTCAAAAACTGTATACCCTCCATTTAATCAATTAATTCCTCCTTTTTAGTACAAACTACTGAGTAGTTTAATCAAGTTTTTTGAGCTAGCTAATGATTTGGAGAAAATCAAGTCTATCAATTAGTCTCAACTTGTAATTAATCATCTACACAAGACTTTGACTGACTCCAAATCCTCTTTAAGTGAGAGTGGTAAAAATCGGCGTGTTTTCAATAGTTGTTCCCCACTCTAGACGTGTTTCATTTTTAGAGAATTTCATGCATTCGTCTTACTGAACAAAGTTAATACAGTCTTCCCCTTGAGAATTTTTTTATTAAAATGATCGATGTTTGGAATTTGAAACATTTGACTGTTGATAAAGTAAGTTGGAATTTGAATATTTTGGATATTAATTGACTATTTACGAGGTATTAATTATATTCTTTTTTCAGATATTATCCTGCGCTGTATGACAACCTTGTTTCGGTGTTTATTTGATGCCACCTCCGATGAAGATGCCAGCTCATGTGGAGATGCCTCATCCATTGGAGAATGAGTTAACTTTATCAAGAGTAAAATGATGGTTGTAGAGCATACACAATGGTTGCCCAACCCCATCTTGATTATTGATTATTTTATTATTTTATCCATCTTCCACCTCACTTATAACCACTCTTATAACCATTTAATAACCAATGTATGCCAATAGTTAACCATAATATTTTGGTTATACATTTTCTCTCTCCTACTTTTACCCAACCCCACCACACAATTTATTACTTAAATTCTATTATTATTAAATAATGCATTTGGTAATAATCATTCAAAATTAATAATTATTTATTAGCATACATTAATTAGATAAAATCTCAAAAATTTAAAAATAATGCAATTTTGATATTAATTAGTACGTAATTAGTCGTTAATTAAGACACAAACAATAATTGTAACCCTACTATTTTGGGGCTGTGATGAGTTATGAGATTTTGTGGATTTTTTTTTTCTGTTAGATTTTGGAATGTTCATCTTAACACAATTTGCTAATAAGAAGAGTAATTTTCACTTAAAAAAAAGTTGTTTCAAAATACTTCAATATTGGGCTCATTTTATAGAGAAAAATAAAATAGAGCCGTTGGTGTATTTTTTTTTTTTTTTTAGAATTGTATTTTAAAAATTATGGCCGTTACAAAAATTACAACGGTTATAAATTCAGAGCAAATCTCAACCATTGATATTTGTATTACGTGTCAAAATCTTAGCCATCCATGTCAACCAAAAAGCAAAAAAAAAAAATTGCATGACCATATACATAACTGGTTATTTGAATAACCTGGTTATTCAATTGATACCCCAATAATTTCTCTCTCCTCAATATTTTATTAATATTTTCATTTTCTCTCTCTTAATAACCACCCAAATAGTTAATGGCTGTGGATACTCTTAGTATTATGTTTTACTATAGTGAAGTTTTATATATAGGAAAAGTTTACAAGAATAATCCCACCTTTCACAAGTCTTCTCAAAATGGTCCGACCTTTAAAAAATCTGGGAATAATCCCACCTTTTAGGGTTATCTTCTAAAATTGGTCCTTAACTTGTTTGTGACCAATATAGCAGGTAAACTTGATATGTGTTTCATCCTAATTGATCTAACTTTTTTTTTTTAATGTTAATTTTGATTTAAATAAAATAACATCCTCCCCTCTCCCCTCCTCTTCCTCCCTTTCCAAACCACCATCCAGACTTCAACTCTGTGGAGCCGGATGCACCATGCTTGGTGTATCCAGTGTTCTTTAAAAAAGGCGGAATGAACATTTAACTATTCAGTAAAGAACATATAGTTGTTTTGTAAAGAACATATAGCTATTTTATAAAGAACATCCAGTTTTATATGTTTTTTTGTAAATCTAAAGAACATTTGTAATATTAGTAAAGAACATGATAATATTAAAGAACATTATTCATATAGTAAATGTACATTTGGTATAAATGATCATGTATGTATATGAAAATGTACATTTTACTGTATTATAATGTATATTGTATTATATTCTAATGAACATATATGTTATAATGTTGGTTACATGTTTTATGTACATTGTATTATTTGCATCATATAAATATCTGAAAAAGAATATTTTACTGTATTTTAATGTACATTGTATTATTTGGATCTACAACTTTTTCTAAATTTGTCCATTTGCTTGCTTTCTTCTTCCAAAATATATTAATCGGTTGATCTTCTTCAAGAATTTCATTTTATTTCTCATTGCAACAACAAAATTATATCAAAATCGCAATTAATTTTCAATAAAATCAAATATTACAATTTTCAATCAAATTTATAAAAAACAAACACTCAAACTCAAAATAAACAAGTATGAATGTCAAATAAACAAGTATAAATGTCGAATTTGGTCTTACCTTTCGTTTTTATTTGTCATCTTGAACAATTTTGGGCTCAAAATTTCGAATTTCTTGAAATTTTGTTTGAGGAATTTAAATGGGTTTGAAGTTTTGTTTGGAGAGAGAAAGTGGACTTTTGGTAAAAAAAAATTGAAATGATTTGTAATTAATGTATGGTAAAAAAAAATAATTATAGTGCTATTTATCTATTTCATTATACAAAATTTCTTTTAAAAAAAATATATATACAAAATTGTTGCATAAAAAACTGATGTACATTACAAATGAACACTATGTTTTTTAATGTATATGTCCATGTACATTATAAATGACTACTATGTTCTTTTATATGACCATGTTCATTAGTATATATCTGAATGTTCATTCCACCTTTTTGTATTTTGGAGCGGATGCACCATGTGGATCGTGCATCCGCCTCTACGAACCAACTATTAATATTGAGGTTTTGAGTTGTTAGTGGTGGTGAGATGGTGTGTTGAGTATTATGGGATATCAGTCATTCGCTAGGGGGTGCTAAGGGGAAGTGTTGCAGATGGTGGTGGTATGTGTGAGAGATAGACTGTGTACGTGATTTATTTAGGGGGTCAGGCCGATGGATAGGAGAGAGAGAAGTGAGGAAGATAACTAGATGCGTAATAAAAATAAATAAAAATATTAAATATAAGAATTATCGATTATTTAAGTTGCAAGTTAATTGAATAGTCATTAAAGGTGGGATTATTCCCAGATTTTTAAAAGGTTGGACCATTTTGAGAAGACATGCAAAAGGTGGAATTATTCTTGTAAATTTTTTCTTATATATAAATATTGTTTCACGTAATTTGTTAACTTATGAATAATTTTATATAATTTGTTTATGTTATTTGAACCACTAATAAAACATGCTAAATTTGGCATAGTGGGGTAGCCTTGTCTCAACTCTTGGTTCATCACGAACCCGGATAACTGTGTAGTAATCAGTCAAAAAAATTCATTCTTCCCCAACAAATAAATCTCTAAAGCTATAAAAACTGCCAATTGGAATTAAAATGCTACTAGTATTACTAGTTGCAATATGAAACAATGATGGCAAATTAAACTCATTTTTCCTCATTCTCATCCTTATCAGCTCATCTCTTTCAATTTTCCCAAGTTTATATCGCCCACAAATAACATTATTGTCTACCAGAGTTAGTTATATGTATCTCATTTGAAATTCTTGGTGCATATATCTTAAATAATAATAAAACAATCCCATAAAAGCAGCAAAAGTGGTAACTATAACTAACAATTCTACAACATTTGTAAGATAACATTGAATTATAGAGCAAATAATTGAAAGTCAAGCAGCAATAACAGCTCCTAAAAAGCCCGACTCACTCTTACGTTGAAACGCCATCAAGAGCCAAAAAAAAAAAAAAAAAAAAAAAAAACTCCATATGTTACAATTGCACCTGCAATTGCCCCATACCAATCATATTTTTTAATGCATTTGGGAGGAGAGATAAAATCAATGAAAGAGCATAAAAAAATTGTCTATTGGTTGGTAGTCATGGGTTTCACTAACCAAATTTTTTGAAAATATTTTTCTCCTCCAACCTTGAAACAATAGTGATAGATACCCGGCTAGTAACAATCCAAAGAGGAAACATACCAACACGGCTATAAAATACCCATTGCCATCATTCACCTCAGCGAAAAAACCTCTTCCCTTCCGTACCCCCAATCCAGCAAACTTGCACTGGATTTTTTTTCTAATAATAAGATTTCCCTATCAAACAGAATAATCGATACCAAAATCCAACTTGCAGATAATCTCAAATAACATAGGCGATTCCGATAGGTATTAGTCTTAAAGAAATCTCTAATAATAAACCAAAATAGATCTCTAGACATGGCTAGCTATAACGCCGCGTCAGCTGGCCTATGTACAATTAGGCTTGGAGAAGATGTTGAGCTCCCCAAGAAGGCAAAAACGATGCAATTTCGTGAATAATGCCCTTGCTGTTTTTAGTAATCATGCTCGAGCATCAACTGCTTTGAGAAGGTTACATAACACGGAGTAGGTTGGTTTAATGATACTCAATCCGTTCCACCTTTTTGAGATTAATGATAATAAAAAAGAGCTTAACAAACTATTACAATTTACAGAACTTAAAAACAATTGAGAACACTAAACAAGCATACATTTGAAAATCTAATTAAAAGAAGGAAACAAAAGCATTCAAGTAATTAAAGAGATAATTATTAGTTTCACAATGCAATGCTTGGAGGTGATGAGTCATCCCCAAGTCACACTCAACAGCTTCAGGTATCACCCCGAGCTTATCCAACATAGCCATATACTCCGCTAAGCAAAAACTCGAAACCAACAACCCAAGCACGGCATAAAAACCCGTTGAAGAATATTTTTCCAATATCATTGCGATTTGACATGATTGAAAACATGCCATCAACAATGCAACCACCCTTGCAAGCCCTATCAAAAAGGCCATATTCATATAATCCCTTAAAACATTATTTGACTTTGTATTTGATGAGCTTATTAGTAATTTTCCACTCCCTTTTTTCCTTTTGAAATCAACCATATAGTAACCAATGCAATACTTTGCTGAATCATTACTACGTGGTGGCGGAATGGTTAGGTTCAGAAAAAATATTTTGCTGAATCATTTTCTAACTTTTTTTGAAATAAAATTGATTCATAAATAAGTCATACGACATCTACAAAGAGATTAAGATTTAACAAATACATAATAATTGAATCAAATAAAAACATTATGTAAGCAAAGCTACGATCGTTGTTGCAAATCGTCATTTCTTCATACCCTCTTTCATATCGCTGTGATTTACAACCTTTTTCGGCGAGGGTGTCTATCGATCTGTTGTAGCCGTGCAAAAAATTTTCGTCTGATTCGTTCGATTGTTGTCGAAATATTAATCTCTTTTTCAATCCCGCACAAAATTTTACCCATGAAACAACTCTATAGCAATCCATGAAATTAAAAGCAAGTCCTCCCTCAAAAGAGAGAAGAAAAACCCGGTCTTTCGAAGGAGCCAAATCCTCCTAAAGAGGAAGAAAAACCCTGTCTTTCGAGGGAGAAATATTCCTCCTAGAAGAGGAAGAATTATTATAAACCTAAAGCAAGAGAAAAGACACAAAAGAAACAACGATTGGGGCTTTCCACCGGTAAATCCGATGGAAGCCCCTTCAAAATTCAACAATGGAGGCTAGGGTTTTAGAGAGAGAAGAGAGGAAAATTATTATAACTTGCACTAATAATCATTTCTTAACTTGTAGATGCATTTTAAAATAATAGAAAAACTAATTGTAATTCGATAAAATGGATATTATGTGTTCAGTTTTGAGACAATAAGAAATGGGTCTTTGATACTTGTGTTTTAACATTATGTATCAAGTATATATGCTGCATTCATGTAATCATGTCATGTTTATGAAAGTTATGTTAGCAAATGCCTTATAAAAAAAAAAGTTAGAAAATGACCAAAAAAGTATTAAACCCTAGAATTAATTAGGTATATCTAACTCTAATTAATACTAAGTGATGCCTTATGTTAAATATGGAAGAGAAAATAAAGAGAGATGAGGGAAGATTGTTACGTTGTATTTCATATTCCATCTAGTACGGGATATATATAATGTACATTACCTAGGGTTCCATCAATGGATAAAACCAAATACCCAACTCTAGAATATTCTAGATTGTACATGGGATAATAGTCATCCATATTTAGATATTATCATAACACTCCCCCTTGGATGACTATATATTGAATAAAACAATAACTAACATTTACTACAAAACCTGTACAAAATAATACACTATAATGCGCATAAGATGTTGCCTCGTTAAAAACCTTACCAGGAAAACCCAGTGGGGGTTAAGGAAAAAAGAGTGCAGCACGCATTAACTCCCCCTCATGACTACATCACTTGAGATCTTTAAGACGACGCAATCAAATGTCGTAAGCTAACTTTTTGAATGTTGCTGTCGGAAGAGCCTTAATAAATAAGTCTGCTGAATTCTCACTTGAACGAATCTGCAATACATTTATATCTCCATTCTTCTGAAGATCATGAGTGAAGAAAAATTTGGGTAAGATGTGCTTTGTTCTGTCGCCTTTGATGTATCCTTCCTTAAGTTGAGCAATACAAGCAGCGTTATCCTCATATAAAGTTGTTGGTGCCTCTTTCCCAGATGATAAACCACAAACTTCTTTTATATGTTGAACTACCGACCTTAACCATACACATTCACGACTAGCCTCGTGAATTGCTAAAATCTCAGAATGATTGGAAGAAGTAGCTGCAATGGTTTGTTTCATGGAACGCCAAGAAATGGCAGTACCACCATATGTGAACACATATCCAGTTTGTGACCGACCATTATGAGGATCAGATAAATAACCTGCATCTGCAAAACCAATCAAATTTTCTTTGGACAACTTTGGGAAAAATAAACCCATATCCTTCGTACCTTGAAGGTAACGAAGTAAATGTTTAATCCCATTCCAATGCCTTCGGGTTGGACATGAACTAAACCTTGCTAATAAATTAACTGAAAATGATATATCAGGTCGTGTATGACTTGCAAGGTACATTAGTGCTCCAATTGCACTAAGATACGGTACTTCAGGACCAAGAATTTCTTCATCATTTTCTCGAGGTCGGAATGGATCTTTCTCTACTTCAAGTGATCTTACAACCATAGGGTTGCTCAATGGATGTGTTGTATCCAAAGAAAATCTTTTAAGAACCTTTTCTATGTATGTTGATTGATGCACAAGGATTCCATTCTCTAGGTGCTCTATTTGTAACCCCAACCAAAATTTTGTCTTTCCTAGATCTTTCATTTCGAACTCTTTCTTTAAATAATTGACAGTCACTGAAATCTCTTCAGGAGTTCCAATGATATTCAAATTATCAACATACACTGCAATTATAACAAATCCTGATCCAAATTTCTTCATAAAAATACATGGGCTGATAGGATTATTCTTATAACCTTCTTTCAACAAATACTCACTTAGACGGTTATACCACATACGCCCAGATTGTTTCAATCCATAAAGAGATTTGTTCAATTTAATACAGAAATGTTCTCGAGAACTAGATTTTGCTGCTTCCGGCAGCTTGAATCCTTGTGGGAGCTTCATGTAAATGTCATTATCTAGTGGGCCATATAAATAAGCTGTGATTACATCCATCAAACGTAAGTCAAGTCCTTCTCTTATTGCCAGACTAATCAAAAATCTAAAAGTAGTTGCATCCACCACAGGAGAATATGTCTCCTCATAATCAATACCAGGTATTTGTGAGAATCCTTATGCAACTAAGCGTGCCTTATATCTTACAACTTCACCCTTTTCATTTCTCTTTTGCACAAAGACCCATTTATATCCCACTGGCTTTACACCTTCAGGTGTACGGACTACAGGTCCAAATACTTCTCTTTTTCCAAGAGATTTTAATTCTGCTTCAATTGCTTCTTTCCATTTTGGCCAATCATTTCTTTGTCTACATTATTCAATGGATTTTGGTTCATGATCCTCATTATTATCCATAACATCTAATGCTACATTGCATGCAAAAACATCATCGACGTCGATTTGATTTCGGTTCCATGTAATTCCAGACATGATATAATTTATTGAAATTTCTTCATTATCAGGTACCTGAATTTCTTCTTGTATCATGTCTAAAGTCTCTTCTGGAGATCCTTCGGAAATTGTTTCTTCAATTTGACCATCATCAATCAATGCTCCTTTTCTTTTCCGAGGATTCTTATCTTTGGAACCTATTGGTCTTCCACGTTTTTGGCGTGGTTTAGACTCATTAGCAATTTTATTTTGTCCTTCCGGGACATCTATTTTAAATGGAGCATTAACAACTGGAATATGTGACTTGGTCACTCTTTTTGGGTCAACAAACGAGTATGGCAATTGATTCGCTAAACTTTGTAAATGAATTATCTTTTGAACTTCCAGTTCACATTGTTTAGTTCGAGGATCAAGATAGGATAATGATAATTCATTCCATTTAATTTCATTTTCCAGCTCTCTCTTTTCTCCCCCTAATGTTGGGAAAAGTGACTCGTTAAAATGACAATCTGCAAAACGAGCCGTAAATAAATCCCCTGTTGTAGGCTCAAGATATTTAATTATTAACGGGGATTCAAACCCAACATATATCCCCATCCTCCTTTGAGGACCCATCTTAGTGCGTTGTGGTAGAGCTATTGGAACATAAACCGCACATCCAAAAATTCTTAGATGGGAAATATTTGGTTCCTGACCATAAACCAATTGTAATGGGGAGAACTTGTGATAACTTGTTGGCCTAATGCGAATTAGTGTTGTTGCATGTAATATAGCATGTCCCCAAGCAGAAATTGGGAGATTGGATTTCATAAGCAATGGTCTAGCAATTAACTGAATACGTTTTATTAATGAATCTGCTAGACCGTTTTGTGTATGAACATGTGCTACAGGATGTTCAACATTTATCCCAATGGACATGCAATAATCATTAAAAGCTTGAGATGTAAATTCACCAGCATTGTCAAGCCGAATAGTCTTAATGGGAGTATCTGGAAAAAGTGCCCGTAACTTAATCAATTGGGCAAGTAATCTCGCAAACGCCAGGTTACGAGTTGATAACAAAGACACATGTGACCATCTAGTTGATGCATCAATTAAAACAATAAAATATCTAAATGGTCCACATGGGGGATGTATGGGCCCACAAATATCTCCTTGTATACGTTCCAGAAAACTAATTGATTCAAAATTAATTTTAGCTGGTGATGGGCGAATAATCAACTTGCCTTCCGAGCAAGCAGCACATGAAAAATTATTATGAAGAATCTGCTGGCTCTTCAAAGAATGTCCACATGAATTCGTAATTATTTTTCGCATCATTATTGAACCGGGATGGCCTAACCGGTCATGCCAAACAACAAAATCATCAGTAAACTTCTGGTTTACTATAGCATGAGCTTCAATAGCATTGATTTTTGTGTAGTACAAACCACTAGAGAATGTAGGTAGTTTCTCCAAAACATGTTTTGAGCCTTGAGTTATATTTGTGATTTGAAGGAATTCGTTATTTTCTTCATTGATTGTCTCAATATGATAACCATTGTTGCGAATATCCTTAAAACTTAATAAATTTCTTTGAGACAATGGGGAGTATAAAGCATCAATTATTTTAATTTCAGTTCCCCAAGGCAACTTTATAGTGGCTCTTCCGGAGCCCTCAATGATATTTGTACTACCCGATATAGTACTTACATCAATCCTTTTCATCATCAAATGAGAGAAATATTTTTTATTTTTAAGTATTGTATGTGTAGTTGCACTGTCATCAAGACATAATTGTTCACCATTCATAGCAAATTGAACTTGAGTAATATCCATGTTCTTCATGAAATAAAATACATGTCAAAATATTAAGCATAAAAATAAAGATGATAAAACAAATAAATCAATAAAAACACTCAAATAGTTCATAAATTTATAAAGCAAAAATAAGCAAACATAAGTCTAATACTTAAAACTGACATAAAACAATATAATTTTAATTTTAATTATTCCCTTCTGGGGCAGTGAAGAAATCGGCAACTTCTAAATGAGTTGTACTGCCAAAATCAAAATTATCCCCTTCCGGCTTCCGGGGAAGTAAGGAAATCACCAACATCAAATTGATTGGCATTGCCAAAATTAAAATCACCTTCACCATCTTCAAGAACAAGGTTTGCCTCAACTTTCTTTCCTTTCTTCAATGATTCTTGGTAAAGTTCAATTAGATGCTTTGGAGTTCTACAAACCCGAGACCAATGACCTTTTCCTCCACAACGGTAACATATATTGTTATCACTTTTCTCTTTTTCATCCCTACGTTCCCACGTCTGGTGGGAATGTAATTTTGTGAAATGACCTCCACGACCTCTACCATATCCACGTCCACGACCCCCGGCCACGCCATTGGCCACGACCACGACCTCTACCTCGACCACTACTGCTGGAATGGTATCTGTTTTTAGTTTCTTTTTCATGATTTTTCATTAACAGCTCGTTATTTTGCTCAGCCACAAGAAGACAAGATATTAATTCAGAATATTTTTTAAAACCTTTTTCTCTATATTGTGTCTGCAGGACAATATTATTAGCATGAAAAGTGGAGTATATATGTCTTTTCAAGCATTTCTGCATCAGTAATATTTTCTCCACATAATTTCAATTGAGAAGTTATTTTAAACATAGCTGAGTTATATTCACTAACAAATTTAAAATCTTGCAATCTCAAATTTAACCATTCATAACGAGCTCTAGGGAGTATCACTGTTTTTTGGTGGTCATACCTTTCCTTTAGATTACTCCAAAGGATTTGTGGGTCTTTCAAAATTAAATATTCATTTTTGAGCCCTTCATGGAGGTGATGGCGAAGAAAAATCATGGCTTTAGCCTTATCTTGAGGTGTTGCCTTATTAGCCTCTTTTATTGTTTCACCAAGCCCTTTAGCATCTAGGTGTATTTCAGCATCTAACACCCATGATAAATAATTCTTTCCGGTAATATCAAGGGCCACAAATTCGAGCTTGGCAAGGTTCGACATTTTTCACTATACAAAATAATATTAAAATATAAGTATATATAAATAGTATTCAAAAATATGTATTAAACGTTATAATCATGCATAAATAAACCTGATACAAATCATGCATAAATAAGAACGAAATAGAAGATGAGAACGTTAGCATGGAGAAAAATAAGAATGGAACCTTAAATTATATATCATGCTCTGTATTCGTTATATATGTTGATATTCCAATAAATAAGCATGCAAAAGTAGATAAATGTTAAATTATAATTGTTATGGGCAAGAGAAAATAAAGAGAGATGAGGGAAGATTGTTACGTTGTATTTCATATTCCATCTAGTACGGGATATATATAATGTACATTACCTAGGGTTCCATCAATGGATAAGACCAAATACCCAACTCTAGAATATTCTAGATTGTACATGGGATAATAGTCATCCATATTTAGATATTATCATTACACCTTACTTTTTTTTTTTTTTTTTTTTTTTTTTTTTATAAACTGAGTGAATTTACTTGAATTGTGTATTCATTGAACTGGGCTACGAAGTCCGTGCAAAAAAAAAAAAAAAAAAAAAAAAAAGGCTACGAAGTAGCCATTAATGGGCCTCTTTGGGCATGCCCGAATGGTTTGGTTATTTGGGCAAGATTCAATCAGAAATAATTTTACCTGGACCACATGTGTATACCATATAAATTATGGAGTAAATGACAGTCTTCAAGGATCAAGATGATAACAATCGTTTGAAGGTTTGATAATATAAGTAATTTCTTGACCCGAATCAAAAATAATACTGCTTCATCCGTCCCTAAATTACATTCCTACTTGTAGCATTTATTCCTCACATAATAGAGAGAAGTAGGAAAGTAATTTAGGGACGGAGGGAGTAGTAATTTGTTAATTGAAATTGGAGTATGATGATGTAGATTGACGAGTACAACAGAAAAATCTATAGTAAAAAAAGACCAGATCTCTCACATCATCACATGTATAATAGTAAAGATAGCTAGCTAACAAGAACCATGTCTAATTATCCAATAAAACTATTTAGTAGACAACACATTAAAATTTGTCTCAGGATTTGATCTGATTTGTATGTAGCTTATTAATAGAACAAACAATAATTTTGCATTGCCTTCAATTCTACGGCAAACATACATACCCCAAAAATGTCCAATTGTATGTTATGTGAATAATAGCAACAAAAGTAGCTAATCAACCAATATCAAATAGGAGACAAGTTATCACAAATTCACAATGCAAACTCATTACAATGTAGTGCTGGACTCCCACCAACATATAATTTGCATCCTTGGTAAAAGTTTGAATTGATAAATGAGATTCTATATTACATATGAACACGGCTTATAGAGAGGTATGTACATTATGAACATGGAAAGACATACAAGCCGGAGAAACATAATAATAATTGCAAAGATCTTCAATTAATTAAGGAATGTTAATAATAATTTAGTCATACATGGGAAATCCGACTACAAACTACAAAATATATTGTGGGAGCTACTGTATTTAATTTGGAGCTGAACTGATTGAAACTGAACTGAACTGAACTAAGCTAAAATGAATATTTTATGAGAGAGGGAAATTAGGAGCTGAACTGAACTGAACTAATTGGAGCTAAACTGAACTGATTGAAGCTGAACTGAACTGAACTGAACTGAAATTAAGTAAATGTGAATTGGCCCTATATTTTATGCTAAAATTTATAAAATGTGTCAAATTTAAATGTACATTAAATTAACTTAATTTCTTCTCATATGATCTAACAAGCCGGTGTATACTGGCCGGGTAAAATTGTAAAAGGGATTATTTAAAAATATATATGCATCCAAATGCAAGGTGCACTATAAAGTTATATTCTACTTATTATGATATCTATTATTTCAAAAAAATATCTATTATTTATTTAATCACAGATTAGCAAAAATTACTGTAAAGTGTATTTATTCAAGCTCAAACATCTCCACCATAAACTGTAATTGTAATGGGTGTACGTTATGCAAATCTATCTCTACTTATATACTAAAGTAATCACTGGAGGGACACTTGGCATGATTTTGTGAATAATTTTTCTTTCAAAATGCTCTACTTAAAATAAAATAAAAAATCTATTCAAAAAATTAAAATTCTTTTAATAAATCTTTCAAATAATAGACATTAATAAATTCAAATTCCAAAAAAAAAAAAAAAAAAAAAAAAACCTTACAAAAGTCATTTAATTTCAATTAACTTTATTTCAATCAACTATTAACTATTATTAGCAGTAAATCATACTTTATAAATCCGTGCATTGTAAGGGACCAAAACTAGTACAAAGTATGTTAAAGAAAAATTGTAACCAAATTAATATTTGGATATCTAGTAATTTTGTACAAAGATACATATAAATTCCCTTTAAAAAAAAATCCATAAAAATGATTTCATGGATGACGTATAAAATAAACTATAAAAAAGCTAAAGAAAACTTGGTTTTCATAAAATCTAGGATTCCCGAATTGGCCCATCTTTTAGTAGTACGTTGATATTTAATTTGATTGCTGCCACTCTTTCACGGCAAGAAATTCATGCGCAAATCACAAATATAATTTAAAAAAAAAATATATGAACAAAAAAAGAAGGATCAACAATTGAGATAGAAAAGGAAAGGAAGAAAGAAAGAGAATAATTGGTAATTCATGCTTGAGTTATACTTGTAGTTACATTTAGACCTTTAAAAAAGTGTATTCTTTCTTCCCCACCCAAAACTAAACTTTATTGACAAAATTTGGGTATCTTTCCTTATCTCTTGCCGTTATTCTCTTTTCATATTCCAATTCTTACTCTATTTGCTAATTCCTCATTCCACCTTGTTTTTGTGCCATTCACTACATACCTAGCTAGTGAGAGAGCATATTATTTCACGGTTCTAAGGCATGCATAGGGCCATAGGGGTGAGGGTGACTCTAATTTTAAATGTTCGATCTCATTGATGATTCTTTGGTTGCGAAATCAAACCTCATATTTTCTGTCATCTAGGGCAACGATTTCCGGTGTGTGAGGATTAAGCTATGTAATAGGATTTATCATGCCTTTTATAAAAAAAAAAATTATTGAGTACATAATTGCAATTTTACCAGGCCAATCGATACATTAAATAATATTTCTCTCATTGACTTGATATTATTTAGGTTTTATTTTCTTTATTGTCATTTTACTAAGTCCAACTTGATTAGTACTTAAAATAATACAAATTTATACAAACAGACCACGAATTCACATACTTCATACTTGGATACAATTTTTGGGTATGTTTATAAAGACATAATAAGACTAGATCTTATAATATAGGGCATTAATTTAAGGGCCTGTTCCGATTTACTAAAAACAACATGAACTGAACTAAACTGATTGAGGCTGACCTAAACTGAACTGAGTTGAATAGAGCTGAAATGAATTGTTTATAAGAGAAGGAAATTAAGAACTAAACTGATTGGAGCTGAACTGAAATGAAATGCAATTAAGCTCAACAGAACAATCCCTAAGTTTCCAATCCATTAGAGTTTATAAAAACTCTATCCCTTAGCTTCAAAAAAATAAATATATTTTAAAATTTCCTCTCAATGTACCATTCAAGTGGAGAAATAAAGAAATCCAACAATCATAATTAATCCACTTAGAAAATAGTATTGTAATGGAGTATTAGGAATTCAAAATTAGAAGGTGTGGTGAATAATTTTTCTCGTGATAAATTCATAAACACACCAAAAAAAAAAAAATGACAAACATTAATAATAACTTAATTAGAATATTGAATACAAATAATATATGATGAGATTTTGGCTGTGTTTAGTAACTAGCTTATTTGATCGAGCAAAATTAGCTTATTTGACCAACATTAGCTTATTGACTATTAAATAAGCTAATTCAAGGTGTTTGGTGGGAAGCTTATTTAAAGAGCTTATTCCACTAAATAAGCTCTTTCTCAAAAAGCTCCATTTAGAAGCTTTTTCAATTAGCTTATTCAATTAAAAATCATATAGAACTACGTATCCCATAATTAGTTTATTGGTCATTTTACATAATCAATCAGCTTTAAACAATTAGCTATTTACCAAACACTTTTCTACAATCTATAAATAAACTAAAGTAGCAATCGCTGACGTCATTTTTTCCCCAAAATTGTACACATGTTGATTTATTATGAAAAATTTTCCCGCCCAATTGTATGGCTTATTTTAGAAAAAAATTATCATTTAAAGTAACAGCAGTAAACTATTATTTACTAAAATAATGGGATTTGAATTGGTATAATTATTTTTGTATTTATCCCAAGTTACTATACATTTTACATAAATTAATAATTTAAATTACAAGTAATAAAATAAATTGACTACTATTTTCCTAAAAGGTAGGGATATTAACGGATAGTTGTTTTTCTACTTCGAATTCATATTAATGACCGACTTGCTTTTAAATAATGATTAATTATATTGCTGGGGTTGCTTCTTAATATAAGAATTTTGATTTTTTTTTTTTCAAATCAGAATATTTTCTTAATACATTTTTTTTTTGGATTTTTTGACTTTTACCACCAAAAAAAATCAAAAAAATGTTTTTTACTACCAAAACTTCTAAAACTTTTATTTTACCACCAAATAAAAAAATAAAAGTTGTTTTTTACCACCTGTCGTCAAAAACCTAACAGAATTTTCTAAATTCTTCGATTTTCGTGTCAAGCACAAGCTCTTTAGGGGTTTTGGGGGGCACTTTAGTTCTACGGGAGCAATTTGAGGTCAGAATTAACAAAAAATGATCGGAAATGCCTCGTTTTGCGTGTTTAAAAAAACCTCAATTTGCGTGAAAACACAAAACGAGGCATTTCCGATCATTTTTTGTCAATTTTGACCTCAAATTGGATCCGTAGGACCAAAGTGCCCCCCTAAACCTATGAAAAAATCTTTTGCGCACAAAATTCGAAGGAATTTTTTTTAAACCGTTAGATTTAACGGTTTTCTTGACGTTTGGTGGTAAAAAATAATTTTTCGAAATTTTTTTGGTGGTAAAATAAAAGTTTTAGAAGTTTTGGTGGTAAAAAACATTTTTTTGATTTTTTTTGGTGGTAAGAGTCAAAATTTCCTTTTTTTTTTTTGTGTGAGTGTGTGTGTGTTTTTTTTTTCTTTTTTTAAAAAATCATCTACCTTAATATTTTGACATACTATTGAACATGTTGTTGATGATACTTTTTTTTTTCTTTCAAAGATGATAAATTGAGCTTTGTAGTATTTCTCTATATTTGATAATTTGGGTGTTGTTTCATTTAATTTTAAGTTGGCCACTACAGGTTTACAGGTCAATTATATTGAAAGAGTTGATTGTATTATTAGTAATATATCACTTAATATAACAACATAGGCTTATGATGATATTATCTATGGCAAAAATGTGGAAATATTAAAGTAAAATTAATATTAATTATCCGATTGATGTGTGATTTTGTCACGCATTACAAACTTAATACGGAGTACTATTTTAAGTAATATATTAATTAGTTGTCTAACGCCTCACTCGAGAAGATTATTTGTAGAGTATATGCGAGTTCAACACTACGGAGTACAATTTTATTTATTTGTTAAAATCGTGCATCGCACGGGGCTAATCTAGTAAGCTAATAAAATAAGTTAGTCAAATCAGTTAACACAATCCGCTAGTTAAAATCAACTAACACTATCAGTTCAGCTTTTCCCCAAACACGACCTTTATATTTTTATGAATTATTGTTTGTTTAATAAATGCTGTGAAATTAAAATGTATGTGACATAAACGATTACATCCTAACATCGTTGTCAGTAAATTTGATGGTGATGATCACTCAGCTTATATATATCACGAATCTAACTCGAAATTATTGATCAACTAATTTTTCGCAACATTTTTTTTTTTTTTTTTGAAAAAAAAAAAGATATTTTCATGGCATAATATGAAAGCGACTTCCCTCCAATGAACCACTATCTATATATGGTTAATTGGCTATTGTCGGTTGTCCATGATAATTTAATTATATTAGTTAGGGCTCTCAACTGTTTGAAAGTGAGATTAAGCTTGTACTTCAGTGTTCAGATTAAAAATACCTCGTATACGTGGACCAATCTCATAGTGACACGTGGCCCAGTTATAGGGTGACACGTGTCACCACGGGAAGATGCCACGCAATCCAGAGTTCTTAAGGTCTTAGGCCAATCCTATAGTGACACGTGGCCCAGTTATAGGGTGACACGTGTCATCACGGGAAGATGCCATGTGTTTAGGCAATATGATCCTTCTAAAAATCAGCACGCCAAAAAGCCCTAACAACGTCAGGGCCCAAATCCCGAGAGATGACACTGAAAGCCGCAAAACGGCGCCCCCAGAGTGGCACGTGGCATTCGCTGATTGCGCAGCCAATCACGTCACGCAAATCTAGGGTATAAACCCTAGAGAGGGGCACGAGTCCCACCCCTATAAATACCCCAATCATTTATGATGGGAGGGGATTCAGACAATTGAAAACACAGAGCATTAAATAGCTCCAACTTCTCTTTACTTTCTCTCTCTAGCCTTTTTCCATTCTGATCACTGACTTGATCGTCGGAGGCGAATATTCCGTTGGCCGGAATATTTGTTGTTTTGCAGGTGGGGCCGACTCATTGCCAGCAGAGCGTGACCAGTATCCCAGGAAATCCAAAAAAGACCCGAAACATTTGGCGCCGTCTGTGGGGATACTCGTACATTATGGCGATAGACGGTCAGACACCTAATCCAGGCGAGGATGGACATGTAGAGGATATAATCCCTACGATCCGTACTAGCGATCCTCTGATAGCCACATTTGAAGAAGCTGATGACCCTCCTGTTACCGCAGCCTCTCTTAAGGCCCCGCTTAACAAACTTAGAAAAGAAATTGAAAACGGAGCCTCTACCTCTAGGCAGCCGCCCAGGAGAGAGGAACAGAGGGCTCCAAGAAAGACACACAACAAAACAATCCATGCAACGGACGCTGGAAACACCCTATTTCGAAGGCCGACTGGAAGGTCCCCGAGAGTACCGCAGACTAATTTCTCTGACTTGCTGGCAAAAACGCAGTCGGATGGGGGGAGAGGTAGACAGCCTCGAAGAGAGGAGCCTGAGCCGTCCAGACGATGGAAGGACGCAAGGGATTACCTTCGGCATAAGCAGTGGGAGCGCGCCGCCTACTCTGACACGGCCTCAACCCCGACAATGCCGGATGATTTTTCACATCATTCTCTTTCCCAGCATACCAACACGGCCATCTCCAGTGGAAGTCAGGCAGTTCGCACCCCAACTCCTATTCCAGTCTTCCATGCTCCAACTCCTATTCCAGCCCAATCACTGCAATATCAACCTCAGGGGTTCAATGGTTTGATGCAGCCAAACCCCCAGGCATACGGACAATATGGGCCATATGGGCAGGTGTATGGACAAGCTCCCTATCTGGCTGGACCGTTCGTGCAACCGCAACCCATCGATTGGCAGATGCGCCTACTTACTCTGGGAGATAAGTCGCCCCCGTTTTCGCAAGATATTTTAAATGCCCCTCAGCCACCAAAGGTGAAGAGTGTACTTGTGGGAGCTTATGATGGGACGGGCAACCCAGAAGAGCACATCACCTCATACAGGAACCTGATGTACTTGCAAAGCGTAGATGATGCTACTTGGTGCAAATGTTTCCCGGCTACTCTGAAAGGTGTGGCACAGGATTGGTTCAACAGTCTGCCGGCCGGGTGTATCAATTGTTTCACTACTCTTAGTTTGCTGTTCGTGGGGAATTTTTCATACAACATACCGCCTTGGAAGACTAGCCTTAACTTGGCGACAATCGTCCAAGAAAAAAATGAGGGCTTACGCTCGTACGTCCAGCGATTTAACCAAGAAAAAGCCCAAATTCATAATCTACCGGACGAAATGGCTTACTCTGAATTTCTCCGGGGATTAAGGCACAATGGTTTTAAATTTGACTTGGTAAGGAAAAAGATTCGGACATACGCAGGTGTTCTGCGGGAAGCCGAAGCTTATATTGAGGCGGCGGACTTTTGTTCGCTCACAAAAGCAGAAGCGCCGGCCAAGGAGGCTGAGAAGAAACCTTCTCAGCAAGACTCGGCCGGCCAAAAGAAAGAAGGAAAAAAGAGAAAGGAAGTCTGGGTGGCTGATGGCCAGCCATAGAAATCCAAGAAGGTCAAGGCGTACGAGCATCAGTTTGAATTCAACAAGGATTGTTATTCTATCTTGATGGAAATCAAGGATAAGTTTGAGTTTGAGAAGCCACAGCCGCTGAGAGGCCCGACTCAGTATAGAAACAAGAACAAGTACTGTCATTACCACAAGGATGTGGGACATGACACGAACGATTGCATTAACTTAAAGAGACTCCTGGACAAACTAGCCGAGAAGGGCATGCTGAATTCATATGTGATGAAGTCCAAATTCACCTACACACGGACAAACAACACGTCCGAGCAAAGGCAGAGGAATGATAAGAACAAAGATAAAGATGATGGCAACAACACTGATTCAGGCTTTGTGGCCGTGATATCAGGAGGATTTGCCTCAGACGGTCCCACTATGAAAGGGATCAAGCAGGACGCCCGGAACCTGGGAAAGGTGATGCAGATGGATTCAGTGAAGGCTGAACCCTTCCCCGAAGTAATCATCAGTGAGGCCGATCGGGGGGAGGTCAAAGCCTTATACAATGATCCCATGGTATTCATTATGAAAATAGCCAATTTGAAGGTCGGACGAATATTGATAGACACGGGTAGCGCGGCTGATATCATCAGCCTGGCCGCCTTGAAGAATCTAAGCTTCCTTGAGGATGCTCTCCAGGACATCACTCACCCGCTGGTCGGATTTGGGGGGAATGTCATCCACCCAGTGGGGCGGATAGACTTACCTGTCCGATTCGGGCAAAAAGGGGAAGGAAGAGATATGGTTGTCCGCTTCTTGGTCGTAAAAGAACTGACTGGATATAATGTCATACTCGGCCGTCCTACACTGAATGCAGCAAAAGAAGTCATTGTGCCTCACCTAATGCTGCTAAAGTTTGAAAGGACAGACGGGAAAATAGGTACAATCCAAGGAAGTCAGAAGATGGCTAAGGAATGCAATCAGTTGGCGGTTAAGCCTACAGCGCGCGGACCTAAACTGTCCGAGCCAAAAGAAGAAGGAACCTCACTCCCAACACACCAGGTCGGCCAGAAGCGTAAGGCGACCAAGATAGAGCAAGCATAACAACTAATGACTGTCGGGCGGCTAGAAGAGCTACGCCCCCAGCCGGCCGACAGTCACCAGGATATAGTGCTTGACCCCGATCAACCAAGTCGGACGGTCAGTGTGGGCACTAGAGCTTTGGGTGTGCTTGGGGACGAGTTAATTCAATTATTAAGAGAGTTCAAGGATGTATTCGCATTTGATGTCGGTGAGATGCCAGGTATAAGTCCAGATCTGGCCGTGCACAAATTGGCTGTGAATCCGGCCGTAAAACCTGTCCGTCAAAAGAAAAGGAATCATGGAGAAGAGAGGAATCAGGCGGCCACAGAAGAAGTCAAGAAGCTTCTGGACGCCGGTTTCATTCGGCAATGCTATTACCCAGAATGGGTGGCCAATGTGGTCCTTGTCAAGAAGTCGAATGGAACTTGGAGAATGTGCGTAGATTACACCGATCTAAACAAGGCATGCCCTAAGGATAGCTTTCCCTTGCCTAAAATCGACCGTTTGGTTGATTCGACGTCCGAGCATGCCCTGATGAGCTTTATGGACGCATACTCCGGATTCCATCAAATTCCGTTATGGGAAGAAGACCAGGAGAAAACAGCGTTTGTGACTGAGCAGGGGTTGTATTGTTACAAAGTTATGCCATTCGGCCTTAAGAATGCCCCAGCTACTTTTCAGCGACTTGTTAACACAGTCTTTAGAGATCAGCTCGGCCGGAATATGGAAGCGTACATTGATGACATGATTGTCAAGTCAAAAGAGCCGGCTGACAATTTGAAAGATCTACGAGAAACTTTCACCGAACTCAGGTGGCATAAGATGATGTTAAATCCAAAGAAATGTGTCTTTGGTGTTGAGTCCGGTAAATTTCTCGGATTTTTGATTGATCAACGTGGAATCGAGGCCAACCCTGAAAAAATCCAAGCTGTCATGGACATGAAGTCACCAAGAACAATTAAAGAAGTCCAAAGATTGACCGGCTGTTTGGCTGCACTTGGTAGATTTCTATCAAGGTCAGGGGATAAGTGTCGCTATTTCTTTCAAACCATAAAAAAGAAAGCCATGTTTGAGTGGACAGAGGAGGCCGAGGAAGCATTCGTACAGCTAAAAGGCCATTTACATACATTGCCTCGACTTGTCAGTCCACTTAAGAGCGAGAAGCTATTTGACAGGGTAAAGTCGTATCCCCTAATCAAAAGTAATTACCTAAATCACTAACTAAGGTAGATAGGGAAGTAGGGTCGAACTCCACAGGGAAACAGGTCTTTTTAATTCTAATTAATTAATATAATCTAAATTATCTAAGTAACCAATATTTTTAGTGTGAGTTCTATACTACGAAGAATGAGTTTGAGGAGAAAAGAAACAATAATAAGAAGGCCTAGGGTCACAGGTTCACCAATAATTAATATTCCGGGATAGAACGAAGTAATTAATAATTAACAATGCATAGATAATATGATTAACAGGCTCTCGCAATTTATTAACCAACATAGATCTAACAGGCTCTCGCAATTTATTAGACCTAAGTTCCTATTAAAAATAGCCTTTAATATTAAATCAACATCTGCTCGATTCATCAATTCAATATTGCTAAACATTCACAATCAAATTACATCTGCTCAATTCATAATCTAATTGCAAAGAATTAGAACAATTCAATAGGAAATTATCATGCAATATCAACAATCAATAATAACAAACTATCCCTTCATAATAATTATGGATCCCCATAAACCCTAGAATTAAACTACTCACTAATCATCATAATTAAACCAATCAAATAAATAAATAAGAACATGATCAAGAAAACAATTAAAATAGCTGAAATTAAAAAGGGAAGAAATTGTACCAAACTAAATATGGAATTAATGAAGGAATTAAGAACAAGAGTTAGAGAGAATTTAAGAGAGAGAAAAATACTAAGTAGAGAGAGAAAGTCTAAGAGAAAGAAGGTATCTAAGAGAAGAAGTAGAGATAGAAGAGAGGTCCTAAAATCGTATTACGGGGGAGTATTTATACTCCGTACAAAAATCCTAAACTAAAACAAATTAAAACGACACTAATCGTCTCCTAAATATACACGCGCCCGATCGGGCGAGGCGCCGCCCGATCGGGCGCGCCTTTTTTATCTCTAATAGCAATCTCGCGCCCGCCCGGGCGCGTCACCGGGCGCTTCTCCCGCCCGGCCGGGCGGCTCATTTGGGCCACTATTAGGACTTCGATTGGGCTCCAATTCTTCGGGCCAATCTGGGTTTCCTCTTTGGGTCTTGAATACTCGGTCCAAATGCCCCGGTATCACCTATACCGAGCCCTTAATCACCGGTTTGACTACTCTAACCGGCCCTGGGCTATAAACTCTGGTCGTGCTTCTCCAATGCTCGTGATTGCTCCAAAATATCTCGGGAAAATACTCCAAAAGCATAAATCCCTGCAAAAGTCAACCAAATATACGAAAACACTGGAAAACACCAATTAGTAATAAAAGTGGCCCTAAAGAGCCAAAAAAACTACTAATTATGACCAAGGGACGGGGGTAAAATACTATATAAAATAGACACATCAAACTCCCCCAAGCCAAACCTTTGCTTGTCCCTAAGCAAAGATCTCATCAATGAATCATTAAATATGCTTCACCCCAATAAGTAAAAATCAAGCACAAACGACCCAGGGTAAATCAAATAAACACGCTTCAGAGTCAACCAATCAAATCCATCCAATTACCTTTCTTCCCTAACAATTGTCAAACAGAGCAAACCACAAGAGCATATAGAATTCAAGACTAGTGCTCACACACTCAACTCTCATTTATGTGGTGAGTAAAAGATGTACTCGATCGCTCTCCATCCAACCCCTTTATGTGAACAATGCCCTCCCAACTCACACTCTCGTGTGTATAAAAACAATGAACGCTCAATCCTACTAGTCGACTTGAAATATGCCAAATCATAACTTGCATTGATAAACAACACTTTCACATTCATACAATTCTATGCACAAAGGTCAGAAGGTCTTTAAAGCTTGTAATGTAAGGCTAGGGTAAAGGGTAGGATAAATTTGGGAATAAGTGAGAGAGAAGCTATGCTTAAAAGAGCCATAACCTAATAAAACCCATGATCAACATAAATAATGATCATACATCTCCTACATAACCAACTCTAACATCAACCAAATAAACTCCAATCATAGTAAATAATCCCAAGACTTATAATTTCACTCATAAGATATAATAATGAAGTAATAAAGTGAATAAACAAACTTATTTTTCAAACTTGAATTTTTTTTTTCATTGAGGCTCAATTTTTTTCTTTTGATCAACCTCCAAATAGAACATTAGAACATTTTTTTTCGAAGTTCACTTATTTTTTCACAATTTTTTTTTTCTTTGAACTTCAATTTTTTTATTCATAACATCATGCTTTATTTTTTCAAGAAAATATAACTCTCAAACTCATCAAAAATAAACATGAATAACAAAAAAACTTCTCAAAAACCCACCCAAATTGTGCAAATAGTAAGCACACTACAAACTCCCTCACCTCACTCACTAATAGCTCCCCCAAGCCAAGCTTGGGACTAGTAACCAATGGGGCAAAATAGGCTTGTAATGCGGCTAATAAACAACAAAAAGGTCAAGGCAACAACATGGGTAGCAAGAAGGGAACAAATGTATCTACAATATCTGGAGGCTACCTAAAAGAACAAATGCCTTCGTCCTCCACAATGTGCATAATAATGAATCATATAAACATTACTAATAGTTGCGAACCAATACTCAAATTCATTGACATACCAGGAATTATGGAACTATCACACATTTCCTAACCAAATCAACTAGTCAAGCACTATATTCACAAGTAGTTGGACAAAATTGACGCATGTAAAGGTTTCAAGGCAATCAAACATCAAATCATGATCAACTAATCCACAATGCTCATCATCAAATACCAAGAATCAAAACAAATTTCTCAAGTAAGGGGCACAGGGAAGCATAATTTATAATTCATTGGAACGTATTTTTGGATTTTTTTATTTGTCAATTTTTTTTTTTTTGTATTTTTAGATATAAAGAAAGCAATAAAAACTACACTAGGAAAGCAAGAAATCTAACCTAAGAAAACACACCAAAAATAAAAGAAAAGAGAAAAAGAAAAATACCAAACCAAAATCTCCCCCAAGCCAGAATCAGACAATGTCCTCATTGGCTCGGAAACTAGCCCAGCATAGCTAGTCCTCATCATCCTCGTCCATCGAGCCGAAGCCCGCACCTCCACTGCCACCTGCATCACCTGCACCACCTGCACCAGAAGAGCTACCACCAAAATAGTCAGCGTGAAAACTCCCCCCCGCCGGTCCCCCGAAAGGAATGTCCTGCCCGTACCCGAAAAAGGAAGAATAGTCAGAGTAAATGCCACGGGCAGTGGGATCCCTATCGTATCCCTGGGGTGGAGGCTGAAACCAGTCAGGGTGAATAGCATCATCGGGAATGTTGCCCCGACGAGCATAATCATCGTACATAGGGTAGAGAGCTCTACCCTGGTTCCTCTCCAGGTACCCTAACCTCTGGTCAATAGAGCCTACCATCATCCTAAGGTCAGTCTGCGAATGCTCAATACGTCCTAGGGCCTGACCTATACTCTGAAAATCCCAAACTGGGTCAGAGTCAACATGAGGGACTGAATGGGACATACGAGGTGGAGAGAAAGCCACCTCGAGCTGAGGCTGGGGTGGTGGAACTGGTGGTGGTGGTGCCTGCCCCCTAGCGTTGGCAACTAAAGAATCATAGTTGTAAGAAAGTTGCCCTGGGGGAAAGGCGGTCAAGTCTGGACTGGGAAGGGGAAAAATGGGCAAAGGTTGCTCGTTCCCAGTCCGAATACACCAAAAGGGTGTCTGCTCGCTATCCGGCCTAACCCACCCCACCTCCTCAAAATACCTAGCAGTCATGTAGGTATCTGGTCCACAGTTAGTCAGCTGGTGGGGTCCGTCTACTACAAAACCGGCCTTTTTCACCGCTAATCGAGTGATAAGGCCACCTAAACGGATAGGGGACTTGGAAGTGGTGCTTGCTGTGGCATGCCGACTCAGGTGGTGAACTATGAACCTGCCCATGTTCAATTTCCCGAACCCGTATACATAGTGTCCTATGATAGCTAGTTCGTTGGTTTGAGCGTTATGAGGCTCGGCCCTACCCAAAAAACACAATCCCGCAAATCTTTGCCAGATTTTCGGGACAGGGTGGTGAATGGGTTTGGTACTAGCATGTTGGGGGTCGGGGGCAGGTAAACCAGTCAAAGCAAAATATAAATCTCCCATTTTATAATCTGCATGCCACTGGTGAGATAATTCAGAATTTAATTCAAAAATCTTACAAAATTCAACAAAAGTTAAACTAATATTTCTATTATTTGACCTGAAAAATAAATTAGGCCCATTCCTACTACTAACAACATGAAAAGTGGACAGAAATTCACAGGTAAGTTTTCGGTATGTAGGATAATGCATGTCAACGAATTTTCTCATGCCAATATCATTCAAAAATCGTTTAACATAATCAAACAAACCATATGATTCTAGGGTAGGGCGGTGTAACTACCGAGAAGGGATTACCTCACGGCCGACCAAATGCTCCAATCGTTCTTTCTGTTCCCGGCTCACGATCCGGATCGTCGGCCAATACGGGAGCTGCAAGTCTGGGTCGTACTCCTCCCTCGAGCTGGGGCTCCTACCAAAAATGGATCTTGCCCTCTTTGAAGCCATGTAGACGAAATGGGTCAAAAATATTTTGAATTAAAACTGAAAATTTTTTGTATGAGAGTGAAGAGAGGATCACAAATATATAAAAAGTTTTGAATTTGGATTGGTAATGGAGGAGAAATCTTAGAGAGAAGTTAGAGAAAATTTGATTTTTAGAGAGAGAAAGTAATGGAGGAAAGAAGAAATGAAGAAAGAAAGAAGAAAGAAAGGAAGAAGAAGACGTGTAAACTACTCGCGCCCGGTCGGGTGGACTTCGCCCGGTCGGGCGATCTGAAGTGCTCTATGTTCGCGCCCGGTCGGGCGCCATTCGCCCAGTCGGGCGCCATTCGCCCAGTCGGGCGCCATTCGCCCGGTCGGGCGATCTGACCAACAATTTTTACCTTTCTCTCGCGCCCGGTCGGGCGCCAGTCGCCTGATCGGGCGAATTTTTGCCAAGTATTTCTTCACTTCTCGCGCCCGATCGGGCGGACAAATTAGTCCGTAAACGTCAAAATTCGCGCACGGTCGGGCGAAATTTCTTATTTTTGGAACCCTGCTCTCGCGCCCGATCGGGCGAGCTTCGCCCGGTCGGTCCCGAGACTAAATCGGGGAATGCTAATTTTCTTCTGTTCTCAAAAAGTTGTCTAACTCTTTTCCTTCAAACCTGTACAAACACTCATAAAACTCATTAAATTCCCTTGTCTCTCTTCTCATAAGAAAAAAAATAAAAGAAAAACTAATTTAAAAAACATTAAAAATACGGGTTGCCTCCCGCAAAGCGCTGGTTTATCTAGGTCCCGCACGACCTTCTTACCAAGTACAATTCCTAGGACCCTTGGCCTAACGCTTGATCGGGTGGTTTCTCACCCGGTCTAGCGATGTTTAGGCTGCGATGCGGCTTCCTGACATAACCTGTGGGACGCCAAGTCGCCTTATCTGATGGATCCTCCTTGACTCGGAATGGGGGATCTGTAATGCTACGCACTAAAAACCCTTCTTTGATCGAATGTTGCTTCAAATTGTCATTGTGTTTAACACTTGCAACTCGATCTGGCGGAACACTTACCGTCGGCTCGGTTCGCACAACATGCTCGATCGGTTCCAATTGTTCATCCTCGAAACCAAGACCAACATTGTAGAGTGCTCTTTCTATTGCATCGACTTCCTTCTGCCATTTGTCTATCTCATCTGAAAAGGATGCAACACAAGATACCGCCTCCAAGGGATCTTTTTCAAGAGCTTGGGGCTTTTTAGAATAATTCACAACCACATTAACACTGAAGCATTTCTCCTCAGTCATGGAGCTCTTGGGGGCATTATTCAGATTAAAAACCACTTTATCATCCCCTACTGATAGTGTTAACTTACCACTTCTTACATCTATGACTGCTCCTGCAGTGTTAAGGAATGGTCTACCCAAAATAATTAGGGTTTGCATATCCTCAGCCATATCAAGAACAACAAAATCTACAGGTATATAAAATTTACCTACTCTAGGACGTCCTCTAAAACACCTAGGGGGTATTTGAAAGAACGGTCGGCCATTTGCAGAGTTATATTGGTAGCTTTTAATTTACCCATATTCAACTTAAAACACACAGATAATGGCATGACGCTGACACTAGCACCCAAATCACATAATGCATTATCAATCAAGAGATTACCAATATGACAAGGGATAGAAAAACTACCCGGATCTTTTAATTTAGGTGGAGATTTATTTTGAAGTACGGCACTACATTCTGCAGTGAAAGCTACTGTCTCTACCTCACTAATAGACCTTTTTCTCGTCAAAATTTCTTTCATAAATTTTGCATATGAGGGGATTTGTGTGATTAATTTAGTAAAGGGAACTGTTACCTTCAAATCTTTAACCACCTCCAGGAACTTACCAAACTGCTTATCCAAGTTTGTCTTCAATTGACGATTGGGGAAAGGAAGTCTGATAATTGGCTTTTGAGCATTTTTCTCTTTGTCTGGAGTAGCCACCTTCTCTGGAGTTTTACCCTGCAATGTAGAATTAGATGTGTTAGTATTATTTTCTAGCCCTGCAGGGCAACTACATTGTTTGGTTTAATGGAATCAAGATTAGCATTATTTAATAAAATAGGTTCATCAACTCTGGGCATAGAGGGCCCTTCATAGTTTGAACCACTTCTTAGAGTAATTGTAAATTCTTGATCCGTAGGCCTAGTCGGCTGTGCCGGCAGGGCTCCCTATTAGCGTGCTTGTAGTGTGGCGGAGAGTTGCGCAATTTGATTATCTACAATTTTATTATGCGCTAAAATTTGATCAATTGTCGCATCTCTGCTCTCCATGTGCTTTTGCATATTGACCAACATTGCTCTAATTTCCCCCAAAGAAGGGTCGGAAGATGAGGGGAGTTGTTGTGGTTGATTCTTCTGGCTAGCATTTGGGTGATAATACTTCTGCTGCTGTTGCTGTGGCACCTGTGGTTCTTGTGGTGGTGGATTTTGAACATTAGTGCTCCGGTAGGAAAGGTATGGATGATTCCGATACCCAGGATTGTAAGTGTTGGAGTATGGGTTATTCTGCCTATAAGCTTGGAAGGCATTAACTTGCTCCACGGAACTCCTGCAATCCTGCTCCCAATGACCTACAATACCACAATTTTCACAGAAAGCCTCATTAGAATTATTATTAATTGCAGAAACATTGGCTACATTAGCAGTACTCAGATTATCTAATTTTTGGCAAATAGAGGTCAGTTGAGCTTGCAAAAAGGATACAGAGTCGACACTATGTTTCCCTTTGTTAGCAAATTCTCTGGGATTCCCGTATTGGGAATTGTGTATCGCCATATCTTCAATAACCTGACCTGCATCATCAACATTAAGATTCATAAATCTCCCACTAGCTGCAGAGTCTAGAATTATTCTAGAAGAGTTTCCAATGCCGTTATAAAAGGCTTAGATTAACTGCCATTGCGCTAAATTATGGTGAGGGCATTCTCTTTGTAAGTCCTTGAACCTCTCCCAAGCCTCATATAAAGACTCATCGGCTTCTTGGGCAAAGTTCTGAATCGCACTCCGTAGTACTGCTGTTCTCTCTGCAGGATAATACTTGTTATAGAAATTCAAAACAAGAGTTTCCCAGTCAGTTATACCATGTGTAGTTCTATTTAAGCCATTAAACCACAATTTAGCTTTTCCATTTAAAGAAAAGGGAAAGAGAATCTCCCTGATTTGGTCTTGAGTGACCCCGGCTTGCCTGATGGTGTTGCAATATTGACAATAGTCAGCAATGTGAAGATTCGGGTCTTCACCCTTGGCTCCACTGAATTGCTTCCTCTCTATCATCGTTATAAATTGGGGTTTAATTTCAAATTGAACCCCATCAAGAGCCGGAGTAGGGGTGAGATGTGGAAAATCCGTAAGCTTTGGTTGTGAATAATCACTAAGCTTCTTTGGAGCCGCCATCTCTGATTCTGTGTCTGATGATGTCTCTGAATTGCTAGAATCAGTTGGAGGATTGCGGTGATTATTGTTATTACCACCAGAATCCGCCAGGATTTGCTTGTAGAAGTTTTTCTGTCTATGGAAGGAACGTTCGATCTCAGGATCGAATGGGATGTAACCTGATCTGGATCACCTGGGCATAAACAAAAACTAGAAGCAAATATGAGATTTGTCTCAGAGAACTAACGCTCTCTGAGACAAAAGAGAAATAATCTAGACTACAAAAACAATCAGAAATAAAAATAAAACCGTTTCCCCGGCAACGGCGCCAAATTTTGACAGGGTAAAGTCGTATCCCCTAATCAAAAGTAATTACCTAAATCACTAACTAAGGTAGATAGGGAAGTAGGGTCGAACTCCACAGGGAAACAGGTCTTTTTAATTCTAATTAATTAATATAATCTAAATTATCTAAGTAACCAATATTTTTAGTGTGAGTTCTATACTACGAAGAATGAGTTTGAGGAGAAAAGAAACAATAATAAGAAGGCCTAGGGTCACAGGTTCACCAATAATTAATATTCCGGGATAGAACGAAGTAATTAATAATTAACAATGCATAGATAATATGATTAACAGGCTCTCGCAATTTATTAACCAACATAGATCTAACAGGCTCTCGCAATTTATTAGACCTAAGTTCCTATTAAAAATAGCCTTTAATATTAAATCAACATCTGCTCGATTCATCAATTCAATATTGCTAAACATTCACAATCAAATTACATCTGCTCAATTCATAATCTAATTGCAAAGAATTAGAACAATTCAATAGGAAATTATCATGCAATATCAACAATCAATAATAACAAACTATCCCTTCATAATAATTATGGATCCCCATAAACCCTAGAATTAAACTACTCACTAATCATCATAATTAAACCAATCAAATAAATAAATAAGAACATGATCAAGAAAACAATTAAAATAGCTGAAATTAAAAAGGGAAGAAATTGTACCAAACTAAATATGGAATTAATGAAGGAATTAAGAACAAGAGTTAGAGAGAATTTAAGAGAGAGAAAAATACTAAGTAGAGAGAGAAAGTCTAAGAGAAAGAAGGTATCTAAGAGAAGAAGTAGAGATAGAAGAGAGGTCCTAAAATCGTATTACGGGGGTGTATTTATACTCCGTACAAAAATCCTAAACTAAAACAAATTAAAACGACACTAATCGTCTCCTAAATATACACGCGCCCGATCGGGCGCGCCTTTTTTATCTCTAATAGCAATCTCGCGCCCGGCCGGGCGCGTCACCGGGCGCTTCTCGCGCCCGGCCGGGCGCGCCTCCGGGCGCCAGCCTTTTTGGCCGGGCGGCTCATTTGGGCCACTATTTGGACTTCGATTGGGCTCCAATTCTTCGGGCCAATCTGGGTTTCCTCTTTGGGTCTTGAATACTCGGTCCAAATGCCCCGGTATCACCTATACCGAGCCCTTAATCACCGGTTCGATGACTCTAACCGGCTCTGGGCTATAAACTCTGGTCGTGCTTCTCCAATGCTCGTGATTGCTCCAAAATATCTCGGGAAAATACTCCAAAAGCATAAATCCCTGCAAAAGTCAACCAAATCTACGAAAACACTGGAAAACACCAATTAGTAATAAAAGTGGCCCTAAAGAGCCAAAAACACTACTAATTATGACCAAGGGACGGGGGTAAAATACTATATAAAATAGACACATCACTATTCATCTATCTTGCCATCTCAGAACACTCCTTAAGTGTCGTCCTACTTGCTGAACGGGACGGCCGCCAGATCCCTGTCTACTTTATTAGCCACGTTCTACATAACGCTGAGCTAAGGTATCCCCCCATTGAGAAATTTGGCTTGGCATTGTACATGGCATCAAAAAAGCTGCGGCCATACTTCTTGGCACTGCACATTCAATTGTGGTCTACACAGACCAACCTTTGAAGAAGCCATTTACAACGCTAGAGGCAAGCGGCCGTATGCTTAAATGAGCCTTGGAAATGAGAGGGTTGGATATTACATTTGAGCCAAGAAAAGCAATCAAGGGGCAAGCCTTTGCTGATTTTTTAGCTGAAATGACCCGGCCAGATCTTCAGACGGCCGGAGATCAAATCTGGAAAGTGTTCGTGGATGGTAGCGCGACAGCTACTGGTTGTGGCGCAGGTGTTATATGTCAGTCTCCTAAAGGAGATAAGTTTGAGTACGCCCTGAGATTCCAGTTTCAAGCCTCTAATAATGAAGCCGAGTACGAAGCCCTCTTGGCCGGCCTAAGAATGTGTAAGGCGGCAGGAGCGACAAAAATTGACGTATGCTCGGACTCCTTACTTGTAGTCGGCCAGGTGAATGGAGACTTCGAGGCGAGGGAGCCGGCCATGATAAAGTACTTGAAGATTGTGAAAGAGGAGGCTGAGAGCCTAGATCATTTTACCCTACAGCAGGTCCCTCGTTCGTCCAATCATCAGGTGGACGCCCTTTCTAAGTTAGCATCCTCAGCATCATGTGATACTCCCAGGTCAGTGTTTTGGGAAGTAAAAGAGAAGAGGAGTATTGATGCTGAGCCAGTACATGAAATTGATAGGAGCTCCACTTGGATGGACGGGATCATATCTTACCTTAAGGACGGATTACTCCCGGCCGATCCTAAAGAGAGCTGGTTGATGAAAAAGAGAGCGGCTTGGTTTGAAATTAAGCAAGGAGAGTTGTTCAAAAAGGCATTTGTAAAGCCGTACCTGAAGTGCATCACTCCTGAGAGAGGGTATGATGTCTTGGATGATATTCACCAGGGGCAGTGTGGTTCTCACATTGGAGGACGAGCTTTGGCTGAAAAGGCTGCCCGCCTGGGTTACTACTGGCCGAGCCTAAAGGCGGACGCAATGGAAATGGTAAAGAAGTGTGACAAATGCCAGAGGTTCGCAACATTAATTCATCGACCCGCCAACAGTCTTTCGGCCATCAGTAGTCCGCTCCCTTTTGCCAAATGGGGGATGGACATTTTAGGACCATACACACCAGCGTCCGGCCAGAGGCGGTATGTGTTTGTAGTAGTAGACTACTTCACAAAATGGGTAGAGGCCGAGGCCGTCCGAGGCATCAAGTGGACAGGCGTTTCATCTTTCATATGGAAGAGTATCATTACACGCTTTGGCGTTCCTCGGTCTATGGTGTTTCACAACGGACCTCAGTTCGAAACGCCCCAACTCAAAGAATGGTTGGAAGACCAAGGCATAGCCCACTGTTTTGCCTCAGTTGGCCGTCCACAAGCAAATGGTCAGGTAGAAGCCTACAACAAATTGATCTCCAATGGGATTAAGCGCAAGCTTGAGAGGGCAGGCGGCTTATGGGCTGATGAGTTAGTTAATGTGCTGTGGTCCATACGAACCACGGCCAAAAGTTCCACAGGAGAAACTCCCTTCTTCTTAGTCTATGGTGCTGAGGCGGTCCTTCCAATTGAAATGTATGAGCCCACTCTTAGGGTGATGCTATATGATGAAGCGGCCAATTGGGAAGCCATGAAGACCGCTCTAGACTTCCTTCCTGAAGCTAGGGGCAATGCGGCGCTTAGACACGAAATCTATCGTCTTCGGATGACAAGGGCATACAATCGCCAAGTGTCAAAGCGGCCGATAAAATTGGGAGATCTAGTCCTAAGGAAGATGGAGGCGGTGGGGCGAGCAAATGAGGATGGCAAGCTGACCCCAAATTGGGAAGGGCCTTATCGAGCCAGGGAAGAGGTCAGAGATGGGACTTACCGTCTTGAAGCCATGAACGGCCGACCCATCCCGCGCACATGGAATACCGACAATCTGAAGAAATATTATGTTTAGTTACTTAGCCAAAAAGCTGTGTATACAGCTAGGTCTGTTGACCGAGCAATGTAAGCCGTACGGCCACGACAATGTAATTTTGACAAATTAATGAAAAAGTCAAACATTGTTATAATTATTTTTCCATTTAATTTATGCTTATTTGTACAGTCATAACTTATACGGATAGGCCGCGTGGATGTTGCAAGTAGGTTACTTGCAACATAGCAACACGGTCGTAGAACAAAAATAAATTAAATAAAATAAGAATGGGCAGCTTGATCCCAAAATTCACATGAATGCGTCCGCCCTAAATTAATGCGGACGATAAGGGTAAGGTACCCTGTGAAACCCACATAGTGGGGCAAGGGCATACCAAGGCATTCCAGCCTAGCCGAACATGAAAATTTTAAGTTGAGATCACACTTGGAATTTCCTGAGTGCGTCCGAGCGATAGTTTCAACGGACAAACTCACACAAAGCCAATTGAACGGGCAATATATGTGTTGATTCGGCGTACCACCTAGTCCAAGGGCAATCATTATTATGATTTGATTAACTTGGTAAAAGTCATACCACCTAAGGTATAAATTCTACCAAGCCAATCAAACCACCCAAAGTACGGACTAGGTGAACGCCGAATAAAGGGGCATACCCCCCAATAGTACGAGGATATAAAAACGTGGAAAGTATGTGTATAAAAATGCAAAAAAAAAAAAAAAATGCAAAAAACTTGTTAAGTATGAACTATGCAAAGTATGAAGAAAAATCATCAAACTCAATTAATAAGGGCCGATCAAAAGGCGGTAAAATATCTTACATAAAACCGCTCGAAAAGGCGGTTGAAAAAGTCAAGAAAAATATACATAAATAGAGCTTAAAAGCAGAGAAAGCTGAAAGTCAGGGGGCGGCCGGGGCAGAAGCTGAATCAAGGACTGGGATGGGATCCTGAGAAGCTGCAGGAGAGACGTCCTCAGCTGGCACCTATTTGCTCTCCGCTTCACCATCATGGCCGGCCGCCACTTGATTTTCCTCATCCTCTGAGGTTGTTGGTGTGGCGTCCAGCTCAGGAGAAGGTTGGCCAGCCTTCTTAGCTTCTTCCCTGAGGCAGACGAAGTTGAGGCGCTTAGTGAAGCGCTCTTGAAAATAGGCGGCCTCCCCATCTTCCACCATGAGCTCGAACGCTTCGAAGAAGAAACTCTTCAGCCTATCCTCAGCGTTCTGCTCAATGCGGACGACCTCGTTTGCGCCAGGGGCCCGAGGCGTCTTTAGCTGGAGAGTCAAGTCCTCGACAGACTTCTTCAAGGTCTCCACCTCGGCCCTCAGAGCGTCCGACTCGTCCAAGGCCTCCTTCAAGTGTTTTTGGGCCAAGGCCACATCACTCTGAAGCTTTTCGGAGGCCTCGAACCCTGCCCTCCAGCGTTCGCCGTCCAGCAAGGCTTGGTCCCTCTCTTGTCTCATGGCCTCCCTGGCCACGGACTCTTGCTGTAGGGCCTCGCCCAGCTTCAACAAATCTTCCGCCTGCCGCGCAGCCTTGTCGGACAGCGCGTTGATTTGGGTCTCAAAATAGCGGCGCTGGACGACCACCTCCCCAGTAACGGCATCCTGGATCTTTTGAATCTGGGCCCAGGCATGCTTCAGCCGCTCGTTCTCCTTGTCCTTCCATTCCAGGAAGGTATTCAGCCGCAGGAAGAGTTGCGTACAGGGTAAATGTGTTAGCAAAATGAGCGAAAAATTGGCTAAGTGCATTTGAGGGAAAAATTTACCTCAGCACTGCAATTGATCATGGGGCCGAGGAAGCCCTTATGTATTCCCCGCAGCTTGTCTCGCTGCTCAGCAGGGACGGCCCGGGCCATGGCCTCCTGCATCGCCTTCCTGTCCGCTCCAGTAAGGGACTGGCCGGGCAGCTTTATTTGAAGCTCCTCTACAATGTCTGTAGGCGGACGCAAAGAGTTTAATGTAAGCTTAATAAAAAAAAAGAGAAGGAACAAAATAAAATCCAAAGTTAGTGGAACTGACCGTCAGAGAAGCTTGGAGGAGTAGGAAGGTTGAAAGTGAATGGCGGGGGTGGCGCAGGCTCATTACCCTCCTCCCCCGTCCGGCCAGGCTGATCGCCGGCCGACTGATTGGCATCAAGCCAATCAGATTCATTGACTCTTTGGACGGGCGGAGTCACTTCTGGCCCGGTCGGTTTTGCCGGGGTCGACTTACCCCTATCGCCCGATTTCTCGGACCTAACATGACCCGGCATGGCGGCCGGATCTATGGACTTGGAGGCCCCGCTATCGCTCAGCCGGGGTTGTTCTCCTTTGGACTGTTTTGAGAAAGTCCGCGACGTCGTCTTGGCCGCAGAAGTGGAAGTGGTCTTGGATGCGACCGTCTTCCTTTGTTTGGACGCCTTGCCGTCCTGATTCGTCTTGGACGCAGGAGACGACTGCTTCTGTTTGGACCTGGGGGTTGGAGTGGTCAGCTGTAGAAACAAAAGTTAGAAAAAGAAAGCAAGATAATATAATAGGCCGAGCCTAGTTAGGAAGAAGATCTCTTCCGAAATGCATACACGGACGTAAGGAAGAAAGCTAGATGGGTTTACTTACTCCTTTAGTTTGCTTGTACAGTCTCTGGCGAGCCTTGTACCGAGCTAAGTCAATCTCGGACATGTTGACCTCCCCTTTTTGCTCTTTGTCCAGCATCTTGTAAGCCTCAGCTGAAAGAGGAAGAAAAAGAGTTAGAAAATTTTTCAAGATCAAATAATATGTGTAAGTGTAAGAATATGTGTCCGTGCGTCCACCTTGGGGCAGGTTCCTGTATAGGCCATAGGCGGACATGAAGGTGGGATCCCGCAGCCAGCTGGATAAAGAGACCTAGTTACTTGGAACGCGCTCAGTTTTGCTGTTCCTTTTCACCCGCTTGACTTTGAAATATTCAAGCTGGTGCTCCTGGCTGGGGTGGACGGGTGGCTTATCGGGCTTGAGATCCCCACGTCCAAGTTGAATTGGCTCAGCATTGAACCGATTCATCCGCAAGTTAAATTCGACGTCCTTAGTTTTGATGCGGTAGAATCGGTGCTTCCAGTGACGCCACTTGGAGATGCGGTCCATCACCACCATGTAATCTCTAGTGGTGCTCAAGGTGAGCCATCCGTCCGTATCCGCGTCCAGCCTAGTCAGTGAGTGAATCTCACAGAAAACTGCAAATCTGGCTCGAAGCCCTTGCAGATGCACGTCACCAGGTACCCAAAAATGTTCAACCAGCTGTTTGGCATCAGCTGGAAGAGAGCAATATCATACTCGTCCAAGATTGTGCGGACGAAAGGATGGAGGGGGAAGCGCAGTCCAACGTCTAAGGCCGCCCTGTAGACGCTGAAGGATCTTTGGCGCGGCCTCTCTTCTACCCAGGCGGCCAAAGCGCGGGACTTCCTTGGACGCTGGATCTCAAATCCTTCCCCAAGGAGGAGGAATGCCTTGTATTCCTCAAAGTTGTGGTTCAGGTAGCCCAAGGCCGTGCTACCCACCATGCAGGCGTACGGATCCTTGAAGTTGTCAATTTTGGCAACCTCCTCCTCGGCCGCCTTTTCGCCCTCTGCGGCCGCCGCTCCACCCTCGGCCGCATTTTCAGCTTCGCCCTAGCGCTCCCAAACTCGGAGGATAGCACTCTATCAAGGTCAGCTGCCTCCGCCGAGCTGCGGCTCCTAGAACTATGGCCGCCCTGGGTAGATTGTGTCCTCAAGTGGCCGTTTGCCCTTATCTTTGGCACCGGCCGCCTGACTCCCAGTAGGAGGAGCTCTGCGAGGGGGCAGGTCGGACGGTTCGTTAAGAGAAATCCCCGTTCTTGGTCTGTCCGACCTGCCATATCGGAGATAGAGTTCTGAAGGAGTGGGGACGGACGCATCAGCGTCCGCTCGAGAAGAGGAAGGAGGCCCCTCACAAAGTAGCAACTCGGCCCCATCCATGACCGAGCTGGCATATTGGGGGAACCTCAACCCCGGAGTTCGCCCGGACGTTCCCCCCATTAAAGGAGCGCCTTGAGTTCTTTGACGCTCCTCAAATGAGGAAGTTACTTCCACGGCCGAGCAGTGAGTGCCCGTGGAAGCGGTCGTAGGAGTGGTAGAAGGGGTCTCAGCATTAACGTTGTTTGGGTCGTAAGGAGGCCTAGGGTTTACCAGACTTCCGTCTGGATTTCTGGCCGCATGACGATCGTGCGTTTGCATCGTCCGTGCCATGTTCGACTGCAGGGACAGAGAAGAATGGGTGGATGAGAGTTGGTACACACTAGAAATGGACCCACTCCATGAAGGAGACAGCTCGTCTCCGTCCACTCTAGACTCCTCAGTCCCAGGCGAACGGCCGACCTCATGAGGAGAAACGGACGAAGCCGAGTGTTGAGCCAGCTTTTAAATAAACAAAGAAATAAAAAAAACAAGGAAAAGAAAAACAGGCGGCCTACCTCTGTACGTGTTGAAAACTTGGAAACCTTGAAGATTGATCGGAAAACTCAACCTATGTCACCAGAAACTCAAACGCGCGGCGGAGCTCTTGAAGATTCAAAGGAAAAAACAGTTTCTCTCTCTAGAAGCTCTGACTTCTCTCTAGAAAATGTAAAGTTCCAAAGTGCCAAAATGAAGTCAAACCCCTTGTATATATAGGAAAAATTTATTGGGGTAAGATAGTAAATTCAACTTTCCCGCCTAACTCAGCTGAACGGTTACAATTTGAAAAAATGAACTAGAATTTGGAAGAACAACGAGCAACTCCGTTAAATTAAACGGAAAGGACGACCTAATAAACGGCGCGTCCAAGGGAAAGTTGGCAGAACCAAAGCTCTCTCCGAAATGGCAGGACGGTCGCAAAAATCGACGACCTAGTCTCGTCCGCGCCGCTTGAATAGACAGGCATTCGCCCTACAATTGTCAGGCGGACAGAAAGTTGACAAAACCCCAATACACCTGTACGCGCTAAGGCTATTAAAGGTCAGAAGAGCCGGCCTGTAAGTGTACGAGCCATCCCCTCTGAGGGGCAAATGTTGAGGGTAAAAATACCTCGTATACGTGGACCAATCCCATAGTGACACGTGGCCCAGTTATAGGGTGACACGTGTCACCACGGGAAGATGCCACGCAATCCAGAGTTCTTAAGGTCTTAGGCCAATCCTATAGTGACACGTGGCCCAGTTATAGGGTGACACGTCTCATCACGGGAATATGCCATGTGTTTAGGCAATATGATCCTTCTAAAAATCAGCACGCCAAAAAGCCCTAACAACGTCAGGGCCCAAATCCCGAGAGATGACACTGAAAGCCGCAAAACGGCGCCCCCAGAGTGGCACGTGGCATTCGCTGATTGCGCAGCCAATCACGTCACGCAAATCTAGGGTATAAACCCTAAAGAGGGGCACGAGTCCTACCCTTATAAATACCCCAATCATTTATGATGGGAGGGATTCAGACAATTGAAAACACAGAGCATTAAATAACTCCAACTTCTCTCTACATTCTCTTTCTAGCCTTTTTCCGTTCTGATCACTGATCTGATCGTCGGAGGCGAATATTCCGTTGGCCGGAATATTCGTTGTTTTGCAGGTGGGGCCGACTCATTGCTAGCAGAGCGTGACCAGTATCCCAGGAAATCCAAAAAAGACCCGAAACACTTCGTATATAATTAAGATGTTTAATTTGGAGGGTATTATATAGCTTGTGTTGGAGCTTTTGTTATGTTCAATCTTAGCTTTGGTTACGTAAAAACAATTTCTTACTTTCCTGTTGTTTTAGTTTCATGAACATCAATTGGACATTAGGATGTAATATTTATAGGGCTTTGGCCAAGTAATCCATGCTTCGTTTTATGTTTTTTTTAAAAAAATGTTTAATTTGGTACTACACCGTGCCATAAGAACCTTATAACTTCATCGGTTTTGAAATAATGGTTATACATTTCTCTGGCCTTAAGAAAATCAGGGTATTCATTAGAAAAAGCATGACAGAGAAGTGAAAGATGTTAGTAAGATATAGGAATGATGGAATGAAAATTATTGCTGTTATAAACAACTAAAAAAAATATATATAAATAAAAATTACGTATATTTTGTGATTTTATAGTATCTATTCAGCGTTGTTTGATTTATAGTTCAATGTACGAAGTCATTTATTAGTGTGCTATTTAAAATTGTTTCAATTTCCTACGATAAATTAATAGGTTTTAGTTGTAATATGGAAGCTTCTAATGTTTAAATTTAAAAAACGTTAAATATAATAGCTCTTAAAAAAAATTTAAAAAAAATGACATTATCATTACATTTAGGCGAGAATTTTTTTATTGAGAAAACAAAATGTGGGCAATGGTGACGTCATCATCTTCTGTTTTAGTAATAGTTGAATATATATTTTTTTAATTTTGGTTAAATGTAGTCACAACAAGGTTGCTCGGATCATGAGTTGGCTTATTTTCAAATTTTGGAAAGACATTTAGACATAGCCCGTTTGATTGGATGAAGTATAAATACTGTCAAATCGGTTTAACATTTCGGTTTCGGTTCGGTTTGAAATTGGGTCGGTTTGAAATTGGGTCGGTTTGAAATCGGTTCAAGTGTCTTACGGGTCGGTTTCAGTTCGGTTTAATTAATTATCAGTTCCGATTTATTCTTGAGCGGTTTTAATTCGGTTCGGGTTGTAAACGGTTCGGGTAGTAAACGGTTCGATGCAGACGGGTTGCGGTTTGTTAACGGTTCGGTGTAAACGGTTTTTATGCTGATTCAAACAGTTTTGGGTTGGTAACGGTTCGGTTCTTTTTCAGTTCAGTTTTATTTTAGTTCGGTTTGTTAATGGGTTCGACTCTTATACGGTTTAACGTTATTCAGATCAGTTCCATTTCGCGTTTACTAAATTATGGTTCGAAATGCTTTTTTATTTCAAAAAGTCAATTTTTTATCGAGTCGTTTGGATTCGGGCAGTTAAATGATTTTGGTTTGAAATTTGATAATACTTGCTAATCTTTTGCTGGTTAACAAGTTTTATATCAAGCCGAGACTTCATCACTTCATATTTAGGCATTATATTACATACAAATTCTCATCGATTTTATAAATACATATCATGTTATTTTTCAAGTTTAGTCATATACTGATCCTACTAGTTTATTATGAAGTAGATTATAAAAGTTTAGTGTATTAATGAATTATCTTTGTTTAACAGTCAGGTTATCAGCTGCTTTTTATATAATCATCTAATTGATATGTCATAATCATGATTATTTGATGAGTTGTTGTGACATCGAATTTACAGTTTGATTTATAGACGGTTCGGTTTGTAAGTGGTTCGGTTTATAAACGGTTCGGTGCAAACGGGTTGCAGTTTGTTAACGGTTCGGTGTAAACGTTTTTTACCTTGGTTCAAACTGTTTCGGGTTAATAACGGTTTCAGGTTAGAAACAGTTTCGGGTTAGAAACGGTTCGGTTCTTTTTCTATTCGATTTGATTTCAGTTCGGTTTAGAACTAGTTCAGTTTGTTAGCGAGCTCGGTTCTTATTCGGTTTGACATCATTCGGATCGGTTCGGTTTCGGGTTTACTTAAATACGATTCGGTTTTTCATTGCTTTAATAAAATAAATTTAAAGTGACAATTAAATTGAGAGCCGAAATTTCATTAATAAAACAAAATTACATTGTTAATGGAATTTAAATGAGGCTGAAATAAATTAACTTTAAATAAAAAATTAACAATCTAATAAATCTAAAGCTAAGCAATGTTCTAATCTTTCTTCTCCTTCTTTGCTCTTTTCCAATTCTTTTCTGTTTCCTCCTCTTCATCCATTACTTTAGCTAGTAGGCATCCTTTAGAGGACCTACATTCAATTTTAGAATATATTGTTTCTCCTTCAGCTAGCACCCCATGCTTCTTTTCCACCCAAACCTTTTTGTCTGTAGGTTTTCCTTTTCCCCTTGTCTTTAGTAGTATTCTTCTTCTTAGGCATTGTAGGTGTTTTGAACTCAATTCTTGCACCTAAGCGTTCTTTGGCCGGTGTCACCTTGTCACCTAGACGATTCTTCACATCGGTTCTACCCTGATCAATTGAAGACTTCTTCAACAACCACTTCTTTACATCATTAGGTAAAGAAGGGGGAACCTTTTGGGTAATTACTTCCCATAAAGGTCTAGCGCTCCAGTAAGTGTCAAATTTATCTACTTCTTGAGATACGGGATACTCATAGGGAGGACGAAGATCCCCAGAAGGAATATTTTGAAGCAAGCCATATTGTCTCTTTACCCTGCAGGGATAATAATATGTCACGCGAGACAAGCTTGGGAGACGGCAGAAAGGTTGCTTGTTAACACCAACCATCCTTTTTATTTTCCACCATGGGATGACCTACCTGATAGCAAAATCACGTGATTCAAAGACTTTTCTCCACCCATGGCGCCCAATTTTAGGAATGCGTTTCTTCCTTCTCACAAAGCAAGTGGGCGTATAATTTTCAATGTCGTCCGGAGGGCTAATTAATCCTAGCCTCTCCATTAGCCACATCTGTAAAAAATTGCAATGCAAATAAATTAATATTACAATACAAAAATATTTTTTTTTGATTTCTGTAATTAAAAATATTATTTTTCTACCTGTAATAAAATTGGAGAGCCGCGAAGAGGTGCTTTTGGGTCCCTTTTCAATTCATCTAGACTAATCATAGTCTCTCCAACTATCAATGGCATTGGATTTCTCCCTGATTCAATTTGTTCTAGCACAGTGGTTATAATTGATTGTCCCTCATTAATTTTACCACTACTAAGACAATATTGATTAAGCATGCAGAATCAGAACGCCCTTCTTCTATATATGTGAAAAGATTCAGAAAGCGGTTTATCAAAATAGTAGCGTGCGAATTCTTTCAAGTTCACCACATTGCCATCTACTATCTTTGAAAAATCCCTTTCCTTCAAGTTAAAGAAGCGCTCAAAATCCTTATAGTAATATGCATCTACTCTAGGGATTACCACCAGGTCTATTGCAGGGAAGCCTAAAATAGCACCAAATTCCTCTGGCAAAGGGCTAATTTCATCATACGCTATTCTAAAACAATGTGTATCAATGTTCCAAAATTCTAAAGCGGTATGTATGAAGTCTATGTCTAAATCTACCCCTTTGATGCCATAAATTCCCCCCAAGTGAAATAAATCCAATTCTTTTCTTTCTCTAGCATTAAGGGATCGACACCATTCATGAGAATATTGGGTGAAGGTTTTAGTGGTTAAAGACATGATTATTATTTTTTCTAAAGAGAAGAATAATTTTTTCGCTGGAATTATGTGAAGAATCGGCATGAGCAGGGGGCTATTTATGCACAAATTACGAGGAATTTCAATCTGACTGAAATACGGAGTCAGCGTCAATTGGCGTCACACACCCGACATTGGCGTCACCCATCAGCTCTTGGCGCCACACGCTAGGTGTAGCGCCTGGCGCCAGTTGGCGCCAAGTCAGCAGGACGGCCGCGCGTGCTCAATTTGCGTTTTGATATTAAACTGGAGTCGGTTAATGACTTTATGGCCCCGTTTTAATTTTTTCTAAATATTTTTCCATCCTTTTATTAATTAATTAATTAAATATAGCAAATATTTTTAGTTAATTTTATTTCTTTTTTGAATTTTATACTAATTTTCAAAAATAAGCTTTTTTCTCCGTTTTATTTTTCCTTTTTATCTTCTTTTTGGGGGAGAGAGTCGAATAATACCCTCCATCAATAATAAAAATGACGGAATTTTTGCGCAAAATTATTATCACATTTGCACACACTAACATACACTGACATAATAAATAAATTTACAATAACATAACATAAAATACAAAGTGTCTAAATAATGAGTCAAAGGCAAAGTTCTATAAAAAGTCAAAATAAAATACATATACAGAAATAAACTACGGCGGCGGAGGACGTAGGCCCATCATGCCATAAAACTGCGCTGTCCGAGGAGTCACCTCTCCACCAGCTCCAGTCTCAGCACCAGCTCCAGTCTCCGTAGGAGGAGGGAAACTCAAGACAGGACCGCTCCAACCAAGGTCAACCTGAGGCTGAGACCGCGGAGGCTGCTGCGATGACGAGCCAACCTCGTACATCCCACCACCTCTGAAAGCCGAGGTAGCTTCTCCTACCGGTGCAGAAGGAGCTCCCTCAGAAGAAGACCCTGAGCCCTCAGCAACGTCGGCTCGAGCAGCCTCAGAACGACCACCTCTACCTCCGGATGAAGTACGACGACGTCTCGAGCTAGACCTCGCTGGATCTCTCCGCCCCTCAGGCCTCGTACGGGTGTGAGAAGCGATCGGCTGACCCTACAAAAAGAATTAAATCAGAAACAAGGTAAAACTGAAGCATAATGCAGAAATAATAAGTGAAGAAAAGTTACCTCTCGGACAGCGTCGTCTCGACGACAGGTAGCCGCGTTCCTCATCCGAACGAGCTGGCTCCGGAAGGCATCGATGCATCGTGCCATAGCCGAAACCACCTCGCGTGAGAACTGTCAAGAAAATAAGTCAGTGAAAATACATGATAACTGAATACAAGATTCTGTATTAAAAACTAGGCTTACCCTAGTCTGGTGATGAGGAATCGACCGCTCCACGAAGCGCTTGCCCTCAGGAGCCGGAGAAATCATCTCCTCGATCGGCCCGTACGTCCCCTAGTAATGGATTGACATACGGGGTGGCACGAACTCAGTGGGACCATCCTAATAAGACGGAAAGAAATCAGCAAGGTATTACTTGTGGGCTACTTAGCGAAAAATAAAAAGCTAAAGATCTTACCCTCACATCCTCGGCCGGTACAGGGGCTGGAGCTAACAAAGGAAGTAGCTCCTCAACATAACTCCGCCCAAGGATCACCTGGGACCGCCAGAGGGAACCAGACTCCTCAGCCATGCTCGATAACTCTCTCTCGTCGAACATATGACGCAGCGGAAGGGCAGGAACGACGGAAACATCGGAGAAGTGCTGGATAGCAACTCTCTCCCCTAAGTATACAACCGCTCCATAGGTCCCCAGAAAGTAGCGGCGCTCCGTAGAGTACTGTGCGGCTAATCCAGGGACTGTCCAACCACCCCATGGTTGGTATACTACCTCAGGTCCCTATAAAAAACACCAATCGGGTAAGGACATGTCTAAAACATCGCAGAAGAGCAAGATAAACACTAAAAGTCGTACCAAGATGATCCGACTCCGGACACGTGTAGTAGACAGGTCCACATGGTGGCTGCCCCAAGAGGCGCTCACCGGATACCCCCTCAGCGATGGTCTCGCCGGCGCAATGGAAGGAAAGTACTCGTAGAACCAGATCTACAACAAGTTAAAAGCGCGAGTAAATGCTAACTAACATGTAGGGCAAAACTTTATAGGGAATAATGTTTACCTCTACGACCTTCCAGAAAGTAGACAAAGCGACGTTCGTCCTAAAGGACCGGTGGCGACACGAGTCCCTCAGCGCGCGAACGAAGTCAGTGTAGGCCAAGCTGGCCCAGTCATAAGTCCTGATCCGCCGGAGATCGCGAACAGCAGGGAGGTAGTAAAGCAACGCCCTACTACCCCTGTCAGGGGAGAATGTCCCTGACAACAACATCAGCACAAAGATGCGCACTCGCTGCTCTCGGGTGGTCGCATCGTCATCAAGAGTCGCTGCCAGCGTCGAGCGGCGAATTCCCCCAGCACTGAACTGAGTCGTCTCGACCTCAGCTCGGGCCCGAACAACAATCGGCCCCAACAGCTCCTCGACCTCTGGAGAAAAGACGTCGATACCGTCGTCGAACGGCAACGGCACAGAAGTAAACTCCAGTCCTGTGATGAGACTGAAGTCTGTAGGAGTGACCATCATCTCACCCCAGAAGTAAAGACTTTTCCAACTTTGCAAGCCTCATCCAACTACACCATTATTGGACCCATATCATGGACCAACCAAACTGGATTGGTTGTTTTCTTGAAATAAAGTTTTCAAAAACAAGGAGAAGAGAAAAGAAATAAAACTTTCCGCAACACTAGACCTTTCCACACTTCGTTTCATTCGATTATGATTCGACGTGAAAGGCACTCATCACCGGGTTTGGTTTTGGGGAGACACAAATGGGTGTCTACAGAAGCCCCCACTTTGACTGAGTTTGGAGAAACGCAAGTTTCGAAACCGAAAGCCAAAGTATCAATAGGGACGGAGAATGACTCAGAACGTTCTGCGATCCTAAATCACTCTTGTAACGCCGATACCTGAAAACTAGCGTTAGTTAAACAGATAAAAGAGTTAAGAAACGCGTATCTTGCACCGTCGAGCACATGTCTCTGAAAGTAACTGATTGTTGTTGTTGCTGTTGTTTTGATGACCTCCTGCAAGCTAGAGAATGACATCCCGCTTGAAAACCGCTACGCCTTGTAACTGCTTCCAAATTAGAAGATTGCTTCGCCCGAAACTATCCTCCCCGCTGTGATAATATTCCACGTCCAAGGGTATATCATCGAAAATTATTTCTCTTGAAATAATTCTCATCCGCATTATGATCATCTTCCATGCCTCAGGAACTATGATCGAAGACAACTTCGCCCGAAATTACCTTCAGTTGTTTGTGACAACTTTCCGCAAGCTAGGGAATGATGCCGAAGACATCTTCTCTTGAAGTCATCCTCATTTGATGCGATAATTTCCCAAAGGAAAATACCGAAGATCCACGCCCGTCGATCTTTAAAAGTTCGCCTGAACTTTGCCCTTACCATGCCTGTACGTCGGCGCTCTTTTTCTTTGAACCTGTATGTCGACGCCCTTTGCTCTTGAACCTATATGTCGGTGCCTTTCGCTCTTGGACCTATATGTCGGTGCTTTTTGCTAATGAGCCAATGCTTAGGCGCTTTAAGCTTAGTGAGACGATCTTTTTATCAGGTCGATCACTTTACGTAATCAAGCTGATTACCTAATCATGTCAAATTTCTTAGAGGGGCTAATTGGCGTACCAAGGAACCCAAAATATATTGCAGAAGGCTAGCACAACCCAAACAGGTGGCTGGCTGCTTTGGCGTCGCTGAAAAACAATCAGCGCCAGCCATATGGCATTAGCGCCAAGCGCTGGCATTGGCGTCTGGCGCCAAGCACAGAACGTGACGCCAATGCCTAGGGACTGGCGCCAGCACGAAATCTTTTTTAAAATCCCGTTTTCGTTCATTTTCTTGCTCTGGTTTGTCGCGAACGCTGCTCGAAGAACCGAAAACTTCAATTGATCGTTGCTCACTCGTTTTTCAACCGAATTCGCTCAAATTTGTTGCAAATCAAAGCTCTTTTCATCTATATTCCCGATCTATGTAAATTTTCCTCAAACTCACACCGGTTTTTATGAATTCTTGGCATGTATATTCACGAATTTCATGAAAATTCAAAACTTATAATGCTCAATTTGCTTTGTTTATCAAGTTTTATGTCATGAAATTGCTTGTTTATGTTTGGATATTGCTTTAGGAGTAATTTGAGACTTGTTTGACTCAATTTGGTGAAGAAATGAGCAATCCGCCATTGTTGGACCTCTTAAGGTCGTGAAGAACAATGTGGCTTGTTCTTGATGTTTTTGCTAGCAATTCTTGTTCAATTTGTCACAATAATCACTATAGTGTTGCAAGAAATTGTTTGATTGCTTGAAAAAATGCTGTCATGCTCAATTTGAATTTGTGCTCTGTTTTAGTACTACGTACTCTGTTTTTTCGAACATAGTATCATGCGGCTAGGCGAACCTTAGATACTATAGAACCTTAATTTATGATGATTCTGCACAATGTAGCATGGCTAGACAATGAGGTTCAGGTTCACGGTCCCGAAACACTAGACGGGAGCATGAGCCCGTGGAGGACGACACCACACCGTCCACTTTGCTTGGTCGGTTCCCGGAGTGGGATGAGCAGACCTTGTTATTTGCCCCTATCCACCACATTTCCGAGAGGGTGAGACGGGGAACCGAGCCTGGGAGGACACGGCATCACGGCTCTTGCTGTGATGGTCTAGGCGATTTGTATAGGATGCATATCGCCAGAGACCGAGAGACGAGACTCCTATGGGAGTCCTGCGGACTAGTTGCCCTGTTTGAGACCTCCGAGGCCATGGTCGCCTCTAGCGGGGGTCACCACGTAGTACGCGCTCTGGTGGAGTTCTTCTGGGACACCACCAACACCTTTCATTTTCCCTGGGGTGAGATGATGGTCACTCCTACAGACTTCAGTCTCATCACAGGACTGGAGTTTACTTCTGTGCCGCTGCCGTTCGACGGCGGTATCGACGTCTTTTCTCCAGAGGTCGAGGAGCTGTTGGGGCCGATTGCTGTTCGGGCCCGAGCTGAGGTCGAGACGACTCAGTTCAGTGCTAGGGGAATTCGCCGCTCGACGCTGGCAGCGACTCTTGATGACGATGCGACCACCCGAGAGCAGCGAGTGCGCATCTTTGTGCTGATGTTGTTGTCAGGGACATTCTCCCCTGACAGGGGTAGTAGGGCGTTGCTTTACTACCTCCCTGCTGTTCGCGATCTCCGGCGGATCAGGACTTATGACTGGGCCAGCTTGGCCTACACTGACTTCGTTCGCGCGCTGAGGGACTCGTGTCGCCACCGGTCCTTTAGGACGAACGTCGCTTTGTCTACTTTCTGGAAGGTCGTAGAGGTAAACATTATTCCCTATAAAGTTTTGCCCTACATGTTAGTTAGCATTTACTCACGCTTTTAACTTGTTGTAGATCTGGTTCTACGAGTACTTTCCTTCCATTGCGCCGGCAAGACCATCGCCGAGGGGATATCCGGTGAGCGCCTCTTGGGGCGGCCACCATGTGGACCTGTCTACTGCACGTGTCCAGAGTCAGATCATCTCGGTACGACTTTTAGTGTTTATCTTGCTCTTCTGCGATGTTTTGGACATGTCCTTACCCGATTGGTGTTTTTTATAGGGACCTGAGGTAGTATACCGACCATGGGGTGGTTGGACAGTCCCTGGATTAGCCGCACAGTACTCTGCGGAGCGCCGCTACTTTCTGGGGACCTATGGAGCGGTTGTATACTTAGGGGAGAGAGTTGCTATCCAGCACTTCTCCGATGTTTCCGTCGTTCCTGCCCTTCCGCTGCGTCATATGTTCGACGAGAGAGAGTTATCGAGCATGGCTGAGGAGTCTGGTTCCCTCTGGCGGTCCCAGGTGATCCTTGGGCGGAGTTATGCTGAGGAGCTACTTCCTTTGTTAGCTCCAGCCCCTGTACCGGCCGAGGATGTGAGGGTAAGATCTTTAGCTTTTTATTTTTCGCTAAGTAGCCCACAAGTAATACCTTGCTGATTTCTTTCCGTCTTATTAGGATGGTCCCACTGAGTTCGTGCCACCCCGTATGTCAATCCATTACTAGGGGACGTACGGGCCGATCGAGGAGATGATTTCTCCGGCTCCTGAGGGCGAGCGCTTCGTGGAGCGGTCGATTCCTCGTCAATAGACTAGGGTAAGCTTAGTTTTTAATACAGAATCTTGTATTCAGTTATCATGTATTTTCACTGACTTATTTTCTTGACAGTTCTCACGCGAGGTGGTTTCGGCTATGGCACGATGCATCGATGCCTTCCGGAGCCAGCTCGTTCGGATGAGGAACGCGGCTACCTGTCGTCGAGACGACGCTGTCCAAGAGGTAACTTTTCTTCACTTATTATTTCTGCATTATGCTTCAGTTTTACCTTGTTTCTGATTTAATTCTTTTTGCAGGGTCAGCCGATCGCTTCTCACACCCGTACGAGGCCTGAGGGGCGGAGAGATCCGGCGAGGTCTAGCTCGAGACGTCGTCGTACTTCGTCCGGAGGTAGAGGTGGTCGTTCTGAGGCTGCTCGAGCCGACGTTGCTGAGGGCTCAGGGTCTTCTTCTGAGGGAGCTCCTTCTGCACCGGTAGGAGAAGCTACCTCGGCTTTCAGAGGTGGTGGGATGTACGAGGTTGGCTCGTCATCGCAGCAGCCTCCGCGGTCTCAGCCTCAGGTTGACCTTGGTTGGAGCGGTCCTGTCTTGAGTTTCCCTCCTCCTACGGAGACTGGAGCTGGTGCTGAGACTGGAGCTGGTGGAGAGGTGACTCCTCGGACAGCGCAGTTTTATGGCATGATGGGCCTACGTCCTCCGCCGCCGTAGTTTATTTCTGTATATGTATTTTATTTTGACTTTTTATAGAACTTTGCCTTTGACTCATTATTTAGACACTTTGTATTTTATGTTATGTTATTGTAAATTTATTTATTATGTCAGTGTATGTTAGTGTGTGCAAATGTGATAACAATTTTGCGTAAAAATTCCGTCATTTTTATTATTGATGGAGGGTATTATTCGACTCTCTCCCCCAAAAAGAAGATAAAAAGGAAAAATAAAACGGAGAAAAAAGCTGATTTTTGAAAATTAGTATAAAATTCAAAAAAGAAATAAAATTAACTAAAAATATTTGCTATATTTAATTAATTAATTAAGAAAAGGATGGAAAAATATTTAGAAAAAATTAAAACGGGGCCATAAAGTCATTAACCGACTCCAGTTTAATATCAAAACGCAAACTGAGCACGCGTGGTCGTCCTGCTGACTTGGCGCCAGCTGGCGCCAGCCTGTGGCGCGTGGCGCCAGGCGCTACACCTAGCGTGTGGCGCCAAGAGCTGATGGGTGACGCCAATGTCGGGTGTCTGACGCCAATTGACGCTGACTCCGTATTTCAGTCAGATTGAAATTCCTCGTAATTTGTGCATAAATAGCCCCCTGCTCATGCCGATTCTTCACATAATTCCAGCGAAAAAATTATTCTTCTCTTTAGAAAAAATAATAACCATGTCTTTAACCACTAAAACCTTCACCCAATATTCTCATGAATGGTGTCGATCCCTTAATGCTAGAGAAAGAAAAGAATTGGATTTATTTCCCTTGGGGGGAATTTATGGCATCAAAGGGGTAGATTTAGACATAGACTTCATACATACCGCTTTAGAATTTTGGAACATTGATACACATTGTTTTAGAATAGGGTATGATGAAATTAGCCCTTTCCCAGAGGAATTTGGTGCTATTTTAGGCTTCCCTGCAATAGACCTGGTGGTAATCCCTAGAGTAGATGCATATTACTATAAGGATTTTGAGCGCTTCTTTAACTTGAAGGAAAGGGATTTTTCAAAGATAGTAGATGGCAATGTGGTGAACTGAAAGAATTCGCACGCTACTATTTTGATAAACCGCTTTCTGAATCTTTTCACATATATAGAAGAAGGGCGTTCTTATTCTGCATGTTTAATCAATATTGTCTTAGTAGTGGTAAAATTAATGAGGGACAATCAATTATAACCACTGTGCTAGAACAAATTGAATCAGGGAGAAATCCAATGCCATTGATAGTTGGAGAGACTATGATTAGTCTAGATGAATTGAAAAGGGACCCAAAAGCACCTCTTCGCGGCTCTCCAATTTTATTACAGGTAGAAAAATAATATTTTTAATTACAGAAATCAAAAAAAATATTTTTGTATTGTAATATTAATTTATTTGCATTGCAATTTTTTACAGATGTGGCTAATGGAGAGGCTAGGATTAATTAGCCCTCCGGACGACATTGAAAATTATACGCCCACTTGCTTTGTGAGAAGGAAGAAACGCATTCCTAAAATTGGGCGCCATGGGTGGAGAAAAGTCTTTGAATCACGTGATTTTGCTATCAGGTAGGTCATCCCATGGTGGAAAAGGAAAACTACAGACAAAAAGGTTTGGGTGGAAAAGAAGCATGGGGTGCTAGCTGAAGGAGAAACAATCTATTCTAAAATTGAATGTAGGTCCTCTAAAGGATGCCTACTAGCTAAAGTAATGGATGAAGAGGAGGAAACAGAAAAGAATTGGAAAAGAGCAAAGAAGGAGAAGAAAGATTAGAACATTGCTTAGCTTTAGATTTATTAGATTGTTAATTTTTTATTTAAAGTTAATTTATTTCAGCCTCATTTAAATTCCATTAACAATGTAATTTTGTTTTATTAATGAAATTTCGGCTCTCAATTAAATTGTCACTTTAAATTTATTTTATTAAAGCAATGAAAAACCGAAAAAATTAATTTTTCAGAAATTCTTCGAGTACGGAAGTCGAAAATTTTCCGAAAAACACCGAAATTCGCCCAGATTTTATGACTGAATTGGCGTCAGTAATTGCAGATTGGCGCCAGCTATTGATGTCCGGCGCCAGGCGCCAATTCCATCGTCTGGCGCTAATGGCTTTTGGCTGGCACCAGACTCTGTTCTGCGACGCCAATAATTTTTCGACTTTTGTTGACTTTTTGTTGATTCTGGAACGCGGAGATGTCGAAAAATAAAGTGGCCGCACCCGTAATGGGTTGCCTACGTATCCTTTCCTAAGGAATCAGGCCGAACGTAGCTCTCTTGAGTGTCCTACTCAAGTAATTATGGGTAGTATTTTTTAAGTTGGTCAAGATTGGTCATGTTTGAGAATTTATTGCCATCCATGTCAGTTAATTTTGTTGCACCACCTGACAGGATTGTTTTGACAATGTAGGGGCCAGACCAATTAGGTCTAAACTTTCCCCTTGGATCTAAAACATTTTTCCTTAGCGCTTTTAATACCAAATCTCCTACTTTGATATTTCTTGCCTTGACCTTCTTATTAAAATGTCTAGCCATACGAGCTTGATAGCACTGAGTGTGATGTAGAGCTTCTAGTCGTTTTTCGTCGAGTAGGATCAATTCTTCATATCGTGCCCTAGTCCATTCGACTTCATCGAGTTTACTCTCTAGCGCAATACGTAGAGATGGTATTTCTAGTTCGACAGGTTGTATGGCATCCATTCCATATACCAAAGAAAATGGTGTATTTCCTGTTGAAGTACGGATTGACGTGCGATAACCCCACAATGCAAAGTGAAGCTTGTCAGGCCAATCCTTATAATTTTCTGTCATTTTCTCGATGATAGTCTTTAAATTCTTATTAGCTGCCTCGACTGCTCCGTTTGCTTGAGGTCTATAAGGGGACGAATGATGATGTTGGATACCATATTTATGTAGCAATTCTTCACATTCGGCTTGAAAGTGAGTTCCATTGTCACTTATCATTTCATGTGGGACTCCATATCGACAAATGATATTTCTCTCGATAAAGAGTGCTACGTGTTTTGCAGTGAGTTTAGCATATGATTGCGCTTCAACCCACTTTGTAAAATAATCAATTGCTACTAGAATAAATTCATGGCCTCCTGTCCCTGGGGGAGTGATCTTGCCGATTATGTCAATTCCCCATGTAGAAAATGGCCATGGTGATGTGTAGGTGTAGAGCAAAGATGGAGGAACGTGTTGTAAATTGGCATAAATTTGACACTTAGGACATCATTTCACGTATTGATGACAGTCCCTATTCATGGTAGTCCAATAATACCCTTCTCGCATTATTTTCTGGACTAACATTTTGCCATTTACATGAGTTCCACAGATTCCTTCGTGGACCATTCTCATTATTCTTCGTGCATCCACCTTTCCTACACATAGGAGAGCTCGACCTTTAGGTACCCTTTTATGTAGCTCGTTGTCTATGAGTACATATTGAGAAGCCAAAAGTCTCAAGGCTCGTTTTGCTCTTTTGTCGGCATGAGAAGGGTATTCTCCATTGGTGACATAGTTGAGAATGTCTGTGTACCATGGTTCTTCTTCTTGTTCTTCATCTTCGTCTTGGACTGGGTCGTCATCTTCTATAGCCTGTATATATGCTGGTTTGTGTCTTTTTTCGATAGTTAGAGGCATTTGCTCGATATCCGTGGGAATCCTAACCATTGAGGCTAATCTTGCCAAGGCATCAGCAAATTGGTTTTCTTCTCTAGGTAGATATGTGTATTCTACCTTCTCTAACTGGTCGGTAAGAGTTTCCAGATAAGTTTGGTAAGGGGCTAGGCTTTCGCTCCTTACTTTCCATCTTTTAGATATTTGATTGATAATCAGAGAAGAGTCTCCGAATATCCTTAACTTCTTTACTCCCAATGCCAGAGCTGTTTCAAGGCCTACCACGCATGCTTCATATTCAGCAACATTGTTGGTAACGTCGAAATCAAGCTTTATTGAGATTGGGACGTGTTCTTCTTTAGGTGATACTAGTAGCACTCCGACACCACATCCCTTTTGGTTTGAGGCTCCGTCGAAATACAAGGTCCAAGTATCATCTTCGGTGACCATCAAATCTTCATTTGGAAATTCATTGTCCTGTATAGGTGTTGAGTCTTCTATTGGAAAATCTGCTAGAAAGTCTAACACCACAGATCCTTTAATAGCTTTTTGTGGCATAAACCGCACATCGAACTGGGCTAAGTTGACTATCCATCTTGAAATACGTCCATTGAGTGTTGATTTCTCGAACAAGTATTTGAGTGGATCCAATCGAGATACTACGAAAACGGTATGCACCAACATGTAATGTCTCAACTTAGTTGTGGCCCACACTAAAGCGAGGCACAATTTCTCGAGTGGTGTGTAGCGTGTTTCGTATTCGAGCATCTTCTTACTTAAGTAATATATTGCATTCTCTTTATTTTCTACCTCTTGTGCTAGCATGGCTCCCATTGTCTCTTTGGTAACCGTCAGATATAACCTAAGAGGTATTCTGGGAAGTGCTGGCGCTAATACGGGAGGATTTGCGAGATAGGCTTTGATCCGGTCAAAGGCTTTTTGACATTCGTCATCCCATATTACTGGTACATTCTTCTTGAGCTTTTTGAAGATTGGTTCACATATCGTTGTCAGTTTTGATATGAACCTACTTATGTATTGCAACCGGCCAATGAATCCTCGAATCTGTTTCTCGGTCTTGGGCGATGGCATTGACATGATTGCTTTAATCTTGGTTGGATCTATCTCTATTCCTCTAGAGCTTATGACGTACCCCAAGAGCTTGCCTGAGGTGACTCCAAAAGCACATTTTGATGGATTCAACCTCATATTGTATTTTCTTAACCTTTCGAAAAATTTCCTTAAGGCTACTTGATGGCCTGGACGGTCCTTTGATTTCACAATCATGTCGTCGACATATACTTCAACTTCTTTGTGCATCATGTCATGGAGTAAGGTAGTTGCTGCACGTTGGTAAGTAGCACCTGCGTTTTTTCAACCCAAATGGCATTACCGTGTAACAGTAAGTGCCCCACGGTGTGATAAAGGTCGTTTTCTCCATGTCTTCTTCCGCCATGAGAACCTGATTGTACCCTGCGTATCCGTCCATGAATGAGAGAAGCGCGTGATTTGCCGTGTTGTCTACCAGAATATCGATGTGTGGCAAAGGGAAGTCGTCCTTTGGACTTGCCTTATTTAGATCTCGATAGTCGACACACATCCTTACCCTTCAGTCTTTCTTTGGAACTGGGACGACGTTGGCGACCCATTCGGGGTATTTGGATACCTTGATGAAACCTGCAGTTATTTGTTTTTGAACCTCTTCTTTTATTTTAAGTGCTACGTCGGGTTTCATTCGACGCAACTTTTGTTTACAGGTTTCATTCCTGGAATTAATGGTATAGTGTGTTGAGCTATTTCTCTGTTAATGCCTGGCATATCTTCATATGACCAAGCAAATACATCGATAAATTCTTTAAGTAAGTTAATTAAATCGGTTCTTTCTTGTTTATTCCATGTTAGTCCGATTTTAACTTCTCTTTTATGAGTTGAATCGTTTGAGATGTCAACTGTTTCAGTCTCTTCAATTACTGGTGTTTTCTTTTCGAGTGTTTCCATTGCTTTAATAATTTCTTTATCTTTTTCCTCGTTAGCTAATCAATGTTCGTCATCTTGGGTTAGGGAAGAACACGAGAAGTAAGAAGAATGAGCGATATTATTATACTCTGAGATCATTACATCAAAGAGTGATATGTCCTCAGGGACCGGATCACTAACTATCCTAGGAGAAGAAATAGGAAGGGGAGGCATTATAGCTAAAGACTTAAAAGATTCTAAAGGGACAGACTCTGACTCAGACTCTGACTCTGACTCTGACGATTCTTCAAACATCGGCCCTTGCCCTGTCGTGATTGATATCTTCCTTCCACTCGGAGTAGTCACCTTGATAGTCTTGCGCCACCCTTGCAGTGATCCTTCAGCTGGAGTAATTAGCTTTGAGGGGTCGAAGTTTTTGCTTTGTAGGACTGTTTGAATGAGTGAGGAGTTATCTTCTTCATAAACTGGCTCATTCTTTTCTCGCCCGAACAGTAATCCCATGACGTTAAAGTCAAAGCATGGGGGTGCTTTCTCCTTATGGACGGGAGTTGGGATTTCATCAGTGAAGTAGCAATCCAAGAAAATCTCGAATCCTGGTTGTCGTATGCCATTTACAACAAATGGTTCGGGAAATTCATGGCATGGATAGTCCTCTCCTTCTTTTATAAACTGACCATTAAGCGTAAGAGGGTACTGATCCATTGGAATTGCTTTCTTTTGAATGCGAGCGTCCCTATGTGCTTTCAATTTGTCCTGGGCTCGCTTGAGATCTTTCCGAGTCGGTTCGAAACCAAGTCCGAAAGTATCTAGTTTAGGGAGGCCAGGTGACTCTATCGATTTTGCTATCCCCTTCTTCTTTCCTAAGGTCATCCTAGGGAAGTGTCCTTGTTTCTTCAGCATGGTGTTGATAATAATGTTGGAATGGGGGTCGTGGCAAAGAGATGTCCTTTCATCCTCTTGGATTAAGGAGACTTCTTCGTTAAAGCCCCATAGGTCTTCATCATCTTCGTCGTGCTCCACGTTGATGATTGGATTCTCTATTGATTTGATCCTCATCGGCGAAGCGTCAATAGTGATTGGAATTCCTCCAACTATGGCTTTCACTTGTTGGTGGAGAGATGAAGGGACGACCTTTATATCATGGAGCCAAGGGCATCCGAACAACAGATTGAATGAGGCTTTGATGTCTACCACTTGAAAAGTAGTAGCATGTTCTATTGCTCCTGCCGTCACATTTAGGGTTATTTTGCCAAGAGCTTGACGACGAGTATTATCGTAAGCTCTTATTCCTTGTGTGGACGGAGTTAAATCCTCATCTTTTATGCCGAGCATCCTCGCAGTCCTAAGTGGACAGACATTAATAGCCGATCCATTGTCTACAAGAGTCATGGGAACATTCATCCTTTTACAGACTACCGTGAGGTTTAACGCTTTGTAGTGCTTGTCACCTTCCGGGGGTAAATCTTTTTCAGAGAAGGTGATTAGATTAATCGGACTAGGGAGGTCACTCGTGAGGAAGTTAGCTAGTCCCTCAGGAGTGGTGTCAGAATCTATCCCGATTTTATCCAAAGCATTCATCACAGCCAACCTATGTTCTCGAGATGTTGCTAAAAGCTTCCATACATTCATCTCAACTTTTGTCTTCTTGAATTGTTTAACGATGTCATTGTCTTCGATGATAGGTATGGGAACTTGTTGTACAGTAGGCGTAGGTTGTGTTGAAACGGGAGGTTGCATTCTCCCGGATCTTGTGAGGACGTCTATTGATGAATCTTCTTCAACCCAAATGTCGTCTGTGGTGTATGATACAGAAGGTGAAGGTCCTACTATGTCTTTTAGATAGACATCTTCTTCATCACTGTCCCATACTCCATTAACAGTTATGTCCTCTTCTTGTTGAACTTGGACTAATTCCTTTTTATCAATCATTTTCTGCACCAAATCCTTGAACTTGAAGCAGTTTTCTAGGGTGTGCCCTCCTGACTGATGGTACCGACAGTAATATTTATCTGTCCTTTTTAATGATTCAAATGGTCTCGGTTCGAGAGGTTTGACCTTGCCACTCTCGGAGAGCATTTCAAACATTTGTGCATACGGGATCCCAATTGGAGTATAAACTTTATTGCTCTTCTTGGGTCTTTCGGTGACTTGTAAGGGAAAGTATTTTGCCTCATAAGTCGTTTTTACTGGTGTGAACTCTCTCTTAGGTTCTTCATCATATTTCTTGTGAAGTTCGTTCATAATTTTGAGAGTTTCACGTAACAGTTGCGATGTCTCCCTCATAAACAGTGTGAGCACTCGTATGTCTACCTCATTTGCTGGTTCTGGAAGGTTATCTTTGACATCGAAAAAGATCTCTTCTTCTTCCTCTTCGACATTGGTTGCTTTGACAGGCTTAATGAGAGATGAGGGGTCAACTTCGCTTTCTTTATCGGAAATAGCTAAAGTATGAGCTAGAGGTGCGTTGTCAATACTCGGCTTCTTACTGGCAGGGGGCAACGGCAGCTTGTTACTGTCAATTAGGTCTTGGATAGCTTCCTTAAGCTTCCAACAGCTTTCAGTAGAATGGCCCTTACCTTGATGATATTTGCAATGTGCATTGGGGTTCCAGTTAGGCGACCTCTTCTCAACTGGTGGATCTCCAAATGGTCCAATGGGAGTTATAAGACCTTTTGCATTTAATCTATCAAACGCGGTGTCATAACTCATGCCAATAGGAGTGAAATTCCTCCTAAATGGTTTCTTTTGTCCTTGGTTGTTCATAGCGAGGACTTCTCCTAGATTAAAGGTGCTAACATTATTTGAGTGGGCGATTTTGGAAGAAGAAGGATTGTCGTTCTTCTTTCCTTTCCAGCCACTGTTGGAGTTATTGTTGGCAGCTTTAGATTTAGCCAAGTCATCTTCAATATTAATCCCAATATCATAAACAGCCTTAAAGGTGTGAAGGTTATTCTGATATTTAAGATGTTTTGAATATTTTTCTTGAAGGTTTTTAATGAACAGTCTCACAGACTCTTTTTCACTTGGTACCTCAATCATTTTAGCTGAGGTTTCTCTCCACTTGTTAAAGAAAGATGTGAAGCCTTCATTCTCCTTTTGTTTGAGGATTTCAAGTTCTCTATGGTAAGTTTCGACTTGAATGTTACACTTGTACCTATCAACGAAAGCGTTTGCTATGGATTCCCAGGTAGAGGTCTTTTCTTTTTCAAGAGAAAAGAACCATTGTTGGCAAACGGTCTCGAGAGATAGCGAGAACAGAGAAGGGAAGACCTTCTTATCGATACCCTTGATACTCATTATTGTTTCAAATGCTCTTAGATGGAAGTAGGGGTTGTCGATTGCCCTAAATTTTGGGATGTCGTTGGCACTGAACTTCTGTGGAAGAAGATCTTTATCCACCGAGACCCCTTGGGATGTGAGTTCTTGAAACTTGTAGTCGCTGGACAACTTGCTTAGGCTCTCTTGCATGAGGTCCATTTGTTGTTGCTTCACGGGATCCTCGATCTTAAGTGCGAGAAGCTTCAGTGTCTCAGTTACAGTAGCCAGTTGGTTCTTGAGATCGTTAACTTCTTCCTGATTTGCCATTATGACTCTTGCTTTCCTCTTGCGGGCTATAGGTTTGTCGAAAAGTTGGACTTGTACGAAGAGGTTATCTTTGATTATCGTCCTTCCTTTCTTGACCACGCGCTGTAAATTAAGCCAATTTGCGTTTTAATTACTTGACTCGAATCAATTTGAAGTATGCATATTTTTAGGTGAGCATATTTAGGGAGCAATAATGTACATGTGTTTAGGGAACTTAATTATTATTTATTGGAGGATTAATATCCGACTTACCCCCCTAAAAAAAATGACGAAAAATAACGCGCGCACACAAGACTCTCTTAATCATGGTCAAGACACGTGTATTGGTGTGTGTATTGAGTGTAAGTGACATGCTTGGACTCTTATGTAAGACCATGGGACTTAGTGCCTAAACTCGAACATTAATTTAATTAAGCAAAGTTAATCGAGTTAAACAGAAAACTGACTAAATAGACATTAGGTGATGACTCGACAAATAATCCGAACTGTCGGCCAAGCGACAGAACTGGCGTCACAATATGGTGATTGGCGCCAGACTTTTTAGTAAATGTCTGGCGCTACACACCATACAGTGGCGCTACAGCTCAGATTTTGGCACCAATATTGGAGCCTCGGTCTGGGACTGTTTTCGGTATTATTAGTCAACTGGGGCATGCCTAAAGTCGTATTAGGTCAATTCCGATTAAAAGAAGAAAAAACTTTATTGACTCAAATTAATTAATTAATTAATTAATTAGGCAAAGTTCTTTAAGTCATTAATTATAATATCAACACAAATCAACAAACGGTTAAGAGGAGCATAGAATATATATGCACAACAAATAATGCACAATTAATCAAGTAGGCACAATATGATGCAATGAGTTCGCAACCTAACCATGGCTCTAGTTCTCTAAAGTTCGGGATATGGTTTAGTCAAATAGGGTCCATGGTTAATTGTCCAGATGCACCGCGTAGAAGCCTAACCGTGAAGGGTTAACGCGTGTGGATAGGACACCGCGAGTTTTTAGAAAAAAAAAACTCACTTCCATGGTTTGGTGAATTCAACCTCTCAGATGTACCCTTTGTTGCCAGGAGCGTTCAATCGGGTAGATAGAGCATGAATTCCCAGAGGGTTATGTCCATATGTAGAACACATATGGGTTTCAGAAAAATGAGAAAAAATTCAATCATGAAGTAGGATCGAGCAAACAATACGAAAAACCGGTCGAAATTAGAACGCATATTTCTGGCTCGGTATTGGGGGAAATTGGCGCCAGCAAACAGAGACTGGTGCCAACTTTTAACTGCAGCGCCTGGCGCCAATACTGGCGTCTGGCGCTACGGCTAAAAGTTTGGCGCCAAGCTCTGGCCCCTGACGCTACTTCCCACATGCCTCAGCAGCTTTCTGTGCTCAATAAGATCATCCAGTTTCGCGCGGTGTTATTTCAGTCCTAGTTGTGAAAGACATTTCTCAAATTTCCTACGTGTAAAATCCTATGTTTTTGACTCATTACGGATGGTCTTTCCAATGAGAACCTTTTTATGCATATGACACAATGTTAATCAAAATTACGCACATGAAATACTTAGAACTTTTCGAGTCTCATCCACTCATTCTAAATCATTGCCGAAACATATTCAGGAATTAAAATAGAAATCTTCCCCAGTGGAGTCGCCAAAAACTGTAGGGAATAATTTCAAGCCTTAAAAATCCCACTGACTTGAACCCCACTGTGATCATACACTAAAGTACGGTGGCGTCCAAAAGGGAAGAAGATAGAGCAAAAGAGTCGCCAACAAGTTTTTTAAGGAACTTGTAAACCGTTCACGAGGTGAAGGTTACACCCCTTAACGATCCAAGAGATCGTCAACTCCATAAGGTCATGAACCAAATAAGGGTTCGGGGATGAAGGTACAAATCCAACCTAAAAGAGATTGAACCTGCCCTAATAATAGGCCTCTACTTTATTCTGCTCGTATTCATGTGCGCTTTCTGACTAACATACAATCAATAGGATTAACCCTAAACCTGTTTAATCTATGTTGGTTGAATATAATGCACAAATAAACTATTATTGGCGATCACTTGAATTATAATCACAATTAACCCTAACAAGATTATTAATTATCTTATTAAGCGCGATTGCAAATACTAATTCCCTTTAACATGCATAAAAGGTGATCAAGCAATAACAATATAAAATAATGTACCAAGCAACATAATCAATAATAATCATGAAGAATAATAATAATCATAATCATCATAAATAAACTAATCATCATCAAAATAATAATAAATTATAACAATTATAATCATAATCATGTTCACGTTAATATTAAAGCATAATAAAAATAGCAAGATCCTAGGCAGGATACTAACAAGATTAATAACAAACCCTAGCATGTCACTAAGGAATAAAAATCAAATCTTTAGCCCTAACATGATACTAACAATCATAAATATTAGGAAGAGAATAAAAGGCATCATAGCAATCATATTTAATATTAAAAATACCCTAGACATGATACTAGGAATATCATAACAACAATGTAAACATGATATCTACATCATAAATCAATTAATCAATTAAAGTACTTACTTGGATGCCTCGTACCTCTTTCTAATAACAAAATACACGCGTTAGTAACTTCAAGGAAAATAATAATCAAAACAATTAAATTAAATAATTGAAAGAGAGATTTGGGACCAAACCCTCAGAAATTAAAACCTTTCACGTCTAGGGCGAAGGCAACTTCGAATATGGCTAGGTGTTTCTAGATCTAATGAATGCGGAATTTTGTATTAAAAAGCAAGAAAGAATATTTATTCTAAAGAATGAATGAAAGAGATGAATGCTTTGATTGATGAATATTGATAATTGGTGTATGAAAACGGAGTTTTTGATACGATATTTATAGAGAAAATCATCCAAGAAAGATAATTTAACAAAACAGAGTCTGAAGATCGCAAAAACACCTTGGCGCCAGCCCTGGCTAGTTAGCGCCAGGACCAGTGGCTAGCGCCTGGCGCCAATCCTGGTTCCAGGCGCCAAGGCCTGGGGTTGGACGCCAAACTGATTTTAAACGCGTTTTCGAAAATCTGATATATTTCCCGTACTGGAAGATAAAATAATATAATTCCCAACGAAAATGCTATTTGATCTGATTAAAACTCTGAAGAATCCTAATTGAATTAAGAATAATAAGACCTTCTAGAATGTTCTAGAAGACTAAAACCATTCCTAATTACATTAGGAATGATAAATTATATTAGGCCCTCCCCTAGATCATAGGACCGTACTTAAAGCTCAAATCGGGCCCCAGTTTAGTAAATTGGCCATAACTTCCTCAATATTCATCGGAATTGGGCTTATAATATATCGTTGGAAAAGTCTTTGCAAGCCCCATCCAACTACACCATTATTGGACCCATATCATGGACCAACCAAACTGGATTGGCTGTTTTCTTGAAATAAAGTTTTCAAAAACAGGGAGAAGAGAAAAGAAATAAAACTTTCCGCAACACTAGACCTTTCCACACTTAGTTTCATTCGATTATGATTCGACGTGAAAGACACTCATCACCGGGTTTGGTTTTGGGGAGACACAAATGGGTGTCTACAGGTTCTCATTTGGGTCGGTTGGTTTCGGGCAATTAAATGGTTTCGGTTTGAAATTTGACAGCACTAAGGGCTTGTTCTAATAGACTGAAATCAGTTGAACTAAACTAAAATAAAATGAATATTTTATAAGAGAAGGAAATTAGGAGCTGAATTGAACTGAACTGAAAGTATAATCCTTACTCAAATTTTCCTTTAAGGTTATAATGTGCAAAATGCCCTGTTTCATTTGGTAGGTGAGAAGGTAAAGGCCAGGTTAGTATCACTGCTACTGGTCTACCTATCTAATCAGACATAAGGAGTGACCCAATTTTTCTTTTTCATTATACATATACAAGTGCATCGCGTACACCATATATAATTATAGTCGGGTGTATATATTACGGAGTAATTAATTGTGTACATGGTACATTCACTCTGTGTTGAATGTACAAAAAATTAACCTTGAAACATTATTCTATTTTTGTACGTTCAAATTCAACTAACAAAGTTATTGCTTTTAATTTTGCTATATTCACAATCCGAACCTAAGGATTGTATATAGTGAAATTCGAAAAAGATAGTCAATTAATTGAATCATACATGCATGCATAGCATTAAAGATGTGGATACTCATACTTTGCCCAAAAAAAAAAAAAAAAAAAAAAAAAAAAATGAAAAAAAAAAAAAAAACCTTGGATTCAATATCTTATATATGGACCTGATGCATGTCCTTTAATGTTATGCTTGTATGATTACATTTATTGTACGTCCACAATTAACCATAATTATTGTACTGATGTGTTAGTGAATGCCTATTGCTTAAATAACGGACCTTAATTGTTGAGGACAGAAAAGGCGAATTATCGAAGAAAATCACATTTCAAAACTATATTTTGTCGATCTTATTTTAAATAATCTACTAGTTTGAAATAAAATAATCATTCCAACCAAGATGAAACAAACATACCCTAAGATAACACAATTCTAGCCAAATAGATCAAGACCAAAATGTATAGAATTAATTGACTTACTATTATTTACAAATGATAGAGTATTCATGATCTTTAACCATCAGCTTAAGCTTTTGGTTGAGTTGGTCCACTAACATGATATCGGAGTCGGCGTAACACAAAGGTGAGTATCAGGAAGACTCATTAGTCGTCACATGACCTGTATAACAGTTAACAAAGCACATAAATGAGATATATAATGGTGGTGATTGACATGGAGTGGATCATAAATAAAAAAATTGGGCAAACATAGTAACTACTCATAGTAGCAGAAGAGGGCATCATTCAGTTATGAAAAAACCATGCATGCTAATGCTGCAATTAATCAGAAAAAGACAGTTGAATTGTGGATCTCTGATCATCAGTCAATAATAAGGATAAGAAAGGGAAGACTCAGACAGACAAAGAGAAAGCTGTTTAATTGGAATTCAACCAGTAAATTTATTGTCGTCCCTCCCTCCCCTCCCCTCCCCTCCCCTCCTGCATTCTAAGGCTGCAACTCTCAGTACCGTCCTTTTCCCCTCCTTACTCCTGCTCATTTTACCCCCGCCCTCTAAACACCATCATATCTTTAATGTGCCAACATTTGAATTCGACTTCAGTTTTCTTATATGTACCCTTAAGTGCTATATAGTATATATGTTGTGCATCAAAATTAATAATGTAATATGTTATTTACGACTTTTAGTAACTGATAGAGAATAAAACCAATATCATGGATCGAAAAGGTCTAACCACTTGAGCTATCCCTCAATCTTCTTAAAATATACTCTTTTCAGCTTCGTAGCACAGCAAAAATATTTCAGCACAACAGAGCAGCTCAAAAGAATAATTAAGGCCTTATTAATATTTCTAATTATAACATTTTGTATATCAATATAACTACTACATATATATTAGCTATGTTAGTCGTACCTTTTATTTCACGTACCACAAGTTCTCGTCTTAGACTTTAGACACTCGGATACTATTAGGACACTTGTGCTAGAGAATTTTTACAAAATAGCTGAGTTAGACACTTGAGCATATTCCCACGTTGGAAAGGGTTCCCAAGCAAATTTCTGATAATAGAGTAAATTAGTGTGAGACAGTTTCATCCATGAGCGAGTTAAAATTAAAATTGGTTCTGTAATTTATGTACATAACAGTTATTGTCTGGGGATCTGGAGACCATTAAATTTGATGACTAAGAGTGTAAGTAATAGGGGTAAGTAAGGTCCCCCCATTGTCACCCCCACCATTTTAGAAGGAAAGAAGAGAAAAAAAAGAAAAGTAAACAAAAGCAAAAACAACGAGCTGAGAGCAGCAGCAGCATGGCAGCAAGGTCAGTACTACTTCTTCTGCAACTTTCATTTTCTGGGATCTCGAGTTTAAATTAAACGACAAAACATTTCTTCTTTCTAAACACATTTTGTTTACTACCCCAATAATACTATCTTTCATCCTTTATTTTACTTAGCTTTCTTTTCTTTTTTTAAGAAATATAATAATTATACTACATCCGTTAAATATTACTGGTTGTAACTTTGGAACATTATTTGTAAGATATAAAATATTCTAAAGTTGTAATAACTACTCGACCTCGTAATATTTATGGAGGTGGTATATATATGGAGTATACATGTTATTTTAATATAATTAGGGTTTGGACTTTTGGACTTTTATAATACTTTCTCCCTGATATGTCTCGAGCCCTAGCTAGTTTTCTTACTTTCTCCGTTTCATAATATTTGTTAATCCAAATTTAAATACATTGACCATAAAGATATTACACAATATAACATTTGATGTTTATATCGAGTGTAAAAAAATGTGGTTAAAATTGATGTATTCCATCCTTTGTAGGAATGTATAAAGCAAAAGACAAACTATTCCAAGTTAAGAGTGTAGGAGTTGCTTATATTTAAAAAGAAATGTTAGCTTGAGAAATTATTAAAGTTTTTAATCAAAAGAAATGTTAGCTTGTGAAATAATTGAAGTTTTTCATCAATTGATACTAGTACTATGTAATCTTATCTTTCTTGTACTCTTTCCCTGATCACTAGATCACTTTTTCCCAAGTGAACTTTCCTTCCTTTTCTTTGTGTCGTTGCTTTCTTCCCAAATTTTAACCTAGCAAAAACTGTTTCTTTTTCTCTTCATCTTCTTCTTTATTTTTCTCCATGAACTTTATGCTTTTCTTTTTGTTGGGTCTAGGGTACGTATTCTTTTTGAAATGCAGAGTAAAATTTAACGGACTATACGAGTATCATTTTTGTGCATCGTCGTTGTATGTATCACTTAGGTATTGTTTGGTTGATATGAGAATTTAATTGTCGCAGTAATTTGTATTTTATTGGAAGTTAATTCCTTGATGAAATTCCTAGGAATTTTTTTAATGTGTTCCATGAATTTTGGTTTACTTAGGGGAGGCTTGGAAATTTGCTTCCCTTGGTCTTACAAAAACTTTCTCGAGCCATTTTTGTTTATATACATATAAGCTGCTATCTCACAAAAAATACTTATTACCCGTAGATTGAGTATTTATTAAACAAAACCAAATCACAAATATTATTCTAAAACTTATAATAAGCTTAACGGAAAATGAGAATTTTTTGTTAAAATGGATGATAAATAATTTTTTGTCTCGATGGTACATCTAGACAGTGTACGTATGTACATACGCCACAATATGATTATGACACCAATTTTTAGCTCATTGGCGATTGATTTATTCCATCGAATGTACCTTCTTTTACGTATACGCACATAGTACAAAATAATAGAATTGAGAATTTGAGTACTCTTTTGGTAAATATGTCTCCAACAACACAAATTTGGACACCAATCTAATCAATTATTTCACAAAGGGTTAAGAATCTAGAGTACAACAATGACATGAGATAAGAGATTCTATCAAAATCACACACGTTTGTGGCAAGAATTGTTTTGTACACTAATTTTACTAAATTATAACATTGCAAATATATTAAAGTTTAATTTAAATTAAAATTGGCCCCTTTTAAAACCCTATAAGAATTGTTTTGTACACTAATTTTATAAAATTATAACATTGCAAATATATTAAAGTTTATTAAATTAAAATTGGCCCCTTTTAAAACCCTAAAAGATAAAAATTCCATTAATTCATGAATTAAATTTGATTGTTATCAATAAAGAAAATTATTATATCACTAAAATTGAGGTTTTAGGTTATATCCAAAACCCACACAAAAAGAAAGAGAAAGAAAAGAAGAAAATTGAATCGGGCCGAGCCTGGATTTCGAGCCAAAGAATTATGCCCAAAGCTAGGGAATTTCCCGGCCGGGCCTAGCCAAATCAGCCAATCTTGATCGGCTCTACTCTATATCTTGACCTCATCCCTAAAGCACAAGTACAATTTTAATTACCTTTATCCATACTCTCTATGTATGTGAAAGTCCCAAACCCGGTCTTATAATTTTAGGAATAGGTTACATGTTAACATGTTACCGTTATAATTTTTACCTAGATGAAAGCATAAAAAACATGCCACCATTATTATTACTTAATTAAATATATGTAATATTGAACGCGTTAACATGTTATCTTATTATTCAGATGAAAGCGTTATGTTATAACACGGTTCTTATCTTATGCACAAGACTTAGAAAAATCAGAAAAAAAATATGCTTAAGTGACAGTTGGATATCTCTCTCAAGTTGGTAACATCCATCAAACTTAGCACACATTTCACATAAAATCCTTCATTTTCTTTTGGGTCCACAACTATCATATCAACCCTTCCAATTTAATCTTATTGAGAAATCTCATCCTTTTTCTCTGCTTCCAAATTCAGAAAAAGGTCTATTTTCTTCTGTCAAATTAACAAATATATACAAGTATAATAAAACTTTGGCATATACATACATATATAATATATGGTCTGAAGAAGCTTGTTAATAGTAACAGCACTGCATCAAATTGCAAGCTAACTGACACTAATCATTAATGATACCTGAAACAATCTACATATTAAACAATTACAAGTGCTAAATATAGATTGGTGCAACTTAAAATCAGTACTATATTACTATAGTTTAACTCAGATTATGTACACTTAAATTTGCTGGTTGCATGATATGATATATATATATACATACTGAAATAATGTCATCAATTGCTATAAAGAAAAACAAAGTGGTCCTCTAATACACTACAAAAAGGAAAGAAAAATACTACCAAAGTTTAGTTTGGTCCCAACTCTACCTACAAAGGTCTGTAAACTGTACCTCACCTACACCTCTCCGGCTGTTAGCCGCCTCGAATATAATCACAAGCCATGGCTTTAATTTTCCGAGCTTGGTAGCTAAGCTAGCCGCGTATGCGTGTATGTTATTAATTACATGATGATGAGTTAATACGTGTAATTAATGAATGGATTAGCTTAGACGTGATAACGAAACCAACAAAAATAAAATTCAACAAATTAAAGCCAAGAAAAAACTTGAATGTCATTATAGTGCAACCAAATTTGAAGATAAGTTCACTAACATCTTAATATCAATAATGTGTGTAGGGACATCCTAGACCTCTCACGAGGAGTCAAACTAAATTTGGATGCCAGTGATATCACTAATAAGGTGGGATTTTGAACATTTTTGATATTGACATTTTTATAACAAAAAACAAGATTAGGGTTTATTAAAAAAAAAAAAAAATCATTTAATTTCTTAAATAATTGCCTTTTTTTCCTTTTGTTTTTTTTCTTTTTCTTTTGATTTTTGGTTATGGGAAGGGTTTATTAGTTATGATGCATAAGTTTGTTCCAAAGAAGTTTAATTAATTGGAATGAAAAAAATTAAATAAAAATTAGTTGTGTACATTAATTATTTTAGTCAAGAAAGCATTAGTCCATGGTCATTTTCGGTACTACAACATGCATTTGTAGAACGGTCCCCCTAAATGAAAGCTAAGTAACTCTTCCTTCGTCTCTTATAATCAATCAGCAATCATAATGTGAACCATGTTTAGACAAGACATCATACAATGTACACACATTAATATATAATATACTCGTTTAATTTTGTCCATACATAGCGGCTAGGGTATATATACGTATGTAATTCGTATTTTTACATACGTGCATTTAATTTATTAGTGGTAAATAAATACATTATACCATACAGCAGATAGATAGAAACGCGTAACTACAGATAAGATATACATACCTATACACATATATATACGCGAAGATTAGCTCGCGTGTCAATGTAGACACCACTTGCCACATGGTGGGTATGTATGCCATTCCTTTTCCTTTTTGGACGTGGTAAAAGAATTTTAGGCATCTTCATTCTTCTCTCCTCAGCTTTTCACTAGAGCATGATTTTCTTGAATAATTACCACCTCATCATGACTCTCCTTCCTCTCTCGTTCTTTGTACAATGATAGGAATATTTTGCAGCTTTAGAACCCTCTCAATTGAATCTTTCTTTACTCACTAATATATATTTACATCACCTTCACTTAGCTAGCTTATTCTTACTGTTATCTCATCAACAACAATTCAACCTTGTAAGTTTGAAGCTCTTCAACAATTTTCCATGTTTGAAGATCTAGAATCGAGATTTTAGTCTTCAGACACTACAATTATAGCCTCAACATTTTATGTAAGTTCATCTTTTTAAACCTTAATCTTATTGTACAAAAAGGAAACTTTTGAAGCATATATGAACATGATTTTTTTTTTTTTTTTTTAATTTTATTAAAAGCTACATCTATGTTTGATTTCCTTATGTTTGTTTTATAAATGTAGAGAAATGCTCTTATCTACTTCAAATGATTGAATTATAAATTTACAAACCCTAATTACTAAATTTTCAAAGCAAACATACTTTAATTTATTGATAAGTGAAATTCAATAGCTTAGTTTATTTCTTTGTAATTCATTTAAATGCTAATTCAATCTAATTGCCAACTCAAAAACCTTGAGCTAAATTACTATATAATGATTTTATAATTTTTGTTTTGCCTCTTTTTTTTGTTAGCAGCATTATGATGAGGAATCATACAAGGAGATGATGAGTTTAAGAGAAAAAGACGGTCCTTCGTACACAACGAAGCAAGAGCTAGGAGACTCAAGCAAACTAAGCACAGCAGCTTCTTCAAGTAGTTCAAGGCAATGGTCATCAGGGTTCAAGAATCCAAGGATAGTTCGAGTTTCCCGTACCTTTGGAGGCAAAGACCGGCACAGCAAAGTTTGCACCATCAAAGGGTTAAGAGATAGAAGGATTAGGCTCTCGGTACCTACTGCAATCCAACTCTATGATCTCCAAGATAGGCTCGGGTTAAGCCAACCGAGCAAGGTCATTGATTGGCTACTCGATACTACTAAGCATGACATTGATAAGCTCCCTCCATTGCCGGTTATACCAGGAAGTTTTAACCCTTCTCAAGGAGCATATGGTGTCCCACTTTCTTCTTCTGCGCCGTTTTTTGATGCTAGTTTGTTACCTTCTAGGAAAGAATGTGGCATCAATATTAATAGGACTACTGAAGATGTGGATGTGGATGAGGAGGATGAATCTCTTGTCGCGAAATTGAAGTATTGGGATTCAAATTCAATGATGAGATCTAAGCAAAAAGGGGTAGATCATCATCATAATGATCAAGGTACTTCTCAAGTTTTAGCTCAAAATTTATTCCCAATTGCAAGTTCAAATAATAATAGTACTAATAATAATGATAATATTTTACCTCCTCATCCTCCTTCCTTTTTGAGCAATAATCCTATGTTCAACTATTACCATTTGGAGCCTTCAAATTTATCTTTGTCTCAATTAGGGAGTCTTGGTGTTCCTTCTTCTCATAATGATCATCATCAAGGCTCTTCTCAATCAAGCTCGACTCCACAACCTCCATCCTCGCTATCTCTTTCCTCAATGTCTCAATTTTTTCTATGCCCTTCCATGACAACCACATCGTTTTTCCCTCCTCATCAACAAGCCTCTTTCATGAATAATAGTCATCATCAAGTAGAGAATGACTTGAGACAATTTAACCGTTTCCCTTTGTCAAACACTAGTCCTTTCTCTTCTTCTTTCCACAATAACTCGAGTGGATTGGATATGAAGCCGGCCTTCCCTTTGAGTATGAATCATGACCCTCATTTGCAACAACAAGATGATCAAAATCGCCGAGGGAATAAGAGTAGTAGTGGACATCATAACCCTTGGAAAGAGTCCTCAGGGAACTAATAAATTCGATCTTATGAAAAGAGAATGAGAATGAGAACAAATAGTTTTCTGTTTTTCGATCTCTTCTTGCTTCTAATTTACAGTCATCAATTGGTGAAGAGAAATGAAATGAATCGAGGCAATTTGTTCTTGGTTAATCATGGTTTATCTCATGAGATTTGCTAGGGTGACTACAATATATGCAAAGATAAGTTTGATGCTTGAGGAAGCTAATAGCAACTCTTGTGCTACCAATGCAAAACTCGAAATACAACAAGTAAGTTTTTATTTTTGATCATGTAACTTACATTTAAGCTTTTGTACTAGATATGTTTCTTGAAATTGTGATACAAACTATATATATATATAGGTGGAGATGAGCTTCTCTCTTGCAATGTTATAGACAATACAAGTCATATTTTATTAATGCAATGTTTTTCTTATATTAATTCTTAACCAATGTTTTCTTATAACATGAGTAATGAAGTATGTATTGTGATATTGTTTTGACTTATTTGATGTACGTTTGTTTTTAGAGGTAAAAAGATGGACCCCGTGCGATATATTAGGAGATTATTATATTTACCTAATTGGGATATAACAAGTGTGCAAGTCAAACCTAAAATTATGTAAACACGCTAGGTTTCTAATATGCCAAATGATGATCTATGGTCCATAGGGTTGTCAAAATAAAAAAAGTCGAGTCAAGTTTTAAGTAGTGTTTATCTCTCTGTTTCATCGTTTACTTTCAATCAAATTCAAGTCAAGATTAATCCGAGTCAAGTTTTAAATTTTTGTCTCTGTTTCATTTACTTTCAATCAAATTCAAGCAAGATTGAAACTGTAGACAAATAAGTTGTCTTGTGGTTTCTCACAATTAAACCCGATATAGTGATTAGGTAAATGAGCTTGAACTTGTACACAAATCTAAAAATAATATTCCAAAAAAATTAAGAGTTATTTGTATGGAAAAGAGTATAAGCTAAGTATGAATCGAGGGAAAATGTATGATTAAAACACATCTATCTCATGAAGTTTATTCTATCAAACATATATTAGTCATTCAAACAATTAAATTATCAAATTAAAGATATATATATAATTATATATACATGAAACTTCTTAGAAATAGTTAAATGATATCCTTTTCTTCTTGGTAGGTATGTAGTAGCTGAAATTTGTACACTATTTACATAAAGTAGTTTATGGTATTCAAATTTGATTATTCTTTTTGAGGAAAGAACTTTCAAATTGTATTTGTGTTCATTGCTTTCTTCATAAACAAATTCCAGCCAAGTTCATGGACTTGTGACATTAATATAAAAGCTGACTTCATGTTGAGCTTACGTGCATAATTTTTTATATATACAAAGCATACATACTTTGATAAAAATCCATAAACATTATACTCTATTTGTGACTAAATTGATTTGTAAATTATAATTCATGATATTACTGATTTAGTTGTTCTAATACTCGTATTAGGGGGAAAAAAACTATACCAATATATACCATACATTAAGTAATTTCAAAAATACTGCCAAAAAAATGTAATTTCAAAATTCTGAGGTGATTAACTACACTATAAGCCTATAACTTGTGTAAAGTTTGAGTAACTCTCCCATTTTAAAAGATTTTTGTTTTAATATTTTCCACTTTTATTTACAACTTTCTTAATTAGTCTCTTAGATATCTTCTCCTGGCTTCTTTTGCTGCATAATTATGGACTAACCTTCTAGGAACAACCACCTCGATTCTTTTTTTTTTTTTTTTTTTTTTTTTGACATCAGCATATTCCATAGTCCTTAACCAAATACAACCAGATTTAATGTCTTGTTAAGTTTTTTATTATGGAAAAGCTAATCCTAAGAAAAAGCATAGCTTTTTCAGGGAAAAAATATTGCATACATTGAATTAATTAATACATACTAGTATTTCTTATGTACAGTTTTCTTTTGTTTAATTTCTTGTTGAAGATGATAGTATTTTCTGTCTATATATATATGTATCTACACTAACACAACTCCCTCTTTTACCTATATGTATATTGATCTTAATACTTCCTAAGTAAAAGATGTTACCTATTTATATAGGTCATATATAACCTATATTTTGTCGTTTTATATGTCAGATCATATCCTTTTTCTATTAAAGGGATTTATTAAAATACTGATGAACCATAATATATGGTGCTGACTACTTAGAGCTACAGTAGAGTTTGAATCTTCACAGGTGGTGTTAACGTACTGTTAAGCATGAAGTCCTTTGACCTAGTATTGAGAATGAGAGTAATAACATACATATACATTATTCTTTTTGTTTCATTCTGTCTAAATGACCTAATTTAATGATTTTAGATATAAGCACTTGACCGCCTTTTACATTACAACTAGCTTAAATCCCGTGACACACACGATTTTTATAAATTAAAGAAAATAACATGTCATTTCTGATATCTGTTTTAATATTATGTTATTGATTAAAATCAACATTACTTTATACCTCCTATTAAATACCAATTAATTTTAAATTTACATAAAAAAAATCTTATAATAATAAACCATTATCCTCCTGTCTAGAACTAATTATTGTATTGTTATTAATAAAAATATCATGACTTGTAAATCTATAGCTACAACAAGAACAGATGGAGTGAGATTTGTAGTCATAGCATTTGTTTTGTTGCAGTATTGTTATTACCTATTTGAGTTGTCTATTTTTTTTAATAATATTTTTAATTATTAAAATTTATTTTTTGTCAAAGCTACCTTTGATGTCTAGGACGTGGGGGTAGATTTTAAGATTTTGTCACATCACTACCGTATCATAATTCATAACCATGACAGCATGCCACTTGTCTTATATCATTAAACTTGTGATGTCGGCTATATTTTGGCCTTGACGTTGATGTTTAAATTGTTTGTTTCAATCTTCAATTCAATTTTTTGGAATATAATTGAGGTGAAACTTAGGTCTATAATCAAATCTACATGCATGTTTTTATTATATAAGATTCTAATTAGCCGTTAACATGTGCATGCATATATTTATGAATATATGAATGTATCATTTAGATCTAATCAACTTTTACATTCTATTCATACTAGGTTTATATTTTGATAATAGGTAATGAGTTATAATAAAGTTATAATAAGTTTATAACAAGCTAAGTGCAAGTATGGTACAATATGTATACTCAATATATAATTTATGTGGTCTTTTCAAAGGGTGAAAACTTTAATGCTAGAAGTTGGATATGTACCCGGGTGTATATAACAATCTCTTGCTGGTCGCTAATATATTATATATGCATGCATTGTCAAAGTATAGATCTTGATTGTCATCAGATGTTTGGATAAATGGAACATCCTACATTCCTATGGACACTAGTATGTAGTATTAGTGTTCGTTGGTAATAATGAAACAGGAATACAAACAAAAAAAAAATTAGGTAAAAAAATGTCTAAACACTTTTGGAGAGAATTTAAAAGTTACGAAGTACTCTATTTACTTTTATTTGGATAAAGTTGAGAAGTTTACTATCTAGCATGACTAGCTAGTTACAATCATTAGTACTGATAATTGGTTCTCAACTTTGAATTTTATTAATTGTACTATATATGCATGCTTTATAGAGTACGTCCTAATGAGTGGAACATGTTCTCTTAGTTATGTGGCTAGAGTATCTACAAGCATACCAAGTACTGTACGTATGTTTCAAGCATATACTTTGTACTCACTCCGTAATTAAAATTAAGTCCGCCATATTGATTATCATAAATATCATCTCCTTATTTGCTTCATTTGACTTAAAAAGCTCTCATAAAAATATAGTAAAATAAAACTAAGAAGTAAGAATTAAGAAATCGATTAAGGGAGTAGTAGACATCCAAATTAAACTTGTAACCTTGGCTCCTTTCATCACTTCCTGTATAAAACCTTTTCCCGCCTAAATGATCATCGGTTTTGATACCACTTCTTGGCGAACTCAAATTAAAAAAATAAAATAAAATAAAATAATAATAAGACAATTCGAAAAAAAAAAAAAAAAAAAAAGGATATGTGTAACCTATTCACCTAATATATACTTGTACTCCATATTAATTATTAGTTACCTTATCACTGTTCTTTTGGCGTAGTAGGACAACTTTTTTCTATACACATGAAAATTTTGCCAGTAAATTATCAACATTCATTCACATGTAAGAACAACATAACATGCAACATTATTGCCAATCAGCTATAAATTTAATGAGGCCAATGTTTTACCAGCTGCAAGCTCGCTCATATGTTAATCCTATCTACCAATTACCAAAACAGGCGATGACAAGTCTTGAACACGCGCTATCGCTCATTCACATGCTTATATCTTGTGAACATGTTATCTAGGTCAATTTTCTTACAAGTTCATATAAGTGAAAATCATATGGATGTATTTATATATATATAGCACACACAACTCTCAACAATAATAAACACTAAAACAGTACGTTTGATGATCATACATATATTCGATGAAAAAATAAAGACAGATATATTTGTGAGAATGCAATCTAGGCCAATTTTCTTACAAGTTCATAAATAACAGATGATGTACTTAGACATGCATATTCGATCTTAACTAAACCTTATATATCACCTCAATATTTTAATCATTAAGCTACTTGACATCTACATATAAAATAAACAGTAACATCTATAAGCGAACGAGTCAAAAGATAAAACCTTTTATTTGACAAGATCACCATCTTTATGATTAATTTGGTCCCTAGCAATTTTAAAAATTGACAATATATAATAAATGCATTTGGAGCACACATATACTCGTAATACTTTGATACCAAGTAGTTGAGTTATCTCACATCAACAACGACAACAAGGAAGCGTAGATTCGATCGATATTGCCGACTATATACAACAAAATTTGTTGAGATAATCATAAAACCTAATATTGAAAAATAAATACTAAAATAATAATATAATATAACTAGGTGAAGATCTTACATAACCTCATACTTTATATTTTAAACGTGTTCAGTCTTTCAGTGGTGTAACGTGTAAGCTAGTTAACTAAAGTCAAGAATTTGGTAAGTTATTTACATAAATGTCAAACCATTCTCATAAACAGGATAATTGTAATTCATTCGAAGCCATAGTTGGAAATCTCAATATGCAGGAGTTTTTTCAGGTTTAAGAAGTGTGACATTTGAGTCATTTGACAAAATTAGTTGTTATGGAGTATGTCATTATGTGTGTTGATAGTTGTTTAATTGTTTGTAAAACTAGTTAACTATTTTTAGGATTCAGATATTAATTGAGAGATCGGTTTTCAAATTATGAAAACAAAGGTGTGTTCGGCAAAATGTAACTCTAGAGGTAGATGTTAGTTTTGAAAATAAAAAATTAAATATGAGTGTTTTGTAAAATAGTTGTTGACTAGTTATTACTTATTAGCTGTAAAATTCTAAACATAGAGAAGAAAATTTTCCCACATCTACTTAGCTTTTCACAAAAGCTAATAATATTATTTTTTCACAAAAATTACTCCAACTACTAAACTCTACTTCTACCACTACATTGTCAAACACTCTTTTTTTTTTTTTTTACTAAGTAACAGTTTGAATAAATCAAACCACTAGAAGCTACTCAAAAGCTAGTGCGGAATATACTTGATTTCAAATCTACACATCACTATTTATTTTATTTATTTTATTTTTTTTTTTAGATCCAGACACCACTACCCACAACTCCACAACAAGTCAAGAACCCCCCCCCCCCCCCCCTTTTTTTTAATATGTAATATTGTAATTAAATTATCTAAAATTATGTATTACAAAATATAGGATGATTATTTGAATAATTAATTCAATATTTTAACAAAATCGAGCATGATTATATTTTGCACAAGATATAGAAATACATTTAAAATTTTAAAATATCATGTTCAATTTCCATTGTAACCTTTTAAAATGCATTTTACAAGGGACAAACAAAGAAGCATGGATAGACGATATAGTATATAGTACCTGAACTGCGAGTAAGTATATGGAAAAAGTTACTCTCTTAGAATTTCTAAAAGTCAAAATTCATAAAATTTTACTACCTTTTCTTTGTTGAAATGGATTTAGGGTCTGTTCATATTTACTTAATTTCAGTTCAGTTCAGCTTCAATCAGTTCAGTTCAGTTCAGTTCACCTCCTAATTTCCCTCTCTCATAAAATATTCATTTCAGCTCAGTTCAATTCAGTTCAGCTCCCATCAGTTTAGTTCAGCTCAAATCAGTTCAGTTCAGTTCAGCCAGTAAATATGAGCAGGCCCTTAGCCAAATGCCCACATCAACCTTTTGAGCTATACATAATTAAATCAAATAGATATAAATTTTCTAATAATTTCAACTCCCTAACATGTAAAATTTTAACATAAATTTAGCATAAACTTAAACTTTTTAATTGGCAAATTTGGCTACAACAACTTGAAATATGATTCAGGTGCACTAAGGTCCCTAAACGTTGTGTAATAACCAAAATACTACCAACTATGGTACAGTTATAACACTATGGTTTAAGGCACACGTCACACTTAACACTATGGTTTGTGGTGTTTTGGCTACTATACAAAGTTCAAGGTGCTCGCTCAATGCATCTAAGTCCTACTTCAAGGTGTTGCAGCCAATTTTGCATTTATAACTTTAAAGAAAACTAGTGTATGGTCCCGTGCAATGCACGGAGTAACAAAAATTTATATTTCAATAATTTTTTAATAATTTTTTTTATAAAAAGTATGACAAAAAGTAATATATTTTTTAAAAAAAATGTTTTACTTAATAGGAAGGAATGAATATATAAGTAAAGTAGGAAATAAAATTATACTGAATTAAAAAATTGCTAAGATAATTTTGGCAAAAATATAAATACAAAAATTGGTGGGAAATTATTTAACCCTATTTTGACAAGTGTCATGTTTTATTTGCTTTTAGTATATAGTATTGAATATATGTATACAGTATACACTACACGACAATATGTTCTCTCGGTGAGATTGCTCGGTTAGTTAATGCTTCTTCCCTGATTCTAAAAATCATGGGATCTATTCTCATCACCCGTCCTAGACAACAAATAAAAACACTTAGTACATAGACTGATAGATGAATCCAAAGCATGCCACCGTCCAGTACTTGCCTCACATACGTAGTGCAGTACTATTGCTGGCTGGAATAAAATAGACAGCTTAGAGTTCCGTGTTTTCTCCTCCGCCGAAATTTAGAGTGGCGGGGACGGTGGTGTGAGGGGCCGGAGGATTGTTAATTAGACTATATATCGATCCATTGATAACATGCTTGAGATAATAGACAACACAGTCTTTTTCAACAAATTAAAGTCTCATCTCTTGTTACTGATCGATTCTTTTATGGGAGATTTTGTGATGAGCAGGAGTAATTTTTAATTATTTAATGGATTGGTCTTAATTATGGCTAAATCATAACTTGCATTTTTTTTTTTTTTTCAATCTTTAATTTTATGGCGAAATCAATACATTTTACAGAAGAAGTTGAGGTGTTACTTATTAAATGAGATAATAAACCTTAGTTTGTGATTCCTTAAACTCGAATCGTAAAACTTTTTTCAAACTTAAATTAAAGCCAAGCCAAGTCTTGAGATTTTTTTGATTTTAAAGTAATTCTCAAATTCTCTCAGTTTCAACTTATTTTAAAATTAGACCTAACTTCAAAATTTATAACCACTTTTAACATATTTGTAGAGCTATCACACATTTTTCTATTTCTTTTGGAGGTTCGATCTTTGCAATATTTTCAAAATTTAGAGGTTAATTTTTAAAAAATACAACGGCTAAAAATATTAAGTTTTGAACTAAGCTTAGTTTTAGATCATATATCTCAACCTAGAAGTGTAACAAAGACCCAAGACTAAGGTTTTACGACTACCATTCGGTAAGGCTTTAGCCACTTCGTGTGAAGAGAAATATGTGACCATTATTTTAAAATAGATTGAATTAAGTATTTCTTATTTCCCTACCATCCTATACGAATAGAATGACGCAAAATTATACCGTACATGTGTGCTTAGTTTGGACTACTTATGGTAATTGGTAACTAAGTAGTACGTTATTTCAATTTTCAAAGACTGGAAACTGAAAAAAAGGAGGCATTGAGCTATTTTCCAAACTAAGACTATTTTTTGGACTGTGAATAGATATATGTATGACTATTTATGAATGATTCACTATATTATAGCATGATAATATATACAAGTATCTCTCAAAGTCATATATGGTGGCTCAGTCTTTATGCATCAGACGATGATCTAAATTTGTTATTATCTTGACTATATGTATAGAAAAACAAAGGATCACATTTATTGTCTTGTTTTATTGTAACTTTTGTAAGCCTTGCTCTTATAGTCCAATAATTATAAGAACACGTGCTAAAATTGCTACATAATGCATATGTTTACTTAACTTAATTAATATAGGTGAAGGTGTGTTTAATTAAAAATAGCAAAGAATTAGAAGCAAAAGTGCCTCAATATTGAGGAAAATTGCTTTGTGACGTTTGGCTTGAATAGCGAAGAAAAAAAAAAAAGGACCTCTTTTGTGACGGTTGTGTCAGTTAGTTTCTTTGTGATTTTTGGCTCGAAGAATATCAAATTTTTGTTTCTTCATGAAACCTTTTGCATGTTAAATTATCATCATCATAATTCATAACTACTCATATTTTGAGTATTTTAGATCAAAAGCATACTACGTATACATTGTTGTGATTGTCTTCGTTGTATCTCGTAGGAGTCCTAATAGTTTCGTGATACCCGGTGTGTAAATTAGGGTCGAAAATATTATTACACCAAAAAAATAATGGGAAATATCAATTATTAGCCCCCGGCGAGGATCGAACTCGCGACCTTTCGCTTACGAAGCGAACGCACTACCACTATGCTACGGAGGCATTTATTATTTGAATATTCTTTAAACATTAATATTCTTTTACATTGTTTTGCGGTTTAAATAACTCACTTTTCTACTTGGGCCTTTTGAGTTTGACCCACGAATTGTATCACTAAAATAGAGTAAGTTCATATTTGAAGTCTGGGTCTACCAAAAACCATCGTTATGGGAGTATTCAAAGTTTTAGACTTTCAGTACTAATCGTAAGGTTAGTTTTTTTTTGCTTGCATGGTTGAATTTGAACTTTTGAAGATCCTTGTTTCTCACCAATTTTTCTAATCTTAGATATATAACATTTATATATTAATAAACTAAATCATCATACAATACAATTACAAAGTAATATAAAAATTCTTACTCTTTTATGTCTCAACACCCTCCCTCAAGTTGGAGCATGTATATTTTGAACGTCTGACTTGGATAATAAAATAAATTTTAAAGTGCACTTGGCATTATTGTCTCCTTGATTTGATCTATTTGATATATTCACGATAAAATATAAAAAATAACAATTGACATTTTGGTTATATAGTACTATTTTTTATTTTATCTTTTAGAAAATTTATTCTAGGACTGAGGGTTTTTCTCAAACCTACAGTCTCACATCCCCTAGGGTTTTTAAGACATCCATTTTTTAAGGTTATAATACTTGATAATTGATACATGTATGTTTCAGATTTTAGTTTAAACCCAGTGCTCCAATAATTTAAAGTTTTTGTTGAAAATTCATGTGCATGAGTTTCAAAGAGAGAGCTTTGTCAGGTACTCTAACAAGTTATTCTTTGATAAACGTATACTCTTCAAAAGGTGGTCATATAATGTTGCCTATGTTTATGGCCAAGCCAGTGAAGCTGGAGGGGTAAGGGTGTGTAGTTTGGGGAAGCTACAAGATGGTCATTATGCATGAACAAAAAGAGGACGGAGTCACGGAGATGGTGTGGCCGGTGGGCAAAAGCAGGCGGAGGAGGCAGTATTCAGTGTTAGAAGGTTTGGGCTAAACGCCCCCTTTCCAAAATCACCACTACACTCTACACACCCCTATATATTTGGCTGGCATCATTCCTTCAAGAAATATTGCAATCATGGAGCGAAAATTGATCTGAATATTACCTAGAAAGAAAACGCTTCACATACTGATCGCAGACTCACAGTACATTGCAGTCCCTTCGAAACTTCACGACAGTTTTTTGACATTTACCTGATTGTAATCCCTTTGAATCTTACGATGATTTTTAACCCCGGATATTGCATAACTCAGATCACAACTAGACTAGAGTGAATGTAATAGTAGAAAAGTACATGATCAAAACCTTGTACAGTCTCAACAGAGGCAAAAGATAAAATAGGAGAGACTTCACTACTTCAGATATACTGATTCTGAAGAATTTTTATGCTGTAATATAATTTATTAACATTAGATACTCTATACAATCCGCTGAAGAACATGAGGTGTTAATGAAACAAGTATTTTAGTTCCTATCCGTGGCTTTCTTATTTTACGCCTTATACATAGATTAAAATTCAAAGAAAAAAAAATTAATCATGATGATAGAAGCATCAAAAGGGTAAGGTAAACATTCTGGGGTAAAACGAAAAGTAAAAAAAAAAAAAAAAGGGTTGTTACTTGGAAAAAAGTTGCCTGCATCGCCTATTAGGCTTACGTTGATGGCAAGCTGACTCACCAATAACGATCTCATTTACCAAGTCTTTGAATATGGATCGCTCTATATCGAGGACAACATTGGAAAATTCACCTCGGAAATCCGTCCAACTATCTGATCTATGCACAACATCCTCCCACAAGATGCATTTCAACCCATCCTCCTCTTCCTCTAAACTGAGATCCTGCTTTTTAACTTGAAGCAATTCTATCTCGGAGCACAACTCTCTCAGAAGCTTCTGAGCATTAAGGGTCTTCTTAGCAAGTTTTGCAGGCTTCAACCAAGGCTCACTAGGTTGGCCCATAATGGCCAACTTTCCGGTGAGAATTTCATTCACAGCATCAAATATGAGCTTGCGGTGAAACTTTTCAGGCTTGGATTTGCTGAGAGAAACCTCATCAACATTCCCCCCTTTGGCAAGCAAACTGCTTGCTTTTGTCTGCTCTAAAACATAAAACAGTTCTGGGTTGATAGGATGGCCAGATGGGTGGAGTTGGAAGGCTGTGAAACCCGAACTAAGCTCTCTGAGTAGGAGACCTGAAGCCAAGAGTATCTCAGATATGTATCTGTGGTCTGGATTAGTGTTCTCACACAGTGAGGCTATGTAATCTGTCTGGGCTTCATCATGAGTTGAGTTCAATCGTCTGAGCTTCTGAACCAAGTTGTCAATGCTCTGTAATTTCTTACGACTAATCTCAGAAGGAAGCTCCAAAACTGTATTCTGAGTAGAAATCTCATCTACTGTACTCCACAACTCTGTCTCGGCATCATTTGATTCAGCAACTAAATTTGTGTCATGAACACAAGGAACCAATCAGTGGGTTGTAGGAGAAAATAAAAAAATAAATTATATAGAAATTTGCCAAAAAAAAAAAAAAAAAAAAAAAACAGAGGGGGTGGAGGTGGGGGGGGGGGGGCGGGGGGTCGGTCACACAGTGGCTTCTAATTATTGCAGTTTCCATATGGTGGAAATTTTTTTTGGTCATATTCTAAAATGATCCTCTACTTTTGCATATATCTCTAACATGGCCTCAGTCATATCTGTTTTATGGCTAACTTTTGGTGTTTGTTTAAGTTTATAAATATTAAAAGCATTACCTTTCAGCTAGAGATAAGTTGTTTTGACCCTTTCGGGTGGGTTGTTTTACACAAGTCATGTCAGAATTAAGCAATCAACACACAAAAAATACATTTCTGTCCAGATATGGCAATCAACATAACATTTCAAACCATTTCAAGCATGACAAAGATCCTGTTTCAATGCCATACAAAGTTCAGCGTTACTATGTAATCATCTTTATTCATTGAAGTGAATTCTGAGTCTTCATAAAAGGTTATTATTGCAGTATAACAAAAATATGCTAGCAAATCCTATGCACCTCAATGCAGAAACTACCATCTCAGGCCTCCTAGAAAAAGGAATGTAAGTTGACAATGAGTAAACCTACTGAATCAAAACTACAAAAGGACGGTGGCAAGGAAATTCTGGCTGCAAGCATCAATGGATGATTGGATGCAGCAGCTAGAAACCCATAATTTATCTTCACATGTATTTATATGGCAATGGGAAAAAATTAAAAAAAAAAAAAAAAAAAAAAAAAAAAAAAAAAAAAAAAAAAAACCATTAAAAGGAATAAATCTTCACCTTTAAAGACATCTATAGTTTGTTTAACAGGAGATGGAGAGCCTTCCATGTATGCAGAAGAGTTGAGCACTGAAACAGGACTTGGCTGTTCAGGGGCAAAAGCAGGATATCCCATCATGCTCTCGTCTATCAACCTTAAGCTCAAATCCTGCAACAGATTATACATGTACATCCTTAGCCAAATGATCTAGAATGGTCCAAAACGGCCATCTCATGGTCATAAAAAGATCAAAAAAAAAAAAAAAAAAAAAAAAACTTACTTCCTTTATTTCTTCAGAAACCCAACACTTATCCCCAGAAGGACTCTGAAAGACGGCTGCATCCACAGGCTGCTTGGTGCTGGTGCTTTCTGTATCCATTCTTGGCTCCAAATTGGCGTCAGATTGCACATATACATTATCTTCTTGACAGCACAAATTCCTAGATTCGCTACATTTTTCACTTGATTGATCATCAATTTGTTGCACACTGCTGGTCTTGGTTAATCGTCGTCTCCCACCTGGGGAGCTAGATTCAGTTGTCTGCCTACTAGGTTGCCTTCTAGATTTGTTTGAATCAGCAGGTGGGGTTGGAGGACGGGATCTCTTGTCAAACTCCAGCTTCTTCTGTTGCAATCTAGGGCTTACGGATCCCGAATTTTTTGATGAATTTGCAGTACTATCTTTGGCTATCTGTGATGATCTTGATGAAGATGGAGCCACTTTCAAATTTCTATTATTAAATTTCTTATCAGAAGTAGCAGCCTGATTTATGCGACTGTCTTTAATAGTCTGATCCTTGGGTATTTTGCTACCAACTGAATTCCTTCTGTGAGATGCACCATCGCTGCTCTGGGGCCGTTGAAGAGAAGACAAGCCATCAATAGGGATGATGGAGGAAGCAGGAATGCTGGATTTCTGGACAAGCTTAGCAGGCTTCATAATAACAATTGGGGATTCAAATGCTTTTGATGTGCCACTTCCCTTTTGTTTGGAAGCAATAGCTCTATTAGTGCGGAAGTCATGGGAGCTCCCAGCATTCGTATCAGAACCAATTCTACTGCCATGGTCCCTCTTGTCTCCCACATTAAAAGAGTACTCATCTTTCGAGGCCTCCAATATACCCTTTACTTGCATTGCTTCCAGTATCTGCTTCAGGGCACGAAGATCCTTTCCAGATTGTTTGAACTCGATATCTTTCAACCGTTTCTCCATTTCACCAAGAACTGACGGGGAAGTGCTTGATGTGCTCGGTGAGGATTTTATTTGTTTTGAAGCTTGCTTTGGAGAAGCTCGACCTCCATCCAGATTCTTCCATGGTGCTGGTTCAATAGGAATTTTCGAAGTAGGAATTGGTTTCATGATTGTATCAGAATTCTTCCACCTCGGTGAAGTTGACTCCTTCCTTGTGCTCCTTGGCGATTTGGGAAGACGAACTGGCCTGCTTACATCAGGTACTCTCAATGGTGCTAAAGAGGGACCATTGTCTTCAAGGAACATCTTTATTGGCCCCAATTGACTTTCATTGGAACGTTTAGAATCGGGCAACAAATCAAGGCCCATGAGTCTAGCTACCACACTAGAGGGACGCGACTGATTATTTAATGGCTGCAGTGCACTTTTAGCTCTTTCATTAGAGATGTCGCTACTTAATTTTGAATCAGTATTGGAGCTCCTTGCAGAACTTTCTCTACTGTCCAAAGAAAACCTTGGAAGATCTTTAATCTTGCGACTTATCTCTCTCCCATCATAAGAAAATCTAGGAGCATCTCTTGGTATTGGAAAGAAAGATTCTTCCTGTGACTCATGAGATAATCTCGGTTGTTCATTTTCATTATAGTTCAACCTAGCATCACGAAGTTTAGCAAGAACTCTAAAAGATTCCTTAATGTCAGCTGTCATGTTATTCCCCTTCATCCCAACTCCTAATGATCCATCCACTGATTTCGACAACTGCTGAGGTCTTGGAGAATCACCATGTTTCAAAGTGTAGCCTGATTTATCCTCCTCCTTAGCAGTGGTCTGAACTGGTAGACCACGAGAGTCTCTGTACATTGAATCCTTAACCACATCCCGAATATCAACAGAAAGCCTTCCCATCCTGGGACTAGCACTAGTCTGGCTTATGACAGGGTCTCTTGAAGGAGTCTCTGGAAAAATAATTCGATCCATGGAAGATGGCTCTGGTTGTCCTGTTCTGCCGCAATCTAGGGAGGAAAATGATGATGACCGTGATGAAGAAGAAAAGGAGGCTCTTGATGATTCAGTGGATCCTCGTTTTTCATTTGCATTTTTGTTTAGATTCTTTTCCTGCAACCACAAAGCTAAAATTATTCAATCTTAGTTGATACAAATTGATAACAAATGCAAATAGTATCCTACATTGACGTATCCTCAGATGACTATACTCAAAGCTAAATTGGAAAAAAAACTACAAAGTGTCAACATAATGAACTGCACTTGATACATTCACAGCTAATCATATTTTGTTGAAGTTGATTATTCATGAGTTCAAGCATTGGCCATCTGAAGGAGATTGTTGAGGAGTATACAAAACTAAAATGTTCCGCCACTTCATTATAACACTATATCATTCAATTTTCCTCACCGTGATTAAGTTTTAAGACTTGCATTTCTCTGTTCATCTATAATAATCCATATGCACAGGTCGCACACCCATCAAGTGACTAAACAAAACTAAGCATAGACATAACAAACTGCACATAAATGAAACAAATTAAACAAAGATAATAGAAAGGTAGCCAAGTTGATATCCAGTACCAGCGTTGCACGATTGTATGCATTACTAGAATCAGCATCCAGGTCTTCATTGCTACATTCAGAATTGCCTGTAGAAAAGGGCGATAGATGATTAATACATGGTACAGCATTGAGCATTTGGCAGGGGACAGGCAGGGTAGATGATTTCACACCACAGGTATACAATCTCAAAATTCAACATAAAATTAGCACCATCCTTTCACCCAATACTCGGCGTGAACCCGTGACATGAAAAATGTAAATAGTAATTAAGATGAGAAACAACTTACATAAAGAATTTAAAATTGTGAATAGGTACTAGCAAGAACCACCAAATCAACAGAAAGTAGAATGCAAGTTATTATGACATTCTAACTCCTAAAAGTCCTATTTGCAAAAATCCAACCATAGGCACAAACAATAATGACAACCAAAACAACACAGTGTTAAAGGACAGTAGGTTGCCAAATATACAGAAGAATTATAAATGAGCATACAAGATAAGAGAATACATAATCAATCTAACAAATAGCAATGAAACAGTCAAAGATAAAATTATAAGAATATCCCAAATCAACCCAAAGTGCAATTACAGACTACCTGTTGGAGGAGGAGGAGGAAGGAGCCGCCGTGGGTTCGGCCGCCTCCCGGAGATGAGCTGTTGGCGGTCAAAGATTTGGAAAATTCCAGTCATACATCCAATTTGCTTCTGCAAATCTGGATTTTCATCTGCCAATGAATGCAACAATTTTGCAGCCATGGCACCAAAGAAATACAAAACACAACTACCACTTCTCCAAATTCACACACAAAATCCAAATACCCTAACCAATCCCAGATATACTTTTCCCTGTATTCTTTAGGATAATGTTTTATGCCATTTTCCTCCAAATTCAGCAAAATCCAAAATCCCCACCACCTCCTCAAATCTGAGTACAGAAATGTCAGACCCTCAGAATTTGGGAGTGGGGACAAACTATTACTCCTCAGTAATTAAGCTTGAAATTTGTCCTGATTAACTAAATTTAACACTCTTAAATCAGATTTTAATCATTAAAACGCCAAAATTTCAACCTCCAACCACCCAAAAATTAAACCCTAGAAATCACTTCTTCATTACCAACCTTCCAGTCCAAAATAGCAAAATCAGTACAAAGCAGTTAATCTATCTTCAAAATTAAGCAAGCTAGAACTCAGCCACCCCAGTAGTAATGTCTCCACCTACCAATTTGTGTAAAAATCAACTAAATGCAGGCTTTTACAGTACCAATTTTCTGGGTTTTTTGACCTGAAACTTAACTACCCAGTACAAATTGCAGGAAGATAAGAGATACCCAGATGAGCAAATTCAATTAGCTCAACTGGGTATCTAAAAAAAAAGCCCAGAAATTTGACTTATAGCTCATCAAGTGAAGAACAATCAAAACCCTTGGAATGCAGGAAAAATCACAATCAAAATAAAAACTTTAAGGAAGAATAACTGCAGATCCAAGAAGAAATGTTTGAGTTTGATTTGCGCAGAACACAAAAATAAATGACAACCAAAAGACAGAGAAAATGACAGAAAATGAAGAATTGGAGAATTGTTAAATCAGAGAATATGGAATACAGAGTACTCTCCCTCTACCCATGTGATGCAGAGCAGGTGATTGGCTTTGATTAAAAAAAAAAAATTGAAAAATAAAAATGGGAAATTTCTTTAGGAATGAAAAAAACAAAAAGGGATTAAATTAGTGAAATCTAATGCATGGGATTTATCTGAAGGAAGAAGAATTTGTGGAGAGAGATGATCTCTTGCATGTGGAATGATTATATGGGTGGGGTCATGGAGGTACCTGCATGGGCATGTGAAGCTGTCAGTTGGAGGAGAGAGAGTGTGTGATAAAACATCTTAATTAGTAGGGTGTACCTTTTTTATTTTATTTGTTTCTTAATTTTTAATTTTTATGAGAAGGAAACTCACTCGAAAATACAAGATTATGGAGTTGATGTCTAGAAGTACTTTTTTTTTTTTTTTTATATATATTAGATACCTAAAACTCTAAAATTACTTGTTTGATTGACAAAATGAATCTATACTATACATTAAAAGGCGTTTATAAAATTGTGTATGTGTCACGTGTACCCCTTTTTACACCCGTATTATGCCACATCATCATTTAACAACCTCTACCATCATGCCATATCATCATTCAATTTAATTAAAAATGCATGCAAAGAGATTCGAACCTAAACTTCATTGGATAAAAACCACATGCATTGTCATCTTAGCTAGAATTAAATTATAATCTATATTTCCACATTTATGTATAAATATATATTGTACAAGTATTATAATGTAATACTTCCTCCGTTTTTTTATTATTGCATCATAGGGGTTGGATACAAATATTTTGGTATTGGAAAAAAGTAAGAGAGAGAAAGGTAAAAATACAAAATTGCCCATATGACATATTGATAAATTAAAAAGTAAGTGTGAAAAAGCAAGGGTATGTTGGGTATTTGTAGTGTGAACACAAGTAATTTTTTTCCTAAAGTGGAAATGATGCAATATTTATGAAACTTCCTAAAAAGGCAAGTGGTGCAATAATAAAATAACGGAGGAAGTATAAAACCAAAAAAAATCCAAAATGAGTTATTGTAGTCATTGTTTTCAAATTTACCACATAAACAAATTATGAAGTACGTCTTTTAAAGCGTCTAATATAAAAACGAAATTATTCAAAGTATCACCCGGGGCAAAGCCCGGGCCACACACTAGTTACATACTTATATTGCGGACATATACTTATATTGCGGACATATATACCACTAAAAAATATTTGTAAACCTATTTTCCCTCGTTGATATTATCAACAAAAAAAATTAAACCAAAAGAGATCCACAAACATAACTAGCTATACCAAATTTTCCATATCATTACAGTTTTTCTCCTTTTCTTTTAAAAATACTAAATTGACAATAGATTTTTCTTTTGAAGAAGAAGAAGAGATTTTTTTTTTTAAAACAAAAATATAATGGCTCATTTCCTAGCCTACGTTCCACTGAAAGCAACTATTCAACCATTTTATGTGGATAAACAGTTCCATATTCCAAATATTATTGGTTAGTTGCTACTTGATTTATATTACTCCATTTTTTGTTTGTTTGAAACTTGCCACTTGATTACTTTACGAGTTAATATAAGGTAAAGCATTATTTTTTAAAAAAAGTCATAGAATAAAATACAGAGTAAAGCTAAAAATAATAATAATAATAAATTAAATTAAATTAAAAAAAAATATTGTAACATTCAATATATAAGTATTTATTGTTAAAAGAAAAAAATACGACCGTATATTAAAATCTTTATAATTTATTTCAGAAAAAAATTTCATAGAAATTTGGTAAATCAAGGTTGGATGAATTAGAGGTAGTAATTAGGTTGTTGGATATGAGTTTGGGACATGTCCATTAGATCGAGATGGACATATGGATAATATTTGAGTGAGAAGACTATTCCTTTGAGTACTTAATTAGTCAAATTTGGATATATCTATTGACAAGTAGGTTGTTTTTTTTTTTTTTTTTTTTTTTTTTTTTTTTTTTTTTGAAAACTAATCAATTTTACTTTTTGACACAGGAGCAAATCAATTTACCTTATACTTTATTTGATGTGAATTAAATCAAGTAAATTGCAAGTCATTACATTCACATATGATTTGAGAGTGAGTCACCGATTCGGTTTGGATCAGGTTTATCAGGTCTAGATGAATTCCTAATATAATTGTTGAGTAATAAAAAAAAATGCATTATAACTAATAGAATAATTATTTATACATTAATGTTTATTTTCTTTTTTGGTACATTATTAGGCTTTAATATATAATGTCTACATAAAACCGTCTTTCACGACTCTATGAAAATAAAATAAAATAAAATAAAATAAATCTAAAAAACCCTTTGCCAAAGGATGAATACTCAATTGTCAAGGGGAGTTAGAATGGTAGGTAATGGTATAACTCTTTAAAAAAATGAATTAAACTTCACCACAAATAAGATGACTACTGTGCTATATGCAAGAGTTCAACTATTCAAATAACATGTAAGAATGACTAATTCCAACTCAAAATCTCTATTTATTATCCTATTTCTCATTGATTGGTACATGATGCATGGCCCTACCTTTCTTTTGTAACCCTAAACCCCACTAATCTCAATATCTCATTATTATAAGATAGGCATAAATCATTATTGCATGATTAAATAGCTACTGAATTGAAAAGAATTCATTATTTTATATTTTTATTTGTATCATCCAAATAACCCAATGTCACAAATAATGAGTGATCATTTAATCCTTTCAAGTCTTTCCAAATCCAGTCAAATAACTGATAACCCTTAGTTAAAGGCAACTTTTTTTAGTTTTTACAAAGTTGTAAACATTAACTAATCATTGCACAAGAAAGAAAATTATTCCCTTAAAGAGTAAAGTGATTACAACTTCACAAGGGCAAGTGATTCTTAAAGCTAAAGTTTGCTACACAACCATACCTTGAGACTGGAGTAGTAATGCCTTATACAAGTATAAGGAAACTTTGTTGTAGTAGCAAACTAGCAACTAGCAACTTGCTACCACATCATCTACATGGCATAATTCTATAGTATTATACTACAATAGTCAATAGAGTTGCTAAGTGAATGATTGGCAGATGACGATAGTTTTGAGAGAAGACTATTTTAACTGTTGTGAACCTCTTTTTTAAAATAAAAATAAAAGATTGTAGTACGATGACTTCTAGAAAAATAGATATGCCTTAGTATAGATGCTAATTAATTAATACGGAGTATTGTAATGAGTCATAAATAAATATAATAAAATAAAAAACCTAAATGTTAAAATAATATGTATATGACCCAAATGGTTGATACACTACTAAACATATAGATTAAAATTTATATAGAGGGTGGAGTTATGTGATGGCATTGGACATGTTTGTTTATTTTTTTAGTAAGATTTCCTCCAAATAATATTGGTTAATTATTTTCTGATTGCTCTATGTAAAACAAGTTTTGGACTTGAAGGTCTATGCATGCATTCCTCCTCTTATTCTTCTCAATGTCTAGGTTTTTTTTATTAGAATTTGAGATTCAACGATATAAAGTGTGGGAATTTTTTCAAAAAAAAAATTTAAAGATACAATGAGATGGAAGCAAATACTTGCATGAGTACAATGAAATCAAATTACTTAGTAAGTTTTGTGTCGAACCAGGTTGGATTAACCTTTTACCCACCCGGTTCCACAGACCCATCCCCACCCGCCCATAACAGCTCGCGCCATGGAACAGACCTAAAATAAATTGAGGTAAGCTTTTCGATGGCTCATTACTGCCATATTCAGTACATGAGAAACTCAAAAGATCAAAGTTAACAGCCAATAAAGACTTTTATTCCAGCAGTACTAGTAAAGAATGTAGTTTTCTCTAGCATCTACATCAAAGGGGTAGTTCGATATGACATATTGCTTAGTATTAGCTCAGCTGGCAAAATCAACAACCCCAAAAGAAAACAAGATCACAATAATAATATTTTTTAAAAAAAATACAATTTTTTAAGGCAAACATGTCAAAACATTCATGATTCATGCACATAATTCCATAACCAAAACAATGCATTCCATAATTAAATACTCCGTAGTATACAATATATATGCATGGTCCAAAATTACTAATCATTTTCATTTACGAAAATCAAGATGGAAGATTCATAATATATTTTCAATATGATTTTGCTGAGAAAACTTAACATCTCTTTCAGGCAGGATCTTAAACATTATGGTATTGAACTTCCATCATAATTACACAATTATTGTCATAATCATGATTAACAACAATCCAAACAAATGTAACCATGTGCTAATTTGTTTTCGGTTTGTGCTGTTGTGCCTGCAATATTCCGGCATGTTACCTGTGTACAAGTACAACCAAACTAGAGTTTGTTTGCAGCACAGGACAGCAGGGTTTTATAAAAGAAGGTACAAACTGTAAGATCATTATATTAGTACATAGGGAGGAAAAAAAAAAAAAAAAACAAATCAGCCGCATTGAAATCATGACTACAGGTTCAGTTCAACTCCTCGGCAGCTCTCTTAATAAGAGGCTCAGCAGCATTAGATGTCTTGACATTGAATTACAGCTTTTTATCACGATCCAGTTAAAAGAATAAATTATAAGCCTATCATCTATGATTTACTTGTAAGTTGTACATTTCTGTCACAAAACTAAATAAAACCTAAAGTACAAAAATGAGGGCCACCATCGAGAATAGGCAGTCATAGCACTGCTCGGATGTGAGTGAGGCCTTTAAGGGTACATGCTCAACAAACTCACAGCGACAAACAAACGACAAACTAAAGTCTGTCAACCCCTGAAGTATACAGCCAGCACTGGCAGATATAACCTAATAGGCGCCAAACATCTTACGAAAATTCAACCAGCTTTTAGCAGAATGTTACTACCAAAACAGTGCTATGAGACGGGGGCAATATTTGAATATTCTTCTTGCCTTCCGTAGTTACCAACAATTTTAGAATAAAAGTTCCAAGACCTGCTTGCAATGGAGATGGGCCTTTGACCAAATGGATTTTCCTGGATGAATTTCTGGACATTCTCAGCCTCTGCCAGTCTTTCAAGATAATTACGAAGATCACCACCAGGCCCTGTCATGATTTCAAATTATGAAAAAAGCATTACACAATACTATAGATAATTCTACTTAAAATACGAAAATTGAAGGGGTAATGGCAGCAAATGTATTAATTAATACAGAACAGAACCAACAAGAGGAGCTGACACGTGTATTTGAAATAAAACCAAGCACTAATATAGATCCAACCCAGGTAGATCAACAATAATACAGCATGTCAATTGTCAAATATGATTATCAAGCAGGACACTGAAACAAATACTATCCAGTAGCAAGTTACCCATAATATAAACTTCTATAATGGTTGAGGTAATATTACCTAGTGAATGATCACCAGCATTCTTGTAACTGTATGGACGCGGAAATATGGCTGTATTGGGCTGAACAACAGACGTACCAAAAAAGGTAAAGAGTATTAGAACAGTATCAGAGGTGACCTGACAATGATTGATGAATATAACACTGATCCAATGAAAGCCTATTCTGTGAACATATCTGAAGACAATGTAGATAATTTAGCACTTACAGGATTCCGTAAAGCTTTGTATGGTGAATCATCCAACAAAACTGTATTTGTTTCATTATAATATCCAGCATCCCAAGGAAGGCGTGACCCCTTGGTGTCCCACCACAGGTACTTAAGTTCCTTTAGAACAAGGGGCTTCTCCCTGTTTTCAAGGGTTTTGTATTCTGTAGCAGTACAATGGGATTGATCCTGGAAAGAGTTTCTCGCTTAGTCAGAAACCAAACTACAAAGGTCGAATTGAAAAAGGCATTAAGAGTATAAAACTATAATTGTGAGAAAATGCAACAATGAGAATTAAGTATCAAGATCAAACTAGAATCAAGACACAACATACAGATCGCAGAATATTTTTATTTGAAAAACAATGTGCCACTAATAATTGTGACATATTATGAAGCAAATTCAGAATAATAACTGTATGTTTTAACTTATTCTCAGCTATTAATCCATCTTAAGGAAAAAAAAAAAAAAAAAAAATCCCCCATAAGCAGCTAATCAACCACTTAAACTAATTGTTGATAGATAAACTCAAAAAAATTAAGTGGTAAAGTTCAGTCTCTAAAATTATGTTTTTTAAAAAAAATAAAAATAAAATAAAAAAAAAGCAGATTTTACGACACTGCAGCACAACCGCGGCAGCTTTCAGTATGGACTGTAAACTCTGCTAGACCAGGAAAGGTAGAGGTTCTAAATGAGCATGACCTTACAACCAACTAGTCAGGAGTCACAGGCAAGCAGTTTTCTAAATTATCACTCTGAAGAATTTGCCAAATTTTCCTTCCTTTAGGAGGAACAACTAAATAAAAAAAAGCTTCCTAAACATCTTCTGATTTTTCATGGCATATCTTAAATATATTTTCCCTCGTATATATCATGGAGTAGAACAGAAAGTAACAGTCACAATACCAGAAAAAGAATTGTAGCATTTGTACACAGTTATCCTACTTTATCATAAATTGGCAAGATTTTACTAATAGAACACTAATTGAAAAGACAAGCACATCATTATAACATATATAAACTCCATTGTTGGATATTACTGTCTTACCCAACAGAATCTTAACCTATCCTTGGAATCCTCCAAGAGAAAGTCTACCACCTTCTTCAAGTTCTGCCTGCAAGAAAATTAGAGATCCCATAAGGCAATCAATCAGGTTACTGTTGCCAGAAACAAGAATGAGAATATATACTCCTTGTGCAGATATAACAGCAGCCACATCCAAGTATAATCAATAGCTATTCGTAACAACATAGCTACATTGAATTCATAGACACAAGGCAATAACAAAGACAATTATTGAAATTTCATAGACTAATACCTTTGAATTTCATATTATGGATAGTGTTACAGATGAGGATCTAATAAATTACCTAGCCTTGTCAAATTAGACATGTTTACAAGTTACAGGGTACTGAATACAACACTGGAGAAAACCAAAAGAATATTTTACAACAGATTCAATCAAGGAGAAAAAAAAACCTCATAATCCACAAAAAGATGAGTGAATTGATAGAGATAATTACCTAGTTCTTGATGACCAAATGCCCACATCAAATCTATCAAAGCAGAACTGCAGAAATTCATCGCAGAAAGGACGTTTGAAGACTGAATTTACAACGGAAAAGTGTCAAACATAAATATGAAATCAATCAAAATAAGTAGAATAACACAAATTAAGGTGATGAATAAGTGAGATTAGGTAAAATTCTTTAACCTGCTTTCGTTGCCACCCTTGTATCCGGCTTATATCGATGACTATAACCCACGACTATGTCAACCAATATCCCATTCACATCAAGGACAAGAAGCTTTCTTCTAGAATTTGGCACAACTCCTTTTAATGACAATGGCAAAGCTTGCTGTTTCACAGGATTGTCACACATAGGCACATTTTCTAAATGGTTATTTTTTGAAGCACTAATCTTATCGACTGGAACACCAGATCCAGACATGATATTTGGGATACTCAAAGAAGTCTCTACCAAAGAACTGATTGGCATCACTTGTGTAGAGGAATCAGCTACATCTCCTTCCAAGGGTTCTTCAATAGTTGCGGATTTAGAACGCTTCTTTTTTTTCTTCTTCACCTTCTTTTTTAATTGGCCATCTATGAGCACATTCTCCAAATCATTATTATTAGAAGTGCTCAACTTCAAATCAACTGGATCACCAGATACAGACACAATATTTGGATTGCTAATAGAAGTCTCTACCACAGAACAGATAGGAGTCCCCAATTTTGAGACATCAGTTACCTCTACCTCCATGGTTTCTTCACAAGATGCAGCAGGTCTCTTCTTTTTACGCTTCTTCTTTACTTTCTTTTGAACTGGCTGGTCACGCATAAGTACATTCTCCAAATCATTATTTTTGGAAGCACTTGTCTCCATTTCAACTGGAACTCCAGATAAAGACAAGGTATTTGCATCACTCAAAGAAGTATCTAGCAGAGAACTGATTTGAATCCCCTGTTTTGAGGAATCAGCTGCCTCTTCTTTCATTGGTTCTTCACAAGATGCACTTGTTTCCATTTCAGAGCGCTTTCTTTTATTCTTCTTTGCCTGCTTTTTTTTATTCTTCTTCTTTACCTGCTTTATCACTGGATCTTCATCCATGAGGACATTTTGCAAATCATTATTATTGGAAGCACTCATCTTCACATCAGCTGGAATATCAGATACAGACACAATATCTGGATTGCTGAAGGAAGTCTTCTCCAAAGAACAGACAGGGGTATCCAGTTTCAAATCATTACATACTTCTCCCTTCCTGGTTTCTTCACACGAAGCATCAGGGCCCTTTTTTTTACGCCTTATCCTAAACTTCTTTTTAACTGGATGGTCATGCATGAGCACATTCTCCAAACCATTATTTCTGGAGGCACTCATCTCCATATCTACTGGAATGCTAGAAACATTCACAATATTTGGCTTACTCAATGAAGTGTCTACCACAGAACAGAATTCCACGCCCTGTTTTGAGGCATCAATTACCTCTTCTCTCGTAGGTTCTTCACAAGATATAGGCTGCCTTTTTTTACTCTTCTTCCTACAATAGGTTTTTATTGATGGTGTCAACTCTACAGTTTCATCTTTACCCTCCTGACCCAAATCAATGGGTGCTTCAGCATTGGCTTCGTGTACTAATATCGTCCGATCACTAGCCGATGGAGAAATAAGGTGCTTTCCACCTGAATATGTTGAGCCCAACTCCAGAGCATCTTGACTACTAGCAGGAGTAGCAGCTGCCCCCTCTGAACTATCTACTGCAACACTGTCTGCTGCTAATATCTCTTCATTTTGGTTAGTATGACTAGGTTGTAAAGCACATTTTACAGTATCAGCTTCATTTTTCATCCCCACAATCACAGTATTTGAACCAAGACCGCCATTGGCATGCTGTTCAAGCTGCAAACCTTGAGTAACCACTTTTTCATGCATTTGAGGTGTAATCAGCTTGGAGTCATAATGTTGACAAGAGCGAGGGTTCACTGAAGTTTCTTCACCTGTCCGCTGTTGGCCATTCACGTGATACACAGGCTTCTCATACCTATAAGAACGACGATCTGGATACTGAAATTGCGCAACATTGCGGGACCTACCTCCATATAAGTCAATCCGAGAATCACATCTACTAAACTTCCGGCTATGGAAATCATCTTGTAAGTTGATGGGAGACCTACTCCTGCTTCTTTGCCTTTTGAATGGCCGACTCCATAAACTAACATTCTCATGTCCTTTAGCAGAATTGCAAAAACTCCTATTTTTTTCTCCGGAAACTTCACAACTGAGCCCATCAACACGTCGCATGTCAAACCAACCATCAGATGCTTTTAGACTGCTTTCACCTAACGAACTTTGATAGTTCTTGAAACCAGCAGGATCTTGAGCCGTCGTTGTATTGGCGTATTGATTTGCCACACCAAAATACCCAGAATCTCGAGCAGCTTCTGCGTTTGGTTTTTCATTCCAGTTAGAGGTAGAAGTAGCATATTCATGGAATCCATGGAGATATCTACACAGTTCTCCACGGGTACATCTACCCTTCGTAAACTGAAGGCAAACCTCTCGTATTGGCTTGTCACAACCAAAATTACCAGCCAACCTGTTTCTCTGCCTCTCATAAGACGAACTTCTTGCATTTACATCCATTTCTTCTCTGCTACCAGCCAACTGCACGCCATCCTTTGTCAACCATGCTTTGTTTTGCTCACAGAAAGCATGTGTGTCACGACATGGTTGGTTTACATAATTATTGTGATCGTGACTTTGAGATATCCTGAAATTGGTAGCTATACTGCCATCAACGAAATGTGGAGATCTCGAAGTTCCAGAAACTACTTGACGTTGTTCAGCGCTCCATGAATCAGACCTTGGTCTATCATACACAGTAACAGGGTGCAAATGTAAACAAGATGATCCACGATAACATCTTCCCCTGAGGTAATTTCGGCAGGGTGATTTTTCCCTGGACTCCCTCGAAAAAGCACCAGTTCTCAAAAGATTATGCATATTTTCTCTGTCATGCTCTTGAGATGTCCTCAAAGTGACATCTCGACTTCTTTCGCCAGAACCAGGGTAATTAAAAGTTTCTGTAATTCCTTGATGTTGAGTATTCAAATCATGTCTGGAACTGGCATATGTATTAACTGGGTGCCAACGTTTGCATGATGCTCCAAAATCACATTTGCCTCTGAGGAAATGCTGACAAGGAGATCTGCTCCTGCATTCTCTTGAAAAAGACATGATCGTTGAATTATTTTCCTTATTTGCTTCAACATGTTCCAGAGAAATCCTTCCAAAGTTGTCTCTATTCCTTCCATCAAAACCAGGATCTCTTACTGCTCTGTCTACTTGCTGCTGCTCTACTCTCGAATTATGAAAACTGGGCATTTCAGGGTGCAAATATGGGCAAGATACTCCACGGTAGCACCTTCCACTCTGAAATCTACGGCAAGGAGACCTGCGACCTCTTGATGAAAATTTAGCTGTGGAGCCAGCTTCTTCATTTGTTCTATATAATTGTGAGTTTCCTACAGTTGAAACATCACCCAACTTTTCTGGCTCATTCTGACAGAACCTGGATCTATCATGTTCATCAGATTCAGAGTGTAAAAATCTACAAAATGCTCCACGAGTACAGTTGCCTCGTAAGTTGTCACGACATAAAGGCATTTGAACCTTATCATGTCTTAATTGATCGCCACTAATTCTCCTGGGGCACCATCGTTCTTCTGGATCCCGTTCCAAATGAGCACCGTTGCTGCTTACTGTACCATTAGGTTGTGTATGGAGTTGGCTGATATGCTGCTCCTGATACAAAGGTCTTTCGGAAACAGTTTGCTCCATTCTAGATCTCACTTGACGGCCACAAGTCTAATGCTTGCTCGGTTTCAAGAAGAGGGTACTTATCCAGCATTCTATTTTGCTTAAATTTCCAGCCCAAACTTGGTGAATTTCTCCACCTATTAATTACAGTTGCTTGAGTCTGGAAGAATATCAAGTTACCACCATACAATCTCTATCCAAACAAAGAAACATGAAACAAAGTGTAATTAGGAAGGGAAATACGGTGAGATTTTCAGATCATTTGTATAAGAATATATTTGAAGATAATCCTAAAGAGGGATAGAATAAGGTTAAAAATGTCAATGAAGCCACTACAAATAAAAGTTGTATAAGCATTCAGATGAATTGATGTATAATGTACAGAGATCAGAAGCAGCCAAATTAGGACTAATCAAGAGTTCTACTACTAAAAAGACAAACAAAGAAAAATATAAGCAAATGTAGGAGCATGCAAAAGCAATCTGAACCTTCAGGGTGGAGAACGCCTTCTCCATTATTTAAGTCCCACTATTACAGAAGCAAACCAATTTTAAGTACAAACATTTGGCTATGGATAACAATAGCAAAACCTGGGGTACATAGATAATTTCACCTAAAGTACACATGTTGCATTCTTAACACTTCGGACAAGTATGGTTACTTTGGTCAGTCAGATACAATATTATATGAAAACATGTACGAACATTTTGCCTTGGAAGAACACATTAGAATTTGGTACCTAGACTCTAAATTGCACCTAAAAAACCAATGTTGCAGTCTTCACGCTTTGAGATTAATAAGTTTACTTAGGGAGTTAAACACCATAATTTACAATGAAAGTTAAAAAACACACGGATATTCCATATGTACAAACACTTAGCTGAGGATGATAATGCTAAAACCTTTATACAATTCGAGTACTCATATCGCATTGCCACACTCTTCAAACTTTGATTTGGGTATGTTACTTGAGAGTTGAGAAGTTACACCTTAATTTACAACAGAAACATAAATATTACGGAAGATAGCTGTGTGACTGTCCAATTCTCCGACAATACAAAGATGTTGGATCAGGGGTGGTAACAACCTAACAAATTAAGTAGAGATTGATTGGGGTAGTACTGTAGCAGATATAGCTCAGCTCAACTTACTTCATAGTCAAAATTGAAATTTCAAGCTCAACCCAATCTGAAATTGAAATTGATTTTAACCTGAGCTCAAGACGAGCTCCACTAACAAAACACAAGTAAAATAATATACTTGCTTAATTTACAATATTTCTAACTTATTTGCCAAAATTTTGCGATTCTTATAGTTTCGTGTCAAAATCAACATTGTTAATCATACATCATAGCTTATCTATTCCATGTAATCGATATATTTAAGCCAGTTTCATCTTTCATGAGCTTTTATGCCAAACTCAGCTTTCATTATAGCTCAACTATTCCATATAATTTATGTATTTAAGCTAGTTCGCGAGCTTTTATGCCAAGCTCGGCAATGCCTAGCACATCACATTATGGTCCCAAGCCAAGCTTTAACCAAATCGAGCTCAGATCGATTACTAGTACATAAAATTAAGCTCGTAATTATCCTTAAATTTATTACTAATTGAATTCTAATCAAATCTAATATATCTAAACATTGAGGAATGCTACAGTTTTCTGTTCATCTATCTTTAATTGATCAAACCATGACCCCTTCCCTTCAAAAATCCCAATCTCTAAATAAATGTAAATCAAACTCACAAATTCGCATATTTACAAATTCACAAATGCAATGACATAACCTAAAACAAATTTAAATAAACCTAGAAATGAAATCAGCAGAATATAACATAGTATATACTAAGATTCGAATCCATACCAAAAGTACAGGACCACAAAATCAAAAATTCGCAATTTTTCTCCCCCAATTTCAAAAATTCCAGAAATCATCAAACCAATTGAAAAATAACAATCAAATAAAGAGAAAAAAATAGCGTACCAAAATCAATTGAATCTTCAAATCATCGAAGCACTTGAAGACGAAAATCGAGAAAGAAAATTAGAGATTAATGAATAAAATTAGGGATAAAAGGAGTGATTGTGGGTTTTGGTGATGTCAATCAGCCATTGAAGAGGGAAGAAAAGCTTGAAAGGGGAACACGAAGTACGGGGTTTTGGTTAAGGATACGGCTTATGGTTAACCCTAGTAATGTTCATACATTCTTAGACAACGTTTAGACAAAAGCCCAAACTCTTTTGCTTCACTAGTTGCTGCATTTTGGATTCTTTTGGTAACAAGTTGAATTTGACAAATTCCGATTCTATATTCGACTCGTTTACTGTACCGTCTGTATGTATATACGTGGGTAAAAATTTTATATGCGTCGAGTTTATAGTTTTACGTTAAAGGATTAAGGGAGCGTTTGGTTTGTAAAGGAGAAAGGAATAAAGAAAGCTAACTCACAATTTACATTTCTCTTAAGTTGGTTTTTAAAAAGTTGTTGGGTTCTATAAAAAAGGAAGAGGAAAGAGAAACAAACTAATTCATGCTTCCTTCGTCTCTTTTTGTTTGTTTGTTACATACTGTATTTCTTTGATATGTCCTTCCAAGATTTTTCTTATTATATAATTGGGTAAACTTACAACCTCACTTGCGTTCTCCCTCTTTTACCTCATCAAATAATCTTGTACACAATTTTACTTTATTTTCTAATAATAAAGTTAACTTTGCTCTATGAAACAATAAAAATGGAACAAAGAGAATATACCAACATATCATCTTTTGTTTATAGTATTTTTGCCTTCTTGTTCACTTACAAACCATTAAAATTTGAGATGTTATCCGACTTTTCTTATCCACTCCGTTGCCAAATAAATACCTCAGTTTTTATAAACGACAAATTATATGAATGCCCAATTTTCAATTTAAAATTCTTTCATTACGAAGTATTATATTATTGTTTATCTATTTCCTAATGGTCCTCTAGTCCCATATTATATTATTTCACTCTATTAATTAGAGTTTTTTTAATAGGTAGTAATGCCTCACTTGCGTATATTTTTAATCAATTAAAACTTGTGTAAGACAACTATGTGTACACCTTAATGGAGCATGTATTTTCAAACGGTAGTAGTATTTCTTTATTACACAATTATGCTCTGTCTAACTTTTTTTCCCCCCTTTTGTCTCTCTTATTATTTTCACTTTCTATAATAAAATTTACAAAAATAAATTAAAAGAAGCTACATACACATTGATTAAAGATACTAAAAGTGTAACAATATAGTACTATTAACCCTTTAATTAAGTTTTTTTTTAAAAAAAAAAATTCCTAAAGGACACTAAATTTCATTAGATAAAGTCATACGACATTTATAATTGACAATTAACGATAATGAAACAAATTTAACAAAATCAAACAAGAATTAATTTGGGAAGGGCTAAGAATCCAAATACATAAATATAACAATTCAGCACATTCTCGATTCGTTGTCTCATACAACTTTTTGAGTGGATCCATCGTCGTTTCGCAATTTTGTGAGAAAGTTAATTCTTGTCCTAATTCCGTAGCCTGAATTCGAGCCATAATCAATCGTAGCCTCGCACAACCGGAGACCAAATTAAACACAACTAAATCCTTGTTATTCGAAGGAGTCCGAAAAACCTTGTCTTTCGAAGGAGATAGACCCTTTCTTTCGAGGGAGACATTATTATTGTAACCTAAAAAACAAAAAACTTAAAAGAAAATAATATTGGTGCTTTCCACCGATGAAATCCGATGTAAGCCCCTTCAAATTTGACATGGAGGCTAGAGTTTAGGAGAGAGACGAGAGAGAGGGGGCTAGGGTTAATAATTGACACAATTTCCTTCTAATTAAGTTCTAACTAGTTATTGGGCAAAGGCGATGCCCCAGATTATTACATGGAACTGATCAGTAATATATGTTGTAATTTATGATTCAATTTTCTTCTAATTAAATTTGTTCTTCATAATGTCATATGTTATATATTAATACTAGTTTTGGCCTCGTGCAATGCACGGATTTATAAAGTACAATTTATTAATCGATATAGAGTTAATTAACTTAAATAACTTCTGTAACATTTTTTTTTTAAATTTAAATTTATTAATGTCTATCCTTTAAATTCTTATGTGTTACAAATATATATATAAATAAAATTTATTAAGAGAATTTTAATTTTTGTTAATAGAATTTTTTATTTTTTTAAAAAAAAAAAAGCATTTTGGAGAGAAATTTTTTCTTAAAATTATGCCAAGTGTCCCATCCGGTGATTACTTTAGTATATAGTATAGAAGATAGATTTTGTATTCAAAAAATCACATAAAAAATCACATAGCTTGGTGGTAAAATAATAAGATAGTTAGTTCTGGAATTAGAGATTTTAAGTTCAAATCTAATCTAGACTATATACATAATTAACAGGCTAAACAATCTTCTGACTTCTGAGGTCCAACTCTAGACAATCTTCTGACAAGAACCCCTGTCAAAGATCACAAAATACCTAAAATCTAGAACTCAGTTTCATGCTCCTTAAGAATACATTTGTAAGACCCAAGGCTGGCAAAATATTGTCCTCCACATTGAGTGTACTTACCAAAATATAACTTAAAATTCCAAGATTTCAGATTGAGTCATCCAGCTGATGGGAAACCGCATCTCTTTTCAGGAGTTCTGTAATGGCTTGGCTAATTAAATTAAATGACAATGCTCAATTTAGAAGGACTGCTTCTCTATTAATTTGGACAGGGATAACAAGGGAGTAGCTTGAGGCTACCACTCTCTAAGAGTCTAAGCCACTTGAGGTCGCTACTCTACAAGGATTGCCTTACAAATTTCTGGATACCTTCTACATGCTAAGATTACTACTCTAATACTAAGTTCACTACAAGGTCAAGATGACCTTAGGATTAAACATGTGACTTCTTAGCACAAATTAGGAAAGATCAAGAAAAACATAATAAAAGTATACTGCTTCCCTTCCTTCTCTTCTTCTTTAATTAATTGGTCTTCTACTTAATTAGAGGTTTGTGTTCTTGCCTGTTGTGATTTGCTCAGCTGCTGTGAATTGTTGTTGTTGCTGCCTTGGTTTGACCTTCCTCCTAGCATAGACCCGCATATGCTGTGGCTGACTTGGATCCATCACAAATTCTTCTACAAGCTTCTTTAAAACAGTTGATGAATCCACGTTATCCTCTGCAGCCTTGAGATTTGAATCAGGCACACTCCCTGATCTACTTTCAGCAGAACGAAGGGCCTCATTTAGCTGTTGTTCTAAGCCCTCAATTTTATCCTAAAGAGAAAAATATAGTTGCAGTAATATTATGATTTCAGAAATAAGAAAATTGTTATTTTAAACCTCAAAAGTCAAAAGCATTATTTAAACAAAAAATCTTGTAAGTGACTGCTTTCACAGCAGAAAATAAAATAAACATATATGCGCCATAGATTCTTCATTCTGCCCCATTGTTTATTATGCGATAACAAACACTAGAAATGTAGAGGAAAGATAGGAGAGCGAATTTTGTTCAGGTCTTCTATCACTACTGCTTAGGGAAAGATATGGACATGAATATGCATGAAGATGACAATAATCTCCAAAGACCAATAATTCACATGCAATTAGTTCAAGAAACCAACAGCTTAAAGTGAAAAATATAGTTTGACATGAATATGCATGATAATGACTATAACTCCAAAGACCAATAATTCACTTGCAAGCAATACACCATGAAGCTCATATGTATGGTTTGCATATCAATGAGCTAATCTATAAAGAGCTTGTGATGAGCTATGAATACTCGGCTATTTCTGCAGTTTCCAAAATATCATCCTGAATGCAGGTGAGGAAGCTGCCAAGTGACAGTATCAAATAGAACACACCTGCAGGTTCTGAATCGTTGTATCTCTTTCTCTTATTTGCAACTTTTGTTCTTGCTCTACTTGCAATAATTGAGTAACTTGATTCCTAAGTTGAGCGTTCTGGTCATTCTCAATTTTATGCTTGTCAGCGAGCATTATATTTTCTACCTGCACCAGGATAGGACTCAAACTCTCAGAAAGAATGAGGAAATGAAAGCATAAGCTCAATACAAAAAAAATTAATACAATTTTAATTCAATATGCAATATTGTCACACCCCACCCTATATAAAATTACCATTTGAATGTTATGGCAAACGCATTCACGACAGTCTTAATCAGGGAAAAGTTAACTAATAGGCTAACTAACAGGCATTCAGCCTGGCCTGGAATAATATTGAAATTCCTATGAAAGATGATAAAACTAGTTAACGAGCAGAATTATCTTTGATAAATTAATGAGCTAGAGTCCATTAAGCAAATCTCAAGACTCAACTAACTTGCACAAACTAAGATCCGTGTAGGGGTCCGGGTACCACGTCAAGTCATGTCAATTTTTGCAACTAGAAACCAGGAAAGCACGAACAGTTTTAAGTGACAGATAAAAAGACCCAAATATTTCAGGCAGCATGCCATTCGACATGACTGAAGGATCCTGGACACGCCTGCATTTGATCAGCTACAATCTGACAAAATATGCATAAATTGTCTAATAAGTTTGTAATTAATTTTTTCATTGCCTAATGTATACAAGGAAAGAATGGTTCCTTACGTTGTAACACAGAACGAGGAATAAAATGTTGGCAGATCCTTAAATTAGGGATGCATTTAAGACAGTAATATAAGTAGCCTGATCATGGCCAATAAATAGAATACAAACATTCATAAATTTGTGGATTGTTGACAATCAACAAAAACCAAAATTTGACGTGAGATCAATTAATTCAAATCTAATGAAAAAGAGTTGCTGAAATGCTGACTCAAATAAAATTTATCATCAATGCTGCAAGAACCCTACATCCATTACTAAGCAATTTTGAGGCATCAGTTACCTCTACCACCACGGTTTCTTCACAAGATGTATCAGGTCTCTTTACTTTCTTTTTAATTGGCTGGTCACGCATAAGTACATTCTCCAAATCATTATTTTTGGAGGCACTTATCTCCATTTCAACTGGAACTCCAGACAAAGACATGGTATTTGCATCACTCAAAGAAGTATCTAGCCAAGAATTGATTTGCATCCCCTGCTTTGAGGGATCAGCTACCTCTTCTTTCATTGGTTCTTCATAACGTGCACTTGTTTCCATTTTAGAGCGCTTTTTTTTTATTCTTCTTGTTTGCCTTCTTTTTCACATCAGCTGGAATATCAGATACAGACACAATATCAGAGGTAGAAGTAGCATATTCATGGTATCCATGGAGATATTTGCACAGTTCTCCACGGAAACATCTACCCATCGTAAACTTAAGGCAAACTTGTCGTATTGGCTTGTCGCAACCAACATTACCAGCCAACCTGTTTCCCTGCATCTTATATGACCAACTTCTTGCAGTTACATCCATTCCTTCTCTGCTACCAGCCAACTGCACGCCAACCTTTGTCAACCATGCTTTGTTTTGCTCACAGAAAGCATGTGTGTCACGATATGGTTGGTTTGCATAGTTCATGTGATCGTGATTTTGAGATGTCCCAAAACTTTTAGTTATTGGAAGAATATCAAGCTGGCACCATACAATCTCTATCCAAAAAAGAAACGTGAAACAAAGTGTAATTAGAAAGGGAAAAAAAAGTGAAATTTTCAGATCATTTGTATAAGAATACATCTGAAGATAATCCTAAAGGAGACTAGAAATACGGTTAAAAATGTCAATGATGCCACTACAAATAAAATTTGTATAACCATTCAGAATTTCAGATGAATTGATGTATAATGTACAGAGATCAGATGCAGTCAAATTAGGACTAATCAGGAGTTCTACTACTAAAAAGACAATTTTCAAGTACAAACATTTGACTTTGGACAACCATAGCAAAACCAAATACATAGACAATTTTACCTTAAGTACACATGTAGCATTCTTTACACTTTCGATAAGTATGGTTACGTTGGCCAGTCAGATACCTTATTATACGATGAAAATATGTACGAACATTTTGCCATGGAAGAAAACATTAGAACCTGGTACCTAGACTCTAATTTTCAACTGGAAACCAATGCAGGATTCTTCACAATTTGAGGTTTATAAGTTTACTTAGGAAGTTAAACATCTTAATTTACAATGAAAGTAAAAACACACGGATACTTCATATGTACAAAAACACAAGACTGAGCTTAGCTATGCCATGTAATGGAGTATATTTAAGCCAATTAATGAGCTTTTATGCCAAACTTGGCATTCATTATAATTGATATATTTAAGCTAGTTTGCTACGCCAAGCTCGGCAATTCATTATACCTTTTCGGCTAATCCGGATTCAGGATCAGTTCTAGTGGTTAGGTTCCAGTCTCCTTCTAATTGTTGTTGTGAAGGATCGAACGCACGGTCCACCCTACCAAATGTAGACTGTGTAGTCCCAATCACCATTAGTAATTGAGTTATAGTCAAGTCTAATAAATGTAAATCAAACTAAAAAATTCGCAAATTCAAAAATGCAATTACATAATCAAAATAAATTAAAATAAACCTAGAATTGAAAATAACCATCAAATAAATAAATTAAAAGCTCATTACCACAATTTTCCCCCCAATTTCAGAAATCATCAACGAATTGAAAAATAACCATCAAATAAAGAGAGAGAAAGAGCGTACCGAAATCAATTGAATCTTCAAATCATCGAAACAGTTGAAGACGAAAATCGAGAATTAAAAGTAGAGATTAATGAATAAAATGAGGGATAAAAGGAGTAATTGAGGGTTTTGATGATGTCAATCAGTCATTAAAGGGGAAAGAAAAGCTTGAAAGGGAACAACAGAGACAAGGTTTTGGTTTTTTTTTTGAATAAACGGCGAGGATTAATTGCTTAAGTTAAGGTTTGTTACAGCATCAATGTTTAACGCTGGGACATCACCAGCCAAATTACAAGTTTGGTTAACAAGTTCAGAGCTGCGCTCTTTGTTGAAAACAACCATACAAGCTGGAGGCGTATTATACAAAAAACAGGTTTGGTTCATAGACTCCAGATTAATCCTCGCATCTTTATTCCAGGCAATGGGGTAGGGCTTTTGACTTTCCGAGTTTGCAATTGAGAAAAAACACTCAGAAGCAGCCCATGTGCACTGGTGGACTGTTCAAGTATTGACTGTGTTTTTTTTGTTAAATACCCATGAGTTTCTTCTAAGCCAGATGTGCCATAGGGTGAAAGAGAAGATGATATTCCAAGGAATACCATCACGGGAAGGAGAAGAGTTGCTGAGATTTTCCTGAAGCCAAGATTGCCAAGAAGAGAAAGGAAGAGTATTTGGAGGGGAAGGGGTCAAATCCCAGATTTCTTTAGCACGTGTGCAGGAAAGGAAAAGGTGAGTGTTTGATTCTTCTTGAGAAGGGCAAAAGGAGTAAAAAGGATGATGGTTAGGGAGTCTCTTGTGCAGGTTGAGGTTATTTGGGTTTCTGTCCCAAGCAACCTGCCATAAAAACAGCTTTACTTTGGGATAAATTTGGAGTTTCCAGATTTTCTCCCAACTAAACTTTGGTTGATTATTGGTGAAGTGATTTGTGAGCTCAGATCTAGCTTTAGAAGCCTGGAATTTTGCTTTGTAAGTCCAACATGAGTGAGCACTATCAGGATTATTTGTCAGCAGCACTGAGGAGAATAGCTCAAACAGAGAGTCAGTAATCTGGAAAGAAATAAGGCACTCCAGGTCTGGCTTTGACAAGGAATAGCAGTCAGCATTCAAGCAAGTTAAGGGGATAGGACCCGTGAGCATCTGCCTGAGTGATTTGTGCAAGAGCCATCTATCACTCCAAATGTTAATATCTCTCCCATTTCCCACATCCCAGACTAAGCTTTTTTCGAATAGATTCCAGCCTCTACCTATACCCTTCCAACCTAGAGAACCCTTATTGAAGGGGGTCGGGTATCTCTTATTGTCAATATACTTCTCCCTAAGTAACAAAGCTGCCCATCCCTTGTTATATAAATTCCAGCATTGTTTACTCAGGGAGATAGTATTAATGCATTCATGTTTAATGAAGCCTAACCCACCCTCATTCTTATCTTGACAGACATTCTCCCAAGAGATCCAAGTGAGTTTTCTTGATTGAGAAGAACCCCCCCCCCAGAAGAAGTTGGAGCAGATTGAGTCAAGTTTTTTGCAAATGGTTTGGGGAAAGGGAAGGACTTGCATGTAGTATCTGGGAATTGATTGGAGAGTGGCTTGGATGAGGATTACCTTCCCTGCTTTTGACAGCATGTTTGACTTCCAAGTGGCTAGCTTCTCTCCCACTTTGTCAATGATGAATTGCAGATTCTTTTTTGAGTGTTTTTTTATTGTGAGGGGGAATCCCAGATACTTTCCAAGATCGGTTGAGGCAGTAACATTGAGCTCTTGCTCAAAGTCATCAATTATAGTTTGAGGGGTGTTGGGGGAGAAGAGGATGGAGCTTTTGACATCATTCATCTTTTGGCCCGACAAACTGAAGAATTTATTGAGAGTGCTTAGGAGAGAGTGGAGAGTTTTCTTTGAGGTTTGCCCAAAAAGAAAAACATCATCGGCAAAAAGTAAATGGGAAATATGAGTCTTACCCCCCCTAAATCTAAAGGGACTCCATTCATTCATCTCACATTGTTTGTGAATCATACGGGAAAGGTATTCCATACAAATTATAAACAAGTAAGGAGACAATGGGTCCCCTTGTCTTAAACCTCTCGAAGGGGTGAAAGAGGAGGAAATTTTTCCATTGATAAGAACAGCGGAGGAGGTTGAGGAGATGCAACTCATAATGAGATCAATTGAATCCAAGTCAAAATTGAAGTAAAGGAGGCAATGACGAACGAAGGGCCACTCCATTCTATCATAGGCCTTCTCTAGGTCAATTTTTAAAGCAAATAAACCTTTCCTCCCGGATTTCTTCTTACTCATGGAATGGATAATCTCAGAAGCTATGATGTAATTGATGTCAGTCCCCCTTCCCGGCAAAAAACTATTTTGGTTGGGAGAGATAAAAGAGTGGAGTTTTGGTCTTATTCTATTCACAAGGATTTTTAAGAGGAACTTGTAGCAAGAGTTTACAAGGCTTATTGGACGAAAGCTAGTTATTTTTGTTGGATTTTGGATTTTGGGAATTAGACAGATGACTGTCTTATTTATGGAAGGTGGAACAACTTTGTTTGCAAAGACAGAAGAGAGAAAGTTGTGGCAATCATGCTTAACAAACTCCCAAAAATGCTGGAAAAAAATACCATGAAACCCATCCTCTCCTGGTGCCTTGAGTGCACCAACTGAGAAGACAGCCTCCTTTACTTCAGAAATACAAGGAATAGACGAGCAGGAAATAGATTGAGAAGAGATAGGAGTGTCAGGGAGATCAGGAGGGGTTGAAGAGAAGAGAGAGGCAAAGTGATTAACAATGTGGTCATGGATAGCAGTAGGATCAGAAATCCACTCCCCCACCTCATTTTTTAGGCAAAAAATCCTATTCTTTTTTTTTCCGGATTGTAGCAGATAGGTGAAAGAAATTGGTGTTTCTATCCCCATTTAGTAGCCAATCCGATCTTGAATGGGCCAACCAATACATTTCTTCTTGCTCTTGTAACCGGTTTAAATCACTTTGCAAGGAGATTTCTAAATCATGAAGAAATGTATTGGTTGGATTATTCTCAATTCCCCTTTGGACCCCACTAATTCTGGCCGTTAAGTTTTTTATTTTTCTTGCAACAGAGCCAAAATTAGTCCGAGCCCAATGGGTGGTTTTATCAGCCAAGCAGGATAGCTTGTCTGGTAAAACATTATCGATCCTATCCCAGTTCTCCTTGATAAACGGGTCAAAATTCGGGTCACCCAACCACATAGGTTCAAATCTGAAAAGATTTGAACCCGGAATGGTAACCCGTTTTTCAAGGTCCAATAAAACTGGGTTATGATCTGAAGACAGCCTTGGAAGGTTCTGAACTACAGCATCCTGAAATACTTGAATCCATGAATTTGTAGCCCAGAATCTGCCCAAACGCTCAAAAATTGGATTTTTTTTTCTTTTATTAAACCATGTGAATTTATGACCCGCGAACCCGAGGTCAATGAGATGACACTTATCCATGGTTTCTTTATAAGCATTCATTTGGTTTATGGGGTGGGGGTTACCTCCCCATTTTTCGTGGCTAAAACAAATTTCATTAAAGTCCCCACAAACAACCCATGGCATATTTATACTATTTTTTAGCAGTATTAAATCACCCCACATTTCTAATCTAGCTTTAAAGTGAGAGCTTACATAAACAGATGACAAAAAGAATGGTGATTTATGATTTACCTGAACCACGGCGTGGATCGCTCGCGGCTCTTTGGAGACGACTGTGATGTTGTTCACTCCTGAGTTCCAGAGGATAAGGATCCCCCCTGAGAGCCCCACCGGGTCAACCACCTCGAATGAATTGAAGGGAAGGTTGTCAATGATTTCCTCAACGCTTGATTTGTGCACCTTAGTTTCAGTTAGCACCACTATTTCCGGGTTATGGTCTTGAAGCAATTGTCGGATATTGCGCTTGAACCCTCTCCACGCAATACCTCTAGCCTTCCATAGGAGGATCGACATTCCACGCTTCATGAACGGTAGCTTCGCCAGCTCCTTCTTGGACTCGTAAGACGCGTCATTGTCGACAATGATGTAGCGCCCCAGATAATGGCTGTATTTCTTCAACGTGTTGACCTTGACTTTCACTCCGGACATCTGAGTGGATGTCCCCTTCTCCATCCCCCAGGCACAGTGGAGCTGGAGCTGAGTGGCCTCGCGAACTAGGTGTAGCCACTTGACGTTGTTTGATCCTGCCACGGACTAGGCCAGCAGCCAGTCGCTTGTAATCGACATTGCCTTTCTTTCTTGTGGAAGAACGGGTTCCGGGTCGGATAGTTGTTGGAGTTCCCAAGGCATTACCAAGCCCGAGTAACTCGCCTGGAATTCTTTGATCCACCACCGCATCAGAATTTCGAGTGGCTCGTTCATGAGCTTTACATCCTCCAAGGATGGGATATGTGCTGGAATCAGGACTCTTGGATGGACGTGGTGTTCCGTCTGCAGATTTTGGAACATTGGTGCTTCTTTTTCCGGCTCCAAGAGAATCTGCCGGACTAGCCCCGGGGTTAGAGCATTCCAACTGCCTAGAATTCCCTGAGCAAAGAAAGTTTGGAGGTTGATCATGGTGGCCGGGGTGGTGAACTTGGGTTTGGTTTTGGTGATGATGTTTCTTTCTTGGACTGGTTTGACGATTACCGGGTTTGGTCGGAGTCGAATTTGGATCCTTGTCGGAGCGGGTTTTGGTGATTTTTTGGATCGGTAATCCATTTTCTTGGTTTAGGGTGGGAGGTTTTTTGAATTTTGAAAGAGGGGTGAGAGTGGTGAGTTTGTTTGATCTGGGTAATAACAAGGGTGGAGTGCTTGGTAATTTAAAAATGCCGGTTATGGGGGTAAGGGAGGGAGGTAAGGTGAGAAGACATTTGAGTTAACCACTCGAGTTTTGACGGCCTGGTTCAGAGAAGAGGTTGGGAAAAGAGAAAGAAAGATTTCTTAAGGATTTCCGGGGGGGGGATATGAGTAGTCATACTGCCCAGGGTAGATTCATCTAGCTGGCCCACACCATCTATATCTAGTAATTGAAGAGTATTGAACCTATTTGTCGTTTCCGACCTAACTGGCACTTTTAAACTTAAAACTTGGTCCCACACTTCGCGGGATTTTTGTCCACTGGATACTCTGCTACCTCTGTTTTTCGTAGGAACAATCTGCCATGGGGTGGCCGTTTGACCTGCCCTTTCCAATGAACCTCCTTCTCCAGTCTGCGCTGCGACGGTGGCGCTCTTGCCGGTCACTTCTTGACCTTTAGGAGGTCGGGAGATGGTTTGCGGCTGATGCGGTGAAGGATTAGTGCTCTGTTTTGGTTGATTTGGGTCTTTATAGACTAGTTCTTGTTTGAGTTTACCAATCCAGATGCTCTGTTTTCCGGGGTTGGGTATCGTTGACCAGCACCAATATCCTAGCCGATCTCAGGCTGTTTCTTCCAGTACTGGTATCAGCTTTGATGAACGAGCCAATAATATTCCCAAGTTTGGTGAGGACATTTTCAGAGTGAAGCTCTACTGGCAATTCAGGTAGTTCCACCCATACCGGAATCAAATGGGATGTGGCGTTTGAAGGCTTGAAGCCCGGCGTCCATTTGGTGACCGAGATGTATGTTCCATTAAGGAACCAGGGACCAAGTTGCAGGACGTTATCAAAGTCTTCTTGCAGTTTGAATTTGGTAATAAAGAAACCCTTCCCGATCGGGTAGGAGGATAAGGGTGCTTTTGGTTTCCAGATTTTTGAAATGTTTTCAACATAGAAATCCGTAGAGAAGGATTTCCCACAAGGCTTTGAGATGATTGCTAGGTGCCAATTTTTGCAGAGTGAAGAGTACTCAGGTTCCTCGAGAGGGAGGAAGAGGTCTCTTTCGGCATCAAAAGAGGGAGGGGGGGTGGAAGAAGCTATGGAAGGCAAGAGAGGGGTGGTGGAGGAGCTAGTTAAGACACTTAAGAAGGAGAGTGGTTTAATTTGGGTTTGAACAGAGGGAATGGTAATTTCTGCTGGTGAGGATTCGGAGTGGTGGGGTGAGGCGATTGAGGCGATTGAGGTGGTGCTAAGAGGTTGGGGATTAGAGGTGGCGGTGACGGTAGTCGGTGGTTTTTGTTTGGAAGGTAGGGGGGACTCTCTCTCTCTCTAGAACTCATCTCTCTAAATTTGCTAAGCCTTTGTTTTGTTGCGATATCTGGTGGTGTACAAGGTTTTGGTTAAGGATACGACTTATGGTTAACGCTAGTATTCTTCTTACTCTCGGGTTTTTTTTTTTTTTTTGAAGTGCCCTATTGTGCCTGTCAAAAAAAAAGTGCCCTATTGTGGTGTGCGCGGCATTTTTTTTTTAAACAAAAAAAAGTAAAGTAAGGTACTTTCATTACTTCGTATACGGAGTACAATCGTTATTGATGTTGAAATGACTAAAAGTATCCTATTAGCAAAAAGAGAATATTAATTCTTCTCAGAGCATGCTCAGCCATTGACCGGGGTTGGTTATTGGGAGAGAAACTGAAAAAATAAAAAATAAAAAATAAAGAGAGAAAAATTTGGGGAAATTTTGCAATTAACTCCAATGGTTGCTTTTAGGGACTAGCTTGCAATTTTAATAATTTTCAAGCTAATAGCCAAATCATTGGAGAGTAGTTTAATAATTAGCTTGGCCAAGCTAATGCCAAGCAAATTAGCTTAGCTAAGCTAATTAGCTTAGAAATTAATTGTCTCTAATAAAAGACTAATTATTTAAAAAATAAAGCTGAAAAATCTAAATGCTAATTAGCTTAACCATTGTGGCATAAATTAGCTAGAATGAAGAATACTTTGCACTCCTAGGTGGCATGGCAAGCTAATTTGGCAATTAGCTTTACCGTTGGAGTTGCTCTAACCAGGTTATTCCTATAACCGGTTATTTGCCTTTGGTTATGTAATAAAATATTACAAGTGGATGGAATTTGATGACTACTCATGATGATGTGGCACAAGAAGATTGTGATACTCATGTATTTAATCAATGGCTAAGATTCATTCTGAATTTATAATCACTAGATGAAGCCTGTGCGATGCACGGGTCGATCTATTTTTTTTCTAAAAAATATTTTTTAAATTTATGTGATTACATTTGTTATTTATTAGTTGTACGTAATATATCATTTTCTGATTTTCTCCGTATTTGTTTTAAAATATTAGTTAAAATCCCTAATCACAAAAGATAATATTTCGTATTTAATTAATGTAACCATTAAAATCTCATTGGTCAATTATGCTTATGTGACACTTGAATTATTTATTGGATATAACTATAATTTATAATCTTACGTGGCACGTTAACTAATTTTAGGTGGCATAATCCTATTGTAGCGTTTTAAAAATATTAATCATGTGTGGCGCTCTAATATTTTTTTAAAAATAAAAATCCTACATGGCGCTCTAAAATCTCGGGAAAAAACTCCCCTTTATATATATATATATATTAGATTGTAATTTTTGTAATGGCCATAATTTTTAAAATATAATTCTAAAAAAAAAACCCAGGCCCAACGGCTCTATTTTTTTTTTTTTTTTGCTCTATAAAATGAGCCCAATAATGAGGTATTTTGAAACAATTTTTATGAAAGTGAATATTACTAGTAAATCAAATTGTGTAGAGATGAATATTTCAAAATCTAGTAGAAAAAAACCTACAAAATCTCATAACTCATCACAACCCCAAAATAATCCAAATCATCAATAACAATATACTAAAAGACACACCAGCAATGACACGTGTCATCTCCTAGTGTGTCCTTAAGTTTTTATTTTTTATTTTTTTGGAAAAACACTAATTAAGTAAAAGTTTTAATGAGGTAAGTTTTTATTTTACTAATAGGACAATTATTGCCTTATTTGTTAAATATTAATTATTGTCTAAATCTTCACTTTTAGAAAGAATAAAAAAAACAATCACAACACTAGGAATAATATCATAGATTATAATACAATCCATAATAATAAAAAAATATTATAAAAAATTATTTTGCCAAGCTAATTACCTTAATAATCAATAACTAGATTAACTACATACGAGTAATAATCTTTAACAAAAAACTACATGATATATTGATTGCTTACTAATATATAAATATTTGTATAAGATATTGCCAAACATAATATAAAACATACTGATATTGAATTAGAATTCATAACAAGAGAAAGTTGAATAAAGAAATAATACATTATTCGGAGATATTGATTAATATTGTAAATGGCTTGATTTGAGATAAAATAATAGCGTGATTTTTGTAGTGAGTACGAATGGAATTGAATTACTTCTCGAGGTAAATATATAGCTTTAAAATTTTATTTAATTAACAAGAAGCTAACGACACCACACTGAATTACATATTTACATACATAAATATAATTATATGTTCAATCAATTGCATAAAAGCTAATTGGATCTTCTATGATTATTTCAATTAATATTTTGGTAGTTTATTTCACAATAATATTATTAGACAATTTTCTTGACTAAATTTTTAACACATACTAAAATAGTGTAGAATAGTTGAATTGATGATAATAATAATAAAAATTACCGTGCATGGCACGGGACCTAACCTAGAGATGAATATTTCAAAATCTAGTAGAAAAAAACCTACAAAATCTCATAACTCATCACAACCCCAAAATAATCCAAATTTTCGATATAAATTAGTTAGGAACTAATATTTAAAGCTAAACTTTTAGCCAGATCACAAGGCAGCGACATTTAGCATTCCAACTTTTCGCCAAGTGTTGTGCCACGTAGGATAAACTTAAATAGATTTTACAAATAAAAAAGTTAGTTTAGAATTCTATTTGGATAGAATTTTAAGATAAAATTGTTAGTTTAGAGTTTTATTTTCGATAAAATACCAAAATCTTTAAGATGTACCACTTAAATTATAATTTTTTTTAAAAAATTATTAGATTATAATTCTAATATAGTTCAAAGCGTAAAACATCCATTTATAATATATATTAATCGGCTAAAATAATATGAGTACTTCATAATCTAATAGAATTTTATTATTATGTAGACTCATCAATTAGGGTCGGGTCATGAGTCATCTCGAATTAGGTTACTTCAGGTTATGAGTTAAGAAAGTTCAACTCTTGCCCAAAGTTTTAGTTTCGGATCAACCCAACGGGCTTTGGATATTTATTTCATTTAATTTATTTTTTGCTTTTTTTTTTAGTATATTAAATTGAACATTTCCACCAACATTATTATTAGTCATTACATGCCTATTAGATAACAAATCGTCATAAAAGACATCAATTCCTAACTAATTTGTATCAATGATATTTTTTAAAATTTGATATATATATATAGATTAAAAATTTATCTTATACTTTAATAAACAACCCGGGCATTGCACGGGGCACAAAACTAGTGACTAATAATAGTATTGGATTTTTTTTTAAAAAGAATATTGATATTTTTTTAGTTAAAATCTAATATTTTTTTTAAAATAAAAATATAATTCAATTTGTACATCTGAAATATTGGTATTTTGTCGAAAATAAAACTCTAAACTAACAATTTTATCCTAAAATTCTATCCAAATTGAATTCTAAACTATATTTTTTAACGTATGAAATCTATTTAAATCTATCCAACGTGGCGCGATACTTGGCGAAAGTTGGAACGTCAAGTATCGCTGCCTCGTAACCTGGCTAAAAGTTTAGCTTTATATATTAGTTATATGATATGATAATCTAAAATAGCGACAGTACAACACTTCTAAAAAAGGTACTACAAACCCTTCTAAAAAAGTTCTAATGGTATAATAGTGATAACAATTTAATGGCACTCGTATAGTCATATACTAGGTTAGATCTTGTGTCATGCACGATAATTTCAGTAGTATTACCAATACTATTTTAATTAGCGTAAAAATAATTGTCTAAAATTGTGTGAACTACTATACTACAAAAATATTTAGTAAAATGAAACATAATCATGAAAAGACGATAAACTATTATGTACTTAGAAATTATGCATTTGATCGTATGCTTATTTTTATGCATTTCAATACGATAAAGTTAAAGCTATATATGTATCTAACCCCGCGAAAATATTTCCTTTTACGCACTACATATTATTGAAGATTTTCTCAATAAATAGATAAATAAATAAAAGAAGTGAAATACGACCTCTCTGAGATATAAGGTTTATGCCAGAAAGGTACGAAGGTGGACTAATTTGGAAACATTGGGTGCTTGAGTTGAATCACTTGACTTTGACCCTATCTTTCTAGAACATACCAACATTTTATTAGAATCGTTTCAAAATGTAGTTGTATTTTATTACAGTATTAGTATCAATATTTTAAATAGTGGTAGTATTTAAGGGGCTGTTTGGTTTACACAGGGTAAATGGAATGGAATGAACAAAGGGAAAGAAAGAGAATGGAATGAAATTACCCAAAATTTTCTATGTTGTTTGTTTTAAAAACAAAGGAAAACACTATCACCAATCCCACCACCACACAACCACCACACCACCACCTAAGTTCTTCACTTCCCATCTTTTCCAGCCACCACCCAACCCCCACCACCACTCGCCGCACATCCCAAACCACTCACCGCCCTTCGCCGCTGCTCCCCTGCTCATCGTCGCTGCTCCCCTGCTCATCGTCGATGCCCTCCGCCCCCATAAAACCTTCCCCAACCCCTCAAAAAACCCTAGAATCAACTCCCTCTCTCCCCGTATAACCATGCGCCAGCTCTACCCCCATCCTCGAGGGTGGCCGGCGGTTTTTACATGGAGGAGGAGATCGAGATTCTAGGGTTTTCGAGGTAAAGGAGAGATTTCTGGGAGGCGAAGAAGGGCTACGAGAGGTAGGTTTTTGGACGGCGAAGAAGGGCGGCGACTCGGCGAGGGTAAATGGGTGGTGGCTGGGCAATGGGATGGTCGAGTGGTGGCCGAAAGTTTAAGAAATTAGCTATTTATGTGGTGGGGGAAGGTTTTTAGGGGAGGGGAAGGGGCGGCGGTGGTCGGGGAAGGGACGGCGGTGTCCGAGGAAGGGGCGGCGGTGGTCGGGGAAGGGGCAGCGGTGGCGGTGTGACTGGTTGCAGTTGGGTGGTGGCTAGTGTGGGTGTGGTGGTAGAGGAGTGGCTAAGGAAAGGGAATGGAAAAGTCTAGGGGGGTGGGGAATGAAGTTGGAAGGATTTGGGGTAATGGAGGGGGTAAAGGGAATGAAAAAAAGTGTCTAACAAACAACAACAAAAGGAATCGGTTCCTTTGATTCCCATTCCCTTTGATGAATACCCCCAACCAAACGGCCCCTAAATATCGTTTCATAATGGATTCTAATAAGATGTAGAAGAAAAGTATGAGATATTGATTTGATATCTGCATTTCTTAGTGGTATTTTCTAAGACATAACTAAAACAAAAGTAGCTAATCTTATGTAATTTTGCTATATTTTTTAGATTATAATTGTCAATATTTTTTGAGGAAAGATATGTGAAATCCCTTTAACTTAATTTAAATATATAATTACTATATAATAATAATAGAATAACAACAAAAATAATATTATTTTTGTAAGAGATTTTTTTCCTTAGGACTTGTTTGGCATCTGTTTTGGTTTTTAGTATTCTGTTTTTTTGAAAACCAAAAACTAAAAAAGGAAACAAGAAAAAGGTGTTTCCACTTTTCTGTTATCAGTTTTCTAAATTATCATAATTTTAATAAGTTTATATAATTTTTGATTCATTATAAGACATATATCATATACTTTTAAAAAACAAAAAATCAAAAAACAGAAAACCACAGCAATGCCAAACGAACCCTTAATTAATAGATTTATTTTTTAAAATTTAAAAAAAGAAAAAAAATAATAAAGACACACCAGGAGATGACACGCATCATTGCTAGTGTGTCTTTTAGTATATTGTTATTCAAAAACTTTTGCATGCCCCCGGTTTACAATAATTTTATTGTACATCGAACATTTTTTGAAAAGTGACCCTTTTTACTTATAAAAGTGACCCTTTTTACTTATAAAAGTGACCCTTTTTTTTTTTACAAAAGTGACCCATATTTTCACAAAAGTGACCCTTTTTTCTTATAAATGTGACCCTTTTTTATATACAAAAGTGACTTATATTTTTACAAAAGTGACCCTTTTTTTCCACAAAAGTGACCCTTTTTTTCCGCAAAAGTGTTCTTTTTTTTTCCCCACAAAAGTGACCCTTTTTTCCGCAAAAGTGTTCTTTTTTTTCCACAAAAGTGACCCTTTTTTTCACAAAAGTGAATTTTTTTTTCCCAAAAACAGAGTATCAAAATCAATAAAAATAAACACAAACGCATGCAAAAGTATACTTGATTGATGTCGTATGCTTAACGAAATAATGACAATTAACTTAGCTTGTTTATGAAATTGGGGCTTGAATTGAGAGCTTCTCCTTCTTTAGCTTGTTTCTGAAACAAAGTACCGACGCGAAATCGGGCAGAACAATTCCTTATTGAATTCTTTTACAGTTTAATCCTGCTTCAATAGGACATGAGGGGATTTTAAAATCAAGAGTTTATAATTTCTTTGGATGGATAACTAATGTCCTTTCTAGGCAAAAATTTGAGATGACGATCTACAAGGAACAATAGATCGGAGTTCGGCCGGATTATTGGGAGATGCTAAGGGAGTTCGACAGTGGCGCGGCAGCTGGGAGTGGCGACAGGGTTGGTGGTTTGGCGGTGGGTGTTTTTCTCGGCGGTGGTCCGGCTGACTTCGGCGGTGACTCCATGACTTAGAGTTGATGAAGTTACATGCCCAGCCCGATTTACACTAATTTAGTGTAAACCGGATGTTATTAAATATTTGTGATTGTTATTAATAGTACCTCCGTTTTTTATTGGTTTGTAACACTCTCACGTTGTTATAGGCTTATAGCCAATAGGAATAGGCAAAGATGCCATCAATGGCCTGTTGAGCGTTCAATTGAAAAATCCGAACTATGAACTTGACCATGAAATTTCTTCATTATGGCTGAAGTTCACCACTAATGAATAACATTAGATATTGTATGTCTGTATTAAGCTCCAATACTACAGTAGAGCATGGGTGAAAAAAGGGGAAATGATTTTGGCACACCCCTGTGTGAGAGCATAGTTTTTAATGCTCCTCTCACATAGAGGTGTGCCAATATCAATAAAGGCTGCGCCAAAATCAATTTCCGTGAAAAAGGTGTATGCAAATGTGGATCAGCCGTGAACAAAATCAGGCTGACATTTTGATCCAGCATGAATGGATGCTAAATTTTATCAAATCTTAATAAGTTTAAGATGGTATTAGGATGGAAGCATGAAACAAATATATGATTGATGATCAGGGCAATAATACACTAATATTACAGAAATCTAAGAGATTGGTCACATCTTCATCTTACAGGAAAGAAGAAATGCACTAACCAAATTTTATGAAAATCTAGACAATATACATGATCAACAAGCTAAACAATCTTCTGACAAGAACCCTTGTCAAAGATCTTAATATACCTAATGTCGAGAACTCGGTTTCATGCTCCCTAAGAAAAAATTTGTAAGCCCAAAGCTGGCAAAATAATGTCCTCCACATTAAGTGTACTTGCCAATATGTAACTTAAAATTCTGAGATTTCAGATAGAATCATCCAGCTGATGGGAAACCAGACGTTAACTTAAATTGATCTGGGTGCTTATACTTCAGTGCCTGCAAATATGGCTGGGAATTGGGAGCCGACATCAACTCTTGTATTTACCAACATAACCCTGCATAAACCCAAACAAAAGAAAAAAGGGGTTAGTAATTAACCTGAAGAAGAGGTTGGAAATAACAGGAAAACTGAGAAATACTTTTGAGACTGGAGGGAGATGAAAAAGGAACTAATTCAAAATAGAATTGTCGTTATGGATCCAATCTTGACTCACCGCACACATTTTATAGATCCTAAATGATGTTCCGCTTGAGAAGAAAGGAACACGTTCACCAATGATTCAATGGATCACCCAAGAGATCAATGATAAGTCATATTTTTAGAAGTAACTAATCAAACAAACTTGTGCCACGGTGAGAGACTTCTTGAGCCAACCTAGGGCCTTAAAGGGCAGTTGGTCAATAACCCATCCACGGTGTTTGGTTCAATGTACAAAAAGGCTCAAGGCGCACAGCGCACCAAGGTGTTTCCGAATTCCCTGCGCCTAAGGCGCTCCTCAGTGACAAGTCAGTGTGCCTCATTGAAGTGAAGCGCATATAATATACAATAAAAAGACTTCTGAAAAATTCTGTGCACCTCAGTGTGCCTCAAAATTGCCTCGCCTAGACCACACTGGTTTGGTTCGATAATTTAAAATTTATTTGTATTTAACTCTCAATTTTTCTAAGGTATGGCTTCCCTAACCCACAGGAGGGACCTTTCAAATCAGAAATTAAAACAGGAATATATACCTCTGCCTCACGATGAATCATCATCCAGTTCAGAATGATACAATTTGAGGGCATGCTTGTTTATTTTAAGTTTTCGATACAGACTTTAAAAATAGAAACTAGTGGTAGGAAACTAAATAAAGATGTTTCCAGAACGAAGGGAAGTTTCCAAAAAAAATTTAAAAAAAATTTGGCTGTTTCTGTGTTCATATTCTAGCTTAAAACAACAGAACTTCTGATACCACAAAACCAAAAATTTAAACTGACAGTGATCAACTAGGCCCAAAGTTAATCTGATGCTGGTAATTCTTCCTCTTTACTTTCTCTCTAAAGTTGGTCCCCTCATCTATAGTTCACTTATCTCTCACAAAATTTTCACCCTGCTCAACCAACAAGCAAAGAGTAGATATTAACTTAACAAACCCTACTTTTCATCACACATTTACCATCTAGGACTACACACTGTTTAAGTGCTGGCTTCTGCACTGCAGAGAATTTCGGACAGTCACTTTTAACCATAAGAAAAAGGTTGAGTAATCATGCCAGCATATTCTACGTCATCAGCTTAAATTTGTTGGTCAGCTAATAACCTTTTATTGCTTTCAATTACCACTAATTTTACCACTATTACTTAATTATAGCCTTAATTTTCGGGTCAACTAGCATTAACTAATTGAACTTCTTGCTATTTGACACTTGCAGTTCACAATATTTTTGCTCAACTGACCACATTATGGGATTTGATACAATAATTTCACCACTTATTCGTGTAGTTTTAAGAAGACATAACATGATAATTAGAAAGATGGGAGATACTAGGAAAGAGAGAGAAAGGAGGAGATTGAGTATTCAATTAATCAACCAACATGTGGTATTAGGTATGTGTTTTTGTTTCTAGGTATCATTATACATTCTAAAAGATTATAAACATGGAGTTGGTACCACAAACCCAAACCTAATACCAGTGCTGCATGTTGGACAAAATGACTCGTACAAAGACACAAATTTCACTAGAAAGTAGAAATGCCAGATTTAAGAAAAACCTTTCTCAGATTCAATTAACCTACTTGGCTACTTCTAACTAGATGCAAAAACAGCCAGAATTAAGATGACAATTGTTTAACACACATCAGCTGATTAAGATCTCTTAAAAATTAGACAGATTACAGCAATAGTTAATCTCAAAAAAAAAAAAAAAAAAAGGGGGGGGGGGGGGGGGGGGGGAGGGTTTGCTCTTTAACATAACCAGTTGACCTGACAATCTCACAACATTATTGTTTAATTCACACTAAAGCGTATTGAGCACAACAAATTCAATGATCAAATGCAAAATTGAAGAGTAACATGCAATGCTTAAGGAGACTTCAACAGAAGACAAATAATAAAATAAGTCTATCTTAAAAGCAAACCAATGTATAATATGCCTAAATGCGAATAAAGAAATACATCAAGGAAGAGAAAGGAACAAGATTAAAATATTAAATCCATATTTACACAAAAAGGCCATGAAAGCGAAAAGTAAAAGAGATTTTTTTAAAAAAATAAATAAATAAATTAAAAAAATTAAAAAAAAAAAAAAACAAAAACCTTATTTTTTTTGGTCCAAAGTTAATAGTCAAGTTTCTACAGTCAACTAGTCTATACCACGTTGGAGTGTTACAATCCTACCAGGGTATATGATGTACTCAAGAGCCAAATCTGATAGGTCAACATTGGTTGTTAATAGCATCCAATGAAAAAAAAAAAAAGAGAGAGAGGGGGAAAGTTAAGCACCCAATGGTTTATTTACTTAGGGTGAAAAAAAACTAATACACTAGGTTGGTTAGAGTGCAAACAAGTCTTCACAAGCAAGCCAACAAAGAGAGTTTTCCAATAAAGAGCAGAAAAGTCTCAACTATGCAACCCGATAATATCATACAATTATGGCTGTAGAAACTAACCTCCACTAGTTGCGTAAGTTTCCTCCGTGATGAGTCAATATAATGATCTATCTTTGCCTGTGATTTGGGTAAACGGTGGTTTTTCATAGACCCAGATACTTTATCAACAGTTTTCTTAACAATTGTCTTAAAAACTTCCTTGCTCATATTACCCTGCCGCCATTGTGGCTTAAGAACCTCCTTTACAAAATTTGCAACTGCAACTTTGAACAGTTTCATTGACCTGGAGTCCTTATTTTTCTTACTTCTCCCTTCTGACTTTACTTGATCAATCTCAATGTCACCTTCAGCAACATCCGCATCTTCATTGGGACTGCTAGGGCTTCCGTTCTCAACAGCACCAACTTCAGCATCAGCTGTCTCCCCAAATTCATCGTTCTCCAGAGACACAGTTGCAGGAACAGCTCCAACCACTTTCTGCTTGTTGTTCTCTTCCACATCTAACACATTGTGACGACTGCTAAACTTTAACATGATATCAGAGTTATCAGCTGCATGGTCCTGCTTTTGAGCATTCTTAATTGATTCTGAAAATGGATTTATGCTGTCAAACAAAGGATCATATTGGTCTCCACCTGAAGTTGGCAGAGTTTGTCCCCCGACCTTAGAAGAATTTAATGAGGAAATAATCTGCCTTGATCCATGATCACCAGCTGATTGTCCATCATACTTAATACCACCAACATCCCCTCTTTCTTGCGTAAAGGCAATAGAACTGAATCTGGTGCTTAACGGCTGATCAAAAGTTGAAGCATATGGATTATAATGGGTGGAAATTCTCGATCCTCCTACATCAAAGAAACTAGATGGATTATCTTTGTCAAGTGTACTTGAAGAGTATCCAGGCATGGACTTAGACCCTCCAAGATGAGAAGACACACTACTCTCAACAGCGGTAAGATGTGGACCATATGGCGGTTGTTTCTGCTGTGCTAACAGATGATTCTGGAAAGATTGTTTTGAAGATTCACTCGCAAGATTTTCCACAGGAAATGTCTGAGCGTTCTTTACAGATGAATCTCCTTGGAATGACCCAGGTTGAGGGGTCACCCCAGAAACAAAAGAGCTGGAAGGTACAAGGCTCTGCGTAGGAAACTGAGAATATATATCATCCCTAGCTAGATTGGTACCAGAAAATGGCTGAGCTGGAAAGCTGTTTGAAGGTAAATGGTATGTATGATGTGGAAATCCACCAGCCTGAGAATGACCAGGTAGTTCACCTGGGTGGCCTCTCAAAGACATCGGTCCTGGAAAGTCATTTCTCAAAGGAAAATTACCATGCTGAAATTGCAAGTGAGTACCAGGCATAGATACACCACCCATATGTGATGGACGTGGTTGCGGCAGGGTATTCCATGTAGGATTCAGAGGAACAGGATAATGAGACTGAGGTAATGGAGTTTGATATAAGGGACCACTTTCAATATTAACAGATTGAGGAGGAAAACTAACTGAGGGAGCCAACAGATTTGGTACTTGAGGTGTATTTGTTGGTTGTTGAGGCACGGGAGGTGGTGGTAGATGGGAAACCTGATGAGTGAAATCTGGCGCAGAAGCATTTACTGTAGATTCATTAGGCATTTTGACCGGATTAGGCTCATTCAGAGAAAGCCCTAATGGAGAACTGCCCGTCTTTTGGGATTCTTCCTCAAGTCTGTCATTTGCTCCAGCAGCTTGAGAAAGATGGATCCCTTGCTCGGTAGCTGAAGGCATGCTAGATAATGGATGTTTCTCATATATAGGAAGCTGAGGAATGAGTTCACCTGATGAGCCCAAAACCTGATCTTCCTTCATAGAAACAGCACATTGATTAACATCTGTATTGAATTTTTCGGCATCTGAAGCACTGGGACACACAGCATCATCTACAAATTCTGCTTTATTTCTCTCATCATCACATGTTTGTGAAGCCAAATCACGACTTTCATGCTTATCAAAATCCAACTGCATTCTCTCACCCTTTGTATCATTATGTCCATGAGGTGATTTCATGCTGGCACTTCCACCATGTTTACCAGGATTATCTACACTCCCCACATTTTCTGTCTGTTGTTTATTGTTATAACGTCTGGAGTATTCACTCTTATCTACCTCAACATGCAAATAACGACAAGAAGCTCCACGATAACACCGTCCTTTAAGGAAATCAAAACATTCCTGTGTTTGAACGTTTCCTCGTCTCAATTTCTCACCACGAAAATCACCTCCGGGTCTGTAAGGAGATCTGCTTCTACTTCTTCGTCTCTTTGGAGATCGGCTAATGCATCAGGAACAATACAAAGATCAATCTCATGAACCAACAGTACCCAAAGTACAAATGCAAAGGGGCAATGAAACATGCAAGGCCAAAATAATAAATAAAAAATGCAAATATATACATATTGCAGTATGCCTGCCTACTAAAACGACAACATTTTATAGAAAGCAAGACATATACCTTCTAGATCGGCTTCTTCTCTCCTTCCTCCTGCGAGGACTTCTTCGAGGACTTCTTTTCCTCCTTCTATCAGATGGTGATCGGCTACGACTACGGCTACGACTCCTATCTCTTCTACCACGCCTTCGAATATGGTGAGCATCTTCAGACTCACTTTCACTACCACCTTCCTTAACCAGTCTGCCAAATTCATCAACTTTTACAGCTGTAGGGGTACTCTTTTTATCTTCTTTTTCAGCATTTTTAAGTGAAGAAACATATTTTCCATGAAATGCAGTGTTAGGATTGGATCCTTCAACCCTATCATCTACGCTATCACTTGCATATTTTCTGGACAGAACTGCAGTTGATTTTTCCTGGAGACCGTCTTGAATTGATTGCAAATCATCTCGGTCCTTATTCAGAGCACTCTCAATACAAGTTGTGACAGACTGATCCAGTCCTGTTTCAGGTGTCTTACTGCTCTTTGAGTTCATGTTGCCATGTTCCAAGTCGTAATGTGAGCTTAAATCCCCAGATTTACCATGCGGTGAATCTGCCATGATCTTCACATTTTCACGAGACAGCTTACCATCATCATCAGAAGAATCATCAGATGCATAGTTTTGTATAAGTCTGAATGGGCTATGGATATCAGCGGGTTGACCACCCAGCTTTTCAGGCTTTATCTCAGCACTAGTTTTAATTTTGACAGATGGGCTTGATTTTAGGGAAAGACTGTTACCTCTCGAACACTGCAAATCATTTTCATTCTCTTGCATTTGTGGTTCATATACATTTCCAGCTAAAACAGGCTCTGGCTCAACATCTTCAACTGAATGATTAACTCCATGCTCTTTATCAGATTGTGTGATATCATCTAAAAGCCACAATCCAATAGCAACAAAGCATATATAAACATTCTGATAAGAATAATTCAAATTTGAAATGATAAGAAATTTATCTAGGAAAAAATTTTGACCAGTACCCACTAGTTGGCTCCTCTAAGAAAGGAAGGGCAATTGTAATATATAATAATAGTACTATACGAGATATGCAAAAGAATTCATAGAAACCTTAGAATGGCTGAATGATCACTAAAAGCTTCATGAGACAGGGAGGCATTAATAAATTAATGCAACAATCTAAAGAGAAAAATGTCATTTTATCCCTTTATAATGTTTATATACCATAGCTTATTCTCTTTAAAATTGTGGATAGAAAATTAAGGCGATTCAGAGATCAGATTCTATAGCCCAACTGCAGAGACCAAATTCCCAATTGTTAAGAAACCATGTACTAATGGTAAAATATCATCAACAAAAGGAATCAAAATAGAATCGGACACAAAGAACAAAAAAATAAATAAACCTATTCTGCCCCAGCTTCAAGCATTTTATCAAGTGAATGAATGCCGCGACAGAATTAGACAGCACAGTTCACAATGTGATAGAAAATGCAGACAATAACCAATATGCAAACATTATCAAAAGTGATACCTGAAAAAGTGACCAGCAAAGTGAATTGCTCCACATGATTTCAAATGTGCCATTCAAACACTTCAAGCACAGATAGAGTCAAGCATGCTAGACATAGACCTCAAGTTAATTAAGAAGTTCCCAATTCAATAATCTAATTGTCATCCTACTGTAAGATAAAGCTGAAGCTGCACGCCCCTCTTTCAGTTACAATCATTTCAGTAGATCTCAAAAAAGAATTTACTACCTCCGGTTCTTATTACTCACAGCAAAGGAATATTTTATGTCTCACAAATAATACTCCTTGTTGCGAGTAACCTGATCATCTTGATATGGAAACTCTTCTATTTCTGCTTCGGCAGGAGGAGAACCGGAGGTAGTATATTAAAAACATGCAGAAGTTTTGGTATCTTAGAGTTCACTAAGGGAAATTAGCACTTAGGTAAGGATGGGAATAAATTTCCGAGCTAAGCCCAAAGGTATAGACAAACCATTACCTTCTACACTACTTGGAGAAAGTGGCTATTGAGGTTTGGTCACTTTCCAAGGCGGTGGAATCACCGGGTCAACTAATTTGTTTTTTTTTGTTTTTTTTTGGGTGCCAAGGTAACCTTTTAAGTTTTAAATCTAAATATAAATAAACAGAGGTTTCATAAAAACAATAAGGAATCTTGAATAATTTCAGGGAGGAATTAGCACCTAAGGAAGGATGGGGACAATATACCAAGCTAAGCCCAAGGGTATAGAGTCTAGACAACCAATTACCTCCACTACCAACTTATAGAAAGTGGCCACTGTGGTTTGGTCACTTGCCAAGGAGACAGAATTGCCAAGTCAACTAATTTGATTATTTTGGGTGCCAAGGTAACTGTTTACGTTAAAATCTAAATATAAATAAAGGAACAGATAGTTCATAAAGACAGTACTGGAGTTTCAATCTTTTCTGTAAAGCTCATAACAGAGCTCAATCCATACAGGAGTTTCAGTGTCAAAACCTTTACCTCAGAGTTCCCTAGAGGAAATTAGCACCTAGGTTAGGATGGGGACAGTATACCAAGCTAAACCCAAAGGTATAGACCATCGTTACCAGATTTGCGCCTACCCCCCACGAACCTCGATTGGGTTTGCACGAACCAATTCATGGTTCATCGCGTCCCAATTTGGTGTAGTTCGCAAACCGAAATGCCGGTACCATCATCCGAATCCGCAACCCTATTTTTAGCAATTAAAGGTCAAGGGTTGCGCATTAATTTTTGGAAAAGGTGTAAATGTTAGGGCTTTTGGTAGCCCTTGCAAGAGGATTCCCATGATAGTCTTTCTAAAAATTCCGATGTGAAGTGGTGGGAGAATAATGTTGCAAATGGCTGGGAGTTAGAAATCAATTAAAGAGAAGGGTGTGGTGAGGAGAGAGAAAAACATGTGGCAAGTAGATAATTTGACCGGTCAATAAGTAATTTTTTTTTATTATTTTGATCACCATCTTTTCCAGCTGGCTATCCCCTTTTTACTTTCTTTTATAAGAGTAACTTATAGAGTTGTATTCTTTTTATAAAATAACTGCATTACTTATTTTATATATGAAAAAATAATCTTTATATAAAAAAATCTAGCAAACCCCAAATCGACCAAGCCACGAACCCGTATCCATACCATGTACCGAAGCGAACCACGAATCTGGTAACACTGTTATAGACACTCCTATATACAACTTGGAGAAAGTGGCCACCATGGTTTGGTCACTTGACAAGGCGGTGCCGCGGTGGAATTGCGAAGTCAACTAATTTGTTTTTATTTGGATGTCAAGGAAACCTAAGTTTTAACTCTAAATATAACTAAATTACTTGGAAAAATAAAAAGTATAAGAGAGCAAAGACTACATAAAAATAAAAAAAAATTAAAAAATTAAAAAATAAAAAAATTAAAAAAAATTAAAAATTAAAAATTAAAAATAAAAAAAAAAAAAACAATACCCAAGCTACTCAAACATCAGTCATTACAATCTAATAAGCGCAGACAATGGAGGAGCATATGACAAGGAAAATTATAAGACATAGTAAGCAGTAGTCTAGTGGCCATAGCGGAAGTGTGGGACAAATCAAACCACATCATAAAACAAGATCCAGGGCATCAATAGTAGTCAACAAACTCCATGCACTTCTCAGTTCATGCAGTAGTAACACTACAAAGTAGATTAAATACTACACTATGTTTATGCTCAAAACTTTAATCGCCAGGAGAGTTATTGCTTCATTATGTGGATGTGAAATAAAACCATCATATGCACAACTTTGGGGAAGGGAAGTAAAAAAAAACAAGGGAACATAATGAAACACTTATCCTAGAATTAAAAAGATGTAAGATGAAAAACTGAAGACCAAAGGAGAAATCATACCCACAACATAAAATATGATTGCCAAATTTCAAAACATGCAATGCTAGACAAAACACATGGAAGACCATCACTTTAAGGTACAAAGCACACTACAACATCAACTACAAAAATTAGTTTAAAACACAGAACTAAAATTCAATAAGCCCTGAGGTGACTGCTTTCAGTGCTTCATCAATTGTGTCATATAGATAACTTTGAAGTTTAGGTAGCAATTTTGCATAAACCAATCACTATCATCATTTACTAAGCCAATTAGATTTAATGTACTGCCTCTGTACCCAATCCTCCCCATGTTTAATAACTTCCCTTTTTCATCTAAAGACTAGTTTTTACAATTCTATTTCAGGAAAGGCCCCAATATCATTTATAATCTCTTTTTCAATTACCAAAAAGTTAGGGCCTCACACTCTCTCTCACTCAAAAACAGTCTTCTATCACATCTAATTTTTTGGTAAAATAATAGCCCATTATCTATATTCACATCTGCTTTCTTGTAAAACAGAAATTGACAATCAAGCTTATCACCTAAAAGGGCCAAAACTATGTGTCATGTTAAGTGTCAAAACTAAGGTAGGACAGAGAGGATATTTCCTCCCCATTCAAGAAAGTTGACATAAATGATAAGTTCCAACCATTACAGAAGTAAATGATCTTAATTAAGATGAAAAATAATATATAGTCAAAGCGTGATAATATGAAACTCAGGACCTTTATTTTTAAATTAATAAAACACATTCGCTATAAAATTGGCACTAACCTTCCATGTCCACATCAGAATCTGCAGGTGATTGAGATGTTCTCACATTGGGTACAGAATTAGGTCCTGCAGAGGGCTCACAATCACCATACGTATGAGACAAATCTCTCCGGCCTTGACCTTTGTGCAAATCATTTACAAGACCACATTTCTTTTTCATCCACAAGAAATATTCATGTGCACATGAAGCTTCACTTCCCAGATCGCCTCCAACTAAAAAGTTGAACTCTGGATTTCCATATTCTTTTTTACGAGCCATTTCTTCAAATTCCGGCCCATTCTTAGCAATAAACTGGCACAGGACTTCAATATTACGAACAACATTCTCATCCGCTGGCTTAGGTGGTGGGGGAGGAAGATCCAGCAAAACACTTTGTTTTAATGATACATCCTCATCAGAAATTGGAGTGGCACCACTTTTGTGACTATGAGTGGTGACATTACCACCAGATTCAGACACAAGAACTTGTTCAGAAATGGAATCATGACCTGATTGCGTTGGTGACACAGAAGCTGTATTTGTGGGTGTAGAAAACTTTCCAGGAGAAGATGAGGAGCAGGCTGATGGAGGAGGTGGAGCCCTTGGTGGGGGAGAGGGTGGAAGAGGCGGTGGTGGGGGGCCTAAGGAAGACATATGAGACTCTGAGCTTTGTTGATTAGCAGAGTCAAAATTAGCAGGGGAGAAATGACCAGCAGCTGTTGGGGGTGGTGGGGCCTGTGGGGGCGGTGGTGGAAGTTGCATAAAAGGAGGTGGTGGTGGAGCTCTAGGATGACCCATAGAAGGGGGTGGAGGAGGGGGAGGATTGGGATTGGGATTGGGATTGGGACTTCCAGAAACAAAATTTTGTTGAGTAGCTAGATAAGGAAGTTGAGCAGGGGCTCCACTATGTAGAGGTCGATGCATGTAAGGCTGACCAGTGTTCGAAGTAGAAACTGGAGGACCTTGATGTGGCATGCTTGGTGGAGCAGAAGGAGCATTTAAATAGGCAGCCCCACGAGGTGGAACTCCATGAGGAGGTCCACCTTGTTGAATTACAGGTTGCAAGGGAGCGGCATTCCCCGGCTGGAAAAGTGAAGCTGAAGGATGACCAACAAGTTGTTGCTGATAAGGTGCCATTGGTCTTTGAAGACCTTGCCCAAACTGGGGAGCATAATTTCCTCGACCATACATAGCCTAATACTACTATTACTCAGAAAATTGCAATTATAAATAAATCCCCCACAATCTTTGAATTGTGCCAAATTACAAGTCCCTGCAACAAGAAAATCACAACTTTCTTGATGGTAGTATATTATTACAAACCCAACAGCAAAAGTATCATTTCACCAACTAAGGAAAACAGAGATTCACTAAACAGACATTCAATTACATTTTGCACGATTTCGAATATCGCAACAAGAAAATCACAAAATTCATAAGCATGGAAAGAAATCAAGTGTTGATATCTTCCAGCTATGGCAGCATTAATTATTAAATACAACTCATACAAACACAATTAGAAGCCAAATTTCAATTTATAAAAAAAAAAAGAAAAAACTTTCAAATTAAATTAAAAAAATTCAGCCAAACAATTTTAAAATTAAATTCACTCAGTACACAACAAGCAAAAACTAATCTCACTCTCTAATCCCCAATTATTAATTCCCAATTATTTTATACGAAATTGCATGAAAATAATAATAATAATAATAATAATAATACTAATATATAAATAAATAAATAAATAATCAATTCCACAAGCATCTAAAACCGCACTCTAAATGCTTCAAATTCGAACAAAATATAAATATAAGCACCAACAAAAGATCATAAATGTAATAATTCTTAGCTTCAACGAATCGAAAAGGCGAAAACAAAATGGTAAACGTACCGCATAGCAACGAGCAGCTGATAATTCGAGTAATTGGGAGAAAACCCTAAAGTTTGAAATTGGAAGAAAAGGATTAGGGTTTTTGAGGGTCGGAAAAATCCCTAAAAAGATGAATGGTGTGCAGTAGAAATTATGATTTGTGTTGTTAACATGAAACTCTTTTCCAATGGCTAGATTGAGTTGCCCTCAATTTTACTGCATAAATTGGAAGGGGGTGAGTTTTTTAGTTCAAAGAAATTGCAATTGATAATTTTTTTTTAATTTTTTTAAATTTTGTTTTTTTTACTCTTCACACTAAGGTTTGAGTATGACAAGGTAAGGGTGAGAGATTGAGAGTTCGATTTTCGGTTTGGATTTGAGTGATCGAGTCCGAATTTATATTCGTTTTTGGATTGTAAGTCCACTTCAATCTGACGTGCCAGCGACTTCCATTCAATCTAATCTAATTAGGTAATATGAATTCGATCTATAATTCAATTGATCAATGATAATACGATATTTGGTCGGTCTTTTATAAATAAGATGACCTTTTTTCATCACGGCCTAATCCAATTAGGTAATATGAATTCCATCTCAAATTTGATTAATCAATAATAATACGATATTTGACCGCTCTTTTATAAATAAGATGACTTTTTCATTACGAAGTATCATAATATAATACCACCTTTAATGGTATCCGTCTTAAATAGTTAATAAGTTACGTAAATTAAAATTAATTTTTTTAAGGAAATTTTGACATTTGCTACCAGGAAAAACACCTTAATTCACATTTGCTACCGTTTTAAAAGAAAAAAATTACTTTGCTACTACCTAAATCATATTTTGTTAGAAATTACTACCACTTAACGATTAAGTTTATTTAAAAAAAAAAAATTTAAAAAAAAGAAAAAAAAAAAAAAAAAAAAAAAAAAAACCAGCCACCCCCTCCCCTCAACTGCCACCCCTCCCCCTCCCTCCTGCTTGCGGCCGGCCAAAAGATTTGGCCAATGTCGGTGACTTCGCCCCCTCCCTTTTCCCACCCACGAAGCCAACCCCCCTCCTCCCCACCCACGAAGCCAAACCCCACCACCCACGAAGCCAACCCCCCACCGAAATAAGCCCCCCTCCCCGTTACCCCCATCGAAAGCGACCCCCTTCCCCTTCCCCCACCCTATAACTGACACCCCTAACCCTAAACCACCCTTAATGATTTTTAGGGTTTCGCTCATGGTGTTTTTTGGGGTGGTGGTTTAGGGTTAGGGGTGGCCGAAAAGGGTAGGAGAAGGGGAGGGGTTCGATTCCGATGGAGGGAACGGGGATGGGGATGAATTTGGTGGGGGTTGGCTTCGGTGGGTGGGGGAAATAAAGGGGGGGTTGGCTTCGTGGTGGGGGGAAGGCAGGGGGATTGGCTTCATGGGTGGGGGAAAGGGAGGGGGTGGCTGGACAGCGGTTCGGCCCCACTAAAGGAAATTGTTACGGTGTAAGGCATTGGGTAGTAATTTCTAACAAACTCTGATTTAGGTGGTAGCAAAATTTTAAAAAAAAAGAAAATTTAAAACAGTAGCAAATGTGAATCGAGGCGTTTTTCCTAGTAGCAAATGTCAAAATTTCTTTTCTTTTTTTTTAAATAATTAAATTGTAAAAAAAAAATTTTAAAAAAGTCTAACTAATCAAATAGTGACAAGTGTCACACTTAACCTGTTGATCGGGCTACCTGAAGGAATTGTGTCTTCGATAAGTGCAATTACTAGATATATCAAGGATCACTATTATGGAGATAATAAGTTTATTCTATTGGGGCGTCATCCTCTGTTGCTAGACTATGAGAGATGATCTTTGGGCTAGTTAAATAGTCCAAAGCCCTTTAGAATGGATCCTATAAGGTCACACACAAGGGTAATGGGTTAAGCAAGTTAGAGGCCCATTAATGGGCCTCATGAACATTTAATTAGTCATAAGTATTATTGGGCTAAGTGTAGTTTGAGTGGGATTAGGAATTGGGCTTTGACTTGGACTATTATTTAGAGATATGATCTATAAATAATAGTCATGCCTAGGGTTGATTAATTAAGTCACAATTAACATACAGTGAATTGTGAATCTAAGCAACCGTCATCCAAAGTCCTCTCTCCTCTCAAACACACGACCCTCTCTCTCCCCTCTCACCCACGGCCGGCCACCCTAGTGGTCCTCGTGGTGTTGCGCGGTGGTCCTTGGCTAGTTCGTTGTTCGTTCATCTCTGTAGAAGGTCGATTGAAGAGTTCTCTCGCGACTAACTAGCATTAGTGGAGGTCTTAATCCGTGCCCGTGGACCAAGTAGAGGAATCACACTTGAGGTTCTTTATCTCCCTAGTTCTTGCTCGATCACCGGTGGAATCACGCTTCAAAGGTATTATTCTTACTCTTTATGTGTTATGCATGAGATCCTTGGTTAGGTGCTGTATGAATATGATTCATGATTATTTCCGCTGCGTAGTACCTATAAACTAAAAGATATTGAATAATTAACTCTAGGCTAATAAGTTAAGTTCAGGTGAAAAAGATATTATTTTTAAATTAAGGAAAGAAACTAAAAGTGAAAACAATAGACATTGAATAATTAACACTTACTACACCGATTTATTCGTGAAAATAAGTATATTAAATGCTTATATATATGTAGCTTAAATCCAAAACCCCTAACTTCTAGAGTATGTGTTAAAAGTTAATTTAACATGAAAAATTGACAATAATCCAAACCTTATTTCTTTTAATCCGATTAATATAATCTATCTATGCTTTATTAGTTAGTTAGTATTAGTATTAGTATTTAAAATCACAAACCAAATTTCCACATGTCTTCCTTTCCTTTTAACCTTTTCCATTCTTTTTCCATGAGTCCAATTAATCTTTTCATTGGATTTCTTAACAACTACTCGTATTTATATTTTGCAACTTCTAATTTAATTCAACAAATTGAATTTCTTAACTTTCTCCTCTTCTCCCTCCATCTTTCAATTGAATTAGTCACATTTGCATTCAATTATTTTGCCCCTTATCTTCCCCCTATTAATCTCATAATATAAATACAAACTTTCAATAAAGTTTTTTGAGAGAGAGAGAGAGAGAGAGATATTTTTTAAAAAAAATGTAAATTGAGGTTACAAAGAAGGAAGAATTGATTTTTCATTCAAGAAAATGAAATATGTTCCATAGTATATATGACATTCCTTGCATGTCATAGGGTTTGGTATTTAGCTTTTTGATAAAAAAAAAAAATTATTGAGTAACTACACTGTAATTAAAGAATTTGATTTCATAATAATTAAGCCATTTTTTTTACAAGTATTGTTTTGCTAATTATTTGTTAAAAGATTGATCTTGCTATTATTTTGCTAGGCTTTTGAAACTTGCAAACATACAACAATTATAAGGGATCACCGACAATTAGTCAGCAAATGAACACACAAGCTATGTCGACTCTTTTCACATTCTTTTTCTATAAATCATATTATGCGGATTCTTCCAAACTAAACCATTAGTACTTTTATTTTTCAAACCCAAAAACAATATAATAAAAAAAAGTTAGTTATATCAAAAGCTCTTAAGAACAAAAGAAGCATTAATTACAATAATAAAGCATTAGAACCTAAACAGTTTGTAAAATATTATAATTGTTAAGACTCAATGAAATCAAGTTATTCAAGTAATTTGTAAAGTTTTAAGTATACATAACTAATAACTTATGCGTAGTCCGTGCATAGGTAGGGCTCAAAAGCTAGTTCTAGCAATAAGCTGTCAATATTGTTAGTAGGTATTTGATGTTTTGTTAAAGTCATACAAGTTCATTGATTCACTTGACCTAATAATCATGTATACTATCATTAGCTAAAATAGAGTGGAATTAGGAAAAGGGGGTGTGCTTAGAAAAATAGGAGGAATGTGACATGCACATGTGGGAAAAAGCAAGGGTGGTCAACGCCTAGAGTCAACGTCGAAAAGTCCAGAACAAAAAAAATTAAAACAGGTTTTTCCTAGCCAATTTTTTTTTAAAAAAGATTTGCCTGAACAAAAAAAATTACTTTAAAAGCTTTTTGGGAACAAATTTTCCTTTAAATTTATGTCTATTTGGTCAAGTATAATTTTGAATATATAAGAGCATCCACATTCATTAGGCTCCCTATAATTTCTCTCTCCTCACCTCATTAGTCCACATCACTTCCCACTAACTTCTTTACATACCTTTCCCTTTCCATTTTACATTTTCATACCTACTATCATTAACCTCCCCATTTACTTTCTCTCTTATGTTTTTCCATATCCCACCGCCTTTTCTCTCTCCTACTTTAAAATATCCCACAAGGCAAAAGGAAAAAAAAAAAAAAAAAAAAAGGAAAATGACCTTGCTTGATGATGGTGGTAGACAAAAAAAAAAAAGACGGTTAAGTATTGGCGCATAGCTGCTATTTATATATCAATTAAATAGCAGCTATACGACAAAAGAGTGGTGAATTTTTTTTTTTTCCCAGTGTTTGTACCACTGTTACCTAAAATAGCTATAAATAGTACTACTAAAATAGCTTATACTCTAATAGTACATTAAAAATTCCACTGCAAGTATAATGGTATATTAAACATACCACTATAGCAAATAAAAAATCTCAAAAACTAAATGAATTTACCAATTAACCCTCCTATATGGTTATATGCATTCTAAACATATAGGAGCTATACGCCTAGTTGCGCTCAAAAAGGACCCCACTCTTTCATATTGGGAGGGTTTCAATATTATTAACCTCCCCAAATTAAAGTGATGGATGGGGTGTTTGGACCAATGTTGGGAAGATCCCCACTTTTACTTTTTGTCAAATGGAGAGCTAAATTTCCAAGTTTCCAACCAATGTAGATGCTCTACAGTCTAACCTCCATGGATGATGCTAGTGAATAGAGGTGAATACGTATAGGTATTTTAGCAAATAGCCTCTTATGAAGTACGGAGTACATCTTTAAACTTACGTTGTATTTCTCATGATTGTCAAATGCAGAGCATTTCATAAGACTAGACAAATCACTGCTGAACAAATACACTCTTAGTCGAGTTAGTTTAACAGAAATTTGGTAATCAAGAATGACACAAACAAACAAGTAAACACATCATGACAGAATGATGCACCTCTATTCAAACTAACTGCCACAACTAGCCCTTGATTGTCAAGGTAAAATACTCATTCAAGAATCACTTTACAATTTAATGTCACTTGAATTTGCATATTCTAGTACTATGCATGTAATATTGTCTTCTAAAATGATACTAATGTGAAGAAGTTACAATCAATTTGTGGCAGTTGTCATCTGTCAGCTGTCTACGATCACCTTCAAGCTATGATGGATGTACAATTAGCTGGTAATATATGTACCTCTTCGACACAAATAAAAAATTCGACCCCAGAAGAAATTTTTGCATGTGCAAAAAACTGCCATTGCTGGAGCGCTTCTAGTCTAGTTTAGCAGTCTTCAAGCTCGATAACTGCCCAAATACTAACCGCAAAAAATGGTTTCCGCCCAATGTCAAAACTAGTTTTAAAAGCTTTTAGTCTAGCTTCATGTTGTCTCAGCAAACTCTATCTGGCCCTCTGCTATAGCCATAAACAAAATAGAAGACACACTATCAGGGAAAAAGTCTTTCACTAGTGTCAATCCAAGATACATAATAGAGAACACTGATATTTGAATTATAAAAAACACCAGTCCACCACAACTTGAGCGATTTCTTTCCAAAAAACTTAAAAATAAAGAAAAAGAACAATCCATCATGACTAGAAGCATTTAACTGGGCTAGAATCAATATTGTTGATATGCAACATTGATTGGGCATCAGTTGAACATCTGTGAAATGGGATGCTATGAATGCTTTGAAATCATTATTTACTCTATAGGAATAAAGGCAAAGTGGGAGAAGCAAATCAGAGTCCGAATATCCTTCCAAGGTTTGAAAAAAAAAAAAAAATTAATCCGTATGCAAGCTCTGGTAAAAAAAATCTGCTTCCAAGGTTTCAAAAGGCAATACCAAATTCTACTTCATCTGCTGATCCGTGACGCTAGTTGCATCGTATTATATGGCCAGTGGGGATTAACTAATTACTGATGTTTGCTATCCCTTTGAAATAAATTGTCCACTCCCAAAAAGAAAAAGATTTTAAGAATTATCAATTTAGAAACTAAGCCTGGAAAATCGGTGATAACAGGGTAAGCATTAGAAATTAAAGCTCTTCTAGAACAGCCACTCAAGAATTCTCTTCATCAAGACTCGTTCTGCATACATGAAACTTTTCTTACAAAAACTTGGAAAACAAGCTTACCTTGGCTAGTAGGTAGCACAACAGAGCCCTCAGGCATTGAAGATGGATTATCCAAGAGAGCTGAATCTGATGGGGCTGCAGCTCCATCTGATTTCTTGACTTCAACATTCGCTTCTAATGTTTTCGACTCTCTAATTTCTACCTGAATAATCATTCAAGCAGAACAGCACAGGTCAAAAACACATAACAGTTATCTAGACACCTGTAACTCAAATGATTAATGAAAGCATGGTAATAAGCCAAGTATTTAAATTGTTGCAAATTGTGAATTGATTACAAAATTATTTTAAGTCCAAAGTGCAATATGAATGGATAGGCATGAATGCGTGATAAACTAATTGATTTGCCAAATGAGCCTCTTATTCCTCAAGAGTATTATAATAAGGGCAGCCGAGCAGGTAGTAAAGCAGGATAGCCCGTTAAGCTACAGATCATATTCTCTGACATGGGTAAAATCTATGAGCATAACGGTTATTAATTAAGGGAAATTCTCAATGGTAGCCTCATGTTTTGGCTTTTTCTCAATGGTAGTCAAGTTTTTTTTGAATTCCCAATGGTAGACTTCAACTTTTAAAAAATTGCAAACATAACCTTAATTATGTTTTTCCGTCAAATATCTGTTAAATCTAATCTTATTACAACCAAGGTTAACTTTAAAAATAATAATAATCAAAAACAAATATCAAAAATAAAACCACCCCTCCCCACTAAGCACTTGCCCAACCCAGCTCAGTCTAGATAACCTCCCCGGCCCTGCCCCCCACCCCCCTCTTCTACCGGAACCCAGCTAACCCTTGTCCATCCGGCGCCCAGCCAACCCCCACCCATCAGCAATTTTCCCCAACATCCATGAGTATTCACTATATTATTAAGCATTCAAAATAATTTCATTTTGAAGTTAAGTTAGAAATTATGAAATTTGGGTTTAGCTCCAATGGCTTCCGACGCCTCTGCAACTACTACTTCCTGCCTACCTTTCGATGCATTTCTCTTCTTTGTCAAAGGGAGGTAATACTTCTTCTTCATCATCTTCATTTGCGAATTTCTTGGTTGAAAAATATGGGTTTCTCCAACCACCAATCTCTCTCTACTTTCACTACACTCGCTAGTTGGCGCCCTCGGCAGAGAATTAGTCGGACAAAGCTGGTTATTGATTTCAATTTGGTTGAAAAGGGTTATTCATTTTCTTAAGCAAATAGGTTTTCAGCCATCAGAGGAGAGAGAAAGGGGAAGGTATGAGAAGAGAAGTGTGAAAATGGCAGGCAAGGGTTGGGGGGTGGCTGGGCAGGTGGAGAGGGGTGGTTTTATTTTATTTATTATTATTTTGTTTAAAAGTTAACCTTGGTTTATTATAAGGTTAAATTTAACTGAAAGTTAACGGAAAAACTTAAATAAGGTTACGGTTGTAACTTTTAAAAAGTTGAGGGCTACCAATGATAATCGAAAAAAAAGTTGGCTACCATTTAAAAAAAGCAAAAATACAAGGCTACCATTGAGAATTTCCCATTAATTAATCAAGTGAGTGCAAATGAACTGTGAGAGTTATTCATCTGAGCTCTGGACTCTTTAAGTGCTTTAAAATGTAAGAGGCACACTTCTCAATTTATACATTTGTTTCCTAACACCTGTTGCTAATTTTGAAGCTTTACAATCTGGTATTGCAGCAGTGCCTGTCTCATACAGTCATACAACTCTCGTTGATTGCCCATCTCATAGTGAGGAAAACTCTAATTAGCATGCCTTTTAAACAGGTGAAAGAATCATTAAGGACAAGGCAAAACCACACAAGGATGTTTTCAGACTCAATAGAACAATATGTGTAAAGTGTATGAGAGAGTGACATATGCGACTGAAGGATGAGGTAAAGCAGAAAACATACAGCACATTTAATTAGATGCATAATTAATCTAAAATAGGGTAGGGTAGTGATCAAGCTTTCAGTTTTCTGATGGCAACATATAAACTAACCTCCTGTGACTGGCTCAAATCTGAATGCTCTGCAATTTTAGAAACCGATGCATTGGTAGGTTCTATAGACTCCTGAATAGTTGGAGATATTGTAATAGGACCCTGTTTTTCATTTACCTTGGACTTGACATTTTCAGAGTCCTTTTTCCTGAACAGTAATCACCATGAGTAGATATTAAAAATAAAAAATAAATTAAATTTTTAAAAAAAAAAAAAAAAACTTTAAGATAAAGAAGTAATACAAGAAAAAAAAAAAAAAACTCCTAGAGCCTCACCCATGCAAGCTAAGGTTAGCTTCAACGGAAGTTGAAAAAAGAACTCCACGCAATGGTTTTCCGTCAATAATGGTTTCAATAGAATATCCACTAGCAAAATTTTTAGTAACTTTGGCTTGAAATGTTCTCTTCCCTATTGGGGGTCGGTACATATTTAGATGGAAATACTGCTGACCTGCACAATAGCTCATTGTCTGTAAATCAAGAATACATGTCTGCATTAACAAAAGAAAAAGAAAATCTTCGTGGAATCATCAGGTAATATGCAGGAAAATGGTACATCATAACATCAGCAAACTATGACAACAGAAGATTTGAAGTCATAAGTAGTACAGTGATAGTAAGCAATTAGAAATTTAAGTGAATTGAAATATAGGGGGAAAAACTAATCCACACCATTGGACATTATGAGTGTTCAAGCTCACCTATTCTGTCTCCGGGGTCACATATTATAAGATTTGAGATAATTATACACCATATAAATGACATGTCACATCACATAATGTCATTTCCGATCCGTATGAAACTAAAATTCAGCACTTATTGCATTAACTATTGATCTTATCATGTATGGGAGCCTCTACAAAAGGTCTGGGCTTTAAGGTGGCTCAGAAAGAAAAAAAAAAAAAAAAAGAAAGAAAGAAAGGCCAGCTGTTGATATAGACCCAATGCTGCTCCAGTGACAAATATGGAGACAGCCCCAGGAACTATGATCCTACTTCTGTGATGCTCATCACCCCCTTAGACTTCAATAAAAATATACAATCTCAATCACATTCATTGGTTTCAAAATCTACCCTAACAAAGCCACTGTAATCCTAGACAACTATATTGTTACCAGACACCATGCCAGGGGTTTTAATTAAAAAAAAAAAAAAAAAAAAAAAAAAAGAGTAAAGAAAAGAAAAGAAAAAAGAAAATGTCACTCAATGAAGGTCTTGCTGCTTTCAGCTCAGCCCTTTGTCTGTGACAGGTCGCTGAGTGGAGGCCTACACTCATTCAGAGTTTAAGGAAGGGGGTGGGGAGAGAGCAGAAAGATCTGAAATCAAGAACCTAGTTATCCATTAAATGTGAACATGTCACAGTACTACAGATGAACCCTAATTCATGTGGATCCTTTCACGAGCATATACTACGTATAAAAGATTGAAGGAATTGATGCTAATGGGCTTCATCCATTTTGACTGTGTTTATCCTATGATAAACATGATATACTCCAACTCCTATGCATCAATATTAAACTAGCAAGGTTTTTATGGATGGAATACTTTTATATATCGATTTAAGTTGGCTAATATCATCATATCGCAGTTATCAGCTATATGAGCATTGCACGACTAGAGCACAAGCATGAAGATTAAGTTCATGAAATTTGAGAAATATGCTTAAATAAGCAATGATATCACATATTTCTATCTTGTTGATTGCTGTATGGCACAGAGAATGGTGGCATATATTGTTACGTGTAACTAGATACATATAATAAAATACTGGATATATGTTGTCTTACTTTGTTGGCTACCATATGGCACAGAAATTGGTGAGCTAAGATCGGCTGCCTCATATGCGACTATAGCCTTATCGTTCTCCGAAGAAGCAACGTATTGTTGTTGACACTTCATCTTCAGTTGTTTTCTGAGAGACAATTTTTCTGACCTTCGCTCATCTCTTCCATCATCCCTAAAAAGTTCTAGTATCAAAAAATAAATGCAATCAGCTCCATGCTGCCATATACAAATTAATTGGTGAAAGTTCAAATTACCATTAACTGAGTATTGTAATAGCATATAACGACGCGTACATATTTAAGTAAAGAGTAGAAATGTAAAGACCTGTGTGGAAGAAGTACATATCATCCAGAGCCTCCAGATTTTTATTGCAACCACCTATGAACACCAAAACACCAACTTTTGATGGATCCAAACAGTCACCAGCCATGGAGAATCTAGCCGAAGGTCCATCACCACTGGGCATAATTTTGGTCCAAATACCAGTATCTGGAAAAAATTTAAAAGAGCAATGAGTTGAGCACACAATTACCATAAAAAGAAAGCATTATTACATAAAACAGTGATAATACTGTATAAGGGATAAAAAAACAATAGAGAAAGGAAAAGTAGCAGTTTTTCATGAACTCTAGGCAGTAGGGATTACAGTGGATAAGAAAGTGGTGCAGCTGATAAGATCAACAGCTCCCTCAGAGAATAAGATGACATGAACAGCCAAATTGTGAAAATGATGTGAATGTGAGCTAGCTTATTAAAAAGAGTGACAACAGTACAGTGATTGAGAGGGACAAAAGAACAAAATATTCTTACCAATGTCAAGCATATAAAGATCATCGTACAGGTTCTGAGCATCAGTGAATCCCCCAAATACAAATATGTGCTTGCCAAAGGCCACAGTTGAGTGCCCAGCACGGGGAGGCAACAATTGGCCAGAAGTATTCAACTCTCTCCAAGCAAGAGTATCTGTTTCAACAAATAACCACCAGTGTAAGACTACTTTCTCCCTCCTTTCTAACATGAACATATGCATAGGAAACAAAGAAGGCCCAAAATAATAAGAAAAGAAATGTTTGTCCACAGTAACAAACTAATTTTAATAACCTATAATACTTTGTTTCTACTAGACTGGCTAGCTGCCAAAATAAACCGCCATGGTTCTTAATCATGCAGCATGGTGTATTCTATTTCTTCTCATTTTTGTAGAGAAAGGTAAAATGACACTAGCATAAACTTCTGCTGTATCGAATAATCCAGTCGCCAGTCATTAAGAATAATTGGTTCACTATATTGAACTATTGTGTAACACTGTAACCTCAAGTAATTCAGGAAAAGAATTCAACCTGTATCAAGGATGTGAACATCGCATAAATAATAATCATGCTCATCTTCACCGCCAATAACAACGATATTGTTCTTCCAAGATGAGCATGAATGGCTATCTCGTGCAGCCGGTGGCTTGCCAGATGTTGTAGCAAATTGCCATACAAAGTTCTCTGCAATTAGAAGGAAAGGTAATTAATATCATTTCTTCATTCAGTTGTCACTTTCCAGCCTAACAGAACATTGTAGTAGCCTATAGAGTACGTTACTTGGTACCCATGTCCATGAAAAAAATCCTTGATTTTGAACTAAAAGTGAAGTGTCCAAGTGTTGAAAGTCCGACACGGGTACTTGAGGTGAAATAAAGAGTATGAATAACATAGCCTATAGATACTATCTCTGTTTTTTTTGCTTTTTTTTTTTTAACTATTATTTTTTTTAAGTCATTGCAAGATGTTACTAAACTTACTATTGACTTATTGAGGGAGACTTCACTTGAGAAATTAGAAGCAAAGGGCTTACTTGTATTCAATATATGAAGATCATTATAATACACTTCAGTATGATGGTTCACAGATTTGCCACATCCACCAAAAATGAAAAGTTGTTCTCCAACAAGGGCTGCACAATGGCCTTCTCTTGCCTGTGGTCCATCGCCCCTTACATGTGGAGAAATCCATGTATTTGATGCTGCAAATGTATGGACCACATTAGCAAAGAAACATCAAGTGCCAATACCTTGACACAATAGTCACACAGCCCAAAACAAAAATTATATGAATAAATAAATAAACCTCTGGAAGTAGGTAGTATTTCTCAATAAGAAATTTGATACTGGTTAAGACTTAGGAGCGAGACAATTGAAAGCCTCATGCATAAACCTATGATGCAAGATGAGCAAACAAGGATACATCACATAACCCATAAATTGGTTATACAAATTCCCTTCTGTTAACAGAGTCCAATCAGAAAATTCATGCATATATAAATATAATGAACCCGTGCATCCAATAACAAATTCATACAAGATGTTAGTCCCTCTTCTCTAAATTGCTGATAAGCATAAAACTACTGGGATACGTAGAGATACACAAATCATCATAATACTGTCTTTATGTGGAAACTATATAAGTTTCACATGTAAAAGTTTGCCAATATTTTAAAGTTATGAAAGAGCCATTTGAAAAATCACAATAGTTATTCCTTGAGTGTTTGACCATATCAATTAGCTACTCTCCAGGCCAGTAGATTTTGGATACAAGAGTCAGGGAAAGTAATATCCTTAAGAGCATTACATCAAACATAACTAGCATGTACTTGATTCAATTTAGCTATCTAAAAATTTTATATCCTATTTTATTGTTTCCATCGAATACATGAAATTTCAAAAGAAACAAAGACAAATATAATTTTCACTTGAACTTACAAGTGTCTAGTATATATAAGTCTCCAAGGGGGTTCATCCCATCTGTCCCACCAAACACGAACAGATTGTCTCCAACTGTTGTACAAGTATGACTGTCCCTAGGAGATGGCGGAGTTCCCTTAATGGCTGGCTCACTCCACATTTGAGTATCTACAAACCAACAGCACAAATGAGATGATGAAGAAACCTCAAGAAGAACATAAGGGAAAGTTTATAAATATGAAGAATAAAAAAAAAATGAAAAAGAAAAACATGAAAAGAAATAATGAAAGAATATAGAGATGTTGGAGCTAGGTTGAATACACTTGAATCCATACATGTTAGACGTTACTCGTATGAAAATATCATGATATTATCAATGCCACCTAAAACAGGATGAGATTAGAAATACACACACTAATCAAACTGTACATTTTGACTTTGAGATACCAAAGTATATCTGCTTCAGCACTCACTTAAGATTTTGGAGCATAAATAAGTTTGGCAATGCAAGTACTCAGCTACAACGACCTTCACCTTAGATTTGAGCTGATTACCCGAAATTCACCCCCAATGAGCCATTACTAATCAAGGATATGGTAAGAAAATTTGCTCCAACACCATACTGTTACTCCAATGCCTACAAGCTCCCATCTAGGGTATGGTAAGAAAAAGGCAAATGTACAAAGCAACATATGGTTAAATCGTGTATTGGCGTATTGCAAAGCGTTTGTTTTTTTTCAACCCGAAAATAAGGCTTGGAACCAGCAATAATTAACATGCACTTACTTCCAAACACAATTCCAGCCAACAAGAATAAACAATTGAATTTATCTAGTAGTATTACATTCCCTCAAAATAGGTATTTCAAAATCATAACCTAACGGCCCGTTTGGTAGACGATATAAACAAGCATAACCAATGCAGCAAAATTGAGCAAGAAACATAAAAAGTAACAACTTAGCCACCACAATTCCACAAAAAACACATTAGTACATTACAATTAACTATGAACAACATAATTCCAATTAATTACATAAAATAACAAATACCCACGTTAGGAATTTAAATTTAAACAAATACCCAGAAAAATTACAAGCATAAAAAGAATTCCCAGAACAAAATTGAAACAAAAATTCAAAAAATAATTGAAAAAAGAGGAGAGAGAAAGACCCACCCACCAGTGTCAAAAACATGAACTTGGTTAGTCTGAGAATTGTTCTGGCCATAACCACCAAACACATACAAAAGCTTTCCTCCTCTAATGGCGTTGCAGGTGTGTCCCCACCTTTTTCCGGGCCCACCTCCCTTCTCCATTGCTGCGCTCTGCTTCCATTTCTCCCATCTCATTTTTCTGTAATTTTTCTGGGTTTTTTTTTTTCTCCTCTTCTCTTTTGCCAAATGTTTATACAAGAAAAATTGGGAACCTGGGAATTGAATTTGAATTTTGATTAAAAGGGTTGATTATAAAAATTTGGGAAAATTTTTAAATCCTAAAGAGTAATCTCAGTCACTGCTGAGAAAAAGAGGCCGGCAAACAAGTGTTATAAGCTGCTAATAGAGTTTACTCAACGAGAGTAACGTTTTTTGAGGGTAATGTTGTATTGTACTTAAGTTGTTAAGACTTAAGAGGATCACATACTCACAACTCATAAAGGATACTCACAATTCATAAAGGACAATGATGTAAATGAAATTTGATTTTATGCATCCTTCAAAACTTTAATCAATACTTACTCATTTTTATTTCATAATAATCATAATATTTTGATTATTTATGTACAACTTTGACTATTAGTATTTATAATTACATATTATTAAAAAGTATAAATGCTTAATTTATACATAAAAACTAAAAAATATGTTACATGACAACATATGTTTTTAATATAGTTACAACAAATAGTGTATTGCTAAAATACCACCATTTTTTTAATCAAATCACTAACATAAGTGATGAAGAAACAAAATTACCCTTACTAATCCCTACTTTGCTCTCTCTCCTAAATCCATCAAACCTCAAACTCAACCGTCAACCACCACAAAAGCAACCACCACCCACGCGACCACGACCACCACCACCCACCATCACCGCCCACAACCACCAAGAGGTACTAGATTTTTGTTTGTGTTGTCGAAACCACCAACAACAGTCAACAATCATCGGAAAAACAACCCCTCCACCTTCCCTCGTCGGCAAGAGGGTGGAAACTTTTTATTGTTTCAACGACCGGCATAATCGACGCGCAAAACTGGTCACTTGGGACGATAATCGGCGTCCAAAACCAGCCACCATCTCGAGTGACTAGATTTTCACGCCAGTTGGCCACAATAACTGGCGTCCAAAAACCGGTTATTATAGTGTACTGTGTAATCGATTTTGCATGTCAGTGGTTGCCTCCGGTTGTTGTCGTTGTTGCCTTTCCACCTCCGACGTATGGTTGAACACAGATGCACAATGTAATGTTGTTTAAATATTGGAAAATTTTCCAAAAATAATATAAACTTTGGTCGGTTATTTTTTTTTAATAATACAGCCTTTGGATTATTTTGTAATAATGTAACCTTAAATAGGTTTTCATTTAAACAAGACAAAATTGAATTTTCAGTGGATTTTGAAGTTAGGAAAAGAGGAGAGGATGAGTTTTTGGTGGTGGGGATGGGGATGGGGAAAGGGGGAATATACCCTCCCCTTCTCCCACCTTAAAACTCACCGAAAATTCGATTTTTTCTTGTTTAAAATGAACACCCCCTAAAGATTGTATTATTACAAAATAATCAAAAAGGTTGTATTATTAATAAAGAATGAGCCAAAGGTTGTATTTAAATTTTTCCTTAAATATTTAGGGTAATGTTATTTAAATTTGTTCACCTGCTAGTTGCTACGGCAATTGTTTTCAACTGGATACATAAATTTTTGCACTTGCTACTTTAATTGTTTTCAACTGAATATATACATAAATTTTTGCACTTGCTAGTTCATCACCTCCCGTCGTCGCTGCCTTCCACCTCTGACGTACAGTCGTTGCTTCCCCTTTACATCTGGTGTACAACCGCTTTTGTGGCTGATGGTGGTTGAGAGTTTCTGACCCTTATGGGTGACGAGAGAGAGAAAAATACGAGTAAAAGAGGAAAAAAAATAGTCGGGGGGTATAGTAAGGGCATGGTGTCCATTCACCTAAATGTTGGCGGTTATGATAAAAATTATTGTCGGTACTTAACACCCTCCAATAAATGTAATCAAATTTTGCATTAAAAAAAAGTAGATGATAGTAAGCATATGAATAGTGCAAAAGTTAAAGTTGCGTTTATTACAAAACGGAGGTAGTGTTGTACACCCTTCGTTCCCAAAATTTTGCCCCATTTGACATCTCGCGGTTTTCAAGATTCGTCATAAATGGTTTTATTTTCATTTTCAAACGTATATAAATTATTAAACTTAGTGTCTCTGTTCCTTTGTATTGGTTATGTTTTGACTTTAAACATTTGACAATTCACTTATTTGACCATACTTGTAAAAATTATATTAATTGAATATGGGAAATTCTCACTAGTAATCACTAAGTAATTTTTTTTCTCAATGGTAAAGGGTGCAACTTTTAATTATATGTGGTAATCAAACATTAATCTGATTAATCAAATGGTAACTATTGTTTAAGTGTTTAACCATGGTTTAGATCCTGAGATGTGAAAAGACAAATTTGCCCCTATTTATTTTACTCCAACCAACTGTGTCTAATCAATTTATGGGCATAACTTTGATCGATCATCTTCTTCATTTGCAAGAGAAAATCTGGAGAGGAATTTGCGAAGAACATCAAACCAAATAACACGAGGGATTTAGAAATTCTGGGTTTTTGTTTAATTCATAGGGTTTTTATCCAACAAATTGGGGTTTTTTTGGGGGGATTATTTGGGGTTTTTTGGGTAGAAGATTCGTGGGTTTGCTGGGTGGATGACGGCAATATTACATGCGTGGGATTGAAAGATCAAATTTTTAGCAAGTATTTGAAGAAAATTACAACATCCGACTTGAGTTGAAGCCAGGTATGTATAATTTTTTTTTGCAATTAAGTATGCTATGCTCTGTTTTCGTGTGTTAGGGTATGATTCTTATAGTGTTTGTTGTTGTGTTTTGTTTGGTCGTGTGTTTGTTGCAGAATGGGTGATACTGTAGTGTTGCAATTTCAATATAGGGGTATAGATGTTTCTGTGAATGTTGAGGATGTTGATAAGGTCAATTTGATAGACCTCATAGTTGAATATTGGGAGAAGGCTAAGGAAAAAAAAATGTAGAAACACCCCAAAACCCGACTTTTAAATATGTGTATAAAATGAAGCATGTTTCTCTGGAATGTGATGCTGATTTGATGAAGATGTTTGCTAACCTACCTGGTAAGAAAGAGATATATGTATGGGTAGGGGATGGCCTTAAGGATATTGAAGTTGTGTATGCTGCTAGGTCACTTGTTTTAGGTAAATCAACCATGGACATTGATAAACAAGTAGTTAAAGAAATAGGAAGTCCTAGTACTAAGATACCTAAACTGACCCCTAGAAAGAGACATAACACTTTGAATGAAGCTGAGGTTATTTCTGAAGAGGAATTTGAGAGGCATGTTTCTAGTTTGAAAACATCAGAGTCTATACCCAAACCCATAGTTGAAGCTTATATACCTGAGGGCACTAATATTGAAGATACTTGGGATGATATTTTGAGGGATGGACCTATAAGAGGAAGAGGGAGAGGTAGGGGGGAGGGAGAGGAAGGGGTACTGGGAGAGGTAGGGGGACTGGGAAAGGGAGGGGTACTCGGAGAGGGAGAGGAAGAGACATAGGTAGGGTAGGGGTAATGCACTTGAAGATTGGTTTAATATCTCACCAACACCATGGCAAGTTGATCAATACATAGAATTTGAACCTCAGTTAGACCATGAACCTATGACAGTTAATGAACCCCAGCCACAAATCAGTCTCCAACAAACGCAATCCTAGCCTTGTACCTAAGCTATGATTGCACCCTTAGCAAACACTGGAGAGTTTGGTGGAGGACAGAATTCTGAATCATCTAAGTCTTCTAGGGCAGCAACCATTTTTAGAAGAAAACTTCCTAAGACTACTGCAAAGAGGAAGGGAATTGTGATAAGTGCTAGTGCATCTGGTGGTGATAGTGATGTGAACACTATGAGTGTAGTTGGGAGTAGAAGAAGGAGTAGTTCTGGTAATTTAGGTGCTGGTAGTAATGGGAATGAGAATCAGTGCCTGTCTTTATATGATGAAGAAGATGATGGAGGATATGAACCAAATGATAGTGATGAGGGGTCAAATACTGATGAGAGTGTTGACACTGAATATGACATACCTCAGGAGGAGTATGGTGCAATGGTTGAGGACACTTTTGATCTATTTGATTAGCCTGCTTTTGAGTGTGAGAAGGATGAGGATAATTACTTTAGTAAGCTTTACAACAATGGAAAAGTGTATCAGGATATGGGTTTTGGGAGAATTGAGTTGAAACCATGGCAGCTATTCATAGACAAACAACATCTTAGGGATGTTGTAAGGGACTACTGTATTCAATGTGGCTTTTCATTGGTAGTGGACTATGCAAACAACCTGAGATACACAGTTAGATGTTCTGATGCACACTGTCAGTGGAGATTGCATGCTGTTGTTCTGCCAGATGGAACCACTTGGGCTATTAAAGGCATTCAGAACTCTGAACACACCTGCCAAGGATTGGAGTCTAGGAATAGCATGGTTAATGTGAGGTGGGATAAAAGGGTATTGATGGAAGACATTAGAGAAAACAATGACATACCTGCTAAGTCATTGAATGAGCTGCTATGGAAAAGGTTTGGCATAGAAATGGCTCAGTCAGCACTGTACAGAGTGAGAGCTAAGGCCTTAGAAGAAATCCATGGAGGGCATGATGTGTCTTACAAGTTGCGACCATTGTACTGTGATGTCATTAAAGCTTTGAACCCCAATTCCTTAGCAAACTGTGCTTGGAATCCTGCAACCCATCCAGAAAGCCCATTAGCATTTAAGAGCATTTTCATATCTTTTAAAGTTGTATTGGATGGGCTATTTGCTGGTTGTAGAAGCATAATTAGGGTAGATGGGACTCACCTTAAAGGGAACTATGGTGGAGTGCTTCTGGCAGCTGTTGCTTTAAATGCAAATAATGAACTTTTTCCAGTTGCCTGGGCAATAGTTGAAGCTGAAAACACTAATACTTGGAAGTTTTTCATATGGAATTTGAAGAATGCATTAAAGGATAGTGGAAAAGGAGATGAATGGTGTATCATCTCAGATATGCAAAAGGTAGACTCTGTTCCCTTCTCTTTGTATTTCATAATTTTACTAAATGATGTCTTGCCGACAACACTTTGATGATCTGTATGCAATGCAGGGTATACAAGCTGCACTAACTGATTTGTGGCCAAAAGTTGGAAGAAGGTACTGCTGCAAACATCTTGTCAAGAACTTCAAGGCAAAGTTTCCAGGCTTACTTATGTTCTCACTCTTTTGGAAGGCTGATGGAGCTTGCAACCCTTTAATTTTACTTTTAAAAGGCAATGGAAGCTCTGAAAAAGGCTAATACATTAGCATTAGAATGGTTGGAAAAAGTGGGACCCCAATCAACATGGTCTAAACATGCATTTAACCCAAATATAAAGTGAGATGTATGTGAACAAGTTAAATTTTGTTGAAAGCTTTAATGCTACTTTGGGAATTAACAAATGCAGACCTGTTCTTACTTTATTTGAAGGTAGCTTGTTATAAATAGCTTATGTTGTATATGAATTACCACACTTAGGAAATAACACTGACCATCTTAACCTGTTATTGCAGGGATCAGAAGACTGACTATGGTCAGACTGGCCACTAGAAGGGAGCAGTGTGAGAGTTGGAATGATGATATTTGTCCAAATATCATCAAAAGACTACAAGTGGTTAATCATGAGTCAAGGACTTGTAGATGTTTGAAGGCTGGAGCTGGAGAGTATGAAGTGCTAGATGGTAAATCTGTGTTGCCTGTGAACTTAAATGACAAGACTTGTACCTGCAATGTGTGGCAGCTATCTGGTTTGCCATGTAAGAATGCAATGAGGGCTATTATACATGCACATGAAGATCCTAAGAAGTTTGTGAGTGAACGGTACTCCTTGAGAAGGTACAAGATGGTTTATGCCAACACCATCAAATTCATCCCAGATGTTGAGCAATGGCCTGAAAACAACTACCTAGAAATAGCCCCACCTCATATGAAAAGAGGTATTGGTAGGCCTGCAAGAAATAGAAGAAGGGAGAAAGGTGAACAGGCTAAGGGAAAGAGGTCCAAGACTGTTAAGTGCAGCAAGTGCCATAATTATGGGCATAACTCTCAAACATGCCAAGGTGGTCTTACTAGGAAAGAGAAGACATCTATGGCAGCAAATGCAGGGCAGCAGAACAAGAAACATTCCCCAAAATCAAAGCCAAAGGGGGTGTCTTTGTCCCTGCCTGAGCCAACAACAACTGCTGCATTGACAAAGGGGTTATCCCTGTCCCAGCCTGATCCAACAACAACTGCTTCAACATCCCAGCCTGTAAGAAGATCACCAAGAACAAAGAAGGGTGTCTCTGCCTCTCAGCCTGTTTAGTTAACTTAGTTACATGGCAACATATATTTTTTGGATATATTTGCAACTTCTGATGGTTTTTGGACATATTTCAAAGTTATGATGTATTTTGTCTAAGTAAATGGTGTTAGTAGACACATCTTTGACAGTAGTTAGTGGATATGGCAGCTAGTTATAAGGTTGCTTAACTTGCTTTGATATGATTTTGTAGACAATTTGATGATTGGTTGCAATTAACTTATGTAAGCTTCACATTTTGCAGTTCTATTACATTGGATGCAATCAACTCATTTTAACTTATGTAAGCTTCACATTTTGCAATTCAATTATATACTGTTGTATTGGATGCAAAGAAATTCATAAATTCAGAAGCTACTATTTTATTCATAATGGCATAAAAGCCTTTTACAGTACATCCTTTAACCAAAGCATACCAAAAGGGAATGCATACATTAACCATGGCATAACTAAAAGGGAAGGGAATGCATACATTACTACTTAGAAACAACAAACAACAACACAAAATACAATATCAGCGCTATTTTCACAACAATTTTCATGAAATTGGCCAAATCCTTTACTTTTGTCTTCAAAGAATCAGATGAACCTCCTTCAACCTCAAATTCATCCCCTGCCCTGACTACATCTTCTTCCTTCACCCACGCAAAATAATTGCAACCCCTACACTTGAAGAACAACCTTCGTGGGTTTTTCATGGTTTCAGATACTTTCACCACAACAATTTTAGGGGGAGAACAGTTGCAAGTCACGACCTTTACCCGCTCAAGCTTGTCGTCCATGGTGATAGCCTTCATTGACACAGATGTTGAACCCGATTCTGCCATAATCCCAAATCTGGAGAATGAAGAACCCTAGAAAATTGAGAATGTGAATAATCGAGGAAGAATTGGGGATTTTATAAATGGGTTAGGGAAATCAGAACAAAAAAATTGGAGGGAAATAATTTTAAGGGTAAATTAGTCAAATCATTGTTTTTTAACCATGGTTTATGATTTAATGTTGTTTTTTAAAACACAAGTTACCATTTGATTAATCACATTAAAGTTTGATTACCACAGATAATTAAAAATTGCACCCTTTACCATTGAGAAAAAAAAATTAGTTAGTGATTACCAATGAGAATTTACCATTGAATATTAATAATGTATTCGTTAAAATGAATCAAACAATACCTCTCATGACAATGTTATGTCTTATATATTGGGAATAAATTAAGAGATTGTCTCATACTTTATTATCCCTTACTCTCACGATGATAGTAGAAATAAATAAAATATTAAAATTCAATTGTTACAATCAACCAACGCTTGGTCCTTTCTCCTTTTATTTTATATTTTATTTTAAGTACTAAATGCAGCAACAATATATTTCAATTCTTATTCGAGGTTCGCCATCACTAAGTTCAAGTTAATAGGGTCAATTGACCCACTTTTTTACTTAAAAAAATAGTTTAAAAAATATTTATAAAATGAAAAAATAATGATTTTTGTAATATTGAATTATTTAATATGAAAATAATAATATGTAATTAAAAAATATTTATAAAATGAAGAAATAATGATTTTTGTAATATTGAATTATTTAATATGAAAATAATAATATGTAAATTTTAAGTAATATATGAATTAACTGATATTTACATGTAATTGGTTATTTTATAAATAATTTCACGTAATTTGTTGATGTATAAATAATTTTAATATTATTTGTTTGATATTATTTCAACAATGCTCATAATTATTTTAATAGCAAAATACAATGATTTATATCAATAAATATAATTTATTCACCACTAAAAACAATATCTTAGGCTTTTTGTCATAGAAATAAACCATTTCGTGCTATTAATTACATCAACCATCTTCAGCATGATAGGAAATTTATCCTTTCTAGTCATAAATCTCATATCAACCATTAATGATTGCGCTAATAATATATATAATTAAGTACCCTACTTTATTAATAACAGTTGTTGAAAATCACTTGACATCCAAAACACCAGATTTATCATTAACAAACCTGTTGATGATATGAACAAAGTTATATGACACTGTCGTTACTGTTAGAATACAATGGATTCCTTAAACCAATTTAACCGAGGTCTAATTTCGACGGTGACCGCAAGAGCCTAATGAGCAACTTTGTTCTCAGATATAAGACTTTGATCCTTAATTATACGTTTTATCACACAAACTGAAACTTACTTTTTCCGATGGTTCATTATCAATTTCCTAATTTTCTTTGTCTGTATTCTCTTTTTTCTTTGGCCTTCTCTTCCGACGATTTAATCGGAGAAACTATTTTCGTCTACTTTTTTCCCTTTTTTTTCTTCAGCTCTAGTACAAGCACTGTTCATATGTATTGTTATACAAAAGTAAAAGAATGATGTACCCGTTATTATGTATTTTCAGTTCTTCTGATTCTATTTGTCGCTATATTCTCTATCCTCAGTCCTCACTACTTTATCTACTTTCTGTATAGAGTAGAAAACATTCCTCTAAGGCTCTACTAGCAAATTTTGACTAAGGTTTTACTTTCGCCTTAGTCTCCTACAATATCCTCGAAATTGGCGACGATGGGTGGGCTACGACGGGGTTTACAATAAACCGAAAAGGAAGAAGTAAGTGTCATTATGTTGTTAGTGTGTTGAATTAATAATTGTTTTGAACTTTTGTGAACTTTTGTATATAATAATTTGAAGGCAGTTGAAATTTTTTATTTGTGCGTGATTTATTTAGGGTTTTATTCGAAATTTTAAGGTTTGTATGAAATTAGTTATCTTCGTTCTCTTTCAATTGACAATTTGGGCTTTTAAATCGATATTCAACAACGAAATTTTGTTAATGTTAAATTTGGAGGTTTTTTTAAATTAAGGTTATGTTAAATTTGGGGGGTTTTTAAAATTTAGGTTATGTTAAATTTGGGGGGTTTTTAAAGTCAAAGTTTTAGGGTTCGGTTGTAGCAATTAAGTCCAAGTTTTAGGGTTAATCTGAATGAGGGGTTTATTTATTCAAAGTTTTGAGGTTCATGGTAGTGCTTGATGTTGAAAGTTTAGATTTAATGCTATATTTGGGTGTTTTGTATAATTCGAATTAGGATTAATGTTAAATTTTGGGGTATTTAAATTCGAAGTATTAGGGTGCAAATGTACAAAATATAAGGTTTGTTAAAATTAAGGTTATTCATATCGAAATTATAGGGTCAATGATAATTTAGGGTGATTATTAGATTTGGGGGATTTTGAAATTGAAGTTTTAGGGTTCATTTGTGAATACGTGGTCTGTTAGCCAATTTGGGGGGTTTTTATAGTACCATGAGTTGCTAGATTATATTCAATTGCTTTATTATATCTGGAGTATTCTGTGTAGACATGAATTGCTTGAATATTTGGTGATTATATGTGGATTATATTGCTTGAAAATCAATAACATTGTTACATAGTCATAGATTGTTGCAATACTTTTCACAACCTCTTTAAATAACCAATAAGGTCTTCACTTCAATTTATCCACTGTCGTTCTTGTTTTGGGGGTTATTGGACGATCCCTTGGGAGGAGAACTCAAATGCTGCAGTCAAAAGGCAATTAGGACCTGCAAAACAACGAACCCTTGAGTGTGTTCGGTAATTTGCCTCCGAAGCTTAAGTTAGTAATTGAGTGGAGAAAAACAATTAATACAATAATTAAAATGCGTAATCAATTAGGGAAATCTGGCAGAGCCTCTTTATGTGTGTGAACAGTGCTCCCCACACATCATTTATTGATGTGGTACTTATATGCAGTCAATGAGTATCATCCCAGGGTTCTGTGCCCTAAGATGATGATTTTTGATTGGTTGCCCGATTAGGAGGAGACACGCGTTTCTTAGAGGGTTAACTTTAAGGTTTTTCACTGTTTTTGGGCCAATGTTGGCCTTAGGTCATTCTCTTTTCTATTTAGGACACTTGTCCTTGATCAACCATTTATTATGATTGGTTCAGATCGTGACATCTAGCGTACTTAATAGTAGACATGTGTCACCCTTTTATTGAACCACGTAGATAGGGTATTTAACCCTCAAACATTTGCCACTCAGAAGAAGGCTAACGTGGCTTATCAACTCAAGAAGAGAAGAAAGAGGGAAGAACAGGAGAAAGTTTGGGAGAAAAAAGGAGGGGAAATTGAAAGGAAGGTGGTTATTGGGACCCACCATATCACGTCATCAAGGTTGGGTGAAGTGGTGGTAGTTTTTAGTGTTTTTGATAAAATTAGGTGGTAAAATACAATTAAAAAAATTGAGGTGGTATTGTACAATATGACAACAAATAAATAGTGGTATTTTTCTAATTTTCAAAATGACACCTCGTTAACTTATTTATAAAGTAACAACAATGATACGTGTTCTATTTCTTCAAATAAAAAATAATACGTGTACTATAAAAATAAATTAAAATAAATAGGAAAAATAAAATTAAAAATCCAACATTTGCCCAATCTTCTCTTAAAAATCTAACCTTCAGTTTTTCTCACAAAAATCCAACCTTTATACACCACCTTCATCTAAAGATCCATTATTTGTTGATGACCGATTTTTGTAAGTTATATGCCACGTGTCAGCTAATAATAGGTCAATTATCTTTTTTATTGATAAAAAACAAAAATAATTAAAAGAAAACGAAAAAAAATAATTCAGAAAACCCTTTTCCACCACCACCGGCCACCTTCTCCTGCCACCACTCCCTCTCCCCCTACCTCCCCTGCTCGCCCACCGCCCATCGAATTCCAACGCACACGCCACCAATAAAAACGCACAGCCCACCGGAACCCAACGCACACCTCAAATCACCTCTGCACTCTCCACTCTTTTTCTCTCCTCCAAAACTCTTCTCCAAAAAGTCCTCATTCTCTGCAACCCCTCTTCAAAACCCTCTTTCTCACTACAAGAAAATACCCTTTTCGTAGCGATTATTTTAACCTTTAGTATCGATTGTAATTGCAACAAAAGGCTTTCCCAACGAATGGTCATTCGATACAATATCCCCCGTTGCCTTAGCCTTTAGTAGTGGTTTTCAATATCGCTGGGGTTGGCCTCAATAATCGATACGAAAAACTACATCCAATCGTGGTGATTATTGTAACTCATTTTCTTCAAAAAATAGAAAACATGCGTATGATCTTTACAAGATTCGAACATGCAACCTCAAACTCTTATATTAAATGTTTCACCAATAAGCTATGACATATTTTATGTATTCTTTGTCAAACAATATTTATATCTTTAGTGTTGAAAAGGCTTTTCGTATTGATTTTTAGGATTTAGTGGCGATTGTAAATGATACGATTTCTCAAAATTATATAAATGTGTAAAAATAGTGTGGATATGTATTATTATGCTTTCCGTATCGATTTTATATGGGAAAACCATGGCGATTGTAAAAATGATACGACATCCTTAATTATTTCACAAATATACTTGCATATTGTAGCGAATGAACAATCGCTACGAAATAATCGGTACGAAAAGTGATTTTTCTTGTAGTGTCTGTCAACCCTCATCTTCCTTCTGATCCCTCTAATGGTGCCACTTTTCGAAGAGCCACCATTGTTCAAAAATGACCTTAGAGTTCATGATAATCAGATAATGAGTGTCTTACAACAACAAACAATGAGTCAATGTCTGTTCTTCCTGTGTATTGTTTTGATCCTAGCTTAGGGATTACGGGAAATCGTCTTCTGGGTTTGATAAAACCGGGCCATTTCGAGCTTCTTTCTTGGTTGAATCGATTTTTGATCTTAGGAAGAATCTTAGGGCAAGGGTCTGATTTGGTTGCGAGAATTGGGAAGCTTGAGAGGGAGAATGAGGGGTGAGGGAGGGGTAAGTTGTGGCAGAGGTGGCGGCGGCGGAGGTGGTGCTGCATACTCTGTTTCAGTTTTTGAGGAGAGATAAAGAGGAGTGAGAAGGGAAAGTGAGAGAATTTAAAAAAAAAAAAAAATTATCTTGTTTAACCGGTTAAATGTCAAATGGATCTGTTGGAAAATGTGGAGTATAAAGGTTGGATTTTTATGAGATTAATGGAATGTTGGATTTTTAGAGAAGACCGGACAAAGATTGGATTTTTAGTTTCCATTTTTACGAGATCTGTTGGAATGTTGGATTTTTAAGAGAAGATCGGACAAAGGTTGGATTTTTAGTTTCCATTTTTCCAAATAAATATCAATAATATCTTGTTGGAGTCACAAGGTGCCAAGGGCCCAACACCAAACTTATGAAATCTAATTATATAATTCATGATCGTATAAGTATTTAAATAATAGTATAAGTATTTTTTTTTTTTTAGGGACAGTATAAGTATTTTAATAATATTCTTAAAAAAAAATACTTAAATAATAAATAATCTATTATATAATTGCAGAGTCAGCGAACGAGGAGCCTCCAAAACCCCCATTCTTGATTCTCGTGCATTCCCGCCTAAACCTGAAATCCCTCCAACTAAAAAAAAAAAAAAAAAAAAAAAAAAAATTGCCTAAATAAATTCGTGTACATGTGCAGCAAACTACTCTAGCAGTTCCCCTTCAAAAAAAAAAAAAAACTACTCTAGCAGTTACTGGGAAATTATGAAACTGCAAATCTACTTCATTTCCTTTGTACGGAGTACATTTTTAATTTTGGGATTTACTTCGTATATACTTTGATACAACTAAAAATACATGATGATTAGTTTCCTCTTTTCTCTCTTCTTTTCACCTCTTCTATGGCTTTCAATTTCTGTTTCTTATGTTTATATATAATTTCTCACGATTTCCCCCTTTGCAATAAAATACTTTTGCTAATAGTTTCATTTTTTATGTTACTTTTTTAAAAATTTAATTTCGTGAATTCATTTACTAGCTTACTCAATTTTTTTCCTTTTTTGCAAGTACTTCATATATAGGATTAGTATAGCAGGGAGATGCTCTTTATTATTTAATTGTATCTAATTTAGAAAGGATATTCTGATGTTAATTCTTATGGTGTTATCATGCACATTTATTTAGGTGCCATAACTATGTTATGATACATATGACATTATGTGTTCCTTTCCCCCAAACCAAATGTAGCCAATGTCACTAGGCTATTATCATGTACCAAAGTCGCCCGTGTGACAACTGAAATCGGGCTCCCCGACTCGGAGTCAAAGGAAAATACAGAGGAAACTTTAGTAATATGAAGTATAATTTATGCTACTAATGTTAATGGTTTGATGTACTGTATACATCTACCTCCAACTTTTTCTATGTTCATTTATCTCTATTATATTGCTTTTATTGATTAGCATTATGTATATAATTAAGCTTTGATTTTTCAAGCACTATAGTATACATGTGTAACATACACGGGATATATATTTTACAAAAAAGATATTTATGCTTTGATTTTCAAGCATTTCTTTAATGTAATTAATAATCTAAATGTAAATTAAATGTATTATGGTTTAATTGATATTATACATTTATTAAATTGTTGTAAGGCAAATGATTGATAATATTTTAAACTACCGTCATGAATAGTTATCCTCTGATTGATCTTTTTCTGATTTTCTATGTCCTATTGTAGAATGACAAAGTAAACCTTATAACACTATAACAATGACAGGTAACCTTTATAGACACATTAACCTTTATAATGCAATATTGGTTATATAGGTAACCACTATAACACTGACAAAGTAACTCCCATAATAGCTAGGTACACGGTGTGGCTAGCCACAAACGTAGCATAATATTTAGTTACTATATCAAAATCAACTTCCTTTTTTTTTTAAATACAATTGTTGTTAATAGATTTTTTTTATTATTATCTTTAGGTAAAATATATATCCCGTGCATTTTGCACGGGTACACTCTAGTATGATTAAAAATGACAGTATAACTGTTGTCAATGACAAATTTAATTTTGAAGAAAAAAACTTATAAAAATTTGTTTTAAATGATATAAGTATTGTACATGACAATATAATTACTTAAATTATTTTACAATATGATTTTTTTTTTTTGACAATGTAAATTAAAATAAATATCAATAATATTTTGCAAAGGACCAAACTTATGAAATCTAGTTTTATAATTCATGATCGTATAAGTACTTTAAATGACAATTTTTTATTTATTTATTTATTTATTTTTTTTTTTTTATTATTATTATTATTATTATTATTATTATTATTATTATTATTATTATTATTATTATTATTCTATTGAACCAAACCATTTCATTAATGAAAAGTCATACAACACTTTCAAGTGAATTCTATATTAACAAATACATAAAATATAATTAAATAAAGATTTCCTTTATCAAAACTACCATGATTGGATAAATAAAAAAAATACTACGTAATAATTAAACCCTATAGGATAAAAGAGGAGAGAGAAAAGAAAAAGACATTCATATTTTTCTGGAAAATGACCCTTAACTAATACTTCCTCCGTTTTCTTTTACTTGCAACACTTCCCTAAAAAGGAAATGTCACAATACTTGCAACACACTATAAAAGGAAAGTTACTTTAGGAAAAACTATACTATTTCCCTATTTATTATTTAAAGCACATGACCCACTAAATTACACTTCTAACAACCACTCATTCTATTTTAAAGTTTATTATATGTGTAAACCCCTCCTTTCTTAATTACCACGCTAAAGGGTGTGTAGCATCTAAAAGAAAACGGAGGAAGTACTTATTAAATCGTCATTTGTTCATAGCAAATTACAAAAAAAAAAAAAAAAAAAAAAAAAAAAAAAAAAGAAATAAAAATAAATTTGGTGAATATTTACAACATTTTTTTTTAAAAAGGAAAAATTGCCTAGAATAATCCCTCTTTGGAGAGTCCGCCCAAAATAATCCCACATTTGGGGTTATTTTTAAATAATCCGACCTTTATACCCAATCCGCTTAAAATGATCTCAACCGGTCATGTAACTTGTTACATGTGACGGCCTGTGATTGGTAAAAATAAATAAATAAAATAAAATAAAATATTTAAAAAAGTTAGATTTTTTAAAAGAAAAAATAAAAAAAAACCACTCACCACCCACCAACTGCCTGAGCCTTAGGGATGGCAGTGGGTCGATTCAAATGGGAAAACCGCCCCACCCTCGCCTTAGTGGAACGGGGATGGAGAGAGGTTTGGCAGGTGATGAGGCGAGGAAGGGTATAAAAATGTATCCGCTATGGGTGGTGGGGTGGGTATGGATTTTAGAGTAAAACCGCCCTATCCCCGCCTCGCCCCATCACCCGCCTTATACTACTTTTGTAAAGGTTGAAACAAGTTTGGAAGAGCTTAGAAACTAGACTATAATAATATAATAAACACAAAACATAATATTAATGACATTAGTATCGTATGAATTTCACCAAGTGGATAAAAAGAGGTTTATTAGAAATGATAATTCTTCATATTATTGTCCTACAATACTGTCATTATGGTAGCGGTATGAGGCGGGTCTGAGGTGGGCATGGATATCCAAATGGGTGGTGGGGCGAGGATGAATATTAGCTTGTACCCGGCGAGGCGGATATGGATGTGGATATTGTACCAACCATGGGTGGTTGGGCGGGGATGGGTGTAAGATTATTAGGCGGGGATGGGTGTGGAGGTACCATCCTCCGCATCCGACCCGCCCCATTGTCATCCCTTCTGAGCCTGATCCCCTAACCCGCAGCTCTGGCCACCTAGCCCCAACCACAACGCCGGCGTCAACGTCGCGACCAACCCCTCCCCTCCCCTAAACAACCAACCCCATCCCTCCCTCCCTCACGCGGCATCCCCCTACCTTGCAAAACCCCTTTCCCGTCCCGATCCCAGCCCCCTCCCCTGAAAAATAGTCGCATATACATTTAGATTGACAACCAAAAGTGTAGCCACAGTATCAGAGAACTTCCATTTATGATCAGAGCAATTTCATATTATCTGAATATTAGATGACAATCAATCACAACTAGAATGTGATTTACACTAGTCAAATAGTTTAAGCCCTACATTAAAACAACTAGAACCAAAGTTTCAGAAAGCTTTGTTTTTATTTTTACCACAATCAGATCACTAACCTACCCCGTGAAACATAAAGTCATGCATGATTCCAGCACGACAGCAAATCAAATAGCTTGAGCAACCCCAATTAAAATCAAGAATCACAGTGGTTAGAAACGGAGTTTTCGCGTAACACGTAGCCATGCCACAGCCGCAACTACAGCACCACCCAGGTGAGCTGATCCAGATATGTTTTGATCCCCCTGCAGACAATACGTGGAAACTATAATAAAATTTTGCATAACCATCTCACCACTTTCTCACTGTTTAAACTTTAAAGTAATACGTGGAAACTATAATAAAATAAAGAAGAAAAGGGATTTTTTTTTTTTTTTTTTTTTTTTTTTTAAAAAAAAATATGAACTTCAATCTTTTCCCTACAATCTGTAGGTCTTTCCACCTAACATTAAAATGATCTCCACGACTAAAAGGCAGACAAGGATATTGATTGTTAGAAATTATTGATCAACTTAATACAAAAATAAGCGAAGATAGAATAAGATGAGCTTAACTCTGTCCTTAGGAAAATATTAGCCCCTACTATAAATGAGATTAAGGAACTAATTCACCCCCAAGATCCATCCTAATCATCTCTATCGACACAATATTTGTAAATTGTAATTTTTACAGAGAAGAGAATAACATAGATTGATATTTATAACATAATCTGCCCATTTGAATTTAAAAGAAAACATAGCAGTTATCAATAAAACATTAACTAGTTTGCTTAATTTTTTTGAGATCGTGTCTCATGCAAAGTGCTAAGCGTTAGTCTTTGACTCTTTGATCAGAAGCATACAAACACATTTTTTATATCAAATGCAAGCACACTCAAGCTCATATAAAAGGTTCAATTCACATAAATAATCATTTGCACATAATGAGTTATAAATGTATAAATTAGATAAACTACTATTCTTCTTCCAATGTGAAACAAACATTTTTACATAACAAATTTCTCCATTGAAAACTATTAATACAACAATCCCCCATTTAGTCGCAAATATCTACAGTATATAAACAGCTGATTGTTGTGAAACTATAAAAGAATGGAAACTACCCTATGAAGAGCCTAACCAAAAACTTACCAGCCCAGGAGTTCTTGATGGATTCCTTCTGAAAGTTCCCTGTCCAAACAAAAAGTAACATGTTAAGGAAAAGTGATGCACGTACTCTATAGGTCAAAGTCCGTCAAACAATGAACTTGCAACCGATCAAACTAGAAATCAAAAGATAAAACATTAGCATTGAAGGGAAAAAAAATATAATAAATAAATATAAATAAAATAATAATAATGAAATCAACAACCATACTAAAAGGCAGAAGAAAAGATATATTTGTCTTCAATTTTTCATAGTGATATTCCACACAATGTTCAAAAAAGAGTAGTGAATGATGCACACACCACACAAGTCAACCTTGATCCCTTATACCTCATATGTATTAGCGAGATAAGCATGGTGCACCAAATAAAATATAGATCCAACAACAGCCCCAGCGACATACAGCTTCAGCAGATACTCTGGTCCAAACACACTTCCAATCTGCAAGAACAATGATCTTACCAAGTAAAAAACAAGGTTGAAAGAGCCAATACTCTAATAGGTGAAATAGACCTCATACAACTAATAAATATATCCGTATATGTCCCAATACCATACAACTAACAGAGCAAGAAACAGGATGACGAGACTTGAAAAACCAATATATAAACACAAAAATTAATAAAATAAAACTAGAATTAACAAAAATCATAGCAGGCCAACGATCCTGTTTTTTAAAAGTTTTCTCAATGCAAGATAAAATCAAGTCCAGAGCACTCAATGACTTTAACGTCTTATAAGTACCACCTAGTTACAGCCCTTACATACTACAGCTTTTGGCTCACCAATTCAGCATAAAGTTTCCAACTATAATTTAGCTTTTTGATGAATTTCATATAAATGCTTCCGCAACAACCTGACCATGCAAAATTAAAAGCAGGCAACAAGAACTTTGACATCAAAGATCTATCAGACAGCAGCTATTTGCTAGTATTTTTAGAATTCTGTACACTTCAAATCACACCAAGGGGTTAAAAAAATTGTGTTCAATAAAGTAAAAGTTCAAGGTTAATAAATAGCAGCAGACAGGTAGTGTTTTGGAACAGAATATAATAATTCTTCAAACAAGTTCAAAGGTTTTCTTCTCACTGCTAATAGCTACTAAGAGTCTACCACAGCTGACAAATACTACAAAATTAGTTTGCACTACATAAAATGATTAGGAGATTAAGGCCTATGTGTAGTAAACATCTTAACCTTGAGAAAGAAGTATTTGTAGTTGAGCAAGTTTGAAACAGTTCTATTTTGCAATCTAAATCATTTCCTAATAACACAGTGTAACATGTCCAAAGCAACCAAGTTTTCCTCGCAAAATGTTGGCAGGTTTGAATCAATATAAAGATAACAATGTGAGATGTTAAATGAAAAGAGCTGTAGTACAGTGAGAGCAAAACAACAACATATAGTGAAATCAACTTCAGAACTTTAAATAAAAAGCAATGAAATTAACTAGATTGAGCAGCCACTCTTACACTACTGCCAAAGAAGTAGAGACCAAGCATGTTGGATCCAATATGTTCAATGTTTATATGGCTGAATGCGGAAGTAAGAAGTGTGTGTATACGTCCACTTTTTATGTTTTCCACTGAAATCTGCATGCCAAGGCAGGGGTACAAAAGCACAAAAAGTACAGTGAGAAACATAACTGCTAAAATTCACTTATAAGGGCATATCAGCATAATAATACGGAAATTATAAAAGTTGCAACAAGATGCATGGAGCAGAAATTGCTAGCTAACAATAGATGGTAACAGCATTCAAATTCAATACACAAGTGCGGCCAATTTATACATATACAAACAAACAAACATTTACAAAGACTTACTGTAAAGTTTCGATACATGAAATCTCGAGGTAAAACCCGCCACAGCAGAAAAACAGCCGCATTGGCAAAAATTAAGCCGTAAACTACACTATCAGCCGAATAACCTGAATACCCTCGGGACCAAGAACTCCTACACACAAAGACAAGAGAAGCAAGGAAGAACCAAGTCAGGATGAAAGCAAGAATACTCTTGAACTTTGTCTCCTATTCACAATAGATAGGAACAAACACAAATTGCAAAATCAAAAAGAAAAATGCACAACAATGGAAAATTGGATAGTACTTGATGTAAGATGGAATTAGAATTAGAAGGGTACAGCAGGAGCTGAATTCCCGTACCTCCCTCTAAACATTAGTTTGCCACACATATGGCATTATAATGCTTAGTTGTGCTTATGTATTGTATAGGACCTATTGGTTGAATATGTAATCATGATGGACTTTGTTGTGCATTAACATTTGTATACTATCATACATGTCTTATCATAGATTCCTGAATTTGCCATGGCTTCAGGTTGGAAGAAATATTTAATGTGTCACAATCCACATTAATATCTTTATAGATTGCATCACTAGACTAGTAGTCTAGACCTATATTTAAGCATTTACACCTTCAAATTCAAAATTTCTCAGGATGAAACAATAAAGTATAACTAAAACATACATCAAAAGAAATCCAACTATCCAAGCACATTTCTGGAAATAAGAAACTCATTCGTAAACTCAGAAGTCAGAACAATAATCAAAATAGCCAACCTAGCAAAATGTCACACAATCAAAACTGAAAATCAATTGTCACAAAAAAAAACCCCACAAAAACCCTAACCTTAGAACCCTAAAAATCCACACGATCATTGAGAAATTCTACTCCAACCCAACAAAATTGATAAGCAAAATGTGATTCCCATATGATAAACAGCATTCATATGATAAACAGCATTCAAAAACACCAACTTTGTAAATGAAAGACTAAAAAAGAGTAGAGCATACATAAATTACCATCCACGCTGCTGAATTGGCCCTTTAATCTTGGAAAATTGGGTAGTAAGAAACCCAACTCTGGAACCCAGAAAGCTTTTGATTGGACCCTTTATCTGAGCACGAGAAACGAAGTGTTTGTTAAGAACAGGGCTTTTGAGGAAGCCATTAATGGCGGATGACCGCCATTGATGGTAAGGAGAGAGAAGAGAAGAAGGATGGGAATTAAGGTGGCTGCCATTGTTGTTGATGGGATTGGAGAGAGAATGAAAAGGCTTAGAGGAGTGAAAATTGGTGGGAGTTGACAATGATTTATGGAGTTTTTCAGAGATGAATTTGAGAGAAAGTAGTTGCTTCCTCATTTTTAATTATACAGAAGATGTTGTGTTGCAATTTTGCAGTTCAATTATTTTTGAAGTGAACTAGTAACATGTAAATATGTAATACGAAGTATTATGTGATTATGTCCTGTTTACATGTTAAGTACGTGATGCTATTATGGATTTACGAAAACAGTTTGAGCCACATGAAAATTTATGATTCCTTTCTGATTGAAGGTAGGCAGGTAGCCCTGGTAGGGGTGTAATTATTATGAAATTAAACTGAAATGCTCGTCAATAATCTACTTATAGTCTATAGTTAATGTATTTTTAGATGTCTATTTTAATCATGTTTTTATTTGTCAATACAAGTATTTGATTATCAAGAGATATTTATAGATGATTGAGTTTAATTTTGATTTTTTGTTTATGCAAATGAAAGACAAAATATAATTTAGCTCAACATGGTAAAAAAAAAAAAAGAAGTTACCAAAAAAATTGAGTCATTTACAAACATTCTAAATATAGGCTTTCTTAACTGATTGAGTTTGGACAAACTTTGAGTTCGATTGAAAGCTTAGCTAGCCTAAATTCAATGAGCATAAACATGGAAAATTTAGGCTTAGGTGGATTTACCTACTTAAATATGTTCTTTGGGATTATTTTTCAATTTAAGTTAAGCTCTAACTTTATGATTATTTAATTTTTGGTTCAATTTTATAAGGTTCAAATTCATAAATTAAAACTCACACAAAGATAAAAGAGAGTATAGTTTAATCTTCGTCATTTAGGCCCTGTTCTTTAGAGCTGCTCTGCTCTACCCTACCCTGCTCTGCAATGTGTGAAAGTCTAGCCATGTTTTGTCCTACTTTGCTCTGTCTTGCTTTGCACTAAGCTAAAAAGAACAAGGCTAAGCCTAAGATCTGTGAAACATACTTAAACAATGTGTAGTGTAGTACTTGTTGCAATATTAAGTTAGGGGAACAAAAGAAGTACTCAAGATTTCGTTTTTTCATGCACTAGTACAGTAGTACTTGCTAAAAATTCGATTTTTACATGTTTTGTGTTTAATTAAAGTTTTAAACTTCCACTAGCAATTCAAAGGCTTCTGCTGCTCTAATGAGGAACCATTTGCGAAAGTTGAATTCCCTCTTTCTACCTCAAATTTCCATCCCAAAATTTCCCAAATTTGTACCCTTTTCCAACATTCCAAATTCACAAAAAAGTTTCAATCTTTCAAACTCCCTCCCACAAACCCAGTACAGAAAACAGATTTCACTTGCCAATCTTTTGCAGAGGTATGGTTTCCCCTCTTCTGATCTTCACTCTTTTCTTACCAAGAACAAATTTTTATTGACTTCTAATGTATCAGAAATTGAGCAATCTCTTGGAATTTTATTATTGTCATTCAAATTGCAGCAAAATTTGATTGTTTCATTAGTTAATGGGTGCCCTAGTGTTCTTGATTTGGGGTTTTTGAAGAAATGGGCAGTGGGTATTGAATCATTGGGGCAATTTGCTACTTCTCCTAGGGTAATTCGAAGCATTCTCGAGATTTCGAGGCGGTTTCGGATTGACCCAGATAGGTTTTCTAGTTGTGTGCAGATTTTGAAGGGTTTAGGGTTTAGTGATGGTACCATAATTAGGGTTTTAGAGGGTTTTCCTGAGGTTGTTATGATTAATGAGGGTGAACTTTGGAAGAGGATAGACTTTTGGATTATGATTGGTTTTGAAAAAAGTGACATTGATAGGATTTATCATTCTTTTCCAGGAGTTTTAGGGTTTCAGGTAGAGAATAGGTTGAAACCACTGATGAATGAGTTCTTGGACATGGGGTTTGGAAGGCGGTGTGTTAGAGAAGAGATCATTAAAGAACCAAGAATTCTAAGTTTGGAGCTTGGGGAGCTGCGGCGGTGTTTGGAGTTGCTTCGGAAGTTGAGGTGTAGAGAATCTATTAAAGAGAAGATATTCAGTGAGGGGGAGATCAAAGCCGGATTTGCTGTAAAAATGAGAATTGATTGCTTGTGTAGATATGGGTTGATCCGAAGAGATGCTCTGAACATATTAAAAAGAGAGCCAAGGTCAATAATATATGACATCGAGGACATTGAAAGTAAAATTGAGTTTCTTTTGGATAGGATGAAATTTGATGTTGAATGTTTGATGGAGGTCCCCGAGTATTTGGGGGTGAATTTCGATAAACAGATTGTTCCTCGGCACAATGTGATCGAGTATTTGAGATCAATAGGTGGGCTTGGTTTTGAGTTAGGATTGAGGGATATTATAAAGCCTACTAGGGTTAGATTCTACAACCTTTATGTAAAGCCATATCCTGAATGTGAAAAGATGTATGGCAGGTTTTCTGAATATGTTGAACAGAAGAGCCGGCATCCTGTTGGACTGTGGCAACAATTCAAGCCTCCAAAATGCCCAGAATTGAAGCAAGATTTGAAGAATGTGAAATCATTCATGGAACTATTGGTTTGACGTAGAAGCCTTGATTTGTTTCATGATCACATTATGATCTCCTGGGTCTAAGCCAAAGGTAATTAGGTTCTGATACTTCCATAAGGCCTTGGAATGTATGGTTTTTGGCCAGAGAAAGAGAGCATTATGCAGATAACTTGAGTAATATACAATGAGATTGGTGCTGCATTCGTGGATATCAATGAAGAGTTCCAATTTCTGGTTTGCTGTTTAAGGTCAGGGCAGTTGATCCTGCGGCACTATTGTTGCTGTCTGGCCTGAATCTATGCAGCTGGTGTCTCTTTGTTAGAGACTGAGCCTGAAATAAGAAATGATTGAGCATCTTCAGCATATCAGCATATGTTTGCATAAATCAAAGCCAATAAGACATGAAAAACATGGATGTCATTTGCTGAATTTTTTGGTTCAAAAGAGAAGTCTGAAAAGTCTCATCTGTCTCATATAAGATGTTGCGTGTATGATGCTCAGTCTGAGGGGAAGAATTTATTTGCTAACAAATAGAGCGATGACTGAACGCAGAGTAAGGAATTAAGGATGGTATAACATTCACTTAAAAATTCATGAAGCATATGGATCCGGATACATGAAGGACATGGATCTGGATTTGCTATTGGGTGATATTTTTCAACTGATAGCTATTGCAACTGCTATTGCTGTCCGACTCCAACCTCTAGTCTGCAATGTTGATCTCTCCTTGTTACTTGAGCATAACATGTAAAAAGATCAAATAACTGGAAAATTAGTTTGGTATAGTTGCTTTATTCTTTGCTATTGGCCTACTTTTTTACTTTCACTAATAACAATCAGTAGCCAATTTATGTGTCAATTTATAGTGTATACATTAATCCATTTTCCATCTCTTTTCATAATGAAGTGTCAAATATGGTACTAATTTTGACGCGATTATTGTATTTCAACTTTGCTTTATGAGCTCCTTTTTGCTTTGGGCAAATTTTGCCAAGGTTAATAGGGATTTCTACAATTTAAATACGAAGTATAAAGGTTTAAGAGAAGCGAAATATCAAGTATTAACTGACAAGGAGGTAGTAAGATGAACCTGATTTCAATTTGTCATTATGTACTATTCAACGGCTTAATCGAATACATAAGAAGAAAGATAGAATATTTCCAACTAATGAATAATAACTAAGCATATCATATATGAAGTGACATATGAGTAATTAAAAAAAAAAAAAAAGTCAACGACACAGAATAATCACTTCTGGTTCATGTAGTCAACCCCCATTTATGAGATTAAGACTTTGATTGATTTTAGTTTACAACAATGGCACGTCTAACTCCTTTCCTTGGAGGCTTGGACTGTTACTAAACTCTTTTTGAAGCCAGTATTAGTCTATTAGACACTTGTAGACATTGGGATTGCCCCCATCGAAATTAAGATAATATTAGTGAAGCAAAACAGAAGTAGTTTACAGATTATGCAGATAAAATACTTGATTAAAGACTAAGGTGAGTAGGTGACCTTACATTCCTTTAATAGACCCAATAAAGACATACAGAGACGTGGAAGCCAAAAAATTAAGCTTCACTTGTTCAGTTACATGGCAGAGAAGACCTATAATACAAATAGAAATTCTGAAATTGTATTCTGAATTGTAAGTAAAGTAATATCTCCAATGTTAGCTATCGGCTTTGGGTCCTTGCAACTGACGCCTCACTAGTGCAGTGTAGATGCCATCCTTGCTCAAAAGTTCATCATGAGTGCCGCTTTCCACCACCTGACCATCGGATATAACAGCTACAACATTTGCACTTTTCACAGTGGAAAGCCTGTGTGCTATCACGAGGACAGTTCTTCCATTCATCAAGCGATCCATGGCATCCTAATTAGCACCAATAATTTGAAGGTTTATACAAAGATGCAACCAGAAACAATGAGAGATGTTGAATATAATATACTGAACCTGCACAATGTTTCAAAAAAAAAAAAAAAAAAATACTGTAAAAAAAAATACTGAACCTGCACTAAGTATTCGCTTTCAGCATCAAGGGCACTCGTTGCTTCATCCAAAAGTAGTACTTTTGGGTTCATCAACAGAGCTCTGGCAATTGCTATCCGCTGTTTCTGACCACCTGATAATCTAACCCCACGTTCTCCGACATGAGTTTGATACTTCTCAGGAAACTTGGATATAAATTCATGTGCATTTGCCATTTTCTGTGATATTGAGAACAAAAGGGATCAAAAAATGATACTTCATACAAAGAATTAGTTGGAATATTTAAATATGTAGCATCTTACAGCAGCATTTTCTATATCAGCAGTGCTGGCCTTGCCATTTAGTCCATAAGCGATGTTCTCTTCTATGGAGCAATTGAAGAGAGTTGGCTCCTGGCTTACAATACTAATCTGATGCCAATGATCAAAATCTAATCAGAATTTGCAGAAAATTAGGAGGCAATTTTTTAGCTAATTCTCCTCTGTCTAATTATAAAGTTTACATCATTTTTGCACAAAGTTTAGGACAGTGAAAAAGTAATGAATAACCTACTAAATAAGGGAACATAACCTTCTTCACGGGATATACCCAAACTAGAAGATATAATCTTTATTAAGGATGGGGGAAATAGAAGCATAGTCAAACTTCATAAATAGCAGAATAAAGTGTCAGGAACTCAGGATAATAATAACTAACTCGGCTCAGGTTAAATTTCTCCAGTTAGAAACTTAGAGTTACAAAAGAATTATAAGATCGGGGAAAGTAGCTCACCAACAAGTAGACACCAAACACACATGTACAGATATCACTAGGCTACATGAAGCTAACAAGTTTTCTCTTTCAGTAAAACATTTGAGATACCTTTTATCATTATTCCTATACTGATGAGTAATTTCCTGTTACATATGAATTCTTATAAACGAAGCTTACAGCTTTACCTTGCTATGCAAGTGCTTGTGAGATATTTCTACTAGCGGAACCCCACTCAGCAAAATCTTCCCTTTGGTAGGATCATAAAATCTTTCAATCAAATGTGCTATCGTAGTCTGCATCAATAGTAAAAGATAAAAAATTAAATTAAAAATTAAAAAAAAAAAAAAAGGTGCAGAAGTTAATGATAGGCTCATATTACAAGGATACACAGGTATTTCTTCAGTATAGTCACAGATATCATGGGAGCTTATGATGAATAGAACTTACTTTTCCACCACCACTTGGACCAACAAGTGCAACTTTTGAACTAGGCAGCAGTTTTAACGTTATTCCCTGAAAATTAAAAGGACGATTCTCAGTATTGCATTCAGTCAGTAGAACCACATTGAAAAAAGCAGGGGTTTTATCATTACCTTTAGTACCATATGACTTGGGCGTGAAGGATATGCAAACCAGACATCATCCAATTCCACTTCTGCATCTTGATCACTAATAAACAGCAGCAACAACAAAAAAGGAAGATCATGAGACTTAGCATGAAATTCTTCAGAAAAGGACTATTAATCAGAATCCCAATGGAAGATCAACTCTTAGAGCTACTTTTTAAGTCATAAAATCATCCTTTTCTTCCTAAGTTTCTGTTATTGCTTCCACATCCTTTGCAAAAGATATGAAGATAATTGAGGACTGTCACACTTATTTGCTAATATCAACAGAAATAATTCTAAGAGAATTTCCTCAGTGGATAAAGATTGACAACCCCCCACCCCCCAACCTCTCCGTGAAGCATGTGAACAAAAATTGACAGTAAGATAATCAGGAGCAAACAAAATAAATAAATCGGAGAAGTTGATTAACTCACCCTAATGGACACTTGGATCCTGGCTCTGGCATGGATGATGTTCGGTCTAGCAGTTGGAAAACACGCCTACTGGCTCCCGCAGCTTTCATTGCCACAGTGTATAATCCAGAAAGTCCAGATATGGATGACCCAACTGCATTAAAATAATCACAATGGTAAAACTATATTTTTAAGAAAAAGTACGCACAAAGAAGACAAGAACAAATATTCTCAAGTATAGTCATTCAATAATAAACTAGAATTTGTTGATACGTGATAATCTTAATGGTTAATTGTTCTTGTCTATAGCTACATGTTTGGCACCAAACAACTAATCAGTTACCTGTAAGGCTATAAAGTATGAAGGATGTGAGAGCACCAGGTGTCATGCCAGTACCATTGATAGCCAGGAAAGCTCCATATATCACCACAACAATAACTGACAGGGTGGATGCTGCATTTAGTCCTCCAAAGAATAAACCTGCAACTTTCTGTAGCAACCAGAATCAGACGTCACAACTCACAAGCTTGCGATTAACAAAAAGAGATTGTAACACAGAGGAGAATCTCACAGCTTGTGTAAGTCCCAAGTTTAAAGTCTCGTCAACTTTCTCAGAATACCGCTGAATTTCATAATCTTCTTGGGCAAAGGACCTTACTGTGCGGATGGCACCAAACGATTCCTGTAAAAAACTGTACAATGTGAAACTATTTTCAATCACTTCCAACCTCATAGAGGCTTTCATTGAGAAACCAGTATTCTAGTGTTGATATGACAATATCCTATTTGCATCAAGAAAGGAAAATGTAAATGTGACACAAAACTAAACTGCATCGAACATCTCACTAAGATGTATGTTCAGCAGACTGGATAGCCATGAATCCCTTGGCCTTTTCTTTGGGCCAACGAATTTTTAAAATTTGTAAAAATTAGGGGGAGGTGAACCAAATGCTTTAATTAGTGTTGATATAAATGGCTGCAACATACCTCTGCAATTGAAGATGCTGCAGCAGCAGCAGCCTGAGTCTTGTGTGAGAGTTCACGGAGAAAGCGACCAAATTTACGCACACCAACAGAAATGGGAGGCACAACAGCCAATGCCAACACTGAATATGAATAAGATCAAATCTTATCAGACAGCAATGTAAAAAGTGGATGGCAACCTTTGTTCAATATAAATGTTCCCTTTTAGTTTTTCAAAAGTCCCATATGATATTCTGAATATTTAATAATGTAGAATTTGTCTTCCATTATGCACAATATGCTTTCTTTATTATTTTCAAACACATGTAATAAACATAGATTTAAACTAAGTAGACAAGGTTCTTTTGTCATCAAAATCTCAACACAACATTGATTGTCTTGCAGTGTGTTCTTAATCTGGGTGTTTAGTCAATGAAGAACAAATAACAGGAATGCAGGGAGCAGCTACCAGAACTCTTATTCTTACATGTCAACTTCCATGATGTTGCAAACATGAATCCAAGACCAATGAATGCAGTTGCTAAATTTCTCAAAGCTTCAGACAGATTAGTAGTAGCAGCATTCTTTATGATTTGTGTGTCTTCAGCTAGTCTACTCAAAAGCTCTCCAGTTCGAGTAACGTCAAAAAAAGCAATTTCCTGAAAGTAGGGGGGAGAAAGAAGAAAAAAGGCATCAGGGATCAATTCACTGCAAAATTGAAGTTGAACAATGGACTTTTAAGTTTGTATTTGTACATAGCAAATTCAAAGGGATGGTTTCTCCACCTGGCAAATTAGATGGGAGAATAAATTCTTTCTCAGTCTTGCAACAACCCTTTCACTTGCAGAATTAAATAGCCACGCCCTCAATGCTGTGCAAATTGAACTGGGATAGAAAAGAGAAACAAGTACATGAATATGATGGAACAAAAGTACCAGAACACCTAGAATGAAGAATTTAAAGGACATACGAAGGATTAGATTTTACTATGTATTCTGTTTTGGGTGATCCCTTTTATTTGTAACAAAGTTCCTACTTATTTCAAAAAATTTGTGCCCATTTCACTATTTAATTCATTGGTGATGTAATTAACACAGCATTCCAAAAGACATCAGTGCTTAATTTTTGTTTTTATGTATATAAATTGTATGTAAAAAAAAAAAAAAAAAAAAAGGGGGGGGGGGGGGGGGGAAATTGCTATTTTTTTAATTTTTATTTTTAGTTTAAAAAAGCTAAATGAATTATATCACAATTGTGCTTTCCTCAATATCTGTGCATGATACCAAATGTAAGAAATATAAAGGTTTGGAGGGAATACTTGGGCAAGGAGAGAGTTTAGAAAGAATAGTAATCTGCAAAGTATTTATAAAGCTAAGCTATCATGTCTGAAGTGGACTTACCCTACAATAACAACCATGACAATCTCTAGTATGGTGCTCGTAACTGCATCCCGAGCTTCAGCTTTCTTTTCTGGTGAGCTGATATCTCCGGACACAATATCAATTACTTTTCCACCAAACTTTGGCTGCAGCAAGACAGGCAGATGCTCAAAGTATGTAAACAAATATAATCGTTTTAAAACTTCAACTCATTTAGTACAGACATAGACATACCACTAATATGTTTGATGTGGCTGCAATCAACAGAGCAACTGTAGCTATAACAAGTTTAGGTGCATCAGGTTTTGCCTGCAAAATGAGATATAAATATAAATCACGTGAACAAAATGAAATATTTGAATAACACACTATGAAGAAACTGAAGAACAGTGCACTTACAAGAGAAAGAACCCTACCGAATCCCACATTTGCAGCCTAAACAATCCAACAAGAACGTATCAAAAACTATGTTACATTAATTATCATCACATTAAAAAAAAATAAAAATAATAAAAATAAAAAATAAAATAAAATCAGGATTTAGATGATATGCGGTTGGCCTTACCGGTGCATTACCATTCTCAAGGTCTGTTGAGCCAATTTCCTCTCTTTTGAAGCCGGCCTTTAAGAAGTATGATGATTAGTAAAATAATGTTCTCCATACACAGGGTCTATTCAGGGCCTAAAAAGTAATATCAATCATAAACACTTTTTACCCTATATAACAGCTGAAGATCAAATGATTGTTAAACCTTGTTTCCAAACCAAATGCTTATACACAGAAGGCAGGAGGCTGCTATCCTCATTGGGGCAGTTAAAATTCCAAATACATCCAACAATTCTAGCAGCTATAAGCCTAAATCTACAACACTATCAAAGTTTACAGTAAATTGCAACCCTAAGCTTCGAATTTCGAAAATTCGAACACTCCTAGAATAGTGCTATTCCAACACAAGAGTAAGAATGTAAAATGCCATTTAAGAAACATACACAGAAACAACAGTAGTTATACAGCAAAATAACCATGGCATTGTTCCAAAATTTACAAATACTCATAAGACTTATAGCTACTGATATATGCACATATTCATGTGATACAAATAGATGCAATTTTCATCATATTATTCATATAACCAATAACATTTTCTAAAAAACAATATCCAATATTTGCACCACCTAAATGACCCACATTCTTTCCAAAAATATGAAAGAAAGGTTACTTTTCCTCTTCAAATAATCATAACCTTTAAAACCCACAATTTCCAGCCGTTAAATCAATTAATTATCTCAATAAAACTGACCAAAAAGATTCATCAACACTTCCCATGATCAAATTATACAATACCCACAAACTCCAATCATCATATAATCAATCAATAACCCCAAATTAAGTAATAATATCAAAAACCCACAAAAAATTACTGACAACCAATCACTAAAAACAGTAATCTAGAACAAATGAAGAAAGTAGGAATAAACTCACATGCCGACCCAAAAGAGGAACTCTATTACCGCCACCACCACCGCCTAAACCATGTCCTCCACCACCACCATACCCACCACCACCACCACCATGCCCTCCAAAATTCATGCCTTTTCTTGTAAACCCAACTCAAATTTATGTTAGAAAAATCTTAAGAAAATTACAAAATGTTGTCAATGTTGAAAAATCAATGAACAAGAAACAAGTGGTTAGATGTTAGTGTTGAATATGAGATTATAAATAGAAGTAGCAGATTTGATATTGGGCTTTGGGACTTTGGGAGGCCTATAACTAAACTAGTAATACTGTAAAATTAGTGCCAATTTTAGTGGGTTGCTGTAAAGTTGAACAAAGACATTGCCAACGTATGGAGTTTGTGAAAAAGACAATTGGGTTTTCGTCACTCATCACGTCTTCTCTATATTTGTCACTAATTAGGATAAATCTAAGTGTTATACACTTATACATAGTAATTAAAAATTATGCAAAGAATTTCATTATTATTTATTTATTTATTTATTTATCCTCTTATCTTGTCAGAGTATAGAATATTAACAGAATGGTTTGTGATTATTACATTCTTGATTTATTATTATATACAACATATTAGGGTAGTTCGTTATCAATCTCAATTTTTAATATTTTGTTTTGATAATTTTGTAAGTCACAATTTACACTCTCAGTATATGAGTACAATTAGATCAAATACTATTTGGTTGAGAGAGAATAAGATTCATTCACCGTATAACCGGTAAAAAATTACTTTGATTGAATGAGTACATTTGATAATGCATATATCATGTTAGTAATATGTGAATTTTTACTATACAGAGAAATTGATATTTGATAATAAAGAGCATCATTTTTATTAAGGCTATGTATGGTAACTAGCTTATTTGACCAATATTAGCTTATTGATTATTAAATAAGCTAATTTAAGGTGTTTGGTAAGTAGCTTATTCCACAGAATAAGCTCTTTTCAAATAGGAGATTTTCAATTAGCTTATTCAATTCTTATGGTGAAATAACACTTATATCCCCATTTAATTAAAAATCCTATATGAACTACCTACCTCACAATTAGTTTATGGGTCATTTCACATAATCAATCAGCTTTAAACAATCAGCTATTTATCAAACATGTTTTCTACAATAAGCTAATAATATAAGTTAGTCAAATCAGTTAACACAATCAGCTAGTTAAAATCAGGTTACACAATCAGGTTTAGTTTTCAGCTTTCAACTTTTTCCTAAACACGGCCTAAGTAAAATCACATACAAGTACATTTTTATATTCCTTTGGTTGCACTATGCACTCAAGTGTATATCACACTTTCTATTAAATATGAGCATAATGAAGTACATCGTACTAAGACGTGTTCAACTCACATTAAAATAAATTGTTACCTATTACACATATTTAATTAACAATAGATACATTATTATCTCCTTTTTGACTTCCTCACACAGTCACACCTTTTGCTAAAGGTTCATTGGTGCCTCCTTTAAATCTTTAATATAGCTACATTCAACAATATTCCAAGATTTGGTGACATGTACAACATAGTGCATGTTGATGAAAAGTAGTTTAAGCAAATTACGACTAGGTTTTAAAGAAAAGTTAAATATTCAAAGTAAATTTTTTTTTTTTGAGAAAAAATATTTAAAGTAAATGACATGTACTTTATTTTACTTTCAATTAATTACACCTGATCAACATAGGCCTGTTGGCCCGGCCTAATTTTAGGCGGGCCATGGGCATGAAATAAGTCTATTGTAGACCCTGGTCCATCTAGAATAGATGGACCACCAGCCCATATACACTACAAACTTCAACTCACGCGGCCCAAACACTCTCAATTTCTTTAGTTTCTTTCTTTTTGTAATTTCGCTATACATACATATCTATCTCCTATGCAATAGATTTCATTTATTACTTTCATTTCATTTTTCAAACACTCAACTACTTATCTCTCTCCTCTACATTGATGAATCACCATGGAAGAAAAAACAAGAAAAGGTCAAGAAAGGTAATTAAATATTTAAACAACTTAAAATTTCTTTAGCTTTCTTCAAATTCGTTGATTGATTTCCTTCAAAGTTGTTGTAATTTGGTAAAATTATTTAAATTTTTGTAAACACTCTCGAATTTTTGAACAATATTTACATTTTCTTAGACACTCGAGAAATTCTTCAACAAGTAATGATGAAGATGAACTGTAAGTAAAATAAACCCTATATAATTGTTGAATTTTGAAATTAGATGATGAATTAAAACCCTAAATTATTTTAACAGAAGAAAAAATTGGATGATGTATCTAAATTTCCAAAATTTGCTATTTTCGGCTTTTTTACCAAATGTTCAAATTTTGCCATTGTTCAAATTTTTTTTACTAAATGTTCAAAAGTAAGGCGTGGTATATTACAATTGTTCATATATTTTTACTAAATGTTCAAAATTTACGATGTTCGTATTTTTTACTAAATGTTCAAAATTTGCAATCGATCAAATTTTTTTATTAAATGTTCAAAAGTATAGGCGTGGTACATTGCGATTGTTGAGATATTTTTACTAAATGTTCAAAATTTTCAATGTTCAGTTCAGATTTTTTTTGTATAATGTTCAAAATTTGCAATCGTTCAGATTTTTTTACTAAATGTTCAAAAGTATAAGGCCTGGTACATTGCGATTATTGAGATATTTTTACTAAATGTTCAAATTTTTCGATGTTCAGTTCGGATTTTTTTTTACTAAATGTTCAAAGTTTGCAATCGTTCAGATTTTTTTTTACTAAATGTTCAAAAGTATAGGTGTGGTACATTGCGATTGTTCAGATATTTTTACTAAATGTTCAAAAAAATTTATGTTCAGTTCAGATTTTTTACTAAATGTTCAAAATTTGCAATCGCTCGGATTTTTTTTTACTAAATGTTCAAAAGTATAGGTGTGGTATATTGCAATTGTTCATATATTTTTACTAAATGTTCAAAATTTTCGTTGTTCAGTTCGGATTTTTTTTTACTAAATATTCAAAATTTGCAATTGTTCAGATTTTTCTACTAAATATTTAAAATTTGCGATGTTCGATTTTTTTTACTAAATAAATCGATAAAATTAATGAGAACAATAAAAAAATATCAATTAATCGATCATAATGGATTACGATTGAAATCGATCAGATTAGTTTCAATGAATTCAATTGATATTATTAAAACAATAATTTCATCCACAAATTCATCTCAAAATAAAAAAAAATAAATAAAAAAAATTAATATTGATCACAATGAATTCATAATATATAACTAATCTGGATTGATCTTTTCAGAAATATCGACAATTACCATCACGTTAATTGCAAAAAATCAATGGAAAATATTAATGGGAAAAAAATCAAAGAACAGAGGAGAGAGAAAATAAGAATTTGAAAAAAAAAATAAATTGAAATCGAGAAATAAATAAAAGAGATTAGATTAAAAAAAAAAAAAATTCTGTATAGAATGAAACAAAAAATTAATTAAGAAAAAAAAAAGGAAGAAGAAGAAGTAAAGATGGAGGGAGAAGGAGTAGAGTTGCATTTGATTTAATTATTTGTATAGGGGTTTGTTTTAGGAGGTGGTCCATCTAGAATTTGTATGAACTTTCAGCTCAAATCCGGTCAGAAAGCTTTTTTGGGCGGCCCTTGGACATGCATTTTACAAATTTTAGTTATTTTTTATCCGGTCCAAAAGCCCAATAGGCCTAATTAAAAATTGAATGTTTGGGCAAGCATTTTGGACCAGAATTTTGACGTGGCCCGACTTGATAGGCCGAATAATTAGGCCTGGCCCAATTATAACCTTATTGTGTCCTTGCATTTCGTAGAATGATGAAAATATTAAAGAACTAGATGAGGCCCGTGCGATGCACGGTTTGTTTCAATTTTTTAAAACATTTTTTTACAAATAAAATTTGTTACATATTTAGATAAAATTTTTAATATCAAAAAATAATATTTTATATTTAATTAGTTTAAACTTAAAAATCTCAATCGCCAATTTTGCGTGGTATTTGAATTATATAATTCTAAAAGAAAATAATAATCTCTTATTTGATTGGCTACAATTAAGCATGTGCGATGCACGATTTATTTGAAATTTTTAAATAATTTTTTTAACATTATATTTATGTGCTAAAATTTGTTATATATTTAGATAAAATTTCTAATACCAAATGATAATATTTAATTAATTTAAACCGAAAAATCTCATTTGTCAATTTTGCTTACGTGTCATTTAAAATATTTAAATCTAAAAGAAATTAATAATCTCGCATTTAATTGGCTACCACTAAAATTTATTATCCTACATGGCGCCCTGAAAAAATTTAATCCTATGTGGCTCTCTAAAAACTTGGGAAAAAACTCCCCTTTTTATATATATATTAGATGTAAACAAAGAACTCTAAATTAACTTACGATAATGTGGCTTGAGCGTTTAATTGGGTTGTTATTTTAATTAAACCTTATTATTTTAGACTATGTTTTTAGGTGTTTAAAGAGTCACAAGGACGGGCGATAATAATCAATTTCAGGATACCTGAAATCAGGTGGAATGCTCTAACCACATGAGTTATCTTTCACTCACTTTAATTTTAGAATTTGTGAATTATATACACTTATTTTCATGTTTGTAACATTGATTGATAAATTGATAAATAAATTAGTTGGTTAGATGACCATCTTTCTTATACAGAAGTTGGGTGTTCAAATTTCTTATCCTTGATAAATAAATTAGTTGGTTAGATGACCATCTTTCTTATACAGAAGTTGGGTGTTCAAATTTCTTATCCTTAGTAACATACAAGTAAAATTTACAAAGGTTAGATTACTGAATTTTGTTGTTTAGGAAATAGAGTGACTATAAATTTTGTTTTGGGAAATTGGTCACCGGAGTAGATAATTCATCTTCATAAGTCATAACAACAATTCAACAAAGGGAAAGTGGCCAAATCAGTATATCTTCTTAGTTGGGCTAGCCTTTTCAGAATTCTCATGAAGAAAGTGGATATGGGCCCACATAAACACTGGGCTGGTCCGATGGGTTTAGATTAGGAGGACTGGGTCAAAATTATACAGCTGACAATGGTAAGTCAATATGCTCCATCCAGAATAACTAGGCCACAAGTATTATTCAGATTTTTTTTACTAAATGTTCAAAAGTATAGGTGTGGAACATTGTAATTGTTTAGAGTTTTTTTTTACTAAATGTTTAAATTTTGCAATGTTTAGATTTTTTTACTAAATTAACCGATCAAATTAATGAGAACAATAAAAAATATCAATTAATCGATTATAATGGATTACAAATTAAAATCGATTGGATTAGTTTTAACAAATTCAATTGATATGAAAACAATGATTTCATCCACAAATTCATCTCAAAATAAAAAATAAATTAATTTTTTTTAACAAATAAAAATAAATTAAAATTGATCACAGTGAATTCATAATAACTAACCTAGATTGATCTTTTAGGAATATCGACAATTTCCATTACGTTAAATGCAGAAAATTAATGCAAAAAAAATAAAATTAAAAAAAAAAAAAAGAGGAGGGAGAAAATAAGAATTTGAAAAAATAAATAAAAGAATGAATTAAAATCGAGAAAGAAATAAAAAGAGATCAGATTAAAAAAAACAGAAAGAGAGATTCTGTAAAGAAGGAAACAAAAAGGAAAAAAAAAAGAAAATTTTGACTTTTACCACCAAAAAATTTGGACAAATTGTTTTTTACCACCTACTATTTTAAAAGTTGTATTTTACCACCAAATAATGTTCTAAAAAGTGTTTTTCACCACCTACCGTTAAGAAAACCGTTAAATCTAACGGTGTTAAAAAACATTCTTCGATTTTCGTGCCCGAAATATGTTTTTTATAGGTTTAGGGGGGCATTTTGGTCCTATAGGTCCAATTTGAGGTCAAAATTGATAAATAATGATCGAAAATACCTCGTTTTGCGTGTTCACGCAATTCGATGTTTTTTTAAACACGCATGCATTTACTAGTTATTATGATTATAAACCACCACACTTTATTATCTTCAATACGAGTACTTTTTTTCCTTTTTTTTTTGTGCTATTGATTTGATAAAGTACGTAAATTAATCCATAATTAGTTAATTACATTTAAAGCATGTATTTATTTAGTATGACTGTCCAAATGACTTCTAAATTAATTTAATAATATATGTAAATTAATCTATAATTAGTATCCAAAGAATGTACGGAGTAATTATTTAGCATGACTGTCCAAATGACTCCCATCTCTTTCATGCCTTAATTTTCATTAAATTATCCTAGCAAAGTGTACTCCCTAGCAAATTAAAGCAAAAAGTAAGAAAAAAATCAGAAAAATAAGAACTCTAAACAAGATACTCAAAAAAAGAAATTAACAAGAATTTAGATAGAAGTCAGAGAATGAGAAAAGTAAGAGCTCAAAGCAAGATACTAAAACAAGAAATTAACAAGAGTTTAGTTAAAATTCAGAGAATTAGAAAAGTTGTAGCTCAAAACAAAGATACTAAAGAGAATTTTTTTTTTTTTTTTTTTTTTTTTTTTTTTTAAATATATTGGAAACTAACTTTTTTTTATTTTTTTTTTTGACGAATTTTAAACTAACAAAAAAATTGGAAACTAACAAGAATTTAAGGCAGTGTCTAAATGACTAATTATTCTATAAAATATCCGCATAAACTGCAAGTAAAATCAGGAAATAAAAAGCAGAAAAATAGAAAATTAAGAGCACCAAACCAAATACTAAAAACAGATAATTAACATTAATTTTTGGTTTTCGAACAAACTACACATTTTATTAATTTACCAACCATCTAAAGCTAACAAACTACTAAGTTCGAAAGCTTTAATCTATGTGACAATTTCTCCATTTCCGAAATGTGCAAAATTATGGAGAAAGATCACTTATGTTAGTCCTTATTTAAAAGTACTACTAGTGGATATAATAGCACACACACATAAAGACATAACCTTGTTAACATAGACAGAATAGTTGAATTAAGCAGAGATCCTAGGAACAGCCTTGCACACCAAAGACGACTTCATCTCCATTGAAAGCTTGAGACACTCGGTCAAGTCCACACCGTTCTCGGTCGGAACCCACTTGAAGTTCTGAAGCATCTGAGCCAACCACAGCTGAGCAGTAGCCATACCCATTGCCTTTCCGGGGCAGACACGACGTCCTGCTCCGAAAGGTGCGAGCCTCAGGTCTGAACCCATGATTGGGACATCCTCCTCCATGAACCTCTCGGGTTTGAACTCGTTGGGGTTCGACCAGATCTTCTCGTCGTGGGTGATGGCGTACATGTTGACCATAGCGGTGGTTCCGGCTGGGACGAAGTGGGGACCCACGTGGGTGTCGTGGATTGAGAGACGAGCCCATGATAGAAGTGGGCCTGGTGGGTGGACCCTCAATGTCTCCTTGAGGATGGCTTGGAGGTATGGTAGGTTGGGGAGGTCTGAGTCGGCGACTTGCCTGTTGGCTCCGACTACGCTGTCGATTTCGGCTTGAGCCTTGGCTTGAATGTCAGGGTGCACCACCATTCTTGCTAGAGTCCATTCTAGTAGGATTGCAACTGTATCTGTTCCTCTGAAAATCATTTCCTGCATTAGAAGATGAACAAATTAGAAAACAGTACACTATAAACATAAAACATATATAGATGATGATAAAAGACGCACTAATTAGATGCCCTAATACAAACTCATTTAAAAGAAAACATACATTATCCTCAACATAAACATCATATATATGATAGAGGTATAAAGGCCCATACATGGAAAAGGACCCACAAAACCCAACAAATAGCACATGATTATAAACAAATGTAAACGAATAATATGAACCCACAAAACACAAATTATACGAACTCACCAAAATGGCACATATTAACCTATACCATTTCTAGTATTAAATCAAATAAATTAAGAATAAAATAATAAAACAAATAGTATACATACAATGAACAACAATTATAACATGATCAAGACAAAAATAACATGAAATTAACAAAAATAAATGCATACCCAAAGAAGAGCAATCATGTCAGAGTCAGAAAGCTTGTTCTCTCCATCTTCCAAATCAAGAAGAACATCTACAAAGTCCTTTGAATCATCATCAACCTTCTCACTCCTCAATGCCCTGTGTTCTTCAATCACATTACCAACATACTTGTTCACCTTACCAACTAAATTCTTACACCTTCTCCTTACTCCTTGTAAATCCAACCACCTTAGAGGGGCAAAATGGTCACCCCAATTGAATATTCCCAACAATTCATAACCCTCCTTCACCAATTCCTCAAGGTTATCAGCTTCCTCGGTTCTCTTTCCAAAGAAATCGTAACTCTTTCCAAACACACTCATCATAACATTGTTCAACGATCCGAAATGCAATACATTTTTGATCTCAACATTACCTTCTTCACCCATCAAAGTGTTAATTTGGCTAACCATCTTGTTACCAATTTCCTGACGGAATCCTCCGAAGTTGGAGATTCTTCGAGGGCTGAACAAATATGTTGCGGATATCCTACGGAGATTCCTCCAGTAATCGCCGAAGGGAGCGAAGCCCATAGCCCTGTTAAAGAGAAGCTCATAAGCCGACTCCTTAATAGGACGATCAGCGAACTCAGAACTGTTCAAAATCTCTTTAGCAGTCTCTGGTTCACTCGCTATCACAAAGCGAGTCAACCCGACTGAGAAAGCCATCAAAGGCGTAGCCTTAAGGCTTGTAGCAATACTGGATAAAATTCGGTGAGTTTTTTCGGAAGCGAAAACATGACCGAGACCAACAAGGGGTAACCCGGTTGGTCCAGGGATAGCCGAAGCGGACTTACCGTTTCCGCTTCGGTTGTTTTTAACAGCGGAAAGAGACCATGCTAAGCCTCCTGGGTACAGGAATATGGTGAAAAGGGACAGAAATGCTGCAAATGAAAGGAAAATGGGTGCTGAAAGAAGGTATGATGCTGTTGGTAGCAATGAGAAATTCGTTGCTAAAGCTTCTACTGACATTTTTTTGGGTTTTTTTGTTGCACAAGAGAAGTTTGTTGTTAGGTTGAAAAATGAAGAAAAAGATGAAAGGATGATTTGGTGAGGTAGAAGAAGTGTGAAGGGCTGTTATTTATAGTGGTTGTGAAATACCTTATACAGTAATATTATTTTAATATTAATATAATAAATGTAATTTACTTTGGGAGTTTAAAGTTGAGATTATGAATTAATGTTCACGGTAAAATACGAGTAGCATGAGTCAATGGTAAATAACGGTGAAAAAGATGAAGGATTGAAAAAAAGAGTGATTATTTATTGTGAGAGGCGGTTAGACAGTAATGTGAAAGAGCTAGTGATACTCCGTATTTTGGAGATTTATGAAAAGAGATGGTATTGATATCTTAATATAGTGTTGGTACTAAAAAGATGCATGTTTAGAGTAATGGAGATATTTGATGATATTGTTCATTTACGGGTTTGGAGTACGAACGGACTGTATATGAGATAAAAGTCGGCTGTAACAGATATTCCAGTGTTTAATGCGATTATATTGTAAATTTGTACTCCCTCCATCTCTAATTAGTTGGATGATGCTTTGTATGTTGTTATCTTTATTCTATTTCAAAAATGCAAAATCTGTATGGTACTCCTAATAGACTACACTTTCCTTTGTTTGTGGATGAATATCTTTAAATTTGACAGGAGTAAGTTTTTTTATTCAATTAATAATACAAAGTAAAAATTATGAAAATATAAATTGCTGGAGTACTAATTTTATTATTTTTTTAAAAAAAATACACTACTATGTAAGAGTCTAAGAGATATATTCTTGAATCAATCTATTCTAAGGGTTTGTTCTCTTACGATGAAATTCAGTTCATTTCCGTTCAGCTCAGTTCAGTTCAGTTCAGCTGAGTTCAGTCAATGAGAACAAGCCTTGTACTTTGAAGTTCAGTCAATGAAAATATTTAAGTAGTATTTGTTTCATACTACCTCTGTACTTTTTTTTTTTTTTTAATTTTTATTTTTTATATTCACTTACGTTTGTGAAGATGAAATATCCAACGTTAATATTTCACCAAATATTGTAGGCATGTATGAATGTATGTAAAAATGTAAATTTGATATTTTGATATATGGATAATATTGAGTATACATTAAAATGATTATAGTAAGCTATACATGAAAATTTTATTGTATATAAATAGCAAACAATGACCATATTTTTTTAGTTTGATCCCATAAATAAAACGATGGCCATAAGTATACAAGTTTATATTTATACTAGATGAAGCCCGTGCGATGCACGGTTTGTTAGTATTTTTTTAAAAAAATATTTTTCATATTTATGTGATTTTTGTTACTACGTATTATATTAGCTTTAAAATATTAGATAAAATTTCTAATCTCAAAAGATAATATTTTGTATTTAATTAATTTAAACTTTAAAAATTTCATTCGTCAATTTTGCTAACGTGGCATTTGAATTATTTAATTGTAAAATAAATTAATAATCTCTTATTTAATTGGCTACAACTTAAATTCATAATCCTACATGGCGCGCTAAGAAAAATAAATCCTACGTGGCTCTCTAAAAACTCGGGGAAAAACTCCCCTTTATCGTGCGATGCACGGTTTGTTAGTAATTTTAAAAAAAATATTTTTCATATTTATGCGATTAAAATTGTTATTATATTAGTTTTAAAATATCAGATAAAATTTCTAATCTCAAAAGATAATATTTTGTATTTAATTATTTTTAACTTTAAAATCTCATTAGTCAATTTTGCTTACGTGTCAATTGAATTATTTAATTGTAAAAGAAATTAATAATCTCTTATTTAATTGGCTACAACTCAAATTTATAATCCTACATGGCGCGCTAAGAAAATTAAATCCTACGTGGCTCTCTAAAATCTCGGGGAAAAACTCCCCTTTATATATACAACTCAAATTTATAATCCTACATGGCGCGCTAAGAAAATTAAATCCTACGTGGCTCTCTAAAATCTCGGGGAAAAACTCCCCTTTATATATATATATATATTAGATTGCGTATAATCCTTTTCATAAATATCTAAATTGGCAAAAATATTATATAAGATCAATAATCATTATTCTAGTATATATATTCTAATATCAAAACTATATTCAAGTTGTAATAATTAACTTTCTTGTGTAATGATATTTAATTTTGACAAATTTATTTGATATGTTGATTTTTTATGTTAAGAATCATAATGAACTATTATGTACATATATATACAAGTTAAACTATTAGACAACAATTGTATCACATAAGATCAATAAAAGATACTACCTCCGGTTTTTATTATATGCAACTTTGGTGTAATATTTGTGAGATATAAAAAACTCCAAAGTTGCAAATAATACGAACTGGAGGCAGGGGCGGATACAGGTTGGGTTCAGGTGGGTTCATTGAACCCACTGAATTTTTGAAAAAAAATTAAAAGTTTTTTTTTTTTTTTTTTTTTTTTTTTTTTTTTTGTTAAAAAAAAAAAGAAAAAAGAAAAAAGGGTTAAATACAATATCTTTACACTAAATATCAACAAAACAAAGTTCAGCCTAGTGGTGATTGTAAATTTGTGGTGTTTATAATTGATTTATTGATTGAAATATTGAATAATTAGATTGTTGGGGTTTATAATTGATAAATTGATGATTATTCTTAGCCATTTTAATTGTGTGTTTAGTGTAAGTGTGTAGTTAATTTATTGTATGATTGTTGTTTGATTTCAGTTTGCAAATGAGTTTAGAGTCTTTTTGGAAACGTGTGGGGAAGTCACAAAAATCCTCTACTTGTTCTTCACCTAGTTCAAGGGATCCTCTTATAGAAGAAGATGATATTGAGTCTCCGAATGATGATGCAATTCCTGTGGCTGCTTCCATTCTAACCTTTGAGAGCACACCTCAAACTTGTCAAAGGGAGAACAATCCAAATTCTAGTGTTGAAACTGATGATACTCGCATTTATGATGTTGATCTTCTTCCACATGACCCTGGGAAGAGAATTCCAATTTTGGAGTATCCTCTTAATGATCAAGATGCTGTGAGAAGAGGTTATATTACAATGAAACGTTGTGCTCCACGAACACATAATTTCCCTCGAAGACAAATAGGAGGTATGCGCCGCTTTAATGTTGCTTGGTTTGATAAATATGATTGGCTTGAATATAGTGTTGAGAAGGATGCAACTTTCTGTTTTGTGTGCTATCTGTTCAGGGATAAAGATACTCATATGGCTGTTAATGATAACTTTGTTAAAGGGGGGTTTAGAGGATGGAATAAGATTGGTAGATTTGATGTTCATGTGGGTGGTATTGGTAGTTTACATAATGAAGCTAATGAGAAATATAAAAATTTCATTAACCCAAAGACATTTGTTGCTGAATCTTTAATTAATGTATTCGCGTTTCTTTTTTTTTTTTTTTTGATTCCGAACCCACTGTTCGGAAATCCTGGATACGCCACTGACTGGAGGTAGTATATTTCTTTGCCAATATACTATATAAGATCAATTTAATGTATAATATTGTCATGAGTATTGATAACTTTAGATCAATTACAGGTAAAAAAAAAATGTATGTGGAGAAGAAAAATATTTTAAATGTTAGGAAATAATTAGCTAGATTTGGTATTTTTATTTTTATTTTTATTTTTGTTTTTTGAGGGAAAGATTTGGTATCTATATCACACCTTACACATACAAAGTATCCAATATTTTTGAGATAATCAATTTGATTATGTAAATATTTTGTTATCTAGCTACTGTTATTGTATATTATCTTTCCTCACTATCTTGTCAAAAATGTTATTTTATCAAATATATTTCATTCTTTATTATATATAGTGGAAAAATATTGTGAAATTTTCTACTTTTAAGGTTAATGAAAATATTTTGTACATAAGATCAATACAATCATATTATTTTTTGCAAAAAATATTATATAATATAAGATCAATCAATATTATTTTAGTATATACATAAACTGATTTTTTTATATATATATATTATACGTAATATTTAAAGGAAATAGAAGATCTTAGATTATTTAGTAAATAATCGCTTTAATTAGGATAGTGGAAAAGGGCGAAAAAAATTTGCATGGGAAAGTGACACGTGGAGCTTTTTTTTTTAGTGCCCTCTATTTTAGTATAGTTATAGACATCCTTCTCTCATAAAATATTCACTATTATTTTATTATTTTCTCTTTAACACTAATCCCACTTCATAAACATTTTATTATATCTCTCCCTTGCAACCCGACTTAGGGCCTGTTCATATTTACTTATTTTCAGTTCAGTTCAGTTCAGTTCAGCTTTTAATTTCCCTCTCTCATAAAATATTCATTTCAGCTTAGTTCAGTTCAGTTCAGTTCCAATCAGTTCAGCTCAGTTCAGTTCAGTTCAGTTCAGCTCAGTTCAGTAAATATGAACAGGCCCTTAAACTACTTTTTATTGTTTCTCACAATCTCCTACTAAAAGTTTGTTTGGTTGCACTTATTTGACATGGGCAATAGATATTTCTAAGAATTATTGCTTAGATCCCTTATGTTTGGTTATTAACGAGAAATTTAATTTGCAAAATGAGGGAATTCCAACTTCCTAGCTAGGACATTTGAGCTGATACATATCATGACAAATTAATTACATTACCTCCCTTATGTTCTGTTTGGATATATTGCTTTAATTTCAAATTTTGGATTTGAGTCAATGTTGCTGTTTGGAAAAATGCAAGAATTTGGACTTGTATTTGCTTCAATTCCATGACCATTAAACATGCCTCAATTTGATACTCCGTAGAATTTCAAATGCTTTGTGAAACACTGTCATTTACAATTCACTTCCTTAGATTGATGAATGCCGATGGGCATGTATCCTCATCTTTTCCAAAATAAATAAGTGGTCAACATTTATGCAATTTGCTTGTCTCCATTTTTGCAATCTTCATTTACATGCATTATTTCAATTTCTTTTCCATAATTTTTTATAAATTATAAAGTAAACATCTTACATAAAATTCCTGAATTCCAATTCTAGTGTTTCCCAAACACACGTAATGGAATTTTAATTTCAGAATTTGAAATTCGGGAATTGAAATGAAATAAACATAACTAAACACAACCTTAGGTCATTCACAATTCACCAGCCCCGTTCCTAGAAATTTATGGGCCCTAGGCATAATGTAAGAAAACGGCCCCTTATGTAAACAAATTTTTTTACACGCAATAGCTTTAAATATAAGACAACGAAAATAACTTAAATTATTTGAATAGTAAGTCTCCATACACAATACTGGAGTAATAACTTTGCATAATATTTCGGTAATTGAATAAATATGAAACGGTGTAATTGAAAAGATTAATATTTTGAAACAGATACTCATAAAAACCGGAAGATAAGAAGAAGAGGTTATATTGCATAGTTATCTCCACCTAATTGACATCTAAGTAATTTAATGTTAATTGCTAACTAAATGCATTTATTATCTTTTTTAAAAGTAGCTTATTTTTTAATGAGTAAAAACTACAATTTAAACAGTTTAAATTCTACAGCTATGCAAACTGAATTATTTTTTTGAATTTTTGGGTTCCTTCTGTATATTTTTCATAAATTTTTGTGCATACCTTAGCAGCATTGCAATTATAATTTTTCTAAATATTTTTTTATGCTTGTGTCAGATAATATAAAACTTCTCTTTTAGAGTGATTTCCATTGGTCAATATTTATAGGGTTACAATGAGAAACCTAATCATATTAGGTAACTATAAGATATGTACAGATATCAAAGATAATCTTATACAAAATATATCCTAAACCTAGGATGAGAATATTCTATGGATATTCTCTATCACACCCCCGCAGTTAGAGCGGGAGAAAATCGGATGCTCAGACTGGATCTGAATCACGCATCGAACGGTAAGGATAGTATAGTAACCCATGATCAAAAGAGAAGTAGTAGACGTGTGCTGGTGATGACGATGAGAAGCAACAACCACGACCTACGTATAGTAGAGATATGCGCTTTTAGGCCGAAGGAGAAGAGTCACACATATACTTGGGCCAAGTTGCAGATCCAGAGAAGAATAAGTTAAGGGATCTAACCATCATCGGGGAGAAGACTCATCTACACTACTACGTGAAATCACAGTTGAAGAAAAAAAAATAAAATTGCGCAAGAAAAGATTAAATCCCACCGCTTGAAATTAATCAATTCTCAAAAGAGAAACCAGGTAGCAAGAATTAATACTCCACAAAGATTCCAAGTGCTGCAACAATAAAAGGAGCTAACTTGATAGCAAAAGAGATGTGCAAAAGTTGACCTTATTGTGATATACCACCACCAAAACAAAATCTATGTGATTATGTGTAAAAAAAATTAAAAAAAAAAAAAAAAAACCAATGAGGCAATGTAAGAATCATTGTTGGTCATGGGGAGGTGGAAATAGAGTGCGGCACATGGAGTAGGTTGGCAGATGTGGTTACTGCCAGTAGGGGGAGGCGGTAGTGTATGTGATTGCCAACAACGATGGAGGAGGCTTTCGCGATTGCTACTGTTGGTAGGAGGCGCAAGGTTACATAAAGATTCTAAAAAAAACTTTGAGAAAAGAAAAAAAAAATCTATATGTGTGTTTGCGGAAGCATAAAAAACTTTGTATATCCCGCCGGTGGGTTTAATTTTCTAACCCACCGGAAGGGTGAGAATTTTTGTATATAATCCCAAGATCTAACCTAAGCTGTGATACCATGTCAGATAATATAAAACTCTCTTTTAGAGTGATTTCCATTGATCAATATTTATAGGGTTACAATGAGAAACCTAGTCATATTAGGTAACTATAAGATATGTATAGATATCAAAGATAATCTTATACAAAATATATCCTAAACCTAGGATGAGAATATTCTATGGATATTCTCTATCAGCTTGATTGATATTTATTGAAGATAATAATTTCCTCTATTCAATTATTTTTTTTTATTTTCTTGATCGATATTTCATAGGTTACTAAAATTGCAAGAAATTTGGTTGCCAATTATGTGATATGATGAAAAAAGAGAGGTGGCACTATAAGAGCGAGGGAAGCTGTAGAGACCCATTTGTGTCTCCCCAAAACCAAACCCAGTGATGAGTACCTTTCGCGTCGAATCATAATCGAATGAAACGAAAGTGTGGAAAGGTCTAGTGTTGCGGAAAGTTTTTTTTATTTCTTTTCTCTTCTCTCTGTTTTTGAAAACTTTATTTTAAGAAAACAGCCAATCCAGTTTGGTTGGTCCATGATATGGGTCCAATAGTAGTGTAGTTGGATGGGGCTTGCAAAGACCTTTCCAACGATATATTATAAGCCCAATTCCGATGAATATTGAGGAAATTATGGCCAATTTACTAAACTGGGCCCGGGTTGAGCTTTATGTACGGCCCAATGATCTAGGGGAGGGCCTAATATGATTTATCATTCCTAATGCAATTAGGAATGGTTTTAGTCTTCTAGATTCTTCTAGAAGGTTCTTTTCATTCCTAATTCAATTAGCATTGATAAGTTGACTTTGTTGACTTTTCAGAGTTTTAATCAAAATCAAATAGCATTTTCGAAGAAATTATATTATTTTATCTTCCAGTACGGTAAACTTATCGGATTTTCGAAAACGCGTTAGAATCAAGACTGGCGTCCAACACCAGGCCTTGGCGCCTGGAACCAGGCTTGGCGCCAGGCGCTAGCCATTGGCGTCTGGCGTTAGCCACTGGTGCCTAGCGCCAGCTAGCCAGGGTTGGCGCCAACCTTGTTTCCTGAGCGTCAGACTCTGTTTTGTTAAATTATCTTTTTTTGGCTGATTTTCTCTATAAATATCGTATCAAAAACTCCGTTTTCATTGATCATCGACATCTATCATTCACCAATTCTCCTCAATCATTAATTCTTTAGCATTCTTTCATTCAATTCTTTCTTACTTGTTTTCATACAAAATTCCGCATTCACAAGATCTAGAAACACCTAGCCATATTCGAAGTTGCCTTCGCCCAAGACGTGAAAGGTTTTAATTTCTGAGGGTTTGGTCCCAAATCTCTCTTTCAATTATTTAATTTAATTGCTTTGATTAGTATTTTCCTTGAAGTTACTAACGTGTGTATTTTGTTATTAGAAAGAGGTACGAAGCATCAAAGTAAGTACTTTAATTGATTAATTGATATTATGATGTAGAAATCATGTTTATATTGTTATTATGATATTCCTAATATCATGTCTAGGGTAATTTTAATATTAAATATGATTGTTACGATGCTTCCTATGTTCTTCCTAATATTTATGATTGTTAGTATCATGTTAGGGTTAAAGACTTGATTTTTATTGCTTAGTGACATGCTAGGGTTTGTTATTAATCTTGTTAGTATCATGCCTAGGATCTTGCTATTTTTATTATGCTTTAATATTAACATGAACATGATTATGATTATAATTGTTATAATTTATGATGATTATGAATATTATTATTATTATTATTATTATTATTATTATTATTATTATTATTATTATTATTATTATTATTATTATTATTATTATTATTATTATTATTATTATTATTATTATTATTATTATTATTATTATTATTATTTTGATAATGATTATTTTATTTATGATTATTATCGTTTTGATTATGATTATAATTTTATGATGATTATTATTATTATTATCATGATTATTATTATGTTGCTTGATGCTTATTATTTATTGCTTGATCACACCTTTTATGCATGTTTTAAAGGGAATTGGTACTTGCAATCACGCTTAATAAGATAATTAATAATCTTGTTAGGTTTAATATGATTATAATTCAAGTGATCGCCAATAATAGTTTATTTGTGCATTAAATTCAACCAACATAGATTAAACAGGTTTAGGGTTAATCCTATTGATTGCATGTTAATTAGAAAGCGCACATGAATACGACCAGAATAAAGTAGAGGTCTATTATTAGGGTAGGTTCAATCTCTTTTAGGTTGGATTTGTACCTTCATCCCCGAACCCTTATTTGGTTCTAGACCTTATGGAGTTGACGATCTCTTGGATCGTTAAGGGGTGTAACCTTCACCTCGTGAACGGTTTACAAGTTCCTTAAAAACTTGTTGGCGACTCTTTTGCTCTATCTTCTTTCCTTTTGGACGCCACCGTACTTAAGTGTATGATCACAGTGGGGTTCGAGCTAGTGGGATTAAGGCTTGAAATTATTCCCTACAGAAGCATTTGGGTTTGATCTCCTCTTATTAATCCTTATTCTTGAATCTTGATGATTAATAATTAGATTTTATTAATATATAATTTTCATGATTTTTTAATACAAAATTAAAGATACTGACAAATAAACCCACACATTAAACGATAGAATATCATTACTTTCTTTTTATTATTTTATTTAATCTAATTTTTTTTATGTGAAATAAATATAAATAAAGTAAACTAAACATATCCTTAATCAATTTTCTTATGTTTTTTCTATTTTAATACTTTCTATGTTTCTTTATAGTTGCAACATGAGTATTTTATCACGGTATTTAAGAAAAGTGGACCTCACATGATATGATACACTTAAAATGGGGTTAAGAAATTGTTTGAAGCACAATAAAGTAGGCTATGAGGTTTAATATTAAAGATAACAGTGCAATTTTCACCATAAAAACTATCCTTTTATAGTGTATTGCAACCAGTGGCAGAGGGATGGAGTACAAAGGAGGACATATGCCCCCCCCCCCCCCACTTTAAAAAAAATCAGGTATTTCAAAAAAAAAAAAAAATACTCCGTATATATGTAACTTGTATTTATATTAAGAATTTATTTTGTATTCCTTAGTTAGTTAACTAATCCATTATTTTATATGTATATATTTGATTATTACTTGAGGTTTTTATTGAAATTTAAATCCCACACTAGAATTAGATATTATAAAATTTGTTATTCTTAAAATATTAAGGTTTTTCGGTTGTTAACTTAATAAGGGTCTGTTCTCATTGACTGAAATCAGCTGAGCTGAACTGAACTGAGCTGAACTGAACTGAGCTGAGCTGAACTTAGTAATTAGTGATTTTTAACTACGGATTAGTGATCTTTGATTATTTATTACTATACACATGTGTATATACATATGTACATATTAAAATATTTATGAAAAATATACTTTATAATTATAATATTTATGGAAAATATATTATAAACATGAAACCCCAAAACATTATAATCATGTATACTATATAATTTAAAATTAAAATAGTATTATGACAAAAGAACACAAAACACTTTGTTGTTTAAATTTCTTTTTTTTTTTTTAAATAAATAAATAATAAATAAAATTACGTTTTCAGTTGCAAATAATCGTTGCTTGTTGTATTCTACACAATTTTATTCGTTTACATGAACTAGGGATTCCATTCACGCACCAAGTTGAAGTCATGGAGCGAAGAGAAGATCATATTATGTACGATCCTAACAGAAAAGCGACTATGGATATTGTACGACAAGAAATAACTGATCAGATATGGGAGTCAGTTCAGAGGAATGTTGAGGTAATGGAGGAGCTTGGTGGACAAGAAGAAGACGAAGAACTAACCGATTATGAAAATTAGTTTAAGTTGTGTAGTACTCTAATTTTCTCAATGAGTTTAACAGTAGAAATGTGTATCAAAAAAATAGAACCATTTGAACAATGAATTGTATCATCATCATCATCATCATCATCATCATCATCATCATCATCATCATCATCATCATCATCATCATCATCATCATCATTATTATTATTATTATTATTATCGTCGTTGTAATAAGAGCTTAAAAGAATGAAATTTGGCTTTATATCATTAGCAATATCATTAGACATAAACTGAACTGAACTGAATTTCAACGTATAAGAACAGAACCTAGCTAATTACTCTGTATTTAAGTTATTCGATAATTTAATTATAATTTTAAATGTGGTAATTGATTCATGACATGTCAAATGATTCACCTAATTCAAACTAATTTAAGACAACATGAAAACAACTCTATCTTCAAAAATTCCTATTAGAAAGAATGAAATCTCAAGGAAATCGTCATTTTTTATTACTAACTATTTACGTAACAAGTATTTTACAACTAGAACTTCGACTATTTAATTATCTTTGCGTCAAGTTTTTTTTCCTAACAATTTCGCCACATCATGCGATGTCTTCCATTTGTCTCTCCGGTTAAAAATTTCTAGCTCCGCCACTTATTGAAACTATTATGACATTTTCATTTTAGGAAAGTTTTAAAATTTAATTAAAAAAAAAAAAAAAAAAAAAAGGAGAAAGTATATAACATTTTTTTTTTTAAAAAAAAAATAGAGGAGTTGAAACTACCCAGGCCAGAATCCAATTGTATGAGTAAAAAAAATATGATGCGGGCCATGGATAAATTGGGTAGTAGGCCTAGTAGCTAGCCTAAATCGAAATAACAATACACTCGTAATTAGCTAGTCTAGTAATACAGAGTATTATTGTATTAATACATGCATGCATAGGTCAAAATTACACCAAAGTATTTGGTGCAGAATCGCATATACATGGCAAATTACATGTAATGTAAAGACTTTGAAAAAGTTTTTTAAAAAAATCTTGGAGAATACATACTCCATTAAACCATTGCATGCAATATAAAAACTTTGAAAAGGTAAACAATAAAAATTTAAGAAAAAGTTACTTTACCCAATCTCCCATATTAAAGGACTAAAGGATACGATACAAGTTACACCAATAGAATAGAAAGGTCACTCTATGGCTCTATGCAAGTTGCACTGACTACAACAAATTTGGATGGTATTTGACATTGTATTATTGCATGTTATACAAGTGTTTGCTTGTTACTACTCTTAATCTTTATTATGGTCACAATATTTTTATTTTTTTTTAGGATAATGCTAAATATACTCTTAAAAATTGTATAAAATTGAAAATTTATGACAAAAACAAGAGTGAATCAGTATAATTAGTGTTTATATTTTTTTGATTTCCTAACTTTAATTTATACGATTTTTTAGTGTATATCTCATGTTTGTATGTAGCCCTATGAGCTAGGTATAACATTTTTTAGTTTTTTTTTTTATTTTTAAGAATGGTGTGAATATTTGTACCTAAAAATATTTATTTACACATTTTACCTAACAACGGTAACAACTAAATTTGTGATACATCAATCCCAAAGACCTCATCAACCATGATTGGCTATGGTCCTAGACTAGTTATCTTAAAAAATTGTAAACATGCATTGGGTTAAATAAGAATTAATTTATTAAGTTTTTTTATATGCACGATGTTGCATTTTAATTTTAATAATTTTTTTGGTAGAATTCCCTACCAATAGTAATGCTTTCTACATGCATTGGCTAAGAATTTTACATGGATTGTCTAAGTAATTTTTAGGTAATTTTTTGGCTTTAATGATAATTTTGTTCTTGATTTTCAAGAGCACTACATGCATTGGCTAAGAATATTACATTGGATTGTCTAACTGTGGATGCAATGGATTCACATAATGACATAATCATTTCTTTGTTTTGTTTCTTTTTGTAAGTTCTATTTAAAATGGAGTACTTTAATTATTTTTGAAGAAAAAATATGTAATACTATATTTGAGTACGAAGTATTTTGAATATATACTCAGCATCCAAAACTTGAAAGGCATAATTACCCGAATATTTTAGATTTATCTCGATGTGTAGTTCTATTATTACAACAAAGATAAAATAATTATACTCTTTATAAAAAAAAAAAAAAAAAAAAATTATACTCAATTTGTATATTATTAAAAAAAAATCATATACGAGACAATAATTTTCCTCGTGAGAAAGGGCTTCTTGATGTTTAATTTTCTTACCTTTTAAAAAAAATTAAAAATTGTATATTAAAAGTCATATATGAGACAAACATACAAAAGACACAAATTCAAATTTCCTAAATTTTATTGTAATACTACGTAAAAGTTTCATTAAAATTGAAATAATTGAAGATGCATTTAAATACTACTCCATATGTAACTTTAAAAGTATAGAGTACTTATATAAACTAATAACATTAACAAATGATAACTGTAATGATGTTTTTTATGATATAAGCCAATGAGGAGGCTGTGGTGTCCACCAGCTAACTAACTAAAAAGATAACGATATCTAAACTTTTCTTTGGCAGCTGCTCTCGCTTTGTGGCTTGCAGGGCCTGAATCGAATGCTCGAATGTACGCCTTTAAAAGATTTCCCCATAAAAAAATTTGGAGAGTTAATATTTAAAAGTGTTAACCACAAATTCACAATAATTAAGACCAATAAGCTGTCCTGTACTAAAATTTTGTAAAACTCATTTCAAAGTTTTATTTTTGATATCAACTTTTTATTACACAGTAGGATATATAAAAATGTTTACGATGTAAGGCGTGTTTAAGAAATCCTAAAAAAAATTAAGTAGAATTTTGAAGTTGTATGTCGAATTTCAAAATCATAATTTTAGGCAAATAAGCTAATGAGAATTGACCTCAATTGATATATAATTCTCATAAAGATACCAAAGCTAGTACTCTATATTTGTAACCACTGCATGTTCAATTTTCTTTTCTTAGAATCATGTCAAAAGTGTAAAATGTATACAAGCATTGGCTTGATATTTGTGTACCAGTCAGTAATGTTATGCATCATCAATCAATCTTGACTAAAATAGTCACACAATGTCATGTGCATGCATGGAAAATAATATTTACAAAGTACAGCAAAAATAATAAACCAATGTGAAAAAGAACTCAAGTTATAGAGTAAAGAGAACAATTCTTATCTCTACAATAGGTACTTTCATTTCCTAAGTGTATACAATGTTACAACTTGATGTAGATAAAATGCAAAATAGAATTAGGTGTATGATAAAGATGAATGCATATATGACTCCATATAATAAGCTATGTAGACGCTAGAATAATTATCAAATCGAGTTGTCTTAATTTAAAGCTAAAAGTAGAGCTATGTTCAAAGTAAACTTAACTCTTATAATATGTTATTGCAAACAATTAAAAGATAAAATTAAATCAATATCAAGTTTATATATATATGTAGAATATATGTGCAATATAGAAATAACATTTAAAATATATATGTACTTTAATTTGTACTACATAGGAATAAAAATTTGGATTTGTAATAGGCAATTATTTATTAATTATGATATACTTGTTTAGTGATATTTTAAAGTGTAAATTTATAGGTCACTATAAATATATCTAATTAATTTTCTTATAATGATTTTGTTTTTTAATTAGTAAATATATTTGCATTTAATTTATGATTAATTTTAATTAATTTGAGCTCACTTGAAATATTGCTAGCTTCACCACTATATATATATATATATATATATATATATATATATATATATATATATATATAAACATAAGCTTACATTCCCAAAGAGAGTGATCAGATCTTATTATATCCGTTTTGAGGTCCAGATCTATACAATTCTAAAGTGAAGATTGATACTAACATTCAAAGGGTTAGACGCAAGATTTCATTTGATTGCTAGCTAGCCTGTTTACAAAATTAATATTATTGTCTTTGAGTTTAGATGGCATAAGATGTTAGCGTGCAGTTATTGACATATTGCTTAAAAATTCTACTCAAATAGTTTGTATTTTTCTTCAGCATATGTCAACAAAAAAAATATGTATATAATTACAAGATGTTGATTTAGGGCCTGTTCACATTTACTGAACTGAGCTGAAGTGAACTGATTGGAGCTGAAGTGAACTGAATAGAGCTGAAATGATTAGGAGCTAAACTGAATTAAACTGATTTATTAATTTAATTATCACATTATATAGCTTTATCAATTTGGCTTTACACTTACATGAAATGTCGGAGAAAACTAATTCTATGACAACCAAAAAAGCTCAATACAATTTGCAATGAGTTCAACATGTATGTAACATATATAATCATATGAGTAATATTTTAATTTCTCCATTCCATATATACTTGCATAAGATTGGGCATGCAAAAACAATGGAAAAATGGTGTATCTTGAAAGATAAGTTCTTATGTGACCATAAGTAGGTAGTTCCAAGTCTTAGAACAATTAATATTATATACAAGACTGCCCGAATCTATCAGAAGAATTTTGTCATTTTTACGAAAATGAAAAACTAGCTAAAGAAGAGTTTAGTTATGAAAAACTAGCTAAAGAAGAGTTTAGTTCAAGTAATTACTATTGTGAATTTGTGATGAAATCCCAAAGTTCCAATGTGAGTTCTCTAGCTCTTCTACTATTCTTGTTTGGTGTTTAAAGAACCATAATGACGGGGTAAGAATCAATCACAAAATCTCCTAAAATCGGGAGAAACACTCTAACCACGCGAGCTATCCCTCACTCTTGAGCACAAATATTACTAGATTAGCAAATTTGCCAATTTTTTGGGCTTTAACTTTATATATACTTGTCAATGTATATGTTAGATTTCAAGAAAACTCCTCAAATTGGTGTGCATACCATTGATCAATATATATAGAGTTTTACAAGACTCATAATCCTAATACGATAAGGATACAAAATATATACAAATATTATCCTAGTCAATGACAAATATTAACATAACTATATCATCCCTCCAATGTATGTCGACTTCGTAAGGCTCTATATGGATTGAAGCAAGCTCCTAAAGTTTGGTATCAACACTTTGCGAAGTTTTTGGTCAAATTGGGCTTTGTCGTTGCTCAAAGTGACAACTCTCTTTTTACTTTTCGACAGGTGATGATATGGCATATTTTCTTCTTTATGTTGATAATTGACAGGGTAGAGTCGTATCCCCTAATCAAAAATAATTCCTAAATCCTCTAACTAACGTAGATAGGGAAGTAGGGTCGAATCCACAGAGAAACGAGTCTTTCTATTCCTAATTAATTAATATAATCCAGATTATAAAGTAACCAATATATTGTAATCAAAGGAAACTAAACTACGAAGATTAAGAGTATGGAGAAAACAAGGAATAAAAGGATCTAGGGCATAGGTTCACCAATAAATAATACTCCAGGGTAAAACATAGTAATCAATCGTTGACATTGCATAAATAACACGATTAACAGGATCTCGCAATTTATTAATCAACATAGATCTAACAGGCTCTCGCAATTTACTAGATCTAAGTTCTTATTGAAAATAGCCTTTAATATCAAATTAACATCTGCTCGATTCATCAATTTAATATTGCTATACTTTTACAAGACGCAATTGTAAAACGTTAAAACAATTCAATAAGAAATTATCATGCAATACCAATAATCAATAATAGTCAATCATCAATGCATCAATCAACCAGATTGTAAAGGGCTTTCTCTACGTATTACAATCACACAATTAATTTACCGGTATTAAATCTCATCTCTCGAATCTCGACTTAACCATTTATAAATTAACCTGCCTATTGAAACTAGACCTAAACATCAATTCTCATCTGTCGAATCTCGAATCAATATTGTTAAACTCATGCATAAAAGATCTGCGCAAATCTAGTCACAGAGCATTAAATCAATCAATAGGAAATTAATCTAGCATTGATAATTAACAACAACAAATTACCCCTTCATATTATTTATGGATCCCCATAAACCCTAGAAATAAAACTACTCACACATATTGAAAACTAAACTAATCAAAGCAATAAAGCAAGACATGATGAAAGGAAATAAGATTAAGAGAAGAGAAATCGTTACCAAACTAATCTGTACTAATGGAAAATAATCAAGAACAAGAGTTGAGAGAAGAGTTAAGAGAGAGAAAAGATCCTAAGTAGAGAGAGAAAGTCTAAGGAAGAAGATCCACAAAAATCCGTACAAAATCGTATATAAACGTTTCCTAAAAACAAAAAATTAAAACTAATTAATCAGGTCCCTTAAAAACGCGCGCCCGATCGGGCGAAGGGCCGCCCGATCGGTCGCGCCTTTTTCTTCGCGTTCCTTCCCATCAGCGTCGCCCGATCGTGCTAGAGGCTCGCACGATCGGGCGCGCTATAGCACGCTCAGCAACAAAGCCTTACCGCGCCCGATCGTGCTAGAGGTAGCCCGATCGGGCGATTGCTTCACTTTGAGGCTTGGACTTCGATTGGGCTTGATTTCTCGGCCCAATCCGGATTTCCTCCTCGGGTCTTGAATACTTGGTCCAAATGCCTCGGGATCCCAATTACCGAGCCCTTAATCACCGGCTCTCACCGATCCTGGGCTCCAAAAGTTATCGTGTCTTTCTAGCTTCCGTATTTGATCCGTAAAGCCCGGGAAAATGCTCCAAGAGTGCAATTTCCTGTAAAATACAACTGAAACTACAAAAACACTAGAAAACACAAATTAGTAATAAAAGTGGCCCGAAAGAGCCAAAAACACTACTAATAACGACCAAGGGACGGGGGTAAAACACTATATAAAATGGACATATCAATAATATTATATTAATTACCTCTTCTGATCGGTTGCGTGAGGGGATCATATCTCAGTTGCAAACTGAGTTCCCTATGACTGATTTGGGTCCTCTAAGCTATTTTTTAGGGATTGCGGTGACCCATACTCCCTCTTATTTGCTACTTTCACAGGAAACGTATGCACAAGAGATTTTAGAGCGTGCATATGATATGTGTAGAAGTTTATAGGTACTAATTGCGGAAAACATGAATCATATTCAATTCATAAAGCACCTAATCCCAAGATCATGCATAACACATAAAGAATAAGAATTAATACCTTTGTAGCATGATTCCACGTATGATCGAGCAAGAACAAGGGAGACAAAGAACCTCAAATGTGATTCCTTTACTTGGTCCACAGGCACGGATTAAGACCTACACTAATACTAGTTAGTTGTAATTGAACCCTTCAATTGACCTTCTATGGAGAAGAGAAAGCAAAAAACCAACCACGAATCACCACACGCGCCACTAGGGGTGGCCGACTGTGAGTCCAAAGGGGGGAGGAGAGAGAGCCGTGAGTTTGAGAGAGAATTAGGGTTTTTGGGATTTGGTTGCTTTGTTTCACAATCTACTGTAAGTTGATTATGACTTAATTAATCAACCCTAGGCATGGATCTTATTTATAGATCTCATATCTAAATAAGAGTCTATGACAAAGCCCAAAACCTAATTCTAACCTAACTTTGCTAGCCCAATCCATTTCATGATTAGTTACTTGCTTATGAGGCCCATTAACTTGCTTAATCCAATACCCTTGTTGTGTGACCTCATATGATCCATTCTAGTGGGCTTTGGACTATTTGATTAGCCCAAAGATCATTGATCATAGTCTAGCAACAAATAATGACGACCCATAAGAGCGAACTTATTATCTCCATAATAGTGATCCTTAATACATCTAATAATTGCACTTATCAAAGACATAAATCCTTCAATATGGGCTCTTAAATATAACTCCTACTTTGTATCGCAGTTTAGCAAGTGCACTTCAGTACCTCACTTTCACCAGGCCAGATATTGCCTATGCGGTACAACAGGTGTGTCTTTTTATGCATGATCCCCAAGAATCTCATTATGATGCATTGAAACGCATTCTGCATTATGTTCAGGGTACCATTGATCATAGCTTACATTTATATCCGTCTGCTTCTCATCGTTTGATTACTTACACTGACGCTGATTGAGGAGGTTGTCCCAATACTTGTCGTTCCACATCGGGTTATTGCTGCTTTTTTAGGGACCACTAGGGGTGTGCAGAAATGGACTTGGATTGTAAAACCAACCGAGACCGAACTAGAACAAACTGAATCGGGGGATTCTGTAATCCCCCATATTTTTCTAATATAATTATTTATTATTTTTACAATATTTTAATTTTTTACTTTATAGTATGAATTATTTTGATGTAAAAGTAATAAGATTTTCATTATTAATAAGCTAAAACTATTAAGTTTTAATTTAAATCATAAGTCTTTTAAGTTAGTAGTCCAATGCTTAAATTCTACTCAAGCCCAAAACACACAATTCCTACTCCTAATAAAATTAGGAAACTAAAGCCCAAATAAAAATACAAAAACCCTCACCTCTCTTCCTCTCTTTCACGTGAAATTGGAAAAAAAAAAAAAAAACAAAAACAAAACCCTTAACTTCTTCTCCTCCCTCAATTCTCACGGCAAAAGCAAAGGAGAAAAAAAAAAGGAGAAGCCTTGAAGTCCGCCAGCCGCACCACCACTCGAACCACCGCCGCGCCGCCCTGCTGCACCGGCGTCTCCAACCACCAGTTCGCCCCCTCCTCTCTCCTTCTTCCTCTTGTTTTCTCTTCTTTTATTTTGGTATTTTGATGAAAAGCTTCAATTTTTATTCGATTTCAATTCTAAATTATTGTTATTAAGGTTTGATAGTATGTTTAATTTATAAAAGATTATAAATTTATGAGTTTTTGCATGTTTAAATTATTATATAAAATTTCAGATTATATATGTTGTATAATTTAGGGTTTAAACATTGATTTTTCATGTTTTAAGGCTTGAAAACGTGCTAATCAAGTTATCTAATTATATTATGTTTAAATTTTGTTAAAGTATAATTATTTTGATCATATATAAATTTTCGGATTATTAAAGTTTCGATTTTTATGAGCAAGTTATGTTAATTTCATGTTTTTATGCTTCTAAGCCTACAAAATAATTATTGTGGGTATTTTATGATTAAAAAAGCTTTGAAATTTAAATTCTAACCTTAAAAATAATTTTCAGATTTCATACTTTTTATTTTGAAGCTTCTAATTACATTGAATTGATATATTTTTGGGTTTTTAACAAACTAACTTGCTATATAATGATTATTTCAAGTAATTATGCTTATGAGGTTATTTTATATATTTAAACCAAATTTTCAGATTTATTTACCTACTTTAAAGTTGCTGTAATTTGATATTAAACGCTATATTTCCATAATTTTAACATATAAACTTATAGTTGGGATGTTATATTATTAACTTTGACTTTTGGGGACAATTTAAAGGCTTTATTTTGATGATTTAAGAGGTTTTAAAGTAGTTTAGTATTGCTGTAAATTTATTTGTTTGGGTATTGATTTATTTCTCATTGTTTGGTTTAGGAGAGGACTTTGTAGAAGGCGACTTCTAGTTTTAAAGTGGTCAACCGGATTGTTTACACAAGGTACGTACAATTTATGAAACCTTGCTTGTAGGTGCATGTTTAAGGACGGATCAAGAACTTAGTATCTTTAGGGAATAATTCAAGCCTTTAAAATCCCACTAGCTTGAACCCCACTGTGATCATACACTAAAGTACGGTGGCGTCCAAAAGGGAAGAAGATAGAGCAAAAGAGTCGCCAACAAGTTTTTAAGGAACTTGTAAACCGTTCATAGGATGAAGGTTACACCCCTTAACGATCCAAGAGATCGTCAACTCCATAAGGTCATGAACCAAATAAGGGTTCGGGGATGAAGGTACAAATCCAACCTAAAAGAGATTGAACCTGCCCTAATAATAGGCCTCTACTTTATTCTGATTGTATTCATGTGCGCTTTCTGATTAACATGCAATCAATAGGATTAACCCTAAACCTGTTTAATCTATGTTGGTTGAATATAATGCACAAACAAACTATTATTGGCGATCACTTGAATTATAATCACAATTAACCCTAACAAGATTATTAATATCTTATTAAGCGTGATTACAAGTACAAAAATTCCCTTTAAATATGCATAAAAGGTGTGATCAAGCAATAAATAAATAAATATCAAGCAACATAATAATAAAATAATAATAATAATAATAATCATAAATAAAATAATCATCATAAAATAATAATAATAATAAAAATAATAATAATAATATTCATAATCATCATAAATTATAACAATTATAATCATAATCATGTTCATGTTAATATTAAAGCATAATAAAAATAGCAAGATCCTAGGCATGATACTAACAAGATTAATAACAAACTCTAGCATGTCACTAAGCAATAAAAATCAAATCTTTAACCCTAACATGATACTAGCAATCATAAATATTAGGAAGAGCATAGGAAGCATCACAACAATCATATTTAATATTAAAATTACCCTAGACATGATACTAGGAATATCATAATAACAATATAAACATGATTTCTACATCATAATATCGATTAAAACCATTAAAGCACTTACTTTGATGCCTCGTACCTCTTTCTAATAACAAAATACACACGTTAGTAACTTCAAGGAAAATAATAATCAAAACAATTAAATTAAATAATTGAAATAGAGATTTGGGACCAAACCCTCAGAAATTAAAACCTTTCACGTCTAGGGCGAAGGCAACTTCGAATATGGCTAGGTGCTTCTAGATCTTGTGAATGCGGAATTTTGTATGAAAAAGCAAGAAAGAATTGAATGCTAAAGAATACTTGTCTGTTGAAAGCTAATTAAAACTAGTTGTTGATGAGAATTCGTGAGAATTGGTGAATAAAAACGGAGTTTTTGATACGATATTTATAGAGAAAATCAGCCAAAAAAAGATAATTTAACAAAACAGAGTCTGACGATCGCAAAACAGGATTGGCGCCAACCCTGGCTAGCTGGCGTCAGGCACCAGTGGCTAGCGCCAGGCGCCAATGGCTAGCTCCTGACGCCAAGCCTGGTTCCAGGCGCCAAGGTCTGGGGTTGGACGCCAAACTGGATTTCAACGCGTTTTCGAAAATCTGATAAACTTACCGTACTGGAAGATAAAATAATATAATTTCTTCGAAAAATGCTATTTGATCTTGATTAAAACTCTAAAAAGTCAACAAAGTCAACTTATCAATGCTAATTGAATTAGGAATGAAAAGAACCTTCTAGAAAATTCTAGAAGACTAAAACCATTCCTAATTGAATTAGGAATGAAAAGAACCTTCTAGAAAATTCTAGAAGACTAAAACCATTCCTAATTGCATTACGAATGATAAATCATATTAGGCCCTCCCCTAGATCATTGGGCCGTGCATAAAGCTCAAACCGGGCCCAGTTTGGTAAATTGGCCATAATTTCCTCAATATTCATCGGAATTGGGCTTATAATATATCGTTGGAAAGGTCTTCGCAAGCCCCATCCAACTACACCACTATTGGACCCATATCATGGACCAACAAAACTGAATTGGCTGTTTTCTTAAAATAAAGTTTTCCAAAACAGGGAGAAGAGAAAAGAAATAAAACTTTCCGCTACACTAGACCTTTCCACACTTTCGTTTCATTCGATTATGATTCGACGTGAAAGGTACTCATCACTGGGTTTGGTTTTGGGGAGACACAACTGGGTGTCTACAGTATCATGTATAGGATTGACTAGGTTAAATTGTTTGGTTATATATTGTGAATTTCAAATGATGTGCACTATTTTATATTGCAAGTATTATTTGTGCTCTATTATGCAAGGTGCGCTTAGAGGCAAAAGTATGTGATTGGTGTAAAGATTAATTTATTACTCATTCATGATTATGCAAACAGGATGAGTAAAGGAAGAATTCAAGTCTTATAAGACGAGGTTAAGGTTTTGGGGTGCCTTATGCACTCAAGGTGTTTATACACCGAGGTAGTAAAGGAATAAATAATAAATGTTGTTGTCACTAATAAATCAAGAATTTAAATTGGAAACTTGCCTTGTTTGATTGAATTGTGTTTGGAATGTTTGTATTGTAATGCATATGAGTCATCACCAAGTCTAAACTTGTAAAACACGTAAAGTGCAAGATGGATGAGCAATAAAACTCTGGATTGGTGCACGTCTGGAGTAATGACAATTAGGGGTTAGGGTACATGGGGTATTAGCCGTGTACTTTTATCGTTGCCGTCTAATCTACGAGTCTCCTATTTCAAATATTTTTTTAAAAACTAGGAGTTAGGTGAGATCTCATACTAACTACGGTCACGGAGTCGCGCCCGTGGTCGTTGGATGTTTATTGATGTTTCCGAAAGGTGGCATGTGGTTTTTCTTTTATTGATGTTCCAAATGGGACATGGGTTGGACAACCTTGTCTATTGCTAAATCCAATGAAATAAATAAATGAGTTAGTTAATATCAACTAGTGAGGTCTTAATAAATTTGATAATTGAGTCATGTGTTGAGTCTATATTTAATGATGCTTATGCTTGATTATTAGTAGCATGTTAGGATTTTCTTAATTTATTTCGCAGCTTGTATGTACTCAGCTTTGCTGATTGTGTGCTTTTGTGTGTGTCTTTCTTTGGTCATGGCCTTCGCCTTTCAATGACCCTGTGACTAGACCTATTCAATGGGTTAGGGGCCCATTGAAAGCCCTGGTCCAGCCCTTTTATAAAAGGGTTTTACCCATCCAACATTTAAATGGAGTGGGCTTTTAAAGGGCTATTAAATAATGGGTTTTTAAAGGGTTGGGTCTAAGTTAAAAATGGCTGAAATTGGGTAACACTTAAAAGGCTTTTTTATCCTAATTTTTTTGTTTGTTTCTAAAACTTTCTAACGACAATTTTAAAAATTCCTAATTTCCCCAAATTATGAACCCTAAAAAAATCCCCAAATTCTAAATCTTCAATTTATCACCTTCTTGCTTGCCGCTCTCAATCGATTACCAAGGTATGTTGTTCGATTTCGCTCAATTCTGCTTGATCAGTTTGCTTGTTTAGTTTGTTTGTTCGATTTCGCTCAATTCTGCTCTTTTTTTATCACCTTCTTGTTTGTATGATTTTGTGAGAACATGCGAACATGCTAATGTTTTGAGATAGTGACCACCTCTATGTACACTAATGCCACTAAATCTACAATCAATAGAATGAAAACTCCGTACTTAACCATTGACTTTTTCTATGTGATCCAACCAATTGAACCAATGTACCAAATTGATATAGTATTCCGTACTTAGCTCAAAAATAGAATACAAATGTGGAGGTTTTGGTAGGTTAAATATTAGCATATACTTCTACTGCTGTACTTTGTTTATACATTTTTAAATGGACTGGGCCGGGCCGGGCTTAATGGCCCATGGACAAGTTTAGCCCATTTTAGATTAGGCTTGGCCCGGCCTGTCCCGGCCCATCTTATATAAAGCCCTGTCCAGCCCGGCCCGACCCGTTGAACATGTCTACCTGTGACGATCCAATTTTTATACTTGTAATATTGGGGAGTAAATTAACCACAGGTTCTTACGCATGCAACATCTATTTCTAGATGGTGGGATCTTGAGTGAAGAGTTGGTTGTTTTTCTTATTTTATTTACTATTTATATTTAAAGTTATTTAAATTCAATTTTGCTTTCATACTATTTCTATTGGTTTCAATTTTGAATAAGGGCCTTAAGGGTTCCAAGTTGTAAGATTTAATTTGGTTTTAGTTACTGGTTTTGAAACTTGTATATATTTATTTTAGTTTTTCCTCTGCTATTTTCTGAAAAAGCCTTAACGTTTGAACACGTGACGGTAGCACGCCAGTAATTCTCTTGGAATTGTTCAGGTTATTCACAGGTTTTAAGAGAGAATTATTGGGGTGTTACAGATTCCGGGTCGGTCTTCGGTCCTCACAAATTGGCGATTCCGGGTTTTCGGTCCGGACCAAAAAGTGTATTTTTGTAAATTTTGGGTGAAAAATTTAAATTTAATGTTGTAATTTATAAATTTAGGTACAAAAGTTGTAATTTATAAATTCTAGGTGCAAATAGGAAAGAACGCAAACAAAAACGAGACGTTAAAAATTTATGTATATATTAAGATATTAAAATGCCAAAAAAAAATAACCGTTCCATTCCGATCCAAAACCGGACCGGACCGAAATAAGCAGGTCCTGATCCTTGTATCGTCTCTACTCTTTTCGCTTATATATTTTATTTGGGAAAAGAGTAGTTTTTATCATTTACTTTATGATTGGACTTATAGGTGGACTTTATATGTATTTTCTACGAGTATCCTTTTCATCCAACTTGATTATGGTCTTCGCGCAATTCTTCTCATTCTTTGGTGTCTTAGGTGTTCTAGGGCAGCCACTTCCTCTGCCTTCCCCCCCTAACTCGCCAGGGGAGGATTATTCTACCATGATGGCGGAAAATCCAAATCTAGAGTCCCTCTTTTCTATCGGAACCTGGACCGATTGATTACGATTCGATCCCCAAAAAAAGTCAATTTCGGGTTCCGATCCGGTTTTGGACCGGTGCACAACCCTAGGGACAACCTCGTTTCTTGGTCATCTAAGCGTCAGCATACTTTATTCAAATCGAGTGCAGAAGCAGAATATTAAGGCGTCGCAAATGTTGTCTCTGAGGCATGTTGGCTTTGTAATCTTTTACTTGAGTTACATTGTCCTCTTGGACAGGCTACTATTGTTTATTGTGATGATGTCAGTGCTATTTACCTTTCTAGCAACCTAGTACAACACCACGCACCAAACATGTGAAGACGAACATTCATTTTGTTTGAGAAAAGGTTGCTTTGGGACGGACAAATTCGGGTTATACATGTCGTTCCTTCTAGATATCAATTCGCGGACATTTTCACAAAAGGCCTACAACTAGATTTATTTTTGGATTTTCGATCCAGTCTTAGCGTACGACCTCCTCCCGCTATGACTGCGGGGGTGTGAATGTAGACATTATAGTTATAATAATATTTGTCACAAATTAGGATACTATGTGTAGGATTACGAGTCTGTAAAACTCTATATACTGTATATTGATCAATGGTATACGTTTCAATTTGAGAAGTTTTCCCGAAATTTAACAGTTAAGGTACAACATTGGAAAATCGAACATAATTAATTAGAAGGATCAAATACCACCCCAGTCCCCCCTTTTTTCGATCACATTTCCTTGCGTTTTTTTTCCCTATCCCCCCCCCATTAACCTTTTCTCAAATTACACCCTTACAAGTTACAATTAGATCAAGTATTTCTTAGTACATACCCTTACAGTTAGACCAAGTATTTCTCGGTAGCTCTTAAGCTCATTGATATATATCAATAAATGTTCATGATGTATTTGTCCTTATATTATGCCAAAATGTATTTATTTTTATTTTTAAAGTTATACTTATACCCTTACATCCCCCACCCCCCCCCATTAACCTTTTCTCAAATTACACCCTTACAAGTTACAATTAGATCAAGTATTTCTTAGTACATACCCTTACAGTTAGACCAAGTATTTCTCGGTAGCTCTTAAGCTCATTGATATATATCAATAAATGTTCATGATGTATTTGTCCTTATATTATGCCAAAATGTATTTATTTTTATTTTTAAAGTTATACTTATACCCTTACATCCCCCACCCCCCCCCCCATTAACCTTTTCTCAAATTACACCCTTACAAGTTACAATTAGATCAAGTATTTCTTAGTACATACCCTTACAGTTAGACCAAGTATTTCTCGGTAGCTCTTAAGCTCATTGATATATATCAATAAATGTTCATGATGTATTTGTCCTTATATTATGCCAAAATGTATTTATTTTTATTTTTAAAGTTATACTTATACCCTTACATCACCCACCCCCCCCCCCCCATTAACCTTTTCTCAAATTACACCCTTACAAGTTACAATTAGATCAAGTATTTCTTAGTACATACCCTTACAGTTAGACCAAGTATTTCTCGGTAGCTCTTAAGCTCATTGATATATATATCAATAAATGTTCATGATGTATTTGTCCTTATATTATGCCAAAATGTATTTATTTTTATTTTTAAAGTTATACTTATACCCTTACATCCCCCACCCCCCCCCCCATTAACCTTTTCTCAAATTACACCCGTACAAGTTACAATTAGATCAAGTATTTCTTAGTACCCTTACAGTTAGACCAAGTATTTCTCGGTAGCTCTTAAGCTCATTGATATATATCAATAAATGTTCATGATGCATTTGTCCTTATATTATGCCAAAATGTATTTATTTTTATTTTTAAAGTTATACTTATACCCTTACATTGTGCTAAATAGCTACAAACTTTTATTTATTTTAATTAACGTGGGTAATGTCTTGTCTTAAATTAATATCAACTTTAATTCATAGATGACTATTTATCAAATGACAAAACACAAACCAATTGATCCTCTTATATAAATATTTAATAAAGGTTCGACAATAAAATAATAGTTGCACACCCGATTAGTGTTACATCGTGTATCGAGTCAAATTTTATAATCTGAAATTCCGAATCACTCCTCCAATACTCTCAATTGAACAAAAGCTCAGGAAACAAATGTTCTTTCCTTATTTTTGTAATGTAAAGTGGTAAAAAATTTGATTGTTCACTTACGCTTTTCACTTTTTTTTTTTTTTTTTTGATTAAAGAGAATGGTCCTAATGGGTTGGAACTTTCACAGGTCATTTCAACACGAAATAATGGGCTAGACACTTTGTTGGGGTGGGGGACAATGAATTCCTCACCCCAAAAATTTAATACTACTTTTGTTTCATATTATTTGCAACGATTAGACATTTTTTCTCTTTACTTTATGTTAAATCGTTGCAAATAATATGTAATGGAGGTAGTAGAAGTCATGAAACATTCAAAGACCTTGCCTATGACGGGAAATATCTTCCCTAATCACCTAATGTGACCAAGAAGAGTGTAGTGTGTGATATTGACCATCCAGCACATAATACATGCCAATAACTCAGTAAGGATTCAGAAGATCTACATTATTGAACGTTGATCGGCCTAAAAAAGAAAAAGCAACAATAGTGTTGCAACAGTTGAGTTCTACAGACTACAGTAATATTTGTTTGATAAATATCGGACGAGTAATGTCCAAAAATAAACATAAATCATACGAGAAATGTACAAAAATAAACATATAGCTAGGGTTTAGGGGTCTGTGAAAATGCATGTTACACCCCAGCCACTAGTATCACTTGTTCGTCAACCTACAAATCATTAAATTTTCCATCTTCTTTCGTTCACATTTCATAATGTGACTAGACATACATCTTTGTCGCTTTTATTTGTTTTTATTTGTCTACTTTAACATTTCCCGTTTTGATTGGGACATAGAGTACAAGTATGTCTCCATTATTTGCAATAGCTTCAACACAAAATATTATGAGTACTAAAGTTTATATGAAGGGTGTGGTTGATTTTGCCGCATATGGCTAGTTAAAAACTTAAAATGTTATTGGTGTAACTTTTATTATAGCTTTCAAATAACCTATATACTAAACAAGTTGAGATGTAGACCTGTCAATTCATGGCCCGACCTGCTAATACGACTCGACCTGATTCAAAATTCGATTATGAGTGAACCTAAACCCGTCTCGACAAAACGACAAGAAATCGACTTGGTTTGACCAATTTATCGTATTATGACATAAACAACTAGAACCAAATGACCCGAAGTCTAACCCTAATTTGACTCGCTGACTCGAATTGACAAGTCTATATTAGGTCATGTTTCAGCAAAATCAACTCATTAACCTATGAAATCAAAACAAACTCAACATCATTTGACCCATTCAACAAATTTATAAATTTTTATGCTAATATTAAACCCTCAGGGTCTGTTCACATTTACTGAATTGAGCTAAACTAAACTGAACTGATTGGAACAAAGCTGAACTAAATAGAGATGAAATAAATATTTTATTATAGAAGGAAATTAAAAGCTGAACTGAACTGAATTGATTGGAGCTTAATTGAACTGAACTAAAATGAGATTAAGTTAAAGTGAACAGGCCCTTGATCTCTGAGCATATGTGATAAGCCATTTTTAGGCTCTAGGTTTTAGAACATTGCCAAGAGATTAAAGAACTCAAACAAATGTAAGAATTGATGTACTTAAAAGAAGTCTTCACTTCCTTTGTCCCCTTAAATTTGCATTAATTTTTTTTTTTTTTAAAAGTTGTTTCTTTGGATTTATCATATACAGTATACTCATACGCAGTATGAGGGGTTTTGCCATACATTGTCACTTATTAGTTCAATACTCTAATACGCATGCATTGTAGATTTGTAGGTAACTATATTTGTTGAATTCATATCCAAACTTGCAAGAAAAAATTCTTCTACTATTTGAGAAAACAATGAGTATAAATTTAGGCAAATGACATGAAATATCATCTCCTGTGAAATTGGTTACGCCATTCTAAATTGATGCAAGTGTCTAACAAAAGTGAAATGGCGTGGGCGTTGAACATCTGTCTAAAATCAACTGGATTGACCTTTTTTCGGATTCATTTACACGAGGGTCATGAGATCAAGGACATAAATAAATAGCAAAATCCATATTATGGCCCACTAACTCAGTACAACAAAATCAATTTCATGTACTACAAAATCAATGTCCAGACGTGCAGTGCTCTGCAACTGTATATGAGTAATCTCTTTATTACTACTTCCCTCTCCTAATATAATTTTTTTTTTTTTTGGTAAATCAAAAGTATAATCCTATCTCTGTTACCTATTATTTGCAACGATTAGTTTGCAAACGATTTGACATAAAGTAGAGCGGAAAAATATCTAATCGTGGCGAATAATATCTAACGGAGGTAATATCTCTTTCTGTTTAAAGATTATATTCCATATTTTTAATTCTAGTATTACGGAGTATTATTCACTTTTTGATGAATTGTCACTTTTTAAGGTCTGTTCTCATATGTTGAAATTCAATTCAATTCAGTTCAGCTTAGTTCAGTTCAGTTCAGTTCAGTTCTGTTCAACTCCTAATTTCCTTTTCTTATAAAATATTCATTTCAGTTCAGTTCAGTTCAGCTCAATTCAATTCAGTTCAGTTCAGTTCAGCTGAGTTTAGTCAATGAGAACAAGCCCTTAGTATTTTTGAATCAATTTCCAACCCTTTTTCTCTCTATCTCTTTGATTATTCATAATTATTTTTTCATTATCTATTCCTTTTGAACTCCACATGCACATATGAATTTCATCATGAGTTTTAAGAAATCAACAACTTTCTTAATCCCCATGTAAAAACCAAAGAAGCATTGTACTATGAGGCGGAAGGAGTATTATTTAATTACCCCCATTCTCAACGACACACTGTATTTATTAATGCATAATTTTAATAAATAATATACTTCCTCCGTCTTCATTTGATTGTCACATTTGCCATTTTGGGTGCCCTAAATATTTGTCACATTTTACATTTTTATAATTATTAAGATAAATAAAAAGGTTTTTATACCCCTTATTTTTTTGTTCTTATTAAGTCCTCTTCCTATTTTAAGGTGACATTTGCCACAAAAATTGTGTAAACTTTTGACTAATCTAATATGTTACACTCTTGAATCTATCAATTTATCTTTCCCATGTACTTTAATTATATTTTTAATTGGAAATGTCTCTTTCCCATATACTTTTTTTTTTTTTTTTTTTTTTATAAGAGCCCTTTCCCATATACTTTTATTACTTTATTAATTGAAAATTTTGCTTTTCCTGTTACTTTCATTACTTCTAGGGATGGCAATGGGACGGGTCAGATGCGGATGATGGTACCTCCATACCCATACCCGCCTAAAAATCTTATACCCATCCCCGCCCCACCACCCTTGGCGGGTACAATATTCACATCCATACCCGTCCCACCGGGTGCAAGATAGGATCCATCCCCGCCCCATCACCCACTTGGATATCCATACCCACCTTATACCCGCCCCAAACCCTTTGCCATGATGCTATATTGTATCACATTAATGACGATTATATCAAATTAGGTTAAGAAATTTAGGACTTTCACTATTCAAGCTTATTGGGTCTTAGGGGTATCAAGTTTCATAAATTCTAAACTCTTCTAAAAATAATATGGTGCGGGTATAAGGTGGGTACGGGGCGGGGCGGGTCTACTCTAAAATCCATATCCGCCCCATCACCATGGCGGGTACACATTTTATACCCATCCCCGCCCCATCACCCGCCAAACCTCCCTCCATCCCCGCCCCACTTGGACGGAGATGGGGCGGGTCTCCCATTTAACCCGACCCACTGCCATCCTTAATTAATTCACATTCTTCATCTTAATTTCCGTGATTTTTGTTTAAAATTGACAAACAAAAGGGGACATAGGGAGTATGGTAGGGCCTGTTCATAATTACTGAATTAAGCTGAACTGAACTGAACTGAACTGAACCGAACTAATTGGAGTTGAAATGAACTGAATAGAGTTGAAATGAATATTTTATGAGAGAAGGAAATTAGGAGCTAATTAAACTGAATTGAAATGAACTGAATAGAGCTAAACTAAACTGAAATGAACTAAAATTAAGTTGAAGCGAACAGGCCCATACTCCTTCCGTCCCACATTATATTTCTTGTTTTCCTATTTTAAAGATCCAAAATGTTGTACTTGTTTCCATTTTTCAGATAATATGTATAGATAAGTATATTCTTATTTTGTTTTTAAAAAACTTTATTCATTTAACTTTCTAAATTACTTTTGAATTTTTCACCTGCTATGTGCTGGAATTTTTTTTTTTTTCATTTTTTTTCTTTAATTTTTATCAATAATTATACTTTTATCTATTTGAATATTCTTTATCCATTTTTTCCTCTCAAATTTTAAATACCATGAAAAAAAAACATAAATATAAGCTACTGTAAATTATTCCCTCTATCCCTTTATTTTTTTCCCTATTTGACTTTATGTGGTTTTTAAAGAAACGCGTTAAAACGTTTTAGTCAATAAATACATGACAAATTAAGGTTGTATGTAGAGATCACATACAACGATTGTATGTGTAGCTTTTACCCTATTTTTATGCACGTAAAATTTATAAAAAATTCGTGTCAATTAAATATAAAATGAGACTAACACAACAAGATCCCACGATTATATTTCTTTTTGTAAATGAAAGGAAATTTGTGGTTAAAATTAATAAAATTTGATCCATATTTTGACAAAGGTGCTAAAAGAATATGGACAGAGTGAGTAGGACCGAAGGAGTAGACATTTTTTACCTTAAGAAATTAAAACAAATTGGAGAGGCTATGCAGTAGCGGCGCAGCAGTGTCAGAAATTCATGAGGCTTTCCCCAAACCTTTGATAAAGAAAGAGGTAAAAATAAATGATGAAGTTTTGACGAAGAAGCTTAAGTCATCTCAACTCAGCTTTAACGCAAAAGTTTTCTCTGCCACCTATGTTATGTTTTTCACGTTCAATGTGTTTTTAAAAGTACGACTACATTGTGACTTATTATTAAGGTTTGTTTTGATTTACTGAATTGAGTTGAACTTAATTGAATTAATTGAAGCTGAATTGAATTGTTTATAAGAGAAGTAAATTAAGAACTAAACTGAAGTAAAATTAAGAACTAAACTGAAGTAAAATTAAGCTAAAAAGAGCAGATTCTTATACGAGTTTCTTGTTGATTATTACTCCGTACATCAAGTTAGTGATAAGGTTTACATGATTACATCTCACAATCTCAAAGATTATGGATTTCAAACCTCACTACAAACTCCGGCCGAAAACTCTTAGAGGCCTTCTTCTTACCTCAAATAAAATAAAATGTTGCAATTATTTAAAAAAGGAGTAACACTCAAATATCAAAATAATTACAATTTTTTTGTATGCGGCTGGCCACATGGTGCGACAGGGGTTACTTGTAAGGTGTTATTGGTTTTGTGAGGGGTTACTTGTATTTTTGGGGTTACTTGTATTTTTGGGGTTACTTGTATGGGTGTTACGTATTTTGGTCAGGGGTTATATGTAGGGTGTTACTGATTTTGTCAATGGTTACTTGTAGATGTTACTTGTATTCTGGGGTTACTTGTACGGGTGTTACTGGTTTTGGTCATAGGTTACTTGTAAGGTGTTACTGGTTTGGGATGAGGTTTTGGCCTGGAGTTACTTGTAGGAGTTACCCCTACAAGTAACCCTAGAAATAGGGGTGAGCAAAAATTCCGGGTACCCGGAATTGGAACCGGAACCGGTTAGGAACTGGCGGGTCCGGAACTGGAATTGGACCCGGTGGTTCCAATTCTGGGTAATAAATTAAGGACCCGGTTATAACCAATTCCAATTCCAATTCTCAACTTTTTGGACCCGGAACCGGTTGGGTACCCGGTTACCCAATATATGCTAAACTAAATTAAATTTAAATAATAAAAATACATTGAATGTATCTAATCTGTAAAATAAAAAAGTATTATTAATACCTAACATAATTACAAATAGCTTAATGTACATATAAATATAAGTGTTAAATGCTAAAAATGAACCTAACTAAAATAAAATTATAATTTGTATTATATTTTAAAAATTACATACACAAGTGGGTACCCGGAACCGGAACCGGTACCCGGTGGTTCCAATTCCAATTCCTAAATTTTAGGACCCGATTGAACCAATTCCAATTCCGGTTCCGAATTTTAGGACCCGGTTCCAACCAATTCCAAGTCCGGGTCCTAAAATTTTGATCGGGTACCCGGTTTGCTCACCCCTACCTAGAAATACAAGTAACCCCTGACAAAACTAGTAACACCCTACAAGTAACACCTGTCACACCATGTTGTTTGCCGCACTGAAAAAGCTCTGTAAAATAATTGGCCTGGTTCTTTTGCTAAAATTATATTGCACTTTTGACTAATATTTTGATTTATACTTGGCCAAATTTCCTTATTAAATTCATAAGTATTGAGAACATAATCTTAAATTGCCTAAAAAAAAAGAACATAATCTTAAATTATACTTCTCCTGTTTTTGTAGATGCATTATTTGTGAGTTTATGTTTTTCAATGCATTAGTTTGGTTATTTTAGTAAAAATTATAAAAACTTGATAATTGAAAATTAAATATTATGACGAATTTAATCAGATTCCACAAATTTATGTATTTTCTTAATTATAAATCACAATATATAATCAAAAAAAAAAAATTGTGTAAACAGTGTAATATGTTGTTAATACAATTAAAATTTAACAGAGGATATATAATAATGTAACCAAAGAACCAAAGTCAAATTAAAAGTAAAAGGCTGTTGACATGAATCTAGATCTATTTCCAAGACAATGTATTGATTCTCTTGAACCATGTAGTGTTTTTCCTTTTTAGGCCTTGTTTGGTTGCTATGGGAAATAACTTCCCACAATAATTTACAATCCATGGGAAGTTATTTCACTCATGCAATTCCTAGGAATTTAGTCTAATTTGTTTGGTAGGTATTAAGAAAATTATAATTCATGGAAATTTTGAATGACCTAGGGGGACCTGGGTAATTTACTTCCTACATTATGTGGGAACTTCAAATTCCCGTGAATTCCAACTTCCTCCATTTTGCACTTTTTTGGTTAACCAAACAACATATCAATTTTGCATTTCCTAGGAATTTTAAGTGCCTATGGGAAATTAGTGTAACAAAACAACACCTAGTTTTGTATCATTATTTACTCTCATATTCTCATATACTTAAATGAATTATTAGCTTAATTTCAGTTTAGTTTCAATCAATTAACTTTCAATCAGTTCCTAATTTTCTTTTTTATAAACAATTCATTTCAGTTTAGTTCTGTTTAGTTCCAATCAGTTCAGTTTAATTTAGCCTAATTCAGTAAATCAGAATAGACCCTTAATATCTATTTGTGAAAGAAAAAGTAAGTTAGAAATTTGTATGTGTGGCTGGTCATCACACGTGTGGTCAGGATTACTCATACCTAAACTTTAGAATGTACTCAAACCATTCATTTTATTGAACTTTTCAATGATGGTTCTAATTTTCGCACAATACATATGGTTGCAAAACAGTTTTGGAAATCACAATGGTACCGATCTATTACTAATTTACTCTAATACTTGACCCTAATTAGTAATGCCTTCTCTGCTAATTAAATTATTTAACTAATCGTGATTGACTTTGTTTAGGGAGCCTACATAACTCCTATCCTCCCATATAGTTAATTTCTACCCCTCGAAAAGAACTTATACCCTCTCATAAGCCATATCATGAATTGTTGAAATTTATTAAAACCTTCCCCCCCCCCCCCCCCCCCCCCACCCTCGCATACCCACCCTCTCTTATGCGACAATAGATCAAAATTAAATTTTTTGATTAAAATAAACTAGAATATTTATTTATAAACACTAATTTAACTTTAATGAACAATATTAATCCTTACTTTTTAAAGTTGAAGATAACAATACCTTTATCTCCGTATTCCCACTTTAAAAACTTTTACGGAGTACTAATTAAGCTAAGTCAACTAACATTTTTACTTTATATGTGTGTAATTGAATAATTAGTCCAACTTTCAAATTTAAAAGAAGATATAATTGCTCCCCCTTAAGTATACTCTTATATGATTTAGATCTTACTTACTACGTATATAAATACAACTATGCAATTTCTGAGTGTACGAAAAAAACCTATGATGCTTAAGTCAACTAAAAATTCTTGTTTAATATAACATCATATTCCTAAACGCAAGTTGATAGTCCTAGGATTTTGATTCTTCTTTGGAGTTTGTTGATAATACTTGGACCAAATCTTACCAAATTGACATTCATATTTAGTTTGAAAATGACATTACAAGCACTTTTTGTAACTTGCAAATTCTCTTTTTCTTATAATATTTTTGCCAATTTGGTAGTCTCCACGACAATTAATTGTGTTAAACTGTTATATATCTAGAAAAAATAAAATTCAAAGTCCTAAAAATTTGTTGACCGTTGAAAATATATTAGAGGACTTTAATCATGCTAAGTGTTTCAATAACCCCACAATTAAAGGCAAGTTGTGCATGAGATAAGAATTAAAATAAGTCAAATCTAGGGAGTTCCTTTCAAGTTGACCTCATCTTAGTTAGTTAAAAAGATGATAAGCAATTTGAGACCTTCATTTTCTTCTTTTGCTTTAATATCACAAAGCTAAATTAAAATTCAAGGTTGAAATAAAGTCTACATATCACTACTAATAATAATTAGGGAAGTCCTTATCATATCAATAACTATATACTTACTATGCTTGCATGCGTGCATGCAAGTACTTAGAATATATGCTAATGACTCTTAACAAATATCTTTAGTGGGGTGGCTCCTAATAATGCAATTATGTTTAAGATATAAGGAATATATGTATGAGATTATGAGTATATATGTTTGAAAATTAAAGTACTTTTTTCCTTATTTGAAAGGTTAAGTATCTAAAAGCAGCGAGCCTAAAGGCTTGATCTCGTTGAAATGGGCAAATCTAAATTTTGAAATCAACAAGGAAATTAAGTGGGATAATAGGTATATTATATTAGTAATATAATATTAGTCATATAAAATAATACTCCCGATAGTAATTTTTTTAAAATTGTACGGAGTAAAGAGATGACTATGGATCGAAGTATTTGGTAGATATTCATGGAAGATTTAGCTAGAAAACTTTACAGAAATTAAATTTTACAAGCTAATTAAAGGCTTGTTCTCTTCAGCTTAATTTCAGTTCAGTTTATTTCAATTCATATGTTCTAAACTTTTCACCAAGTGTTCTAAATTAGTACTCACATGTTCTAAACCATAAATTACTTAAATTAGATGTTATAAATTTTGAATGATTATTCCAAAATTTTAACTTTTTTGTTCTAAATTTTAAAACGTGCGTGTGTTATAAGATTTTAGTTATATGTTCTAAATTTGAAAGCATATGTGCCAATTTTTACTCGCATGTTCTAAATTTTTTATTCACATGTTCTAAATTTTACTCATATGTTCTAAATTTCATAAAGCAGATTTTTAAAATTTTTATTCAGATGTTCTAATTCTTAAATCAGATGTTCTAGTTCTTAAATTAGATGTTATAAATTATTACTCACACATATGTTCTAAATTATTACTCAAATGTTCTAAATTTAAATTTGAGGTCGCATGTTCTAAATTTTTACTCGTATGTTCTAAATTTTTACTCACGTGTTCTAAATTATAGATCAGTTCTCATATAAGTATGAATTCTCACATATGGACATATTCTCACTGGATCCCCCCTATACATATATATATATATATATAACCAAGTTATAATGAGAACCAAGGCTATAATAAGAACTAGGAACTAATCTAGGGCCTCTTAAATCATGTTAATCGGATGACTCACATGCTTCCCGTGTCATTAATGTTATTTTCGTAATATTTTCAACTTTGTAAAGTGTTTTCCAGTTTTATTTCTAAAAAATAAATAAAAAGTTAGTAAAAGTAGATGAAATCAGTCATAAAGTAAATTAAATTGCTTTAAAAGTTTAAAAACTGGAAAAAAAAAGTTGCAAAAACCACATAGTTACGAAAATGCCATTAATCAACGCGGGTGAAACATACATATATAGAAGATTTGAGTGTAATAGAAGATTTGATGCATCCTTCCAAAAAAAAAACATTAAAAAAAATCTTAACATAATTTGTGATATATGGAGTTTTTTTTTTTTTGGGAAAGACATATCATGTATAATGTTTATTACAGATCATATACGCATTATATATTTTTTTTTCTTGAAAGTACTTATTTTTATAAATATGTGATAGAAGTTATAAATTTTTACAATGAAATGTGAATATAAGTTCAACCAATTATACTTTTGTTATTTACTTAAATAATTTATGATTAAAATTTAAATCAATCAATAAAATAATATTAAAACAGACACCATGAATGACACATGTCAATTCCTAGTGTAGTTTTTTCCCTACAAATAAAAAACCCTTCCTTTTTTTTTTTTTTTGCTAAAATCTTATTTGAGAAGTTTGTTATAATATAACTATCACAATATTATTTCAAATATTTTACACGTATCTTTTACAGTAAATATATTCCTTTTTAGTCCCCATAAAAAAAAATTCCTTTTAGTTATTAGTCTATGTTTTCCATAATTATTACTCTGTGTGACAAATCTTTAATACATCATAATTTTTTTCATTTAAAATGATGAATCTATTAAATAATAGATTTGTTATTATTATTATTATTATTATTATTATTATTATTATTATTATTATTAAATGGGAATTTTGATTTTTTTTAGTACTTTAATTGGTTTCTCGCCTAATTCTAATACGAATAGCCTAATAAAAATATGAAGGGAGTTTAATCATGTAAGATAATTTGATTAAAATCTTTGCATTTGTATCTCCAATACTTTCATATAGTATCATAATAATCTAGGAAAATAATTGACTACATATCAAAAATGGGTTATCATTCCTACCCGTCAAGTGTAACACACAATTCTAAATACTTATTTGATTAATAAAAAGAAAAATTTTATACTAATTTATCATTAAACTTTTAAAACACTCATATGTTCTAATATGTACGTAGATGTATGTAGTTTTAATATACTCATTTGTCTAATTGACCCTTTCGTTATATTTCATGTTTTATTTCATTATATATGCAAAATAAGAAGATAATAAATATGTTATAGATGTATTTTATCTATGCTATTTTTTAAATTCAATTTTTTTTTTCTTTTATTGATTAAATTTAGTGAAATAATCGTGCATGGCACGGTACCTAATCTAGTATATATATATATGACCTAGTGGGTGCAAATTTAAAATTGGTGATAAAAAACACTTCATCTATTTCTATTTAATTGACGTGTTCAATTAGGCAAATATATTAAGGAGAATGAGAGAGAATAATAAAACAAGTCCGGTACACTAGTAATTGCAATTTATAAAACTTACCCAAAAAAGAAACATATCAACTAAAAATAAACTTCTTAAAAAGTAATACGTGCCAAAAAAAAAAAAAAAAACGGAGGTGATGTGTTATAGTAGTTGTGGATTTTATTTTTTCAAAGTTGTGGAACGATAATTTTAAAAAGTGAAATTTATCGCCCAAAACCCCATTTACTTTATGTATTACGGAGTATTAGATAGTGTGTAACCATATACTATAAAATTAGATTTCTTATATGTATTTCATTTATTACAATAAAGTACATTAAGAAATTAAAATTAGGTACTTCTCTCAAAATCCAATAAAAGTTGTATAAAATAGAATTTTTATAGGCAATGAAAGGCCAGGGTCGATATTTTGGTGCATCGGATCGAGTATAATATTCTAAGGAATTATAAAATTATTTAGAACTTAAGAGCAAATTGCAAAAGTCTTTGCCTATAATTTCGTACAGTATTCGCCAAGTTTAATTCAATTCGTTGTGGTTTCTTTTCGGACAAAATCAACTATATAACTTAATTTGTTGCGGAGATGGAAACCCACTTCGTTGGAGTGGATATACTAAGCCCTCGTTCTTTTAAGCTTTTGGGCAGAGCAGAGAAGACAAGGCTTCCAACACATTATAGAGCACATCAGAGCAGATTTTAGCAGAGCAGAGCAGGGTAGAGCAAAATAGAGCAACTCAAAAGGAAGGGGCCTTAAGTAGAGGTGGAAGCTCACTTCTAAAAAACTGGCAAATAACGACAGAATTTTTTCGTCAGAAACACCCTATTTTCCGTCGGAAAACCCGTTTCCACAGAAATTTTGTCAGAAGTAGTTGTCGGAAAACCTTTGTAGGAAAAACGGTCTTTTCCGACAGAAGCACTATTCTGACGAAAATCAGTCCGCCCGAAGAGATTTTCAGGCATGGAAAAGTGCGTCGAAAATTACCGACGGAATGTAATCCGTCAGAAATTTTCAGCGGAAAATTCCCACTGTAATCCGCTAAAAATTTTCAACGGAAATACCGTAAGAAAATTCTTAAAAAAAAAGCATGCGTCGCCACGGCGCCACCACTCGTATCCCCTTCCTTAGAAATTCCTTTCCTAACCACCACCGAAATTGATCACCCCACCACCACTGAAATTCCCCACCATAATCCTTAACTTATAATGACCCACCACCACAACCCACAACCAGCCTAGATCCACCCCACTAATCCAAACCCTAACCCAGATCCACCCACCTAACCCAAACCGCAACCCAGATCCACCCCCCTAAACCAAAACCTGACCGAACCCTTACCAAAACATCAAAAAATTCCAACTAAAAAAAAACATCCAAAGAAATTCGACCATGAACCCAGATCTATCAACCACCACCATGAATTTATTTAAAATAAATCTGAAAAAGAACAAATAAAATCAAAATTAAGAAAAAAAAAAGATACGTACATACCTTAATTTGAACCACACAAAACCTCAAATTTGGGTTTACAAGGCCAAATTCGAACATGAAAACTCTAGGTTGAATTTGACCTTAAAACCTTCGTTTTGCACCGTTGATGTTGATGTCTGTGTTGGTGTTGTTGTTCATGTCGGTGTTGTTGTGGTGGCGGGTGGTTAGTTTTGGCGGTGGTAGTTTGAAAAACGGGGAAAGAAGATAAGGAAGAGGAGAGAAGAGACAAGCAAAAAGAAAACAATGCAAGAAAAGGAAATAGAAGAGGAGAGAAAAGGAGAACGAGAAGAAGAAGAAGAAGAAGAAGAAGAAGAAGAAGAAGAAGAAGAAGAAGAAGAAGAAGAGGAGGAGGAGGAGGAAAGAGAAAATAAGTGAGAAGGAGAACGACAGACGGAGAGAAAGAAGGAGGGGTGGAAAGAGAATGGAAGGGGGAAAGAGAAAGAGAAAGAGAAGAGGCGGAAAAGAGAGTGGTATCTCTTAGGGTTTTATTGAAAAGCTTTTTTTTTTCTTTTTTTAAAAATTATATCCCGACGGAATGAAAATTTGTCGAAAAAGTTACTTTCCGACGAAATATACGTCGAAAAAGTACATATATTCCAACGGATTTATATTTAGTCAGAATTTTCCGACGGAATTGTTGAATTCGTCGAAAATATCCGATGGAATAAAAATTCGTTGGAAATTTCGACTTTTGCAACGGAATAATGTGTCCGATGGAACCAGTCAATCGTTATTTGCCTGTTTTTTTGTAGTGACTGTTAGTTGAGATGAACTACTACAAGCGAGGGTGAGTTGTAGTAAGTTCTTAAGTGTCTACGTTTTGCGAAATTAAAACAAAACTAATAAGACTCGAAAATACACAACGATATTTACAAGGAAATCTTTCAGTGCCCAACTAGAAGTAAATTATCGACCTCAAGGGATTTTTAACACCCAACCAATTCACTACAATAGGTTAAACACTCTGAGTTACAACCTACTTTAATAAGTCCTTTCTCACAAATTCCAGACCAAAATTGCTACTCGACCATGTCCTACCCAACCTAAGTCCTAGAATTAAGTTCCGATGTACTCAGCACCCCACTAATCACTTGACATCACACCAGAAGCTCTCTCAATGTGTTTGCAATATAAACTTATCACACCCACAAAAACAGTTAAACTTTAATGTGTGATTGGAAAGCTACACATGAAACTCGGAACTTATGATAATTTTTTAAAATTTGGCAAACTTACTCTTAAGTACTCTTTGAAGGAGTTGTGTCTTCGATAAGTGCAATTACTAGATATATCAAGGATCACTATTATGGAGATAATAAGTTCGTTCTCTTGGGGCGTCATCATCTGTTGCTAGACTATGAGAGATGATCTTTGGGCTAGTAAAATAGTCCAAAGCCCGCTAGAATGGATCCTAAGAGGTCACACACAAAGATATTGGGTTAAGCAAGTAAGAGGCCCATTAATGGGCCTTATGATTATTTAACTGATCATGAATAGGATTGGGCTAGTGTAGTTTGATTGGGATTAGGAATTGGGCTTGGTCATGGACTCTTATTTATGGATTTGATCTATAAATAATATCCATGCCTAGGGTTGCAAAGATACAGGAATCACAATTAACTTACAGTGAATTATGAATCAAGGCAACTAAATCCCAAAACCCTCATCTCTCTTTCTCTCTCACACGACACCCCTCTCCCCCCCCTGGACTTGCGGCCGTTCACCCTTGGTGGTGCTCGCGGTGGTTCGTGGTGATTCGTGACTAGTTCGTTGCTCATACTTCTCCGTAGAAATTCGATTGAAGAGTTCGATCGCGGCTAACTAGCATTAGTGGAGGTCTTAATCCGTGCCTGTGGACCAAGTAGAGGAATCAGGTTTGAGGTTCTTTGTCTCCCTTGTTCTTGCTCGATTGCTAGTGGAATCACGCTTCAAAGGTATTATTCTTACTCTTTATGTGTTATGCATGAGATCCTTGGTTAGGTGCTATATGATCAATATGATTCATGATTATTTCCGCTGCGTAGTACCTATATTTACCTACAGTGGTATCAGTTAGCCTCTTGCAATTACATATATTGAGTATTAAACCTTTGATAATCCGCAATTTTAATTCAATTAGGAGGGAGAATAATTTAATTATGGGTCAATTATTATATTAAATGTGATTTAACAATATAGAATCATTAAAGTTTTTTAATATGCTCCATATTAGCCCTAAATTGATCTGAAAATTACCCTATAATATTCGAAAAATTCGAACCCCCTCCCCTAAATATTTCGAAAATTTCAAAATCATTAACCCCAATTTATGAAATTTGTGTTTTTGGTTTTGATTTAATTCGAAATTTTTATGTTTAAAGAATTTAATCTATTTAATTTCATGTTAAATTGTGAATTTTTCATGATCAACCTATTTAATTTAAAAGTTAAATTGAATTGGGATTAAATTCATGAAGAACCCTAATTTAAAAATTGAATATGATTTAATTTTAAAATTAGATGGACCACATTAATTTTAATTTTAATAAAATTGTTTTGTTTTAAATTAAAAATCAAAAAAAATAATTTAAAGAGGGATTGAGGTGCGGTAGCCGCGGCTGGGTGGTGCAGCCACGGGGACTGCCGCACCGGTGGTGGTCCAGGAGGGAGGGTGGGCTGGGCACGGGTCGGACAGGGGCAGCGCAGCAGTGCACCACCCCGTTGCGTGTGCTGTTGCTGCTGTCCTTGCGTCACTGCAGGGGCAGCGTACACCGCAAGGTGTACGGTCACCGTGGCCGGCTTCGGCTGGCCACACCACGGTGGCTGACGCGACTTCTTCAAAAAAAAAAAAATTTTTGTGTTATTTTATTTTGGATAAAAATCAGTTTTCAAAATTAAAAATTAAAAGATAAGTTTTGATTTTGAAAAGATAATTAACAAAGTTAAAGTTGTTAATTTTGTTAAGATAGGATAAATATGGAGCAAAAGATTCTATTTGGATAATAATTGATTAAATAATGTGATTATCCCATAATTATTTTAGGATATTAATTGATTTAAAATATGTGATTGGCAAGTAATTAGGATAGAATCTCCTAAAAGTTAGGATAATCATGGAAGATAAATATGATTTATCCTCCATAATTAAAATAAGATTTGATTCTATCTCATACCTAAATTAAAATATATGATATTTTATAATTGGTTATGAATAATATGTGATATTATCTAATTACAGTAATTAATTAAATATGAGATATTTAGGAGCCATGTTTCCTTTACTGTGAACATTCGAATATTCGATGCTGTAGTTTAGGAAAGCATGATGAGTGATTTATTATATGACATTTTATAATATATGATGTTATATATTGCTATATAGACTAGTATGACCCATAGATTCTAAATACGATCTGCGCATCGTTTCGTATTTTTGTAATCTAAATACGGTCTGCGTATCGTTAAGTATTTTTGTAATTTATTTTATTTTATTTAAGTAGTAGATAGAATAGAATAGTATTACAGGTTGCAGTTAATCCATGAATCCATGGAGTGGAGGCCCAAAGGAGCAAGATGGATGAGATCCATGAAGGTTCAAGTGGGAGCTTTTGCTTTATTAGTTTTCTTAGGATTAAGGGGCCATAGTGCCATACTATGTCACGTTTTATTTATGCATTAGTAGACTATGCATGTTAGATTTTATTTATGTTGCTTGATGATGCGCTAGAGTTCACTAAATAATCACAACATAATGAATCTAGGTCCCAGTAATATTGAGGTAGCTTTTCAAATCAAAAACCCGATGAAACCTTTGATATTTATGATGGGTCATGCCAAAGCAGGGTGTCATATTATATCTTAGGGGAGTGGGGGTAAAACAAATTTTACACTTTTGATTGGTTATACTCAACAAGGTTACCTAAAGAGTTTAGAACCTTGAAGCTAAGGGTAATAATTAAATATGTGATGGTTAATTATTCAACTAAGAATTACAAAGAGTTTTAATCAGTAAAGAGTTTACTCACCTTGAAAATGTAATAGTTGATGGTAGGGCCAAAGTCCGGTCAATTATTGCACAAATAAAGGATCTTGGAATCATTCTATTCAATAGGGATCAATTAAATTGAATGAATGTTTTAAAGTTACCAGTTTTATAATCAATTAAATTGAACTTTGCCTCATTTGTTTTTGTTTGTAGATGAATAACTTAATTATACGACAACACAATTTTACCAATGAAACTTAACTTAAGGCTGAATCTCAGAAACTTCAGGGAATGGGAAAATGAGTTGAGAAAAGTTCTCACAAGCCATGGGCTTGAATCTCGTTTATATATTCCTGTTGAGAGCAAGTATACAGAAAAGTATGGAGCTGAAAGGCATGCTGAAATTGTTTCAGCTGCAGAGAAAATCAGAGGGCTCATTTTAGAATCTATTCCAACTTGTTGGAAAAGAAGATTGAGGCACTATGAGCTAACCATCTTATACAAATGTCTTCGTTCTATCTATCGAGGTGGCATTGGGGCATTAGGAAGTGGAGACATAAATGATCATAATGTAAGAGAGGTCGTTAACTCGATCCCTCAGATTTACTATCCTGGACTGACAGTGTCAGGTATGAGGATTACAATGTTCATTGTAAGATAATGGCTAAAAGAATCATGCCTGGTCAGTCAGTAAGGGCCCATGTAAGGGAACTGATTGAAATGTTCAATCAAATGGATGTCCTTGGGAAACCGATCGATGATGACTCTGCTCATGATATTATCTTGTTCTCACTCCATGATGGTTTTGACATTGTCAAGCTCACTCATAATGATGAGGGATCGTCGGTGACATTGATAAATCTTTTGCTTAACCATGCTGAGGAGTTCCTGAAAAGGAGAGGAAGCAAATGCTTCTTTTGCGGTAGTTGGCCATGCCATACACCAGGGTGTCCCCACTATACACCAGTGAAAACAAAAGGTAAAGAGTTACTTGATGTTTTCGTCGTAGAAATTAATATTACTTCTTCTTCTACTTGGGTATTTGATACCGGATGTGGTGCTCATATCGTTAATAACGTGCAGGGCTTGAAAGAAAGTAAGAAGTTAGCAAAAGGGGAAGTAACGCTTCGAGTAGGAAATGGAGCAAAAGTTGCTGCACTTGCTTTTGGAAGCTATCATTTAAGACTTCCCTCTGGACTTATTTTGGTGCTTAATAACTGTTATTATGTACCAACAATAACTAAAAACATTATTTCAGTTCCTGTTTTAGATTCTTAAGGATTTTCATTTGAAATAAGAGACAAGTGTTGTTTTATTTCGAAAGAAAAAATGTTATATGCTAACGCCAAATTAATTAATGGTTTGTATGTATTAGAATATACAACCCATGTCTACAATATTGATCATAAAAGGCAGAAAACAGATGGTTCAAACCCAACTTACATATGGCATTGTAGGCTTGGTCACATCAACCAAAAGCGCATCCAGATCTTACACAAGGATGGACTTCTTTCTTCATTTGATTATGAATCATTTAAAAATTGTGAGTCATGCTTGCTTGGGAAAATGACTAAGTCACCCTTCACGGGTATAGGTGAAAGAGCTAGTGACCTTTTGTGACTCATACATACGGATGTGTGTGGACCAATGAGTTCAAAAGCAAGGGGTGGGTTTAACTACTTCATTACTTTTACTGATGATTTAAGTAGATATGGTTATGTCTACTTAATGAAGAACAAATCGGAATCCTTTGAAAAGCTCAAAGAATTCCAGAATGAGGTACAAAACCAACTTGGGAAGACGATTAAAGCATTACGATCAGATCGTGGTGGTGAATATTTAACCCAAGAATTTGATGAACATCTGATTAATTGTGGAATAATTTCACAGTTAACTCCTCCAAGAACGCCACAGTTGAATGGTGTGTCAGAAAGGAGGAACAAGACTTTACTTGATATGGTGAGGTCCATGATGAGCTTTACTGATCTTCACATATCATTTTGGGGATATGCATTAGAAGCAGCTGCCAGAGTACTAAACAGAAGCCCGTCCAAAGCAGTTGAGAAGACACCATATGAGATATGGACTGGAAAAGTTCCAAAGTTGTCTTATCTCAAGATTTGGGGTTGTGAAGCCTATGTAAAACGTTTACAAGGTGATAAACTACAACCTAAATCAGACAAGTGTTTCTTTGTGGGCTATCTAAAAGAAACAAAAGGGTATTACTTCTACAATCGCGAAGATAACAAAGTGTTTGTTGCTCGCGATGGTGTCTTTCTAGAAAAGGAATTCCTGTCTAGAAAGCCAAGTGGGAGTAAAGTGGTTCTCGAAGAAATTCGAGACGAGCAACAAATGGATGTGGATAACACCACATCAGAGGCGAGGGCGCATGAGTCAATTAATCATGCGTCGGAGCGAGCTAATTCGACTAGTGAGACTCCTATCGTCCCACTTGAACCTAGTTCATGCGAAAATCTTCAAGGAGTTGGAGAGAATATTTCTATTGTTACTCCTACCCCACATAGGTCTGCCAGAATCAGAAACAAATAGTTTTTTGAAGTTCTGATAACTGAGGATTCTGAAATCTTCTTATTGGAGAATGAAGAACCTACAACCTACAAGCAAGCTTTGGCGAGCCCCAACTCAGATAAATGGCTTGAGGCCATGAAGTCCGAAATGGAATTAATGTCTGAAAATGAAGTGTGGACCCTAGTTGACTTGCCTGATGGGGTAAAACCTATTGGTTGCAAATGGGTTTACAAAATTAAAACAGACAAGGATGGAAATGCCTACATCCATAAAGCAAGACTGGTTGCGAAAGAATAAAGACAGATTCATGGTATTGACTATGATGAAACCTTTTCCCCAGTAGCCATGCTTAAGTCCATTCGGATTCTTCTAGCGATTGCCGCATTTTTCGATTACGAAATTTGGCAGATGGATGTCAAAACCGCCTTCTTGAATGGGTTCTTGACGGAGGAAGTGTACATGACACAACCTGAGGGTTTTGAAGATCCAGAAAATCCTAGTAAGGTATGCAAACTTCAAAAATCCATTTATGGATTGAAGCAAGCATCCAGGAGTTGGAATCTTCGTTTTGATGAAGCAATCAGACAGTTTGATTTTCTCAAAAGTGAAGAGGAACCTTGTGTATACAAGAAGTCTAGTGGGAGCAGCATAGTTTTCCTAGTCTTGTATGTAGATGACATACTACTCATGGGAAATGACATACCAATGCTTGAGTCTGTCAAGGAATGGTTGAAGAGTTGTTTTTCCATGAAGGACTTGGGTAACGCCGAGTACATTTTGGGAATCAAGATCCATCGAGACAGGTCTCGAAGGATGATAAGACTAAGTCAAGAGACTTATATTGATAAGGTTCTTGACAGGTTTGAGATGACAAACTCCAAGAGAGGATTTCTCCCCATGTCTCATGGCATTACGCTCAGTAAATCTCAATGTCCGGTTATGTCGGATGAGATGAGACATATGGCTATCACTCCTTATGCTTCTGCAATAGGATCGATAATGTATGCCAAATCCAGGTGATGCACACTGGACAGCTGCCAAGAACATCCTTAAGTACTTGAGAAGAACGAAAGGAATGTTTCTAGTTTATGGTGGCGAAGATGAGTTGGTTGTCAAAGGTTATACGGATGCGAGTTTCCAAACAAACAGGGATGACTTTAGATCACAGTCTGGGTACATTTTCTGTCTGAATAAAGGAGCAGTGAGCTGGAAGAGTTTGAAGCAAAGCACTGTCGCAGACTCTACAACAGAATCAGAATATTTGGCTGCAGTTGAAGCAGCCAAAGAAGCAGTTTGGATAAAGAAATTCCTAACTGAGCTGGATATCATACCAAGTGCTCAAAAGGGAATTGAATTGTATTGTGACAACAATGGCACCATTGCTCAATCAAAGGAGCCTAGGTCACACTTCAAATCCAAACATGTTGAGAGGAAGTATCACCTCATTCGAGAAATCGTTAACAGAGGAGATGTGAAGATGTGCAAAGTTCATACGGATGAGAATATCGCTGATCCACTTACTAAACCCCTTCCACTACCTAAGCATGAGAAACATGCTAGTGAAGCTGGATTGAAGCAAATGATGTAATTAGAAGTTGTATTTATTTTTGGAGAAAAATAAGTTACATAGTGTAGACACCCATTTGTGTCTCCCCAAAACCAAACCCAGTGATGAGTACCTCTCGCGTCGAATCATAATCGAATGAAGCGAAAGTGTGGAAAGTTTAGTGTTGCGGATAGTTTTTATTTCTTTTCTCTTCTCTCCATTTTTGAAAAATTATTCTAAGAAAACAGCCAATCCAGTTTAGTTGGTCCATGATATGGGTCCAATAGTAGTGTAGTTGGATGGGGATTGACAAGAACTTTCCAACGATATATTATAAGCCCAATTCCGATGAATATTGAGGAAGTTATGGCCAATTTACCAAACTGGGCCGGTTTGAGCCTTATATGTGGCCCAATGATCTAGGGGAGGGCTTAATATGATTTATCATTCCTAATGAAATTAGGAATGGTTTTAGTCTTCTAGATTCTTCTAGAAGGATCTTTTCATTCCTAATTCAATTAGCATTGATAAATTGACTTTTGACTTTCAGAGTTTTAATTAAAATCAAATAGCATTTTCGAGGAAATTATATGATTTTATCCTCTAGTACGGCAAACTTATCTGATTTTCGAAAACGCATTAAAATCAGGCTTGGCGCCTGACCCCAGGCTTTGGCGCCTGGCGCTAGCCATTGGCGCCTGGCACTAGTGTTGGTGCCTAGCGCCAGTTAGCCAGGGTTTGCGCCAGCTCTGTTTTTTGTGCGTCAGACTCTGTTTTGATATTTTATCTTTTTTGGCTGATTTTCTGTATAAATAACGTATTAAAAACTCCGTTTTCATTCACCAATTCTCACGAATTATCATCAATAATTAGTTTTAATTAGCATTCGTCTACAATCATTCATCAATTCTCTCATTCATTCATCTTTCTTTCTTTCTCTAAACTTTGCTTTCATACAAAATTCCGCATTCACAAGATCTAGAAACACCTAGCCATATTCGAAGTTTCCTTCGCCCTAGACGTGAAAGGTTTAATTTCTAAGGGTTTGGTCCCAAATCTCTATTTCAATTATTTAATTTAATTGTTTGTTTATTATTTTCCTTGAAGTTACTAACGTGTGTATTTTGTTATTAGAAAGAGGTACGAGGCATCAAAGTAAGTACTTTAATGGTTGTTATCGATATTATGATATAGAAATCATGTTTAAATTGTTATTATGATATTCCTAGTATCATGTCTAGGGTAACTTTAATATTAAATATGATTGTTATTACGATGCTTCCTATGTTCTTCCTAATATTTATGATTGTTAGTATCATGTTAGGGTTAAAGATTTGATTTTTATTGTTTAGTGACATGCTAGGGTTTGTTATTAATCTTGTTAGTATCATGCCTAGGATCTTGCTATTATTATGCCTTAATGTTGATATGATTATTTTAATTATGATTTATAATTATGATTTTATGATTATAATTGTTATAATTTATGATGATTATTATTATTATTTCATTGTTATAATTTTATTGTCATGATCATAATAATTTTTTTTTATTATTTATATTTGCTTGATACATATTATATTTATTGTTATTTGCTTGATCACACCTTTTATGGATGTTTAAAGGGAATTTTGGTACTTGTAATCACGCTTAATAAGATATTTAATAATCTTATTTAGGGTTAATGTGATTATAATTCAAGTGATCGCCAATAATAGTTTATTTGTGCATTAATATTCAACCAACATAGATTAAACAGGTTTAGGGTTAATCTATTGATTGCATGTTAATCAGAAAGCGCACATGAATATAATCAGAATAAAGTAGAGGCCTATTATTAGGGCAGGTTCAATCTCTTTTAGGTTGGATTTGTACCTTCATCCCCGAACCCTTATTTGGTTCTAGACCTTATGGAGTTGACGATCTCTTAGATCGTTAAGGGGTGTAACCTTCACCCTGTGAACGGTTTACAAGTTCCTAAAACTTGTTGGCGACTCTTTTGCTTTATCTTCTTCCCTTTTAGACGCCACCGTACTTTAGTGTATGATCACAGTGGGGTTCAAGCTAGGGGTTAACGCTTGAAATTATTTCTACAGTTTTTGGCGACTCCACTGGGGAGGATTTCTATTTTAATTCCTGAATTTGTTTCAGCAATGATTTAGAATGAGACTCGAAACGTTCTAAGTATTTCATGTGCGTAATTTTGATTAACATTATTGTCATATGCATAAAAAAAGATCTCATTGGAAAGACCATCCGTAATGAGTTAAAAACATAGGATTTTTCACGTAGGAAATTTGAGAAATGTCTTTCACAACTACGTTTGAAATAACACCGTGCGAAACTGAAAAATTTTATCGAGCACAGAAAGCTACTGAGGCATGTGGGAAGTAGCGCCAGAGGCCGGAGCTTGGCGCCAGACTTTTAGCCGTAGCGCCAGACGCCAGCATTGGCGCCAAGCGCTACAGTTAAAAACTGGCGCCAGTCTCTGATTGCTGGCGCCAATTTCCCCCAATACCGAGCCAAAAATATGCGTTCTAATTTCGACCGGTTTTTTGTATTGTTTGCTCGATCCTACTTCCTGATCGAATTTTTTCTCATTTTTCTGAAACCCATATGTGTTCTACATATGGACATAACCCTCTGAAAATTCATGCTCCATCTACCCGATTGAACGCTCCGTGCAACAAAGGGTACATCCGAGATTGTTGAATTCACCAAACCATGGAAGCGAGTTTTTTCTAAAACTCGCGGTGTCCCATCCACTCGCGCCAACCCTTCACGGTTAGGCTTCTGCGCGGTGCATCTGGACAATTAACCATGGACCCTCTATTGACTAAACCATATCCCGAACTTTAGAGAACTAGAGCCATGGTTAGGTTGCAAACTCATTGCATCATATTGTGCCTACTTGACTAATTGTGCATTATTTGTTGTGCATACTCTATGTGATTTTTCCTAACCGTTTGTTTGACTTGAGTTAAGACTAAATAAACTAATTAATGACTAAAGGACTTTGTTTAATTAATTAATTAATTAATTTGAGCTAATAAATAAACATAAAATCGAGTCATAGTTCCTTTAAGTCAACCGGATTTTTATTCCCGTATACTGCACAAGCGTCAACTTGTTTTGGTGATAGCCGGAGTTCTAGGAAGAACTACGAGTAGTACAACCTATGGATCTGTATCCCCGAGTTTTATCTTTAATTTGGAGTTGGTTTCATCTAAATAAGAGTCACAAATCAAAAGTTATGACTAAAACACCACAGTCTGTCCAGTTTAATGCATATACGTGAAGTCTTGACTTAGTCTTTGCTTGAGTCTAGTCACATAGTCTAGCCACATGGTCATGACACGAGTCTTAACATGCCACCTACACTCACTAGTCTTAGCACACACTTTGAGTGCACATCACCATGACCATGTCTTAGGTTCATGCATGAGTCGGTCTTTTCCGTCATTTGAGTTGGGGGGTACATTCTATTCCTAATTCTTCATATCCTTCCATCTAAATCTTCTTTCGCATTCTATTCCAATCTTTCTTCACTTCTTCCATCCATGTGTGTTGAATCGAGTTTGAGTCATATGATTGACAAACAAAAAATGAGAGTAATGATGAAACAACACAAGACAAGAGGCGAGCTTCAACGACAAGATTTCGTGACCTCTTTTTCTATTTCTTTTTCTTTTTTTTTTCCTTTCCCCAATAAGTCTAGCATAGGCACCTTTCTTTTCCCTTAGATTATTTTTGTAGATTCCTTATATATTTTCTTTTAATAAAATGAGCATTTATTTCCTTGCATATGATCATTTCATTATATTGCATTTAAAAAAAAAAAAAAAGGAGAGATCCATGTCGAATTGAGCACAAGGTATACCAATTATTTGAGACACCCCTTGTAGCCACATCGTATCTCCCTTCACCTTTCAAATATGCAATCCTTTCTTCATAAACCACTTTGAGCCTCGTTTAACGATAAACCTTTCTTTTTTCAACCTACATCTACCTAACCTTGGGATGGGATGGTGTGCAACTTATGCAATTATAAAAAGCTTGAGTGATTTCAAATGATCAAAATAAATAGAAAGCAATAGCAAAAAATAAATAAATAAAAAGTGTACAAAAGGGCAAGTGTTCCAATGTCTTTGATATGAAAATATCTTTGATATGAACACGTCTCAGATTGCGTCTCTTATCGAGTGCTCGGTACCGTGCCTGAGAAACATGAATGCCAAGTGAGTGATAGACCGCATGATCGGGATTTCCCACACTCATAAAAAAAAAGATGCTAAAGCAAAAGATAAAAGAGAGATAAAAAAAGAGTAGAAACTCAAGCGTAAAAATATAAAGATTCAAAAGCGAGGTTGCACACCTTGGGGGTTTATCTAGGGTCTTGAGCCTTTATCCCCTTCTTCTATAACCTTTAGCCTAACCACGTTACAACCCTTAAAAGACCTTTTTGAGGTATACACACACTTGTGCGAGGTTCGGCTAGAGCTACGTTCGGCCTGATTCCTAACGAATACGTAGGCAACCTCACATCGAGGTGCGGCCGTAATAAAAATGCATTCATATTCACATTCACACACTTACACCATGATCATATCAAGGGGTCTCCTATGCTCATCCATATTTACTTAAAGCTAGACTTGGGGGCTTGATCCCTACATCATTAGCTTACCTAGCCTAAGAGTCACCACCATTTGACTCTTTTAACAAATAACATCTTCCCACACACTTAGCCCTTGCGACCTAACTTTAGTATCACTTTCACACACCGCACAGATACATGACCAAATATACTTCCCTTAGGAACCCTTTGTCATGAAATCTTAATACACCGTTGAAGCATGCCTTGTCATATCAACATCACTCATCATTGCATCACGAAGTATGAAGTGCTTAGCCTCCGTGCCTAAGTTACCCAAATACTTTCATCATTGAGTCAACAGTTGAAATAGCCTAGGATGGATTATTCCTTGTACCTTGAGAGATAGTATCAAATGAAATTTGGCTAAGCTCATTCAACATGCATCTTTAAACTTCGCTTCTTCTTTTTCACGTCTTTCTTTTTCGGGAGAAAGTCGGTACCCTCCACAAAAATGACAGAAATTTTTTGCTTTTTTGCATTTTCGAGTCGCATAATCAACACTATGCACACACGGGTCATGAGTCTAACACATGTGTCATTTCACTTTGAGTCGAGTCAACCTCGAGTCAGTCAATCAGCGAGTCAAGTTTATACCTTGAGTCGTGTCAAATCAATGAGTCAAGCAACGTTAAACCTTAGGTCAACCCTAAGATGATTAAAGGGATTGGCAAAGTTCTATAGTAAAAAATAAATACAGGTGCAGCAGAATAGGGAAGACCCTACTCCAGTTCTTGGCGCCAGAGATATTTCAGCAGCGACAGAGCTCGAAGCCTCTCAGAAAGGTGATTTCGACCTCATACAACAATTTTAGGTTCCTTGGTACGCCAGTTAGCCCCTATAAGCAATTTGACATGATTAAGTAGTCAGTTTGATTACAATTGCAATAAGTGATCGACCTGATGAAAGATCGTCTCACTTAGCTTAAAGCGCCTAATCACGGAGACACCGACATACTGGTTTTAGCGGAAGCAAAGTTCAGGCGAGCTTTAGAGATCGACAGACGTTGGTCTTCGGAAATTTTTCTTCAGAATATTATCACAACAAACGTTCAAGTACCGAAGCTCTTTTGCTCCAGAGACGCGTGGGCATATCATCAAAGCTCTTTTGTTCAGAGACGCGTGGACATTTCATTCAAAAGCTCTTTTGCTCCAGAGACGCGTGGGCATATCAATCAAGCTCTTTTGTTCAGAGACGCGTGGACAATCCTTTTCAAGCTCTTTTGTTCAGAGACGCATGGACATTTCCTACAAGCTCTTTTGCTCAGAGACGCGTGGGCATCCTATTATCAAGCTCTTTGTTCAGAGACGCATGGACACATCATTTAGAAGTTCATATTAAAAAAGAATATAATAAAGAAGCTCTTTGTTCAGAGACGCGTGAACATATAAAAAAGAAGCTCTTTGTTCAGAGACGAGTGAACATCGAAACAGCAAGGTGGCGTTCCCTAGATTGTGGAAAGTTGTCACAAACAACTAAGGATTGTTTCAAGAGAAGCAATCTTCGATGGTATTCCCTTGGATGTGGAATACTATCATAACAGAGTAGGATAGTTTCAGGCGAAGCAATATTCTAATTTGGAAGCAGTTACGTGCGTAGCGGTTTTCAAGCGGGATGGCATTCTCTAGCTTGTAAGAGGTCATCAAAACAACAGTAAAGCGGCAGCAAATCGGTTACTTTCAGAGACGTGTGCTCGACGGTGCAAGATACGCGTTTCTTGACTCTTTTATCTTTTTAACTAACGTTAGTTTGCAGGTATCGGCGTTACAAGAGTGATCTAGGATCGCAGAACGTTCTGAATCATTCTCCGTCTCTATCGCTACTTTGACTTTCGTTTTCGAAACTTGCGTTTCTCCAAACTCAGTCAAAGTGAGGGCTTCTTTAGAAACCCATTTGTGTCTCCCCAAAACCAAACCCAGTGATGAGTACCTCTCGCGTCGAATCATAATCGAATGAAGCGAAAGTGTGGAAAGTTTAGTGTTGCGGATAGTTTTTATTTCTTTTCTCTTCTCTCCGTTTTTGAAAACTTATTCTAAGAAAACAGCCAATCCAGTTTAGTTGGTCTATGATATGGGTCCAATAGTAGTGTAGTTGGATGGGGCTTGACAAGAGCTTTCCAACGATATATTATAAGCCCAATTCCGATGAATATTGAGGAAGTTATGGCCAATTTACCAAATTGGGCCGATTTGAGCCTTATATGCGGCCCAATGATCTAGGGGAGGGCCTAATATGATTTATCATTCCTAATGCAATTAGGAATGGTTTTAGTCTTCTAGATTCTTCTAGAAGGTTCTTTTCATTCCTAATTCAATTAGCATTGATAAATTGACTTTTGACTTTTCAGAGTTTAAATTAAAATCAAATAGCATTTTCGAGGAAATTATATGATTTTATCCTCCAGTACGGCAAACTTATCTGATTTTCGAAAACGCGTTAAAATCAGGCTTGGCGCCTGACCCCAGGCTTTGGCGCCTGGTGCTAGTGTTGGTGACTAGCGCTAGTTAGCCAGGGTTTGCGCCAACTCTGTTTTTTGTGCGTCAGACTCTGTTTTGATATCTTATCTTTTTTGGCGGATTTTCTCTATAAATAACGTATTATAAACACCTAGCCATATTCGAAGTTGCCTTCTCCCTAGACGTGAAAGGTTTAATTTCTAAGGGTTTGGTCCCAAATCTCTATTTCAATTATTTAATTTAATTGTTTGTTTATTATTTTCCTTGAAGTTACTAACGTGTGTATTTTGTTATTAGAAAGAGGTACGACGCATCTAAGTAAGTACTTTAATGGTTGTTATTGATATTATGATATAGAAATCATGTTTAAATTGTTATTATGATATTCCTAGTATCATGTCTAGGGTAACTTTAATATTAAATATGTTGTTACGATGCTTCCTATGTTCTTCCTAATATTTAGGATTGTTAGTATCATGTTAGGGTTAAAGATTTGATTTTTATTGTTTAGTGACATGCTAGGGTTTGTTATTAATCTTGTTAGTATCATGCCTAGGATCTTGCTATTATTATGCCTTAATGTTGATATGATTATTTTAATTTTGATTTATGATTATGATTTTATGATTATAATTGTTATAATTTATGATGATTATTATTGTTATTTCATTGTTATAATTTTATTGTCATGATTATAATAATTTTATTTATTTATTATGTTGCTTGATACATATTATATTTATTGTTATTTGCTTGATCACCCCTTTTATGCATGTTTAAAGGGAATTTTGGTACTTGTAATCACGCTTAATAAGATATTTAATAATCTAATTTAGGGTTAATGTGATTATAATTCAAGTGATCGCCAATAATAGTTTATTTGTGCATTAATATTCAACCAACATAGATTAAACAGGTTTAGGGTTAATCTATTGATTGCATGTTAATCAGAAAGCGCACATGAATATAATCAGAATAAAGTAGAGGCCTATTATTAGGGCAGGTTCAATCTCTTTTAGGTTGGATTTGTACCTTCATCCCCGAACCCTTATTTGGTTCTAGACCTTATGGAGTTGACGATCTTTTGGATCGTTAAGGGGTGTAACCTTCACCCTGTGAACGGTTTACAACTTGTTGGCGACTCTTTTGCTCTATCTTCTCCCCTTTTGGACGCCACCGTACTTTAGTGTATGATCACAGTGGGGTTCAAGCTAGGGGTTTAATGCTTGAAATTTATTCCCTACACATATGTAATACACTCATTTGCAGAATTATGTTTAATCAGAAATTTTATTATTTCTCTTATTTAATGATGGTTTTCAATATTAAATAAAATGTCCAAAATAATTATGGATTGATGGGCTCATCAGGTTGATGACCTGGTGAATGAAACCCCACAGGTGAACAAAATCCATATATTATTTTAAGTTCCTAGTTCAGAATCATTAAATTGGACATAAATGATTTCTAATTATGGACTAGCATGTAAGATTGATTGGATAGCGCAGTTTCATGGGCTATAGGAGCATAGTGAGGCTCGGTTAATCACATGGATATGCATGAATGATGCATGATCGAACTATAGACCTACTTTGAAGTTCAAGTATAGAGCTTCCGAATATATTAGTGGATTCCTTTGACATGAGTGGAACATTGATTTCATTCAATGGATGTTATGGCTGTGGTACACTCAAACATCTGCCCGTAACTGGAGATTATAAAGGGTGTTTCCCGGTTATTTCAGAAATTGAGTGGGAGCTTTGATTGCCACAAGATTGGATTGAGTCAACCTATTTATTAGGAATGTGTCTTGGCCCCTTGAAGAGGGAGAATTCAGAAAAATGCATGGCCGTGCTCAAATGCATTATACAGTAATCATTTGTTCTTTGAATCTCACTCAGTTTTCAAGAAAAGATTTGTAGACTAATATGATCACGACATGAGATGCAATCATATTATCAAATCGACACATTTTGACTTAAGGAATTTGAATATTGCGCACTTGTCTCAGACAAGTGGGAGATTGAAGGAGTTGTGTCTTCGATAAGTGAAATTACTAGATATATCAAGGATCACTATTATGGAGATAATAAGTTTGTTCTCTTGGGGCGTCATCATCTGTTGCTAGACTATGAGAGATGATCTTTGGGCTAGTAAAATAGTCCAAAGCCCGCTAGAATGGATCTTATGAGGTCACACACAAATGTATTGGGTTAAGCAAGTAAGAGGCCCATTAATGGGCCTTATGAGTATTTAACTGATCATGAATAGGATTGGGCTAGTGTAGTTTGATTGGGATTAGGAATTGGGCTTGGTCATGGACTGTTATTTATGGATGTGATCTATTAATAATATCCATGCCTAGGGTTGCAAAGATACAGGAATCACAATTAACTTACAGTGAATTGTGAATCAAGGCAACTAAATCCCAAAACTCTCATCTCTCTCTCTCTCTCACACGGCACCCCTCTCCCCCCCTTGGACTTGCGGCAGTCCACCCTTGGTGGTGCTCGCGGTGGTTCATGGTGATTCGTGACTAGTTCGTTGCTCATACTTCTCCGTAGAAAGTCGATTGAAGAGTTCGATCGCGATTAACTAGCATTAGTGGAGGTCTTATTCCGTGCCTCTGGACGAAGTAGAGGAATCACGTTTGAGGTTCTTTGTCTCCCTTGTTCTTGATCGATTGCTAGTGGAATCACGCTTCAAAGGTATTATTCTTACTCTTTATGTGTTATGCATGAGATCCTTGGTTAGGTGCTATATGAATATGATTCATGATTATTTCCGCTGCGTAGTACCTATATTTCCCTACACTCTTGAGATTTTCAGACATAAAACTCACACTTTACTCAGAATACGAACTTCTCTATCAATAAGAAGCGTTTATAGACTAAGTAGGGTCTATAAGAAAAGTTAAACACTGCAGGCATCGTTTGAAGTGCGCCTACGTTAAGCATGTGTGAATATGCTTGGCACTCATAGGAAATGGGAATTGACGTATACGATTATAAACAAATAAAGTAGGGAGCCGCCAACAAGTTTTTAAGGAACTTGTAAACCGTTCACGGATCATAAAAGGCAACCACGAATAAAGGGACAACGATACGCAACAACGATTGACCCGTGAAGGTTACACCCAATTCATAATCAATGAGATTACTAACTCCATATGGTTCAGAAACACGAAAGAAGGATCGGGGATGATAGTACGAGGTAAGTCAACTCATGGAGTCACATTTGTCCGTATTGACCTTTACTCGATTCTTATAGTGAAAAGTGATTCCTGCGATCTCAAAGGCATACAAACAAAATATTCAATTTGCTCCAAACTATATATTGCTAAGCTAAATTGGTTGAATATTAATGCAACATATAATTCTAAAATATTTGTGATCACTTTGATTAAATAACAAGATTAAAGGAACCTAAACCAGTTGTCCAAATTATCTTTCTTTTTTTAAACGTCCAAATTATCTTATTATGTGTGATATTCAATTACATATTCCCTTTAAGCGTGCAATATGGTGATCAATCAATAAATATAATAAACGGCTATTTCACCAAATGCCACTGACAAATTTAAAAATTCACCAAATGTCATCGGACTTTTCAGAATTCACCAAATGCCACTCAGTTTTTAAATAATTCACCGAGTGCCATTAATGACTAACGGTTGTTAACTCCGTTAGTCATTAGGGTCTAATTATGACACATGTCATGATATGATTAGTCTATTTATTTTAATTCTTAAAAATTAAAAGAAAATAAAAAAAATTAAATAAAAAAGCAAAAAAAAAAAAAAAACCCTAAATTTTCCCAGCCACCTTCCCACCACCGCCAAAGCTTAGCCCCCTCCCCTTTTCTCACCGGAAAACAGCCGGCCACCCCCTTAACCACCAAAAAACGGTCGATCGACCCTTAAGCACTCAACCTGACCCACCGCCGACCCCCAAAACCACCCACACAACCTGCCCTGACCCCAAATGCCACCAACATGAGCTTTGATTTAAACACCCATCGTTTTCCAACCACTGCGCAAAACCACTCCTCTTATCCTCCACCCTTGAAACGATGAAATCGGCCATAGAAATCGACCATTGTAGATTTCCATGGTTGATTTCGGTCATTTGAGGGTGAAGGGTTTCCACAGTCGGGTTCTATTTTGGATTTCTGGGTTTCCATGGTCGGTTGTGGTGGCTATGTGATGCGTCGTGTTGGTGCGTGAGGTGGTTGCGGGGGTAGGGGTGGGCATCAGCGCAAGGTCGTCGGGTAAACGGAGTTTTGTGGGTCAGTGTGTGGGTGCTGGAGTTTTTGGGCATTGTGTGAGATGGTTGCGGTGGTTGGGGTGGTTTTTCGGGGGATTAAGAGGATTCGACGGTTTTGATGAGGTCAAGGGGTTACAGCGGGACATCATGGGTTCCGGCGGGTTCCGACGGAAGGTAAGAGGGTTCCGGCAGGAGGTCAAGGAGTTCCGGCGGTTGGCTTTGGGCCGTCGGTTGGCTTGGGCAGGTGGTTACGATGGTGGGGTTGGGTTGGGTTAGGATTTAGAGTTTTTTTTTTAATTTATATTTTTTAAACCAATAATCGATTGCCATGTGTCATGATTAAGCCTCCGTTAGTCATTAATGGCACTCGGTGAATTATTTAAAAATTGAGTGGCATTTGGTGAATTCTGAAAAGTCCGATGGCATTTGGTGAATTTTTAAATTTGTCAGTGGCATTTGGTGAAATTTCCGTATAATAAAATCAACATTAATATTGGAAACAATTTAACAATAATCCAACAATTAATGTATGACAAACATAATAAAAATCGTTAGAAAAATAATAGAAATAAAAGGAACATGATTTTTTACTTTGATTTTGTTTGCTTGTAACTATAAAATAATAAACGCGTTAGTAACTTCAAGGAAATCAATAAAACAATAATTAAAACTGAATTAAATAGAGTTGATTTGGGGCCAAACCCTCAAACTGTTCTACCTTTCACGCCTTAGTTTAAGGATGGAATCTCGGGTAAAGTACGGACTCCTTGGAGTACTTAGGGGAAGTATTGTGAGAGAATAAGGTAGGCTAGTATTTAGGCTAGAGCATAGAAGAGAAAATAGATATTATTTGATGCCGAAGAGAGGAAGAGAGAATGATTTTATGTCCCGTACTGCAGAAAGGAGGCTCATAGTTATAGAGGAAATGAGTAGGGGATCACACGGAACCCTAGAAAAGATAAAAACACTAATTTGGGGTGTCGTGACACGGTCAGAGGATGCCGTGACACGGTACAGGTTACCGTGTCGCGGTGCACAATTTTGTCCTAATTATGTGTAAACAGACAAAGCGCGTGAAAATTGTACGTGGAGAGCACACAGATAAATCCCGTGTCACGGTATACACAGTATAGTGACACGAGAAAGGACACCGCGACGCGGCATTGTCTACAATGATGCGGCACATCGTGCCGTGTCACGGTGCATGCGGAAAAGACACGAAAAAAGCACCGTGTCACAATATATGTACCACGACAAGGACCACACGGTACAAAATACCATATCATGGTACAAGGCGTCGTGACATGTCAGCAATTGCTGCGACGCGGCTATCTAGTTGTTGCACAATAATTCCAGTTTTTTACGCGTTTTTAAAACTATGATAACTTTTGATCCGCAACTCGAAATAACGCATTTAATATATAATTTGAAAGCTTATCAAGTCTAATTTCCAACCCAATTAAAATAAGGTCAAATAATTTTTAGATTTTTAGATATGTTCGTTTTAGTGAAAGGGTGTCGGTTTTGGGCCGAGTTTAGTATTTTGCTCATATCTTCTTCGTTTTAAATCGGAATTGGGCTTATGATATATCGTTGGAAAACTTATTTCAAAGCCTATCCAACCAAATAATAATTAGATCAAAATTATATGGCTACAAAATCAGTTTCTCTCGGTTTTGTGATGTGGACACGAAAAGTGGAAAGTAAGTTATGGTTTAAGGAAATGAGCTAGGAATTGGATTGATTTATGAAATGTATTGGGAATGAATATGGATTTAAGCACTCTAAAGGTTAAATACTCAACCCGACCAATAATGGCGGTGAAAGGTTGTTCATCATCGGGTTTGGTTTTGGGGTGACATTTTTAGGTGTCTACAAACACTGAATATTAACCCCCAATAGAAATGCATCATATAATAAAATCCTTCACAAACTTTTTGATTTAATTTTTTACCACCACACACACCACGGTGGCCGGCTACCACCACCACCATAGCCGGCCGCCACCACCAGCACAGGGCCTGTAATCCCCCATAATTTTTAGAAAAATAATTATATATTTCTCTATTATTTAAATAAATATTTTACTTTGTTTTCGTTAAATAAATTATTTTATTCACAATTTATTTGAACTATGTTAAATTAATAAGCATTAATCTAATTTAAATTTTTTTCTATGCACCAACATATTGTATCAACGGTATTAGTAGCCCAAATGTAAATAAAAAGAGCTTAAACTCTCATCTAAGCTCAATCTATAAATTCTATTCCCACTTGACTTTGGAGACCAAACCCACAAAGTATATAAACCCGGAACCCTTATTTTCCCCCCCTGACTTCTACTTCTCCTCTTTCACGTAAAACTCAAACAAAAAAAAATTGCTGCTTGCTGCCAGCCGACGCCCCACCTCCCTGCTCGCCGCCGACCACCACACGCCACCAGGCCAACCACCCACCAGCGACAGTCCGCCCCTCTCTATCTCCTTCTTCTTCTTTTTTTTTTTTTTTTGTTAATATGATTCAAGTTTTAATCTTTATTTAAATATTGTTCTTAAATTGTTATTATTATGATTTGATTATGCATATAATTTGCAAAAGATTATGAATTTTGATATGTTTAAATTGTAATAAAAAATTTCAGATTTATGTAAGTATAAAATTTAGGGTTTATATGTTGATTTTTCATGGTTTTAGGGTTTTAAATGTGTTAACTAAGCTATCTAATTATATTATGACTAAATTATGTCAAAGCATGATTATTTTGATTATTTATAAAATTTCAGATTATTAAAGTTTCAAGTTTTTATGATCAAATTGTGTTAGTTTCATATTTTTATGCTTTTAAGCCTATAAAATAATTATTGTGGGTATTTTATGATTAAAAAGCTTTAAACTTTAAATTACAACCTCAAGTGTAAATTTTCAGAGTTGTATACTTTTAATTTGAAGCTTCTAATTGCATTTACTTGATATATTTTTGGGTTTTTAACACACTAACTTGCTATATAGTGATAAATTCAAGTAAGTATGCTTATGGGGTTATTTTATATACTTAAACTAAAATTTCAGATTTATTTACTTACTTTAAAGCTCCTGGAATTTCATGTAATACACTATATTTTCATAATTTTAACATATAAACTTATAGTTAGGATGTTATATTATTATTATTATTGACTAATGGGAACAATTTAAAAGCTTTATTTTGATGGTTTAAGAGGTTTTAAAGTAGTTTAGTATTGTAGTAAATTTATTTGCTTGGGTATTAATTTATTTCTCGTTGTTTGGTTTAGGAGAGGACTTTGTAGAAGGCGATTTCTAGTTTCTAAAGTGGCTAACCGAGTTGTTTACACAAGGTACATACGGGTTACGAAACCTTGCTTTTAGGTGCAAGTTTAAGGACGGATCGAGAACTTAGTATCATGTATAGGGATGAGTGAGTTAAATTGTTTGGTTATACATTGTGAATTTCCTATGATGTGCACTATTCTATATTGCAAGTATTTTTATGCTCTAATTATGCAAGGTGCGCTTAGAGGCAAAGGTATGTGATTGGTGAAATGATTAATTTATTACTCAATCATGATTATGGAACATAATGAGTAAAGGAAGAATTTAAGTCTTATATAACGAGGTTAAGTTTGTGGGGGTGCCTTATTGTCACGGTCCGGGAGTTTGGACCTCGAAACGTGCGGCGCGCTCTAGCCTTTTGGCGGCAAGAACACTAGCCTTAAGCGGAAGAGGGGCTTGTGAGCACAAAGCAACACAAGCGGGCAATTAATTCAAGGAGCACTCGTGTCTATTTGGGCGACGGAGTGCGGGTGGTCGGGGCTTGTGACGGCCGATAATTCAAGGCGGGCACAAGCGGGTCCGAACCACGAATTCTTAGTGCATCAAGTTGGTTTGGAGGGGAGCTATTATGCAAGTAAGACACAATATCTATAAAGGTCTAAAAAAAAACAAGCATAAGAGCAAATCAACACTTGGTAGAAGGCTTAAGATTTCATTAATCATTCACCCTCTAAAGAGCTTTAAATGACATACAAGGAGAATCCCTAGTGAATACTGAACTGATAGTAACACAATAATGGGACCTCAAGCTAAGAAAGCATAAACTAAAATCTAGGAAAGCATCTAAAGGGAATCTAATAAATCAAAAGGAGTTGGATTCTAACACTTATGCACTCAAGGTGTTTATACACCGAGGTAATTAAAGGATTAAATAATAAATGTTGCTTGTCACTAATAAATCAAGAATTTAAATTTGAAAGCTTGGTTTACTTGATTGAATTGCTAATGGATTGATTGTGTTGTTTGAAAATGAGTCATCACCAAGTCTGAACTTGTAAATCACGTAAAGTGCAAGATGGATGAGCAATACAACTCTAGATTAGTGCACATCTGGAGTAATGACAATTAGGGGTTGGGGTACATGGGGTATTAGCTGTGCACTTTTCTCGAGGCCGTCTAATCTACGAGTCTCTTATTTCAAATAATTTTCAAAACTAGGAGTTAGATGAGATCTCATACTAGCTACAGTAACACAGTCGCGCCCATAGTCGTTGGATGTTTTATTGATGTTTCCGAAAGGAGGCATGGGGTTTTCTTTTATTGATGTTCCAAATGGAGCATGGGTTGGACAACCTTGTCTATTGCTTAATCTAATGAATAAAAATGATGAGTTAACTACTTTTAACTAGTGGAGTCTTAGTAAATTGATAGTTGAGTCATGTGTTGAGTCTACAAAATCAATGATGTGTGATGATTGATTATTAGTAGCATGTTAGGGATTTCTTATTATGTTTCGTAGCTTGTATGTACTCAGATTTGCTGATTGCGTGCTTTGTGTGTCTTTCTTTGGTCACGGCCTTCTGATATGTCTATTTTATATAGTGTTTTACCCCCGCCCTTGGTCATAATTAGTAGTGTTTTTTGCTCTTTAGAGCCACTTTTATTACTAATTGGTGTTTTCTAGTGTTTTTGTAGATTTGGTTGACTTTTGTAGGGATTTGCACTTTTGGAGCAATTTTCCCGGGATATTATGAAGTGACTACGAGCATTGGAGGAGCAAGACCAGTTTTTATAGCCCGGGGCCGGTTAGAGTCATTGAACCGGTGATTAAGGGCTTAGCATTTGAGATTCTGAGGCATTTGGACCGAGTATTCAAGACCTGAAGAGGAAATCCAGATTGGGCCGAGGAATCGGAGCCCAATCGAAGTCCAAAACGTGCCCAAGTGTCCGGGCCCGGCCAAATAGGTACCACCCAAATGCGCGCCCGGCCGGGCGAGGAAGAGTAGTTCGCGCCCGGCCGGGCGTGAGAGATTGTTAGTTGAGACGATAAATACAAGAGGGGGGGTGAATTGTATCGAGTTCCTAATGTCTACTTTTCGCGGATTAATAAACAATGCATATAGGAACTTAAAGGCACACACAGATTTTACGAGGAAACCTTCCAGGGCCCAACTGGAAGTAAAACCTCGACCCTGCCTTAGGGATTTCAAACACACAAACTCCACTATAATAGGGCAAACACCAAGTTACAACCTATTAGACACGGACCTTTAGTTTCACAAGTTCCTCACTGGAATTGCTACTTGATAGGAACCTATCCTACCCAACCTAAGCACCACACTTAGATTCACTCGTACTGCCAAAGTACTACACGTATTGCCAAAGTACAAACACTCAGCCTCACCACGAAGCTTACAAAATTGTGTATGATATAAACGATAAACACACCCAAATAACCTAACCCAATACAAGAATACAACACCTAGTATGTTAGGCAAGCAATGCACGAAATCCGAAACTAATATGACAAGTTAGAATCTTGGTAAACTTACTCAATTATGCACAGAGATTTCTTCACGCATAAACTCACAAAAACCTAAAACCATTTTTCTCTCTACTATTTATACAAGTCACACTCGTATAGAAAGTAGGTTTTCTAGCTAAAAGATAAATAAGTTAACTTAACTTATCTTTAAAACACAGTTTTATGTAAATCATATGAATAAAATCTTTTCCGGAAAATAAAGACAAAAAGATATTTTGTTTAAAAGAATTATCTTTTTAACAAACCGATTTTAAACGAAATAAAACTTTTAGAAAATATTTTCCTAAAATCTATCTTTTATTATTTTCCGTTTTATTTTATTTACCAAGCTAACTTGTCACGCTTCTAATAAATTTCGTGCAATAACCTACTTAACATATTAACAATAATCTAGAAAGATAAAAACCTTAACTAAATTAATAGCTGCGCCGCGCTTTTGTTCAGCCAGATTACTTGGGCTCCAAGCTTGTTAAGTTCCACCAAAGAACCTCAGCTTGCTGTCTTCAAGTTCCTGTTAAGGAACGTTCCAATTAGGGAACTCAGTTCTTGTTAGAGAACTAGTTCTTGTTAGAGAACTCTTCTTCTGATTTGTTTAACTTCTTTGATAAAGATCTCTTCATGTCTTCTTAGTTCCAGCTACTTCTTCCATCACCATGATCAACTTCACCTAAACTAATCAAACACTTGAAAACCTTTATTAGTTGAGTTTGCTTTAGTTTAAGTTCCTCATCATCAAAACCTTTATGCTTCAAAAATTTCCCCCTTTTTGATGATGACAAACTTAAGCAAACTCTAGAAACAAGTTAAACAAAATAGAAGGTCGTATTTTTGTGTTTTTGGTTTATTGACTGAAAGTAAATAAAAAACAGAAACAAAATAAACAAAATAAACAAAGTAAACTAAACAAAAATAAACTAAGCTACTATGGCATCATATTAGAGAAATTTCTGATACTTTCTCAACTGGAACCCAAACAACTTTAGCATCCAAGTTTGCTTCTTCTTTTCCCCCTTTTGGCATTATAAAAAAGTCCTGTATTTTTAAGTTATTAAGCATCTAGCCACAGCCCCACAAGCAATTCATCGAGTGTGGGAAACTGAAGGCAGCGCTGCTAACTTGCCTTAAGTTAGTTCCACTCTCCTGCATAAGCATTCATAATGTACACTAACGTTCATGTATAAGCAGTTCCAACAACATTCTATTAAAAATACCAAAAGATACATATCCTGCTGAACAAATTTTTTACAAACCAAAATAAATTTGTTCAAAAAATTAAAGACAGAAATTGAATTGTTCCAGACTAAAATAAGAAAACGCTAAGAAAAAAAAACTGAATTAGGCTAGGCTAGGGTTGTAGGTTAATCAGGTCTCAAGGAGCTCTAAGATTCTCTGGTTTTCCTCCTTGGTTTGCTGTGCAGAAGCTTCCAGTTTGTCTTCTATACGTTTAACTGCCATCTGGAACTCCAGCTTCTGAGACCTGAGACTACTCTCAAGTTTATGCATAGTTTGCTCTAACTTTTGCATCCTTCCTGTGACAGCTTTAATCTGCTTTTCAGCAACTTCAACCCTATCAACCAGCTCTGCAACTTGCCCAGCTATAACCTTGTCTTTTTCAACATCAAGTTCCAGAGGTTCTTCCATACTAGTCTTAGGAGCAGAACTAGTAGATAATCTCCTGCTCTTCCTCACAGGTTGCTCTGGAACTTCTTTCCCTTTTCTTTTTCCTCTTACACTTTTTTTCTCTTCAACTCTTCTAACCTTTCCATTCACAACCTCTAGACTGATGCCTTGTAGAGTCTCACCATCTATCACATTCTCAGGTTTCTCTTCCAAACCCTCATAAACTCCCTTCAATTTTACACCAAGTGATTCAAAGACAGTAGACAGAACGGCTCCATAGCCCACTTTGTTTTTCCCTGGAACACAGTGTGCTAGGTGTTGATACATTAGTGATGGAAAGTTGACTTTAATTTTCTGAGAGAGACAAAAGATAACTGCCATATCCATCAAACAGGCTTCACTCTTCTTTTGTGTCCTAGGCAGAATTGTTTTTCGAACCAAGTTAAAAAGTAACTTGATCAAGGGACTCAGATCATTATGGCTCATGACATTCTTCCCCCTTTTTCCTCCTAGGGTTTCAACAATATCACCTCCTAAATAATTCCCTACTTTCACTGTTCCCTTTCCTTTCAAATACATTTCGTACCCATCAGTTGGTACTTTCAGAATTTTTCCTAATTTTTCAACATCAAATTCAATTTTCTTTTTATTAACAATACTAGAGATTTTTCCTTGTTTAACTTGAAACTTGGAACAAAACTCAGTCATTGCAGCAGGATACATGACATTGTTTGAAGCAATTGTTAACAAATATTCCCACCCTTGAAATTTAACCAAATCAAGAAATTCTAAAAACCTAGCCTTCTTGCACCAGTCTAAATCGAGTCTATGTCCAACAACATGCCTATTAGCATTAGCACTAAGTTTCGATTGCTCACCGTCATCTTCCTCTTCAACCTCATCTCTATATTCTGATCCATTATGTTCCTCTTCACCCTCTTCTTCTTATTCATCTTTATCATCATCTGAATTTTCTCCTCTAGCAAAAGCATCCACCTCTGCCATCTTCTCTTCAAAAGTTTTTCCTCTCAATCTCTTTTCCTTCCATTCTTTAAGTCTTTCAAAAACAGAGGCTTCCTTCTTGCTTTCTGCTTCGTCGTTGAGATTAGGGTTTAACATTGATGATTTAGGTTCAGACAACGAGGGTTTAGGATTTTCAGAATCTTTTATGGTTGAAGGCGAGGCTTTGTAGTTCACCATGGCTAAGGGAGAGGTTTCTTCTTGAATAGTTCTTTCTGAATTCTGGGAATTTTCTGAGGAAACGATTTCAGCAATGATAACCATGGTTTTTGAAGGTGGTTTAGAGCTTTGATGATTTTTACTAGAGGTGGGTTAAATTGATTTGACAGTGAGGTGAAAGTAGTGGGTGAAAATTGCTTTTATAATTTCTGAAGCGGTGTGATGGAGTTAATGGGTCATTGTTCAGTCATTTAATTGAACACATTCAATTAATTTTTCGAAATCAATTTGGCAGGATGAATTTTCCAAAATTCTTTTCTTTCCAAATTCATTTAATTTTACAAAAAGAATTTTCTGAAAATAAAACACGCAATTGGAACACGCTTTCTACACACATGCAATGTACACTACTACAAGCAAATTTAATTAAGCGATTTAATGAACTAACCTCTAGTGATCAACAACGGTGACACTTCAGCTATGTTTAGCACACCAAGATTGTGCTAAATGCTTTTTTGCTCTATTTACATTATTTTCGACTTTGCCATATCTTGGAACTTCAGAAGCAATCAATTCAGCTTGATCATCCCAAGTTCCAGTCTCAATTTCTCAAATCTTTGTCTGTTCAAGGGTTTGCTCAAAATATCTGCAAGTTGATATTCCGTATTACAAAATTCCAATTTAATATTCCCTTGCTCCACATTATCTTTTAGAAAGTGATGCCTAATGTGGATGTGTTTTACCTTAGAGTGCTGAACTGGATCCTTAGAAATACATATAGCACTTGTGTTAAGACAGTAAATAGGTACACATTCAAATATTAGACCAAAATCTCTAACCTGTTGCTTTATCCAGAGTACATGTGAACAACATGTTGCTGCTGCCACATACTCAGCTTCAGCTGTAGATAATGCAACTGTGTTTTGCTTCTTGGAACCCCAAGAAACTAAATAAGGTCCTAAAAATTGTACCATACCTGAAGTGCTTTTTTTATTAACCAAATCACCTGCATAGTCAGCATCAGTAAAGCCAATTAAATCAAATGAGTCACTTCTAGGATAGAAGAGACACAAGTCATCAGTTCCTTTCAAGTATCTAAGGATTCTCTTTACTGCTTTCAGGTGATACTCCTTTGGATTTGCTTGGAACCTAGAACACAAACCTACACTGAAAGATATGTCAGGTCTACTAGCAGTTAAGTAAAGTAGAGAACCTATCATACCTCGGTACATAGGTTGATCAACACAAGTTCCAGATGGATCTTCATCCATTCTAGTTGCTAAACCCATTGGAGTATCATTGGTCTTAGCATTTTCAAGCTTATATTTCTTGTCCAGTTCCTTGATATAATTTTGTTGATGGACCATGATTCCTTCTTCAGTTTGCTTAATTTGCAATCCGAGGAAGAAATTTAATTCTCCCATCATACTCATTTCAAACTCTCCACTCATAAGGTCAGCAAAATACTTGCATAAAGATTCGTTAGTTGCACCAAATAAAATATCATCTACATAAATCTGTACAACTAGGATATCAGTTCCATTTGACTTCAAAAACAAAGTTTTATCAATTTTGCCTCGTTTAAAATCATTTTTCAAAAGGAACTTTGATAACCTTTCATACCATGCTCTAGGAGCTTGCTTCAACCCATAAAGAGCCTTGTCAAGCTTATAGACATGGTCTGGGAACTCCTGACTTTCAAATCCAGGAGGTTGTTCCACATAGACTTCTAAATTTAGAAATCCATTTAAAAATGCACATTTAACATCCATTTGGAACAACGTGAATCCCATATAAGCAGCAAAAGCAATAAGTAAACGAATAGCCTCTAACCTGGCTACTGGAGCAAATGTTTCTTCATAGTCTATTCCTTCTTGTTGATTGAAACCTTGTACAACAAGTCTTGCTTTATTTCTGACAATAATACCATGCTCATCTATCTTGTTCCTAAACACCCACTTCAAACCTATAGTCTTATTATTCTTGGGTCTAGGTTACAGATGCCAAACTTTATTTCTTTCGAACTCATTTAGTTCAGCTTGCATAGCATTAATCCAGTCTGCGTCAGTCAAAGCTTCAACATAGTTCTTAGGTTCCATAGAAGAGAGGAATGCATAGAATGCACAGAAGTTTCTAAGCTAAGATCTGGTTTGAGTTCCTTTGAGATGTCACTCATTATTGCATCCACAGGATGATACTTCTGATATTTCCAACGCTTAGGTGTAAAGTCCTTGACTGGATACAATCTTTCCTGATCAGTGTTGATTAGTTCTTCTGCAGGAACTCGTTCTTGAGTCTCAGCTGGAACTTCAGCATGATCTCCTTCATTCTGATCTAGATTATGTTCATGAGGGGGAGTTCCAGGTGCATTCTCCATTTCTTGACCTTCATTTGCTTCAGGATTCGTTTGCTCAGCAATTTCAACTTGCTGCTTCTGCAATGATGTTGATTCTTCATCTGGATCTGCCTTGCGTACAAGTCCAATCTCAAAATCATCATCACAATCCTGTACATCATTCAATTGTTCAGTTTCATCAAATATAATATGTACAGATTCCTCAACACACATTGTCCTTTTATTATATACTCTGTATGCTTTACTATTAGAGGCATATCCTAAGAATACAGCCTCATCACTTCGTTCATCAAACTTTCCTAAATTCCTTTTACCATTGTTATGAACAAAACATTTACAACCAAAAGATCTAAAGTAAGAAATATTAGGTTTCCTCCCTTTGATCAACTCATAAGGAGTTTTGTTAGTGATGGCTCTAATTGATACTCTGTTCAGAATATAACATGTTGTGTTTACTGCTTCTGCCCAGAAGTTCCTAGGCAGACCACTTGAGATCAGCATTGTTCTAGCCATGTCTTCGAGGCTTCTGTTCTTGCGTTCCACCACTCCATTTTGTTGTGGAGTTCTTGGGGCAGAGAAGTTGTGATCCATTCCATGCTCAGTGCAAAATTCATCAAATTTAGAATTTTCAAATTCAGTTCCATGATCTGATCTAAGATGAATCAGTGGATTATATGTTCTTCTCTGTTCTTTCTTTACAAAAGCTACAAATTCATCAAATGTTTCATCTTTACTAACAAGAAAGAAAACCCAAGTAAACCTTGAAAAATCATCAACAACAACCATAACATATTTCTTACCACTTCTGCTTTGGATTCTCATAGGACCACATAGATCCATATGAATGAGTTCCAAAGGTCTTTTGGTACTTACCATCTTCTTGGACTTAAAAGAAATTCGAGTTTGTTTTCCTCTAACACAAGTATCACACACTTTGTCATACAGAAACTTAATGTAAGGAAGTCCTTCCACTAGCTCTTTAGATCTCAATTTATCAAGTAAAGTAAAGCTTGCATGGCCAAATCTTTTGTGCCATAATAGAGGATCATCCTCAATGACACTCAGACATGTTAGACTGCTGTTAGGAACTTCGTTAAGATCCACAACATATGTGTTATTTTTACGAGTTCCTTCCAGAACAACGTTCCCAGTGTCATTGTGAATGATTCTGCACTTATTAGAAGTAAAGCTTAAAGAGTTACCTTTGTCACAAAATTGTGAGATACTTAACAAGTTGTGCTTGAGACCCTCGACTAAAAATACATTATCAATAGCAAGGGAACTTGACCTTCCTACTTTGCCAATTGCAACTATATCTCTTGTCATGTTATCTCCAAAGGTCACAGTTCCTCCAGTGAGAGAAATCTAGATTTGTCTCCAGTTATGTGCTTAGAACAACCACTGTCGAGGTACCAAGTGTTGTTCCCCCTCACTGGAACCTGCATGAGAAATCAAACGTTAGTTTCAGGAACCCAGGTTTCCTTGGGTTCCTGTGTAACAGCAGCGGGTTCATCATTCTTCTTGATCCAAATCAGTTCTACATGTTTTTCTTTTTTCTTTGTACTCTTTCTTTCTTAGGACACTTAACCTGTTTGTGTCCAGTATTTCCACAGAAATAACAAACAATACTACTAGGCAGGTCAACATACTTATTTTCCTTTTGGAACTTCTTTTTGAAACCCAAACCTTCTATTCTCTTAGTTTGGGCTTTAGTGATCCAATCTGGAACTCTATAGTCTATAGGTTGTTTACCTTTCCTAGATTTCTCAAGTTCCCCCTTAAGTCTTGCCCTATCCGCTTTCATATCCTCCAAATCATATTTTAGTTTTTCAAAATTCGGATAATGAGCAATTTGAGGAACTTCAGAATCAGGAGTTTCTATACAGAGTTTCATCAAGGATAGTTCCACATTTAACATTATGTTATCATGTTTCAACCTGTCTATAGTTTCTTTCAAATGATTATTATCATCAAACAGACTAAAGAATCTATGTTGAATATCAAATTTCATATTATCGACCCACTCACTGTTTTCTTTAAAAGTTACCAAAGCTTAATCACTTTGTTGTTTAGCTCTATGCAATTCTTTCAATTCTTCTTGAATTTCTAAAACAACAAATATTAAGTTTTCTTTAGAGAAATGTCTAAGTTCTTTTTGAGAAAACCATACCTCAGATTCTAACGCCTCCAATTTTGCCTTTTCATCAGTCTTTGCCATCAAGCATAGATGAGCAGTTTCTTCTGACGGTTGATCTTCCTCTTCCTTTGAATCAGAATCTCCCCAGGCAGCTAACATGGCTTTCTTCACATTGTCCTTGGTGAAGTAAGGCTTATAGACTCTTGAATCCTTGGATTGCTCCTTGCCCTTAGTCTTTCCTTTCTCACCATCTGGTTGAGGACAATCTTTGATGAAGTGATCTTTAGACCCACATTTGAAACAAGTTGTGTTTCTAGAACTTGTAAACTTCTTGTTCCTATCAAACTTCTTGTAGTTCATCATCCTTTTGAACTTTCTAACTAGCATTGCCATCTCTTCCTCATCAGCTTCCGATTCCTCTGAGTCTTGGGCCTTAAGAGCAAGACTCTTATTCTTGGAACTTTCAGAATTGGAACTCAAGTGAAGTTCATGAGTCATCAATGATCCAGCTAGTTGTTCCATGTTAAACTTCGTGAAGTCCTTGGCTTCTTGCATGGCAGTAACCTTGGATCTCCATCGTTCATCTTGTGGTAGGCTCCTTAAGATCTTTCTAGCCTGTTCATCAATAGGAATGTGTCTGCCAAGAGAATTCAGTTCATTAATAATATCATTGAACCTAGTAAACATTTCCTCTATAGATTCCTTTGATTGCATTTCAAACCTTTCATATCTAAACATCAATAAATCAATTTTAGAACGTTTTACCTCATTGGTACCTTCATGAGTTACCTCTAGTAGATCCCAAATCTGTTTTGCAGACTTACATCCCATGATATGATTATGTTCATGAGGTCCAAGTCCATAGCGCAAATACTTTATAGCTAAAGCATTTAATTCAAGTTTATGATAGTCTTCTTTATCATAATCAGAAATAATTTTAGGAACTAACTCGTTCTTGTCATTGGTTGCAGTTATTTCAAAATCACCAGTTTCAATAACACGCCAAACCTGGTAATTTTCTGCCTTAATAAAGATCTCCATCTTGTTCTTCCAGTAGGTGTACAACTTACCATTGAACATGGGTAGACATTGGGTGGAATACCCTTCTTCTAGCTTCTCCTTGTAATTCATCTCTCTAGGAACTTACTCAGAAAAGTTATCTGCTTACACGTGAGAACCTTGCTCTGATACCAATTGTTAGTTGAGACGATTAATACAAGAGGGGGGGTGAATTGTATCGAGTTCCTAATGTCTACTTTTCGCGGATTAATAAACAATGCATATAGGAACTTAAAGGCACACACAGATTTTACGAGGAAACCTTCCAGGGCCCAACTGGAAGTAAAACCTCGACCCTGCCTTAGGGATTTCAAACACACAAACTCCACTATAATAGGGAAAACACCAAGTTACAACCTATTAGACACGGACCTTTAGTTTCACAAGTTCCTCACTGGAATTGCTACTTGATAGGAACCTATCCTACCCAACCTAAGCACCACACTTAGATTCACTCGTACTGCCAAAGTACTACACGTACTGCCAAAGTACAAACACTCAGCCTCACCACGAAGCTTACAAAACTGTGTATGATATAAATGATAAACACACCCAAATAACCTAACCCAATACAAGAATACAACACCTAGTATGTTAGGCAAGCAATGCACGAAATCCGAAACTAATATGACAAGTTAGAAGCTTGGTAAACTTACTCAATTACGCACAGAGATTTCTTCACACATAAACTCACAAAAACCTAAAACCATTTTGCTCTCTACTATTTATACAAGTCACACTCGTATAGAAAGTAGGTTTTCTAGCTAAAAGATAAATAAGTTAACTTAACTTATCTTTAAAACACGGTTTTATGTAAATCATATGAATAAAATCTTTTTCAGAAAATAAAGATAAAAAGATATTTTGTTAAAAAGAATTATCTTTTTAACAAACCGATTTTAAAGGAAATAAAACTTTTAGAAAATCTTTTCCTAAAATTTATCTTTTATTATTTTCTGTTTTATTTTATTTACCAAGCTAACTTGTCACGCTTCTAATAAATTTCGTGCAATAACCTACTTAACATATTAACAATAATCTAGAAAGATAAAAACCTTAACTAAATTAATAGCTGTGCCGCGCTTTTGTTCAGCCAGATTACTTGGGCTCCAAGCTTGTTAAGTTCCACCAAAGAACCTCAGCTTGCTGTCTTCAAGTTCCTGTTAAGGAACGTTCCTGTTAGGGAACTCAGTTTTTGTTAGAAAACTAGTTCTTGTTAGAGAACTCTTCTTCTGATTTGTTTAACTTCTTTGATAAAGATCTTTTCATGTCTTCTTAGTTCCAGCTACTTCTTCCATCACCATGATCAACTTCACCTAAACTAATCAAACACTTGAAAACCTTTATTAGTTGAGTTTGCTTTAGTTTAAGTTCCTCATCATCAAAACCTTTATGCTTCAACAGAGATGCTTATGTTGGAGAAAAGGTGGGCCCGCCCGATCGGGCGCGAGGTTTTTAGTAGCTAATTCCGGCGATTTATCTTAGTATTAATTAGGAGTAATTATTTTTGGTATAAATACGATTTTAATGTCTTTGTTTAGCATCTCTTCTCTTGGTTTTTCTCTCTCTACTTAGTTTTAAATTAGTTTCTCTCTCTACAACTTTGTTCTTAATTCAACTCCTTAATTCTGATTACTTTGGTAACGATTTCTTCTACTTTAATCTCAGTTATTTACGTTATTTCTTTCATCATGTCTTGCTTAATTACTTTGTTTAGTTTATATTTAATTATGTCTGAGTAGTTTTATTTCTTGGGTTTGTGGGGATCCATAAATAATATGAAGGGGTAATTTATTGTTGTTGATTGTCAATGATAGATTAATTTTCTATTGATTGATTTAATGCTCTGTGACTAGATTAGGCCTGATCTTTTATGCATGAGTTTGACAATATTGATTCGAGATTCGAGAGATGAGAATTGATGTTTAGGTCTAGTTTCAATAGGCAGGTTAATTTATAAATGGTTAAGTCAAGATTCGAGATATGAGATTTAATACTGGTAAATTAATTCTGTGATTGTACTACGTAGCGAAAGCCCTTTATGATCTGATTAATTGATGCATTGATGATTGATTGTTATGTTTTACCCTTGAATATTGTTTATTGGTGAACCTATACCCTAGGTCTTTTATTCATTGATTTTCTCTATTCTTACTCTGTAGGAGTTTATAGGTACTACGTAGCGGAAATAACATGAATCATATTCAAACAAGTACCATTCTCAAAATTGCATGCATAACACACAAGACACATAATCATACCTTTGACGCGTGAATTCCACGAAGTTATTCGACAGGCAAATCAGGGAGAGAATAGAGCCCCAAGCGTTGCTCCTCTACTTAGTCCATGAGATTCGAACGAGCCGTCCACCAATACTAGATTGGTCGAATGATTGAGGAAAACCGCGATCACCACCTTTAAGGAAAACCGACCACCGCACGAACCACCACCACCATGAGACACCACCGGCGCCAATAAGGAGGAGGAGAGCCGTGTGAGAGAGAGGACTTTGAGAGGGGTTGGGTTTCGTGTTTACTAATTAGGGTTTGATCACACTGATCAGTTAATTGCTTACTGTACTTGCAAACCTAGGCACCTAGTCTATTTATAATCTCATTATAATTAGACTAAGGCACGAAGCCCAAAACTCTCTTGTCCACTCCATATATATGGCCGGCCACCTAGAGTGATGAGACCCATGATGGGCCTCGTCCTCTAATGCTCGATCTAGCCCCTTTGTGTGACCTTATAGGATCCGTCCAATTGGGCTTTGGGCTATTTTACTAGTCCAAAGATCGTTAGTACCTCTAGCTATGGCAAAACGACGACCCAAATGTACGAACTTAATTATCTCCATAATTTGATCCATTTATATATCTAGTAATTGCACACGACGAAGACATAACTCCTTCAATCTCCCACTTGTCTGAGACAAGGGTGCAATATTTAAATTCCTTAAGTCAATATATGTGTCGATTTGATAATATGATTGCATCACATGTCGAGATCATATTAATCTACAAATCGTTTCTTGAAATCTGAGTTAGAATTACAAAACCAAATGATTACTGTGTAATGCATTTGAACGCGGCCACGTATTTTCTGAATTCTCCCTCTTCAAGCGGCCATGACACATTTCTTAATTTAATAGGTAGACTCTATCCAATCTTGTGGTAACATGAGCCCCACTCAACTTCTGAAATAACCGGGAAACACCCTTTATAATCTCCAGTTACGGCTAGACGTTTGAGTGTACCACAGTCACAACAACCATTGAATGAAATCAATGTTCCACTCATGTCAAAGGAATCCACTAATTTATACGGAAGCTCTATACTTGAACTTCAAAGTAGGTCAATAGTTCGATCATGCATCATTCAAGCATATCCAAGTGATTGACCGAGCATCACCATGCCCCTATAGCCCATGAAACTGCGCTATCCAATCAATCTTACATGCTAGTTCATTTATTGAAATCATTTATGTCCACTTTAATGATCTCGAACTAGGAACTCAAACAATATATGAATTTTGTTCACCTGTGGGGTTTCAATTCACCAGGTCATCAACCTGATGAGCCCATCAATTCATAATTATTTTGGACATTTTATTTAATTTCCAAAACCATAATTAAATAAGAGAAATAATAATTTCTATTTTAAACATAATTCTGCAAATTGATGCATTTCTCATGTAATATGTTTTCTCAAAACATATACAACTTAAATTACATAACTTGCTTCAATCCTAGGACTTTAATATGATTCTCATACCTTAGTCCATGGAAGGGGTTTAGTGATTTCTCACTCATAATGAAACTTTGTAGAATTTGACCTTCCGCTGGTCAATGATCTCATAATTGAGGTGATATCTCATATCCTTTTGTTTGGATTTGTGATGTGACTATGACTCCTTTGTTTTTGGGCAAAGGTGACCTGTTAGTCACATGACATTTTAATCCGAACTTCCTCTGTAACTATCTGACTATAGTTTAATACACATATTCTGACATTGAGTATGCAACAGTGCTCTGCTTTGAACTCTTCAAGCTCACTATCCTTTTCCATCCAGACACAAATATGCATTTAGATCACCATCTAGAATCATCTCGCCTGTTTGGAAAACTTGCATTCGTGTAACCTTTTGACAACTTGCTTAAATTACCATTTAACACAATAGCTAGAAGAATTCCTTTTAGTGCTTCTCAAGTACTCAAGGATCTATTCCTGGTAATTCTCCGTATGCTTATTCTGAATTTGCTTGAATTCTGCTACACATGCACAAGTCATATGCAACATCTTGCATTGTAAATTTCATGGCACATGTAATGGATCCTTTTGCAGAAGCATAAGTTACATTATCCATACAACTCAACTCTTTTAGCTTTTGAAGGCACTGAGTCTTACTGAGTGTAATACCATGAAAAACGGGAAGACATCCTCTCTTAAAGTCTTGCTTCATGAACTTGTCAAGATCCTTATCAACATAAGTCTCTCGATTCATTTTAATCATTCTTCAAGATTCACTTCATGGATCTTAATTCCCAATATGTACTCAACATCTCCTAAGTCTATCATATAGAAACAATCTTTCTAACCATTGCACTAGTAGAAAAAAAGCATTAGGCAGCGGTTCAAACCCAGTCTAAGGCACCGGTTTGAACCGCTGCCTATTTGAGGGGTGCCAAAAACCTGCTATTTGGCACCGGTTCAAAACCGGTGCCATAGGGTTTAATAGGCACCGGTTAACCGGTGCCATAGGGTAGAATAGGCACCGGTTAACCGGTGCCTTATACTGCTCTCCCGCCATTTTTTTTTGGGTGGTGGATAGTTTAGGCACCGGTTCCTGCCTAACCGGTGCCTTTTGTATAATTTTTTTTTTTTCGTTTTTTTTTTCCATCGTGCAATAATATTTTTTAAAAAAAACCTGCAATAATAATAACCTGTAATTCCAGCAATTATATTAAATATAATAATTAATAATTTTATTATTATAATAACTAATAATAATATTATTAATTATTATATACAAAAATAATATTAGATACAATAATTCAATTATATATATATATATAGATATAGATATAAATATTCCCAAACGCAATACAAAAAAAAAAAAAAAATTTGCTTACATATACAAATAATAGTAAGTACACATATATAATGAATAATAAGTTATATATAGTTCAAAAGTTAACATAAATAATTTACAATTACAATGCATGCCATTTACATGTTGAAGGTGATGAAAGACGCCAACATGTCACGAACTTCATTAAGCTCCTTGATTGTCAACGGACCATCCTTTTGGACCTTGCAAAACTTGAAATACAAAAACATTATTTTAAAAATAATTAATTAGGCAAAAAATATGTATTTTATCAAATATTACCTATACGACTTCTATATAGCCCATTTACTACATTACTTATCAAATGAACTATTTCTTTCTCATAACATGTCAATATTGGATAGTTGTATGTGTGTAAGCCCTAAAATTGTATAGGAGAGCATTTTGTTAAGGTTTATGACGGTTTTTACCCAAAATGGCCCGAATATGGCCTATATGACCTTACTTTGCCCATTTCCTACATTTCTTATTAAATGAATTTTATTTATCTCATAACATGTCAATATTATCTAGTTATAGGTGTATAAGGAAAGAAATCACATCAAAAGAGCATATTAACACAAAATGGCCATAATATGGCCCATATGACTTCTATTCAGCCCATTTTCTACCTTTCTTGTGAAATAGCCTTTTTGTTTCTCATAACATGTCATTGTTGGATAATATTAGGTGTCTAAGGCTAGAAATCACATCAATATAGCATTTCAAGAAGTTTAACAACGCATTTTACTCAACATGGCCCAAATAGGGCTTACATGACTTCTATGTAGCCCATTTTCTACATTACTTATCAAATGAACTATTTATTTCTCATAACATGTCAATGTCGTGTAGTTTTATGTGTGTAAGCCCTAAAATTGTATAGGAGAGCATTTTATTAAGGTTTATGACGCTTTTTACTCAAAATGGCCCGAATATGGCCTATATGACCTTACTTTGCCCATTTCCTACATTTCTTATTAAATGAACTTTATTTATCTCATAACATGTCAATATTATCTAGTTATATGTGTATAAGGAAAGAAATCACATCAAAAGAGCATATTAACACAAAATGGCCCTAACATGGCCCATATGACTTCTATTCAGCCCATTTTCTACCTTTCTTGTGAAATAGCCTTTTTGTTTCTCATAACATGTCATTGTTGGATAATATTAGGTGTCTAAGGCTATAAATCACATCAATATAGCATTTCAAGAAGTTTAACAACGCATTTTACTCAACATGGCCCAAATAGGGCTTATATGACTTCTATGTAGCCCATTTTCTACATTACTTATCAAATGAACTATTTCTTTCTCATAACATGTCAATGTTGGGTATTTGTATGTGTGTAAGCCCTAAAATTGTATAGGAGAGCATTTTATTAAGGTTTACGACGCTTTTTACTCAAAATGGCCCGAATATGGCCTATATGACCTTACTTTGCCCATTTCCTACATTTCTTATTAAATGAACTTTATTTATCTCATAACATGTCAATATTATCTAGTTATATGTGTATAAGGAAAGAAATCACATCAAAAGAGCATATTAACACAAAATGGCCCTAACATGGCCCTTATGACTTCTATTCAGCCCATTTTCTACCTTTCTTGTGAAATAGCTTTTTTGTTTCTCATAACATGCCATTGTTGGGTAATATTAAGTGTCTAAGGCGTGAAATCACATCAATATAACATTTCAAGAAGTTTTAGGACTTACCTCATCAAGCTGTTGAGTGTCCGTACAATGAGTCACAATGTCAAGCATGAATCTCATCACACACAAAGCACAATCAAGTCCATTCTCTTGTTGTGCGCACTAGCATATGACAAACAAATCACATCAGTGAAACATGCAAAGGAAATGAGCAAATGTTTACTACCATAGATTTTCAAGATAATCACAATAATATCATGTAAATTACCAACGGTGTCTTCCATGTTGGACCCTTTGGAGCACGACAATGTAGCTTCTTCATAACACTGTAGTATAAAAAAAATACAATCAAATTTGATTAGTCGTATGATTACTAAATTAGTTATTATTAGCAATAATCATCCCTATAGGTTGCTATATATATTTACTTTTGCAATATAGACTTCACGAGCCACTTCTCCGATGATCGAGCTGAATCAAGGTGATAAATTGTGTTAGTGGAATTACAAATCACCATGAGGCTCCAATGCTCCCTACATAAGTTCACAATAGACAAGGTAATTAATATTTAGGAGTCAACATATAATGAGGCCAAATCGATTGAATTTGACATGGTTAGACTTACTCTCTATAACATGGGGCGAATATGAACTTGTTTCCCGCACGCGTTGATTCCCTTATACTCTGTTCAACATAGTACAACACGTCATGGGGGTTGCCTATGATTTTAGTAGTGGATAACTGCTCGGGGCATAACCACCCAACTTTACAAGGAGAATCAGTGTCAGTTAAGTGCTCCTGTAGTGCTCTGCATGCATGAACATTGATTAATTTATCAGATGTAGGATAATCACCATCAATTTGAATAACTTGAAAAAAGTATAGATTATGTGGGCATTGAAGTACCTCATGAATGTTTGAATGAGGGAAATGTTAAGCTTTGCACCACGTAGAAATTCCTTCACATCTTCTTTGCTGATCCATGCAATTGCATCCTCATCATAGTGGAACATTGCCTTAGGAAGTGCAACTTCCATGGGATCGACCAAATGACAAGCACGGTTGTGAAGAAAGGTCATGTCAGTAGAGAGCGATTGAAGAACAATGTCTTCAACAAGTGGAGTAGGTGGCATGGGTGAACCTTTCGAAGCGTGCAACTTCGACGCTTGTTCACTCTTGGACTGTTGTTCACTTAGCTTCTTCTTAGGTTGATCAATTCTTTTAGGCTTCTCCACCCTCTTTCTCTTTGAAGTTTTGCTTCCATTGGAAATCTGAAATAGTTTGATAAATAATAAGTTTCAACTCACAATCACTTATAATAGCCAAGTGAGTAGCCATTTCGGGTCAAAATGGCTTTTTTTGATGAATTGGACCCAAAAACTTAGAACTTGGCGATTTTTATGTAATTTCAAATGACAAACACTTATAAATATGTGATTATGAGTTGTTTTGAGATGCAAGGAGTTTATAAGTTGAGAAATGAAGAAAATAGCCAAGTAAGTAGCCATTTCGGGTCAAAATGGCTTTTTTTTATGAATTGGACCCAAAAACTTAGAACTTGGCGATTTTTATGTAATTTCAAATGACAAACACTTATAAATATGTGATTATGAGTTGTTTTGAGATGCAAGGAGTTTATAAGTTGAGAAATGAAGAAAATAGTCAAGTGAGTAGCCATTTCGGGTCAAAATGGCTTTTTTTGATGAATTGGACCCAAAAACTTAGAACTTGGCGATTTTTATGTAATTTCAAATGACAAACACTTATAAATATGTGATTATGAGTTGTTTTGAGATGCAAGGAGTTTATAAGTTGAGAAATGAAGAAAATAGGCAAGTAAGTAGCCATTTCGGCTCAAAATGGCTACTTTTTGATGAAATGATGAAAATTGCTTAAATTTTTTTTTTTTTCAAAATGCAACGGCAGCCGCACCGGGACACCCGAGGGAGCCGCCCCCGCTGCCGGAACAGCGAAGGCAGCCCGTGCCGAGGCCACAGCAGCCCCGACAGGTGGCTGCCAAGGCTGTAGCAGCCACGGCAGGTGGCTGCCAGTCTGCTGCAGCCTTGGCAGCAGCCTGCCTGGCAGCCATGGAAGCCGCCTGTCGAGGCTGCAGCACCCCAGGCAGGCTGCTGCCAAGGCTGCAGCAGACTGGCAGCCACCTGCCGTGGCTGCTACAGCCTTGGCAGCCACCTGTCGGGGCTGTTGTGGCCTCGGTGGGGCTGCCTTTGTTGTTCCGGCAGCGGGGGCGGCTCCCTCGGGTGTCCCGGTGCGGCTGCCGTTGCATTTTAAAAAAAAAAAAAATTTGAACTAGGCGATTTTTATGTAATTTCAAATGACAAACACTTATAAATATGTGATTATGAGTTTTTTTGAGATGCAAGGAGTTTATAAGTTGAGAAATGAAGAAAATAGGCAAGTAAGTAGCCATTTCGGCTCGAATTGGGTTTATTTTGATGAAATGCGCCAAAAACATTCGAAGTTTGCTTCTGTAATGCAATTTCATGTCACAATCACTTATACATATGTATTTATGATATGGTTTGAGAATGTATAAGTTTATTAGTTGAGAAATGAAGAAAATAGGCAAGTGAGTAGCCATTTCGGCTCAAAGTGGCTTTAGTTTGATGAATTGGACCCAAAACCTTAGAACTTAGCGATTTTAATGTAATTTCAAATGACAAACACTTATAAATATGTGATTATGAGTTGTTTTGAGATGCAAGGAGTTTATAAGTTGAGAACTGAAGAAAATAGTCAAGTGAGTAGCTAATTTACCTCCTTATTAATCAACTTCACCCATGCATGTGGCCAATCAACGAAGCTACCTACAGCTTGCCAAAGCGCTGTTATCTCAACCTCCTCTATCGGTACGGGTAGTGGGATGTCTTCGAACCCCGCAACCACTGAATCGATCCCAACCGAGTAATGATGTGGCCCCGCCGTAGCACCCGTCGTCGGTTGGGCACTACCATACGCCACCAAACTCAGCACGGTACTATTTGCATGCCCCGGGGCTAGAAGTGCACACCGGGTGTCTTCCTACACAAGTATATATATAAAAAGAAGATAGTTAAATAGGACTTTTACAACAGCATAGATATAACAAAATTCATTAAGGTAGAGGGTTACAAATCACCTGTAACTCTGGAAATTCATGCGGTGTTGGATTTTCAAGCTCCCTCGAGTCTGCATGTGTAGGAGTAGGAACCTGCAACAGTACATCAATCATTGCACCTAAAATCTCAATTAACTTGGTATTTTAAAACTTTTAATAACCCAATTGATTTTACCTGAGGTGGCACATCTTCACCACGTATCTCATCTCCTCCATGTCTATCACCTTCTCCTTGTCCTTTTAATTCAGAACATGAGTCGACCGGGGTACGAGTGAGGAACGGCAAAGTCGGTAAGTTCATCAGCTTCGCCCAAGTATTCAATTCACCAACTAACTCGTTGCGTACTTGTTCCTTAATTGATGCCACCTTGGCATCCAACTCCCACGGTGAGTTAACACTGGCTCGAGATCTACCCGATTTTGTGTATTCGGGACCCATCACCTTATTCCATCCAAGCAATGACCCTCCCGAACCTACTACTCGTCCTGGATGGTATGGCCTTCCCAAAGCCATGGTGAAAGGGTCATTCTCCACACTTGGTTCAAATGTGCCCTCCACCATCTCTTGAGTGTGCTCAAGCTATAGCATAAGGAAAAATGAGGTCAGTAAAACAGTTAATGGTTTGTACAGTGATTAGATGCAAAAGTGACTTAATTTCAACAATTATAGGTAACTTACTAGCTTATCCGCTAGTTTTTTGGCTTCCGGACCCTTAATGAACCATTTTCCGGTTTTCTTATCAAACGAATGGAGAGAACAAAAGAAATCACCGGCACGACTCACCAATGTAGTGATCGTGGAACTAGAGGGTTCCTTCGATGCCACTAGAAGCGCTTTAGGGTATAAACCCGAAGCGGCCCACTCAGGTCTCTTTTCAGCAAAAGTCTTAGGACCCATACGATGGACGTATTCCTTCTTTTCTACATTCGCTTGATTTTGCTCTCGAAGTTCCTACAAAACAAAAAATGTTAGTCTCATTAATACAAAAAGTGTCAAGCTATTATTCAATTGACATCAGATTTACACAAACTTACAATGGCTTTCTTTTGACTCTTCATTCTAACGAACTCTTCCCAATCATCTTTTGACACAGTCGGCCATATTTGCCATGGGAGACGGTTATCCTCTTTGGCATTCTTCTTCTTTGTTTGCACCTTCTTCTTCTTATGGATCCATCGATTAGTCAACTTGGTCTTAAAGCCTCTGAATCTTTCCCCTAATAAAGAGACAAACACCCTTTTCTTCTCGGGATCATTAGGAATAGAAAACTGCCTCTGCAAGCACAAATTAAAACCGATTATTAGTTTTTATTTAAAAACAATCATAAGGTTAAGGTATCTTAAATTGTCTAAATGTGCCAAAAACACACTTACCCTTGTATCATCCTAAAATGCTTGAATCAAACCCAGAGGTACTTGCCGCATTACAAGTGTAATGGGGATTTTCCGCGAACATAAGCCAACTTGATTAGCATATTGTCGACGCCATTTGGGCCCGGGTTGGCCTTTGTTGTCATACTCCAAGACCATGGGACCGTCCGGTTTCTTAAAGCTTCTCGTCGGACCCCTTGTTTTTCTTTCAGCCGGTGCCTTTTCCCCCCCTCCACCACCTGTGTTGTTTTCATCTTGTCCTTGGCCTTGACTTTCAGGAGTCGGGTTCTCACCGACAATCTCACGTGCTGTATTTACAATGGCCGGTGCACGTTCAGCTGACATTTCAAAATCGTCAAGCCTACGCTCGAACTCATCTTGAGCCTGATCCTCTGGCTCACCCAAGTCATCCTCCTTATTCACATCATAAGGAGCATCACTATCATCGGAGTCGTCATCCTCGTACTCGTCCTCATACTCATCATCGTCAATGTCCTTTACCAAACGAGGATCATGATCGTCCGCCATGAGATATAAGCACCTGTTAAAGCAATCATAAAACAATATTAGTGTATAGTAAAGTATATGCATGATAGTTATTATGGTTATGTAGAAGCTATTTTAGCCATTTTCACCTACTTATTATGGTCCTATAACCTTGTATATGCATGATAATGAGTACAAAATGCCAATTTCAATCTACATATGGAAAATAGGTTGTTAGAATGAATAAATGTTAGTTCATACACAAAACAAAGGAGTTGGGTTAAGTAGAAGCTATTTATGCCAGTTTCACCTACTTATGGTCCTATAACCTTGTATATGCATGATAATGAGTACACTTAGGCAATTTCAAACTACAAATATATCATTTTCGCCTACTTATGCTCTTATATACATGATAACTAAACTATATTTGCAATGAAACCATTACTAACTTTTAATCAAACTACCTCATTCTGAAATTCCTTCGTTGTGGTCTGATCACATATAACCTGTTTCGTTGTCTATGTCATTTAGTACTCCAGGTCTAGGAACAGTGAAAGGTGGTGAATCATCAAACGCATCATATTCTTCCTCATCCTCAACATCTCCAATGCCTAGGATTCTTCTTTTGCCAGCTAGCACTATAGACCATTTTGAATCCATTGGGTCAGTTACGTAGAACACTTGCTTAGCTTGAGATGCAAGGATAAATGGTTCCGCACTATCATTCAAGTGGCCAAGATCTACAAGAGTAAAGTCCTCATGTTTGACGTTACGCCTGATATTATCAACCCACTTACACTTGAAAAGAGCAACCGTGAAGTCACAATAATCAAGCTCCCATATTTCTTGAATTCGACCATAGTATGACAACTCTGCATCGACAGGTGATTTATCCTTAGAACTTGCAAACTCCCTTGATGATGCCACAAGAGTTACACCACTGTTTTGGGTGGAGGAAGATTTCAAATCACGAGCCTCGGTCCAAAAAGTGTACCCATTGATGTCATATCCCTCAAATGAACGGACATCATCCCTAGGACCGTACGCAAGCCACCGTACTGTATTGGTCACATTAGTATCATTCAATCCACTCATTACTCGTTCACGAAACCAATCAACAAATTTCTTATTATGCAACTGCATAAGTGCCCTTTCACCTTTAGATGGAAATTCGGCACGCAAACAAGCCATGTGCTCGTCTAAATATGGGTGCACATCTGAAACATGGTGCAACACATAAAGGTGTGCTTGAAAGAACTGATCTCGGTCTGGTGACATTCGTTTCAACCCAATTGTGCCATGACCATCAAGTCTACCTTCATATCGAGAAGTAGAAAGAACAATAGGTTGAGCAAGGGCTATGTAGTCCGCCACAAAGTTACCTATCTCCTCACCCACCGTCCCTTGCATTATACTTCCTTCAGGGTGAGCTCGGTTCCGTACTTTATCTTGTAATGTTCCCATGTGTCTTTCAAAAGGGTAGCACCACCTCATGAACACTGGACCGCACAACTTAATCTCACGCACCAAATGAAGAACAAGATGAACCATTATGTCAAAAAATGAGGGTGGGAAATACATCTCAAATTTGCACAAAGTCACAACCACATCAGCTTGCAAAGCATCTAGTGTACAAGGATCAAGAACTTTGCTACAAATTGTATTGAAAAACGAACAAAGGCTTGTAATCGCTTCCCTCACGTGTTTCGGTAGAATACCACGGATTGCAATCGGTAGGAATACTTGCATCATAATGTGACAATCATGGGATTTCATACTTGTCAGCTTCAATTTTCCATTTAAGGTTACAAATCTTTTCATGTTAGATGAGTACCCTGATGGAACCTTAATGTCGTACAAACATGCACAAAACATACGTTTCTCTACCCTTGACAATGTATAGCAAGCCGGGGGTAAATAATTCTTTTCATCCTTCCCTTTACCCTTAACTTTCTTCTTTGACGCATCTTTGGCCTTTCCCTTTCCCTTGTTCTTCTCCTTCCCTTTTTTCGAAACACTTTCATCTTCTATTCTCGGCTCCTTTCCCTTTCTGACCTTTTCTTGAGGCCACAATTCTGGACGAATCCCCATCTCTTGCAAATCTAACCGTGCACCCTTTCCGTCCTTTGTTTTGCCTGGGATATTCATAAGCGTCCCCAAAAGAGCATCACACACATTCTTCTCTATATGCATCACATCAAGACAATGCCTAACGTCATGTTCTCTCCAGTACGGCAGCTTCCAAAAGATTGATTCTTTCTTAAACAGAGCAGCTGAGACCACAGTTTTTTCTGATTTTCCAAACACCGTTTGTATCCCTTTCACCCGAGCACTAATCTCAGCACCAGTCAATGGTCTAGGCGCAGTATCCTCTTCCACGGTTCCATCGAAAGCCTTTTTCTGCCTACGGTACGGGTGATCACGCCTAAGGAACCTTCTAGTCAGTAGGTACACATCTTTGTGAGAATGAGTCAGGTATACGCTTGATGTGTCATCAATACATATGGGGCATGCTTTTTTCCCTTTGACCTTGTACCCACACAAGTTGCCATATGCAGGGAAGTCATTCATGGTCCACATAAGGGCTGCACGCAATGTGAACATCTCGTTCTGATGAGCATCGAAAATGGAAACCCCTTCGTCCCACATCTTTCTCAAGTCGTCAATAAGCGGCGCAAGGTAAACATCTATGTCGTTTCCAGGTTGCTTAGGACCAGTTATTAGCAATGAAAGCATTACATACTTACGTTTCATGCACAGCCAAGGAGGCAAATTATAAATCACTAAAAGTACCGGCCATGTGCTGTGTTGGGTACTAAGAGTGCCAAATGGATTCATCCCGTCCGTGCACAACCCAAGCCTTAAATTTCTGACTTCATTACCAAATTCCTCAAACTTCAAATCAATGTTCTTCCACTGTGGAGAGTCAGCTGGATGCTTCAGCATTCTGTTTTTCTTTCTTCCCTCTGCATGCCACCTCAAGTTTTTAGCGTCTTTTGGTATTGAGAACAGACGCTTAAACCTTGGAATAATGGGAAGATACCACAACACCTTAGCAGGAGGTCCCTCCGTGCCAGGATTGCAACTCATGCGCTTGTACCGCGACCGCTTGCATCGTGGACACTCCTGCAGTTTTTCATACTCATTTCGATACAAAATACAGTCATTAGGACATGCATGTATCTTCTTATACTCCAAACCAAAGGGACACATGAGCTTCTTTGCGTAATAATAAGACTTAGGAATTTCATTCCCATCAGGCAACATATCACTTAATGCGGTCAACAAAGAAGTAAATCTGATGTCCGTCCACCCATGCTTCGACTTAATGTTGAAAAGTGTTAGCACGACCAATAGTTTGGAGTATTTTTTGCACCCGGGATACAAAGGCTTTTTGGAAGCCTCCGATAATAATTCAAACACTTCACCTTCAACACCTTGCAACATCTCATCCACTTGTTCATCCTCGACCTCATCCGCCTGATCTTCATCGGCTCCATCCTCACCATTATCAACAATATACTCATCATTCTCGTATTCCTCGTCCACATGAATCTCAGTGGTTCTAACACGCACATCATTCCGATCAAGATCCCCACTGTACTCTCCACTTTCTCCGTGCCAAATCCACACATGGTAAAATTGCCTAAACCCACGATATAATACATGATCTCTAATGATTTCAACACTATCGACCACATTAACACAAGGACAATCAACACAAGGACAATAAAGGGCTTTGCCTCCCAGTGTGCGTTGATAAGCTAAAGCCCTCTCGCAAAACTCTTGAACCCCATTCCAAAATTCCAATGTATCGCGTCTACCATACATCCAACCACGATCCTTCTCCATTTAGTAAATTGTCTCTAAACATATATATAGCACCATATAATTATAATGTGTAAGTGCTACATATTTTATGTAAATCAAATTCAAGTACAAAACGTGAATATACCATTCATATAGTGAAAAAATGCATGTTCCCAAAGGGTCCTTATCACTCCAACCTAACCCATCCTTGAATGTCTACTCTCACTAGTGAATGTATGTCAACTTTCCAATTTTAAGGAAAATCCGGCAGCATTTCCCCCTAGTTCTCCAAGTACACGATGTAGATAATTAATTACCCACATATGTACCCAGAGAACATAGTGAGGAAATGGTAAGCCGAGATGTTCCTTAAAATCGAAAAGAAAACATACATTCACCACCTAAGTGAGAGTACACATTCAAGAACAGTCCCAACCGGGGACTATTCAAGACTTTCTCCTAATGAGAAAGCCTTGAACGGGTATCTAGGCATATGATGATGCAATTCAAGTATTCTATATATTGTTGTATTTATTTGCAATTAAACAATACACAAGTTGCAATTTCATGAATAAACTTTTATTAAATGGATGAATAGAAAGAAATATAGCTAAGTAAAGTTTAGTAGTCATACCAATATAGCAACTACCCACTTGAGCTCAATATGTAGTCCTCAAGCTAATTAAACTCTTGCTTCAATTCACAAATCTGTTAAAAAAAACACATCATTCATTGAACTAACAATTGCTAAACTAACATGTCAATTCACTAATTTATTTATAAGTTAAAACACATCATTCATTGAACTAACAATTGCTAAACTAACAAGGTTACTAATCTCTAATTTTTTCAAAATTACCCATCAAAACAACTTAAAAGTAACCATTCACCCATTCCAAAATTCATCTACTTTAGTAACAAGCAAGGTTACTAATCTCAAATTAATTCAAATATACCCATCAAAACAACTTAATATTAACCATTTAAACATTCCAAAATTCAACTTATTTAATAACAAAGTTAACTAATCTCTAACTTATTCAAAATAATCCATCAAAACAATTTCAAATTAACCATTAAAAGTAAAATACCAAATTTCACCTATTTAATTAAGTACCAAGGTTAATATATTTTCTATAATTATTTCAAAAGTATCCACCAAAACACATTAAATTAACCATTAAAACATAATAAAATCCAACTAATTGAGTAACAAGGTTACTAATCTCTAATATTTTCACAATTTCCCAATTATATTCAAACCTAAAATTGAGAAAAATTATATTCAAACCTAAATTTTAATTTACTAACAATGGTTCAAAATGCAAAACAAATTAATATATATAATTATATAATTGGAAAATAATGTAAAAAAAAAAAAATTAAAAATAAACCTTGAACAATTAGGGCAGCAGCTAGGAGGAGACTCGGTGGTGACCCTCAGGCCGGTGGCGCGGCTCGGTGGTGGAGGAGCCTTAGGGGGGTGGCGCAGCTAGGTGGTGGAGGAGAAAATTAGGGCAGCAGCTAAGTTCATAATATGGAGGAGGCGCAGCAGCACTCACGGCAAATGGAGGAGGACACTCAGGCTGGTGGCGCGGCTCGGTGGTGGAGGAGCCTCAGGGGGGTGGCGCGGCTAGGTGGTGGAGCAACCTCAGGGCGCGGCTAGGTGGTTTATTTTCGAAAGAGAAAGAAAGGGAAAACAGAGAGAGGAAGGATTGAACTAGGCCGGTTTTCGAAACCCCTGGTGGCCGCCGGTGAAGGTGACGGCTGGTGGTGGAGGGAGAGAGAGGAAGGATTGAAGGATGTAATTTCGAAACCCAGCAATGAAAAATTAAGGACGGAATTGAAGAAGGAATGAAAGAGAAAGAGAAGAAAGAGAGGAAGGAGAAGAGGTAAGCGAGTCCGCGTTTTTTTTTTTAAATGGGTCCGGTTCAATTGGCACCGGTTCAAACCGGTGCCATTTTTATTTTAGGCACCGGTTCAGGCCAAACCGGTGCCTTTTCTCTTCTTCTAAAATCCCGCCCATTTCTGGACCGGTTTTGGGCACCGGTTTAGCCTGAACCGGTGCCATATGGGGGGTGCCTAATGCTTTTTTTCTACTAGTGTTGCTTGACTTATTCAAGCATTGATATATCATTTCATATGAAATGTATGTCAACTACATACTAGACTAAAAGACCAATTGCTCCCACTAAACTTCTTGTCTCTACAAGATTCCTTTGTTCTACTAAGGAAATCAAACTGTTTGATTGCCTAATCAAAACGAATGTTCCAACTCCTTAATGCTTACTTCAATCCATAAATGAATTTCTGAAGTTTGCAAAACTTTCTAGGATTTTTGGATTTCAAACTCTTAGGTTGTATCATATACATGTTCACCATCAAGAACATTTCATGTAGGCGATTTTGATATCCATAACTAGAATAATCCGAATAGGCTTACCCAACTAATAGGTTTGACCCTATTTGTAAGAATATTATGGACTAACACATCTTTACAAACATGAAGTCCATACTGGATTTCATGGCTATAATCCATTTACTGAGTTGGCATTTGTCCAAAGCTTGCTTGTAGGCCATGGATTCTAACCGTTCTAATAAGAAAATTTTAGAATCCACCTTTTTCTCAGAATTTCAACAAATTGTTTGTTTTGATCCCAAGTAACCTACGATAGGTATGAGCGACAATAGAATTATTCTCTTCAACTCTTTGAAGTCTTTCATTCTAGTGGGACGATAGAAGCCTCGCTAGTTGAATTAGCTTGCTTCGACACATGTTTTATCAAATTAACTGATTTCATATGCCTTCGTCTCTGATGTAGTGTTATCCACATCCATTTGTTGCTCGTCTCGAATCTCATCGAGATCTAACTTTACTCCCACTTGGCTTTGTAGGAAGACATTCTTTCTATAAAGATACTATCGCGAGCAACAAACACTTTGTTTCTACGCGATTGTAGGAATAATACCTCTTAGTTTCCATGAGAAAACCCATGAAGAACTACTTTTCTGATTTAGGGTGAATTATCTTATCTTTGTAAACATTTTACATTGATTTCATAACCCTTAATCCTATTTAGAAAAGATAACTTTTGGAACATTTCCAAATCATAACTCTTATGACATCTCTTCTACTGCTTTGGTTAAGTTTCATGTTTAGTATATTTGCAATTGTTGTTGTTCTAATGCATATCCTCAAAACGATATTTGTAAATCATTAAATTTTGGATCGAACAATGGCAAGCAAAGTTTGATTCCTTCTTCATAAACATACACTTTAATTGTAATGTTTCTGGATTGTGAATTAGTTCAACAATTCCCTTTATATGATCATTCCTTTTGAGTAAAATATTTATCACAACAATCATATTGTGGTGTTAAATTGTTTTATCTCAAACTGATTTTACATTTCATTTTGGAAATTTTGAACATTTTAATGTTTCCAAGCTTTACTTCATTAAGTAATTTATCGATATATTTACTTAAATCGTTAGTAAAAGCGATGAAATAGTTAAATCTCTTTGCTAATTTTGAACTTATTGATTCACATACATCATATGTATGAGTACCAAGAGGTCATTTTAGCTTCTTTCACCCTTTTTACTAAAAAGGCAACTTGGTCATCTTAACTTATCAAGCATGACTTCTAATTCTCAAGTGATTCATAATCATATAAGAATGAGAGTCCATCCAAACGTTGGATGTGCAAATGGTTAATGTGACCTAACCTTACTTGTTATAAGTAAGTGTACTTTGAATCATCTAAATTTACTTTTGTGATCTACTTATATCAATGTCATAAAACAAAATTAACTCATATCTAGCAAAATGAAAACAATTTATTACCTTGGTCATGGAACAACACTTGTCCAAGCCAAGTAAACCAAATTCAGTATTCAAAACAAGAAAACCGAAATATTGTCTCATTAAAACTGGAAATTATTCTAAAATCATGATAACTAATCAAAATTTAAAACTATGAAGCTATTTCTGGTCACTCAAAACTTCTAGTGCACCATCAAGCTCCACTTCCTTGTTAGCTTCACTTATTTGCAATTCCTGCGCAACATCACTATGTTAAGCACTGCAACTTGGTATCACATACCTAAGTGAAAGTTAAAATGTTTATAACATTATACCTGAGGTTGATGCTCCATTCTTCTTGAGGAAGTCATGGTATTTCGAGCAATTTCGCTTCCAATGCCCCTTCTTCTTGCAGTAAAAGCATTCACTTTCACTTGCAGCCTTGGGCTTTGGAGTCGTCTTAGGCTTTTCAGGAGCCTTGGCAACTTGCTTGCCCTTGCTCTTGACACTAGCCTTTTGCCCCTTCTTCTTGAACCCCTTTCCCTTTTGAATCATAAGAACTTCCTTCTTAGGTTCCTTAGGGATTTGTTTCTCAACACTAACCAGCATTGCATGCAATTGATTCATAGTCTTTGCAGTGGCAGTCATGTTAAAATTCATGATAAACTGGTTGAAACTTTCTGGTAGTGAATGGAGAATGATGTATGTTGCCAAATCATCACTATATGGGTGCTCCAGTTTCTCCATACTTTGAATTAGGTCGATCATTTTGAAAACATGATCATGAACTGTGGCTCCCTTCTCCATCCTACAATCCAGAATCTCACGATGGAGCTCATACCTTTCAACTCTAGCTTGTTTCTTAAACAAGGCTTTGAGTTCTTGCATGATTGAATAGGCATCCTGGTACTCAAAACGCTTTTGAAGACTAGGCTCCATGGTAGCAATCATTAAGCAAGTGATAGGTATAGCTCTGTCATGAGCTTCCTTGTGCTTCTTGATCTCTGCCGCAGTTGGATTTTCTGACAGAGGTCCTGGCAATGGGGTGTCAATGATATTCTCTTTACCCTCAGATTTCAGAACAAGTCTTAGCATTCTTTCCCAAGTGGAAAAGTTATCCCCTGTCAACCTATCCTTCTCAAGGAATGGTCGAAGGTTGTAAACGATGTTGTCATTGTGGTTACGGCTACCCATCTATGTCAAAATAAGGCAAAGTTTAATAATTTTGTTTAATTTAAAATTAAAGTACCATAAACGCATTCATTTGATAACTTTAAAGCACTTTATTCAATAATTAATTGATCCCAATTGAATTTAAGTGATTCCAAGATCCTTTATTTGTGCAATAATTGACCGGACTTTGGCCCTACCATCAACCATTCACTAGTGGAAAAAAGTCTATTTGTAACGGGTTAATCGTAACGGACATGTTGTTTCCCGTTAAAATAACATCATTCGTAACGGGCAAAATTAATGTCCGTTACAAAAAAATTTCAATCCGCGTAAAAAATGAGTATTTGTAACGGGCGGTAAGGTGTCCGTTACAAATAATTACTTATTCGTAACGGGCACTTTACTGCCCGTTACGAATAAATTTTTATTTGTAACGGACAATTAGTGACAGTTACAAATAATAAGTTATTCGTAACGGACATTTTCTGTCCGTTACAAAAAGTAAAGTCAACACGAGATTGACCAACTTATTTGTAACTGACTTAAATTGTCCGTTACGATTAAATAACCCTCAAAATTAAACTTTTCAAGCCCTAAAAACTTTTCAATCCCCTTTTTTCATTTTCCCTCCCTCATACTCAGCTCGATCTGCTGTACTGTTCCCCATTGAAGCGCAATCTCATCTCCTTGAAGCCGGTCCTTTGTTTCTCCGTCGCCGGTCATTTGTTTCTCAGTCGCCGGTCTTCTGTTTCTCCGTCGCCGGGCCTCGTCTCTTCTCCCTTTCTCCTTGCAAGCTCCGGTGGCCGGGCCTCGTCTCTTCTCCCTTTCTCCTTGCAAGCTCCGATCGCTTGCTCCTCGCCATTTCCGCCTTGCTCCGGTGGTTATCTCCGTTCGTTTTCTCAGGTGGTAATTTCCGTCCACTGATCTTTCTTCAATTCCGTCTATTTATTAATTTCCATGGCAATCAGATTTACTCTTTGTGAATTAGGATCAGATTTACTTTGATCAAATTTAAGTAAAAAAAAAATGGAAACCAAATTATTAATTTCCTTGGGGTCGCCGGCGATGGTAGGGATCGCCGGATGTGTTTGCTGGGTTGGGTCGGGTTTTGCGGGCTGAAGTGGGTGAACTGTTTTTGAATATTTTAGGGTTCAATCAGATTGAAAATCGTAGAACATTGCTTAGTTTTTAATCTATATGAGATTATCTAGATTATTGTATTCAAACAAATTATATACATCAATGAATTACTGGAATTGTGTATTGGGAATTGGCAGGATTGGCCATTGGTGCTTTGATTTGCTGTTAGTTAAGTTGTTTGATTTGCATTTCAGCACTATGTTGCCTGATTGGTGCTCTGATTTGGCGTTAGTTTAGTTGTTTGATTCGCATTTCAGCACTATGTTGCCTGATTGGTGCTCTGATTTGGCGTTAGTTTAGTTGTTTGATTCGCATTTCAGCACTATGTTGCCTGATTGGTGCTCTGATTTGGCGTTAGTTTAGTTTTTGATTTTGTTTGTTATGAATTTGAATGGATTTTTGGATAATTGGTGTTGATTTTAGAAGTGGAGAGCCGAGTTGATACTGTGAAGTGGGAAAGTTGGAATTCTTAATTTTATATATTTGTTTGTGAATTATTATATAATAATGAATAAAGAAAGGGTTAATTTGTTTAAGGTTGTTGATTATTGAAATAATCAAGTTGATGAAATTTTCTGTTTATTATATAATATAGCTGGTGATGATTGTTGTGAGCTGTATTTGAGGATCACCTGGGTTTTATTGTGACGTTGCAATGATTTACTTTATATAGATACTTTTAGTTAATCCAATCAAACTTGTATAATTAAAATTGATGTCCATACAATGTACCAACCGGGGGATATCATTAGACCAAATTATTGAGAAATACTTGGTTGAATGAGGCAACATTATATAGCAATTTTCCAATCAAACTTGTAATTAAAACAATCAACCAATAGAATAAAATCACATATATAGCTAATCCAATCAAACTTGTATAATTAAAATTGATGTCCATATAATGTACCAACCGGGGGATATCATTAGACCAAATTATTGAGAAATACTTGGTTGAATGAGGCAACATTATATAGCAATTTTCCACAAATACTAATAATTATAAATAGCTTAATAATTTTAATGATTGTCCTTTTTAGGTTAGGTTGCACGCCTTGGATCAAGTGAGTCACACAAAATTCCAAAAAGCCAAAATTACCTTTATTAATTTGGAATATACAAAATTCATAAAAGAAAAGAAATAAAAAATAATCATATAATTAAACTAAAGGTTTTTTTTAGGGCATGCATGCATGCTAGTGCTACCTCAAAGATGGCCAAAATACTTTCAACAAGTGTCTTCTAAAACAATGACTTCTTTTTTAGTTGTAGTGGGAAGCCAAATCTTGAATGTGTTAATATTTATTATGCTTTATATTTTCATATGCCTAGATACCCGTTCAAGATTTACTCATTAGGAGTAAATCTTGAATAGTCCCCGTTTGGGACTGTTCTTGGAATTGTATTCTCACTTAGGATGTAAATGGATGCTTGTTTTTCGGAAGTAAAGGTAATTTTGTGTTAGCATTCCCTAATGTGTTCTCGGGGTACATATGTAATTAAGAAATTAATTACATCGTGTACTTTGAGAACCATAGGGAAATGCTGCCGAAATTTCCTTAGAGCCGAAAAATGGTCAACCATTTGCTAGTGAGAATACACTTCCAAGGATGGGTTAGGTTGGAGTGATAAGGACCTTTGGAATCATGCATTTGGAATGTGTTGATATGTGATGTTGAATATAATTTGTTTCTTGGGTTTTAATCATACATTTTTAGAAATGGACCGTCGTTGGATGTATAGTGGTTCTCGAACCACACCTGAATACTTAGCCGGGGTCAAAGAGTTCTGTAGAATCGCAGTGCAACACCAATGGAGTACACTCGTTGAACAAAGGCTAACCAAAGCAAGACCTATTTTCTGCCCTTGTCGTGATTGTAACAATGTGAAGAGGTGGGAAGACATTAAGAAAATAGAGGACCATTTGATTATTCGTGGGTTTATGCCAGACTACAGTATTTGGTATTGGCATGGTGAAAAATTTCCTCCCGCGGATAATTCTTCTATTAACGATAATGAAGCTGATGAGAGAGAGCCGAATGGTTTTGATGATAATGAAGTGGGTTTTAATGATGATGTTGAGGAAGACAGGATAGAAGAGATGATAGACGGGTTAGGCGATCATGTTAATGAAGATTCTCATATATATGAGAATGTGTCGAAAGCAGCTGAGACACCGTTGTATCCTGGTTGTTCTAAGTATTCCAAGCTTTCTGGGATTTTAACTTTATATAACTTGAAAGCAAAGAGCGGGTGGACCAACACTAGTTTCACTTTGTTGTTGGAAACCCTCTCTGATATGTTTCCAGAAGGAAATGACATTCCTAAGTCGACTTACTATGCAAAGAAGTTGATGTGTCCATTGGGTTTAGAGTACACCAAGATCCATGCATGTCCTAATGATTGTGTGCTATATCGAAAGGAGAATGCAAAATTGGATGCTTGCCCAAAGTGTGGTGTGTCACGATACAAGCGAGAGGGCTTAAATAAGGATCCCTTGAAGTGGCCACCAGCTAAGGTAGTATGGTATCTTCCTATAATACCAAGGTTGAAGCGCCTGTTCTTAATTAAGGATGAAGCAAAGAAGTTGGTTTGGCATGAAAATGAGAGGAAGAAGGATGGGTTGATCAGACACCAAGCTGATTCGTTGCAATGGAAACACATTGACAAGACATTTCCAGAATTCGGGAAGGAGCCGAGGAACATAAGACTAGCATTAAGTATGGATGGGATGAATCCATTTAGCACTCTTAGTAGTCAACATAGTACATGGCCTGTTCTTCTGTCAATATACAATCTACCTCCTTGGTTGTGCATGAAGCGCAAGTACATCATGTTATCACTTCTAATCCCAGGTCCTAAACAACCTGGCCATGAGATAGATGTTTATTTGGAGCCCCTTATTGACGATTTGAAACTGTTGTGGGATGAAGGTGTTGTGACATTTGATGCTCTTTCGGGTACAAGTTTCAGATTAAGAGCCATGGTGTTTTGTACTATTAATGACTTTCCTGCATATGGAAATTTGTCAGGGTACGAAGTCAGAGGACAAAAACCATGCCCTATTTGTGAGGATGACATGCAAATTACACGCTTGAAGCGTTGGGGGAAGAATGTGTACATGCATACCAGACGATCACTTCGTCGAAATCACCCATAAAGGAAGATGAGACAACAATTCGACGGGCATGTTGAGAAGGGAGTGAGTCGTGAGCCATTGACAGGAATTGAAGTGTATGAGAAAATTAAAAATGTTAAGACAATCTTCGGTAAGATGCACAGAGAGATACCGAAGAAGGGTGTGTTGTGGAAAAAAGTGTCTAAGTTGTGGGATCTGCCTTATTGGAAGCACTTGTCGGTTCGACATTGTCTTGATGTTATGCACATTGAAAAAAATGTTTGTGAGGCACTAATTGGGACTTTGTTGAATATCAAAGGAAAGACAAAGGATGGTGTTAATGTGCGTAGAGACATGAAGGAAGCCAAAATTCGACCTAAGTTATGGGCTGAGGAAAATGAAGCAACGAAAAAAGCATTTTTGCCCCATGCGTGTTATACATTGTCTAGAGAAGAAAAAAGGATCTTTTGTGAGTGTTTGAAAGGAATCAAGGTGCCGATAGGGTATTCGTCGAACTTAAGGCGTTTTGTTTCTACTACTTATAAGAAAGTTGTTGGTATGAAGTCCCATGATTGTCATGTGATGATGCAAGTGTTCATGCCAATTGCACTCCGAGGCCTTTTGCCAAAACATGTTAGGCATGCTATTGTGAAGCTTTGCTTGTTTTTCAATGCAATTTGCAGTAAGGTGATAGATCCAAAAACACTCGACGATATGGAATATGATATTGTTGAAACATTATGCAAATTCGAGATGTATTTTCCTCCTTCCTTTTTTGACATAATGACTCACCTTGTTATGCACTTGCCTCGTGAGATAAAGGAGTGTGGTCCTGTATTTATGCGTTGCATGTACCCTTATGAGAGGCAAATGGGTACTTTGGCAGATAAGGCAAAGAACAGAGCAAATCCTTAAGGGAGCATCGTGAAAGGGTTCATAGCAGAGGAAGCAGGGAACTATTGTTCAGTGTTTTTAGCTAAGGCTAAAGAAATTGGGATTCCGACTTCTCGTCACGAGGGAAGACTTCAAGGAAAGGGTACAGTAGGTCGGAAATTGGTTAAACCTCCACTTGATCGATATAAGAAAGCCCACCGATTTGTGCTACAAAACCTATCTGCAGTTCATCCATATATTGAAAAACATCTTCGTGAGTTGAAAATTCACAATCCCAGGATCAGCTCCTATGCGTTGATGCAGGAGCATAATCGCCACTTTGTTGAGTGGTTTGAAGGCCAAGTGAAGCTTGAATTGAGTAGAGATGAGAATGTTTCTGAAACGATCAAGTGGCTTTCACGAGGTCCACAACCACTTGTGTATACTTATGAGGGTTACGATATCAATGGATTTACTTTTGCCACTTGTCGTCAAGATGAAAAAAGTGTGCAACAAAATAGTGGTGTTGTCGTGGTTGCATCTTCTACTGAATACTCAAGTTCTAGGGATACAAGGCCAGTTGAAGCTACACAGGCATATTACGGTGTCATTCAAGAAATCTGGGAGTTGGATTATGTTGATTTCACAATTCCTTTATTTCGTTGCACATGGGCTGATAACCGTCGTGGTATGAAAACCGATGAGTTATTTGGATTCACCTTGGTTGACTCTAGTCGTTATACTGATGGTGAAGAGCCTTTTGTATTAGCCTCACAATCGAAACAAGTATTCTACATCAAGGATAATATAGATCCGCAATGGCGTGTTGTAGTTGAAGGCAAGAGAAAAATTGTGGGTGTGGAAGATGTTGTGGATGAAGAAGAGTATGACCAATTTGATGACATCCCGCCTATAACAATGGGAGTGCAACCTCTACAAGAAGGGGAAGATATTGTTGGTGATGTAGAGTATGATCGTGAGGAAGGGTTAGTGGTTCCTATACCTACAACCAAGGTTTGTGTTATTGTATTCCTTTAACAATAGTATTTTTTTGCAATTAATATTGAATTTATTAAATTGGTATATATCTAAATCATTAATTTCTTTATTGTATAGTATTTACATTAATATGATTTTATTGTTATGATTTTGATTCTATTCTTGTTAATTTCATTCTTTGTGTAGGTGTAGGCATACTACAATGGAAGAAAACCGAGATGATCATGATGGACAGGAACAATCTGGTGACATGGATGCCTCCACTTCCCAAGTAAAATCTTCTACAAAAAAGGGACGAGGCCCGTCCAAATCAGTCCAAACAATTACACCCATGTTCCTCGAATTTGATGAGTTTGACATGCCTATTGGAAAGTGGGAATCTGCTTATGGGAAGCAAATTGGTAATTGTGCTCAAAGAGTTAACATTAATGTGAAGGGATATCCGAAGTATGATAAAGTTCAAAAGCAAAACTTGTGGGAGGAGAGTAAGGTAATTACGATATAAATATGGTTTATTGCTCTAAATTTAACGATACTTATAATTAATTATGAATATTAACATTCTCTAATTTTGTAGCGGAAGTTCCACATTGATGATCCCAAGGGTAGTAAAGAGAAGAAGTTCCATGAAGCTGTTGGTGCTAGATTTAGGAAGCACAAGTCTTGGTTAGTTTCACGATTCATTACTAAGGAAACTGCACCTCTCCCTGACTCACCAAGTGCAAACATTAAGCCCTGGGAGCTTTATGAAGGTTACATCACAGAAGAGCAATGGAAAGAGTTTGAGACATATTGCAATACAGATGAATTTAAGGTGTGTAAGATATTATGAAAGTATTTTTCACATATATACTTTATTTCAACTACAATACTACTTACAATAGCTTTCCATTTTGTAACAGGCTCTGAGTGAAAAAGGCAAGAAAAATGCAAAGAATAATAAGCATCGCCACCATCTAGGCTCCAAGAGTTATGAGAGGGCTCGAGTTGATTGGAGTAAGACCAATAGAATTCCAGCAGAATCTTCAACCTCAAGCACCACAGAGTCCACAACAAGCTGTGTAATGAGTGAAAAGCTTAAAAATCGGTCTCTTTATTGGATTTTGGCCCGTCAAACTCGTAATGCAGATGGATCGTGGGCTATAGACCCGAAGAATGCCGAAACCCAGCAAATAGCCAATGCTATTGTAAGTGTTGTTCTAAGTAACCAAGTATAGTTTTTTTTTCAGTTACTTGTTTATACTTTTGAGCTGATAAGTGATCAGGCCTTTTCTGTTTATTGCTCATTTCCTGCATTGTTTAATGGGATGCCTTTTCTGTTTATTGCTCATTTCCTGCTTCCTGCGTTGTTTAATGGGATTTGCTAAAATTGAGGCCTTTTCTGATCAGTTCTAATCAGTCCTGATCAGTTCCGATCAGTTCTGAAATTACAGTTCTGATCAGTTCCGATCAGTTCTGAAATTACAGTTCTGATCAGTTCCGATCAGTTCTGATCATTTTCTATGTAATGGGCAGCAAGTTCTATTACATTAGACAACAGCTCGTCATCTGCAATCGGCTTTGTCTTCAATTTTGTCTGTCTTCATGGTTGTCCTCGATCGTAATTTGTTTGAGAAATTTTTTTGGAATAGGAAGCTAATTTCTGAACATTGTAGAACACGCTGAGATTTTTCTTCTATTATTTTACTGGCCATCATATTTACTGGGCCAATTAACCAAACTTTTCAAACAAGTAATGATTTAGCATCTAGGTGATGGTAATATTGAGAATTTTAAGGGTAATAATGAGGTCCTAATCTGTCCTATATGTGGTTCATTTGATGTACTTAGAGGTACTTCTATTTAACTAAAAAATTGATATCCTATTGACCCCTAAATTCATTACAGAAAGAAGAGAAGAGGGGAGTAGATAAACAATTAAACATGACAGATGACACTAGATTAAAGATGCAATAGAAAAATCAGTAACAAAATGACTGCCCATTAAGAAAAGAAAAGAAAAGGAAAGATGAAAAGGAAGGGGAAGTGAACAAAAAAACAGCCCCATTTGCTATGTCTATGTTGACAAAACAAAGGTGGACCCTCAGATCTCTTATTTAAGTAAGTAGGCTTTTCTCTTATTAGTATTTTATTAAGTTATAAGCCACTCTTATCAAAGTCTTGTTTACTCAACAACCTTCATATCCCCATTTCTCTCGAACCATATATATAGAGATATATATATAAAGAGAGATCAGGTGTTAGATATACTTGTAAGCTATATATCTTCTTGTTTGTTTATACACTAAACTACACTAACAATATATACATCCTCAAATTATCACATACATATAATATACCAATCTAGTTAGCTATACTATCTTCTTAATAGTTGAAATCATGAGGCCTACTTTGTTGTTGGTATTTCTTGTGGCCTTACATCTTCTACTTTGTGGAGCTTATGGTATGTACACTCTACGATATGATTCCAAACTATATTATCATTGTTTATTAATCCGCGTATTTTTTTTGTTTTTTTTGTTTTTTTTTTCTTCACAATTCTGGAAGATGCGCTGCAGTAATACAATGCGCTGAAATTTCAGTTCCGATCAGTTCTGAAATTTCAGTTCTGATCACTTCCGATCAGTTCTGAAATTTCAGTTCCGATGACTTTCGATCAGTTCTGAAATTTCAGTTCTGATCAGTTCTAAAATTTCAGTTCTGATCAGTTCCGATCACTGAAATTTCAGTTCCGATCAGTTCTGAAATTTCAGTTCCAATCAGTTCTGAAATTTCAGTTCCGATCAGTTCTGAAATTTCAGAATCTGAAATTTCAGTTCCAATCAGTTCTGAAATTTCAGTTCTGAGATTTCAGTTTCATCCTAAATTAGGTGTGTTTTGATTTTGGTTGATGTACATTCAACCTACTGTTTTGATATCTTTTTTTTTCAATTCAGGTTCTGCCATATCTTATATATGTTTTTTTTTTAATAGTTGGAAAACTTGCAAAAGAATGATGAAGGAAACAATTCAAGTGATGTTATTGGTATGGATGCCCTCGACAAGGCTTTAGGAAAAAGGGATCACCGCGGGCATGTAAAAGCACTAGGAAGGTGTGGGGTTGGAGTTAGTCACACACAAGTATTTGGGAAGGGATACAAAAAGAGTAAATCATCCGGCCAAGGTGGATGCTCATTAGAAGAGTTAGAATCAATGAAAGCTACCCTAACTCAAGAATTTGAGGCGAGGCTAGAAGAAAAGGTTGAAGAGAAGCTTCAAGAGAGGATCGAAGAGAGGATCGAAGAGAGGATCGAAGAGAGGACCAAAGAGAGGTTGGAACAACGGGTGGCAATGGAGGTGAAAGTGTATCTCGCCAATTTACTACCACATATGACCGGTGACGTGGAGGCATTTCAAGGAATGCAAGTGATGACGAACATGGAGGCAAAACAAAGCCCTCGTGTAATAGAGGTATATGTCTTTAACTAATACTAAAGATATGACTTTACATGGTTAACATGTATAATATTGATCGAGTTTTTTGTAATATGTAGGTAGCCACTAAATGTCGCTTAGCATTGAAAGATGAGTACAATCAAAATTTAGTGGTTGTGGCAGATGGAACGGTATATCCTGTTACCGGTGAAGTTACGCACAACCTGAAGATGTTACCTGATCATTACAGGGTTAGTGTGGACAACCCTTATCCCGACTGTGCCCTCCTCGATATACCGGTACCGTCTCCCGATGGTGTGACTAAGTTGGGAAAAGCCAAGTCTTCCTTTGTACTATGGCCTATAGACATGGTTTTTTTTTGAAGAAGAGGTATATTCTCCTACTATTAACATTAAATCCCATCATTTTTGTATACTTTATCTAGACTAATATTCACCTATTTGTAAAGGTTTCACCATCGCCCAAAAAGAAGCATAGATCTCGCCAAAGCAAAGAAGGGGACGATAGTTGTGGTGTGAAATCAAGGCAATCTACCATCAAACCCACAAAATTCCTACCACTTGAAGATAAAATTGTCGATACTTTTGGCGAGGGATGTGAGTTGTTGTATTGGTTAATGAATTCTGATGATGCAAAGTATGATACAACATCGGTACTTTTAAAGGCCTCAATGTTTAATTTTGATAGCGACAAACAGATTTGGGTAACCGCTACCGATGTACGTGAATTTCTAAGAGGATCGTGGACTAATGTTTCGTTGATTCATGTTTATATCATGTAGGTTACTTAATCTTCCTTTACTTTGGTTCTTATATTCACTATAATAATATTTTTAATGCTATAATGCTGAATTTTTTGTTTTCTATGTCTTTATCATGTAGGTATTTAGTAGACAACTTCATCGACCTTTTCAACAGGACTGAGATCACATTCTTTTGTCCTCAACTCATTTCTGAATCTTCAATTGAGAATGATTACCTTGAAACTTATACATATGTGAAGAATACATTTTTGCATGAAGTAAGAAAGACGGGTAAACGTTGCAAATTCATCGTGGCTCCATATGTCGCAAGGTTCGAAATATGTTTTTTATATTGCCACTAAACTTAATCATATAAATGATATGTTTTTCACCAATTTTCCAATACTCTAACTTGTGTTTTTCTCTTAAATGATGTAGTGGTCATTGGGTTCTTGTGGTGGTCGATCTACAATTAGGTTTAGCTTATGAGTTTGACTCTATGAAGCTACCTAAAGAAAATCCCCGAAAATTGAAAATTGCCGAGATTATGATGACGTGAGCCACAACCTTGAAATTATGCCCTAGTTTCTATATCATTTTTGTATGTGGTGTTGTAGATTATTTTGTTCTAAGTGTTAGAATATATATTATTTTTGTAGGGCTTATAAATTATATCGGGCGAATCTCACAGGGAGTGAATTGAAATCACAAAGGCAAAAATTGAAATTCATACAAATGGAGGTAAATACACTACTCACCCCATATTGTTATACATTGTTCACTTTGAAAACAAAATTTTTAACTATTTGTTATAAATACTAGTGTGCTCAACAACAAGGAGGCGTTGAATGTGGCTACTACATTATGAGATACATGTATGAGATTGTTACTTCTCACTTGGAGTGCAAAGGTGTCTTAGAAGAGGTTAGTAGTTTTTTTTTTTGCAAATTTTGAAACCTTTTTAGCTCTATACGCTCCCAAGAGTAAGATAATGGTCAATTGTTATTGATTTCAATTCATAAAAACCAAAATATAAGGTAATTAAGGATGTTTAGTGTTATATTGTGTTAATTTGAACCAATACATGAAAGATAGGAAAGGTAGAAGTCCCTTAGGCAATTTTCAAGCCTTTTTGGCTCTATACGCTCCTAAAAGTGAGTAATTGGTCAATTTTCATTGATTTCAATTCATAGAAACCAAAATATAAGGTAATTAAGGATGTTATGTGTTATATTGTGTTAATTTGAACAAATACTTGAAAGATGGGAAAGGTAGAAGTCCCTTAGACAATTTTGAAGCGTTTTTGGCTCTATAAGCTCCCAAGAGTGAGATAATGGTCAATTTTCATTGATTTCAATTCATAAAAACGAAAATATAAGGTAATTAAGGATGTTTAGTATTATATTGTGTTAATTTGAACCAATACATGAAAGATGGAAAGGTAGAAGTCCCTTAGGAAATTTTGAAGCCTTTTTGGCTCTATACGCTCCTAGAAGTGAGTAAATGGTTACTTTTTATTGATTTCAATTCATAGAAACCAAAATATAAGGTAATTAAGGATGTTTTGTATTAAATACTTGAAAGATGGGAAAGGTAGAAGTCCCTTAGACAATTTTGAAGCGTTTTTGGCTCTATAAGCTCCCAAGAGTGAGATAATGGTCAATTTTCATTGATTTCAATTCATAAAAACCAAAATATAAGGTAATTAAGGATGTTTAGTATTATATTGTGTTAATTTGAACCAATACATGAAAGATGAAAAAGGTAAAAGTCCCTTAGGCAATTTTGAAGCCTTTTTGGCTCTATACGCTCCTAGAAGTGAGTAAATGGTTACTTTTCATTGATTTCAATTCATAGAAACCAAAATATAAGGTAATTAAGGATGTTTTGTATTATATTGTGTTAATTTGAACAAATACTTGAAAGATGGGAAAGGTAGAAGGCCCTTAGGCAATTTTGAAGCGTTTTGGGCTCTATATGTCCCAAGAGTGAGATAGTGGTCAATTATCATTGATTTCAATTCATAGAAACCAAAAAATAAGATAATTAAGGATGTTATGTGTTACATTGTGTTAATTTGAACCAATACTTGAAATATGGGAAAGATAGAAGTCCTTTAGCACAATTTTGAAGCCTTTTTGGCTCTATACGCTCCCAAAAGTGAGTAAATGTTAACTTTTTATTGATTTCAACTCATAGAAATCAAAATATAAGTCAATTAAGGATGTTATGTGTTTTGTTTCTATATTATGAGTTTTATTTCTATAATTTGGTTCATCACATTTATTCTAATGATTGTTTTTATTATGGATTGTTTTTATTTTGTAACCACTTTCATATGGTTTTTTTTTTCAATAGGATTTTTGTCCAAGGACCGCCCCGTATGATGTTGACGAGTTGAATGTGGTTCGAGAACAATGGGCGCAATACTTTAGAAGTAAATATTTATTGAATGCTTAACTATTAGCTTAGGTAGAACAACGTAATATTTTTAGTGTTGTTGTATATTTTGGATAAATTTATACAAGTTTTTATTTGTAATGTGTTACTACTTCAGTTTTTATATTACGTCGTATTAATTTTTACGAAAGATTGTTCGGTATAATTGCTTTTTACAGGAACATGTATATTATAACAGGTTTTAATTAATATATATTAATTATATATAAATACATGCTGTCGAAATTAAATAAAATGAAAATTTAATTTAATAACTATTTGTAACGGGCAGCAAAATTGTCAGTTACAAATAACCAGTTATTCGTAACGGGCACTTTTGTTGCCCGTTACAAATAAGTGTTAAATTATATACAATAAAACTCTATTCGTAACGGACATTTAAGATGTCAGTTACGAATAATCACTTATTCGTAACGGGCGGTTTATGTGCCCGTTACGAATAAGGACTTATTTTAATACAAAAAAAATTTATTCGTAACTGACATTTCAGATGTCCGTTACGAATAACCCATTATTCGTAACTGACATTTCAGATGTCCGTTACGAATAACCCATTACATTTAAAATGTCCGTTACGAATAATGGGTTATTCGTAACGGACATCTAAAATGTCAGTTACGAATAATGGGTTATTCGTAACGGACATCTGAAATGTCAGTTACGAATAATGGGTTATTCGTAACGGACATCTGAAATGTCAGTTACGAATAATGAGTTATTCGTAACGGACATTTGAAATGTCCGTTACGAATAACCCATTATTCATAACGGACAGTGCCCGTTACGAATAACAATGGCCATCCGTAACGGCCGCATACGTAACGGACGCTGCCCGTTACGGATGACCCTTTTTTTCCCGTTACGGATGAGGATTTTTCCACTAGTGATTACATTTTCAAGGTGAGTAAACTCTTTACTGATTACAACTCTTGTAACTCTTGGTTGAATAATTAATCATCACATGTTTAATTATTTCCCTTTGCTTCAAGGTTCTAAACTCTTTAGGTAACCTTGTTGAGCATAACCAATTAAAAGTGTAAAATTTGTTTTACCCCCACTCCCCTAAGATATAATATGACACTCAGCTTTGGCATGACCCATCATAAATATCAAAGGCTTCATCGGGTTTTTAATTGGAAAAGCAATCTCAATATTACTGGGACCTAGATTTATTATGTTGTGATTATTTAGTGAACTCTAGCGCATAATCAATCAACATAAATAAAATCTAACATGCATAATCTAATAATGCAATAAATCATGACATAGTATGGCCCCTTAGTCCTAAGAAAACTAGAAATGAAAAAGCTCCCACTTGAATCATCATGGATCTCCATCCACCTAGCTCCTTTGGGCCTTCACTTCATGGGCTTCTTTGGACCAATATTATTTAAATAACTATTCTATTTACTTTAAATAAAAGTTACAAAAATACTTAACGGTACGCAGACCGTATTTAGATTACAAAAATACATCACGATGCGGAGATCGTATTTAAGAATCTATGGGCCATACCAGCCTATATATAGCAACATAATATCATATATTATAAAAGTGCCATATAATAAATCACTCAACATGCTTGTCTAAACTACAACATCGAATGTTCATAATAAAGTCAACGCATTTCCTAAAATATCTTATATTTTAATCATAATTAGATAATATCATACTTCCTCCGTTCTTTTATTATTGCACCATAAGGGTTTGACACAAATTTTTTGGTAGTGGAAAAAAGGATGAGAGAGAAAGGTAGAAATACCAAGTTGCCCTTGTGATTATATGCACAAAATAAAAGTAAGGGTTGAAAAACAAGGGTATATTAGGTATTTATAGTGTGAACACATCAATTTCTTTTCCTAAAATGGATATGGTGCAATAAATGTGAAACTTCCTTAAAAGGTAAGTGGTGCGATATTAAAAAAACGGAGGAAGTATATTATTCATGACCGTTTATAAAATATCATATATTTAATTTAGTCATGAGATAGAATCAAATCATATTTTAATTTAGAAAGATAAATCATATTTAATCTTTCATGATTATCCTAACAAATTTAGGAGATTCTATCATAATTACTAGCCAATCAAATAATTTTAAAATCAATTATATCCTAATCTAATTATGGGATAATCACATTATTTAAATCAATTATTATCCTTTTGGAATATGCTAGGAATATCCTTATCAATCTTATCCAAAATTAACCACTTTAATTAGGATAATTACCAATTTAACAACTTTAAATATGGATAATATCAAATATAACAACTTTTGAATATTTGATTTTATCCAAATAAAACCAATTTTATCTTTTAAAATAAAAGATCATATTTTCAAAATATTCTATCTTATCAAAAATAAAACTAATTTTATCCCAAAATAATTCACAATTATCTTGAAATAATTTTTAAATAAGATAATTTAAATTATTTTTTTTTTGAAATACCGCAAGCCACCACCGCCGGCCACCGTGGTTGGCTGCCATAACAGCAGCCACTGCCGCAAGGCAGCAGCGGGCAGCTGCTCTGGCAGCCGTGGCAGCAGCCGTGCAACGCTTGCACGCTGCTGCCCACAGCCACCCCTGACCGCTTGCCCTCCCTCCCTCCCTCTCGGACTGCCACCTGGTCGGCAGCCGCCGTGGCTGCGCCACCCAGCCGCGGTTGCCGACCACCTAAAACAATTTTTTTTTGTGTTTTAATTTAATTAAAATAACACTTATCATAATTAAATTAAATCAGTCCATATATAAGATTACAATTAAATCACATTCAACTTTAAAATTAGGGTTCTTCATAAAATTAATCTCAATTTAATTCTAACTTTTAAAACTAAATTGATCATCATACATAAAACATTTTTATGCATAAATCAATCCGATTAAAATTATGAATCATAAAATAAATCGAATTAAATCAAAATCAAGCACAAAAATCATATATTAGGGCTAGGATTTTCGAAAAATTCGAAATTTAGGGTTATGGGGTTCGAAATTTTAAAATTAGGGCTAAAATTCGGTCTCTTCATGGCTATTTTGAGCATAATTAAATCACATTTAATCGATTCCAAAAGTTTAATCACATTAAATATAATAATTGAACTATAATTAAATTAATTTCTCCCTCTTAATTGATTATAAAATTAACGCGGACATCAAATAATCGTATTATTATGATATAGCGCGTTCATGCAAGAGGCTAACTAATACCTGTAGACACCTAAAAATGTCTCCCCAAAACCAAACCCGATGATAAATAACCTTTCACCGCCACTATTGGTCAGGTTTAGTATTTAATCCCGAGAGTGCTTAAAAAATCGTATCTTATTAAGTTCTTGTTTTTGAAAGGTCTATGGATCAGTCTTGGTGTTTGGTAAAGGCATAGTTTTAATTTGTTAATTAATTTTAAGCCCAAACCTTTTTATTTTATTATTTTATTATTTTTGGCCCAAATATTTTATTTATTTTTGTTATTTTCTTATTTTTAGCTCGAATAATAAAAGTCAGAAAAAAAGCCCGAAATTATCAATCGGCACTTAAAAAAGCCGAAAGAAATTAGGGTTAAAAATGAATTTAGACGGAAAAGTGAACTGGAACTGACCGTGTTACGGTCAAGCTTGACCGTGTCACGGAAACTCTTCCCGTCTGACGGTGGGACTTCCCGTGACACGGGAGGTCTGCCGTGACACGGGAAGTTCCGTGTCCTTTTCGTGTAAACCCTTAACGCGTTTTCCGTTCCGTTTTCTAAAAATTTCCCGCGACACTCCAAAACTGACCGTGTCACGGGAACTTGTACCGTCTGACGGTACAGTCTAACCGTGTCACGGTACAGTCTGACCGTGTCACGGGATGCATTTTTAGGGTTTTTATCATTTTAGGGTTCCGTGTGCTCCCTCAGCACATTTCCCTATAAATACCCCCTCATTTCTGATGAACGGGGGACGAGAATTCGATTATTCTTATTTTTCTCTCTTTTATGCTATTAACCTAAACACTAGCCTACCCTTTTCACTTCAAAATTCCTTCTTCAAGCACTCAAAGGAGTCCATATTTTACTCGAGGTTCTGTCCTTAAACCAAGGCGTGAAAGGTAGAATCGTTTGAGGGTTTGGCCCCAAAATCAACTTTATTTTATTTAATTTAATTTAGTCATTGCTTTATTATTTTCTTGAAGTTACTAACTCGTTTATTATTTTGTAGTTGCAAACAAACAGATTCAAAGTAAGGATCATGCTCTTTTTATTATTATTGTTTTTCTAACGATTTTTATGTTGTTGGAATTATGATTAAATTGGTTTTTATGTTGATATTGATTCTATTATTTATTTTGATCACCATATTGCATGTTTAAAGGGAATATGTAATTGAAAATCACGCCTAATAAGATAATTTGGACAACCGGTTTAGGTTCCTTTTTAATCTTATTATTAATTGAAGTGATCACCAAATATTTAGAATTATGTGTGCATTAATTTTAAACCAATTTAGTTAAATAATAGTTTGGAGCAAATTGAATATTTTATTGTATGCCTTTGAGATCACAGGAATGCTTTTCAATATAAGAATCGAGTAGAGGCCAATACGGGCGAATGTGACTCCATGACTCACTTCGTACCATCATCCCCGATCCTCCTTTCGTGATTCCGAACCATATGGAGTTAGTAATCTCATGGATTATGAATGGGGTGTAACCTTCACGGGTCAATCGTTGTTGCCTATCGTTGTCCCTTATCGTGGTTGCCTTTTTATGATCCGTGGACGGTTTACAAGTTCCTTAAAAACTTGTTGGCGGCTCCCTACTTTATTTGTCCCTAATCGTTGTCCCTAATCGTAATGTCAATTCCCACTTCCTATGAGTGCCAAGCATATTCACAACATGCTTTTAACGTAGGCGCACTTCGAACGACGCCTACAATACCACTGTAGGATTTTATAGGTACTACGCAGCGGAAATAACATGAATCATATTCAAACAAGTACCATTCCCAAAATCGCATGCATAACACACAAGACACATAATCATACCTTTGACGCGTGAATTCCACGAAGCTATTCGACGGGCAAATCAGGGAGAGAATAGAGCCCCAAGCATTGCTCCTCTACTTAGTCCACAAGATTCGAACGAGCCGTCCACCAATACTAGATTGGTCGAGTGATTGAGGAAAACCGCGATCACCACCTTTATGGACAGCCGACCACCGCACGAACCACCACGAGACACCACCGGCGCCAATAAGGAGGAGGAGAGCCGTGTGAGAGAGAGGACTTTGAGAGGGGTTGGGTTTCGTGTTTGCTAATTAGGGTTTGATCACACTGATCAGTTAATTGTTTACTGTACTTGTAAACCTAGGCACCTAGTCTATTTATAATCTCATTATAATTAGACTAGGGCAGTGAGGGCACAAAGCCCAAAACTCTCTTGTCCACTCCATATGGCCGACCACCTAGAGTGATGAGGCCCATGATGGGCCTCGTCCTCTAATGCTCGATCTAGCCCCTTTATGTGACCTTATAGAATCCGTCCAATTGGGCTTTGGGCTATTTTACTAGTCCAAAGATCGTTAGTACCTCTAGCTATGGCAAAACGACGACCCAAATGTACGAACTTAATTATCTCCATAATTTGATCCATTTATATATCTAGTAATTGCACACGACGAAGACATAACTCCTTCATACTCTTCCCTACTTTTACTCTTAGTAGTTTAGTTATCCTTCAATTACAATATTTTGGTTACTTAATAATTTAGATTATAATAACTAATTAGGAATAGAAAGACTTGTTTCCCTGTGGATTCGACCCTACTTCCCTATCTGCATTAGCTATAGGATTTAGGAATTACTTTTGATTGGGTGATACGACTTTAGCCTGTCACCTTCGCCTTTCAATGATCCTATGACGATCCAATTTTTACACTTGTAATATTAGGGAGCAGATTAACCACAGGTTCTTATACATGTAGCATCCGTATCTAGGTGGTGGGATCTTGATTGGAGTGTTGGTTGCTTTTCTTATTTTTATTGCTGTTTACTTTTGAAGTTACTTAAACTCAATTTTACTTTCATATTACTTCTATTGGTTTGAGTTTTGAATAAGGGCCTTAATGGTTCCAAGTTGTAAGATTTAATTTGGTTTTGAAACTTATTTATAACTGATTTAGTTTTTCCGCTGCTATTTTCTGATATAGCCTTAACGTTTGAACACGTGGCGGTAGCAAGCCAGTAATTCTCTTGAATATTGTTCAGAATTCGCACAGGTTTAAAGAGAGAACTATTGGGGTGTTACAGGGCCGACAACAACATCAGCCGTTGGAGGTGGCGCCAACCACCCTCCCTTTCCCCCTTGTGTTTGCGTGTGTTTTGTAAAAAAATTAATTCTTTTTGTTTTTAATCCTAAATCTAATTATTGTCCTTGGGTTTTGTGAGGATTTTATGATGTTTGATTATAAGTATGATGTATATAAATTTTCATATTTGGTTTTGATTTTAAAAGCCCTAAATTTCAACCCTTAGATCTCTAAGTTTATGAATATTATTGGTGAAAAAGCCCCAAATTTCGAACCTTAGATATCTCCTAAATAAGAATCTTAAATGACACATGTCACATGTGATTAAAAAAAATTATTATAATACATATAAGAAAATTTATAAAAAAAATAAGTTAACTAAAAAAAAAACTCAAGTGTAAATATCTCACAAAATATTATATAAATTTATAAAAATTAAACTTATATAAATAAAATTAAAATATATGATTTTAATCGTTAGAGATATATGATCTTATCCCACTGTAATAATTTTTTAATAATTAAAAAAATTTAACAACAACAAAAAATCTAAACTAAAACAGGGACACGTGTCAGCTTTGGAGCTAGTGTACCCTATTTTAGTATACACCCTCCGTCCCCGAAAAAACGGCCCATTTGGATTGATTTCGCGGGTATTAAGAAACTTAATTTGCAAGTACAAATGTATGGAAAAACACATGTCAGCAATAATTTGCAATTAATATCTAGAGAGAGAAAGTCCTAGATGTAAGTTTTTATCTTTATCCCATGCCTAATAAACATAAACATGATGTAATAATACACTAATTCATGTGATGCTTTATTAGCCAATAAGATTACGGGGCGTTTGGTAGGAGGAATGGGATTAAGTGGGATAAGAAGGTGGGATAAAAAAAGGTGGAATTAATAGATGAGATAAAGATAAAAATAGTGTATTCCATTGTTTGGTATGAGTTGGGATTGGATTGGAATAACTAATAAAAATACAAAAATACCATTACTATCCTTTCTTCACCCTCTTTTTCTTTCTCTTTCATTAAGGGTAATTATGTCTTTTACCCATTAAATTTAGTCCCCATCCCTTATACCACCCCCTTAGTTACTAATTTAGAGAGATAACTCCCGTTTTTAATCCACATCCTATCCCCCTTCATAATCCCCATCTCTCTAGACAAACAAAAGACTTGTTTAATCCCTCCTCTTTTATCCCTCAAAACAAACACCCCCCTTAAAGTATTGTTTTACAACAACCAATATAATTAAATTATACAAGATTGTCAAACTGACATTTTTAAAAGGAAGGGAAATGAATAGATGTTGGGAAAAACAAATGGGTAAATTTTTTTTCGACTAAAATTAGGCCAAATAGGTGGTTATTTCAGAGACGGAGGGAGTAGTATACAAGTAGATTAACTTGACTTCAATGTTTTTATTTTTTTTTTTTTTAAAACACATTGATTTGACCTCAATATAAAAGCACTTTCTTCCTTTAAAAAAAAAAAAAAAAAACCACTTTCTTACTCGTAAAAAAAAAAAAAAAAAAAAAAAAAACCTCCCAAACTAGTACTGTAAACAAATTCACCGTCTCCCATGCTATTTCATTACTGGCTAATCGCTTGGCACAATCAATAATCAGTTAATCACTTTTTTTTTTTAAATTTTTTTTGACTCTTCATTTTTTCACCGTTACACTTTCGATACTTGTACAAAGACTACCCTAAACATAAAAACCATACTTATAGGAGTATTTTTATAACCTGAAGTTTAAATTTCCAATACATGTAATAAATTACAATTAAATTACTACTCCGTATTATTATTTACATAATAAAATAATACCATATGCTATTCCTCAACCACTATAAATAAGTGCCCCTCACACTTGTTCTCCCTCACCAAATCACCCTTCCATTTTCTTCTTCATCATCCTTTAACCTAACAACTTTTTCTTCTGCTAAAAAAAAAACCCAAAAAAATGTCAGTAGAAGCTTTAGCAACGAATTTCTCATTGCTACCAACAGCATCATACCTTCTTTCAGCACCCATTTTCCTTTCATTTGCAGCATTTCTGTCCCTTTTCACCATATTCCTGTACCCAGGAGGCTTAGCATGGTCTCTTTCCGCTGTTAAAAACAACCGAAGCGGAAACGGTAAGTCCGCTTCGGCTATCCCTGGACCAACCGGGTTACCCCTTGTTGGTCTCGGTCATGTTTTCGCTTCCGAAAAAACTCACCGAATTTTATCCAGTATTGCTACAAGCCTTAAGGCTACGCCTTTGATGGCTTTCTCAGTCGGGTTGACTCGCTTTGTGATAGCGAGTGAACCAGAGACTGCTAAAGAGATTTTGAACAGTTCTGAGTTCGCTGATCGTCCTATTAAGGAGTCGGCTTATGAGCTTCTCTTTAACAGGGCTATGGGCTTCGCTCCCTTCGGCGATTACTGGAGGAATCTCCGTAGGATATCCGCAACATATTTGTTCAGCCCTCGAAGAATCTCCAACTTCGGAGGATTCCGTCAGGAAATTGGTAACAAGATGGTTAGCCAAATTAACACTTTGATGGGTGAAGAAGGTAATGTTGAGATCAAAAATGTATTGCATTTCGGATCGTTGAACAATGTTATGATGAGTGTGTTTGGAAAGAGTTACGATTTCTTTGGAAAGAGAACCGAGGAAGCTGATAACCTTGAGGAATTGGTGAAGGAGGGTTATGAATTGTTGGGAATATTCAATTGGGGTGACCATTTTGCCCCTCTAAGGTGGTTGGATTTACAAGGAGTAAGGAGAAGGTGTAAGAATTTAGTTGGTAAGGTGAACAAGTATGTTGGTAATGTGATTGAAGAACACAGGGCATTGAGGAGTGAGAAGGTTGATGATGATTCAAAGGACTTTGTAGATGTTCTTCTTGATTTGGAAGATGGAGAGAACAAGCTTTCTGACTCTGACATGATTGCTCTTCTTTGGGTATGATTTTCATTTTCGTTAATTTTGTTTTCTACAATTTTTGTTCATGTTAAAGTTGTTCATTATATAACTGTTTATTTTTTGTTTTACATTTGTTCATGTAAATGCTTGAAACGGTATATGTGCCATTTTGTTGGGTTTGGGTCCTTTTTCTTTTGTTTTGTGGGGTCTTTTCTTAAGTTTGATCTTTAATTTTGCCAAAAAGAAATAAAAATAAATAGGTCTTCAATTTCCTTCAATGATGTTAAAGTTGTAGAATTATGTATATTTTCTTTCTTAAATGGGGTAGTATTAGGGCATCTAATTAGTGGGTTCTTTGATCATTATCTTTTTATGCTCAACAATGGAATTCATGTACAATTGATACAGTTTCAACCAACATGCATCTATATGTAACAATTATACAATATTTTATACTAAATATCGTTCGGATGTTTGTTTGTAGGAAATGATCTTCAGAGGAACAGACACAGTGGCAATCCTACTAGAGTGGACTCTAGCAAGGATGGTGGTGCACCCTGACATTCAAGCCAAGGCTCAAGCCGAAATCGACAGCGTAGTCGGAGCCAACAGGCAAGTCGCCGACTCAGACCTCGCCAACCTACCATACCTCCAAGCCATCCTCAAGGAGACATTGAGAGTCCACCCACCAGGCCCACTTCTATCATGGGCTCGTCTTTCCATCCACGACACCCACGTGGGTCCCCACTTCGTCCCAGCCGGAACCACCGCTATGGTCAACATGTACGCCATCACCCACGACGAGAAGATCTGGTCGAACCCCAACGAGTTCAAACCCGAGAGGTTCATGGAGGAGGATGTCCCAATCATGGGTTCAGACCTGAGGCTCGCACCTTTCGGAGCAGGACGTCGTGTCTGCCCCGGAAAGGCAATGGGTATGGCTACTGCTCAGCTGTGGTTGGCTCAGATGCTTCAGAACTTCAAGTGGGTTCCGACCGAGAACGGTGTGGACTTGACCGAGTGTCTCAAGCTTTCAATGGAGATGAAGTCGTCTTTGGTATGCAAGGCTGTTCCTAGGATCTCTGCTTAAATCAACTAGTCTGTTTATGTTATGAAGGTTATGGTATGTGTGTGCTATAATAGCCACGATTAGTAGTTTTAATTATGGACTAACATAAGTGATTTTCTTCATAATTTTGCACATTCGTATATGAAGAAGTATTCACATACTAGGATTTAGCTTGCGAACTAAGTAGTTTCCGAGCTTTTAGGTGGTAGTAGCTTCTTATGTAATGTGTAATCGAAAACCAAAAAATTAATGTTAATTTTCTTTATTTGTGTATGGTTTGGTGTTCTTATTTTTCTGCCTTAATTTTTCTTTGCAATTTTCGCGGCTATTTGAGAAAATAATTCAGTACTTAAAAGTTGTTTGGACACACATATAGACTTAACAATTATGCTTCAGAGCTATAGAAATTCTGAGTTCTGTCTAAATTCTTGTTTGGAGTTCTGATTTATCTGCCTTAATTTTCTTTTATTGATTTTTTCATGCAATTTACGCGGCTATTTGAGGAAATTATTGGTCATTTAGACAGTCAGCCTATATAATTACATGCTTTGGTGTTTAATTATAGATTTAATGTATATTGTATCAAATTAATAGCATAAAAGGAGAGAAAATACTATTGGAGATAAAAATAAGTGGTGGTTTATAGTCATAATAACTAGTAAATGCATATGTCAATGTCATGTTGCAATAAGATTAGAATCACATTCTTTAGCAATCTCTATCACAAATCACTATCTTTTCTAGTTTTTAATGGTGATGAATTTCTGTAGGAAGCACTTAAATGGTTCTGATACATATATAATTTTTCTTAATAAGTTTTCTTTAACTAGATAAAGAATTTCCAAAACTCGAAATTATTAGTACTGAATATACATGTGAGCAACAACTAGTTTTTGTGGTGTAATATTCTCTTGTATGGTCCATTCTCACAAGTCACAACTCACAAGTATCTTATTCCAAAATGTAGCGCAACTAAGGTTCAGTTTTATTGTTTTTGCATCAACATTGCTAGCCTTATAATAGTGATCGAACATTTTCATTTATTTTTTCCATTTTTATAGGACTTTTTTGGAATCCTCGGAGTATTAATGTGTTATCGGAATTTTGAAGAATAATTTTGTTCATCGTTTGGTATAAACTTGTTTAAGCACCATGATCGATCGTGGTGCATCCTATGCATCTTTATTCTTGCATGCTTTGTTGATGCATCCTCATCCTATATTCTGTAAACACAAGGAGCAAAAAAAAAATGGAAATTTATTGTATTAAAAAAAAAAAAAAAAAAAGAGCAGAGATTCCTGGAAATGATAATGAATTAAAGATGCAAAAAAAACCTGGAAATGATTGAAGAATACACAAAGAGTAACACTTTGATAAACATATGGTTCACCTCTTTTCAAGGGATCCAAATTCTTTCTAGAGAATATTTGGTTTTGTTTTTTTAAAAGATTTTATTAAAGTTATTTTCAGTTTGTGCAGTGCTTGTAAAAAAGCCACTCTCCTTTTTCTCTCCCCTTACAGTAAACAAAAGATGCAATTCAGATTTTCTTTTGTTTTCTTGTACACTTGGTGTACTTTTTTTTTTTTTCCCTAAAATATTCACACTATTTTCTTTGCTTCACTTCATATCCTTATATCATATTCCTTATTTACCCTTTCATCACCTAAATCGTGTTCAAGTGGAGAAAAGATACACATACACCGATCTATAAGACTCGTGTTCTTATCCCTTAAACGACCCTAAACGAGTTAAATATGCCACTGCGAGTAGTACATAAATTTACCCTCAAAGAGGTATATGTATCACCGTGTCATTGTGTGTTCTAACCCATAGGGACAAGGACCCTAAGAGTAGTATAGTTGCATATCCGTACAAGTTTATGTACATCCAATTTTTTTACTATAGATGATGCATAAACTTTGGCACATTTATATGTTTATTCTGTAATAATGCTAATGTTGATCCATACGCGTCCTCTTTCACTTTCTACGTGGTATCGATTCTAACCCTCTTAATCGGCTTATAATAATCATGGATTTGGATATCGTACATTGATATTAAGCTTAGATTAAGCATAACATCAAAACTCCATTAACACTAATTAATATAATGGTTTAGGCAAGCATCTGTGGATTGTAGGTACCCCAAATTCTATGTGTCAGATGAGAAGGTTAGGGAATGCATTAATTTAATGTGTATGGAAAAAAAATATTATTCCTTTGACCACTAATGAAGTTATGAAGGGCCCTAAATAATCTTTAGATGTCTCCTACAAGTTATACACTGATAAAAATAACAATAATTCATCAGCTAATGAAATACCTGCAACATTATTCCAGTTTGAAGAATTTTTCTTTTGGATACAACATGCTCTAGGTAGGCTTAAAAGCCAAATAGATTTTTAATGAATGTATTAAATTTTATAGAAGAAGAAAAAAACATTAAATTATGTGTTCAGAAATGATTCTTAAGTAAGCACCTGATGCTTAGGTCTAGGTTTGATGTTAACTGTCTAGATATGCAAATCAATTACTGATTGTTTTAGATTTCGGACAAAGGAAATACATCGATCCATTATTCGTTGTTATATACACTGGATGGTTCGTTGTCAGTTACTGCATTTCTTGCTTCAGTATCTGATTTTAGTTAAATGCAGATGAATTTCTGAATTCAGTAACCTGTGTTGTGTTGCTTGTTAGCATTATAAATATCAAATTTAGAAAGTAATGATATAGCGCGATAGAGCTTAGAATCTCAAGTACATCATGGCTGATTTGTTTAATTTATTGAATATCCTGACAACAAAAACCAATGCCAATCTTAATGTCAAATCCGGGGATTAGGGGAGGCAAATGAATGATGAATGATATTTAATCCTGCAATCAGCCAAAGATCATATAGAAAATTAGCAAAAATTGTATATTATAAAGTTTTTATGATTCTTTGGCTAATATGCTAATAAGCACTATGGGTGGTGAAATAGTCAGGAAACCCCAAAATAGAAGGGACAGAAGTTAGAACCCCTGTTTTCTTATCTTGTTGCTGCAGTGATACAGTACAGATCCTAGCTTGGTTGTCTCAGAAGCAAACAGTATTAGAATAATTGAAATTGAAATCAATGGTGATTAATTAAGTGGTGATTAGTTAATTAATTAAGTTTTACAGGTAGATTATCACTTAATACAGGAATAGTGGGGACCACCATTACAAACCCTAATGCTTTGGCATTAGGAAGCAATGATATTGGTTTAGAGCTCATATCAGTAGGATCAGCAAATTATTAAAAACAATCTGTTGCCTTTAATATTGACACTCCCTGTGTTTGAGTGCCCTTGAAGAAGCATATGACCTTATCATCACTTAACTTTTAGTATATGATTTGGCTACCATGTAGACTCCCTATTTCTTTGTTGGATGCTTCTGCTACATTTTTAATTTCCTCATTATACCTAATTTTATAGACTACGTGTGCCGTTACGTAGTCATCAACGTTTCATCATGATCGTCTACCTCGTCCTCATCACTATGTTATCATTACCACCATCTCGGTTTGTTAAAATATTTGAAGAAAATCTTTTAAAAAGATCACGGGAAGAAAACTGTTAAATATCTACCGTAACTGTTAGTCATCTAATAATCGCTAAATGACAATTGTTCCCCTTTTCCTCGCTAGATAATTATTGTTAGGTGGCTAACAGTTAGCTAGATAGCCTTACTTAAAAAGCGAACCAAACTAGGGGCGCACACCCAGATTGATTCACATCTGTAGTATTTAGTACCTAACATGTTAAAGCAAACTTAACTCCTTATTCATATTTTTCAGGGGTCCCAAAGAAAGTAGACTGGCTTTTCGGCGCTAGGGAGTTTTAAAACCATTAAAGGACTTTCATGGGAAACCTTATATTCTTGCTACCAAAAGATGGTCCATACTAGTAAGTGTATTCTATTCTTGGTTCTCATGATCTAGATGGAATTCACATGGTATTACATGCTCAATTATGCATCCATCTCTTCATTTTTATACCAAGTGCTGCTAATGATGGAGGTTAATGATCACTATTATGATACCAGATTATGAGATGATGTAGATTTTGGCAATCCCATTATCTGCACAAACCCCATTAACATTTCTTTTTTGGAGGCATCTACTCTATATCCTAAATTTTAATGTCTTCAGGACCACTAAGCAAACAACTAATTACTCGACGCACTTTTCTAATCTCCATGTATTATTATCTAATCTCCCAGATTATAGAAAGATATTACTTTGGCTGGCTGGCATAAGCAGGTTTTGATGTTGGCAATTACATGAAATACTGTACTTTTTCCAAGACTAATCAATTTTGTTATGATTAATACATGAGCCTCTTCGGCAATGCAGGTTCAGAAGCTCGATTTCGTCAGAGAAATCAGATAACTGATACTTGTTCTCCTAGGCATTATTTACACTAGTAGTTTTCAAAAGATTAGCTGGGAATAAGTTTTTTTTGACAGGTACAGTATCAGGTTCACTAATTCAAGGTAGTTCAGGACCATTCAAACATACATATGGTTGAAAAGAATCAAAGAAAAATTCAACTTCTCAGTGCAATTACATCACCACGTGTTTTATGTTTCTGCAGATCATGTTTGTACTCTTCTTTGTGATGCAATCTAATCTATGGCCAGCTCACCTTCAAAATATCTATCCATGACTCAAAATAAAGTTCTGTAAATTCCATACGACCCATAAGTCGGTGATAATGAACAAATCTAAAAATAATTATGTACGATAAGGTTTAGGTTAGTGTTCATGATAATGCAACATCTCTAAAAACGCAATTTTTATAACCATTCAGTTACCTGAATGCAATCTTTAAAACGTGTTTGGTATGAAGATTTTTAGGGCTGGAAATGAAATTACTTTAGCAAAGGGTTACTGATTCCACCTAAAGCACATAATGTTACCCTTCTCAATTTCCCTCCTCCCTCTCTCTTATTTGAATCTATTCTATTGTTATGGAGTACTAAAAAATCAATAGAAAAATTTGGTTTTTAATATCATTTCCCTCTCTCATTCCCAAACGCAAGTGGAAGTAAAAATCTAAAAAAAAAAAAAAATAGGAATAATTAGGGATGAATAGACATTACCATGGACATTGACAGATATGTTTCTTATAAAATCACATATATAAGTAATTACTATGGACATTGACCATAGAAGTTCTTTTCAAAAACACATAATTAAGTAAAACGTAATTACCATGGACATTAACATGAGATGTTCCATACACATCATATATTTAAGTAATTTCCATGGACATTGATAAGAGACATTTCGTACAAAATTACATATCTAAGCAATTTCATCAACAAGTACCGCCTATGACATAGATGGCTGTATACATCCTATATCACTTCTTTGGCGGGGGAACCCAAAGAAGTGAGTTCCACCTCAATTTTGTCATCTTCAACATAATTCATTTCTAGACCCAAAAACAGTGCAACCCACAAAAACTACCTGGTCCTTGTGTTGTTTTATTCAAGGCACATCATTGTCTAACAGTTATTATGCTGATGAATTTCTGATGATTAAGAAAAGTTTATCACTCTAAGAACAGGTTTAACATTGAGATTAGTGCCATAATATACTATATTTCTAGATCCAAAAGTTTGTTCTCACAATTATTTTCCAATTAAGAATGCAGGATGTCATCTTCAATCCTTCATAAGTTACACGACAAACACAGGAAACTGTTATGTCAGCTAATATATAGTTATTCTGTATCTTCTAGGGTTGGCATTACTGGTAGGCTGGTAGCTAATGAGGAAACATGCTCCACTAATGACATCAATCATGGTGTCTTATTAAGGAGATTAACTCCCTCTGTCCGGAATTAATAGTCATGTTTACGGTGTGATTTACACAGGTGATGTGACTACACATCCAGACGCAGGGAGTAGTTTCTTAAAGAATATCATAGCAGCAATAGCATGACCAAAATCAGGCTCTTAAATCAGCAACTTGGAAGGAAGTTAAAACTACCATGAAACAGTAATATGCTACTAGTATACTTAAGATACTTAGGTTATCTTCATACTATGAATATGAAAAAGTTTTGAAAAAACGTGTCTACATGTGAATTTCCACTCTTTGTTATCAGGGTTTCGTAAGTTGAGGTTGGTTGTTTCTATATATTGTTGGCAACTCTTAAAACTTCATGTAACATAAGTTTGATACACAGTATCTCTTTTTGTCTTTCTGATGCAAGTGCTTCTGTAAGCTTCTTTGAGTACCAAACAAATTTCAATTTGGAAAAAGGTCAAAGAAATCTTAGATGATGTTGTTATAAAAGATGAAAAGGTTGACATAAAAGACATCTTTAGTAAGTAATGGTAATAATGAGTTTGTGTCTACTTTTGCAAGGACAATCTCTAGAAGGTAAGGAGAACAACCCTACCAGACAGGGAACTCTTACAAGTAAATCAGCCTAGTTACGCAAGTTTGACTCTTGGGAATGGGAGGAAGGATAAAGGAATCGCCACCCCAAGTAACGCAGTTGGAAGGAATCAAACCCATGACCTTGAGGTCATTCTAAGATACACTTAGAATGCAACCCAAATACCCAATCTCTCAATACCGGCTCCAAGGTGCTACAATAGGGATATAGACATCAGTATGAAGGAAAGCTATTGTAAACCTACACAACCTGCAGCCCATATAGTTATTTATATCTACCAATCAAAAAATCAGTGTTTAAGAGAGTTTCCAACCCATATGGCCATATGTGCGTATATACACAGTAAGAACTCTAAGAAGCACATTGGACAAGTTTTTCAAGTCCTAGACTCCTTCTATAATTCTTTCAAAAAAAAAAAAAGACTCCTTCTATAATGCTAATAACTATCCTCAAGAAAAACAAGCGTAATGAGAGCTTCCATCTTACCTCTTACCGATACAGATAGATGAGGTAACAAGTACCAATTTTCAATCATTCATCCTCCAGTAAGAATTGAATTAGAAACTGACTTTAGCTCAAATTTGAAGGTTAAATTCATAAAATTTCAGTAGAGAGGATTAATCTTTCTCAGAAACTGGTGAAGTGTTTAGCATATATGTTTGGCTATATACTAGCAATCAAGATACCGCATCAAGAGATTCACAAAGTGGGATAAAATTTCATTAATCAGAAGACTTTTACACGTTCTTTTTGAAAAAATCGGGTCTAATATACATAAAATGAGTATTCTCCAACATTCAAGTTTTTGGAGCAATTAACTTTGAATAAAGTTAAATTTTGTGCAACTCAAGCAGAAATAGTATAGGGTGTCAATATGAGATGTCTAGTTTACCATAAAATCAAGCGTTGAAGACTCTGAAAGAATCAACAACGGTGTATAATCTGTCTTTCATTTTGTCCCATCTCCTTTCATTTGCTCCTGTTGTCAAGGTGTAGAACTTACCTGCAACAACAAGGAGCCACCACAAAATAGTTACATTGACATTCTTTTGGGTGATAAAAATGAGAACATCTTAGACATCAGTCAAAGTAGCAGTTTACAAATACACGGCATGTACGTCTTCATACAGTATAAACGTATAATTCCATCCTGAGTGGACTGAAGGATGGGGTAGAGCTTTTTTTAGTCCATCTATCATCATTTGGGTACAAATTATTGTGCCATGACACCATGTTACACACCAATCCAGACAAAAATAAACTACTGTAAACTTTGTTGAGCTCAGTAATAATGTAAAGATGTTAAAACTATCACTGAATTGTTTAAGTGAATATAGTACGATTGTACTAGACCTACTAGTACTATATTCCATAACAAAATGCAAACCATTTGAGAGTTAAATAATGACGGCCAAAACTTTGCTCATGACATTCACGGCACACAATTTATCGCCAAACATTAGTAGACACGTGATTATTGACTAGGGATGTTAACGAACTATTCGAGCTTGGCTCAAAAATTATATGAGATTGAACAAGTTCGTGAATAGTAACAACAACAAAGACTTAGTCTCAAAATAAGTTTGTGCACAGGCTCAAAATAATTTTTAATTATTCTATTTTACATATTATAGCATCCAACTTAAATTAATACTGTAGTAAAAAAGTGTGTAGTAATGTTGACAAACTCAAAAGCAATAGCAAAAACATAGTTATGTAAAAACATAATATAAGAATTGAACTCAAGCAAAGTATATGGTAAGTTGAACATGAGAATTTAAAATCGAAAAAGCTTGAGATTCGCCTCGAGTCTAAATCATTGTGCCATGAAGCAGGTAGTTAACACCCTTATTTATGAAGATGCAATGTAAAATCACAAGTTAATACAGAGGTTTATACTTAGTGGTAGGATTCAAGAATAATTAAATACAATTGATTTAAATTCTATGAGTTGTATAAAATAAAAAAAATAAAAATAAAAAGAGGTTACTTTTTCTATTTTGGCTTTCACAAAAAGAAAGTCATATAATTGATTTAAATTCTATGAGTTGTATAAAATAAAAAAAATAAAAATAAAAAGAGGTTACTTTTTCTATTTTGGCTTTCACAAAAAGAAAGTCATATTTCCTAAATTATTAAGACTAGTATAATTTGGAAAATGATTTTTTTTTCCCCACCTAATGTAATAGCTTATGTTTTTGTAAATGAAAGATGATTTTATTTCATACCCTTGTTAATGCAGATTACACTTAGAGCATGGCGGGTATAATTTGGCGCTTGGGCAGTGAACTCAAATGTGTAATACGTTTTGCCTTCAACATCTTGCTGCAAGCAGATTAAATTAATAAGCATCTATGCATTTAAAACAAGTATAAGATCATTAAAAATAGTAATGTCATTTAAAATATACAATTTAAACAGCTTAAGTGTGAAGGGCAGAAGTCAGAATGAGATTCTAATAAAGAAATATGGCCCGATCAACACAAACTATCACTCTATATTAATTGGTTAAGTCTTGGGGTGAACCTAAAACTTAGGGTCAAATCCTGTCTGCGTTAATTCACCACCCTGTATGAATTTGTGACTCCTTATAGACCCCCAATCTAACCAGAAAATAAATAAAAAGGTCACTTCCCAACCCTTGTTCAATTCACCAACAATCCTGCAAATAGAAATGCCATTTTTTTTTTTTTTTTTTTTTTTTGCTTTGCATTCATACCTATAACCAAAATTTAAGTATCAAATTTATTGTTTAACTGCATTCTTAAAAATTTGTAGTAAGAGCTCAAATACTTGGTCCTTCACCTATTATTTTTTTCAAATTTATTATTGTTTATTTTTGGGCATGTAAGACGGAGACCTGAGGGTGCATCGGTTCGAGGAGTGGGACCATGGAGGGGTTAAACAAGGGAGAGGGAAACCGAAAATGACCAGGTTGGAAGGATTTAGGAAGGGTATGAAGTACATGGATTTGCATGAGGATGAAGCCTTGGATCGTAAAGGATGGAGGAGGAAAATTTTCGTGGATGATTACAAGGAATAATCAAATTTGGTTCATGTAGCCAACCCCATTTATGGGATTAAGGCTTAGATTGATTGATTAATTGATTTTATTGTCGTTTATTTTTATGTACATAATGCGTAACAAAGCTAATACATGACCAACAATCAATTTGAATGTAATGCAAATAAGAAGGCTTGTAGAGTAGTCACACAATACATCCTTGTCCACAGGGATTACAATTCCAATTCTGCATACATACAACCAATTTTATCATCAATGTCCGGTTAAAATTGAGCGGGTCTATGTTAGGGTTTGGGTTTGAGTTTGGCGGGTTTATGTTAGACCCAAACCATTGCCCTACCTGATACCACATACCTAGACCCATAAGGTTTAAAACAAAAGACATGTGCCCTTGTTTAGATTAGGGTTCAACAGGGTGTACACTGGTAAAGAAACAACAATAAGAAATTACTCTAGAAATACGGCTAATAAAACTTAAAACACAGAAACTTGGTGTAGTTCCAAATAGACCATAATCTCATAAACACTAAAATCCACTATATCGACTCGTTACAATATTAATGCAACCTTTAACTGATCCCTAGACAACAGCTGAATCACCTGAGGGGTTAGAGTCTTACAGACCATTATCATCTCACAAAAGCTCTGACTAACTAGGTGTTCTTTGTTGTTCCTGATCAGGCTTCATCACTTAGGTTCAGAGATATATTTATCCATTTATTTATCTAATACATTTTCTCATATGACAGTACTTTTCTTGATAGAGGGTTCCTCACTCTTACAACTCATTAATCCTCTCTTTGAAGAGAGGGCAATTACCTTAGCAATTTAAAGTCCTCTTAAAGCATTTATCCCCCTGCGTGGATGTGAAAAATTGCCAAGACAATGAAACTTGTATTAGCATTGTCCATTGATCCCCAAGTTTTAGTTTGACATTGATGAGAAATAAGTATTCATCCTCACTAAAATGTGTATTCTTATTCATTATAAAATTTCTTTTACAGCTTTCTTTATAAGTGGGCCTTGCAAGTGGTGATGTAACCGAAAATGTAGGGGATACTTACCCTTTAAGCTCTCAAGTTTTTTTAGGTTCTAAAGGCAGTGTTTGGCGATAGAGATTTAACAAGTTTTACCATTCAAAGAATGACAAAACAATTGAGTTTCCTTTGACTCTGTAGATATAGGCCAAGGGGTGAATCACAGCAAAGTCTCCTGTCCTTAGAGACCGAGGAATTATTTCCCCACCAAGAAATTTTTTTTTTAGGGAATTTCTAAGGTGGTAATCCAATTAGCAAGATCTCTAATCCTGTAGCAAAGAAGGCTTCAAGGAAATGTATAAAGAGCATGTTTTCTCTTAGGTAGTAAACTTATTTTTGAATCGCCTTTCTTTATAGTATTCTTCCTACATTTTGTCTTCTTACAAAGTCTTTACATATGCATGAGAAACTTGAGGACCTGAGAAAAGTCCTTCACCCTAAAATTGATAAGAAGTGACAGTGTGAAATGAGTTGAGGTCTAAGCCTTTGACACTTGGTTCCTCATTTGTTCATCAGAGAAGCAAATGCCTTAAAAATAATTTTGGCTTAATCTACTCACTAATCACAGTTTTGGTCCTTTCAGTTCTTCAATTAGCTTTTCGGGGCCTTATATTAGGAGTTGTTATTCAATGAAGAATCGGGATATAATCAAGCCATCTGAAGGTTGTGACGCACAATCATCCAGTGCCATGTGCATGGTCCCAAATGTAATATGAGGATCAGAGGACGCCTGCTAAAATTAATCTGGCAAGTTAACCGAACATTTGAAGGGAAGTTGCACACATAATGAAACCTAATTCAAACAGAAAAAGGAATTGAATCTGGATAGAATTCCGCCAGCACAAAATTTTACTAATGAGAGATTCAGATTAATTCTGACCAAAACTAGTTGTTTATTAAGGCTTTATTTATAGGATCAAGAAAATGAAAAGGACCATTAAAAGAAGGAAGACAGGGAAAGAAACACTAATCAATCAATCAAAGCCTTAAACCCATAAGTGGGGAAAGAAACACTAATAGCCTCTAAAAAGGCTCTCTTTAGAAGAGATTTAGATCTTGGGAATTCCATTTCTCTCCTCACTCCCCACAAGGGCACGAAATCATAATCTCAAGTTGGGCAGTTAAAATCCTCTAAAATTCTCCAACCAAAAGTACATGAAAAATTGGCTGTATGCACGAGATTGTAAAAGCACATATTGACAGAAACAAACGAGTGTCACAAGAATATATAATTAATGAATACTTTGCGGAATTCCACCTCAAAACAGAGGCTCCAAACTTGATCCCTTCACATCCAGAAAAAATGCAATCACGCAATCATAGCAATACAATGTATATAGAATTGGAAAGGAAGAATTACTGACCTCTTTCGCTTGAACTAGCTTAGTTTTCTGGTTATTAGGGGCTAGGACCTTCTTAATCAAAGTTTCAGCTACCTGAAACAAGCAATTCACAAAGATGATCGATGATGAGTGAAGCAAAATTCCACGCATCATGAAAAAGGAAATTCAATTTTTCTCATAATCAAATTATAAGAGAACCTTGTCTGGAGGTCCAAACTCTTTTACATCCTCTTTGCTAGTTGGAACCAAATTCACACTGACACTCTCTAATGGTTCAATAACATCTTTGAAGACCTTGTCTTCACCCTCAATTGAAACTTCCTGAAAAGAATGCAACAAGGGAAGATTAATATCATGTAATCAGAAATAAACATCGAATGACCATTCAAAAAGATCATAATTAGCTAATAATACCTGCCATCCAAATGGATACAAAAATGTATATCCATCCTTCTTATCAGTGACCGGTAGGAAACCCTTTTTAGATTCTGCAGCAACTGAACCATATCAAGGGTGTGCTCTTAGGATTTATGCCACCATTATTAAGAGATGTTGCAATTCTAGAGTTTATTCGAGTACAGAATATCACAAAGATAAAATAAACACTTAGGTTTCTTGTTGCTATTCAAGGACTAGCAATTTAACAGCCTGCTCAAACCAAATCCGACAAAAAACATGTACAATGTGATTCAATCACCACTCACAGGAGATAGGGGTGTCTGCGAACAGCAAAATTCCAGGTATACTAGCACCAAGGGCTAGCAATTTCCTCCTTGCTACACCATCTGCAACAGAGAACAACATTGTGTTTGTCAAAAAAATTAATGGAACAGACACTTATTAACACGAAAAACAATAACGGCCATATCTTTGTACAAATGCACTATATGCAACTTCTAAGGATACGAATGTCTTGCAGGAATTGTTGTGGCACCCTCTGGTACTCGATCTTTCATGAAGTATTGGAAAGACCTCTAGAGAAGTAAATGTCACAAATTTCCTCCACTCTTTTAAATTCGGTTCCACGTATTCAATATAGTAAAGGGTTTGTCCATCTATCTATGTGTGTAACTGAGCAGAGATCAGAAGATGGATACAGGAAAATCAAGAATCAAGTTCACCACCAAATTTTCTTTTACAGGGTATCCATACTTTAAAATCTTCATTATACACAAACTAAATTCACAATGCTCCATGAAAACAACAACCAAACTCCATAATTATATGAAATAAGCATCAAATATCAACACTTTGTAATTTCTATGATCTGTCATTATCATTGACCCATAATATATACTAGTAACATATATAAATCAATTAAAACAATACAGTGTAATATTGACAATTCACTCTAAATAATGTATGAACTGGGGTTAAAAAAAATTTAGCAAATACTAAACCATATCCTCCTTTTCCTTATATTTCAACTCACAAAATTGCTCATAATTCTAACAATTAAAACACAAATTTGAACAAAGCATATCCTCAAATAAATTCAGAATTTTGGGTAATTTTGAAATTAACACTCACTCATAATTTTATATTAAATAATCTTGTAAAAATTACCTTGGAAAGATATTGATGAACATGAAGCAGTTGCAGCAGATGAAACTCGCTCAGCCTTCACTAAAACAGAAACCCTTTTCCCAGATGACACATAATTTACCTGAAAAACACAATTTTGGTGTTAAAATTACATAGAATTAAAGAACCATAATATTGGGAATAAGTTCCATTGAAAATTAAGTACATTTTCCTAAAGAGAAAAAGGGAACCTGAGAAGAGTTAGAAGGAAGAAATGCTTGAGAAATAGAGGGTAAAATAGATTGTTGCAAAGACGCCATTGTTGAAGTAAAAGGAAGATGATGGAGATTGAATAAGGAAGGGAAAATAGCAGTTGGTTTAGAGGAATGTGATGGGGTCTGTGTCTATGTCTGTGTGGTTGATGACAGACTCACCTTATCTTTATTTTATTTTCATTGTGCTTACTATTTTCAGAATAAACAATTCTCCTCTTCACACTAATTAACTTTACTAGGCCGGGGCCTCTCACAGGTAAATATTTTTTTTTTTTATAGACCTCTTGGAGTTGGTTGAAAAAATTACGAGGATAATGTAAGGAGTTAAAAATAATTAAATTTGAAATTGTTTGTTGTTAGGAGTTTAGTTTATAAATTGAGGTAAGGCTTGTCATCTATATATATTATACTAAAAGACAAGCGTCTCAATGTGAGGATGACAAATGTCACTCTCTCATTGGCTTATCTTATGTATAAAATATATCTATATAATTACTGTTTACATATTCAAGTATAGTTATTTTTGTTAAACTTCAAACAATAAAAGCAAGTTTCTATACATGCATAAGAATTTTCATGATTTCCTAACATAAATATTGATTTAATTTTTAATAATAAAATATATACTTTCCAATACTAATAATCCATAACGTCTTTCCAATCTTTATTTGTAGTCAATTTAGAAAATAATAACTAATTTGTTAAACTTCAAACAATAAAAGCAAGTTTTTATACATGCATAAGATTTTCATGATTTCCTAACATAAATATTGATTTAATTTTTTTATAATAAATATATACTTTCCAATACTACAAATAATCCATAAAGTCTTTCCAATCTTTATTTATAGTCAAGATAAAGAATAATAACTAATTTGAAGCAATATGATTAAAGTGGCATAATTAAGGAAACAAATATTTCGTATTTTGAAAGGCTAATATTTTTTTTTTATGAAAATTAAATAAAATCGATAAAATTTAGTTTGACGACAATTATGAAATCAATACAAACATTTAAAAATAATCAGATGTACAATAAAATATTGTGCACCTATTATAAAAGCTACCCTGTAATGAATGAAAGTTATTTATGCTTTATTGATAAAAGTTACCCAAAATAGTCTACAAGTTACCCTAAATTCAATTCAAGTAATCGGATGAATATAAAAGTTTTTGATAAAGATACAAAATAGTGTAAAAATTACTTTTATTGTTTGTTGTACGTACAACTTGTACTCTTTGACAAATACTGAATGCTGAGCCGAAATGTTGCCTTGGAAAAAAATACATAATCTTGAACATAAATTTAATTTTAATCGGTCTTTCATTTTCTATACAATGTCTTTTACAATGACCTTTTGTTTTTCTTGCATAAAAAAAAAAAAAAAAAAAAAAAAAACAATCTAAACAAGAAGAATAAAAGTTAAATTAAATTAGACATTTGACGGAAAAGGGACAGATATAAAATATATTATAACTATTACTCGTGTTTTAAATTGTAATATTCGTAATAACAATGCTATTACTTATGATTTTTTTTTAGAAAAACTAACATTTTGATTTAAAAATCGTGCATTGCTCATGTACTATATTAGATATACAACAATCATGTGCAATAATTTATGTTGTTTTATACATAATAATACTTTTAACTATAATGGTATGTGTATCAAAAAAAAAACTATAATGGTATGTGTATATAATATAATATAATATTTTTTATAATATAAAGAAGTATATGTATATAATATACTATTTTATAACACGTGTCTTCATACCAAGTGTAGTCTCAATCACTACTACACCAATTGGTTGTTGGTGTAGTGGTGACACTGAGACTATACTAGGTAGGGAGGACCTATGTTCGCTCCCCTGCAACAACAATCGGAAGGGGAATGGAACCTAATAACCTAGAACTGATTCTCAAATCTGGATTAGCCCAAAGGGTGAACCGAATAGAACACCCAAAAGTCAATGCATATATGACGGGAATTAACTTATCCTTTATCTATCTTATACAAAACTCCAAAGTCTAAATTTTTTTTCAAAATATAATAATAACATTTGTAAATTTTTGTTAATATGAAAGATATAAACCTGTCAAAATGTATATATAGTTAAATTGTTTAATAACTTATATCGAATGCGTAGTTTTATTAAAATTATTTGCATGTAATCATTAAATGTGTTGGATGTTGTGTAGCTATGCAATGTCCAAAACTTTAGTGTGAGCGACTTTGATTTAGTGATTGTACGGTAAAAAGATATTGACTTCGATCTTGAAACCTAATAGTCTAATAAATTCTAAATAGAAAAATTAAAACAAAAGGAAATGAAAATAGTAAATGGCTTAAAATATTGAAATAAACATAACTTTTTAAATCAATTTAGCGAATTCAAGAGACAATTTTAAGGCTTTTAAAATTAAATGGGGGAAAATATATGTAAAAAGAATATTTTTAGATATATAAATGTCCATTCACTATTATAAGAGTTTTGTTAACCTTTTTATAATTAAGGTAGAGATAAATCTTAGTAATATATACTCCGTATATTTTATTTATATAAAATTATCAGTATCCATACCTATATACGAAGTATTTGTGTTGTATACTATATTTAATCAGTTGTTGATTATATATGTGACTATTATATAATATATATGTTTTGGCACAATGGTTAACTTAGAAAAATATATGTTCTGGTAGGTCAAATATAAGGTTATTATTGTGTCTATAGATTTAATGAGTGCGACGGGTAAATAAAACATGTATATATTCACTAGGTGAAAAAAGGCATTTGGCAGCGGTTCAAACCCGGTCTAAGGCACCGGTTTGAACCGCTGCCTATGTGAGGGGTGCCAAAAACATGGTTTTTGGCACCGGTTCAAAACCGGTGCCATAGGGTGTAATAGGCCCCGGTTAACCGGTGCCAAAAAGGCCCACTAAATTTTTTTTCAAAGTTTTTGGCACCGGTTAACCGGTGCCAAAAAAGCCCCAAAAATATTTTTTTTTTTTTTTGCTTAAAAATTAAATAAACTAATTTAAATAAAAACACAAAATATAAATCAAACATCACAATCAATATAAACGTCTAAACGATTCTGTTTAATATATAATCAATAAAATTTTACAACATAGATCAATAAAAAAAAATTACTTATAAATCAAAAAAAATTACAACATATAAATAAATAAAAAAAACTACAATATAAATCAAAAAAAAAAATATTACAACATCACAATTTAAAAATCCCCATATTCTTGATTCTTGATTCTTGGATTATGTATACCTGCGCCAATTAAAACATCAAAAATAAATTGATTAAAATAAACAAGCTGCAAAAAAAAATAAAAAAAAAACCAGAAAAAAAAATCGAATTAAAATCGATTAAATCAAAAATAAAATCGAAAAAAACCCAGAAATCAAAACATCAAAACAAAATCGAAATAATAAAAACAAAATCCCAGAAAAAAAAAATGAATAAACCCAGAAATCATAAAAATAAAAACAAAATCGAACAATTAAAAAACCCAGAAATCAATTAAAATAAAAACAAAAACAAAAAAAATTGAAATCGGAAAAACCCAGAAAAAATTGAAAATCAAAATCGAAAAACAAAAATCAAAATCAAAATAAGACAACGAAAGTAAAATCGAAACATAAAAATCAAAATCGAAAAAAAAAGAAAAACAAAAATCAAGATCGAAAAACAAAAATCAAAAATCAAAATCAGACAACAAAAGTAAAAATCGAAACACAAAAATCAAAATCGATAAAAAAGAAAATCAAAAATCAAAAATCAAAAATCAAAATCGAAAAACAAAAATCAAAATCGAAAAACAAAAATAAAAATTGAAAAACCCAGAAATCGAAAAAATAAAAACAAAAACGAACAAATAAAAAAACCCAGAAATCAATTAAAATAAAACAAAAACGAAAAAAAATTGAAATCGAAAAAACCCAGAAAAAATCGAAAATCAAAATCGAAAAACAAAATTCAAAAATCAAAAATCAAAATCACAACACAAAAACCCAGAAATTGAGGGAGGAGGAGTGGTCTCCGTGGTGTTGTTGCATGTGCTTGCGGTGGTGTTCGTGGTGGTCTCCGTGGTGGTGTTCGTAGTGGTCTCCGTGGTGAGCTTGAAGGAGGAGATGAGAACGAAGAAAGGGAAGGAGGAGATGAGAACGAAGAAAGGGAAGGAGGAGATGAGAAGGAGGAGATCGATGAGAAAGGGAAGGAGGTTAAGTGGAGTGAAAGAGGAGGAGAGGAGAAGAGGAGAGAGAAATAGTAGGAAAGAAGAGGAGAGGAGAATGAAGCGGCGAGCTAGTAGTGAAGCAAAATAGGGTTTCATATTTATAAGGCCGTTTTTTATTTTTTTTATTTTTTTTTTTTAAGTTTAACCGGTTTTTTTTAAAGTAAGGAACGGTTCAATTGGCACCGGTTCAAACCGGTGCCTTTTTAATTTTTGGCACCGGTTCAGGCCAAACCGGTGCCTTTTCTCTTTTGGTAAAATCCCGCCCATTTCCAGACCGGTTTTGGGCACCGGTTTAGCCTGAACCGGTGCCATATGGGGGGTGCCTAATGCTTTTTTTCTACTAGTGATTAGATTGATTGTAGCTACTGATGTGGATGGTATGATAAGAAAATTTAGTTTTTTCTCAACAGGAAATATAAATAAATTAGTCCACTTCTTATATAGCTATGTGGGGTATTATTCAATTATTTTTCAATTAATAAAATAACATTATAAAAAATTAAAAGAAATTCAAATAACATAAAATACTATTCAAATAACGTTCCTTTAATTTTTAGTAACCAAGTCCTTTAATAGTAAATGAATTACTTTTTTTTTTTTTTTTTTCCTACGGGTTTAATAATTTGATTTATAAACCGTGCATCGCACGGGCACTATGCTAGTTTAAAACTATGTTTTAATTTAACTTTGGTTGAATTTTAGTTATTCCCTGCACTCAAACAGGTTGAAGGGGTATATAATTTTTAATAAAATGGGGTAAGGGTGTGAGGGGAAAAAGGAGCAAGTGAAGGAGTTTACATCACACAAGTAACAAGTGAGTAAGTTTTTTTTAGCTTAGAAATATCGTTCATGACCATCCTAATAAGGAATACAAGAAGATTATTTGTGGACAAAAAGAATAATAATCGCATTCCTATTAGTAATTGATACAAAATGGATAGATGTAAATGCCCTGCGCAACTTGTTATAAATTATAATGTACTCAGTAACCTTAATGTTGTTTAGTACTCCCTCCGTTCTTTTATTAGAGTCTCATTTCTTTTTATTATGCACTCGGCAACCTTAATGTTTAGTACTCCAGTTACTCCCTCCGTCCTTTTAGTAATAAATGATAGAAATAGAACTCTAATAAAAGGACGGAGAGAGTATAAAACACAAAGGGCATGTTCAGTTCAGCTTAATTTCAATTCATTTCAGTTCATTTTCATTTAAGCTCCAATTAATTTATTTTAGTTCATTTCAGTTCAGCTCCAATTAGTTCATTTTAGTTTAGCTACTAATTTTCTTTTCTCATAAAATATTCATTTCAGCTCAATTCAGTTCAGTGCAGCTCCAATAAGTTCAATTCAGTTCGGTAAATATAAACAGGCCCAAAGTCATAAAGCATATTCTTTGATCCGATGGTAATGTTAAGATCATCATAACCCAGCAAATAGGTCTAGCATGAATGAATAAAATTTCATTTCATATTGAAATTATTATGATATTAATTGCAATCTCCCAAAAATGCTTCATAATGCATTTGAATATTTGATATGTAGTGTGTGTTAGTTGCTTTTTCATAGCTTTTGATGAGAAGTAGCATGCTTACATGCGCAAACTTTTTGGGCCAAAGAAAGAATGCCACTTTGCGGCTACTTTATTGGGCTTAAATCCCCATGCCCATGTCCATAACGTTGCCAAGATTCTCCTCGGGATACGTTTCATTGCCCACTGTTTTTGTAATTTGCTGTTTCCTTCTTCCACATACACACTAATTTGTATGGACTGTTTTTGGCTTTCTTAATTGCAATTTTTGTAAAAATAAATTTGTCTTTAACGACATGCGATTAGAGGTGACAAACAGGTTGTACAGACATACAACACGAGTATAGATTAAGACATTTCAGTTTGTTACGTATTTGAGTGATAAACTGATAACCACATGTTTGGTAATTAGAAATCTAGTTTCGAGTGTAGTTCTTTCGAGTTTGGATTGAGGCAATCATTAAATTTGTGTCTGATAAAATGGTATCATCATTCTTTGTATAGTTACAATGATTTAAGCCTACATAAGATTTATTACTAGTTTAGATTATTCCAAGGTGCGGCATATTACTCATTTAGATTATTCGAGGCGTCACTTACGGTTTGTCAAGTTATGTTCAAGCAAGTGATTTTTCGTACAGTAGATGGTCTTTTACGCATTTGATTAGGCCAATAATAGGCTTAGGTCTATAACTCCTCTCTTTTACAGCATAATATCAGAACATGAAACTTTGCAAATTAGTCTCTGGTAAAGTACCAATGCTTCAAGGCTCATGTTTATCGTAGAATTTATGCAATATAGTACAACATATAGGCAATACAATGTTATTCTTCATACAGATACAGTATTTGGGATGACACAACACTAAACAAAACAAAAGGTGTGGATAATAGCAATAAAAATCATCCACGATCAAGTAAATGTCTACTGCCTTCGAAAGTCAGCAAGCTATGCATCGTTCCTGTAAGTTAGAGAACCTCCTTCCAGAATCTAATAGATCGATCAGTCCCGCAAGAAACAAATGCTGCCTCTACAGGTGAGTGTTCTATCCACCGGGGTGGTCCAATATGATTTGAGCGGAGTCTTGTTACCTCTGCCGCAGTTAATGCATCCCAGACGACAATCTGTAATGCAGCAGGCTGGTTAGATGCTAGAAAAAGAGGTGTGAAGATATGAAAAAATTAATGGGATTTGAAAAGCCAAACAAACCTCATTCCTGGGTTCATCAATGGATAATATGAACTCCTCGGTGAAACTGAAAACAGCCTGCAATAATATAATAATGGTTACATTAACAAATCATGTGTACTGGAAGAAGCCAAAATGGAAATTCATTAAGTTGGAAAGAAATTTGGTTTGATAAGGGTTGGAAAGAAATTTCTTAGGCCGTGTTAATGACGAGACCTTTTGTGTTCATGATTCTGATTTCTGGATATTCATACATTAGTTGCTTTTGATAGGAATAATTGAATAAGTTCGATTAACTTCGTAAATTAAATGAATGTTCATGCATGCAATGATCAAGTCTTCTCTCTGGTGCATGTATTACATGGCTACAAAAGGGTAACACTAGTACTATAAGAGCCCAAGCAAATGAATAACACTAGTACTATAAGAGCCCAAGCAAATGAATAAATGACTATATCAGACTACAGCTTCTAAAATACAAATCAAGAATATTTCTTTCTGCTACCTTCCATAGTTCTTTGTACAGTCCACGAGGATCTTAAGGGACAAAAATAAACCGAGATATCTAAGATATAAAAGAATCAATCAGAAGTCAGAAGCATAAATTCTAGATGAGTATGGTTTCAAAATCAATTACTACTCTTTTAGGCATCTAGCAGACTAGCAACTTTGGTGATTTGATGGAGAAAAATAGAAAATTACAATTCCTGATCATCTGAACTGTTAAAATGTAGCTTTTCCTGAAATCTACTGATATATGGGAGATTATTGAGACAGGCTTTAAGCCAAAAAAAAAAAAAGGAGAGCATAAAATAGGCCAACGCTAACTACAGAAAGTCAGGCAGATGAGATGAAGGTACAACAGCTTTTTTTTTTTTTTTCTTTTTCGCATCTTTGATGCTAGTTTGGACAAAACTTCACCAGAATTAGAGCTTTAACAGCATAAGAGGCTTAGCATTCCACAAGAGATGTTTCAAGAAGCCTAGAAGGTGAGACAAAACAAACTTAATAACTAAATATTCACTTGAAAGATGGTTAGAATATGGACAGCTATTATGGAGTTAAGGAGCTAGTAAACCAGATGAAAATATACGGTAAGATTGTTTCTGATGAAAGAAAGGTCTGGAGGATTTCGGCAATCCCTAATAACAAAAAATCGTATTATAGCTCTGTGGAGGTGTGTGGATGCATAGGAAGTGGTTCAGCAAGGAGAATGAAGGTTCAACAGAAGGTACCTTTCAAACGAGGAACAAAGTCAATTCATGAAGCAGTGAAAGTAAATCAATGAAAAGACTATAGATCAAAGGGGAAAATATTATCAATTGGTGGAAATTTCCCTCCATGTGCCACCTGTGACATAAAGTCACTAAGAGCAAGATTGCTAGTCCCAAGGGAGGCCCAAATAAATTATGTGTTATTAAGCTACCTTGTGTTGAGTGTTAGTAAAGCATCAGATAAATATACTAAAGTTGATCAATGGAGGTGGGCCACAGCCTGGGTAAACCCCCTTGGATCTGTCCGTGGCCCAAATGCATTATTTATGTAAGGTTTGGCCATAACAAGAAGAACTTTAGGAGTGGGTTGCACAACTGAAAAATCAGCAAGACATTAGCAGCCAGCAAGAAACTTGTCGGATTGTATGCATGTCCAAGTTTTCATATTTATGCAGATCAAGATGCGAATTCTGGTGTCAAATAGAGGTGGTTAATAGGCAGTGGTTCAACAATTCATGTGACTCATGGCTCATAATTTTAATTAATCAAAAATTCAGGATACACTATCAAAGATTCCATTCTGCATGGAAAATGGTACATTTGAGTCACAAGGAAAAGGAACCGACTAGTGTGGAGACAGAGATGAGCACTAAATTTAACATGATCATTGCACTAAGTGCTTGTTTGGCTTACATCAAGTAATGAGACTTCCTAGGAATTGCAGGTTAGGTGAGTCATTTGGTTGAATGTGAAATGGGGGAAGTGGGACTTCCCAGAAATTTTCACTTCACATAAAACGTAGAAATTTACTAACCTAGTACCCTACCCTCCATGTAAGTGGAAATTCCTGTGGGAGGTTACTTCCCTCCTTGCTAACCAAACAACTTTAGCAAATTCCCATAAATGTGATTTCCTTGCTAACCAAACAACTTCAGCAAATTCCCACGAGTGTGATTATGAAATATTATTCCTATAAAGTTGGAACTGTCACAAAACAACCACTTAATATGATCCTGAGAGAAAAGATATTGGGAGAGTGAAGAAGCTTAACAAAGCTGTTCCATAATAGTGAGATGTCTTTATTGTGAAGAGTAGTACAAGATATAATTTCACTCTACGCAGAATAAGATGCTACATCAACGGTGAAACAAGCTGTTTGGTTAAGGAAGATATTAGCTGATTAGGGCTAAATAAAGCTCCAGCCAGGGCAGCCACTGAAATAAAATTAAACAATACTCGGGATTGGTTTATTGTTCGACACAATACAAGCAAGCAAAAAACCATTTTTGTCAACTATATGAAGGCGAAATTTCATGCAATAGGGATGTTGAGCATAAGATGATGAGAACAAAACGAGGTTGGCTTATTGTCCAACTTATAACCAACTTACAGAAACTATTACAAAGGAACTTTCAAGGGGAAAGTTTGAACCTCAGATGTAAGGTGGGAATGATGACCAATAGTCTCAAAAAGGGGTTGACAGATGAGGCCTTTTGCATTCATATATCTGGATATTCATGCATTAGTTGCATGACTTGCATCCAATTAGAATATAGTTCAAAGAAATAAAGAATTTGGTAAAATAAATTATTGAATGTCATGCATGCATTGAATAATTCTAGTCTACTCTATAGTGCATGTTTACATGGCCTCTAAATCTACAAGCACTACAAAAGCCTATGCAAATGAATGTAGAAGCATCAGTTTTTATAGCTCCTAAAACACATCTCAAGACCTATTCTTTCCACTGCCTTCCATGTTTCCTCCCATAGCTACAAAAGGTTGAATATAGTTATCCAACTTTACTTTTTTAAGGATGGTTTACCTTCTCCACCTCATCCCTTGCCTTCCTCATTCTCTCCTACATTTCATCCCCTCCCATTCATCATGCTTCCTTAAATTCTAGCAATTATTCAAACAAAGGAAAATGAAAGTTTAAAACTGATCTACGCAGAAATATAATGTCTGTAGATACAATAATTGATCATAAGTTTATAACAATTTCCTACAGGCCAAACTCAACCTAATTGTAAAAAATGAACCAAAATGATTGATAAAATACTTGCAAAGTCACACCAAACAACCTCCCCGCCCTAAATTTGACTTCAGAAGGAAATTGGGAAACGTACTCTACTTTACATAAACCTTAAATGTGTTGCTCCCTCCAAAAATAATGGTCACCGTCATAAAGGATTTTTTTAAGTAAATAGGCTTCAAGCAGTTATTATTATTGTGAATTTCATCCATTAGTGATATATAAACATCAAAATCTATATTTTAAAAAAAAATGTCAATTTTAAGCAAACAAAGTTGAGCATGCGAGTCCTTAATATTTAAGATGATGAAACAATGAAACCATTATTTCAAGATGGTGTGTATTAGCATAATTAATCCTAGTTGTTCAACCTTTGAATGTCTAGGTTTTGTTTTAACTTTACCTTTTTTTCATGAATATTAATATCATTTACAATCTTTCTGTTAGTTTAAGTAGGTATACAGCAGACAGACAGTATAATGCCAGAAAAATGTAGGTGGCTTCCATATATGCCAAGACATGGACCTACCTGGCACCGCAATTGCGTGTGTGTAGCTCCCACATACTGCTTCATCAATCTTCCAGTGCCAACCTCCCAGAGTTTAACAGTGGAATCCTTACCACATGACAGAATAAACCTGCAAATATTGGAAGGCTTATTCAGAACTACATCTAGTAACATCATAGTATACTAGTCACATCAATATCTACTCTGAAAAATAAGGTTGGCAAGAAAATTTACAGCTAACAACCCAAAATTACTAGGATGAAACCAAATTAAAAATCTCAGACTCAACATAATAAGTTCATTCTGAAGAATATGTACCTGTGATCCTTGGTGAAAGATGCACTAGTGGCTTCAGTTCCATGTGCACCAATTAAGGGCCGCACACACTTGGCACTGACACCGTCCCATAATCGAACAGCTCCGTCTTTAGATGCTGTGACATACATGCCTCCATTGGAAGAATACCTTACCTACATCATCAAATAGGGTTGGGAAATTTAGCAACATTCACAAGATCCCCGGATATCATATTATTCATATACCATCATACTAAAATAGCTATTCCAATAAGAGAGACAAGCGAACTTGATTTATGGCTGCAGTGCCAGCAACATCTTCAGAAACAGCTGACAAGTAACACTTGAATGTGTTGATATCATACAAATGTGGAATTGCATGATCAGTACCTGCACAGCCAATTCAGCATTTCTGAGCCTCTGAGGAATGTTCATTAAATTTAGAGACACAAACATTAACCTTCCCACGCAGATAATTAATGGTCATTCATAAAGTAATTCTTGGCTTGAAGCATGCTGATAGTGCAGAAACACCATGAAACGTTTTCCCTTCTTTTCTTAGGTATCAATAGTCTAGCAGAAAGATGCCACATTGAAGCAAATAGCACGCATTCAGCTGCAACAGCAAGGAGTCCAGCCTAACATATGATAAAATGGTGTGACCTTAGAAACCTTAACCAATCTAGTCTCATTCACTGGATGATTGAATCTCTAAACTATCTGACATTTGGCATAGCAAAACCATGTCATCAAGAAAAGAGATAATAGAAATAAGCAGAGACCTTTATTACCGTCAACTTATCACTTGCATCTTATCATGCCAGGACTTTAAAGTAATACTTGTTCATCACAAGGGCAAAACAGAAAATACACATTTTGAGGAGTAAAAGAGGTAGACTACTGTAGAAAAGCTTTTTAATAGAGTACTTCTGGCTTTTTAAAGGTTAGATATTTGTCTTGACATTTTGAAGTATACAGGAACTCTTATCATGCCAGTGGTTAAACAACGGACGTCATCAAGCTCCTAATAAAGAACCTCAAAATACTCCTATAAAATTTAGCATAAGCAGCATCAAGATGCCCATATAGCGGCGTATACCATCATGTTTCAACGAATCACGCCAAACCCAAAAGCATTCACACACATAGAATAAAAAATACAACTCATAGATGATTGTCCTGGTTGAACATACTTACACATCGAGAAATCACAGAAATGAAAAGAGTTTGTAAGTCTCTTAAACTATTAAGAAATCATCAGTAACTATGAACCTAATATAATTGTGCACCATAAGAGCTAATAATGAGCATAGGGACAATTAGTTTGGAGCAAATTTAAATAGAATTCTTGGCTTTTACTAAGGGATGCATGGGTAAGTGTATACTGTATTTACAAGAATTAAGGCCAATCAGAGTCTAAATGAATTAAATATACATCTATAACATGTAAATAAAATCTTCAGAACATTAGGCACATAGGTTGAATAGGAAAATTTACAGGATTTTGATAAGATCAAATTGACCATTGATAGTTGTTTAGATAAATTATAACAAAATTCAGTTACAATCATGTAAAACCACAGAACCTTCAACACACACTTGGACACTTTTGAAAGACAATAAAAGGAAAATTACCAGCCAAAAGATAATCCCCTGACGGATGAAATGATACTGATCTCACATTGTGAGTATCCTGCAAAATTTCAAAATTCACAATGTCCAACATAAAAGATTAAGATTCATCCTTTTGCAATAAAAAAAGTTTAAAATAAGACAGCGGTATGACCCAGACCTGAATGACTCTGAAAGCTCTTTTTGCTGTTGTTTTAGAAAAATCAAAAAACCTGAAAAAATATAAATGAAAGAAGCATTTCAATTATAAAGAAAAAATGGCATAAAACCACTCTCAGTTTCTCACTAACAGAACATTAACAAATTTCAATAAGTCATAAATATAAACAATTTTCTTCAAGCCAGTTCACATGAGCAGAAGGAAGATATTAAAGGTTTTTAAATTGAGAAGGAAGAAATAAAGTTGAAAAGGCTACCAAATATATCAGTCCCTTACTTTATTGTATGGTCTTTGGCACCAGAAATCAATATAGTATTCTGTGGATGGAAATCCAAATCATTTATTGGCTGCAATTGAAAATAGGAAAGAGTAAGAACAATACAAAAGCATTTGTTATTCCCCAGCAAAAAAAAAAAGACACCTAAAAGTTAACCTTAAGCTAAGTCCTATCGTCAACCCACAAATATGAGCCTAAACTAAAGAGCCAAAGATGAAATCACATACGAAGTGTACAAAGTGAAGTTATGTATAAGGCCTAAACTAATTAATGTCTAAATCCAACTGCAAATTAGTGTTAATCTTTTCTCATATCGATTCAATTATCAAGGTCATATCAGGCCTTAATTATTACTCAAGAATTCAATAATTTTAGCCAGTGTAAATTGCAGAATAGACAAAGTTAATAACGATCTACCACTTGCCATTACCAGAAGCATGCCATCACTTTATTTATTTATTTATTTATTTATTTTTTTCCCTGAATAGCAATGTTTAAAATTTTGAAGACAACTATCCTCCAAACAATTTCTAAAAGTCAAAAGGAATTACTTGTATATGATCATAAAATGTCCGAATGACTGGTCGAACGGGGCCATCTCTGGCCTCTGGTAGCATCATTTGCTTTATTTTTGCAACCTGCAAATAAAAAGTTCAATACGATCTCAGAAAAATTGAGAAACCGTGAACACATGAAAAGGTACAGATCTATCTTGCACTGAACAAACACCTCGAAGAGCTTAATGGATGTGTCCGCACTTCCAGTAGCTACATATCTCCCATCAGGGCTAAATCTCGCACATCTTGCAATATTCTGAAATAAAGCCATGTAATCATAATTAGAAGTTTAGAACCCTCACACAATTCAATGAAAGGACAAAGAATTGCATTACCTTATGCTCTGACACATGCCTCGTCTCATGCTCCGAGAAAGTTTTAGATGCACCTTTAACATCCAGTGAGGCACTGATTTCCAGACAAAAACATTAGCCATTATTTTCAGACTGCCTAAGTTTCTGATTTAATGCTGTACAGTAAAGCAGCTTGCCTGAAATCAATTGCAGCAGTTTGAGGAACCGGGATCGCCCCATAAGCTGCGGGTATGGCAGAACCAGAATCAAACAATGTGGATGCAGAAACCCCTTTTATAGGCTCACCTTTCTCTACTGCAAGACCCTGTTCAAATCTTAGTCCAAAACTAGATGAAAATGATCTTAAATATCATGACATAAACTCAATAGACATAATGCACAAATAATTTTTGCAGGTACAAACCTTAGAAACTAAATCAAGAAGTCGATTCGGAGGTGCTTCGACATTCAAAGGGGTCATTGTAGCAGAAGCAACTGCACTGGCAGCCTATGTTGGGAAAACAACTTGATCAATACGGAGTATGAATAAATTACTCAACAAAACAGTACATAACTCAAAATAAACAAAGTATTAAATCATCATACAATGTCATACACTCTAAGGTACTATTCCATACTAAATAACTGAGATTTAACCCCAGAAACAAACTTCACAATTTCAGTATAAAAACAACTTATTTTTTTAATTTTAATAATAAAATTAACCTACAATACTAACAATAGCTCCACAAAACCAAAAATTAGAAAATGCCCATGTAATATAATGATAAAATACATAGAAATCAGCATGAAAATACCCTAATTTACACAAAATCAACCCTTTTCATTGAATATTTGCAATTTGCATAAATAATATGATAATTAATTACAAAATAAGGGGTTTGAATAATAACAAGACATACCTGATTGAGATTATTGTCACGAAGATGAGCAACAATCAAAGCATTAACATCGCGACAAAGCTTGCCTTCTTGTAGAATTTGCTCAAAATTTCCGTCAATTCCCATCATACAGTAATCAATACGAGTAATCTCACCCTAAATTAATTGGGAAAATAAAAAAAAACCCCACCTTTTCTAATTAATGAAATTAAAAACTATTGTACAATATAGTAGTAGTAATCTTGTAAGTGGGAAATTTAAATTTTTGTAGGTAATTGATTATTGAGTACAATTGATTTTCAACTTTAAAAATAGAGTGAAAGTGGAATTTGGGAACAACAGAAAGAAGAACGTTGGCGGTACTGCCGCCTTTTTTAAGAGAGGGTAGTGAGAGTAGATCCAATCAAACTAGCTCGAACATTTTGATGAGCTAAGTTATTTGAAGGGCAATGATGTAGACGGGATTCGATCCTAGGTCATGGGTACCACCCTCAAGACTTTAACTAAATAAGTTAGTTGGCATACACTATATTATGCATTTTATGATTGAACCAAAAGAATAAAACTACTCAATGTTTGATTATTGATAATTCTAAGATTATAGAAGTTGAATGTGTGTAATTGGTTTTGAACTATAGACTTTATTTCTTACTAGATGTGAAACTTGTAAATGTGTTGTCCACATATTGCTTGCATTGTAGCTATTACATAAAATGATTAAGATAATAAAGAGGAGTTGAACATAGTTAGTGGAATGACCAACACAATGAAAATACGAATTAGTTATAGTCTAGCATGCTTACCAGATAATTTTAACTATTCTTATAAGTCTCTTGGAGTAATTTTTTTTTTTTTTTTATATAAAAAAAATTACAAAAAAATTGTTAAATAAAAAGGTTTAATTTGTAACTTATGTGTTCATGAGACACGTTGGGAGTGTTAGACAATTTGATAGTCCAAACTCAAAAGGTGTACACAAACTATTGGGTCAGTTAAGCCTGATCAAATAGTTCGTGCGGCGGAGGAGATGACGATTACGACGATGACAATAACGGTGGATCTCCTTCTCTCCTTGTAGGCGACGACGACAATGACGACATTAATGGCGAAGGAGAAAAGCAAGGTCATTCATGGCGGAATAGAGAGAAAATTTAATTCTCGGATTTTACGAAAAATGCCCAAAAAATCAAATTGGGGCTTTCTTATGATTATATGTTGAAATTTTTTGTCCCATATTATTATATGTTGAATTGTGAGCATTTTGATGACAAATGCATGTATTTTGGTTGAAAAATGAGCAAGTTATGTTACGTATCCATGACCTTTAATACGAGCTTTCCAATTGAGGTTCAATCATTGTTATACGTATCATCAAACAAGTTATACATATCATCAAACAAGCTATGTATATCCTTCATCAAATAATTTATACATATTATCTACTAGCTAGATGATATCCTCTATTGGTTATATGATATTATAGCTGAACGATTTCCTCTATTGGCTATCTGATATCATTTATGATTGTATCTATGATATTCTTTAATGGTTGGATGATACCTCTACTAGGTGGATGATATCCTTTATTGGTTATATGATATCATGGCAGGATAATATCCTCTATTGGTTATATAATATCATTTATGATTGTGTCTATGATATCCTTTAAGGGTTGGATGATATATCATCCAGCCAGTAGAGGATATCATCCAACCAATATAGGATATAAAAATTTCGTCAATCCTGACTGACGCAGTACCCTTCTCAAAGGTATATTAGTTGTTTATAAACAGTGTTTGGTATACACAATGGTTGGTTATAAATTTCTATTATTTGTATGATAAATGAGTCCTTTCTACTGTGATGAATGACTCATTTTATTTTATCATGGAGTATTTTTTTAAAATGCAAATGTCATTCTCAATAAGCTAACTAACTAACATTTCAATTTCACATTTTTGAGCTCTTTGGACACATGACAAAATCAAGATGATTTATTTAAATATGATGCATAAGTAAATGATGATCATCATTTCATCGATGCCCTTCTCTATAAGAAAATCATGTACAACTTTTTCGATATAAAATATGTGGGACATATTGATATGGACTATTTAAACTACTTTGTGAGTACATGGTGATGTATATTTTATTGAGAAACTTGTCAATTACTACCTAACAAAACTTGTCTCTTATAAATTACTACAATTTGATTATGACTTTGCAAATTACTACCTCGTGTTTAATTTTGCTACATTATTATATACATTTTGGTGAATTTGGTCTACAAATAACATCATAATAATATATGCTAATGTAGTAATGTGCTTATTGGGTTTTTTAATAAAATAGAGTAAAACAAATAATATAGAAAAATTAAACAAAAACCAATAATTACTCTGTTTCTCTTAGTCAAAAATTAATTCTATGTTTGGGTCATATTATTTTAAATTAAACTATCATATTGTATGAACTAATATAAACATTATTATTAATTTAAGGAAATTTTGACAATTACCACCTTCTGTTATGTCTATTTTAGCAATTAGCACCTTCTATTTTTTTTTTGAAAATTACCACCTTCTACTTTCAAAAACACCGAAAGTTACCATCTTCTTGCCCCCTAATTACCACATGACGTCATTTTGGGCTCATTCTTTCCCTTCCCTCCCTATTTCCCTCACATTTCTCATTCCTATTTGGATTCTCATCTCCCCTTTCACTTTTTTTCCCCCAAACCACCAATAATTGTTCGTCAATTTTGATTTGGAGGAGTGAATTGAAGTGTTTTTGATTGTTTGGGGGGAAAAAGTGAAAGGGGGGATGAGAATCAAGTTAGGAATGAGAAATGTGAGGGAAATAGGGAGGAAAGGGAAAGAATGAGCCCAAAATGACGTCATGTGGTAGTTGGGAGGCAAAAAGGTGGTAACTTTTGATGTTTTTGAAAATAGAAGGTGGTAATTTTCAAAAAAAAATAAAAATAGAAGGTGGTAATTGCTAAAATGGACTAAACAAAAGGTGGTAATTGTCAAAATTTCCTTAAATTAATTTTTTTTTTTTTTTATTAATCAAGTTAAAATAAAGATGAAACCATTGTACCCTAATTTACCCATATCTCTTTTATGATATTTCCTCTTTCCACTATCAATTCTACAAAAGTTGGAAAAGCAAAACAATATTGCCATTGTAAGATCCAAAAAACTCAAAAATTAGTTCTGGTTAATTTAATGAAATTGGGATATGTTATAATTTTGAGTATATTTGATTTATTTCTTGTCTTTTTATATACTCCGTAATATTCTTGGCATTTTATAAAACCTTCGAAAAATTCAATAGATCTATTATGATGTCATTTGAATGTCATATTCACTGAAAGTTACACTTCAATAATAATATACTCTGTAATAAATATGAATTAATTCATTGAATAATAAACCATGATTTGCAAATAAGAATTTAAAGATAGTAATTCACAAGAAGACAAGTTTGCTAAATAGTGATTGACAAAATTGTCTATTTTAATTTGGGTTTGCCATGTTACAAACCCAAATTCCATGTTTCCAATATCCTGCCTCAAACTCAATCTGCACCTATATTTTCATCGCAAATTTTTCCCTGGTCTTGAGACCAGCCTGGTCCCACACCATAAAAATGAACATTTGCCAGAAACAAAATGATCATTTACTAGAAAAAGAATGAACATTTAATTATTTGAAGAAATTTTTGGAAATCGAGTTTTTCTCTTATGGCGATCTCAGAATCGCGTGGAGATTATCGGTGCGACGGCGATGACAACGGTGATGGCAATAGATTATTGCGATTCTCTTCGCCAGAGAGTGCAGTTGGTGGTGCGAGTATTAGAGCTTCTACTTCTTCTTCAATGGCGGAAGAAACGGAGGATTCGAAGAAAATTTCTAATGGAGAAGCTGGTGATGATGACAAAATTGTTGATGGCGCTGAGAGTAATGACAGTGAAAGGAATAATTCTGAGAATGTAAATGATGAAGGTGAAGCTAAGGTTGTTAATGGCGGTGGACCTCCAATTTTGAAGTCGCGATTCAGTACTCGTATTGGTAAAATATGTTAGTTAGAAAGTGAACATTTATTTTACAAGAATGAAGATCATACTGTATGAAAAGGGTAAATTCAAGTTGATCTCTGAGATAAATGATGTGAATAAATCTCCTCTCACAATTTATTCATTTTCTTTTATTTTTTAAATGATAAAAGTAAAATAATAAAGTGGCACAAATTTCAACACATAAAGTTGTGAGAGGAGATAAATTAGATTGTTAATCTCTGAGATCAACTAGGGCTCCCTCGTATGAAAATGAACATTTAATTACTGAATATTATTGTAAAATAAGTTAGTATCAGAGTAAATGTTCATTTTTGACTGAGGGACCAACCAACTCTAACCGGTCTCGAGACCAGCTATTAACAACTAAATTTTTATAGATTAGCACATTAGTTAACCAAGTCAAACCTCAACATACGTATGCTCTAATTATCGTTCGGCCCAATCCATGATCACCCCTAAGTTCGGCCCTAATACAACTCCATATAAAAAATTAATTCTCAACTATCATGCATAATAAAATGGATTAATTTTGGATCTGAATATCTGATAGCTGATGCACAATTGCGCATAAGCACATTACAGCCAGGACGGCAGTCGGCAAGACTACACACACCGACAGTCAGTAGTCAATCATTTATTGTTTTAAAGCGCAGCCAAACTTCCTGCTACTTCCTTCCTTCTCACATACCCTCTACTCTTCTTCATCTTCATCTTCATCTACCTCACTCTTTCTCTTTCTCTCTCCTCCATTTTCAGATCTTCTGGGGTCTAAAAATGGAGTCTTCTTCATCTTCCTGCAGCTGCAACTGCAGTAGATCCATTGCTAAACTCACCAGTTTCACTCTTTTCTTTGCTGTCCTACTTTCTTGCTCCTTTTTTACATCAACTGGTAATTACCCACTTCACTTCTCTTGTTTATTTTATTGGTTTTTGCTCTAATTTGTGTTTTTTCAATTAAATCAACCATGTTGTTGTTATTCAATTGATTTTTTTTTATTGCTGTAGTTAATCTAGGACTTCTTAATTTTAGTCAAATTGGGTGAATTTATCTTCTGGGTATTGTTGATTTTGCTTTGTTATTGAGATTTGAGCTGAATTTATTGCCAATTTTGTGTTTTGGAATGTTGGCTGTTTTTGCTAAATTTGTACAGTGATTGATGATGTAGGATTTAATGTTTTATTGGTTGCTTTAGAAATTGGAAAATGAAAGTTAATGTAATTAGTTGAAATTACTAATTATGTTACCTTACTTTAATGAAAAGGAAAGAATAATTAAGGTTATGAGATCATTGTTGATTTGATCTGTTAATTTGGATCAATTTGATTATATTTTATTGGATGTTATGCTTGAATTATGCTAAGATCTAATCACACTCTTTGTGTTTGATTGCTGATCTCTTTTGTAGAAGCTTATGATGCACTTGATCCGAATGGAAATCTTACTATCAAATGGGATGTTATCAATTGGACCCCTGATGGATATCTTGTAAGTATTACTAGACCAAAGTTTTGTTATTTTGGAATTATATCGTTGTTTTTGTACGTGACTAGATTAGTTGGTTAAAGTCTTGTGGTTGGTACCTAGATCAAATTTTGTCCGTCTACATCACTGCATTTAGTGGCTCCCTTGACACTAGAATAAAAGTAATAAGAGTAATTTGCAATCAAGATATGTAATTATGTGAAGCCCTCCGAATTTATATTTTTGCCTAGACTTGTTGGTTAGAGGCTTGAGGGTTTAGTTAGTTAGTTAGTTTGTTTGTTGTCTTTTGGATGTTGCAAGGTCATGCCCGCTTTTGATTCAAAGCGTTTAGAATGCCTGCCATTTACGTGGATTCAATTAGTTTGTTATCAGCCACATTAAGAACAATCTTTCCTAAGCCATGTACACGAGATTGCTAAATCATCAAGTTTCATTTTGTTGACTTAATTTCTACTTCAGTGAATTATGTCATTATACGCAAACATTATAGTGAGAAGCAAATTTGTGTCTCTTCCCCGTTTCTTTCGTTAGTTAAATCCTTATGCTTTGTTTCTGGCAGGCTGTTGTCACAATGATTAACTTCCAGCAGTACCGCCACATTCAAACCCCAGGGTGGACACTTGGATGGACATGGGCCAAAAAGGAGGTAATATGGAGTATGGTGGGTGCACAAACCACAGAGCAAGGAGATTGTTCAAAATTCAAAGGGAACATTCCTCATTGTTGTAAAAAGGATCCATCAGTGGTAGATTTGCTTCCTGGAACACCTTACAACCAGCAAATCGCTAACTGCTGCCGTGGAGGGGTACTAACTGCCTGGGGCCAGGACCAAGCCAATGCTGTTGGCGCTTTTCAGATTAGTGTAGGTCAAGCGGGAACATCTAATAAGACAGTTAAGCTGCCAAGAAATTTCACACTGATGGCACCAGGGCCTGGATATACTTGTGGGCCAGCAAAGATTGTGAGGCCAACCCAGTTTACGACATCTGATAAACGAAGAACCACTCAAGCTTTGAGTAAGTGGCCTGCTTATTAATCTTAGGCATTTGTTGTTTTATATTAGGCATTTGGTTTGTTGATTGACTTGGTCCTTGAACTTATGAATCATGGTGGAAAGTGCATCTCTCTCTAAGCAAGATACTAAATATAGTTTCTGACTTATCTGTGAAACTTATAACTGATAGTTTCAGATTCATATGCCAATTCTTAAATTTATTGTTCTCGATTATGCTTTCCAATGATGTTTCTGTGGTTACTAGAGCTTATATATCTTGCTGATGTTGAAATGATTTCAAAGTTTACTAATAGCAACAACATTTCTTCATGGCAGTGACTTGGAACATAACTTGCACATATTCTCAGTTCTTGGCTCAGAAGACTCCTACTTGCTGTGTTTCTCTCTCCTCATTTTACAATGACACTATCGTACCCTGCCCAACTTGCTCTTGTGGATGTCAAAACAACATAACCCAACCAGGAAGCTGTGTTGAGTAAGTGACCTTATCATAGTGGTTTTTTTGTGAAAAAAATTTCATATATACTCTTTTTGTTCTGACTAAAAGGTGATAATTGCAATTGCAGAGCGGACAATCCCTATTTAACTTCAGCCATTTCAGCTGGTGGACCAAAATCTAGTAACAAACCTCTACTTCAGTGTACCAGTCACATGTGTCCAGTTCGAATTCATTGGCATGTCAAGGTCAATTACAAGGATTATTGGCGTACTAAGGTTACTATCACAAACTTTAACTACCGAATGAACTACTCGCAATGGAATCTGGTTGTGCAGCATCCCAATTTTAATAATCTCACACAATCATTTAGTTTCATGTACAAAGGATTGACGCCTTATGATGGTTTGAGTAAGTATCATCTCTTTGAATTTACTAAATAATGTACCAATCAAGTGTTGATTGATTGTAATTGTTTCTAATGATTCTCTACTGGGTAATTTGATGTTGTTTGTTACAGATGACACTGCCATGCTATGGGGAATTAAGTTCTATAATGATTTTCTAAATGAAGCTGGGCCTTTCGGGAATGTGCAGTCAGAGCTGCTATTTCAGAAAGACAAAACAACTTTTAGTTTTGAGAAAGGATTTGCTTTTCCACGGCGGGTGTACTTTAACGGAGATAACTGTGTGATGCCTCCTCCAGATGCTTACCCATGGCTACCAAATGCTAGTTCGAGACCTGTTATCTCTCTTCTACAACCCGTCATGACTATCTTGGCTGCCCTGGCTTTCTTACTTGCGTATGCTTAGAGAGAAACATGTCGCTTTCCAGATTTCTCTAGACTCACTAGTGTGATGGACTTTCACCTTGACTTGACCAACTGCTCTCATTGCTGCTTAAAGTCCAGTGATGCAATATGACCCTGTTCAGGTATACCATTCATCGCTTCTAGAAAGAGCGTCCATTGTCTAATGAAGTGTTTGTCTAATGAAGTGTTGAAAATGGGAATCTGATGCCGTTTTGTTTAGAGATAGGCTCTTTTGTACACGTATTTATACTTTTAATTTATATTCTTTTTTTTTTTTTTAATTATTCTTCATAGAGTATTTATTGAGACGTGTATTTCAGTCGTTGTAACTTGTAAAAACTCTGGCCATGGAAATGCAAGTGTTATATAGAGTTGCTTGTTGTATTTGCTGTGGTGCATTCAATATTTGATGAAATTCACAAAGTTCATCCTTCAGAAATATTGCAGGATGATTTGTATTCAAATTCGATCTAAAAATACGCAGTACAAATGTATAACTCTTTTAAATCAAGGCAGAAGTCTAGCTTAATGCACACTTACTCAAAAATTCACAAGCAACGTGTTGGTGAAAGAGCATTACCTAAATAAGAAGAACCATTAATGTGTATGTACCGGCTACCATTAAGTAAGCGAAGGAAATCATACTGGCCGAGCTTGGTAGTGAAGGATATGCATCTGGTGGTGGAAGTCTGCATTCATCTCCATTGAAGTAAACTTTCCTAGGAAATGCCCATCCTTGTCTGAAGGTGAATGTGCTTTTGTCTTTCTGTAGAAGTACTTCAGACTGCACATTCCCATCAGGTCCAGCTTCCATTAAAAGATCATTATAAAACTTCGTACCATAGAACATACCAGTATCATCTGCGAAAAAAGAAATAGGAAGTTACAAATCAGAGGGGGCTTTAGCGCGATTACTTTGTAACTGCTGCTTGTTATAGCAGCAAGTACTTGAGAAATGTTAGAATATATAACATGCCCTAGAATAATCATAAATTCATTATCACTTCTGAACATATATAATCTTTTATTCAAGGAGTTTTTGCTGTCTATTTAGTATTTACTAGGAGTTCAATATCAAAAACGAAGTGTGTTAGTTGTATAAAAATTTTCTGGTTAGAGGCACTTACTAACTGAATGATACGGTACTACAGGCTTGTAGTCAAAGCTGAAAACTTGGGTGACATTGTTAAGATTGGGATGTTGAACCACCAATGTCCACTGAGTATAGTTCATCCGATAATTGAAATTAGTTACTGATATCTTGGCACGCCAGTAATCCTTATAATTGATCTTGACATGCCAGTGGACTCGAATAGGGCACATATGATGTGTGCATTGTAGAAGAGGCGCGTTATCCTTCCTTGGAGTGTTTATTCCTCTTGAGTGTGATTTCTTTGAGTTCATCCTACATTTCAGTCAGGCACATAATGGAATTATATATGCTACTGATTTTGTTGTATATTTTCTAAATTAGGGAGGTATATATATCTATCGGTCATTTACCTGATACAGCTACCTTTGCTGTGGCAACCACAAGAACAAGATGGACAAGGAACGATTGTGTCATTGTAGAAAGAAGAGAAGGATACACAACATGATGGGTTCTTTGAAGCCAGAAACTGCGAATAAGTGCATGTTACATTCCATGTCACTGCAAGTTGAGCAGCAATCTGTTCAGTATGCTAACATTACAGTAGAGTACTTCAAAACATTCTGGTTGAAATATATTTGTCAGTTCAAGTACACACTTAAAACTGCATCTATATTTCATAAAAAAACATGATTAACATGAAGTAGCTAACAAGTCAGATAACTAACAGATTTGCAAATTTGTATTTTGTTTGTGATTAGGATTTAGGGATGTCATTAAAGGCGTTGAGGGGGAGTGGGGGAGCTGATTTAAAAGGAAAAATTCTTACTGAGCGCTTGAGTTTTCCTTCGGCGATCAGAGGTGAGGAAAACTGTGGAAGGCACAATTTTTGCTGGGCCACAAGTATAGCCAAGACCAGGTCCTAGCAATGTGAAATTCTGAGGGAGCTTCACAGTCTTGTTTGATGTGCCAGCCTGCCCAACACTGACTTGGAAGGCAGAGATCGCAGCAGTAGGGTCCTGTCCCCATGCTGCAACTACTCCACCCTTGCAACAGTTTGCAATCTGCTGGTTATAGGGTACTCCTGGAAGCAAGTCCACCACTGTCGGTACCTTCTTACAGCAGTGAGGCACGTTGCCCTTAAACTTGGAGCAGTCCCCTTGTTCAGTAGTCTGTGCTCCCACCATTGACCATATTACTTCTTTCTTTGCCCACATCCATCCTATTGTCCATCCAGGGCTCATTATTTGTCGATACATTTGGAAGTTGTTTATCGTGACCACTGCCTGTTAAAAGTGCAACATATATGTCTCTTGTCTCGTCTTTGAGAAGTTGATTTCTTAAAAGAGATGAGAAATTCGGTACTTACCACATAACCATCTGGAGTCCAAGACATTACATCCCATTTGACTGTTATGTTGCCATTTGGATCTAATGGATCATATGCCTCTGTAATTTTGAAGGGTAATAGATTCAGTTAATAGGAAAGATCATAAAATAAGCCTTACTCTTGCAAAATTATATTTGTTTACAATAATACAAGCTCGGAGCATTACCTGCATGACAGGAAAGCATGAGAACAGCAAGTGCAGCATAGAGCGCGAACTTCAGTTCAGCTTGTGCAACTAAATACCTTTCTTTCGCAACGTGTTTTTGGATCAAAGGTACATATGTTTTACACCCCATGTTCTGTTTTTTTAGCAGAAACACTGAGGAATACTTGTGAAAAACAGATAAAGATGAGATAATATATGGCATTGGATCACCTGTGGTTGTTAGGTGTGTCCTGAGATATTTCATAGTTCATGTTCCATTTTATCTACTATCTGATTGGTCAGTTGGTCTTATTACTTCCTTTTTAAGTAAGATTTTAGTGAGGAAATGAACTGAAGATTAATTATGTTTTAGAGACAGTTGAGCGTAAAAAGGTCAGCAATATCTCTCAATCATGTAGGAAAGCTAGAGTCTACCAAAGTTAGCTGATATTATTTTGGTATGAATTGTTAGCCAAGTATACATCATTCTATACCATACATTAGCGTACTATACAGTGATCAACCAATATATAAAAAATACATTATTTGTGTTCAGACATTATTATAATCTTATGATCAACGAAAATTAAACAGTATAATTCTATTTTTGCTAACCAAAGGCAAATTAAACACGAACACGAAATATATTAAATCATTAAATGTACTCTATAAAATATTTTATCTAAAAACGGACCAATTTTGTTCTTTCTTCACCATCCTCATCATGGTACGTCAAAATCTTCCTTTGGTCTCGCTTGTGCAGTACTAAGCTCTCCATATAAATGTCAAAATACATATGACTGTTTATGCTAAATTTTGTCAAGTAGTATTTGATGTGGAATACGGGCTACGGATCAACTAATTTAAAATAAGGAACATTGGAGGCGGAAAGTAAATGACGGAAAAATAAAGAAAGAGAGGGGGGACACGATATGGTGACGCGGAAAACCCCAATAAAGGTGGGTAAAAACCGCGGGTGGCAATTAGTCCACCAATCCACTATAGTATGGGCATACAGCCAATAAATACAAGTACAATGTGTGTTTGGTGCATATAAAATACAACATAGATAAATACAAAGTAAATGGAGTGTATCAAATTATCAATCTCGTAATATGGCTAGGAGGTACGTGACACATTTGTGGGTAAAAAGATGTTTGTATGGAGATTCTGGAGGGTATAAAATATAGTAGATGGTGAGTGGATTATACAAGTGGTCTAGGAAATAATAAGAATAGTTACGAGGGCATACTGGAAATGACGCTGCAAATTATACTAAGGCAATGTGGGTTTTTAGTAGAATTCATATGTGGACTAAGCTCATGTATGGATATATTTCACAGGAGCAATATGTAGGTAGTGGGGAGAACTTAGGCTTAAAATAGATAGTATTTAGTTGCATGGGAGGCTAGTATCCGTAGGTTGTGACTTCATTTCATGGGAGGAAGGCTCTTCTATTTATAGAACTTCCAAGAGTAGGTTGGAGAGATATTTTGGGTGGCTGTTGCACAATGGTTCCCTGATTCTCTCACCCGCTTTCTTAAGTGGTGGAGTAGTGGTTGATTCCTTTACTTGGTCTTCTAATGAACTTGGACTTGTTCTAGGGAGTACATACATCGTAACAACCTTGAGGAATTATTCTTGCAGACCCATTGTCTCTCCTTGATTCTAGGGAGTACTCGTAACTATCTTGACCCGGTCTTGTAGCATCGATCGTTGACTATCATTATCGATCAACCATTGTACAGAATTACCCCATAACAATTACAACACAATTATCAGGAGTTTTAAATATTTCTTCAATTTTTCTAAATGTGTGGATACTATAAACTATACTTTTGTAGCATTCCATGGCTATCACGTTCTTGGGTTTTTTGTTGTAAATGTGAAGATGCAAATAACTGAAATAAGAGGAATCAATTAATGAACACCAGCTTTTACAAACACACCTTAATCTCATTAAGCTTTTCGTCGGCAGCCTTGCTAAGATCTCCGTCCACAAATCCATCGATAAACCCGACAATAACAGGTTATAGGTAAAATACACTTTATTAATCTCCGTCGATTTACTTCTAATAAACCTAACTAAAGTTTTTTTTTAATAATCCTAACTAGGGGTGTTCATAAATCGATCCGGACCGAAAAAATGGACCGGACCATCCCGGACCGAACCCGGACCGAATTAATCGGTCCGGTCTTCGAGTCTTGAAATTTATTTTTCCGGTCTTCAGTCCGGTCCGGTCCAAAACCCTATAAAAACCGGTTTTGGACCGGACCGATTTTTTATAAAAAATATGTGTGAAACCTTAAATAACGTTTAAAATTATCTTTAATAAGCTTAGAATACTTTAACTTTATAAGTTTTTTTGCACTAAACATACAAAAAAAGACGCAAAAATGACGTTACAATATCGTTTTTCTAATATTTTTTTTTGTGTTTTCCTTGACTTTATTAAAAATTAATATTCTTTTTAAATAAATTCTTAAATCGGTCCAAAACGGTCCGGTTCGGGTTTTGGACCGATTCTTTCGGTCCGGTCCGGGTTCGGTCCTAACTTAATCGGTCCGGTCTTCGGTTCTTAAAATTCTAATTTTCGGTCTTATCCGGGTTGGTCCGGTCTTGGACCGATGAACAGCCCTAATCCTAACAAAAACTAATTACCTGGCCTGCTAAATTTTTTTTTTAATTTTTTAAACGCCACATGTCAATACATGATTGACATAATAAAAAAAATTACAGAAAGCAAAAATCCCAGCCCTCCCTTGCCGTAAAATTACATTATTGGCATAATAACGATGGGTGTAGTAGCAAATTAGCCCCAACACTTTTATTGCATGTGTAAAGTAACCCCATAACTTTTACTTGTAGCAAATTAACCCCACAACTTAATATAATTGTGCAATCAAAACCTATACATCAAATTTGAGCAAAATCACATTAAAATATATAAATTTCATAAAATATACTCCAATAAAAGACAAAAAAAAGTTAAAAAAATTAATTACATCCAAAATATTGTGCATATACATTATCATACATATTAAATACATACTATAAAATATAGAAATTATCGACACTGAAATATGACAAAGGGCGAAAAAATTAACGGAATTTAGCAAACCATCATACTTGATTAATCTCTTCAATTGCTCACATTTAATTGAAATGGTAAGAAATATAATGCATGTATAATACTCTTAATGCTTATTATTAATACAAAAAATTAGCATGTTTTGATGAATTTATTGTTAAATAATGATGCTCAGATGTACGTTGCACGATATGTTAAGTTTTGGGGTCCATTTGCTATAATTAAAAGTTAAGGGGGTAATTTGAACATAGAGTTAAAGTCTTGGTGCTAATTTGCTATATTTCCCTAATAACGATTACAAGATTCCTCTTTTGAATAGTATGATGTCAATTATACTGAGTATCATTCAAAATGTGTAAACATAATTCCAGCAAAGGCTTAATCATACAAAATATTCCGTAGCTGCCGTATAATCAGCTTGTATCGTTCGATTTTGATTCCGAGGAATTTAACTTTGTGGATTTGTCTGATGCTCTTAAACAAAAAATATATGATAATTGATAATTGAATAATTCCTAATGGCTACACCCTCTTGTAGCCATAACTACCTACCCCTCCCCCCCCCCCCAAATTACAATAAAACCCTTACCCACACCTCACTAACCATGCAGTTACCACCCACTAACCACGGTAATGCAAGTAACCGCCCATTCCTCACATTTATATACAAAAAAGAAAAAAAAAATCAAAACCTTCATTTCAGACCCATTTTTGTGAAATTCTCTCTCATTAAAACCAAAATTTCACATGAAACTCACTACAAATTGCTTCAAAATTACTGCAAATTGCTTCAAAATTACTGCAAATTGTATCAAAACATCTAAAAATGTCTGACATTCGAGATGAAGTTCGTCAAACACAACTAAATTCCGAAAAAGAAGAGTAAGAATTTGTTCATTTAAGTAGAATTGTGAGTGTAAACCCTAGATTATATATTTTTTTTTGCGTTTTGATATATTTTAAAACAAAATCTACTATAATTACACTTATTTTTGTGCAAAATAGACTAAAATCTACTATAGTTGGTGGTATTTTTGTATAAACAAAACTGGAAGAACACTTCGAAGATTCCGTCGGAGAAGACGGTTGCTGAACAAATGTTCATTTTTGGTAAATGTTCATTTTCATTTTGATAGATGTTCATTATGATATTTGTATATGATCATTTACATTCTTACCTTACATCTACTAGTGTTTATTTTTGAGAGAAGATTACCCTAATTTTGTTTATGATCTTTACATATTAATGAATGTTTATTGGTATTTAAACACATGTTTATTTGAATGTAAATACGTACATGTTCATTCTCATATTGAAAATAACCACATAGATTATAATAATACATGTTTAACTTCATATTAAATTATATGCTCATGAACGTCATTTGAATATTATATTACATACATTTAACTCTAATATTGATAGATGCTTATTCGAATTTGATACAAAGATGCTCATTTGGATATGTTTATATTCACACATATACTAATGTAGGTTCATTCACATGTCAAAACATGTTCAAAAATAAATAACCTATTGTTCATTCATCATAAACCTTTGATAATTCTATTTTAAAATATAATTTAATCTTAGGAAATTTTATATTTTAACACCACACAAAAACCCGAAAATGGTTTTTAACACCTCCATAAAAAAAATTGATTTTAACACCACACAAAATAACAAAAAATTGGTATTACCACCACTTAACGGATTCCGTCCAAAAATTCCGTTAAGTGGGGTCCTCAGTGACACGTGTCACCATTTTAGTTGTTTAAAAAAAAATAAATAAAACCCTAAAACTACCCCAGCCACCCCCGCGCCACCACCGCCAACCACAGATCTACCCCTTCCCTCCCCGAAACCACCACCGGCCGCGACGCCTTCACACCCCCAACCCAGATGAACCCTCCCCCACCCTTTCCCGCAATGGCTTCGCCCCCAAAAACGACCAAACCCAAAATCTCCTTCCCCAATACGGTTGCGATTCTGGCCACAATTGGACGAAATCGGCCGGTTTTGGGGTTGAGTTGCCTTAATCGGCCGATTTCGACCATTTTTAATTTGGCCGGAATCGTGACCGTATTAGGGAAGGAGGGTTTTGGGTTAGGTGGTTTTGGGGGTGAAGCGGTTGCGGGAAAGGGAGGGGGAGGTTTCAGCTAGGTTGGGTGAGCGAAGGCGTCGCTGGTGGTGGTTTTTGGGAGGGCAGGGGTGGGTGGGTGGTTAGGTGGTGGTGGCGCGGCGGCGGGGCTGGGGTGGCTGGGTAGTTTTAGGTCTTTTTATTTTTTTTTTTTAATTTTTTTTATTTGTTTGGCTAATAAGAAAGCGACACGTGGCACTTAACTATTTTTTGTTAGTTTGTGTGGTGTTAAAATCAATTTTTTTTTTTTTTTTATGAAGGTGTTAAAAACCATTTTCGGGTTTTTATATGGTGTTAAAATCTAAAATTTCCTTAATCTTATGGTATTTATCCACATTTAATATCAATACATATTAAGTTATGTTTTGACATATTGAATTATTATTTTTAATGGTCATTTACATTTATTAGATATTCATTTGAATTTTTTTTATATATGTTCTTTTTCATATTAATAAATGTTCATTTATAATTTAATACATGTTTATTTAGAATCTAATACATGTTCATTTAGATTTTTTACGTTTTCATTTTCATATTGAAATATTTTTATATATTTATAATGTGTTCATTTCTGAATTTGCAATTATTATTAATGCATAAAAGTTCAATTTTGAATCCTCAGATTTAACATACTTTTGTTTAGAATGTGTTGTTATAATTTTTTTTTTTTTAAATTTTTATAACCTTGATCGATCTCTTATTGTACAGGATAATCACGTACGGAAGCCGAAGGCGATAAATATATTATGCTCATATTATATATTTCATGGAAAACACACACACACACACACACACACACACACACACACACACACACACACACACACACACACACACACACACACACACACACACACACACACACACACACACACACACACACACACACACACACACACACACACACACACACACACACACACACATATATATATATATATATATATATATATATATTAGAGGTGCAACAAGGAGGATACACATATAAATATACTTTATTGTATCAAATGTAACAAAGAAGTTCATTTAACAAGACACATATATATGTACATTTGGTTCACTTTCATGTTTATAAAACAATTATTACATGTAATAGTATAGTTATATAGAAATGTGTTATTATTGTAATTAAATTAAATTTATTTTATATTGGAAATTATTTTTTAACAACGTTTTATTTAAATAAGTAGAATTCTAAGACGTATTTATTTGTATACTATACATCTTACTATGAAACTTACACATAGCTCTTGAAATGAACATTTGATGATACAAAAATGAACATTTGTTGAAACACGAATAAACAAAAATGAACATTAGATGATGCAATACTTCTTACAATAAAAATGATTTGAACGCAACAATCTATATAAATTAATTTTCTCTCCTTTTTTTAATAGAAAATTCTTAGAATTCAATTCGGAAACTATAGAATCTAAATAAATTTCTTGTTATAAAAATGAACATTTAATGATACATAAATGAACATTTACCAATTCAAAAATGAACATATTATAAAAATTTGCAGGAAATTCATAAATGAAAAAGGACAGGAGCGAGGCACACGCGGAGGGTGGGGGGTGCAGGTAAAAATTTGTAGATAATTGAACAGACTGGGCTGTTGTCCAAACATAAGCCCATTTCAACCAATTTGTGCTAACTATAGTCTAAATAGTTATCTTCCGGTGGGCCTTGTTTCCATAGTCTTCTTTTGGGTCGTGTATTTTTCAAATTGGGCCTTATTGAATCTAAAATCCAAAGTGAGTTGAATTTGAGCCCTGTCAACAAAAATTTTAAATGAGTCCAACAGAAGTTGTTTATTTCTTTTTTTTTGTTTCTTACGAGTAATAGAAATGCCGTATACGTTGTAACTCCATTATTTTAGCCATTGAGATTTGAGGCCAACAAATTGCTACTTGTATTATAAATAAACGACATTATTATGTGTCTAAAATTATGTACATATTCGTGACTGCCCCACACACACGTTTACAAGTTCCAACAGTGTGGAGGGGGTTTACTACAATTATTCAAATGAATAAATCGGGTTGTGGTAATGGCTAGTATAAAACAAACAAAGTTGGTAGATCAACCTCAGGAAAATCAACAACTTTCAACAACTTTGTGTTTTAATAAACAAACTAGTAACATTAGATGCATAAACTTGATCCTCATTTGGAAAAAAGAATAAGAATATTACAAATAAATAAATAGTGTATTAATGTCTAATTAGACCGGCAATGATACGCCTAATTGGGTACATGGTCGATCGTGGATCTCATTACCTTCAATAATCTCTCTCCGTATACACTTCTTACTACTCTCTCCGTCTTTTTAGTTTTGTCCCATTATTGTTATTTTTTTACTCAAAATTTAAAAAAATTAATCATAAATTATCATTAATCTAAAAAATATAATATAGTCATGAGTGGTATTGTTAGATTCGTCTCATTGTATACTTTATTAATATTACATTTTTATAATTTTTACGTGTATGAAAATAAAGATAAAACGTTATAAGTCACATCTTGGAGACCGCGGACAATTAAGTGGGGCAAAAAAAAAAAATAGAGAAGAGGAAGTAATAGTTTATCAACTAAGAACGGCAATGATTAGCTATCCACTTTCTAATTAATTTCTGTTTAATAACTAACCTTACATTTATAAAAAAAAAAAAAAAAAAAAAAAAAAAAAATTAAAAAAAAAAAAAAAATTAAGATACTAACCTCAGAACTTGTATTGTTGTACATATTACATTTTCTACATCGTATTATATTAAGGAGAGACTATTATGGCTTTAAAAAATTAAGACATTAAAAATTTCCATTGGATAATAATACTTGTATTATGTTTCATTGTTTTGCAACTAAAATTTGTAATTTCAATCAATCAAATGAGATTTATGTGACACACAAAGTATTATCTTGTGATAGGATGGTAAATAGTCTCTTAATTATTAAAAGATTGCTCCGTATACTAATTTGAATGTTCTCAAAAGATTAGTTTGTATTGAAATTTTCTACTTTGACGGCCTCTCTAATCTCCTATTTATCTCATCGATAATAATTGTGTCCATCATTTATATGCACAAATTTACACTTGTTTGTTAAAAAGTAAAGTTATAAAAGGATTTTTGACGAAAACTTACAAACATAAAAATTTAACGGTACGTATACCTAATTTACTAATTATCTATTGTGATGAGGTGAATTAAACACTTTATTATGAATCTCTCAAAAACCGTAACCACAAGTCCACAACACTCGTATAGTACCTTGTACTCAAAGAAGGGTGAGAATGGTGGAGCAAAAACGCGGAATTTAATCTCTAAAAGTCCGAAAATGACGAGTCTTAATGTATTACAGCAAGAAGAACGTTGGAACTTGAGTTAAATCATGTTGTTACATAACAATTGCATTGCATTGCTTTGCATAGGAGAAAAGGACGGCATTTTTGGCGGCATCAACCAACTAAAAGTAAAGTTACTACGGCGTATAATTTGTCGGTGATCCGTAACTTATTGGGCTTTACTTGGGCCTTAAGGCCCACGTGCTCTGTTTAGATCAAACTGCTCCCTTTCTACTAAAATCTTGCCTTTTTAGCTTTACAGTGCATTATTTCTTATATTTCCCGCTATTATACTTCGTATAGTTTAATTTAATTTATATTTATGTTGTTATTAAAATCGTGACATCCTCGTCCAAAAAGCATGAAGATAAAAAGGGGAGCAAAAAAATAAACATGTAGATCGCATCATTTGTTGGTTAAATTTACAGCTCATGTTTTATTCTTGATCTAATGAAAAGTTAACTACTTTTTTCATATTCCAAAACGAGTTCAAATCCATGATATACTTGTATAGTATACTCTTTCAGTTTTGAATTAATGATTGAAGACTTACGGTTTTATTAGTCGTTTTGATATAATGGTTATGTTCTCACTTTTTCTATTTTGAGATATTGAGTTCATATACGTACATAGCTTCTTTATAAAATTTTGCCTTCTTTGGGTGAATTTTCCACTTTTTAAGTTATTTTTTACTTACTTTTTCAATGATTACCTTGATTTTGTAAATAGAGAATAAGAGAAGTATAGGTTAAGTATTGGCGCATAACTGTTATTTTACATGCCAAATAAATAGAAGCTATATGACAAAAGAGTGGTGATTTTTTTTTCTTTTTTCTATTGGTCAATATTTGTACTAGTGTTACCTATAATAAATATAAATAGTACTATTAAAATAGCTTATACTCTATTAGTACATTAAAAATTCCATTGTAATTATAATGGTACATTAAAAATACTACTGTAGCGATAAAAAAATCTCAAAAACTAAGTGAATTTACCAATTAATCCTCTTATATACATCCTAAACATATAGGAGCTATGCGCCTAGCTACACTCAGAAGTATAACTTTAGTTTTGAAACAAATAAACGAATAATCAACTCTACATATTAATTAGCATTCACATTACAAAGTATTATTATTGACTTTATGAGTTTAGTGTGTTCAATTATACTACGTTCCCCTCAAAAAGAAAAAAATACTACGTACCCTAAAAAATAAAAAATAAAAAAAATAAAAAAAATAAAACTTTAATGAGACAATGTAACAAACTGACAGAAACCCTATTAAAATGTTCTTAGTCTAACTAATTTGATTGTTGCTCGGTCATACCTTGAAAATTTAGGTTTAGGCCAGGTTTGTGAACTACAAACTTTGATTATTCATTATGTTTCTAACTAAAATAGACTTGTACCTACTACCCAACCTAAATATCCCAACATAAACCTATCAGAATTAATGAACTACAATCTAATTAAAAGGTTCTAGTCCTATCAAAATAGGATAAAGACACTATTATTATTTACTATTCATAATTTTATTTATGTGACCAACTAAGTAACCCTATATATTTGTTGAACTGAAAAAAAAATGTTAAAAATTATTTTTTATTGGAATTAAATTATGGAAAAATTATAAATAACCACTCCTTAAATCACCCAAAATTGATTTTTCCACTCCTTTTTTCTTTATTTTAAATAACCACCTCTATAAGTGAAAAATATTATAAAAAAAAAATCACGAATTTTAACCAATTTTTAATTCAATTAGGATAAAAAGTGAAGAAAATACACTAAAGAAGGAAGAAAAACCTTCAAAAATTAGCTTATAAATAATCGAAAACATGATCGCACTAATGCTAAAAGGTGTTGATTTATTATGTTTTTTAGTTTTAGGGATAGTTATTTAAAATAAATAGATAAAGGAATGGTAAAATCAAATTTAAGTGGTGTGAGTCGTGAGGGGTGGTTATTTACAATTTCTCCTTAAACTATTGTTACAAATCGATAGACTCCTGCAATGCTAGATTGCACAATAAATAATGCACCATACTTCCTACCTCCTGCAATGGTACAATAACACACTCCATAAACAGAAGAGGTGTTTTTTTGTTGGCTCGTCGAATTAAATTAGAATGGAAGAAGTAAATTGGAGAGCCTTGAAATTGGCGTAAAACCTGAAAATTAAAAAAATCTCCTTGAATGCGTTGAGCCAAGAGCACGTGCCCACCGCATGTTAAGGACGTAACATTGTTCAATATTTGCAGTAAACACAAGTCAACATCGTAACATTACTAACATACGTGTCTCATGTCCACCAATTATGGATTTCTGGGACCGCTATATATTCATGGACTTTCTTTTTATTTTTAAAATATTTTTTTACCATTCTTTGCTTTCTTTCTTCATTCCATTTTACGGAATCTCTCTTCCATTTCATAATACTCTATAATTCGAAGTACTCCGTAAGACCGTTATAAGTTAATAACAGTTTAAGTGACAACTACTTTAAGTCTTTAAGTAAGTAAAGTAACTATGGAGGATATGTTTTCTTCTCCTTATTTGACCTTAACTTATCTAATTTAAATTTAACTGAATTTATCTGAATTTATTTAAACTTATTAAATCTTACTGAATTTATTGGAATTTATAAGACGTGATTGAACTTATTAAAACATATTGGATCTTACTATTAGACTTGATTAGAACTTATTAAAAGGTATTAGACCTTACTTAACTTATTGGAACTTTTTAAATTTTATTAAACATATTAGACTTTATAGACACGGTCTGTTCTTATATGTTTATTTTCAGTTCAGTTCAATTCAATTCAGTTCAGCTCGATTCAATTCAGTTCAGCTCAGTTCAGTTCAATTCAGTTCAGCTCCTAATTTCATTCTCTTATGAAATTATTCATTTCAGTTCAGTTCAATTCACTTCAGCTGAGTTCAGTCAATAAGAACAAGCCCTTATAGTACCTTGTTAAACTTATTGGATATTATTATAACATCTAAATTCTAAACTAATATGAATTTAGTAAAATAAACCTGAAATTTATCTTTATAAGTTAAAGAGATCAAGCCTTAAGTATTAATATGTTTTTATTATATTTTAATTATATAAGGTTGCTATAATCCATAATAAAATATCGACAAATAATAACTTTTACATATAAATTGGGACATTTTGAGTAAGTTACATGTAAAATTTTGAATTCGTTATCTGCGTCGGCGGCCTTGTTTAAACTAAGTAGTGGTAAAAAAAAAAAAAAAACATAGTTGTATTTTATTGTAGAAATTCACATGGTCTTTCTTCAAAATATAGTGGACCGACACTATCTTTGTCAAATAGTACATGTAAATTTGTAATGTCATCAACTTTTTGAATCTATGCAAGCTATGGAAGAATTTTAGATCCCACTCCACCAATCGGGGGATTTATTTTTCTTTAATTTAAACCATGATGTTGATGGCTAAGTAATCTTCTAGTGCATTGTATTTTTGCAATTATGTAGTGGATTAATGGCTCACCCTACATTATTTATTATATCTATTTATCACTTACCAAAGTTGCTTGATATTATTGGTTGAATTACTACCTTGTGATTTTATTGATTATGGTAATTGAGATTGAATTCTCCTTGCGAGATTGAATTCTCCTTGCATAGTACTAATATGTTTTATAGCCAGCACATGATGCATTGTATGTACTTTGTTAGGTCTTATCAAGAATATTGTTTCCTACCCCCGGGTGTACCATGCGCATGGTATACCCGGAAGAATATCACCCTTTGAATAAAAGAACATTAACTGTAAATATAAGAACATTGAACATAGCTTATAAATAAATGAACATTACTGTTAGAGGACCGCAAGTCAACCAAAAGTTTAAACTGATGCCTTCTCATACCCGTGACATTTGTATCATACTGACTCCAATACCATGTTAGATGACCAACTCAACCAAAAGTTTAAGCTGATGGTTGAAGCCCGAAAATATATTTTATACTCTATCAATTACATATAATAAATATAAAAGAATATTATCTTTATGATAAAAAAAACATTACATATAAATAATGGAAAATGCTACTACCCAAATCCATGGAAGAAGATGATGAACAACAACGGTAGTGCCAAAAATTCAAACCATCAATTAATTTCATGATAATAAAACTTTATATAAACAACAAACATTATCATAAAGCACAAAATATAGGTAAAAATAACAAGCAGAGAGAGTTTACTATTGAAGCACAACCTAGGGTTTCATACTCATGAAGTAGAACAAAGAAAGAGAAGTCAAACATCAAATGAGTAGAATACCCTTGTAAAGTGAATTAACAGTGGAAATCAAGCAAGTAGAACACTCATTTACAAGTTTTTTATCCAAAAAAAAAAAAACCCAAAATTCTCAAATCATGAAAAATTAAAAAAAATTGGTTGTGAAATTCGAGCCTGTTCACATTTACTTAATTTCAAATCTAATCAATTCAGCTTCAATCAGTTCAGTTCAGTTCAGCTCCTAATTTCCCTCTCTCGTAAAATATTCATTTTAGCTCAGTTCAGTTCAGTTTAGCTCCAATCAGTTCAGTTCATCTCAGTTCAGTAAATGTGAACAGACCCTTCGAAATCTAGAGTGTAAAATCTAATAAAAATGTGTTTGTGAGTGATGAATTAAGTACATAAAAACTATAAAAATCAAGAAACAAAATGGAAGAAGAAGTTAGAGGGAGAGAAGAGAGAAAGAGTATCGAAGAGAGTGAAAATGAATGGGTGAAATGAACATGCATTACATATAATATAAAGAACATTACATCTAAATGCAGTTAGGCTTGATAATGTTTGATCGAGGTGTATTTAAAAATGTGCTTAACCAAAGCTATTTTTAGGAGAAAAAGTGGTCTTAATTTCTTAATGGAAAAATAGAAACTAATAATCCCATCTTTGCAACTTTAGCTCAAAACAATCCTACCTTTTAGAAACTTGGAAACAATCCCACCTTTGACCCTAATCTGCTTAAAATGATCCTTTTTACCCATAACCGGTTTAATAGGTTAATTATTTTATTATTTTTTTTTTAATTTCTTAAGCTTTCCTCCCTAACCTCTTTAATGACATCTCCATCATTATCACCACCCCTTCCATAACCACCTCCTCATCAACACCACCACATACACCACCACCTAAAAACCTAACCTCGCTAGAAGTACCCTGTAGGCGTCGTTTGAAGTGTGCCTACGTAAAAGCATGTTGTGAATATGCTTGGCACTCATAGGAAGTGTGAATTGACATAATACGATTAGGGACAAGGAAAGTAGGGAGCCGCCAACAAGTTTTTTAAGGAACTTGTAAACCGTTCACAGATCATTTAAGGCAACCATGATTAAGGGACAATGAAAGACAACAACGATTGACCCGTGAAGGTTACACCCCATTCATAATCCATGAGATTACTAACTCCATATGGTTCGGAACCACGAAAGGAGGATCGGGGATGATGGTACAAAGTGAGTCATGGAGTCACATTCGCCCGTATTGGCCTCTACTCGATTCTTATAGTGAAAAGTGATTCCTGCGATTTTAAAGGCATACAAACAAAATATTCAATTTGCTCCAAACTATTATTATGCTAAATTGGTTGAATATTAATGCAACATATAATTCTAAAATATTAGTGATCACTTGATTAAACAACAAGATTAAAAAGGAACTTAAACCGGTCGTCCAAATTCTCTTATTAGGCGTGATTTTCAATTACATATTCCCTTTAACATGCAATATGATGATCATAAATAATACGGAGTAATAGAATAAACATTAATATTGGAAGCAATTTAACAATAATAACGTTAGTCAAATCAAATATAAAATAACCTAATCATGATACTAGCAATATAAAATAAAATAAGAGCAATTAAGTTAATTAATTACTCACATTATATTCCGCGCGTTCCTTTAAATTGCTATGATGAGTGACATTTATGTCACTCTTAGGAAGTATTTTTAGAGTCATTTTCGCGTTTATTTTATCTTATTTTCCCTTTCTTTCTCTTGTTTTCTCTTAATAACATTTTTGTTTATTTTGGTAATTTTGTCGTGTTTTAGTTCTTTTCGTAGTTTTTATTAGAATTAGTTTATTTTCGTATTTTATTTGCTTTTGATTTGTTATATTTCGTTCTTTATTTTTCCTTGAAAGTATTCTAATTTACTTTTATTTATTTTAATTAGTTTTGAGTCTATTTTATTTCACTTTCTTTGCTTGTATAATTTTTGTTTAGTTTTTATTAGTTTTAAGTTTATTTTGTTATTTATTTGATTTTATTTACTTGTATAGTTTTATTTAATTTTTATTAGTTTAGTGTTATTTCTCTTTTTCTATTTTACTTTATTTTATTCCTAATTTATTTATTTCATTTTTATTTGTCTTGATTTCTCCTCGGTTTTGTGTTTAGGGTCCCGGGTTTCATGTCAAGTGAGTTCGGAGTTCGGGGACGAGTGAAAGTGTGTGCAATTCTTTACTTTGATGGATGCTGCCCACCTCTTATCCATCACCCCACCTTCTTAACCTCCACCACACCAATTCCCCTGCTCCCTCTCGCACACATCAGCCCACCAAAACCTTGCTGCAACCACCAACCAAATCAGCCCACCAAATTACACCTCACAGCCGCTGTTACCACCTTCACCACCCCCAATCAACTCCACCTCACAGCCGAGCCGCACCACTGCAGCATCTCCCACCTATCGCAGCCTTCACGCAACTCCCTCTTCCCTGCAATTCCACACCAATCAAACACCTTCAGCACCCCAAATGGCAGCCATCCCGCAAACACCACACACACCGGCAGCCACCCAAACCACTAACACAGCTGCTCCCCCCACCTCCAGCTCCCACGCACCTGACCACCAATTGCAGCAGCCACGCAACTCCCCTGCTGCCACCCAATCCACGCACCAGCTCTCAGCACAACTCCAATTCACTCACCTGCTGCCACCCTCACAGCACCACCAGCCGCATCAGCGCACACCAAGGACCACCACTCACCTCCAATCCCCAGCTCCGCCACCACAATCAACCACAGCAGCCACTCAATTTCAGCCACCAATTAACCTCCTCCTTCCACTCACACCACCTGACCACCTAGAACCTCCCATGTTCCACCGTCCAACCAAATCCCCTGGCAGCTACCTATCACCAACACCAGCAGCCACCCAAACCAAATAAAAAATCAGAGCAGCCATTAAGATCGAAGAAGAGGAAGGGCGTCTGATTGTTTTGTAGGGGGGGATTTGGGTTTTTATTATTTTCTTTTATTTTTATTTTTATTTTTTATTTCCTTTTTCTTTTCTCTTTTATTTTCTTTCTTTAGTTTTACTTTATTTCTTTTAATTTTCCTATTCTTTCTTTATTTTATTTTCCTTCTTTTATTTTTCTTACTTTGGCTAGCTTAGTATAAATACCCAATTTGGGGGGTAATTAAAACATATATAAAATAACTATCATTTTTCTACTCTCTAATTAGTTTTAGGTTAGGATTAGTCTTCATTGGTAGAGAGAGAAAGTGTGGTTTTCTTCATTGATGAACTTGGATTTTGAAGAAGGAGCTTGTTCAATCCTTTGTAGACCTTCATCTTCAACTAATGAGCAATCTCTTACTCTTTCTCTTTACCTTTGTTTTTTATTTTGCTTATTTGCTTTGATTTTTCTTCTTTGCTTATTAATCATGTTGATGTTTATTGATTTGATGATTGATATTGTTTTCAATATGATTTGTGAGTAGTCACCTAGCCAAGGGTGTGGGGATGGTGTAGTTGCTAATTGTTCATGCTTATAATGTTGGGGTTATGTTAATGGTGATTAAAGTCTTTGCATGCTTGATATTCTTTGGTCTTCTTGCAAGTGCACGTTGTTAGTTGATCAAAGATGAGTCTTTGCTAACAAGTAACGGAAGTTGACTTAGTTGAGGTTCATTACTATCGATTGTTATTTAATAGTACCTCCTAGTATATGGTTCTAATGTGGAAACATAGAGGCTATGTTAGGAGAAGCCAATTGACCCCGGAAGGCGGCTAGAATGGACCCTTTACTTCGATATTCATGCATGTTTAGTTTACCATTGATATGCTACTTTGTTATTGCATGATCAAGCGTCAACTTCACCTACCCATTTCCCTTGGTGCCTTAATGTTTTATTTCTTGTTTTAGCATCTTTAGACTTTAGTTTATTTATCTCCTATTCCGGACTAGTTTAATTGTCGATAACATTTGGTGGTGTTTATCCGTTCTCTGTGGTTCGACCCCTATGCTTGCCTTATACTCGTATTAGGTTTGTTTAGGTTGTATAAATTGCATTTGATCTAGGGATAGACAATTGACGACGCGTTTATTCCCTTGTCATGCTACATCATGAATAAATTGTTAGTAACTTCAATAAAAAATATAAATCAAATTGAAAATTAAATTAAATTAAAAGTAGAGTTGATTTAGTCCAAACCCTCAGTTAATTCTACCTATCACGCCTTGGTTAAAGTATAGAACTTCAGGTATTGTATGGACTCCTTGGAGTGCTTAAAGGAAGAAATAGTGAAAGAATGGGGAGGCTAGTGTTTAGGCTAAAGAGGGAGAAGAGAATTATTTGATGATCAAGCTTGTTGATGATTGGAAAAGGGGTGATATGACCTCTATTTATAGAGAAAAAAGAGGGTCGAAGAATCAAGTAAGATCGAGTTCGAATCGGATTAAAACTCTTGCGATAGACAACAGTTTTTGCATTTTTTGTTTTTATCATATCTTTTGATCCAGAAATCGGAATAAGATGAATAAGATATCGTTGGAAATCTCTTAAAGTATAATTTCTAACCCAATTGGAATCAGATTCAAATATTTTGTATAAAAAAAATATAGCCAAAATAGTGAGACGGTGTCAGTTTTGGATAGAGTTTGACATTTTATTCATATATTTTCCGTTATAGCTCGGAATTGATATTATAATATATCATTGGAAAGATAATTTCAAGGGCTATCCAACCGTATAAAATTTGGATAAAAAATAAGAGGCAAGAAAATCATATCTTACTATCTTTGAACGTCTTTCAATTTGGATAGAATTAGGACTTTAAAAAAAAGAGTTTTATTCAATTTCAAACTCTTTAATCTTATCTTTTCAAAAAGGATAATTAGGATCTTTTAGAAACTTATAGAAGCTTCCAATTAATCCTAATTGGTTTTGGAATTGGATTAAATAATTTGGACCCTCTACATGATCATTGGGTCGTAGGTAAGGTGGGCTTAGGTTCGGTTTGGGCTTAATTTAATATTTTGGCCATAACTTATTCGTTATAACTCGGATTTGGGCTTATAATATATCGTTGAAAAGATCTTTTAAAGCCCCATCCAACTATTCAATCATTGGACCCTAATTATGGACCAAAATAAACTGGATTAAACATTTTTATAAAAAGGACACGAAATGAATGATTTTAAAGGATACGAAATGAATTATTTTGGGTTTAAAGGCACAAAAAGAGGAAAATAAGTTATGGTTTGGGAAAATGGGCTAGAATTTGGGTTGGTTTATGAAATGGAAATATGGATTTAAGCACTCCAAGATTAAATACTCAACCCGACCAATAATGGCGATGAAAGGTTGTTCATCATAGGGTTTGGTTTTGGGGAGACATTTTTAGGTGTCTACACACCCCTACCCAACCCTGCTTGATCCAGCAGCCCCCACCCAACTAATCCTGAAACCGTGCCCTAGAATTCCCACCCCAAACACCCGACCACCCACCTCAGCGACCTACCTAACCTCCACCACGTACTCCCAACCATACTCTAGGTCATCAAATCGGTAAATCTTACCTGACCCACATGAAACCCTAACCCCTCTCACTTGGAATCTTTTTGGCAAGTCACGTCCTTTAACTAATTGTCTTATTACTTTGTAATAATTTAAATATCTTTCTCCTTCCATAATTGTCTAATTACTTCGTAATAATTTAAATTATTTTTATCTTTCTCATTCAATTCCACATATATCTGCTAGCTAGTAGTCACAATGTGCAAAATCATCCATCGTTTCTCCAGAAGCTTGATGTAGTAGAGTATGAAATATGTCAAGAATAGAGAAAAGTAACGGTTTAATTTAATTGTAAAAGCTGTATTCTTTTCTCTAATTTTGTGGTTTAGAGGTCTATATTTTATTTTAGAGTCTAATAAGGTTTTGTGTTGGATCCTAGCTTGACCCATGCCCATCCTTAATACTCATATGGATAGCTTTTTTACATTGAAATTAATTAATTATTATTTTTTAAAAATCGAGTAACATCTATAAATTAAAGAAAAATTTGTAATTATTAATCCCAACTTTGGGCCATTTACTTTCATTAATCCCAACTTTCCATTATTATTGAATAATCTCAACTTTGGGGGGCATTTTCTTTTATCAGGCCAAATGACCGGTAACTTGATGAAGGGGTAATTTTTGTTTTTTAATTTTTATTAAATGCCACATGTCTTATTATTATTGGTTTAAAAATAATAGGTAAGAAAAAAAAAACAGAAAAAAACACACACAGCCACCAGTACGAACCATCTGCCCCCACCGGTCGACCACCACGTCGTTGCCCAAGCATACCTCTGCCCTCCTCCGGTGCCCAAGTGCATCTCCACCCTTCAATGCACCGTTTTAGGGGTCGAGATTCACGCAGCTGGTGGTTTTGGGGGTCGAGGTTCGCGGGGGACGGTGGTTTCAAGGGTCGCGGTTGCGCGGATGGTGATTTTGGGGATCAGGATTCGCGCGGCTTTTGGTTTTGGGGGTCGAAGTTCGTGCAAAATGGTGGTTTTAGGGGATGCGATTGCTGGGCTGGTGATTTTGGGGGTCGGGATTTGCGCTGCCGGTGGTAATGGGGGGTCGAGGTTCGCGAGGGATGATGACGGTTGCTGGGTTGGTGATTTTGGGGATCGGGATTCGCATTGATGGTGGTAATGGGGGCCGAGGTTTGCGTGGACCGGTTGTTTTAGGGGTCGTGGTGGTGCAGTTGGTGGTTTTGGGGGTCGGGGTTCGCCGACCAATTGGTTTTGGTGGCCAAAAGGCGGTGGCCGACGAGGTTAGGGGGTGGGGGTTTAGGTTTCACGGTGGTAAAAGGGTGGCTGGGATGTCAGGGTGGGGGTTAGGGTACGGTGGTTCGGTGAACAGAAGGGGAGAGGTTGGAGTTTTTGTTTTTTTATGTTTTCAATTTTTGTAATTTTTAAATTTTTTTTTTTACCAATCAGGGCTTAACACGTGTCAAGTTACCTGTTATAATAGGTTATTGACTTTTATTGACCGGTCATGACCTAATAGTAGAAGATGTCCCCCAAAGTTGGGATTACTTAATAATAATGGAAAGTTGGAATTAATGAAAGTAAATGGCCCAAAGTTGAGATTAATAATTACAAATTTTCCTAAATTAAAAGCATTGATCAACAAATATACACCAAAACTCAAAGTATTATATGTGGTTAGCCACATGGTGTGACCATTTCACATAATCACATACAAGACCATTAATCAAGTAATAGGGGGTTATGGTGATGAGCAAATGGTTACCTTAACGCTTATGTAAGTTACTTAAATGAGACATAGGGGTTACTCTCTTAAATAAGTGGAATTATTCTTTCATTTTTAAAAACAAAAGAATAAGGGTTACTCAACAAATGGAGACATGGAGTTACTTATTTCTAAATTACTTGAATTCACTCGTATAATAAATTTGGGTTACTTTTATGCACAATATGAGGTTACTCTTATGAAAAATTGAGGTTACTCATACATAAAAATGAAGATTACTCTTATGAACTAATGTGGCTACACCGTGTAGCTAGCCACATACAAGAGTTATTCACATCAAAATGGATAAATTAAGACTCTATTATGACAGAAATGAGTTGTTTGTTTTCTTGAAATTGGAATGTAATACATTGCAATATTTGTGAAACTTATACAAAGGTGACAACAATGGCAATAATAAAAAGATGTAGCATGTACTTCTTTCATGTTTTTACTTACAACAACTTTATTATGTACGTTATTCATACACCGTATGTTATTTCATCTACATTTCGTGATTTTACCTAAAGAAAAATATAATCATATGAGATCGTGGTATATCTAGCTCGATGTGTAATTTACTAAAATTAACTTTTAAATTTATTTATTTACAAATGCATAATTAAAGATGTTAAATGTATGTATCAAAGCTACACATCATCAATCGTGTAAAATAGAAATGTTGTAAGTGAATAAAAAGAAAAGTATATGAGTATATATGATCTAATAATTTGGTATAACACTCTCCAATAAAACATAGGAAAATTACTTTAAATAAATAAATCAACTTTTGCTCCATTCTCCCAAAATAAACCAACCTTTGGATTATTCCAGAATAATCCAATCTTAATACCCCATCTTCCCATATCGCACCTTGCAGGTCACCTATTTGGTACAACCGGTAATACGTGCTACGTGGCACTTCATGATTGATTTTTTTTTAATTAACTTTTTTCTACTAAAAAAAAAACCACCCATCACCTTCTTTCTCTCTCTTCCCCCATCACCACCATAGTCCACCGTACCCCCTTGGCCCCCTAACGCTTCAAGCCCACCGAAAAAACACCCCTTCCCCCAAAACTACCCGCAAACCCACCCTCTTTAGCCGACGGTTCAAACCCCAACCTTCTCTACCGTAATTCCAATTCCCACCCACAACGGAAACCCAAGCAACCCTCCCTTCATTTCCCCGTATTTGAGACAAATCACAACATAAATTAATAATTGGGGTTGAATTTGTTGTGAATTGGTGGTGGGTTGTTATTTTGTTATTGTTGGTGTAGTGAAGTGAGGGAGAAGCTTATTTATGGCAGATTGGTGGTGGTCTGGAGTGTGATCGGAGGGAGTATGATGTGTTGGTTGATGTGAGGTGGTGTAGGACGATTTGAAGGGTTGTTGTTGGTGTTGTTTGGTTGGGTTTGTTTGTGAGAAGGGCTGCTGGAATTTTTGTGAGGTGGTGTTGCTTCTAGGTGGCTTTAATGTGAGGATGGTGCTGCTGTTGTTTGTTGCAATGTGTGTTGCTGTTGTATGGAAATGGAGCAGGGGAGTTGGTGTGTGGGTTGGGCGGTGATGGCAGGGGAAGCTGTGAGGGGGTTGGTGTGTGGTGGCACCGTGGCATGGAGGTGATGGATAAGAGGGGCAGCAGATGGAGCTTTGGGTGGTGGTAATGGATGAAGATGATGGCAAATGGTGGGAGGAAGAAGAGAGAAAGAGATGACCGGTTGTTTAGGTGATCGGTCACTTTGGTTCATTTTGGGAAGAAGGGGTATAAAGGTTGGATTATTCTGGAATAATCCAAAAGTTGGTTTATTTTGGGAGAATGGAGCAAAGATTGATTTATTTAAAGTAATTTTTCCTAAAACATAATGAAGTTTACCATTAACCTTGAAATAAAAAGAGAAAAGAGAGACTTGCCTAGGTGCTTTGGCGCCTCCACGTTGAAAGTTGGGGAGTACAAAGCCTTTCTTATACTAAGTGGTTGATGCCTTAACCTAGTAGAGATCTTTTAGGTAGGAGTTATGTTTGCATCAAAGTAAATCTTTGCAGGTTATGCCCAAAAAGAATAATACTTCCTCCAATTTATTACTACGTAGTTGATACCGTTTGACTTTTAAAATATTCATAAATTATACTTTGACTAGCTTTTGTGATTAATAGCTACGGTAAATTAAAACATAGTCAAGTGGGATCTTGTTTGAATCGTCTTAATATATATTTTATTAATTTTCACTTTTTATAATTTTTCAATGTCGAGAATTAGAGATATTAATCGTTAAATTAGTGCGTTAACAAGCGTGGTAAAAAAAGATGTCAGCTAAATTAAAACAGAGGTTTTATTTATTAATGGACTCATGTTGACCCGGGGTGTTATAGATGTTATCAAAGTCGAGACCCATTTCGATTTTAAGAGAATGAAGTTTACCTTATATGGGAGTTGATACCTTAACTTAGTAGAGGTCTCTTAGATAGAGATTTTGTCTTGCACCAAAGAATTATTGCCTGAAAACGATCTAGGTTCTCTTTCTAATGCATTTAAACGGTGTATTAGCTAATTTTCATTATTACATTTACAATAAAAATTACAACTCGACATTGTTTGACTCTCACACTAAGGGCCTGTTCTCATTGACTGAACTCAGTTGAGCTGTATTGAACTGAACTGAACTGAACTGAACTGAAATGAATATTTTATAAGAGAAGGAAATTAGAAGCTGAATTGAATTGAATTGAACTGAACTGAAAATAAACGTATGAGAACAGACCCGCCATCAGTTTAGAAAAAACATAATTTTGATTCAGTAAGAATTACATGGAGTAATAGAGAATCAATAAAAATAATATCATTTCAATAAAAATAATTTCAATTTAGCAAAAATAAGATGAAGTTTATCGAGCCTAATTAATTTGATTTAAAAAACATTAATGGGGGCAAGTGTTGAACGCGGAATACACCATATAGCGAAATGCTAGATTCCCTTACTCCGGAGAAAAGTCCTCAATAACATGTGACACCATCAATTCACATTTTTCTTCTCCCCCATAAATTACCCCTCAAACCCCCTTCTTCTCACCAATTCAATCTCCAACCTCACTTTCTCTCTCCTCACTTCTTTCTCTCTCTCTCTAACCAGATCTCCGCTTCTCTTTCTCTCTCCTCTTCCGCCATGGCAGGACCTTCAGTTCCTGCTACCTTTCTCCTGAAAGATGAGCTTGATATAGTCATCCCCACCATCAGAAACCTTGATTTTCTCGAAATGTGGAGGCCATTTTTCCAACCTTACCACCTGATTATTGTTCAAGATGGAGATCCTTCTAAGACCATTAAGGTCCCTGAAGGGTTTGATTATGAGCTTTACAATAGGAACGATATCAATCGTATTCTGGGTCCTAAGGCCTCTTGTATCTCTTTCAAGGATTCTGCTTGTAGATGTTTTGGGTACATGGTTTCTAAGAAGAAGTACATCTACACCATTGATGATGATTGCTTTGTAAGTTTCTGATTTTTGGAATTGATTTGTTGTTTTTTCTGATCTGGGTTTTGTGCGATTTTTAGGTTTCGATTTGATATTTATTGTCAATTTTTGTGGTGTAATGCTGAATTAATTGAGGGGTATTTTAATTTACTGATTTTCTCATCTGAATTTTGTGGAAATACAGGTTTTGATTCGATGATTTTCTCGAATTTTGAGCTTGAGTCAATTGAATTGGGGTTTAGTGGGGGTTTTTGATTTAATGAATTTCTGATCTGGGTATCGATTCAATTTTTTTTTTTTTTTTTTTCAGATTTGGGTTCTGATGTTGATTGTTGAATCAATTCAAGGGTTTTGGTGGGTTTTTGATTCAATGATTTGGGTGTATGAAAAATTTTGAATTTTGATGGGGAAATGTTTGATGGGTACGATTTGATTTTGTTGGCTTATTGTTGATTTGATCTTTGATTTGAATAAACTTTTTGTGGTTGTTGAATTTGAAAATTTGAATTTTTTTGGACTTGATCTGATTCTAGGTCGGTGGATTCCCCTTTTGTGCTTCTTTTTAGCATATGATTGCTTTTTCACACTTTCATTTCAAGTTTTATGTCCTTGACTATGTAAATTATGCTAATCTATTGACATTGTTTGTTATGATACTATAGAAAAATATAATATGTTAGATCTTATACGTGGTCCATTCAATTCTATTGTTTCAGACCTTTTAAAGGCTCTAATGAGTAATGACATTGACTTTAGGATGTTTATTATTTGTATCTGATCATGACTTATGGGCTAACATTGTTTGTTTGTTTGATTATCATGATTATCATGTTACATACATTGTAATTTCTTCAGCATTTTTAATATTCGGGTTTCGTATGATTGATCTATTACCCTAGGTCATATTCATTACCAATTGTTAATAGCTCTCTCTAGCTTATTGGTTCTTCCCAACTTGTGTATTGCTGAATTGGCTCTGAGTGAGTTCGATGTTGCTTGCCATTGATTGAACTCTATAAGGCTGATTGTTTCTAGCTGGTTAATGTGTGATCTATGTTTCTTAGATCTTAACTGTCCTTGTTTCGAAGTTAAAGCTACAATTTGCACTTTTGATGGTCATTTTTGGATTTGAATTGGGTTTGGATCTAATGTTGATAATTTTTCGAACAATGTAGGTTGCCAAGGATCCATCTGGGAAAGACATTAATGCACTGGAGCAACACATCACTAACCTTCTTTGTCCATCAACCCCACTTTTCTTCAACACCCTTTATGATCCATACAGGGATGGTGCTGATTTCGTCCGTGGATATCCCTTCAGCATGCGTGAAGGTGCTAAGACCGCTGTTTCTCACGGTCTTTGGTTGAATGTCCCTGATTATGATGCTCCCACCCAGCTTGTGAAGCCCCTTGAGAGGAACACCCGGTATGATTAATTACCGCTCTTGGAACTTGGAATGGTTCTGTTTTTATTCCACATTGTTACTCTTTCTAATTTTCTCTTTGCTTTCTAGGTTTGTTGATGCTGTTATGACCATCCCCAAGGGCACCCTCTTCCCTATGTGTGGCATGAACTTGGCTTTTGACCGTGAGCTCATCGGACCTGCTATGTACTTTGGACTCATGGGTGACGGCCAGCCTATTGGCCGTTACGACGACATGTGGGCTGGATGGTGTGTTAAGGTTTGCTACTTGTTCCTGTCTTAATAAGCAATTTGAGTTCTTATTGTTGTCATTTCAAGTATCCAGGCACCCAGCTTTGGAATTCAAGTGTCATAAATTGTCGGTAGCTCTTCATTAAGCTGATATAAACTTAAAACTCATCAGTATCAAAACTTGAAACACGACCTGATTTCAGCTTATAGAGTTGCTCCAAAATATAGCAACTAATTAGCAAGCTAGGCCTTGTCTCTGTGATGTAAACAATTCATATGTGATAGAAGCACTAATACATCATATGGTAGCACATACTGTCAACTTTAAAATACTAATGATGCTTTTTGGTCGATTATACAGGTTATCTGTGATCACCTAGGACTTGGAGTGAAGACCGGGCTTCCTTACATCTACCACAGCAAAGCTAGTAATCCATTTGTGAACCTGAAGAAGGAATACAAGGGTATCTTCTGGCAAGAAGAGTGCATCCCGTTCTTCCAGAGCGCAACCCTCCCAAAGGACTGTACTACTGTCCAAAGCTGTTACCTTGAGCTCTCCAAGCAAGTCAAGGAAAAGCTTGGAAAGGTTGATGAGTACTTTGTCAAGCTGGCTGATGCCATGGTCACATGGATCGAGGCTTGGGATGAGTTGAATGGTGCTCCAGCTGCTGTTGCCAATGGCAGCGCCTAATAAGAGCAGTTTATAGAGTGGTTCAAGGCCTTGTATTGCCATTCGTTATCTCTTATTAATTCAAGCTTTGAATCATTGAGGTTTGCTTGGAGGCTTAGGGATTTTTCGTTTCAGGCAGAGATATAGGATTTAATTATTTTCATAATTTTTTTTTCAAAAAACAGGGGAGTTCTGTAGCCAGAACCTCCTCTACCTATCCTATTTATGTATCCAGTAGATTGAGCATTTGTTATTTGTTTTTTTGGGATTCATATGTTAGAGTACTATTATTCGTTGCTGATTTCTCCTTTAGAAAATTATTTGTTGCTTGTTTCTCTAGTACCTCATTTTTTTTTGAAGACAAACATGGGGAATTAGTTTATCAAATCAAGATCCGCCAAAGATCCCACCTAGCTGCTAAGTGAGCAACAGTATATCCTTGCTCGTCGAACATGTGCACAACTAAAATTAATGAAATCATTACACAGACTACCAATATCCTCAAAGAAATGGAAGATTGGAGCCGCTCCCTGATGCTTGTCTCTAATGGCACGCACCACATTCAAGCACCACATTTCCATATCCAAACATGCACGCAAGCTGAACTCCAAAGTGTGCAGCAGCAGCTTCTGCAGTCTTGGACGCCCACCTGCAGGAAGTTCTCTTCGTTGCCACAAGCAGCAACTTGCCCCATTCATCAAGAACAACCACTCCCAAGCAAGTCTAGGCACAGAGGCATCAACATTTACCTTGACAAGGTGGCGATGTGGCGGTACCCAACTAGCTTTAGAGAACGTAACAGAAGCTAGACCACCCCCACCAACTCTAGCATTGTAGACACAATAACCATCACATAATCTGACGAAACTTGCACCCACCATCACACCATTGATCTCATTTGCTTCGTCAAAAATCTCCTTATTTCTACACCACCATCTTGCCCACGCCAGACATAGAAAAGGTCGTAGCTTTGCTTTGTCAAGTTAACTCGAAACCCAGCAAAATAAATCTTGAAAGGAGGACATCGGAGCATCATTTAACAAGTCAAGGAAGTTTCTGTGCTGGCAAATACTCAAGGCGTGTTTACAGTTGAAAAGAGCATGAATTATGGACTCACTTGCAGGCTTGCAGCACCACAAATCGAACACATGCTTGAGGGCCTTATATGACGGAATTACAGCCTTTCCATCACACCAAGAGACCCTTTACAGGTCCTCCAAACAAAATGGTATAACTTTGGAGGACCTTTTATATCCCAGACCATTTTCCATAGCTCTCGCTCAATGTCACCATAAAGCAATTCCCACGATCATACCTTATCCAGTCTTCCTAGCCAATAAGCATATTTTACAGAGAATAAACTCGACTTAGTAGACCACCAGAACCTCTTATCTTCCACCCACACACTCGGCAGAGGGATATCAAGAACAGCAAGTCCATCTCTTTCCTCGAATGTAGCTGCCACCATTTCAGAGTTCCAGCATCTGTTTTCAAAATCAATAAGCTTGCTTACCCGCAAATCAGTATCGCAGGTGAATTGTGGTTGGGCGATTGGGGGGTAGGGGTAGAAAGAGTACTATCACCAACAAGCCAAGCATCCTCCCAAACCTTAATAGAAGAGTCGTTTCCCACTCTCCACTTTAACCCCTCAAGGAGCAAGGATTTTGCCTCCCAAATACTCCTCTACGTGTAACTAGGATTAAAGCCTCTTGATGCACAACAAAAATTAGAATATTTAAAATACTTGGCCTTGAGGATTTTTTGCAGCAATGTATTATTATTAGCTCATATTCGCCACCCTTGTTTCGCAATAAGAGAAAGGTTAAAACATTTAAGGTCCCTAAATCCCATACCACCTAACAATTTTGGGAGACAAAAATCCTCCCATCCATGCCAATGAATCCTCTTATTCGTATCATCTGAGCCCCACCGGCCACCGAAACCAAGCTAAAATTGAATGAATTTCATCAATGAGACAATCTAGATACTCATCATGTAAGTTGGACTTGCTTGTGCCACCGCCGTGATTAATATCTCTTTGCCTGGGTGAGATAACAATTTCTCGTTCCATCCTTACAGTTTCTTCCAAATACGCTCCTTGAGACAAGTGAAGCTGCTTTCTTGGATCTTCCAATAAGAGTCTTCAACTAAATACTTCTCATGTCCATCCACTCCCCTAACACTGAGAGTTTCAATAATCAACTTCCTTTTCTCCGCATTCACACACTTGCTAAAAGCTATTTCAGTTTTGCTTAAATTGACTTTTTGTCCGTAACCTCTTTCGTAGCTACTAATTATTTCAGCAGTTTTAGAGCATTCTTGCAAATTAGCCTTCACAAATAAAATACTATCATCCGTAAAGAAAAGATGAGAACCCTTGATGCATCCCTACAATCCTTAACCCCATGAATCAAATTATCTGACGCCGCCTTTGATATCATTGTAGAGAAAGCCTCTACACGTATCAGAAACAAGTATGGCGACATTATGTCACCTTGTTAAGTCCATATTGTTTTGTTTACAAATTTACCTCTAACCCGATAGTTTTAAATCATCAACCAGGAAATAGGTCCAAAAGAGTGGTGTAAACTGTATGCAGTACCGTAGTATATGTCATCGGCGAATATGTATTTAAGACGACTTGATATGAATGACTAAAGTTTGTTGAAAAAATGTTACAAAAACTTAGAATCTTTACAATGTGAAATTTAGAAGGAATTAAGGTTGGATTTTATATTCCATTCTTTGTCATAAAGATTTGACATTTTATAATTTTCCATTTCAGCTCAATTCTTGTGTAAATGCTAATTCACCCTTGATATGCTACTGCCAGATCACCAATTTTCTTATATAGGTCACACTTTTTGAATGTTTATAGATCATCGCCATATTAACCTACTTAAGAATAAGAGAAAAAAGTGTTGAGTAAAATCTTGTTAAATGTTAAATCATCTCAAGAATTATGAAATCTTCTAAGATGTTAATTTTACCAATTCACCATTAAGAAAATAATGATACAGTTATTTTGAAACAAACTATGCATTGCAATTTGCAACACATAAATTTTTTTTACATAAATTAAGTTTTTTCTTCGAACAAAATACAATTATCTTGAAACAAACTTTCTTATTATTATAAGATAAACAAGTTCATACAAACGAGTTTCTCATCTTGCCAATAAATAAGATAAAAAATTAAATAACAAAAAACATCAAAATCATGGACACAAGATTTAAGCGATCAAAAGTACATTGCAAAGCAAAATAATTTAAAGTAATCATATATAAACAAAAAATTAATTAAGGGCACCATAAAACCAATTGATCCGCACCCCGCTTGCTCGTAGTTCCTCTAATCCTCTCCACCTCTATGTTAAATTTGATTTTTCTTGAGAATATGTAGGAAATTATTAAACTAAACTTGTTTAAAAAGACAAACTTTTAAATAAAACGGATGTTCAGTAAATTACTGAACATCCGTTATAAAGTGACAATAAAATGTGTAAAAGTTACACTAAAACGCACAAAAGTTACTCTGACATATATATAAATTATTTATGCTTCATTGATAAATTTGACAAAAGTGACACTAAATTTGACAAAAGTGACACAAAAGTGTACCCGATGTTCAGTAAATTACTGAAAACCGGGTGTATACAAAAGTTTTCCGTTTAAAAAAGCATAAACGGATTCCCAACAAACACTTGATTATATAACCTAGTAACCAACCAATGTTGACGTAAGTCCGCCTTGTAAAAGACTTATTATATTGTATAACTTTACTTGACAAGAAACCAAATACAACTACTTCCTCCGTTTCATATTATTTGCAACGATTTGACATAAAGTAGAGAGGAAAAATGTCTAATCGTTGCAAATAATATAAAACAGAGGTGGTATATAATTAGGATTTCTTTGTTATTAAGTGGATGCATTGAAACTAAAAACAAGGGATATCTTGAGCCGCAAATAGGCAAACATGCTTCTTTGTTTGACTTACCACAAGTGTTAATTGCAAATCTGCACGATCAGCTCGGTTGATGTTTACTTCTTGGGCAGTTGGATGAAATCTTGCAATAATTATGGTTTTGTACGAATCCGATTTTCTTTGCAACATTCGTTAAAGATGTAAACTCTTGAGGATGAGTCGTGGAAGAGGTTTAATCATGAAAATATAGTTTGATTATATTTCCATGATTAAACCTCCTCCTCGACTCCTTCCTGTAAACTCGAAGCCACCAATACTAATAACAATAGCAAAACAGAATTAAAGAAACAATTGTAATGGAATCGAGCTTAGACGGAATTTTTGTTGGGTTTAAAGACAAACAGAATATTTGGAAAGGGTTGATAATGAAAAGAAATTAATATGATGTTGGTGTATATGAATAATACAGGGTTTGTCGATATAAGAAATTTTTGTTGGGTTTGAAGAGGTCGGTCAGCAACGTAAATTGATTTCAAAATTAACTAACAATGATTTTGTTTATTTAATTAATTAAGGTTAATGTCCGTAATGTAAATTGTTACTTGTATTAATCTCTCCTTATGTTTTGTTGGACAAATTATCAATATAAATCTATTCAAATTTTATTATAAATAAAACTATAAACTCAATATTTTATTTTAAAAAATTTATTTAAATACTCGCCGTCCCTTAATTAAGGGACGGAGGAATATACGTAACCTTTTTACACTTAACAAAAAAGTTTAACCCCAATCTCCCGTGACCGGGCTATATATTTAGTATTCAGATTCCAACACTCTTATATAATCTAAGTAACCAACCAAAATTATAAAATTCTGTTTAACATAAAACTCTTCCAATATCGAATTCTAAATCAATGGCGGAAGAATTGCTGGATTTACCGATGGATTTGTGGACGGAGATCTTAGCGAGGCTACCCGCGAAAAGTCTGATGAGATTGAGGTGTGTTTGTAAAAGCTGGTGTTCATTAATTGATTCCTCTGATTTCAGGCTTTTACATGTTCAAATTTACAACAAGAAACACAAGTATGTGTTAGGAACAAAATACGGTGAATGTAGCATTCATAGTATCGATACATTTGAAAAAATTGATGTATTTTTCGAAACTCGTCGATATTGCCCGGTTATGGGAGGCTGTAATGGATTGATCTTGATGTTTTCCTTTAAGAAGGATAAACCTGATGAGTTCGTACTTTATAATCCTTGCATTCGAAAGTCCGTTGTGATTCCTCGTTTTCCGTGTACTTCTATTGTTGGCAGCAGCAGCAGCAGCAGAGACGTCATCGTCAGCAGAGAATTGTTTTGCCAAGGTTTCGTTCCGTCTTGTAATGATTATAAGGTGTTTTTTGTTAAGTCTCCCGACTATGGGATTTGGGTTTATTCGTTAAATGATAATCGTTGGAGGATCAAAGATAGGTTGGATGTCTCGATTCCAGGGATTTTAAGTTTGAATCGAAACGGTAATGGGCGTGTTTTAGAGTTTAAGGGTGCTATATACTGGTTAGGATATGATAATCCGGAAACTAGTCTTGGACCACTTAACGTATATGTTTTAAAAACTCATCTTGTATCGCTTGATTTTGATTCCGAGGAATTCAAGTTTGTCGAATTGCCTGATGCTCTTAAACAAACAGGTGTCCTTCAAAACTGTTGTTTTGTCCTCGACGAGTCTATAGCAGTTTTCGGTATGTCTTCTGATCGTACCTGTATATGGGTTTTGGTCGATGAGGATAAATCATGGCGGCTTTGGTATACTGGGGATTCAAATTCAGAAGCTCTTCGGTTTTTTAGGGAAGGTCTTTGTTTGCAAATTTTTAATGCTGAGAAAAACACATTTTATGTGTTTGATTTTGATAGACGACTGTACTCTTATAATTTCAAAAGTCACCAGATACAACAGGTGGAAAATTATGTAGATGAACATTATAATTTAAAGAATTATATGGAAAGCTTGATACTGCACAACTGTACAAGCAAAACCAAGGGAAGATTTTGACATGATTGATGCTGAATTTAGTACTATAATTCCTCATGTTGTTATTATACAATGTTCTCCTGTTGCTAGATACTCTGTCTTAGATTTATTTCGTAACATATTAACATTTCAGTGAGCGTTCAATTGACCATTGGCTTAGCATAATTTTTTTTTTTTTTGACACAAGCTTAGCATAAATTAAACTATAACGCAAATGCCTTTTGTTTGTTTGTTTGTTTGTTTGTTTGTTGTTGTTGATCTTCTCCATATAACAATCATGTGTTGATATTAGGGGTGAGCAAAAAATCAGGGTACCCTGAATCGAAATCGGAACCTGTTCCGGTTCCAGGTAGCAAACTGGAGAACCTGTTGTAACAGGTTCCGGTTCAGGTTTTCAATTTTTTAGAACCGGAACCTGAAGGGTACCCTGTACCTGATAAAAGAATCACTTAATTTCAAATTATACACTAATTTTTAATCAATTTTTAAATAATAAATATCAAAATTACAATTATAAAAATATATATATTAAATTTGTTAGACAACTACTACTAATTTGTCTTATTTGCAAGTTGCAAACATTATAAATTAGTGACCAACCAGTTTTTTATTGAAAAATCCTCGAAAAAGTTAGTGAGTATATTATAATACAGGGTACCCTAAATTGGAACCGGAACATGTAGGTTCCGGTTCCGATTCCCAATTTTCAGGAACCTCCGATTCCGATTCCCATTTTGAGGAACTTGTTGCAACAGGTTCCGGTTCCTGGAATTTTTATAGGGTACCCTGTTATGCTCACCCCTAGTTGATATATGAATTTTTCTAGCCGACCCCACTTATGAAATAAAGACTTTGATTGATTACTAGGTATAATATCTGATTAATTGTAACTCTTATACTAAATTGCAATTTTGCATGATCGTCAGTCCAGTTAATGTTTATTTCTTGGGTAGTAGGTGATAGAGTATAAAACATATTCATGAACCTCAACCATCAGTTTAAGCTTTTGGTTGAGTTGATCCTTTAACATGGTATCGGAGCCAGCGTGACACAAAGGTCACGGGTTCGAATCTCATCCGCCCCTCCTTCAAAGTGAAATTAATTTGCACCAGGTATGGGTGGGTGTGTATAAATAACTCTTAACTAAATTGCAAATCTGCACAACCAACAACAGTGTGGTTAATGTCTATTTCTTGGTTAGTAGGATGAAATCTTGCAATAGTTATGGTTTGGATTTTTTATTTGCGACATTTGTCAAAGATGTAAACTGTGAGGATGAGTCGTGGAAGAGAATTAATCATGAAAATATAATTAAAATAACTATAGTTTCATGAATCATGATCAAACCTCTTCATCGATTACTCCTCCTTGAAAGCCAATATTACGAAGAAACATAAATTTATAGGGTAGGGCTTGTCAATTTGGTTGTTACTTGAAAGCCAAGACCCAAGATTATGGACAATTCAACAAGAAACATAATTTAATACGTGGAAAAAAAAAATTGGAAATTAAACTCGCCGTTGCCGGGGATCGAACCCGGGTCACCCGCGTGACAGGCGGGAATACTTACCACTATACTACAACGACTTTGGTGTTGATTTATTTATTTTTTAAAGTTAATTAAATTGTAGTAATTGTTATTGTATATTTGTATTTTCTTTATTGTCGGTACCTCGGTGGAATTTTTGAGGTTTTTCACTTTTATTTTTTATGCTCTTGGGTAATGACTAGTGAGTGCCAAAATGTATAGTAGGAGTTTAGGACTAGTGTTAGTTAAATCGCGGTATGCTAAATAAGTTCAAACGTACAACACATGGTCTAATTTGAAAAAAATATAAGTTTATTATCTTGATAAACAAATTATATATTAATAAATATGATTTTTTATTAAATGACAAAACAAAAAAATCAACAATTTTTTATTTTACAAATATATGGGGTTCACTTGTTGATATAATTACAACCATGTTTGATTGGATAATTTTGTTGATAAATTTAAGAATTTACCACTTAATAAATGTTGTTTATTAAGATGATTAATTGGAATTCTCTTGTCTAATTTTGTTAACTAGACTACACATGTAATATTGTACGGGATATCATGTAACACGTAGACACGTACCAGTATAATTCGCATGTTTCAATTCGGTAAATAATTACTCCATAACTATATAGTCTATATTTAGACCCTAGAAAACAAAATTGCTAGCAACCATTTCTTGAACGGCTTTGATGTATAAATGTAAGATAGCCGTCAGCTTTGCTCTATGTGCCACTTCCTTGCAAAATATAAATCATCTCATGAAATATAAATTAATTTTTTTTTTTAAAAAATTAACATTATAAAATTATTTATAATCAAAATAATGAATTGAAAAATGTGAAAATAAAATGATACAATTATTTTGAAACAAATTATGCATTGCTACACATTGCATGAAATATTTGATAATCAACAACTCATCTCCAAGAAAGAATATATGTTAAGTTATTTTTCTTCTGGAAAATACAATTAGTTTGAAACACACTTCTTATTATTATATTGCAAATTCAAATCTGCCAAAATTGCGAAGTTTTAGCGAAATGACTCCATACAAATTAGGCCCGATTCACCACGAGTATCTCATCTTGCCACTAAATAGGTACAACATTATCTACCTTTCTAAGAAATAACAATAACATCAAATCATGGACAAAAGATAACAGCGCATCAATTAAGAGATTAAAAGTACATCGCAAAGCACAATAGTTTAATTACATATATAATAATCTAAACAAAAGTTAATTAAGGGCACCATCGATCAAGTCCAATCGATCTACTAGTAATTGATATCACCTTGCTCGTTCCTCTAATCCTCTCGATCTCCACCTCTATGTTGAATTTAATTTTCTTGAGAATGTGACAATGTGTAGGAAAATATTAAACTTAACTTTTTTAAAAAAAAACTTAAATAGATTCATTCCCAAGTCCTGATATAACAAGTAACCAACCAATATTATATATGGCTTTCATAGCATGTATTTGTATTTATTATAAATTAAACATTAAAATAAATCAAATGCATTACAAAATAAAAGTTACCCTTAAAAACGATTAAAGTTATTACTAAAATTGTTAAAATTACCCTTAAATTGTCCCCTCCACCTTATACAAATATATAAACTACACTTGACAAATGGCAATTCAATACCAAATACAAATATAACTAGGATTTCTTTGTTTCTTTGATTGACTTACCAACTACAATACCTGTATTGCAAATGTGCATGATCATCAGCCCGGTTAATGTTTACTTCTTGGCTAGTTCATCGTAGGATGAAATCTTGCAATACGAAATCTGATTTTCTTTGCGAAATTCATCGTCAAAACTGTAAACTCTGAGGATGAGTCGTGGAAGAGGTTTAATCATGAAAACATAGTTTGATTATATTTCCATGATTAAACCTCCTCCTCGACTCCTTCCTGTAAACTCGAAGCCACCAATACGAATACTAGTTAATAACAACAGCAAAACAGAATTAAAGAAAGAATTGTAATGGAATTGAGCTTAGTTGATTTCTATAGATGGACGGAATTTTTGTTGGGTTTGAAGACAAACAGAATATTTGGAAAGGGTTGATAATGAAAAGAAATTAATATGATGTTGGTGTATATGAACAATACAGGGTTTGTCGGTTTGGCTGTTCCTTGAAAGCCAAGATTATGAATAAGTCAACAAGAAATATAAATTTTATACGATAAATATATATGCCAAAAAAAAAAATAAAAAAAATAAAAAAATCGCCGTTGCCGGGGATCGAACCCGGGTCACCCGCGTGACAGGCGGGAATACTTACCACTATACTACAACGACTTTGTTATTAAAATATACTATAATTAATTATTCATCTGGTAAAGTAAATTTTTATTATATACAGAGTATTACGTATTTGTATTTTCTTCATCGTCGGTTCCTCAGTGGAGATTTGAGGTCTTTATTTTTACCTTTATTATTTAAAAAAAAAAATAAAATTGTTTTATAATAATTAACTACGGAGTATTGAGTACCAAAATGTATATTTGATTATTAGGAGTTTAGTGTTAGTTATGCTAAATAAGTTCAAAAACGCAATACATTGTTTTATATGAGAAATACAAGTTTAGCACCTTGATAAATAAATTTTGTTTAGAAAAAACTGAAAATAAATCAACAATTGTTTTAGTAACTATGAGGTCTACTTAATATAATTGCAAAATGATCATGCTAACTTGACAATTTTGTTAATTTATTTATGATTTTATAATAACTCCGCCAGTGGGTTTCCCGCTGCCAGTCCCAAGCCTGGATAAAGGAGGAGGGTTACGGTAGGCCAGTGACAGCCAGTATAAAACTTCGTCACATCCCATGACATGAGCCAAACAGATATTTTCGTGGGGGCGTTCCCTACTCAGCGACGCGCTGCACTTCCTAGACCCGGGTGTAGTGATAAGTATGCAAGGGTTGCTAGGTCGTCGCCCAGAAGCGACGCGCCACATTGCCCGAGTGTGGTGTCAAATGAGCAAGGGCGGGCCATTGGGGCGTTCCCTACTGAGCGACGCGCTGCACTTCCCAGACCCGGGTGCAGTGATAAGTATGTAAGGGTTGCTAGGCCGTCGCCCAGAAGCGACGCGCCATATTGCCCAATTGTGGTGTCAAATAATCAAGGACTTGGAGTTGGGATCAGGAGGGAGCGTGGGAGAAAAGAATTTAGTTTGCGGATTGGTTCTTGGAATGTGGGGTCTCTTACGGGAAAATCAGCAGAATTGGTAGAAGTAATGAAAAGACGACGCGTGAACATCATGTGCCTCCAAGAGACAAGATGGACAGGAGAAGGAGCTCGAGGCTTGGTTTTGGGGTATAAGGTATGGTATGTTGGGCAAGAAACGAGCCACAGAACAAGGAATGGTGGAGCTAGGAACGGAGTTGGTGTGGTTCTCGATGAGAGGTTGGCAAAAGAGGTGATCGAGGTCTATCGGAAGAACGATAGGTTGATAAGGCTGAAGTTGCTATGTGGCAAGGAGATTGTGAATGTTATCAGTGCTTATGCTCCCCAAGTGGGTTTAGATGCAGAAGAGAAACGACAATTTTGGGAGGACCTAGACGAGGTGGTGCAGGGTGTCCACCACTCAGAGAAGTTATATATTGGAGGGGATCTAAATGGGCACGTTGGGGCGAGCCGAGATGGCTATGAGAGTGTCCATGGAGGCTTTGGGTATGGGCAGAGGGACGCCGGTGGTGAAGCTATTATGGATTTTGCCCAATCATATGATTTAATTTTGGCTAATACTTGGTTTAAGAAGAGGGATTCACACTTGATAACTTTTCGGAATGGAGCAAATGCAACTCAAATAGACTTCCTGCTCACAAGGAGCATAGATAGACAAAGTTGCATAAACTGTAAGGTTATCCCAGGGGAGAGTGTGGTCACCCAACACCGGCTATTGGTAATGACTATTCGTCTGAAAGAGAAGGCGAAGAAAAAAGTTAGACAAGAAGAACCAAGGATAAGATGGTGGACCCTAAGGGATGCAAAAGCTAAGGTTTTTACAGAAAAGGTAATTGAAGAAGCGGATTGGGATGGAGAGGTGGATCCGGACATGACCTGGTTACGAATGAAGAACTGTTTCCTAAGAGTGGCCAAAGAGGTCTTAGGGGAAGTAAGGGGAAGAACTTCGGTACAGAGAGATACTTCGTGGTGGAATGAAGAGGTGAAAGCAGTAATTAAGCAAAAAAGGGAATGCTATCAAGCCTTAGGAAAATGTAGGAGTGATGAAACCTTTGCAGCGTATAAGGAGGCTAAGAGTAAGGCAAAGGCAGCTGTTCGCCAAGCAAAAGAAAAGGCATATCAGGAGGTTTATGAAAAGCTTGATTCCAAGGAGGGAGAAAGGATCATTTATAAGATGGCAAAGAGAAGACAAGAGGCAAGGAAGGATATTGGCATGGTGAAGTGTGTCAAAGATAAGAACCAAATGGTCCTAGTGCAAGAGGAGGGCATCAAGGACAGGTGGAAGGGGTACTTCGATGAATTATTTAATGGAAGTAATGGAGTTGTGATAGGAGATACCTCTATGAGTGATGAAGAAATCAACATGGAGTATGTGCGAAGGATTAGGAGAGTAGAGGTGGAGATTGCACTGAGGAAGATGAAACCTAAGAAGGCGGTTGGCCCTGATGGGGTACCGATAGAGGTGTGGAGGTGTTTGGGTAAGATTGGTATTGATTGGTTAACAAACCTTTTCAACAAGATATGGACGGCTACAAGGATCCCACAAGATTGGAGGAAGAGCACCTTGGTCCCGGTTTATAAAAACAAAGGAGACGCTCAAGATTGTTCTAACTATCGAGGAATTAAGCTTATGAGCCATACTATGAAGTTGTGGGAAAGGGTGATTGAACAAAGGTTGAGGGCATGCACAAGCATTTCAGATAACCAATTTGGTTTTATGCCTGGGAGATCTACTATGGAGGCAATCCATTTGATAAGACAAATGATGGAGTTTTATAGGGTAAAGAAGAAAGATCTTCATATGGTCTTTATTGATTTAGAGAAGGCATATGACAAGGTGCCAAGAGAGATACTTTGGTGGGCAATGTTGAAGAAAGGTATCCCACGAAGGTATGTAGACCTAGTTAAGGATATGTATCGGGATGTGTCAACAAATGTGAGGACATGCGGAGGGTTGACAAAAGATTTCCCTATTACAATCGGATTGCATCAAGGGTCTGCATTAAGCCCTTTTCTTTTTGCAACGGTTCTAGACGAATTAACTAGACCAATTCAAGATGAGGTTCCATGGTGTATGCTGTTCGCAGATGATATCGTTTTGGTGGATGAGACTAAGGATGGGGTTAATGTCAAGTTGGAGCAATGGAGGCAAAGGTTGGAATCTAGAGGGTTTAAGCTAAGTCGGAGTAAGACTGAATATTTGGTATGTCGTTTTGGCACTCAGAGGGGGACAAGCAATGAAGTGGTGAGTTTGGATGGAAAGGATTTGACCATGAGTGAATGTTTTAAGTACCTAGGGTCGATCATCCAGAAGAATGGTGACATTGATCAAGACGTGACCCACAGGATTAAGTCAGGGTGGCTTAAATGGAGAGCGGCCACGGGAGTGCTATGCGACCGCAGCATTCCCTTAAAGTTGAAGGGAAAATTCTACAGGACTGCCATAAGACCAGTGTTGCTCTATGGTACAGAATGTTGGGCTTCTAAGAAAGAGCATATTAAAAAGATGGAGGTTACGGAAATGCGCATGTTAAGGTGGATGTGTGGAAACACTTTAAGAGATAGAATCAGAAATGAGGTTATTCGCAAGAAAGTAGGTGTGGCGGGCATTGTAGATAAATTAAGGGAAAATCGTCTGCGTTGGTTTGGACATGTAAGACGGAGACCCGAGGGTGCACCGGTGCGAAGAGTGGAAGAGTGGGACCATGGAGGGATTAAACGAGGAAGAGGGAGACCAAAGATGACTTGGTTGGAAGGAGTGAGGAAGGATATGAAGTGCATGGATTTACGTGAGGATGAAGTTTTGGATCGTAAGGGATGGAGGAGAAAGATTTATGTTGATGACTACACGGAATAATCAAATTTGGTTCATGTTAGCCGACCCCACTTTTGGGATTAAGGCTTTGATTGATTGATTGATTTATGATTTTATAATAAACGAATTTTGTTTATCAAGATAATAAGTTGGGACTCGTCTAATTTTGTTAAACTAGACTACACATGTAATAATGCACGGGGTACCAAGTAAGTGGCGTAACATACTAACATGTACCAACGTAGACAGTCTAGACACGTACCAATTCGCATGTTCTAATTTGTACTCCATAACTACATTTGGACCCTAGAAAACGAAACTGCTAGGCGCTAGCAACAATTTCTTGAACTGCTTTGATGTGTAAATTATAAGATAGCCATCAGCTTTGCTGCGTGCCACTTCCTTGCAAAATACAAGGATGAAGACTGATGCAATAGAATTCGACAGATTTTTACATCAACCTTTACAATTTTTTCAGATACACAAAATTGACGATACTAATATGCTAATAGTTTTATAAGTAATACAAGTCAATTAACACAATTTGTTGGACTGATTTAAACCACGCTAATCCCAGATAAGGGTATACCTGCCTACTTGCCTAGGTCTTCTCGATAGATGAACTTCAACAGTTGAGCTGTTAGATAACAATGGTACTGAAAATTCGTATGTAGTAACCAAGTTTTCAATGGTTGGGCGGCTGTCTTCACATTATAATAAGCGTCTTGCTTTCAGTCCTCTTTGATCCTGGTTAACACAGAATGTAAATGTGCAACAAATAAAAAGTCATTAAGCAACGACACTTATAATAAGAATTATTAGAAGTGAGGTATATTCGGGATCTGGAAACTAGCATCTTTCATGCAGACTGTGATTAAAAAAAATAAATAAATAAAAAGAAAGAAAGAAAGAAAGAAAGAAAGTAATGCTTCTGCAACTAAAGGTCATGCTAATGAACGATGACAATGTTCACAGTGAACAGAAGTGGCAACTTAGCAGAAAGAACCAAAAAATGGTGAAGGATGATGTTGACAAAAATACTTTGAACAACACTATGTTTATAACTTGAAAAACCAATGCTATCTTTGTTTGACTAAAGGATGATGCACAATGGTGGACAAAGCAAGAATTTTATGATAGCATTCATAGTGGAGGGAGTTGCCGACCTCCATAGTGATTAATTACAGAAATGAAGTTCACATAGCATTTATAGAGAGAACAAGTGAACTATACTACTCTATTCCCATACCTCATTTTTTCTCTCATGTCATTCTAAGGCAGAAAGAATTTTCAGTGTCCTGCTTAAGAGGTTCAGACAGCTTCTGGTTTTCCACTCGCTGCAGCTGAGATGACAATTGAAGCAAATCAATAGTTGTCCCATCTTCACACAACAAATGATCCTTGATGTTCATAAATTTGGAACGGTGGTGTATCTCATTTCCAAATTCAGAGTGTGCATTATTACCATAATTAAGCACTGACATGAAACTTGGTTGATTTCTTCCTGTAGAGCTGACAATAACCGAAGAATACCTGTTTTGAACTTCACTTGTTAAAGCCTGAGCACCATTTCCAAAGATTTTTTCAGAGACTTCGTTCACACTATATTGTGGACAACTGCTTGGTATAACTACAGGGTGACATCCAGGCATTGCAGATGAATGGCCAGAAGAATTTTGTGATTGAAATGACAGAAGAGAGAGAGCACAACCGGACTCTGATATTCCTGCTAATTCTTGAACGGTTGATGCTGCGTCCAAAAGAGCCAAGTCTTCATTCCTAGGTGAGTTTGTTTGAAACAAGGAATGTGAGACTATTTCAGGCGTATGTTGATTGACATTCTTGCCAAAGGGAAATTGTGTTCCAGTATTATTTGTGTTGTCAATAAAAGGGAACTGTTTTTCAAAATCATAAGGGGGCAAAATAGATTTTGGCTGAAGCTGTCGATTTATGCAACTATATGTTGGCGTTTGTGTACAGCCTGTTCCATCCTCAACCTTGATATGCTTAACCCAATCATTCGTTCCATATTTCACTGTATGGGAAATGCCTCTTGGTAGTATATCTTGGCAAATAAAGGATGTTGAGGTAGGTGTAAACCCCTGAAAATTGCTTCCTACAGAGCATTGAAAATATCTATTGTTATAAAAAGGCATGATGCTGTTTTCCATGAAATACACTCTATAGAAGCTAGGACATTATTGAAAAAAAAATAAAATCTTGCGAAGTATGTGCATTACCATATAATGATTGATGCAATGACCAGGTAACAAAAATACTAGGTTAGCTAGCAAAGATGTCAGGTTAAAAAAACTACTTTTCTTTTGGACTGAATAAACTACAAAGAGACAGAATGCAAAAAAAAGAGAAAATCGAAATCAGCTTAACAATAGTCATCATTCAGCACCAAAGTTTGTTTTCTCCAACACCTTCCTTTTTATTTACTTTCTTCTTGCCAAGGGTGGATCTCACAAGGTATTAAATGACAATTCAATGATAAAAATGTATGGATACATCATACATGTTGAAAGTATATGCAAGATAAGGTACATTTTAAGACATTTTATTCTACAGTTGAGTGTCTAAACCACCAACAACTAAGTTTTATTATATACTTTGTACAAGAATAACAACATAGAATTAAAATGCAGACAGAGGTCAATTAGGCAACAATTAGCAGGTAAGTTGCTCCAAATTGTAGGCTTTTGGATCAGAGAGGGCATGGTGTGAATCATGGGTATTGAAAGGTAATCATGATCCAATCATTAGTATAGTATGCACAAAAAAATGAAGTTGAAGATGTAAAGAAGACACTTCCAAGGGAGGGGAAAAAGGTTTCATTCGCATCATATCGAAGGAATTAACAACTTCTTGGATTTGAAATGCTCCAATTTTCTTAATTAAAATCTAGAAGTGGGCTAAATCATTGCAGAGCAGAGCATTGCGCTGTACAAAGAACCCTATAATCAATTACCATTTAAAAAAGACCCTCACTATTATTTGTCAAAAAAAGTAAGACCACCACCCCCCCCCCCCCCCCCTTAATGACGCAGAATCCAAATTGATTGAAAGTGGCATATTAATCCACAGCCTATAAATGTCACACATTTACAGCTTACACTTTTCTACTAGGTGAGACTAATTTCAAAAATTTCATGAGGTAAAGAGGATAAATTGATGTTACCAGTGTATGACTGAAACGATCTCCCATTTCTATTACTAAAGCCTACTTGAGGTTTCCTTCTCCTTTCATTGTGACCTGCAAGTCGTTTACGACAGCTTCGCTTACCATCATCAAACTCACCCAGCAAATGGAACCTGTATCACCAAAAAGCCAGTTTTTACAACTGAAAATGTCACTTTTAGCCATTAGAATAACTAATAGTTACCGAATATTCAAAATGTGTTCTAAGATTGTATCACACACGCAAGTGGCATGGATTACGAGGAAAAGTCTAGAAAGGTAGACATTGTATGAAAGAGGAGTATGAAACATCACGAAACATGAAGAAAGCAAAATATTTTGGAAATTTAATACTACTTAATTGCAAAACATAATAAATTAGGAGCTTAGCTGAAATTTTACAACCAGATGCATCAAGCATAAGTTGATACTTGATACAAACTTGGATTTATCAAAAGGTAAAGAAGAGATCCTATCACAAGCTGCAAATTCTCGTCAAAACCATAATGTTATCAGTGTTTCTTTCAATCAAGATATCAATCAATCAATCAATCAAAGCCTTAATCCCAAAAGTGGGGTCGGCTAACATGAACCAAATTTGATTATTCCGTGTAGTCATCAACATAAATCTTTCTCCTCCATCCCTTACGATCCAAAACTTCATCCTCACGTAAATCCATGCACTTCATATCCTTCCTCACTCCTTCCAACCAAGTCATCTTTGGTCTCCCTCTTCCTCGTTTAATCCCTCCATGGTCCCACTCTTCCACTCTTCGCACCGGTGCACCCTCGGGTCTCCGTCTTACATGTCCAAACCAACGCAGACGATTTTCCCTTAATTTATCTACAATGCCCGCCACACCTACTTTCTTGCGAATAACCTCATTTCTGATTCTATCTCTTAAAGTGTTTCCACACATCCACCTTAACATGCGCATTTCCGTAACCTCCATCTTTTTAATATGCTCTTTCTTAGAAGCCCAACATTCTGTACCATAGAGCAACACTGGTCTTATGGCAGTCCTGTAGAATTTTCCCTTCAACTTTAAGGGAATGCTGCGGTCGCATAGCACTCCCGTGGCCGCTCTCCATTTAAGCCACCCTGACTTAATCCTGTGGGTCACGTCTTGATCAATGTCACCATTCTTCTGGATGATCGACCCTAGGTACTTAAAACATTCACTCATGGTCAAATCCTTTCCATCCAAACTCACCACTTCATTGCTTGTCCCCCTCTGAGTGCCAAAACGACATACCAAATATTCAGTCTTATTTCGACTTAGCTTAAACCCTCTAGATTCCAACCTTTGCCTCCATTGCTCCAACTTGACATTAACCCCATCCTTAGTCTCATCCACCAAAACGATATCATCTGCGAACAGCATACACCATGGAACCTCATCTTGAATTGGTCTAGTTAATTCGTCTAGAACCGTTGCAAAAAGAAAAGGGCTTAATGCAGACCCTTGATGCAATCCGATTGTAATAGGGAAATCTTTTGTCAACCCTCCGCATGTCCTCACATTTGTTGACACATCCCGATACATATCCTTAACTAGGTCTACATACCTTCGTGGGATACCTTTCTTCAACATTGCCCACCAAAGTATCTCTCTTGGCACCTTGTCATATGCCTTCTCTAAATCAATAAAGACCATATGAAGATCTTTCTTCTTTACCCTATAAAACTCCATCATTTGTCTTATCAAATGGATTGCCTCCATAGTAGATCTCCCAGGCATAAAACCAAATTGGTTATCTGAAATGCTTGTGCATGCCCTCAACCTTTGTTCAATCACCCTTTCCCACAACTTCATAGTATGGCTCATAAGCTTAATTCCTCGATAGTTAGAACAATCTTGAGCGTCTCCTTTGTTTTTATAAACCGGGACCAAGGTGCTCTTCCTCCAATCTTGTGGGATCCTTGTAGCCGTCCATATCTTGTTGAAAAGGTTTGTTAACCAATCAATACCAATCTTACCCAAACACCTCCACACCTCTATCGGTACCCCATCAGGGCCAACCGCCTTCTTAGGTTTCATCTTCCTCAGTGCAATCTCCACCTCTACTCTCCTAATCCTTCGCACATACTCCATGTTGATTTCTTCATCACTCATAGAGGTATCTCCTATCACAACTCCATTACTTCCATTAAATAATTCATCGAAGTACCCCTTCCACCTGTCCTTGATGCCCTCCTCTTGCACTAGGACCATTTGGTTCTTATCTTTGACACACTTCACCATGCCAATATCCTTCCTTGCCTCTTGTCTTCTCTTTGCCATCTTATAAATGATCCTTTCTCCCTCCTTGGAATCAAGCTTTTCATAAACCTCCTGATATGCCTTTTCTTTTGCTTGGCGAACAGCTGCCTTTGCCTTACTCTTAGCCTCCTTATACGCTGCAAAGGTTTCATCACTCCTACATTTTCCTAAGGCTTGATAGCATTCCCTTTTTTGCTTAATTACTGCTTTCACCTCTTCATTCCACCACGAAGTATCTCTCTGTACCGAAGTTCTTCTTTCAATCAAGATAGCTGGAAAATTATTAACAGGAAGCATAATCAAGAGTTTTGTGAACATGGGGTTAAGAGGAGATTTATTAGCAAGTTCACTGCTGCTCACGTAATGTTGTATCTACAACCCAGGATCGGAAGGATGAGGTCTTACCTGATGAATCTAAACAAGTAGGCAGTCCAAAAGATCCAGAATAATAAACAATATTGCAAAACAATAGCTCCACTTTTTCCTACATAATGAATAGAAGCTCTAAATGTACTCATGCCCATAAGGCCATAAGTGGATAAAGAATAAGGAGAATCACAAACCTGCTACACTGCTGACAAAACCTCTGCTCAATACCATTAACAATAACTTTAGGAGTCTTCGAATGAACATCACAAACTTTATGCCTCTTGTGGTAATCTTTCGCGGAACTGAGATCTTTATGGCAGCCATAAACTTGGCAATGTACAGCCTGAGAGCTAACTCGAGCCCTTTTTGGAGGTGTTGAAGAGTCAGCTGAAGACAAAACATGAGCTGTTGCTGTTCTAGTTGAACTAGAATTTGGATTATCTCCAAATCCACCTAATTTCAAATCAATTAGTGATGATTCACGGCTACTTGAGTCCATAACCGAGCTTGAAAATTTAGAACTTGATTCATCATCTCCAGAAATGGCATTAGTAGTAACATAAGAACTATAAATATCTCCATCACTACCATTATCCTCTAACTCATTCCTTGTTGAATCAGTAGGACATTGTCTTCTTACCACTTCTGCAATACCCAATTCAGAAAAACTACGATTTTCGACTGATTGTTGACTAGGGGTTAACACACTATCCTCATTGCTAAGAGGGGATTTATGTTCCCAACCTATCAACACATTTTTACCTTTAATAATTGAATCAGATTGAGAGATTGCTTCATTTGATTCAAAACCCTTATCCAATGAATCAAACCACCAGGATTCCATGATATACAACAAGATCAAAATTCCAAACACCACATAAAAATTCCCCAACAAAATTTTGCAATTAATTCTCTTAATTTGATGTTTAGCACCTGAAAACACAATCAAAATCATACAATTGAGCTAAAATTTGGTACAAAATCGCAAACCCCACTGAAAAGAACCATCAATTAGTAGTTAAACACCAAAAGTCATCAAATTAAAGCTGAAAATTTGCAAAAAAATAAAAATTCTGAAGTAACCCAATTATACAAAAGGCAACATCAAAAGAACCCAGATAGCAAGAAGCAAAACCCCATTAAAATTCAGTGATAAAAAGTCGAAATTCAGAGATAGATCATTCAATGTACAAATAATTACTATACAAAACCAAAAGCAATGAAGAAGAAGCTCAAAACTAGATAAAAAGAGCAGTTAAAGAGATTACCAGTATTTGGATAGAGTGATGAAGCAAACAGTAGATAAAGGAGTAGGTACTAGGAATAAATATTTATTCTTTTTTGGAATTTTTTTTATTGTTACTTAAATTTACAATTGTCTGAAGCTTAATCAAGGGTTTTTCTGGTTGCTTTTGTAGTGGCTTTTTGGGAGGCAGGGGAGTAATAGAATTGAAGGAGAAGAATGTAGTGAGCTTTTTGTCAATTCTTTCCTTGCCAAATAACATCTTAATTTCCACAACTTTTAGGCATAATGTTAGGCTGTTTGAGTCAAAAGATTTTGACAAATTATCCATTGTCCATACGAGGGGTGTTCAATTGTTTACTTTTAATATATACTAGGTTAAGTCCCGCGCCATGTACGGTAATTTTTAATACTTAATACTTATCATTAGTTTAACACTATTATTTAATTATAAAAAATTATACCTAATTGCAAAATAGGATGAAAGTTCTGTAATTACAAAAAAAAATTTATCACACTAAAGAAAACAGAGAGAATAATATATGCATGACTAATAAAAATAACTATGAATTACATTACAAAGTTATAGATAGCAAACTATTATAGTATTATTACATATTATTGTATAAAAAAATAAATAGTAAATGAAATATTATTGCATAGTTTGTATTAAAAGCTTCTCTAAGGGTGTGTTCTATTCACCTGATTTTCACTGATCTGAACTTATTTGAACTTATCTGAACTTATTAGACCTTGTTAAAACTTATTTTAGTTGTAATTTGTATTGGGTAACCCTTATCAGAACTTATTAAACCTTATATGAACTTATCTGAACTTATTACACCTGAAATAAGTGAAAATAAGGTGAACAGAACAGACCCTAAGAAGCTTTGGCAAAAAAAAATAAAAAATAAAAAATAAAAACTTTTGGAGGGAAAATTTTAATCAGGAGATGACATGTGTCATTCTTGGTTTCGCCTTTAGTATAAAGTTATAGATAGTTTAACACTATTATTTAATTATAAAAAATTATACTTAATTGCAAAATAGGATGAAAGTTTTGTAATTACAAAAAAAAAAAAAAATTTAAAAATTTATCACACTAAAGAAAACAGAGAGAATAATATATGCATGACTAATAAAAATAACTATGAATTACATTACAAAGTTGTAGATAGCATATTACATATTATTGTATAAAAAAATAAATAGGAAATGAAATATTATTGCATAGTTTGTAGTAAAAACTTCTCTAAGAAGCTTTGGCAAAAAAAAAAAAAAAAAAAAAAAAAAAAAAAAAAAAAAAAAAAAAAAAAAAACTTTTGGAGGGAAATTTTTTAATCAGGAGATGACATGTGTCATTCCTGGTTTCGCATTTGAAAATTTTTAATCAGGAAAATTAAATCACATTTTAAATGACTCAGAATTAACATGTTTGAGTCAAAAGATTTTGACAAATTATCCATTGTCCATACGAGGGGTGTTCGATTGTTTTAGACTTTTAGTATATACTAGGTTAAATCCCGTGCCATGCACGGTCATAATTAAACTTTACAACAAAATTTATAAAGAATGGTGTTAATTCAACAAATTTATCCAAAAAAAAAAAAATATTTGTAACAAAATAATGGTCTCTAATTAAAGATATTGATGGTCAAAATTGTGTCTCAACAAATGTGCAAATCCAACCATAACTTATAAAAAAAACGGAGGAGTATAATATAATAAAATGATTTTGTTAAGTTGTTCTTATAAACGTTATGTGTATTTGTAAGATTTATACAAATTATCCTACCAAAACTAATATTCCTATTTTTAATTAAAATAAATTTTAAGTCGGAGGAAAAAAAATTTATGATAATCTTGGATGATGATATATGTCAATACCTTAATTTTATACTATGTTAGTATATTTGTAACTAAAAGATTTATAATATATAAAATATATGTTGAAAAATAATAATAAAAAAAAAAATTAATTGAGTATGATTTGATTAAATGTGTTGTCAAAATGGAAATAAGTATTATGGTAGGTTATAAAATGAAAGTTAATAAAATTTGGCAAAAAAAAAAAAAAAAAAAAAAAAAAAAAAAAAAAAGGAAAGAAAAAAAGGCGGGAAATTTTTTTATAACATCGTGACAAGTGTCACTTTAGGTTTGCTTTTAGTATAGGTTAATTGATTTGCCTATTTGGGGATTAAGCCTATAAGCAAATAAACATATACTAGCATATTATTTCTTCAAAAAAAAAAAAAAAATACTCCCTCCTTTTGTATGGGAAAGATAAAAAAAAAAAAAGTAATAATTATGGGCTATTTTTAAAACACAAATTTTTGTATTATTTTTAATTTTTTAAAGTACCACAACTTTTCTCTCTCCTCTTTTCTTAGCTTCTTTTTCAAGCCAACCACATATCACCAACAATCATATTTCTACTTGACCCAATTTTTCTCTTCTCTTTTCTTAGCTTCTTCTTCAAGCCAAACCACACATCACCAACAACCATAACTCTACTCCACCCATTTTCTCTCTCCTCTTTGCCAAATTGCTGCAATTAAAGCTCGAAATTGTAGAAATTGGGTGTCAAATTGCTGTGAAAAATTGTGATTAATTATCCTTAAGATCATCAACAACATTTGAAGTAGTGAAATCGATGAGAACCAAAGAAATGTGAGCTCGTTTTCTTCGTGAAATCTTAGATCGAACATTCTTCGTAAAAAATTGCAGGGTGTTACTAGTTTGGTCATGGGTTACTTGTAGGGTGTTATTGGTTTGGTAAGGGGTTACGTGTAGGGTGTTATTAGTTTGGTAAGGGGTTACGTGTAGGGTGTTAATGGCTTTGACTTGGATTGTGAGTATATCTACTAAGTCTACTTACCGCATAGGAAATATCGGGTCATGTGCAATTCATTAGAAACATCACACTACCAATTACCCTTGCATAGAGCTCTTGAGATACACTTGGACCCTTGTTCTTCTCAAGATTTAAGTTGGGATCATATGGTGTAGTGCTAGGAGCCACATCAAAAGAATCAAACTTCTTAAGTATTTTTTCCACATAGTGAGATTGACTCATGGAAAAACCACTCTTGGTCTTCCTTAAACGAATTCTAAGAATCACATTGGCTTCTCCCATATCCTTCATTTCAAACTTAGTGGAAAGCAAAGCCTTAGCATCATTCACAACACCAAGATTAGTACCAATAATAAGCATATCATCAACATATAAACAAATTATAACACAAGATGATCCAAAGTCTTTAGAATACAAACAAGAATCCGAAGAATTAGCCACATAACCACAACTCCTAAGGATGCTATCAAACTTCTCAAACCATTGCTTAGGAGCTTGCTTAAGACCATAGAGAGACTTTCTAAGTTTAGACACTTTATGTTCTTTCCCTTCACCACAAAACCCTCCGGATGAGTCATATAGATTTCTTCATCAAGGTCTCTATTAAGAAAAGTCGTTTTGACATCCATTTGGTGAACCACTAAGTCATGAATTTCTGCAAGGGCTACCAATGTTCTAATGGTGGCTATCTTAGTCACGGGGGAATAGGTGTCAAAGAAATCTATACCTTCTTTTTGGGTGAAACCTCTAATGACAAGTCTAGCTTTGAACTTCTCTATGGTTTCATCCGGTCTACGTTTCTTCTTGAAAATCCACTTACAACTTATAGGCTTAGAACCCTTAGGCAAGTCACAAAGATCCCAAGTGTGATTGGACATGATAGAATCTAGTTCACTCTTAATGGTCTCTTTCCAAAAACTAGCATCTATGGACCTCATTGCCTCATCATAAGTCTTAGGGTCTTCCTCTAAAAGAAACAAAGACACAACATGCTCACTTACAGAATCCACATCAAAGTCTTCTACAAGGAAAGAAGTCAAGAAATCCGGTCCAAAGGAAGACTCTACTCTAGGTCTCTTACTTCTCCTAGGTTCAACTTCTACCACTTTGGTAGAGGAAGAGGGGAGACTAGAACTAGGCATAGAATCAACTAGGGGCACATTCATACTTGCCTTACTAGCATGAAAATTTACATTAGAAGACAAAGACTTGTTCATAGGAAAAATATGCTAAAAAAATACCGCATCTCTAGCTTCACAAATTGTTCTATCACTTAATAACATGAACCTATAGGCTACACTATTATGAGCATATCCAATGAACACAGAATCAAAAGTTTTAGACCCGATAGTGGATTTTTTAAAGTCCGGTAAAGCCACCTTAGCCAAACACCCCCACACTTTTAAAATACTAAAATTTAGACTATAGCCCTTCCAAAGTTCATAGGGGGTTTTTATCCAAATTCTTATGGGGCACTCTATTGAGTACATAACAAGCGGAAAGAACGCTTCTCCCCACAAGTTATTGGATAAACCGAAACTAAGAAGAATGACATTCATAGTCTCTTTTAAAGATTTGTTCTTTCTTTCGGCAATGCCATTTGATTGGGGTGTGTAAGGTGGACTAGTTTCATGTATGATTCCATTGGCCTCACAAAAATCTTTTAAAGAATCCTTTCCATATTCACCACCTCTATCAGTTCTAACTCTTTTGATTTTAAGGTCTAATTGATTTTCAACTTCAGCTTTGTACTTTAAAAATGCACTTTCGGCTTCATATTTTGTTTTAAGAAAATAAACTTTGGTATAACGAGAAAAATCATCAACAAAAGTAATATAATAATTTTTTCCACCCCTACTAGTGCATTTTTTAAAGTCCGCCTAATCCGAATGAATCAATTCAAGTAATTTAGTACTTCTTGAGACCACTTGCTTAAAAGGTTTCTTAGTATGTTTGGCCTCAGCACAAATATGGCATTTTTCAAGTTTGTCATCTATTGAAAAATTAATCAAATTCATGTCCTTTAATTTTTTCAAATAAGAAGAATTCAAGTGACCCAAACGGTTGTGCGGCCAAACATCTAAAGACTCAACAATATAAGCAAAAGAAGTACTTTCATTCTCATTCATAACATTCAACACAAACAAGCCATTATTAAGGTAACATTTCCCAACAAAGTCTCCATTCTTAGTCATTACAATCTTGTCGGTCTTAAAGACAAGTTTTAGGCCGGCTTTGTTGAGAAGGGCTCCCGAAACAAGATTTCTCCTAAGAGAAGAGACATACAACACTTAATTTAAAAAATAAAGTTTTTCCGGAGGTGAGTTTGAGATGGACCTTTCCTTTGCCAAGGACTCCGGCGGTGCTACTATTGCCCATGTAGACATGATCACCATCGGTAACATCTTCAAACTCCGTCATCAAGGCCTTATTAGCACAAAAGTGCCTAGATGCTCCGGTGTCCAAAATCCACTCCACTTTGTTCTCAACCAATTTGGCTTCCACCACCACCACCGCAATGATTTCTTCTTTTTCCACAACATTGGCTTGAGAGGTGTTGCCATCTTTCTTTGCACCATGCCTTTGGTTGCATTGATATGCCTTGTGTCCAACGATCCCACACACATAGCAAGCACCTTTTGGCTTTTGGATTTTGTTGTTAGGAGTGAAGTTGTTTTTGAACTTGTTATTTCCCTTCTTCTTAGAATTTTTCCTGTTTCTAGACACATTCAAAGAAGACTCAACAAGATTAGATTTAGAATAATTAAGAGCTAAATTCTCAAACTTAACCTTAAGGCGATTAGCCTCTTCGGTTCTCATGTGACTAATGAACTCTTGGAGGGTCATGTCCTTCTTCTTTTACTTCAAGGAGTTCCGGTAGTCATTCTAAGAGGGAGGGAATTTCTCCAAGAGAACATTGGCTTGAAGGGTCTCACACATCTTTATGCCTTCACCAAGAATTTTGGTCATCATGTTTTCATATTCATGGACTTGAGACATGATAGGCTTCTCATCATCCATCTTGAAGTTGATCCATTTTCCCACCACATACTTCTTTTAACCGGCATCATCCGTTCCATACTTTTTCTCCTAAGAGTCCCAAATGGCCTTGCTTGACCTGAAATTGACAAACAAATCAAACAAATTATTGTTCATATGGTTGAGGAGATGACCACGAACAAGCTTGTTGTCCTTTTCCTTTTTCTTCAAGGCTTCCGTGATGGCCGCCGGAATAAGATCCGTTGCAACTTTGGCCTCTTCCTCCGCCTTCTCCAAAATTTCAATGACATCTTCATTCAAGACATAATCTATTTCCACTTGTTCAAAAAAGATTAGTAACTTTTGTGACCACCTCTATTCAAGACATAATCTATTTCCACTTGTTAAAAAAAGATTAGTAACTTTTGTGACCACCTCTTATAGTTGTTACCATCAAGAGGTTCCAACTTAGAGAGGTTGGGAAGAGACTTCACAATACTATTAGCAATAGACATAATTTCGTTTTCAAATTGTTGTAAAAATTGAAGAAATCTAAAGCAATAGTATAAAAGATGACAAAGTAAGACCGAAAAATTGATCTTACAAACAAAGGAACAAAATGGTGTGTCGTGATGCAAATCACTGACTTGAAAATGAAATTTCGGCGCAACCACGGTGCTCAATTGTATTCGCCGGCACGTTCCCTAAGGTTAACACACCACTTCCACACAAAGACACTTTTAGGTGGAAGGTTGGAGTCAAGTATCTTATGCCCAAAGAGAGATGTGTTTAAGCTATTGTGTTTGATTATTTTCAAGTGTATGAAATCAGAGAATTAAGTATTCCATTTATAGAGAAGGATGGAAGAACATAGATGATCATAGAAGAATCTCTTGCATCAATGAGGGGTGAATAAATCAGAATAAATTGATGAAGATTTAATCACCATAATCATCTTCTTAAGTGTGGGGGTAATAAGGAATCAAAAGAGTGCAAGAAAGGAATCCAAGAAGAAGGCTAAAAGACAATCAAGAACTCGGTATCCCACGTGCCCAGACCGGGCGCCCAACCGGGCGAGATCGCCAAGCAAAAATGCTTCTCGCGCCTGACCGAGCGAGCTTTCCCGGTCTGCCCGGGCACAAGAGAAATCTTCGTTTTTCTTGAAAATTAGTTTCTACCTTCTTCCGCCTTGCCTGGGCGGAATTGCCCTGGCAGCCAGGGCAAGCAAGAAATCGAAAAAATACTCCTTTAAACTTGATATTTTCTTCCTTTAACACAACAAATTGCGCCAATTGTTGTTATTGTTGACGAGTTGATGTTGTTGGTGAAGGTGGCGAGTGATAAGTGACTTTTATGTCACTTTTAGGGGTGTTTATCGAATACTTTTCCGGCTTATTTCAATAATTAAGCTCATTTTATCCTTTATTTCTATTATTTTGCTTATTCTCGTCTTTTATCTTTTTATCTTTTTATTTGAATATTTTGTAGTTTTTAGTTTAATTTAGATTAACTTAGTTTTAATAATTCCTAGTTTCTCTCTTTTTATTTATTTTCTTTTAGGTTCTAGTTTGTTTTCTTTATTTTATGTTATTTCATTTAATTTTATTATTTCTTTAGTTTTAGTATTTTATTTTACTTTATTTATCTAATTTTATTTTATTTTATTTTATTTTATCTTTTGATAATCCCCTCGTGTTTGATTTTTGGTTGTAGGTGTGTTCGGGTTGACAGTAGATTTCCTTGTTCAAATCAAGTTTGAAATTCCGAGTTTGAGTCAAATGTGTCCAAGCCAAGTCATGGGCTCATGGATGCTGCCACGCAACCCCAAATGCGAACAGCCACCACAACTACAACCACCAGCACCTCACCTCCAATACACCAACACCCAGCAACCCCTGATCCCTCACGCAAAACCGCAGCAATCACCACCACACTGCCAGAGCAGCCACCCAAACCACATCAACCAACCAATCCCCTGCTCCCTCAATTCATCAAACGCACCCACCTATCACAGCCACATCAAACACAACCACCTGCGAACCTCCACCATCAACCGCTCCCCTGCTCCCATAAACCGCACCTCTCACCAGCCACCAAAATCACAACCAAACCAGCAAATCACCACGACACCAAGCAGCAACCCCTCTCCTCCTCCATTCACCACCTCATGCACTGCTCCCTCACGCAACCCGCAGCTCACAAACCGCCAACAACCACCATTAACCTCCGTATCCACCACAAGTCGCACCACAATTTTCAATCACCAACCATCCCAACGCACCTGAACCAACATCAACCCCTGCACCACCGTCAACAACCAACAACAATTAAGCAACAAATCACAAATTCTCGCAGCTCCAATCAATCAATTCGCACAAGCATCAGCTAAAAATAGAGCAAATTCAGAGCAATTCAAGTTCAATTGGGTTCGAGCAAACCCAATAAGAGTTCGGTCGAAGTTCGAGTCAGAAAATTTTGAGGTTTTGTAATTTGAAGAGGTGTGGTCGAACACACCCATGGTTCGACCGAACGAACCCCGTAGTTCGGCCGCACCAACCTATGGTTCGACCGAACCACTTCACGAGCCTCGCACATGATAATTAATGAGATCGAACGGTTGATATTGAAGGTGAAGGGTGATGCTTGATGATTGCCATTGATGATTGTTGTTGATGGTTGATGGTGGTGATGATGCGTGGTGATGGTGTTTGAATTGGAGCAGCCACGAAATGAAGAGGGGCAAAAAACAATTAGTGTGATTGTTTTATTTTTTTCGTGGGTTTTCCTTGTTTTCCCCTTTTTATTTTATTTTATCTTTTTTGCTTTTTTTGGCTTTTAGTTTAGTTATTTTAATTGTTTTATTTCTTTTTAATTTCTTTTATATTATTTTAACTTGTATTATAAATACCCTCTTTGGGGTTATTTTCTAACAACTTTCAATCAACATTTTATTCTAGATAGATTAGATTAGTTTAGCCTATATTTTCTCTTTCTTAGGGTTAGATTAGGATTTTCTCTCTCTATTTTTAGGAGTAGTTGTAGAAAGAGAAAGCTTGGATTTCCATGGAGTTTTTGGGAGGTTGAAGAAGCAACTTTGTGGAACTTCTTCTCATCTATTCAATGAGCATTTTCTAACTTTCTCTCATCTTTATTTCTTTGCTTAATTCTTAGTTTTTGCTTTTTGTTTGTTGATTTGAGTAGATTAATTAGTTTGTTTGTTTAATCTTGTTTTTATTCTTATTTTACCTTGTTTTCCATGTCTTTCTTCATTATGTTAGCTTAGGTCTTGTTCTAGGGAATTGGATGAAGGTTATATTAATGAATTGAATGATTGATTGTGATTAGTATGAAATTGTTTCTTGATTATTGTGTATGGGTGATGCTTTTATGGATTAGAATCTTTCTAGCTAATCGATTCTATGCTCTTAATTGTGCTTTCAATCAATTGTGCGAGAGTGAGTTGGTTGAGAGCCCTAAATTCTTCCATACCTTTGCTAGGCTAGTTGCACGAGAGTGAATTAGTTTAGTAGGATAATTAACATGCTTAATTGTGCGAGAGTGAGTTAAATGTGTTAATGTTCCTAATCGAGGTCATTTTCATCTATTTGTATGATGTTGTTTAATACATTGATGTGATTGGATTCCACTTTCCCTAGTTTTAGTTAATTGCTCTTAGTAGTGTTTGGTTTAATCTTTCTCTATCTCTCAACCTTTCCTACTAGTCTAATTTGCACAAATTAATACACTTAGTCCTTTTGGGTTCGACCCTTTACTTTCCACTAACTAGTTTAGTGTAAGTTTAGGTATTATAAATTTCTAATTTGGTTTGGGTTAGTAGACCAACGACCTACTTCCACTCGCGTTCAAATTTTGGCGTCGTTGTCGGGGACTAAGGCGTTTATTAGTTTGTGTTGATTAGATTTGCTAGGTTCTTGTATATTATTTTATTTTTGTTTGCTTTTCTTTGTTCTTTGTATAAAAATGGCATGCTTATCTTTTCCTCAATTTTATGGTAAACCTTTCTATGCTTACTTTGAAAGACTAGATGGTTTTCTTAGTTACCATGGGTGTTCTTTTAGTGATGCTTGTGGTATAGCTTATTGGGGCATGAATGAGTATACTAGGGGAATGGTTGAGGACATGAATAATGGTAGATTTTGTCATTTGTCTATGCATGATGCTTGGGATTTCTTCACATGGCTTGCTAGGGATTCTTTAGATAGAGAATCTCATGTTTCTTGTTTTGATTCTCAATGCCAAGATTCTTTTAATTTTTGCATGAATTCTCTTGATACTTCTTATGTGCCTTGTGATGATCCAAGCATGCAAGTTGACCCCTTCCCCTCTTATGCTCATTGTGATGAGATTTGTGCTAATTTTGATGATATGCAATTTGATTTTGATCATGAACCTCAACCCAATAACATTGATGCCCAAATTCTCTCTCAAACGCAATATCTCACCCAACAACTCCAAGAGCTTCAAGAGGAACAAAAATTGAGATAAGTGAGGCTTGCCCAAGTGATGAGTGCTTTGATTGATTTAGATGGACGTGAGGCACCTCACTTAGAGTGTGAGAGTGTTGTTGAGGATGATGTGGGGCAAGGGTGTGAAGGTGAGGGGAGACTTTCTTGTGATGAGAGGATTTTTGAAGATTTTGATCCTTTTCATTCCCCATTTGAGCTTGAATGCCATCCTTCCCCTTATTCACCCCCTTTGAGAGCTTCCCTTGGTGAGGATGTGAGTGAGCCATCTTCATGTTTGAATGAGGGATTTCATGAGGATGATGATGATGAGTTTGAGCAATCAAGAGAGATTGAGAGTCCCTTGAGTGGTGGTGGAGGAGTTGAGAATGAAGAAAATGAGTAGTCCCATGAGTGGCGGTGGGAGTTTCAAGGCGACGACTTAGTTAGGGGAGGGGGCTGCTGTCAAGGGAAGGGGAAGGAGAGAGGGGTGGCTGACTAGTGGTGGCCTGGTGGGGGTGGTTAATAAATTAATTAATTATTAAATAGTTAAATGGGAGTTACGAAGTATATGATAATTAGAAGAAATTATTGGTTAATTAAGGGTCTATTTAATTCAGCTTAATTTTAGTTCAGTTCAGTTCAACTCCAATCATTTCAGTTCAATTCGGCTCTTAATTTCTTTCTCTCAATTCATTTCAGTTCAGTCCAATTCATTTTAGTTCAGTTCAGTTGAGCTCCAATTAGTTTAATTCAATTCAATCCAGTTCAATTCAGCTCCAATCAGTTAAGTAAATGTGAACAAACCCTAAATGAATTAGTAGGATTGGGTTGTTTTAAACAAAAAAAAAAAAAAAAAAAAAAAAAAAGGGGTTTTCTTTTACAATAAAGTTTTTACAAGATTTTTCTTCGCAAAATGGTGCATTAATTTTTTTTTTTTTGACAAATTTAACTAATTATTACCTGTGATAATCATGTATCACTTGATTACGAAGTGATCTACTCCGTATCATTATAGATGACAATAATTTTTCAGATTTCGATCTTAAGAGTTTCTAATCACAAGTCACATTTTTCAAAATTTTCCACAAATGATTTTTTTTAGTTATTAACTAGTTATTTTAAAATAAAATCAAAAGTAATCTTTTTTTTTTTTGACACAAACCGGAAGCACAAATTTATTAAGGCATCAAGTTTGCAATATCGTTACAAATGACCCCTTGTAATTCAAGCGGGTACTCTTCAAGCCAAACTCTAAACTCATTTAAAATGCAACTTAACTTTTCTAAACAATGTGCTACTTCATTCCCAGTTCTTTTGATGAAAGAAAAAGACACCCTACGACAATCCTTCGAAAGGTTCAGGATATCATTCACCATTTTGCCAAACTCATTTGGGGGAGTAATTCCTTTCTTCAAATGCTGGAAGAGCTTAATGCAATCAGTTTCTAACACAAAATCTCTGAATCCTGCTTCAATTTCCACCTTGAAGCTTTGTCTCATAGCATACGCTTCCCCAACATCAACCTCAAAATTACCCTGGGCACACTCGCAGCAAGCCAGCACAACATCTCCCTCACTGTCGCGTAAAATACCCCCACTCCCTAGCTTCTGCTGATCACCAAAAGCCGCATCTGCATTGAGTTTGAACACCCCAACAGCTGGTGCTTTCCAAACAGCACCCATCTGTAGGACGGGCTGATTCACCATAGCTTTCTCCACCTCATCTGCAAACTCTCCCACCAAGCTAGCAGCTTTGTGGATGACTCCCAACTCCGGCTTCTTCTTGCCTTCAAAAACCCAGCCATTTCGCCTCAGCCATACACCCCACGCCACACACCAGAAAAGATCCCACCACCTGCTGTCACTAATTTTTCTTTTCATAACAGAACACCACTCACTAAATCCCTCTGCCCCTCCCAACTCCACCTCCAACCTTAGGGCTGAGTATCTCCAAATCGCACCTATAGTAGGACAACCCAAAAGCATATGCAAAACCGATTCATTCTCTTCACCACACATTGGGCACAACATGTCCACATCTACACCTCTTGTAGCTAGATTGCTTCTAGTAGGAAGGCTGTTTTTGACACATCGCCACGCAAAAAATTTCACTTTTGGCAGAATATGAGCATGCCATATAGACCTCCAATTGAAATTACACCTTCCTGCAGAAGTGGAAGCTCTACTCCTCTCCTCCTCTTCAATCAACAAGTTGTACGCACTTTTTACACTATAATTTCCATCCTTTGAATAATGCCACGTCCAAGCATCCACTTTATCAAACAGCGGGATAGGAATACTTCTTATAAGGACTACTTCCCCTTGATTGAAACACTCACTAAGTAATTCCAGATTCCAGCTCTTGTCTTCCCAAATCTCAGCGACAAAATTAGGGATATTATCACCAACCCTTCTTTGAGACATGACACGAAAATCAGGTAAATTTGGTACCCAAGGATCATCCCAAATATTTATGCTATTCCCTGATCCAACACTTTTCCTTGCCCCTTTTTCAATTACATCTTTCACACTCATGATTGACCTCCACGTGAAACTCGAATTGGATGCTACTTTTGCTTCTAGAAAAGAAGAGTGAGGAAAATATTTGCCCTTTAGCACCCTATACATCAAAGAAGTTTCGTTCGTCAGAATTCTCCAAGCTTGTTTTGCTAACATTGCTTTGTTGAAGAGTTGCATATTCCGAAACCCCATACCACCATTATTTTTTGCCCTATACATCTTATTCCACGCAACCCAGCAGATTTTCCTTTCGTCTCCTTTTTGACCCCAGAAAAATTCCTACACATTCTCTCCACCTCTTTCAAAATACTACTCGGAATCGAGAAGCATTGCATTGCGTATGTAGGAATAGCTTGAGCCACATACTTGATCAAAATTTCTCGGCCCGCTTGAGATAAAAACTTTTCCTTCCACCCTTTTAGTTTCTTCCAAACCCGATCCTGAATACTCTGGAAAATAATCTTCTTAGACCCACCAATATATGTTGGGAGGCCTAAATATTTGTCATCTCCTTCGACAGCCTTAAAGGATAACTTCATCTAGAAGCATATTTTTCTTCTCACGATCAATGTTTCAGCTAAAAGACACTTCTGATTTTTCCATATTCAGTTTCTGGCCCGACGCCACTTCATAAGTAGAAAGAATTTCCAGGACTTTGTCAGCTTCATCTTCATTTGCCCAGACCAAAAGTAGACTGTTATCTGCAAAAAACAGATGAGAAATAGGTTCCACATGTCTACCAACTTTTACTCCATGTATCAACTTCTTCCTTTCCGCATCTCTCAAAAGAGCTGAGAGGCCTTCCGCACACATAATGAACAAGAAAGGGGAGAGAGGGTCTCCCTGCCGGAGCCCTCTGCTAGGCTTGAATATCCGAGATGGATGTCCATTCACCAGAACATCAACAGAAGCTGATGGCACAAAGTTCATAATATTTTTCATAAACATCTCAGGAAAACCAAATTTATTCATCATTTTCTCCAAAAAATCTCACTCTACTCTGTCATATGCTTTGCTCATGTCAAGTTTTAGCCCCACAAATCCTTTCTTTCTAGTCTTCTTCTTACGCAGATAATGAAAACATTCATAAGCCACCAAAATGTTGTTTGTAATTAATCTACCCGGCACAAAGCCACTTTGAGACTCACTAATAATAGTAGGTAGTACTTTTTTTAGCCTATTTGCTAAAACTTTTGAGACAATCTTATACAAGACATTACTTAGACTAATAGGCCTATAATCAACAGGAGACTCACACTCTTTTTTTTTGGGAATTAAAACAACATGAGTCTGATTAATAGAGCCTACATTACCTACATTATTAAGAATACTCAGAGAATTTTTAATCACATCATCACCAACAACATTCCAGAATTTTTGAAAGAAAATTACAGACATACCATCGGAGCCGGGGGCTTTTGTGGGGTGCATTTGGAAGAGCGCTTCACGCACTTCCTCACCATTAAACGGGGCAGAAAGATCACCGAATTGTTCCTCCGTTATTTTTTAGTCCACTTTATCAATTACACACTCTGCTTCCCCTTGCCCTCCTAATGAGAATAAGTCTTCGAAGTGGCTTGCTAGAACTTCAGAAATATGCTCCTCCTCCCGATAAAGGTTTCCAGCCGCATCTTTTATCTCCTTTATGTGGTTTCTTGCCTTTCTCTGACTAGCTTTTTCGTGGAAAAAAGATGTGTTTTTATCCCCGTTCCTTAGCCAGTCCTGTCTACTTCTCTGTCTCCAGAATAAGTATTTTCTACGTTCCAACTCATCCATTCTGTCATCTAAGGCTCTCATCTAGGCTATGATATCATCATTTTGGTCCTCCTTTATAAGACACTCCATCCAATCTCTACAATCTTTCTAACTCATTCACAATGTCACCGAATTTGTTGCGACTCCAAGCACTCAAGCTACTTGAAGTATGAGCTATTTTTTAGCATATATCCCCACCATAATGCCATGCATTTGCTACTACTTCCCCACACATTTCATCCCTCAACCACATCTCCTCAAATTTATACTGTTTTCTGTATTTTTTCTTCTTTGGCTTCCCAAACCCTTCACTAATACACAAAAGTAGAGGTAGATGGTCCGACTTTCGTTTTGAGAGATGTGACACAAAGGATCTAGAGAAAAGAGCACACCACTCTTTATTAGCAAAAAATCGATCTAGTCTTTCTTGCACATTTCCTTCCCCTCCTCTATTGTTAGTCCATGTGTAATCATGTCCCACATAACCCATGTCTTCAAATTCACACACTGCCATAGCATTTCTAAGGATCTCGGCTTCAGCAAAATTAAAGTCCCTTCCCCCTTTTTTCTCATTTGATGTGATCATGAGGTTAAAGTCACCCCCACAAATCCACGGACCACTATGATTATTGTGAAGATTATCAAGCAAAAGATCGGTCTTGAATTTATTTTCTTCCTCCGGAAACCCATAAACTCCCGTGAACCTCCATTTTCCTATATTTGGCCAACGTACCCATGCATCAATGTGGTTCATAGAGTAAGAACTTATCTCCACATCAAACAAGTCTTTCCATAGCAGAGCTAACCCACCACTCCTTTTCCTCCCTGTACCCTCACAACACACAACCAGCAAATTACTAAAATTCAACTTTGTCTTGAATTTCTCCATTTTATGCTTCTATAGTCTAGTTTTCGACAAAAAAATCATTTGGGGTTTTTCAAGGAAGACAACATTTTTTAGAGCACTCACCGCCGAGGTATTCCCCAAACCTCTACAATTCCATGAAAGTGTGTAATTCATTGTTCATCGAGAGCCCAAGGGGTGGGGCCCGCCACACTTTGATCAATCAAGACAATTTTGCGTTTTTTATTTGCTTCATCATTCATCACATCTTCATCCACCAACATGTCATTCTCATCTCCCTCTATCTCCCTGCTATCTCTTTTTTTCCCAGCTAACAATTCTCCTCCCTCCTTACCCCTATTGTTCTGCTTTAACAGAACAACCTTTTTTAGCTTCCTGCCCCTTTCACCAGTCAAAGTGAAATCCCCTTTTTCTCCCTCTTCAACCACCCAATCTCCCCCTCCTTGCTTCTTCATTTCTTTGTTTGTTTTTTCAACTACTAACTCCCCCCTTATATCATGCTCACTTTTATTTTCTGTATTTGTATTACCCTCCCCCTCCTTCTTATTTCCCTCACCTTCCCTATTTGCAACATAACATGCCACATTGTCTTCTTGTCCAACTATCCCCACTGCCCTCAGCACCATCTCCCCCTCTGTACCTATTTAGGGTAATTTTACCTCGCCACGTGGTCCAATCAGAGGATGACATGTGTCAGCCCCAGGATGGCCCAAGGTAGACCTATCCCTGCTTGACACGTGTCACTCCAAGAATCAGAGGAAAATGGTGGCCTTCAGGCCCAAATCCCGAGAAAGCCGCAATGCGGCGCAACCCACCAATGATTAGGGTTCAGTGACCTAATTAGGGGCACAAATCCCGAGGACCCTATAAATAGGGAGATTTCTCTCTTTTGGAGGGCACGTTTTGCCATTTATTACAAACTGTCCCTGTGATAGAGACATCTGAGCTTGGAATCCGAGCAGATACCCACCTAAATTTCCGCACCTTTTTCTCTCCCTTCAAGTTACTAACTTGTTCGTCGGAGGCGGAGCACCACCCAACCGGTGTCTCCGTTTGTTTTCCAGGTACAGGCCGCACCGGACCAGTCTTTGTGTTGTAACTCTCCCGAGGGACAAAAATACCCAAAACATTTGGCGCCGTCTGTGGGGATAGTACCTCGAAGATGGTTCAAGAGTCTGTACCACCTCCTAACCGTCTGAGCGATGACCCAGAAGTTTTTACAGACCAGGAGGATGAAGATCCTCAGGTCGAAACCTATACAGCCGATGATGGCTCTCTAATAATTAAGCGCATTCGGCCTAGAGAGACTCTGGAGCGGGGTGCCTCCTAGGCGGGTGCAAATCGACCTCCTGGGCAGCCGGAAGGGGAAACCCATACGGCAGCTGGATCAACACCTGTCACCCGAGACGAACTCATGAGATTCATGACGAGTTTCAAGGGTGAAATTAAAGAACTGATCACTAAGAGTCGGGCTGGCCCAAGTTGGGGTCAGACGGCCAAGAAGACTCCTCTGGAAAAGGGGAAGTCAGTCAGAGAACGGCAGCCCACTCCTCATCCAAAGGAGAAGGCATCCAGGACCATTGATTGGTCCAAAATTCTTCTACCTAAGAGGAATACCAACAATACCCGCCGGACCCAGCAGCCGGTGGGAAGTAAAAAGTCAACTCTTGATGCCCGGGAGATCATTAACCGGAAGAGAAATCAACTGCTATCTGAGTCAGCTTCTACGTCGAACTTTCCAGACAGCTTCAACAATACTTCTGCAGGGAATGCTCTTTCCTTGCATGAGAGTCAGACAGGCGGTAATACCGTCCACTCTGGCCCTCATATGATCGGGACTGCACCATATGTACCTTCTCAGGTCTACGGTCAGTACCCACCTTACTATATGCAGCCGGCCCTCTTCGGAGGTCAGGCGACATATCACAATGTCCAGCCACTGGACTGGCAGCTCCGTCTGCTTCGTCTGGGTGAACAACCTTCTGCGTTCACCCGGGAGATAACCGAGGCGGCACAGCCGACCAAGGTTAAGAATGTATTGGTGTGTACCTATGATGGTACCACCAACCCGGAAGATCACCTCATGGCTTACACCAACCTCATGTACTTACAGAGGTTGGATGATGCCACTTGGTGTCGATGCTTCCCGGCTATATTCAAGCAACCGACCTCTGCTCGCCTGGTAATCAGTCGGACTCCAAGAAGTCCGACAAACAGAAAGACAGCCGGCCTGCTCAGCCGGCCAAAAATAAAGAAGAGAGAAAGAAAAGAAAAGAAGTTTGTGCGGTTAGTGATTCTGACCAGCCGTCCTAGAAGAAGAAGAAAGAATTTAAACCGTACGTCCCTAAGTACGAGTTTAAAAAGGACAGCAACTCCATCCTCATGGAAATTAAGGACCGGCTGTCCCTAGAGAAGCCGAATCCAATGAAAAGTTCCATTCAATTAAGGAACAAAAACAAATTATGCCAATACCATGAGGAAGTTGGCCATGACACCAACGACTGCTTCAACCTTCAACGGGCGTTGGACCGTCTGGCTGACAAGGGGATGTTAAAGTCCTACATTTCTAAGTCCCCAGCCGGGGCAAAGAAGAAGAACAAGGGTCAGTCCTCCAAGACTACCACCCAGCCTACTAGTAGCTCGGATACCGACAAGGAGCCGATCTACACAACAGCAGGCGGGTTCTCATGTGGTGGCCCTACTATCCGGGGCACCAAGAGCCATCTTCGAAAGATGGACAAAGATGATGATGAGCAGGCGTCTGCAAGCTCCTCCTTCCCAGACGTCCTGATCACTGAGAAGGACAGGGGCAGCGTCCGACGTCCACATGATGACCTAGTCGTCATTGAATGTAAGGTTGTCAACCAGCTGGTTGGACGGATCCTTATTAACACCGGCAGCTCATCAGACATCATCAGCCTCCGATGCCTGCAAAAGCTGAAATACAATGTCAGCAGCATGCATCCGGTCACCCACCCCTTGGTTGGTTTTGGGGGTGGGATGGTCTACCCAGACGGAAGAATTGACTTACCCATCCGGCTAGGAGAGAAAGGCCAGGGACGACATATTGTCGTCAGGTTCTTGGTCGTTAAGGAGTTGACCGCCTACAACATTATCCTTTGCCGGCCAACTCTCAACGAAGCCAAGGCGGTAATCATCCCGTCTCTCATGCTCATCAAGTATGAGAGGGATTATGGCTCTGTTGGTTCCTTGAATGGGGATCACAAGACGGCCTGAGAGTGCTATCTCTCAGCCGTCAAAGATACTGTGGCCCCTGGCGGCCAGGAACCAATAAACCTTGACAATATCAAGGATGCCGACCCAGTACCTGCCCCACCAGCAGTCGGGAAGAAAAGAAAGGCACCTCTGCTGGTGGAGGTGAAGAAAGAGAAAAAATAGCAATCACTGACCAGTGAACAGTCAGACGAGCTCCGTCCCCAACCGGCAGGTGAAAGCATTGGTCTCGTTCTGGATGACGGCCGTCCAGAGCGTACTGTAAAGGTTGGGACGGTTGCTCATGCTACTCTGGGTGCCAGCTTGCACCTTCTGCTGAAAGAATTCAAGGACATTTTGCCTTTGAAGTGGAAGAGATGCCAAGCGTCAGCTCGGATCTCGCTGTCCACAAACTCGCCGTGGACCCCAAAAAGAAGCCCATCCGGCAAAAGAAAAGAAACCACGGCAAGGAAAGAAGTCAGGCGGCAGCTGCCGAATTCAAAAAGTTGCTAGACGCCAGGTTCATTCGGCCTTGTAATTTCCCCAACTAGGTGGCCAATGTGGTCCTTGTTAAGAAATCGAATGGGACCTGGCGCATGTGTGTTGATTACACAGACCTCAACAAGGCGTGTCCTAAGGACAGTTACCCGCTTCCAAAGATCGACAGTCTGGTCGACTCTACAGCCGGACACGCCTTGATGAGCTTTATGGATGCCTATTCTGGCTTCCATCAGATACCCCTCTGGAAGAAAGATCAAGAGAGGACGGCCTTCGTCACTAATTTGGGGTTATTTTGTTATACTATGATGTCGTTTGGCTTGAAAAATGCATCTGCCACTTTCCAACGGATGATTAATACGGTCTTCATTAATCAAATTGGAAGGAATGTGGAGGCGTACATTGATGACATGATAGTCAAATCCAAGCAACAGGCGGATCACCTTCCTGGTCTCAGAGAAACATTCACCACCCTCAGGCGGCATAAGGTCATGTTAAACCCCAAGAAATGCGTCTTTGGTGTTGAGTCTGGGAAGTTTCTCGGATTCCTGATTGATCAAAGGGGGATAGAGGCTAACCCTGAAAAGGTACAGGCGGTGATTGACATGAAGTCACCCCGTTCTGTCAAGGAAGTTCAGAGACTCACTGGTTGCCTGGCCGCCTTGGGGAGGTTCCTTAGCCGGTCAGGCGACAAATGCATTTACTTCTTCCAAGCAATCAGGAAGAATACCAGGTTTGAATGGGGAGACGATGCTGAGACGGCATTCCAGAAGTTAAAAGAGCACTTGCATTCTCTACCTAGGTTGGTCAGTCCTTTGCCTAGGGAGACGTTGTACATGTATTTAGCCGTTTCATATCATGCTCTCAGTGCCGTTCTCCTTGCTACGCGAGACGGCGTTCAGCTCTCGGTTTACTTCATTAGCCATGTTCTCAAAAATGCTGAACTCCGGTAACCCATGGTTGAAAAATTTGGCCTTGCTTTGTATATGGCATTAAAAAAGTTGAAGCCTTACTTTCTGGCACATCCGGTGGTGATTTACACCGACCAGCCACTCAAGCGGCCAATGTCCACCTTTGAGTCATCCGGGAGAATGTTGAAATGGGCTATTGAAATGCAAAGTCTTGAAATCACTTACGAACCAAGAAAGACAGTGAAAGGTCAGGCGTTTGCCGACTTCATTGTTGAAATGACCCGTCCGGTGGCTCCGGATAATCTTGATCAGGTTTGGAAAGTGTATGTAGACGAGAGCTCTACAAAGAATGGCTATGTTGCAGGTGTAATCTACGAGTCTCCTGAAGGGGACAGATATGAGTATGCACTACGGTTCAAGTTTCAGGCCTCTAACAATGAGGCGGAATATGAAGCCCTGCTAACCGGTATCTGTATGTGTAAGGCGGCAGGGGCAATGAAAATTGACGCCTACTCTGATTCACAGTTGGTCGTTAGCCAGTATGAGGGAAAATATGAGGCAACTCATCCGGCTATGATCAAATACCTTCAGGCAGTCAAAGAAGAGGCTGGGGCACTTGAGGAATTCCGTCTGAATCAAGTGCTTAGATCGGATAACAACCAGGCGGATGCATTGTCAAAACTGGCATCTTCCGCCTGCCATGATACGCCTCGGTCAGTCTTCTGGGAAGTACTTGAAAAAAGAAGCATCCATGAAGATCCCATTGGAACTCTTGACCGAAGCTATACCTGGATGGATGGCATCCGGGCCTACCTTTTAGACGGTACACTTCCTGATTCGCCACAGGAGGCAGCCGTCCTGAAGAAGCGAGCTGCAAGCTTCGAGTTGAGAAATGGAGAACTCTTCAAGGCGGGGTTTCTGAAGCCTCTGTTGAAATGTGTCACCCCAGAAAGGGGAAGAAAGTCTCGAAGACTTGCACTCGGGATTCTGCGCCTCCCACATAGGCGGCAGGTTCCTAGCCGTCAGAGTCAGACGACATTATTTTTGGACCACTCTTGAGGCAGACGCCAAGGAGTTGGTGAAGAAATGTGACAAGTGCCAAAAATTTGGCAAACTTATTCACCGTCCGGCTACTGATCTGACGGCCATCCACAGCCCAATCCCGTTTGCAAAATGGGGCATGGACATCTTAGGTCCTTACACGCCTGCTCCAGGCGGAAAGCGCTACATCTTGATGGCTGTGGATTATTTCACTAAGTGGGTGGAGGCTGAGGCGGTTAAGAACATCAAGACCTCAGACGTAATTTCCTTCATCTGGAAGAACATTATCACCCGGTATAGGGTGCCTATGTCTATGGTGTTCGATGATGGTCCTTAGTTTGAGACACCTCAGCTCAAAACTTGGTTGGGAGATCAAGGGATCTCAAGCTGTTTTGCATCAGTCGGCCGACCCCAAGCAAACGGCCAAGTTGAAGCCTTTAACAAACTAATCTCAGACGACATTAAGAAGAAAATTGAAAGAGCCGGTGGCTTGTGGGCAGAAGAGTTAATCCATGTCCTATGGGCCATCCGGAAAACAGCAAAGGGGGCAACCGGTGAAACCCTATTTCTCATGGTTTACGGTGCTGAAGCCGTCTTGCCCATCGAACATTACGAGCCGACTCTCAGAGTCATGCTATATGATGAAGTGGCAAACTGGGAAGCAATGCGCCTGGCATTGGATTCACTCCCAGAATGCAGGGGCAATGCCGCCTTTCGTCATGAGATTTACCGTCTGAAAATGACCAGAGCTTACAACAAGAAAGTACACAAGCGTCCCTTGAAAGTTGACGACTTAGTGTTACGGAAAATGGAGGCAACCGGTAGGGCCAATGAGCTGGGAAAGCTAACTTCAAATTGGGAAGGTCCCTACCGGATTTATGAAGAAGTAAGAGACGACACCTACCGCCTGGAAACTCCAGACAGCAGACGCCTGCCTAGAACTTGGAATGTAGACAATTTGAAAAAGTACTACTTCTGATAATGTAAATTTTTTGTAAACAGTGAGTCAATTAATGAGAATTCAGACTTTGTTTGCAAAATTGTTTTGTTGTTTTTTTATAATCTGCCTGGGTAATACTCAGACGGATTCTTCATTTAACTAACTAAGTTTGATACTTAGTAAAGGTTACAATTGTTTGACCGCCTGGGTAATACTTAGATGGATCCTTTGTGTATTTAACTAAGTTTGATACTTGGTATGATTTAATAATTGCCTGTCCGTCTTGGTAATACTCAGACGGGCTTTTTTGTTTAACCAACTAAGTTCGACACTTAGTGTAAATTCAATGTTGTAATAACGCTCGGCCAATGCTCCGATTAAAAACTAAGCACAAAAACGCTTAGTGGCTATACAACCGGTCCTAAACAAGACCAAAGGCAAAAGGGCCGGATGGTTTCTTATTTTATAAACCGCCTGTCCCAACATGGACAAAGGCGTCCGGCGACACCCCTCCGGGTGCAATCGTCGCAGATAACAGACTATTTGTCGATTATATGTACCTATGCAGACGACAAAAATTGAACGACCGAATTGGTCAACTCATAGCCGTCTTACCAGAATGATCTGTGAAGAACGATCAAGTTACCAAATACCGGATGCCCCGAGGCATCAGTCGGTCACCGGCTGAAGTTCTCACTTAGGTTATTTATTCCAAAGTTGCACTTTCTATCCCAATTAGGGCAAAAGAGTTGTGCAATGGCTATGCAATCTCTACCAAGACGGAGAAAAACCGTTTGGTTAGTGACTGGAACGCCTGTTGGTGTACGGCTGTGCACTTGGTTTGGGTCAATCACTACTGTGATTGATTGACTTACAAACGTATCATGCTCTTTGCAGCATCAGACGTTCCCAAGTCAATCAACCAACTCAATTTGAAACCAACCACATAGCCGTCCAGGGGCAAGGACAGCCGACTTTTAATAAGTTAGGCAAAAAATCGCTGCATGCTTTTCATAAGTTAGGAAAAAATCAGGCATATACGCACAAATGCAAAAATTGAAATCCAAACATAAATGCAAAATGATCAAAACTGACTCAGTCGGTGCATTCATAAAAAGTCCACCCAACCAAACGGTTGTAGTGGATCAAATGTTAACCGGACCCCGTCCGGGAGAAGATAGAAATTATTGATTACTCGGCTCCTCAGCCGATAAATACAAGGATACTCGGCACGCAGGCCGGAAAAGCAAGTTTTTGGCATACTGCCGCAGATTAAAGAAAAAATAAAAAAAGAAGAGTTGGCATACTGCCGCTGAAAATCACTTTTGGCCCACATGCGGCTCCTCCTGGTCCTCCTTCTCTTCCTCATCATCTGAGGGAATCTCATGCGCTTCACCAGAACCAGGTAGCTCAGGCGCGGGAAACTCAGTGTTAGCGTTGGCCCAGGCGTCGAAGGACTCAGGCTCTGGCTCACCTTTCTCTCTCAAGTACACCACGTCCTCGGCGTACCTGTGAGCCAGTGCCCAGATGCCATAATCCTTGTCTGGGTACAAGGCAGCCTAGGCGATCTTCATGCAGGCGTCGTTGTCAGCATTGTTTTCAGCAACCAGGCGGATTTGCTCCGCCTTCAGAGTTGCTGCAAAGTTTATCTAAGCCTGGGCAGCCTCCTTCTCCAGCTTCTCAACCTTGGCTTTCAGGTTGGTGTTCTCTTCAGAAACACCTTGGAGTGTTCCAAGGTCCGCCCGGGCCTTCTTGAGCGCCTCGTCAGCCTTCTTGAGGCCCTCATCTGCCTTTTTCTGGGCCTCCTCCGCCTTCTTCTGAGTCGTCTCAGCGTCGTTCACCCGCTGGTTGGCCGTCTTCAGATCCGCCTCCAGCTGCTGGATTTTCGACGCCTGTGTCATGGTGATTGCTTTAGTTTCAAGTTCATTTACGATAGTGGAGTATAAAGCAACATTATCAGCGTCTGTGGAGGACTTCTTGGCCCTTTTTACCTCTTCCCCTTTGCGGGAATAAGGACGCTTGAGCCCGTCTACCCGCAGCAGAGCCTGCAAAAGCAAATCAAGTTAGTATTGCAGACGGAGTAAAGCACTTGGAAAAAGTTGTTAAGTATCTTACCTCAGCCAGAAGGGACAGGATTCGTTCCAGGTTGAACGTCTCTATCCCAGGGATAGCGTTCTTGTCCTTCCTGCTCACCGCCTCCAACATGGCCTTAGCATGCCTCTGGATGTCTGGCCAGCGAAGAGATTGATCTGCACCATAATCAACAGGTGATAAGCACGAAATTAAGGCAACACCTATCTGTTGCCGGCCGTATGAGGATGACGTATGTTGGGAGTGGGATTTCACTCGCAAAGGCCACCCCAGCTCAGGCGGGGATTCAAATGGGTTCTTACCTTTAGAGCCGGCCAAGCGGGAGCCGCTTGCAGGTGTGGTGAACCCCCCGGTTGTTGATAGGGGGTTGACGAGGTCGAGGCCCAAACTGCCGCCTATCCTCTCATTTCGCCTCCCTATCCGCATCTGGTTATTCTCGGCTGAGGCGCTAGGAGTTAAGGTGGAGGCAGACTTTTTGGTCTTGTTAGGGGTGGAGGCGGATTCCTCCCTGGCCCGTTTAAGATCTTTCTCAAACGTCTTCCCTACCTCTCCCCCCTGTGAAAATAACCAAGTTAAAGTTAACATCCGGAGATAGTAAACTTTGAGGTCAATCTAAGAAAGAGTCAAGTGTTTTTACCTTGGCCCTGACTGCGGCCGCCTGTTTTTCCGCAAGCTCCTTGCGGATGGTTGCGGAGGACTGCTTGGGTGTCTTCTCCGTTTGCAACATGCTTAAAGCTTCTTCTGCAAAAAGAAAAAAGTTGATCAATACATCAAGCAATTCTGATACAAAAGTACTACAGGCGGATGTCAGGCGCATACGTTTGGAAAACATGTTTCCTAGCCCGCAGGCGGCTAAGAAAAACTTGTCCCTTAACCAGGCACTCTTAGGGATCCAGTTCTTGGGGACTTTTATTGTCTCCTCGGTTGACAAGGTTGCGTCTGTGAGGCCGAAAAAGTCTGCCTCAATTATTTTGTCGAAGTCCTCATCTGGGATCCGGGGAAGAGCGCACTTCCGGCCCATCAGTTCGGGCTTCTTATTGTATTGGCGGAATTTGTAGTTCTCCCGCCTGCTGGGAGCCGACAGCAGGTAGAACTTGTGCTTCTTGCCGTCAAATTTGGAGACCTTGTCTAAGGTCATCATGTATTGGGGATACGTGGTTAAAGTGTACCACACCCTCCAGCCGCCTGGGCTTCGACTAAGATAATGCATCTTAGCAAAAGCTTCCCAGCTGGGATGGAGCCCCTGGAGTTCGCAGGCAGCAACATACCCCAAGATGTTTGCCCAAGAATTGGGGGTAAGTTGCCAGACTCCGAGGCCGTAGCCTCTCAAGATTGCCTTCACCGCCTGGTGAAGGGGAAAGCGAAGACCGGCCTTGAATGCCGCCTCATAACAGCCGAAGTAGCTGTTGGCGTTCTGTTGATCGTCTTCCCAGGCGATGGTGCCGTCCTCAGGCGGCACTCTGATTTTGTACCCGTCTTCTAACGGGTGCATTTGTTTAAATCTCTTTAAGTTCTCCTCCATGTGACCCCTGTCTTTGGCTGAGACGTGGATTTTGAAGGGGTCGTTCTTCTCACTCCACTTCTTCCTCTCCTCCTTCTCACTGTCTTCAAGCGGTGGCAAGTCGTCACTGCTCTCAGAAGTGGAGGCGGAACTGTCGCTTTCCGTCTCCTCCTCATTTTATGGCAAAGGAGCTGAGACGGTGTAGGGAATAGTTTCAAGCCTTTAAAAATCCCACTAGCTTGAACCCCACTGTGATCATACACTAAAGTACGGTGGCGTCCAAAAGGGAAGAAGATAGAGCAAAAGAGTCGCCAACAAGTTTTTAAGGAACTTGTAAACCGTTCACGAGGTGAAGGTTACACCCCTTAACGATCCAAGAGATCGTCAACTCCATAAGGTCATGAACCAAATAAGGGTTCGGGGATGAAGGTACAAATCCAACCTAAAAGAGATTGAACCTGCCCTAATAATAGGCCTCTACTTTATTCTGCTCGTATTCATGTGCGCTTTCTGATTAGCATATAATCAATAGGATTAACCCTAAACCTGTTTAATCTATGTTGGTTGAATTTAATGCACAAATAAACTATTATTGGTGATCACTTGAATTTATAATCACAATTAACCCTAAACAAGATTATTAATTATCTTATTAAGCGTGATTGCAAGTACAAATTCCCTTTAACATGCATAAAAGGAGATCAAGCAATAACAATAAATAATAATACATATCAAGCAACATAAATAAATAATCAACATCATTAATGATAATAATATCAATCATAATCAATAATAATCATGCTAATATTAAAGCATAATAAATATAGCAAGATCCTAGGCATAATACTAACAAGATTAATAACAAACCCTAGCATGTCACTAAGCATTAAAAATCAAATCTTTAGCCCTAACATGATACTAACATGAATTAACATTAGGAAGAACATAGGAAGCATCGTACTTTTAATCATACTTAATATTAAATTTACCCTAGACATGATACTAGGAATATCATAATAACAATCTAAGCATGATATCTACATACATCATAAACCAATTAAACCATTAAAGTACTTACTTGGATGCCTCGTACCTCTTTCTAATAACAAAATACACACGTTAGTAACTTCAAGGAAAATAATAATCAAAGCAATTAAATTAAATAATTGAAAGAGAGATTTGGGACCAAACCCTCAGAAATTAAAACCTTTCACGTCTAGGGCGAAGGCAACTTCGAATATGGCTAGGTGTATCAAGATCTTGTGAATGCGGAATTTTGTATGAAAAAGCAAGAAAGAATTAAAAAAGAAAAGAATGCCAATGAATTAATATTATTGAAAATTGATGAAGGAAAGAGATGAATGAAAAGAATTAAATGATTGGTAATTGAAAACTTGTGAATGAGGAGAGTTGATGAATCTTGATGCTTGTTGATGATTCTTGATGAATGAAAACGGAGTTTTTAATACGATATTTATAGAGAAAATCATCCAAAAAAGATAATTTAACAAAACAGAGTCTGAAGATCGAAAATCAACCTTGGCGCCAGCCCTGGCTAGTTGGCGCCAGCACCAGTGGCTAGCGCCAGGCGCCAATGGCTAGCGCCTGGCGCCAATCCTGGTTCCAGGCGCCAAGGCCTGGGGTTGGACGCCAAACTGATTTTCCACGCGTTTTCGAAAATCTGATAAATTTCCCGTACTGGAAGATAAAATAATATAATTCCAATCGAAAATGTTATTTGATCTTGATTAAAACTCTGAAGAGTCCTAATTGAATTAGGAATGATAAAGACCTTCTAGAATATTCTAGAAGACTAAAACCATTCCTAATTGCATTAGGAATGATAAATTATATTAGGCCCTCCCCTAGATCATTAGGCCGTACTTAAAGCTCAAACCGGGCCCAGTTTAGTAAATTGGCCATAACTTCCTCAATATTCATCGGAATTGGGCTTATAATATATCGTTGGAAAGGTCTTTGCAAGCCCTATCCAACTACACCACTATTGGACCCATATCATGGACCAACCAAACTGGATTGGCTGTTTTCTTAAAATAAAGTTTTCAAAAACAGGGAGGAGAGAAAAGAAATAAAACTTTCCGCAACACTAAACCTTTCCACACTTCGTTTCATTCGATTATGATTCGACGTGAAAGGCACTCATCACCGGGTTTGGTTTTGGGGAGACACAAATGGGTGTCAACAGACGGCTTCATCGCCGCCTTGGTCGCATTCTTCCAAAAAGGAATCTGCGGGAGTTGAAGGGGCACGCGGAGGGGATCTCTCCAGAGCCGTCTGGTTTCTCTGACCAGACGCTTCTCCCTCAGGCGTTTGGTCGCCTGAGCCCTCGCTTCTGTAGTCCAGATCGGGGGCCGTCTGCATAGTCCGAGCCATTGTGTCCTTCACAGACACGTAAATGGTCGGAATCCAAGCAAAAGGGTGGTCCCAACACCCCGAGACGGCACTCCCAGTCCTAGACTCAGCCGTCCCTGGTGACCGGCTGGACTTTAACCTAGGTTGTGCCGTGTGTGTTGGTGATGCATCCATTTATTGCAAGAAATATGTACAAGCGGTGAAATATGAAAAAGAGCTGAGAGAAGCAGAGACGGTACCTTTGGATTTGATATCTGAAGAAAGACGGATCCGGCTAGGTTGACGGGAACGAGTTTTCGTACTTGCGCTTGACTTAGACGGCTGACTTCTGCTCTCTCAAAGTTCTCTCTCTTGAAATTTTTTTGTAAACGTACAAAATTATGAGGGTAAACGGCTATATATAGAGGGTAAATGCGGGGGCATCCCCGTAATTTACTCAGAAGTTGAACGGTTACTTTTTGGCGGTAAAATTACCACCAACCGGAGCGTGACACGTGTCGCAGATGCCACGTGGTGTGCCACGTCACATCCGTGAGGGGCAAATGTTTAGGGTAATTTTACCCCGCCACGTGGTCCAATCATAGGATGACACGTGTCAGCCCCAGGATGGCCCAAGGTGGACCTATCCCTGCTTGACACGTGTCACTCCAGGAATCAGGGGAAATTGGCAGCCTTCAGGCCCAAATCCCGAGAAAGCCGCAATGCGGCGCAGCCCACCAATGATTAGGGTTTCAGTGACCTAATCAAGGGCACAAATCCCGAGGACCCTATAAATAGGGAGATTCCCCTCTTTTGGAGGGCACGTTTTGCCATTTATTACAAATTGTCCCTGTGATAGAGACATCTGAGCTTGGAATCCGAGCAGATACCCACCTAAATTTTCGCACCTTTTTCTCTCCCTTCAAGTTACTAACTTGTTCGTCGGAGGCGGAGCACCACCCAACCGGTGTCTCCGTTTGTTTTGCAGGTATAGGCCGCACCGGACCAGTCTTTGTGTTGTAACTCTCCTGAGGGAGAAAAATACCCAAAACAGTACCCTTTTTAATCACCTTCAGCATTGCCTCCCTGCTCGCTTCTCATCAGCCCCCATCACTTTGCGTTGCTCCTTTGGAGAGGTAAAACATAACTTCCTCACTGCTCCAACAAGTCCCAATTTTATCACATCAGGGTCATTATATGAAGGGGTCTTTTTGATGACATTTGAAGTCCTAAGGCTTTCAACCCAGGCTCTCTCGAAGTCTCTTTCACCCGCATCAAACCTGGTCTTCTTTTTAGGAGAGGCTCGAAGCCAAGGTCCATACTGATAGACCATCTTCTTGTCATCGTCTTTGGCTTGATCCTTTTGCTGACATTCCCTCTACGTGTGATCCAGGCACCCACAAAAAAAGCAAAAATCGGCTAAACGTTCATATCTTATATCAATCCAACGAGACTGATTATTGCCCATGCCAAGAAACAATCCTCTCCTCAACGGCTTATTAATGTCTATTAGAACTTTAATTCGCATACTCTCTCCCCATCCCAATGGATCAGAGTTGTCCAACTCCATGAAACCTCCAAGAAACTCACCAACGTCATACATTACAGCAGCAGAGCGTTTATTGAGCGACACATCGAGCAATCTCACCCACATTGGAGTGTGTTTGAAGGTTATTTCCGAAGGTTTTTCATCTCCATACACCTCCTGTAACAGCAACCATTTTTCATCAAAGAACCAAGGCCTCCCTTCCAACACTCTGTATTTGTCCTCCGAGCAAAAAAATTGAAAAACGAATAAATTCGTTTCCACTACCCTAATAGCAAACTTCTCCTTTAATTTCCATACATTCGTCAAGGTACGCTTCATCGCCTCAAGATTATAAGGTTTTACAGTCCACAAGTTTCCAACCAACGTAAGATGTAATTGGGTTTTTGTATCGTCAGTCACCGTTTTGACATAGTCTCCGCCCAAAACAACACCTTCATCTTCCGTCAGTTTTAATTTTTTCCACTCATCTAGTAATTCTTCCTCCATTCAGATTAATCGTAACAAATTTAAGGATTTAATTGGCTTAGAATTATTGTGAAATTGCTAGGGAAATTGGGAAAAAGGATGTCGCACTCCTAAACCCTAGACCGGGACTACTCACCCTATCGAGGGACTAAAAACCATACACTTTATTGGGCGTTAGTACAGCTAATTAAACTAAAAGTAATCTTTCTTGAATATAGGGCTAATTAAAGATTTTTTTTTTAAATATAAAAAAAATCAAGAAAGGGCAATCCTTGAGAACCGGCTGAAATATAACTGGATAGATTGAAGATTAATCGGTTTATATAGGAGTATAAAGTTTTTGATTTTAAGTAACAACCCAAACCCTTGCCCCTATAAATACACATTTTACAGTTTTACACTACCATTCTAATTCATTTCATCTTCAACCTCATTATTTCAAACCTAAAACATTCTGTTTTTTCTCCTAATAACCAACAAAAATTCCATCCATCCATCTTCAGAAATCAACTTCATTAGCTTGATCCCATTGCAAATCTTTCTTTAATTCTGTGTTGCTGTTGTTATTAACCAGTAATGGCGGCTTCGAGTTCTCGGAGAAGACACGATTATACGGTCAAGGAGAGAGATCCAACTGGGGAATACTTGAGGTATGCTAAACTTATAGAAAAATCAAAATCAAAGTCTGTTTATCATGGATTTGATACTAGAAACGGTAAAGATATTGCTTGGATCAAGAAAACAATTACAAAAAAAAGGTTTAATTCTATAATTGAAGAATCTGAATTGCTGTCAAGAATGGATTGCTGTGATCATATTCTTAAAAAACTTAATTCTTGGATAGTATCAACTGAAGGGGTTGCTACTCTCAACATTGTTACTGAATTCTATACTGATAATTTGGGTAACTATATTAAGAATCATGAGGTTCGAGAAGATAGTCCTTTCATTGGTCATTGGGCTAAGCAGATTCTTTTAGGTTTACAGTGTTTGCATGATCAAAACCCAGAAATTTTACACTGTAATCTTAGTCTGGAAGACATTGTCATAATGGCACCTTCATCTATTGTGAAGATATCAAATTTATGTTGTGTAAAGTGTGAGAATAATCTAGAATTCATAAAAGATGCAAAACGTGCAGAAATCTATAGTTTTGGTGTCTGTGTAATTCAAATGGCTGGTTGTATTGCACTAGAAGCAATTAAATCCCATAAACTGAAGAGGTTTGTTGCTAAGTGTTTGAAATGGAAGAGCAAGGGGACTTCTATAGATAAACTGTTGAGTGATCCGTTTCTTGACTCAGTTAGTATACCCTGCATTCAAGCTCATGAAGTTAGATTACAACCACCGTCTTCTACCCAAGATCATACTAAAAAGTTACTTATAGGACAAAAGGTGGGCGATGAACTGTCCGTGACCTCAAGGACAATTGATGATATTGTTTATATGCTGTCACTTGATAATCCGAAGATGGACAAAATTAGAGCAGAAACAATTGGCATGCCAGATGAAGAAGCCTATTCAATGATTCAAGGGATTGAACAGCTGATTTTTTAGTTCAAGAATGAACTTGTTGATCCTGTTATTGATGGCAGAACAATAATATCTGACACTGATGAGGAAACGATGCAGCAGCATAGTGCTAATATGTTCAACCAAAATATGGAAACATGTAACATTTCGTAGGAAAGACGGAAGTTTTTTTTAAAAAAAAATGATGGAAGTGAAGTTATTAAAAATAAAAATAAAAATAAATAATAAAAAAAAATAAATAAACTCATGAGCCTTCAACTTCTATTGAGATACTTCCTCTGTTACACAATGTGCAACAAACTTGTTGCACGTTTCCCAAGACAAAATTTGTTAATTAATAGGTGATTAACAAAGTAAAGGATTTGTGATTAACAAAGTAAAGGATTTGTGATTAACAAAGTAAAGGCCGAAATCCCTACTGCAATCAATAATATATACACCTTTGCCCGAAAGGCCGAAATCCCTACTGCAATCAATAATTTGGGGCTGTAACTTATGCAATTATAAACAAAAAAATATATACAAGTATATGGTAATTTAGAAGTTAGAACACGATGCCATTAAATAGTACTTAGGGTGTAACACCCCCAAATTACTCTCTAATATTAACAATAATAATCCAACTTTAGGGAGTAACTTGGGAGTATTATCGCCACGTGATTACGCAAGACTTAACAAAGTTTTAAAGCGGAAAATAGTACTTATCTTTTATTAATAATAATAGTAATAGTTTTATAACACTTCCAAAGTAACTAAAGTAACTACAACACTGATACTATGTTTACTAAATTAAACTAGGTGATCACCGCCCATCGCCCCCAATGCAGCATATTATTCACGTCGTTTGGTCGCCATCACCTATCTACTCATCATTAATCATAAGTAGGGCAAAGCCAAAACAAAACAAATACAATACGTATTAGCTAAAATGCTAAGTACATACAAATGCTAGACATGTAAAATCAATTTAATTAATTAAACATGCTTTCGAAGAGATTTGGCTTTAATAAATCATAATTTATCTAAACCATTCATGAATAGAAATTCATATATTAAAACTTGTCAAAAGAACCAATTTCTGAAATAACCAACTTTCCAAAGATAATTCTGAATAGGATGGATCAATCCATATTTTCATAAATCATTTTCCCATCTTACTCCGCTAGTAACTCCTTTACATAGTGCTATCAAGGGAAAAGACTAGGTCATACAAAGTCCATAGTATTCAACTTACTCCGCATAGTGGGAGTTAAAAATCCAAAGATCCAAGGAGTAAATCATGTTAAATAAACTTTCCAATATCTCGTACTCGGAATAATTAAAACAATAAAACTTCCTTATTAAAACATCTTGAATATCAGTACAAGTTTATAATCAACCTTATGAAATATTTAAACATTTGAGATCAAACACTTAAAACATGTTTCACTGAAATATATTTCACAAACATTTAAACATGGTTCGATCACTTAACATGTAAATCACGTTACATATAAAAGTCACTTTTTAAAAGACCTAGCCACATGTACGTACCTTGATCCTTGCAAATAAGCACGAAGTTCCTAATTACGAACTTAAAATCCCTACTATAATAAACACAAAGTCCTAATCAAAAACTCTTCAACCCATAAACACTAGTACATAAAATGTAGACCCTTGACTTAAATTAGTTGTGCACGGTCAATTAGTTTAACTCTTGTAATGCTTATACTTTCATAGTTCAAGAAACCTTTTTAATATCAAGAGAGTTAATAATAATAATAATAATAATAATAATAATAATAATAATAATAATAATAATAATAATAATAATAATAATAGGTAGTAGTACGTAGAGTATTAGTAGTAGCAGCAAAACACCATCATATAATGATAATAACACTTATAACATCATGAATAGTAGTAGTACTTATTTTAGTATGTAGTAATAGTAATATGTATAGCGTAGTTGTTTGATATGATTTAATCAAGATAATAATAACAATACTTTATAATGATAGATTATCATTAGTATGTATGTAATACTAGTAGTGTATAGTAGTAGTAATATGACTCAAAATGAAGAACATCATCAACAACAACAATGTAGTATCAAAACAAGGTTGGAAGCTTAGATAATCAAGCAAGGGAGGAAGGTGGAGGGACTACCTATGGGTGGCAGCAAGGTGGTCGGAGTGGTGGTGGTTGTGTTGTTCACGACCAAAGAGGAAGAAAGAGGAATCAAAGGAAGAATTAGAAAGGAGAAGATGGAGGATGAAGAGAGTAGTTTGGGGAAGATGAATGTGCGAAGTGTGGCTGATTTTCATGGCTATTTATAGCCTCTATTAGGCACTATTTCAGCTGTCTCCATTAATGAAAGAACAAGTGGGAACCTTGGTTCCATTTTTGCCGACATGAAGAGGTTCTAAAAGCAAGAAAACGAGTTTCTGTTCAGCAACCATAACTTTTGATCTATATAGCATCAAACAACAATCACACCGTTGAAATTAAAGATTGGGATGTTCAGAACAAACTGTCAAAATTTCAGCCAAATCGGACCACGGATGGACCTCGGCGGATTTCTGAGACTGCTCAAGTTTGGGACGAAAATAAAGATGAATGGTGTATGGGGGAGCTACGTGGAGCAATTTGTGTGGAAGTTAAGAGTTGACTTTAGAAAAGAGGATATTAAATACTTTTGGCATTTTGTAGTATGACTCGGGAACAAAATATTTGGCTCGAGAACAAAGAGCTTAAGGTAGAAAATCCGGTTTTTGGGCACGATCCGATAACTTTAACTTGATTAGTATAATCAAACTTATTATAAAACATAATTATAAAACTGTCATTTATATATAATAAACTATTTTATATAATAACATAATATTTGAAATATCTCGGAAAATCCAAATTAGTAAATGGGTTTAAAATACGGGGTTTTACATGGGGCCTGTTCTCTTCATCTTATTTTCATTTCAGTTCAATTCAGCTCAATAAGGGTCTGTTCACATTTGCGGAGTACTTTATTTCAGTTCAGTTCAGCTTCAATCAGTTCAGTTCAGCTTCAATTAGTTCAATTCAGTTCAGCTCTTAATTTCCCTCTCTCATAAAATATTCATTTCAGCTCAATTCAGTTCAGCTCCGCTCCAATCAGTTTAGTAAATGTGAGCAGGCCATAAGTTCAGTTATATTCAGTTCAGTTCAGCTCCAATAAGTTCAGTTTAGTTCAGCTCAATTTAGTCAATCAGAATAGACCCTTAGTATTAGTTCTAATTAAATGTGTGAAATAAAGAAACAAGAAAAAATCAGGATTGAACCTAAGGGATTTTGAACCCATCATAGAGACTACTTTTAGGTAGGCCTGGCAAATGAATCAGGTCGGGTCAGGTTCAACCCAAACCTGATTATTTCAGGTTCGGGTCAACCCGAAATTGACCTGACTTTTTTTTTTTTGGTCGTCTAAATCAAGTTTCTTTGACATGAAACTGATTTTTGTAACAAAAGTTCATAAGTTTTCGTTTCCAACCAAAATAAACAACAAATTAAAGTAACAATCCTAAATTCCAAATTAACGATTACAACCCAATTTTGTTATACTTTTTAATTAAAAATTATACCTTACAAATCATACATTATAAGATATATAACAAAATATGAGAATAGTACTGTAAACATCATCTTTATCAACCCTTACGTTCTTTAGTTTCACTAATTACTTAGGCCTTGCTAGTTGATACTACCACTAGTACCGCCGCCGCCATCTCTCATTCTTCCATAATTTAATGTGTGGGAAGTCTGGGAACTGCCTGCCCCTGCCTTACTCTTGAATTGCAATATGGATATCCATGGTTGAAGAAAGAAAAAATTGAGAGGAAACTTGAAATAGGAGAGAGAAAGACCTTAATACGGCTGGATTGAGAATGTGAGAGGATTTAGGGTTTTAGTTTTATCAGAAATTATGGGCTTGGGCTAGTTTACTTCGGCATTTTGTGTTTTTTTTTTTATTTTATTTTTTTTATTTTTTATTATTTTTTTTAAACTTATTTCGGGTTAAGTGGGTTGTTTTTGGGTTGAAAATTTCAACCTTAACTTAACCCATTTAATTATCAGGTCGGATTTGTGTCGACCCATTTAAGTTTTCGGGTCAAGAATCTCAACCCAAACCCGCTATTTTCGGGTCGGGTTCGAGTCGGGTTTTCGGGCCGGGTCAGTTTTTGCCAACCCTACTTTTAGGTCCTTATACCATTAAACCAACCATATATTTTCTTCCTTAAGCTGCATAGAATTCCTTTTAACTAATTTTTTTTTGGGGGTTTTCTATATAGTAACCCTCTAACATTCCATTTTCTACGATGTGTCCCCCTTTTGAGAAATCTACACTATTACCTAAAATACATTTGATATCGATACGGTAACCTTGCCGTTATCTCACCGTTAACAAATTCCGTTAGTTGGGTCCACTCTCCACTTAATAATATTTTTTTTATCGATTTGCGTGTTGGATATTATTCCATTAAAAGTTGTGGGGCTATTTTGACCCTTAAGAGTCCAAATTGAGCTTATATTTTAGAAAAAAAAGAAGTAAATGCCTCGTTTGAAAATTAGGGACTTAAATTACTATTTTAAGACTCATTTATGCCAACCAATATGTTTATAATGGAATTAGCAGGGGGCCAATGTGTAGTGTTCAAAGAAAAAATAAAAAGAAAAGAAAAGGTGGTTTATTACAATTTTTTCCTTAATTTAAAAAATAAATTTAAAAAAGAATGATACATAAGAAGACTTTTCAATGGATGTAACAAAGTTGTAGCCATTGTAACTATTTTTAATCTTGACCCTTAAAATTTTATGGATCAATCTAGTCCGTCCGCGTAATTGTTTCACATAAAAATATAACTGAAAAAAAATTGGAAAATTCTCTTTGGTGAACTCCAACTTTTCAATTTTCTAAGTGGTAAACATTTTTAAATTTTATTATCAACGGTAAACCTAAATGTTTGATTACCATTGATAAAGGTTATTTTATTAAAAATCCTACACTATAGTTATTTATTTATTTTTTTAATTAAAAAAAATTAACCCATTTCCAATAAATCCCAACCCCCTCTCCCCCACCCCCACCCCCACCAACGCCGGCGTCGGCACCAATCTCTACCGTCGCTGGTGCGCCGGCCTCCCCTAGCGACGCGACCTCCCTCAATCCCGCTAGTGACGCCCCGCCCCCACCTCCACCTCCACCTCCTCTCTCTCTCTATCCCCTTTTCGACCCTTCCCATTTTCCCCACCCAACGCCCCACCCCCGACCACTCTAACTACCACAAAACCGGCGCCCTTCCCCGACGACCCCCCCTCCCTTGTTCGCCGGCCAAAAACCCTAAAAACAACCCCAAAACATCAGAAAATACCCAAACCCGTTTAGGGTTTTGAAACCAAACCCAGGAAATGGGTTTCGGTTTTTTGGTGGTTTTGGGTAGATTTCAAGGTTTTTGTGGTCGGCTCTCAAAGGAGGGGGTTCGTCGGGGAGGGGTGCTAGTTTTCGTGGTGGTTTTGGGTGTGATTAAGGCTTGACGGACGGTGGTGGGGGAACTGGGAAGGAGAGGAGGTGGGGCGGGTGGTGATGGGGGAAATGGGAAAGAGAGGAGAAACTGGCCAAGGCGTTGCCGGCCGGAGGTGCCAGAGGCCAGACGTTGGCCTCTAGCACTTCCGGCCGGCTGGCTGGGGGTTGGCCGCCGACACTGGTGCTGGTGCTAGGTGAGTGGTTTGGGTTTTTTTTGGGAAATTATCAATGGTACACCCAAGGTTCGGGCTTTTATCAATAGTACACCAACTTAGTTTTTGTTTATCAGCGATACACCCAAGGTTTAATACACTTATCTACAGTAACCCTAATGTTAATCAAATGTTAATTAAAGGTTAATTTTAGGTTAATCCACTTAAAATGAAATGACTAATTTGCCCCCCTACTCCAAATACATTAAATTGCTCCTTTCAAACCTCAACTACCTATATTAAAAACTCCTAAGTCAGAAGATCGTTCATCTTCTTCTTCCTTCTCACTCTCTCCCCTGTTTCTGCTGTTGTGAGGTTCCATAATCGACGGGCGAATTGAACAAAATTCTAGCAAATTCTGCATTTCACTGTTGATCGCTTAAGGTAAGTTTTCATCTGAGCCTTTGATTTTCTGACTTTCGCTTAGTTTTGGTAGTATATGAATTTTTTGTTTAAATGGTTGAATTTTGGTTTCCATGTACAATTGTTAGCAAATTATGGTTTAAATTATGCACAATGTGCCTGTGATTATTATTTGTTGCTTTACTGTTGTCTTTTTTGCACAAATAATTCGAATTGGGTGTGTTTGAGTATATATATGTATGTGTTGTGTGTGAAAAGGGAAAATCAGAAAGGATGGAAACTATATAGAGAGGAAGAGGAGGTGGGTAGGGTAGAGTACATAAAGGAAGGAAAATGAAGAGGGGAAAAAAAGGGAGGGAATTTTTTAAGTTAAAAAATTCGAATTAAACACCAACTTAACCTTTACTTAACGTTTGTTTAACGTTAAGTGTATAGTTGATAATCGTGTGAAACCTTGGGTGTACCGCTGATAAACAAAAACTAAGTTGGTGTACCATTGATAAAAGCCTGAACCTTGGGTGTACCATTGATAATTTCCCCCTTTTTTTTTTTTAAATATTTCAAAAATAAACTTAAAAAAAAACTAACTAACTATAGTTAAATCTCTAGTTAAAATTTATCATTAATATTATAATTGACTTAATATAAATAATTTAGTTTTACCTAGGGATGTCAATGGGGCGGGTCGGGGCGGATATTGGCCTTCCCATCCCCATCCCCACCTAAAATTTTCATCCTCATCCCCGTCTCCATCCCCGCGACGGGTCTAAAATTCATCCCCATCCTCGCCCCAGCAGGTACAATTCCAAAACCATCCCCGCCCCTCCCCCCGCTTGGATATCCATCCTCACTTAATCCCTCACCTAAGGCCCACCTAATCCCCCCCCCCCCCCAAGACCCACCTCCCATGTAACACCCCCGATTTACTAACTAATAATAAATAAGAAATAAAGGAAAAATAGACAACCTTTAAATAAAATTGCGGAAGCATACACTTAAATCGGAGGTATTACCGCCACACTCAACAACCTGTCGAGTGTTAAGGCTTACAAAATCCCAATAATTACAACCCAATAAACTAGGTGAGCTATTTATACAACTTTATAAACTCATGACATCACACTAATCGAAACATTTGAGCTCCTTTAGCTACGACCAATTGATCAACCTGCTTAGAAAATCTTGATTGCTCACCATTAAGGACAAATTCCAAAATAGATCGTCGTAGGGCCACCATAAGAAAAAGACATGGCCGCAAATACAAATAGCACAATAAAACAACACACACGTCAGCAAAAAGCTGAGTAATCACCACATATCAGAATATAGAGTATAATATAATAATTAACATTACTATATCAATTAAACCATGTAGTTCGAAACTACATTACCCATTGTACTCTGAAAATAACCTTTGTCAAATAAACCTCGAATAATAATACAAACCTTTACTCAACTCTATCCCATAAGTGTGCCATGCTCATTGTTCTATACCTAGCCTTGGACATAGGTAATTCAAATAACAAAACAACAAGTATAAAAACTTGAATACTCCCAATAACCAGAAAACACCTTGAACCAGACCACATACGGGCCAATTCCCACTGTAGGGGACCATAGAAAAATAAATATAAATAAAGATTGTACCTCATTCTTAACTCATGATTATTACCCTCTTACCAACAAGCCAAGGACTAAGTTATATAACTCCGAGCCTCAACCCAAGAACAAAACAATAATTCTCAACCATTTGATCTCATACATCGATCAGATAACCATTCACATGATAATAAATAATATCTCAATATTGGCACAGGTTCCCAATTCATATATGACGACTTATTCGATTCACAAAATATCTCAACTCTTATAGAACTAATACTAGTACTCAAAATTAATCAAATCTCCCCAAAAATAATACTCTGCATTAACAACCCTAAAACCTTGATAAAACAATACTCCCTATAACAACAACATTACAACCCTAGAAATAATACAATCAATCAATACGACAATTAAATTATACAATACAACAACCAAACACATATATATAAATTTTGATCATACAAATAAATCATAAAATTTACATATAATAATACAAAATATAATCAATACAAACAATAATGAATTATCAAATAAATAACTCCAAGGATTAAGATTCGTGTGATTACATAAAATAAATAATACAATCAAATTATAAACAAACGATATAAGGGTTGATAGTGTGATTACGTATAACAAATAACAAATAGCAATGAGTCTGATTACACTTAATAAATAATATAATCAAATTAATCAAACATCTCCAAATTGATAAAGTGTGATTACCTTGCAAAAACGGCCACTCTGACAACAGTAATAATTAAGACCACATCTCTGCATAATTCTATGTCATTCGTAAATGTTGGTTTTTAGATTAAACAAAAGCACTTATATCATAATGCTAATAAGTGATGATGATAATGATGCGCAGAAGCAATTCTAGATTGTATAAGAAAACAAGTTTATTTCTTTTAATTGGCTGCACTCATTTGCCGTGAAAGGTATATAGGGTTTTATAAAATAGGGTTTTATAAAATAGGGTTTTATAATTTTCCAAACACTAAAATAAAAATATGAGATAAGGAAAGTTATTTAATAAATAAAAATAAACTATATTTTTATAAAATATATTATATAAAATCATAAAATATTCAGGTATTACATCCCAATACACAATCCAACATATTTAATACTGCGTATAAATTACAACAAATAAAATTATTATTAATATTACACACTTTTTTAGTTATAAAATTAGTGTATTACAAATTATTATATGTACTATTTTATTTTACATATTTTTTTATATATAAAATAGTATAAAAGTATATAATTTTGTTTTATAAAATATATAGATGTATTGTGGGTGTGAGGTGGGGATAAGGCGGGTATGAAGTGGGGCGGGTGGGGCGGGTACAATGTAAAATCCACTCTAGCCCCATCACCCATGACGAGTATGATTTTTATCCCCATCCCCGTCCCACCACCCACCAAACCAAGACCCATCTCCGCCCTATCCCCGCCCTACTGACATCTGTAGTTTTACCATTGTCCATTGATAATAAAATTTAAGAATATTTACCACTTAAAAAATTTGAAAAGTTGGAGTTCACCAAAGAAAATTTCCCAAAAAAATAAAAATAACGGTTTCTTATTCTAAATTATGGTTTTCCGCTATTAATGGTTTCTCTACCTCCAAACTAAAAGAGTCTATCAAATATGCATAACCACGGATGATTATGTAATTAAGAACAAAGCATAATTATTGGTTAGTGACTAATTTGGGCTGATACCGAAACTTACAAGGATAAAATTACTTTGCGATGAGGATTCAATGGTTAGGTATATGATATGATTGAGGTTTGAGGTTGATTTATTATTGGAATTTATCTGTCTTGCCTTGCTTGTTTGCAGTTAAATTATTAGTGATCAAGTAGAGGTAGTTGTTATTACCGGAGACTTCTATTTTGTGCTTACTGATGCTTGATCAGGAGTGATGGGTAACCAAATTTTGTGAATTAGGGTTCTTTGGTTTGATTTTTGTAGAGCATGCAGTTGCTTTTTGGAAGTTGAATATGCAAGTATGTTGTTTGTTGATTTCGTTGGTCATCAAAGAGGTTTGTGCTATTTGATTGCTTGATCATTTGAGTTTATTGATTACCAAAAAATTTTCGAACTTGGTTTGTTTGCTTTGATTCTTGGTGAGCATGCAGTTGCTTATTGGCTGTTGAATAATCGGTGACAAGTTGGCTGAATATAAAGGTTTTGCGCTATTTGATGATCAAGTTGGCTGAATAGAAAGAGTTTTGGACAGCTAATTTTGCAGTTTTTGGACAATCAAGGATAATTATTGGATTTTTTCCCACCCAAATTAAACATTCATCATCATTGTGATAAGATAGTAATTACAAATAAATGAAATGATAAATCCAGGAAAATATATCTTAGCCTTATTTTATTTCTGGGAGAATCTTGAAAAGAGATGCTATTGCTTAGAAGAAGGGAGTGAAGCAAAGGACAGAGAGGTGTCAATTCGGATAATCGGATGGAGTTTGGATCGGGTCTATTCGGGTCGGGTCTGTTCGGGTTGGATATGTTCGGATTAAAATTATCCTTTTAATTCGGATCGGGTCGGGTCAAATTCGGGTCCTGATCTATCGAGTCCGGGTTGAATACGGGTCGGGTCAACTTCAGATCGATTCACTTTCGGTTCGGATATATTTGGATCGGGTTTAAAACGGGTTTAGCCGGGTAACTTCGGGTCGGATGAATTTGGGTCGGGTTGATTTCGGTTCGGATGATTTCGGTTCGGTCAATTTCAGTTCAATTCCTTTTTGTGTTTGGCTGGATTTTGGTCGAGTTGACCAAATTCATATCTAGGTAAGGTTATTTTTAAACTAGAGATATTGTTTAGTTTTTACCTTATTATTGGGTCAATATGATTATTAATTACGAAGCACGAAGTTTTAGTTTTCTCATTTGATCAAGTTATGTGTAATTTTTATCTTTGAGGAAAATTGAGATTGAATAAATATCGATGACTTATCATACCTATATAAGTAAGAAGTGAGACCGAGCTAGTGATATATTGACGAATAATAGTTACATATGGTGATATATACAAAAAAGTATGTCTTTTTTTTTTAGGTTATTACAAGTTTACAACTCTTCATCAATTGTACAATCATATGAGGCTATGAGTTCTGTACTATTAGTTTAGCTTATTACTGATTCAATTTTTTAAAGATATTTGTTAGAGTTGTTAGAATTACTTTATTACTAATTCAATTTGTATATTAAAAACTTGACATTATACATATTGATAGTTAATTGTTACTATGTAAATTCTTTTTATTTAAGCATAAATTATTGCATATGTATGTAGTGAGTATATAACCGTGCGATGTATAACGCCTATAATTCTACAATAATGCACAATTGTGCTCCGCACTTTTCTGATACGATTATTTCTTTGTAGTAAAAAAGTTAACTTATTAATAATTAGTAAATATATAGTATAAGAACTTGAATAAAAAAGTAAATAATTAATTATGATCGGGTTAAATTTGGATCGGGTTAAAATCAAATCGAGTTAAAATCAGATCGGGTTAATATCAGTTCGGGTAAAAACAGATCGGATTAGATCGGTTATTTTTCGGGTCAATTTCGGATCGGGTTGAGCTCGGGTTGGGTCAAATCGGTTCGGTTTGAGTTCAGGTCGGGTCAAAAGGGATTCGGGTTGAGTTCAGGTCGGATCAAATCGGTGCCGGGTTAAGTTCAAATCGGGTCAAGTTCGGTTTCGGGTTGAGTTCAGTTCGGTTACAGATCGGGTTTGGGTCTTGAATTTCTCGAATCAAATCGGATCGGTTACAGTTCGAAACGGATAATTTTTTTTTGGGCCGGTTCGGTTTTGACACCTCTAGGACAGAGTAAGTTCAGATTGATTGAAAAAAACTGAAAGAACGTGTAGTAGATTTTTTCTTTTTATTGTCAAACTATTTTTTGTGTTTTTTAAACCACACAGTCGTCTAATAAAAGGTTTTAGTCAAAATTTAATGAATGACTAAGATTTAATCTAATATAATGACTAAGATTTAATCTAATATAATGACTACAATTTTATTGTATCCCATTTAAAAACTATCCCAACAAATTAAGTCACAAATTATTTATTTACAAAAATACAAACGATCCATACACCTAATATTCCCTAGTTATATCAATAAATAAATAAATAAATAAAATTACCTAAAATGTATTTGGAGAACAACAATCCTTAAAATTCCTTAATCATCTCAACTACCAAAAGTATTACATTATCTAAAACATATCTCTTTCATTAGATATCCTCTAAATCATTATCACAATAATATATCTTTTAATAATAGACTCCTAATGTTAAAACAATACTTCTATAATTGAGCGCAAAAAAAAAAAAAAAAAAAAAAAAAAAAAAAACAAAAAATTACTTCTATATAGTTCTATTCTCATGAATATCAAACCAATATACATTCATATTTGATATTTCAATAATAACCCTATTTAAGCTGTAAATTTCCGTAAGAACTTCAAATTCCGAAACAATGGCGGAAGCATTGCCTAGTTTATCGATGGATTTGTGGACGGAGATCTTAGCGAGGCTGCCGGCGAAAAGCCTAATGAGATTTAGGTGTGTCTCTAAGAGCTGGTGTTCACTAATTGATTCCTCTTATTTCAGTCTTTTGCATCTTCAAATTTACAACAACAAACCCAAGTATGTAATAGCCGTGGAAAGCTCTAATTCTACCGTTTATAGTATCGACACATTCAGAAAAATTGAAGAAATATTTAAAACTCCTGATAATTGTGTTGTAACAGGCAACTGTTATGGATTAATTTTGATGTATTCATTTTATGAAATGACGCCGGATGTACTCGTATTTTATAATCCCGTTATTCGAAAGTTCTGGTCGATCCCCCTTTGTCCTGGTATATCTTGGACATATCGGCCAGGTTTCGCTCCATCTACTAATGATTATAAGGTTGTTGCTTTCGGGAATTCTAAGTATTTGATTGCGGTTTATTCATCAAATGATAATCTTTGGAGGATGAAAGATAGGTCAGATGCTCACGTTCGAGGCCTTTTAAGTTATAATGACGGGGATGAAATTTATTGTAAGGGTTCTATGTACTGGTTAGGGTTTGAAAAGGATAAACCTCGTGGCGTACATAATCATCTTGTATCGTTCGATTTTGATTCCGAGGAATTTGTCTTTGTGGATTTGCCTGATGCTCTTAGACAACCAGGTCAAGTTAAAATTAATTTTGTCCTTGGTGAGTCTATAGCAATTTTCGCTATGTCTTCGGATCGTGTCTGTATATGGGTTTTGGTCGAGGATGGTGGAGATAAATTTAAATCATGGCGGCTTTGGTATAAGGGAGATTCAAATGTAAAAGCTCTTCGGTTTCTTAGAAGAAGTATTCGTACGGAGATTTTCGATGTTGAGAAGAATACATTTTTCTTATTTAATAATGATAGAATGTATTCTTATAACTTCAGAAGTCACCAGATACAACATTTGGAAGATTATAATGATGATAATATGTATTTTGACACTTATATGGAGAGCTTAGTGCTGCACAAGCGAAACGGAGGGAAGATTTTGACATACCATGAGGCTGGTAAAGAAAGAACAAAATTGGTCCATTTATAGATATATTACTGACTTCTTACTTTCAAATTCTTTTATGGAGTAGATTTAATATTTTTCATGTTAGTGTGTAGTGTTTAATTTGCCTTTGGCTTACCAAAAGTAGAATTATAAGGAAAAAAACTAAGATTTTCTCTTTGCAAGTGTTTTCCATGTTTTTTTTTTTTTTTTTGAAACAAACCGAGCAGTTTTCCATGTTATATGTGAAATTATTTGTGGTTCATAATTATTTAACTATGGCTAAATACGAAACTTCTTACACACTAGGGTTGCCATGCGCGCGTAATGCAATCTAGTGTTGCTGGTTAGAGAGGCCGATGAAAGTGTAACTTTTATTTTGCTAGTAATGCTTTTTGATAGATATTGGAATTAATTAGTGAACATAGATGTCAATAAATATGATAGTGTTGGTAAATAGAATTTTGCATACATGGAACAAAATGTGTAATTATATAAGGAATTGGGTTTATGGCTTTATTTAGACTATGTTATGGGGTGTTACATTGTTTAAATCTCATATTAGTTTGTTTGTAACGATTTTTACACACAATAACTCAAGTTAATAGCACTATATATAGACAATAGCGAATCAACTAAAAAAGTGATTAACCAACAAAAAGAAAATTAATTTCAAAATAAGGAATGTTCCTAGTCCTCTTCATCTACTCTTCATCAATAAGTTGACCAAAGATTTTTTTAAAAAAAAATCTATTTCAATAATAGGAAAATTAAAAGTAAAAAAAAATAAAAAAAAGATAATGTATCATACTTAGCATAGCCTCTCCTAGTGTCATCCCTTGCTTTTCTTCTCATATCTACAACCTAAAAAATAAACAATAATAAAGATTAGCAAAAAGTAGTAGTAAAAAAATAAAAAGGAGCGAAAAATGCAACGAAATATGAAAAGAGAACATGTTCAAGCAAATAAATTAATATGATAACCCAACATGCTAATCCCCAAACTGAACACATGAGTTTCTAATTAATAAGCAAATCAATTTGAACAACCGGAAACAATCAAAATGATCGATGTGTTAAGATCATGAATCAAACTTGGAATTGTTCATGTTTGCTTTTATCCGTTATCAGGGGTAATACTTGGATGGTATGTTTTCTCCCAAATTGTATTCTCAAGTATAACTTTCAGGGGCAGTGATACCTAAATGACTCATACGACAAATTAATACATGTAGCCATCTCAGACAAACCAATAAAAAGATGCATATGGTCATAAAGAATGTATATAGGGCTTATAAAAAATTTATGAATCAAAATTCAAAGAAACCAAGCTTCATGGAATTCATGCATGTAGGAGATCAAAGTTATCAAACTAATGAATTGTTTTTGGTTCTCAATTACACTAACCGAAGCCTACAGTTAGTAGCTAGTCAATTGCAGTCTTAACGATATCCCGTGGGATATGTAATTCCATCATATGTAATTCCATCATATGTAATTCCATCTTACAATTACTATTTTTTTTAAAAAAAAACTTGTATAAGGTTAATTCATATAAATGACAAATTACCGTGTATAGAATTCTTAAGATGATGTAAATTGATTGGGTAAAAGCTATAAAAACATATCAAAGACTAAACATAATCCCAAAATAGAGAAAACATACTTATTGGAGATTTTGTCAAGTCTGACATATATATAACCATGAGTAGTCTTGAAAGGGTTTCTAAATTTTCTATTCCACCCGCCAAACAAAAACTAATCCAAATCAACTCCAGCAACATGTACATTCTCTCTATAAATCACGAAACTTACTCTCTGTAATCCATGAATCTTACAGCTATTTCTTGCGAACCCCAAGATTCTCTTTCCCAAATGACATTGAACAACAAAAGCTCAAGTGCTCAACCAACCAAAATAATAGCAAATTTCAACATTCAAATTATAATCAAATCAAAACTAATACAATCAGTTCCTAGATTCATAGGTAACATGTGAATTGTGGGTAGTCAAGAGCAGTCTTCATGTCAAAATTCCCTATCATAAAATCTTAGTCGAACAAATAACACTACTAGAAAACAGGCAAATAACGACGGATTGATTCCGAAGGACCCAGAAATCCGTCGGTTATTTCCGACGGATTAACCTATTCCGTCGGTTATTTCCGACGGATTAACCTATTCCGTCGGAAATCCGTCGCAAATTTCCGACAAAATAAAAGTTCGTCTGAAAATATGTACTTTCCGACGAAAAAATATTTCCAACGGATTTTATTCCGTTGGAAATTTGCGACGGATTTCCGACGGAATTTTAAATTTTAAAAAAAAAAAAAAAAATTACAAACCCTAAATAACCTATTCGCTGCTCCTCCTTCTTCCCTCTTCTTTATTTCTCTTTCTTTCCTCTTCTCTCTCTCTCTTCCCTCTCCTTCTCTCTCCTCTTCGTTCTCCTTCTCTTCTCCTCTACATCTTCTATTTCATCTTCTCTTCTTTCCCCTCTAACTACCACCTCACATCTCCCACCACCACCGCAACATCGACATCAACAACATCTTCTATTTCATCGACAACAACATCTTCTCTTCTTGGCGTTCTACTCCTCTTCCGTTCTCCATCTCCTCCAATATTTCAGACATTAATGGTTTTTTTGGTCAAATTCGACCATAAAGGTCTAGATCGAGACTTTTTATGGTCGAATTTGGCCTATTTAAACCAAATTCAGTAATTCAAAGCCAATTTCGAGTATTAAGGTATGTTTTTCGACTCTTTAAATATATTTTTTTAATTTTGTTAATTTTTTTGGTTGGTGGCACCGTGGTGGGTGTGGATAAGGTGATTGGTGCCATGGTGTGGTGGTTTGTTTTTTTTGTGTTTTCAGCTTTCATTGTTTTTTTTTAATTTTTAATTTTTTTATTTTCGATTGTCTAGGGTGTGAGTGAGTTTGGGTGGGTTCGAATAAGTTGGCAGGTGGGTTCGATTAGGTTGGTGGGTAGGTTCGATTAGGGGGTCGGTTAGGGTGGATCTAGGTGGTTTTATGTGGGTGGGTCGGTTACGGTAGATCTGGGTTTGGGTTTGGGTGTGGGTTAGGTGAAGTGGGGTGGTGGGTTTGGTTAAGGTGAAGGGGTGGGAGCTGGTGGGTCGGTTAAGGTGGGGTTGACGACGGTGTTTTGGGTGGTTGGAGGTGGTGAACGTCGTGCCGTGGCGTTTTTTTTTTTAAATGCATATAATAACTTTCCGACGGAATTCCCATCAGAAGTTTCCAACCGAATTTACTATTCCGTCGGAAACTTCCAACGGACTTTTCCGGTGCCAGAACATATCAAAAGACGGAAAATTCCATCGGAACAGTGTTTTCAACGGAATTTTCCGTCGGAATTGTCTTTTTCCTACAAACCATTTTCCGACAACCACTTCCGACGGAATTCCGTCGAAAACCCCTTTTCCAACGGATTTTAAGGTGTTTCTGACGAAAATTTTTTGTCGGAAATGAGCTGTTTTCTAGTAGAGTAATTACATACCAATTAAGTGCCTCTGCAACACTTATACGCGCCTTAGGATTTCTCTCTAACATTTTAGCAAATAAGTCTTTGGCACCAGCAAATAAGTTTAACTTATCTTGTTTAGCAACATTGCATCAGTTTTAGTTTACATAACCTTAATATTTATATCTAGGTTGATAAAAATTATACACAACTAAAGCTTATATTGGTTCAGGGGCGGATACAATACACACCAAGGGTATGCAAGTGCATATCCCTGGTGGGAAAAAAAAAAACAGTTTTTATTTATTTATTATTATTATTATTATTTTAAGGAAACATCACCTCATAAATCATAACGTGAAAGGGTGGGTAAAAGGGAAAGTTTGTATATTTGTATATATTTACTCTACAATATACAAGTAATATTTTTAATTGTATTGGATTTTAATTAATTTTTTTTTAAAAGATTTTATATATCGTGTACTTACTAAGTATTAAATTCCGTGCAATGCACATTTGTTAAATAATTATAATGACTATACTATAAATTTTACCAAACAAAATTGATGTAAAATAGGAAAATTTTTAAATTACCACCCAAAAATGTAACCATTTTTTAACTAACCACCCATTAAATTTTTTATTTTAAATTACCACCCCTTAAATTAAATTAAATAAATGCTTAGATTACCACCCATTTCAAAAATCCGGTATTTTTCGTATGTGGGCCCCACCTAACACTAATTTTGACCCTTTTGGCTGATTTTTTTCTCGATGTTTCTCTTTAAAAACGCTCTCCTAACTTCAATTCACATTTTTTCTCTTTAAAATTTGGTTGAATTTGGTGATGGAAATGTGAATTAAAGTATAGAGAGCGTTTTTAAAGAGAAAAATAAGTCAAAAGGGTTTAAATAAGTGTTAGGTGGGGCCTACAGACGGAAAATCTACCGGATTTTTGAAATGGGTGGTAATTTGAGCATTTATTTAATTTAAGGGGTGGTAATTTAAAATAAAAAATTAAACGGGTGGTTAGTTCGAAAATGGTTAAATTTTTGGGTGGTTATTTAAAAATTATATGTGAAAGAATAGACTCATATTTAAAAAATTTTGGGTGGTTATGAATAGACTCATATTTAAAAGTAGGAATATATGTGAAAGAAGATATATAATTAAATATGTAATAATTATAATGGACAATTTGATATTTAAATAAGGTTATTTTAGAATTTTTAAAAGGTTTTACATATCTTGTACTTAGTACTATATAACTAATAAACTTTTGTTCCTTAGAATTATACGATGGTTTATTGTGTCAAATGTTATAATTGTGCACACCGTGCTTTGAAATCCTGGATACGCCACTGTCTCGGTTGATCTCTACATAGTACGTTATTGTATGGTATATAATGATGTATAATTGGCTAACAATTTATACCAAAATAATGAATAGTATCAGCTAACTTTTGTTGACTCTCTATCCTACGAAGTACATTATGGAGAGATATTGCTGACCTTTTTATGATAGGTACTCCGTATTAACTATTTACTTTAGAAACGTCATAAATTAAAGAAATCTTTCTTGAATAAAGGGCAAATTAAAGGATTTTAGTAGAATAAAAGCAAGGAAAAATCAAAATCAAGAAAGGGCATTTTCTAAATCTTGATCTTGATAACCGACTTAACTAACTACGTCAACTTCATAAAATCGGTTTGGAAAGTAACAACCCAAACACTTGCCATTATAAGGGTAGTACCCTTGTCCACTACTTCCTTTGTTCCTAAATTAATGTCCCATTGCAAAAATTTGGGTCAAACTTTATAATCTTTGACCGTAAAATACTCTTAATCTATAACAAATAATATAATCACGTGGGAACTTGTTGGATTCGTCTCATTGTATATTTTATTAATATCTAATATTTAGGGAGGTGTTAAACACCGCCAACAATTTTTATCAACACCGCCAACATTTTAGAAGAATGGACACCAATATTTATAGTTTTTAGCGATTCACAATATTTATAGTTTTTACACTTATGAAAATGGAAATAAAACCGTAATAAGATGCATCTTGGAGACGCGAAATGTCAAATGGGGCAAGAATTTAGAGAGGGGGGAGGGTACATTCTAATTCATTTCATCATCAACCCATTATTTCAAACATTTTTTTTCTCTTAATAGGACTAATGAACAATATGCGAACTGCTAATATTTCTACCCCCATCACTTTAGAATACTATTGCGGGTAGAGCGTATAGAGCCACCTTAACTTATAACAAATGTGTTTAACTAGACCTACTAATAGTTTAGTTGAACCGGTTTAATTGGAGTAAAATATTAAAATCATTCATGTAACACTTCAATCATCTAGGTCCTGTTCACATATTGAACTGAACTGAACTGATTAGAGCTGAATTGAATTGAACTGAGCTGAAATGAATATTTTATTAGAGAGCTAGAAAAATTAGGAGGTGAATTGAACTGAACTGAAATGATTGGAGGTGAACTGAACTGAACTGAAATTAAGTAAATGTGAATAGGCTCTTAATGATAATTCTACCCGTCATCAACAAAATGTGAAAACATGAACACTATTTTTATCAAATAGTAAATAAATGTTCTTGATTAATGGACAAATTAAAGATTTTGAAAATAAATTGGGTGTTTTATAAGATTTAATTTCTCTCTAATGATGCTGATTAAAAATAATAATCATTGTTTAAGTGTTCACCTAAAAACGATTTTTGTTACTCGTAGTTACTAATCACTTTAAAGAAATAGATAAGAAATATCTCTTAAATAAAATATACTCCGTTTAAAAAAAATATTGAATAGAAGGCAAATTAAAGATTTTTTGTATAAAAAAACTTAAAAAAAAAAAAAAAAAAACAAGAAAAGGCATTTCCTAATTCTTGATCTTGATAACTGACTTAACTAACTACAACAACTTAAGATTAATCGGTTTATATAAGTAACAACCCGAACACTTGCCATTATAAATACCCTTCTAATTCATTTCATCATCAACCCATTATTTCAAACATTCTGTTTTTTCTCCTAATAATCCTACAAAAATTCCATTAATTCATAGAAACCAACTTCATTAGCTTGATTCCATTGCAAATCTTTCTTTAGTTCTGTTTTGCTGTTGTTATTAACTAGTAATGGCGGCTTCTAGTTCACGAGGAGGAGACGATTATACGATTATGGAGAAAAATCCGACAAAGCAATACTTAAGGTACGCTAAGATCATTGAAAATTCAGCATCAAAATCAGTTTATTATGGGTTTGATAAGAGAAGTGGTAAGGAAGTTGGTTGGAGTAAGAAAAAAAGGTCAAATCACCCTGAAGAATCTTTTGTGAGGGATTGGAATAATGTTAATATACTGAAGTTATACCATTCATGGAAGAATGATGAAACCAATACATATGATGATATAACTGAGTATTTTTCTGGAAGTATGAAAGATTACATTAATACACATCTAAATTTTGATGGAAATACACTAAATTCAATCAAGAATTGGTGTGTACAAATTGTTGAAGGCCTGATATTTGTTCATGAGCAAGACCCTGTTATTATTCACCATAATCTGTCCTGTGAAAACATTTATGTAGTTGGAGATACAGGAACAATTAAACTACAAAATCTCTTTTAGAGATGGAACCAGGTGATCCCACAAGTGATGCAGTTAGCAAGGCTATGAGTGATGAAATTTTTAATTTTGGCTTATGTGTACGACAGATGGTGACCAAAAGCTTTATCACAAATAAAAAATTCAGCAGGGATGTTTTTCTTTTGGCGATTCAAGGTCAACAATTTATGAGCTCCGGAAAGACCCGTTTCTTGCATCATCGAGTTACACAATTGATGGATACACTGGTTCAATACCACGGCTAGAGCGTTGGAGCCCCTGGAGGTATGTCTTAAGGCCAGAATGCAAAGTAATGGGGAGATAGAGATGTTCCTCAAGATTCGGAATCTTCGCCATGAGATTATGTTCTCACCGAGTATTCATCAAGTAAATCTGGTCATGGAAAGTATGAAAGCAGAACTTGGCCTGTCTGATGAAGTAGCTGCATCCATTTCTGATGGTATGGAACAGCTAATAGCATGCAGTTTTGTAGACAGGAAACCAGTTGTAATCTCTGGCTGTGTTTCATCTCTTCGGATTTTATCTACACGACGACATCAGGCAACTACATCAGAGCAGCAGGATCAGGAATTGCAGCAGCTTGGAACGTCTGAAGATAATAACGCAGCTGCATCTGCTGAAGATGCCTTCACTGCTAGCTGATGCAATGAGTTTAGAAAATCTGAATACTCTAGCAAGGTGAATCGTCTGATCAGCGTAGTTACAATGAGGGAAGTGGCAACAGGAAGACAGAGTATAGTTGCTTCAGAAATCTGTTATTTCTTGGCATGTTAGTAGCTCATTTCTAGACTCATCAGTTTATGTCATAGTACAGAAATGTTCTGAATAAATCTAGGTATGTTAGTGATACTTGGTGTGTCAATAAGTATGATTTCTCAGTTTTAGGTCCAATTGAGATTTTTTTGTTTTGTTTCTTGATTAATTTTCATTGTAATTGTGTGTTTTAGACACATGAACATTGGTGTGTTAGTTACTTAGATATAAGATTTTAATAAAACTTGAGGCTTTATAGTTAGTGTCCTTATGTACAATTTCTTTACTTTTCAATTCTCTCATAATCTCGTTACTCTATAACTTACTATTATGCGTCTAATTTCAATTCAATCCTCTCTCGTTACTCTGTAACTTACTATTAAGCGTCTCAAGCACGGGGCCACGGGCAATATATTTTTGTCACTGGAGATCTCAAATAAAGTGTCAACTCTTGAGCCGGATCAAGTTAGTATGACATTGAGAGCTTGCAAGTGTGTGGTATTATCGTGTCATCTCTAGTTCTCTACTAATAGGGTCTTGATTGATGATGAGGCTATGTTTGACTATGTTTATGCAACCTCTACTTCCTTAAGAAATAAGAAGAGGTGACTAGGTGAGCAGGGCAAAGCCAGGCCATTTGTCCTCTAAAATTAAAATTAAGCCTACTTAACATAAACTACTTATATCCAAGTAAATTTCTGTTTCAATATAACCTGCTAATATTAATATTTCTACCGCAATCACTTTAGACTACTAAGGGTACGTAGAGGATAGATTGACTAGATTCACATTTACTTAAAAAAAAATGTGTTAGATAAGACTCGGTTCATCAATAGTTCAATTAAACTGGCTACTGTAACAATTAAGGAATTAAAATTCATTTAATATTATTTGTACTTGAAATATTATTTGTACCTGCCATCAACAAAATGTTCGAAATTATGAATACCATTTAATTAAATAAAATAAAGGACAAATTAAAGAAAATTTATGTCATAAATTGAAAATAAATTGAGTGTTTTAAAATCACTAAGTTCTTTAGATTGACCTGCATAACCAAAGCTTTCTCTCTAATGATTCTAATTAAAAATCATATAGTATAAGTCTTTACCAAAAAACGATTTTTGTTAGTCACTAATCACTTTTACGAAAATGTTTCTTGGATAAAATAAAAAATAAAAATCTTTAGTGAGTAAAGGGAAAATTAAAGGAATTTATTGAATAAAAAAATGTACCCAGAGTTTGTTTTTTTTTTTTTTTTCGAAGCAACCCAGAGTTTGTTAGTTATTTTGGAATTGTGGGAAGAACATTCAGAATATTCATGAAATTGCATGTCACGTGTCACGCATAACACATTTTTTTCAATGTTTTCCAACAAACTAATTTAGTTAGGTAGTCAACTAGTCACTTAATGAAATTAGATGAAATAAAAAATAAACAAAAAATCAAGAATGGGCATTTTCTAAATCTTGATCTTGATAACAGATTGAACTAACTACAAGTGGATAGATTGAAGATTAATGGGTTTGTTTATGCTCCGTATTATGGTTTGTACATAATTAACAACCAAATATTTACCATTATTAATACAGTATGTTATTTCGTATGTATACTCAATTACTCACAAGTACTTCACAAGTCACATTTTTCAATATTTTCCACAATCGATTTATTTTTGGTAGTTATCAACTAGTCATTTAAAAATAAAACCTGTTAATTTTTTTTTTTTTTTTAAATCAAGAAAGGGCATTTTCTAAATCTTGATCTTGATAACTGACTTAACTAACTATTACAATTTACAACTGAAGATTAGTCGGTTATTTAAGTAACAACCCAAACACTTACCCTTATAAATACCCTTCTACATTACCATTCTAATTCATTTCATCATCAACCCATTATTTCAAACATTCTGTTTTTTCTCCCAAAAATTCCATCCATCTATAGAAATCAACTTCATTAGCTTGATTCCATTGCAAGTCTTTCTTAAATTCTGTTTTGCTGTTGTGTTAACTAATAATGGCGGGTTCGAGTTCAAGCGGAGGATACGACGATTATACGGTTATGGAGACAGATCCTACAGGGCGATACACAAGGTACAGTAAGCTGATTGATGAAGGCGATCATAAAGAAGTTTATTTGGCATATGACAACAATAATGGCAGAGAAGTTGCTTGGTGTAAGAAATTTCTTAAACATAATGATCTTCGTACTTTGGTCAGAGAAGCTAAGTTGTTGAAGAATTTTAATCATCAAAACATAATCAAATGCTACCATTATTGGGTTGACGCAGAAACCACAGTTGAGTTCAACATGATTACTGAGCTTTATTCTGGGAATTTGAAGGATTGCACTCTGAAACATCAGGTTAAAGAAAACAGTCCAGAAATCAAGAATTGGTGTCAACAGATTCTGTCAGGGCTTGATTTTCTTCACAGTCAAGATGAACCGATTTTTCACAATGATTTAAAGTGCGAAAACATCTTTGTTGTTGGAAACTCAGGCAAGATTAAGCTAGGAGATTTGAGTGTGGCGAAGACTCTTGATAGTCCTGAGTATGATGCTGAAATTACTCGAAGGATAGAGCGGTCTGAGATATACTGTGTAGGGTTGTGCGCTTTACAGATGGTGAATAAGGATGCTGCAGACAACACATCGCGAAAAATGGATTTTAGCCTGTTAAAAAAGGTACAAGACAAAGGGCTTAAGAGCTTCATTGAGGTGTGTGTGTTTCCTGAAGATGTCGGAACTACAATAACTCAACTCCTGAAACACCCGTTTCTTGCACCGAGGACTGCACCTTCTGGCAGCACATCAGTACCATCTCCTTGGTCTACAATTCAACTGCAGCCTGCTACCATCACTAGTACAGCTTCAGAGTCTGAGGGTGCTATCGACGACAGTAACACAGCTGTTGCTTTTAATGTGGTGGAGACAGACTCCTCCAACAGGTTTATAAGATCAAGTAAACCAATTAGTCCAGCAGCCAAGATGGAAGCGTACTATGCCTTTGATTTGGACAAAGGGAATGTAGTTTCTTGGATCATTCAAAGATCTAAAAATCTTGATCTTTTAATTCAACATGCCACACTACTTAAGGGTTGTGACAACGACCACATTCTTAAGGTTCATGAGTTTTGGCTCAATGCTGATTCATCCGCTGTATTCATCACTGACTTGTTCTCTGGCGGGATATTAGAATACAGCAGCTTATTGCTGGTGGAAGAGAACCGTGGACTGTTAAAATCATGGGGAAGAGGGATTCTCAAGGGACTTGCTTTCCTTAATGCTTTAGATCCAAGACTTGTAGTCACCAATCTGCAATGCGAACAAGTGCTGTTTGACGGCGTATCTGGTTCTGTAAAACTGTGGGTGTTGAATGACGCTACAAGTTTTCCTGCACCGCTCTTCATACATGATTACGAAGCTTCCCTAAACCAACAAACACTCAGTTTTGGTGTGTGCCTCTTTCGTATGTGTGCTTACCAATGTCCAATTGATTCTGACCTCATTGATCTCATCCAACTCTGCATTGGTCGAGAAGAAAACAGGCCGTCCATTTTAAATGCTCTAATGCATCAATATTTAAGGCCAAAGCTTTCGACGCTAAGTGGTGAGTATCCTGATCCTGGTCGTAGAAGATATACTATATCAATTGAAAAGCGTGATAAGACACATTTGGCGGTGACAATGAAAATATGGGATGCACAGGTTTCTAGGATGTCGATTCCAATTAGAAAAATGTTGCGCGATCTTAATTAGGATAAAGCGCAGGTTCGATGATCTTAGGAGAAGAGTGTGCAATTTATTCAGTTTTGAGTCACAAGTCTAGTTTGGGGTCATCATAAATTTCATTAGTACAAAATTAGATTTTGGTTTATGTCATAGTAGGAAAAGTTCTGAATAATTCTAGGTATGTTAGTGATACTTAGTGTGTCAATAAGTATGATTTCTCAGTAATAATTCTAGGTATGTTAGTGATACTTAGTGTATGATTTCTCAGTTTTAGGTCCAACTGAGATTTATTCTTTCGTTTCTTGATTAATTGTCATTGTAATTGTCTGATTTAGACAAATGAACATTAGTGTTTTAGTCATAAGAATTTAATAAAAACTGCAATTTGTTTTTTCTTTCTTTATAATTAGTAGCTTCATTCTATGTCCATTTTCTCTTACTTTTCAATCCTTTCATCTCTTCACTACTATAAGCACGGGCTATAAATTTATGTCACCAGAATTCTTTAAATAATTAGTATGACTAATTAGAGTAAATTGACTAGAACTCTTTGATTAAAGTAGTGTTCAACTTGAGCTAGCCGGGTCAAGTTTATAGGACTAATTAGAGTCAAATCATAAAAATAAGTATGGTTTGACATTTCTCGAACCAAATCAAATCGTAAAAATAAGTATGGTTTGACATTTCTCGAACCAAATTGTAAAAATACAGTTTGACATTTCTCGAACTAAACCAAACCGTATTAATGTCGAATCGGACAATCTTCTCTCTAAAGATACCCTATTCCAATTTCCCCAAATGATGACAAACGTATATTTCATTAGTTGATCATTATTCTTATTTACATGAAAGTATCGCTCAAATTCAGGTTTTTTATTCTTATTTACACAAACTTACAAAGTCTTTCATTAAAAGATATGAAGTACTCAAGTACTCGTAGAGTATAGACGGATACTAACTAAAACAAAGTAGCGGCACTAATAAAAACTATTTCATCATAATTAAAAAATTAAAATCAAGAAAGGGCATTTTCTATTTCTTGATCTTGATAACCGACTTAACTAACTACAACAAATGGATAAATCAAAGATTAATCGGTTTGTATAGTATGGAACTTTGGATATAAAGTAACAAATAAACACATACCATTATAAATACCCTTTTACACTACCATTCTAATTCATTTCATCATCAACTCATCCAAATTTCCTTCTGTTTTTCCTTCAATCACAACAAAAGCAAAATTCCATCCATTAGAATCAACTTGATTCCACAACTTTAGTTCTGTATTGCTGTTGTTATTAACTAGTAATGGCGGCTTTGAGTTCACATGGAGACGATGGTACGATGAGGCAATACACAAAGTATGATAACACCATTGAACAAGGCGTATCAAAAGTGCTTTACAAGGGGTTAGACAGGGTTAATAACAGAGTTATTGCTTGGATTAAGAAGAATATAACAGAGCAAAATTATGATGGTTTGATGGATGAAGCTCAAGATTTGATGAATTCTGACCATTCTAGTATACTGAAATGCTACGATCATTGGGTTGATCCAAACTCGAACACGGTTGACTTGATTACTGAGTTATATTCTTGTAATTTGAGAGATTTTATCAGGAATAATCGCTTGATTTTGGACAGTACTGCATTGCCAACTATCAAGATTTGGTGTCGACAGATTCTTGAAGGGTTACATTATCTTCACCAACGAAATCCGGCGATTATTCTTCACAGTATCAGGTGTGAAAACATTGTTGTTGGAGAAACAGGTTCAGTTAAGATAGGAGATCTGTGTGAAGCCGCGTCTATGGGTTGGGAAACACCACTTACTCCTGATGCTAGTGCTGATCTTTTTTATATTTCGCGGTCTGAGATATACTATTTTGAGATGACCGTGTTGCAGATGGTGACAAAGGAAGATGTAGAGAGGAGACTGGTTGATTCGCGTGTATTGCCTGCAGAACTAAAAAGAGTGAAAGATCTGCAGCTTAAGAAGTTCATTCGGAGGTGTCTGATTCCTACAAGTGTTGTGACTACTGTAACTGATCTCTTGAATGATCCGTTTCTTGCACCGAGTGATGATCCGAATGTGAGTGTTCCTGTGGATAATCAGAGGGATGTATTGCTGCTGCCGTCTGCTAGGGAAATCGACAGAGAGCGTGAGAGTTTCACGTTAGGAGGACAATTGATGGGACGACAAATGAGGGGCGGTGGTGAAGTGATACTCGGGTTCGTTACGATAAAGAATTTCAGGGAAACATTTATGTATACAATCAATCATGATACAGTTCAGGGAGTCGTGGAGGGTTTAAGACAACCACTTGAACTGTCTGATGTAGAGGCCGCATCGATTTCTGAGAGTATAGAGCAACTGATAGCAAAACTTGTGGCTGAATATGATAGTAATGAGGGCAGTGACAGTAACCTTGTTTTAATCTTTGACAGTGTTTCATCTCTTCGGATTTCATCTACTGAGAGATCTGTTGTGTATCATCAGACAGGTGCTCCCCCAATCATAATGCCACACAACCAAGACGCGCAACAGGATCAGCGGCAGCAACAACAACAGAATCAGCATGGAGTGCCTGACGACAATAATGTAGCTGCATCTGATGAAGAGGTCCAACAGAACCAAGACGCGCAGCAGGATCAGCAACAGCAGCAGCAGCATGGAATGCCTGTGTTTCCTGACATCGATGCATCTGATGATGTTGAAGAGGAAATGCCTGTCTTGCCTGACATCAATACATCTGCTGATGAAGAGGGAATGTCTGTCTTACCTAACATCGACACATCTGATGATGAAGAAGCCCGACTGACAGCTAATGCAATGGGTCTGGCAAATCAGGAAACACTTGCAAGGTGAATCGTCTGATCGGAGTAGATACAATGAGGGAAGTGGCAACAGGAAGACTCAATATGTAGTTGCATCAGAAGGCTCATCAGTTTAATTGATTCTTTATTACAAATTAGACTTTGGTTTATGTCATAGTACAGGAATTTTCTGAATAATTCTACGTATTTAGTGATACTTTAGTGTTTCAACAAGTATGATCTCTACTAATAAGGTCTTTGTTGAGGCTAATAGTACAGAAATGTAATTAGTGTCACAACATTGGTGTGTTACTTATAAGATTTTAATAAAACTTGAGGCTATGCAATTTGTCTTTCTTTCTTTATAATTAGTGTCTTTATGTACAATTTCTTTACTTTTCAATTTTCTCATCTCATTACTCTATAACTTACTATTATGCGTCTAATTTCATCATTACTTTTCAATTCAATCCTCCCTCGTCTCTTTACTCTATAACTTATTATTAAGCGTCTTAAGAACAGGGCCACAGGCAATAAATTTCTGTCACTAGAGATCTCAAATAAAACTCTTGAGCCGGATCAAGTTAGTATGACATTTAGAGCTTGCATGTGTGTGATATTATCGTGTCATCTCTAGCTAGTTCTCTACTAATAGGGTCTTGGTTGATGATGAGGCTAACTTTGACTATGTTTATGCAACCTCTACGGAAATTATTTAGTAGTATATACTTCGTCCTCTAAAATCAAAACTAAACAAACCAATTAATCAGTTAATAAAATTAGAAGGAAAAAAAAATAAACAAAAAATCAAGAAAGGGCATTTTCTGATTCTTGATCTTGATAACAGATTGAACTAACTACAAGTGGATAGATTGAAGATTAATCAGTTTGTTTATATTATGGTTTGTACATAATTAACAACCAAATATTTACCATTTACCATTATAAATACAGTATGTTATTTCGTATGTATACTCACAAGTCACATTTTTCAATATTTTCCACAAACGATTATTTTTGGTAGTTATCAACTAGTCATTTAAAATGTTAATCAAAAGAAATCTTACTTGAATACAGGGATAATTAAAGTTTTTTTTTTTAAAAAAAAATAAAAAAAAATCAAGAAAGGGCATTTTCTAAATCTTGATCTTGATAATTGACTTAACTAACTGTAACAACCCAAACACATGCCATTATAAATACCCTTCTACGCTACCATTCTAATTCATTTCATCATCAACCTATTATTTCAAACATTCTGTTTTTTCTCCTAATAATCCTACAAAAATTCCATCCATCTATAGAAATCAACTTCATTAGCTTGATTCCATTGCAATTCTTTCTTAAGTTCTGTTTTGCTGTTGTTATTAACTACTAATGGCGGGTTCGAGTTCACGTGTTGGAGGAGGAGACGATTATACGATCATGGAGACCGATCCATCGGGGCAATACTCAAGATATAGTAATATGGTCGAAGAATCTACATCAAAAGAAGTATACAAGGGATATGATAGATTAAAAGGCAAAGAAGTGGCATGGCATAAAAAGATTGTTACAGAAAGAAGCTTCAGGGCTTTGATTTCAGAATCTGATGCATTAAGTAAATCTAATTCTGATTTTATCTTGAAAGTTTTCAAGAGTTGGATTGCTTTACAGGATGGTGTTGCTGTACTCAACATGATAACCGAGTATTACTCTCATAATTTGATGCAATTTTGCAACATTCACAAGGTTGAAGATACAGATCCTTGCATTTCTAGGTGGTGTTATCTGATATTGTTAGGCTTGCGGTCTTTACATGATCGAGAGATAGGAATTGTGCACACTAACCTAAAGTTGAGTGACATTGCGATTTCGGGAACTTCAAGCACTGTCAAAATATCAGACCTGAGTTCTGCAAAGGGTATTCTGAAATCTCATTATGAACTGGATCATGGTGAAGAAGCACTGTATTCGGAATTGCGTTCTTTTGGGCTGTGTGTACTTCATATGATATGTGGTAGCCAGAAGTATGCAAATCCTCAAACAGCAGTAGGCGCAATAAAAAACAAAGCGCTGAAAGGGTTCGTTTTCAAGTGTTTGCACAGTAAGAAATTGAAAATTTCTTTAACTAGTTTGTTGGGCGAGAAGTTAATTAAGTCGGTTACTATACCTGTTCCTATTGTCCAAGCTCATGTGCTAAGATTACCAGCACCGTCTCCTACTGATGATTGTACAAGAAAAGTACTCATAGGAAAAAGGGTGGGCAATGAACTGTCTGTGACACTGAGGACTACTGACGATGCTAAGTTTTTGTTCACACTCGGTACTGATAACCTTCCAGAAATGGACGGATTAAGAGGCGAATTAATTGGAATGTCAGAGGAAGACATCCGTTGGATGGTTCAAGGAGCTGAACTGGTCATGTCAGAGTTTAACGATGAAATAATTGGGCCTATTGCAAATGTAAATCATGACTCCGACACTTCTGAAGAAACAATTAGACAGCATGGTCGTGATGTTTTCGACCAGGATGATCCGGAAACACTTGCAAGGTGAGACGTCTGAATGTCTGATGGGGGTGATTAAGATGAGGGAAGTGGCAACAGGAAGACAGAATATAGTTGCTTCAGAAGTCTGTTATTTCTTGGCATGTCAGTAGCTTATTTCTAGATTCATCAGTTTATGTCATAGTACAGAAATGTTCTGAATAATTCTAGGTATGTTAGTTATGATACTTAGTGTGTCAATAAGTATGATTTCTCAGTTTTAGGTCCAACTGGGATTGAATTGTTTTGTTTCTTGATTAATTTTCATTGTAATTGTGTGATTTAGACAAATGAACATTGGTGTGTTAGTTATAAGATTTTAATAAAAGCAGAGACACTGCAATTTGATTTTCTTTCTTTATAATTAGTAGCTTCATTTTATGTCTTTTTTTTTAAAAAAAAAAATTCAATCCTTTCATCTTTTACTATAATTAAGCACGGGCTATAAATTTATGTCACTAGAATTCTTTAAATAAAGTGTTCAACTAAAGCGGATCAAGTTAGTATGACCAATTAGAGTTAATTTAAAAGAAATCTTTGATGATTAAAGTGTTCAACTTAAGCTGGAGCAAGTTAATAGGACCAATTAGAGGTAGTCTAGTAGTGTCATGTTATACTGTTATTTATATTGGGAATTAAGGGTGAGATAGATTTAAACCAAATTAAACCTACATCAATTTCATGTTCTTAATAGACTTTGACAGAACTGTCAATCTGTCGTGGTTCAAAGTAAAGACAATAGATTTAAGTCGTGAATTAACATTAGTATGAAAACTAAGGGTGAGATAGATTTAAACCAAATTAAAGCTACATCAATTTCATGTTCTTATGACTTTGACAGAACTATCATGGTTCAAAGTAAAGACGATAGAACAAGCAACATAACACTTCACATTAAGTCGTGAATTAACATTAGTATGAAAATTAAGGGTGAATTAGATATTATGTAAGACATGAAGCTTCTTCAAGAAAACATGAACAAAATTTTACGGATCTTTATTTTATTTTTTAATCTTTTGTGTAACATATTTGCCTTTCAATCCTCTCCTGTCAATAACGTATACCAGAAGGTGTTTCTGGTATTACCATTGTACATTTGTACGTATATGATGCTTGATGTTGGCAAGTTGATTGGCCATACTTACATGTTACACACTCAGGTAAAAGTGGTCTAGGTATGTTGCTCTCTTAAATTAACTTGTGTTAGTTGCTTGTCCTAACATTACAACTATTTTACTTATTAGTTTAAAGCCAACACAGCAGCCTTGTTATCCATCTGAATTTGCAGCCACTGAATCCCCATTCTCTTTTCCAGCTCAATACCATACTCTACTGCCATCATCTCAGCCTTAATTATAAATGAGTTGCTCTCCCCAAGCTTCATAGCATATGCATACTGCATCTTCATTGTAACTGCTGACTGGCTGCCAAACAAGGGTATGGTGTTGTAGGTGTAGTTTTCCCCGTTTTGTTCTCCTTACTTTATTTGTTCTGTTTTTGACTTTTTTCTTTGGGGCTAGGTCCTCAAAAGAAATTAAAAATATATATATATATATATTAATTATGTAAAAAAATTATTTGTATGATTAAGCCTTTGCTGGAATTATGTTTACATATTTTGAATGGTATAAGTGACATCATACTATTCATAAGATGAATCTTGTACTGTGATAAGGTATATGAACGGATACAAGTAGATATTTTTAAGTTTTGAACCATTATTAAAAATAAAGCGAATGGTGATTTACCTAGAATAATCTCAACTAAGGATTATTATATAATAATCCCAACTTTGATACTATACTTTTTTTTTTTTTTTTAATAATAAATTCACATTTTAAATGATAAAAATAATAAATAAATAAATAAATAAAACAAAAAAGGTTATAGCTGATAGATATGGGAGTATATATCATTTAGTTACAATAGATTTTAATAGAAAAAAATAAATATATTATTAGGTACATATGAATTCATGGTAAGATATAATTTTGTAAAAGATATGATAAACATGGAATAAATACATTTTAATAATCCTATAGGCGATTGACTTCTAATAATTTCCAATTAAAATTTATTTTTCAATAACTCTAACTAGGTCAGCTTAACTCCAATAGTCCTAATCGATCATCAATCAGTCAATAACACGTGTTAACATGTTATTGGTCTAAAAAAAACTTTAAATAAATCATAAAGAAAAAAAATTCAAATTTCCTGCCACCCTCTAGCATCCCCCTAACTTCACTAGAACTCTCAATCTCTTTGGGAAAATGGCCGGGCGGCCTCTACTGCCGATCCCCGACCCCCAAAACCACCTTAAAGGTTGTGATAATTAGAAAAGTAAACCACCTGAAAAGGTCCTCCCTCCCCTACGCCGCAATGGCGCAACCAACAAAGCAGTTGCTGCTCTTTCTTCACGAACCAACAACAACCACCATAAATTGAAACCTAGATTTGCTCCGGCCATTTTTGGGGGGATTAGGGAGGTGGCCGGCCGTTTTTGGTTGGATGTGGCCACTGGCCAGTGGGAGGGCTGGGATTTCACGGCGAGGGAAGGCTGGGATTTTTGCTTTCTGAAATTTTTTTTATTAGGCCAATTATGCGGCGTTTAAAACATAAAAAAAAAAAAAAAAAAAAAAAAAAAAAAAAAAAATCAGCAGGTAATTAGTGTTGGTAAAATACCTGTTGATTCCAATAACAAAATAGAGAAGATGAAAGGGAAAATACTTGATTGAAGATCTCAAACTCACAGTTGCGCCGTGGAACAAAATCCACTGCCTTAGAAGCGAAATACGCCACCACCGGTACAAGTTTCCTAGTGACGCACGCCCCCCAAGTTTAACGCAACTATCTCCGTAATCCGTGCACCCGAACTCGATGAGTGGAATTGCTCAAGAACTGTTCAGATCTCAAAAGGTAGGTTTGTGTTTTCAACTAGAAAGTGAATGAATCTCATGAAAAGGAAAGACTCGTATTTATATGAGTCCCGGAAAAGGAAACACGCAAAGCAAACCGACCTAGGAAAAAAGGCGGGCCCGATCGGGAGAGCTGCCGCCCGATTGGGCGCAAGATTAAGTTTCTCCAGACCTGGTGTCGCGCCCGATCGGGCGAACACCGCTCGATCGGGCGAACACCGCCCGATCGGGCGCCCGGTCGTGCGCCCGATCGGGCGATCTAGAAACCCCATCCCAGGTGAGCCATCGGGCGAAGCCGCCCAATCGGGCTCGTCAAAAACTCGAGTCCACCGCCCGGTCGAGCGAGGGCCTCCCGATCGGGCTCGTCAAAAACTCGAGTCCGCCGCCCGGTCGGGCGAAGGCCGCCCGATCAGGCGCGAGAGTTCTCCTATTTTCCTTGGCCACCTCCGCCCGATCGGGCGAACACCGCCCGATCGGGCGCGAGCATCCGTTTGCATTACCTATGTCCAACAATCCCCCACTAATGCGAGCGGATCTTCAACATGAAATCTGAATAGTAAATGAAAGTCTTAGTACTTAAATGCTAGTATCCAAAGGTTTGAACTAACACATTAGTGCACAAGGTTTTCAACACTTCCCTAGTGAGTATCCTAAGATTTGAACTCCTAGGAGCGAGGAAGGGACCTTGAATACACATACCTTGACTTTAGAGCTTAAGCAACTCCGCCAATCTTGGCCTACACCTTGGGCTCTCATGAGTACTTCAGGAAAACTACACCACAATTTTCCCTTGAAGGAGGCCACCCCTCGTACTCACGTAGGTGTTCCGTCTGTGTATAAAATACACATTCCCAGCACATCTAGGGTCTTTCCTTGCAGGCTTAAAACACATTCAAGCACCTTGCAAACCCAAGATTTTTCTGTACAATGGAATAAGAACATTAAGAACGAAACGTTCAACCCTATCAACTCGACGGTGCACCTATCAATCCACTGCTCAATGAGCTCTTAGGCTAGATGCATTAAGGGATACTCCCAACCTCAGTCATTCGGTACCACTATCGTCCCTACTCGAGTAGTAACTGGGCTAGTGATTCTAATTCATTTAAGGATCACTATCATTCCCTACTCTCACGCAACTGGGCTAGTAGTATTAAGAGCAAGCAATGCTCAACCTTCCCCCTTCGGTGTCATTATCAATCCTACTCTAAGAGCCACTTGGCTAATGGTCTTAAATCCACTTAAGAACCATTATCAATCCCTGCTCAAAGAATAACTGGAAAAATGACATTAAGAGCCACGCTCAACCTTACTGAATCCACCTGATCAACAAACCACTGAAAAAGTTATAGATTCAATAAACATAAATGGTGTAAATCCAACAATGAGTCAACAAAAACAAGGCTCTAGACCCATTCAGAACAAAAGTTCAATAAATTAAAATACTTCGGTGTGTCCATGTAAGTTGTCTCAATTGACCACCCAATCTGGGTTATGGACATATTAAGAGCACTTAAAGCTCAACCTGCAAACATCAAGCAACAAGTCTACCAACGTATCTCATAACCATATAAATTAGAGGGTTATTAAGCCAGATCACTTCAGGACGTAGACTCAATTTTTTTTTTTTAAACTTCATCACTAGAATAATTTAAAATACCCCACAGGATCTTAAATATATTCTCTTAGACAATCAAGCACTTGCATGTGCTTCATCCTAGTATAAGGACCTGCTTGATTCTTCTTTGCTTTCACGTACTCTAACATGAGTATCATTTCCACAAGATCTGTCTAACTTTGTCACTACATCTGTAGTTCCTGACAACATACATAGACACTTGTGAAAAATAATGTAGAGAACATGAGGATCAACTTACCCCCACAGTGGACAAACTTCCAGAGATTAATTTTTGCAACAATCATCTTCTTGACCACGTCATCCAATCTAATGAACCTTTGCTTCATAATGGATAGTGTACAACAGTTTGTTTTGTAGCTCACTCGAAACAGAGCACCACCCTTCATCATGTACAAATCATACACTGAAGAGGTTCAACTAATCATCGTTGTTCATTCAATCATTGTCTCTTATAATTTACTGAATAGGTACTTGAGAAACTTTCTCACTTTAACCTTCATCCCTGTACTAACTGAAACTCAAACAATAATTGAGTAATTCTCTCTTGACAAAATGAATGAACAATATAGATTACAACAAAACCACTACACGTCAAGAATAGTTTGTTCATTATTTAGATTGCAAAACATTAGCACATTTGAATCAAACATCAAGGCCAAATCATGAAAATAACTCTGGCTTAGACATGATAAATATAATTTACCAATCCACTTTCTCTACATCACAATAATGAGATTGATGCGTACCTTTATTAGTTCATCGGCATACTTCCTAGAACCATTCTGCTTTTCACATTATCTTGTACTTGTCTCTTGGCTTAGAGACACATATACATCTTTATCTTAATTAACAACATGCATGTGAAGTTAACAACTTATGATCATTCTAGCAAATGAACTCTATCAATGAGAACCATAGTAACATCACACATGCATCAAGAAGTTCAACTCACATGCTAAGAAAAACTTAACATAACAAGTTAGAGTACTCAAATCTAACCCCCACTCACCATACATATCACAAAGGGTAGAACATCATGAGCAAAAATACCTCATCTTCTAAGTTGTCACCTGTGCATGCGTTTTAAAAATACACACCCTTGATTTACAATCAATCATGCTTAAGCAACCTTACTGCAAACCAGACAAGCTTAGAACAAACCAGGTGTGTCATAAGAGTTGGTCAGCACCAAACTTACAGAATAAATCCTAACAACATAGTATCTTACCTTTAGCCCATTTCCAATCAACCACCTTTCAACTCACCTTGAAAGGTACTTGCAACTGATGGATTTATAATAGAAAGGAAAGATATACTACTCTCAAACATATCAGACTCAAAGAGAGTGCACAACTCGCGTTACCATGCTTCTTTCCACAACTAGTCAATCAGGTTTATCCATATGGTTCAGGATTTTTCCATTCACCACTACATGAATATATACCACACAGCAAACATCCACATACAACTTTCGATCAAGAAAGTAAAACCAAGATGATACGCAACTAGTTTAAGCTTTAATCCAATACATCTTAGATGATGAACTCGTCAATTTTACTGGCAAGATAAATCTTAGGAAGCAAGAACAAATCCTATGAAGGAGCAAAACTAACATGTCATGTCATAGGAAAACATATACTTGAGACAGTTCAAGGATTTAACATATCAAGCTCGTACATGATAAACGTAGCATATATTCAGCATACATATCACCCACATTCCCACAAGCCCTCATGCTTTATGTGAAACATATCTAGAAGTCAATTCTTTATTATTAGAAACCCCCACATCACAGATACCACATGAAAATAATCATGAATCATGTAACAAATTAGGGAGTATTAACCAAATTCTTGGATGAAATACTTACTAAACAAATAAACAACTGATACATATCTGCAACCCCCACAATACTAATATTCGCAGAATATTAATAGTGTTTAAAGACAAATAGAATGTTAATTCTCATCCTTAGCTCATGTGGGGCACTTACACTTCAAACTTGCACGGCCATTCTAGCTTAGGTAAGTCAAGCCTTTTTATTCTGCTAATAAGCACGGAAATCAACCCGGTCTCATCTAGACTATCAACAAGAAAAATAATTGCTACACCTCTATCCAATTAAATACATTTCAAGTTCGTGAACAAAGCTGATTAAGATCACAAGAATTAAAAGAAACAATAATTCTAAATTAAATCCCTTTTTAATCTCAAAAACGAGGCACTTACAAGCTTATCACATACTCCGTGTTCAACAAAACATTGTCCATGATTAGGAAAAATAACAATAAAAACACTATCATAAGATAGAACACATGTCATCCCTAATCTACTAGGACAAAACACATTAAAGTCCATGAACATAAATAAATTACCATTGGACGAAACATACATTAGCAGAAATAAATTACTTGCAAACAACAAGCCAAAAGCTATAGATAAACGTCACTTTCGGAGACCTTCCGCCTCAATACCACTCAGCAACAAGAGTACAAACTAACTTACTAGTTAGTCACAAAAATCTAACTCAAAACACCCCCACATTGCAAAACAATAGCTCATAATAATTAAATTATGCATATATAACAGGGACACATAATAATAGACACAAATATTATGTAGAGTTAGAAATTACTTAAATAAATTGAGAAGGATAACTTATCTGATTACGAGCAATGGTCTGACCAACTATTGTTGCATATCTCGGCTCACTCGCTAGACAGATTTTATTGAGTTATAACTCGACAGTCGACACCATTGCTGCCCATCGATCCTCGCACTCCATAACCGATTGCATTACTTGCAAATCCTGTTGGAGTCTTCGCTAGAGAAGGTGCAACCTTTTGATAATCTACCACTTTAATTAATATTCCAAATTAAAGACTTCTGAATTGCATTGCTTCCACCGACATTCTTCAATGGAAATTTCAGGTTTTCTTTTCTCTAGTTCATCCTTCCAACAATGTACACAGATATTGCACACTGACGGATAAAATAAATTTCCCCAAAAATAAGGTTCTTGAATTGCAAATAATACGGATGAATTTCATACGACGATCTCGAACCAAATTTTAATTTCCATCCCGATCAAACGATTTATATAATTGAATAATCCAGGAATCAACAGTATAATAAATTAATACTATTTCGCTTCTAAATTGTTGGTAAAATACCTGTTGATTCCAATAACAAAATAGAGAAGATGAAAGGGAAAATACTTGATTAAAGATCTCAAATTCACAGTCGCGTCGTGGAACAAAATCCACTGCCTTAGAAGCGAAATACGCCACCACTGGTACAAGTTTCCTAGTGACGCACGCCCCCCAAGTTTAACGCAACTCTCTCCGTAATCCGTGCACCCGAACTCGAAGAGTGGAATTGCTCAAGAACTGTTCAGATCTCAAAAGGTAGGTTTGTGTTTTCGGCTAGAAAGTGAATGAATCTCATGAAAAGGCAAGACTCGTATTTATATGAGTCCCGGAAAAGGAAACACGCAAAGCAAACCGACCTAGGAAAAAAGGCGGGCCCGATCGGGCGAGCTGCCGCCCGATCGGGCGCGAGATTAAGTTTCTCTAGACCTGGTGTCGCGTCCGGTCGGGCGAACACCGCTCGGTCGGGCGATCTAGAAACCCCATCCCGGGCGAGCCATCGGGCGAAGCCGCCCGATCGGGCTCGTCAAAAACTCGAGTCCGCCACCCGGTCGGGCGAGGGCCGCTCGATTGGGCGCGAGAGTTCTTCTATTTTCCTTGGCCACCTCCGCCCGATCGGGCAAACACCGCCCGATCGGGCGCGAGCATCCGTTTGCATTACCTATTTCCAACAATTAGTTTTTGTTAGGATTATTAAAACATAAACTTTAGTTAGGACTATTACAAGTAAATCGACGAGATTAATAAAGTGTATTTTTCCTATTTAGTATAACCCATTAACCAATTATCCGGCTTATCCCTATTTAAGTTCCAATCTTCCGTAAGAACTTTAAACTATTAGGATTAGTAGAAGTAAATCGACGGGATTAATAAAGTGTATTTTTCCTATTTAGTATAACCTATTAACCGGCTTATCCCTATTTAAGTTCCAATCTTCATTCCGTAAGAACTTTAAACTGTGATCAATGGAAGAAGCATTGCCAGGTTTATCGATGGATTTGTGGACGGAGATCTTAGCAAGGCTGCCGACAAAAAGCTTAATAAGATTAAGGTGTGTTTGTAAAAATTGGTGTTCATTAATTGATTCTTCTTATTTCAGTTTTTTGCATCTTCAAATTTACAACAAAAATCCCAAGTACGTGATAGCCATGGAATGCTACAAAAGTAAGTTTTTAGTATCGACACATTCAGAAAAATTGATGAAATATTTAAAACTCCTGATAATTGTGTTGTAATATGGTGCTCTTATGGATTAATTTTGATGCATGAGTTTTATGAAATTACGCCGGATGAGGATGAGATGGTATATTATAATCCCTTGATCTATTTGAAAGTATTGGTCGATCCCCCCTTGTCCTAGTTTCACTTTAATATTTCGGCCAGGTTTCGCAGCATCTACTAATGATTATAAGGTTGTTGCTTTTGATTACTATGAGTTTTCGATAGTGGTTTATTCATCAAATGATAACCTTTGGAGGATTAAAGATAGGTCGGATGCTCACGTTCGAGGCCTTTTAAGTTATAATGACGGAGATGAATTTTATTGTAAGGGTTGTATGTACTGGTTAGGGTTTGAAAAGGATAAACCTCGTGGCGTACATAATCATCTTGTATCGTTCGATTATGATTCCGAGGAATTCATCTTTGTGGAATTGCCTGATGCTCTTAAACAAACAGGTCTAGTTAAAATTAATTTTGTCCTTGGTGAGTCTATAGCAATTTTCGCTATGTCTTCGGATCGTGCCTACATATGGGTTTTGGTCGAGGATGGTGGAGATAAATTTAAATCATGGCGGCTTTGGTATACTGGAGATTCAAATTCAAATGCTCTTCAGTTTCTTACAAGAAGTATTCGGACGGAGATTTTTTATGTTGATTAGAATACATTTTTCGTACTTTATAGAAAGAGAATGTATTCTTAAAACTTCAGAAGTCACCAGATACAACATTTGAAAGATTATAATGATGATAATATGTATTTTGACATTTATATGGAGAGCTTAGTACTGCACAAGCGAAACCAAAGGAAGATTTTGACATACCATGATGAGGATGGTGAAGAAAGAACTGAATTGGTCCGTGTTTAGAGTAATATTTTTCGTGTTAGTGTTTAATTTGCCTTTGGCTTAGCAAAAAAATAGAATTATAATAATTAATTTTATGATTTTCTTTTTATAATCAAGTGTTTAATTTTGGTCGATCATAAATTCATAACTCGTAAGAATGTCTAGCACAAATATCAGTATAGTACGCTAATGTATGGTATATAATGATGTATACTTGGCTAACAATCTATACCAAAATAATATCAACTAACTTTGGTAGACTCTAGCTTTCCTACATGATTGAGAGATATTGTTGGAAATTTCATCCCAAGTCCCACATGGAAAAAATAGCAAGGGAAGGAGCTATTTATAAAGTGGTGCTCAATACACTAGTACAAGGCCTTTTGGGAAGGAGCCCAAAAACAAAACCGTGCGGGCTTGGCCCAAAGCGGACAATATTGTACTAGTGTGTGCATGAGCATGTTCCGGCGGCCTAACAATAAGCAATGCATATAGGATGGAATTGTTGTAAATAATAGGAACATGAAGGTTGAAAATATGATGATAAAAGGTACTAATACATGCATAATACGAGTAGTACATAAAAAGTAATAAACCACAACCCCAGAAATAACACTTAAATTCCGAGAGAGTAGACGATGAACATTGATAAGTGCACATGGTAGGAATTTGTTTCGAAATATAATGATGTCTCGCACAATAACAATTTTAAATTTTCGGAATTTAATGAAAGCGGCTTAAATAACTGACTTAATTAGAACCTCCTCCCCAATTTTTTCTTCCACCCCTACACTAAGGTCACTAACCACTATAAATACCCTTGTACACTACCATTCTAATTCATTTCATCTTCAACCCATTATTTCAAACATTCTATTTTTTTTTATCTCCTAATAGGACTAATGAACAGTATGCAAACTGCTAATAATATTTCTACCCCCATCACTTTAGACTACTACTACGGGTAGAGGGTAGAGCGTAGAGCCACTTTAACTTAAAACAAATGTGTTTAACTAGACCCACTAATAGTTTAGTTAACAAATTGTGGGAATGTGAAAACTATTTTTATTAAATAGTAAAAAGTTATTCTTGATTAATAGACAATTTAAAGATTTTGAAAATAAATTGGGTGTTTAAGAAGATTCTCTCTAATGATTCTGATTAAACAATAATAATCATAATATAAGTGTTCACCTAAAACTTTTGTTGCTAATCACTTTAAAGAAATAGGATAAAAAATATCTCTTAAATAAATATACTCCCAATGAAAATAATATTGAACAGAGGGCAAATTAAAGAATTTTTTTAAAAAAAAAATAATAAAAAAAAAAATCAAGAAAGGGCCTTTTCAATTTCTTGATCTTGATAACTGACTTAACTAACTACAACAATTGGATAAAATCGGTTTGGATATAAGTAACAACCCAAACACTTGCCATTATAAATACCCTTCTAATTCTTCAATTCTACTATTCTAATTCATTTCATCATCAACCCATTATTTCAAACATTCTGTTTTTCTCCTAATAATCCTACAAAAATTTCATCCATCTACAAATCAACTTCATTAGCTTGATTCCATTGCAATTCTTTCTTTAGTTCTGTTTTGTTGTTTTTCTTAACTAGTAGTAATGGCGGGTTCGAGTTCAAGCGAAGGAGACGATGATTATACGGTTAGGGAGACAGATCCTACAGGGCAATACACAAGGTACAGAAAGAAGATTGATGAGGACGATCTTAAGAAAGTTTACTTGGGATATGATAGACTTAATGGAAGAGAAGTGACATGGATGAAGATATCGAAAAGAGTGATCGATGCTGGAAAACAAGCTTATTTGATGCGTTTACATCATTCACATGTATTGAGATGTTACTCCTCTTGGGACAATCAAGAAACAGATACACTAGATCAAATTGCTGAATTTTATTCTGGAAATTTAAGTGATTTTATTGAAAATCATACAAATTTTAGTGGTATGTCATCATTGGCTGCAATTCAAAATTGGTGTTTACAAATCATTGAAGCTCTTTTGTATCTTCATGAGCAAAATATCGTAGTCATCCAGAATAATCTTAGGATTGGAAACCTGTACATTGTTGGAGAATCTGACACAGTAAAAAATTGGAGATTTGAGTGATGCAACGTTCTTAACTGCGGAAGCTGTTTTACAGATGGAGCAGGTGATCCTGCGAGTGATGCAGCTGGCAGGGCAATGCACGAAGAAATAGAAAGATTTGGACAATGCGTCCTTCAGATGGTAAGCAAAGCCTTGAAGGATAAATTGATCCTAGACAAACAATGCAAGAATTTTATAAAGAGCTGCTTCCTGCCAGGAGATAACAAGCCAACCGTTTATGAATTATTGCAAGACCCCTTTATTGCTCAAAATTATACTACAAGAGGGGATGTAGTGATACATTATCGCTACTGTCTGCAATGGGAATCGGCACAGAACGTCAGAGGTACATACTTAAAGGAAGATCTGAGGATAACGGACTGATACATATTATATTGAAAATGAGAAATATTCGCCATCACTTTAATTTCTCACTTAGGATTAATAGAGTTCTACAAGTCATGGAAAGTTTGAAAGAAGATCTTGGCCTATCTGATGAGGAAACTACATCGATTTCTGATGGTATGGGACATCTTTTAACAGTTTTTGTGTCTCAATATGGCGTACATGAAAGGAGAATTGTTGTAGTTTCAGGCAGTGTTTTATCTCTAAGGATAGCTACGGAGCAGCAGAATCGGGAACTATTAGACTATATACATTGTATGTCTATATTAGGTTAATGTAATTAAGCATGTAATCATTCCCTAGGACGTTGTATTTCCTAGAATAATTGTATGTGTATATAAACAATGTTGAGCAATAATACAACTCACGGATTACATTCCTACATGGTATCAGCCTAGGTTAGGTCCCTCCTTTCTCTCTCTGCCCTTTCATCTTCTTCTTCTCCCCTGTTTCTTTCTCCTTCAAAGGCTGCCATGGCCACTGACCCACCACCACCGAAATCTCCTGCCTTCCACCCTGCTATTGCTGTCAATAATATCAAAAGTATTATCCCCATAACATTGGAGATGAACAAAGGCCTTTATTCCTCGTGGGCAGAGCTCTTCAAGGTCTATACTCGCGCGTATGACCTCCTCCACCATATCATTCCCCCTGCTGAAAATAAAGAACCTGATGACCCCCTTCTTTGGTCATGTCTCGACGCCATTGTACTTGGTTGGATTTACGGTACCATTTCCCATGACCTTCTCACCGCCATTCTTGAACTCGATTCCTTCGCTCAACAAGCTTGGGAACGCTTGAAAGACATATTTCAAGACAACAAACACTCCCGTGTCGTTCAATTGGAAAGCCAATTTTCTAATAATGAGATGAAAAATTTTCCCAACATCTCTGCTTACTGTCAACATGTGAAGATGATAGCCGACCAACTTGCTAATGTTGGTGCTCCGGTCAACGATCACCGCCTTGTCCTCACCCTTATTCACGACCTCCCAAAATCGTTCTACGGAGTAGCAGCCATACTCCAACAATCGGACCCCATGCCCTCTTTCTACAAAGAACGGTACATGCTAACATTGGAGGAGTCCCTTCTTGCAAACCAGGCCGAAAGTGAAGCTATCACCGCCGGCTCCGCCCTTGTCGCCACCAACAACGATCCTCCCCTTTACCTTGAGAACTCCTCCCCTGTTTCTGATGATAATCGGTCTCACCACCGCCAAAATAAAAGCAACTCTCGCGGCGGCGGTCGCCACCGTGGAGGTGGTGGTGGTCGTCGTGGCCGGGGGCGAAACCACAACAACCATAGCAACAACAATCGCGGCAACAACCATCAGCAAAGCCGAAATCAACAATGGAAATCGTGGGCTCATTGGGCACCATGGCAACAAATCCCACCTTGGGCCCAACAAACATGGGCTCCCCCCCCCTGCCCTTACCCCACATCAGGTTGGGCTCGCCAATCTGGGCCACGGCAGCAACAGGGCATCCTCGGCCCACGTCCAAATCAACAACAAGCATTCAATGCTACTGCTCCCTCCACTACTACGTATGCTCCTACGGACATCAATGAGGCTATGCACACTCTTTCACTTACCCCGCCGGACGATGGATGGTACATGGACACCGGTGCTACATCTCACATGACTTCAAACCAAGGTACTCTCTCTTCTTATTTTAATTTGGGGAATAAACACAATATCATTGTTGGAAACGGGCATGGCATTCCCATTAGTGGTGTCGGTTGTACTTTTTTACCTTCCCCTCACCCTCCCTTCTCTCTAAATAATGTCCTACATGCTCCCAAAATAATTAAAAATCTGATTTCTGTTCGAAAATTCACATGTGATAATTGGGTTTCTATTGAGTTTGACCCGTTTGGTTTTTCTGTGAAGGACCTTTCAACGGGGACAACTCGTATGCGATGTGATAGCTCCGGCGACCTTTACCCTATCTCCACCGCGAATATTCGAGCATATCCCCCCTCCACTTTTGCCGCTTTATCTTCTTCTTTATGGCATGATAGACTAGGTCACCCCGGCGCCAATGTTTTACGCTCTCTTGTGGGGAATAATTTTGTTCAATGTAATCGAATTTTAAGCTCCTCTTTATGTTCTTCTTTCCCCCTTGGAAAGCATGTAAAACTCCCCTTTTATCCCTCTACTTCAAGCACTTGCATGCCTATTGACATTGTCCATAGTGACCTTTGGACATCACCTAAATTGAGTTCGGCAGGCCATCTTTATTATGTGTTGTTCTTGGATGATTTTAGTAATTTTCTATAGACTTTTCCTATTTGCAAAAAATCACAAGTTCACTCCTATTTTCTTCAATTTCGTGCCTATGCTAAAACTCAATTTGAACGTGAAATTAAATGTTTCCAATGTGATAATGGGAAAGAGTATGATAATGGTCCTTTTCGCAAATTCTTTAAACAAAATGGTATGCTCTTTCGCTTCTCTTGTCCTCACACCTCCTCCCAAAATGGTAAGGCCGAACGAAAAATCCGTACCATAAATAACATGATTCGCACTCTCCTTGCTCACTCCTCCATGCCCCCCTCTTTTTGGCACCATGCCTTACAAATGGTCACCTACTTACACAACATCCTCCCATCTAAAACCATTGCTCAACACTCACCGACTAAAATCCTCTACAAAAAGGACCCCTCTTACTCACATCTTCGAGTCTTCGGATGCCTTTGCTACCCCTCTTTCCCTCTTCTACTATAAATAAACTCCAAGCTCGATCCACTCCATGTGCTTTCTTAGGATATTCGTCGGATCATCGTGGTTACAAATGTTACGACATGTCTACCAATAAAATTTTCACTTCTCGCCATGTCATCTTCGATGAAACAAAATTTCCCTTCTCCAAAATTCATACACCAAATGCCACTACATATGAATTCTTAGAAAATAACATTTCCCCCACCATTCTGCATCAAATATACACACACCAATCTCCTCCCACAGCCCAACATCATGGGCTTTCCAAATCCATTTCCCCTGCGGCCCACTCTACTCCCCAAACTCACTCTCCAGCCTCCAGCACTCCCCCCTCACAAAATACGGCCCAGCCCACTCCCTCCTCAATTCCGCACCAACCCTCACCCCCTCCTATTGGGCCTTCTGTTCCAGCCCAATCCCAAATTCCAAACCCCAATCTTTCACCACAAATGTCTACTCGTAGCTCTCACGGCATTTTCAAGCCTAAAAGGTTATTTAACCTTCATGCCTCCACATCCCCTTCTCCTCTACCACGCAACCCCATCATCGCCTTGGATGACCCTAATTGGAAAAATGCCATGCTTGATGAATACAATGCCCTAATTAAAAATAAGACTTGGGAGTTGGTACCTCGTCCATCTAATGTCAATATTATTCCATGTATGTGGCTATTTCGCCACAAGAAAGATGCTAATGGTGTTTTTGAGCGGTATAAAGCCCGACTCGTTGTTAATGGAAGGAACCAACAGGTTGGAGTCGATTGTGACGAGACTTTTAGCCCGGTGGTCAAACCGGCAACCATTCGCACCGTCCTTACTCTTGCTCTCTCAAAATCTTGGTCCATTCATCAAATGGATGTCAAGAATGCTTTCTTGAATGGTGAGATTGAGGAAACCGTCTACATTCACCAACCACCCGGATTTCGAGATAAATCCAACCCGGGTCATGTTTGCCGTCTCAACAAGGCTTTGTACGGGCTCAAGCAAGCACCACGTGCGTGGTACCATCGGTTTGCTACATTTGTGTCTAAAATTGGATTTATTCATAGCAAGGCCGATCACTCCCTCTTTATTTATTGCCATGGGAAGGAAATTGCATACATTCTCTTGTATGTGGACGATATCATACTCACCGCCTCCTCCGACAAACTTTGAAAATCAATCATGCACAAATTAAATTCGGAGTTCGCAATGAAAGATCTTGGCAAATTGAGCTCCTTCCTTGGCATCTCTGTATCTCATCACGCAAATGGGATGTTTCTTTCTCAAAAATCATATGCTCAAGACATCATTGCCCGAGCAAATATGTCGTCTTGCAAACCATCCTCGACTCCTGTCGACTCTAAGGCCAAACTCAGCACCACCTCTGGCCCACTAGTTGAGGATCCCACCCTCTATCGAAGCCTTGCAGGAGCCTTGCAATATTTGACTTTCACTAGGCCCGACATCTCCTACGCCGTTCAACAAATTTGTCTCTTCATGCATGATCCACGCAAAGAGCATATGCAAGCCCTCCGTCGGATACTCCGATACTTGCAAGGTACCTTCAAACTCGGGCTGCACTTGTATCCAAGTTCTCTTTCAAGCCTCATTTCCTACACCGATGCGGATTGGGGTGGCTGCCCCGATACGCGCCGCTCCACCTCCGGCTATTGCATTTTTCTCGGGGACAATCTCCTATCTTGGTCTGCTAAAAGACAACCCACACTTTCTCGCTCTAGTGCCGAAGCCGAGTACCGTGGAGTGGCTAATGTTGTAGCCGAGTCCTGTTGGTCACGAAACTTGCTACTAGAACTTCAATGTCCAATTAAGAAAGCTACGATGGTCTATTGCGATAATGTAAGTGTCGTGTATCTCTCCAGCAATCCCGTTCAACACCAACGCACAAAACACATAGAAATGGACATCCACTTCGTTCGCGAAAAGGTTTCCCGAGGCCAAGTTCGCGTCCTTCATATTCCCTCTCGGTATCAAATAGCCGACATCTTCACCAAAGGACTCCCTCAGCTTTTGTTTGAAGACTTTCGCAATAGTCTAAGCGTTCGTTTACCTCCCGCTCCGACTACGGGGGTGTATTAGACTATATCCATTGTATGTCTATATTAGGTTAATGTAATTAAGCATGTAATCATTCCCTAGGACTTGTTGTATGTTAATTGAGATGAACACTACAAGAGGGGGGGTGAATTGTAGATGAGTTCCTAATTACTAATTTTGCAAATATAAAACAGAACAAAATAGGAACTAGCAATGCACACAGGATTTTACGAGGAAACCTTCTAGTGCCCAACTAGAAGTAAAACCTCGACCCTACCTTAGGGATTTCAAACACAAATACTTCCACTATAATAGGGCAAACACCAAGTTACAACCTATTATAATTAAGCCTCTACTCACAAGTTCCTAAATGAACTTGCTACAGAACAAAACATTGTTCTACCCAGTCTGAGTCTCACACTCAAATTCTCTCGTACTCCCTAAGTACAGATCTTTCCCCTTCTCACCAGAAGCTCTCTTTGTATGCAATGATAAAAATACTCTCACCCAAATAATCCCAACCAATTACAAGTACAAACACCTAGTATATGATAGGCAAGCTATGCATGAAACCCGAAACTAATATGACAAGATGATAAGCTTGGCAAACTTACACAATTATAGCTCTGTAAATTCTTCACGCATAAAACTCACAAAAACCTAAACTCCTATTGTTCTCTACTATTTATACAAGTATTACTTGTATAGAAAGTAGGTTTTCATAAAGATAAATAAGTAAAACTTAACTTATCTTAAAACACGGTTTTTAAGTAAATACTTTGAAGAAAATCTTTTCCAAAAATAAGATAGAAATATTGAGTTAAAAAGCATAATATCTTTTTAACAAACTGATTTTAAGGAATAAACATTTAAAGAAAATCTTTTTCGATTTCTATCTTTTATCTTTTCCGATTTTAATTTATTTGCCAAGCTAATTGTCACGCTTCTAATAAATTTCATGCATATCCTACTTAACATATTTAACAATGAATCTAGAAGATAAAATCTTAACTAAAACATTGCTGCGCTGCGCTCTTGATCTGGTAGGTTTACTTGGGCTCCACGCTTACTAAGTTCCTCCAAAGATCTTAGTCAGCAATCTTCAAGTTCCTGTGAAGGAACGTTCCTGTGAGGGAACTCTTCTTCTATTTTGAATAACTTTCTTAATAAAAAACTCCTTCAAGTCTTCTCAGCTTCAGTTACTTCTTCCATCTCCAAGATCAATTTCACCTAAGCTAAACAAACACCTGAAAAGCCTTTATGAGATGAGTTTGCTGTAACTTAAGTTCCTCATCATCAAAAGCTTTAAACATCAACATTGTATTTCCTAGAATAATTGTATTTGTATATAAACAATGCTGAGCAATAATACAACTCACGGATAACATTCCTACAGGAACAGCCAGAGTCTGAAGGTGCTATCGACGACAGTGACACAGCTTCTGCTTCTGAAGATGCCCAACTGATGGCAGAGTCTGAGGGTACTATCGACGACAGCAACACAGCTGCTGCTTCTGAAGATGCCAGACTGATGGTGGAAAGACTCGCAGGGCAGGAAGGTGAAACGTCTGATGGGAGTGATTAAGATGAGGGAAGTGGCAACATACAGGAAGACAGAGTATAGTTGCTTCAGAAATCTGTTAATTCTTGGCATGTCAGTAGCTTATTTCTAGATTCATCAGTTTATGTCATAGTACTGAAATGTTCTGAATAAATCTAGGTATGTTAGTGATAATTAGTGTGTCAATAAGTATGATTTCTCAGTTTTAGGTCCAACTGGGATTTAATTGTTTCGTTTCTTGATTATTTTCATTGTAATTGTGTGATTTAGACATATGAACATTGGTGTGTTAGTTATAAGATTTTAATAAAAGCAGAGACTGCAATTTGTTTTTTCTTTCTTGTATAATTAATAGCTTCTATGTCCTTTTATTATTTTTACTTTTTAATCCTTTCATCTTTTAACTAAGCACGGGCTATAAATTTATGTCACTATAATTCTTTTAATAAAGTTTTCAATTTGAGCCGGATCAAGTTAGTGTGAGTAATTTGAGTTGGTTGAGTAGAATCCTTTGATTAAAGTGCGCCGGGTGAAGTTAACAGGACCAATGAGTCGAGTTTTGTTGTGTCAAGTCATCTTGAGTATAATAAGGTCAATCTAATATGTAATTCGATAATATGATGTATCTTAAGTTGCAACACACTACAAATAAATTCGATTATATAGTACGTAATCAATTGAATTGATTGGATTTAATGGTTCATAAGTTTGGTTTTTATACAAAATTAAATTTAAATTATTGTGCTTTGTAATATACATTAGATGACTTGATATTTAGTAAACTTAAATTATTTTGACTTCTTCAAATAAAAGGAACATGGCCTAAGGTGACATAATGAGTAACTAACCATGCTATTAAGGAAAAAAAATAAGGAAAAATTTACAAAACTAATTCCACCTTTTGGGAGTCTTCTCATAGTCTGAACTTTTAAAATATGGGAATAATCGTAATCCCACCTTTAAGGGCTATCTTTAAAAAAATATTAATAATTATAATAATAATAATAATAATAAATAAATAAATAAATAAATTTTAAAAAGAAAAAATTCGGTCCATCAGCTCATCTCAGCCATTTCCATCTTGATTAATGGACAAACTAAAAAAAATTTGTATCATAATTTGAAAATAAATTGAGTGTTAAATAAACATTAATAATAATTGTATAAGTGTTCACCAAAAAACGATCTCTGTTACTGGTAGTTACTAAACACTTTTAAGAAAAAGGATAAGAAATATCTCTAATTAAATTTTAAAAAATGAAATAATAATTATTACATAGAGCGCAAATTATTGATAAAAAAAATCAAGAAAGGGCATTTTTTAATTCTTGATCTTGATAACTAACTTAACTAACTACAACAAATGGATAATTTGAAGATTAATCGGTTTATATATAAAGTTGGTTTGATTATAAGTAACAACCAAACACTTACCATTATAAATACCCTTTATCATTCTTATTCATTTCATCATCAACCCATTATTTCAAACATTCTATTTTCTCTTCTAATAACCCAACAAAAATTAGCTTCATTTCATTCCAAATCTTTCTTTAATTCTGTTTTGCTGTTGTTATTAACTAGTTATGGCAGCTTCGCGCTCACGAGGAGGACACGATTATACGGTTAGGGAGACAGATCCTACAGGGCAATACTCAAGGTACAGTAAGCGCATTGATGAGGGCAATCTTAAGGAAGTTTATTTGGGATATGACAAGACTAATGGCAGAAGAGTTGCTTGGTGTAAGAAATTTCTAAGAACTTATAATCTTGATACTTTGATTACAGAAGCTGAGTTGTTGAGGAATTCTAACCATCATAATATAATCAAATGCTTCCATTATTTTTGGGTCGAAAAGAAATTCGAATTAGAAACCAAAGTTGAGTTTAACATGATTACTGAGCTTTATTCTGGGAATTTGAGGGACTTCACTCGGAATCATCAGGTTAAAGAAAATAGTCCTGCAATCAAGAAATGGTGTCGACAGATTCTGACAGGGCTCGATTTTCTTCACAGTCAAAATCTACCGATTATTCACAATGATCTCAAGTGCGAAAACATCTTTGTTGTTGGTAAATCAGGCACGATTAAGCTAGGAGATTTGAGTGCCGCGAAGACTCTTGTACTGACTAGTCCTGAGAATGATGATGCTCGTATGATAGCGCGATCTGAGGTATACTGTCTTGGGTTGTGCGTACTACAGATGTTGACAGAGGAAACATTGCGTACAATGGATTTTAGCCTGTTAAACAGAATACAGGACAGACAGCTTAGGAACTTCATTCAGAAGTGTGTGTATCCTGCAGATATCAGGCCTACAATAACTCAACTCCTGAATGACCCGTTTCTGTTACCAAGGATTGCGCCTTCTGGCTATACACAAGTACCTCCAATGCCAGCTACTAGCCCCCCGAGAGCTCAGCCTGTATTACAACCGCGATCTGCAACAGACTTCGTTACAGAACATAGGAGATTCACATTACAGGGAGAGAGGATAGACGAAGAACTGATGGCAGTGACCTTGAGGACTACTGAAGTTAAGAATACTGATTTTGTATTTTCACTCAGAACTGATACAATTTCTTCTATGATGGATGTAATCACTGCAGAAGTTAATACTAATGCAGACGTCGAGTTGATGTCTCATACTCTGGAACGACTGAGGTTTTACGTAGCCAACATAGGACTAGGAGGTCCACGACTTGATGAGCCTCAAGAAGATAGTATTAATGAACCTCTCGAGATTAATGTTGGTATTGAAGAGCAAGTACGTGAGGCTGATGGTAATGTAATCAACAACAGTAACGCAGCTGCTGAAAACTCTGAGGGAGATATCGACGACAGTAACACAGCTGCTGCAAACTCGGAGGGTGATATCAACAACAGTAATATAGCTGCTGCAAACTCTGAGGGTGATATAGACGACAGTAACATAGATGCTGCAAACTCTGAGGGTGATATCAACAACAGTAACGCAGCTGCTGCAAACTCTGAGGGTGATATCGACAACAGTAATGCAGCTGCTGCAAACTCTGAGGGTGATATCAACGACAGTAACATAGCTCTATCTTCTGAAGAAGCATGACTGATGGCAGCAAGCATCCTAAGGTTCTGTTTGGAGTAATTACGACGAGGGAAGTGGCAACAGGAAGACACAATGAAAAGTAAATTTTAGACTCATCAGTTTGATTGTTTAGTGCAAAAATAGAATTTGGTTTTAAGCATAGTACAGAAATTTTCTGAACAAATTTAGGTATGTTAGTGATACTTAGTGTGTCAATAAAGTGTGATTTAGAAATTTTAGATATGTGAACATTGGTGTGTTAGTTGTAAGATTTTAATAAAATTTGAGACTATGCAGTTTGTTTTTGTTTCTTTATAATTAGTATGTTCCATGTACAATTTCTTTACTTTTCAATACTCTCATCCAGTGGCGGATCCATGTAGTAACAAGGGGTAGCACATGCTACCCCCAGAATGTCAGTATAAAATTTTTAATACTAAACATTTATATTAGATGCTTATCAATGCTGCAGTGGTAAGAGAGAATTTTCAAGTTTGGTGTTTTGCGGCAAGGGTTCGAGCCCCACTTCCTCTTATTTTTTCATTTTTTTTCCCTTTCTAAGCACTTTAACATTTAACTTATTTATACTCTTTGTTCCAAATCAATTCCCCCCTAGACTTTATTTCTTATACCATAATAATGTACATGTATAAGTGAAGCATTAATAAGATTAATAGTAATTTAAAATTCTCCATTACTCTTATTAATAAAGATTTTATTTCATTTTCACAAATTATCTATGATTTATGGAGTATTTTATGAACTATAATGATAATTAGATACGAATTGTTTGTTAAAATAAAAGTACGAGTAAAAACACTAGTATCAATTTCTAAAAATAATTAATATGATACCTCATACCATTATGTAGTTTTTTTTAATCATAATTTATTATTTTTAATAAGTATAATATATCTTAGTAATTGTTTTAAGTTCTCAGTCATATGTATGCATGTCCAAAATCACATTGTCAATTAATAAGTAGCACAACAATTTACTAACACATTGCATTGCTTCAATAAAACCACTCAGTTTGTTATTTTGCTAATCGTTTTTGTGGGAATTTTTCAATATGAATAGCTAAAATAAAGTTTGGTTTTAATTTTAGTTTTAAATTTTCTTAAACAACTACGCGCTCGCTACCCCTCCTTGAAAATCCTGGATCCGCCACTGCTCTCATCTCATTACTCTATAACTTACTATTAAGCGTGTTACTATTAATCGCCTTAAGGCCAGGGTTAGTTAGTTGAAGCTAACTTTGACTGTTTATGCAACCTCAACCCACATTCAATAAACAAGGGTCTAACTTACTATTAATCGCATTGGTCCTTGAAGCAATTAGGCTAAATTAAACTTATGTTTCGATAAAATCAAACTTCAATGTAACAAAAATTAGAACGTACCTATTTTATGCGACTAGATATTTTGGTTCCTAAATAAAAAGGAAAAATTAGTGGAAAACGTGATTATTGATATTTTATTTCCAAAAAAGAAATAACTATATGTTAACCACTAATAATATATATCTACCACTAATAAATGGATCTAATTAAAAATATTATGTGAAAAAAAAAATATGTGTTTAATTTGACCTATCAATAATGTTATTTAGCTAACTTACTTGGAGTAAAACTATTTTTATCAATTCAATACTTTAACGATGAGGGAATAATAAAAATTCATCAAATAAATCTTTCAAAAAAAACTCATTTAATAATAGTTATATTGTACCTGCCATTAACGAAAGGTAGAATTCAACAATTTAAGAAAATAATAAAAATCAAGAAAGGGCACATTCTGTTTCTTGATCATGATAACCGACTTAACTAACTACAACTAATGGATAAATGGAAGATTAATCACTTTATATATATCTTGGTTACAACTTACAAGTAACATCTAACTAAACTAAGTTTTTAATCAGCAATCTACATTACTGCCATAAAATAAATCATTTCATCAAATATTCTGTTTTCACTTCATAACTAACAAAAGTTTCATCTATAAAAATCAAATATTCCATTACAAATCTTTCTTTAGTCTGTTTTATTGTTCTTAGTTAGTACTCTGCAGTAATGGCGGATTCGAGTTCACAGGCAGACGAGCTTAAGGTCGTGGAGAGAAACCCGACACGTCAATTCGCAAGGTACGATGACATTATAACTGTACAACCGGTACTAAGGCTAAAGAAGCCATCAGTAGGAAACCAATTCATCAGAGAACCGAGCAGCGAATCGAAAGTAGTCTATAAGGGATTCGATGGAGTTACTGGCAGAGATATTGCTTGGAGTAAGACAGTGTTAACTACTGAAAATCATGAGATATTATACGAAGAAGCTAAGTTGTTACATAAGTTGGACCATGAAAATATAATGAAGTGTTACGATTGTTGGGTCGATTTTAAGAATGAATTTGTAACGCTTAACATGATTACTGAAATTTATTGTGGGAATTTGAGAGATTATTCTAAGAAACATTGGATTGGAAGATTTGAAGATACTACTCCAATTAAAAATTGGTGTAGACATGTTCTTGGAGTGTTGATTTATCTTCACGGTCTTAGTCCTCCGATTTATCTTCGTAGTCTTTGCTTGGAAAACTTCTTTGTTATTGGAAATTCGGGTGTAGTTAAGCTTGGAGATTTATGTAGCGCGATAGTTCTTGATTCAGGGAGTAGTACTGAGAGCAGTAATGCTGATGCTGATGCTGTTGCTGTTGCTAATGCGCGGTCTGAGATATACGAGTTTGGGATGTGTGTACTACAGATGGTGTATAAGGAAGCTGTAGAGAGGAGATGGAGGGACTCGCGTGATAAGCTACAGAGAGTGATGGACCAAGAACTTAAGGAGATCATTCAGAAGTGTATAGGAGGTGTAGATGTCAGACCTACCGCGATTGAACTGTTGAATGATCCGTTTCTTGAACTGAGTGTTGAGGATCAGGACCCTAGCACGTATTTAACAGGATGCAGTCTTCCGAATCTGAGGCTAACTAGTATTGTGGAATTCCCGCCTCCTGGTTCGAGTGATCAGAGGCTAAGATCAGTACTGCAGTCGTCTGGAAGGGAAGTAGAAAAGGTGATTAATGATGACAAAGGAAATAAGAAGTTTGGATTGAAAGGAAGAGTGAAGGACCGCGAATTGATACAGATGGACTTCGTAGATTATGGTAGTAAGAGGGTTAGGTTTCATTTCTCACTCGAAACCAATACAGTTCTGCAAGTCGTAGAGAAGTTTAAAGAAGAATATGGCCTGTCAGATGAAGATACTGCATCAATTTCTCAGATTATGGAACAACTGATAACAGAACTTGTGCCTGAATATGCTAACAGTGACAGTAAAAAAGCTGCAGTCTCTGAGAATGCTCCGAATCTTGTGAATATATCTACTAAGGAAACTTCTGGTGGTGGCCGCAGGACACGTAAGACAGCAAGGATCCAACACAGGCAAGGCGCGAAGCAGAAGCAGAGACAGAAATGGATACGTCGGAGTAATTAGGATGAGGGAATTGAAGTGGCAGCAGAAATACAAAATATAGTAGCATTGGAAAGCTGTCGTTTCTTGACAGTAATAGATTTTAAGCTCAATTTGATTCTTAGTACACAATTAGACTTTCAATTTGATTCTTTAAGTACAAAATTTGATTCTAAGCATGTTGTTAGTAATCTAAAGAGTGTCAATAAGTATGATTTCTTAGTTTTAGGATTTAATTCTTTCCTTTGTTGATTGATTGTCATTTGTATGTGTTTGATCTAGATAAATGAACATTGGTTAGTAAACAATTTTTTTATCTTCTGTGTAATACTTCGTTTGCAATCCTCTCCTGTTAATAACATATACCAGAAAGTGTTTTTAAGCATGGACTATATGTTCAAGTTATTAGAGTAACGCGATCAGCTTGAGCCAAATTGTGTTATTAGCGCAATTAGAGTTAATTAATCGTATCGTGTAATCTATAGTAAAGTCTGATTATAAAGGCGGGCAATGCAAAGGACTCAGATGACCAATTTGGCCGGCGGCTTGTACGTTCAACTCCTGGTGTTGGCAAGTTCATTGGCCGTACTTACACACCAATGGCCTATCCTATAGCTATGTTGCTCTCTTAAATTTACTTGTGTTAATTGTTTTTCCTTTCATTGTTTTTTTTTTTTTTTTTTTGATAACCCCTTTCATTGTTTTAGACTTTTAGTTACATAGTGTCATTTTTTTTTATTATATTTATGTATAACTGGTAAACAAATGGAGACTAGGGATTTTTTATTATGATAGTTTGTACTTTGTATTATTTTGGCTTTGTGTAACTTCTTTTGCGTAACTGATATTTTGGCAAATGGTTGTTGGCGGTTGGCTGTTGGCCTGGCTGGTTCACTTGGCTTATTTGACCAGCTGGAATGTTTGGCTGTTTATAATGGCTTTTGAAATTGGCTGTTTAAGTTGGTTGTTTACAAAAGTGTTTGGTAAATTAATTGGTGGTTGTTGGTTGTTTATTAGATAATTTGTGGGCCAACAAGCTAAAAGCCAACAAAAAAGCTACTCAAAGCAGCTTTTTCATTTTGGCTTAAAAGCCAGCTTTTTCGCTGACTAAAAAACCAATTACCAAACACATTTTTTTGCTGTTTGACCACCTTAAAAAGCCAAAAGCCAAAAGCTAACCAAAAAGCCATTAAAAAGCCAATTACCAAACATAGCCATTATGTTTATGCAAATTCAGTAAAGACTTTGACTTGAAACTAGTGACATACTGTACCCAAGATTTACAACTATTCATGGATATGATGGATTATCCAAATTATACAAGTGCTCGTATAAAGTAATATACCAATCCTAAGTATAATTCATTGATTTGGCTTGGTTAATGGCAAATTGGCAATGGCAATTTTGACTTTTACTCCGGATTCCTATCCAATACAAAGGTTAAAAGTCAAATTTATCCATTTTCATATCCATATCAAAATTCAAAGCCCAATTAAGTCCAATATAGGTTTACTCCTTTTTTTTTTTTTTTTTTTTTTTTTTTGTAAAAGATAGATTTTACTCCATATTAAATACTTGTAATAATAAATACTCCCTCCATGTTTTTTTAGTGACACACCTTCCTTAAACGACGGTTTTTTTTAAGTGACACACTTCCTCTTTTAGTAATTTTATACATTTTAATAATATATCTTCACCCCACTATCTCTTACTTTATCATTTCTCACTCCTTTCATGGTCCCCATTTCCTCTCACATTCTTTTACTTTATCATTTCTCACGCCTCCAACCTACCCCACTAACCTCTTATTTTATTAAAGTCAATAAAATCTCCTAAAATTATGTGTCGGTCAAAATATGTCACTTCAAAAGATATAGAGGGAGTAATGTATTTTAGTACTAGTATTTATTTATGACTTTTAAAACATTGATAATCAGCGCAACTCTAAATAACTATCTCCCTTGACCTCTGGTAAAAAAAAATAACCATATTTGGTGGGAAAATCTGAGCGAGTTCATCATACATCATCCTACTTCATTCAACTCACATCACTCGTTGCAGAGCCACTCAGTAATGGAAACCCTAGACCCCAATTCACCAAACAAACGATTGAAATCGGAAACCCAAACCCTAGATCCTGCAATTCCATCTTCAATTGATAAAGGTAAAGCTCCGATTATCGACGACAATGACGGCGAAACCGATGATTGTTGCGAATCGCCGACGAATGATGGTTGCGGAATTTGTTTGTCGGAGGAAGGAAGAACCGTTAGAGGTCTTATTGATAGTTGTGATCATTACTTTTGCTTTCTTTGTATAATCGAGTGGTCCAAGATTGAGTCTCGCTGCCCCTTGTGTAGAGGGAGGTTTAGTACTATTCGTCGTATGAGAAAAGATGGGACCTTCATTGGTCAAGGTTCGGTTCGGATTCCGGTTCGAGATCAGGTATTTAATTCGTTTTATGTTATTGTTGAATTTCATGTTTTCAGTGTTTGTTTTTCAATGTGAATTCTGCTTATTGAAGTTGTGTTTGTTGTTAAGTGATTATGTATTTGATTGTGTTTGTGATTATGAAGTTATGAAGATGAATGTAGTTTTTACAATGGAAGTGTTGCATCCTTAATGTTAGTGTTTGTGATCATGCTACACAATCGCCAAAATTATGTAAAATTACATTCCCACACAATGGAATTCCTCGAGTGTTGGCGGATGGTTATGAGGAATTACGTATAAAAAGAAATACTTAGGGGTTGATTGGCCTTAAAATCGAAGCGATTTTTGTTACCAAATATACAATTTTGTTCCCTAACCATCTATCAATGAGCCCTGTTGGGAAAATAGGCTTTTGAAGGATGCTATTGTGGTACAAGTAGATGTTAAAAGAGTGAGAATGGTTGAGCCTTACCCCATTTTAAGACATATAGAGTACCTTTTTGGGCATAAGAAGCTTTTCTAAAGGAATTTTTCCAATTTTGGTGCTTTAAGGATACTATAGTATCTTAGAAATATCACTTGGGTTACTTGATATAGCATAATATCAATTTGGTGACTTGATATTGTAAAATTAGCTTCAATTTAGTGATCTGTAACAATGTTGAAGTTTGTATCCATTAAGGTCAAGAAATATTTTATTTGTAATCTTATAATTTAGACCATTGAAGTTGAATATGAAAATTATATTCCAATATTACATCAATTTAATCGGATTTCTAATTTATTATTTTTCAACAGTTAAAATTGAATATTCTGTAAGAAATCTTGGATGACACATCATTTTTTACTGGAATTTAACAACCTTATTGTCAAGCCAATGAGGTGAAACAATTATTTCAATAGGTTACCAATGCAGAATTTTGTCATATGTTAGGGTACCAAATGTAATATATTTGTTTTAAATGGTTGGTGTAATACGTTGATGTTGTAGAAACTAGGAAGTAGCTATTGTGATTTTGTGAAAGTTATATGACATCATAGGTCCAGCTTAATTTTACTGTAATTTGACCATGGATATTAAGCCTTTCCTTAATAATTCACTCAGAAGATTAAGCCTCCACTGCTTTGACTGTTGGCCAAGATACATGTTTGGTTGTCCTGCTGACGGCGCTGAGTGTGATGGTATCTTTGATTGCTAATGCTTAGTATCTATTAATTATTATTGGTTGTATGTCTTACTTGCAGATCTATGATCCTTTTGGGGAACCAGTTGACCCATATGCACAAGCAAAGTGCTCTGTCTGCAATGGTTCAACGGATGAGTGCCTTCTTCTTTTATGTGATCTCTGCGACTCAGCTTCACATACTTTTTGTGTTGGCCTTGGTGCCACTGTACCTGAAGATGATTGGTTTTGCCGGGATTGTGCTCTTCTACGGGATGAGCAGCTTGAAAATGGTATGAGTGATGATGCTGTTACTTCTATTGATCCTCCTCCTTGTGATGAGGAACCGTTGCCAAGTTCAGCTTCTGTCTCAATATTTGATATTGTGAGAGACCCAAATAGGTCAAAGGAGCCTGACTCTGAGACAGATAGGCTTCTCAAATCGTCTCAAAATCTGACAGAGTTTTCTTCCAAAGCTACTGCTTCTGATCAGTCAAATATTGCATCTGCACGAAGTGTACCTGGTGAAAGAGATAATTTGTGTTTTGCTGATATGTCATCTAGTGCTAGAACACTGCAGAATTGCCGAAATGCTCACAGGCACATTAATGTCTTGCGTGAGAATTGGGGTGCTTTTAGAGCTGGATCCTTGAGCTTCTCTCTAGCATTTTCTGATTCCTTAAGTAAAGCTAGTAAGAAAAAGAATGTTAATGGAACAAGTGGAGAAAAAATTTGTGAATTGCAATCCATTTCATCTGCGAGCTCTTTGCAATCAAAGTCTTGTGATGACACATGTGATAAAGATTCCTACAATGTTGACAGAGCTTGGAAATTGATGACAAAAGCAAAGACTGTGCAGCAAACTGCTAAGTCAAAAAATACTCCTAAGATTTCTCAAAATAAAGCACATAGTTTAAAAATAGATAAATTTGTACCTAAGTGTGTAGTGTCTGGAAGAAAGGATCTAATGTCCCCTAAATTTGAGAAGCAAAAGCTTACTGATAAGGTAAGTGGAAGGCCTGCTGACACTTCTGGAAAGCATCGTTTGACTAATTTTTCATCACAAGCTGATAATGCCTCTAGCAGCAAGTATCAGAAGTCCTTTGTCCGTAATTTATCTATGCCCAGAGAAGTACGAGCTAATATTCATCACAACACAGCACTCTTAGCATCACCCAAAAAGCTACAGGGAGGAGAGACTACTGTTCTTGATGATGGCTCTGCTTGGCCAGCATCTTCATGTGGGCAAATAGCAGGTACGTCTGATGTATCGCATCCCAGATTGCAGAGGATGGAAGCATCTGCATTTCCTTTGAAGAAAAATGGCCATATGAATATCTGTGCATCCAGTAAGCAGGAGCCACAGACATCAGCACAAGCTGACAATTGTCGTAATAAAACTGGCTTACTTTCTGATGCAAATCTAGGAAGAGGGTTGTCAAATTTTTCTGATGAACAGAATGGTTTTGCTTGCTCGACATCTTCGTGTGATCCTGTAGTGGGTGGCTCTGCTGCATTTAATGTCAAGTTGGAAGGCAAGAAAATATCAGTATGTCCTGGAAGTGTTGGGTTTAACAACACCAGCAAGGGTAACAAGGATGATGAGGCAAAGGGTGAGATTCAATCCCTTGTCAAGCTCAACCTAAAGCTCCTTTGTAAAAACAAACGATTAGGTACGCTGATGAAAATCTCTCTTAGTATATGTTGTTCTTTTGTTTGGCGTTATCTGCTTTAGATTACTTTGAAAGAATCCTTTTCAGTATTTTTTGCTAGAGATAGTCCCCCCTATTTGGCCCTTCCCTCCACCAGAGATCTACAAGTTCTGGGTTTTGATAGAGTGATTATATTGAAATTGTTTGTTGATGCAATTTTCTTGTGATAATCTTGTGACTTGGGATGATTTAGACGTGATTCATTTATCATGTCAGCATTGATTTAAATGTTCAATGCCTTTAAAGGGGTTGGGTGTTGTATACTTGTATGTGGGCACCTTACCCTTGTTGTTGAAGAAACTGACCCTTAATCTGATACATATGACACTGCTACTTCATAACAAAAATATACCAGAAACAATGCGATAAGTCTTAACATTCTAGTAAACTAAAATTGTGAAAATCTTTGATGTGAAATGGAAATTTACAAGAAAACCTACTAGTATGTTTTTACTTTAGAATAATAAGGATATTAGTTAAAATGACTTGCTAAACTACCTGTTCGTTTTATTTATGACATTGAGATAGCAAAGTGTAGTGTTGGATGAATGTACAATTCGAAATTCCTTTTCTATATTGTTGTATTGTTGAGATTGCTTACATATAACCCCTTAGAATGGGCGCATTTAAAAGTATTGGAGTAATATTGATTTTGTTCTTGACTCAATCTTGTATTCTCATTTTTCCTTCTGTTTTAATCAACTAGGCGTGGATGCATTCAAGGAAATCGCCAGGCTTTCAACACATACAATTTTGGCTTCCTGTGGCTTTGAGCACCGAAAAATTGTTAGTCCAGCCCCAACATTAGTATGCCATCACGGTGATCAAACTCCACAGTTTCATAGATCTACGATAGTGCCTAGCTCTTGTAGGGAATGCTTCTACGTCTTTGTCAAGGATGTAGTTAATTCGATCATGTCCAAGAAATTGAATAGTTCTAAGGTTACTGCTAAAGTTGCAGCTTGAATTCTTGAAAAAAATATTTATATGCGGAATTGCTGATGATGAAACTCATTATCTTTTACCATTACAGTGGTGAAAATTTTTGAGACTGATTCGGGTAGATCCTAAAAAAGTCCCTAGTCATTGTATATAATTTATTGTATTTGTAACATTTGTGTCTTCATTACATGACCAAAAGTATAGCAGATATAATCTTTACTTGTTTCTTTTTTGATGAATAATATTTACTTGTTTCATTTGCTAGAGAACTAGGAAATGGTTAATGAGACTTATATAGGCCTATTTTGGAACAACATAGACAGCAAGTGAAATTCACTGGTTTGTTTATACATTTACTTAAGAAAGATTAGGGATCGGATGACATATGGATATGATTATGTAGCCTCTGCAAAGCATTCGTACAAGATAGAGGACTCTGTATGATTTTGATGGATGGTGGACTAGTAAGCATGTATTAATATTTGCATTTTTTGAAATCCTACACCCCCATATCCGCTTGTCTCACATTCTCACCTCGCCAACGCACCAGCACCCCCACCACCCTTCCCCCCTCCCTGTCCGCGTGTGCGCTCCTATGGTTCTAATAGTATCACCTATGTTCAAATCTGTAACTCTTTACGCTCACTTGTCATGTGGTAACAAGCGGATGATTGATATTCAGTTATCTACTCGGGTAGTATACTAGTAGGTGACTCTGAAGGTGGGGGTGAGTGTGAGTCTAGAGTTTAATTGAACTAAGCAAATATCAAAATATGATTGTTGGCTATGTATACTTGCCATGCCGGTGGATACGGGTGTGACGAAAGGAATCCAAATTCAACCCGTCCAATTGTCATCCTTGTGGAGATAAAAACCGGTCTTAAATTCTTAATATGATTGTATATTATATTTTTAAAAATGAGTTGAAGATGAATTGTGAATTAGTGGTTTGATTTGTGATCAGCTTGTTTATATATGCTTTTATTGTGAAAGGATCAAATGAAGAAAAATTCTCTTGATTTTAATTGGATGAATTATCAGAACATGAATTAGTTATCAAAACATAGTTGAATAATCCCATGCTAGAAAAATAGACGTCTAACTTATCGATATATCATGAGTTCATGACCTAGGGTAATATTAAGACATTCCTTTTACATTCGAGCAATTCAAAAGATTTTTTACACTTTGAATCTATACAAATTTTTATATGTGGCTGGTCACGCTGTGCGGCCATCCATCATAATAGTTACTTCACTAGTGTTGTAGGAGTTACTTAGTGTAATAGGGGTTACTCAATCAGTGTTATAAGGGTTACTCGGTCAGCATTAAAGGGGTTACTTGATCAGTGTTATAGGAGTTACTTTGTTATTTTATAAGTGACCATATGGTGTGGCTAGCCGCACACAATACAAGTTGTTGTTTGTTTAATATGGGAATTTACTTTCCATACGAATTTGTATTTCATGGGAATTAATGCCTACATCAAATTCTTAAAAATTCCCTAAGCTGTTTGATTAGCATAAAAGAAGTTACAATGCGGGCTGGGTAATCAACTTTCCATATTTTGTGGGAAGTTACAATTCCCATGAATTTACAATTCACACATTTACACTTTTTATTGTCAACCAAACAGCTCAACCATTTTAAATAGCTTGCTAAACAATGATTTTTGTAAACTTAATCCCTCCTAAGTGCACCTTTTTTTTAACTTAAATTAGAAAAAACTAAGTTTATATAAGAGTTAATAATTTCAAATGATAACTCAAGTAGTTAGAGCTTCTTTCGCAATTTTAAACATTTTAAGATCAATTTTTATCAACCGCCCTTTAAAATTTTCTTTTTGAATGCATCTATAAATCATGTCTAATACGAGGTAATTACATTGTATTCATTAGAAATAATAAAAATAAATTTTAAAACTAATATTTATTTACCAATATAGAATTTTTATTATCACAAATTCTTGAATTACTATAAATAAAATTTAAACCTAATATTTATTTACCAATATGGAATTTTTATTATCACAAATCCTTGAATTATTCACAATAAAAAAAATAAAATAAAATAAAAAAAGAAAAAGAAGTAAGATAACGGACGTTAAAACGGAACGGGAGAAGGAGGGTATAAAAGAGTGGTCCCTACTCGGCAGGCTGTGTGTGTGTGAGTGTGGCATATGAACGGCAGGGGATGGGCGCACGTGACTGGCTGCTTCCCTCACTCACGTGCGTTCTTTCCTACTGCTAAAGCCTAAATTTACATTTTCAATTAATTAAAAGACACATACGAATTATGTCTTGTCACATCATTTTATGTCACATACGCAATACTTGGGCGATCACTCCCTTCATGTGCCTACACCCCCCCCCCCCCCCCCCCCCTCTTCACTGTTGTATACTTGCATCATTTTATAGCATCATTTATCAACCATTTCATTTTTTCATGAGCTTCCTTTCTCATTTATATAATTCTTTAATAATTATATTTAATAAGTATTTTTATACAGTATTTTCTCCATCTCATTATTTTGTGCCTATTTCTCTAAAAAAAATTATGATAATTAAGAAGAATGGTGAAAGTAGGAGAATATTCTATTGAAAAGATAAAAAGTAGAGAATATTGTATGGAAAAAGATAAAAAGTAAAGAATATTGTATAAAAAAAAAGAGAAAAAATAAGTAACAATTTTTTGGATAAATGTGTATTTTGTATGGAAAATATAAAAAGTAAGTAATGATTATGGGCTACTTTTAGAAACAGGCATAACATTTTGGGACACCCAAAAAGGAATACTGGCTCAAAATTATGGAACGGAGGAAGAAATATTTTAAAAGCATTTTGTTTATGTTAGTGAGCTAATTGAGTTTTTTATACTGCCTCCGATCCGTACGTTTAATTGCAATAAAGAGATAGAAGTATTATTTATAAGATAAAAAAAATTCTTTCATTACAACTAAAAAGTAACGGAGGTAGTATATTATAGAACCCAACTCAAATGTGAATGTGTTAATGATAAAGAAATTTTTAACACAACTAGTTTTTTAAAAATAAATATTTACTATAAGATGAAGGGATGAAATATCTAATATTTTTATGGAAAAAATGGATTTGTTGATGAATTAGACTTTTATATGAGCTAGTCTAAATTTGAAAGTTAGGTTCTTTACAGTGATGGAGAGGATAAAGGAAATATCACTTTAAATTACAACTAAATGAGATCATATAATATTTGATATTTAAGGTTACAAGGTAAACATCCTAATAACCTACAAAGTACCAACTACACCAAATTGATTGGATAACCTCAACTTGCAAATAGTTGTATATTTTTCAAATTGTTTTATTAAAGGTTGAAAATTTTAGGAACATGTGATTACAACTAGGGGAAAAAACAAAGATAACTACACAGCCTAGCTACACTCATGCATGCTTAAGTTATTGGATATCCAATGCCCTTTTATAATAACTGATAGATGGAGTAAAAATAATGAACAAATCTAAGAGTCAATTCAACCCTTCAATTATAATTACTCCCTCCGTCCCTAAATTACATTCATGTTTTCCTCTATTATATGAGGAATAAATGCTAGAAACAAAAATGTAATTTAGGGACGGATTGAGTAGTAATTTTTGTTAAGGTGTGTATTTTGTGTGGCATGTGATACTGTGGACAGCTGACACACACTAAAATAGTCTTTGACTTATCGAATAATCCCTAATTGAGCAATCGATTAAGTAATCCTTGACCGACTGAATAACCATGATCATACGGTGTGGCCAGCCGGTATAAAACTTTGTAATTTGATAGTATCGATTATCTTAGTATACGGAGAAAGTAGTACGAGTACAAAGTAGTTGGAGTAGACTTTCATCTGTAATTTTTACAATTTTTACGAATTACTTTCGCTGGTCTCAAACATCTGACACGTTTCAACTTTTAGCACATATGCTTGAATATAAATACTCTTCTATTTTTTTTTATTAGCCCTATTTCATTTACTTGTATTACACTTGTCATCAATACATAACTTTAACCAATAATAATAACCTCAAATCTTAACATGAAAATTTTATAAAGTTAGATATTATAATACGGAGTAGTTTTTAAAAAAAAAAAAAATTATTCTAACAATATTTCACATAAATATATTTTTCCCTACATATGACTTACAGAAACCAAATTAAAAAAGAAAATTTAAATTAAGCTGAAGAGAATGTAACATAAACGTAAAAACTAAAATAATTTGAAATAACATAACAATTAAAAAAATGGAGAGAGTAAAAACAATAACACGAGAAAGAGAAGGAGTAGCAATGAATCTAAAAAACAGGTATGAATAAAAGAGAGAAAGAGAAAGTGGATCGCGTAAGAGAGAGTGGGGGCCACCACACCAAAGCGTGAGTTGGGCCACGTGATTTGGGAGGCGACGTTGTGGTAGGCTACCCAATTTTTTTAATCACGTGATGCGGTGCATCAACCATGCATGCTTCGACACGTATCACTCTTTTAAATCAAAAACACACTCATCAATTATTTTATTTTATTTATTAAACTATTTAGTGAGTACTACATTAAAGTAAAAGTATCATTATCCTAAGACACGTATAAAGATAGATAAAACATTTATTAACTGATCCCTATATTGATACTCCTACCCAGAGAATGTCCATCTTCTAGCCCTTTTTTTTTCATCATTTTCTAATTCAACTCGATTTTTAGCTACTTCACTTTGACTTATACAATGTTTAGCTATCTATATAATTACGAGTACATATCTTGTCTAAGGTGTTTCTTTGATGATGCATTTTAATTTATGACAACTATTTTAAAAAATTGGATATATAGTAAAATATTGTACTCCCTCTGTGTTTTTTTTAAGTGTTACAGTTTGACCGACATATAGTTTTAGGTAATTTAATTGACTTAAATAAAATAAGAGGTAAGTGGAGTAGTTGAAATATTAAAAAATTGTAAAAGAAAGATAGTCTGGTTAATAGTTTATTAAAAAGTAATGAATATGAGAGAAAATCTATTAACTATTACTCCCTCCGTCCCTTAATACAATGTTTCTTTCTCTTTAGTATGTGACGAATAAATGCTCAAAAGAGGCATTGTATTAAGGGACGGAAGGAATAATAAATCAGAAGTTGCTGACATCATCATTGTCCACGTGTCGCTTTCTCAATAAATAAAAATCCTGCCTAAATGCAATGATGATGTCATCTTTTTTTTTTTTTTTGAAAGCTACCATATTTAATATCTTTGAAATTTAAATATTAGAAGCTTCTACAATACAATTAAAATCTATTAATTTATCGTAGGAAATTGAAACAATTTTAAAAAAACACACTAATAAATGACCTCCTACATTGAACTATGAATTAGTTAATGTTGAGCCGATACTATATCATAATTTTGATTAAAATAAAAATTTTAAAATTACAAAATATACGTGAATCTTATTTATATTCATGTATAATAGCGATTTATTTTTAAAATGTACAAATTAAAAATATGTTTTATATAAACTGTGCATCGCACGGGTTCTAACCTAGTATATAATAAAAAAAAAAAGTAGTATTGGGTTTGGGTGGAGACCATGAGAGGAGAAAGATATAATATTTTAATGTAGCTTTTTGCCAAAAAAAGGAAGTGTAACACTTAAAAAAAACACAGCCGGAAATGGAAAGTGTAACACTTAAAAAAACATGGAGGGAGCACATTTGTTTAAAGTTTAAGAAACAAAAGTTATCCTATAATGAATGAAAGATACTGAGTATATATAAGTTATCCTGATGTAAATAAAATTTATTTAAGTTTTATGGATAAAAGTTACCCTAAATTCAACAAAAGTTACCATAAATTCTATAAAAGTTGATATAAAGTAATATTACTGTACATAGGATGTATACAAAAGTTTAGCTTAATTTATTTATTGATTGATAGAGTATTTACTTTTATGCTTCCAATATGTTAGATCCAAAGCGACTCAAAGAGCTTTTACAAAAATCTACAGAATACAAAGTATGTTACACATCATTAAGAAAACAAATAAAATATAAATGGTCAAATTTATACATTAACACATGTGGTAAACTGGTAATAACTAAAATAATTTGATAGAATAATAATCAAAAGGGTGCTCCATATAGAACATATTAGCTAAGATATACAAAATTTGAGTTAGAAAGGATGGTAGGAGACATATAAAGTGATGATAGGCTAGGTAATACAAGTATTTGAGAGGAAATTATCAAGGAAAATATTTTATATTTATAAGGTCAAAAAATATATATAATGATATAATCAAGGGTGTGTGTAGTGGAACTACTATATATTCTTATTTGGGGAGGGTGAGGTGACGAATCGATCATGTGACTAGATGTGGAAGCCAATGTCACATTATTACTAACCCATCCCAAAATAGTCGTCACTCCTATTCAATAAACTTTCCAACATGCTTCCTCATTTGTGTAAATGCTAATTATATATAGTGTGGATTATTATATATGTATTCTTCATGTGATTAAGTCTTAGTTTATGATTGTACATACATTTGTACTCTCCCTTAGCTTCCCTCTAAAAAGGTGTTAATCTATGATTACAAGATTTATTTACACTAATTAATTAATAACTTAACATTTGAATTATGTTGATGCAATTGTCCTTTTCACACGCTAATAATTAAGGGCAATGACATACAATGAACCTTTAGGGTTGTGCATCAAAATTTGATACATTTTCTAAATCAATATTAAAATTAGCAATGGGTGTCAAGATCCTAAATGGATTGATGTAATTGTCATTTGAATAATTGAGTTAGATTAAAAATTTTACCTTTAAATTTTTAATTCAATTTTTTAAGCAGTTTTAAGGTTTCCCCGTGTATATTATACTTTTTTTTATCCAGTTAATTTAGCCTTTGTAAAAAAACTTAATGTAGATATTTGAGTGTAAAATCTTCAACCATAAATTCAAATTATATTAATTTAATACTTTGAATTTATAGATCGAGAATTCGAGAATAATCTAATAAGATTAAAAGTATGATTTTTTTTCATAAAATGAATATTCATGGTGGTCATCAAACTGTGTCTTTTTCCAACGGAACAAATTAACAAAAGGAAAAGGATGGTGTAATAATAATAATAATTAATTAATTAGTATCTACTCCCATCAAAATTAAATGATCTAAATCAATTATGCATAACATTTAAATAAAAATTAGTCGACAATTCCATGTGACAACATACTACTAATTGCCTCTAAAAAGCTTGTTGGTCCCTAGCTATCAAATTAAACTAATGGATACCTAACAGAAGATAGCTTAATATTATTAATTGATTGTGATTTACTTAGGCTACGAAGACACCCATATTCCCACCAATTATAAATAATTTCATTTTAAAGTTAATTAAAACTTTGGTTTAAAATGTAATCCAACCATCATATAGTATATCTTTCAAGCTTCATTATATTTTTATATTATATTGTAAGGTCGTCGAATTACCAAATCATGTACCACCGTCATCATAGGTTTAATTAATTAATTATATTTATACACACATATATAAATCTAGCCTTTATAATTGTTTAATTAGTACCCTAATCTGTAAAATGAAAAGAGACATTGCTATACTACCTGTATACATGCACCTCAATTGCTGTCTTTTTATGTATTGGAATCTTATTATAGCCCTCTTTAGTTCTCAATAATTAATTTAATTAATTAGCTAATGTTTTCTTATATATGGATAGAAAACGTAATGTATAGTCATAATCAGACCTACCTTTGCAAGTCGTCATAGATTTATATTATGTAGTAGCCGCATACTCTAAAATCATCTGATAAGACTAACTAATAAAGTTTAATTTACAACTAAAATAGTATTATTATGTATTGTATTATAAAGTCATATAAGTTTGAGCAACCGACAATGTCTTTAAGGTTAATAAAATGGAGCTAAGCTCGAAAATGTAATAATTTGTGCAAAAGAGATATGGAGTACCATTTTTTTCCATGTGTTTTGGTAGCAAGTCTTCATTTCTACATTATCCACATAACTATCTTGGAAGCTTCCGAAAAGGGCTAAAGTCATGCAAGTAATAAGAAATTAAATAGATTTAAAAAGGGGAAGTATCAGTATCTACAGCAATAAACTGACAGGAGAACAAAATTCTAAAGTGACCTTAATCTAATATTTAATGTACAAGCTATTTATTTAACCTGATTAATTAATAAGAATATATATATATATAAAAAAGAATATAAATATCAATTGTCATTTTTTTCCATTAATAAATTTTTTTCTATTGTTTTACTTATACTATTGGTTGGTGAGTTACAAAATCATAGATGCAACGTAAACATGTTATCAAACTAAATCTTATTAATAAAGAATTTGGAAAACACGTACAACGTAACCCATACAACTTTTTTTTTTTTTTTTTTTTGGACAAGAACAACTTTGTTAAATTAGCCACTTCTACGTTCATAAATCATACTAGAGCCTTTAATTCGTGGTTATATTTATCAGAAATTAAATCCATATATATACTTTTTAAATTAAAAGCGATAATCTTGTTATCTTCGATTTAATACTTTTACTTAACATTGTTTAAAACTACTCATCAAGTCGTCAAGTACAAAGCTAAGGTATATCATATAGTATATCTACGAAATAAATTAAATCTCATAATCGTCCATCTAACAGCTCGATTATGGTCATAATATTCTTAATATTGATGTGATTTGCTTAGCGTAATAGTACGAAGTTTCACCTTTTCTAATTTTCTGTACATGCTATTAAGTGAGGTTATGTCTTGCAAGGTAGGTTGTGATGTAATGTTTAATATTATCTAGGTTTATCTTTATTTCAAAAGACAAAGAAAATAAGTTTACATAAATAAAACTATAAAAGCCTTTTTTTAACTTTACAGACTTCGTTCTTACATTTAATTTGTTCACTTAACATTTTTTTTAATTTTTTTTATTTCTCATATATACTTGTATTAGTTTGTTCATTTCTGAAAATATTTTTGATACAATGACTATATACAATATTTTTCGTAAAATTATGTGTAAGTGATTAATGACAAAATACATTAAAACAAATAAATAATGGGGTGTCTCCTAATATCCTGATTTTCACCAATGTAAAATTTACATACCTGAATTATAAGTATTTGTAGTTGCAAATTGAGGTAAGCTAGGTTGTCGATCTCCCTTATTAACCCTTAATTCCTTATAAAGAAAATTATAGATAAGTAAGGGTATGTTCCGATTAACTGAAAATAATTGAACTAAACTAATTAGAGCTGAGCTGAACTGAACTAAAATAAACTAAACTGAATAGAGCTGAAATAAAATGTTTATGAGAGAAAAAAAAAATAGAAATTGAACTGATTGGAGCTTAACTGAAATTAAGTTGAACAGAACATGTATATATATATATATATATATATATATATATATATATATATATATATATATATATATATAGGGGTGAAAGTTCGGTATTCGGTTTGGATTTTGACCCAAACCGAATCCAAACCGAATAAATTCGGTTTTGAAATTTTCAAACCGAATCCAAACCGAACTAGATTTGAAACCGAATCAATCCAAACCGAAATTTAAAAACCTAATTCGGTTCCAAACCGAAAACCGAACTTTTTAGGGGATTTTTCCAGATTGTTGAAGAAAAATATTTTTTTAAAAAAACAGTCAAATTTACAATGAATAGATCTACAAAAAAAATAGTAAAAAAAAGAAGTAATACACCAACAGTACACAACTATAATAGATAATAAATTGTATTGATTACAAGACTAACATCTACAACTATAGATTATATAAAGGATAATAAAAAAAAATCAAGGATAACCCAGAAAAATTATGGTGGTGGTGATTGAATGCGAACATGAGCGGCGGTGAACACGAGCTGCGATGAACACGAGTAGCGGTGGAATAAGGTGACAAAGGAGTGATGGAGGTGGTGACCGGATTGAGGGAGGTGGTATCGTGGACGAACACCGAAATACAATCGGCTTTTGATAAACCGTGACTAGAGGGAGAACAAACACGATCTGTCGAATTGATGAAGGTGGTTGTGAGATAAGTACTGAGGGAGGTGGTTGTCGGAGTTAGTGAGGAGGTGGCCGGAGTGAGTGAGGTGTTGAGGGAGGAATGGAGGATTAGGGTTTTGGTGAGGAGTAGTGCAAGGCCGCGGTAATGAGAATTGAGAAGAGTGAAAGAGGGGAAGTAAAAAATTAGGGTTTTGCTATATATATGTAGGGGATATCCGGATATATGGGCTGAGAATCTTTGGACTTTAAAACTTCGGTTTGGATTTCGGTTTTCGGTTTTTTAAAGCCCCAAACCGAATCCAAACCGAAATATTTCGGTTTCAATTATTTGAAACCGATCCAAATCGAAAACCGAAAAAAAACCAAACCGAATTTCTAATTCGGTTTGGTTTGGTTCAATTCGGTTTTCGGTTTTTATCCATATCACTTTCACCCCTATATATATATATATATATATATATGTATGTATGTATGTATGTATGTATGTATGTATGTATGTATGTATGTATGTATGTATGTATACCGTTTATAAAAAATAAAGTAATTCCTATAACAATGATCGAGTAATTAACTCTTTAAATATTGATTGAGTAACCTGTATGACAACGACGAAGTAACCCTTGTAATATTGACCAAATAACCAATGCATGTAATAGTAACGAAGTAACCCTCATAACAAGCAAGTGGTCATAAGGTGTGTTTGTGATTCATCAATATCGAAAGAAACATACAAACAAGTGGAACATAAAAACTTAGGAAACCAAGCAATATGGTATGAATGTGATACGATGGATCAAGTTAATGCTAAAAACAAGTCAAGTAGTAGCACACACACTCGTCACTCGATGGAAGTATTAATAGGGGGTGTGGGTTGGAGGGTTTGATTGGGCAAGGAAGTGAACACGAGTACAAAGTTAGCTAAATAGACAAGGACGATGTAATTTTATTGATGCGACATGTCTTATATGGACATGACTACATTCATGTTTTTGCATGACATGATAACGGCCTTCCTACCCCCAAGTGCTATCCATGTGCACCGTTTTACACAACTACTTTTCTTACACTTTTTTTTTGTAAAAAATACTTTTGTATATAATTATTATTTCAACCTATGTTATTTTTTACTTAACAATTTATTTCATTTCTATTCGGTTCAGTTTTATTCTGTAAATCATAATAGATTCTTAGCTCTTTTTTTTTTATTTATTTTTTTTTATTTATTTTAATTTTTATTTTAATTTTTTTATTTTAATATGATGTGGGTAATTTCATATTTCTATGGAAATAAATACATTGTATGGAGTAATCTTTAGGCATCAACTTGGGGCAAGCTAAGGTTTGTGAGCAACTTTATGGAAGATATCGATCACATCATTACATACATATGATCCCTAATCTCTTTCTTCTACACTTTAACAACTGGACTATTCAACACGTCTTGAGAAGAAAATTAAGCAACGAATTGAATAACTAAAGCCAGTCGTTAATTTCATATTATATGGAGATTGTCCCATGTAATATCTCTACTTTTTTTTTTTTTTTTTTTTTTTTTTTTTTTTTTTTTTTTTTTATTTTTTTTTATCATTGTATCCGATGCATTATAGGTGTTTATCTCATGTGAAGATCTCCTATGTTTATATTCAATTCTTATTAATACTTTTGTATCTTACACCGTACCATACGTAGTAGTTTTTGGATAGGATTTTCTTTTTAATGCAAATATAAATTTCGTTACTCCTTTTAAGATGACAGGCTAGTTTTTCTCTCCTACTACAAAGATTTAAATAAACCTACTTCAATTCAATTGTTATCTTGCCCAAATTGTACACTATCTTGTATGTTTAAGCGTGGCAATTAAGTTTGATGTGTTCCCTGGCCGGTTCAATATGTAAAAGTTGTTTGTTTAACAATTATAAATATTTGACAAAGTCTATAAATCATGATCCCTTTTAAACAAATATAGTACACATATAAACTTGTCATACAATTACAAATAGGACACATAAATAAATTAAATATAATATAATTGCTTGTCATTTTCAAATAGTAGTAAGAGTATAACACCTAACTAATTTGAAGAGAGTTATCTACAATTGATCGATTAGCTAGTTTGCTAGAGAGTTCTTATTGTTCTCATATAAAATGTGCTACATTGATAAAATTATTGAAGTTGAAGTCATGTTGGATGAGACAATTAGTAATATAATCAATTAATCAAGCATTTATACAGCGTGACAAGATATTTTCACCAAAAAAAAAAAAAAAATTACAGCGTGACAAGATATTTACAAATTAATTAATAAGGGATGGGTAGCATTATAAATTATTTCCTATTTTTTTTATTCTCTACATTTTGATTATTGTGGTCCACTTTTTCAAATTTTGACTACTAAAACTCATCACTATTTTAAATATCAAATATATATAGAATGAATATAGAATCTTTAAAAATTCGACTTGTAATATATTTTCTAAGTATTCCCTCAGTCCTTTTTTGTGATTACACTTTGGCCTTTACGGCCTCAATACATACACATCTTTGACCACATATATATTATAAGTGAAAATGTAACAGTAGAAAAGAGAGGACAACAAGGTATTATTTTATTTTATTTTTTTAATTACTCATATCTTATTAAAATGTGCATGACAGCTGTAAAAATTAAAATACTACGGTATAAAGAATAAAGAGGAATGGATGGAGCTCAATCTAGATCAATAGTGAAGAGACCATGGAAAAAGTCTTGAAAACAAATAAATATAAGAAAGCAACTAAATCTCCATTTAAATGAATCATTTATTTATGTCTATGTGGGTTTTTCATGATTATCATTTAATGCATGCAAATTATACATTTACTTCATTAATTAATTTGGTTCCCAACTGAAAAAATGACTTGTAATTTTCGTTGATTGAAAATACTCATATAATTTATTTTCCGACTATATATTTCATATGAAAAACATCAATTATTTTTTAAATATCTCAAAAGTAACATTACTCGATTATCTATAAAATCCCAAAAGAAGAAAGTACTCCAATAGTATATATACTTCCTCCGTTCTAATAATATTGCAATAATGGATTTTTTGCACTATTAATTGCTCTTGTTTGACCATATAATATGTTTATACGTTAAGAAAAATATAATCACGTGGGATCTTGTTGGATTCGTCTTATAAAATACTTTCACAATATCAATTTTTTATAATTTTTACTTATACACAAATATAGATATTTAGCATATAAATGTGTTTTAGAATGCGTAATTTCATCCTTATTGTAATATTAATAGAATGGAGGAAGTATATGAATTACTCTCTACAGTAACACATAATATTGGTAACAAATGTTCCAAAAAAGATTGGAGAGTTTGAAAATTGCAAGTGTCACGTGAATGGAGGTAGGGGGTAAATATATAGTGAGTTGACTTAATTGTAATAGTTGACTTAAAGTAGGACATTTACTACTGTAGTAGTACAAAACCTAAGACATGATTAGTGCACAGATCCCAATTAGTAAATGTAACTGGGTTTAATTTATAAATTAATCAGAAAATAATTATTTAAAAAAAACATGGTACGGTATAAGTAAGATTATTAAAGAAATTCAATTAGGGAGTAATTATTATTACTACAATACTAAACAAATAAAAGAAAGAAAGAAATAGAAGTAATAAGCAGAGGATGTTGGTACAATGGCAGATTAAAAGGGGTCACGTGCCCAGTGCAAAAAACCAAAGGTGGTAAGTTGACAACCCCAAGCGAATCAGTTGCTGGAAATAAAAAAATAAAGAAAGAGAAAGAGTTGTCCTGTTGTTAGTTTTTAAGTGAAGAGGTGGTAGGGTAAGTAGGGTGGCTACTGTTTTTATTTTTTAAGCTGCGCCGGGAAACCCGGGACTCGTACTCCCCATGTGCCTTCCTCTCTTTCACTTTCTCTCTCCTCACATTTCTTTTAGCTTTAATTAACTAAATTTTGTGTTTAATAAAGAGTTATAATGATGAGGGTGAGAATCGATATCAGGATATCATGAAAATCTATCTAAAAGTAGAAAAGTTCTAACTTCTTGAGCTCTAACTCTCATGTTCATCTTGCTAACGAACGCCCTCGAGGCGTTAGATAAGCATTTAAAATCTTACCTAAAGTGGTATTAGATTGGGAAATCATGACAAAATCACGCGTCGATCGGTGTAATTAATGTTAATTTTAATTTAATCCTTCTACTTTTAACTAGCTTATCCAATGCCCCGGGGACGTTCGTTAGCATTTGCCTTTATATTGATATCAACTTTGATTATCTTTGTAGATGTTATTTGACTTTTTATTAAAAAATTAATTTTACTATAGTTGTTAAATATCTTTAGTTTCAATGTTTAAAAAACTAGGTACAAACCTGTACTATGCACGATTTATATAAAATCTATTTTTAGAATTTGTACATTTTTTTAAAAAAAATGAAAAAAATATAAATAAGTATTATGCGCGTTATACAAAATATTTGTAATTTTATAGTTTCATCAAAATTATGATATAAATCATATAATATATATCGCCGCCTAATACATATTTCAATTTAGGATTTCATTTATTAGTGTGCTATTTACAATAGTTTCATTTTTTGGATAGGTTATAGTTGTAATGTAGAAGCTTCTAATATTCAAATTTGGAAATTGTTAGATATGGTAGCTCCACACACACATAAAAGAAAAAAAAAAAAAAAAAAAAAAAAAAAAAAAAAAAAAAAAAACCATCCTTGTATTTAGGCGGAAAAATTTAATATGTGAGTGACGCGTGGACAATAACGCCAATAATGTTTTGTTTTAGTAATAGTTAATAGATAATGAAAATTTCATATTTGAGATTATATATATATATATATATATATATATATATATATATATATATATATATATATATATATATATATATATATATATATATATATATATATATATCTTAATACATGCAAATATAATGACATCTAAATATGTTTTATTATTATTATTATTATTATTATTATTATTATTATTATTATTGTTTTACGAATTAGTGTACAAGTAAGGTCAAAGTTTGCTCGAATCTGGAAATCAGGTCATATCATATCTGAAAAATTCAAACCATATTAGATCAGGTGAATAAATTATAGCTTTATTATGCACTTGGGGATCGTTTGGTTGTGGGTTCATCAAAGGAAAAGAGAATCAACTATCCTTATTCCCTTTGTTGTTGTTGTTGTTGTTTAGTAGGTCATTTTTCCCATTCCCTGTACCCTTTCCATCCCCCAAATCCTTCCAAGTTGATTCTTCACCCCCCTTAGGGAAGTAGGGGAGACTTGTGGTTTTACGCGACAGGGAGGGATAGGAGTTTAAGGGTTTTGCAGGATTGTGGGAAGTTTTTTGGGGGGAGAGGAAAGCTTTGTCGGGGGGCAACAAGGGACGGAGGGAGGTGCGGTAAAGGGCGACGAGTAGTGAGTTGGCCGAAAAAGGTGGCCTGGGAAGTGAAGGATGTAACACCCCGACCCCAAACAAATTAGGGAGGGGACTATTGTCATGAAATGCGCATCAAGGGCCAACAATTGTCCCCACAGACCAACACAAATCTTTTCGGCGCATTTTGTCCTCACTCATGCGTACCCCGAGAAAGCTTCCCAAGAGGTCACCCATCCCAAGACTACTCCCAGCCAAGCACGCTTAGTTGTGGAGTATCTTAGCATATAGGCTCTTTATAAGGAAGATGCATCTTGTTTGTATGAGTAGTATATTAAACTCATTTAAAGCAATTATGAGCGGTATTACAAAGGAGATAGGTGGTTGTGTGATGGTGGAACCACTAGTAGAAAAAAGCATTTGGCCACCGGTTCAAAACCCCCCTATGCCACCGGTTTTGAACCGGTGGGCATTTGGGGGGTGGCAATAGTCTGATGGAAAGCCACCGGTTCAAAACCGGTGGCAAAAACTAGTATTGCCACCGGTTAACCGGTGGCAATAACCCTTGGCGCTTTTTTTGGTCAGGGTTATTGGCACCGGTTCCTGTTCAAAACCGATGCCAATAATGGCAAAAAAAATAATTTTTTTTTTTTTTTGCATTTTTTTCACTTAAAATGTTATATAAACACTAATATATACATAAACTTACATATTTTTATAAAAAAATGATGTAATATTACAATTTTTGTCCAAAAAAATAAAATAAAATAAAGATTACAAACAAAGAGGTTGCACAGTAGCAGCACAGCAACACAGAAGCAGCAGCAAAAAATTGCAATAATGAAGACATTCGTAGCGCTCAGCTTCATTCATAACAGACAACAGAGATATATGATTAGAAATACATGTTCAAGCCTTCACATAACTATCTGCAATCTGAAAAAAAAAAAGATAAAAAATTAAAAAAAATTAACAAACGATCTTAAATCAGAGCTGACAAAATAAGTTAACATCTAAAAAAACAAGACAATGTATCCAATTGAAATTATCAATGGATTGACGAATAAATGAACAACACCATGAACATGAACATGTTTTTAAAAGGGAGGAAATGTGGAAGTAGTCTTGGCAAGCCCTCCTCTGTCAGCAGATTAGCATAGAGCAGATTAGCAGTGGCGTAGAGCATAGCAGCAGCATCAGGAGCATAGAAGCAGAAGCGTAGACCAGAACAACAGCAGGAGCATAGAAGCATGCAGCAACAGCCTTGTGATGCGAGGCAGCATCAGCATAGAAGCATGTAGAAGCATGTAGCAGCAGCATAGAAGCATCAGCATAGAAGCATGTAGCACCAGCAGTTGCAGCAGCCGCCTTGTGAGGCGGCAGAAGCTGCAGCAGCCGCCTTGCGAGGCAGCACTTAGGAGGAATTGTTGCAAAGCTCTCTGTATCAAGCCACACTTCAAATACAAGCAAAGGTGTTAAGTATATCCATTGTATCTCATAAAACTACCAAAATGCTAGCAATATTAAGAAATTAAGACAAGTAGCATGAATAATTACTCCGACATAAACCACCAAGCTTGCATCTACTTCCATGTGTATGTCAACTACTTATTATTAAAAAAAAATCGAGATGAAAAATTATTAGCCAACAGAAGCATTACTTCATGCTATTATATTACTCAATGTACCCCATATAATAAGGGTCAGTGTCCCAATATCTGATACAACTTACAATTTTTTTAAGGGTGTTTTAGGTGTCACTCGTTTAATGTTAATTTAAGTAATTCCTCTCTTTTAACCTACTCAAGGGAGTGTGATAATAATCAAAGTATAAAGAATGGGGTCTTTCGGTCATGTGCCATTAGGGTATGTAAGAATTACATACGAGTAACAATGAACCAGTAGTAAAAAAAATTAGGAATAATTATTTAAGGCAGAGGGTAACTAATAACTAATCATAGTAGCTTAAATTCCTACGAGTAAATGATGGTTCCAGTACTCCATAATTACTCCGTAGAAGGCAAGGAAAGAAAGATCCAAGATATAAAGAATATGAAGTACACATGCATCGGTTTTCTTATCATTACAGTCCTTATCACAAAATTCTTCAGTTTACATACATTATATATACAATTCCTTATAACCAATCTGAGCCTCAGCATATCAAACAAGGTTTAGCCGCCTAAAGGAAGATTCTGTATCATGATTGTAAATCAAAACCACTAAGGATTCTTTGAGGGTGAGGACTCCCTGACCTTTACCCTTACCCTTCCCCCTCCCCCTCTCTCAGAGAGCTTTGCTTAGCCTTCCACACTGGCCTTACTCTCACCAAAAACAAAATAAAACAAAACAAAAAAAGAAATCTGAGTCTTTCCACAGTGGTCAGAAACCAGCCTAAAGAAACCAGTTTTGTAAGTTCAGAAATTCAGGATCATTGATTTAAAAGAAAGAAGATGACAGGGGAAAGGGTTTTTTTGTGGGTGCAATGCAAGGAGGGGCAATTATGTCATGGCAGGAAAAGAATAATTCAAATCATTCAAACGTAAGTCACAAGGTATCAACATACTAAGAAAAGGTATGCACTGATCATCATATGATATAATTCGAGGACCACCAGGTGCACAAAATTTTGCACCAAAATTGCCTTATGCAATAAGCATTACACTATGGGATAAGCATGAAGATGTAGATTAAACATAGCAATTGGGACACCAATATTCCACTAGCCCTTGAAGACTTGAGGCCTCCGAACAATAAGCAGGATATAAAACAGTACAATTAACAACAATAACTATACTCCAGGATATAAAAAAACCAAATTAATATAATCTCAAGTCAAAAAAAGATAGATCACAGCTTAGAATACTTCAAGAATAAAAACATCATATCCAACAAATTCCAGCAATATTGTGACTCACATTAGAGCCGGTGTCCACTTTGATATCAGCTGTGACATTGTTGTTTTTCACCTGAGTACTCACATCACCAAAAAACAGTTCACCTTTCTTTGTTCCAGTTGAAGTAATAGCCTGCAAAAAACACATAAAATCTTTAATATTAGTAATGAAAGGTTGAATTTCACACTACGCGAATAACGCAATGGCATGCAGCACCAGCAGCAGCATCACAATTACTATACTATTAGCATTAGCTAGCAAATTAATCACAAATCAATCAAATAGCAGCATTATATCATAATAGCTCGGGTTATATTCTATCGAAGTAATTGCAAAACAAATCAATTGCAAAATATACACAATGCAAGCAAACAGCGGAAGCATATCGGCATATAACCAATAGAACTCTATAAACCGACAAAATAATCATGAAACTAGCAAATTAATCACGAAATCATCAAATCTGACTAATATGCTATAACAATATTTATAAGCTAATCCAAATATTACACCACAATCACAAAATTGAAGAGCATTATAGCTTAAAATTGAACAGTAATAACAAATTTCAGACAAAAAAGTGGAAAAAAAAAAGTAAATAAAAATCAGAAACCCTAGATCTCAAATCGAAGAGCACATACCTTCGTGAAGAATTCCACCACATCTGCAAAGATCTGGCACCAGTAAATAAATAGACCGTCAATTACGATGGTGGTGACAACATTCACCACCGCCGCCATCATCCTCAAATCCTGAATTCCCCATTAGTGCTGCCAAGAGAGGAGTGAAAGAAAGAAAGAGTGGAGCAACGATAGATGGGGCGGCGGTAGATGGAGCAAGAGGAGGCAAGTGAAGAGAGAGAAAGGAGGGTTTGAGCAGAGAGAAGAGAGAGGAGACGGAGAAATCGAGAAGAGAGAGAAAACAAAGGAGAGAGTACGAGAAGAGAGAAGAATAGCTAAGCTAATATAATAGTCTAATAGAGATGAGGCGCCTTTTTTTTTTTTAACAAAGCCACCGGTTCAAAACCGGTGGCCTTTACCATTTATGCCACCGGTTCGGTTTGAACCGATGGCAATTTAAATATATATAATCCCGCCCATTTTTTAAGCCACCGGTTTTCGAAAATCGGTGGCCATTGAGCGGTGCCTTTTTGTATTTTTCTACTAGTGAACTGGTGGCTTGTTTCCCTTTGTATTTCAAAACAACTAATATAATAATAAGGCCTTGTTTAGTTCTACTTATTTTTACTTTTTTCAGAAAAAATAAGTTCATATCATATCAGATTAAATAAGTTCAAATTAGATCAACGTTTTATGTGTGATTTTTATCGCTAAATAATATCTTTACGTACTAAAAAAATTATGAAAATTACAAATACCCCACTTGATATATTCCTTCTTTATATATTATCATATACATAAGATTAAAGTTAAGTCAAATCATTCAGTCAGATCAGATAAACAATATTAAGGTGAATAAAACAAGCCCTAAATGTAAGGATTTTTCATTCCATTTATCTTTCTTTCCCTTATTCCATTCCATTTATCTAGTGCAAACCAAACTACCCTTACATAATTAATTGAAATACTTACATTTGGATCGATAGTGTTGATAGGATGTTAAAGTGTTTTGAAGAACTGTTTTTTTTCATTAACCCTCTTTGGGTTTGATTAAACGTATTTTATTCATCTTATATTCATTTAATTTGGGAAAAAATAGAAAATAACACTCCAAAATTATCACGATTTTGATTATAACACCACCAAAAAAAACTTTTAGGGAAATTCTCAATGGTAACACTAAACTTTGTAATTTTCTCAGTGGTAAATTGCAAAAATTCTTATTATCCTTGGTAAACTTTAATTTATTATAATTTTCAATGGTGAACTTAATGAAGCAATTTAGTTAATATTAAACCATGGTTAACATCTTTTTAGTTAAAATCATTAACCACGGTTAGTTTTATTATTTTTTAATAATTAACTTAAATTTAAAAATTAAAAAATAAAAAACACCCACCCTCCCCACCGAACCAGCAACCCAGCTTTGTCGGCGCCGCCGCCACCCAGACCCCTCCCCTTTTCTGGCGCCGGCGACCAGCCGTTCCCCTCCCCCTTCGATTTCTACCTCTCTTCCCTTGAAACCATCTGGAACCTCACCTCCCCCACCCCCGAAACCACCTGGAAACCTGCCCCACCCCCAAAAATCCTAACCACCCATCCCACCACACTCGAATAACCCTAATCGGCCCTCCTACACCCTCACAAACCCTCGGCGACCTCTCCTTTACCCCCGAAAACCCCGGCCACCCAGCCCACCACTCTCGAAAAACCATAATCGGCCCTCCTACACCCTCACAAACCCTCGGCAACCTCTCCCCCACCCTCGAAAACCCTAGCCACCCAGCCCACCACCCTCGAAAAACCCTAATCGACCCTTTCCCCACCCACAAAAACTCTCGTTGAGGGTTCTTAAGGGTGGGGGGAGGGAAGATTTGGATTTTTCGAGGGTAGTGGCTGGGGTTTTTGAGGGTGGAGCCGTGGGGGAGGTGGGTAGGGTTTGGGGAGGGGGGTGGGCTTGGCGCCGGCGCCGACACCGACGTGGGGGGGGGAGGGAGGCTGGGCGCCGGCCGACCTGATGGTGGGGGAGTGGGGAGGGGTGGCTGTTGGGGGAGGAGGGTTTTTTTAATTTTATTATTTTATTTATATAATATAATTAATTAAATATTAAAAAATATATGAAATCCTAACCATAGTTAATTATTTATTACAAAAGTCATCATTAATGTCATTAATAATAATTATAAATAGTTTAGGTTTACCAAAGATAATTAATTTTTTTGCAATTCACCACTGAGAAAACTAAAAATTATGGTGTTACCATTGAGAATTTCCCAAACTTTTATTATAACACCAAAAAAAAAAAGGTTTCACCACCACTTAACTTTGCCATAAAAAAAAAACCATTAAGTGGGCCCCACACAGTACAATGTCAATAAACTATTGGATTAAATTTTTTTCTAAAAAAAGAAAAACCCTATACTAACCCAGCCACAACCACCACCACCGGCGTCGGTTCCCACCGCCGTCAACCCTACCCTACCACAGCCGCCATGTAACACCCCCGATTTACTAACCAATAATAAATAAGAATTATAGGAAAAATAAATAACCTTTAAATAAAATTGCAGAAGCATACACCTAAATCGGAGGTATTACCGCCACACTCAACAACCTGTCAAGTGTTAAGGCTTACAAAATCCCAATAATTACAACCCAATAAACTAGGTGAGCTATTTATATAAATCTATAAATTAAACTGGTTATAACAAACTAATTGAAACATTTGAGCTCCTTTAGCTACGATCATCTCTTGATCAACCTGTTACAATCTTGACTGCTCACCATTAAGGACAAATTCCAAAATAGATCGTCGCAAGGCCACCATAAGAAAAAGACATGGCCGCAAACACAAGTAGCACAACAAAATAACACACACACGTCAGCAAAAAAAACTGAGTAATCATCACATATCAGAGTACAAAGAATAATATAAAATAAGCAACATTACTAGCTCATCAATTAATCAGTGTATAGTTCAAAACTACATTACACAATGTACTCTGAAAATAACCTTTATCAACTTAACCTCGAATAATAATACAAACCTTTACTCAACTCTCTATCCCATAAGTGTAACATGATCATTATTCTATACCTAGCCTTGGACATGAGTAATTCGAATAAATAAACCAACAAGTATAAAAACTTGAATATTCTTGATAACCAGAAAACACCTTGAACCAGACCACATACGGGCCAATTCCCACTGTAGGGGACCATAGAAAAATAGATAATAAAGATTGTACCTCATTCTTAACTCATGATCATTATCTCCTTACCAACATGCTAAGGACTAAGGTATATAACGCTGAGCCTCAAACCAAGAGCAAAATAATAATTCTCAACCTTTTGATCTCACACATTGATCAAATAATCAATCACAAACTAATACATAGTATCTCAATAATGGCACAAGTTCCCAAATTACATAACAATTCGATTAAAAAAAATCTCAACTCTTATAGGACAATCATACTAGTAACCCAAATGTAATTAACTCACAACCCAAAAATTATATTCTGCATTAATAACCCTAAACCTCAAAACAATACAACAAAATAATACGACAATTAAATCATATATCACAACATATTAACAATAATATATGCAATAATTGATCATATGAATAAAAATTGTATAAACCTACACATAATAAGACGAATTATAACAAAGCCAACTCCAAGAAGATTTCATGTGATTACGTATAACAAATAACAAATAACAACGAGTGTGATTACCTGATATGTCTATTTTATATAGTATTTTACCCCCGTTCCTTGGTTATAATTAGTAGTGTTTTTGGCTCTTTTGAGCCACTTTTATTACTAATTTGTGTTTTCTAGTGTTTTCGCAGTTTTAGTTATAATTTACAGGAAATTGCACTTTTGGAGCATTTTCCCGGGCATTATGGATCAACTACGGAAGCTAGAAGGACACATCCACTTTTGAAGCCCAGGATCGGTGAGAGCCGATGATTAAGGGCTCGGTATGAGACACCGAGGCTATTGGATCGTTTAATCAAGACCCGATGAGGAAACTTAGATTGGGCCGAGGAATCGAGCCCAATCAAAATCCGAGCCTCGAGGAAGAAGGCGCGCCCGATCGGGTGAGCGTTAGCTCGATCGGGCGCGGCTGCCCTGATGGATCCTGTAGAAAAAGGCGAGCCCGATCGGGCGCGTGTTTTCTTAGGACCTGATTAGTTTAGTTTTAATTTTTGTTTTAGGGAACGTTTAAGTAGTAGATTTGTACGGAATTTTGATTACCTTCTTTTCTTAGACTTTCTCTCTCTACTTAGAATTTTTCTCTCTCTTAACTTTTCTCTCAACACTTGTTCTTAATTTTTCCATTAATACAGATTTGTTTGGTAACTATTTCTCTTCCCTTAATGTTAGTTGTTGATTTCATTCCTTTAATCATGTCTTGCTTTATTGCTTTGATTAGTTTAATTTCTATTATGTGTGAGTAGTTTTCTTTCTAGGGTTTATGGGGATCCTTAAATAATATGAAGGGGTAATTTATTGTTGTTAATTATCAATGCTAGATTAATTTCCTATTGATTGATTTAATGCTCTGTGACTAGATTAGGCCTGATCTTTTATGCATGAGTTTGACAATATTGATTCGAGATTCGAGAGATGAGAATTGATGTTTAGGTCTAGTTTTAATAAACAGGTTAATTTATAAATGGTTAAGTCGAGATTCGAGAGATGAGATTTAATACCAATAAATTAATTGTGTGATTGTAATACGTAGCGAAAGCCCTTTATAATCTGATTAATGTATGCATTGATGAATGATTATTATATTTTACTCTGGAATATTATTTATTGGTGAACCTGTGCCCTAAATCCTTTTATATATTATTTTCTCCCTATTCTTGATCTACATAGTTTAGTTTATTATTCAAATTTACATAATTGGTTACCTAATAATCTAGATCATATTAGTTAATTAGGAATATAAAGATCCGTTTCTCTGTGGATTCGACCCTACTTCCCTATCTACATTAGTTAGAGGATTTAGGTATTACTTTTGATTTGGGGATACGACTTTACCCTGTCATTACCTTTCAACAAATAACAATCAAATCACAATATTCAAGGCAATGTATATGGAGCACTGTTGCAATTTGCGAGCTTTGGCTATACAAATCCAATGGATCGGAGTTTGGTGAATAATGAAAGAAAAACTTTTATGAATAATCAAGTTTAGGGTTGGATCATGGAGGTCACGCACAAGATACGTACGACAACCCCCTTTTTTTTTTTAATAAAATATGTTTTGAGAGGTAAATAATATTTCTAGGGTTTAAATTAGTTTATATACGTTTTGAATTGTACAGTGCTATTTAAACAATATAGGGTTTTAAAACTATACGAAGTCTAAATAAAAAAAATGTGAGATTAGAAAAGTTATATAATAAATAAAAATAAACTATATTTTTTATAAAATATTTTATATAAAATCATAAAATATTTGGGTATTACAATCTACCCTCCTTAAAACAAGTTTCGTCCCTGAAACTTAAAATAGAAAATTTTAGGGTATTACACGCCACCCCAACCCAACCCCCATCGCTGTCTCCCCGATCAGAAATCGTCGCCGAACCATCCAGACCCCAATAGCCCAAACCAACCAGCCCCCATCGTCGTCTCCCCGACCCGAATCCATTATCGAACCACCCAAACCCAACCCTAACCATCCCAGCCACCGTCGTCGAACTCCACTACCCTACCTAAAGTCGTCGCCGAACCTCTGAAACCCAACCCACACCGACACACCCATACCTAAATCCAAAAACCTCCCTACTCCTCTCACCCTCACCTAAAATCAAATCGGGGCTGGTTATTTTTTGGGTACGGTTGGACTGATTTCGACGGTTGAGGGTGGTTGGCTGGCTGGTTTTGTGGGTCGAGGGTGGTAAGCTGGTGAAAGCGGTGGGGGCTAGGTTGGAGAACGGCGATAGGTATCGACGGTGTCGATTGTGGCTAGGTAGTTTTAAGGGTTTTTTTTTTCAATTTTTTTTTAATGCAATACATAATTGACGCGTGTACAATGTGGGACTCACTAAGGGTTTTTTTGATGGAAAAGTTAAGTTGTGGTGAAATCAAAATTTAGGGTTTTTTTTTTGTGGTGTTATAATAAAATTTTTAGTGGTGCTATAATAAAAATTGTGACAATTTTGTGGTGTTATTTTCTAATTTTTCCTTTAATTTGAGTCTCAATTTTGCTTAAAAAAATCAAGGCTTTATTTTTCACATCTTTTAAGTTTAATAATATCTTACTTATCTTTGTCTGCCTTTTGTTCTTTTTAATTCATAGGTCTATAGGACTATTATATGTGGGTGATCCCTAATGAGTACTCAAAATTAAGTTATGAAGCAATTTCAAAGGCCAGGGATAACCCAAATAAAGTGGAGCAAATTTTAAAGGACACAGTAGAGTATAAATATGACAAGTGTTAATAAGTTAAGAACACTGATAGGCCGCCGTCAAGCCTATTGAAGATAAAAACCTAACTCGGCCCATCGTCGACACATCCATGGGAAGGGAAAGAGAGTGAAGAAAATTTTGGTGGTGGTACGGTGGAGGAAGAAGACTATATCGTACTTGTATTTTTAGGTTAAAATGGTGATTTTAACATAGTTTGTTAATACTTCCTCCGTTTCTTTTTAGTTGACACGTTTCTTTAGTCACGTTTCCTATGCAAAAATGCAATCGTTAATATCTTTAATTACCGATAAGTAAAAAATATAAAAAGTTGATATTTTGAAAATATATACATTGTGACGAATCTAATAAGATCCCACTTAACTATATTCTTCTTTACATATAAATCACAAAACATGGTGAAAGGAAGATGTGTGAATAGTGCTAAAGTCAAAACGTGTCAACTAATAAAAAACGGAGGTAGTATATGATAACTGGGTTTGCCTCATATATATATATATATATATATATATATATATATATATATATATATATATATATATATATATATATAGTAAACAAACCCTGGGCTCGAATCCGGATCTGAATACAAATCTGACTCGACTTGTAATTTTTGGATCTAAATTCGATCTGTTTATTCAAACTTCTGAATGATCTGGATTTTTTTTGTTTTTTTTTATTTGATTATATATACTTATAATTGCTTGTATTATCCGGTATAAACTTTATTTCTTATATCATATTGGTGTGTAAAAATTAGAAAAAACATAGGATATAATATCTAAATATACCATATTCAAATTATGAATTCAGTTATATTATTACAAAATTTGCTACAAACAAGTAAGCAATTGTCCCAAGTTATAAAGCATATATACTCGGACTCGATTCGGACTTTGCGCAGGGTCCAAGTCCGCTTCGCCTCCCATTCAGATTCATATATATTTTATCGGATTTGGATTCGAACTATTTTAAACGAATTCAGATCGAATTTTTTTCTTCGGTTTAAGTTGGATTCGAATCGAACTCAGATTAAATTTACATCCCTAATACTCGTATATACTAGCTTGTCGTTTGACGACGTTCTCATAATTTAACGTTCCAATCACAAAGTCTGTTGGTTCATTAATAATTCAGTGATTCTATTATGTCTTCACGTTTTTATTCTAAGCTCTAATCTTATCATCATGTATGCGCTATGTAGTTATATACTTATATATGCCAACGAAGGATCAAATCAAGTTACATTAAGGACCTATTTTAATTTAGTGAAAACAATTGAACTAAACTTAACTGATTGGAGCTGAACTGAATTGAATTGAAGTAAATTTAATTGTATATGAGAGAAGGAAATTAGGAACTAGACTGAATTGAACTGGACTTATTGGAGCTGAACTGAAATTAAGATGAAGAGAACCGGCTTTAAATCATATTTAAATATTTGTATGCATTTATTTAGTACTAAATACTTTTATTGACCTTATTATGGATCTAAAAATGTAACCATCATTTGATGATTTGATATTAACTATTACTGTAAAATAATATTAAGGCTTATTAGTCAGTTATTTAAAGTTTAGTTCAGGCCAAACTAAGGCTCCGTCCCTCACTTCATCTTATATTTGCTGAACTGAAATTATTTTTACTAAACTGGAATTATTTTGATGAACTTAAATTATTTTTATTGAACAGAAATTAATTTTACTGAACTAAAATTATTTTTGCTAGACTGAAATTATTTTTACTGAATTTCTATGATAATCCTTCTTTAAAATTGTTGTTTTTTACCGAACTGAAATTATTTTTACTGAATTGAAATTAATTTTACTGATTTGAAATTATTTTTACAGAACTGAACTTGTTTTTATTGAATTAAAATTATTTTTACTAGATTTATTTTTTTAAGGTGAAGTGAACAAGGCCTAAGATATAACAATAAATTTTGGATTGAATCAATTGAATTTAATATAGTCTGAAAAGAAATATATATTGTCAATGTTATTTCACTTAATCTAATGAGTAAACCTATAAATATTTGATTATAAATTAAACTTATTTTAGAATTTTATACTTTTATAATAATAAAGTGATTTAAATTCCTTTTGATAGTTTAAATCTATAACTAATACTAAATTAGCAACCAATAAAATTATTTTATTCTAAAATTAGACACATGTCATGTTGTTGTTAAACTTTTTTTCCTCTAAAACTATTAATGATGTCATCACTTTATTTTATTAAAATTCTAATCAACTATTTTATTTATTTTTGAAAAAATATTCTATTCTCTGCAATAAAAATAGTTTAAATTTTCTTCCTCGAGTACCCTTTCATCATTTAATTATTATGAGCTCTAATTTTATTTTATTTTATTATTTGATATATTATTTGCTTTGGATTTTTTTGTTTTTTTATTTTGGTATGAAAAAATAAACAAATTTAAAAAATATTATTTGTTCAAATCGTGCATGCATCATACGAGACTAATTTAGTTTTAACTATATGTCTATACTCAGCACCGACAATATAATGTTGGTGTAATTCTGTTAGGTTTGTTTTAAATTAGATTTTGTGCATATTGATATCAATGTTTCTTAAGTTTACTACTCCAAAATATGTAATTAAAATATTAATGATGAAAAATATGTATGTAAATAAATTAATCGTGTAAATTGTGAAATTTGCAAATGGAATTGAAGATCTTTAAGATCGATGTAGTATTTGTTTAGGAATATTTACTTTATATGTAGTATTTGAGATTGTATTTGTTTACATATTTACTATATATGGTTTTGTAGTCAACAAAAGGTAATGTATATTTTTTTTTTGGCTTGATTCCACTTCAATATATATACCTAGCCTTGTGATTTATGTGTGTTATCTCTTATTTAGGGTTTGTAAAATTATTTTTGTTAAACTGAAATTATTTTTATTGATTTTCTATTATAATTCTTCTTTTAAAAAAACTGAATTTTACTGAATTGAACTTATTTTTACTGAGTTGAAATTAATTTTAATGAACTGAACTTATTTTTACTTAATATTATTTTTTTAAGGTGAAGTTAAAAGGGCCTAAATAGATGAAAATGCTTAATAAATTGAATATAGGAGATATTATTGATTTTTTTTCTTTATATATCATATGCCATAATCTCAATTAAGAAAAAAAAAAAAAAAAAAAAAAAAAAAAAAAAAAAGTGGATTTATAGGCTTGTTGAGTTCGCCTTATTTTCACTTATTTTAGGTCCAAAAATTTAGGCCATGTTCTGTTCACCTTATTTTCACTAATTTCAAGGTTAATAAGTTCAGATAAGAGTTAATATGTTCTGATAAGATAAGTTCAGGAAAAATAAGTTCAGATAAGTTGTGATTATTATTAGGGCTGTTCATTGGTCCAAGATCGGACTGGACCGACCCGCATTGGATCGAAGACCGTAAATTAGAATTTTAAAAATCGAAGACTGGACTGATTAAGTTGAGACCGAACCTGGACCGGACCGAAAGAATCGGTCAAAACCCGGACCGGGCCGATTTAAGAATTTTTTTAAAAAAAAAAATCTAAATTTTTAATAAAATTATGGAAAACATGAAAAAAAAAAAGTAAAGGAAAAACTATATTTTAACGTCTTCTTTTGTTTGTTTGATACAAAAAAACTTATAAAATTAAAGTTTATCACCTTCAAAAAACCACTTAATTTCACCTGCATAAAAAAAAGTTTTACTTTATCACCACAAATAAAAAAAAAAACTTTTGTAATGCCACCTAATCCTAACTCCGATGATGGAAAATGATTGTGGGGCCCACATTAAGGGCTAATTTTTCAACTTTTCCCCAAATTCTCTTGGTTTTCTTTTCTATTTAAACCCACCTTCTTTATTTCTACAAAATAATGGTGTAATTGAGTTTTTTTTTTTTTTTTTTTTTTTGCGATTTCGTTCCAAAATCCTTTAATTTGCTGATCCCTAACAATCCTAATCAAATTCTTCCAGATTTGTGGTCCTTGAATCAAGTTAGTTGTACTACAACAAGTAAGAAGAAGGTAAGCAAATTTCATGATATTTGTTGCAATTTTTTGCAATTCATGTCGTGATTATGTTCCAATTATTAAGTGTAATTGAAATTGCACATTTGAATTCTTAATTGAACCCCAATTTCACTGGAAAAAAAAAAATTAGGGTTTATGATAATGAAAATTAAATTGGGGGTTTTTGAAATTTCAATTGGATAGGAAAATTCGGGTTAGGTTATGGTAATTCAAAGGAGACAGAAGAAATTTCAGAGGAGCGAGATAGAAGAAATTTAAAAGGAGGAAGGTGAGAAATTGAATAGGAAGAGAGAAAGGGAAATCGGGTTTGGAACAATAAATTTAGAGGGACGAAATGACAGATTGTGGGCCCCACAGTCATTTTCCGTTGCCGGAGTTAGGATTAGGTGGTAAAACAAAAGTGTTTTATTTTATTTATTTATTTATTATTTATTATTTTTATGTTAAAGTAAAACTTTTTTTATACAAGTGGTCAATTCAATTTAGTGGTTTTTTGAAGGTGGTAAAAGTCATTTTTCATTATATAAGGTTTCACGTATATTTTTAATCAAAAAATCGGTCCGATCTAAGACCGGTTTTTATAGGGTTTTTGGACCAAGACCCGAAGACCAAACCGAATTGGGGTGGTCCGGTCCATTTTTCCGGTCCGGACCGATTTATGAACACCCCTAGTTGTGATAAGGGTTAAACAGGGCTACCTAAGTTTAATTTATAACTAAAATAAGTTCTTATAAGGGATAATAAGTTCATATTACATCAGATAAGTTCGAATTAGTTCAGATAAGATCATATAACTAAAAAGCAGGTGAATAGAACACACCCATAGTTAAGTTAATATAAGTTAAATTCAGGAAAAATAAGTTCAGGTAAGTTTGGTTTAGGAAACATAAGTTCTGAATTGAGTTACATAAATTTAAATTATAACTAAAATAAGTTTTAATAATTTCAAATAAGTTCAATTAAGTTTTTAATTAAGTGCAGATAAGTAAAAATCAAGTGAATAGAACATACCGCAATATTTTATTATTATGAATCTATGACTCTGCATCTTCAACTTTTTAAATTTTTTTTTAAGGTTATTTTAGATTTTAACACCTGCTAAAAACCCGAAAATGGTTTTTAACACCTCAAAAAAAAAAAAAAAAAATGATTTTAACACCACCCAAATTTCAAAAAATTGGGTATTACCACCATGTAACTGATTCCGTTTACAAATCCGTTAAGTAGGGCCATATAGACACGTGTCGCTTTGTTATTGGCCAAACAAATAAAAAAATAATAATAAATTAAAAAACAAAAATAATATTTTAAAAAAAAAATTAAAAAAAAAAAAACCTAAAACTACCCCAGCCACCCCAGCCCCACCCACCGCGCCACCACCGGCGTCCCCAAACCCACCCCCTGCCGGCGTCCGGCGTCCCAGAGAATCGCCCGGCGCCGGCGACCCCACCCCCACCACCCTTTCCTCCACCTACGCACCCCACCCCTTCCCTTTCCCCATTTTCATTTCTCGACCCACCACCCCTAAACCACCCTAAACGCCCCCTCCCCCGGAAAACGCCCCTCCTCCCCTTCCTCCTCCCCCGGAAACGCCCTCCCTCTCCTTTCCCCCTCCCTTAATCGATTCCCTACCACCCCAAACGAAACCCTAAAACCCGTTTAGGGTGGTTTCAGGGTTGTGGGTCGGGAACGAAAATGGGGAAAGGGAAGGGGTGGGGTGCGTAGGTAGAGGAAAGGGTGGTGGGGGTGGGGTCACCGGCTCCGGGCGATTCACTGGGACGCCGGAAGCCGGAAGGGGGTAGGTTTGGGGACGCCGGTGGTGGCGCGGTGGGTGGGGCTAGGGTAGTTTTAGGTTTTTAATTTTTTAAAATTTTTTTAAACAAATAAAATAGTGACACGTGTCACTGTGGACCACATTTAACGAAATTTTTTAACGAAAACCGTTAAGTGGTGGTAATACCAATTTTTTGAAAATTTGTATGGTGTTAATACCCATTTTTTTTTTGGAGGTGTTAAAAACCATTTTCATGTTTTTTGCAGGTGTTAAAATCTAAAAAAACCTTTTTTTTTTATTAATTACATCTCATTTATCTTAATAATGATTCCATAGTCTAAGATTAAAAATAATAATAATTAAAATTTCTTGCTTTTATTCTATTTTGTTAGCGGTTTGTTAAGGGTGTAAGGCTCTAGAATATTTTTTCTCTTTTTAATATTTTTTTTTCCAAAAGCTTTAAAAAATTAGTTTTGGGCGAAAAATTTTGGTTATAGAAGCGACACACACACATATATATATTTTAAGTTTAGCTAGATAGTAAGAATAAATAGTTGAAAAACTTTTGTATACACCCGGTTTACACTAATATTAATGTATATCGAGCAAGGGTAACTTTTAGCTAATTTTATGGTAACTTTTTTGCCTTTTTTTTAGATAACATAAACATAATACAATTTTTATATAAATAGACAACAAGCTAAGAAAATTTTTCTAAAGGTAATTTAATTACATTGAATCATTAATAATTGACTTTTAGTGATTTAAAATGTGATTCTTTACCAATAAAGCGTTGATAATTTTTATTTGTATTGGGTTACTTTTATGCATATTGGGGTAACTTTTATTCATTTTAGGGGTAACGTTTACTCATTTTAGGATAACTTTATAACGGATGTACAATATTTTACTGTACATTTGATTTTTTACTTATTCGAGTTATTACCTAAACATAAGCATGGTCTGGTGGTTGTAGACTTGTAGTGCGTGCATGAATGGGGTGTGCTCCTCACTTTTGTCTCGGGTTGTATTCCTTACCCTACTGCTCTTTAAATTTCATTTAACAATTGTTTTTCTTTTCTATTGTGTTTGGAATTTTTCTAATATTTGTTTTTCTCTCTCTTGTTTTAATTTGATAATTCAAAAAAAATTGCAATTTTTTTTCGAAGGTAACTCAAACCCCTTCATATCTATTATCAAATTGTGCAAAGACTTAATTATTATATGATTTATGATAAGGTAATTGATTCGTTTTTATCGTTTATTGGATTACACATTATAGAATTGGGGTTACGTATAAACAAAATTTTATTCCTTGTTGGATAATATATAATACTCCGTATGTAACTTTTTACAACTCCTCTTTTACTATATAGCCGATATAGGAATACTATCATATGTGATTTCAAATAAATATTAAATAATTTATGTGATCAATTTTTTTTTTTTCTTGAGATTTTTATCGAATTATTAAACCTCTGACATTTGTCCCTCCGAATTAAAAATTCTAGCTCCGTCACGGGATAAATCAGTCCATGATGAGGCAATTAGTGGTTCGTGCGTGAAGGCTGATGTACCATGCGCATGGTGCATCCGTTCCCAAAAAAAAAAAAAACGGAAAGAACACTGTTTAGAGATGTAAAGAACATTTAGCTAAAATGAAAAGAACATTTAGTTAAGGTGAAAAGAACATGTTATAGAATTGTAAAGATTAAAGAAATGAACATAACATTATCTTATAAAGAACATCATCTTCAACCTTTGTCACATTATTCTCAAATTAAACATCTATATTCAGATTCATCAAATTTTCAAAAGGTAAATTAAACAATGAATTTTATGATTACAAAATATTCTAATTCAAATCTAAAGTAACACAATTACAGAAAAAATAAATACAAAATTTCATTCAAAATTACCTTCGATCTTTGATTAACAAATCCACATATTCACCTTCATTAAAAATCACTCCATTAACAAAACAATGATTAAAAGCACCACGAAACTCGATCTAAATGCGTAGCCATCGTCTTCTATCACAAGAATTTCTTTTTCTCTATAAATTTTTTATTTCTCTCTCTAAGATTTTTATTCTTCTCTCTAAAAAATTCAAACAAGTGAAATTAAATATGAGGAAATAAATACAAATTTCTAAATTGAGATTGGGAAATAATTACCAAAACTCTTCAATTATGGAACAAATAATTCATTTAAAGATTGAAAAACTAGATGTTCTTTAAAAAATACTATTATGTTCTTTCTTTCTTTTTTTTTTTTTTTTTTTTTTTTTTTTTTTTTGTTGAATAAAAATAATATTCATTACATTATATTATCACGCTCTTTATTAATATTATGTATGTTCTTTAAATACATACAAAGAGCATAAAGCTGGATGTTTTAATTTTTTAACAAAATAGTTATATGTTCTTTACAAAACAACTATATGTTCATTACAAAACAACCATATATGATGTTCTTATAAAATAACTATATGTTCTTCACAAAACAACTATATGTTCTTTACTGAACAACTATATGTTCATTCCTCCTTTTTTTTCAAAGAAAAACCGGATGCACGGAGCATGGTGCATCCGTCTCCATGATAAAAATTTCAATGATGAGGTTTTAACCTTTTCGTTTAGGAAAATGTGTCAAAAATAACACCACCTTTGAACGGTCTTCCTATAATAGCACCACCTTTTGATTATTCCAGAATAACACCACCTTTCATATGTATTTGCCAAAAATGAAACAAAACCGGTTGGTAACCTGTTGTACTGGTTTCCTATGACACGTGTCACAATGTCATTGGTCAATTATTTTTATTTATTTTTTTAAAAAAAACCTAAGTAATTAAAATAAAGTTAAAATAAAAAAAAAACCACCACCTAGCCTCCCTGCTCAACCTCCACCTTCACCGGCGCCCCTCCCTCCACCCTCGTCGTCGATCGACCTCCCTATCCTTCCCCCCTCCCCTGAACGACACCCCTCCACCCATTCCCCCACCCTTAAACAACCCACCACCGAAACCCTAGCCTACGGAAATTAGGGAGAGGAAGCCGAATTGAAAAGGGAAGGAGGGAGGGGGCCGAAATCGGAAAAGGGAAGAGGGGAAAGGGTCGGCCGGAAAGGGGTAGGGAAGGGGAGAGGGTGGTGCAAAGGGGTCGAGAAGGGGAGGTGGGTGCCGAAAAGGGGTAGGGAAGGGGAGGGGATGACGGAAAGGGGAGGGGGTGCTGGAATGAAAGGGGGTCAGAAACTAGGACGGGGGTCGGGGATAGGGTTGTTTTAGGTGGGTGGTCTTGGTGGGGGTGGTGGATGCCGTCAAATGGTGGTGGATGCCGGTGATAGTGGTGGGAAGGGGGGGGGTTAATTTTATTTTTTTAAAAGTTTTTTCAAAGTCAAAAATAAAAATAAATAAATTGACCAATCAAACTAGAACACGTGTCCCAGGGTTACCTGTAAAACAGGTTACCGGTTTTTTGTTTCATTTTTGGCAAATACATGTGAAAGGTGGTGTTATTCAGGAATAATCAAAAGGCGGTGCTATTATGGGAAGACCGCCCAAAGGTGGTGTTATTTTTGACAAATTTTCCTTTCATTTATGGTGTCAGGTTGTTTAGTATTACATTTTGGAACTCAAAGTTAATTGTTGGATAACGTTTACTTTTGTAACGGTGTAATATAAATTCATTAATGAATCCTCTACATTAAAGTGATATGTACATGTGTTAGTTTGTTTATTATTAATTTTTTTTTTATCGAGGTTATTTTGAGTGGATATCATTTGATTATGTAATCTACAACTCATATTTAAACGACAAAAAAATACCGGTTCAATAAATTTATCACATTGCAATTCAATAAACTACGTTACCATCACTTGAACCTCTTCTCAAATTCTCATATATTTTCACTCTTCCTTATCTTGTATAATCCATATTCTCAATATAGAATGCATTGCAAGTTTGGTATGTAAAACTTAGAGTTTACTAAAAAGATTATGGGACGAAAATTCATATAGTTCTAAAAAATGATAAGTGTAGTTCGGTGCATTGTTCAAGCATCCAAGCCCACTTGTATTAATGAACATCCATCTTAATACTATTGAAAACATGCAATAACCTAATTGTTCTTAATTATATTACCCTCAAAAATCATGTTATGTTAGCAAACTTAACATTAACATAAAACCTAGGACACCAAAAAGGAAACAATAAATCACAAGACACATAAAGTTTGACATCTAAATAATAATTTTTCAACTCTCAAACTATTTTTATCTTTTCCATTTTCCAAATAACCATAAATTTTAAAAATGAATTAAAAAAAAGGCAAAAGCTAACGAACGTCCCGGGGGCGTTGGATATGTTAGCTAAAAGTAGAAGGAATAAATTAAAAATTAATATTAATTACACCGATTGACGCGTAATTTTTTATACTTTCCCAAATTAATACCACATTAGGTAATATTTTAAATGCTTATCCAACGTCTCGGAGTGTTTGTTAGCAAGATCCTCTTAAAAAAAAAAAGTAATAAACTGAACTTTAGTGTTGGTCCAATGTGATTGGGTAAGGTAAAAATTGAGTGATACACAAATTGATGTTTCTACTTTATAGTGCAAAACCATATTATAAAAACAATAATATAATGAAAGGGTATCTGAGATTATTATTTTTGATTAAAGTGCTTCTCGGGATTGCCAAAATCATAAAAAATTCCCAAATCTTAACATCTCATTATCATCTTTAAATCTAAATATTTCTTCCCACACTCCCTCATTTTTTATATTCATTAATAATAAACTAATAATCAAATTTTTTTTTTTTTTTTTTTTTTTAAAAAAACACCTAATTATGTTAACGGAGAAAATCGTGAGTTAAAACGCCGTTAAAATACCCGCCGCAACGACGTGAATATAACGCCGTTTACAGAAACAGCAACACTGTATAAAAGATCTCCTCACTGCAGTAAAGAGGTTTTTCGAAGAGAGAGAAACTCATGTTTTAGAGAGAGAAAGTGAAGAGAGAGAGAGAGAGAGAGAGGAGCAGCGCCTATCGCGCGTCAAGCAATTTTCTTGAGGAGAGAGAAAATATATTACTCACCAAAGATCAAAGCGTAATTCTTACTACATTTTTTTTGTTGATTATTTTGAATTCTATAGGATTTGTTCTGCTAAATTGTTGTTTTTGTTGTTGTTGAGTTTGATTTTTGTTTGAGTTTTTTCGTTGTTAGATCTTGTGATTGATTATGAATTCTATTGGATTGTTTGTGATTTCGAGGATTTTTATCTGAATTATGCATAATTCCGTTGATTTTCGTGATTTTGATTAGTGTTTCACCTGAATTTTGCATAATTCTGTTGTTTTTCGCAGTTTAGATGTGTAATTCTGATTTTGTTTCTGGAATTGAATTGCAGATTTGCAGAACTTTGAATTTAGTTGAAGAAGAGTTGACAGAAGCAGCAGTTTGTGAAGAGAGAGGAAGTGAATGTGGTTTTGGATCTTCTGCGTAATCTCATTCATGCAAAATATGATTGCATGATTTTGGATCTGATTTTCTGGATTTGAATTCCTCCAACGTTCAAACTATCGCGAAATTCAGCTGAATTTCTTCATAATTTGATAATTCAGTTGGAATTTTAGGGTTTTTTTATGGAGCTTCCTCAATCCCGCCCTTTCGGAGCCACACAAGGTAGAATTTCCGTAAAAAACGTTTCGATTAATTTTATTTTTATATTTAATAATTGATGAAATGAAAGATAAAATTCACATGGTAATTTGTATTTTTGTACCATTTATTTTCATTTAAAAAAAAAACTTTTTATTAATTTTTTTTGGTTGGTTGTGAAAGTACAGGTAGAAAAGCTACGCATGACTTTCTTTCTCTCTACAGTCACTCATCTCTTCAGCAAGATCCAAGGTCTTCTCACGGTAATTTTTTTTTTATATTTTTTTTCTCTATTCTTATCGGTGATCGGATTTTCCGATTCTAGTAATATCATAAGAGTGTGACACGGGATAGAGTCTTGTACGCGTCTATAGAATAATAGATTATGAGAGATTTAAATATTTCTACTAGTAGTTAACTGAAACTTTTGTTTTTGCTAAAATTTAATAAGCACATCTAATGTTTTTACGGGTTGGTTTGTGCCTTTATGCATGTGAGTTTTATAAAAGGGAAAAGAAAAAATAAAATAGTTATACTTTATTATACAGTAATAATTATTTGGCTAAAGATGGGATTGGAGGAGGGGGGACTAGGGGAGTATATAAAACCATATAATATAATTAGGCTATCACAAAAAAGATGAATCATGCATGTGACGACCAAAAATGAAATATCTTTCCTCCTAACAAATCGCATTTTATATGTGATTTTGGTTGGTTAGAGCGATGACTTTTGTTAGATGAGAAAAATGGTAGTGAAAGTAGGCTTCTATTCTTTCAGCCCAAATCTGGAATAATAGATCTGGGTTGTGGCCCATGGGCCCTGATATAAAGCCAGAAATTTGGAGGGCCACTTAGTCTTGGACACGTCAACACGTGAGGGAGAGGGGGTTGTCTTTAGTGGGGCCCATTTTGGGGGAGACACTGACTGATTGATGTTACGTGAGGCCCAACCCACATAGAAAATGCAAAATCCTTTTTTTTTTTTTTGATGTGGGTCTTCAGAAAATACGCACGCTCTTGTCTCTGACAGTGATGTTTGGGCATTCAAGACTAAGAAGAGAGAGAAAGAGAGAGATCCAATTCGTGTGGTTCAGTAGTTGTCCTTTATGCAATTTGGTTTTTACCCTTTTAAATGTAGTCCTGTCCAAAATTGTTTTTGAGTCTGTTTTGGTATAAGTTCTTTTCAAGATTAATCATACTTCAATGTTTAGGCCAAGTTCTCGGATTAAAATGATTTTACCGGATTAAATCTTAATTGAAATTGATTTTTACTATTTAGAAGTTTGAACTGATTGTTCTAATGACAAATCCTAGTGATGGATGGTCTAATGGGTTATATTGGGTAAACATATACAGAGTACAAAGTAGATAATAAGTTCACAAGGATGTAAATGTCGCCTTTATTTGATAGGGGACTGATTCGCGTTGCATTCTATTTGAATTTGGTTTTAGAATATATTCCATGACCCTCTAATTGACTACACTCTCCCTATACCACAGAAGATAGAATTACTTTGCAATTTGTTACATGGAATTCGAGCCAAGGATTGATTGCATGTAAAAATCTCGGGGATGAGAAAAATCTAATTTCAAGCTAGAAAATTTTCGTTGCGTACACAAGTAGTTCTTTGAAGCTTGAGAAAAGTACATCAAATTGGAATGCAAAGGCAGAGTATCATTGTGTGTTTGTAGTCTTTGTACACAGATTATACACAAACATGAATTAATGTCAGGAAGCATGCCTTAAATTTTTTTTCTTGCAATCATTTGGACTCAAACCCGGCTATTTAATGAAAACCATCCATGAACATGAACTATGATCTTACATGAACTGTCAAAGTATCCATTCCTATGTACACCATATTTTCCCTTCGTATTTTTTTTTTCAATTTATAAATGGACAATAAGCTTCTAAATTTATGCCTTGTAGCTGTAATGTTGTTTTGTTTCAAATATACTTCTCAATAATGATTAGTGATTGCATTGCCTCTTTGATGAGAGTGAATTTCACAATTGTGATTCTAACATTTAGACCAGGATGTTTCATTTTTTTGCTGCATTAATTTAGTTAAGTATTTGTTTGCAGTCTATTTTATAATGCTTGTGACTCATGGTTGCTGAACTACAGTGTTCTGCAATTGCTAAGCATGGCCACTGTATAAATACTATGTTCTTAATATGTTTACACAGCTACATGTATCTCGTGTAAATCTATTCTTCACCCTTTTATGGTTCTGGTTTCAACGTTCTTTTGTCTGAGGTCTTACAGTTTAATAATTAATTGAGCAGTAATATGAATGATCGAAGAAGAAACAGATAATTGTTTGCACTTCCTTATTTGTCTACTAGTTATACCATACATAAAAAAAATGTTTTAAGTGTATAACTTTATCTGTCTTTTCAACTCTGAAAGGAGCAGGAGGTTTGCTTAAAACACATAATTTCCTCCAACCTCTTGAAGGAGAAGAAAAGACTGGTCCTAAGGAAGACAACTTGGTAGATATAAATGCTAAGCCTCCATCTGCAGCTCCTCCTACATCAGTAGTTGAACACGTATTGCCTGGTGGGATTGGAACATACAGCATAAGTCACATTTCCTATTTTAATTCAAAGGTGCCTAAGCCAGAGGAGAATATCTTCTCAGTGGCTCCAGCAACCAGCAATGATAAAAATGATGACAATTCAAATTGTAGCTCATATACGGGAAGTGGTTTCACATTGTGGGACGAAACAACTGTGAAAAAGGGAAATACAGGGAAAGAGAATTTGGGGGATGAAAACATAGTAAAAGGTAAATGTCTAAATCATTCTTTTAACTTAGATTAAGCATTGCATAGCAGGTTGATACTCGATTTAAGTAATTTACTATCTAGACGTTAGTCCAATAATAATTATTGTGTTCATGTTTTAGTTTGGCATACAAGACAACTTAGAGGACCCATTTGAAGTAGAAAGGTAATATACTATACAGACCTCCGTGAGCATGATGCTTGATGTCATAGTGATGCTTTCAAAGCGTTTGTATGGGGATTGGAGGTTACACTCACATCAATGTAACACTCCATCACATAATAAACCTCTCATTTGTATATTAGGAAAAGATAAGGATATCTGATATTCTGGTAAACTAGCTCACCAGTGAAGTATACAAAGGAAGGGCGGTGAATCCCGCATAAGTGTAATTATTAAATTGTCGCCTCTCTTACAGTTTGCTGGAGAACTTGCTCTCTAAATAGCCTTACTTGTATTTTAGGGTGTCACAATATAATTTTCTCTCGAAGTCACTCTCTACTTTGATTTCTTCATCACATCAATCTCTATGTCTTTTAAAAGGAAAAATATGGGACTGAGGGAGGATTTAATGTTGCTACAATTTAATTGAGTTGAATACAGTTTGCTTCAGGAGGGCTTTTTTCATCATGGAATTTTGAACATGCTAATATGTACTTTAGGACTTTGATTTGGACAGGAGGGTACGAGTGGCAAGGTTAGTTGAGTATTTAAATGCAGAGAAGCAGATAATTTGAAAGGGGTACAAAAATTGGCTCATATAAAATACATAGAATTGAATACTTGCAAGTGTTGTAACTCGCAATTTCCTCTTGGGATGAAGTATTGATAATAGTTTTGGTTGAAGTGATTGCTCTGGGTCAGAGGCTCAGAGTACTACTACAGACCTACAGTAGTATTCCACATATATAATCTAATTTCCAATGACTGTAGGCTTTCTTTACATTTACCTTCCTGTTCTAAGGCCAACTACATCAAGGTTTATTAGGAATTTGATACTTGATTTTCGACAAAGACTTTTGTTCCATCCCAATTTCTGATATTAGGGAACTTGTGAAGTTTCTCTCTAGAAAATTTATATTTTTTACAAACTTCACTAGATTTTGAAAAATCTCTTGATTTTGATGGACAGAGTCAACAATAAAAATGGGGCAATGGCCTTTGGATCGTCCGTCACACTCTTCTTCCAACCACCGCAGCAGTGTCAGCCCTCTCTCGTCTTCTCAGTCAGTGACTTACCCTATTTATATTTCTCTCATCCTCACCAGCAACTATGTACTGATAAGGAAATTGGAAATTTTATAGGGCAATAATTCAGAAGAGTCAAAGCTTTATGGAGATGATCAAGTCAGCAAAGGGTCCTCATTCCGTGGAGGAAGAGGTTGAAGAGGATGTGAGCCTAAAAAAGGAAAGCAGCTCTTCTTTAAAGGGTTAGTATTCTGCTCATTGTAATAAGAGTTGGGTTGTATTTGGTGTCATGAACTTCTTTATTTCCCTCTGTGTCTTTTTAATTGAAACAGAAATTCAGTTGTAAATGAAATTTGTCTTTGAACTTATGTTTTCTCTTGATAATACAAACCTATTCTGATTGACTTCAAGGGATATAATTAAATCTCATTCAATTAAGATATAAGAGGTTTTAACCATTGATATTAATGATTCTACAGGAGAATTACGTGTAAATGTTGGTGGTAAGAGCAGTGATCAGAAAGCTATCACCCCTCGGTCCAAACACTCTGCCACAGAGCAGCGAAGAAGATGCAAAATTAATGACAGGCAAGTTTACCTCACAGCCTAAGTAATGAATGTCTAAATTAGATGAAGCACCTACTACTGTACTAGATGCACCATGGGACTTGTGCCTCAAAATAAAGTTCATATCTGTTCCCATTCCTTTGACTTGTTGCTGCATTATCTGGGAGTTGTCTTCTAAGAGGCATCTGATGATTTGCCATATTGAAACTAAAATTTTGTTTCCAAAGTCTTTAGCAAGATAAACAGTAAAAAGATATACAATTAATGCAAAAGAGCAGTTCCTATATGTTAGACTCATCAAAAGTGTCTGATTGGATAGGGTGTCCGACATCTATCTGTCTAAGTTTTACTAGGTTTTCTGATATTTTTCGAAAAATTACACCCATCCATACACAGGTTAGATGTAGACGCAATACCGTCATGGCAAGGTAGGTGATGATTTGTGTAACATAGATTCCAATTGACACCTTTTTTGCCTTTGCAGATTTCACATGTTGAGAGAACTCATTCCTCACAGTGACCAGAAGAGAGATAAGGCATCATTTCTGTTAGAGGTATTAGCACAGACACCTTCTCTTATCTGACATAGTGCTGTCCAGAATACCCTCTGATATTCGTATTTATGCAGGTCATTGAATACATTCAGTATCTACAAGAAAAGGTAAATCGATATGAAGGGGCATACCCTGGATGGAATAGTGAACCACCCAAGTTGAATCCATGGGTAAGTTCTTCAGTGTTTTTACAGGTTACGCTAGCAGTATACTCTGAAAGGACTTCTTGCTTCAGAGCAACAACTGTAACACCGGGTCATTCAGATTGATATTTTCTAGGTTAAAAGTAATGTTTGCTAATTCAGGTAGTATTAGATGTTTATAGTGATGTTTTGATATAATCAGTGTATGGCTGTTACTTAGCTAACTTTTAGGATAAAAAGCCAAAAGCCATCTCCAAAAGGTTACTCAAACTAACTTTTGCATTTTGGGCCAAAAGATTATAACAAACTAATTTTTTAATTGTTTGACCGTGTGACAAAGTCATTAGTTACTGAGAAAGTTGGCAAAAAAAAAAACCAAAAACAAGGGCTTAATACTCCTTTTTTTATTTTTATTTTTTTTATTTGTGTGTTTTGAATTATTATAGAGATCTTTAAGTAAACCATTGTTCATTTTTCATTTGTTTGATCAGAGAAATAGCCACGGGGCAACTGAGGGTTTTGTTGATCAGTCTCGAGCAGTGAATGCTAGTCCTGTGTTGATGTTCGGTGCTAAAGTTGACGAGAAAGCTACTCCTTCTGTTTCATTGAATGTCCCACGCAATCCCCAAACCCCAGCAGAATGTAGCATGATCAATGCTATCAATGTCAAGACAGTTGATCCGCAGCCTGGAACAACTAATAAGGCAGGATCAATTTCTCCACCACTGCAGCATGATATCCATGCTCCTATCATTAATAGTTGTGCTGTTGCACCACCTCCCGTGAGGCTTCCATCTGAGGCAGGCAATGGTTCTTTCCCTCAATTGCAGTTATGGCAAAGTAGAACTTCTGCAGCTGAGCCATCTCTTGCCATTGATAAACTGAAAGATCAAGAGCTGGCTCTTGAAGGTGGCACAATTAACATCTCAAGCGTATACTCTCAGGGGTGAGTAATCATAAACTCTATTTGTAGATGTTATGTGATTAGATTAGGGAATATTTTACGACTCTTTGTATCAAAGGTGATTGATGATTATGCATAACCATTTGTGTACGCTAAGTGAGAAGCAAAGGATTCTGCTCTTGAAACTGTAGTATAGGTTTATAAGGGCAAACATGGCTTCTTGTAAATAAATGAACAGTAACTGAGTTATCTTGTTTGCCATGATAATGTTATTTTATTTTAATTTTTTTATTTTTTTGACAAGACATGATAATGTCTAAGGTACCCAGTTTGTTGATCAGCAGATTAAGTTTTATCTCTATTGACAACTATTTCAAGAGAATAAGTAATTTTTAGGGGTTGATTGTATGTATAAAAATTCCTCATGTTATTTTTCTTTATACTAACTTGAATGGATATTAATTTCGAACAGGTTGCTGAGTACGCTGACACGAGCTTTGCAGAGTTCTGGGATAGATTTGTCTCAAGCAAGCATTTCAGTTCAAGTTGACATAGGAAAGCGAGCACATAATAGGCAAGATTCCCAGGAGGTTGTTGGGAAGGTAAGCATTACTCAGTAACTGGGCAAAGTCAGAGAGAATTCTTTAACACAAATGTTTCTAATACTGTGTTTCTATCTAAGCAAAAGACCTGTTTTTCTTTATTCAGGTTGTCGAAACTGCTAGTGGCAATCAATCTTTGCAACATGCTAGACTTGATAGCACCAGTAGCGAGTCTGATCATGCAGTAAAGAGGCTCAAGACAGGCTAGATATTATTTAAGAGGTTTGGTACATTCTTTTGCTTTGTGATTAGATCATTTTTTGCGGAGCTGTCCTGGTCCTCTGGTAAAATCGCCCATCCTTTCATCGCCAGATTAACCAGTTAATAGCTCGAGCCAAATTGTACATGCTATTAATTTTCTCTTCAATCTGTTTTTGCTTAGTCTTTCAGGATTCTGATGAGTGAATAGGTAGTCCTACTTAGAATATTCTTTCATCTTAATTTTTCTAATTTTTTCAAATTATTATGTATTTATATTGGCATCCATATTGTGTATGAGGAGCCGCCTTTTAATTATGAGCTTCCATATTGAGAAGCTTTTATTAATTTTTTTTTAACTTCATTTTATAACTTGTATCTTGGGGGCTATAGCAGATTAAGTAGCAGCTTATATACTGATTAGCATACTCTTTTTTGTTTTCCTTGCTACATGTAATAACAAATTCTAGGTAACTGTTATTAACAAGTTAAATTCTTGAGATCAAGTCATTCAACGGAGTTTGACATTTGGAGGATTTTGGCCATGTTCTCTTCACTTATTTAAAAATCTTGCTTAATATCTTTAGAATCATACCATATTATATTAGCTGATTAGACCAAATCTTATGGAGTATTTGTGTTTTGATATTACCAATATTTGGGGTCATGTATTAATATAAATTATGAATTACAAATACTCTAATAAGATTCCACTTAATAGTGTATTTTTAAAAAATTGTATGTTAGTCTATATATGCGGTGAAAGTTAGTTAAGTCAGATCAAAATTTACTAAAACACCTTATTTAAGTTGTGGAAAACATAGCCTTTAGTAGGCAACAAGAATAAAAAACCACAATTCACACTTCACTTTTATATCAAGGTCCCAACTTTTAATCAAGCAAGACGATGTCATTGAGCTTATATTTTTTTTAATGATAAGGAAATCCCTAACTAGACCTCAACCCTCGTGATTTATTTGGTTTTATATTTGCGAGTCAGACACTAAAGAGTTAGGAGTAGAGGGAAGGGTAAGGAAATCCATACTTGCAAGTACTCTCATTTGGTAAAATTCAAATGCCGAACCTTTAGAATATGAGGTAAGAACCTTATCAAGCCAATACTTTATTGGTTGTCATTAATCTTAAATGCTTTTAAACAACTTGTGAAGAAACTTGATCCAAACTAAGGTCGTTTTTGTAATTTTGTTTTTAAAAGAGATATTATTTAAATGAAATCATAATTACGTAGTATCTAGTTTACTAACAACAACAAAGTAAAACCACTTTTTCTAGTTTTGATTTTAAAAAACAAAAAACTGAAATTAAAAAAATAAGTAACTATGACTCAAATCAACAAAATAACAAGTCAGCTTGAAGTAGAGGCCAAAGCAAGCAAACGTAGAAAATCCCCCTAGCACATACAGTAACCCTGTTTGCACCAAAAAAAACATACAGTAACCCTGAGCAATACTTCGTATATTTCTTTTATAATCAAATACTTCGTATGAAGTACTAAAGAGATTATATAGATTAAGAAACTAAATTCAGCATTCAGCAACAAGTTTTAGAAACATGAATTCACTTTTAAAAAGCCAAAAAAGTACTTGATCCTTCAAAACACCATACTAATAGAAAAAGTTAGAATTTCAGAACTGCATCAGTGCACAAAAGCTAGATCAGAATAAGTTAGCAAGTTAAAAGCTATTACAAGAGTTACTGGAAGTCAATAGCTTATAAAAGATATAATATAAAGAGGGGAGTACTCTCAAGTCTCCATCACAGTCCGTAATAATTAGTAACCAGAAAACGCTGCAGCGGAAAAGAAAGCAGAACAATCAGCCAGCCACGCCAAGGTGCAAAATAAAACAACCATCCTAAACCCCAAAGTTGCAAGAATCTGCAAGAATTGAAGAAAATGTTAAAGAACATAAAGTTCAGCATAAGAGGGAATTGCCAAATTTAACGAGTGTATCTTTTAAAAGATTCCCTTAAAACCTCATAATTCCAAATGCAGCAACTTTTCAAGCAAAAAACATAGTACATTATAACACTGTCAAAACTACTCTCAAACAAGCGAGACTTGTGCGTGTGAATGGTTGGGAAGTTACGTTTTTAAAAGATATACATAATATAATCAATTCAAAAAGCATCCATGATAACACTCTCAAAACCAATTTCAAACAAGTGAGACTTGTGCATACGAATGGTTGGGACACCTGAGAAGAGCTAACACCATCCCTTCTAACAATCTAGCATCACTATAAAACTAGGAGCTAATGAAACCAACAAGCTCTCTTAGTAGAACCTTTATCATTTCAATCATGCACTCATCACAACCAAGTTACTACGAGACTCAAGGCAAAAAAGATCAAAGTTGCACCATGAACTATCTATCACACATACAAAGATATAGATTGTTATACAGTAAATCAATCAGGTTTCAAAAACTCACATGGCTTGAAGTCTACAAAATCTCGACTAGCTAGACTCTAAAATATCAAAACATCTTGCCACAAACCAATTAATCGCAGGCTACATTGCTACGCAGTTATCAACGTATAAAGCACACCGATTGAATTTCAAAATCATAACTATGATGAGAAGAAGCTCAAGAGAGTCTAAACTAATCCGCACACTGTTCGAAGTAAAATATATGTAAGATAGGCACAAGAATGCAAAAATTAGACTAGACCAAACTAAGAAAGCAATACATTTTTTTCGTTGCACGTAAACTCCCACTCCTAATGAATGGTACAAACCGTACAACAGTCCTAAGAAAGCAATTAAAACTACACTATGAAAGCAATTAAGCATAAGTATCCCTCCCCCAAGCTAGAATGAAGCACAGTGTCCTCACTATGTACAAGCATACAAAGGAGAAAGGAAAGGTATGACTCACTCAAAGTGACTCACTACTACCATTAGGTATGGTAGCAGTATTAGGTATGGTAGCAGTGACAACAGCAGTTGCAGAAACTGTGGCCCTGGGAGCTCCAACAAGGCAACGCAAATCACGAATATCAGCATATAGATCTTGTACTTGTCCTTCAATGGTGGTGAGTCGTGTGAGAACTGAATTTTGAAAAGAAAGACAAGAATCCATAAAATTTTTCAGTTGCTCATCAAGAGTTAGTGGAGCTATCGTAGTACTAGAGGTTGGGTTACTAGAAGATGGCGGAGGGCGAGAAGGAGAGGTATCTTCAACCACCGGGCTAGATGATCTAGCGGTCGCCGATTGACAGTGTGAACAAGGGAAAGTACGTTGCACTTCACCGTGTACCTCTATTCGCTCAGTGATCTCACGTGGTTTCCAACTTAGACTACTTGCATCATGGGGCGCATCATTCGGGAAAATGTCGTACACCAACTTTGCATCAGAACTTCGGCAACCCTTAACAAACCAAACAAACTGATCCTTAGAGCGGTGAAATAGCCAACCAAATCTATCCATTGCAGCTTGATCGATGTAGTTAGTAGAAGCAAAAGTTTCTCGTTTTTTCAAATCCACATCTAATGCCACACAAAATACAGAAACAAATCCACCCATGGATATATCGCCCCTCTTCATGTCCCGCTCCCATAAAAATGCTTCAATGAGAAATTTGGCGAGATTAAGGCTCACGTTTCCATGAGATCTAGTGAGCCACCATAGAAGTTTTAGATCCAATGTAGTTACCTGACAAGCCTCACTTTTGGGTCGAAATAACTGAAGGATGAATCGATGTAACATGCGAAGAGCTGGACAACCAATAGATCTAGATTTGCTAACACCGGACTCCCAATCTGTTCGACCTGTTATTTGTTCCCAAAAAGTACTAGAGGCGAAAAGAGAGTAGCTTGGATTTCCCTTGAACTTCATAAACTCTTTTGGGCCCATGACACCTCCAATGGGCCATCCAAAAGCCGCATTCACATCGTCCCACGACATTATCCGGGCATTTCCATCCAAAGAAAATACCACATCTCCCTTACTTGAGTGAACATCAAGTGAGGCAAGAAACTCAATGGAAAGGACCTTACCCCACCCATGTGTTCTTGCAATGCTATCAAACAACCAATCAAACCCAAGGTTTTTAGCATCTGGGAGAGAAAAGTAAAGGGTGTGTCCCATGGTTCGTTCCTTAAGCTTCTTAGCACATTGTTTTTGGGACTCGGTTAACCAAGAAAGTGGAGTTGATGGTGATGGAGGTGGAGGTCGTACTATAGATGGTGCTTTAGGTGTGGAGGTTTTAGAGTTTGGATTTGATTGTGTAGGTCGCTTTGTGGGCTTGGTGGGTGGCTTTTTTGTGATTTTTCGAGAGTATGCATTGGGGTCATAGAGTGGCTTGGGTGTCGAAGAGGTTCGTGTGCTTGTCCTCATGGTGTGAGTGATGAGAAGTTTAATCAATAAAGAATCACAAACCAATGAGCATGAATAATCCAAAGCCAAATATGTGTCACCCACAAGATTCACAATCAATCCACACAGAGAATATATAAAAAATCAACACCAACTTGCTAAGTAAATAATAAGAAGGTGAAAACTCAATAATAAGCACAATTGTAGAATAGTAAGAGATGAAAATTTTGAAATTTATATCTCTACAATGAGAATTGTGCATCAATAATATATCAAACCTCTTATCATAGTCCAAAGATACTTCCAAAATTCCCAATATGATCACATTTTAAGCTCAAACTAGTTGGAAACAATCCGATCAAAAAATCAAATGTGATTACCATTGTTAATTTCTGCAAATTTCTTGTTTGCCTCTTAATTGCCTTGATTCTTATCAGGATGATACTTCAGCGCAAGCTTCATGTAAGTTCGTTTGATTTGATCTTCTGAAGCTCCTTTTGGAACCTATAATACATCACCATAACTAAATTCCCAATTGATGTCACACAACTTGCAATTTCAAAATCCCTAATTCAATTTGAAATGTTAGGGTTTATGAAAGTCAAAAGGAAGAGAAGGATTATGGTGATAGGAGGGAGGAGGTGCCATGGGTAGTGGTCGCCGGTGGGGTGGGTCGACGGTGGTGGTGCGGTTGTGGTGGAGGTGGCGAGGGAGAGAAGAGAGAGAGAGAGAGGAGAGGAGGAGGAGAAACTTACGTTCTTCTATTTCTCTCTCTTTCTTTTCTTTTTTCTTTTTTCTTTTTTTCTTTTTTTTTTTTTTTTTGGCTGGGCTACTCGCCAAAACCCGCGGCCATAGGTTAGGCCTGCGGGCTGGCAGTGTCTGGGGAGGGCTAATGGGGGGCGCGGGATAGGGTCGCGGGGTTGGGGCTACGGGCTAGCTTCTGCTTTTTTTCCTAATAAATGAAATAGGCCTTCACTAAATTTTAGAAAAAAAAAAAATGTTAATACTGTTAGTGAAGAAAAGAAAAAATAAACTATAAGAAAACTAAAAATAAATAAAGGAAAAAGAATTAGGAAATCGGGTTACCTCCCGATAAGTGCTCATTTAAAGTCGTGAGCTTGATTTCTTACCTCTATTTTAAGCATCAATTGATAGATCGGAGAGATAAATCCTCTCCAATTTGCCAATAAAAGCACCCTTGGTATATAACTTTAAACGTTTTCCATTTACCTTAAATTTCGTGTCATTTTCACTAGCAATCTCAATGGCTCCATGTGCTTTAACATCAGTGACTTTGAAAGGCACGTACTATCTAGACTTAACCTCAATGGCTCCATGCACTTAATAAGGTTCTTACCTTTAGAATATGAGGTAGGAACCTTATTAAGTAAGTCAATACTTTATTGGTTATCATTAATCTTAAATGCTTTTAAAAAACTTGGGAAGAAACTTGATCCAAACTTATTTGCTAAGGGTCGTTTGGTATCAAAACACCTTTTCCGGTTTTTATAATTTTGTGTTAAAAGAGATATGATTTATAATGAAATCATAATTACATAGTATTTAGTTTACTAACAACAACATAGTACAAACTACTTTTTCTAATTTTGATTTTGAGTAGAGGCCAAATCTTCAATTGTAAAAACAAAACAATAAGTAACAAGAAAACATCCTACTAATAGATTAAGTTAGAATTTCATAACTGCACTAGTGCACAAAAGCTAGAACAGGATCAGTTAGCTAAATAAAACTATTACAAAAGAATTACTAGAAGTCAATAGCTTAGAAAATATAATAATATAAAGAGGGAATCCCGTCTCTATTACAATCCCTAATAATTAGTAACCAGAAAACGCTGCAGAGGAAAAGAGTGGAACTTCAAGCAAAACAATCAGCCATCCCCAAGCTGCAAGAACAAAAAAGAACAGAAAGTTAAGCATAAGAGGGCATTGCCATATTTTTAAACACATTGTTAACGAGTGTATCTTTTAAAAGGTTCCCTTAAAACCTCATAATTTCATATGCAGCAAATCTTCAAGCAAAAAACATAGTACATAGCTCAACACTACTCTCAAACAAGCGAGACTTGTGTGTGTGTGTGAATGGTTGGGAAGTTACATTTTCAAAGAATATACATAGTATAATCAATTCAAAAAAACATCCATGATAACACTTTCAAAACCAATTTCAAACAAGTGAGACTTTTGCATACAAATGGTTGGGACACCTGAGAAGAGCTAACACCATCCCTCCTAATAATCTAGCATCACTATAAAACTAGGAGCCAATGAAATCAACAAGCTCTCTTAGTACAACCTTTAATGCAAATCATATTTGAAAGTCACTTTGCCGATTGAAATCTGGTAGTAGAACCCTTAATCCAAGTTCTAACTATTATTGAATAATTTAAGAAGAAGCCTTTTATTAGGAACAAAATTACTAATAATGCACAAACAAAGTGTAAGATGAAGAAATAATAAAGCATTTATCAATATCAAAACTTCGGTATCAAAATATGAAAAGGAAATATAGAAGTAATATTTAAAATAATTAATAGTAAAACAAAGATACCTCAAAGTAGCAGAGCAGGCCCATTGAAAAAGTGGCCAAGGTGGGGAACTCTGATGAAAAACTTTCTTTCCACAAATACATCCAGGAAGGTGGAGTATGCAGGATGATCATGGATGTCAAGTAATTCTCCGGAAATCATCTTGTAAATAAGTTGTTGAGAAGACGATGATATCTTGGCAGAGAAAAACAATACAGCAAGTACATAATAAGGAACGTCATTGTGAGCTACAATGGAACAAGCACACATTCTAATCACATTTTCTTGAATCGAATTCAAAGGAATAAGAACATTCTTCACCATTGGTGGATAAGGATAAGGAATAATGTTATTGAAGATAACATGATATAAAGACTGTCTTGCATAAATGGTTCCATCGAGGGCCACTAGGTATGCACATGGCTCAACTAGAAGACTAATGCCAACATACAATTGTCTACCATGCTCGTCGAGTCCAAAACAAGGCAAAGCCGAGGGTAGAGTCATAGGTAGAATATTGTTTAAATGAGAGCCCATGTTGTCTGAGCGATACCATTCTTCTTTGATGGTATCAAAACAAAAATATTCTTTAGAGGTTTCAATTGCAAAACAATGACCTAATACAGCATGTGCATAAATGACAGTGCCGTAACCAGCAGCGAAGAAAGGAGGAACTGGAAGGGTTCTCCATTCACCGATTTTTGAATCAAAAACTTCAAATGGAATTTCAGATTGAGCGGTGAAACCTCTGTGTACAAAGCGAGAGTGAAGGACATATAGATTAAAAGTTGCGTACGGAGCCCTAAAGTCTAAAGCTTCCATATTTGGTGATATTTGGACTGCAAAGAGCTCCATTTTAGTTAAGTGTTTGAACCATAAATTCCGCTTGTAATTTTGAAAATTCTGCGAGTTAATCTCGAGCCCTAACCAATTAAACCGTGTTGGATTTCAATTTGTATGTTACTTATGAGTGCGAATTGTAGTTTGTTTGCAATATGTTGTCATTTCATGTTGGTTTATGTGAATTGAATTCGAACCCTAATTGTTAGGTTTTGTTGTATTATTTTTAATTGGTTTTGTTGATCGTTGACTGTGCTATAGTTCTTGTTAAATTAGGTATGGGTGATGGTAAAATAAGCTTGAAAATGTGGCATGGAGGGGTGTTTAGGAACCTTTACAATGATGCCTTGTGTTATACTTCCTCCGTTTTTATAGTTGACACCATTTGACTTTTACACTATTCACGCACAACACTTTGACTCGCTTTTGTGATTTATAGATACAATAAAATATAATCATGTGGGATCTTGTTTGAATCATCTATATGTATATTTTATTAATATCCACTTTTTCTAATTTTACAATGTTGATAATTGAAGTTATTAAGCGTTAAAAACATGCGTTGGCAAGTGTAGGGAATAATTTCAAGCCTTTAAAATCCCACTAGCTTGAACCCCACTGTGATCATACACTAAAGTACGGTGGCGTCCAAAAGGGAAGAAGATAGAGCAAAAGAGTCGCCAACAAGTTTTTAAGGAACTTGTAAACCATCACGAGGTGAAGGTTACACCCCTTAACGATCCAAGAGATCGTCAACTCCATAAGGTCATGAACCAAATAATGGTTCGGGGATGATGGTACAAATCCAACCTAAAAGAGATTGAACCTGCCCTAATAATAGGCCTCTACTTTATTCTGCTCGTATTCATGTGCGCTTTCTGATTAACATACAATCAATAGGTTTAACCCTAAACCTGTTTAATCTATGTTGGTTGAATTTAATGCACAAATAAACTATTATTGGCGATCACTTGAATTATAATCACAATTAACCCTAACAAGATTATTAATTATCTTATTAAGCGTGGTTGCAAGTACCAATTCCCTTTAACATGCAATAAAAGGTGATCAAGCAATAACAATATAAGATAATGTAATAATAATATGTACATATCAAGCAACATAATAAATATTATTAGCAATAATAATAATAATTCATAAATCATAATCAAAATCAAAATCATGTTAAAGCAAAGCAAGATCCTAGGCATGATACTAACAAGATTAATAACAAATCCTAGCATGTCACTAAACAATAAAAATCAAATCTTTAATCCTAACATGATACTAACAATCATAAATATTAGGAAGAAAATAGGAAGCATCGTACTTTTAATCATACTTGATATTAAGAATACCCTAGACATGATACTAGGAATCAAAATAACAATCTAAGCATGATTTCTACATCATAATATCAATTAATCAATTAAAGCACTTACTTGGATGCCTCGTACCTCTTTCTAATAACAAAATACACACGTTAGTAACTTCAAGGAAAAATAATAATCAAAGCAACTAAATTAAATAATTTAAAGAGAGATTTGGGACCAAACCCTCAGAAATTAAAACCTTTCACGTCTAGGGCGAAGGCAACTTCGAATATGGCTAGGTGTATTAAGATCTTGTGAATGCGGAATTTTGAAAGAGAATTAAGAAAAGAGAGATGAATGAGAAATATTGTAAATCGTGATCGTTGGTGAATTGTGAATGATTGAGAGAGTAGATGATTCTTGAAGAAAATTGATTGAAAGAGTTGATGATTCTTGAAAAAGAAGGTAGATCCTTGAAAACGGAGTTTTTAATACGATACTTATAGAGAAAATCATCCAAAAAAGATAATTTATCAAAACAGAGTCTGAAGACCAAAGAAACACCTTGGCGCCAGCCCTGGCTCATTGGCGCCAGGATCTGTGGCTAGCGCTAGGCGCCAGTGCTGGCGTCTGGCGCTAATCCTGATTCCAGGCGCCAAGGCCTGGATTTGGACGCCAAACCGGATTTTAACGCGTTTTCGAAAATTTGATAATTTTACCGTACTGGAAGATAAAATAATATAATTTCAATCGAAAATGCTGTTTGATCTGATTAAAACTCTGAAGAGTCCTAATTAAATTAAGAATGATAAAACCTTCTAGAATGTTCTAGAAGACAAAAACCATTCCTAATTACATTAGGAATGATAAATTATATTAGGCCCTCCCCTAGATCATTGGGCCGTACTTAAAACTCAAACTAGGCTCAGTTTAGTAAATTGGCCATAAATTCCTCAATATTCATCAGAATTGGGCTTATAATATATCGTTGGAAAGGTCTTTGCAATCCCCATCCAACTACACCATTATTGGACCCATATCATGCACCAACCAAACTGGATTGGCTGTTTTCTTAAAAATAAAGTTTTCAAAAACAGGGAGAAGAGAAAATAAAACTTTCCGCAACACTAGACCTTTCCACACTTTCGTTTCATTCGATTACGATTCGACGTGAAAGGCACTCATCACTGGGTTTGGTTTTGGGGAGACACAAATGGGTGTCTACAGAAGCCCCCACTTTGACTGAGTATGGAGAAACACAAGTTTCAAAAACGAAAGCCAAAGTATCGATAGGGACGGAGAATGATTCAGAACGTTCTGCGATCCTAAATCAATCTTGTAACGCCGATACCTGCAAAACTAGCATTAGTTAAACAGATAAAAGAGTTAAGAAACGCGTATCTTGCACCGTCGAGCACACGTCTCTGAAAGTAACCGATTTGCTTTGATGACCTCCTACAAGCTAGAGAATGTCATCCCGCTTGAAAACCGCTACGCCTTATAACTGCTTCCAAATTAGAAGATTGCTTCGCCTGAAACTATCCTCCTCCGCTTTGATAATATTCCACGTCCAAGGGAATACCATCGAAGATTGCTTCTCTTGAAACAATCCTCAGTTGTTTGTGACAACTATCCACAATCTAGGGAACGCCACCTGGTTGTTTCGATGTTCACTCGTCTCTGAACAAAGAGCTTCTTTTTTATATGACTCTAATTTCCGCTGTGATAGTCTTCGAAAAGATCACTGCTCGTTTAATGCTGCTATGCCAGTACGTCGGCGCTTTGCTGCTTGTGAACCAGTATGTCGGTGCTTTTGCTGTGATGACAATCCTCTTTTCTTTGGGAATAGTTGCCAACACAACTCTTGTATGATGTATGACAATCCGATTTAGGGAAAGTTGTCAATTCCACGTAACAATCCATCCTTGGAAATGTTGCCACGATGAAGCGACAATCCGTACCTCGGAAAATTTGCCAAAATCCAATTTTTGGAAAAGTTGCCAATGCTTCGTAACAATCTTTCATAAGAACTTTGCTATGATCGACAATCTACATCTTGGAATATAACTCTTGAAAGCAATCCACCTTGGAAATTTGCCAACGCTATGCGACAATCCTTTTGGGAAAATATTGCCACTATTGACAATCCGCGTCTTAGAACATTTGCAAAAAAAAAGTCGACCGACAATCCACTTCGGGAAAACTTGCCACTTACTGAAATGAATGACAATCCACGTTGAAGAACCTTTGCCGAAATTTATGATGAGTAGAGACCTACGACAATCCTTTGGGAAACTTTTGCCATTGGGAACTGGGTGTATGACAATCCAATCTCGGAAAACTTGCCAACGAGCCGACGAATGTATGACAATCCGAACTTGGAAAAACTTGCAAATAAAAGAAGGAGCACGACAATCCACGCTTGGAAACTTTGCCAGAGATGACAATCCAATCTTGGAAAAATTGTCTTTGAAGAAGATGCACGACAATCCATTTTTGGAAATATTGTCAGTTGGGGATGACAATCCAATTTTTGGAAAACTTTGTCGTATAAGTGCTTGCTTTTGAACCGATTGTAACGAGCCAGTGTTTTAGGCGCTTAAGCTAAGTGAGACGATCTTTCGTTAGGTCGATCACTTATTGCAATTGTAATCAAACCGACTACTTAATCATGTCAAATTGCTTATAGGGGCTAGCTGGCGTACTAAGGAACCCGAAATTGCTGTATGAAGTCGAAATCACCTTTCTGAGAGGCTTCGAGCTCTGTCGCTGCTGAAATATCTCTAGAGCCAAGAATTGGAGTAGGGTCTTCCCTATTCTACTGCACCTGTATTTATTTTGACTATAGAACTTTGCCAATCTTTTTAATTATCTTAGGGTTGACCTAAGGCTTAATGTTGCTTGACTCATCGACTTGACACGACTCAAGGTATAAACTTGACTCGATATGACTGACTCGAGGTATAAACTTGACTCGATATGACTGACTCGAGGTTGACTCGACTCAAAGTGTAATGACACATGTGTTAGACTCAAATCAAAGTGATATGACACGACATGACTCAATGTGTATATGACTCGTGTGTGCATTGTAATGTGATCGTGCGACTCGAAAAATGCAAAAAAGCAAAAATTTTCCGTCAATTTTGTGGAGGGTACCGACTTTCTCCCAAAAAAGAAAGACGCGAAAAAGAATCAAAAGTTTGAAGATGCATGTTGAATGAGCTTAGTCAAATGTTGTTTGATACTATTTCTCAAGGTTCAAGGATTAATCCATCTTAGGCTATCTCAACTGTTGACTCCATGATGAAAGTATTTGGGTAATTTAGGCACGGAGGCTAAGCACTTCATACTTCGTGATGCAATGACAATTATGAGTGATTTTGACGAAGCATGCTTCAGCGTTAAGATTTCATGACAAAGGGTTCCTAAGGGAAATATATTTGGTCATGTATGCGTGATGTGTGTGATAGTGACACTAAAGTTAGGCCGTAAGAGCTAAGTGTGTGGAAAAATATATTGAAAAGAGTCAAATGGTGGTGACTCTTAGGCTAGGTAAGCTAATAATATAGGGATCAAGCCCCCAAGTCTAGCTCTAAATGAAAAGGGATGAGCATTGGAGATCCCTTGATATGATCATGGTGCAAGTGTGTGAATGTGAATATGAATGCATGTTTATTACGGCCGCACCTCGATGTGAGGTTGCCTACGTATCCGTAAGGAATCAGGCCGAACGTAGCTCTAGCCAAACCTCGCACAAGTGTGTATACCTCAAAAAGGTCTTTTCAAGGGTTGTAACGTGGTTAGGCTAAAGGTTTGAAGAAGAAGGGGATAAAGGCTCAAGACCCTAGATAAGCCCCCAAGGTGTGCAACCTTGCTTTTGAATATTTGTATTTTTATGCTTGAGGTTTTCTACTCTTTTTTTAGCTCTCTTTTTTGCTTTAGCATTTATTTTATTTTAATAAGTGTGGGCAATCTCGATCATGCGGTCTATCACTCACTTGGCATTCATGTTTCTCAGGCACGGTACCGAGCACTCGATAAGAGACGCAATCTGAGACATGTTCTTATCGAAGATATATTCACATCAAAGACATTGGAACACTTACCCTTTTGTACACTTTTATTTATTTTTTTTGTTATTGCTTATTTTTACTATCTTTTGAATTACTCAAGCTTTCTTTAGAATTGCATAAGTTGCACGCCATCCCATCCCAAGGTTAGGTAGATGTAGGTTGAAAAAAGAAGGGTCTATCGTTAGACGAGGCTCAAAGTGGTTTATGAAGAAAGGATTGTATAATTGAAGGGCGAAAGGAGATATGATGTGGCTACAAGGGGTGCCTCAAATACCTTGTGCTTAATTCGACATGGATTTTTTTTTTTTTTTTTTTTTAAATGCAATGTAATGAAATGATCATATGCAAGGAAATAAATGCTCATTTTATTAAAAAGGGAAAAGAAAAGAAAAATTACAAACATAATCTAAAGGAAAAGAAAAGGTGTCTATGCTAGACTTATTGGGGAAAGGAAAAAATGAAAAAGAAATAGAAAAAGAGGTCATGAAATCTTTTCGTTGAAGCTCGCTTCTTGTCTTGTGTTGTTTCATCATTACCCTCATTTTTTGTTTGTCAATCATATGACTCAAACTCGATTCAACACACATGGATGGAAGGAGTGAAGAAAGATGGAATAGAAAGTGAAAAAAGAAAAAAATGATGGAGGTGGAGGGATATGAAGAATTAGGGATAGAATGTACCCCCCAACTCAAATGACGGAAAAGACCGACTCATGCATGAACCTAAGACATGGCCATGGTGACATGTGCTCAAAGTGTGTGCTAAGACTAGTGAGTGTAGATGGTACTTTAAGACTCGTGTCATGACCATGTGGCTAGATTATGTGACTAGACTCAAGCAAAGACTAAGTTAAGACTTCACGTATATGCATTAAACTGGGCAGACTATGGTGTTTTAGTCATAATTTTTTATCTGCGACTCTGATTGGGATGAAACCAACGCCAAATTAAAGATAAAACTCGGGGCTACAGATCCATAGGTTGTACGACTCTTAGTTCTTTCTAGAACTCCAGATATGACCAAAACAAGTTGACGTTTGTGCAGTATACGGGAATAAAAATCCGGATTGACTTAAAGGAACTATGACTCGATTTTATGTTTATTTATTAGCTCAAATTAATTAATTAATTAATTAAACAAAGTCCTTTTGTCATTAATCAGTTTATTTAGTCTTAACACAATTCAAACAAACGGTTAGGAAAAATCACATAGAGTATGCATAACAAATAATGCACAATTAGTCAAGTAGGCACAATATGATGCAATGAGTTTGCAACCTAACCATGGCTCTAGTTCTCTAAAGTTCGGGATATGGTTTAGTCAAATAGGGTCCATGGTTAATTGTCCAGATGCACCGCGTAGAAGCCTAACCGTGAAGGGTTAACGCGTGTGGATAGGACACCGCGAGTTTTTAGAAAAAAACTCACTTCCATGGTTTGGTGAATTCAACCTCTCAGATGTACCCTTTGTTGCCAGGAGCGTTCAATCGGGTAGATAGAGCATGAATTCCCAGAGGGTTATGTCCATATGTAGAACACATATGGGTTTCAGAAAAGTGAGAAAAAATTCAATCAGGAAGCAGGATCGAGCAAACAATACGAAAAACCGGTCGAAATTAGAACGCATATTTCTGGCTCGGTATTGGGGGATATTGGCGCCAGCAAACAGAGACTGGCGCCAACTTTTAACTGTAGCGCCTGGCGCCAATATTGGCGTCTGGCGCTACGGCTAAATGTTTGGCGCCAAGCTCTGGCCCCTGACGCTACTTCTCACATGCCTCAGCAGCTTTCTGTGCTCAATAAAATCTTCCAGTTTCGCGCGGTGTTATTTCAGTCCTAGTTGTGAAAGACATTTCTCAAATTTCCTACGTGTAAAATCCTATGTTTTTGACTCATTACGGATGGTCTTTCCAATGAGAACCTTTTTATGCATATGACACAATGTTAATCAAAATTACGCACATGAAATACTTAGAACTTTTCGAGTCTCATCCACTCATTCTAGATCATTGCCGAAACAAATTCAGGAATTAAAATAGAAATCCTCCTCAGTGGAGTCGCCAAAAACTGTAGGGAATAATTTCAAGCCTTTAAAATCCCACTAGCTTGAACCCCACTGTGATCATACACTAAAGTACGGTGGCGTCCAAAAGGGAAGAAGATAGAGCAAAAGAGTCGCCAACAAGTTTTTAAGGAACTTGTAAACCATCACGAGGTGAAGGTTACACCCCTTAACGATCCAAGAGATCGTCAACTCCATAAGGTCATGAACCAAATAATGGTTCGGGGATGATGGTACAAATCCAACCTAAAAGAGATTGAACCTGCCCTAATAATAGGCCTCTACTTTATTCTGCTCGTATTCATGTGCGCTTTCTGATTAACATACAATCAATAGGTTTAACCCTAAACCTGTTTAATCTATGTTGGTTGAATTTAATGCACAAATAAACTATTATTGGCGATCACTTGAATTATAATCACAATTAACCCTAACAAGATTATTAATTATCTTATTAAGCGTGGTTGCAAGTACCAATTCCCTTTAACATGCAATAAAAGGTGATCAAGCAATAACAATATAAGATAATGTAATAATAATATGTACATATCAAGCAACATAATAAATATTATTAGCAATAATAATAATAATTCATAAATCATAATCAAAATCAAAATCATGTTAAAGCAAAGCAAGATCCTAGGCATGATACTAACAAGATTAATAACAAATCCTAGCATGTCACTAAACAATAAAAATCAAATCTTTAATCCTAACATGATACTAACAATCATAAATATTAGGAAGAAAATAGGAAGCATCGTACTTTTAATCATACTTGATATTAAGAATACCCTAGACATGATACTAGGAATCAAAATAACAATCTAAGCATGATTTCTACATCATAATATCAATTAATCAATTAAAGCACTTACTTGGATGCCTCGTACCTCTTTCTAATAACAAAATACACACGTTAGTAACTTCAAGGAAAAATAATAATCAAAGCAACTAAATTAAATAATTTAAAGAGAGATTTGGGACCAAACCCTCAGAAATTAAAACCTTTCACGTCTAGGGCGAAGGCAACTTCGAATATGGCTAGGTGTATTAAGATCTTGTGAATGCGGAATTTTGAAAGAGAATTAAGAAAAGAGAGATGAATGAGAAATATTGTAAATCGTGATCGTTGGTGAATTGTGAATGATTGAGAGAGTAGATGATTCTTGAAGAGAATTGATTGAAAGAGTTGATGATTCTTGAAAAAGAAGGTAGATCCTTGAAAACGGAGTTTTTAATACGATACTTATAGAGAAAATCATCCAAAAAAGATAATTTATCAAAACAGAGTCTGAAGACCAAAGAAACACCTTGGCGCCAGCCCTGGCTCATTGGCGCCAGGATCTGTGGCTAGCGCTAGGCGCCAGTGCTGGCGTCTGGCGCTAATCCTGATTCCAGGCGCCAAGGCCTGGATTTGGACGCCAAACCGGATTTTAACGCGTTTTCGAAAATTTGATAATTTTACCGTACTGGAAGATAAAATAATATAATTTCAATCGAAAATGCTGTTTGATCTGATTAAAACTCTGAAGAGTCCTAATTAAATTAAGAATGATAAAACCTTCTAGAATGTTCTAGAAGACAAAAACCATTCCTAATTACATTAGGAATGATAAATTATATTAGGCCCTCCCCTAGATCATTGGGCCGTACTTAAAACTCAAACCAGGCTCAGTTTAGTAAATTGGCCATAAATTCCTCAATATTCATCGGAATTGGGCTTATAATATATCGTTGGAAAGGTCTTTGCAAGCCCCATCCAACTACACCATTATTGGACCCATATCATGGACCAACCAAACTGGATTGGCTGTTTTCTTAAAAATAAAGTTTTCAAAAAACAGGGAGAAGAGAAAATAAAACTTTCCGCAACACTATACCTTTCCACACTTTCGTTTCATTCGATTACGATCCGACGTGAAAGGCACTCATCACTGGGTTTGGTTTTGGGGAGACACAAATGGGTGTCTACAGCAAGCGTGATAATAGAAATGTATCAACTAAATAAAAAACAGAGAAAGTTTATATGAATGGACACGGTAGAACTTTTAGTGTGGACCCTGATGAATTGTGCTCCTTTTACCTTGTGGAGTTGGTTATGAAGTGTGCTAGATATGATGGTCGAATTCAGGATTTTTTTTTACTTAGTTCCTGGACTGAGTATGGTGGATGGTTTGAGGAGGGTGACAAATGATGATAGTATGAGAGAAATGATACAGGTGGCAGAGAAGCACAGGGGGTGGAGGTATATGCTTTGCATGGTGAGAATGACCCAGTCAATGGCGGATGTACATGCATGTGTGCCTGTTGGGTCACGTGACCCAGCAGGGAAAAACATTAATTCTTTAAAAAAAACACACACAAAAAAAAAAAGAAACAAAGCAAAAGCTGCGAAACGCTTGAAGAAGTGAAGCGAAGAGCAAAACCTCAAGAAACTCAAAAGTCTCGAACCTAACTCCCTTTCTAACTCTCTCACATCAAACCTAACATTGGACAAGCCTCCATCCGTCCAGCCCACTTCCCACCGTACCAGTACGCACCAGCCACCACCCACCAGGCGTTGGGTCTACGGCGACCACCAGCCCACTGTAGTCTCCTTAGTCCTCACTCTCCTTCCTGTCTACAACTCTACAAGCATGTCGCGCCGCCAAACCGCCTTTCGCCGCCAACCAGACTCACCGGAGTGAGTGAGTGACCACCGTCCATCAATTGAACTTTGAAGTAGAGTAAGAGCAACTCAGCAAGGTATTATTGTATTAAAATTTAAATTATGAACTATTAAATTTGTTATTTAGTTTTAATTTTAAATATGTATTATTTCAGTCATTTGATTGATTAAATTGAACTGAATTGTTGATTTGTTGTTCATTATTATGTTAATTACTTAATTAATTATAATTTCAGTCTTATATAATTTTATAGTGTTGACACTTACTTTGACAGGTTCTTCACTTCATCACTTGTTTTGTTGTTCAATATGTTCATTGTGGTGTTGATTGTTGAAATGTTGAATTGATCGAATTGGACTTTATTGGTAAAATTGATCATTTGTAGTCTTCATTAGTTGGTTATTGACCTTATTGTTGTTCTCGGGAGAAGGATGTTCAGAGGTAAGTGTCCGGGAGTGTCAAATCTTCATCATTTTCGAGTTGAGGTGTTTATAAGTGTCATTTATCTTCAGTTACAAGAGCTTGAAAATCGATTTCCCGAGATAAGTTAAGAACTTCTTGTGTGTATGTCTTGTTTTTGTCCCGCTAATCGGTTCTCTTCTTTTGACAAAGTGAAATTGACCAAGCTACCAACATTCTATCCAAATGAATTTTCAAGCTCGGAATCAATTTACTTCGAACACACACTTCAAAATTTTTTTGTCGCCGTCAGAGAAGATGAAAGGTTTTGGAATTTGAAGAGTCTTAGTGAGTTGTCAAACAAACTTGTTGAGACAGGATTGTCTGAAACTCATAGTAAAATATACTTGTTTTTGAAGTTGGTGTTGATAGCGGCGTGGCGATTTCCGTGACTTTGATTTTGGTGAAGAGTAGTGTTCTTATGTTACTATTGTTTTGTTTTTTACACCTTTCAATTCCTTCATTAAGCGTTTGTTGTTATTATCATTTATGATAGTTTTTTTTTTTTTTTTTTTTTTGAAACTTATGATGATTTTTGTAATTATACTTTTAAATAAAGTAAGTTTACCATAAATAATTTCGTTTTTTTTTTAAAGTGTGTGATAGATAAAATTACTCAACCCTAAAACAAGGAGCTACATGTGTAGTATTTTTTTTAACTCATATCAGTATTTATGAAGTTCTCACTGTTTATTCATATTAGTTGAAAGATATATAAAGGAAATCTTTTGATTGTAGCAATCAAGAGTTATCTATATAAAATTGCCAAAACTCTAATTAAGGTCTAAATATATTTTTATTTATGATTTATCTTTAGATAAATTGCTAGGAATAGTCTCACCTTTTGAGCGTCAACAATTAATAATCTCACCTTTGGGATTCTTTTTAATAATCCTACCTTTACTCCCGATCTTTTTTAACAGTCCCATATTAAGGGACGGAGGGAGTAATGTTTTTGATAATAATATAATTGAAAATTGTTTTGTTTTTATTGAGTTCTCCATATAGTGGGGAGATTTTTATTGAGTACTTAGTTCCTGGACTGAGTATGGTGGATGATTTGAGGAGGGTGACAGATGATGATAGTATGAGAGAAATGATACAGGCGGTAGAGAAGCACAGGGGGGTGGAGGTATATGCTTTTCATGGTGAGAATGACCTAGTTAGTGGCGAATGTACATGTGTGCCTGCTGGGTCACGTGACTCACCAGGGAATTTTTTTTTTTTTAAAAAAAAGAAAAACAAATAAAGCAAAAGCTGCAAAATGCGTGAAGAACTGAAGCGAAGAGCGAAACCTCACGAAACTCAAGAGTCTCAAGCCTAACTCCCTCTCTGACTCTCTCACATCAAACCTAACGCCGGACAAGCCACCAGCCATCCAGCGCATTGCCCACCGTACCAGTACACACCAGCCACCACCCACCAAGTGTTGGGTCTACGGTGACCACTAGCCTATTGTAGTCTCCTTAGTCCTCACTCTTATTCCTGTCTGCAACTCTTCAAGCCTGCCACGCCGCCTCATCGCCTTCCGCCACCGACCAGACTCACCAGAGTGAGTGAATGACCACCGTCCCTCAAAACATGAAAATTTACTTGCTTAAAGTTAAATTCATTTCTTTTATTATCAACCAAACAAGTTTGATAAATTCCCATGATTTTGATGAAGGAATTTAATTCTTACAAATTAAAATTCCATATGAATGTTCATTTCCCTAATGAACCAAACAACCGCTAAAATGAAGGAATAATGAGAAGACCTAGAAAGAAAATGAGTGTAGGAAAATTTTAAAATGTGGGAGAATAATTTTTAGGGTGTAATTGTGTAACCAAATGAACGTACTTCTTTGAAACTTTTTAAAATAATATTAATTTCTTTCACCAAATGTTACTACCTCCATTTCTTTTTTATTACAACAAAGAGGTATTATTAACATAAAAAAATGCATTTGTTGCAGATAAAAAAAAAAAAATCGGAGATAATATTAATTAATCAACGTGATTCCGTTATAATTACCAGAATATCAAATTGATAAATATAGCACCTTTAGAATAAAATTTTCAACCTAAGTGTTTTTTTATATATAAATTTTTTGTATGCATAGTCATAATAATAGATAGGCTGAGAAAGAAAGCGAGAGTACAACCTTAATAAAATGAGATAGATAGGTTTTCTCTAACTGTGAAACTAACAGTTTGTTTGGATACAGTTTTAGAAGGAAGGGGTAAGAAGAGGAGAGAAGGGGAAGGCAGGGGAGGGGAGGGAGGAAGAAATTCACCTCCCTTGTTTGGATAGAGGAGAAAAGAAAGGAAGGGGAGGAAAGGGGTAGCTTGACTTGCATAAGCAAACGGAACCATTCACCAATTTGCCGTAACATTGCACAAACAAAAATATAGTAATTAATTAACGAAAATCAATTGGATTATTAAAGATGGTGAATGATCCATAACCACAACATGTGAACATATTGCAAGTAGCAATTGATAAATTGATTCGCACAAAAAGCTTGAGCAAGACATTGCAATTGAGGATTATCTTGAGAATTAGGTTTTTGCAATTACAAAAATTGCAGAATTCAGGTTGAATTTTTGAAAAATTGCAGCAAATTCGACTCGTCATTGGTTAAGGATGATATATTCGAGGTTGAATTTCTGAAATATTGCAGCAAATTTCTGGAGAAAATCGCCTCTTTGAGTAGAGGATGAGGAGAGAGAAAGAGGAGATAAGGGTTTGTTTAGTTAATCAGGTTGTATAATTAATTTTCCTTCCAAATCTTTTCAAAATTGAAGAGATTTTATTCATACACAATTACTTGAAAGTTTTCCTTCCATTTCTCTCCCCACCATTTCCCTTCCCTCCATAATTTACTATCCAAACAAAAGAAATTTCATCCCTCCCTTTCCCTTCTCTTACTTTCCCCCCAAATCCCTCTATCCAAACAATATGTAAATGAAGGAAGTATATATGCAAGTAGAAGCTAACTATAGTATAAAATTTGCAATTTTTTTTTTGTTTTAGAAAAAAAAGAGAAAGAAAGAGTATGGATTTTAACACTCAGAATAATCACAAACTTATAAATTAAATCGTTAAAAACATATATCGAAAGCGTTTTATTTAATAACTAGTGTGTGGCTCGGGCGATGCCCCGAGTTGCTAGTTTGTAATTAACATTCGATTAATTTTTGCTTAATATATTGAAAATCATCTTCAAAATTTAATATTTTGAAAAAAGATTTGTCTTAGAAGAACCATATTTAATATTTGTAACAAAATTTAATACAAGTTGTTAAATTATCCTATGATATGTAACGAATAGTACAATTAAGGACTAATCATCTTATCCAAGTTAATTATAATTTTGTTGGATAAATTTACACAATACATGTATAGCTAAGGCGGTAAGACTTGCATAGTAATACTTGTTGGTCTCAAGTTCAAGTCTTGCTATAGACATTTTTAGATGACAAATCTAATTCTTATTTTGGAGGTGACGTGGCATATATTGATGACTTGGCACATTTATAGAGCTTAAAAGGGTGACACGTGACACATATTCTCTTTTCACATATTCTCTTTTAGGAACGCTTTTTAATACTAGGGCAGCCAACGCGCGCGTTGCGCGAGAAATGGCTAGCCTTTGCAACTTAATTTTACTTGTCTTGTGTTTGCACCTCACATGGAGGGATAAAAGACCGGTACAGGAATATATTTCTATTGCTTAGGCGTTGTGTTAATTCGGATGATATACTACAAGAGGGGGGTGAATTGTAGTATGTTCCTAGTGCCTACTTTTCGCGGAATATAAAACTGATTGTTGTTAGGAACTTAGACAATGCAAAGCGGATTTTACGAGGAAACCATCCAGGGCCCAACTAGAAGTAAAACCTCGACCCTCCAAGGGATTTTAAGCCAAACTAATCCACTATAATAGGGCAAACACCAAGTTACAAACCTATTAAGTGATAGACCTTTACTCACAAGTTCCTGACTAAACTTGCTACACGATAAGACCCTATCTTACCCAATCTAAGTCCCAAACTTAGATTCACTCAGCACTCCCAAAGTGCCTACACTCGGCCTCTCACTAGAAGCTCATTCGGCTTCACCCTAGAAGCTCACACATTGCACTCTTACAATACAATATTATAAAAACGAGAATCCTCACGAACTCTCACACCCCAATACATAAAACACTCAAAACCCTTTTTCCCTTTTACAAGATCTCAAAGAATAACTCTTAATACATATCAATGAATAAAGAGATAAAACTAATATGTTGGACACTCGAGATCTGTCTGGAACTTACTGGACGAACTGTAACCGAAACCTGACTGGAACTTCGACCTGGAGGTTTGACTTAGCTTCGTGGTGAAGGATGAAACCATTAAGCACGACCACTAAGCTTCATCAGCCTCTACTTTGAATGAATACATATGAGCATATTTATAGTACACCCAAATTATTCTTTTCGTAAAAGATAAGTTTTATTAAAAGATAGAAATAAAAGATGTTTTCCAAAAATAAGTTTTCCAAAAATATATCTTTTGTTAAGAATATATTCAATCAATAATAATAAGATATATTTACCATAAAATCAGATTTTATCTAAATCTTATATTTTCCAAATATACTAATATATCTTACCATATCTTTTTACAAAAGATATAATTACCATATCATTTTACAAAAGATATACTTGCCATAAAATTAGATTTTATTTAAAACTTATTTTGCTAAAAATATTTTCCAAAAATAACTTATCTTTTTCCACAAGGATTTATTAGAAAATAAATATCTTTATTATGTAAAACCAAATCCTTAAAAGATATGCACGTGGTAGATAAATATTTATATCATTAAATTCGACCTGCGACCTTTAACGACGTGCAGACCTAAGTTCCGATTAGGTTTTGGAACTCTGACAGTCTCTGAGTTCCTGACTAGTCAGTAACTCTAATTTCATTGACTATCATGAGTTCACCTTGGTTCTTTAGACTTGTTCCAGACTAACTTTTATGACCAACATACTTACATGAATCCTAGAGCGATATACTTCGATTTCTTCGTCTTCATGTTGTTTCTTTGAAACTCTTGTTCTGGAATCTTGTAGTATTGATGTATTCTAGTTCTCGGGGCAACGTTAAGTTCCTGTTAGGGAACTCTTCATGTACCTGTTGGGGAACATGGAACTCTTCATGTACTTGTTAGGGAACATGATCCGGCTCTCGTGGGAAAGCCTGCCAAAGGTTCCTTCTGCATCTCGTTAGAGAATATCTTCTGGTTCCTTCGTGGTTTGGTTCTTGTGGGAGAACCTGCTTTAGGTTCATTCACTCCCTCTTGTTCCTCTTGAAGTCTTCTATGTTCCAACCCATTGACTTCACCTAAGTCAGTTCCTGTCTTCACATGAACACTTAAGAGAAACATTAGATTGAAGTTTGTTTGTCATAAACAAACTTCAAGTGAGAGAACTAATTAAACTTAAAGCTTATGTAAATACTCCTACAGATATACGACTCACGTATGTATAGAGTACTTACCTCATGAAGCTAACATATGCAGACACCTATTTACATAGTTACCTTCATAGATCCTTAGTCATCATCATGCTTATCAACCATAACACTCATCATTGTTCTTGTTCTTCTATTGCTTATCATATATTGCTTAAGTTCCTTATATACATACTTGTCATTGCTCAAGTTCCTTGTATCCTGTTCCAAGTATAACTTGTTCTTTCTATGCACAACTTAACAAACACATTAGATAGATAATCATCATTAGTTTACAATCATCAAAACCTAATTACTCAACACGTTGTTTGTTTATAGCCGTCCTAAGTTGAATGTTACGTGTGAAATATCTCGTATATTGAAAAAAAAAATATCTCGTATAGTCGTCCTAAGTTGAATGGCTCGCCTTTGCAACTTAATTTTACTTGTCTTGTGTTTGCACTTCACATGGAGGAATAAAAGATCGGTAAAGGAATATATTTCTATTGCTTAGGCGTTGTTTGTTTATAGTCGTCCTAAGTTGAATGTTACGTGTGAAATATCTCGTATATTGAAAAAAAAATCTTTATTTATTATTGTATATGGTGATTCTTTTAATTGGAATACTATGTAGAGTTACAGTAGAATATAATTCTTAGGTTTTTCAATGATAATACAGAAAAGGAACAAATGTGAAAATTTTTGTTTGTTTATTTTCGCAGTGTTGATATAAATATTACTTAATTGTGGTAGTACAATACGAAATAGAGAAAGAATCATCAATGATGAAACCGAAACGACCAATTCCTAATCCACCACAGTGGCTAACAATATTAATCAATGAGGTCATTTCATCCATCACAGAGGGTAACAATATTAATCAATGAGTTCATTTCTAACTTAAAAGTACAATCCTTCTAGATGAAACCGAAACAACCAATTCCTTCACACACTTATGCCCAACCGACATGATATGTATATATATTATACTAAAGCAGCCTATATCCACCTATCAAGTCCAGTCTAACCAATGAGTTCTTAGACCTAACAAGTCTTGTATAGTGTATAGTGACTAAATTCAAGTCCAGACTTAATTATGAAATTAATCTTATCTTACAATGATGAATTGCTCATATGCTAAAATAATGATCTTTAATAGAACCCAGTGTGATTATATCATTACAGGTTATGAAGTTCAAAATCCATAGTAGAATGTTCTTAAATTAATGATAATCCTGTTTTAAATCTATGGACTTTGCTTCCTGAAAAGCCGGCCGCCCTCTTCCACCGCCTCCCCCTCTCCCCTCTCCCTTCTCGAGGCCCCTTTCCTCAAAGTTCCCGTTTCCAGACCATCGACCGCGAAAAGGTCCTCGTTAAATATTCCTTCTTTGCTATATATTGGTATTTTCAATATTTTTTTGCCACAATTTGAATTGGAAATTTTGGGAAGGTGGTGGACAAAAATGTGGAATTTAGTATTGGCAAAGATAGTGTGGAGAGAGAAAATTTAAAAGCTTTTAAGAGATGGAGTCATGGAGAGGAGGAGAGAAAGCTCAAATGTGTAAGGAAATGTAGACGGATAAGAACAATTTGAAGTTGGCCTGTTGGAGTACAAAATTATAAATAGGGGTACAAAGGTAAAACACATTTTGATGGGTAAATAAGGGGTACAAAGATAAAATAACATTTTAAAGGGTATAAAAGTCCGTGCACTATTCATAAGAGCAACTTTCTACTTTTTATAAGGTAGGGATATAAGTATAGGTTTAGATTTTAACAAAATTGTGTGTGTGTGTGTGTGGGGGGGGGGGGGGGCACGACTATGCTTTCTCTCTCCGTTGAACCAATCTTTCATTCTCACTCCATCTCTCTCTCTGCCATACAGTGACGGATCCAGGATTTTCAAGTAGGGGTAGCGCGTAGTTGTTTAAGAAAATTTAAAATTAAATTAAAATTGAACTTTATTTTATCCATTCATATTGAAAAATTCCCACAAAAACAATTAGCTAGATAATAAACTGAGTGGTTTTATTGATGCAATACAATATGTTAGTACATTATTGTGCTTCTTATTAATAGACATTGTGATCTTCGACATGTGTGCATACATTTGACCGAAAACTTAAATAAATTACTAATTAAGATATATTATACTTACAAAAAATTATTACGATAAAAAAGTACATAATGGTATAAATTATCAAATGAATTATTTTTAGAAATTAATACTAGTGATTTTAATTGTACTTTTTTTAACAAACAATTCGTATCTAATTTATCATTTTATAGGTGGGGCTCGAACCGCAAATGACCCGCCACAATACACCGAACATTATGCAAACTTGCTCTTACCAGTTCAGCAATGATAACCATTAAGTATAAACTAGTATAGTGCCCGTGCGATGCACGATTTATAAATCAAATTCTTAAACCTGTAGGAAAAATAAAAATAAAAACAAAGGTAATTCATTTACTATTAAAGGACTTGGTTACTAATAGTCAATAAAAAAAAAAATTAAAGGAACGTTATTTGAATAGTATTTTATGTTATTTGAATTTCTTTTAATTTTTTAATAATGTTATTTTATTAATTGAAAAATAATTGAATAATACTCCACATAGCTATATAAGAAGTGGGCTAATTTATATATATATCTCCCGTTGAGAAAAAACTAAAATTTTCTTATCATGCCATCCGCATCAGTAGCTACAAGAGTAATAGTTATAATACATTTTATATCTATCCCTTTTCCGTCAAATGTCTAATTTAATTTAACTTTTATGCATGTATAGAAACTTGCTTTTATTGTTTGAAGTTTAACAAAAATAACTATGCTTGAATATGTAAACAATAATTATATAGATATATTTTATACATAACATAAGCCAATGAGAGAGTGACATTTGTCATCCTCACATTGAGGCGCTTGTCTTTTAGTATAACTAGTTTTGTGCCCGTGCGATGCCCGGGATGTTTATTGAATTTTAAGATATATTTTTAATCTATATGTCAAATTTTAAAACATATCATTGATACAAAATTAGTTAGGAATTGATGTTTTTTTGTGACGATTTAAACTTGTACACATGTAATGACTAATAACAATAATATTGGTGAAAAACATTTCTTGACCCGTAACCTGAAATAATGACCCTGTCTGAAATGACTCGTGACCCAACCTGATTGACAGGTCGTACACACAGTAATTAAATTATATTAGATTCTGAATTATATTTTTAATTGATTAGAATATATTATAAACAATGGATGTGGTACATTTTGAACTAATTCTTTCACTCCAAAAAAATATTATGATACAAAAAATAAATTTATATGATAATTTATGAGAGTTATAATCTAATTATTTTTGTATAAAATTATAATTCAATTTGTACATATGAAATATTGGTACTTTATCAAAAATAAAACTCTAAATTAACAATTTTATCTTAAAATTCTATCCAAATTAGATTGAAAATAAAATTGTAAACTAACTTTTTATCCTACAAATTGAATTATATATAACTCTATCCTACGTGGCACGACACTTGGCGAAAAATTGGAATGCCAAGTGTCGCTGCCTCATCGCCTGACTGTTTAGCTTTATATATTAGTTATTATATGATATGATATATAGATAGATGTTCAGTTTTAAAATATTTACAAAAAATTTCTGGGGTAGCATAATAGCATGTGATACCCCTTGTTACTCCGCCACTGCTAGTGCCATATGCTTTCTCACTTACCCAAGGGCGGTGGTGAATTTCTCCGATCCTCCATTGAAGGAACTTCTAAGCTATCCTCTCCATTGAAGCAGCTTGCGAGGTATGTCAATGCTAATATTAATTTTTTTTTTAACTCATAACCTAGCTCTTAATCGTGATTAATTTGATGTTTTTCTTGATATTAAGATTAATGCTTATCTAATTATATTTAATTTGGTCAGTCGATGTAAAAATGCTATATTGAATTTGATAGTTGGGTGAAATTGGTATTTAGTAGGATCAGTTCATTTGTTTCAATTGCAGAACAAAATAATTACAAATTTTTGCCAAAATCTGTAATATTTCGAATGATTATTGAGTTATTGTTAATTTGTAATGATTTGGGAGGTTCATATAGTATGAAAGATGAAGGATAAGAGTATAAATATTGGTTTTTTTTGGACTGTAGTATTGGAATTTCATCAATGGGATTAATTTATTTCATCTCATATTAGATGAAATCTCTTATATCAAACCTCGTTTGTAAAATTTCTGATTTCTCCACTGCAGACACAGTTTGTGAGAAGGAATGTCAGATTTTGCTTCAAACAAGAAAGACCTCATCGCCAGGCATAGAGATTTTTGAAGAATGGTCAACGCTGCAGACACCATAGCAAAACGTTTTACCAGATCGCTGCCTCCTGTTGTATTCATCTGCGGTTCTAAGAGCAGTGGCAAAAACACTTTATCTCGTTACCTCTTTAATACTTTTCTCCAGATAAGATTGCTCTTTTATTTTATTTTGGCAAATATATTCATGTGAGTTGTCATAAGTTTCACTTTTACCTCTTGAAATTATATGGCATTTTTTGGGAAGTTGAAGATTTGTACAGATTTTCTAATTCATTTTGTGATTGTTCTGCTTAATTGCTGGTTTTGCTCCAAAGTATTATTTGTGTATTGTGTGAACTTGAATACTTTGTTGGTAAAGTTGGAATTTTTTTTTTTTTTAAAAAGGAAATTGCTAACCAGTTGCTGCAGGTTAGCTTGCCCGGAAAAGTGGACTGAGTCCCCTACTTTTGACAATTGAAACTTGAGTCCCCTCCTTTGTGCTTTACTCCTATATTACATTTTAATTAATTGATGTTAGTAAAGTGTTCATGCTATACCCTAGAATTTGGACTCAATCAAATTGAGATCTTTGAAGTGATGATGTCTTAATTTTGATTCTTTGTGTGCACTTGAAAATGAAACTTACTAGGAATTTGTTTAAATTATTCTGATTTGACATGGCGAAGAGATTTAGTTTAATTTCATATTCAGTACTATTTAGCCTGTTGATTCTAAACTATTTATAGTATAAATGGTCACTACGTACTAATTTAAAGAGCATCCATCAAATTCTTGAAGGAATGGTGCTACTACCATACATGGAGAGGTACACTGATGTTCAGGCTATGTCAGATTATGACTAAAACTCATCTAATCAATCACCCTGGCTAGGATTCAAGGCTGTGTTTTTATCCTTCAGTTGGGTGATCATCTGAAATGAACCTCTATTCAATTGTCATATATTTAGCAGCAAAAAACGGATACACTTTTTCTAATGAAATCTCGCTATACATTTTCTTCTCGTGTTTCGTTGTGTATTTTCCCCCTTTTTGATTGTTTGCACTTTGCAATGATTAACTTGTTAGTAAGTGGTCATCCTCTCTGTTGATAATATGACACACATAAACAAACAATAAGAAAAGAATACAAGGGCATTGTGGGGTCTATAAATATGTATAAAGTTATTAGATGTAAGAATACAAGGGCATATTTATAGTTTACTTTTGAAAAATGCTATGTTATACAAAGTATTATGATTAATTTGAAATTCATCTGTTTTATCTGGTAGATTATGTTGATATTGAAATTATAGCTATTGAATTTTATTTAGTTCATATGATAGCTCCAATTTCTAATATTATCAGACAAGATAATTTTAGGTTATTTCTAAAGTGAGATCTTTGTTGGGTTTATTTGGGTTTTTTGCTGTGAATGCCCTCTAATCATGTATTCATATTAGTGGTTATTGATAGCTTGGTAATTGGTATTATAAACAGTTGAATTCTTTATTAAAATAAATGAGAATTTATGGGTAATAAGTTGGAATGGTTATTTACAAGGGCTAATTTTGGGGTTTATGTCCTCTAATAATTTGGAATTGATTTCCCTAATATGTTTTTGTGATATCGTTCGTTATTTTTATTGCTGTTAGCATAAGTGGTTTTTACAAGTGGTTATTTGATGCAATTTTTTCTCGTTTCTAGTTTCTACACGTCAGCCGGTTAAAGTTGTTTGGCTTTTTTACGGACATTCTTCTATTTGCTATTGCTGTTGTATCTTTAGACGAGCAGTTCTTCTTTACATTATTATTGTTATGTGCTTATGCCTATAGCTGACCCAAGTTGCTTTATATTTTGTTTATTTGTCTTAGTAGACCCCTTTTTATTGTTGATGTGAATCATGTGATGAGCTTTTGATAGATTTTGAAAACCTCTTGAGACCTTCGTTAAAATAGCTTTCCTATATTTATAGCAACTGGAGCCTTGCTTAGATTTAAAGCGAACCTCTGTTGATTTCAATTTGCGTCTGGCTTTCAGTTTCTCATATCTGTGTATATGAATACATGCCAATTTTAAAATTTATAAAATGTACATTATTGCATGTAGAAAGTTAGGTATCGAACTTCCCATCTAACTTTGTTTAATTTTAGTCATTTCTTCTGTCTCCCAAGCATTTGCATCCGTGTTAAAGTTCCCACGCCTAGCTCTGTGTGCCTGTTTTGGTGGATCTATGAGCTCTATGTAAAGCGGTGGAACTGTGGGTGGAGGGGGGATATTGGATAATGGATAGAGTCTTGGTGCTGAATTTGCTTGCTAAGTGGTTTTAGCATTCTGCGTCTGTTCTTCATCATAAGTTGGAGTCCTTTTAACAGATGGACTTCTTCTGGTGTAGGGAATGGTTGGTTTCAATTTTTTGGCATCTTCTAACTCTTCATCAAAAGTTGGGACTTTCAATGTAATTGTAAGGCATCCAGCTATCTTCTTGCAGCTCATCAGCAAAGGTTAGTCTTTTCTTTGGCATAGTTGGAACTCTTTTTATTGATGGATAATTTTCTCTGGTATTCTGGCTTGATGATCATCTGACATGGTCATGAAAATGCTTCAACTAATTGTAACTAAAAACCATGTAAATCAGTTATATATGAGGTATCAAATTTGTGTCTTGAGCTTTTACCATTGTTTCTATTCAACGCTTCATTAGGCTGTGCTGCTGCAGAAATTCTTTGCACAATTCAGCTTATGACTCTTGGAAGAGGGAATTGTGGTCCTGCTTCTGGCGTTCTTTGATCCGAGCTATCAGAATCAAGCGAAGTAATGGCAAATGCAGCTGCTTTTATTGTTTTTGGATATCAAAATGTTGATAATGAATTTGGGTTATTGGATATCAAAATGTATTTGTCAGCAATTGTTTTTATCACTTTCTTTTCTAGATGCTTTTAGTGTTTTTATCAATTTCTAAATGTTTTTAACACCCAGAATATTGAAGTTATGTTGTACGGAGTAGTTGATCAAAGTATTGTTTTTTTTTACAAAACAAAGGAATTTGGTTAGTTTTATGATAAGGGTAGAAACGTATTTTTAGATATAAATATGGGCGTTACCTAGAGATTCGAGGGCGATATTTAGCATTCCACTATAAGAATTACTATGTTTGGTCTGCTTCGTTTTTTTTGAATTCGTTAAATTTCCAAACTACTCCGTACCATTTTAATTACTTTAATCAAGAGGTTTATGCTGCTAGTGCTCTTGATACTGTTAGCTGGTCGTGGGTTCGCAGGGGAGGGAACAAGGTTGCTCATGAGCTTGCTCATGTTCCACCATGGGTGTTGGGTAGAAAGCTTTGGTTTGATAATTTCCCTTCTAATGTTTATAAGTTTGTACTGGATGATTTGATTTTAATTAATGAGTAAGTCTTCCCTTGGTGGGTTGTTTCAAAAAAAAAAAAAAAAAAAAAAAGAGGTTTATGCTCTTGCGTCTGAATTGCAGAACCCACCTGAGGTTGGCCACTGAATCGCGGGTAATCAATTAAAGAATGGATTTTTCTGAGAAATCTCCTGATTTCATGTCAAAGGTAAGGATTTAGTTGATTTGCATGTTTTGATTTTATTCATTGAATTGGGTTTCTAAGGATTAATTTGATGGTTTTTGAATTTGGGGGTTTTCTATAGGGGTATTGTCAGATGCGATGGTTGATGAGAAACAATCAGAGTATGCCTTTTCACATTCTACTCTGATTTCTCTCTTCTGAGATCAATTTCTCTGATTCTCTTTTCTTCAGGTATGTTTCTCTCTCTTTCTAATTTAGATCTCTTATTACTTTGAAACTTGATGAAGTATACTACAAAAAAGACCCAAATTTTATGATTTCAGTGTTTGTATTCAATTTGTTGTCTGATTGTTTGATTATTGTCAATTATTCCGATCTGCTATTTATGATCTTCATAAATTGTTTTATGGGTAATATTGATATTGTGCTTTTTGTGTCAAATCTGATTTCTATAGTCATACTGAAGATTTTGTTGATACATCATTAAACATGAATTTTCGGTTTGATTTTAACATATTCATTGCCCCTTCTATTGTTTAGTTCACTTGGGTAATTGGGCTATTGTTGGTTTAGTTGTAGCAATTATTCTATAATTGCACTCAAAGTTTCACTGAGCTCTTTCTTATTCTCATTATTTCATTAAGAGAAAAGAGCTAAGAAAGGGAGAACTGTAAGAAATGACAGTTAGGAGAAGGGAGATGGGGAGGAGCTACATTGGGCACATGCTGGACTATTTTACGTGTCATATATGGGACAACTATACTATTTGTGTGTATCTATAAGGCCTGGGAATAGGGTAATAGTAGAGGAAGGAACCAGAGTATATTGTAAATCAGAATCAATTTATTACAAACAAGAGCATTTTGGAAGGTAATTGATGTACCGATTGGGTTGAGACTACCAAAGCTATTGAATCTTCAGAAGTCGGGAGTTACATTTATATAGTTTTCTAACATTTTACTCCGAAGAAGAAGATATGAAACCACCTGCTCACCATATGCGAGGGAGGGGAAAAATAGCCAAGTCAATTAATTTCGAGAACCATGTATGATTAAAGAAACCCAAATAAGAATTAAACAAGGATAATCAAGAAATCAAACGGGTAATTTAACGCCAACGCCAAAAATCAAAAGGGCAATTGTCATCAAATTTCTTTTTATTTTTTTTTTTAATTTTTTTTTTTATTATTGTTTCCCATTTTAAATCTATATACACTCCTTATTGATTTTTGAATAATGGGTGCTGTTTTAATTAGTCTTAAATTTCAGTGATTATAGGACATAGGTTGGGTTGGATTGGATTGGATTGTTATGTATTTGATGTGGGTTTAGCTTTGATTTTCTATATAGTATGTGGGTTGACTTTGATTCTTAAGTATTTGGTGATAGTCTGATAGATGATATGTTTAATGTTGTAACTGCTTTTTTTTTTTTTGTTGGCAGAAGGTAGATCAATATAATCTTTATGTTCCGTTGTGTTTGAGAATGGCCAAAATCTGCACCTAGAGTCAATTGGTGAGTTTTGAGTTTTTGACTTTTTTAGACAAATATTAATTTATGTCATGCTGCATTTTTACATTCTCTCTCTATTTTATAAGCTCCAAGGGGAAGTCAATATATGGCTGCTCAACCTCCCTCTCCACTAATGTGTAGATAAATTTTTTTTTCTGGCACTATATTGTTTTTGAAATGTAGTTTCCAGTGACTATATGTATCCTTTACCATGTATTTGATACTTCTCATCTTTTAGAGGAAAAAAAAAAAGGCTAAAACCACTCCCAAGTGGTGGTGCATGAAGTGATTCCTCTATCTTTAGGAGAGTGCGTGGTTTTTACAAAGTCTTTTTATAGAGTATAGTATTGCGAGGAAGTAGTAAAAGATTTTCTTAAACCTTGGGAGAAAAGAGAAAGAGGGGGAGGCAGGGATATAGGAACGTCTACTTATTCGGATGTTGAACTTGTACCCATTGTCATATTCAAAATTCTCTTTATTATTTCTTTTCAAAAATCATAAATTCTGAATTTCAATTCTTGGTAGCAGTACAGTTTTGATTGAAATTTGGAACTTTTTTTTTTTTTTTTTTTAAACGTGATTTTAAATCTGATATTTGGCAAATCTTGCAGCGGGGATAAGTGCATTTTTTATTATTTTTTTTTAACAAAAATTCAATATTCTTGTTGAATTTGAGGTAATTTGTGCTGCTTTGTTTGTGGGAAATTAACGGCATTCTTGTTGAATATCATTTGTTTCATTATAGGGATTTTCAATGTTTAATCATTGATGCTACAAAGCAATTCCCAGTTTAGATTATCTGTAGTATCCTTTACATGACATGTATTAGCTTTGCAAACAATAATTTTAATATTATAGTGTGTGTACTACATATGATTAAGTTATGATTTATTTCAGATCTATTCTTCTATGTACAGAAAATAGACTAGAGAGCAAGAAGAGGACTCGGCTTATGAATGGTGATATAACAGAATGGTCATCAAGGTGCGACATACATCATTTAGATTCCTTTCTGTAGTTGTGGTGTCTGTTTTTGTAGCTCTGCTTTGTAGTTAAGTTGTGGTGTCAGGTTTTGTTGCATGTGTATTCCTTTCCATTTCCTATCCAATTCCTATATCTTTTCTCTGAATTTCCAATTAGTTACTTCCTTCACACCTAATTTTAAAGGGAATAATCAACCTTAGTCACATTGTTAGTTTGTCCAGTTACTTGAATTACTTAATAATTTTACTTGTAATTTGCCAAACGATTTAAGAGATTTTTGGGAGAAGAGAAAGTGGGAGTTTGGGAATTGGGATGATTGGCTTGAATGCACATCTAATACTTAACATTGCCTATTATGTTAATATAGTTGTCAAGGGCTGACTGGGCTGTTAAAGTACAAATTCTAGCTGTTATATTTTGTTGTATGATGGGTTGTTAGTATGAGAACTTTACAGATGGATTAATATGCTCTGTTTTCCCCCCTTTTCTGGTAACCAATTTTTAGAAACATCATAAACAATTGTATAGAATTGAAGGGAAAATAAAATGCATGGTTCAATTAGGCATCAAGCTGCTACGTGGTTATTATTTTTTATGCAACATTTATAAAGTCTAATTGATAATATAGGGCATTTTTAAGATAGCATTTCTACAGTGACACTTGACAAACACTTTATTAAATACACAAAATTATTAAGAATGAGTGACAATATGAGTGGGGGGAGAGGGGAAGGGAAGGGATAAGTAGGTGGTATTCTAAAATTGCAAAATCGTAAAAAGCGGGTGAAAAGCCAGAGAAGTAGAGAGTTGCAAAGAGAGTGAACTTTTAATCGATTGTTTTGAAAGTATAAGATGACTACATGCAAGTAGGAAGATACTTCCTTAAATTTACATAGCTTTAAAAAATAATTTTAGAGCGTGGAAAAGGAAGGTAGGAGAGCAAAATACTTTTAAGAGGCATAAGTGATCATTTTAAAACTTAAAGTATAAGACAACTATAAGCAAGAAGGAAAATACTTCCTTAAATTTGCATTGCCATTAAAAATAATTTAGAGTAGAGAAAGGGACAACAATGAGAGGGAGAAGGAAGGTGGAAAAAGGAGAGAAAAACGCTTTTAGGAGACGATTTTTAAAGTGTAGTAGTAGTAGCAGCAGCAGCAGTAGCAGTAACGGCAGCAGTAGTAGTAACGGCAGCAGTAGTAATAGAAGCTGCAGTATCTTGTAAAATGATAGTTCAAATAATTGTTGCTTGCAATTTGATTTTATTTGAAGTATTAGTATGATAGTTGAATACTATTTTTTTTTGTGTTGAAATAGTAGTTAGCTTAGAATTTAGCTCATACTTTGGCAAAGTAAAGAACAAGTGTAAGATGTTTTAAGGTCTTTGAGGTAGACTTTTTAGGAATGGTTGATTATAGTGAGCTTTATTTAAGAACAGTTCAGCTATTAGTACAAAGTTTGCTTAAGTCATAGTATGCTTATTGACCCTTGAAGAGGAAAGAGTGGGGAAAAGCTGTGTTCTGATCACTGCTTTTGATAACTTTATACTAGAGTATGAGATTTTAATATGTTTGGTTATTGCGATTAATTGGGCATGTTGTTGTTTTTCTTTGATTTTTCAACAATTTAAGCTCATAAAGTTGCTAATTTTGATGATTAAATTGAGCACTGTAAAGTGAATTATTCAATACCACAGAGGTGACATGCATGAGTGAAAGCTTACTTTTGATGTTTAATTGTTGCTGCGACTATATGATTAGAAACCTGTTGGAGTCAACAATATTTGTCTGTTCCTTTTTGAAATCATGTAAATTGATCGCAAAGTAATATCTTGTTGAAGCTTGAATCAGTGTCTTAACCCGTGAAGCCAAACTTTTCTTCCGTGACTTATTATTACTTTACTCCAAATGTTTATAGTAATTATTTGCTGTCAAGGTCATTAAGGCAGTCAGTCAAATGCTAATTCTATGAGAAATACCTGTTTACAGAAATATTATAAGTGGGCTTGACAGTTCTATGAGAAATAGCTATTATTGAAGTTTGTGATTCACTCAAATTTACACAAGGTTGCCTGATGTCAAACATTTGATTAAAATATATATGAAGAAACCAGAATTATGCAATGTAAAACTATTGTAACTGGATATTGGTTTTTAGTTCATTAGCTCTACGGAGTTTAGGATATTGCCCCTCAAAAATCAATAATCATTATCAGTACAGGTTTTCGTGACATTTGTTCATGTTCTGTATCAGAAGTCAAATGTTAACTTGTAAGTACTTGTTATGTTCAATATTTCACATTTGCAGCCTGATTTCATGACAGAAGGAAATTAAGTGTGCCAAACTTTTGATGAATTATTTCAGGAAATGCTTCTCCTAGAGAGTTTGCTGTGCAATTACTCTAAATGGATGCTAACTTCGAGAAATGTCCCAACATTACTTTCGCCTGTGAGGCTGTCATAGATCACTTCAGGGAGATGATTCAAGCATATGTGTCAACTACTAGGGTTGGTTCGAGCTAGCTTCTCATCTTCTATCTTTTGTCATCACTACTTCAGTATTTAAGTATATGCCTGATCTCTTCACAATTCAATCTTCATGAAAATAGCTTCTGCTTGTTACAGAATATAATGTTACAGTTGAATGTAGCACATTTGCTCTATTTTTCAATTATAAAAAAAATGTTTAATTTTCAGAGAGGTTTAAAGAATTATGTTTTAAAAAAATCTGTTTAACTTTAAGGGTGGTTCAAACATGACTCCGATCTCCGAGTATTTCATAATGTATGAAATTGGACCCGAGATTCGGAAATTAGATGAAATGAAGAATCATATGGCACCAATTACAGATATCTGTCTTCGCTTCTTGATTAGTATCCTCTTCTCAATCATACTCTCTGTCCTCTTCCTCCTCCCCAGCTTCCCATTGTACTTTATTTCTTCTAATTTCTAGTTTTCCTGAAGGCCATAGTTTTAACTTGGTTGTATGTGGTCTCTTCCTGTTGAATCATCTCATAGTACCTTATACCTGTTATTCCCTTGCATCCCTGGTGTCTACTTAAGTTTACAAAGTGGCAATATCTAGCATTTATGCTCATGTGTAGTTCATGTGGCAGTATAGGATTATCTTCCTCTGGAAGGCACACAAAATGGTAATCAAGATTGATTTCAGTTGAACCTCTGCCATACATTCTTGATCTCTTTAGACTACACAAATTGAAGTTTTATCTGACATTAGTGAGTTTCTGCAGTTGATTGACAGCTTAAATTGGAGGGTGCAAAAATGCAAAATGATATTGACAATATACTAACAGTAAGTGCAACTAATGATTGCTACTTTAGTTACAGTCTGGAGACATGTCATACAATTCACAGGTCATGATGTATATTATCATTTTATCAGTTATCACTCTTCTAGGAAATTTGAGTCTTTAGGTGGGTGGATTATCATAAGGAGCTTGAATTTAAGCTATAACATTCTAATCCAGTGATTTCATTTTTCCAGAAAACTATTGTTCCTGCTGAGCTTTATCGAAAAGTGCGTGACTCTCAGCTTGTAGGACTTTCAGGTTACTCAAAAGAGGTAAAACTACCTTCATCTATTTCCTCTAGGTGCATTTGGCTTCTGGTACTGCTCAATTCAGAATTACAATTGTATTATTTCAACTTAAGGTGGTTTTTATGTTAATCAAGGTATGCCTATTATTGCTGTTGGTGTGGGGCAAAGTACTATATATATATATATATATATATATATATATATATATATATATATATAGGGGAGGGATCCGGTAAGAACCCCTCATTATATAAGAACTCTAGTTATATAAGAACCAATCACATCCGTTGGATTAGATTGAATTAAGCGGTCACAATTAATGGGTAGGCAGTAATGGCATTATGGTAAATATCAAAACCCTTTCACCTTCATACATAAACATAAGTCTCTTAATTTTCTCTCTCCTCAAACACAATCCACACTTTGTCACTTTCTCTCTCCTAAGACCCCATATTCTCTCTCCTCAAAACCCCAAAATTGCTCCAAATCAAACAAAAAATCATTGATTTCCTTCAAAATTTTCACATAATTTCAAGAATATTGTTCCTAAACTTGCATAAAACAAGTTGCATTGAACAATTCAAGTAAAAATTTTGCAAAAGAAAAACCCTAGATTTCACAAAAAATAATTCAAAGGGAAATACAATTGGAAATTGACAAATTTCAACCTACTCCTATGAAATTCAGTCCCGAAACGAAAAAATAAGTAATAATCTATCAATTTGAGTGAATTTAAGGTACTTTCATTGCCTAATTTAGGTCGTTTTTGATATTATTATTTTGGTATTTTGAAAATTTGAATGGTTGCAAGCATAGAATGAAGAATATAAGGAAGTTTTTGGAATCTCATGTGCCTACTGTTACAAATTAGTATGAATTTTTTTCAATTTTTGGCTTTATATTCTAAACTTGTGTTTTGAATCAAATTTACTATGCTTATTATGTTCTAACTTATAATCTAAAGTATGTGTAGTGTGTTTAGATCTGATAATTTATGATTTTTGTGATGTAAAATTATGTTTGTAGGATTGTGTATTATGCTCTAAATGTACATATATTATGTTCTAAATTATATCGATTATTATACTTGTTATGTTCTAAAATAATAATCAAAAGTATGCAAAGTATCGATTATTATAATTTATCATTTATGTAATAAAAATTATGTGTTCTAAATTATACTTCTTCCGTTCTGTTAATATTGCAACAAGGAGGAAATTACGCATCCCAAAACACATTTTATATGCTAAATATCTATAATTGTGTAAGAGTAAAAATTATAAAAAGTTGATATTGTGAAAGTATTATAAGAGACGAATCCAACAAGATCCCACTTGACTATATTTTACTTAGCGTATAACTCATATTATATGGTCGAACAAGTGTGATGAATAGTGCAAAAAGTCCATTGTTGCAATATTAATAGAACGGAGGAAGTATCTATTATGTTCTAAACAAGTAAACATATGCTTGTTACGTTTCAAAGTATGTATTTTATGTTCTAAAAACATGTCTGTTATGTTCTTAAGTATATATATCATGGTTCTTATGTTATAAAGTGTTTGTATTATGTTCACATTTATATCATATTATTATTATGATCTAAAATTGTGTTTAAAAGTATGTTTATTACTTTCTAAAGTATGTTCTATTATGCTCTATTGTTCATATTTTATCATAGGAAAAAATTTAGAACATGGACGAAAAATAAATAAAATTTGAACATAAGTTTAGAGCATAGATAGCATATTAATTTATAACATAGGAAAAATAAATTTAGAATATAAGATAATGTAGAGCATAGAAAAAATTTACAACATATATAGGTTGAAAAAATTAGAACATGTAGCACATTAAATCATACATTTATAACACTTGTTTAGAACATAGGAAAAATTTTAAACACAGGAAAAATAATTTAGAATATATGTAGAAAACTTTAGAACATAGGAAAAATAATTTAGAACATAGGTAGAGAACTTTAGAACATAAGCAAAAATATTTTAGGACATCTGAAAAATAATTTTGAACATAGAAAAATAAAGTAAGAACTTACAAAAATTAGAATGCTGGAAAAAAAATTTAAAACATAAGAAAAATAATTTAGAACATAAGCAAAAATCTTTAGCAAAAATCTTTAGAACATATGTAAAAAAATTTAGAACACAGGAAAAATAATTTAGAACAGTAGGAAACTTTAGAACATAGACAAAATGATTTAGGACATATGCAGAAAACTTTAGAACATAGGCTAAAAAGTTTAGAACATAGGCAAAAAAAAAAAAAAAAAAAAAAAATCAAACCATAAGAATAATAATTTAGAACATAGGGTTATTATTAGGTATGCTAAAACCTATTAGCTCAAGTGGATTGAGCACTATGCAAATGCATAGAGGAGTAGGTTCAAAAAAACAATTAGAACATAGAGAAAAAAAATTTTAGAACATAGACAGAAAGTTTAAAACATAGAAAAATATTTACAACATAGGGAAAAAAAATTAAATATGAAAAACAATTTAGAACAAAGACTAATAAATTTAGAACATAGTGAAAAAGTTTAGAACCTAGGGAAAAAATGAGAATACAAGTTTAAAACATTGGAAAAAAAGTTTCAACATATGAACAAATTAGAATATTGGTTTCGAACATATGAAAAAAATGTTAGAACATAATAAAAAAAAAACATAGGAAAAAAAATCTAGGACACATGTTAAATAAATAAATAATTGGTTTAGATAACACAGAAAAAAATATAAAATAAGGAGGAAATTTAGAATTAGAAAAAGTTTTGAACATATGTAAAGAACTTAGAACATATATATTTAGAACATAGGGTTGTCTTATTATATTGTAATGGTTAAATTTCAGGGTACATTATTTAAGTTGGATTATGTTATTTAATTGTTAGGTGTATGCGCCAAAACCTATTAGCTCAATTGGTAGAGCACTATGCAAATGCATATGGGATGTAGGTTCGATTCCTACATAGGTTATCTTTAAATATAACTAAAAAAAGTCAGAATTAGGAGGAATTATATATGCGTGACCAACACTCACTAGTAGGGTCACTAGAGAAACTTTTGGCTATTTATGTGAAAAAGTGGATAGGCGGCTATCGGGATGGAAAACTAAATACCTTTCCTTGGCTGGCCATATAACTCTTGCAAAGAGTACTATCTCTACTATGGCAACGTATGCTATGTAACCTGCCAGATTACCAAGGTCAATTTGCGATGATCTTAACAAGCGTACAAGAAGGTTCATTTGGGGTGGTGACAAGGAAAAGAGGCGTACACACCTCTTGTCATGAGAATCGCTTCAAAAACCAAGAGAATATGGAGGTTTGAGCATCAGATCTCCGAGACAAGCTAATGCTACACAATGTAATGATATTTGATTTCTTATTCTCAACTTGATCAGATTAGTAAGAAGGCCAAGAAGGGCAAGAACTATGATGGTCTTAGAGTATGGATTGAAGAAATCTCCAATGATTAATTAACATGGAACCATGCTACAACTAAACTCGTATATACATAACTCCCGTTTCCAAATTACACAAATGAAGCTACGTGGGATTCGAACCCACATCTTTTGTGCATTTGCACAATGCTCTACCCATTGAGCTAGTAGGCCAAGGTATATGAAGTAAAACACAGTCTAACTAAAGCAATATTGTACGGATTATTAATTATAATGTCATGAATGTATAGCAAGCAGCAGCCATGCTAGCCAATCCAACTATGTGTTAGCTGTTTATAAGACTAACCATGACACTATTGAGATTTTAAGGCTACTAAACAGCTATACTCACCTTGTTAAGGTTAGTTACACTACTGTCATTTGTCATTTTGGATTAAAATGAGTGCACTATAGTGCTAAGTCTCAATTTAAAGAGCATAATGAATTACTTTGTGTTCTAAATTTCCTTACAACATAGTGAATTATGTTCTAAAATTGCTTTTGCTTAGAACGTAGTAAATAATTTATTTTCTAAAATTGCTTAGAACTTAGAACATAGTGAAATACTTTAGAACATAATTATGATCTAAATTTGTTTTTGCTTAGAACATAGTGAACTACTTTAGAACATAAAGGGTAGAGTTTATAACATAGTTAACTATTTTAGAACATAAAAGGATATAGTTAAGAACATAGTGAACTATTTTAGAAATAAAGGATATAGTTTAGAACATAGAGAGATTAATTTAAAATCCATAGGGTAAAGTTTAGAACATAGAGAGAAAACTTTAGAACATAGAAGGAAAACTTTAAAACACAGTGAATTATGATATGTTCTAAAGTTGCTTTATGTTCTAAACTAAAAAAAAAAAAAAAAAAAACGAGGAAGGCTGCCATGAAGCAATCAGGGAGAAATTAGCGTTCATGGCACCCCCACAAAGGCCTAACAAGTCCAACAGGGACCTTTTACACTACAGAAAATAAAGACTGAAAGTAAAAGACAGTAATAAAACAAACCAAGCAGCAACATTTCTAGACAAAAGGGGGTCTGAAGTAGACTCGGGAAGTACAACCGTAACCTCATCAGTGCCCATTAGTAACATAGAACTTCACCAACTTTAAAAGCCATGACATATTTTTTATTTTCTTTTAACTGTAGAAACCACTAAAGGACATGAGTCCATAGAGTAATCCTTGAGAAAATACAGAGTGCATGCTATTGCTTGCAGATAAAAGCGTTTAAAAGGATGCTTATTTTGGCTTGGTGCTGTCAAAAGTGTTTCCTGGTTGAGCTTGTTTTCGACTCATCCATAGAGTTTGAGCTGCTAGGCTTCTTGGTGCCAAATTTGCCAAGCTTAGAACATATTATGGCACCACAAAAAGACTACTAAGTAGAAATATATCAACAGTGTACATCAAATTGAATAGCAACTTTAAAACATAAAGGTCGATTAGTTATAGTTATTCTAAGGTCGTATAGAGAAGGTAGCTTACTGATGAAACCAAGGTAGACATGTGCATTATTCAAGCTATTCCATCCACTTTGAAAGTTTAGAACACAAGTCACGCATAAGTTTTGTAGAGCATACATGTGTGTTCTAATTATATCCATTGTTCAGATTCTTTCTACTGCAAAGAATTTCTTGTAAATCCACTATGCTTATGTTCTAATTAATTTTTCTCTCCTCATCAAACACAAACCAAGCATGTTCAATTGACAATGTAACTAGAAAATTCACAGAGTTTGCAATAATCGATCTATTCAAAGTGAAATTGGCCAAATAACAGAATCCTACAAAATATATAACATCAGACTGAATCAATATGTGAAAATACAGGATATATATTTAGCAAAATATCATTCAAAAAATCAATCACAAACACAAATTTTATACATTAAACATAACTCCTAATAAACGAGCAGATGAAATCGTAGATAAAAAACAAAAAAAACCGAAAAAGTTGAAGTTGAAATTGATGAAATTAGGGGGGGAAAATCAGGAAAAATCGCAAAAATCTGGAAAAAAAATCTGAAAAATTAATCGCAAAATTGATGGATAACATGAAATCAGGAAATAGAATGGATGAAAAAAAATCGCAAGAATGGAACAAAAAATCAGGGAAATTTGATGAATTTAACAAATATAATCGGAATAAAAATCAGAATAAAAAATAAAAATCTAAAACAATTGATAAACTTACAATCATTTATCCAAAAGCTGAGAATTTTTTTGATTAATCTGATGAAGTTTTGGGCCTTTTGGCTGCCGAGGAGAGAGAAGCAGGTAGCGTGAGGAGAGAGAAACAAAACAACGTAGTCTTGTTTGAAAGGGGAAAAAAAATTAGATTATACAAGATCTTCAATATTACATAAATGCCATTATTAAGATGAATTTGAGCGGTTAGATTAAAACTAATAAACGGAATTTGAGCGGTTAGATTAAAACTAATAAACGGATGAGATTGATTCTTATATAAGATTGGGTTCTTATATAGAAGAGGGTTCTTATATATATATATACTACCTCCGTTAACGGTTATTTGCAACATATACTATAAATGAATGCTAACTATTATGTGCAACAAATGTTTTTTTTTTTTCCTTTTTAGATAATCATTTCTCTCTATCTTTCTCTTCATCACATGCACCCAACTTTTTCTCTCTCCATTTTACTCTCACAAACAAATTTTGCATAGGAGTCCGCAAACACCCCCTTTGTTGCAAATAATAGTTAACGGAGGAAATATATATACTAATTCCATTTGATCATTCTTTAAGATCCACTTATCATTCAAATGAATCATTAACATATAAAAAACATAAATTATTAGCCTATAAAAAGGGAAAAAGAAGGCGACGAGAAATGAATGTCTCAAAAGAAATGCTCTTGGAACCCAAATATATTTTATCTTTTTATTCTTTCGTAAGTGTGGGTGGCTTCTCATATTTATCTATTCTTTGTGCAGCTTGGTGGGTTGAACTCCATGTTGACTGTTGAGCATACTCCTCCTATACTTTGATTTCCAAAGTGCCCACAAAAAATCTTAGGATCGATATATCTCACGGGTCACATAGGCATTCTGAGAGCATTCCCATCAGTGAGGAGAATTTTGCTCATGAGGAATATTGATGAGCAAAATTGCTTTATTTGCTTCCCCACCAATGAGCAAAGCAAAATATGCTCATGAGCATAATTAAATTTGCTCATCCTATGAGCAAAAATGAAAATGAACAGTGAAATCGTGGGGCTCAGCAATAGCACTAACCGTCATTTTTTTTTTGCTTTTCACACCCTCAAAACGACGAGTTTTGGGGTTTGGTCTGAAGAACTATCCCCCAAAACGCGTCGTTTTGTAGGCAGCAAAGCAAAAAAAAAAAAAAATACATATATGAAAATTTAATCTAACTAAACTTGGGAGTAAAAATAATAAAGAGTTTTTTGGATTTTTTAAACTTAAAAAAAATATTGCTACTTAAAATATCATTAATAACGTTTTGAAAAATTATTAAAGTACTAAAAATAGTAATTAAAAATAATAAACCAAAAAAAAAAATTAACCTTTCTCAACTTTATATTAGAAATTATAACATAAATCTCACTAGAAATGGGATTAAGTGTAATATTGAGTGTTTTTGTGATTTTTGAAATTATACCAAAATATGTCAAAATGGATCTCTATTTGTAAAGAAAAAAAAATATATAACCTGTAGACATCCATTTGTGTCTCCCCCAAACCAAACCCGGTGATGAGTACCTTTCACGTCGAATCATAATCGAATGAAACGAAGTGTGCAAAGGTCTAGTGTTGCGGAAAGTTTTATTTCTTTTCTCTTCTCCCTATTTTGAAAACTTTGTTTTAAGAAAACAGTCAATCCAGTTTGTTTGGTCCATGATATGGGTCCAATAGTGGTGTAGTTGGATGGGGCTTTCAAAGACCTTTCCAACGATATATTATAAGCCCAATTCCGATGAATATTGAGGAAGTTATGGCCAAAATACTAAACTGGGCCCAAACCGGATTTTACCTACGACCCAATGATCATGAGGAGGGTCCAAAGGTTTAATCATATTCCTAAACTAATTAGGATTGATTAGAATCTTCTATAAGTTTCTAAAATATCTTAATTATCCTTTTTTGAAAAGATAAGATTAAGGAATTTGATTTAAATATAAACTTTCCTTTTTTTATAAAACTTTCCTTTTTTAAAGTCCTAATTCTATTCGGATTTAAACATGTTCAAAGACAGTCAGATATTATTTTCGTGCCTCATATTTTTTATCCAAATTTTATATGGTTGGATAGATCTTGAAATTATCTTTCCAATGATATATTATAATATTAATTCCGAGCTATAACAGAAAAGATATGAATAAGATATCAAACTCTATCCAAAACTGACACCGTCTCACTATTTCGTTCATATCTTTTATTCTACAACATACTTTAATCTGATTCTAATTGGTTTAGAAATTAGACTTCAAGATCTTTCCAACGACATCTTATTCATCTTATTCCGATTCTTGGATCAAAAGATATGATAAAAACAAAATCCGCAAAAACTGCTGTCTACGAGTTTTATTTCGATTCGAATTTGGATTCTTTTATTAATTCTTCGACCCTCTTTTTTCCTATAAATAGAGGTCATATCTCCTCTTTTTCAATCACCAACTCTCATCAATATTTTCTTGATTATTCCCTCTCTCTCTTTTTCTAAACTGGCCTTTTCTCAAATACAAAATTCCGCATTCATTAGATCTAGAAGCACTTAACCATATTCGAAGTTGCCTTCGCCCTAGACGTGAAAGGTTTTAATTTCTGAGGGTTTGGTCCCAAATCTCTCTTTCAATTATTTAATTTAATTGTTTTGATTATTATTTTCCTTGAAGTTACTAACGTGTGTATTTTGTTATTAGAAAGAGATACGAGGCATCAAAGTAAGTACTTTAATTGTTTAATTGATATTATGATGTAGATATCATGTTTATATTGTTATTATGATATTCCTAGTATCATGTCTAGGGTATTTTTAATATTAAATATGATTGCTATGATGCCTTTTATTCTCTTCCTAATATTTATTCATGTTAGTATCATGTTAGGGCTAAAGATTTGATTTTTATTGCTTAGTGACATGCTAGGGTTTGTTATTAATCTTGTTAGTATCATGCCTAGGATCTTGCTATTATTATTATGCTTTAATATTAACATGAATATGATTATGATTATAATTGTTATAATTTATGATTATTATTCATGTTTATTATTATGTTGCTTGATTATTTATTGTTATTGCCTGATCACCTTTATTGCATGTTTAAAGGGAATTTGTACTTGTAATCACGCTTAATAAGATAATTAATAATCTTGTTTAGGGTTAATGTGATTATAATTCAAGTGATCGCCAATAATAGTTTATTTGTGCATTAATATTCAACCAACATAGATTAAACAGGTTTAGGGTTAATCCTATTGATTGTATGTTAATCAGAAAGCGCACATGAATACGATCAGAATAAAGTAGAGGCCTATTATTAGGGCAGGTTCAATCTCTTTTAGGTTGGATTTGTACCATCATCCCCGAACCCTTATTTGGTTCATGACCTTATGGAGTTGACGATCTCTTGGATCGTTAAGGGGTGTAACCTTCACCTCGTGAACGGTTTACAAGTTCCTTAAAAACTTGTTGGCGACTCTTTTGCTCTATCTTCTTCCCTTTTGGACGCCACCGTACTTTAGTGTATGATCACAGTGGGGTTCAAGCTAGTGGGATTAAAGGCTTGAAATTATTCCCTACATAACCGTTGATGAATTTTATTTTTTTTTAATAAATTTAAAACGGCCAAATTACCGTTTAAATTTAATTACCGTTGCTAAACGGTAACATTTTTTGATTGGAGGAACAAGCTGACAGGGACGCGTGTCTGCTTCCTATTCGCTGGACTGACGCGCCCTGTCTCTAATATTACTCTTTATTTTTTAGTATAACTACTTTTTTTCTCAACAAAAAAAAAAAAATTATTTAATTACTTTTTGTAGCACTCAGAAATTATTTAAAAAGTTATTAACGTTATTTTATTTTAATTTAGGTGTGCCTCTTAAGTATATATTGTTGTTTTTAATTTATTACACAACATAATGGATCCAAACAACCCTAATTACAATCAACTTGCTCAATATTTTTCTGATTTAGGTGATGATTTCATAAGTAGTCCAAATTTTCAATTATTCCTAGAAAGATTAGGCAACCCTTCTTCTCAAAATTCCGTTCATCAACCAATACCTCCACAAATTCCCAACAATGAAAACACTTTTATTGAGCAACAAACTCCTTCCGTTACCGAAGGGAGCAACTTTGAGTACGATGTCAGCCGAGAAGAAATTGTTCCGGAGACACCACAGTACCCTCCACCACCTCCAAGGATTCCGGCCAATCAACCACTTGCCAAAGCGAGTCGCATTTGGTCGGTTGCTGAGGATGAAGCTCTAATTGGGTTCTACCTAGAACTAAGTGATGATGCGCTTCGTGGTACGAGCCAAAAGGCATCCGAACTATGGCGAAAAGTTCATGCAGCTTACTGTAAACTACAAGCTGAGAAACCACATATTCTCCCGCCAAGACTTATGAAGAGTTTGGAGACACATTGGAGAAGAATGACAGCTGATTTGCTACAGTGGGCTAATTGCTATGAGGAGGCGGGCAAACTCCCTGAAAGCGGAAGTGGTTACAACGAAGCCGATCGAATTAAACACGCTTCCAAGTTGTTTTATTTCTCCTCTAATCCACAACATAATTTTGCATTTCCACATGGAGTGGAAATGGTTAATAAAGATCCGAAGTAGAGGACTAAACTAAGATGGGGTCTGTCAAAGGAGGAAAGAAAGGGTTGCGGTGCCGATGATGAGGAAGATAGCAGTGGAATTGGGAAAAGGTCTAGGGCAGAGAGTGAGAATGAAATCCGTACTGATGGATTTATGTCCGGAGGATTACCACGACCAGACGGTGTCAAAAAAACGAAGGCTAAGCGTAAGGGCAAAGCAGTTGCTTCCGAAAGTGCAATATTGAGCATTAGTGAGCAGATAAAGGCGTGTACTGAGGTTAGAGAAAGGGAGGCGAATTTACGACAACAACGGTTGGAACTTGATAGAGAAAAGGAAAAGAGGAAGCAAAAACAAGTTGATTTAGCAGAGAAGAAGATGAATTTTGATATGCTTCAATCACTTTTAGCAAGGACAACACCACTCACTCCAGCTGAAGAGGCCCACAAGGACGAGTTACTTCAATTAGTCTACGGTAGAAATTCACTGTATTTCCTTAATTAGTTTATTTTTAATTAGTTGTATTATTTGGTTAGATTTGTTTAATTAGTTTATCTTTTATTAGCTTATCTTTATGTTGTTCAATTTTAATTAGTTTATTTTTAAGTAGTTGTATTATGAGTTTAGATTTGTTTAAGTATTTTATCTTTAATTAGTATATCTTTATTTTGTTCAATTTTAATTAGTACTATTTTGAGGTTAGCTTTCTTTACTTAGTTAATCTTTAATTAGTTTAATTTTTATGAGTTGTATTCATGTCCCTTGTCTTATTAGACATTGAGTAGTCATATGTATTTCATGTCAGTTGTATAATTGTATTTTGAATAGTCAAGAATCTTTTCTGTCTTACTATCTTAAGTGTCATTGAATTGTCAATCATGTTTCATCACTCATTGAATTGTCAATCATGTTTCATCAGTCATGGAATTGTCATTCATATTTTGGACTTGTCATTGAGTTTTCATGCTTATAAATGATAGTGATACCATCTTACGCAAATATAATCCAACTCCTCAAAAATATCCAAACACCCAAGGAACCAGCAAACACAATGTTTTCCATTAGCTCAACCTCCAGCTTGTCTGATTCTGATCAATACGCTGAATTTGATCATTTAGTTGACGAATTTGTCACAACCCATCTACCAACTTTGTTGTATAACAACCAAACACAACCCCAACCCGTATCCGATGTTCAATGTGTTCCAGAGCGTAGAGGGGATACGGATAGAAGAGATAGGGAAAAGGGGCATGTTCAATTATTTAATGATTACTTTGCAAGTAATCCAGTTTATAGCGACAAACAATTCTGGCGTAGATTTCGAATGCAACGACCTTTGTTTTGTAGGATTATGAACAAGGTGGTCGATGGGGATCAATTCTTCCAGCAGCGTAGGAATGCATCTGGAAGGCTTGGGTTATCACCGTTGCAGAAATGCACCGCTGCGATTAGAATGTTGGCGTACGGTACCTGTCCAGATGCGGTGGATGAGTATCTGCGCATTGGCGAAACTACCTCCAGATTGGCTTTGCAACATTTTTGTCAAGGGGTTATTACACATTTTGAAGCTGAATATCTCAGAAGTCCCACCGACGAAGATTTAAGGAGAATCTTGCATCAAAATGAAATGCGAGGTTTTCCCGGTATGATAGGTAGCATTGACTGCATGCATTGGGAGTGGAAGAATTGTCCTATGGCTTGGAAAGCGCAATACGCAGGCCGTAATAAAAATGCAACCCTCATTCTGGAGGCCGTTGCAGATCAAGATTTATGGATTTGGCATGCATTCTTTGGGATCCCGGGATCTTGTAATGATCTTAATGTCCTTTACCGATCTCCGGTCTTTGATGATGTTCTTCATGGTCGGGCACCTCCAATTCATTTCACCGTGAACGACCATGAGTACAACTTGGGCTATTACTTAGTAGATGACATTTACCCAAAATGGGCTACTTTTATTCAAGGTATAACACTTCCACAACTTCAAAAGGATAAATTATTTGCTGATAAACAAGCTGCAGCTCGGAAGGACGTTGAACGGGCTTTTGGGGTTTTACAGGCTCGGTTTGCCATTCTACGACAACCCTCCCTTGCGTTTAATGAAGACATATTGTGTGACATAATGAAAGCTTGTATCATTATGCACAACATGATTGTCGAAGATGAACGACACAACTATGCTCGGGCCGAAGTTTTAAGAAGGTACTATGAACAAGATTGCCCGCAAATTACAAGACCCACTACAAGTGCTACAGTTAACAACAACGAGCCTTTTGAATTCAATGTTGGCCGACCGCCAAACGTTGATTTCGATACGTACGTCCACAGAAGAATGTCACTACGTGATAGAGACACTCATGTTCAATTAAAAGCGGATTTAGTGGAACACATTTGGCAAAAATATGGTTCTATTAATGAGTAAAAAAAATAAATTTGTCGTAAGATGACAATTTAATAGAGTATCAATCGTACGTTTAAAATCTAGGTTCGTTATTGGTTTGTAGTATTAAATGTATTCGTACGCTAATTAAATTTTATGTTGTATTAAATTAAATAAAAGTATAATTGTAATTAGTACCCATAAATATTCATTTAACCAAAACATAATAAATATTAATAGGGTGATGTGTAAGAAAGAGAGATATTGGTGGGGTATGTGAAAAAGTAGGAGAGAGATTGATGAGTATTTTTTTTTTTGCTCACTAAAGGGATAGATTTTGCTCACTAAAAATGCTCATGAGCAAATTTAGTTGGGAAGAGAGAGAAAGTGGGTAGAGAGAGAATGAGGAGAATTTTTTTCGCTCACTAGTAGGGATGCTCTGATGTGCCATCAATTGTTGCCGTAACTTTCTACACTCACCCTTTCTCACCATTTCTAAAAAATTGACAAGGAAAATTTGATATCAACACTACCTGATGTTTGTTCTTATGGTCTTTAGGTTGTTAACTGTAGAATAGTGTAATTCTCCTTATTGGAGGCATTCTCATTAATTCAATATATATAGGATTTACAACCTAGTATGAGAAACCTAATTACACAATATATATATATCTTTATAGAATATTAACAAGATAATATTAACATATTATCTAACACACCCCCGCAGTCGAAACGGGAGAAAGTCGAACGCTGAGACTGTCTCTGAAATCTAAAAATAATTGGCGCGGTAAGCCTTTTGTGTAAATATCTGCGTACTGATATGATGACGGAACATGTAAGACCTTGATCTCACCAAGGGCAACTTTGTCACGGACAAAACGTATGTCCATCTCAATGTGTTTGGTACGTTGATGCTTTACCGGATTAGAAGACAAGTAAACCGCAGAAATATTGTCACAATAGACCAAGGATGCCCGTCGAATAAGGCAATGTAGCTCTAAGAGAAGATTTCGGAGCCAAGATAATTCAGAAACAACATTAGTGACACCTCTATATTCTGCTTCGGCACTAGATTTAGACAATGTAGCCTGTCATTTTGCAGACCAAGAGACTAGATTATCACCCAAATAAACACAATACCCTGAAGTGGAGCGGCGAGTGTCCGAGCACCCGCCCCAATCGGCATCTGTGTAAGAAATAAGTCTTGTCGGTGCAGAACGATACAAATGTAGTCTATGATCAAAAGTGCCTTTGATATATCTAATAATACGCTTAAGAGCGTTAAAATGAGGTTCCCTAGGAGCATGCATGAATAGACAGATCTGCTGAACGACATATGCAATGTCAGGTCTAGTAAAAGTAAGGTACTGAAGAGCACATGCAAGACTCCTGTAGAGAGAGGGATCCTTCATTAGCTCACCATCGTGAGCTCCAAGTTTCGACTTAGTGTCGACGGGAGTGACAACCGGCTTACAATTGTCCATCTTTGCCCTGTGAATAATTTCCTGTGCATACTTACTCTGATAAAGAATCATAGAATCCTTTGTTCGTGTTACAGAAATTCCCAAAAAATAACTCAATTTCCCCAAGTCAGTCATGGATAATTTGGACTTAAGGCGATAAATAATGTCACACTTGAGCTGTTCAGAGGAAGCCGTGAGGACAATGTCATCAACATAGAGTAAGAGATATGCAACATTAGCACCATGTCGCAAAATAAAGAGGGAATTATCACTTTTGCTGCAAACAAAACCAATCTGCAAAAGATAGTTAGCAAACCGTTGATACCAAGCCCGGGGGGCTTGCTTAAGACCATAAAGAGACTTATTGAGTCGACAAACATGAGTTGGAGCATCGGGATTGACAAATCCCGGTGGTTGATGCATATAAACCGTTTCTTTGAGGTCACCATGAAGAAACGCATTATTGACATCTAACTGATGAATGGGCCAATCTCTACCCATAGCAATACTCAAAACAGTACGAATTGTTGCCGGCTTCACTATATGACTAAATGTCTCATCACAATCAACCCCAACCTGTTGAGACTTGCCATTCACAACAAGTCTTGCTTTGTGTCTCTCTAATTCACCATTTTCCCTGTACTTATGTTTATACAACCACATGCATCGAATAATATTCACCCCCTCCGGTCTTGGAACAAGATCCCAAGTATGCTGTTTAGTTAGAGCATTAAATTCCTCATTCATGGCGGCATTCCAATTATGGTCAAGCATGACACTTTTCGGATTTTTAGGTAAAGGAGAGATATCATGAACCGTGACATGGGCTTGATATTTGGGATTGGGCTTGAAGATCCCACATTTGGCACGTGTGGCCATGGAATGCGTGGGCTGCTGTAGGGGCCGTGTTTGAGGAGTATTTTGGACCGGGGTGGGAGAAGGCAGTGACCCGAATTGGATCATTGGGCTATTAGGGGAGAGATGCGGGCTGGAAGGGGAAGTTGGGGGTGAAGGCAAAATGGGCCGCAGGTTGGGTGCGGCCTGCAGGCTTTGCCCGCGGCCCACCTACGGAGTAATCTGCATGGGAGAGTTTGGGGGAGCTTGGTTGGGAGTGTGAGGAGCTTCTGGTGGGCCGTGTGTTTGGAGTGGAAGGTGGGCTTGGTGAAATAGGGGGGTTAGAGCATCACTAGAGTCAGAGTTCAAGAAATCATAATCGGATTCCTTGAAAATTTGAAGATTATAGAAAGGGAATTGATCCTCAACAAAAGTGACATGACGTGAGATTATGGTTTTGTTAGAAGACAAATCATAACATAGATAACCCCGATGATTAGACGGAAAACCCAATAAAACACATGATTTGGACCTAGGAGCAAGCTTATTAGGCGCGGTGGCACTAATATTTGGGTAACAAAGGCAACCAAAAATGCGAAGATGATCGTAAGATGGGACTCTACGATAAAGAACTTCGGTGGGAGACTTATTTTGGATGGTTGTGGAGGGGAGAATATTAAGAATATAAGCAACCATACAAACAGAATATACCCTAAATGATGGAGGAAGGGAGGCATGGAAAAGAATAGCAAGAGACATATTGTTAATAGTGCGAATAATTCTCTCGGCCTTACCATTTTGTGAAGATGTGTTTGGACAAGAGAAACGGAAAACCATGCCATTATCCACACAAAATTTGTGAAAAGGAGATTTGTCGAATTCACGACCATTATCACATTGGAAAGTTTTTACGTCCTTTTCAAATTGTGTTTTAACATATGCTCGAAATTGGAGAAAAATATCAAAGACTTGAGATTTGTATTTAAGTGGATAAACCCATAAGAAGTGAGAGAAATCATCAAGTAAAACAAGATAATATTTATGTCCCAATTTGCTAGAAATAGGAGATGTCCAAAGATCCGCATGAATAATATCAAACGGGGAAAAAGTAACAGAATTAGATGGCTTAAAAGGAAGCCTTACATGTTTCCCTAGAGGACAAGAATAGAAAAAATGAGAGCTATCTCTCTTATTATAATTAATGAAATTGTTTTTCCTAAGAAAATTAAAAACGGGTTCGCCCGGGTGTCCAAGTCTATGATGCCAAGTTGAAGGAGAGATTGTAGCTAAGGAAAGTTGATTATTGTCATGAGTTGCGAAAGACTTTGAGAATGGATATAACTCCCCCACACTATTGCACCTCGCTAGAGTTGTCCCCGTATGAAGGTCCTTTACAGAAAAAAACCGATAGGGTCAAACTCAACAGACACAGAATTATCACAAGTGAATTTTCTAACAGAAATTAAGTTCTTAATGATGTTAAATTAGGAACATAAAGAACATTTTTGAGGTGGAAAGAGGGGTTAGGTGGGGGGGGGTTTTAGAATTGCCATAACCATAAATCGGAATGCGTTTGCCATCACCAACTAAAATATATTGAGGAACACTCAAATTAAACAGTTTAGAAAAAATACCCGAATCACGAGACATGTGAGAAGTTGCCCCGGTGTCCATATACCATCCGTCGTCAAGTGGTTGAAGGCTCATGGAGCTATAAGTTTGACCAAGTTCGGTGGGAGTCATAAGTGGCCCATAACCGGAATAATACGGAGCCGCATAGTAGGCTTGTTGGGGGTTCTGCGTTGGACGGGGGCCCAAAACGGAACCCTGTTGCTGCTGCCCACGGAAGGAAGGGGCTGGGCCCGTTGGATATGGGCAGGGTGGTGAAGCCCACTGCCCATATTGCTGTTGTGGCCAATTGGGTTGACTTCCCAACTGAGGGGCCTGCTGCTGGGCCTGGTATTGTGGCCCAGAAGCTTGTTAAGCCTGTTGATTGTTACTGCTACCTTTTCCCTTGCCACGGCCTTTGTCGTTTTTGTTGCTGTTGGTGCCGCGGCCTCGACCACGACCACCACCACGTCCCCCACCGGTGTGCTGCTGGTCGGCGGCCTGCTGGTGTTGCGACGGAGGTGTGATGGTAGCGGCTTGGGTGCTTTGGGCAATAAGAGCTTGTTGCCCATGCTCCTCTTGCTTGATCTTCCTTGTTTCTTCTAAGATGAACATAGATCGGGCTTTGTTGAAATTTGGTGTAGGCTCGGTCTGAGAAATCAAGGCAGCAACCGTGTCATATTTACCTTCGGGAAGACCTGCAATTAATTGAAGGACCTTCTTCCTATCGGAGACCGGATTATCCACATTGCTTAATTGATCAGCAATGAGTTTAAGGTGCATACAATAATCGGACATATTGGCAAAATTTTCCAGCTTTGCGTTGCTAAATTGCTCCTCCAAATGCACTGCTCTAGTGTGCTTATTATCATGAAAAATTTCTTTGAGACGATTCCACAATTCTTGTGCCGTAGCACCCGGTTTCATGATTGTGTGGACAAGATCCTTGGATATGGAGCCATAAATCCAATTTTTCACGATAGCATCCAAACGTTTCCATGTTGCATCATCGATGTCAGTGGGATGAGAGACCTTATCATCAATATGATCAAGCACATTGTATGCGCATGCTTGAATCTGGAAGAGTTCGGACCACGTAGCATAGTGGGCTTCCTCTTGGTCAAGGGTGACATGAATAAGGCTTTTGATGTTTGTAGCAGCATATGCGGGGTGAAAATGGTTGGAGTTGGGAGGAGGAGGAGGGGGAGGTGTATCGTCGCCTGACATTGGAGATGGAGGGACGACTGAGATGGTGGTGGTGGACGGCTAGGTGGAGGCCTAGGATCGTTAGGGTTTTGTGAGAGAAGAGAAAAGAGGAAACCCTAGGAGGAATCTGATACCATGTAGAATAGTGTAATTCTCCTTATCAGAGGCATTCTCATTAATTTAATATATGTAGGATTTACAACCTAGTATGAGAAACCTAATTACACCAAATATATCTTTATAGAATATTAACAAGATAATATTAACATATTATCTAACATTAACTCTAAGAAATGGCCGCTGATTTCACGATACAGGGTATCAGTAAGGATTCAGTCTCCTAAGATTGAAATGGTTGACAATTTTTTCAAACCTATGTCTGCAACTGCAGATGAAGTTATCATGAGGTATGTTTGAGGAAGATGTTACTTGTGTAAAAGCATTCTTCAGCTTAACCGAATATGGGTCATCATATTTCATCAGGGAGGCTTTGCTTGATTTCTATGTCTGGGAAAAGAAAGCATGAACAAATTACGAATATCATATTTAGGTACGGGTTTTTTTTCTTAATTACTATTTAAGATATCTGCATTATTTTATTCTTGTTTTTTTTTGTTCTATGCTAAATTTAATTGCCCTATGTTAGCTCTTAAGGTTTCTTCTTTTGTTCTGTATCTCTTAGGGATGGAGTGCGAGTCTTGAACATTGAATTAGACAAAATCATTGAGATTTGCCCGTGATAATTAAGCTAATCTTTTTAATCCTCTCTATTTTGGAGTGTCTAGAAAAAGCACTTTCCATCTCTACCCCGTCAATCTTTTTATCTATCCCTCGGCATTCTGTCTTATTTTTGGAGTGATTTGCGGATGTCGGAGTGATTAACATCTCTCAGTTCGTTGTAAGTACCTAAGTATGCGAGATCATTCTGATATAATATATATATATATATCTTATAGGTGTTTGATTTCGTTGTTGAAAAATCTCTGAAGTTCAGTTAAGCATGAGTATATAAAGGACCACGTGTTATACAATTTGGTTCATGGTAATTAGTATATCAATTTGGTTGCTCTATGTAAAGGCATAGTTACTATATCATACTTGAGCATCTTATTCGATCATTCTCTGTCTGAAATTTTTAAAAACTCACTTTCAACTTTTAAAGATTATTAAATTGGAACTTATATTGTACTTCACATTTTTTGGGTAATCAGGCTGGTTTCCAAAAGAAGGCTTTGAAAAATTTAGGTATTGCACATGAGATTGACAAAAATCTTAAGAAATTAAAGTAGGAATACAATCTAGCTGAAAGCCTGAGATTCACAACTTATGTATTGATAAATGCTTAATTTTTAAATTTTGTGTCTTCATTCCACCTGTGTGAAAGTAAACACAATCCTAGCTTGATTTTTGAATTGTTTAGTAGTACTAATTTAGGCTTGCCTCAGAACTGCTCGTTCGCAGATGATCACGAGCAATCAGAGCATGAGTAGGCTTGTCCGCAGATGATCATGAGCAATCAGAGCCTGAGTAGGCTTGGCATAGTTGATGATTAGGGGCTGAGACCAGGTGACATTGTCTGCATTTTTCAGAGTTTGGAAGCGTCGTTGAAGTATCTGTCAATGAAGGGTTGTAGGGGAGTTAAGGGAGAGTTGGTTTTACAGGCGATTGTGGAGACTTTACAGGTGAATCCTTGGATTGAGGAGATTGATCTTGAGGATACACTGTTGCATAAGGCAGGAATGGCTGAAGGGATATATCAGAAATTGGGTCAGAATGCAAAATGATATGGATTATTTTAATGACATGCCGCTGATTATACCAAAGAGTTGTTGAGTCTTCGTCTATTGGCAAGAATACGCAGGTAATCATGGGACCATATGTGTCAAACTTATTCTCCTCCATGTTGGCCTCAAAATTTTAGGCTGGCCCAATTACTAAATTATCCACCTTATTGCCATTAGAGGATTGACCCACTTCCATATTTTTTTATTAAAACCCGGTTCAGCACTAGAAACAAACGCTGCCTATTTTATTTGATTGTTTGTCACCATCACCGATTCACCAGAAGGGAACTGTTGCTTTCCTTTACTGCCACCACTTATACTACTACATTTTGTAGAGTCATGACCAATTCTACCACAAGTAAAGCAAAGAGAAGTAAGGTTCTCATACATCACCTGTTGCCACGCGCCCCCAACCCAAACTTTAGTGATTAGAGGCGTTTGTAGATCAATTTCCACACAAACTCTTGCATATCTTCCCCTGGTAAGTCTGTCTGTGGCGTAATCCACCTTTATAGGTGTAATACCCCGTATTTTTAATGTATTTTATAAATTATTTATTTAATTATAAAATATATTTTGGGTCAAACTATTTTAATTATTGAATTAAAAATAAAGCAAGTATTTATATTTGGGTCAATAAGTTATTTAAAGTGAGTTTAAGTTGCTGGAAATTGTGTATACAAGGGTAATTAATATAGTATTATTGTCCTCTTTATGTAGGAGACTTGGTTCGAGAATTGTTGTAGAGTACTCGATTATTTTAAGAGCTTATTTGAGGTACGTTCGCGTACTTAGCATATTTTGGTGATGTAGAATCATGCTAGGTTTGATTTCAATTAATTACAAGTAGTATCATGCTAAGGTTTATGTATGGAATTGTGAATTTATGATGTTTGTGGTTGAATTGGGAAGCATGAATTATTTGTGACGGTTATAGATTGGAGGATTATATTTTGGGCATGTTGTGTTTGAACCACATTTTTATTTATGGCATGTTAGAAGGCATGATTAATTAAACTACATGTTTAATTATGTTTGGAATATTGAAAAGGAATTTTATTATGGTTCAAATAATTTTTATTGATGCTTTAAGCATGAGGAAGGAGCTATATAAGTGTCTATGTACACAAGGAATAAATTGTATGTTGGTGCCTTTGTGCACTTAAGGTGTTTTTAACACCGAGGGATAGGATTTTTGGCGCATTATGCGTTTAAGGTGTCTTTGACACTGAGGTAGAATTAAAAAGGGTTCAACATTTAATAATATGTGGTCACTAATTATTCAAGAATTAAATTGGTATGTTTGCTCGATTGAATAATTATTGTTGATTGATTTATTATGCTTTGAGAGTCATCACCAAGTCTAATAATATGTAAATAACGTAAAGTGAAAGAGATTACGCACCAAAACTCTTGGAACGTATATACCTTGAGTATGAACAATGGGGGGGGTTATGGGGTTTTATATTTAACCATAACTTCCAATGGAGTACAGGACGCTGTATATTCCTTTTTATTATTTATTATGCGCAGGAATTCCGCCACCTTTGTGTGGTTTGGTCGCTGGCACGATTAGCTCTCGTGCCAGTTAACCTCAAATTTATTTGGGGGAGGTTAATAGGTGGAAACCCGGTCGATGCGTAATCAATGCAAAATGAATTAATTAGTGTCTAGTCATTGTGTCTTGTTGTTTGGTGTGTATGCTTGTGAACAGGTGCAATGAGGTAAGTGTGTGTTGATAGGTGAAAGCATGTTAGTGTGGCTAATTTACGCTTATGTACTCAGCTTTGCTGATTTTGTGTGTGTTTGTGTATTTGGCCATGTCTTTATCTTGGCCCTATGATGACCCATTTTTAATGGAGAGTAGTGGAAACAAGTAGAGATAAACTTTTCAGGTATTGAAGCATATTCATGATGGGGCACGAGTGAAGAGCGAATCATGCTAGTTTATATGAGTTACAATGTGATCCTGCTTTAATTAATTATGCTAATATTTATATGTGGAGCTAATATCAAGTTTGGATTTGGGTTGGTTTTTAATAAGGTCCTTTAATGGTTCCAAGTTGTAGGTTGATTTTCATTTTACTTCGCTCATTTTAGTTTTAACTTTACTCTCGTTTGGTTAGCTTTTCAAGTTGGATTGTTCTGGAAAGGTTTTTAAAATTTGTCTTCCGCTGTGTATCTTTGATATTTGCCTTAACCGTTTTCACGGTGGCGGTAATGTCTTAGATATTCCTATTTAAAGTTTTATACAGGGCAAAACAGGTATTTTAAAATAAAGGAATTTCTAGGGTGTTACAATAGGCTTTGCTACCACACTTGCAAACTCGAATAGAGCTGATTTATCATAATTTTTCACCGGTAATTCCGAAAATCTAATCCAAACCGCCATTGATTCAAGAGGAGAAATTCGGACGGAAATTAGGCCTCCATTGAGTAAGCATAAGATAATGATCAAAGATAAACCAAGGTCCTCCAAAAAGAGCCCTCTCATAATCCTCTTGGAGTGAAAATCTGAAAAGAAAAATACTCTTACCAAGATCAATAGTCTCGATATTACCCTTTATCTTCCACATGATATGCGCTCTCTTGGCCATGAATTCTTGTCTGACATTAATTCCCACCGCTTTATCCATTAGAGTCATTGACCATGGTTGGCGAAGCCTACGGAGAGTATCTTTGTTGAATTGTACAACTAAGTTTCCATCAGGAGCTATATTCTTACTGTCTTCCCATTCCTTAAAAGAAAAAACAATTTTCCAAGCTTGCTCGAACCATTCATATGGAGTTGCAACAACTTCTCTAAAACTCAAACTATTCTTAGCAGTATTCAAACTTTTTGCCATAACATTTTGATCCTTAGAAGAAGGGGGATCCCCCTCCATTAGAGGGGAAAGAAACGAAATTAGAAAGTAAAAAACAGAGGTAGCACTTTCTCTCACTTTAATTATCTTCCCTTTATTAATAATTGGAATTTAGCTAATAATAATTTTCTGGAAAGGCTGGGTAATTTTAATAGGAATATAAAATTTTGGAATTCTAATATTTTTGGTAGTTTAAAAAAAGAATAAAAACGAATTCTTGCTCGCTTGAATGGAATTCAAAATTATTTGGCCTACAAAAATTCGAATTTCCTAAATAATCTAGAGAAAGAGTTGTTAATGAATTTGGAGGATATTCATAAAAAGGAACGTATAATATGGCCTCAAAAGGCTGGAAATAATTGGCGAAAATATGCGGATCATAATACAAAATATTTCCATATTTTGGCTAAGATAAAAAAAAAGTCATGGAAAAATTCTGGCCCTTAAAGATAGCAATGATAATTGGATAAAAGTTTGTGGTGATTTAAAAAATTTAGCAATAGAATATTTCAAGGATATTTTTAAATCACGTACACAATCTTTTTCTATCAATATTGATTTTGAATCAAAGCCTATCCTTACGGATTCAAACCGAGCTGCAATATCTAGGTTACCTTCCTTTGATGAGGTTAAAGAATGTATGTTTGGTATTGTAGACACCCATTTGTGTCTCCCCAAAACCAAACCCGGTGATGAGTACCTTTCACGTCGAATCATAATCGAATGAAACGAAAGTGTGGAAAGGTCTAGTGTTGCGGAAAGTTTTTTATTTCTTTTCTCTTCTCTCTGTTTTTGAAAACTTTATTTTAAGAAAACAACCAATCCAGTTTGGTTGGTCCATGATATGGGTCCAATAATGGTGTAGTTGGATGGGCTTGATAAGACCTTTCCAATGATATATTATAAGCCCAATTCCGATGAATATTGAGGAAGTTATGGCCAATTTACTAAGCTGGGCCCGGTTTGAGCTTTATGTGCGGCCCAATGATCTAGGGGAGGGTCTAATATGATTTATCATTCCTAATGCAATTAGGAATGGTTTTAGTCTTCTAGATTCTTCTAGAAGGTTCTTTTCATTCCTAATTCAATCAGCATTGATAAGTTGACTTTGTTGACTTTTCAGAGTTTTAATCAAGATCAAATAGCATTTTCGAAGAAATTATATTATTTTATCCTCCAGTACGGGAAATTTATCAGATTTTCGAAAACGCGTTGAAATTAAGCTTGGCGTCCAACCCCAGGCCTTGGCGCCAGGCGCTAGCCATTGGCACCTGGCGCCAGCTAGCCAGGGTTGGCGCCAGCTCTGTTTCTTGAGCGCCAGACTCTGTTTTGTTAAATTATCTTTTTTGGCTGATTTTCTCTATAAATATCGTATCAAAAACTCCGTTTTCATTCATCATCTCCATCTATCATTCACCAATTCTCCTCATTCACAAGTTTTAATTAGCATTCTTTAATTCATTCAATTTTTTCTTACTTGTTTTCATACAAAATTCCGCATTCGCAAGATCTAGAAACACCTAGCCATATTCGAAGTTGCCTTCGCCCTAGACGTGAAAGGTTTTAATTTCTGAGGGTTTGGTCCCAAATATCTCTTTCAATTATTTAATTTAATTGCTTTGATTATTAATTTTCCTTGAAGTTACTAACGTGTGTATTTTGTTATTAGAAAGAGATACGAAGCATCAAAGTAAGTACTTTAATTGATTTATTGATATTATGATGTAGAAATCATGTTTATATTATTATTATGATATTCCTAGTATCATGTCTAGGGTAACTTTAATATTAAGTATGATTAAAATTACGATGCTTCCTATGTTCTTCCTAATATTTATGATTGTTAGTATCATGTTAGGGTTAAAGATTTGATTTTTGTTGCTTAGTGACATGCTAGGGTTTGCTATTAATCTTGTTAGTATCATGCCTAGGATCTTGCTATTTTTATTATGCTTTAATATTAACATGAACATGAATATGATTATAATTGTTATAATTATTGTTATTATTATGATGATTATTTTATTCATGATATTGGTTATTTATTATGTTGCTTGATGTTTATTATTTATTGCTTGATCACGCCTTTTATGCATGTTAAAGGCAATTTGTACTTGTAATCGCGCTTAATAAGATAATTAATAATCTTGTTAGGGTTAATTGTGACTATAATTCAAGTGATCGCCAATAATAGTTTATTTGTGCATTAATATTCAACCAACATAGATTAAACAGGTTTAGGGTAATCCTATTGATTGCATGTTAATCAGAAAGCGCACATGAATACGATCAGAATAAAGTAGAGGCCTATTATTAGGGCAGGTTCAATCTCTTTTAGGTTGGATTTGTACCTTCATCCCCGAACCCTTATTTGGTTCTAGACCTTATGGAGTTGACGATATCTTGGATCGTTAAGGTGTAACCTTCACCTCGTGAACGGTTTACAAGTTCCTTAAAAACTTGTTGGCGACTCTTTTGCTCTATCTTCTTCCCTTTTAGACGCCACCGTACTTTAGTGTACGATCACAGTGGGGTTCAAGCTAGTGGGATTTTAAAGGCTTGAAATTATTCCCTACAGGTATGAACCCTATGAAGTGTCCAGGGCCAGATGGTGTGCACCCGAAATTTTTACAGCATTTTTGGTCAGATTTAGGTTCATCTATTTTTTCTTTTGTTACTAACTGCTTTCAAACTTGTGACGTTCCTAAAAGTGTTAATCATTCGTATATAGCTTTAATCCCAAAGGTAAAGAATCCTTCAAAAATATCAGAATTCCGACCTATAGGATTGTGCAATACTAGTTATAAGCTAGTTACCAAATTGATTTCTAATATAATAAAGCATTTCCTCTCTAATATTATCAATCCTCTTCAATTAAGTTTTATTCCAGGATGTGGTATTGAGGAAAATATTATAGTGGTTAAGGAGATATCTCATGTGTTAAAAAAGCAAAAAAGGAAAAAAAAACAGTTGTGCCCTTGAGCTAGATCTCACCAAAGCGTATGAAAGTGTGGAGTTGTCGTTCATTGAGGATACTCTGAATTTTTTTGGCTTCCCTGCTCCCTTAATCAAACTTATTTTAAATTGCATTTGCTCTCCTAAGATTGCTGTTTTATGGAATGGAGAGATTTGTGATCCGTTTACCCCTTCCCGGGGTATAAGACAGGGAGACCCTCTCTCCTCGTACATCTTTGTTTTTTGCCTTGAAAGATTATCTATCATGATTGAAAACCATGTTAGAAACGACCATTGGAAGCCAATTAGACTTACCCCTTATATTCACATGTCTCATATCTTCTACGCGGATGATGTTTTTCTTTTTGGGAATTTGTCTATTGAGAATGTTCATGAGATGATGAGTATAATTAATAAATTTGGTGATTTGTCAGGTCTGAGAATTAATCAAGCCAAATCATCAATGATTTTTCCCCCAAAGATGAATCACAATGTTAGATATGAAACTGCCCATTGTTTTGGTTTTAAATGCTCCACTTCTTTTGGAAAATACTTGGGTATTGATGTTAGTCCTAATAAGCTGAAAATTTCTGATTATTTTGGACTTTTAGATAAGACTATGGATAGAATCAAGGGGTGGTAGGCCAAGCTTTTGAATTTAACAGGGAGGTGCACTCTAATAAAATATATTTTGAATTCTTATCCTGTTTACCATATTCAAACTGATCTCATACCTTTTTCAGTTTTGGATAAGCTTGAGCAAAGATGCAGAAAATTCCTATAGAATAAAGTAGACAACATTCATTACAGACCTAGGTTAGGCTGGAAGTTTGTTACTATGTCCCTTGCTGCAGGTGGTTTATGTTGGGGATTTTGTGTTTAACACGGGTCACAAAGAAAGCAAACATAATAAACCGGAAAAATCTTCGAGGCGTGAACGGAATCACTTTCCCAAAAGTATAATTCCGACCCTATACTACAATCGGGCATCACGGAAATTTCACTAGGTGAAAAAAGGCCTTTGGCAGCGGTTCAAACCCGGTCTAAGGCACCGGTTTTAACCGCTGCCTATGTGAGGGGTGCCAAAAAGTTGGTTTTTGGCACCGGTTCAAAACCGGTGCCATAGGGTAAAATAGGCACCGGTTAACCGGTGCTATATGCCCACTTAGGCACCGGTTAACCGGTGCCTAAAACTGCTCTCCCGCCAATTTTTTTTTTTTGGTGGTAGATATTTTAGGCACCGGTTGCTGCCTAACCGGTGCCTATTCACCAAATTTTTTTTTTTTTTCCAATTTTCGTGCAATAATATTTAAAAAAAAAAAACTTGTTTCCAGCAATAATAATAACCTGTAATTCCAGCAATAATATTAAATATAATAATTAATAATATTATTATTATAATAACTAATAATAATAATATTATTAATTATTACAATAAGATACAAAAATAATATTAAAAACAAGAATTCAATTATATATATAGATATAAATATTCCCAAACGCAATACAAAAAAAAAAAAAGTTGCTTACATATACAAATAATAGTAAGTACATATATAATGAATAATAAGTTATATAGTTCAAAAGTTAACATAAATAATTTACAATTACAATGCCATTTACATGTTGAAGGTGATAAAAGACGCCAACATGTCACGAACTTCATTAAGCTCCTTGATTGTCAACGGACCATCCTTTTGGACCTTGCAAAACTTGAAATACGAAAACATTATTTTAAAAATAATTAATTAGGCAGAACAATATGTATTTTATCAAATATTACCTATATGACTTCTATATAGCCCATTTCCTACATTACTTATCAAATGAACTATTTCTTTCTCATAAAATGTCAATATTGGGTAGTTGTATGTGTGTAAGCCCTAAAATTGTATAGGAGAGCATTTTATTAAGGTTTATGCCGCTTTTTACTCAAAATGGCCCGAATATGGCCTATATGACTTTACTTTGCCCGTTTCCTACATTTCTTATTAAATGAACTTTATTTATCTCATACATGTCAATATTATCTAGTTATAGGTGTATAAGGAAAGAAATCACATCAAAAGAGCATATTAACACAAAATGGCCCTAATATGGCCCATGTGACTTCTATTCAGCCCATTTTCTACCTTTCTTGTGAAATAGCCTTTTTGTTTCTCATAACATGTCATTGTTGGATAATATTAGGTGTCTAAGGCTAGAAATCACATCAATATAGCATTTCAATAAGTTTAACAACACATTTTACTCAACATGGCCCAAATAGGGCTTATATGACTTCTATGTAGCCCATTTTCTACATTACTTATCAAATGAACTATTTCTTTCTCATAACATGTCAATGTTGGGTAGTTGTATGTGTGTAAGCCCTAAAATTGTATAGGAGAGTATTTTATTAAGGTTTATGACGCTTTTTACTCAAAATGGCCCGAATATGGCCTATATGACTTTACTTTGCCCATTTCCTACATTTCTTATTAAATGAACTTTATTTATCTCATAACATCTCAATATTATCTAGTTATAGGTGTATAAGGAAAGAAATCACATCAAAAGAGCATATTAACACAAAATGGCCCTAATATGGCCCATATGACTTCTATTCAGCCCATTTTCTACCTTTCTTGTGAAATAGCCTTTTTGTTTCTCATAACATGCCATTGTTGGGTAATATTAGGTGTCTAAGGCGTGAAATCACATCAATATAGCATTTCAATAAGTTTTAGGACTTACCTCATCAAGCTGTTGAGTGTCCGTACAATGAGTCACAATGTCAAGCATGAATCTTATCACATACAAAGCACAATCAAGTCCATTCTCTTGTTGTGCGCACTAGCATATGACAAACAAATCACATCAGTGAAACATGCAAAGGAAATGAGCAAATATTTACTAACATAGATTTTCAAGATAATCACAATATCATGTAAATTACCAACGGTGTCTTCCATGTTGGACCCTTTGGAGCATGACAATATAGCTTCTTCATAACACTGTAGTAAAAAAAAGTACATTCAAATTTGATTAGTCGTATGATTACTAAATTATTTATTATTAGCAATAATCATCACTAGGTTTCTATATATATTTACTTTTGCAATATAGACTTCACAAGCCACTTCTCCGATGATCGAGCTGAATCAAGGTGATAAATTGTGTTAGTGGAATTACAAATCACCATGAGGCTCCAATGCTCCCTACATAAGTTCACAATAGACAAGGTAATTAATATTTAGGAGTCAACATATAATGAGGCCAAATCGATTGAACTTGACATGGTTAGACTTACTCTCTATAACATGGGGCGAATATGAACTTGTCTCCCGCACGCGCTGATTCCCTTGTACTCTGTTCAACATAGTACAACACGCCATGGGGGTTGCCTATGATTCTAGTAGTGGATAATTGCTCGGGGCATAACCACCCTACTTTACAAGGAGAATCAGTGTCAGTTAAGTGCTCCTGTAGTGCTCTGCGTGCATGAACATTGAATAATTTATCAGATGTAGGATAATCACCATCAATTTGAATAACTTGAAAAAAGTATAGATTATGTGGGCATTGAAGTACCTCATGAATGTTTGAATGAGGGAAATGTTAAGCTTTGCACCACGTAGAAATTCCTTCACATCTTCTTTGCTGATCCATGCAATTGCATCCTCATCATAGTGGAACATTGCCTTAGGAAGTGCAACTTCCATAGGATCGACCAAATGACAAGCACGGTTGTGAAGAAAGGTCATGTCAGCAGAGAGCGATTGAAGAACAATGTCTTCAACAAGTGTAGTAGGTGGCATGGGTGAACCTTTCGAAGAGTGCAACTTCGACGCTTGTTCACTCTTGGACCGTTGTTCACTTAGCTTCTTCTTAGGTTGATCAATTCTTTTAGGATTCTCCACCCTCTTTCTCTTTGAAGTTTTGCTTCCATTCGAAATTTGAAATAGTTTGAGAAATAATAAGTTTCAACTCACAATCACTTATACATATGTAATTATGATATGGTTTGAGAATGTATAAGTTTATTAGTTGAGAAATGAAGAAAATAGGCAAGTGAGTAGCCATTTCGGCTCAAATGACCTTGATTTTGATGAATTGGACCCAAAACCTTAGAACTTAGCAATTTTAATGTAATTTCAAATTACAAACACTTATAAATATGTGATTATGAGTTGTTTTGAGATGCAAGGAGTTTATAAGTTGAGAAATGAAGAAAATAAGCAAGTAAGTAGCCATTTCGGCTCGAAGTGGCTTTATTTTGATGAAATGTGGCAAAAAAATTAGAAATTTGCTTCTTTTATGCAATTTCAACTCACAATCACTTATACATATGTAATTATGATATGGTTTGAGAATGTATAAGTTTATTAGTTGAGAAATGAAGAAAATAGGCAAGTGAGTAGCCATTTCAGCTCAAATGACCTTGATTTTGATGAATTAGACCCAAAACCTTAGAACTTAGCGATTTTAATGTAATTTCAAATGACAAACACTTATAAATATGTGATTATGAGTTGTTTTGAGATGCAAGGAGTTTATAAGTTAAGAAATGAAGAAAATAAGCAAGTAAGTAGCCATTTCGGCTCGAAGTGGCTTTATTTTGATGAAATGTGGCAAAAAAATTAGAACTTTGCTTCTTTTATGCAATTTCAACTCACAATCACTTATACATATGTAATTATGATATGGTTTGAGAATGTATAAGTTTATTAGTTGAGAAATGAATAAAATAGGCAAGTGAGTAGCCATTTCGGCTCAAATGACCTTGATTTTGATGAAATGATGAAAATTGCTTAATTTTTTTTTAAAAAAATATGCAACTTCCGCCGCACCGGGACACCTGAGGGAGCCGCCCCTGCTGCCGAAACAGCGAAGGCAGCCCGCGCCGAGGCCACAGCAGCCCCGACAGGTGGCTGCCAAGGCTGTAGCAGCCACGGCAGGTGGCTGCCAGTCTGCTGCGGCCTTGGTAGCAGCCTGCCTGGGCTGCTGCTGCCTCGACAGGTGGCTGCCATGGCTGTAGCAGCACAGGCAGGTGCTGCCGAGGCTGCAACAGCCATGGCAGCCGCCTGTCGAGGCTGCAGCAACCCAGGCAGGCTGCTGCCAAGGCTGCAGCAGTCTGGCAGCCACCTGTCGTGGCTGCTACAGCCTTGGCAGCCACCTGTCGGGGCTGTTGTGGCCTCGGCGCGGGCTGCCTTCGCTGTTCCGGCAGCGGGGGTGTAGGGAATAGTTTCAAGCCTTTAAAATCCCACTAGCTTGAACCCCACTGTGATCATACACTAAAGTACGGTGGCGTCCAAAAGGGAAGAAGATAGAGCAAAAGAGTCGCCAACAAGTTTTTAAGAAACTTGTAAACCGTTCATAGGATGAAGGTTACACCCCTTAACAATCCAAGAGATCGTCAACTCCATAAGGTCATGAACCAAATAAGGGTTCGGGGATGAAGGTACAAATCCAACCTAAAAGAGATTTAACCTGCCCTAATAATAGGCCTCTACTTTATTCTGCTCGTATTCATGTGCGCTTTCTGACTAACATGCAATCAATAGGATTAACCCTAAACCTGTTTAATCTATGTTGGTTGAATTTAATGCACAAATAAACTATTATTGGCGATCACTTGAATTATAATCAAAATTAACCCTAAACAAGATTATTAATTATCTTATTAAGCGTGATTACAAGTACCAAATTCCCTTTAAACATGCATCAAAGGTGTGATCAAGCAATAAAGAATAATAATGTATCAAGCAACAATAATCAATAATATCATGATAAAAAAAAAATCATAATCATCATAAAAATAATAATAACAATTATAATCATGATAACCATAAATGTAATCATAATAATAACAATATTCATGTTAAAGCATAATAAAAATAGTAAGATCCTAGGCATGATACTAACAAGATTAATAACAAACCCTAGCATGATACTAAGCAATAAAAATCAAATCTTTAACCCTAACATGATACTAACATGAATAAATATTAGGAAGAGAATAAAAGGCATCATAGCAATCATATTTAATATTAAAAATACCCTAGACATGATACTAGGAATATCATAATAACAATATAAACATGATATCTACATCAAAATAACAATAAATCAATAAAAGTACTTACTTGGATGCCTCGTACCTCTTTCTAATAACAAAATACACACGTTAGTAACTTCAAGGAAAATAATAAACAAACAATTAAATTAAATAATTTAAATAGAGATTCGGGACCAAACCCTCAGAAATTAAAACCTTTCACGTCTAGGGCGAAGGCAACTTCGAATATGGCTAGGTGTTTCTAGATCTTGTGAATGCGGAATTTTGTATGAAGAACAAGAAAGAATAGAATGCTGAAGAATACTTGATTGAAAGCTAATTAAAACTAATTGTTGATGAGAATTTGTGGAAATTGGTGAATGAAAGATTGTAGATGAAGAGAGTTGGTGAATGAAAACGGAGTTTTTGATACGATATTTATAGAGAAAATCAGCCAAAAAAGATAATTTAACAAAACAGAGTCTGACGATCACAAAACAGGATTGGCGCCAACCCTGGCTAGCTGGCGCCAGGCGCCAATGGCTAGCGCCTGGCGCCAAGCCTGGTTCCAGGCGCCAAGGCCTGGGGTTGGACGCCAGTCTTAATTCCAACGCGTTTTCGAAAATCTGATAAGTTTACCGTACAGGAAGATAAAATAATATAATTTCTTCGAAAATGCTATTTGATCTTGATTAAAACTCTGAAAAGTCCTAATTGAATTAGGAATGAAAAGAACCTTCTAGAATATTCTAGAAGACTAAAACCATTCCTAATTGCATTAGGAATGATAAATCATATTAGGCCCTCCCCTAGATCATTAGGCCGTACATAAAGCTCAAACCAGGCCCAGTTTAGTAAATTGGCCATAACTTCCTCAATATTCATCGGAATCGGGCTTATAATATATCGTTGGAAAGGTCTTTGCAAGCCCCATCCAACTACACCACTATTGGACCCATATCATGGACCAACCAAACTGGATTGGCTGTTTTCTTAAAATAAAGTTTTCAAAATCAGGGAGAAGAGAAAAGAAATAAAACTTTCCGCAACACTAGACCTTTCCACACTTTCGTTTCATTCGATTATGACTCGACGTGAAAGGTACTCATCACCGGGTTTGGATTTGGGGAGACACAAATGGGTGTCTACAGGGGGCGACTCCTTCGGGTGTCCCAGGGCGGCGGAACTTGCATATTTTTTTTAAAAAAAAATTTTGAGCCATTTGAAATCAACTTGGCGGACCTTGCATATTGTAAAAAAAAAAAAAAATGTTTGGCGGTTTTATTTTAAGAGTGTCTAACGATTTAACACTGACAAAAATTGAGAACTAAATAATTTACCTCCTTATTAATCAACTTCATCCATGCACGTGGCCAATCAACGAAGCTACCTACAGCTTGCCAAAGCGTTGTTATCTCAACCTCCTCTATCGGTACGGGTATTGGGATGTCTTCGAACCCCGCAACTACTGAATCGATCCCAACCGAGTAATGATGTGGCCCCGCCGTAGCACCCGTCGTCGGTTGGGCACTACCATACGCCACCAAACTCAACGCCGTACTATTTGCATGCCCCGGGGCTAGAAGTGCACACCGGGTGTCTTCCTACACAAGTATATATATAAAAAGAAGATAGTTAAATAGGACTTTTACAACAGCATAGATAATATAACAAAATTCATTAAGGTAAAGGGTTACAAATCACCTGTAACTCTGGAAATTCATGCGGTGTTGGATTTTCAAGCTCCCTCGAGTTCGCATGTGTAGGAGTAGGAACCTGCAACAGTACATCAATCATTGCACCTCAAATCTCAATTAACTTAGTATTTTAAAACTTTTAATAACCCAATTGATTTTACCTCAGGTGACACATCTTCACCACGTATCTCATCTCCTCCATGTCTATCACCTTTTCCTTGTCCTTTTGGTTCAGAACATGAGTCGACCGGGGTACTCGTGAGGAACGGCAAAGTCGGTAAGTTCATCAGCTTCGCCCAAGCATTCAATTCACCAACTAACTCGTTGCGTACTTGTTCCTTAATTGATGCCACCTTGGCATCCAACTCCCCCGGTGAGTTAACACTGGCTCGAGATCTACCCGATTTTGTGTATTCGGGACCCATCACCTTATTCCATCCAAGCAATGACCCTCCCAAACCTACTACTCGTCCTGGATGGTATGGCCTTCCCAAAGCCATGGTGAAAGGGTCATTCTCCACACTTTGGTTCAATTTTGCCCTCCACCTTCTCTTGAGTGTGCTCAAGCTATAGCATAAGGAAAAATGAGGTCAGTAAAACAGTTAATGGTTTGTACAGTGATTTAGATGCAAAAGTGACTTAATTTCAACAATTCATAGGCAACTTACAAGCTTATCCGCCAGTTTTTTGGCTTCCGGACCCTTGATGACCCATTTTCCGGTTTTCTTATCAAACGAATGGAGAGAACAAAAGAAATCACCAGCACGACTCACCAATGTAGTGATCGTGGAACTAGAGGGTTCCTTCGATGCCACTAGAAGCGCTTTAGGGTATAAACCCGAACCGACCCACTCAGGTCTCTTTTCACCAAAAGTCTTAGGACCCATACGATGGACGTATTCCTTATTTTCTGCATTCGCTTGATTTTGCTCTCGAAGTTCCTACAAAACAAAAAATGTTAGTCTCATTACTACAAAAAGTGTCAAGCTATTATTCAATTGAGATCAGATTTACACAAACTTACAATGGCTTTCTTTTGACTCTTCATTCTAACGAACTCTTCCCAATCATCTTTTGACACGGTCGGCCATATTTGCCACGGGAGACGGTCATCCTCTTTGGCATTCTTCTTTGTTTGCACCTTCTTCTTCTTGTAGATCCACCGATTAGTCAACTTGGTCTTAAAGCCTCTGAATCTTTCCGCTAATAAAGATTCCACCCTTCTCTTCTCGGGATCATTAGGAATAGAAAACAACCTCTGCAAGCACAAATTAAAACCAATTATTAGTTTCTATTTAGTAACAACCATAAGGTTAAGGTATCTTAAATTGTCTAAATGTGCCAAAAACACACTTGCCCTTGTATCATCCCAAAATGCTTGAATCAAACCCGGAGGTACTTGCCGCATTACAAGTGTAATGGGGATTTTCCGCGAACATATGCCAACTTGATTAGCATATTTTCGACGCCATTTGGGCCCGGGTTGGCCTTTGTTGTCATACTCCAAGACCATGGGACCGTCTGGTTTCTTAAAGCTTCTTGTCGGACCCCTTCTTTTTCTTTCAGCCGGTGCCTTTTCCCCCCCTCCACCACCTGTGTTGTTTTCATCTTGTCCTTGGCCTTGACTTTCAAGAGTCGGGTTCTCACCAACAATCTCACGTGCTGTATTTACAATGGCCGGTGCACGTTCAGCTGAAATTTCAAAATCGTCAAGCCTACGCTCGAACTCATCTTGAGCCTGATCCTCTGGCTCACCCAAGTCATCCTCCTTATTCACATCATAAGGCACATCACTATCATCGGAGTCGTCATCCTCGTACTCGTCCTCATACTCATCATCGTCAATATCCTCTACCAAATGAGGATCATGATCGTCCGCCATGAGATATAAGCACCTGTCAAAGCAATCATAAAACAATATTAGTGTATAGTAAAGTATATGCATGATAGTTATTATGGTTATGTAGAAGCTATTTAAGCCATTTTCACCTACTTATTATGGTCCTATAACCTTGTATATGCATGATAATGAGTACAAAATGCCAATTTCAATCTACATATGGAAAATAGGTTGTTAGAATGAATAAATGTTAGTTCATACACAAAACAAAGGAGTTGGGTTAAGTAGAAGCTATTTAAGCCAGTTTCACCTACTTATGGTCCTATAACCTTATATATGCATGATAATGAGTACACTTAGGCAATTTCAAACTACAAACATGTTAAATATATTGAATGTAGGTTGTTAGAATGAATAAATGTTAGTTCATACACAAAACAAAAGAATTGGGTTAAGTAAAAGCTATTTAAGCCAATTTCACCTACTTATGGTCCTATAACCTTATATATGCATGATATAATGAGTACACTTAGGCAATTTCAAACTACAAATATATCATTTTCGCCTACTTATGCTCCTATATACATGATAACTAAACTATATTTGCAATGAAACCATTACTAACTTTTAATCAAACTACCTCATTCTGAAATTCCTTCGTTGTGGTCTGATCGCATATAGCCTGCTTTGTTGTCTATGTCATTTAGTACAACAGGTCTAGGAACAGTGAAAGGTGCTGAATCATCAAACGCATCATATTCTTCCTCATCCTCAACATCTCCAATGCCTAGGATTCTTCTTTTGCCAGCTAGCACTATAGACCATTTTGAATCCATTGGGTCAGTTACGTAGAACACTTGCTTAGCTTGAGATGCAAGGATAAATGGTTCCACACTATCATTCAAGTGGCCAAGATCTACAAGAGTAAAGTCCTCATGTTTGACGTTACGCCTGATATTATCAACCCACTTACACTTGAAAAGATCAGCCGTGAAGTCATAATAATCAAGCTCCCATATTTCTTGAATTCGACCATAGTATGACAACTCTGCATCGACAGGTGATTTATCCTTAGAACTTGCAAACTACCTTGACGATTCCACAAGAGTTACACCACTGTTTTGGGTGGAGGAAGATTTCAAATCACGAGCCTCGGTCCAAAAATTGTACCCATTGATGTCATATCCCTCAAATGAACGGACATCATCCCTAGGACCGTACGCAAGCCACCGTACTGTATCGGTCACATTAGTATCATTCAATCCACTCATTACTCGATCATGAAACCAATCAACAAATTTCTTATTATGCAACTTCATAAGTTCCCTTTCACCTTTGGATGGAAATTCGGCACGCAAACTAGCCATGTGCTCGTCTAAATATGGGTGCACATCTGAAACATGGTGCAACACATAAAGTTGTGCTTGTAAGAACTGATCTCGGTCTGGTGACATTCGTTTCGACCCAATTGTGCCATGACCATCAAGTCTACCTTCATGTCGAGAAGTAGGAAGACTAATAGGTTGAGCAAGGGCTATGTAGTCCGCCACAAAGTTACCTATCTCCTCACCCACTGTCCCTTGCATTATACTTCCTTCAGGGTGAGCTCGTTTCCGTACTTTATCTTGTAATGTACCCATGTGTCTTTCAAAAGGGTAGCACCACCTCATGAACACTGGAACGCACAACTTAATCTCACGCACCAAATGAAGAACCAGATGAACCATTATGTCAAAAAATGAGGGTGGGAAATACATCTCAAATTTGCACAAAGTCACAACCACATCTGCTTGAAAAGCATCTAGTGTACAAGGATCAAGAACTTTGCTACAAATTGTATTGAAAAACGAACAAAGGCTTGTAATCGCTTCCCTCACGTGTTTCGGTAGAATACCACGGATTGCAATCAGTAGGAATACTTGCATCATAATGTGACAATCATGGGATTTCATACTTGTCAGCTTCAATTCTCCATTTAAGGTTACAAATCTTTTCATGTTAGATGAGTACCCTGATGGAACCTTAATGCCGTACAAACATGCACAAAACATACGTTTCTCTACCCTTGACAATGTACAGCAAGCCGGGGGTAAATAATTCTTTTCATCCTTCCCTTTACCCTTAACTTTCTTCTTTAACGCATCTTTGGCCTTTCCCTTTCCCTTGCTCTTCTCCTTCCCTTTTTTCGAAACATTTTCATCTTCTATTCTCGGCTCCTTCCCCTTTCGAACCTTTTCTTGAGGCCACAATTCTGGACGAATCCCCATCTCTTTCAAACCTAACCGTGCACCCTTTCCGTCCTTTGTTTTGCCTGGGATATTCATAAGCGTCCCCAAAAGAGCATCACACACATTCTTCTCTATATGCATCACATCAAGACAATGCCTAACGTCATGTTCTCTTCAGTACGGCAGCTTCCAAAAGATTGATTCTTTCTTAAACAGAGCAGCTGAGACCATAGTTTTTTCTGATTTTCCAAACACCGTTCGTATCCCTTTCACTCGAGCACTAATCTCAGCACCAGTCAATGGTCTAGGCGCAGCATCCTCTTCCACGGTTCCATCGAAAGCCTTTTTCTGCCTACGGTACGGGTGATCACGCCTAAGGAACCTTCGAGTCCGTAGGTAGACATCTTTGTGAGGATGAGTCAGGTATACGCTTGATGTGTCATCAATACATATGGGGCATGCTTTTTTCCCTTTGACCTTGTACCCACACAAGTTGCCATATGCAGGGAAGTCATTCATGGTCCACATAAGGGCTGCACGCAATGTGAACATCTCGTTCTAATGAGCATCGAAAACGGAAACCCCTTCGTCCCACATCTTTCTCAAGTCGTCAATAAGCGGCGCAAGATAAACATCTATGTCGTTTTCAGGTTGCTTAGGACCAGTAATTAGCAATGAAAGCATTACATACTTACGTTTTATGCACAGCCAAGGAGGCAAATTATAAATCACTAAAAGTACCGGCCATGTGCTGTGTTGGGTACTAAGAGTGCCAAATGGATTCATCCCGTCCGTGCACAACCCAAGCCTTAAATTTCTGATTTCATTACCAAATTCCTCAAACTTCAAATCAATATTCTTCCACTGTGGAGAGTCAGCTGGATGCTTCAGCATTCTGTTTTTCTTTCTTCCCTCTGCATCCCACCTCAAGTTTTTAGCGTCTTTTGGTATTGAGAACAGACGCTTAAACCTTGGAATAATGGGAAGATACCACAACACCTTAGCAGGAGGTCCCTCCGTGCCAGGATTGCAACTCATGCGCTTGTACCGCGACCGCTTACATCGTGGACACTCCTACAGTTGTTCATACTCATTTCGATACAAAATACAGTCATTAGGACATGCATGTATCTTCTTATACTCCAAACCAAAGGGACACATGAGCTTCTTTGCGTAATAGTAAGACTTAGGAATTTCATTCCCATCAGGCAACATATCACTTAATGCGGTCAACAAAGAAGTCAAACTGATGTCCGTCCACCCATGCTTCGACTTAATGTTGAAAAGTGTTAGCACGGTCGATAGTTTGGAGTATTTTTTGCACCCGGGATACAAAGGCTTTTTGGAAGCCTCCGATAATAACTCAAACACTTCACCTTCAACACCATGCAACATCTCATCCACTTGTTCATCCTCGACCTCTTCCGCCTGATCATAATCGGCTCCATCCTCATCATTATCAACAATATACTCATCATTCTCATATTCCTCGTCCACATAAATCTCACTGCTTCTAACACGCACATCATTCCGATCAAGATCCCCACTGTACTCTCCACTTTCTCCGTGCCAAATCCACAAATGGTATAATTGCCTAAACCCACGACATAATACATGATCTCTAATGATTTCAACACTATCGACCACATTCACATTATCACAATCAACACAAGGACAATAAAGGCCTTTGCCACCCAGTTTGCGTTGATAAGCTAAAGCCCTCTCGCAAAACTCTTGAACCCCATTCCAAAATTCCAATGTATCGCGTCTACCATACATCCAACCACGATCCTTCTCCATTTAGTAAATTGTCTCTAAACATATATAGCAACATATAATTTATAATGTGTAAGTGCTACATATTTTATGTAAATCAAATTCAAGTACAAAACGTGAATATACCATTCATACAGTGAAAAAATGCATGTCTCCAAAGGGTCCTTATCACTCCAACCTAACCCATCCTTGAATGTCTACTCTCACTAGTGAATGTATATCAACTTTCCAATTTTAAGGAAAATCCGGCAGCATTTCCTCCTAGTTCTCCAAGTACACGATGTAGATAATTAATTACCCACATATGTACCCAGAGAACATAGTGAGGAAATGGTAAGCCAAGATGTTCCTTAAAATCTAAAAGAAAACATACATTCACCACCTAAGTGAGAGTACACATTCAAGAACAGTCCCAACCGGGGACTATTCAAGACTTTCTCCTAATGAGAAAGCCTTGAACGGGTATCTAGGCATATGATGATGCAAGTATTCTATATATTGTTGTATTTATTTCCAATTAAACAATACACAAGTTGCAATTTCATGAATCAACTTTTATTAAATAGATAAATAGAAAGAAATATAGCTAAGTAAAGTTTATAAGTCATACCAATATAGCAACTACCCACTTGAGCTCAATATGTAGTCCTCAAGCTAATTAAACTCGTGCTTCAATTCACAAATCTGTTAAAAAAAAAATAATATACAAAAATTAGGTTAAATATAAGGTATGTACTATTTCTTTCTCATAACATGTCAATTCACTAATTTATTTATAAGCTAAAACACATCATTCATTGAACTAACAATTGCTAAACTAACAAGGTTACTAATCTCTAATAGCTACATATAACAAGTGTATCATTTTTTCCACAAGGAGTAAAAATGCAAGATTAAGATCAAAATTTCGAGATAACAACAAGGCCTTAGTCTCAAAATGATTTGGGCTCCGCTAACATGAATCGTCATAAGGAACAATACACTAAAATAAAGGGACCAAAAACAAAACTTTTGAGAGAATTTGGACAATTAAAATTCACCAACAATCCATAAAATTTGCACTTTCATAGCAACACAAATTACTGCTCTAAAAATAGCACTGCCAATACAGACAAATAATACAAGTCACCGACAGCATAAATCTGTCAAATTAAATCCATAAATCTAGCAATTCAATCATCAAGAGATAAAAAAACAAGTGTAAGACCTCCAAAATCACGGGTTTTTCATAACAATTGAGAAATCCCATAAAAATTCTACCAATTAAACATCAATTACTATAAAATTCTAAATCAAAATTGCATCTTTTACTTCTACCTTCATCTATACTACAGTAGAAACCTATTTTTCTTCATGAATTTTCAACAAAGAATAGTAAAATTCCAACACCCATCAAACTAAATCAAAGCTAAATTTGATTGATTAATACAATATATAATTGATATATTATATAAACTAATAATACAACAAAAATACCCAATTATCACCAATGCATTATAACTAATATTGAATTCAATTATTCAATATTTCAATTCATAATTTAATTCATAATTTCATACTCAAAATCTCAAATTCTAACTAACAAAAAACAGAACCTTATTGAAAGTTTGAAACAAATTAAAAGAGAAAGGAAAGAAGGGGACCTACGGTTGGAGGCTTTGAAGCGTTGGAGGAGTTGGAGCCTTGCTGCCTTGGAGGCCAACTTGCCGCCGAGAAGAAATTGGGTCGTGAATGGGTGAGGTGTGAGACCGTAACTGAGCAAAAAGAGGAACTTAAAGCTTCAACAAAGAGGCGAATTGAAGAGGGGTTAGGGTGACTACTGACTAGCCGTCGCGGCGTTGCCGGTCGCCGGACCTGGAGACTGGAATACCGAGGAAGGAGAAGGGGCGAAGAGAGAGAACGAATGAATGGTGGTGGCCTGAAAATGGAGAACGAAAATGGAGAGTTGCGCTTTAGGGCTGGAATTTGAATGAAACAGTGAATGAGCACGAAAGAGAGAAGGAAGAAGAAAGAAAGTTTAAGCGGTTTTTTTTTTTCAAAATTAAGGCACCGGTTCAAACCGGTGCCCTTTTTATTTTTGGCACCAGTTGGTCTGAATCGATGCCTTTTATATTTTTGTAAAATTGCGCCCAAATTTGGGCCGGTTTAACCTGAACCGGTGCCTTATTGTATTTTTCTACTAGTGTTTACACAGGAGATACAACGAAGAACAATTGCAATCACAAGTAGGATGATTACAATACAGTGTAAATGAGCTTTTGTGATTTGTGATGATGAACAATTAAACTTTGCAAAATACTTTCAAGAAGGAAAAAGGAATCTGACTTTTTCTCCTCTCAAAAAGTCTGTCAACATATGTTCCAAAAGAACATATTTATATTAAAGCAAGAATACCAACCGACATATGAAGAAAACTTCCAATTATCAATGATGAAAAACCGTCACAGCCGCGCGCCCGATCGGGCGGATTAGAGTGACGGAAACTGCTCCCTCTCGCACCCTATCGGGAAGCGGTAGCCCGATCGGGCAAGAAAACCCGCAATATTGATCTCTCCTCTCGCGCCCTATTGGTCGGTGGAGAGGAATTTCAGAACCACCCTCGCGCCCGGTCGGGCGAGCACCACCCTGACCGGGCGGCAGACCGGGCAACAAACAAGGGGACATCATCTTCTTCTCTAAACCGAGATATTGAGTTTCTCGTTGCCGAGAACTCTTGAACATCCTTCAATATATTATTTACTTTAATAATCTTTATTAATTAATTCACAACACCATTGCCTAAGTAAACTAAATAATTACATGAATTTTGTCTCTAATTCTCAAAATTATTCAACAGTTTAGGAATAAGAAGGCTTAGGGATTGGAACATTTGCTTTATGGCTAAGTTGGGTTGGACCCTTTTGAACAATCCTTCTAAACTTTGGGTTAGGATTTTTAATGAGAAGTATTTAAAGAATTCTGCTTTTTTTTTTTACTGTACTCCTAGAGCTTCACATTCTCAAATCTGGAAAGATATTCTCAAAGGTAGAAATCTGCTAGCCTCGGGTATGAAAATAGGAATTGGAAATGGTGCCACTACCTCTTTATAATTTCACCATTGGGTAGGTAAAGCTCCAATTTATCTGCTTATTAGCTCAGAGGTTCCTCCTTCTAAGGCTCAATGGCTTGTTCATAACATAATCAAAGATGGTAATTGGTTCCTAGATGATATAGGCATTTGCTTCCTTCCTTTCTTATTTCAGAAATTCTTACAACTCCAATCTCCAAATTTTCTAACTTTGAGGACTTTATTCACTGGCCGGCTTCAAAATCGGGTGAGTTCACAATCAAATCAGCCTATCACTCTCTCATATCTCCCTCTTACTCCAGCTTTCCTTTCTTTACACTTTGGAAATCTCTATGTAAAATCACAGTACCTTCAAAGTACAAAATGCTACTTTGGAACATAGTTCATGCTATTTTTCCTGTAGCCGAAAAGCTAGCTATCATGCTTCCCATTATCTCCCCCTTATGTGCTCGCTGCAACCTTTACAATGAATCTCACCTCCATCTTTTTAGGGATTGCTTTTCTTCTTCTATACTTTGGAAAGATATTTTTGCTAAAATCCACCTTCCAACTGGTTTTAACTTTCATAATTTTTTTAGCTTATATTGGTTTGATTGGCTTAATTTTAATCTGGTTTTAGATAGCCATTGGAGGATGACATTTACCATAGCTCTCCGGCATATATGGAAACATAGAAATATTGCTGTCTTCTTTGATCTTAAAATGTTCAACTCAAGAGTGGTTTTTAGTAGATTCATTATAGATTACCAATGTACTAACCACATTATGCAGGGTAAAGCTATAGAATCTGGTATACCAAGCAGTTTAAGAGCTTTGAAGTCTTGGAGCCCACCTTCACAAGGATGGGTCAAAATCAACACGGATGGTTCTTGGGTTTCTATCAATGTTGCTGCAGGGGGTGGAGTGGTGAGAAGTGATGATGGAACTTGGATTATGGGATTTTCGAGCAAGTACAATGCGGTTTTAGCTTTTGCAGCAGAGCTTCTTCTGTTAGGGAGGGACTTGCCATGGTCAAGAGGCTGCATATGAAGGAAGTGGAGCTGGAGGTGGATTCCTTATCCTTAAGGGTAATGCTCAAATCAGCTGGTAACAACATTCATCATGAGTTGGCTGCTGTGATAAAGGATATTGAGGAGACCATTAAGGGGCTGTTTGGTTTATATAAGGTAATCGGAATGGAATGAATAAAGGGAAAGAAGAGGAATGGAATGAAAAACCCCCAAATATACTATGTTGTTTGTTTTGTATGAGAAAGGGAAACAAGCCACCATCCTCACCACCACACCACCACCACACAATACATATTTTCTTCACTTTCCAGCCACCACCCAACGACCATATCACTCGCTGCCCTTCGCTGGAGCTCCCCCACCACTTGCCGCCACTCGCTGGAGCTCTCTCATCCCTCGCCCGAGCTCTCCCACCCCTTCGCCGCCCTCCCTCCCCCGAAATACTCTCCCTTCCCTGCAAAAACCCCTAATTTAATTATGAACTTGATTCTTATTTTTGAATTTGTGATTCAACTTTGATTTTTGTCTGATTTAGATTTAGATTTGCTTGTTGAATTAGTTGATTAATCGTTAATAATCGTCCAAGAAAAGTTCTCGTCGTCGAAGAATCGCAAGAACGGTATTTGGCGATGGACGGTCTTTCCAAGAAGAGCTCTCGTCGTCGGTCTTTGGCGATGGACAGTGGAGGTGTGGCGAGGGACGGTGGAGGCGCGGCGAGGGTGGCTGGTCTGGGTATGGTGCTGGTATGATGGCAGTGGCGGATCCAGGATTTTTGAACTTATGAGTCACCATCAATAATTGATCACTTGTTTCAATCCAAAAATTATATAAAAAAAATTATATTTCACTAAAATGATTTCAATCCAAAAATAGGATATAAATATACATACTATAAAACTATTACATAACTAACTTTATGATTTTTTTTTTACTTAAAAATAATAATTATTACAAAAAAAAGTTAGATAACTTAAGAGACCTGTTATTAATTATAACTGATCTCTTTAATGAAATATGAAAGAAGCGCACAAAATTATTCTAATTTAATGGCTGACAAAAGAGACCTGTTATCTAGATAACAGGTCTCTAATGACGTGGTGGCAATAGCAGCAACAAAGAGACCACCTATTTGATATTTTATTAGGTGGTCTCTTTGATATTTAAAAAACTGACAGTGAGGTAATCTCAAATAGAAGCAACAAAGAGACCTCCTATCTGTAATAGGCGGTCTCTTAGTTTTTTGTTTTTTTTTTTTGTGCTGGTGAGTCACGTGACTCACTGTGCAGCTTAATAGATCTGCCCCTGTATGATGGTTAAGGAAAGGGAATGGAAAAACCTAGGGGGTGGGAAATGATGTTGGAAGGATTTGGGGTGATGGGGAGGGTAAAAGGGAATGAAAAAAAGTGTCTAACAAACAACAACAAAGGGAATCGGGGCAGTTGATTCCCATTTCCCTTGATGAATACCCCCAACCAAACGGCCCCTAAGTATTTTGATGTTTTTGATATCACGCATGTCAAAAGGAACATAATGTTGTGGTTCATGAGCTAGCAACTATTGGTCTTGAAATGAGTATTGGTCATACTCTCCATATGGTATGCCCAGAGAAAACCAAGCCCATCTATGATGAAGAGCAGGCTGCTATTGCTGCTATGCGTAAAGCTTGATCTAGCTGCTGCCTATCTTTCTCTCAGTTCTAACTATCTGTTATGTTTATGTTTTAAAGCTTTTCGGAAGGGCACTATATGTAATCTATGGTTGGAGACCTCTAATTTTGTGTATGTTTTGAGGTCAAATGTTCTAGTTTATTATTTATAGCTCAACCTCTGATTTTGTTTGCGGTTTGAGGTTGTTTGTTGTAAAACGCTTTAAGTAATATATCATCTATTATGTGTTAGAAAAAAAAAGTCACTTAGTCTTATGTATACCTGACATAATGAAGATGGGGGAAAATATATGTTAAGCTGATTGCATTTAGTATTGCAGGTAAAAGTACAAATTTTCACCAACCAAACTACCATATGTAAACCAAGTCCGAACATTGATGAACCTGTTTGTTTGAACAAGCAATCAAATCAGAAGGGATGAAAATCAGTAGTTTCAAAGATGAAGACACAAAGATTACTATAGGAATGCTGGTCAGCAAGAAATGTATTCTCTGCATGACCATTTTTCTTAGTTTTGGTAAGTATGTTTAAATAACCGAGCAACAAAGAGATCAAAGATCTAGCTGAAATTGAAGAAGACTTGCAGTATTGGATCAGATTCATCGTCTCTAAGTCAAGGAGAGCAGTCCAACAATGCATGCTTCCGAATGTGACCATAGTTCTAACACACTTTGACAAAGTCATTCAGCCTTCTCAGAATTTTGAGGCTATTGTGAAACTAATCCAGGGACTGAGAGACAAATTCAATGGTTTCCTTGAGCTTTATCCAACTGTTTTTTTTTTTTTTTTTTGAAAACTTATCCAACTGAGTGGTTTATTTTGAAATTCCCTTTGTAGTTTAGGTAGCTTTTTCTCTTCTGTTTGTTGGGCTCATGTGAGGAGGGAAGGAAATTATGTTGCTCATCATTTAGCTAGAATCATACCTTTTGGAACCGAGCAAATGTGGATTAATCATTGTCCCACGTCTATTGCTCCTTATGTACTCTCGGACACTATGTCCCTTGATTAATAAATTTTGTTCGTCGTGTTCCCTCAAAAAAAAAAAAAAAAAAAAAAAAAGGTAAATACCACTTTATCAAACTTTCTAGTAGTTTCATTTGGCTAAATATATTCATAATTTACTACGATAGTTCCTTTTGTATATTCTCCAATTATTTTGCTAATTACAAAACACCTTTTTATTTTTACAATAGCAATAATTTGTAGCAATAACTATAGCAGTTACTATTACACATTTGATGATATTAACTTTTAATTTCTCTGCCTTCCAGCAATATGCTCAAATTTCATTTCACATAATCACATTTGATAATAGCTTAGTAAAAGCATTTCTATCCACAATTAAGAAAAAGATCAAACTTTCTCATTGCATAATTTCTATCAAACAAATAAAATTTGCCGAAATATATGAATTCTAATTTTTGCTAACATAAATTACAATATATGGTAATTGAGGCAAGAGAAAGTGAAAAAATACCCTTTTTCGCTACTTGGAGATTCATTTTATTAAAAAAAAAAGGACAGTAATTTATTTCATCAATCTAAGTTACAAAATTAGATGTCTGGCAATTTTTTGATATCTTTTAATTCTAAACCTATTTACATAGGTTCAATTTCATTACCAAATTGACGCAAAATTATACCCTTCCTTCACTACTACAATTAGGCCCTGTTCTTTTGAGCTTCTGGGCAGAGCAGAGCAGGGGTCAGCAGAGCAGAGCAGATTAATTTCAGCAGAGCCAAGCATAGCCGAGCCGAGCCGAGCAGAGCAGAGCAGATTTCAACATTATTATTAATACTATTATTAATGTTGTTGTTGTTATTATTATTATTATTATTATTATTATTATTATTATTATTATTATTATTATTATTATTATTATTATTATTATTATTATTATTATTATTATTATTATTAAGTGCATATAGATTTAGGTGAGTGAAAACATAAATATATGTGTACCATATTCAATATATGTTAATAGTAGAAAGATAAAAGACACGGTTTACTTAAATTTATTTCACAAAATTTTTAAAATATAATGATTTAATGAGTAATAATGATTTTACTTATAAATTTGTCTTAATCATATATTTTTAACCCTAAAATAATAATAATAATATATAAAGTACTACTTGAAAACAACTTTTTTTTTTTAATTCTTAAATTGTGTGGAAAGATTTGAAAATTAAATCTAACTCTATGAACTAACAATCAATACCCACATAAAATGTTTCTACATATTGTGATTCTAATATCAAATGTTTATAAAAGAAATTTTTATTAATTGTTATTATTATTATTATTATTACTATTTCTTTTTTTTTTTATAGAATTGATATAATTATTAGAAATTATTAATTAATAATATTATTGAATATTAATTCTTAATAGTTTGAATTATTAAATATTATTATTGATAATTATTATTATGATTAATAAATATTAATTATTATTAATATTAATAATTATTAAATTATTTTTAATATTAATAATTATTATAATTATTCAAAATAATAAATTATTATCATCAATAGAATATTAATTATTATTGTTGTTATTATTAATTATTATTTGAAAATAGAGCCGAGCCGAGCAAAGCAAAGCAGAGCAGAGCAGATTTCTTTTGAGCAGAGCAAAGCAAAGCAGATTTGATTTGAGCAGAGCAGGGCAAAGCAGAACAGAGCAAAGCAGCTCTAAAGAACGGGGGCCTTAATATGCTAGCGAGAAAGAATGAAAGTGAGGGGAAGAAAAGTATCAAGTTTTAAATTAAAAGTCTTGTTGAAAATTTGCAAAACTATAAAAGAAGAATGAGAGGTATGGGAAAGAAAATGCATTATCATGCATTACCTGTTTAAATGTATACATTAGTACTCTTAGAAATACATATTTAATCAATTAACCAAGTTAAAATTTAACCTATTTATGTTTACATGTATACATTAGTACTCTTAGAAATACTCCTAGAGTTGTTTAGGGCCTATTCACTTCAGTTTAATTTCTGTTCAATTCAGTCCAGCTCCAATCAGTTTAGTTCAGCTCGGCTCCAATTAGTTTAGTTTAGTTCAGTTCAGTTCAGTTCAGTTCAGTTCAATTCAGCTCTTAATTTCCTTCTCTCATAAAATATTCATTTTAGCTCTATTCAGTTCAGTTCTGTTCAGTTCCAATCAGTTTAGTTCAGCTCCAATCAGTTTAGTTCAGTTCAGTTCACTAAGTGTGAACATGCTCTTAGTCTAATAGATTGACGCAAAATAAAATTATTAACTTTCATTAAAATTATTAGACCGTAATTTACTTCATAATTCTTAGTTACAAAATTAAATGTCCCGAAATTTTTTCGATATCTTTTAACTCTAAACCTATCTACATAAGTTCAATTTCATTACAAGATTGACGCAAAATAATACCATTCCTACACTCTAACTACATCCGACACATTACTAATTAAAAACTACATACATGATTATAGTTTACGAGGAAATATTACATTTACCAAACTAATCATAAAAACATATACACATTGCAAAAAGGATTATTTATGAGATTGTCTAACATAAATAACATTATATAATAACACAAATCAACTTTTAAAAAATACTCAATGTAACAACACCTAATTCTTTTTCTTAATGTAGTAGGTCACAAGCAATCAATCTTGCCCTTTACATATAAAATTATATTTTCCCATTTTCGATTGAGGCAGAAAGAGAGACTGGTTACTAAATATAACCGGTCTCTTTAATGAAAAAATAAAGCGGTGCAACAAATATTCTAATTCAATGTCAGTAGAAAAGAGACCGATTAGTTATTCAGATAACCGGGGCTATGTAGCAATAGTAGCATCAAAGAGATCGTCTATCTGGCGAGTCACGTGCACCACCATGCACATGAATAGATCCGCCCCGGAGCTTAATATAATGAAGAAGTAAGAATTAGATGATTGTCAGGAACAAAAATAGAATTGGGGAAAGGGGAGTAAAGATGCGAGTGTGAAACAAAGAGGAAAGAAAAGAAAACATGAAAAGAAGAACTACTGCCATGAAAGAAGACAACAAAAGCAAGACTCCATCTTCAATGTTTTCTCAATAGCCATGAGCTATGTGAAATTTGATAACCCAGAAAGTTCGTGATGAAATTCCGGCTCGCCGCCGAGTTTAGAGAAAAACCCTATGAAAAATATGGGTAATAAGGGAATTGTTAACCCTAAAGGGATGGGTATTTTATGGATGAAGAGTAAAATAGAATGAATGACGCAAGAGGATAGAGAGAATAAAAGAGCAGAGAATTCAGCAGAGGGAATGTTCAGTCATTTCTCATTACCAAAACAAAGGGAAGAGCTGAGCTCTATGTACAGCAATAGCAAGCAAAAATATCTTGCACTAAAAACAAATTAAAGGCTAAAAGGAAACTTTCTAGCAATTACAGATAGTACTAGGAATGACAGAATATCTTAGCTAATGATTGCTGGCATGACAACCTTGATTATGAGAGAAATGACTATAATGACCTTTATTACCCCCGTTCAAGGTGTGTATTACATGAGATAGCACCCAGCTTGAGTAAGATGTCTTGATGTTGTTTAACTGACAGACCCTTAGTTAAGATGTTAGCTAGTTGATTCTGTGAAGAAACATGTTGAGTGATCAGGTCCTTTGCCTTCACCATATCTCGAACATAGTGACAATGAATTTCCACATGCTTTGTCCTTTCATGTAGCACTGGGTTAACATCTATTGCCAAGGCTGCTTGATTATCACAATGCAAAAGTTTTTTTGAACGAACATGGGCGGAGTATTGTCAAGGCCCGGAGACTTCAATGGGTGAGGCACGAAAGCCGCTGCTTCAATTTCTGTACAATTTTTTACCTACACTCCCTGACAGGTATCTTTACCTACACCCCCACTTCACGACACCATTTTTATTATCAGAAAAAATAAGGGTCTTTCCTATTGAAGTGCCGACGCGTAGAGCTTCTTTTACCTGCTCCCTTGCTTTTAGTCCTCAAGGACTTTCCTTCTCTTTCAAACCCAACATACTCATCATCCTCCTTGATGAAAATATGTATGGAGATAGGGGACATGATGAAATAATTAAGAACCTCCCTAAGTCCCTATTCATATCTTTTTTTTTTTTACACAATTTTTTCCTATTTTCTTTTTAATTGGTTAAAGTATGCATGTGTTATTAGACCGATTTTTTCCAATTTTCTTGTTAATTGGTTAAATTATGCATGTGTTATTAGACCGATGTAGGCATTAAAATAAACATACAAATTTTAAAAAGCATTTCCAAAGTAATTTGAGAAAATTTTGAAATTCTACCCTACAAATGTAAAACTCATCAAATAGGTAAGCATATATAATATTGATTATGAACTTTTAATAATTTAAATAAAAAAAAAAAACTCGTCTTTAATTCAGTAATTATGGTGAAGCTGAACATGTTGCTTTCTACAAATGTACATAAAGTTTATTCAAAATGAACATAAATTTTATGATACTTATTAACAACAATTATACACGACAAAAAATCGCTTTTAATAATTAATTTTAAAATATTTGAACACTCAAGTTTATAAAATGTACATAAGGTTGGTTTATTATTCAATACGATATACATCATTTTGATACATCAAATTTATAAACAAAATTTGTCTTTTATTAAGTATTTGTATCTTCTAATTTCTAAAGTGCACATAATATTTAGACGAACACACATGATCTTAATATGAACATTAATTAAAAAAAAAATAAAGTGTGTTTAATTAAATACTTTTGATAAAATTGAACATCTTACTTCAAGAACATACTTTCTTTTAAAGCTACTTTGTGGTGTTTATTTGCTTGTTTTTGGTGCGATGTGTTTCTTATAAACATGTAGTATATTTATATTATATATGATCATTTAATTTATTACTTATTAATGTTCTGCTTTTTGTAAATGAACAAAATATAATATGTACGACTTGTTGAAGAATTTTCTTCGAACTCAATTACAAGTTGTTGAGATATTTTATTTGGTGGAAACTTGCGATTTTACAATTGACGTTTTCATGTAATCATTGATGAAAAATGTATAGTATTTTTTTGTATTTTATTCGAGAAATTTGAAGGTAATGAACTAAAGATAAAGTTTTATTGATTAAAAGCTATGTATCAAAAATGAACAACTATCAATAAAAAACGAACATATATATGTTAATATGTGATAACTATTTATCAATATCGCAATGGATAACTATTAAAATGAAAGGATTAAGTATGTATGTGTGTATTCGATTGAAAATGGACATTTATTAATATGAAGATGAACATTTTGTAAAAGTGAGATTAAATTCTAAAAGAAAAAAGCTAACATGACTCTAAGCTACTTTACTCTTTTTTTTTTCTCTAAAGATATCCTTTTGCTCGGTTGTATGGAAGATAAATGTGAACAAATTGACATTTAAAATAATTTAGGATGCAGGTTAATGATCAAAGTATAGTTCATGTGCAAATGTGCAATTATAAACGAACATTTAATTATTTGAAAATGATCATCACATTTTAAATTTAAGTCATAATATTACTTATGAATAGTTTAAGTTGGGTAGTGTTGCATGAGAAATTTATTTATTTTTCTCTCCCACCAACTCTATTAACACTATTTTTTATTAATACGAGAATGATCATGATTTAATATTAGAATGAACAATTCTTAATATGAGAATGAACATTTCTTAATATGAGAATAAACATTTATTGAAATATAAAATTCAAATTCAAATCATGATAGGGAATCTAATTTATCTGAATAATGGAATTAAACAACAACAATTGAATAACGTTGGTAAACATCAAATTCAAATAAACATGTATCAATCATGACCACGCTTTTAAATAGGAATGAACATGTACTTATTTCAAAATGAACATTAATTAACATACAAAACATTCAATCTATATAAGCGTCTCTAGTCTCTTAATAATATCTTGAACATGCATCTATAAGTGGATAAGCAAGACTTTGATTTGAACATCAAGTTTATGAAAATAATTGTCATTGTATTTAAATAAGCAGATTAACTTCAAGTTAATTTATTTGTACATCGAATTACCTCAAAAAGAACGCTAATCTCAAAATGAACATTATACTACATACATATTTCATACGATTTAAAATTCAAGTAGAATTATTGTGTAAAAATATTTTTAAAAAACCGTATGTATGCTTGAACTGTTGAGCACATCACATAAAAATAAAAATTAAAATAAATAAATAAATAAAAAACTAATGACATCCATTTATTGAATAAATCATAATATAACCAAAACATTTTAGCTTTTCCCCCTCTAAAAGAATTTGACGACTGATAAGTTCATATTTTATATACTTTATTGTATCATTTTTACTCTATTTTAGAGTATAAATTATGTGTTTATATATAGATATTAATGGCTTATCATGAAATTTACTTTGTTGAGCTTAATTGATAACATTTACTTAATTATACCCCTAATATACGATTTTGACAAAGGAATTACTAAGGGTTCGTTTGGCACCGCTAAGGTTTTCTGTTTTTTGGTTTTTTGTTTTCTAAAAGTATATGATATGTGTCCCATAATGAATCAAAAATTATATAAACTTGTTAAAATTATGATAATTTTGAAAACTGACAACAGAAAAGTGGAAACACCTTTTTCTTGTTTCCTATTTTTGGTTTTTGGTTTTCAAAAAAACAAAAAACTTAAAACCAAAACTGATGCCAAACAAGCCCTAAAATTTCAATTTTCATATTGTTTCAGGTTTATTACTTACAAATACTAAACAAAACAATAGAAACAAAAGCCCACTATATACTCACGTGCAACATATAAGCAAAAGAAGTAGTAGTAGTGGGATTTAATACCCACCAACCCCTAATGGCCCAAGAAACAGAAGCTGCACACGCACAAAGAATTGGAAGAAAAACCCTCAAAATTGAGATACTGTATTTAAGGGGAAGCGGAGGCAGTAGCGAAGGACAGAGACGGCGAGCACGAACACACAAAGACGGAGACGAAGAGCAGCGTTCAACTTCTATAATTGGAGTTTACTCTTCTCTCTTTAAGATTATGCAATTAACAATGTTATATATTATTGATTGTGTTTTCTTAATCTCCATGTCTAGCTAATTTCCTTTGTTCTAGGTTAGGGATGTAGTCCATTATAATCTATCAATGAATTGAATTACTATGTTTGGGTTTGATTTATATAATTGCAATTTGATAATCTTGTTTTAATTCGTACTCTTAATCTGGCCAATTGATTGTATGTTTAAGGTATTGGATTATTAGCGGAAGTGAAATTTCAATACTAGTTCGTGGGATTATCAAACGTCAAGTAGTATAATTTTAGGAATAGTTATACTCTTGGGGTGGTCTTTTTGAATTCCTATTCGTAATGAGTTTATTTCAATTGTTATGATCACGGAAGTAGACACGATATTGATTTAAATATACGTTTTCTACCTTGGGAGAGGAGATTACATATTATTGGTAATTCGATCATTGTTATATTATATATGTTCAACCCTGCAATTAGTTTAATTTCATTATAGAGAGTAATTGGCGAAACCCGAAACCTAGAACTATTTCTCATACTTGTATATCGTTTTATTAGTTTGCAAGCCTTAATCGTTTATAGTTTAGTACTACTTTTCTCATATTTTCGTCGTCTAAATAATATTCTAGTTTCTTAATTTGGTACTTGAGTAGACCTCCTTGTGGATACGATACCTTGCTCACCCTATTTTTACTGTAATTGACCCGTACACTTGCGGTAGATTTAGACCCGATCAAGTTTTTGGCGCCGTTGCCGGGGAGGCAATAATTCAATATCATACCGTAGAAACTTTCGTATTAGTTTAGACTTTATTTTTATTTCTGCCAGTATTAAATCGCATATTTTTATTTTTATTTCTACTAGTTTATTTTCTGTTTTGTGTCGTTGGCAGTTTGTTAAAAAAGAAAAAATTTTGTTACTGCTACTGCACACAGCAGCAGTTTACAGGAGAAAAAAAAATCTGCAATTTTTATTTTTTATTTTTTATTTTGAGTTTCTGTTTTCGATATTCTGTTTCAGCATTATACTCTACTTTTTATGGTTATTTTTTTTAGTGTATGCCACGTACTAATCGTTCTTTAATCCCTTTTGATCCAGAAATCGAAAGAACGTTGCACGCATTAAGGAGACTCCAGATTTCTGAACAAGAATCTTCCATTCCCAACTTGGAGTCGCTTTTCTCAGAAACTGAAAACATGGTAGAACCACCAGCTAAGATGTTGCGTGAGTATGCAATGCCCGATGCTAGTTCAACCTCTGCAAGTATAGTAAGACCTTCTGTCCAAGCTAATAATTTTGAACTTAAGCCTGCGTTAATTCATATTGTTCAGCAAGATCATTTTGGTGGGTCACCAGCTGAATGTCCATTAGAACATTTAGCTAATTTTCTTGAAAAATGTGATACCATTAAGATAAATGGTGTAAGTGAAGATGCTATTAGACTTAGGTTGTTTTCATTTTCACTTAGAGATAAGGCAAGAAAATGGTTGTCCTCTAAATCATCTGATCCTTTTACCACTTGGACTTCTTTATCTCAAGCTTTTCTAAATAAATTTTTCCCACCTGCTAAAACGGCTAAATTGCGCAATGATATTACTAATTTCACTCAAAATGAATTAGAGTCATTATATGAGTCTTGGGAAAGGTTTAAAGATTTGCAACACCAATGTCCTCACCATGGAATACCTGATTGGCTACTTGTGCAAACTTTTTATAATGGCTTAAATCACTCTATTAGAAGTACTATAGATGCTGCAGCAGGTGGTGCTTTAATGAGTAAGACTACTGAAGAGGCTAATAAGTTATTAGAAGAACTTGCTTTTAACAATTATGGTTGTTCTAGTGAAAGATCAGTTGCTAAAAAGAGTACAGGGATGTATGATGCGGATGGTATTAACATGTTAAATGCTAAGGTTGATAATTTGACTAAAATTTTCAGTAAAATGAGTAATGTTAGTCTTATCTCTAGTCCTGATTTATCTTGTGATAATTGTGGGGATGCACATGCTAGTAGTGATTGTCTTAATTTTGAACAAGCTCAATATGTTTCTAATTATAATCGATCACAAAATGACCCCTACTCTAATACTTATAACCCTGGCTGGAAGAACCATCCTAATTTTTCTTGGAGAGATCAAGGAAACCAAGGTAATAACCTTAGACCACAAAATCCACCTGGTTTCCCTCAAAGACAACAACCACAACAAGAGAGACCCTCATGGGAATTGGCTATTGAAAAACTTGCTAATGCTACTTCTGAGAGAATCATAAAATTGGAAAATAAGGTTGATCAATTAGCTAATTCAAACAAAAATGTGGAAGTTCAGTTAGGCCAATTGGCTAATGCTATTAATTCTAGAAACCAAGGAACTCTGCCTAGTCAAACTGAGGTTAACCCTAAAGAGCAATGCAAAGTTGTAACCTTAAGAAGTGGTAAAACCCTTGATGATGTAACTGTTCAAGCCAAGGCTAAAGAAGTAATTGATGAAAATGCCGAAGTTGAACCTGAAAGGCAACCTGAACTAGCAGTGATGGTTCTAATCCTACCCCTATTCCTGTTAAGCCTTATGTACCTCCCATTCCTTTTCCCCAAAGGCTTAAGCAAAATAAAGTGGATCATCAATTTGAAAAATTTCTTAAAATGTTTAAGCAATTGCAAGTTAATATTTCGTTTGCTGATGCATTGATGCAAATTCCTTCATATTCTAAATTTCTTAAAGAAATCATGTCTAAAAAGAGGAAATTGGAAGATTATGAAACTATTGCTTTGAGTGAAGAATGTAGTGCTGTAATTCAGAATAAGCTTCCTCCTAAATTAAAAGATCCTGGCAGCTTTTCTATTCCTTGCACTATTGGTGATGTTAATTTTTCTAAAGCTTTATGTGACTTAGGTGCAAGTGTGTCTCTAATGCCATTGTCTATTTACAAGAAGCTTGGTTTAAATGATTTAAAACACACTACTATTTCTTTGCAACTTGCTGATAGGTCTGTTAAATATCCTCTAGGTGTAGTAGAAAATGTGCTAATGAAAGTTGGTAAATTCATTATACCTGTTGATTTCGTTATTCTTGATATGGATGAGGATGTTGACGTGCCTATTATTCTTGGAAGACCATTTTTGGCTACTGCTGGTACTGTAATTGATGTTAAAAATGGCAAGTTAACTTTTAAAATTGGTGAAGAAGAGGTGCAATTCAATTTATTTAAATCTGCCAAATATCCTTCTTTTACTGACCATGTGTTTAGAGTTGATGTGCTTGATGAATTAAATAAAGAAACGATTGATTCTATTTCTAAAGATACCCTTGAAGTGTGTCTAACAAGTGCAGGTACATCCCATAATGATGATATTGAGGTGTTGGAAATGGCCAATGCTTTAGAGGCATGCCCTCCATGGAAGAAAAGAGGTAATCAATTTGAGAAACTCGAGAAAGGTAATCCTCTTCCTCCTCCCTCTACTGTGCAAGCACCTACTTTAGAGTTAAAGCCTCTACCATCACATCTTAAATATGCTTTTCTAGGTGAAAATGATTCCTTGCCTGTGATTGTAAATGCTTCAATATCTGATGAACAATTAGATAAACTTTTGCGTGTTTTAAGAGAAAGAAAGAAATCAATTGGTTGGACTATTTCTGATCTTAATGGAATAAGCCCATGTGTTTGTATGCATAAGATTTTGCTAGAAGAAGATTATAAACCTGTTGTTCAAAATCAAAGAAGATTAAACCCTAACATGCAAGAAGTAGTTAAGAAAGAAGTTTTAAAATGGTTAGATGCAGGAATAATTTATCCTATTTCTGATAGTCCTTGGATTAGTCCTGTACAAGTGGTACCTAAAAAAGGTGGAATGACTGTTGTGCCTAATGATAATAATGAATTAATTCCCACTAGAACAGTGACTGGCTGGAGAGTTTGCATAGACTATAGAAAACTTAATAGTGTAACTCGAAAAGATCACTTCCCTTTCCCATTCTTAGATCAAATGTTAGAGAGAGTTGCAGGTTATGACTATTATTGTTTTCTTGATGGATATTCTGGTTTTAATCAAATTCCTGTTTCTCCTAATGATCAGGAGAAGACTACCTTTACCTGTCCTTATGGTACATTTGCTTTTCGTCGTATGCCTTTCGGTTTATGTAATGCTCCAGCTACCTTTCAGCGTTGCATGATGTCTATTTTTTCTGATTATATAGAGAAAATTATGGAAGTGTTTATGGATGATTTTTCTGTTTTTGGATCATCTTTTGATAATTGTTTAGCTAACCTTTCTCTGATTTTGCAACGTTGTGAAGAGACTAATTTAGTTTTAAATTGGGAAAAGTGTCATTTCATGGTACAAGAAGGTATAGTGCTTGGGCATAAAGTTTCTGCAAAAGGAATTGAGGTAGATCGTGCGAAAATAGAAGTAATTGAAAAACTCCCACCTCCAATTAATGTTAAGGGAATTAGAAGTTTCTTAGGCCATGCGGGTTTTTATAGACGTTTCATTAAGGATTTTTCTAAGATTTCTAAACCCTTATGTGATTTGTTAAATAAAGATGCTCCCTTTGATTTTAATTCTGAATGTTTGCATGCATTTAACAAATTAAAGCAAGAGTTAATTTCAGCACCTATTGTGATAGCTCCAGATTGGAATTTTCCTTTTGAATTAATGTGTGATGCAAGTGATTATGCTCTTGGTGCTGTTTTAGGGCAGAGAAAAGATAAAAAGCTGCATGTAATTTATTATGCTAGTAAAATGCTTAATGATGCTCAATTAAATTATACAACTACTGAAAAAGAAATAATTGTTGTTGTGTTTGCCATGGATAAATTTAGATCTTATCTTATAGGGTCTAAAGTAATTGTCTTCACAGATCACTCTGCCTTAAAATACTTGTTAAGTAAAGAGGAACCTAAGCCTAGATTAATTCGTTGGATTCTTTTACTACAAGATTTTAATTTAGAAATTAAAGATAAAAAAGGCATTGAAAATACTGTTGCAGATCACTTATCTAGATTGGAAGTTGATAATAATTCTAATATACCTATAAATGAATCATTTCCTGATGAACAATTGATGGCAATTGCTAGTATTCCTTGGTATGCTGATTTAGTAAACTATCTGGTAAGTGGTATTATTCCCTCAAATCTAAGCTATCATCAGAAAAAGAAATTTTTGTGGGATGTTAAACATTATTTTTGGGAAGAGCCTTTGTTATATAAATTTTGTGCTGATAGTCTCATTAGACGATGTGTGCCCGAAGAAGAATTTCATAACATATTGTATCATTGTCACTCTTTAGAGTGTGGTGGTCATTTTAGTACGAATAAGACAGTAGCTAAAGTTTGGCAATCTGGTTTTTATTGGCCTACTATGTATAAAGATGCTAGAGATTATGTTAGCAAATGTGATAGATGCCAACGAGTAGGTAACATATCTAAAAGAAATGAAATGCCTATCAATATTATGCTTGAAGTTGAGTTGTTTGATGTGTGGGGAATTGATTTTATGGGCCCCTTTCCTTCTTCCCATAACAACAGATACTATATTTATAAATGGGTAGAAGCTATAGCTACTCACACTGATGATTCTAAAGTTGTTATGAAATTTCTTAAAAAGAATATTTTTTCTAGATTTGGTGTTCCTAGAGCGATTTTAAGTGATGGAGGCTCTCATTTTTGTAATAAGCCGCTTGATTCTCTTTTAAGAAAGTATGGGGTTAAACATAAAGTTGCATTAGCTTATCATCCTCAAACCAATGGTCAAGTAGAGCTTACTAATAGAGAGTTAAAACAAATTCTAGAGAAAACTGTGAACATTTCTAGGAAGGATTGGGCTAATAAGATTGATGATTCACTATGGGCGTATATGACAGCCTTCAAAACACCTTTAGGCATGTCTCCTTATAAGCTAGTTTATGGAAAATCTTTCCATCTTCCCGTAGAAATAGAGCATAAGGCATTTTGGGCTATAAGGGAGTTAAACATGAACTTTAAGACTGCTGGGGCTAAGAGATTGCTACAATTGAGTGAATTAGAAGAGTTTAGGTTAGATGCTTATGAGAGCGCTAAAACATATAAAGAGAAAACAAAACTTTGGCATGATAAGCACATTAATTACAAGACTTTTGAAGTGGGACAGAAAGTTTTACTCTTTAACTCACGCTTGAAATTGTTTCCAGGAAAGTTGCGATCTAGATGGTCCGATCCATTTACTGTTGTGAAAGTTTATCCATATGGTGCAGTTGAAATACAAGGAAAATCTGAAGTTTTCAAGGTGAATGGTCAGCGACTTAAACCTTACTTGGTTGATGAGATGGTGCCTACAGGAGTGACTTACTCCTTAGAAGAACCCACTGAAGATTAAGCACCAAAATAGTCAAGCTCGTGACTTAAAACACGCGCTTCTTGGGAGGCAACCCAAGTTCTTTTTCTTTTCCTTTTTTCGGTTTTTGTTTGTTTTTCTCGTTCCTGTTTTATCTTTTCTGTCTATTTGTTCTGTTTTCTTGCAGATTAGAAAATAAGATGGTGATCTGGACACTTCTAAATGAAGAGAAGGGAATTACTGCTTTTCTAGCTATAGCCAGCACCTGGTAGAATCTGCTGTTTCAGGGATGTGGCTGTTATGTGGTGTACCTGCTGTTGACCAGAGTAGCTGCTACAAACACCAAGCCTCAAATTCCACCAGGTTGTCTCTTTTTATGCTTAGTTTTCTTTGTTTTTGTGTCCTTGGTTGCTATAAATACACCAATTCTCTGCTTTTCAATTCTGTTTATTAACATTGAGGACAATGTTTGTCCTTAAGTGTGGGGGAGAGGTCAGAAATTGCTGCAAATGCCCTCTGTATTTTGAGTTATACTTAGTTTTGTTATGTGTTGCCATGTATGAAGCATGGCTGGGATTTTGTGCAGGTTTGAATGACTTAAAAATTTTGATATATGCCTGTTTTAGGGGAAGTGCTGCCAAATTTTCTGCAGAATTTTCATGAAAAAAAAAGAGTTTCGTTTTGATTGTTTCTAATTGACTTGTTTTGGATCAATAAAAAAAATATATATATGGTATGTAAAGATAGCATAAGTCCTTCATTGACATTGGTTGTGACATTTTTTGTGACTTTGTGGTAAGATGGATTGCTTTTCCCTTATGCGATGAATCCCGAAAGGAGGGCCACGAACCTCGTAAGACTCAATTTTCAACATATATATCCTTCTTCTTGATCGCTCAAATTGGGACTTGCATTTTAGCTTCCTGAGATCAAAGACCAAGGTGTATGAGAAATGATAAAGGCATTTTTTTTTTCTTTCATGATTAGAACCTTCAGAATTTAGGCTCACTCATATTTTTCTTTTTTTTTACATTTTCCTGTTGCTTAGCCCTGTTGTGCCGTAATATCCATCTTTTGGTTAAGCCTACATTACAAGCTTATGGCCTTTACCTATGCCTTGCTAAAAGGAGTGATGTTATTATTGAGTTATGTCTTAAGTTTTGTAATAGAAGGGGGAAGAAAAAAAAAATTTGAAAGTATGAAAAGAAAAGAAAAAAAAATGAATGAAAATGAGCCTCGAAAAAAAAAAGTCTGAAAAGAAGGGTTGAAAAAAAAATGAAAAAAAGTTGAAAAAAAGCAAAAATATCATACAATCGAAATAAGTTGAAAATGATGAATATATGATGAAAAAAGGGTTATAGTTTAAAAATTGGAGTACGGTGATGATATATTGGTAAGAGTGAATATGATCTCTACTTTTAAAGATTGTGTACTACTCTTTTAGCTTGGCATTTTTACCACCACATTCCTAAATATTCACACCCTTAACCCTAGCCTCGTTACAACCATATTAAAGTCCTTTTGATCTATATATGCTATTGGTCTACAAATTGGTGGAGGGTTAGATTTTGTGCAAGTCCTGACGAGGGTCATCAAACCGAAGAAAGGCATGAGCTAAATGGTTGAGCATCCCTAAGGTGGATTCAAATTTGGGGAAAAGAAGCGGTAAGAATGATTGGTCAATGAGGGTGCTAATTCTTGTTTCGTATCACATTTGATCCATTCTTGTTGACTGTGACAATAAACTAATGTTGAAATGAAATTGAAATTCTTAATATGATCTATTATTATTTGCTCGAGGACTAGCAAATCTCAAGTGTGGGGGACTTGATAAGTTCATATTTTATATACTTTATTGTATCATTTTTACTCTATTTTAGAGTATAAATTATGTGTTTATATATAGATATTAATGGCTTATCATGAAATTTACTTTGTTGAGCTTAATTGATAACATTTACTTAATTATACCCCTAATATACGATTTTGACAAAGGAATTACTAAAATTTCAACTTTCATATTGTTTCAGGTTTATTACTTACAAATACTAAACAAAACAATAGAAACAAAAGCCCACTATATACTCACGTGCAACATATAAGCAAAAGAAGTAGTAGTAGTGGGATTTAATACCCACCAACCCCTAATGGCCCAAGAAACAGAAGCTGCACACGCACAAAGAATTGGAAGAAAAACCCTCAAAATTGAGATACTGTATTTAAGGGGAAGCGGAGGCAGTAGCGAAGGACAGAGACGGCGAGCACGAACACACAAAGACGGAGACGAAGAGCAGCGTTCAACTTCTATAATTGGAGTTTACTCTTCTCTCTTTAAGATTATGCAATTAACAATGTTATATATTATTGATTGTGTTTTCTTAATCTCCATGTCTAGCTAATTTCCTTTGTTCTAGGTTAGGGATGTAGTCCATTATAATCTATCAATGAATTGAATTACTATGTTTGGGTTTGATTTATATAATTGCAATTTGATAATCTTGTTTTAATTCGTACTCTTAATCTGGCCAATTGATTGTATGTTTAAGGTATTGGATTATTAGCGGAAGTGAAATTTCAATACTAGTTCGTGGGATTATCAAACGTCAAGTAGTATAATTTTAGGAATAGTTATACTCTTGGGGTGGTCTTTTTGAATTCCTATTCGTAATGAGTTTATTTCAATTGTTATGATCACGGAAGTAGACACGATATTGATTTAAATATACGTTTTCTACCTTGGGAGAGGAGATTACATACTATTGGTAATTCGATCATTGTTATATTATATATGTTCAACCCTACAATTAGTTTAATTTCATTATAGAGAGTAATTAGCGAAACCCGAAACCTAGAACTATTTCTCATACTTGTCTATCGTTTTATTAGTTTGCAAGCCTTAATCGTTTATAGTTTAGTACTACTTTTCTCATATTTTCGTCGTCTAAATAATATTCTAGTTTCTTAATTTGGTACTTGAGTACACCTCCTTGTGGATACGATACCTTGCTCACCCTATTTTTACTGTAATTGACCCGTACACTTGCGGTAGATTTAGACCCGACCAAGTTTTTGACAACCCTTCATTTTTTCTCTTCTCTAATTATTGCAGCTTGAAATGTAACTAAGGCCCTGTTCTTTTGAGCTTCTGGGCATGGCAGAGCAGAGCAGATTTCAGCAGAGCAAAGCAAAGCAGAGCAGATTTCAGCAGAGCAGAGCAGAATTATTATTATTATTATTATTATTATTATTATTAAATATTAATTATTATTATTAATTATTAATTTTATTATTAGTTATTATTATTATTATTATTATTATTATTATTATTATTATTATTATTATTATTATTATTATTATTAGTACTACTACTACTACTACTACTACTACTACTACTACTACTAATATTATCGCATTATTATTATAATCATTAAATTTTTTAAGTTAAATATTAATTATTATTATATTAATTATAATTATTATTAAATATTATTTAATTATTATTATTATTATTAAAAATTAATAATTAGTATTATCTTTAAATATTAGTTATTATCTTAATATTAATTGCTATTATAAAAATCAATTATTGTTATTATAATTAATATTATTAGTTATAAGTATTATTATTACTATTAGTATAATTACTATTATTATTACTATTACTATTATTATTAAATATTAATTATTATTATTATTATTATTATTATTATTGTTATTAATAATTATTAATAATTTAATATTATTATTATTAAATATTAAAAATTAATTATTATTATTATTATTTTTTACTAAATATCAATAATTAATATTGTTATTTTTATTATTAAGTATTAATTATTATTATAATTAAATATTAATTATTTATTATTAGTAAATATTAATTATTTATTATTATTAAATATTAATTATTTATTTTTATTATTATTATAAAATATTAATTATTATTATTAAATATTAAATATTATTATTTATTATTATTATTAAATATTAATTATTATTATAATAATTTAATATTAAGTTTTAATTTTAAGTAGAGCAGAGCAGAGCAGATTTCAGCAGAGCAGAGCAGAGCAAAGCAGCTCTAAAGAACGGGGCCTAAGTATGGTTATATAGATAAATTGCAAAAAACAAACACCAAAATCTAATTAAAAAAAAAACTAAAAGTAAAAATGAGTAACAAGGGAATGAGTACTAAAATTTTTCAAAAGAAAACAAAGCAATGACTGCGGAAGACCTTAACAACCCTCTGCCAATGCTAATTCTCTCTTATATTAACGTCATTGTTTATTATTGTATAAAATTCGAGTATTTGTTTTAGCAAATTTGATGAGAGAGAAAATGGATAAAGATTTCAAATTTTAGGAGAGAGAAAATAAGATGTTTAATTTTTTTTAGTTTCTGCTTATAGTTTTTGTGGTAGTTACTATGGGTTAGTGGAGGTGTGAACATTTTATCTAAGCGTGTCGTTTTAGTGGGGGTGTAGGGACTAGGGAGTTGTAGCTGCTCTAGGGTGTAGGTTCTGAACAGTAACGTGTCACACGTGTCTAGAATCTCTCTTTTATCTGTTTAAATAACGCTAGTTTTGCAGATATTGGCGTTACAAGAGTGATTTAGGATCGCAGAACGTTCTGAATCATACTCCGTCCCTATCGATACTTTGACTTTTGTTTTCGAAACTTGCGTTTCTCCAAACTCAGTCAAAGTGGGGGCTTCTGTAGAAACCCATTTGTGTCTCCCCAAAACCAAAACCAGTGATGAGTACCTTTCGCGTCGAATCATAATCGAATGAAGTGAAAGTGTGGAAAGTCTAGCATTGCGGATAGTTTTAATTTCTTTTCCCTTCTCTCTGTTTTTGAAAACTTTATTTTAAGAAAACAGCCAATCCAGTTTGGTTGGTCCATGATATGGGTCCAATAGTAGTGTATTTGGATAGGGCTTGCAAAGACCTTTCCAACGATATATTATAAGCCCAATTCCGATGAATATTGAGGAAATTATGGCCAAATTACCAAACTGGGCCCGGTTTGAGCTTTATGTACGGCCTAATGATTTTGGGGAGGGCCTAATATGATTTATCATTCCTAATGCAATTAGGAATGGTCTTAGTCTTCTAGAATCTTCTAGAAGGTTCTTTTCATTCCTAATTCAATTAGCATTGATAAGTTGACTTTGTTGACTTTTCAGAGTTTCAATCAAAATCAAATAGCATTTTCGAAGAAATTATATTATTTTATCCTCCAGTACGGTAAACTTATCGGATTTTCGAAAACGCGATAAAATCAAGCTTGGCGTCCAACCCCAGGCCTTGGCGCCTGGTGCTAGCCATTGGCGCCTGGCGCTAGTGCTGGTGCCTGGCGCCAGCTAGCCAGGGTTGGCGCCAGCTCTGTTTCCTGAGCGTCAGACTCTGTTTTGTTAATTTATCTTTTTTGGCTGATTTTCTCTATAAATATCGTATTAAAAACTCCGTTTTATTCATTCATTCATCACCAATTCACCTATTCTCACTAATCATTCAACATCTACAGCTATCATTCACCAATTCTCCTCATTCGCAAGTTTTCATATACAATCATTAATTCTTTAGCATTCTTTTAATCTCTTTCCTTAAACTTTGTTTTCACATACAAAATTCCGCATTCGCAAGACTTAGAAACACCTAGCCATATTCGAAGTTGCCTTCGCCCTAGACGTGAAAGGTTTAATTTCGGAGGGTTTGGTCCCAAATCTCTCTTTCAATTATTTAATTTAATTGTTTTGTTTATTATTTTCCTTGAAGTTACTAACGTGTGTATTTTGTTATTAGAAAGAGGTACGAGGCATCAAAGTAAGTACTTTAATGGTTTTAATTGATATTATGATGTAGAAATCATGTTTGCATTGTTATTATGATATTCCTAGTATCATGTCTAGGGTATTTTTAATATTAAATATGATTGTTGCGATGCTTCCTATATTCTTCCTAATACTTATGATTGCTAGTATCATGTTAGGGCTAAAGCTTTGATTTTTATTGCTTAGTGACATGCTAGGGTTTTTTTTATTAATCTTGTTAGTATCATGCCTAAGATCTAGCTATTTTTATTATGCTTTAATATTAATATGAGCATGATTATGATTATGATTATAATTTTATGATGATGATTTTATGATGATTATTTTATTCATGATGATTATTATAATTATTATAATTCATGTTTATTCTAATGATTGATTATTTATTATTGTTGCTTGATGTTTATATTTATTGCTTGATCACCTTTTATGCATGTTTAAAGGGAATTTGGTACTTGTAATCACGCTTAATAAGATAATTAATAATCTTGTTAGGTTTAATGTGATTATAATTTCCAGTGATCGCCAATAATAGTTTATTTGTGCATTAAATTCAACCAACATAGATAAACAGGTTTAGGGTTAATCCTAATGATTGCATGTTAATCAGAAAGCGCACATGAATACGAGCAGAATAAAGTAGAGGCCTATTATTAGGGCAGGTTCAATCTCTTTTAGGTTGGATTTGTACCATCATCCCCGAACCCTTATTTGGTTCATGACCTTATGGAGTTGACGATCTCTTGGATCGTTAAGGGGTGTAACCTTCATCCTATGAACGGTTTACAAGTTCCTAAAAAACTTGTTGGCGACTCTTTTGCTCTATCTTCTTCCCTTTTGGACGCCACCGTACTTTAGTGTATGATCACAGTGGGGTTCAAGCTAGTGGGATTAACGCTTGAAATTTATTCCCTACAGCAGGTCGTGGACTTTTACCGGATAATGGGTCCACTGGATGAGGTAATAAACCCCTCCACCTTGATATCTTTTATCTTCAATTCTGCTAAGTAACTCATAAACCGGCTGTTATTGTCTCAGGTGATGCTGAGAGTGGACAGCCTCCGGGGCCCCTTCAGGCGGAAGCAGGAAGAGGTAAATGGCACCAAACGGAGGGCCCTTGAAAACCTCAACTCTACTGAATATTCTGATTATATGTGTAATTTAAAGATTAAAGCAGTAGAGTTGAAATAGGAGGAGCTGATCCAGAATTTGACGGCTGCAAATGACGAAGCTAACAGCCGGGCTAATGACCTTGATAAGAAGCTGAAGAATGCCAAATCAGATCTCAAGGCATTAGAAGATGCTGATAAGGAGAACGCCCAGCTCCGAGCAGACGTTATCCGCCTGGGGATTGAACTTGTCAATCTGCGAAACAAGCAGTCGGACGAGCTTGCCCAGGAGCAAAAACGGCTGACTGAGGAGAATGAGCGGGACAACTTGGCCCGGCTGAAGATCACCTGGAGCCTCCTTTACCCAGAAATAGACTTTGAGGTCTATAAGCTGAGGTATGATTACGCCACTGAGGTGTATGATGCCCAGCTACTGGGTGATGTTCCCCCGCCTCGCTTCAAGGATTGGGCTACTGAGCAGGGATATGAAGTCTCTGATACTGAGGAGCCGGCGGATGAGCATAACGAGGGCCAGACCAGCCAAACTCAGCCGGGGCAGCATCAACCTCCTCAGCCTTACGCGGGCCTCCACACTTTCTGCGGCAGTATTCCATTGTTGTTTCCTTACCGGCTTGTATGCCGTGTTTTGTTGTATTTTTACCAACCATGGGGTTGGGTTAACAATTTATTTTTTGTTTCCTCACCGGATGTAACTCCGGTTAACACAACTTATGGTCTTTGAGCCATTTTTAATATTAATGAAGTATTCCGACTCAGTCGGTTGTTTTATACCTGTTTGTGTTTTCGAGTTTTTTTCAATTTGAATTTTGCGTATGTTTGCAATTCTTTAATATTTTGCCTATCTTAAAAAAGCATGCGGCAGTGTGCAATCCGGGTGCTCTTGCCCCTGGGCGGCTGTGTGGTTGGTTTTATTTCAAATTGATTGATTGGCTTGAAAACACTTGATACTAGGAGTATGGAGTGTTTTTAGGCTAATCAATCACAATGGTGATTGCCCCAAACCAAGTGCACAGCCGGCCATTAGAACGGGTGCTTTGAGCTTCTTGCCCAGGCGGTTGTATTCCGTGTGGGGTTGACGCGTAGCCATTACACAATCTTTTTAGCCCCAATAGGAGGAGTAAGTGTAACTTTGGAATAAATAACCTAAGTAAGAACTTCAGCCGATGACCGACTGATGCCTTAGGGCATCCGGTTTTCGGTAACTTAATCGTTCTTTAGATTATTCTGGTCAGACGGCTATGAGCTGACCAATTTGGTCTTTCAATTTTCACCATCTGCGTTCGTACATAGAACCGACGAATAGTCTGTTCTCTGCGACGATTGCACCCGGAGGGGTGTCGCCGGACGCCTTTGTCCATGTTGGGAGAGGCGGTTTTGTAAAATAAGCAACCATCCGGCCATATTGGCCTTTGGTCTTGTTAGAGACCGGTTGTATAGCCACTAGGCGTTTTTGTGCCAAGTTTACGTGAACTTAGTTGGTTGAACTAATAATCCGTCTGAGTATTACCCTGTCGGATAAGCAATTGATAATTTACAAAGTATCCAACGCGATTAATCAAACAAAGAGTCCATCTGAGCTCTACTCAGGCAGACTAGCAATTATAAAATTACACCAAGTATCCAACTTAGTGATTCAAACAGAGAGTCCGTCTGAGTTTTACCCAGGCGGACTAGCAATTATAATGTTCAAGTAAACTAAGTATCAAACTTAGTTAGCTAAACTCAGGGTCCATCTGAGCATTGCCCAGACGGACGAACAATAATAATGGCAAAATAAATATGTAAACAAAGCCTGAATTTTCATTAATTGACTTACTGTTTACAAAAAATATACATTTTTAGAAGTAGTACTTCTTCAGATTATCTACATTCCAAGTTCTAGGCAGTCGGCGACCGTCTGGGGTTTCCAAACGGTAGGTGCCGTCCCTGAATTCTTCATAAATCCGATAGGGGCCTTCCCAATTAGGGGTTAGCTTCCCAGCCTCATTGGCCCTACCGGTTGCCTCCATTTTTCGTAACACAAAGTCATCCACTTTTAGAGGACGCTTGTGCACCTTCTTGTTATAAGCTCTGGTCATTCTCAGACGGTATATCTCATGGCGTAGGGAAGCGTTGCCCTTGCGTTCCGGGAGGGAGTCCAACGCCAGCCGCATGGCCTCCCAATTTGCCTCTTCATCATAGAGCATAACTCTGAGAGTTGGCTCGTAATGCTCAATGGGCAAGACAGCTTCAGCACCGTATACCATAAGAAATGGGGTTTCTCCAGTTGCCCCTTTAGCAGTAGTCCGGATGGCCAATAGGACATGAATTAACTCTTCTGCCCATAAACCACCGGCTCTTTCAATTTTCTTTTTTATGCCGTCTGAGATGAGTTTGTTGAAGGCCTCAACCTGGCCGTTTGCTTGGGGTCGGCCGACTGATGCAAAACAGTGTGAGATACCCTGATCTCCCAACCAAGTCTTGAGCTGTGGGGTCTCGAACTGAGGGCCATTATCGAACACCATAGACATAGGTACCCCAAACCGGGTGATGATGTTCTTCCTGATGAAGGAGATGACATCCTTTGTCTTGATGTTCTTAACCGGCTCAGCTTCTACCCATTTGGTAAAATAATCCACAGCCACCAAAATGTAGCGCTTTCCGCCTGGAGCAGGCGTATAAGGTCCTAGGATATCCATGCCCCATTTGGCAAATGGACTGGGCTGTGGATTGCCATCAAATCAGTAGCCGAGCGGTGAATAAGAGGGCCAAACCTTTGGCATTTGTCACATCTTTTGACCAACTCTTTAGCATCTGCTTCAAGAGTAGGCTAGAAGTAATGCCGCCTGGCTCTGACGGCTAGGGACCTGCCGCCTATATGAGAGGCGCAGTACCTAGCATGCAATTCTTCGAGAACTTCTTTCCCCTTCTCCGGGGTAACACACTTCAATAGAGGTTTGAGGAAACCCGCCTTGAAGAGTTATCCGTTTCTCAACTCGAAGTTTGTTGCTCGCTTTTTCATGACGGCTGCCTCCTGTGGTGAATCAGGAAGCTTGCCGTCTGCTAAATATGCCCGGATACCATCCATCCAGGTAGAACTTCGGTCCAAGATTCCAATGGGCTCTTCATGTATGCTTTTCTTTTCAAGAACTTCCCAAAAGACCGACCGAGGAGTGTCACAGCAGGCGGATGAAGCCAATTTGGACAACGCATCCGCCTGGTTGTTGTCTGACCTAGGCACTTGATTCAGACGGAATTCCTCAAGCGCCCCAGCCTCTTCTTTGACTGCCTGAAGATATTTGATCATGGCCGGATGAGTTGCTTCATATGTTCCCGCATACTGGCTGACGACCAACTGTGAATCAGAATAAGCATCAATTTTAGTTGCCCCTGCTGCCTTACACATGCGGATTCCGGCTAGCAGGGCTTCATACTCCACCTCGTTGTTTGAGGATTGAAACTTAAAACGCAGTGCATATTCAAATTTGTCCCCCTCAAGAGACTCATATATAATTCCTGCACCACAGCCGTTCTTCGTTGAGCTTCCGTCTACATACACTTTCCAAACCTGGTCAATATTATCCGGTTGCACCGGTCGAGTCATTTCGACAATGAAGTCGGCAAACGCCTGACCTTTCACTGCCTTTCTAGGTTCAAAAGTGATTTCAAGACTTTGCATTTCAATAGCCCATTTCAACATTCTGCCGGATGACTCCAAAGTAGACATTGGCCGCTTGAGTGGCTGGTCGGTGTAGATTACCACCGGATGAGCCAGAAAATAAGGTTTCAATTTCTTGAAAGCCAAATACAGGGCAAGGCCAAATTTTTCTACCATGGGGTACCGGAGCTCATCATTTTTTAGAACATGCCTAATGAAATAGACCGGAAGCTGAACATCGTCTCTCTCAGCAAGGAGAACGGCGCTGAGGGCATGATCCGAGATGGCTAGGTACATATATAACATCTCTCTAGGCAGTGGGCTAACAAGCCTTGGCAAAGAGTGCAAGTGTTCTTTCAGCCGTTAAAAAGCCGCCTCAGCATCATCCCCCCACTCAAATCTGGTCTTCTTCCTGATTGCTTGGAAGAAGTAAAGGCATTTGTCACCTGACCGGCTGAGGAATCTCCCCAAGGCGGCCAGGCAACCGGTTAGTCTCTATGCTTCCTTGACAGTACAGGGTGACTTCATGTCAATCACCGCCTGTATCTTCTCAGGGTTAGCCTCTATCCCCCTTTGATCAATCAGGAATCCGAGAAACTTCCCAGACTCAACACCAAAGACGCATTTCTTAGGATTTAACATAACCTTATGCCGCCTGAGTGTGGTGAAGATTTCTCGGAGATCAGCAAGGTGATCCGCCTGCTGCTTGGATTTGACTATCATGTCATCAATGTACGCCTCTACATTCCTCCCAATTTGATTAATAAAGACCGTATTAATCATCCGTTGGAACGTAGCCGGCGCATTTTTCAAGCCAAACGGCATCACAGTGTAACAGAATAACCCCTGATCAGTGACGAAAGCCGTCTTTTCTTGATCTTTCTTCCACAGGGGTATCTGATGGAAGCCGGAGTAGGCATCCATAAAGCTCATCAAGGCATGCCCGGCTGTCGAATCGACCAGACTGTCGATCTTAGGAAGCGGATAACTGTCCTTGGGACATGCCTTGTTGAGATCTGTGTAATCAACACACATACGCCAGGTACCATTCGACTTCTTTACAAGCATAACATTCGCCACCCAGTCGGGGAAATTACATGGCCGAATGAACCCAGCATCCAACAACTTTTTAACTTCGGCAGCTGCCGCCTGACTTCTTTCCTCGCCGTGATTTCTTTTCTTTTGCCGGATGGGCTTCTTTTTAGGGTCCACGACGAGTTTGTGGACAGCAAGATCCGGGCTGACGCCTGACATCTCTTCCATTTCAAAGGCAAAAATGTCTTTGAATTCTTTCAGCAGAAGGTGCAAGTCTGCACCCAACTTAGCAAAAGCAACCGTCCCAACCTTCACGGTACGCTCCGGACGGCTGTCGTCCAGAGGTATATCAATGTGTTCACTAGCCGGTTAGGGACGGAGCTCATCTGACCGTTCACCGGTCAATGATTGCTATTTTTTCTCTTTTTTCACCTCCACCAGCATAGGTGCCTTTCTTTTCTTCCCGGCTGCTGGTGGGGCTGGTACTGGATTAGCATCCTTGACATTGTCAAAGTCTATTGATTCCTGGCCGTCTTGGGCCACAGTATCTTTGACGGCTGAGAGGTAGCACTCCCAGGCCGTCTTCTGATCCCCGTTCAAGGAACCAACAGAGCCGTCATCCCTCTCATACTTGATGAGCATGAGGGAAGGGATGATTACAGCCTTGGATTCGTTGAGGGTTGGCCGGCCCAAGATAATGTTGTAGGCGGTCAACTCCTCAACGACCAAAAACTTGACGACCAGGTGTCGCCCTTTTCCTTTCTCACCCAGCCGGATGGGTAGATCGACCCTCCCAACTGGGTAAACCATTCCACCCCCAAAGCCAACTAAGGGGTGGGTAACCGGATGTAAGCTGTTGTCATTGTATTTCAGCTTCTGCAAGCACCGAAGACTGATGATCTGCCGGTGTCAATAAGGATCCGTCCAACTAGTTGGTTGGCAACCTTACATTCAATGACGACCGGGTCATCATGTGGGCGGCGAACACTGCCCCTATCCTTTTCTGTGATCAGAAGATCCGGGAAGGAGGAGCTTGCAGACGCCTTCCCATCATCATCTTTGTCCATCTTTCGAAGATGGCTCTTGGTGCCCCGGATAGTAGGGCCACCACATGCGAACCCGCCTGCTATTTGTAGGCGTCGTTCGAAGTGCGCCTACGTTAAAGCATGTAGTGAATATGCTTGACACTCATAGGAAATGGGAATTGACATATACGATTAAGGACAAGGAAAGTAGGGAGCTGCCAACAAGTTTTTAAGGAACTTGTAAACCGTTCACGGATCATAAAAGGCAACCACGATAAGGGACAACGATAGGCAACAACGATTGACCCGTGAAGGTTACACCCCATTCATAATCCATGAGATTACTAACTCCATATGGTTCGGAACCACGAAAGGAGGATCGGGGATGATGGTACGAAGTGAGTCATGGAGTCACATTCGCCCGTATTGGCCTCTACTCGATTCTTATAGTGAAAAGTGATTCCTGCGATCTCAAAGGCATACAAACAATAATTCAATTCGCTCCAAACTAGTATTTAACTAAATTGGTTTAAGATTAATGCACACATAATTCTAAAATATTGGTGATCATTTCAATTAATAATAAAATTAAAAGGATCCTAAACCGATTGTCCAAATTATCTCATTAGGCGTGATTTTCAATTACATATTCCCTTTAAACATGTAATACGGTGATCAATAATAGAATAACATTAATATCAAAACCAAATTAATCACAATTCCAACAACATAAAATCGTTAGAAAAATAATAAAAATAAAAGGAGCATGATCCTTACTTTGATTCTGTTTGTTTGCAACTACAAAATAATAAACGAGTTAGTAGCTTCAAGGAAATAATAAAACGATGATTAAATTAAATTAAATAAAATAAAGTTGATTTTGGGGCCAAACCCTCAAAGAGTTCTACCTTTCACGCCTTGGTTTAAGGACAGAACCTCGAGTAAAATATGGACTCCTTTGAGTGCTTGAAGAAGGAATTTTGAAGTGAAAAGGGTAGGCTAGTGTTTAGGCTAAAGAATAGAAGAGAGAAAATAAAAAAATCGAATTACTCGGTGCCCCGTACATCAGATTTGAGGGGGTATTTATAGGGAAAATGTGTTGAGGGAGCACACGGAACCCTAAAATGATAAAAACCATAAAAAAATATTACGTGACACGGTCAGACTGTACCGTGACACGGGAAGCTCCACCGTCAGACGACACACTTTCCCGTAACATGGTACACTTTTGGCGTGACGCGGGAAATTTTCAGAAAATGGGATAGAAAACGCGTCAAGGGTTTACGCGGAAAAGACACGGAATGTCCCGTGTCACGGCAGACTTCCCCTGTCACGGGAAATCCCACCGTCAGACGGGAAGGATTCCCGTGACACGGTAGGTACCTGCCGTGGCGCGGGAAATTCCAGCCAGTTTTTCCGTCTAAATACATTTTTAACCCTAATTTCTTTCGGTATTTTAAGTGCCGATTGATAATTTCGGGCTTTTTCTGACTTATTATTATTTGGGCTAAAATAAGAAAATAATTAAATAAAAATAAATAAAAGGTTTGGGCCAAAAATAAATAAATAATAAAACAACAAAATAAAAAAGGTTTGGGCTAGAATTAATTAATAAGTTTGGGCTGAAATTAAAACTACGCTTTTACCAAACATTAAGACTAATCCATGGACTGTTAAAAAATATGAGTTTAATAAAATACGATTTTTTAAGCACTCTCGGGATTAAATACTATACCCGACCAATAGTGGCGGTGAAAGGTTGTTCATCATCGGGTTTGGTTTTGGGGAGAAATTTTTAGGTGTCTACAGAAGCCCCCACTTTGACTGAGTTTGTAGAAACGTCAGTTTCGAAAACGATAGTCAAAGTAGCCGATAGGGACGGAGAATGATTTAAGACGTTCTGCGATCCTAAATCACTCTGTATACGCCGATACCTGCAGAAAAATGTTAATTCCACAGACAAAAGAGTAAAGGGATAGAATACGTATCTGGCACCAGTGTATTGGTGACAAACGAATTTGGCAGCTTCCTAAGCTTGAAGGAATCCACCGAGTGACATTTGTTGAAACGCTTTCCATGCTTGAGGAAAGCCGGCTGAAGAGTTTGGTAGTTTTCTAAGCCTGAAGAAAGCTACCGGATAATACTTTCCATGCTTGAGGAAAGTCGACGAACGAATTTGGTGTCATTCTATGCTTGAAGAAATCCACCGATAATGCCTTCCATGCTTGAGGAAAGCCGACAAAGGAATTTGGCGGTTTTCTATACTTGAAGAAAAATCCACCGATAACGCTTTCCATGCCTGAGGAAAGCCGACTTGGCGGTTTTCTATTCTTGAAGAAAAATCCACCGATAACGCTTTCCAAGCCTGAGGAAAGCCGACTTGGCAGTTTTCTATACTTGAAGAAAAATCCACCGATAACGCTTTCCAAGCCTAAGGAAAGCCGACTTGGCGGTTTTCTATACTTGAAGAAAAATCCACCGATAACGCTTTCCAAGCCTGAGGAAAGCCGACTTGGCGGTTTTCTATACTTGAAGAAAAATCCACCGATAATGCTTTCCAAGCCTGAGGAAAGCCGACGATTGCGGAAATTGGTAAGTGGATGATGGTTCGGTTATCCCCGAACGTGGGCCGCAGATGATTCACAATTTTAAGCCAATTATCCGACCATATTAAGTGCTTAAAATGCCGAAAAATAGACTTTGATGCTTGCCAGGGGTAAAATGGTAATTTTAGTCCCCTTTAAGTATCAGTTAGAATTTTCCACGTAATTCCAGCGAAAAATAACTGCCCAATAACCTCGAAAAATCATTCAAACTAGTCAAAAACGCCAGGAATATTCGCTGACAATGTGCAGAGCTGCCGTGCCACGTCACCCTTTTGCCGTGACACGGGAACTTCTCCCGTCAGACGGGATAAAATCCCGTGTCACGGGAATATTTTTTTCCCTTTTTTTTTTCTTTAAATTCGCACTTCTGCTTCACTATTTCGCCATTTCTCATCTCCTCTCTCTATACTTCTCCATTTTCATCTTCTTGCTTCTCACAAATCGCCGCGCCATGGTTAAAACAGTCCGGCCGCTGTCCGTTCTCACCGTGACACAGGAACGGCAACCATGACACGGCGGTTCTGCATTCTCTCTCTCTCTTTTTTTTTTTTTTTTTTTTTTTACTTTTGCTGCGGGTTTCTGCTGTTCATTTTTGCTGCTGCTGTTGGCGTCTACTGCCTGAAGCGGCCGTCGAAGTCACCGGAGCTCCGTCTCCTCTTTAACTCACCGTGACACGGAACAACGTTACCGTGACATGTCACACTTCAACCGAGCCCCGGCCTAGCTCCACCGTGACACGGTTGCTGCGCAGACCTTCGATGTTTTTCGAGCTTTTGGAGCTCAAATTTTCACCAATCTTGCTCTAATTTCTTGATATTTTCCTCATTTTCGACCCTCTACAAGGATCTATGTAAGTTCTTCTTAATTTGTGCCTCAAATTTGCTTCAAAAGTAATTTTATGAAAAACCCTTAAAAATCAATTTGGGGATTTTTGATTTTGAGGTTTTATGTTGAAATTCTTGTCATGATTTTACTTGTATATGTACGTATGTGTGTTTGTGAGAAATTTGAGACAAAAATTAAATTATTTGATGGAGAATTGAGCAAATCACCATTTTTGGGTACTACTTTGTGAAATGATGTTCATGTTACTTCTTTGTACTTGAAGTGGTGAAAAAATGGTGGTGAACCTTGTGAAATGATGTATTGATTCATTTTTTGCATATGTACTATATTGTCATGGAGAACATAGTATCATGCGGCTAGGAGAACTGTAGTATTAGTTTTTCATGGAGAAACTAAATACCATAATTTTGCCAATTTTTAGCCTGAGGTAAAAATTTAGCATATAATTCAATAAATAACTAAATAACTTAGGAAATGATGCTAAGTATTTAGATTTTTATGATAGCATGCCTAGACGACGAGATTGCGATCTTTCTACCCACGGCCGGCGTCGGGCTTTTCGGGAGGACACTCCCACCGTTCCGGAGGGCATGGACGACGATGTCTTAGAGTTCGAGCCTCGGACTTCTACGAGTAGGGGTAGGTGGGTTCCACCTCCGTGGACTCCAGACCAGTTGGTTTTCTGCCGTGAAAACCATATCTCTCATCGCCCACTCTCCGGCATAGTCGATGGCACGCTTCGCCACCATGGTTCTGGAGCCGGCGATCTGATCCCTTGACTTCACCAGATCATTACGAGGGATCCTGCTACGAACGCCCTATGGGAATCGGCTGGCGTGGTAGGTTTTTATACGGCGATTGTAGGGTTTCGCAGCCCCCGGGGTTGCGGTGCGACGGTCGTTCGCGCATTGTTGGAGTATTTCTGGGATACTACCAACACTTTTCATTTTGCTTGGGGGGAGATGACGGTGACCCCCCTAGACTTCAGTATGATCAGCGGGCTGCGCTTCACCGACCGGGCTGTAGCTCAGATGTCTAATCTGCCTTGGGGATCGGCTGAGACAGCTAATTTGTTGGGTCCGATCGTTCAGCACATCAGGTCCCGACCGGTGTCTCGAGGTGGTCCTAGGAGCGGACGATCGGAGCTGGCTTCAGTTTTAGCTCGTGGCTTCGACATGGAGGATACGACGTCTGAGCAGCGAGTGCGGATCTTCATCCTGATCCTGATCTCTATGACCCTTTCTCCCGATAGGAGTTCACGTGTACTCCTTTGCTACCTCCCCGCTCTGGTCAGGATCCATGAGATAGGATCCTATAGATGGGCCAGCCTTGGATACGCCGATATCCTCTTATCGCTACGTCATGGTTGTCGGCAGCTGAATGACGAGTCTCCCATCACCGTCTATGGTCTGTGGAGAGTCGTAGAGGTGATGATCTTTTCCCTTTTTGTTTCACTTTAGCTTGTTCGACTCATGTGCTCAAGATTACTTTTCATCGCAGCTACTACGAGTACTTCCCAGGCTTGGCTCCTCGCCGGCGTCGTGGAGCGGTCCATGATTTCCCTGTCGGGGCTAGCTGGCGTGATCGAGGAGAGTCGCGGGTGGAGTCCGTCCCTGCACTGCGTGGGCTACTACGTCGAGGCACCTCTTCTGTTGGCGTAAGGATTAGTTTTGTTGCGTTTTTCCTTCTGACGTTGTTTCCGTTATTTCACGCTAACTTTTTATGGTTTCCAGGTTGCCATTGATGTCCAGTATCGTCCTTGGGCCGGGATGACTGATCTACCTGAGGCCTTGCGTCTTTCAGCGTACCGTACCATTTTGGTTGGTACCGGACGCTTTGTCTGGTATTTGGGGGAGCGAGTCGTTCGTCAGCATAGCGGCGATCGTTTTGTGGTGCCCTCATCTCCACCAGAGTCGATGCTGGACTCCCGCTTGATCAGAGAGTTGATCAACAGGGGAGAGCGCTATACTTTTCCATGGCAGGAGCTTGTTCACATGGAGAGTGACTATGCGCGGGACTTGCTTCCCTCTCTAGCTCCTCCACCCCGTCTTCCTGAGGTATGATTTCTGTTGAGGATCTTCTTTACTAGTCTCTGTTTTAAATAGTCGAATAACTTGATTATTCGATCATATTGTCAGACGACTATCCGCCCTGTGGGGAGGATCGAGATTCCCCCTCAGTCTGTCCGCTATCCAGGGCCGATTGGTATCACCGAGGACCATATTGCTGACGCGCCAGAGGGTTACAGACAGGCGCAGGAGTCTCTGCCCGAGGTCTTTGAGCCGGTGAGTTTTCTTTGATGCATTATTCACCCTTTTAACACTGCTTGTTACTGACTTTTCTTTGTTTTATCCTCAGCCTAACCGCCCGGAGATGATGGGACTCATGAAGCTGGTTGACGCCCTGAAGTATTGCATCATCAAGCTTCGGCGTGGTGCGAGTTGTCGGAGCTCTAGTGACGTTCTTGAGGTATCATTCATTTTTACTTCTACCATTTGTTTTATTTTGCACTGTTGACACCTTTGATTTTGTATCTTTTAGGAGCGACGGAGGTCCCGCTTGCGCTCGAGGCCTAGAGGCTCGGACGAGGAGAAGCTTTGTCGTGGTAGACGATCTCCTGAGATTCACCGGCGTTCTCATTCTTAGCGAGAGCCTCAGACTACTCAGCCATTTCAGGAGGTTCAGTGGCAGCAGCCTCAGTCTTCCCAGCGCTTTCCGGGCCAGAGTTAGGGGCAGCGACAGTCATTTTCACAGCCTCCAGAGCCTGAGCTTGGGTCTATTTTGACTCCCTTGGATCCTGGTTCATTTTCAGCTCCATTGTCCGGGATTCCTCCACCGATGTCGGGCTTGTTCTCGGTTCCGATGTATGGGACGATGCCTTCACCGACGATTCCAGTGTCTTTAGGCCAGTCTACACCGTTTTCCGGCTGGACGGGTCCCGCCTTGAGTTTGACTACTGCTGGGGTTACAGGGACTAGTAGGGACACTACTCCCCGTACTCGGATGGTGGAGGGACTCTTCGGCTCACCGTTCCCATATGCGCAGGGTGGAGATGATACTGATTCTGGCTCTAGGGACTTTTGACCGAGGGTTTTTATTTGTACATATTATGATGACACTTGACATGTTTATTTATTACGACTCTTTTGTACATTATTCACGGTTTATGTATTTATTATTGTGTGTTAGTGTGTGCTTGAAACTCCTTGTGTGTGATTGTGTATTTATTAACGACGCGACGAAAAAAAAAACGTAAGTGGAGTAATGAAGGGTACCGACCTTTCCCAAAAGAAAAAGAAATAAAAAGACAAGCAAACTAAAATTACCTTCCCCAAAAGAAATAAAAATAAAATGATAAAGAAATAAAATAAATGAAATTACCTTCCCCAAGACAAAAAATAAAATGATAAAGAAATAAAATAAATGAAATTACCTTCCCAAAATAAAAAGAAATAAAAAGACAAAAAATAAATAAAGTGATAAAGAAATAAAATCTTAAAGTGAAGAATAAATAAATAAAGATAATAATAATAATAAGAATATAGATAAAAAAGGTGAGAATTTTATTAGAAATAAAACTCTCAGAAAAACTGATAAATAAACGGTGAAGATAAAATAATATAAAAATCCGGATAGATACGGGAAAAGATGAAAAAAGAAAACGTGTGAAGTGCCGTGACACGGCACTGTTTTACGCGTATGAAAAGATAAATTCTAGGCAGTTTCGAGCGCTTTTGCTATAAAATAAGACCAGATTATTCATTGTATGCATAATTACGAAACACAAAATAATTTAGAATTTCATATTTCAATAATCATGTCTCAGAATTTTGATAATACATTGCGCGACTGGTCTTATTCTTTGACCAATGCTGAAAAAAGAGAGTTAGAATTATTTCATGTCAGGGGTTTGCTAGCCCTGCAACACGTAGCTATTTAACATGATTTTCTTAGGGCGACATTAGATTATTGGAGTCCAGAAACACACTGTTTCAAATTTGATTATGATGAAATTTGTCCCTTGCCGGAGGAATTCGGCGCAATCTTTGGATTTCCTGCTAGAAATCTTATTGCCATGCCTACCCTACGTGAATATTATTACCAAGATTTTGAACGCCATCTGAATCTAACAGATCCAGATTTAAATAGAATTGTATGTGGTAATGAAGTACACTTAGAAAAACTTGCTAATTTATATTTTAATCGCCCTATCTCTGAGTCTTATCATGTATATCGTAGAAGGGCATATATTTTTTGCATATTTAGCAAGCTTCTATTTGCAAACGATAAGGTAGGACATGCTTGTCTAGCGTCTGTGCTTGAACATGTCGAATCTGGAAGATCTCCTATGCCGACGTGCCTTGGAGAGACATTTCGTGGCCTTGACGAGGCAAAAGCTGACCGGAAAGCCATCAGGAAGGGCTCTCTGGTACTACTGCAGGTAAAAATACGCTCCGCGTAGCCCCCGTGACACAAAACAGGCACCGTGTCACGGGACGGTGAAACTTGCCGTGTCACGGGAATCTGCAATTTTTTTTTTCCGACTAATTTTTTTTTCTTTTTTTTTTTGCAGATTTGGTTGATGGAGCGTTTGGAATTATTTGAAGCCCCCGACGATATTGAAAAATATGGCCCTAACGACCTAGTCCGCAGGAAAAAGAATTACTCTACGAACATGTCGTATGAAGATTGGAAAAATTTCTTTGCAAAGAGGGAATTTTCCATTCGTTGGGTGGTGCCTTGGTGGACGCTTACTAGGATGGTTGGCACGAATGAAACTCCATATTGCCGTGTTCCTAGTATCTCAAAACTGACCTTTTATTGTCCTTCTCGACTAGTGCGGCAGTATGGACTTGAACAAGTAATTCCACGCTATAACGATAGTCCTCGTGAAGTATCGTTGCATGAAAGTAACGTTCACAAGTACGAGGCTTATTGGATTGGAAGACCTTTGTGGACCGCTTCTGCAAGTGACCAAGCTCCTCCTCCTTTATCTAGTGCATACAAGGCATGGTTGAACCCTAGAAGTAGGAGGGAACGATTTGGATCACGCAAGTCTGATGTGAAGAGTCGTCTTGGAAATAAGAAAGCTCCTCCTAAAGATCGTCTAGGTCCGAGAACACAAGGATTGAGTTTAAGACTCCTATAATGCCAAGAAAGAAGAATTATGTGAAAGGAAAGGGTAAAGAAAAGATGGTCTACAGGGAGAAACAACCGAAAAAATTCAAGAAGGGTGAAAGGGGTGAAAGTTCGACTAGGGGTGTGACGGTTCGGGCTACGAAAGACACATTAATGGTGAAGGCCGACCTAATTGACCAAGAGAAGGATGTTCCTAAAGAGAAGAGAGATTAGATCAATAGTGCTTTGCTTTTTATGATTTATAATTTTTATTTAAAATAAGGCATATGATGCCAATACTTGTAGTCGCATTTATTTTAATAATAATAGCACATTTATTTCAGCCTTAAAATAAAAATTACAATGACTTTTATTTATTATTTATCCGATTCAAGGAGTCGGACGCAATGGAAGAACGAAAATAAAAAAAATCGAACAATGAATTCGCAACGAAAGCGCCACTAAAAAAACGGAAAATCTGAAATTCCACCGTGTCACGGTGAAAAAGTCCCGTGACACGTTACAAATTCCCGCGTCACGGCAATTTTTTTTTTTCGCTCAGGGCCACCGTGTTACGGTGAACAGTACCGTGACACGGTGGAATGTCCCGTGTCGCGGCAATTTCCCTTTTTTTTTTTTTTTTTTTTAGCCGTGACGCAATGCTGAACTGACGCGCATATTTGATCAATAGAGGGAGGATTTTTATTTTTTAAAGTGGCCGGGCCCTCTTGCGGGGTTGCCTACGTATCCTAAAAAAGGAATCAGGCCAAACGTAGCTCTATTGGGTCATGAACCCATGCGACTAGGCATAGAATTTCTTGAGTTGATCCAAGTTGGTTAAATTATGGAAGCCGTTACCGTCCATGTCTACCAATTGCGCCGCTCCGCCAGACAAGATGGCTTTAACAATGTACGGGCCTGACCAGTTCAGTCTGAATTTTCCTCTTGGATCTAACACATTTTTGCGAAGTGCCTTAAGCACTAGGTCACCCTCTTTGATATTCCTGGTCTTGACTTTCTTATTAAAATGCCGCGCCATACGCTGTTGGTAGGTTTGGACATGATGCAAAGCTGCCAAGCGTTTTTCATCAAGTAAGACCAGTTCGTCGTATCTTGCTCTAATCCAGTCGACTTCATCTAGTTGGCTTTCCAATGCGATTCGAAGAGAAGGGATTTCGAGCTCGATTGGTTGTACAGCTTCAACTCCATAGACTAAAGAGAAAGGTGTAGCCCCCGTTGATGTGCGAACAGAGGTTCGATAACCCCAAAGGGCGAAATGTAGCTTACTTGGCCAATCCTTGTAATTTTCTGTCATCTTTTCGATGATAGTTTTCACATTTTTGTTGGCCGATTCGACTGCTCCGTTTGTTTGTGGTCTGTAAGGTGATGATCGGTGATGCTTGATATGATATTTCTGTAATAATTCCGCGCATTCGGCTTGAAAATGTGTTCCATTATCACTGATCATCTCATGTGGTACCCCATAGCGGCATACGATATTTTTCTCAATGAATTGAGCTACGTGTTTTGCCGTCAGCTTGGCATATGAGGCAGCTTCGACCCATTTGGTGAAGTAGTCGATTGCTACGAGAATGAATTCATGCCCCCCTTGTCCTGGTGGTGTTATTTTTCCAATGATGTCAATACCCCAAGTGGAGAAAGGCCATGGAGAGGTATACGTGTAGAGAAGCGAAGGTGGAACATGCTGTAAGTTTGCGTAGACTTGACACTTCATACATTTCTTGACGTATTCGTGACAATCTCTCTCCATAGTAGTCCAATAGTAACCTTGTCGTTGAATCTTTTGGACTAACATCTTTGCATTCATGTGCGTTCCACATATACCGGCATGAAGGTTTTCCATGGTTTTATGTGCTTCTTTCTTGGCTATGCATAAGAGATTTCTTCCCATTGCAGTTCTCTTGTGGAGTTCTCCCCTGATGAGCACATACTGTGAGGCCAGGAGCCTCAAAGCACGGCGTGCCCTTTTATCAGTATTAGGAGGGTATTCTCCTCTTGTCACATAATTAAGGATGTCTGTATACCATGGCTCTTCATCTTCTTCCTATGTGGTTCTTGTTCATCGTCCAGTGCGTGAACATAAGCCGGCTCATATCTTCTTTCTATGGTCAGTGGCATTCTGATTGTATCAGTTGGAATTCGCACCATTGATGCTAATTTAGCTAGTGCGTCGGCGAATTGGTTTTCTTCTCTTGGCAAATACGTATACTCCACTTCATCTAGTTGCTCCGTGAGAGTTTCTAATTGAGCTTGATACGTAGCGAGACTTTCACTTCTCACTTTCCATCTCTTGGAGATCTGGTTAATGATTAGTGAAGAATCACCATAGATTTTGAGTTTCTTAATTCCCAAGGCGACAGCTGTTTCTAACCCCAAAATGCATGCTTCATATTCTGCGGCATTGTTGGTGACATCAAAGTCGAGCTTCATGGAAATTGGGATGTGCTCTTCATTGGGTGATACGAGCAAGACTCCTACACCACATCCCTTTTGGTTTGAAGCTCCATCGAAATAGAGCGTCCAGCTATCATCTTCGGTCATGAGTAAATCTTCGTCAGGGAAATCGTACTCATCTTCTTCTTTTTCAGCTTCTTCTAGCGAAAAGTCTGCTAAGAAGTCAGAAACTGCAGAACCTTTGATGGCTTTTTGTGGCACAAATCTCAAGTCAAACTGAGCAAGATTGACTATCCACCTTGATAATCTGTCGTTGAGTGTTGCTTTTTCGAACAAGTATTTGAGAGGATCCATCTTGGACACGACATGCACTGTATGAGTGAGCATGTAATGTCTTAGTTTATGTGCGGCCCATACAAGTGCGAGACACAACTTCTCAAGTGGTGTGTATCGCGTCTCATATCCTTGAAGTTTCTTGCTCAAGTAATAGATTGCATTCTCCTTGCTTTCGATCTCTTGTGCTAGCATTGCCCCCATCGTTTCTCTTGTGACCGTAAGGTAGAGTCGAAGAGGAAAGTCAGGTATTGCTGGCGCTAGCACGGGTGGGTTTGCCAAATACTCTTTGATTTTGTCGAAAGCCTTTTGGCAATCATCATCCCATGTGACTGGGACATTCTTCTTAAGCTTCTTGAATATAGGTTCACATATCGCTGTGAGCTTTGATATGAACCTACTTATATACTGCAACCTTCCAATGAAACCTCGAATCTCCTTTTCATTTTTGGGTGGTAGCATGGCCATGATCGCCTTTACTTTTGTAGGATCTATTTCAATCCCTCGAGAACTGATCACGTATCCAAGTAATTTGCCTGACGTGACTCCGAATGCACATTTTGCTGGATTTAATCTCATGTTGTACTTGCGGAGTCTTTCAAAGAACTTGCGAAGTGCAACAATATGACCTAAGCGATCTTTAGACTTAACGATCATATCATCGACATATACCTCCACCTCTTTGTGCATCATGTCATGTAACAATGCTGTAGCTGCTCTTTGGTAGGTGGCACCCGCGTTTTTCAACCCGAATGGCATTACCGTATAGCAATATGTACCCCATTGCGTAATGAATGTGGTTTTCTCCATGTCTTCTTCAGCCATCAATACCTGATTATATCCGGCGTAACCATCCATGAATGACAGGAGTGCATGGTTTGCTGTATTATCGACCAGAATGTCAATGTAAGGTAGAGGGAACCCATCTTTTGGGCTTGCTTTATTGAGATCCCTGTAATCAACACACATTCTGACTCTTCCATCCTTCTTTGGAACTGGAACCACATTTGCTATCTATTCCGGATACTTGGATACTCTGATGAAACCTGCGGCCAACTGCTTCTTGATTTCTTCTTTGATTTTGAGAGCCACATCCGGTTTCATACGGCGCAGCTTTTGTTTGACACGCTTCATACCGGGAATAAGTGGTATCGTATGCTGAGCTATATCCCTGTCAATTCCTGGCATATCTTGGTATGACCAAGCAAATACATCAACAAATTCACTAAGCAAGTTAATTAGCTCCTTGCGTTCATCTTGACTTAGTGTTAATCCAATTTTTACTTCTTTAACGGTCGTATCATTGGAAATGTTAACTGTTTCTGTATCTTCAATAACTGCTGTTTTATTTTCGTGTTCTTCCATTGCTTTTATTATTTCTTTGTCATTTTTATCATTAGCAAAGCAATATTGATCAGGGCTAGGGCAATGGCACACATCGTAAGCAAAGACACTCATTTTATTGAATTCATTGGCTAATACATCAAGAGAGGCAAGGTCGGCTGCGACCTCACCAGAATTATTAGGACTAGAAAGAGAGGACTCAACAAGAGACTCAGGGTTGAACTCTATAGCAGAAAGAGGGTCGGCCTCAGACTCTAAGGACTCGTCTACAGACTTAGACTCAAACTCGGACTCGGACCCAGACGACTCAGACTCATCAAACATAGGACCCTCGCCAGCGGTTATTTCCAACTTCTCTCCACTCGGCGTAGTGATCCTCAATGTCTTGCGCCATCCCCTTGAAATGTTGTCAGCTTGGACGATTAACTCGGAGGGGTCAAAATCCTTGTTCGCTATGACAGCTTGAACGAGCTCGGAGTTATCATTGCGGACCGGCTTGGACTCATTTTTCTCCATTCCAAAAAGAAGGTTGATTCCCAGATCATCAGAGTTCAAGCTAGCTGGCTTCTTGGCTGTGGAGAGCTCTTCGTCTTCATCCACGAAGTCACAATCGAGGAACACCTCAAATCCCGGTTCACGGATCCCATCATGGACGAATGGCTCAGGGAATTCATAGCATGGGAAGTCTTCCCCTTCTTTAATGTACTGGCCATTGAGGGTGAACGGATATGGATCCATGGCCATTTCCGTCTTCGTGATTCGAGCATTATTGCGAGCCTTCATCTTCAATGCAGCTCGTTTCAGATCTTCTTTTGTTGTCTTGAATCCCAAGCCAAAAGTATCCTTCTTGAGTGCACCAGGATGGCCCCAAGATTCAGCCATTTTCTTCTTGAGTCCAAGGGTCATTCCAGGGAAATGACCTTGCTTCTTCAGAATGGCATTGATACTGGTGTTTGAATAGGGATCGAAGTCGAGATGACACTTTTCTTCCTCTTCGATCACGATAACATCATCTAGTGAAAACCCCCAAAGATCTTCATCTTCTTCGTCATGTTCAACATGGACGATAGGAGTATCAATAACTTGAATGCGCATAGGAGAAGCATCGATAGTAATCGGAACCCCTCCAACTATGGCTTTCACTTTCTGGTGAAGCGATGATGGAATCGCCTTTAGCTCATGAAGCCAAGGGCGTCCTAACAACAGATTGAAAGAGGCATTAATGTCCACCACCTGAAATTTAGTGTGACGTTCAATGGCCCCAGTAGTTATATTCAGTATGATAGTACCCACGGCTTGACGGCGAGTGTTATCATAAGCGCGAATCCCTTGAGTGGAGGGAGTCAATTCTTCATTCTTTATGCCCAACTTCTTTGCAGTACGGAGTGGGCACACATTGGTTGCAGAGCCGTTATCAACCAGGCTCATGGGAACATTCATCTGCCTACACACCACAGTGAGGTGTAAGGCCTTATTATGTTGGTCCCCTTCCGGGGGTAGATCCTTATCAGAAAACGAAATCAGATTGCTAGTACTTGGCAGCTCAGTAGTGAGAAAGTTGACCAATCCTTGAGGAGTCATGTCATCATCAACTCCTATTTTCACCAGAGCATTCATCACAGCCTTTCGATGCTCGTGGGAAGTGGCAAAAAGCTTCCATACATTCATCTCCACCTTGGTCTTTTGCAGTTGTTTGACCACATCGCTGTTCACATGGTCGATGGGATCAACTATCGGATGTGATTGTGGTGGAGGTGGAGGTGGGTTAGGTTGTTGTAACCGTCCACTTCTGGTGAGGACCTTGAACTCAAAGTCCCCCCAAACATCTTCACTGGTGCCAAGAGATGAACATGCTATATCCTTGAGATAGACGTCTTCATCATCACTATCCCAGATCCCATTCACTTCTTCAGTACTTGAGATAAATACAACTTCCGGCAGAGGTTCATTCACAGGTCGAATGAGTATTGACGGATCAAAGGAGACTTCATCTCCCATGATAGCCAAAGCATCAAAAAGAGGACCTGTATGAATGTTAGGCTTCTTGCTCCCTGGAGGGACAGGAAGTTGATTAGCATCGATCAGGTCTTGGATTGCATCTTTCAGCCTCCAACACATCTCAGTGTTATGACCCTTGCCTTGATGAAACTTGCAATAAGCATTGGGTTCATAGCTAGCGGTCCTATTCTCAAGTCGAGGTTCTGGAAATGGTCCGATTGGCATAATCAGTCCCTGACCATGCAAACGGTCATAAGCAGCATCATAAGTCATTCCCAAAGGCGTATAAACCCTCCTTTGCCTTTGGAATCTTTGAGGAGGAGCATTAAGGGCCAGCACATCATTGATGTTGATATTGTTGGTAGCATTATTGGGCTTAGAAGACGAAGAAGAAGGAGTGTCATTCTTCTTGTTTTTCTAAGTGATGTTGTTATTGTTGCTACCAACAGACTTCATCAGTTCATCTTCGATATTGATTCCAATATCGTATACAGCTTCAAAGGTACTCAGAGGCAGAAACTTCAAGTGTTGCTTGTACTTATGAGTCATATTGGCAATGAACAAGCGAACCATTTCCTTCTCCTTGGGAGGATCCACCAGGAGCGCAGCTGTTTCTCTCCACCTGCTTAAGTAAGTGGTGAAGCCTTCATTCTCTTTCTGTTTGAGAATGGAGAGTTCACGTTCAGAAGTCTTGGCTTGGATGTTGCACTTGTAACGATTCATAAAGCTTTCAGCAACATCCTCCAAGGTCGCGACATGCTTGGATTCCAAATAATAGAACCACTGTTGACAGGCATGCTCTAAGGAAAGAGGGAACACCGTAGGGAAGAGTGTCACATCTACTCCCTTAAGAGCCATAGTTGCAAAAAAAGCCTTCAAGTGGAAAAGCGGATTGTCAGTAGGCTTGAATTTAGGAATGTCAGCAGTGGAAAACTTCTCAGGAAGCTTGTCTCTTATGGACGAAGAGGTTACAGGATGTTCCACATAAGTGAACTCTTCAGAAATCTTGCTCATCTGTTCCTTAATCTTGTCCATTGTAGCAGTAGTGACATTGTTTTGATTGTCTTATTCTACAGTGCTGACTCTAGTGGTGAGTGTCTGCATCATGTCAGACAATCTTTCGATTGTCCTGTTGAGGTTCTCAATGTCTTCCTTAGTGGCCATTGGTTGAAAGTAGACTGGAGATGGATCTTGTGGAGATGATTGAGGTGGTTTCCTTGTACGCCTCCTTGGTATAAGATGTTGTTGAGGTATGGACTTGAACCGTAACAATCTACCCCTGCTTCTTGACCAAGTGCTGTGACACCGAAACAAACACACCTTTAATGACCAAACTTAACCTTAACCTATCCGGATTAAAAAGAAAAGGAAATTTTTTTTTTATTTTATTAAAAACTTATTTATTATTTTTTTTACAAAAAACATGGGAGGATGCTATCCGACTTACTCCGAAAAAAAAAACGACACAAAAACGAGACTTCCCTAAAATACGGTCAAAAGTGGTGCACGACTAAAAAAACGTGTGTGAACACGATATGTGAATGATTAAGTGAGGTTATAGACACGTGTTTTGACCGTATAGCTAGACACGACACAAAACTGGACACAACATTCGCACAAAAATTGAAAAAAAGACTGTCAGGACACTTTCCTGGGCACCGTGTCACGGTGCAGACTATCGTGACACGGTGCAGTCTACCGTCAGACGGTAGACAACCCCGTGTCACGGCACTGTTCACCGTGGCGCGGCAGAACATGCCGTGACACGGTGCGCAGTTCCAGGTCAGTTTTGTGATTTTTCCAGATTTTAACCGATTTTAGGTCCGTACTAATTACTATGTGAGAATAAAAAACTCTCGGTCATGGGTTAAACAAAAGAGCAAACACATGAGGGTTAGCACCAAACAACCACATAGCATTTAGGCACGATGATGTAAAAAAGTTCGCAACCTAGAGTCAAGATCTATGTTCAACTATTGGTCAAGCTTTGGGTGTCAAAAGGGTACCATGGTTAAGAGTTTGAACGTGTTAGCAAGGCAGCCTCCCTTGAGGGTGTATGCCAACGGGCGGCTCCGCGAGTTCGTGATGAAATCGAACTCGACTCCATGGTTTGGGTGGATTTAATAACTCGGATGAACCCTTATTGCCATGAGCGTTTTTGGGTCGATAGAGCTTAAATCCCCGGGGTTAAGACGCATGTAGAACACATACGTTTTTTCATAAAAATCGAAGGAAGTCGACTGTGAGGAAAGAAAATAAGCCACTGGACTGATTTTAGGACTGCCGTGACACGGCAAAAATTCCCGTGTCACATTACTGTGCACCGTCAGACGGTGCACTGTACCGTGACACGACAGATTCTGCCGTGGCACGGCAGTCAGAAAATCTGACTGGTGCCCTGTTTTCCTTCGCGCGCAACCAAGTTATCAAATTTTTCCTACGGGACAGACCTGAACGCGACGTTAAAACGTCTATGCAGATGCAAAAATGCCTAATTAATCACAGGAATATTTTTTCAAGAATCTTTCAAGTCTCATCCACTCATCTTAATTAAATACCGATCACTCAAATCGATAAATAATTAAGAATCCTCCTCAGTGGAGTCGCCAAATTGTAGGCGTCGTTCGAAGTGCGCCTACGTTAAAGCATGTGGTGAATATGCTTGGCACTCATAGGAAATGGGAATTGACATATACCATTAGGGACAAGGAAAGTAGGGAGCCGCCAACAAGTTTTTAAGGAACTTGTAAACCGTTCACGGATCATAAAAGGCAACCACGATAAGGGACAACGATAGGCAACAACGATTGACCCGTGAAGGTTACACCCCATTCATAATCCATGAGATTACTAACTCCATATGGTTCGGAACCACGAAAGGAGGATCGGGGATGATGGTACGAAGTGAGTCATGGAGTCACATTCGCCCGTATTGGCCTCTACTCGATTCTTATAGTGAAAAGTGATTCCTGCGATCTCAAAGGCATACAAACAATAATTCAATTCGCTCCAAACTAGTATTTAACTAAATTGGTTTAAGATTAATGCACACATAATTCTAAAATATTGGTGATCATTTCAATTAATAATAAGATTAAAAGGATCCTAAACCGATTGTCCAAATTATCTCATTAGGCGTGATTTTCAATTACATATTCCCTTTAAACATGTAATACGGGGATCAATAATAGAATAACATTAATATCAAAACCAAATTAATCACAATTCCAACAACATAAAATCGTTAGAAAAATAATAAAAATAAAAGGAGCATGATCCTTACTTTGATTCTGTTTGTTTGCAACTACAAAATAATAAACGAGTTAGTAGCTTCAAGGAAATAATAAAACGATGATTAAATTAAATTAAATTAAATAAAGTTGATTTTGGGGCAAAACCCTCAAACAGTTCTACCTTTCACGCCTTGGTTTAAGGACAGAACCTCGAGTAAAATATGGACTCCTTTGAGTGCTTGAAGAAGGAATTTTGAAGTGAAAAGGGTAGGCTAGTGTTTAGGCTAAAGCATAGAAGAGAGAAAATAAAAAAATCAAATTACTCGGTGCCCCGTACATCAGAAATGAGGGGGTATTTATAGGGAAAATGTGCTGAGGGAGCACACGGAACCCTAAAATGATAAAAACCCTAAAAAAATATCCCGTGACACAGTCAGACTGTACCGTGACACGAGAAGCTCCACCGTCAGACGGCACACTTTCCCGTGACACGGTACACTTTTGGCGTGACGCGGGAAATTTTCAGAAAACGGGATAGAAAACGCGTCAAGGGTTTACGCGGAAAAGACACGGAATGTCCCGTGTCACGGCAGACTTCCCGTGTCACGGGAAATCCCACCGTCAGACAGGAAGGATTCCCGTGACACGGTAGGTACCTACCGTGGCGCGGGAAATTCCAGCCCGTTTTTCCGTCTAAATACATTTTTAACCCTAATTTCTTTCGGTATTTTAAGTGCCGATTGATAATTTCGGGCTTTTTCTGACTTATTATTATTTGGGCTAAAATAAGAAAATAATTAAATAAAAATAAATAAAAGGTTTGGGCCAAAAATAAATAAATAATAAAACAACAAAATAAAAAAGGTTTGGGCTAGAATTAATTAATAAGTTTGGGCTGAAATTAAAACTATGCTTTTACCAAACATTAAGACTAATCCATGGACTGTTCAAAAATATGAGTTTAATAAAATACGATTTTTTAAGCACTCTCGGGATTAAATACTAAACCTGACCAATAGTGGCGGTGAAAGGTTGTTCATCATCGGGTTTGGTTTTGGGGAGACATTTTTAGGTGTCTACACTATTGTGTAGACCGGCTCCTTGTCGGTATCCGAGCTACTAGCAGGCTGGGGGGTAGTCTTAGAGGACTGACCCTTATTCTTCTTCTTTGCCTCGGCTAGGGACTTAGAAATGTAGGACTTCAGCATTCCCTTGTCAGCCAGACGGTCCAACGCCCGTTGAAGGCTGAAGCAGTCGTTGGTGTCATGGCCGACTTCCTCATGGTATTGGCAAAATTTATTTTTGTTCCTTGATTGAATGGAACTTTTCATTGGATTCGGCTTCTCTAGGGACAGCCGGTCCTTAATCCCCATGAGGATGGAGTTGCAGTCCTTGTTAAACTCGTACTTTGGGACGTACGGTTTAAATTCTTTCTTCTTCTTCTGGGACGGCTGGTCAGAATCACTAACCGCCCAGATTTCTTTTCTCTTTTTGCTCTCTTCTTTCTTTTTGGCCAGCTGTCTTTCTGCTTGTCGGACTTCTTGGAGTCCGACTGGTTACCAGGCGAGCAGAGGTCAGTAGCTTGAATGTAGCTTTCCGCCTCCCTCAGAGCCGCCTGTAAAGTGAAGGCCCCTTTTCTGACTAGGTCGAACTTAAAAGTCGACCCGTCTCTCAGACCTTTAAAAAAGTCTGTAAAGGCTACCTCGTCAGACATTCCTTGAATCTGAATTCTAATCAGATTGAACCGCCTGACATAGGAGCGAAGCCCTTCTCTCTCCCCCTGCTTAATGGTGCTCAAGTCCAAGCTTGTTTTCTTAGCAGGGATGTTCATTAAGAAGTTGGAAGCAAATAGGAAGGAAAGCTTCCTAAAACTATCGATGGACCCGGCTGGCAGATTACCAAACCATTGTTGGGCAATGCCCTTCAATGTAGCCGGGAAGCACCGACACCAAGTGGCATCGTCCAACCCCTGCAGATACATGAGGTTGGTGTAAGCCATGAGGTGGTCTTCCGGATTGGTGGTACCATCATAAGTACCAACCAATACATTCTTAACCTTGGCCGGCTGGGCCGCCTCAGTTATCTCCCGGGTGAATGCAGAAGGTTGTTCACCCAGGCGAAGCAGACGAAGCTGCCGGTCCAGTGGCTGGACATTGTGATATGTCGCCTGACCTTCGAAGAGAGCCGGCTGCATATAGTAAGGTGGGTACTGACCATAGACCAGAGAAGGTACATATGGCGCAGCCCCAATCATCTGAGGGCCAGAGTGGACGGTATTACCGCCTGTCTGACTCTCATGCAAGGAAGGTGCATTCCCTGCAGAAGTATTGTTAAAGCTGTCTGGAAAATTTGACGTTGAAGCCGATTCAGACAACTGTTGATTTCTCTTCCGGTTGATAATCTCCCGGGCATCAGGAGTTGATTTTTTACTTCTCACCGGCTGTTGAGTCCGGCGAGTGTTGTTGGTGTTCTTCTTTGGGAGAAGAATTTTCGACCAATCAATGGTCCCGGCTGCCTTCTCCTTTGGATGAGGAGTGGGCTGCCACTCTTTGACTGACTTCCCCTTTTCCAGAGGAGTCTTCTTGGCCGACTGGCCTTTACTTGGGCCAGCCCGGCTCTGGGTGATCAGCTCTTTAATTTCACCCTTGAAACTTGTCATGAACCTCATGAGTTCGTCTCGAGTGACAGGTGCTGATCCAGCGGCCGTATGGGTTTCCCCCTCCGGCTGCCCAAGGGGTCGACTTGTACCAGCCTGGGAGACACCCCGCTCCAGAATATCTCTAGGCCGGATGCTCTTGATACTGAGCGAGCCATCATCGGCTGTAAAGGTTTCGACCTGAGGATCTTCATCCTCATGGTCTATAAAGACTTCTGGGTCATCGCCCAGACGGTTAGGGGGTGGTACAGACTCTTGAACCATCTTCGAGGTACTCTCCCCACAGACGGCGCCAAATATTTTGGGTGTTTTTGTCCCTTGGGAGAGTTACGTCACGAAGTTTGATCCGGCTGAGTTGTACCTGCAAAATAACGGAGACTCCAGGTGGGTGGAGCTCCGCCTCCAACGATCAAGTTAGTAACCTGAACGAGAATAAAGAGAACAAAAATTTAAGTGGGTATCTGCTCGGATTCCAAGCTCAGGTCTTTCTCTGATGTGAGAGAATGCAGGTGTAATAAATGATTGAATGTGTCCCCAAAGTAGGAAATATCTCCCTATTTATAGGGTCCTTGGAAAACGTGCCCCTATCTAGGTTACTTGACCTACTTTCAGTGGGCTGCGCCGTAAAACAGCGCTTCTAGGGATTTGGGCCCTTGAAGGCCACAATTTCAGAGGTGTATCTGAGGGCGCCAAGTGTCAAGAGGATGTTAGGCCACGTGGGCCATCATGAGCTCGACACGTGGCTTCCTCTCATTGGTCCACGTGTCTAGGGTATTTTTACCCTAAACAACTTTAATTCTCCATAAGTAAAAATTATAAAAGTTATATATTATGATAGTAGTTATTGAGATGAATTTAAAAGGATCTCACATGAATAAATTTTTTCTTATATATTATTCATAAAAGGCAGTCAAAGGAGAGGTGGTGAATAGTGAAAAAATCAAAGCGGGTCAAGTAAAAAAGAACGAAGGAAGTAATAAAAATGTTATAATAAAAACACTACTCGTACAATATAATTTGTACTTTTACTTTTAAATCTCTTAAAAAAAAGTACTTTTGATTTTAATAGTAATATATCTATTGATTTTGTGACCGGTAATTGTTTAATGCAATTTCACATATATGACAACTAACATTTACATCAACGACATAGTTAAACAATCGATGTAAAATCATGTGTAGCCTTAGTGCCTTACCACTACACGAATACAAAAAATAGAAATTATTTGAAGATATTATTTTATTAAGTGTAATTTTTTTTATCTCTAAAAGGAAATGTGTCATATGTAAATAATAATGTTGTATAGTCATTAGTCAATTAAATTATATATATATATATATATATATATATATATATAATTAAAGTGTCTTGAACCATCAGTTATGAGTAGTCAAATAATTAAGCGTAAGAAATTATAATTTTATTAAATGAGATTTTTTTTCTCATTATATCTTAAATAAAAAGAAACCAATATTATATACAAATTAAATCATTTATATAGATCAAATCATATAAATTCTTTTTTTGAAAAAAGGTAAAGCAATCAATTTTGGTAACGGTAGTCAAAAGATTCATATAATCATATAATTTTATTATAAATATAATTAATTTGACAAAGATTATATAGTATTCTGTAAAATTAAGTACTTAAATATGAATTTTTGACAATTTCACTTCATTTTTTTTTTGTTAAAAATATTATAATTGTCAAAAATAATTATATTTATTTGACAAAGATTTTATACATGTTTATAATAGTCATGTGTAAGTGTAACATTGTAAGGAGGGTGTTCCCATCGTAGGGGATCCTTCTCCTTAGATGCCCATGGCCCTTTAAAGCCTAGGACTTTACACTTGTTAGGGTGTATTAGGATTTGAATTCCTAACTGTTTGGGAGACCTTGAATTAGAGATGATTCTATCATACACGCTTTTTTTTTGTAAGAAACAAATAGGAGTCGCCAATGAGTTTTAGGAAAACCCATAAACCTCGCTCATGCCTTTCTCCCAAGTAGAGTTCAAGGGATATTTAGCATAAAAAAAAGTTTACCCATGCCCAAATTGGTCTAGAAACCATAAATGAGTTCGGGAGCGAGGGTACTAAGATAACGTTCCCTTTAGAGGGGAATCGCAATCCTAGCCCTAGTGCGGCCTCTACTAGCTCTTCCTTTGCACAATTTCATTACCAAACAATATATGCAACGTGATACCTAAAACTATGTTAGTTAATTTTATTACTATGTTAGTTAATTTTATTTACACGCATTAATTCACATAGGAATTATGTAAGGTCGTTATTCTTATTTAATCAAATTCGTAAAAGAACAATAAAATAAACAATGTTCGCCTTGACTTAAGTGATCAACCAACAATTATTTTATTCAATTCTAATCTTGATTAACGAAAGAATACTATGTGAAATTAATTAATTTATTATTTTAAGGTGATCAAACAACACTAATTAATTAATTAAAGTTCTTTTAAACAATGAAAATAAAGGTGATTTAACTAAGTGCTCGGGAATTTACTACTTCTCTTTGCTAGATCTCCGTTTAGAATACTTATGGACTCCTTCTTGTTGGGGAACCTCCACCGTAGTAACAAAATATCAAAAAAGGGTGAGTGTATAGGACAAGAGGGTTTGGATGCACAAGTTCACAAGTATTCAGCCAGGATTTAGGTTAGTTTTTGTGTATTGAAGCCTCGGATTAGGGTCTTATTTATAAAGAATGATTAGGTTTAGGGTTTAGATATTCGAATCGAAAAGGGGTCCGGTATTCAAGCCGGGCTCGGTATTCGAGTCGGATGTCCACAAGATAGAAATACATGTCTCAGGACTGGAGGCATATATCCAAATCCAGTGAGAGAGAAGAAAGTCAGCAACTCTCTCAGCAGTTTTGTCCACAAGATGAGTACCATGTCTCAGGACTGGAGGCACGTGACTACATGGGTGCGACATCGTCTCGTCGCTCTTTATACAGGGAGTGGATGGACACCCTAACTGTCCGATAAGTTAGTAAGCTCACTAACTACCGTATTTTCTTCCCTTCAAGAAGTGCCTGTTCTTGAAGGTTCGGCGCGCCTGTCGACTCGTGAGCTAACGCCTACAGTAAATAGTCTACCTTTAAGTTCCGAGAGGTAGATCTCGCAAATCTTGGGCTGAGGTGAAATTTTACGCAACACCTACGCTGTACAATTTTACGATGTACGCTACGCCATTTGCATTTCCACGCTGCATGAAAACCCCTTCCTTTTGCTTCGTCGTGAAAAAGAAGAAAACCCGGACACTTATAACGTCAGTACAGTAAAATGACAAACCTGTCTATGGGTGCTTTTACGTAAAGCACCACCACGGAACGTCTTAAGGCACGCTTACGAAAAATGTTCAAAACGTACGCTTGGGGAAGGCACAAAGCACGGTGTGCATGCAAAATGATGCAAAAAATTATCAAAGAATAAAATAAACTACAAATGCAAAGCAAATAAAAAGGATTTTGATAATTTGCGCGACATTACGTCTAATAACGAGCAAAAAGCGTTGAAAATTGATCAAACGGATCAAAATCAAGAAACCAGACACTTTAGTGACCAGTATCCACGCGCAACTCAGTAGGTCGCGCTGGCCAGGCGCGCACATCTTTCTGAGTTGCGCTGGTATGTCACGCGCAACTTCTTGAGTTGCGCGCGACATTCAATTCAGCAAAAAGAAAATCGCAAAAAGCGTTTTTTTCTTTCACTCTCTCTCTCTCTCCTTCCTTCCTCCATTTTCGACTCTTTCTCTCTCTAAAGAGCTCCGTTTTTTGCGATTTTTGAAGCTAGAGGAATAAAATCTCGCTCTTAATTCACATTTTCCATAATCCAATGTAAGTTTTTTGCTTAATTTCGTTCGTTCTTGGTTGGCATTTGAGCGATTTTCGAACCGCAAAACCCCAAATTTCGAATTTGGGGGTTTTTTATTTCGTCCATTATTCTTGAAATTGTTTGTTCTATGTTGTCATGCTATGTTTAAGGAGTGTTTTGCAACAAATTTTATGAAAAATGGTTAAGTATTGAACCTTGTATGAGCATTTCTTTGTTTAAGTTCGTTCTTGTCTTTTTTGCTTGAATTCTGCTCGAATTTGTTGTTTTTCTTGCTCATTTTGGTTATACTTGTTGATTATGAAGTAGATTATAGTATTAGAACTAGCATTACTTTCATAATTCATATTTTGTAAATTTTGAAATTGAAAAAAAATGGCGCGAGGTGTATACTTAGCTTGTTTTTGCCATATTCGAACTTCAAGAATGTTTGGTAGACGATAATTGTGTTGTTATTACTACTATTCGCCTGAGAATAGTTGATTCTTTAAGATTTTGGAATATAATCCCTTGAATGCTAAGTTGAAACTAGTATAGGATGGCTTTGTGGGTATTTAAAAGCCCCCATTTACTGAGTTTAATTGCAGGATCGTACCCACTAGCATGGATGGCATTCGATTTTTGTGTTTTGTCCTATCGGTAGCCGTTATGCTGCCGAAATGGATCTAAAACGCGTTTATTAGCTTAGTTTAGGAAATAAACTAATAGAGAAACCTCATCTATCATAGCATGGACTCGCCTCCATTCGTCGATGCTGAGGAGATTCTGGCCGGTCCTGACGAGGTAATTCTCCCTCGAAAGAGGGTGACCCGGCCTCGTGAAGAGGTTCGAGAGCGACGTGCCGCTGTTGATCGGCGTCGCCAGGAGGATGTGGTGTGGGAGGCTCCTCCCAACTTGGACCCTAGGGTCCTTAAGTGGGACCCAGACCATCACGTCTCGGTTCGAGGGTGGCGTGGCATCGTGAGTTTCTTACGCCTTCTTTCTTTTCCTTTCCCTCTTTTTCTTTAGTGACCGTTTTTTTTTATTATTTTGGCTCTCTCTTCTTCTATTCTCTTTTTAGAGTGAGACTAGCATGAGGCTATACGGTTCTGGCGACTTGCGGACCCGTTTTAGGAGCTTACCCGACGTGGTAAAGGATATCGTGGATCTTTATGTGATTGGCCGCGTGCTGGCGGCTCTTCGGGATTTGTCGAGTCAGTCTGCTTCGTCAGCTTTCCTTCGCGGATTGCTGGAGTTTTGGTGGGATTCCACCAACACTTTTCACTTTCCGTGGGGAGAGATGACTGTCACCCCATACGACTTCTCTATGATTACGGGTTTTCCTTTTGTAGGTGAGCCCGTAGTTATAGAGAACGTAGCGGGGTTGGACTTGAGGCTGAGGGATCTTGTGGGGGATCGTCTGGCGACGATCCTTCATGTGTATCCTCAGACTTGTCCGTACTCGATTCTTGCCGACGAGTTGTCGGCTGATGAGGTCGATCGGCAGTGTACACCTGAGTAGCTGGCTCGGATATACATTGCCCACATTCTTTCCGTCACTCTCTTGAGTGATCGGGGAGAGCGTTTCCCTATCGAGTTACTTACTTGCCTCATAGACTTGGGGCAGGTAAGTAACCTGAACTGGGCAGAGGTGTCGTACACCCGTATGCTTAGAGCTATGGGCAAGGCGACCCGGGTAGTGGATCCTGCGGCAGCTACTGAGGTGCCTCGGATCTCCCTTAAACTTTTCTTTTAACTTATATATATATATATATATATATATATATATATATATATATATATATATATATATATATATATATATATATATATATATATATATATATTTTCTTTCTAAGCCATTTTTCCTTTTGTTTAGTCTTGGGGATACTCGTACCTGCCTTTCTTAGCCCCCACGATGCTTGGGGATGCTCGTTTTCCTATTGGCCATCGACTGGCTACGATTAAGAAGAAGCGAGCTACTTCAATCGGCGACTTTCGCCAGAGGATTCTTTCGGCGACCCGTGCGTCGGTGAGTATTTTGACAACACATGTGTATCTTTCTTTACATGTTATTATTTTGTTTGATGATTTTCATGTGATTGTATTAGATCGATCTACGTCCTTGGAGTTTGATCGTCGGAGTCCCTGAGGATATCCGGTCTGGCATGGTTCGTTGCCAGTTCCGGGCTCTCTACTCGGGACTTCCGGTGCTACAGAGGACGGACGCTTGGATTTTAGGCGAGCGCGTTCTCTGGCAGCATTCGTCAGACGAGCCTGTGGTCCCTGTGGATCCTCCGATTCGGATGTTATGTCCGGATTTGCTGTCGACCGAGGATCGAGCTTAGGCGATCCTTGGTTATCCAGCAGACCAGCTGGTGCTGCCGGAGGCTTCCTATCCGGCTTTTATTGCATCCATGCTGACTCCTTTCCCAGCTTTCGTTTCGGTTAGTATCTCGATTCTCTCTTTTTGTTTCTATTTATTTTTTTCGGAACTTTGACCCTCTTTTTCATTATTTTATTTTTTATTTTTATTATATATTTTTTTAGCGGGTCGAGCTAGGTGGTTGGGTGCCTCCTTCAGCGGAGATCACGTATATCGATGTTGTTGGGTCGGTAATTCATGAGATCCTTCCAGCAGCGGAGGATGATGAGGGGATACGTTCGTTCCTGAGACGGTTGAGTCGGTATGTCTTTTTGTATATGTACTTAAAATATTTCTATTTTTGCTTTATATACATTTATTTATTAATTGTCCTTGTATTTTTTTGGAAGGGTCCGCGGGAGACCGTGAACGGCATGGTGAGGACCATGCGTGCTTTCCGAACTGCTTATCGGAGAGCCCTCGTGACTTTGTCATGCCGTGATCATCGGATGATTGCGGTAAGTTGTATTTTTTTTTGACGAAGTTATCACATTACATGTATTAATCTTCGGTTTGGGATTTTACAGGATGTACAACAGTCGTCTAGCAGTTACAGAGCACCCTGAGCCCTTTGTACACATTTTGTTATTATTATTTTTTTAGGAAACAATGTACATATATTTTGTTTTTCTTGTACATATGATATTTCTTTTTTTGTACATATTATTATATTTTTGTTTCCATGTGTACCTAAAAAAAAGCAAAAATTTTCCGAGGGAGGGAAAGGGTTCCCGACTTACCCCCCTCGGAAAAAAATAACAAAAGAAAGAAAGAAAAAGGAAAAAGAGAGAAAAAAGGAAAAGAGGAAAAAAAGAAAATGAGGAAAAAAGAAAAAAAAAACAAGAAAATAATAGAAAATAACAATAAAAATAAGAAAAGGAAACAAATAAAAAAGGAAATAGAAAAGGACATAAGAGTTAGCAAAGGCAAGCATATGATTAGTCTTAAGATTTCGTTAAGATTCCGTCATTATGTAAGTCAAAATACGGAAATAATCCTAAACCATATGTCGCGACATAGAAGACGCGCGCAATTGGATGAGTTGCGCGCGGCTGTCGCGCGCATGTGATTTAGTTGCGCGCGGATGTCGCGCGCAACTTCATAAGTTGCGTGCGCCACCTGTTTCTGGACTTTCCTTTGGGCGAAAATTGTCGAAAATTTGCCCCTTTTGGGTCTATTTAAACATTGTTTCGTATAGGCTTTTGATCATCTCGCATTCATTCGCTTAGTAATTTTATAAGAACTAAAAGGAATAATCTCTCTAAATTCTTATTTTCTTCTTTTTCTTTTTAATATTGAACAATGGTGAAAACCTTTGAACAACGTTTGAAGCAATGGGTCACCTCTCTTTCAAACGAGGACAAACTAGCTTTCAAAATTTATCACTTAGATCCTCTATTGAACTATATGCAATTAGTGATTAATTTTGACTTCCTTCATGCCGCGGTTAACCATTGGGATTCCAACCACCATCTTTTCTTATTTAAAGGGGACGAAATTATCCCCCTTCCTAGTGAGTTTGAGGCCTTGCTAGGCTTCCCTACAAATACTCTCCCTGCGACTTATACGCCTCCGTTGTCAGATCCCAAACCTATATTCCAAAGATTTTTCGGCTTGTCTGACAATGACATGACTAATATTGGAACTGAAGAAGGCGTGAATTTAATTCAATTTATTGAACATTTTGTTGCCCCTCGTGACAACATGCCTAAACAACGCTTTAAAATTCGTGATTTATGCTATTGTCTTGTTGTCAATTGTTTACTTAGGACAGACAAAGAATATGGAGACTATTCCATGGTGTCCGTAGTTGAGCAAATAGAGGGATGTCATTCACCCGCTCCTTTGGCTTTGGCGGAAACCATTCTATGCTTGAATCGCCTTAGAGGAGATCCTAACGAAAATGGTTTCACGGGGAGTCCACTCCTATTACACGTAAGTTTTTTTTTTCGTCGTATTTTGGGCGCAAGTCAAGAAGTTGCGCTGGTATGACCAGCGCGATCTTCTATGCTGCGCGCGCCACCTGCTCGTGTAAAACCGCAAACTGATCTTCTTCTTTTTTTTTCAGATTTGGCTCATGGAGCATTTGCGAATAGTCGACCAGCCACTAAACATTGAGACCAATGGAGTGCGGACATTCCCTGGACGTCGAATCCTTTACAAGCATAAGAATGAAGAGGAATGGACGTCGTTTTTCTGTCACGGGGTCCCTAACATACGTTTTGTGATTCCTTGGTGGAACATAAATAGTATGGTTGGGAGTAGTCACAATTGCCCTTACATTAGGCTCTTAGGCCTATCTAGTGCTACTTACATTTTTCCTTGCAGGGTAATGAGACAATACGGGATGAAACAGATTATACCCCCGCAAGATTGTGATGCACCCAAGGATGTGTCTTTTAGACCCGAGCGAATTTTTCGTTGGATAGAGTATTGGTCAAGTCTTCCAAGGTGGGTAGTACAAAATCCTACAGCGAGTATTGTATTATCTTCCTTTTATAAGGCTTGGATGAATGCGGCGGACAAGGGCGAGTTAAACAAAGCCCGTTTTCAATATCAAATTGCCACAACTCGCAATCCACCTAAGCCTTTAATGCATTCGGCCACCACTACCCCTCCTAGTGGCCAAAACAAAGGAGTGAGAAGAAAATTGGACTTCTCATCTCCTAAGGCGCGTTCAAAGGAATCCAAAAGAAAAGCTCCCTCCAAACCCGCACAAAAAGGTGTGATAATCAAGGAACCTTCTCAACAAACCCGAAAGAGGACTCTAACAAAAGCTTCGGAAAAAGGAAAAAGGGTTGAAAAGACTCCTATTCCTAAATTGAAGAACAATGTATGGGTCAAGAAGAAGAACGTAGGAGAGAGTTCTAAGGTTTCTGAAAATACCGCGATGGAAACTACTCCTCCATCTTCCGTGACAATCGAGGATATAGTGAAGCCTTAGAGTGTTACACAATTTTATTATGTTGTTGTTTTTTTTAATAAAGTGTAATCACTACTATGCCTCTTTTTTCGTTTTATAATTTAGTTCAACAATGTCTTTTCTATTTTTTTTTTTAAATGAAATAAAATGAGCTTTATATTTTGATATTTTGATATGACCGAATCTTATAGATTGCCTACGTATTCGTATCACGAAATCAGGTCATTGCGTAGTTCTTTATATATATATATATATATATATATATATATATATATATTCTTTAACTCCTTAGGTAGAAATTAAATGAAAAAATTAATCAAACTTTGTTTAAAGAGAATTAAATCAAAGTTTAATTTTTTTATTTTCCGAGTGTATGTTTATGTTTTACGAAACACCCTCCTTTTATCATAAGTAGAAGTTACTACTTCGTTCAAACGAAAAAAATCTGGGTTCGCAGTTGACGATCAGGTGGCGCGCGCAACATCTAAGGTTGTGCAGGCCTGTTGCGCGCAACATAATAAGTTGCGCGTGACATCCGCGCGCAACTATTCCAGTTGCGCGCGACACCTGTACTACGAGTGTTTCGAAAAAAAATTATTTTTGTGCTATTACCCCCCCAAGTGTGAAGATTTTTTTCGTGGAGTTCGAGAAAAAATCTGAACACTTAGAATGGTTTATTATTCTTGAATTACCCCCCCCCCCAAGTGTTATGTATTTTATCGTGTTGTTCGTTAAAATGCATAACACTTAGAATCTTTTGGTTGAATGCTAATTTAAAGTTGGTTGTATGAATGAACGAGTAATTCGGATTTCATATGTAATATTTTTTAAGTCAATCAATGTTTATTAATTGGCGAATTTCATCTCCTCCAATGTCCATTAATCTGACGGTTCCTCCTGATAGGATTTCAATTACGCGGTAGGGACCGATCCTATTATGTTTAAATTTCCCTCTTGGATCAGTAGGTGGACCCCTAACCTCTTTTAGTACAAAGTCACCTTCTTTTATGTTTCTAGGTTTTACCCTTTTATTGAAATGACGCGCAATGCGCCTTTGGTAGACTTGTACATGATGCAAAGCTCTTAATGCTCGTTCATCGAACAATAAAAGCTCTTCATACCTCGCTCTTACCCATTCAGCTTCCGGCAGCTTACTTTCGAGTACGATGCGTAGAGATGGAATTTCCAGTTCGACTGGTTGAACTGCGTCCATTCCGAAAACTAAGGAGTATGGAGTTACTCCTATTGATGTTCGTATAGATGTTCTATAACCCCATAGTGCGAAGTGTAGTTTATTCGGCCAGTCTGTATAATTTTCTGCCATTTTCTTAATGATGACTGTTATATTTTTATTTATCGATTCTACAGCTCCATTCATTTGAGGTCTGTATGGGGATGAATGATGATGTTTTACTTTATAACGAGTTAAGAGGGTCTCAAATTCATCTTTGAATTGTGATCCCTGATCACTAATTAGTTCGTGTGGAACTCCATATCTACAAAATATGTTTCGCTCGAGAAACTTTGTGACATGTTTAGAAGTGATATTAACGTAAGAAGCAGCCTCAATCCACTTGGTGAAGTAGTCAATGGCTACTAATACATACTCGTGCCCTCCTGCTCCTATTGGAGAGACTTTTCCAATTATGTCAATTCCCCAAGTTGAAAAGGGCCAAGGGGAAGTGAGATTATATAGTTTTGATGGTGGAAGGTGTTGTAAATTAGCAAACATTTGACACTCTGGACATTTCTTGACATATTGTATGCAATCATGTTCCATAGTGGACCAATAGTACCCTTTTCGTGAAATTATTTTTGCGAGCATTTTACCATTCATGTGAGGTCCACAAACACCTTTGTGAGTATTCTCCATAAGGCTTGTGGTTTCGGGTTGGTCTATACACAACAAACTTTGACCATTAGGTCCTTTTTTGCATAATTGACCATTTAATAGACCGTATTGAGCCGCAAGTGTTCGTAAATAAGGCTCGTTGGTCTTTCGATGAAGTATTTTCAGGATATGTGCCATGAGTAATATATTGGAGGATATGATCATACCAAGGATTGTTTCCTTCGACGTCATTTATTTCCTCTATTGCGTTGCAATATGATGGTTCTTCTCTTCTATCAACGCATAATGGTATCATATTCAAGTGATATGGAATGTTGATCATTAAGGCTAATTTTGCTAGCGCATCGGCAAATTGATTATCATCCCTAGGGAGATATTTGAAGTCAATATGTTCAAAATGCTCGATGAGTTGCTCTAGGTGTGCTTGGTATAATATCATTGTGGAGTTCTTTATTTTCCATTTTTTCAGTATGTGATTTATAATCAAACTGGAATCTCCATATACCTCTAATTTTTGCACACCTATGCTAGCTGCTGCTTCTAATCCAATAATGCACGCTTCACATTCTGCGGCATTATTAGTAACCTCAAAGTCTAGTTTTACAGAGATTGGAGTATGTGCTCCCTCTGGACTTATGAGTAACACTCCTATGCCACATCCTTTTTGGTAGGATGCACCGTCGAAGTACATTACCCATTTGTCATCTTGTGTCACGAGAATCTCTTCATCCGGAAGATGAGTAGTTTCTGCATGACTTGTTTGAATTGGATGTTGGGCCAGAAAGTCGAAAATTACTTTTTCTTTCATTGATTTTTCTGGAATATATTTTAACTCAAATTCGGCCAACATCACCAACCATTTGGATATTGTTCCTTGTATAGGTGGTTGTTCAAACCAATACTTTATCGGATTTTGTTGAGAAATCACATGAGTGGTGTGTGGTAGCATATAATGTCGTAATTTTTTAGTTGCCCACACTAATGCTAAACTTGTATTTTCTAGAGTGCTATATTTTGTTTCATATTGGATGAATTTTTTACTTATGTAATATATTGCACGCTCGACTTTGTCTACCTCTTGTGCTAACATGGCTCCTGTGGCCGTGTCTGTAACTGTTATGTATAGCCTAAGAGGTAGTTTGGGTACTGGTGGTGCTAAAATTGGTGGACTTTTGAGATAGTCTTTTATTTTCTCAAAGGCCTTTTGGCATTGGTCGTCCCATTCATGTTTTTCTTCTTTTTTCAATTTTTTAAATATTGGCTCACAAGTCATAGTCAATTTGTTAATAAATCGACTAATGTATTGCAATTTGCCAAGGAACCCCCTAATTTCTTTTTCTGTTTGAGGGGGAGGCATGTCAACAATTGCCTTTATTTTAGAGGGATGGATCTCAATACCGCGAGTGCTTACTACGTATCCGAGTAACTTGCTAGAAGTTACCCCGAAGGCGCATTTTTGTGGATTTAATCGCATGGTGTAATCTTTTATGCGAGTGAAAAATTTGCGTAAAGCTTTTATATGTCCCATTCTATCTTTGGACTTCACAATCATATCATCCACATACACTTCTATTTCTTTATGCATCATATCATGCAAGAGAGTCGTAGCCGTTCTTTGGTACGTAGCTCCTGCGTTTTTTAAACCAAATGGCATGACTGTATAGCAATACGTACCCCAAGGGGTGATAAAGCATGTCTTTTCTTCGTCTTATTTTGCCATTAAAATTTGGTTGTAACCTGCGTATCCATCCATAAAGGATAACATCGCATGTTCAGTCGTGTTATCTACTAATATATCAATATGTGGTAGAGGAAAATCGTCTTTAGGGCTAGCCTTATTAAGGTCCCTAAAGTCGACACACATGCGAACTCGTCCATCCTTTTTAGGGACTGGGACGATGTTCGCTACCCATTCTGGGTGATTACATACGCGAATGAAACCTGCGTCCAATTGTTTTTGTACTTCCTCTTTTATTTTTAATGCGACGTCAGGTTTCATTCGTCAAAGTTTTTGTTTTACTGGTTTAAACGTAGGATTCAAGGGAATGGTATGTTCCGCGATTTCCCTATCTATTCCAGGCATGTCCTTGTATGACCAAGCAAACACGTCTTCGAATTCTTTGAGCGTCGATATGAGGGTCGATCGCTCTTCCGAATTTAGAGTTAAGCCAATTTTGACTTCCACTGGTAGAAAAATGCAAATGGCCACTGGTTCAAAACCCCCCTATGCCACCGGTTTTGAACCAGTTGGCATTTGAGGGGTGGCAATACTACCTTGAAAAGCCACCAGTTCAAAACCGGTGGCAAAAATAAGTATTGCCACCGGTTAACCGGTGGCAATAACCCATTCCCGCTTTTTTTTTAAGGGGTTTTTGGCACCGGTTCTATTCAAAACCGGTGCCAAAAATGGCCCAGAAAAATTAAAAAAAAAAAATTGCATTTTTTCCACTTAAATTGATATATAAACACTAACATATATATAAACTTACATATTTTCATTTAAAAAGACTGTAATATTACAATTTTGGTCCAAAAAAATAAAAAAATAAATACAAGTCACACCAAATCACCAATGTAACACCTGGCGAGGCAGCAGCAGCGAGCCTTGGCGAGGCAGCATCAGCAAGCCGAGGCAGCATCAGCGAGCCGAGGCAGAAGCAGCCTTGCGTATGTATAGATAACATCTTCCGACAGCCACCTGCATCAACAAACAAAGATAAGAGATCTCGAAGTGTTTATTAATCAAAGACAACAAGCAGAGCAATACTACCTTAAATTCAACCATATACACATGCAGTAAGGAAGATTGAGAAGAAAAGCTTTGGCAAAATATATTTTCACATTCTAAAAGATTCTTAACACGGACAAAGGACCAACCTTATTTTTTATTCAACCTCTCCCCCTCTTCCCTCCATTACTTCGCTTTCCTCAAAGGTTATAAATTAATAATCAAGCAAAACAAGCAGCCTCGGCAGAGTAGTAGCAGTTGCAGCCTTGCTAGGGATGCTGCAACAGCAGCCTTGGCAGAGCAGCAGCAGCTGAAACCTTTCGAGGCCAGCAGCAGCTGCAACCTTGCCAGGTCAGCTGCAGCAGCAGGCTCGGCAGGGCAGCAGTAGCTGCAACCATGCCAGGCCGGCAGGGCAACAGTAGTTAAGTCAGCAAATTCACCCAATGAGTTACGTATAGCAAATTCAGCAAAATAATTTTATTTTTTTTTACCAAAAAATGAAGTAGCAGAATTAGTATTTTATCTCAAATTACACTAATTTCTACAAAACTTAATAGAAAAAATCAACAGAGCTAACATAATTTCAAAATGCATCATTAACACATGTTAATAACAATAAGATGATAACCCAAATTGAATGTGATATTGGCATTTACTCAACTCAAATTATACCAAAGCATAACCAATTCAATTTCAAGAGAGCCAAATTACACCAAGCATAACAATTCAATGTGATACTGGCTCCCTTTCTACTCAAATTACCACCCCCAAACAATATAATCAAAACCTATTTCAAAATCCACATTGAAATTAGTTCCTTTCTACTCAAATTACACCAAAGCAAATCAATCCCACTTCAACACAATTATAGAATTAATAACCCAACAATCATACAATTAACACCAAAGCAAAGCAATACAGCAAGCTAAGCCCAATCGACAAATCCGCAACATCATCAATCAAAACAACAGGGGTATTTGTAACCTTAATTCCTCTTTCTTTAAAAATAGAATTAATAATCCTAACATAAAGAAAATAAGGAGCAGGAGCAGTAACATGGAAGCAGAAGCAAGAGCAGCAGCAACATGGAAGCAACAGCAGGAGTAGTAACATGGAAGCAGAAGCAGCACATAAGAAGTTCCCTGCATCATATATAACACATTTCTATCACTTACACTCAAACAACATAAACAAGATAGAAAAACCGATTAGCAAAGACTCTTATAGCAAAAACAAGATAGTCACCATACAAAACAAGATAGTCACCATAAGCAATTACCAAAGACTCTCATAAGCAAAAACAAGATAGCAAAAAGAAGATGGTCTTTTATACTTTGTAGTTCACTTAGCTTTTAGCAAACTATTATTCCCATATCCATACTATTTGACACAAGATAAACCCCAAATTGCGTATCAAATGCACACACTACTCAGGGGATAAGCAATACGATTCTCATCAAATCCTACCACTTAAAGAAAATTTTAACCTCATAAGAATGCCAATTACTTTTTTCTACATATCCATGTCCATTAGATAACCATTCAAACATAAGGTTCACAACTTCACATATAAAACCCCAAGACAACACTACACGTTTACAATCAATAGGACTTAATAAAATCTAGAAAATTTACATGTTTGTAATTAGTGATTAAAGACCATTCCTCCTATAGGATATAAGATACTTACCAATAGTCCAATACCATCATTTGCGCTGAGTAAAAGTTTGAGCAGAAATACCATACACGTGTATCATCATGGATCTTTTCTCTCCTGACCTGATACTGATGATGCATCTGACTGGGCTCGGCCATAAACAGACCTGTTTTTTAAAATTATTACAATGTAGAAAGCAAATAACAAAAAGGCAATCAGATATGTAAAGGAAGATCAATACAGGAATGTGACACCAAGATCTGAGAATGTCGCAAGAAAGTAAATGTTACATCTTTTTTACTACTGCCTAAATAAACCAAATGACAAGTCCAATGGAAGGTATGGTAGTTCTCTAAATAACTAGATGGCAAGTTCAAAGGAAGGTAAACGAGTTTAACAATTAACTATATTGGGTGAGGGTAGGGTCATCATTCTTTGGGATTAGGATGAGGGTAGGGGTCATCATTCTTTGGGATTAGGAGTTTTACATCAATTGATCAAAGAAGAGTCGTAGATTATATTTAATGTGTCTTTCTTTGGGATTAAGATGAGGGTAGGGTCATCATTCTAGCTAGCTTGGAATTGGTGCAATGACTAGTTCTCTTCACCTTAAAATAATCTTTATTCATTAAATATCAATTTTGATCCTAAGAATCAGAAATTTCATATAATACTAGTGAATCAATTAACATGTTTTAATCGGTAAAAATCAGTTTTATCATTAAAGGTTAATCCAGTTCAGTACACTAGATAAGATAAACAACAAGAACATCCACCAGAATATAAATACACAAGCTTCAGCTTCACTCTATGTACAAACATAATTAACCAGGCTAGAAACATTTAACTAGAATATGGATCCAAGTATAGGAATAAGAAGCTTTTCTGAAAATTTGCATGTTTCTCATCTAAATTGGAATGTACTAGTGTCCATAGCTATAAAATGAAAATCCATGTCAAATAGCATGCAGAGTGGCATGATAAGTTTTAGTAACCTCCCACACTTTATATCAAATTCCAATCAAACATCCAACTATACTAAATAAGCAATTTTCTCCTAATTAATCAAATCTGACAAAAACCCATCAAATATTAAGAATACATATCAAAACCCATAAACAAAATTTGCTAAAAATAACTATTAGTTAATACCAGAAATTACCGAGTATCAGGCCAAGAAGACCTGAGAAATCGTTTGATGGCGATCCAATGGCCATCATTGAGCTTCCCACGATACACGATATTAGGAGCTTTCTCACCATGTTAAGAAACAATGTTCTCTGAAGAAACCCAATAACTCGTCCAATTTGAACTCTAGTGAAACTCGGTTGAGACTCACTTTCATCTTTCCCCGTTTACTACAATTACCCAGATATCAAAAACATATAAGCATCAAAACCCATCAAAGATGAAACTACAAACAGTTAAACAACATCCACAAACCCAATCTTCGATCTCAAAACATAATAGACCATTACTCCTCCTGGATCAGATTCCAGCAACTAAAACCAAATCAGACCCATAATCCCCTTTAATCCTGATTCCAATTTAATCTCATTCATGTAACTTACCATTATTAGCTAACAAAAGGGACAAAATCGAACTCAAAATCAAACATCACATACAAACTCAAACCCAAACACAAACACAGCAACCACATCACAAAATCCAAAATCATAACCCTAAAACTCAACGAAATCGAAATCAAAACTCGTATTATCAGCTAAAAATACCCCAAAAAACCCACAAAACACTAAATAACACCCAGAAAAATGCCATAAAAAACCCCCCAAAAAAATTCGAGATCTGAAATTATAATTCTTAACCAAAACAAAGGCAATTTAACACGAATAATTGAACCAAAACGCAAAGCTAAAGGACCTAGAAACACTAACCTTAAATTTCCGATTATCGACGGAGGGCAGCGGTGGTTCGTTGATGCATGCATGGTTCGAATAATTGACCCGACGACGCTTGCAAAGGAGGAGGAACGACGACGCTTGCAAAGGAGGAGGAACGACGACGCTTGCGAAGGAGGACGAACGACGACACTTGATTAACGAACCCTGGCTTCAATGGAGAGAGAACGGATCTACGCTTCAATGGAGAGAGAAGGGAGTTCGAGGGAGAAGAAAGGGGCTCAGGGTTTTGGCTGGGGAGAGAGAAGGGAACGGCGAGGAAGAAGAAAGGGGCTTAGGGTTTTGGTTGAGGAGAGAGAGAGAGACGTATGAGGACAGTCAGGAGAGAGAAAGAAAATGAAAGAGAAAGAATAGGGGAAAGAAATAAAAGGCCGGTTTTTTAATGACACCGGTTTGAACCGGTACCCTTTAAGGAATTTGGCACCGGTTTGGTGTGAACCGATGGCCTTTCTATTAAACTAAATCCCGCCCATTTTTTTCCCCACCGGATTTTAAAAACCGATGCCCATTACTCGATGCCAATTTGATATTTTCTACTAGTGTTCTCTTTTGTCTTCATTAGTTCCTATATTGATTTTTTCGGTTTCTTCGATGATAAGGTTCTTTTGTTCTCGTTCATTCATTAGTTCAACCAACTTATTAAAGTTATCATCTTCATTAGATTGATTATTATAGCATTCGAAAGATTCAACAGAAGGCATACGTCGTTGCGCGCGGCTGCTGAGCGCGACTTTGTGAGATGCGCGCGACATTTTTCGCCGCATCTTTTAATTTTAACCTAGACGCTCCTAAATCCGTCATTATTGGGTTTTAAGCACGGGCTTAAGCCTAATTATGATCGGGTTTAGTTGATTGGACCTTGTGTTGGCCTTGTTCTTTTATTTGGGCTAGTCTTTTGTTTTTTGTGGCTTAACCAGTTATCCATAAGTATTCTTCACTTCGATCCAACACGAATATGGTTTTATTTATCGTCATTGCACTTCCTGTCGGGACAGTCGGGACAGGAGGCCAAAAGTAGATGTCTACAAACATATATATAAGATTTAATACTACCGTAATAATATTAACTTCTATTATAAATGGCAATTCTATATATTATATAGTCCTCCATAAAATCAAATATTTAACTAAAATATATTAGATTTTATAGTCACAAAGATTATTCCATAATATGCGATACATGAATAAGATATTTGACAAATATGCATCGAGACCAATTTTAACTAAAAAAATAAAGAAAAAAAACTACACTAAGGGCCTGTTCTCTCTAGCGTATTTTCAGTCCAGTTCAGCTCAGCTACAATTAGTTCAGTTTAGTTCAATTCAGTTCTTCATTTCTTTCTCTAATAAAATATTCAATTCTGTTCAACTCCAATCAGTTTAGTTCAACTCAATTCAGTAAATCAAAACATGTCCTAAACTAAAATAGGGCCACATGTCAACCATGGAGCTAGTGTAGTCATAAAGATTATTCTATAATATGCGATATATGAATAAGATATTTGACAAATATGCACCAAGACCAATTTTAACAAAAAAAAAAAAAACCTACACTAAGGGCTTGTTCTTTTCAGCTTATTTTTTGTTCAGTTTAATTCAGTTCAATTCTTAATTTCCTTCTCTCATAAAATATTCAGTTCTATTCAGCTCCAATCAGTTCAGTTTAGTTCAGTTCAACTCAATCGAAACGGGTTGCATGGGTTGGGCCGAATTAAAGGGGTCGAAATAGGTTGGGTCGAAAAAATTGGACCCACGAGGCCACGACACACCCTGGCCTGAACCCGGGCTGTGCCGAGTTGGTACCAGGTCGGAACCGGGCTGGATTTGATGGACACACCAGTTGTGCTGGTCACGGTGGGCTGGGTCTAACCCGACCCTGTGTCCAACTAGCCACCTCTAGTATAAGGTAAGTGTACTGTATGGGAGAAAGGAGCAATGGGCCATGGGTCGGATCCTGCATTCCTGCGGAGGTAGGCAGAAAGCCCAAGGATAGTATACAAACCTATATACGTGTATATAAGCTAGACCTGACAATCTTTGTACACCCCAATAATTCTCTCTTTAAACCTGTGAGGACCCTGAACTATATTCAAGAGAATTACTAGCGTGCTACCGCCACGTGTTCAAACGTTAAGGCTTTATCAGAAAATAGCAGCGGAAAAACTAACTCGGTGATAGATAAGTTTCATAACCAATAACCAAAACTAAATTAAATCTTACAACTTGGAACCATTAAGGCCCTTATTCAAAACCCCACAAAAGCAGTAAATAAATCAAACCAGAGTTTAAATAAATTCAAACTTATGAAAAGAAATAAACTGCGATCAACAACTAACTCTCCACTTAAAATCCCACCACCTTGATGCAAGTTCAAACTACGTAAACATATGTGATGAGTCTGCTCCCCAATATTAAAATCATTGAAAGGCGAAGGCCATAACAAAAGAAAAGACACACAAAAGCACGCAATCAGCAGAGCTGAGTACATACAAGCTACGAAAAATAATAAGAAATTCCTAGCATGCTACTAACAATCAATCATCGAATACAATTTAATTATAAACTCAAACACATGACTCAACTGTTTACATTACTAAGACTCCGCTAATTAATAATAGGTAAATCATTTCATTTTATTCTTTGGATTAAGCAATAGACAAGATTGTCCATCCCATGCTCCATTTGGAACATCAATAAAAGAAAACTCCATGCCTCCTTTCGGAAACGTCAATAAACATCCAACGACCACGGGCGCGACTCCGTGACCGTAGCTAGTATGAGATCTCATCTAACTCCTAGTTTTGAAAAGTATTTGAAATAAGAGACTCGTAGATCAGACGGCCTCGAGAAAAGTGCACGACTAATACCCCGTGTACCCAAACCCCTGATTGTCATTACTCCAGATGTGCACAAATCTAGAGTTTTATTGCTCATCCATCTTGCACTTTACGTGATTTACAAGTTTAGATTTGGTGATGACTCATTTGCAAACAACATAATCAATCCATTATCAGTTCAATCAAGTAAAGCAAACTTTCAAATTTCAATTCTTGATTTATTAGTGACAAGCAACATTTATTATTAAATACTTTAACTACCTCGGTGTATAAACACCTTGAGTGCATAAGGCACCCCACAAACTTAAGCTCGTCATATAAGACTTAAATTCTTCCTTTACTCATTTTGTTTCCATAATCATGAATGAGTAATAAATTAATCATTTCACCAATCACATACCTTTGCCTCTAAGCGCACCTTGCGTAATTAGAGCATAAAAAATACTTGCAATATAGAATAGTGCACGTCATAAGAAAATTCACAATGTATAACCAAACAATTTAACCCAGTCATCCCTATACATGATACTAAGTTATCGATACATTCCTAAACATGCATTTAAAGGCAAGGTTTCGTAACTCGTATGTACCTTGAATAAACAAATTGGTATGCCACTTTACTATCTAGAAATCACCTTCAATAAACTCCTCTCCTAAACCAGACAATAACATCTCAATCAATACCCAATCAATCAAATTTACAACAATACTAACTTACCTTAAAAGCTTCAAAATCCAAATCAAACTATACTTTAAAACCTTCCCTTTAGTTAAAATTAAAGGCTTATATATAGTTCTTTAAATTTTCTTCATAAAAACCTTAAAATACACTGTTATACATAAAATTACAACAAGTTTAAAGTTTAATAAAAATCTGAAAATTATTTAAAAACCCCTAATAATCTCCCTTTTTAATGGGTGATTAAACCCTCTTTATAAAACATCAAAAGTAGTACTTAGAAACTATTTCCAGCACTTTAGATTAATTAAAAACCCTTCAAAACTTTATCAACACATCACTTTAATACTCAATTAAAAGTCTCATAGGAAATAATCACTTCCTAAAAGAACAACCAACAATTAATATTACTAACCCAAGTAATTTCCAACAATATAATATGATGAAAAACCTCTAAAATTTCAATAAAAACATATATTTATGCTTAATTAACTTTAAACATAATTAATTTTATTAATCAAACTCAAGGATAAAATTTTAACATAAAAAAACTTCGTTAAAAATCAAAAACTGCCGGAAAATCATATTTAGATGCTGAATTTCGTCACGAGAGGGGAGTGCTCACTACCAACAATAGTGAGTCTTTCTTAAAATGTTGTTTCCACATGGAAAACACTACCTTTTTTTTTATCAAAATCGAATGAGTTCAGAACCTGATCGGGATTAATATTAACGAACGGAAATCTAAAAATTAGAACACGAAGTTACGTGTTCAAAATAATCTGGAATTAAGTTAAACTAATCAGTAGTTATAATCACCAAAATTTCAAAATATCATTACTATAAAAGCCCTAAATCAATTGTTCATAAAAACCCTAAAATTATGATTTTCAATAATTAAAAACCCTAGGTTATAAAATTTACAAAATCTAAAAATTATGACATTTATAAAATCTGAAATTATAAAGTTTAATCATCAAAATACAATTTGATACTAATTAAATTAATTTCAAACAATAAAATCAAAACCCATAAATCATTAATTATAATTACACAAATGAATAAAACAAAGGAGAAAGAAAATAAGACTAACCTTTATGTGTGGGAAATTTTTAGGGATTCATAAGGGTATTTATAGGAGAAAATTGTAGGGTAAATAGGAAGATTGAGCCTCATAAAAATAATAGGTCAATTAAGTAAACAAATGGGTTAGGCTTGTTTGATTGGACATAAATTGTAGAATAAAGATGCATAAAATAATTTGTTCAAATAATTTTCGACCCACATTAATAATTTGAAACTTTTGAAATTAAATTACGTAAAATAACAAATAAATATTATAAATAAAATAAAATTTCATTTATAAAATATTTAAAAAAATATGGGGGATTACAATCTTGACCCAACCCAATTGACCCGACCCGTGACCCGAAAGTTGACCTAACCCGACTCGACCCGAACCCGATCCGAAATGGAGTTGACTCGAATTTGACCCGATGCCCAAAATGACCCGACCCGAAATTAACCCAAAACCCGAAGTAACCTAACCCGATTTAAACCCGAATTGATAGACCCAAATTAACCCGACCCGAAGTGACCTGATTCCTGAAGTGAATAGGGTGAAATGGTAAATTACTTATCTTAGGGCTATTATCTTTCCTAAGTAATAAGTACTCACGGATTTTTTTTATTTTCTCAACGATTTTACTTTATTTTTCCAACTATTTTTTAAGGTGAATTTATTTTGATGACTCGACCCAAACTTAACCTGACCCAAATAAACCCAACCCAAATTGACTCGACCCGAAATTGACCCAACCCGAAATTAACTTGAAAATTAGTAATAAAAATTGACCCCACCCGTGACCCGACCTGAACTGACCCGTACGTAACCCAAATGCTGACCAGAATTGACCCTACCCAACCCGAACACGACCCGAATATTTGCTGACTCGAAATTGACCCAAGTTGAATCAACCCGATCCGAACCTGACCCGAATGACCCGGTTGCTAGGTTATAGGCTCACGTTGTTCGAAATTAGTTGTCACATGCTCATATTTATTCTACCTTTGATAATATATACAAGTAGGTCTTTATAATTGACAATGTCCATCAAAGTCTTTGAAATATAACGTTATATTGATATTATAACAATCCTAAACCCAAACAAAGGTTTTTTGTAACCTCAGCAAAAGCCCTTATAAATAAGGGACATTTGCAAATTGCAGCACCAAGAAGAACCTTATGTATTCGTTAAAATGAAAGATCAAGAAGGATTTTTTTTATTATTATTATTTTTTTTTTTTTTAACAGCAACAAACCCTAAATTAATCATAAACTAAAGTACACACTAGAACATTAGGGGTAGAACCAGATAACAACTTTCTATTCGGAAGCCATACAAGTTCGGAGGGATAAGACGCTTTCCTTTTTTAGCAACTCCTCCTGTAAAACAAACGGTTAGTAAAAACAGAGGAAGTAACACTTCTTAGAGAATGACTTTTCCTTCTAGCTCTGGAACAACAAGAAGAAACCAATAACATCAAATTCTGAGAAGATCACGAAGGAAAATATTACTAGTAAGAAAAAAAGAAGGGGCGAAAACTCTTAGGTAAGGAAATTCACCATGTATTCAATCTAAGTAAGAATTTCTTTGATTTTGATCTTCTGTTAATGAAGTTGGAAACAAAACTTCGAAGGTGACAGAGAGATCACCTTTCTTGTTGCTCAAATACTGTGGCATTCCTTCTCCTTTAAACTTCCTCACTTCCTTGGGGCTTGGGCTTTGTAATACTGAAAATCATTCAGAATTTGCCAAGTTAGTATCTCGACAATCATAATAATATTTGGAAAAGTTCAAATGGTTCAGCTAATCAATTCACAACGACTAAAAGTATTTATATTATTTCAATGCTGTGGGTGAGTATGATTTGTGCAGAAAATATGAAAACTAACTTAAATATGTTATTAGACTAGCCCAGGTAAGTATGGAGTATTAATAATAGGGAACCGAGCAGGGATTGTTGATTTGAGTAGCGAGTATAAAATAACTTCCTGTAATACAGTACTTTTGACTAATGAAGAAAGTATAGGATAGGTAAAACAAAGTTACAAACTGGAACTCGTTCAGTACGAGAAATCAAGAATAACTGAAGCAAAAACCAAGTTATTGAACTCTCACCTTTGAACTGATGTTTACCAAATGTTCATCAAGGTGTTTGATACTTTTCTCAAACCCAACCAGAGCTTGAACCTGAAAATTCAAAGTAAATAAACCATGATGTCAAAATAGTGTAAGGTGGCAGCCTGACAGGGTAAAAAAAATAGCACCACTAGTTTCAAAAAAATAACATCTGTCCAAATGGGCCAAACGCGATAATAGGCCAGAACCACCAGATAATCACAGAAAGAAAAATATTAACAGAGAGGGAGAAGAGAGAAAGAGAGTGGTGGCAGGATGGAAGGGATGGGTGAAAGTTTTACCAGTACTAACACCAAACTTGGAAAACAAACATTCTCTCCCTCTAACGCCTAAATAAAACACTTAAGAAATTGTCAACCCCGCCTCCCCTCTTGCTTTTTCTCTGTATTTCTCAATGCAGGCGAGCCTTAAAAGAAGGCATAGAGGCCTAGAAATTATTAGTTACAATTCCTTGACTGTTAATATACAATCAAACAAAATATCAGACTAATTCCTGCCAGACAACAATCTACATTCCATACAGAGTCTACTGATGAAGTAAGGCAAATTTTCGGATGCCTAGCCAATCCCTCTTCCTTTTCATGGGCAAACCCTAATTAACAGAAGAGTGCTATTCTGGAGTAAACATTAAATGGATCTCTCCAGATCATCGCATGATTTTGGCCTTCAGACAAATATTATTGATTATGCTGTGTTACCTAAAAACATGCTAGTGAACCTGAGCACAAACATTGATAAATCTAGAACTAAAATATACCTAAATATGCAGAGAGAGAAAAAAAAAAAAAAAAAAAAAAAAAAAAAACCACAGGTAATACTTACCAAAGTTAACGTAACAGTTGTTTGCAAGTCATTCCCATCCCTATTGAAAACATCATGGGGTGTTGTACGGATACGAATCTGCAAAACAGGATGTAACTATTAATATGTAGTTATGTACTATGGTCTACTACTCACGGAGAAACTTCTTGAAGATAATTCCCACTGCAAACGTAGTACTTCTAATTGGAACAATTAGAAAGAACTTGTTTTCTAGAGTATCTTCAACAACATAAAAACTTTACCTACAAATCCCCAGCTTCTCCGTCTATTTTGGCTCACCATCTTCATAGAAAGGTATTTCCTACAAAATATAAATGTACAACATACAGTTTGTTAGGTAGGAAGGAAGGATAATTCAACCTTTCAACATTTTAACATTTGACCATGGAGGGGGGAGGGGGGAAATGAGTGGGAAGTGTCAATCATAAACCTGTCAGACAGGTCGGTCCAATCAATTTCATATTAGGTAATTTGAGATTTTGGTTAAGTAGGTAAGGATCAACTTTCGGTTCGGGTCCAATTTTAAGTTATTCCCTAGCAGGTTATGAGTTGAAAAACTCTGGCTTAAATCCCACAATATCATGTTACAGTTCCAAGTCATGTCTACTCTAGATGGGTCTAGTTGTTTGTGACAACATAGCTTATATATGCAAGCATGATCTATCGATTATCTTATTGTTTAAACGTATCACTTTTTCCTTCACGGTTTCATCCCTCACACACCAAAAATGAAGGGAAAGAGGGAAACAACCCAGCAACAATAGACCAGCTTATATATACAGCAATAATTTATAGGGAGGTGGTCCTTATTTTATGAGTTATTTGCTAATCCACCTTATTCAATCCTACCTCAATATATTTTCCATGAATTGATTTCTTATATGGAGCCACTCAAGGAACCCAGTGAGGGAACAAGTGCTTTCACAAGAGTTTGAAACTGAATCGAGTTCAAATACCCAAAGCCTCAAAAGCGATTCAAAATTATTTTCACTCGTATTTTTCCCTGCTACATCCTCTATCTTTCCTATAATACAAGTTTACCAAAATAGCCTCTCTAGTAGTCTCAAATTAATCAGGTGTTAGATTACACAAATACAACAACAGGTCCATATTAAGGTTTTTTTAGTGGACTATTACAGGACCAGGAAGGTAGATATATAGAATGTTCAAAAGGGCTTCAGCTGTGAGAACTTGAATAAGATTTGGTTCAACAACATGAGTCCATGGCCAAATACCCAAAGAAAGTTGAGCAATATAGTCCATGATGGGCTGATGATATTCAAGCCAGCATTGTAAAACATCATTTGATGAAGGAAGTATGAGGATTTCAGTGCAGTTTCAATCAAAACAGCCTTCCACAATATGCATGGCTCCCAATCCCAACCACCCAACAAAACTGCCTTTTACCATTGAACTATTTAAATTAAATGCATTCCACAATAATGGTGCTCCCACAGTATGATGCATAAAAACTTATTCATATTAATGAATCAATAAAACCTTGTCCATCTTTCATCCCTTTCTCGATATCTACTGTCAAGGAGTACCCTTCGCGCTCATATTTTACCTTCGGACACTTCTCACAGACCTGCAAACAGTGAAATGAGGCATGTATTAATAATAAAAATAAATAGAATACATCGGAGTATGTATCAAATCAAACTTCAAATATGATGGATCATAGTGATTCTAGAAACTAGATAACAGGCAGCAATGAGCAACCCAACCCCCGTCCCGGCCTCTTCAAATAGTTCAAAAGAAAAAAGAAAGGTTAAGCATGACGGATTAAAAGCAAATATAGGCATCATAAGTAAGAGCTTCAATATCAATCAATCAATCAATCAAAGCCTTAATCCCAAAAGTGGGGTCGGCTAACATGAACCAAATTTGATTATTCCGTGTAGTCATCAACATAAATCTTTCTCCTCCATCCCTTACGATCCAAAACTTCATCCTCACGTAAATCCATGCACTTCATATCCTTCCTCACTCCTTCCAACCAAGTCATCTTTGGTCTCCCTCTTCCTCGTTTAATCCCTCCATGGTCCCACTCTTCCACTCTTCGCACCGGTGCACCCTCGAGCTTCAACAATGTGGGAAAATAACATTACATGAGAAAACATACAGATAACTGAGATAAGCACAACATATATCAATGCCTCACAGAAGTAGTTCAAGGACATAAATAGCTGGTATACCTGCTCCGTTATCTGCTGGTACATTCCTAGACCTATTTGGCGATGATAGACCTCATTACGACAGTTGCAGTCTCTTTTTCCTGACGCCGGCTTTATGACATTTTTCTCCCTCCACACCTGGAATGAATTAGATAATTAAATTAATTAATGATCATCCCATTTTGAATAATACTGATCAAACTCTCTTGTATAGATTGCGAAAATATATCTTCTCAAGTCACCAGCAGGCATCCACTGCAAATGTGTGGCAATATCATTTATTTTAGAAAAAAATTTAGTGAGATGGGACATGATCTGAATATGTATTAGAACATAAGAGCATATATGTAAAAGCATGCCTAAGGCTGCTGGGATGATCACCTTTACAGCTTTACTACAGTGCCTTGCGGTGCTTCAGGCACAAGAGGCGACTCAGTTATCTTAAAACTATTTTATTCTTTGTACGAAAGGATATCATGAAATTTAGGGGGTTGGGGGTAGGGTCCAATATGTTGTATTTTTGGTCTAAACAAACATCAGTAGTTTACACAGCATTATGTATACCATGTCGCTGTGTGTCTATTGTCTAATCTCCAATAAAGACAATTTACAGAAACAACTATATTGTTAATACCTCGAGACTTGCTTCAGGTAGAGGTGTGCCTTAGCCTCTAGAATTATGCCCAGGCTCTAAGTGCTTCATCAAAAATTCATTCATTTACTTTATGTTGTCTTGTTAGGATAGATGATAAAGTATTGTATAAAAATGGAAACCAATAGAATATAAGCCCCATACAAAAAGGAGGGCTAGAACTGAAGAGAAGGGTATTATCATTATAAACTGAATAGCTTCATCCCAGAGAAGGGCGTATGAAACCACAATGGAAGGCCAACAATGCATAATGTGATAATGGGTAATACAACCTTGAACAAGAAAAAGAAAATGAAAGAGAGACAAAACCTTCATTCTCTTCCACTAAACTTAATCCACAAATGCTGACAGTAATTGAGAATTAACAATTTATAGCATGACTCATGTTTTTTTTTTATATTTCCTAGTTGAAAAGAGGGTTCTCTCTCTATATTTTCTTTGCTATACAGTAACATGACTGGCTCTTTCTCAATTTATGCAGCAATCAAAACTTTAAATATAGCATTATTGATTCAGATAACTAAACAATCCTACCTTCATTGTGCCTCCCACGTACAGATCTTCCAACGATGCTTCTAATTCTACAATCACGTCATCCCCGCTCAACACTCTCTTCCTCCTCCTTCCTACCTCCTCCAAAAAATCTAGAAGTACCAAAATTAGAAAAATTAGCTTACAGTAGATCGCATGGAAATGTAATAACCAAACTAAGTGCAGATAGTAATAGAAGACATAGAAAAATAAATAAATAATCCCAAAGCAAAATAAGTGCCAAACTCTAGCTGGTTTTGCAATTAATAAATGTACTACCAAATGAGAAAACCTTAACTAATTTAAGTTCCGGAAAAGAAAAGATTAACAAGGCTATTTCATATCTATTCTAAAATCCAAACATGAGAAGAGAAAACACCAATACACCATCAAGAGTTAAGGGGAAAAAATGCACATACGTTTTACAGAAAGTGCTACAGTTTGGTGTTTTTATGGATTGTTACGTCTCTCCACTGGTCATCGGAGAGGGGGGATGGGGGGGGAGAGGAGTTGAAGTAAAAAGCCTACTGTGATCATAAGGAACGGTAATCTTAAACCTTCCTTTAAACAAAAACATTCTTTACAAGTTTCATTCTGATGATATGAACCATTTTCATTAGTTTCATTTTGTCAAAAGGAACCAATCTTCATAAATCACATTAATTCTTTTTTATAAACAAAAATAGTAGAGTTTCTTCATTCTAGTTTTCCAATGTTTCCGATTCCTACTAATAATCTAACTTGTACTGACAGAATTCTAGCCTGATAAGATGACAGTTGACCGGTTCAAATATTATGGAGATTCACTCCCCAATCACCCATACACTTCTTTCTAACTTGTAAGACTTACAAAATGGTCCAAATCAACTATATGGCTCTCCTTCTCTTCCTTTTCCTTCAAAATTTCCAAATTACAAAGTTTCGTACCCAATATGTTGCACTGCACACTAACAAGTTCTTCAATACAAAGGAAAGTTTAATTGTAAACAACATAATCCAAAGTTCATTTATCATTGTCAACAGTCAAGACCCCTTTCTCTCCGATTTGTTAGCCAACAACCTACAAAGTAATTCTCAGCTTTAAAACTACTCTATCCAATTGTCCGAATGATGAAATCAAGTTATTTTCAGCAACAAGATTTCAGAATATCGCATCATCCAAAAAAAGAAGAACATTTATTTTTTATTTCCATGAAGGATTAACAAGTAAACCAACTTCAATTCACTATGGAAATTAGAATACAACATTAACATATGAATAATTAAATAAATTTATGGAGGGGAGTGTAGAGGGGAAAAGGTCTGTCAACTTACTGGCTGAATATGTCGTGGAATCCTCCTCCACCACAACCACCACCTCCCACCACGAGTCCACGACCACCACCTTGGCCGCCACTTGAAGCATATTGTTTTAGACCCTCCTCACCAGACCTATCATAAATATTCCTCTTCTCACTATCAGTCAAAACTTCGTAAGCTGCCATAAACAATCATATCTTGGAAATCAAATCCATAAACAAAACACCTAATCATTTATCCTCCAACAACAATATAAAAATGCAAATACTCCATACCTAATACAGATTTGAATAAACATAACTACATTTTAATCCTTAATTGTTTAAATCATCTAATTTGACCCTGAAATGAATAATGATCACAATTTGGCGCTTCCATAACTAATAATAACGATTAGATATCAAATATGATCACATTTTAAGCTCAAACTAGTTGGAAAAAATCCGATCAAAAAATCAAATGTGATTACCATTGTTAATTTCTGCAAATTTCTTGTTTGCCTTTTAATTGCCTTGATTCTTATCAGGATGATACTTCAGCGCAAGCTTCATGTAAGTTCGTTTGATCTGATCTTCTGAAGCTCCTTTTGGAACCTATAAGACATCACCATAACTAAATTCCCAATTGATGTCACACAACTTGCAATTTCAAAAGCCCTAATTCAATTTGAAATGTTAGGGTTTATGAAAGTCAAAAGGAAGAGAAGGATTATGGTGATAGGAGGGAGGAGGTGCCATGGGTAGTGGTCGCCGGTGGGGTGGGTCGACGGTGGTGGTGCGGTTGTGGTGGAGGTGGCGAGGGAGAGAAGAGAGAGAGAGAGAGGAGAGGAGGAGGAGAAACTTACGTTCTTCTATTTCTCTCTCTTTCTTTTCTTTTTTCTTTTTTTCTTTTTTTTTTGGCTGGGCTACTCGCCAAAACCCGCGGCCACAGGTTAGGCCTGCGGGCTGGCAGTGTCTGCGGAGGGCTAATGGGGGGCGCGGAACAGGGTCGCGGGGTTGGGGCTGCGGGCTAGCTTCTGTTTTTTTTTTTTTTTTTTCCTAATAAATGAAATAGGCCTTCACTAAATTTTTTAAAAAAAAAACAATGTTAATAATGTTAGTGAAGAAAAGCAAAAATAAACTATAAGAAAACTAAAAATAAATAAAGGAAAAAGAATTAGGAAATCGGGTTACCTCCCGATAAGTGCTCATTTAAAGTCGTGAGCTTGATTTCTTAACTCTATTTTAAGCATCAATTGGTAGATCGGAGAGATAAATCCTCTCCAATTTGCCAATAAAAGCACCCTCGGTATATAGCTTTAAACGTTTTCCATTTACCTTGAATTTCGTGTCATTTTCACTAGCAATCAATCTCAATGGCTCCCTGTGCTTTAACATCAGTGACTTTGAAAGGCACGAACTATCTAGACTTAACCTCAATGGCTCCATGCACTTAATAAGGTTCTTACCTTTAGAATATGAGGTAGGAACCTTATTAAGTAAGTCAATACTTTATTGGTTATCATTAATCTTAAATGTTTTTAAACAACTTGGGAAGAAACTTGATCCAAACTTATTTGCTAAGGGTCGTTTGGTATCAAAACACCTTTTCCGGTTTTTATAATTTTGTGTTAAAAGAGATATGATTTATAATGAAATCATAATTACATAGTATCTAGTTTACTAACAACAACAGAGTACAAACTACTTTTTCCAATTTTGATTTTAAAAAATAAAAAACTGAAATAAAATATATATATTATAAAAATAAATAAATAAATAAAGTCAGCTTGGAGTAGAGGCCAAATCTTCAATTGTAAAAACAAAACAATAAGTAACCAGAAAACATCATACTAATAGAATAAGTTAGAATTTCATAACTGCATCAGTGCACAAAATCTAGATCAGGATCAGTTAGCTAGATAAAACTATTACAAAAGAATTACTGGAAGTCGATAGCTTAGAAAATATGATAATATAAAGAGAGTACTCTCACGTCTCTATTACAATCCCTAATAATTAGTAACCAGAAAACGCTGCAGAGGAAAAGAGTAGGAACTTCAAGCAGAACAATCAGCCATCCACGCCAAGGTGCAAAATAAAACAACCATCCTAAACCCCAAGCTGCAAAAACAAAAAAGAACAGAAAGTTAACCATAAGAGGGAATTGCCATATTTTCAAACACATTGTTAACGAGTGTATCTTTTAAAAGGTTCCCTTAAAACCTCATAATTCCATATGCAGCAAATTTTCAAGCAAAAAACATAGTACATAGCTCAACACTACTCTCAAACAAGCGAGACTTGTGTGTGTGTGAATGGTTGGGAAGTTACATTTTCAAAGGATATACATAGTATAATCAATTCAAAAAAACATCCATGATAACACTTTCAAAACCAATTTCAAACAAGTGAGACTTGTGCATACAAATGGTTGGGACACCTGAGAAGAGCTAACACCATCCCTCCTAACAATCTAGCATCACTATAAAACTAGGAGCCAATGAAATCAATAAGCTCTCTTAGTAGAACCTTTAATGCAAATCATATTTGAAAGTCACTTTGCCGATTGAAATCTGGTAGTAGAACCCTTAATCCAAGTTCTAAGAAGAAGTCTTTTATTAGCAACAAAATTACTAATAATGCACAAACAAAGTGTAAGATGAAGAAACAATAAAGCATTTATCAATATCAAAACTTCGGTATCAAAATATGAAAAGGAAAGATAGAAGTAATATTTAAAATAATTAATAGTAAAACAAAGATACCTCAAAGTAGCAGAGCAGGCCCATTGAAAAAGTGGCCAAGGTGAGGAACTCTGAGGAAAAAATTTCTTTCCACAAAGACATCCAGGAAGGTGGAGTATGCAGGATGATCATGGATGTCAGGCAATTCTCCGGAAATCATCTTGTAAATAAGTTGTTGAGAAGACGAGGATATCTTGGCAGAGAAAAACGATACAACAAGTACATAATAAGGAATGTCATTGTGAGTCACAATGGAACAAGCACACATTCTAATCACATTTTCTTGAATCGACTTCAAAGGAATAAGCACATTCCTCAGCATTGGTGGATAAGGATAAGGAAGAATGTCTTTGAAGATAACATGATATAAAGACTGTCTTGCATAAATGGTTCCATCGAGGACCGCTAGGTACGCACATGGCTCAACTAGAAGACTAATGCCAACATACAGTTGTCTACCATGCTCGTCGAGTCCGAAACAAGGCAAACCCGAGGGTAGAGTCATAGGTAGAATATTGTTTAAATAAGAGCCCATGTTGTCTGAGCGATACCATTCTTCTTTGATGGTATCAAAACAAAAATATTCTTTAGAGGTTTCAATTGCAAAACAATGACCTAATACAGCATGTGCATAAATGACAGTGCCGGAACCAGCAGCGAAGAAAGGAGGAACTGGAAGGGTTCTCCATTCACCGATTTTTGAATCAAAAACTTCAAATGGAATTTCAGATTGTGCGGTGAAACCTCTGTGTACAAAGCGAGAGTGAAGGACATATAGATTGCCTCCAATCTCTTCAACAATAGGACACGCTTTACCACATTTCATCCTCGGAATAGCAGCATCAGCTAATTCAATTCTGATATTCTTCATATCACCATTAGGACCACTAACTTCAGGAATTAACTTATACACCTCTCTCGAGGCATGTGTAGAACAATATGGTGACGAAGGATTCTGTAGTTCCCCACCGATTAAAAGTATATTTGAATCAGAAGTCGTTGAACATGGAAGCAAAACCTTAGAAGAAGGAGAAGAGGCCGTCTTGAAATTGAATCTAGTTGAAGCCATACCTAAAGGCAGAGAATTGGAGGTGGCATGTATGTTAGAACTCCACGCCACCTCCGCTAGTGGTGGGTCATACGATACTTCAGAACACTTAGCACCGTATTTCTCCTCCGTTTTTTTCAAATCGATACAAAATAAATTGAACTCTGAACCCAAAAATAAAAACCTCTCTTCTTCAATTTCTCCCTCCATCATCCTCCTCCTCTTATAGCTCTCCATCTCCATCTCCATAATTGTGTTTTTTCTTCTTTGTATAACTTCAATTGACAAGAAACCAAATACAAGTATGATTATGATTTCTTTGTAGATGCAAAAACACTGAATTAAGGGATTTCTTGAGCCGCAAATAGGCAAACATACTTCATTATTCTATGTTGGAACCAACTTCAAAAGCAACTAACTTGATAATAACCTTAGCACTTAACATATACAAATTCAATGCAATTCTAATATCAATTTCAAAATAAGAATCAGAAATGCAAATATCCAAACTAATCAAAAAAAAACACACACACCAGAAACCCTAAGTTCTTAACCCCCCCTAATTTCATAGATTAAATATGAAATCATCAATTTTACTAGTCCATTGTCAATTTAGAATATCAATTTCCAAACAAAAAAAAAAAAAAAATTCAGCAATTCAATAGTATAAATTCCTATAGAAATCAAAAACCCTAACTCCCTAATTTGATAAATTTAATAACAAATCAACAATTTCAAAAAACATATACACTAATTGACTAGATTAAATAACATAAACAACTCAATTAAGCACAAAATCAACCCAACAAGTCAACAATTAGTGTAAAATACGAAATTAAAAACTTAAAAATCAATTAATTTACCTAGAAGAGTCGAAGGGCAAGAAGGCTATAGCCTGTAGGAGTGGAGTGCGGCTATGCTGGAAGGTGCGGCGTCCGGCGGGGCGGTGGCTGGAAGGTGCGGCGAGTGTGGCGATTTCCGTGAATTTGATTTTGTCGAAGAGTAGTGTTTTTTTTTTTTTTTTTTTTTGTCAAGAAGAGAAGTGTTACTATGTTACTGTGTTGTTTTTTTTTTTACCTCTTTCAATTTCAATTCCTTCGTTAAGCGTTTTTTTACCCCTTTTAATTATACTTTTTTTTTTTTTTAAGAAACTTTTAATTATACTTTTTTTTTGGAAAGAAAATTATACTTTTTTATTTTTTTTTAAAAGAAGTCCTAAAGGACATTAAATTTCATTAATAATAGTTAATGAAAACGATAATGATAACGAATTTAACAAAATCAAACAAGAATAATTAATCGGGGAAGGGCTAAGAATCCAAATACATAAATATAACAATTTGGCACATTCTCGGTTCGTTGTCTCATACAACTTTTTGAGTTGATCCGTCGCCGCTTCGCAATTTTGTGAGAAAGTAAATTCTTGTGTTGATTCCGTAACCCGAATCCGAGCCATAACCAATAGTAGCCCCGCACAACCAGAGACCAAATTAAGCGCAAATAAAACCTTGTCTTTCGAAGGAGTCCGAAAAACCTTGTCTTTCGAAGGAGATCGAAAAAACCTTGTCTTTCGAAGGAGATAAACCCTTTCTTTCACCGGTGAAATCCGATGGAATCCCCTTCAAAATTGACAATGGAGGCTAAAGTAGAGAAGACAGAAGAGAGAGAAGAAAATTATACTTTTAAATAAGGTAAGTTTTTTTTTTTTTTTTTTACTAAAAAATAAGGTAAGTTTATCATAAATAATTTCTTTTTTTTTTTAATAAAGTGTGTGCTAGATAAAATTCAAAAAAAAAAAAAAAAAAAAAACAGCACTAAAACAATGAGCTACATCTGTAGTTTTTTTTAAACTCATATTAGTTGAAAGATAAATAAGGGAAATCTTAGCTTTTATTTATGATTTATTTTCAAAAATATTGCTGGAAATAATCCTACCTTTTTTAGAGTTTGCGATTAATAATCCCCAGAAAAACTTGTATGAACCTGGTTCACAATAATATTATTGTGGACCCGAAGTTCTACGTGTGCGTTACTGGCTTTGTATTGAACATAGTGACCCTAATATTAAATATAGTAACCTTAATTTTAACATAGTAACCTTTAATAAAATGTGTGTGATTTTTAATATTGTTGCAAACCTGAAGTATGATGTTATGATCCAAATTTTAACCTAGTGACTTATATTATTCATATTGACTAGTATTTTAAAATTTTCATTTAAATTTTTTTATCTCTTATGGCCTTTATAAAAACAATCACTTTTATTTTAACATAATGACCATTCTTATAACATAGTGACCTTTTTTAAAATTAATAAAATGACCACAGTATCTCTATTATAAGTGGTCCACAATAAATTAGTGTGAACTAGGTCTATCTTTGCGATTCTTTTTAATAATCTCACCTTTACCCCCCGGTCTTTTTTAACAGTCCCATGTTACTTGAAACCGGCTAACAAGGTGAACTATTCTTATGTGGACTAGGGTACTCTAATTTCCCTCCTAAAAGATGACATGTCATCTCTCCCTCCCAGCCACCCTCTTTAATGTCTGAAAGAACTCCCTCATTACTCACTTCAATACCCCTAATCACCACATGCTAAGGCCCAAAACCTAAGGGAAAAGTTTGTGAGACTAACATGAAAATGTGCAAAGCATAATTTTATGCAATGACTTCAATAAAGTGTCTTAATTTCTGATTCCAATAATGTTGATTGTACATTCCGAACAAGTCATGCATATAATACCTAAAAAATTGCTGTTGATTATTGATAAACAACTTAAGGCAAGATAAAGTTCATGGTACGACTATTTTTTGGCTAATTTACTAATCTCGAGTTCACTATGATGATCTGAAAAATAGTCTTGGTTGTTCAATATACATAGTACAACCGGTTATACAATAGAAAATGCCCCTTACAGATACTAATCAAGAGAGTGAATAACAACAAACAAATATCTTAATGAACTTTAGTCCTAAAGAAAATAAGAATCTAGCAATATCGACTTTAAATGGAGTATAGGGGAGGATTAATTGGATGGCGAGTTAACGTTCAATCATTCGTTAAAAACGACATCACGTTACAAACATTAAAGAATGGGCTCAAATAACGGGAAATAACTTGAATTGTTCCCTTGAACCAGCGTAATCAGGAGAAAGACCGAAATGCCCTCGATATTAGTAACGTTCAAAAAGGACAGTAAATTTTCAAGCAACAAGGCCTACACAACACAAAGAATCAGTGAATCACGGATAGTAGTAGCACTTGTAGCTGTTTCTAAATTTGGCTTTGAATGACAAAAAATCAAGTGGGGTTGTCAATATCTTTGGCTTATTTACGCACCTTCTTCTTCCATTACTTGTATTATTATTGTGGCCACAAATTTGACAGTGTCTTATAACTATAACGTCTCTCCCCCAAAGGCCAAAACAGCAATCCATATCATCCAGCGTGGAATACAAAAGGTACAAGAACAACATTACTTGGGTTTTGTTTAATATCTTTGGAACGCGCATTTTAAGGAAAATTTTAGATAATGTAAACATACAAACTAATCAAAATGATTTAAGTAGTAACTAAATAGTAACTAACTCTACTTCTCTATATTTCTAATGCTAATAATATCTTATTAAAGTCATTTGTTTATTTTATCTAATCATCTCCTAAAACGGTGTCTAAAAAAAAAAAACTGTATATGGAACAAGTAAAAGTGACGATATAACACCTCTAACCTAATCACCTATTATAACTCCCAGCTCTAAAGTGAGTAATGACAAACTAGAAAATTTGTGAGCTCGAGTAACTCCATAATTTACTAGTCAATTGACAGCTCGATTTGCCCTCTTTATAACAAACAATTTCCAATCCTAGAGCTTAACTAGTTTGAATCATGAGTTTATGAATTTATCACATGCAGACATTTTATTTTATTATGAAAAAAAAAGATATTGTTAAATTTAAAAAATTTCAACACAAATATAAACTAGTTTTTTATTATTTTCATTTTTGAAAAAATGAAAACTAATCATGACCTCAAATTAGCATTTTCAGTTTATACTATTCATGTGTCTTGATATATGGCAAACTATCCAATCTTAGGTATGAATGTACGAGGCATTACTTCCACTAGCTAGTCCGTATATTTAAATTAACCTCATGTTTTTAATATATAAATCGATGCATTTTAGAGAAATTAATATACTGTCACAAATTGAAAAGTGTATGTGATGTTTGCATTTTAAAACAAAAGGGAATAAGAATGCTTTTGTCAAATAAAATGATCACCTCATCTATATGTGAAGTATATGTTAATTAATTAGTACTAATTAATTGTTAGAACATTCTCATATAGAGGTGTCAAAAGCACATCCGATCCGATCCGAAAAATATCCGATTCAGATTTGGACTCGCGTGGACATAACAATTTAATATAACTTAACTTTAAAAATTTACCCGATCCGACCTGACCATATCAGATCCGATCCGATCATCCGAATTGACACCCCTATTCTCATACATGCATGTTCCATACACACACAATTTATGTAGTTAAATTATACACCTAACATCCTAAGTAAGCATGTTCATTTTTGGCACCAAGTATATAAACTAGCACTTTAAAGTAGTGGATATATTCAAATACAAAAAGATGGAAAGTATTACATATTTACATGTATGTCCACCATTTTAAGAATCTCAATTGACAAAGAAGAATACAAAGGTTGTTTAGCTAACTTTAATTGTAGTGGAGAACGACAGTAGTGTAGGGCGTGTAAAGGTATGGACTTATTATCTACCCAATCTTATAAAATTAATCACTAATAGTCTAATAGTGTTTGTGGATAAGTGCTATAATTGAATTCAACCTTTATTAATCTTCCTTAATTTCCCACTTTTAAAAGCTAAGGCCTCCCACTAAGCTAGATTTTGCTTAAATTCTTCACCAATTCCAAGGTGAATCATAGATGTTTTAAAGGATTATTTGTTTGAATGTTCTTGTTAATTTGTACGTAATCCTTAATATTGACATTAATTATAATTAAAACGGTTTGTATAGTTTAATGGATATATTTGAAGATAAAAGTAGTGTGTTATTTTTAATGTGCGATTTATGTTTAAAATATAGTAGTAATAATTCCCTCAAAAAAAAAATATAGTAGTAATAATTACACATAATAATAAATGGAATTTGTTATAGGTAGGCCTTAAGACTATATGTAAGGAGTTAAAAATGAAAAATAAATTAAAATACAACATTAATTACATAACTTTGTCCGTGATTTTATCACGCATTTCTACATTAATACCCAATTAAGAAAACTCTTACATGTTTATTCTTAGTATCCTAAGGGCTGCACATATCATTTTTCATTTTTTATAATATAATAAAAACAATAACACTTTAGGCCTGTTTTGATTTATTGAGCTGAATTGAATTGAATTGATTGGAGCTGAACTTAACTTAACTTAACTTAACTGTACTGAGCTAAAATGAATTGTTTATGATATAAAGAAATTAGGAACTGAACTTAACTTAACTTAACTGAGCTGAAATGAATTGTTTATGAGAGAAAGCATGGCCGGCCATTAGGGTGTGCAGCATGAGCTGCCGCACAGGGCCCAACCTCCTCAGATCATTAAAAATGTATAAGTAATATATGTTGTAAAATTATTTATGTACATTAATAATGGCTTAGTGGTTTCATGAGCTCTACCTTCTTCACTTGCAAGAGGTCCTTGGTTCAATTCTCACCAAAGTCTTTTTTTCTTTTCTACAAAATGTATTTAATGCCTATGCTTATTTAATGTTTACTATTTCCAAACCATTAATGCATTTCTTTTTTCTGCCATATATAATAAATGACTAAATTCTATTTACAAAGTATTTTATTTTTTATAATTACAAACTTTATATATTCTGTATTTGTGAACAACAACGATTTTGTTTCTTGCATTAAAAAATATACCGTGAGTAGAGAAAATTCATAAGCCAAATTTTATATTCTATTTTTGCACAGGGCCTCCAAAAAGGTTGGGACGGCCCTGAGAGAAAGAAATTAGTAACTGAACTGAAGTGATTGAAACTGAAATGAACTAAACTAAACTAAAATTAAGCTAAACAGAATAGGCCTTCAAAAAGAATTAACATGTATATGATGTCAATTTTTCTGTACCAAATTTGAAAGTATTCCATATACGAGTACTATTTATTTATCCCACATAATACATAATTATTTTTTGTACAAATAAGTGACATATATCATAGTTAATCTAGTTATAAGGATACTTATTCAAGATGACATTGACTAATGGTACATTGATCTAAGTTGACAAAAAAAAAAAAAAAAACATTTGTGGAAGTGTTGAAAGTTTCATGTTAAGTTTGATTTTCATCTGGATTGGCACTAATTAAACCCAATTACCCGGGCAGTGGAGTGGGTATGACCGTATGAAATATGGGTCATCTACTACATGACACCTGAGTGGAGTTGGCACAAAAACTCATAAGTTGCTTGCCTAAGATTTCAAGTAAACACTAGTTACAGAGTTTTCTTTACATAAATTTGTAGGGACCACATACAACGATTGTATGTGTAGCCTTGATATCAAGATTTCAAGTAAACACTAGTTACAGAGTAATCTTTACATAAATTTGACTATTCCTAATCATTTCAAACATTTTCCAAAGATGGTGCCAATTTTGAAACTTAAGAACGCACATCAATCTAATTATATCAAGATTCAAGAGGGGTTTTTTTTAGGAGAATCCCTCATAAAATATATCCCTTATTCCCTTATAATCAAAACAAATTTGATAAGAGTCTATTTCTAATCTCATATCTAAAAGTTAGAAAGCTAACCAACAACTACAGTCTCCTTATCAGCACTTAAATTCATGTTTCAAAATTAACATTTTAACATTAACCTTATGATTACATCTACTTTAATTTTAACATCTTTCATAATGATTTTCATTGTTTGCTATTCCAAATAAATAAATAAATAAATATAAATATAAATAAAATAGTACTTCCTTGATAATTCATCTCTTAATTTACGGAGTATAATCAATACAAGTATGTAAAATCTAGCACTAGGCAATTTAAGTATCATGTCTTAATCCCTTGATCTAGAAAAATGGTTTAGGCACACCTATTATGAGAGGTGAACACAATTTTCTATGCTCCTCTTACATGGAAGTATGTCAATATATTACGGAGTAATACTTTCTCTGCTTCTTTTTATAATTCTCATTTAGACTATACATGTTTGCCAATGCAACATTTTGACCATAAATATAATTTGTTACTTGTTAGTAAAAAAATTTAACAATTACGGAGTAATAATCTATTATCAAGACGAATCAAATAAGACTAAACATGACTATGTTATGTCTTATACATTAAGAGTAATTTAGAATATTCTCTCACATTATAAATAGTGTCAAAATTCCAAATATGAACTATAAAAAGGGGCAGAGGGAGTAATAGATTTGCCAAAATGAGTTTCCCTTACTGTATGATTCGTCTCTATACTTGGCTCTCCACACTGATATTGAAAAGACACATGATTAAATCAGTATCAGCATTAAATCTCTTAATTTGCATTGTTAGTGTTAACACGAAGTACAATTCAATATAAACTTCACACGTGTTGTTCAAGGACATAATTATAGCCCCTCAACTTTAGTTTGAAAGCAGCCTCACACCAATAAAGATCTTTTTTCAAAGTTTCTACAATTGTAAATTAAAGCATAAATCACAAAGCACTAAGTACTACTTCATTTTGTCACCTTCAAACAATTCTATTGTGGTAAGCTCCTAAACCCGTATCACAAGTGCAAAGACTAGTGCGTTAGTGACAAATCCACCAATCCCCCGCAATTTGTGGTTAATTTGTCCACACACAAGGATCAATTTATGATTATATTGTACAACGGAGTAGACCTGACAAATGGGTCATTCGGGTTAGGTATGGGTCAGGTCAAATTCCGGTCAATATATATTTGGATTTGGTTCGGTCGGGTTATTTCGGATCAGTATTTTGGGTTGGCTTTGGGTCGGGTCAAGTTCAGATTGGGTCAATTCGGGTTGGGTCAATTTCGGGTCAACATTTTGGGTCGGCTTTGGGTCAGGTTAAGATCGGATGAGGTCTTTATTAGTAGATTTATTTTTTTATACAAAATAATAATCGGGTCAATCGGATTCGAATTCGGATCCGGATTCAGATCCACGATCCGAATATTAAACAGATCGGATTTGGATTTAGCCATATTCGACCCGAATCCGATATGTTGTCATTCCTAATTGCGGTTATTTTCTATTTGGGTCTGCTCGGGTCAAGTATTTGGCTGAAATGGTTTGGGTTATTCAGGTATAAGATATTTGAGTTCGGGTCTATTTGGGTCTATTAATTCAAGTTAAATTCAGGTCGGGTCAATTTCGGATCGGGTCAACTTTGGGTTTCCGGTCAAAGTCGAGTCAATTCCACTTCGGGTTGGGTTGATTTCGGGTCAGTTTTGGGTCAATTTCATATCATGGGTCGGGACATTCGGGTTGGGTCATTGCCTCATTGGGTCTAGGTCAGGATTGCCAAGTCTAATACGGAGTAACATATACGTAGTATAAAGATCACTAATATAATTCACAATAGTTAAAACTTAGAGCAAGATTAGCGCAGTCTCATCTTAAGACTTTAATCCATTGCCACATCGGCTTTTTAGATTGAATTTAATTATTTTTCTAATTTATAACTATATTAAGACTCCTTAAAATTTATCTTTTTCAATCGCTCAGACTCATTTTTTTATGTATAAATTAAGTTATTAAAGTTTTTTTTAAATTAAAATTAATTGACTGTTAAATTGAGTCTGAAGTTGAGTCTTGAATTTTCAAGACTCCATTTTAGATTTTATTAAGACCAAACTTCATAAATGCTTAAAATAATCAAGTCTTGTTTTATGACTGTAAAATTAGAAATTGATGATATCATCTAGAATCCTAACACATAGGACTAATCTTGCTCTTATATGCAAACTAGGTTAGATCCCATGCCATGCATGGTTATTATCATTATTTATTATTGATTTAATGTTATATTTAATTGATAGAATATAATATAAATTGTCTAAATTTATCATGGACAAAAATGAAGTATTTGACATAATGAAACATGGAATATCATGCTTATTAATTAACATTCTAATGTTACAACCATATAAGAAAATCTATATTAGCTGAATATAGAAATATAAAGATTAAATTTTATTATATAAATAATTTAAATAAAATGAAATAAATTCCAAAAAAAAAAAAAAAAAAAAAAAAACATTAGGTAGAAGAATTAAAAAAAAAAGGAAAGGCTATGAGTTTTGACAAAAAAAATCTATACTTATCAGTTATCAGTGATCAACTAATCATATATTGTAATGTCTTTTTTTTTAGTCATTAACATTTGTCTATCATAATTGTATCCTTGAAGTAGATATTATGTTAATTGCCACACGACATCTTATAGTAGAAGATTGTATTATTTTCGAAAAATAATTTACAGAAGATTATATTTTGCGATTATATTGTCCATATAGTTAATTGAATGTCAATATATAAAAAGAAGGTAAATATCATTGCTATATTTGTGTAGTAAACAAATTTTACAATTAATATCTTTAAATAATTTTTTTATTAAATTAATATATTTTAAAAAAAAAATACTAAGGACACACCAAAAATGACATGTGTCATTGCTGGTGTGTCTTTTAGTATATACGAAGTAGTTATTGATGTAATATGCGCATCATAATTCAAAAGTAAATAACACTTTTATGTTTTCTAAAATGCATTCGTAAAGAACATGCATGTAATATACGAGTAAGGAAAGAACTTGGCAAAAAAACTTATCAGGCGAACATATAAACATTATATTTAAATAAGAAATTTGTACTTTTTTTTTAACATTATAATTTTACTTGAATTTTGTACTACAATATTTTTTATTTAATTAATTTTTTTTTTTTTTTTTTTTTTTTTTTTTGTCAGATTGTACTAAAATAGTTTATGACATGAAAGATGAAACAAAGAGAGTATGAATATTCTAAACTAGTTTGTGAGATCAAAGACGATGGACAAAGGAAGTACGGATATTCATCACTATTGGCATCTAATACTGATCTAGAATGTTTTGAGTTACGAGTATCCTAGCTCTTGATACACTCTATTAAAATTTAAATTAATGGTTAGAGCCCTATGATCGAGTCCAATACTGAGCTCAATTCTTTCAAAAAATTATTAATGGTTAGATAAGTATAACGTTTTACCCTATTTTATAAACTACAAATTGTGCACCTCAAATAGAATAAAAGAAAGATGAATGGTCCACTAAATTGAACTTGACTTCCCAACCATAGAGAGTGACACTAGCAATGTTGGACAACATAATGCTCAATAATATTATTATTATTCCAAAAACTTAACTAATGTATACATCAAAGAGAATAATATATAGTGTACTACACTACTACCATAGACCATAGTAGTAGTTGTTAGAATGTTTATCTAAGGCCGCCTAATGATGTAACCATGGGTTCTTTTAATTGATTGGACCATTACTATTTTAAAATTACAATTTACTTTATAATTAAATTATATTATCACATTGCTTACTACTTGACGTCAACCTAATATTATAAGAAATAAAATCTTAATTAAATCCATGTCTTAATTTTCTATTTTTGGCTTCTTGATTCCTTGTCAACTAATATAATGAACAAATGCAAGTTGCAATAGTTAATAAATTATTCTAGAAATGATCAAGTTCAATATGACAAAGCTAAGCTATATATAATTGTCGATATTGAGTATATGTTTTGTATTTTCTACTCTAGTTTGGAATAAAGGAGGCATCATTTGTCGCCAAAAACGTAAGATAGAATTCGACACATTGTCATTATAAGAGATTACTTTAAGATGAGGCACGCTAGAAGGGTCACGACACATTGAATTACGTTGTTAAGAGTTATAGGTAGAACTGGTAAAGATGTACGGAGAAGTTTATAGAGAGGTGGAAGAGAGCATAAGCAAAAAAGAAGGGCTTGGATCGACATAATTATTGGTGGCCGATGTTATAGGAGAGTGCAAGGGGCATGTATGAGAGAATTGTTTGGTTCTAAATATGGTGGAACCAAGAAAGTAACCTAAGGATAACCAAAATTGTTGAAGGAAATGCTCAAGAAAAAAAGACACTTTTAGGGGAAAAGATTGTCCCACAATCATACCGTTGGAGGGAGCACACACTCCAGCTTAGGGAAAAGTTTATGAGACTAACATGAAAATGTGCAAAAGCATAATTTTATGCAATGACTTCAATAAAGTGTCTTAATTTCTGATTCTAATAATGTTGATTGCACATTCCGTACAAGTCATGCAATATAATAGCTAAAAAATTGCTGATGATTATTTGATAAACTAAAGGCAAGATAATGTTCGTGATACAATCAAGACTATTTTTTGGCTAATTTACTAATCTCGAGTTCTCTATGATGATCTAAAAAATAGTCTTGATTGTTCAATATACATAGTACAGCCGATTATACAATAGAAAACCACTTACAGGTACTCAAAAGAGAGAATAACAACGAACAAATATCTTAATGAACTTCTGTGAATGTACCATTAAAAAAGATCAGTAGAGTAGATATGTAGTCCTAAAGAAATAAGAAATACAAAAATATGAAGGATGAGTGAGTAGTAGATCTAACTCAAGCTCCCACAACAATTTAATCAAACAAATTTATGTGGCAAGTCACTCCATGTACACAACAGATGCATCTAACTTCACCCCAGTAATGGCAGGGTGTGTTTCTATACAAGAATTTCAGTTATTCGCATCTACAACAGCATATCATGCTCCCTCCAGCACCATCTTCTCCTGCTCCAACATATTCCTCAGTTTTTATAACTCAAAATTGTCCGCCCCAATATATATATGTACGTTAACGCAACAACCATAAACCCCCAGAGAGAAGGCGGCCAAAACAAAGCCATTCATGTAAGCGTGGCACTGTAAGATGTGCATCAAGATCCTTTTTTACCTGAATTTTGCTACAAATAGCCATCATAGAAGAATATGAATCTTCTCCAGGTATTATAGATCACATGCTACTCAAGGATTCATCAGATTCGAGACACTCCTGAGGATTAGAGTAGAAATAGTCCTCCTCTTTCGGTTTGTCAGGTATTACCAACCTCTTAGTTGGTTGTCCACTGCGATGTGCATGAGTTTCCTTTACAGCAGTTGAGAACTCATCCCAACTAAGTGACCCAACAGTATACTTGTCTACTATGTTACATTGACACGGGTACGGGTATCCGATATTGGTATGGATCCGAGTGTCCGATACGTCACTCTTAAAAATTTAGGACACGGGGACACCGTCTTAACTTTGGACTCGGGTACGAATACGGCAATAAAAGGGAAAAAAAAAAGATAATTGTGGCAAATTCCCATAAAAAATGTTAACAAGTTTTTATTTTTTGGACTATATGGTGTAGTACTATACTACTACTATTTACCTAATCTAAAAATGTACTGCACAAATTAAATAAAAAAATATAAAGTACTACTCTTATTTACTGTGCAAGCTTTAAAAAGTACTCCTCTCTCCTCTATAGCAGTACTTAAAAAAAAGAGAAAATGGAGTGTGGGGTAGGGGTAGCAGTACTTGTCGAGTTGTTGGTCTTTCTTCAAAAGAAAAGTATTACTTTTCAGTCTATATTTCTCTCCAGCCATAAGCCATTTATTTTTAATTTCTCTCTCCTCTCTCCTCTATATTGTTGATTCATCTTCTCACCATTTTTAAAGCTCCAAAGAGCTTGAAGCCATGAACTCGCTAAAGCTTGAAGTTTAATAGTATGAATTTCTGAGATTTAATTAACGGCCGTACCCAAGTGCAAGATGACGTATCCGGAACGGATTTCATACCCGGATCCGTGTCGGGTCGTACCGACCCGGGTATGACGGCAATTTTGCCGTGTCCGAGTAACATAGCTTGTCTATCAGATCAACCAACAACCTTCTGTCCAACAAGATAGTCCTTTTGTACCCAAGGTACCTGAAATTGCATGAATCACCATATTTCAGATAATTGTGCAACTTGACCAGGGGCACATGAGCACAACTCATTCACGTCATACATTCAAACCCAAAACACTAAGATCCATGTAGATGAAATGGGAGCTTGCATAATATCATATTTTATTCCAACATAAAAAAGGGTAAAAAAAAAATGTATAAAATAAAAATAAATTCTAACAACACATAAGATGCACCAAACTTGAGTGGAAGCACATACCTGCGATGTCCCTCGACAACTTTTGCCATATTTCCATCATAAGTAGGAATGAAAATATCACTCTCCAATGACACAAGATAATCTAGTGCAGCCATCTGAGATGAGTGATTTTGAAAAAATCTCAAGTCTGCGGGATTCAATAATGTCTCTTTCCTAACCTGTTGTGTTATATATGAAAGGAGCATGAGAGGTTATGAAATAAGTCATAACTAAGTGCCACAAAGACAGACTAAGATGGCTGCAATAAACTAACCAGCTTTGGATAAGATTCAGCAAGACTAGCCATCCTCCTCTCACCACCATATATTTCACCAGCTGCAATATATATCTGATAGCTAGGATCAATGTCCAAAGCTCGCAGTGCCAAAGTAGTTTCCTCTGGCGTCAATGGACAGAGTCCATCTTTCCTTTTCAAATCAGAATTTATGATCTTCTCTTTCCACCATGGGTAAGCATATCTATCAATGCAAATTAAAAAAACGGGTTCACAAAGAAGAAAAGAAAGATAAAATCAACATCCGGTTCTAGATTTGACAAGGGTTCCCAAGTACCTCATTCTGGTCAATTCATCCACCTCCTCAGTATTGCAACCCTGGGTGCAGCCAGAAAAGGCTAACATGTCCATTTCATATCGCAGATGAAGAACAAGGAAAGGACCATTTTGACGTAGCAGCTTGACCACCCTTTTCCCAAGCTCCTCAATCTGAGGAGTAAATCTCAGACCACTGAAATTAACCCGGCATCTAAGCTTTTGAATTTCTATCGGTTGACCATTATTGGCGAGCCGGGCATCTGTTCTGTTTAAATGCAAAATCTTGTACTTTTGTATCAAAGGAAGTATCTGCAGTAACCAACGATAAGCAGAATGTCAGATGCAGAGCACAAGAGACAATGTACAGAAACCAGCAAGCTAGAACATTGAACTAACCTGGTTGTTGTAATAAGATATATCAGACCAACTAACAGGAGCCATGGTATGAACTTTTCCCAGCTCTAGTCTTTTCTTGAGCCTAGGGGGAAGCTCCTTCAGAATCCTAACTTCATCTCTCAATGATGAAATAAAATGATCCACATCAAATATGTCTTGAAACTCACTGCCATGTAAATAAGTTAAATTAGGCCAACTTCATATGGAGTGTATGATAAAATATAATAACCTTGTCATTCCTGAAAACAAGTACACAATGTTCACAGACTAATTCTACATAGCATTACAAGAGAGATAACAGTAACATGCCTCGGATCAGCCCAGAAGGATGTTTTATCCAGCTCGGGAACAATAAGAGTGACATTAAGGTATCTTGCGATGGCTACCATGTCACATATCTGCAGAAAGCACGATTGATTAGGTTGAGTTCAGCTATTACAGTACCTCGCGAGGGATGCAAAGGATGCACGGAATATAATCAAAACCAATTATAGGTGCATCAACTGAAAACACAGCTAAATACTCACTGCTGATCTCATTTGATTAAGTCCTCCATTACACGAAACCATCAGGTAACCATTGTTCTTATAAACTCCTGGAAACAACATAGCACTAATCATATTAATTAACTGATTAAGAAACAGAAAGAGCACATTTAGTCTAATAAAAAAGGAGCAAAACCACATGTTTCAATCATAGAAGCAAAGGGTACCCCCCACAATAAAGATAGCAACATGGATGCCAGAAATAGCAAGGACATAGTACCTATATAGATAAATTCTTGAAAGAAATAATTCAATTTAGGAGAAAATAGAACATCTGAAAGAAACAGTGTCCTTACAATAATTCTATATTTCCAATTAAAACTTGTGAATGTTCATCAACATAGAAAATCCACCAGACTCAGCTGATAATGAAAGGCATCATCATATATGTTATGACTACATCACATTTCAACATGGAAATAAGACTAAACCCAAAATACAGAATATGTGGCATCAAACAATTTTCCGTAGTTGGCTAATTCAAAAGGTGTGACACATACACACTTTCAAGTCATCAAATTAAGCATCAAATCGAGCTCGAACAATCACCAACAACCACTACAATCTATATATGATTAACTTGCACAAAAAAGTTGATAGAAATCATACAATTACACAATTTGTTTGAAGCAATAAAGATAGATGGAAATGGGTAGCTAGAAAAACTCACTTTTGGGAGGAAGAACACGAGGTGGGACTGAAACAGAAGATGGCAACTTAAGATAAGCAGATTCCTGAGTAAAACAAGAGGGCCAACCCTTCAAGACTCTAGGCCCCCAAACCTCCCCAAAAGTAGTCAAATTGACAATACAAGTCCATAACAAAACTGATGATGTAGCTCTAACCATCCATACCTTCATCTTCGACCTCGAACCGCCATTTGAGGCCGAAGAACTCTTGGATTTCTCCTTCTTCTCATCACTAACTAGAATTTTAACCCCCATACCAATCCCAATCCCCCACCACCTTCTTCTCCTGCTTTCTCTCTCCTCACTACCACTACTCCTCTCAACCTTACACATATTCCTCCTCCTTTCCTCTCATCCCAACCTCACAACACCCAATGCAACCAACAATTCCCTAAAATTACCTTCAATTTTCCTAATCAATGTTGCATAATACAATTGCAATCACTTTGCCCAAATTTAATCAATCTATAATACCAAAGATCCCGAGTAAAAAAAAACCCAATATCAAAAAAATTCAACCAACCCCAGAAAAATAACCCACCAAATCAAAATCCAAAACTTACCCAGAACAAACCTATACCCAAATAATAAAAATCCAAAACACCCAGAATTTCAAAATTGCAGGAGAAATTATAAACACATTATCAATAACCAGGGAAACCCAACAAAATCAGAGATCTTGGAACCCTAAAAAAGAAAAAAACGAAGACCCAAATTGGATCTTCGAAAATGTAGACGACCGGATCCGAGATAAAAGGAAAAGAGGGTAAGAATCAACGATGGTGGCGGGTGTCGGTGGCAGAAAAATGCAGGAGGAAGAAGATGAGGAGAGAGAAAATAGGGTACAAAAAAAAATGGTTAGAAAGATGGAAAATGATGATGAAGGAAGGAAGAAGAAGAATGTGAAAGAAGAGAAGGAGAGAAAAATGAGGGGAGAAAGAGAGAGTAGAGTTTCTCCTCAAAATTTGGTTGATTTTGATTTTCTCTCTCCTCCTGAAGCGCGGTGGAATTTCACGAGCCGACATTCGGTGTCAAAAATTTCTCATTTTTTCACCATCAAATTTTTAGATTGATTTCTACAAATTATTATGATTATTAATAGAGTTTACTTTTGAGGGGGAATTTTTTTGGCACTTGTTGTTGGTAATTGTGGATTTATGGGGATATTTGGCAATTGTGTTGTACACGGAGTATCAATTAGGGAAAGAGGTTTTTTTTTTTTCGAATTTAACTAAATCTCGTTTATATTTGTTTATTTTTGTTAATAAGTTGGGTTGGAACTAGTTTAAAATTTTATTTTGTGTATCAGTATATGTTGTTAAACAACTAAATTATTTATGTACGTAAACAAACACGTTTATTATCTTTGTTAGGTGAAGATTTTGTTGGCACAAGTTTTTTTTTTTTTTTTTTTTTTTTTTGGGCAAAGGAATAAAGGGTAGAATATACAATACTAAAGGTTATGTATGCGGAATACCAATTAGGGAAGGAGGTTATTTTTTTCGAGTTTAACTAAATCTCGTTTATATTTGTTTATTTTTGCTAATGAGTTGGAATGGAACTAGTTTTAAATTTTCATTTCGTGTATCAATATATGTTGTTAAACAACTAAATTATTTATGTTTGTACACAAACACGATTATTTTCTTTGTTTAGTGAAGATCTTGTTGGTAAAAGTTTTTTTTTCGCAAAGAATAAAGGGTAGAATATGCAATAAATATAATCATTATCTGTAAACAAACTTTTAATATATTTTATAGCCCCCCCCCCCCCCCCCCAAAAAAAAAAAAAAAAAAAAAAGAAAGAAAAAAGAGTAATTTAGAATAATTTCCATTGTAGTTGCCTACATTTGACCCTTGTCTAGTTAGGAAAGGCTTGATTATCATAATTGATTCAATTACCTTATGAGTGAGTAATGCTATATGCGGCTCTTAGGACAAAAAAGAAGCATTTAATATCTATCCTAATTTGGTATTAATTTAAGAATGTATAAAAAAATAAAATAAAAAAATAAAAAACGAGTAAATCAGTGTAATTAATGCTATATTTTCAATTGTTTTTTTTCCTTCCATTTTTAGCTCCTTATATGTAACTCTAAAGCCTAAAGGCAATGTATAATATTTTCCTTCAATTTTTTTCATAAGTTGGATATTTACACATTATGTGTATTATACATTTTTTTTACATGAGCTCAAAGCAAGAATTATATAAGAGTACGAAAGGAAGATAAACTATTGACTACAGTAGTAGCCAGTAAATGTGCTCTGTGCCTTATGCGGCACCGTTTCACACTCCACCTTGTAAACACTGCACCAATCAAGATCGAATCCATGAAGAGATATAAGGTCATTACTACATGAAGAGATAAGCAAGGAATCCTGACCTAAGTTGACGAACCTTACATTAATATTTGCAAGGTCTACCCTTGCACCGTAGACCTTGCAAACAAGTATTCAAATCATCTCGGCATGCAAACGCTGATTGAGACAGCCCAAAGGAAGCTCCTCCCACAATTCCTAAGTGCCCTTGGATTATATTCTCCTGGTACCTTCCCAATCCTGACCTGTGCATGTGTTTATTCCAAGAACCATCCACCAGTATGATAGTTGGAAAGTGTTGAGAACCGGAATCTTGTAATATAGCACACATGAACCCCAGAGGCCACTCAACAACCTATTCAGGCGAGTGTAAGGGCCTTAAATTGTTCTCCGACCTTCGTGAAAACAAACCTTTTTGTCGAAGGCCTTCAGAAATAAATGTCGGTGTAGTAAGGTGTATCAGAAATAATTGCCGATGTAGTAAGGTGTATCGCTCCCGAGCGACCAAAGACCCTATTGTTCCTTGCCAACCACAACCCCCACAAGATTGCAATAAAAAAGGCGGTCCTATGACCACTAAGGCCATCTTGGCTTAGAAATAGCCGAATATAATACGAAATCCAATCATCAAATGAATAGATTGTGTTAGCTTGTGAGTGGATTTGTAATATTCAACCTCTTTATGGTGTGTTTGTTTCAACATAAAATGTCTTATTTTGTTTTATTTTCATGGAAAAAAATTTAGATAACTTAATAATTTTTAATACGCGAAAATAAATTGAATCAAACCTAGCCTTAAAATAGCTCATATAAACTTGGATTTGAATTATTTGGGATCAAAACCTGCGAATAATATAAGGGCCTGTTCTCTTCAGCGTATTTTCAGTTCAGTTTAGCTCCAATCAGCTCAATTCAGTTCCTAATTTCCTTCTCTCATAAAATATTCAGTTCAGTTCATTTCAGTTCCAATCAATTCAATTAAGTTCAATTCAGCTCAACTCAGTAAATAAGAACAGGCCCTAAGTCACATTATGTAACCGAGTTTATTGCATGCCTTAACAAATCATCGACTTGTCATTATACCACATGTCTTTTAAAACTCATTTTTTGTCTTTTAAATTTTTTTATAAACATATGCACCAAATAAAAACCCTATTTGCTTTCCTCGAATTCTTTATAAGTGGTAATCTAATAAATTAAAAAAGATACAAAGCATAGACGACTAATGTGAAAATAACCAACAATTCTTTAGGTTAACCATGGGAGGAGTCTTTCATGAAAGGAAATTTTATTGAAAATTTGAAAATCGGCAAAACTATGAGCTAGTAGCTTAATTATTGATTAAATTAGACTCAAAAGAAGTTGAGGTCTATTGAAAGTTAGGGCAAAACACAACTCAACTTGTCAATCTATACGGACTATACCCTTAGGGCCTGTTCTCTTTAGCTTATTTTCAGTTCAGCTCACCTCCAATAAGTTATGTTCACTTCTTATCTTAATTTCCTTCTCTCATAATATATTCAGTTTAGCTCAGCTCCGATAAGTTCAGTTTAGTTTAGCCAATCAGAACAAGCCCTTGTAATTTCGATAACCTAGTTTGCAATTATGTGCATAAGTTTAGTTGAAAACATCTTTACCCAAAAATAAAAAAAAAATAAAAAAAATAGGGAAATTATCATTGGTACACCCCAAGTTTGGACTTTTATCAATGATACACCTGCTTAACTTTTAATTATCAGTGGTACACCTATATTTTCAACAAATTATCTACAGTAAGCATTCCGTTAATTAAACATTAATATTATAGGTTAATGACGTACAATTTTGACCAATTTTAACTTCCTCCTTTTTTTTACCCACCTTAATTTCCCTCCTATATTTAAAGTAACCCACCCATCCACCTCTGTCACTATATAAATGGAGAAGAAAAAGAAGATCAAAGCTACATAAAATCAGAGCAAATGAGGAGGCTCCGTTTATATAATGACAAAGGTGGGTAGGTTACCTTACATAAGAAGAGGGAAATTAAGGAGGGGAAAAAAGAAGGGAGTTAAAATTGGTCAAAATTGCAATTATAGTTAACGAAATTCTTATTATAGCTAATTAGTTGAATGTATAGGTGTGCCACTGATAGTTAAAACTTAAGTAGGTGTATCATTGATAAAAGCCCAAACCTGGGGTGTACCAATGATAATTTCCCAAAAAGATTATAAGTATAGATATTTTCATTGACGAAAATAATAAGATTTGTGATAAAATTTAATTAATGGTTCAAATTCGAATTCAAAAAGAATAATAATTGCACAAGTTATATCACATTTTTCAATCATAAAATATTAACATATGTAGGCATAAAATTTACAGTAATTAAATAGTTACTCCACTAATTAATTTAAATGACCACTTTATTTGCTGCATTAGAATGCTACTCCCTTCATTCCTTGTTTTTCCATTAAAGGCCTATTTTCTTAAACTAAATAGAACTAAAATCATTTTTTTTTTTAAAAAAAAAAGAAAAGTAAAAAAACTATTTACATAAATAGTTTGAAATAAATTGAATTGAATTATGAAGTACCATAGCTCTTAGTCCTTTTACCCTTGTGAGTGAGGAGAGAATTGCGGTTTAAGTTCGACAAAGTTTATAAATATCAATTTAGCTTAACTAAATACTACTCCGTAGTATAAAATCCAGCATTGCGGTTTAAGTTTGACAAAATTCATAAATATCAATTTAGCTCAACCCAATACTAGTTTGAAATCGAGCATTACGGTTTAAATTTGACATAGTTAATAAATATCAATTTAGCTTAACCAAAATTTTAACCAAATACTTAGGGCATGTTCTCATCAAATGAACTGAGCTAAGCTGAACTGAATTTATTAGAGCTGAACTAAAATGAATATTTTATAAGAAAAGGAAATTAGAAGCTGAAGTGAATGAAAATAATCGTATGAAAACAGGCCCTTAGTCTGAAACTGAGTATTTTGATTAAAAAAAAAAAAGTACAGTAAGTCAGTAATAATAATTGTAAAAAGGTCAATAAAATTCTTTTTTTAAAAAAATAAAATAAATAAATAAAAAGGACCGATTTGACGTAGGGTACTAGGGTCCCCCTCCCTAGTAATTTTATCTAAAATTGGCTAAAGAGGTTGGTTTCCAAATGCACAAATATTGTAGAGAATGATGGGAACATTACGGATTTCAGTGAGGCACGCATCACAACAACTCTAAACTCTAATTTCAACTACGAGAACCTGGCTAATGATGATTATAATCTTGTAATAACTTCATTTTTAATCGCTCAAGTTAAAATATGTTTTGTTAAGCCATTTTATGATTCTAGACGATTTGTTAACAGCCATGGGTCTAATTAATCAGCCATAGGAAAATAGTTGTCAATTTGTCCCAACCTTTCATAATTTAAGACATGACACAATTTTACAAGACTCATTACGAATGACGATAGCTGATTATTTCCACGTTAATATGAAATTCAACAAGTAATACAGTTGCAAACCATTGGTAATTAAGGAAAAGTGTCAATTTTATATAGTAGACGTGATTACTGATTCCTAAAAAGGAGTATATATATATTTCAGATGTAGATCCTAAATATAGGTTAAATGGCACAATAAAACTGATAAAGAAACTTACATTACTTTTATAACAGCATCAGCAACCTAACAAACACAGTCTATTTACAAGAAAATAACATGTACACAAAAAGTTCCACAACAAAGCATCAGAATGGAATAGAGGTGCCTATGGACCAGAACTGAAAAAGAAATATACCTACTCATTAATATGAAAAAGAAAAGGGAAAATAGACACCCAACAAATGGAGCTTTACGAACCTTGTACAAGGAACAATTAGATCCTATACACCCAGAAAATACAGAGAGAAGACATCAGAAACATCGACGGTAAAAAAGAACTTATATTACTGTAAGAATGAAAAGTAATGGAGGTAGGAAAAATAAGAATTTCGCAGAAAAAATTGCTTCTGACATGACTTTGGAGTTTCCCTCTTTGTTGCCAATCCAAGTAGCCATCTTTTCTAAGAAAGGAATCCCCTCTCAGGCTTTTCAACGCCATTGCAAAGTAACTATCACTTTTTAGAATCTTTGGCACTTTCATCTTCCTGTATAAGAGTTGCATCATTATAGAACAGTCAAAAACACAGTTTCTGAGCCTAATATGGATAAGTAAATCGGTTCTGTAATGATCCAACCGCAATACTAATAACAGGCAAAAAGGGAATCTATACTTGGCAACCATAAAATGTCAGTAAACAGGGTTTTCCGAATATTGATGTAACTAACATAGGTGGATAACAAGCATGTTCATCAGCCAAAATATACTGCATTTGTGCACCAAAGTTTCTAGTAGTTTAGTGATACTTCAAATTCAAACTGTCTAACTCAATATTTATACTCATGTTCAGGAAAAACTACAAACCTAGAATACTTGCAATAAACATGACATGGAGTAACATAAAAGTTATTAAGGATAAAAAGTCTATGTACTTACTGAACTGTCACCAATCTTGTCAAAGTCATCATCAAAGCCATCATCATCTCCAACATCTGTTAATCATTTACAAGAAATGAAGGATTCAGACCATATTCCGAACACAAATTTTGATAGGATGGGACATTAGGAATTAAGTCCCCATATTATGGCAGCAAATTAAATCCTATAGCAAGTTATCTGAAGGCCACATGGCTATAAGCTGAATGAATTTCATAAAAGGTAAAAGCAATAAATGAACATGCAAAAAAATAATGTCATAAACCCTGCAAAAGACATTTGAATCTGCACACTATGATCACTTCTTAACAAGAGGACGGATTGATGAAAGCCCAAGCTACTTCTAAGGGAACTCAACTTAACAATCAATTCAGATTTTTAACAAAGTTAAAATTTTCCTTATTATTGATACTTTGACACAGAAAATAACTGGTTCTGTGTAGGTTTCACTAAATGACAACCAATGCAATATATAAGTTTGCCACAAAAAGAAAGCACTCATAATGTCGAAGCCTAATTATGATACAGGAATAGAAAATAAAGCAATGCACCAGTACAATATTTGCATATCAAGACAAGCATGTACTAGATGTCTAGATTTAAAAAGTCACAAACATCTGATGAATGTCAATTGTCAAGACTCCAAGACCTTAAAAAAAGGAATGATGTAGTTAGCATTACTAAACAAAACCATTTTCAATTTGTTTTTATTTCGGCTTGTGTGTGTGCTGGGAAGAGGGGGATGCAAAGTTGTTTGTTCGGAATTCTTATTTTGGTTAAAGGGATGATACTACTGGTTTGGTTATCAGATGTACTTATATTGTAATGGACCTAATTTCTAGCATGTTGTTCAGCACCTCAGCTTTTCCCAGGTTATGTTTTATGAGCACAACACAAGATTATTGTATATATTCACTAAAGCTTCCCTATGACTCTCTCCAAAGAACATAACCTTTAGCCATTTGGAATCAGTATCCCTCTCTCTCTCCTCCGCTCTTCCTCTTTTTCCTATTCTTCACCAATTTCAAAATTATTTCTTCCTTCTTCCTCATTCTCTAATCTCTCACCACCCTTTTTCAGTCTATCACCTTATCTATGTTCCAATATTATGTACAGTAAATTGCTAGCAATAAGTAAAAATTTTCAGATGTATCTCTGACAAGAGGAACAAATATCAGAAACTATTTTCATAAACCATGGTAGATGTTACTGTAGCATCTAATATCAGAAACTATTATTTTGAAATAACGATGAGCTAGGTAAACACAAGTTCTCTACGCCTCTAAGAATGGTCATTAGCAGCTATAATAAGATATTTGTTTAAAGATATATGTACAACATAACTATATCTTAAGAAGTTCTTGATCATCCTCAAGTCACTGGAGCTTGTATCTTATAAAATCAATACAGAAATGATATTTCAGTAACTAGGCAGATTAGACTATCTTGTCCCTTCCTACTTCCTAGAATAAAATTAACAAGTTAGTACATCTGCAGATTTGTCCTCCTATTTGTCACCAATTTTGTCCATACGATATGTCTGTAGGCTTATCTTATCTCACCCCACCTATCTCAGAATAACTTAGTCGCAGGTTTCTTAACCAGCACAGTACATGCATGCAATAGATGCAACTATGCAAGCAGCAGACCAATAAAGAAGTATTCATATGAAAATACGTAGTAATGAGATGTGACAAAGGTAATATGTTTTTCCAAAATATCTAAACAGAGGTAATATGCAAGAGTACCTGGTCCGTCATCGCTATCTCCAAGGTCTCCCAAAAGAAAGACATCTAAATCTTGCTCGGCCGATGACGTTGATGTCTTGAGTGGCCGCGTGGGTTCTGCTACATCTGTTTTAGACTCAGCAACACTTGCAACAATTTCCTTTTCTTTCTCTGCTTCAGCTTTCTCTTGTTCTGCAGCTTTTAATTTTACCTCCTCATCATATTTTTTCTCATACCTGATTATAGCAAAACATAGATTGGGACTGCTGGGTTAGAAGAGCATTGCAACTAAAGAGCATTGAAACCAGAAAATGATGCTAAAAATTGTATAGCAATTCTATAAGAATAATTCAAGTTAAATAGGGAACACGCATACATTTTACTGATTTTAATGACAATTTGAAGCCAAAGACTATATATATCAAGCATTTTTATCATGTGTAATTAGTGCTTCTAATGCTCCCATTTCACTGTCTATATTACGCACAGAAAAAGAGGGTAGCAATAAATCAGTGCAAGGAAATTGTGCTCCATATGAGAAACAAATCAAGGCTAGGGTCAATGCCTCCACATCTCTACTTGGAGACTCGTGGGAGCAGTGCCATAGAATGCTATGAATCAATATTAGGAAAGGGGTGGGGGGGATTAGGAGTATAATAATATATAAAGGGTAATAATCCTGTAGGAGAAGTCACTTAGTTAGTACCGGGAAAGCTCTATAAATAGAGCTAATTAGAGATAGGAATCGTGCTGAACATTGTGATGATTGATTAGATTTTAGCTTTGAGAGACTGCCATTCCTAAGGATTCATAGCATTTTCTTGCACTGCTTGGACTACCAATCCTTGTCAATTCTTGTTGCATACATTTATTCTCAAGCATCAATGGGTACAACAACGAACACTGGCCTTCATCACACTAGATTCAGCATGGCTTACGGCTTAACAACTGAAAATCCCTAACTTTTCTTCAATGTGCAAATTGTTTCCCAGGCATTTCAGACCAAGGGAAACAGCAACAGAATTTATCAAGTTTATGGGTGACACTCCCTTGGACCCTATTACTTGTCAAATAATTTAATTTTTCTCAACAAATCCTGACACATCTAACACCATTTTTTCAGCAAAAGGCCACCTCAAATCAACTAGACATGACAAACTATGAGTCTCCTTGTTACATAAGTTAGCCTCAACTGTATCACATATCACAAAATTTGAATGACATGGTCTCACACTAACTTAGTGTGATGAAGCCAGACACTTAGAAATCATACCAACAGCCACACCCAAGATTTTTCCACACATAAAAGAATCATCCAAGAGCAAAGAATTTATGCAACAATGCTATATTTGTAATCAGGTACAAGTATACAACAGGCAATAGAGAAACGCAGGGTATTTCTATAATATACCTACGCTCTTCTTTGTATACGTTTGGAATTATACACTATTCTCAAACAAACTCCTTTGATCGTCATTTGTGACATGTTTAAAAAAATATAATATGGAATTTAGTTAGATTTTTTTATTTGTCAAAATATATACTTTCAAAAAATAACTTTTTATAATATTTATAACAACATAATTACAGATATCAATGCTATGAGATGTGTATTGGCAAGCGTATAACTCCCAATGTTGCAGTTAAAAAAAAAAAATAAAGAATGAAAGAAGTATATTATAATTTTATAAATAAATTACTCACGGAGATATATGGCTGTTGACAAGCATGAAATAGATTCTCCAGAACTTCCTCTCTTTCATGACACGGGGGCAAAGCTCATACCGTAGCTTAGAGATTTCCTGTCAGAAAAAGGTATCAGCGATGATAAAAGACATAGCCACTAACATGCATACCAGATACCACATTTTTAATGCAGGCAATGTCACAAAAGGAGAAATTAGTGATTAGAGAGATATGGTATTAAACAATGCGTTTGAATGTTACTCCAATTGACTAAGGAAGCAAGATGGAGAATGATGGATATGGAAGGCTGGAAGCTGCCAAAATTCATAGAATCTCACTCCATTCACCTAGAAAGAGATTTAGGATATCTAATTTTGTCTTTTCCCCCATTTTATTTTCCCTTTCCCTTTGATTGTCAATCACATCAAGTGAAGCACAAAGGATAGAAGTCAATCAGCCATAAAGTTATTTGATATCACAATCAAACATCACGTATCAAGACAAAAATAAATAAATAAATAAATAAAATAAAACAAAACCTTTACTGTCGACAACATAAGAGTGGCATGTTTAGCCTGCCACTCTGTAAGATCCTGCCGCACATTTGAGACTGTTGGAACATCAGACACTGGAGCATCATCTGGCAAAAACGCAACATGTCATGTTAGCACATACCCATACATTGAGGGCTCCATCAATAAGACAATTCAAGATGTAGTATATCAACTGCTTTCTCATTCTAAGCAAACTTCTAGCTTTCTCCTCAATTGCTTGCCTGTCAGAGAAAGGACCAATTTGGGTGTGGGATAAGTAGTAACAACTAACAAGTGACGTGGAAAAATAAATTTCCACTAAAATGGAACCAAACAGCGCTTACTAAGTTACTAGTACTACAGAGACCAGAAGCAACTGCAACATTTAGCATTGAGCTCGAAGATGCAAAAGAATGCAAGAGATGCTCTAAAAGAGCACTAAACATCAATGTCAATGCATTAGGCTGAAAACACAGAAGCTCCCTAACCAAATAGCCAAATACTCATTCCGACATCTTACATTATACTCCCTCAGTGGCTCAGTCCCACACAAAATTTGGTATTGCTATCGTGGGACATCCCTGTAAAGTAATATCAATGGTGAAAGATTTTCTGTAACTTTAGTTTCCTTCACATATGTCTTTTTTCCTTCTATCATTATACTCACTACTTAGCATTTTTATCTCTCTTATAATTTTATTTGCATTTTAAAAAATTACTCTTTAACTTTGTGCCAGAGTCAAAATATGAACTTTACTGTAGGATTGGGGGAACTAAATAAGTATATGAAGTTACTTGGAGAAAACGAACAAATTTAAACAACCATTCGATATATCTGTATATTTAGGTCATAATAAACAAAAAAAAAATGAAGATATACTAAAATTTAAATAAGGTGACGTTGCAGATAAATCAATACCAGTTCAAAACTAAACCTCACTCTCACAATAACACAATATAAATTTTATTTTCTGAGCAACAAATTAAGTTTATATTTCCATAAATTTCCTTTCTCTCTAGGTCCTATTTCACAGAACTCTTCTGCTAATCCTTTTTGCCCAACCCATCACAATGACCCTTCATTTATTTCATCAGCAGTCAGGTTTACACATAATCTCAGCCTTTCCCAACCTATTATTAACTTTCAAATCCGCATAAGCAGATTCTTCCCTCTGCTCTTCCACCAGCACCATACAACTCTAGCTCTAAAATACACAGTATTCTCTTGAGATTCAGCTTTTTCCTGGATCTTTAACGGGCTCCCCCATAAATATATAGTTTTACCCATTCTGGGGAGAAATGTCCACATGCCCACTGATGCAGCATATCATACACATGTAGCTCTTAAGTAACTCCCTCTCAGACTCCTTCCTAACACAAGAAGACAGCAACATACTTTGCATAATCTATTCTCACTTAGAAAAACATCACCATTACAGTCTTTAGGTTTTTACAATTTCTTATAAAAACCATTCCTATTTTAATCCAACCAAATAACCGTTAAATTTGTAAATGAATCTTAATGGCCGTATTTATGGTAATAAGTAAAAACCATTCAAATTTTGATGATTGGTTAGGTGAAACTGATAATAATGTCCTTACTTAAACAATCTTTCTTGTCACATAATTTCCAGATAATCAAATCCTGGAAAGCAAATAGTAGTTTTTCAATAAATGTCACTTAATAACGCCAAAGCACTATGGTTAATTTGTACAACCTCAGCATTATCAGCATACTAAACATAAAAATTGCTATTCTAACAATTCTAAGGTTAGTCTCTTGAGTTGCGCAATCAAGAGGCAATTGCATAGTGTGGCCAAACAAATCACCAAATCAAGGCATCCCTTAATTCCCCATGTCCCCCAATACCAATTTACATCAGAAAAACTCAAGCTTTCAAACTCACATAGAATAAACCATTAGATTACGGCACCAACTACACCAAAACTCCACATTATACTAAATCCAGCACTAAACCAACATATTCAGCAAAAGATGTACGGATGTACCCAACACATTAGCACATGTTGTGAATGAGGCTTTAATGACAGTCTTATGGTTAGAGATAACGAACAACCAATTTTTGATGAATGGGAAGATGAAGTTCATACTAAAAACTTCCTCGACATGTGAATTACAGAGAAATCTTATCCTCAAAAACAAACAATAGTTTTTTAATGAACCTCACTTGATATTGAGACTACCTCAGTGGACTATAGTTAATATACCGACTCAACATCATCATCTTCAATTCAATATATTAATGATACAAATTGTTACTCTTCAGATTCTAGAGCTATTTTACTTAGGCTAAAGTATCACAACCCTACATTAAGAATGACAAAAGCCTATTAATACGAATGGCAGAAAAAATGCACCCATGCTTAGATACATCATCCCCAATGCATTGCATGAGAATCATATAATCTCCTTTCTTCCTTTAAAATATATCCATCGTGTAAATACACTCTTCACTGCGTTGTATTCCATGATTTAGTATGTTCTTCCCTTCCCCTCTTCCCCATTCCAAAAAGAACAAAATGGTGATCACTAATATGTGGTGATTGCATAGTATTGTCAACTGATACACCAAATCGAGCCTCCCAATCTCCCTTGAGTTGCGCACTTCCCCATGTCCTCCATTACCAACTTGCATTAGGAAAGCTCAAACTTCTAAACTCACATCAAATAAACCAATAGATTTCATCCTCAATTACACCAAAAACCCCCACATTGTACTAAATCCAGCACGAAACTGGCACATTCAGCAAAAAATTGTACCCAATAACACATTAGCATACAGATATATAAGCCTTGAAATTCATGCATGAACAATCATTACAAAACCCTTGTCTGTCACTCCATTCCCTATAATTTCATTTTCCTCCCCTAACAAGAAAAGAGCATAAGTGTAGCCAAAGAAAGTTCCAAATCAAGCTTCCAAAAGTTACATCAAAACCTTCAAAAATCATCAATCAATTCAAGATCCAAAACAAACCCATTTCACACAAATCCAAGAAAAACAAAACCTACATTACAAAAAATCCAAAAACACAAAAACCCCAGGAAAAAAAAAAAAAAAAAAAAATCAAAAAATTCATACCAGGAAGTGGGAAATCCTGGAAAGTATTGAGAGTAATCTCCTTAACAAATTCCCTCAATTCATCGGTAATCCCAAACTTCTGAAGCTCTTCAGGCGAAACCTCCTTAGTTTGAGAAGAATCAGAAGGCAGATTAGAAGGGTCGAGGAGAGAGAGAGACTTGATCTGATCAGCGCGTTTGAGGGCTTCAGCCTTGATGTGATTGGAGGCTTCAGCAGCCAACTCTTTAGAGCGTTTAGCGGTTTCAGAGACAATGTCGGCGATCCGAGAGGTGCCACCAATGGTGGAAGTGAGTTCCTGAGATCGTTTAGCAGCTTCAATGGTTAGTTCTTGGGATCGTTTAGCCGCTTCTTCTGCGAAACTCCTTGCTTTGCTCCAGAAATCCATTTTGGTGGGGTGCAATGTGGGTAATAGCGAGTGTGATACGAGATGAATTGAAAATTCTGGGAAATTTGTAGGAGTTGGGTTGAAGGAAAGGGGTGAAGACTGAATTGATTGGGATTGACCGTTTCAGAAGCTGGGTCATGTGTGACACTCAACCTGTGGCGTAGGCGTGGGAGCGGAAGGGAATGAGATTTAAGTATGAAACCATACAATTACACTAGATCCGATTTGATATCCAAAGTATGAGTAACCCGATTTTTAAATAAATCAAACTTGATCGAACATCGATTCAAACAACTTAGGGCTTTTTTGGTTCACCTTATTTTTGCTTATCTGATTCTGATTTGGTATGATCTGATTGTCTGATTTGAATACAATTTGACCTTAAAGATACGATAATCTACAAGGAAAAATATATAAAGTAAGATCTTTTTAGATTCGTAATAATGTGTATTTTATTAATATGTATAATTTTCACAATTTTTTCAATTACGAAATTAAAGATATTTATTGCTAAAAAACTGCACATAAAACGATGATCTAATCTGAACTGAACTTATTTAAGGCCCTGTTCTGTTCACCTTAATTCTACTTATTTCATAGTTAATAAATTCAGATAAGGGTTAATAAGTTTAGATAAATTCAGATAAGATCAGATAATTAAAAATCAAGTGAATAGAACACACCATAAATAAGGCCTTAATCGTCACACCTAGAAGTATTAAAACTTTGCATGAACACGATAATTTAGTATAGCTCAAGTTTGAAATAGATTATAGACTTGATCTGACCAAAAAAAACTTGACTCAACTCGCATGGACACAATAATTTGATATTACTCAAGTTTAAAATAGTAAATCAAATCTCATCGAATTTGAACCGAACACCCGAATTAACACCTCTAGCCTCATCTGACAGGCTGACATTAATCCAAACGATTTAATAGCCACACCCCCTCTACTTACAAAGTCCAAAGTCACTGAATCAATTTTTCCCAATTTCCCCAACGTCCCCAAAATGTTCTACTAGTAAAAGATATGAAAAAATAAAAAAATAATAATAAAAAAAAAAAATAAAATAAAAAAAAACCTACTTATGGTTAATACAAAAAATCAAATAAAAAAACTACTTATGGTTAATACAAAAAATCAAATAAAAAAACTACTTATGGTTAATACAAAAAATCAAATTATATCAAGCTCCGCCAAGGAAGTTACTCCCGGCGGGGAAGAGTTGACAAACAGTTGCTCCACCCCATTTGAAGGAGGTAATCAGTAATCTAGCAACAAAGTGGGCTATACCATTATTCCTTTTAACATGGTGACAATAGAAGAATTCAAAATCTTCTCCAATGCTACAAATGTCTAATTTCTTCCACCAGTAAGTCAAAAACAGACCTCCCAAAGCATTTGTTATTCCTGTTGATAGCCTTAGTGAGATTGGCTCTGCAACACACTCCAGTTCAACATGATTAAAACAACTAAAACTTCTCATTCTTATGGTGTCCATTGTCTAATAATAAAGCCCATGTTATATAATGTTGGAGAGTTTTCATAATTAAGGTTAATATGAGTCAGTTGGTTTTATGTTAAATATGTTTATTTAACATGTATCTTTTAAGGGTTTTAGGCAAGTTGGGTATAGTATCCTTTGTATTGTACTATAGTCGTGAATATCATACAAGATTTAAGCTGTTTTCTCCAATATCTCTCTATTTTAATACAGATAACCTAAATGCATTTAGCATAGCTTCAAAGTAATGGTTGGCTTCTTAAAAGAACAGTTTGCCTTTTAAAAATTGAAACACCTACTAATAAGTCTTCCTATCAGATGCTTTTGAAAGTTTTGTAAACTTTGAATTCATGCTTAGTGAAAGTGAAAATGCTAAGGCTTGTGTATTAAAACTAGCTATCCAAACTGTGAAAATGCCAAGGCTTGTGTATTAAAACTAGCTATCCAAACTGTTTCTTAACTGTATGATCTGCGTTCCAAACAAGTTCACTTTAGAGGCCATTTCGTTTTGAGTAGAAAACATAGATGAAGGCATCAAACCAGAGTGTTAATTTAATAACAAAACCATCAATCATTCAATGATTTATCTCAAAAAAAAAAAAAAAAAAATCATTCAATGGTACGTAAGTGAAGACTACACATTGCATTCTATCAAAAATAAATAAAGAAAAGATTACTTTTCCTATATATGATATTACGTAGGGTTGATACTCCATTCGTCCCTTTATTTTAAATAGGGACAGATGAAGTAATAATCACTTTTGTTTTTTGTTTTTTGTTTTTTGGTGTTCCACCCGATTCACCCTTTTGAGCTAATCCGGATTTGGGGATCAGTTCTGGATGGTTAGGTTTCAGTCCCCTCCCGATTGTTGTTGCGGGGGATCGAATACGAGTCCTCTCTATCAAGTGTAGTCTCAATCACCACTACACCAACAACCAATTAATAATCACCGTTGTTTAACCTATTCAAAAACTTGTCGACTATGATATAATAATCCTAATTATTATTAAAAAAAACCCTAGCCTCCTCTCTCTCTTCTCTCTCCTAAACTTTAGCCTTCATTGTCAATTTTGAAGGGGCTTCCATCGGATTTCACCGGTGGAAAGCCCCAAATTTTATTTTCTTTCAAGTTTTTTAATTTGTTCTAGGTTACAATAACGTCTCCCTCGAAAGAAAGGGTTTATCTCCTTCGAAAGACAAGGTTTTTTCGATCTCCTTCGAAAGACAAGGTTTTTCGGACTCCTTCAAAAGACAAGGTTTTATTTGTGTTTAATTTGGTCTCTGGTTGTGCGGGGTTACTATTGATTATGGCTCGAATTCGGGTTACGGAATCACTACAAGAATTTTCTTTCTCACAAAATTGCGAAGCGGCGACGGACCCACTCAAAAAGTTGTATGAGACAACGAACCGAGAATGTGCCGAATTGTTATACTTATATATTTGGATTCTTAGCCCTTCCCCGATTAATTCTTGTTTGATTTTGCTAAATTCGTTTTCATTATCGTTAAATGTCAATTGTAGATGTCGTATGGCTATTATTAATGAAATTTAATGTCCTTTAGGACTTCTTTCCAAAAAAAAAAAAAAAAAAAACTTGTCGACTATGAGTCTCTCTTAACCGTATAACCGACCAAGACCGTACTATAGATATTAGTACGATGCGTTTCAATTATTTTATATCTAGTACACATCGTTTCGAGACATATGTGAACTTGTCAAAATTAGTTGGTATAGTGGGCCCTGAAATGAGCTAACTGGGCCAGCAGTTGTCGCACATGGACTTTCACAGCCCAAACAATCCGTACAATTTATACCACTCTTTGCTCCTCACATGATTCAATCCTTCTCAACTTCTCATTATTCTATCCACTTCAAAGTGCCAACAACTCAACAAGATCGTTTATTCTTTCTTATTTACACTCAAAAAACCACTTAACAAGAATATAATATTTATTAAGTACTCCAATATTATTTTCACTATAAAAATAAAAACATAAAATAAAAACCAATTCAATTACTCTCTTTGTCAGAAAATAATTGTCTCATAGGAATTTCCACAAGTTTTATAGCAAAAATGCAAGAAAAGCTAATTTGGCAATTCGATTTTATCAAAAAATTTGATGTACTATTCTCTTTTATAATTATCCTCTAGATTTCTAATTAGTTTTTGTTAACATGATTCAAATATAGACCTTTTTTTTTATATATAAATTCTTAATAAATTGATTATTATGCCAAATATTGTATTTGTTTTATACCCAAAAGGATCACAGATTTGTCAAAAAAAAAAAAAAAAAAAAAAAGGGATCACAGAACTAAACTTGCTAGTTTTAAATTTTACTTGGATCAATTTGTTTTCAACTAATAACATCTAACATGTACTTTAGATCATAGGTTTGGAAAATTCTTTCAAACTCTGTATTTTTGGTAAGGTCTTTGTCGAACTCTGACTGAGGTAAGGTAGGGTCAAAATTTGACTTATCCATGCCAAGCTTCAAATACTACGTAATCAAATTCCATTGACAAAAGTCCCCTTTAGAAGAGAATCTTATCCATTAATGGTGTGTTTAATTCACCTGATTTTCACTTATCTGAACTTATCTTAACTAATCCGGACTTATCCGAACTTATTACGTACACCTCATTAAAATATATTCCTTATCAAATCTTATTTTTCTTGAAAATAAGGTGAATAGAATAGACCCTTACACATTATTAGTCATTATAGGAGAGTAATGAGACAAATAAATGGTACCATATGAGTAGTTTTTATACATGATATAATTATAAAAGGTTGCTTTCGTAAATCAGTTGAGTATTTCGTTAAAAATTTAATCAATTTTTAGGTGAAAATTTAGCTTTGATTATAGTAATTCACTTATCTTAATGTGATTTACATGAATAGTTTGTTTTGAATAAAGTATCATACTTATTTTTAATTTGATTTTCTATCATCTTTAGCTGTGAATGAAGTATAAACATACTTCATTATTAACAAAAAATTTACAAATTAACTACTGAACCCTAAGTAGTAATTATTACTTTATTAGATCAAAATGAAAAAATTTATTTCGTTTGGCATTGCTGCGGTTTTCTTTTTTTGGTTTTTTTGTTTTTTAAAAGTATGTATATATGTCCCAAAATGAATCAAAAATTATTTAAACTTATTAAAAACATGATTATTTTGAAAACAGACAACAGAAAAGTGGAAACACATTTTTCTTGTTTCCTGTTTTTGGTTTTTGGTTTTAAAAAAAAACAGAAAACTGAAAACCAAAAATGATGCCAAACAAGCACTTAGTTATTCAATTATTATTATTATGTTGGATAACTATTAGTTCATATTATTATACTTGTCAAAACAAAAATCGTTTTCAGCTAAATATCCTAATACTCGAAAATTAATATTGAAGTATATTGTATATTATGTCCTAATATTTTGTTTTTAACAATAAAGATACAACCTTGTTTTTTTTTTTTTACATATTTGACATTAATATTTATGTGTCAATCACCATCAAAACAAGAGTGAACTAACTTCTAGAGACAGAGGTAATAACAAATATCAACAAATGACCATACCAATGAGTTCTGGATCTAGTGGCAAAAACTTAAAGGTTTGTGTATGATACTCGTATAGGATCCAATTAATTTTGTGCAATCTCAAAAATAACAATAAAGCGATTCATAAGTGCATCATATATAAGAGCAGTTTAAAAGTTAAACAAACAACTCAATAGTAATTAACTAAAAAACATTAGATTTCATTTAGACTTGAAATTAAAAATGGGTACAAACATTAGATACATAAAATTCTAGGTTAGTCAGAAAATATACGTAACACACCCCATATTTGTAGAATAATTCAAATTAAAACACCCATCAATTATCATATCAATCCTAATTTTTTTCATTACTAGGAAAGAAAATCAGGCAAACATCATTCTAAACACAAGTATCAATCAACCCTATTAAAACACCCAATTATTGGGGTTTTAAAAAAAAAAAAACGGGTATTAAAAAATTTACATCTTAACTCCATTTTCTTAAAAAAGAAAGAAAAAAAAAAAACTTATAATTAAAATATGAATTATTGGGTGTTAAAAAGAGAAACAATATTAATCAAGGAAGAAAAAGAGGAAGATGACTAGTAGTAGAATCAGACCATTGATGATGATGAACGGCTGTAGTTGATTGACTCCAATAATCATGATGATCAACGGTTGAGCTTTGAGGAACTTCAAATAAACTTTGATTATTATCAAATTTATCATCATTGTTATTATTATTATTATTATTACCAGCCGTTAGATGCCAATCTAGTGTAGTAAACCCCACATTACTTCCTCTGTTCTGCAACAAATCTTCAATCCTGACCGTCGGATCCACCACCAGATCAATGGATCCCCCAATCTTATCCTCTTCTTGATGGACCCCACAAATCTTCTCCATATCCCACTCCTGATGATTCTGCAGGTATTCACTAAACGACGCCGTTCCATTCCCTTCTTCAGCAGCCATCACACTGCTATTATTCTCATCATTATTACTATTATTATTATTATTATGATTTTCATTATTGTTGATTAAATTCATGAACCCACCAATATCACCGGAGAACAGACTCGGCTCAATCTCCGATGTCATCCCGAAGTTCTCAACCTCCGGAATTTGAAACAACGCGCCGCCGTTGACGGTGGGCGGGGTGGAGGAGCTCTCACTGCTAGAATGAGAACTGTTATTGTTACTATTATTATTCTGAGCAGTTTTCTTAGATGAGATGGAAATCATTGTAGATGTTTTCGGCTTCGATGATCGTTTAGATTTTCGACAGCCTCCGCCGACGGGGACATTACGAAGGACGCCACCCTTGGTCCAGTAGCGACGGCAGTTCTTACAAAAATGACGTGGTTGCGAGAGATTATAGTTGTTGTAGTAGCAGAATTTTGTGTTCAATGAGTCACACCTCGGACACTTCAACGCCGCCGCCTGCGGCTGTTGCTGGTGGTGGTTTTGGTGTTGCTGATGATGTTGTAGAATTTGGTAGTTAGTATTATTATTACTACTATTGATCATGTTATCTTGGTCTTGGTGGTTAATTCGCTTCAGCAACAGCCTTCCGCCGACAAGGCTGTTGCTGATTGGCTGTACGTCTTGCATTTGTGACGCAGGAAGATCAATATGAAATGAAGATAGTAGAAATATATAATTGATTGTGTTATGTTATGTTAAGTTATGGGTTTGTTTGTTTGTATGTTTGGAGAGTGGTTTTAATGGAGTGGAGTTGGGTAGGGTGAAGAGGAGAGAGAAAAGAAAAACAGTTAAGAAAAGTAATGATGACTAATAGATGATGATAGTATAGTATGAGAGTATGAGTTAGAACGAAGAAGAGTGGGACTGGGACCGTACAAGCCGTGAATTGAAGAGAAGGGAGGACACGTGGACGGGTGGATGGAGAGGAAGGGTATATGATGTCCAAAAATCAAGGGTTGTCGAGTTGTCGGCCACCTAGAATGGGTGTGATATTAGTAGAAATGGATGAGAGTTTGACACGTAGGCTGTTTTGATTCGTGATTTGTAATGGGGTTTTTAGGTTCATGCAATATGCAATTATGTACGACTAATGCAATATATCTTCGGATCTTCCACTATGGAGTGGTGTGTTGTACGACTACTTACGATCTTACATAGTTACATGAACTATTTGCTCTAGTCATCCATTTTATGTGGCAATGGAAGTATATACGACTAAGGACTTGTTCTCATTTATTGAACTAAAATGAATTGAACTGAGATTAACTGAAGTGAACTGAAATGAATATTTTATAAGAGAAGGAAATTAGAAGCTGAATTGAACTTCAACGTATGAGAACAGGCCTTAATACGAGTATGTCGTATCTATGAAGTATTATGTAAGATATTTGTAGACCATTGTCTTTGTCTTTTTGTTTTCTTGTGATATTTTTTTCTAAGGTAATGATCGTATGGGTTAAGTCACATTCATATTTGAACCGTATAAATGCAAATTAGTAATTTGGCATTTTGGCTATATATTTAGGGTATGTTCTCTTCAGCTTATTTTCAGTTCAGTTCAGCTCTAATCTAGTTCAGTTTTTAATTTTCTTTTCTTATAAAATATTCAGTTCAATTCAGTTAAGCGTCAATCAGTTCATTTCAGCTCAATAAATCAAAACAGGTCCTTAACCAAGCATGTTCGCCTAGTGCATGTAGAGAGGAACTCACCTTGTTGTGACTTTGAAATCACGAGTTCGATATACTTGGGATAGTGTCATTTCTTTACCTCGTCCCCTCTAAGTTGATCACGTTCGTTGACGAATTAATAAGGCCAATCTTCTTACCAAAAATTAATTCAAAAAAAAAAAGTTAATTGATTGCTTAATTGATTGGTTCATTGTTAAGTATTATGATGATAATGGTGGATGTAATGTAATCAACCTTGTACAATTTAAAGTTTTTAAGGATGATAATTGAAGCTAAGACCAGTGATGCCCACCCGTCTTGGCCTAATTGCCTTAATTGATAGATTTAGGGGGCGTGATCGAGAGGGATTATGGACTATAACATACATTAAATTAGGATTTTTTTTTTCAAAACAAATTACAACTAAAGCATATTTTGGTACATGCATGATAGATTTCATCAAACTTGATTTTGACTGAAATTTCAATTCATAAAACCTTTGTGGTATATGGTAGATATTCTTTACTTTGTTTTATATACTACTACTTGTATATTGTAACACGTACTGAGAAAAGAGTAGCTAATCAAGTATAGAATTGATTTAAACCTAACCAAATATTTGAAATACAACTATAAGTACTTTATGACAAATAAAATGAAAAGATTTAAATAAAAAAAAATAAATTAAAAAAAAAATAAATAAATAAATAAAATAAAACCTTAAAATTTTCAGTACCCAAATAACCCAAACCCAATATCTTCTTTGGTCAAAATCAACCTAACCTATTTTTTTTACTCAAATATTTCCAATCCATTACATGCATGTACGTACGAAATTCATGCAGTATTGTCTATTGGTATCATTGGATTTATTTTTTTTGGTGTTTGGTATCATTGGATTTATAATTATTTTTGTTACACGGTTACACTAAAAACATCTTTTATATGGTTAGATTTTGTTATGAACTACTATTTTGTCATTACTTGCAATTTGGAATGCATGAAGTATATATATATACTTGTAATTTTTTTATGACTACTTTTATTAAATTATACTATTGTAACAAGAATATATTTTAATGAATTGATATTTAGAGCCATATATTACATAATGTCTATTCAATACTCTGGGGTACGGTTGTTAGACTTGTAACTTATTAGTTGCTCACTAGATGGAAAAATAAATAGCAAATTAGCCTTGAAACACCAAATTGTACGTGTATTGGACCTTACTTAAATGATTAAGAAGTTAGTTTTATTTATTTTTGTTTGCGAGTATACAATACAAAAATAAGAAAGCTAAACATCCTACATAATAAGTAATACCCCGGTATTATTGGTTCAAGCTGAGAAGGCTTGAACCCATGGATATGTTGCTTATACGCCTATGTTACTTCTATTTAAAAGTTTAGAAAAATTCAAATATGATTATAGTCCGAGTAAAAATTTGGACCGAAATAACAAAAGAATTACGGTCGGACCAAAATCGGGCCAAGCCGAAGCTACAGTAAGTGATCCGCACTAAATCAAAGTCAGATCATAAGTAATAAGTAAAAGTTATTTGGTGGAGAGTCTTAATAATGGCCCTTGTTCCGGACTACGGTGTACAATCTTTTCATGATTATTATCGTAGCTAATTGTCAAAGTTCACAACGTACAAATAATCCACTTTTAGTCTACGGAGCTCATGTTTCATTATTGTCATAGCTAATTGTCAATTTTCACAAGGTACAAATAGAGCCCCTTTTAGCCTAAGTAGCTATGATTATTACTACTTACCACTTTTAATATCATTGGTACAGTATGCCAAAAAGGATATATTTTTCTACATGCACCCTTAATGCTTAATGGTATTGCTAGTTTACTTATATCATCAATACTTGTACTGTAATTTGCAAGGTAAGACACCTTGTCCATGGAAAATTCAGCCATTAATAGAGGTTGCTTTGTAATTATTATTCTTTTGTAAACTTTAATTATATTTACATTGTTTTTTGGATCATTTTATGCAAGCTCGCTCATTAAGATAAGTTTTCTTATTTTATTATATTCACTATAATAAGCTAAGAATTAGGCTAGTTGAAAGAAAATTATTCTGGCCCTGTTTGGGAGAAAGCTGAAAGCTGAAGCTGATTGAGTTAGCTGATTTTGACTAGCTGATTTTATTAACTGATTTGACTAACTTATTGTATTAACTGGTTATATAAAAGTGTTTGGTAAATATCTGATAGCTTAAAGGTGATTGAGTATGTGAAATGACCAATAAGCTAATTGTGGGGTAGGTAGTTTAGATAGGATTTTAAATTAAATGAGGTTATAAGTGTCATTTCACAATAATTAATGAATAAGCTAATTGAAAAAGCTCCTAAAATGAGCTTTTTCAAAAAGAGCTTATTTAGTGGAATAAGCTATTTGAATAAGTTTTCTACCAAACACTTATATTAGCTTGTTTGACTAGTCAATCAGCTAAAGTTAGTCAAATAAGCTAATATACCCCCAATAAGCTTACTACCAAACAAGGCCTAACTTTTTGTGTACTTTTCCTTACAAAAAAAATGTCTAAATTGAGAAAATTTATAACATCAATTTCAATTCATAATCACACAAACACTTGATGTATTTAGTTAGAAATTCACCTTATAAGTCAAATCCTCCTAACTCCATCTTCGTTTGTTCTTGGATGTGAGGATTTCTTACCCTTCTCCTCACATTTAAATACATATTATTCTACCTCACAAATATTGAACAAAAAAAAAAATCATAAGAGTTGAGGTTTGATCATAATCCTTCTTCTTGCCATTTACGAAGTGCTGATGAGATTGATAGCCGATCGGGCGACTAAGGCCCTGTTTAGTTCACCTGATTTTAGCTGATCTGATCTGGTCTGGTCTGGTCTGATCTGATCTTATCTTATCTTATCTTATCTGATCTGAACTTATATTTTCTGATCTGATCTGATCTGAACTTATTTTTTCTGATCTGATCTGAACTGAACTTATTTTTTCTGATCTGATCTGATCTGAACTTATTTTTTCTGATCTGATCTGAACTGAACTTATTTTTTCTGATCTGATCTGAACTTATCTTTTCTGATCTGATCTGAACTTATTTTGATTATTTCAATATTTTACTTTTATTTTAATCAATATTAATGTTGTTGTTGTTGTTGTTATTATTATTATTATTATTATTATTATTATTATTATTATTATTATTATTATTATTATTATTATTATTATTATTATTATTATTATTATTATTATTATTATTATTATCATTATCATTATCATTATCATTATCATTATCATTATCATTATCATTATTATTATTATTATTATTATTATAAAATATTTTAGATCCCTTACAAATATTTTAAAAGAAACCTAAAGGTATTAATATTATCATATAGTATAAGGTAATATACTTGTAATATTTGATAATTTTATTATTTACAATATCCAACATCATAAATGAATTTGTTTATAAGAAAGTATTAAAATGGGATCCTAAAAAACCTAAATTGCAAATTAAATTTGTCATAGCTTTATAGGGAATTTTACAAATTTTTTGGTAATGTAAAATGGTTGACTAAATAATTGAATTGAAAATTATCATTTCATATTTCAATATTCCGAACAACTATGGGTAACACCTCTATTTTCCTATATAAAACAACATTCTTAGTGTCATAATTTTCACACTCTAAATCAGTCTCCTAAAATATTTTTCTATTCATTTGTTCAATAGGTTGTTTGTCTTTTATCTCCATCATAGATAAATACTTCAACACTCTATGTCATTAATTTTATCATTTGTCCATTGTTTTTTTGATAATGTAGGAAAATATACATTTATTTGATTTCATGAATTTTACATTTGACCTAATGCAAGTAATATCGATGAAAATGTAAAGCACAATTAATATTTTATCTTCAGTTCATTTATTTCAAAAGAATCCTTTTGATTATAATCCTGGTGCCAATTCAACATTAATGTTTATAATTTATGCATGAAATATTGATTCCAAAGTGCTCTTTATCATAGTGTAATGGCTGGTAGGGTAGCATGGTCTGAAGAATGTACGGAGATATTGTTGGACATATGCTTGGAGCTGAGATGAAAGAATTTGGATATTTAAAGCTTAATTGGTATAGAATAGTGAGTACTTTGAACGTAAAATGTGGAAAGCAATTCAATATCAAACTGATAACAAATCATTGGAATGATTTGAGATGTTTTGGACAATTCAAATCTCAATGGAAAATACTCACAATGATGCCAAATATGGACACTAAACATCAATTGGCGATTATGGTTGTTGCATTCACACTTCACATAATTTTATTCGATTACATGAGTTGGATATACCCATTGATAGTGGTATAGAAATCGAACCAAGAGCAAATTATGATTTGTTTAACGAGAATCGTAAGGCTGTAATGAACGAAGTACAACTTAATATAGCGAAGGAAATTTGGAACTTCTTATGATGGAAATTATATTTGCAAACGTTTATGGTTTGGAGCTTATAATGAAAATTTAATTATTATCGTTTATTGTTTGAACAATAATAATAATAATAATAATAATAATAATAATAATAATAATAATAATAATAATAATAATAATTTGTATTTAATTTGAACTTATCTGATCTGATCTGAATTTATTTTTTCTGATCTGATCTGAACTTATTTTTTCTGATCTGAACTTATTTTTCCTGATCTGATCTGAACTTATTTTTTCTGATTTGATCTAATATGAACTTATTTTTTCTGAAATAAGTAAAAATAAGGTGAACTAAACAAGGCCTAAAACTAAAGTCATTGGTGCGACGCTGGCTTGACTTAAAATTCAATTGACATGATCACACACCATTTTGAAAGGTCTCCTTATCTTGAAAATGTACCCTCCTCCATCCATTCATAGTGATGATCATCATCAAATAAAAACTCATCAAGATGACATATGACATATGGCATTGCTTGTATGAACAGACTATTGATGTAAAAAAATCATGCCCACATGCACATGGGACGGTATGTGGGGGCTATGCCCTTAACTTGTAGGTCTTCTGGTATATGTCCACATCTTTCCTATACCTTACCTTATGCCTTCATACTCCAATTATATGTGCACAAATTTCCTTTCTTTGGCTAAGCATTCCTTTTGGATCATCTATTCTTGTTGCATCTTATGTTCATTTTCATTGGTATATGTTTTCACACCATATCATTTTTACTTCCATCTTTCTCTATCCTAGAAGATTGGAAAAGATATCAACTATTGGCTTAATGGAGTCACTATCTATATAGTTTTCCGGTTTGTTTCCTAAGCAACCATTATAGTTCATTTGAATTATTTATTCTTAAAAAGTGTAATATATATAAATGTTTGCAAGGCAAGTTGTAAGTTTATTTAGTCATTTAGAGTCTTTGGCCTATATCCAAGTTAAATGTAGTACGAACAAGGTGAAAATTGAAAAACTTCAAATCAACGACCCAAGCTGTAAAAAAGGTGAAAACCAATTATATATCACCTCTTGTCATATAAATATTGTAATGTATTCACTTTTAAAGGTGGACTTCTTTTTTTTTTTTTTTTTTTTTTTTTTTCTTCGAGTGAGTCCAGGTTAATCTCAGATATTAACATTTCAGTTTATCTCCTCTCACAACTTTATGGATTGATTTCTATGCCAATTTATAATTTCACTTTTATTGTTCAAAAACTAAAAGAAAAAAATTATTGTGAAAGGAGATATATTTACATATTTATCTCAAAGATAAAGTTGAATTTTCTTTTTTTCTTTTACCCTCTATCCCACATTCAATCTACTTATTCACTTATTGAATAAGAGTTTATAGCAAGTGAATGCATTATTATTTTTATTTAATTGAAAGAGTAAGTGAATACATTTAAATAAAAAAGAAAGGAGTAACAAATAAGGTGACATGACTACATGAGTAATAATTACTAAAATTGATTTATATGCAACACTAGTAATAAACTACTTTGAAATAAAAAAGGACAAACAAATTCGGCAGTTGTAAAAAAATGTAGTACATATAAAATGGACGTTACTATCTAAACCCACCAACTTAACATCAACATGTGTGGCTAAGCCCTCCCTCTATTACGGCCTAGTCGGTTGTTAGAGTGACACCCACTGAAATATGGGCCCTCATTTGTTGTCATGGGCTTGGGCCCGCACCACCACCCATTTTATTAGGGTCGTGTTCAATTTACAAATGGGTTAGGTTAGATTTATATGGGTATAGTACTATGTTTGAGAGTGAAAATAATTAGCTTTGTGTGAAATATGCTTGTCTTCTTCAATGGATATTATGGAGAAAAGAATACTATAATTAGCCAATATAAGAAGTTACTATCAATGGCTTTTTTAAATTTGGATGTTTTCTCTCTTAAAAATATTTGAGGTTGATTATATGGTGTATTTATCAATAGTGACTCATCGTTTTTATTTTTTTATTTTATTTATTTTTTTTTTTTTGCTCTTAGGCCGGATGAAAAATTTACATTTTGTATGCATGCATGTTTAAAGCAAAACAATAATTTGGTAACACTTTATAAATAAAGGACATCCGTACACTTAAATGATAAATATACTTGTTTGATGTTAGATTGGATTACTAAAAATTACAATGTTCATTTAATAGGTGGTATTGAGTGATGATAATGAAAATAAATTCTAAGATTATATATTTATATTTTGCAACACCAATAATTGAAAAAGAGCTTATAGTTAGGGTAATGTTATATGTAGCCCTAAGGGCTATATATAAGCATTAAATATACTCTTGGAAATTGTATAAATTAGGAATTCATGATAAAAACACGCGTAAATCAGTGTTATTAGTGTTTATATTTTGATGATTTCTTAACTTTTTACGATTTTCAAGTGTAAATTGAAATTGACAATGTAATTGTTTAAGTGTACCAGGTGCGGAAACTAATAAGATTGATGTTTTTTTAAATAGAAATAAGCTTGATGATTGTGTGACTTGTGTGGGTATTATTTAACTATTTGAGTAGGTAGCTGAATTTTTTTATTTGTAATGACTTTTTTGAATAAAAAAGTTTTAAATACGACCAAAAATATAGTTAATTGCCTATAATTAATCCGATCCTAAGTTCTTATTTTGAAATGAAACTTACATTATTATCTAACTAGCACTATATGCATTGATGTAGTAAAGTCGACATTTTTAGCAAAACTGCCGTTATGGCTTTGATGTTTTTCCACCTGTACAAAATACAATTGCTTTTAATATCTTTCAAATTTTAATGTCTTTCAAATTTTAATGTCTTTCAAATTTGTTTTTGAAGTTTAAAGCCCTCTTGATTATTTGTAATCTAATATCTCTAGGTCATGTTTAATATGAATGAAAATTCTTGATTGCATAGAAGTTAATATTACGTCATAGTACTTTATTTGATTTGACTTTGTTCTCCTAATATGTTGAGTTGCCCTTTAAGACAATTTTTATTTTGAAAAGTTATAAATAATGGTTAAATTTAGGAAACTGACATTATTTCATAGAATATTATTGTATTCTTTAATTATTATTAAAAAGTTTTTAGGGGCAATTTGGAAAAATGAAAATTTAGACACCAACTTTTTACCCCCAACTTATATGCGGAGTAATAAAGATTTAAGTCATTTTAAGATCCCTATATTTGTCAAATGAAATTGAGTATCAAGTTAATCACTACAAAAAAAATGAGAATAGGCAACACTTAAGATTGCAACACTTACATAAATGTTACTCTTAATAATCTAACGCAACAATACTTATTTGTTACCTTGAACTAAAGTAACAGGAAAAAAAATGTTGCTCTACACTATATAAGAAAACAGTCGCTTAAAGTGTTACCTTTTTCTTGTCTAAGACAACAAATATAATAATTGTTGCATGAAAAGATAACAATAACACAACTATTGTTTGAAAAATATAACATTAATATCTATGTTGCCATCTATAGCAACATTTATATTAAAATGACAATATATATATATATATATATATATATATATATATATATATATATATATATATATATATATATATGAGCAAGTTTGGTAGAGTTGGTGGGGAACTCACCTTGTGACTCTGAGGTCACAAGTTCGAGCCCTACCAACTACTAAATGCTTGGGAGTGACAACATTTTTGAATTATCTTCTTATAGGCAGCATTTTCATTTGTTGTCTTTGTTAAAGTGTTGCCTTATGTATCATTTAACCTAAACTTTCAAAATTGTTGCCTTTGAATAACAATGTGTTGCCTTATGAATAGACAACGGGGGCATAAATTACGCCTCACATGTGTTGTCTTAGCTACAAGGCAACACTTTTTTTATATTAGGCAATGGTTTTGCATTGTTACCTTTGCTTTATTTTGTTGTAGTGAATTTATCTCGATGCATTCAAATTTCAGCACTTAATCATTTAAGTTTCTTCTTAGTAATAAAAGATATAGACTACAGAGTATCATCTTAGTTGCATATAATGTGTAATTGAGTGTGTAACCATATGTAGATTAAGGGTCTGTTCTCTTACGTTGAAGTTCAGTTCAGTTCAGTTCAGTTTAGCTCAGCTCAATTCAGTTCAGTTCAATTCAGTTTAATTCAGCTCCTAATTTCCTTCTCTTATAAAATATTCATTTCAGTTCAGTTCAGTTCAGTTCAGCTCATTTCAGTTCAGTTCAGCTCAGTTCAGTTCAGTTCAGCTGAGTTCAGTCAATGAGAACAGGCCCTGAGTTTATGTAAGGAATTTATCATCTTTATGACCACACCATACATGCATGCATGCAATGGACCAATGGTATGTACCATATCCCCAAACTTGTGTTTAATTATCTTTGTAAATTTTCACTACCACCCAATACTACCTTTTAAGTTGTAGCACGTGATAATTAAAAAAAATGAAAGAAAAAAGTTATTTTGAAATGAGTTAGCATTGATATAAATTAAATTAACTACGTAATTTTATTTTATTTTTTAAAATAAAACATTAGACTTTTTTTTTTCTTACAAATATGCATACAAATCATCATTTTCATAAATAGTTAGCTTGCATGATCAATATAATTAGTGAATTAGTTGATGCAACTTCCTAGTCGGTTATTTAGTTGGTGCAACTTATTAGCTTGAGATGTCGGGCTCACCATTTTCCACTCACTCAGTTTGTAAAATTAATTTTTACAGACACGTGTGAAATTCATGTCACCCACTCTTTATCTTTTTTTCATTAAATAAAAAAAAAAAAGCAAGCTAGTTGTAGACTTGTAGTGATACTCTCTTCGTCGGAACTTAGAGATAGGTTATATGTTACAATGAAGCAAATATTTTTTAACACAAAACACATTATTAGATGTTAAATTTTCTAGATTTTTTCATTATTATTAATTTTTTAATATAAAAAGATATGACTTATGAGTGATAGTTACAAAATAACCACTATATGGAATCATTTGAAGTATGTAAATGACAAAAGCTGAAAACAAAAATATAATATCAATATTTCATGGGTCATGCGATGTTAATGTTTCTCTCATATAACAATACAAATTTATGAAAAATATTGTTAGCCTCATCATATCATACAAACAAATACTTGTAAAAATCATGATGAAAAATAACGTTTTTTGGTGGAAAAGATGACAAAGAAGCAAAAATGTCCTTTTGTTGATACCAACTTCAGTTGTCACGATCTTTGACAAGTATAATAGCGATAATCAAAGTGCTATCAAAGCTAATTTCAATCTTTTGCCAAACTTTAACATTTATAATTTTCTCACAAATATCATGGCCTTTTGACCTACATTAATCCACATTGTGTCCAAATTTCAAAATTTTCTTATGATAATATACATTTCCTCCGTTTTTTATTAGATGCATCACTTTATATACAGTATGTATAGAAGTTTCAATTTAGATGCATCAATTTTTCTTTTTATAGCAATAAATTATCTCTCTCATATCACATGGCTCTCAATATTTTTTTCCTCTTTGTCTCTCTCTATTCCAAAAATTGTCTAGCAATCCACAATTTCAAAAGTAATGCATATAAAAAAAACACGGAGGAAGTACATATATATTAAAATTAAAGTCATGAAGATTTCAACCAATTCGAGGGACATACAAATATATAGTTTAATCTTTAAAACTAGTGTGTTGACCCAGGCGTTGCCTCAGGATGTTGCTTAGAGTTATTATTATTTATTTTTTAAAAAATGTTTGAGTTTTTTATTATTAATAATTTAGAATATAATGTTAAAATATTGAAAAGAATTGAAAGAGTAATATGAGTTTCATTTTATTTTAGTTTGGGTGTTTTTTTTATTCTACATTTATGTGGATAAAATGGAGCATAAATTATTGCTACTTAAAATGGCAAGACGTACCGTGTAGTATTCATTCTATGAGGTTAGAGGTTCAAACCTCTTTTTATGCTTTTTTAGTTAACATTCTCATGAAATATTGAATCGTGACGTGGCATGTTGCCATTGATTATTGAGTGGTGACGTGGCACACGTGACGCACAAACGTTTTTATGAACACTTTGTAATAGATGTTGAGATACACGAAGGATATTATTGTTTGCATATTAAAGATTATGAGTGTAAATAAAGTGATTATACATTTATACTTAAGCTAAATGTATTATGAGATATTATTGATAATTACATAAGAGGAGAACGATAAAACTTAGTATTCGTAAACTTTATTAGAGACATACATGTATGAAAAAAGTTGATCCATGTAGTGTTATTGTACTCTATTTGTTTATCGATAGATATTCTATTTTGACTTTTATACCATTTCTTTGGTGGAATTTTATATATACATATATATATATATATATATATATATATATATATATATATATATATATATATATATATATATATATATATATATATATATATATTGTATTTATATATCTATATAAGTATATATTACGTGTCGGAAAAAAATTGTCAATTTGAAACACCAAAAGATTTTATGCATTTGTGCAAGAAGGATTTAAGGAAAACGTCCACACGAATTGAAGGAAAACATTTGCGCAAGGGGGTGAATTGAAGGAAAGCATCTGCGTAAGGGGGTGAATTGAAGGAAAGCGTTTGCACACGCTATGGTGGCACATCCATGCACTAGGCTTAACCGCTCACATTTGTGACGTGTCTTCTTCTTTGTCGTTCATTGTTTTATGTGATTAGTTATCATATTTACCGATTTCTTATAACGACTATAAGCATATTGTTTGGAGAGAAGGGGGTATTAGAGTTTCCTTATTATTGTATATTATAAAAGAACTAATGGGATAGGTAGGTTAATTAGGTTGTTAAGCCATTTAAAGAGTATTCCTTATATATTCCTCTTGTTTTCTCTATTACAGACTTATAGTGAAAAAAAACTATTGAATCCCCTCATCGGTGGAATAGGTTTGTCTAGTTGACCAAACCATGTAAAGGTAATTTTGTGAACAATTGCCATTTAAATGTTCACTTTTGAGAACAACTGCCATTTAATTTTTTATTTTGAAAAAACTACCACAAAACCTAAGCAACTTTGAGTAGCACTACCACATTTAATTTTCCGGCAAGAATCTCCGATTGAGGGAAAACAAGCTTTCAGAAACCACGTTCGCAACGCCTCGATACTCCGCCTCTGCACTTGATTTAGACAAAGTAGGCTGACGCTTTGCTGACCAAGAAACGAGGTTGTCCCCAAGAAAACAACAATAACCCGATGTGGAACGACGGGTGTCGGGACAACCTCCCTAGTCAGCGTCAGTATAAGTAATCAAGCGAGTAGGAGTTGAAGGATATAAATGTAAGCCATGATCAATAGTACCCTGAATATAACGCAGAATGCGTTTCAACGCATCAAAATGCGGCTCCCTGGGATCATGCATAAATAAACACACCTGTTGTACCGCATAAGCAATATCTGGACGAGTGAAAGTGAGATACTGAAGTGCTCCTGCAAGACTGCGATACAAAGTAGGATCCCGGAACGGAGAACTCGAATTGGCACTAAGTTTAGACTTAGTGTCGACTAGTGTGGCGGCAGGTTTACAGGAACTCATACCTACGCGCTCTAATATTTCCTGTGCATACTTCTGCTGAGACAATAACATATAGTTGGGTGTGCGAGTAACCGCAATCCCCAAAAAATAACTCAATGGCCCTAGGTCGGACATAGGAAATTCCATCTGTAAACTAGAAATAATTTCCGTGCGCAATCTGTCAGAAGAAGTGACTAGAATAATATCATCAACATAAAGCAGTAAATATGCCAAGGCATTCCCTTGCCGAAAAGTGAAAAGAGAAGTGTCACTCTTAGCAATGACGAACCCCAACTTGATCAAAAAAATCGCAAAACGTTGATACCAAGCCCGAGGGGCTTGTTTTGAAACCATATAGAGCCTTGCGAAGACGACATACATAGTCAGGCTTACTCCGATCATAGAAACCAGGAGGTTGATGCATATAAACTGTTTCCTGTAAGTCACCATGCAAAAAAGCATTTTTAACATCTAACTGATGAATGGACCACTTTTTAGCCATGGCTAAACCGAGTACTGTGCGAATAGTTTCCGGTTTAACAACCGGACTGAATGTCTCATCACAATCAACTCCAATTTCCTGCGACCTGCCATCACATACAAGACGAGCTTTGTGCCTTTCAAGGTCACCATTAGACTTGTATTTATGCTTTAAAAGCCACATGCAATTAACCACATTCACCCCCATAGGTCTAGGTACCAAATCCCAAGTTCCCATTTTAATTAAAGCACTATATTCATCAAACATTGCGGCATTCCAATTATGGTCTTGCAAAGCTTGTTTGTGATTTTTGGGTAATGGGGATTTATGCTCAATGGTCAAATGGGCATATTTTGGATTTGGTTTAGAAATGCCATGACGAGATCTCGTCTGCATTTGAGGTGAGGAAAGAAGGTTGGGTCTAAAAAGCATGGCACATTGGCGATTTGAGGTGGAAGGAGGTGGGCTGGAAGTGGTTTGATGTGAGTGGGCCGAAAAAGGGGAAGGAAGCCCAACAGAAGGGGGGGTTCGGCCTTGGGACGCTGGTGATCCAGCATCTGCTGGACGCAGGCTGCTAGGGTCTGGCTGGGCCGTTGGATTTCCAGCGCCCGCTGGGCCTGGGCCACCAACATCTGGTTGGGCCACTGGAAATCCAGCGCCCAATTGCTGTGGGTTTGTGGATGGTGGACTTTGAGGTGTGGGGTGGGCTTGAGGATTGGGCCTGGGCTGCTGCTGAAGCATGAAATGGGTTAGGAGAGGAGACCGATCATCAAACCCCAAGAAATCATAGTCCTTAAGTTGAAATTTCTCCAAGTTTTTAAAGGGAAAGGAAGACTCATCGAAAGTGACATGTCGAGATATGATGATTTTCCGAGTTGTAAGATCTAGACATTTATAACCCCGATGGTTGGAAGGGTACCCTAAGAAAACACAAGGAGTGGACCTAGGAGCAAGTTTATGTGGAGCAGTTGCGGAAAGATTAGGAAAACAAAGACAACCAAAAACCCGCAAATGGTCATATGATGGGTATTTACGAAACAAAGCTTGAGCCGGGGTCATGTGTTTTAGAGATTTAGTTGGCAAAATATTAAGAAGATAAATGGTCGTCTCTAGAGCATGTGACCAATAAGAAGGGTGCAAGGAAGCATGTAATAATAGAGTTCGTTTGACATTATTGATGGTTCTAATCATCCGTTCGGCTTTCCCATTTTGAGATGAAGTGTGTGGGCAAGAAAATCTAAAAACCAATCCATTGTCAAGGCAAAATTTTTTGAAGGGGTCATTGTCAAATTCGCGACCATGGTCACTTTGAAAACATTTAACAGGACATTCAAATTGTGTTTGCACATATTGTCGAAAATGTAAGAATGATTGGAAGGCTTGAGATTTATAAGCAAGAGGGATAGCCCAAACATAATGTGTGAAATCATCAAGTAGAACCAAATAATATTTATGACCATTAATACTCCGAATTGGAGAGGTCCACAAATCAGCATGAATAATGTCAAAAGCAGAAACAATATTATTATTTGAATCATAAAACGGAAGTCTAACATGTTTTCCTATTTGACAAGAATTGCAAAATGAGGGGTCGTGCTCCTTATTACAAGAAATAAAATTATTGCTCCTAAGAAACTGTAAAGATGAAGGCCCGGGATGTCCTAGACGATCATGCCACGGGTTGACTGCAGTGAGAGATGTGGCTAGACATGTGCTTGGAATATGGGTTGTGACTGGATAGAGCTCCCCGGCACTATTGCATCTCGTTATTACCCTCCCCGTACGAAGATCCTTCACAGAAAAACCATTAGGGTCAAATTCAATAGACACCGAATTATAAGAGGTAAATTTACGCACGGAAATTAAATTTTTGATAATTTGTGGTGCAAGTAGAACATTATTAAGCCTAAGGTTATTATTTGGAAGGGAAGTATGAACATAACCAGTAATTGGAATGCGATGCCCATTGCCGACTAAAATATGATTATTAGTGCTTCCCTACCTTATAAAAAGTACAAAATTACGCTTATGAATAGTGTTGTGCCAATTATGCCCTTCAAAATGTGTATTTACATATATACCCTCATTAATGTGTATAAGTTTTTGTAATGAATAGTGTTTGGACAATTATACCATCTAGACTATTTATTCACTCTCATTAATAATGATTATTTTTTTTTGTAAAAAAAAATAAAAATATTAAGAATAGTGCATGGAATTTAGACCCCCTAATATATTTGTTTATATATTTTTCTCATTAAAAAGTTATCAAGAACTAAATTTGTGATGTAAGGTTAAATCGAAAGAGATTTTCTCAAAAAAAAAAAAAATTAAAAAAAAAAAAAATCCAAAAGAGATTTTTGATATGGCTAGCTATTGCGTGCGCATCGCGCGCGTTAGCTGCCATAGTAAATTAAAAAGGGGAAGAAGAGTACCGGGATTGTTTGTCATGTGAGACGTTGCACCCGAATCCATGTACCATCCATTTTCCGGAGTTGATAGACTCATTGATGAATACGCACTGCCTAGCTCGGTTGGATTCATCGGTGGGCCATATGAGGTAGGCCCCATAGAGTAGGCCTGCTGAGGTGGCCTACTAAGAATTGGCCTGCTGTTGGAAATGGGGCAGGAGGCACGGCCCAAGATTGTTGTTGCTGCCAAGCCTGCTAAGAAGTGGGCCACTGCTGGGCCCATTGGGGCTGCCCAATAGGATTGGGTTGAGAATATTGCCATTGTTGAGGTTGTTGTTGTGCGTTTTGTTGCGGGTTGGGTGAAGGTCCACGACCCCCTGCCTTACCACGACCTTTACCACGGCCCTTGGCGCCGCCGCGACCCTTCCCGGAGGTTCCGCCGCCCTTGCCGACGGTGGATTGTTGCGGCTGCTGCTGCACAAGGTCGGCCTGCTGTCCCGGTTGCTGTTGGGCAACGAAAGAAGAAGCTGGTGGAGCAGAGTCGGAATTCCGACGAGTTTCCTCCAATAAAAGCCGAGACCTGGCTGTGTTGAACGACGGTAGAGGTTTGGATTGTGCTTTCATCGTGGCCACTGTATCGAAATCAGTTTTGTTCAATCCCGCAACCAAACGAAGAACCAATTTTTGATCAGAAACGGGTTTATCGACGTTGGCTAATTAATCAGCGATGCTTTTCAATTGTTGACAGAACGCAGTAACATTGGCGAAATTATCAAGATGAAGAGTATTAAATTGATTCTCGAGGTATACCGCCCTTGTACTCTTGTTATCTTGAAAAATATCCTTAATACGGTCCCAAATTTGCTGAGCAGTAGCTTTCCTAGACAACACAGTGTTGAGAAGATCAACGAAAATCGTTCCATAAATCCAGTGTTTAAATATCGCATCTAAACGAGTCCAAAAGGCATCGGAGATGTCAGTGGGTTTCGGAGTCTTAGGATCAATGTGGTCAAAAACGTTGTATGCACAAGCATGGTTCTCAAATAATTCAACCCAAGTGAAATAATGGACGTTAGTGTAGTCTAGTGTAATCGGGATCGCAGTTTTGATATTATTGACCGCGAGGGCCGGGTGAAATTCATTCACCGGTGGTTTTGGCGGTGGAGGAGGGGGGGTTTCGCCATCTTGAGGCATAGTTGCAAGCTATTGTCAAGAATCAGTGAAGAAGGATGGGCGGCAGTAAGGTGTAGCGGAAGCAAGAAGAGAAAAAAAGAATTAAACCTAGGATCGTAACCTAAAGCTGTGATACCATGTTAGATTTCGGGAAAACTCCTCAAATTGGAGTGTGTACCATTGATCACTTTATATAATGTTACAAGCCTATTCCTAATCACGTTAGGAATCTAATAAGATAATTATACAAAATATATACAAATATATCCGACAAATATTATCTAGAAAATAATATCTATCACTTATTTTATCATGCTTTGTTGTACTTTGCTGAAAAAGATAGCCTAAACTCAACCTATGTAACACCCCAATAATTCTCCCTTTTTCAAACCACTTACTTTAAATAAAAATAGAGGAGAACCATTGGCATGTTACCGCCACGTGTTAAAACGTTAAGGCTTTATCAAAGTATTGCAGCGGAAATCCAACTTAAATCTTAAAATAATATATATAATTTAGAAAACCAATAAGTCAAAGCTTACAAATTGGAACCATAATGGCCCTTATTAAAACCAAACCAATATTCAAAATCCCAAAACATAATTAAAATAGTAAAACATAAATAAGTTCAAAACAAAGAACGAATAATCTCAATCACACCAATCCCTTGACAATGCATATGTCAAATCCCCGAACTTCACATCATCAAGCTAACATGTGCAATACTGCTCCCCAATAATACAAGTGTAATAATTGGATCATCACAGGGTCATTGAAAGGCGAATGCCATGACCAAAAGAAAACACACAAAAGCACGCAATCAGCAAAGCTGAGTACATACAAGCTACAACGCACAAAACCTGACATGCTCAACTAATTAAAGTAAATAAACATACAACTTGAATTCATTAATCAAGACTCCACACTTCAACAATTCAATTGACTCAACATACTTTCTAACCAATTCTAAACACTCGACTCTTTATATTTAATTTAATTAATTTAGTTTGGAGTAAGCAATAGACGAGGTTGTCCAATCCACCAAATCATATTGGTCCCAAATGACCATTTAAAATAAAAGTTTAGCGCGATGCAAGAATGGACGCGACTCCATTCTCACAAAGTTAGTCTAGGATCTAATCTAACTGTCATTATAAAATAAAAATGTAACTACCAAAAGAGAAGAGGACGTGTTGATCAAACAAGCCTCGGAAAGCCACGGGCTACCACCGTGTACCCCAACCCATAATTGTCAATACTCTAGAAGTGCACGCTTTCTAGAGTTTTATTGCTCATCCATGTTTCACTTTACGTGATTACAATTTTAATTAATAGCCGACTCAATCCAATAGACCATACATAAAAATCATACATCAATTTACTTTTAATCTTATTTAGGACAATGGTGATCACATCACAAATTGACCTTTAATTTCATTAAACTTCCAAATTATCCAAATTGTTGAACATAGTCAACTCACCTAGCCATTTCGGCTTAATCCACCTTTACTCAACATACTAACAAGTCATGATTGAGTAATAAAATAAATAACAACCTTGTGGAATAATTAATAAATTCATTCCACTTAAACCATTCAATTTCAATCCTTTAATAATCCAAATGTGGTTAACAAACCAATCCAATAAAAATATGTTTGTACCAACATTCCATACAAACAATTAATCCAATATAATTCAACATGTTTGCATCCATAATCCCATACAAACATAATCAATTCACCAAAACATGTCTCATAAACATAAGCACATGAATTAATTAAATGTATAACCAAATAATTTTCATCCTAGTGTTCTCTAATCATGAAACTAAGTTCTTTTCTTTGGTACCTAAACATGATACTACTTACAACGAAGTAGACATGTACGTACCTCGTGTAAACTATCCTTTGTGCCACTTTTAATCACTTAAAAGTCTCCTAAGGAATAATCACTTCCTAGTAAACAACCAACAACAATAAATTAATACTTAACCAAATTTCCAGCATTATAATTTAGATTGAAACTCCTTAAAACTTCATTAAAAACATGTTTTTAATGCTTAATTAATCAATAGAAATACAATAGGAATAAAAGCCCCAAATTAATTGCTCATTAGAACCCTAAAATCCCAATTTGAATAAATTGAAACCCTAGGTTTATAATTCATAAAATCTGAAAATTATAATAACAATTATAATCTGAAATTATAACTTTAAACTATCAAAAACATGATTTTGATACTAAAAATATAATCTTTATATTATAAAATCAAAACCCAAAAAAAAAATTAAATAAACATTAAGCAAAAATAATGAAACAAAGGAGGAAAGAGGAAAGGAAACCCACGGTGGTGGCTGGGCTGGTGGCCCGGCAGGGTCGCCGGCGGCGACGACAGGGGGGGTGCACCGGAGGTGGCTGGGCGGCAGTCGGTGAAGGGCAACAATGGTGGTGAGTAGTGAAACTCACGTAGGAAAAAGAGGAAAGGGAAAGAAGAAAAAAAAAAAAAAAGAAAAAGGAAAAAGAAGGGAAAAAAAAAGAAAAGAAAAATAAAGGGAAAATAAGAGAAATAAAATAAAGAGAAAAGAGTTTACTAACCTTTTTGTGTGGGGAAAAATTTGGGGATGTATGGGGTATTTATAGGAGAGAGAGTGGTATAGGGCAAGTTGTAAGATTGGGCCTCATAAAATTAATGGGCCAATCAAGTATGTAAAGTGAGATTGGCTTTGATTGTTTGGACATGAATTATAGAATGATGGTTCATAAAAGTCATATTGTAATAAAAATAATTTTCCACCCAAAATAATTTGAAACTTTTGAAATTAAATTCCGGAAAAATACAAATAAATATTATAAATAAAATATAATTTCATTTATAATATATTTAAAAATACGGAGGATTACAACCCACGATGTAATACCCCGTATTTTTGAGAAATATTTTCTAATAAAATGGTTAATTTCTAAAAAGGGTATATTTTATACTTCCTCCGTTTTTTTATTATTGCACCATAGGGGTTGGATACAAATATTTTGGTTGTGGAAAAAAGTAAGAGAGAGAAAGGTAAAAATACAAAATTGCCCATGTGACATATTGATAAATTAAAAAGTAAGTGTGAAAAAGCAAGGGTATGTTGGATATTTGTAGTGTGAACACAAATAATTTTTTTCCTAAAGAGGATATGGTGCAATATTTGTGAAACTTCCTAAAAAGGTAAGTGGTGCAATAATAAAAGAACGGATGAAGTATATTATTTAATTTTTTGAATTTTAATTTCGAGCTAAAACGATATTCAATATTTAAATTCATCTCAATTTATAACATCAACTTTTTATATAATTTTAATAAGTAATCGTGTGTAATTATAATATCAATTGTTTATAATTTTTGTATATAAATAAATAAATACAGTAGCCCTTAGGGCTATTTATAAACATTAAATATACTTCCCAAAATAGAATAAATTGGGAATTGATGCCAAAATCACCCAAAACTCGGTGTAATTTATGTTAAGTTATTCTCAATATTTTGTTTTTTTAGTTTCTTAAACAAAACCCTTAAGGGCTATGTTTATCCTTTTCCACAAAAAATAAAAAGAAAAAGATATAAGAAGCTAAAAGTGGAAAGAATAGTCAATAAATAAACATTTATTACACCGATTTACTCGTAAGTTGTCGATAAATTTCCAACTTAATACTCCATTCGTTTTTAAATATTTGCTTCACTTTCCATTTTTAAATACTTGCTCCATTTCCTTATCTGGAATGCTTTTACAATTGTTAATTCATTTATCTCAACTAGTGAACCTAACATAAATAACATTTTATTAATTTCATATTTTCTTTTCTCCAATTCTCTCAACTAATTTTGCTTTTTATAATTATTTACTAGATAAATCCCATGCGTTGCACGATTTAAATAGGTTTTATTTGTTTAAAATAGTTGTCAATTTTTTTTATTCGGAATAGTGTAATCTTAATCTTATTTATTAATTTTGAAAGAAATATTGTAATTGTTATTTTTTGACAAAAAAAAGAAAGATTGTAATTGTTAAGTTTTAGAACTTATGAGAAAAAAAAATAGAGAAAAAAATTACAATGTCAAAAATAGTTTTGGCGGGAAAAATTTTCATAAGAAATTGACAAGTGTTCTCTAATAATGTCAGCAGGATTTGTTTTAGTAATTCACTACTTATATATTTTATTATTTTCTTTAATTTCTCCCAAAACTTTACACATAAAGAAATAGAGCAAGTACTTAAAAACGTAAGGACAATTAAAAGGTAAAGTATATTAAATGTTTATATGCAGCCCTAACATTACCAAAAGAGAGAGAAGAAAGGACAAAAAAAAAAAAAACTCACAAATTCACAATTTGAAATGCAAAGAGAGGGAGTGAGGAAAAATAAAAAATAAAAAAAATAAGAGGGGCAATTGAGTAAAGTGTTGGAGTGTTTCTGAATCAAACTCTTCTTCCTCACTCAATCGACGGCGGAAGATTCTTCTTCTTCGATCTTCATCCCACACTTAAATTTCAAATCAACTCGCTCTCACTCACTTCACTCACTCAGTGACTCACTCACTTTACTCACTCAGTGACTCACTGATTTCATCCCCACATTTCGAGGAGAGAGAAAATGTATTCAGGAAGAAGAGAACCAGAAGAACAAGACTACGTGGAAATGGATGAGAGGTCTTCGGCCAGTTTCAATGGCGACCACCCGAATAATAAATCCGGGTTCAGCGACAATTTGGATCGGGTTTTGTACAATGATCTTGTTGAAATCGTTCCTCTCGTTCAATCCCTTATCGTAATTTTCTCTCTTTCTCTCTCCTCTTTTTTTTTTTTCTTCTTCCCCAAATTTTTAATTTTGAATGTTGATTTTTTGAATCCGCGAAATGTGGAAGAAGAAGAGGAAATTATTATTATGGGGAAAATTTCGAGATTTTGTCTCGCTTTCTGTGGCAATAGTTCTTCTTCGGTCTCTTTCTTTGATTTGGGATTAATTCATTCTACATTGCCCTAATTTCTGGTGTAATTATGTAAATTTAATTTGATTTTGATTTGAATTATATAGGATCGGAACGCTACCAGCTCATTTACCAGACGGGGTTCCATGATTTATACCAAGACACCTTCTAGAGATTCCAAGAAGGTAAAATTTTGAGTTTTTCGGCAGATAGCATGTTGTTAAGGGCAGTTATATTGATCCCGGGACGTTGGGTACCACCCCAAAGACTTTAACGAACTAAGCTAGTTGACATCGATATTTTTTAAAATTGTAACCTGGCATATGGAACCTGGCATATGGGGTTGTAGCCTTGTAGGGGGAGGGGGGGGGGGGGCTTGGGGGAAGATGAAACAGCCAAATGTGTATGTTAAAGGATATTTTGTGGAAAATGCAAATGCAAGTGCAAGGATGACATCATAATTGTGCAATGTATGAACAAATGAATGAAGAAGTTGGAATATGAGAAATTGAAAAAAATGTACCAACATTGTTAAGTTTTTAAGCCTGCTTAATATTCTGTAAAAAGTAGATTGATAGCACTTTAGAGAGTCTCATTGCTTGCATTCTCTTTGAATTTTATCCACTTGAAGTCATTCTATTGCGTAATTAAGTGATTGCATTTTGGTTTATAGGGTTTAAGTAATGCCATGGAGTATGAAGTTGATGTAACTCAATTTGTGACAATGATTGCAAAAGTTATGTGCTTGAGACAATTTTTAAAATGGGTTTTATTTTGCTTTCATCAGAATAATAGGAATGGAGTTAAGTCTAAGCATGCAGACAAAGTACAAGACAAGTATTCTAAGAATGATACAGATGGATCTCCAGATGATCAATCAGTTTCCTCAGCAACTATGGCTGCAGAAAAAGAAGAGTTGAACTCTCTTCGGGAGCAGGTAGAGGATCTACGACGGCAATTGGCGGAAAAGGATGAACTCTTAAAAGCAGCAGAGAAGTCTAAGAGTCAAATTAATTTAATTCAGTCACAAGTAAATGAGTTGAAGCAATTCGCCTCTGAAAAGGATTCTCTGGTTAAGTCAAGTGTATCACAACTAAATGATGCCAAGGTATTACTCTGCCTGATTTATATACTGTGTCTTGATGTCTTTGCTATTTTCTTGTATAAAATTATACTTCCTCCGTTCTGTTAATATTGCAACAATGGACTTTTTGCACTATTTATCACTCTTGTTTGACCATATAATATGATTATACGTTAAGCAAAATATAGTCATGTGAGATCTTATTGGATTCGTCTCATAAAATACTTTCGCAAAATCAAATTTTTATAATTTTTACTCTTACACAATTATAGATATTTAGCATATAAAATATGCATTGGGATGTGTGATTTCCTCCTTGTTGCAATATTAATAGAACGGAGGAAGTATCTATTAGGTATTCTTGCTTTTCTGCATGTTGCTAATAGATTATGCAGCTCTTGTGGACCAGTTGATAAAAATTATTACATAATGCTACTCTCATAGTTGTGACTGGCATAAATTTAAATTGCTTGAAATTTTATAAAGTGTGCAGTTTACCTGGTTCTGCTTGAACTTATGAGCTGTAAAATCTTGGGATTCTCTGAGAACTAATAATGTAGACATTATGAACATACGTGACAAGTAGCCTTGAATGCTTGATATCTTTGGAAAAGGTTCTGTTAGACATCTTTAAGCACTGGGGCAATGGCAGGACTGCTCTCTCGTCTGTTCTGTGGGACAGTTGCAGCTTCTCGTATCATTGCCCTTCAAACTCTAGCATAGTCCATGTTTAATGTTTTGTATCAATTTTCTTGTCTGTTGCCATTGTTCTGCTGTGTCTGTGTATTCTGCATCAACCTTTTTATTTGGGTACTGGCAGTGTATACTGCATCAATGCATTTACATGGCCCATCTAGACCCAAGGTATAATTGCTTGTATTTTAACCTGTATAAACTCACACAGGGCCATAGTCGGTAGACAGGTAGTCTAGTGGCTGGGTCTTTCTTTCTTCCTAACAGAAGACTTCTTTTCATTAACTACATATTGCCAACTGCCAAGATTATAAAGGGTTTAATTGTCACCAATTTGCTGGAGTTGGAAGTATGGGGAATTATGGGTGTTGTTACATTAGAAGTTAAAGTAATTATTGAATCTTGGTGGGGGGAATCTATTAATGGAAAATTGCAAGCATCAGTATAATAGAGGGGGAGGCTGGTGAGGGTTTGTCTTGTATCTGAACTTTCAGCCTTTTCATTTGAAAAATTGTCTGTGTTGAAAAAATTTCTTTCTATAATATATATATATATATATATATATATATATATATATATATATATATATATATATGTATGTATGTATGTATATTGGATGGAAGGAGTTAAGAACATGATGAAGTTGGGTTTGCAGGAACATTTAACATTGGACAGAGTGGGATTTAAGTAGAGGATCATTGTTAATGAGTATAGGAGATAAAATTTTGGTTCATGTAGCTGACCCTATCTTTTGGATTAAGGATTCGATTGATGTTATTGTTCAAAGATTTGTTCATCTAGCATTTTATGTAAGTGCAGGTATGCATTTGAATACATAATATGGCGTTGTGGATAGGAAAGGGGTGTTGTTCATAGAATTTACTTCTTGCTCTAGTTATAATCTGATCAGAGCACAGGGAGAAATAACCAGGGCCCTAAAAGGCTAATTCCAAACAAGTGTCTAGTTGGAGTGATTCATATGAAAAATTATTGTAGGAGTCTTGACACTCTTAACTCTGGATACTGTTGATTGTTACTGAACTGTTTTTCTGTAGAGATATCCTTGGTCTTTCTTTTGTGAAGGGATTGATAGATAGTGTTTGAAAGATGAGTTAATGTTGAAGTTCATGAGGATCTCAAAGCTGTATTTGTCTTATTTGATCATCGAGTGTTGTCCTGAATTTGAACAGTTAATGCTCTTGAGACTTGAGGACACTAGGGATCTAAGCATTTACTTGCTGAATGGCTATGGTTTGTTAACATAAAGTCATTAGTCCTACCCATTTACTATTCACAAGATCATTTTTTTTTTACCATGTCTAATAGTGTATACGAAGTATATAAGAAAAAACATTATCAAGTTGAATCTTATTAGATTCATATTGTTTTGAATTTTCAATATCAACTTTGTATGACTCTATTAATACTCAAATTAAGGATATTAATGGCCAAAGTAGTGCATTGGAAATGGTGTAAAATGCAAAAAATGCAAGTGAGTATAACGTAGGAAATTCTATTGCTTCAATTATGCGTTTCATATATCATCAATCAATCTTCATACTCTATACTGCTAGAATTTAATTAGAAAAAAAAAACCTTTAGGGTCATGTGTCGCCTCCTCCTTTAATCTCCCCCCCCCCTCTCTTCCCATGACTTTTTTGAGTCTTTTCCTGATCTCCTCGCCTCTTACTCTTTTTCATATCCTAATAAGAGCCCCCCCCCCCCCCCCCCCCCCCCCCCCAAATATTTTTCAGGACTCTTTTGAGTATTTTCCCTGTTTTCCTTGCCTCTTTCCCCTGATAAAGCCAATTCTCAATTTATAGACTTCAGTCAGTCTCTAATCGATGAAAGAGGCTTATTTTACCCATAGTCTCTAATCGATGGTAAAAGCGTATCTTCAGCTTTGCCATATTTTAATGCAATCAATTGTTTTTTTTATGAATATTGTCTTGTTATTTTTGCTCAGATAAAGCTGGCAGACAAACAAGCAGCTGTCGAGAAGTTACAGTGGGAAGCAAAGACGTCCAATCAGAAGGCAGAGAGGCTCCAAGAAGAGTTACATGCCCTGCAATTGCAGATTTCATCATTAATGCATATATTTGAAGGATTGTCAAAGGGCGACGCATTCACACCGAGTGAGGATTATGACACTTCACCATACTATGTTGATAATCTCCCTGACATAGTAAGTCTTCAATTTCCCACAGTAGTACAGTACTAATTAACATATATCCTGTTCTGTCATACTCGTATTTTATAGGTAGATGCTGTAGAACTGAACCCTAAAGATCTAAACAATATCAACTTTATTCAAGCATTTTAGAAGCTGTATACTAAGACCGAAATTACATGACTTGATCTTAACCCAACCTGATTTACAATTAAATATATTGATTTCAATAGGACAATGTCGATGAAACTGATCTGCAAAAGATGGAGGAGGCAAGGGAAGCTTATGTTGCAGCGGTCGCTATGGCTAAAGAGAGGCAAGACGAGGAATCACTTCTTGCCGCAGCTAGAGCAAGGTTACATCTTCAGTCGATTGTTTTCAGTGCCAATGCTGAGTCTTAACGCCCAGCCACTACTGTAATATAAAATTATGCAGGCAAGCTTGTGGTGATCACATCTTTATCATGCAAGGCAGTTCGTTCATGGAGACTCATTTGACGTCTTCAGGATTTGCTGTCACCATCACAAAATAAGATCAGGCAGCCCTCTTTGTTTGGCTTTTGAACCACATTGTTTATATGTTTAAAAAGAAAGTAAAGAGGTACGGAGTAGCACTTTTGTTTAGGAATGACCAACTCTCATGTTTCATCTGTGTGAGAGTTATTTAACTGTATGAACTGCGCGCAATGTGAATGGTGAAAAAGTTGCTAGATTTGGATTTCAATGTCTCTGATCCCCTGTATTGAATTATTCCTAAGATTTGTTTGCAAAAATTGTACTTCAGTTAAATGAAATTATCAACACCATGAAGGAGGCTTAATTTTCCAGCGATAATCTCCTAATTTGGGGTGGGAGGTTTTGAGGAAAAAGAGGGCGGGGGGGGGGGGGGGGGGGGGGGGAGGGATGTAAATTCGGGAAAATTTTCAGAATTTACAGCATCTGAGACACGCTGGGCGAGATTTGTATTTTCTGAACCCTGCCCTCCCTGATCTTGGCCATGTAACTGGACTACCCATCCACGCCCATTCCAATCTGCAGAAACATGACCAACATTCATATTGTCAGCATATATCAGTAACCAGACCTCAAATTTTTTCTTCTTTTGAATCTGAAAATTAACTTACACAGGGAATTCGAAAGAGGTTGAGCTGGTATTTGATATATTCGATGTGCTTGATTTAGCAGACTCTGAAACCAGTTCTTCATTCCCCTCGAGTTGATCGTCTTGATCACCCCTAGAATCAGATCCACTGAAGCCACTGGATTGATCAGACTCTATGCTTGACATATCATTATCTCCCCTCAACAGGTCATCAATCCTTATCATAACTCCCATTTTAGATTTTGGACTCAAAAAGATATCTTCCTCGTCAATCTGAAAATTGACAGAAACACACAAAATATATCGATGATTAGGGGCCAAAGAAGTTGAAATCTTGTAAGAAAATAGTTATTTATACCTCTGTGTTCGGTAACAAACAGTCTCTCCTAAAAGCTAGAAGAGCATTGACATTGTTGCCGTCTTGGTCTATCACGTTCCAGGGGGATGATGAAAGTTCTACTTCAGTGTTATGTTCAATCTGAAACTGCTCTTCATAATCCAATTTACTAGACGCTGTTGATTCAACTGATCCGTTTCTGCATTCCATTGATTCAGTCGATTCAATATCATGTACGAATTTGTTATTTTCCAACAAATGATCACTAATATCAGTTCCATTGTGGTGCAGCTTAGGACTCATCTCTTCCTCAGCCTGCAGCCAATCACCAATGTCATCATCAGATCAGTACATAACCTGCATTATCAACTAAGGTAAAACTTACTCCTAACATGTTTTAAGGGATTCATATCTAACCTCTTTATTTGGTAAGAAACAGTCTCTTCTATTTATAAGGCTCAGGTGGTTTACATCCTTGTTCTCGTCCCTACAAATGCAGGCGACGCTCCCATGTTCTTCACATTGAAGCTGTTAAAACCCCATTTTCCCATAAAAAATATTAGATCAGTCTCATCAAACACCCTCTTGTAATAACATTACTATGACTAGTCTGCTACTATGTTCCTGTGAACGTTCTCTTTCGTTATTAGACCATTCAGACACCCTCTTGGAATAAGATCGAATAAGGTTTAAAGGAAGAGGATCTCGTTCAACTATGTTCAATTGTTCACGAATCACACACAAACAATCTGTAAAAAGTTTCATGTAACTTTACCTTTGGACTGTTAGCCATTGGACTATCCTCTATAACATGAAATGCACCGTCCTCTTCGAAGCAGAAAACAATGTAGTCTTCATCAGCAAAGGGAGGCCAATCAGCTTCCTCTACATCACCTGAACCACTGCTATTAGACTGTGTCGAGCCAATATTAATGCGCCTTTTAAGCTTCCTTGGCTTGAGTTTTGAGAGGAATAGTCTAGGGGTGTTGTTACCACCACTCCTAGCCTCATCCTTGGCTATCCAAGTCGTTGATTTGGCTTCCAGTGCTTCTGATTGTCGCGGTGATGATGAGCTTCTAGGAGTGTTATTAGCCCTTGACCTTGGTGATGATGCTCTTGGTGAAGAGATGAATGTAGTAGTGAAAATCTCTCTTTGTGAAGCTGATGATGAAGGGGATGAAACCGGGTTTGTAGGTGTCGTGACTCGAGAGGATGAAGCAGAGGAAGGAAGAGCAACTCTGTTTCGCCGGTTATTCAAATCTTTGTCATTGATATATGAACATTTGCACATCACTGAAAAAAGAAAAGAATGGTAATGCATTCAGAGAAATAATGGACTCTATTTTTTCACAAGTATATTGACTTATTGAGGATGAATTTACAGAATCTATCATCAATATTTTTGCTGTCTTTTCTTTCTTTGCCTTAGCTTTGAGTTGTGGGTGGCATGTTTAGAATAATGGTGTTCATAATTTCAGTTGAATTCTATTTAAAGATTGTTTAAATGAATTATAATGTATTCATCAGAATAATTTAAAGTATAATTCCTTTATAATAATAAGGTAGAAGAAATGGTTGAGGACCATAATAGTAGACTATTAAAACCCATGATGACTAAATCCTAAGTAGCAAGTATACTATCAACATTATAAAAATCCAGTTTCAAATAAAATAAACAACTACTTTCTTTGCCCGTTACGACAATTTTCTATGTATAATCCGGTTGTTGCTTGTGTTTGGTACTTTGGTACAACCAAGTATATATTATATGTTCATGTGTTTGTACCTTGTATGCATACGAGAAATATTGTACTAAGTGAAAACTCTTGCCCTTTACGACTTCATTCAAATATTGTAGTTAAACAATGACTTCTTAGATAAAAATACGTACGTGAATAGAACATAAACAAATGGAAGTATTACAATCATATAATGCGAAAATGGAAAAGGAACTTGAATGCACATACCTTTGCCTTGCAACTTTGCTAACTTCTTGATCATCCAATGTTTGCACATTATTTTTCATCATTCATTTGTTTGGTGCAATGTTGAAGAGGAAGAAAACAAAAAGTGAATATATGAAATGGGGTTTAATTTGATTCAAACGGTAAAACCGCGTGATTAAGAGGGCATGAATATTTGAATTTAAATACAAATTCATATAATTATTAGTTGGTTTTAATAGCTAATATAATGTGTGCTTATATATGGCCTCCATCATTACTGGGCTAAGATCTTAATTGGTAGGGAAAGAGCAAATCAAGGACTTAAATTAAGTGATTAGTGTGACATGAACATGAATTTGAATATCACCCACTGTGAAAACTATTTGTGGTTACATAATTACTTATAACATCTACTATTGAATTTTTTTAATAGCACAATCAAATTAATTAACCATAAACTTTTGTAACTTTTAATAAATTTCAACATTGTTTTCCTTAATAACGTAGAAATATAAAATATCCTACGTGTTAACACGAGTAGATTCTAGATTTTTAAATTATGTAATTCGACGTGGAACATCTGCTGCCTGCTGGTAAAAGTGTAAAAGTACGGAGTAGTGGCGTAGTCCGACCTAATAAGGAGTTTAAGTTTCAAGCACGGTATAATAGTGCATAGCCTTTGTTTTCTCTACTTTTCTAGTGTAATGCTCATCATAATGCAATCAAATAATTTCAACTTTGAGACTTTATGAGTACTGATGTTGGTTATTCTTATTTATTGAAATTATTTTATGCTACATGCATGAATATATATATAATATAATACTTCCTTCGTAATTTTTAGTTGACTCGTTTTAGTTACGTTTGTCAATGCTTCTTAAATTCAACCATTAATATCTTTAATTACCGATAAGTAAAAATTCCACATGACTATATTCTTCATTAGCCATAAATCACAAAACACGCTTAAAGAAAAAAGCGTAACTAGTTTTAAAATAAAAAAATGTGTCAACTAAAAAAAAACATAGGACAAGTAATAAAAATCCAAATCATAAAGAAATGATTCTTGTTGATAATTATTCCTTCCCCTCGGCATGATGCTAACAAAGATTCTATATTATGTAACTTAAAAACAAATCCAATCATTGCATAGAAATAACGGCTTAAGATTACTGTAAAGACTAGAATAGACCCGGTCTACAATAACTTAGTGTAGACCCAACTTTCTAGTATATCATACGAATGTGATTATATTACTACAAAAGTGATTATATCACCTAGAAACTATTATGTAAATGTATCACTCAAAAAGTAAATTTATCATTATAAAAAGTATCAAATAGTAAATTACATCATTTAAAAGATGATTTTTAAATTTTATCATCCTAAAAATAATTATATAATCTCATTAAATGGTTTAATATGAGATTTTATAATTCAAAATACGACTCACAAAAAGATAATTATATCGTCTAAAAAAGTGATTATATCATCCAGAATGTGATTATATTATTTGAAAGTGTCAAATTTTGGGTCTACAATAACTTACTATAGACCGGGTCCATACAAGACCAATTGTAAGATTACAATAATAAACAGATCTTTAGCTAAAATATAATTATAATTTTGGAATGGAATTTGGTATTATGTGAGCTCCTATATCATTATTCTATGGTAATGTTTGCCCTATTCTCTTTAGCTTATTTTCAGTTCAGTTTAGTTAAGCTCCAATCAATTCAGTTCAGTTCCTAATTTCCTTCTCTCATAAAATATTTAGTTTAGTTCAGCTCTCAATGTCTTTCTTTCATAAAGTATTCAGTTCAGTTTAGTTCAGCTCCAATCAGTTCGATTCAGCTCAATTCAGTAAATGAGAACAGACCCTTAAAATGTCAAAACCTTACCTAACACAATCTGGCTCGAAATTGAAAAAAAAAAAAACTCAATTTAGATTTTGAGTTACATTGATTATATTGATACATTTTTTTTGAGGACCATTGATACAATAATATATATTTTTTTAGGACCATTGATACAATAATATAGATTTGAAATACACCCAATTTGACCATAAATGGAAAAAAAGCTCCATAAATCAAAGCAAATGAGAGGACTTTGTTTATATAATGATAGTGGTGGGTGGATTACTTTAAATATTGGAGGGAAATTAAGGAGGGAAAAAAAAGAAGGGAGGTCAAAATTGGTCAAAGTTGCAAGTCATTAATCTATTACTAACATATAATTAATGAAATTCATACCGTATACTTTAGTTCACCTTATTTTTACTTCTTTCAGAAAAAATAAGTTAGATCAAATCATGATTTTATGTGCAATTTTTTTTTATCACTTAATATCATCAATTTCGTAATTAAAAAAATTATGAAAATTACATGTTAATAAAATACACATTATTACGAATCTAATAAGATTATACTTGACACATTTTTCCTTAAAGATTATCGTACATTTTTTTTTTTTTTTTTTGAAACAATAGATCTACATTTAAGGTCAAAGTTTAGTAAATCATGTCAACCACTTGATATTTTTTCTTAGATTATCGTACATAATTTGAACATTACTGAAATATTTTTTTTTTTAAGCCAACTGAAATACGGAGTAAATTGATACTGTATCATTTTTTCATCGTTTTGCAGAGAAAAAAAAAATGGAGGAGAGAGAAATTTCTGTACGTAGTCTAAGCGGAGAATCTATCACCATTTCAATTTCATCGACCAAAACAATCGCAGACCTCAAACTCATTTTGAAGAACCGCTTTCCTCCCGCCTCTTCTTCTTCCGACTTTCATCTTTTTCTCAGAGTACGAATTTTTTCACTATTTTTAATTGTTAATTCTTATTGTTGTTGTTGTTGTTGATATCATGTTACTTTCAATTTTAATTGGTTTATATTGAAATTATTGATTTATATGTTGTTATCAATGGTATGATAGGTTAATTGTGTGACATTGTGCTAATGTGGTGAATTTTAGTCATTTTATTGATTTATATATTTGTCAAAATTAGCATAATTGTTTAGGATTGAATGTGAATTGGCTAATGGCTAATGAAACTCGGGTTAGTTTAGGATTAGGACCTAATTCTTGATTGTGAACCGTGTTCGGAAAAAAAAAACAATGATTGGTTAGTGGATTGGATGTTGATACCCTGTCTAAGGGTTAGGGTGTTTACACTATTGTGATGACATTATGATCTTGGCAGTTGATTCCGTGGATTACCTATCATACCTTATACTACCGCGGTTTCATTTTTTTGAGGAAACGTTATGTATAATCAAAGATGTTTATAGCAAAGAAGGAAGTTAAGGTCGGACTGTTAGTATGGGACTTAACGAGTACTATGTTGTTTATGTTTTGGATGTGTTGCTCATTTCTGTTGGGTTGCTTTGTGTTTCTCAGGGTATGAAACTAGGTGTTAAGAGTTTAATAGGAAGTCACTCCATACACTCAGGAGAATTTGTCGCTCTTATGCCGTTTACAAAGAAAGCTAAATCCCAAAATTTACACTCTGAGGAATCTGGAGTATCCTTGCAGACTACTCCACAGAGTGAACCTTCACACGTAGCAGAATCAGCTTGGCGTGATATGATGGAAGATTTGTCGTATCTAAATAACACAATGAGTTCTGAAGAACATTCTGGTTGTTTGCCAGATCATTTTGATAAAAGTAAAGGTGTCATGATAAACGAGAATCACTCGAGTAATTATGCAAGAAAGCGTAGAAAGATATCCCAAGTTGAAAGTAAGGCAGGGCTTGCTGATGATCTTATATCTAGTTTACTGCGTTTTTCTAATAGGCATGTTCTTGATCAAGAAGTTTGTGAAAGTTTCCTCAAGATATTGGAGTCTGTGCATTGTTTATCGGATGCAGAAACTGGGAACTGTATGCTGTCTAGCAAGTTTAATATGCAGGGGAATGGCCAACCGGCCCAGCCCTCTTGTTGCCTTTGCCCAACATGGTTAACGATAATGATGCAGTCCTTTGCGTTCTTGAACATTTTTGCTGGATTTCTTCAAGTGAATCACAAAGCTGTTACATTTGACCTTGTCAAGAATTCACTTAATAAACTTCGTGAACTTGGTTTCTGTGCTAGTGTGGAAGACTTGAAGCGTCTGCCAGATCTCTGCCCTAAGGTTCCTTACCAAACTTAATTGCTTCTGATGCCAATTTAATTATGTGTTCCGTGATACATCCCCTGCTAATTTTATTTTTCTTGTTACAGAAGTGTGTCCTGGTTGATTTACCTCGTGTTTACATGTCTTTCACAGCCCACTTTGATTGCTCTCTTAGTTTGTTTATTGGCTACAGTAGGACAAGCTATAGTATGATAGCTCAAGTTCTCAACTAAGGAACTTTTGTTAAATTTTGATTTTTTGAGTTAAATCAAAATGTTTATTGTGCTATACTACAATTAATGCTGTCCAAGCTGCAGGCAAATCATAGCTTTTCTGTAGATTTTATTTGTATGGTCATTCTCCAAGAGGTTTGACATGAGGCTGAGGGCTTGGTGTTCTTGTTAGTTGTTACTTTCAATATGAGTTTTATATAGTCTTCGTTGTTCACTTTACACTCTTTTTCCAACTTTGTTTTATCGACGGTTCCTTATGATGATCTATGTTAACGATTATTTTTGCTGTTGTTGTTGCTGAACATGGACATTCTGCTGTTGGATATAAAATTGTATTATATCTCTTCATTTGATCTTTCATGCATAAGTATGGACTATGGATAAATAAGTGACATATGCATTAGTTACAATGACATGGACTTTGATGCCCGACACAAGGTCTGTCTTGCTATGATGTTCTTTATAGTGTGCACCAATTTGTTTGTTTATGATACATATTAGTACAGGATGCAGGTAGGTTTAGACCATATCTCTATTACTACCCTGGAAATTTAATACTCCAAGCGAACTTTTTCGTTGCTGTGTTGATGATCTTTAAATTTAAATTGAATTTGTTGTTTGATCCCAGGTTGTGCATTTTATTGACCAAGAAACAAAAAGTAAGATGTCACTTGATGTTATTGTGGTAAATAATTTCTCAAGGGAACAGTCTGACCATATTAAAAGTAATGTCAAAGGTAAAGTGCTGGAACATTGAGATCCTTGTCTTTTGTTTTCGTGAGTGATGTGTGTTTTTACATTTCCCTAACTCCTCCTTTATGCTCTGGACTTTTGGAATGTTGTCTTTATGGGATTTAACAAGATATTGCATTGCTGTATATTTTCATGTTTACAGCTCGAAAAATGGTTCCTGTGTCAAAGATTATTAGTTCGATAAATAGAAGACAAATACTTTTCAGAACAACTTTAGAGGAAGGTTTCAGATTACTTTTGGTATGTAAGTATCAGATCCATTCCATTGCTCAATTATTTTGGTCCTGGATGTGTGTGTGTGAGTTTTTTTTTTTTCGTGAAACATTTGAAAAAAATTAGTGTGGTATTCCTGACCAAAGAAATACTATTCATTTAATTTAGGAAAAATTGTCAGGAACTACTCGCTTAATAGGTCAATTTGTGAATAACTACTACGAGTAGCTAAAAAGTTTTATAAAAAAAACTACCCCAAATTTTAAAAGTTTGGGTAGCTGATAGGTTGTCGTACACCTGTCAAAAAATAAATTCCTAACAAAACCAACTAACAATGTAGTATGGTAAGTAGGGTCAAATCCATAAGGAGATGATATTCAATCTAACCTCTAAGAAATTGGAGAAACTAAACTATGTCACGAAATTGGGATAGGAAAGTAGTCTAAATTAAAAAAGGAATAAAACAATTGATAAAAAGACCTAGGGTTGTGGTTCACCATGCTTAGAGTTCTAAATCTATCAAATATCAATAACAATTCAATCAATCAATTATCTAGAGCAATTGCTAAGCCTACGGTCGGGTCTTAACGCTCTCAATTCAACATATGTAGTTCGGTCGCTAACATAATCAGAATTGCTAATTATAGGCAAGCCTCTAAAAGTAAGATCTTTCGATTCAAACTCTTATTAACAAAAATTAATCACACAATTGATCAGGTTGCAAGATTAACAATAAAACACTATCAATTAGAGGTATGAATAATCAAAATATTAAAATTATCAATCAAGATTCATAATATAAACATGGATTCCCAAACCCTAGAAATAAAACTACTCTAGCATGAAATAAATAAATAAAACTAGATCTAAGGAATAAAACATAATAAAAAGCAAGAAAATAGAAATAAAATAGCTCAATGAATTAAAATAGTAAACCCAAGAATCATCCATGGAAGAATCCATGGAGATGCCATGAGAAACTAGGGTTTAAGAGAGAAAACTAAAAAGAACGTAAAATAAAAAGTATAAAAAAATGCATAAGGGAAAATAATTATCAAGGCATAAGGGAAAATAATTATCCCTTGAGTATTTATATTATCCTAAAACTAATCTAAAAATAATTAAAGATAAGAAATAAGAAAATATAAATTACATAAGTTGAATTATTAGTGGACGATAGAAGATGACGTGGCCCGAAGACTTGTGACGATGTGAATGAAAAAGCTACTCGAGGCTTCAAGGCTGCTCGACCAGACCTGCGGGCGCAGGCTGGTGGCCGCGGGCTGGCAGTAGCTGCGGCTGGAGTTGAGTGGTCGCGGGATAGGGGCGCAGCAACATCCCGCGGGTGGCTGACTGCATCGCTTGAATTCAAACGCCTATAACTTCCGTTCTAGAAATCTTATTGAGGCGTGCGACCTATCATTCGAAAGCTCTTCAAGTCTAGTTTCCAACGCAATTTGAATCGCATCAATCCGATTTGTATAACTCAAGTTATGATCAAAAGAGTGAGCAAAGGTCAGTTTTGCCACTTTGTAAAATATCGTTTTTCTTCGTTTCTAACTCAAATTCAATTCCGAAAAGTGCATAACGACCCTTGTGGATGCTATATTCATTCCTCATGCATATAAATCTCAAAATCAACATCCATGAACATGGGATCTTCGATTAATAAGCTCGATTCGTCGGCTTCCATCTAAATATCATCCGAATCAACTCCAAACACTTTGAAAACGTCTAAATGATCACTGAAATCACCTGGAACATTAAGAAAAACACAAACGGAGCAGAATAGAGTACAAAACAAAAAACTTATGCATTTACGACCTAAAAAGCGACCAAAAGACCTAAAAAGTAACTATAAACTTAGCGTAAACGTGCCTACAAATCCTATATAAATGTGATTTATCAGTAGCACTACCCTTTTTCATTTTCCGGCAACTAACGGCGAGTGGGGCCCATTTGTTATTTTCCCTCCAAAAAAAAAAATCCTCACGCTTGTTTATAATAACCAAGCCTCCTCTTTTTTGCAAAAACTAAACCCAAAAAACCAAATTGTTTTTCCTTCTTTAATTGGCGATTTTCACAAAGATTTGGTTTTTTGGATTGAGATTTGCAAAGAAGAGGAGGGTTGGTTAATATATACAAAGGGTAGAGATGTTTTTTTAAAGGAAAAATAACAAATGAGCCCTACTCGCCAGAAGTAGTTGCTGGAAAATGAAAAAAGGTAGTGCTACCCACACTTTTTAAACTTGGAGGGTAGTTTTTTTTATAAAACTTTTTAGTGAGTAGTATTTCACAAATTGACCTATTAAGCATTTAACCGAGTGGGTCCTACCAAATTTTCCTTTAATTTAATCTGCAATGTTGATTTTTATGGTCCTCAATAACAGAGTTTCATATGGTACTATGGTATATGAATATTATTGTTTTTCTTGTGTTATTGTTATACTGCATACTATATGCTTTTATCCCTATAATGTTACTTTTGATCTTATATTTCTTTACAAATATAATGGCCCTTTTCCTACATCCAACCAAATTAACCATTTACATGGTTTGTTTATTAACTAACACCTTGTTCTTTTTACCTTTGAATCATAATATTTTGTAAAAAACAACTTTTAGTCAGTAACCAATAACTTTAAGTTTGAAAGCTTTTTATAAGTATAATTCAGTTTATTCAGCAAAATTCAGTAACTCTATACACCAAAATGGCAAAATATACATGTGATTCACAAAAAATTAGTGTAAATCAATAAAATGAATTTCTTCTCATTAAAAGTTGCATTCAGTAAAAAAAATCAGTTTTGATTAGTAATCTTATTGTAATTGGTTAAAATATTTTTTTATAAGTAGAAATTATGCGAAAAGAACAAGGCCTAATAGGTGGATGGTTTGCGATCTATCTTTAAATTATTGAATAGTTGGGGAAGAGAGCTTTTTGCAAAGTTGTGGATTATGAATTTTGAGCATAGGAGACAAGATATAATTGGAGGGAAATGAGATGGACCATGACTATAATTTGGAGGATTTTTCCTTAGAGCCTTGGAGGAAGTTGGAGTTAGATGTGTTAGAGTTGGAGATGTTTTGTTGCTTGGTAGGAGCTTAATAATATTCCCTCCCATACTTTTTATTTTTCCCACTTTAACTTTTTTGTCTCACAAAAAGATTCCAATTGGGAAGAACAAAAGGGTAGTTGGGATTAATCATATAAAAAAGTAAGAGATTATGAGATCTTTTTATTGTTTTGGAATGAAGTCCTTTTTGCAATGAGCATTGTGACTGGATTTAGTTAATGAAGATAAATGAGATGGTATGATGATATTAGGATACGTGAGACCCTAATGCTTTATCCTTCCTGGAGTTTCATAATGTTGTTTAGGGTAGTTTATTTTATATGAGTTTACTATTTGTCCTTGACTTTTTTTTTTTCTTCTCATTTTGAATCTTCATATATACTAGAGATTCAACACCCATCTGTGTACTCAGTAAGCTTTTGCACTTTAACATGATCATTATCATAAATCTACTGCTTGTTATATCTCTATTAAGATAATCAAAATCCTTGGCTACGGGGTTTATTTTGTGTAAATTATCATTAATGACATTTGATGCAGGCCACCTCTTGTTGTTTTGTGTTCTAAGTGTGTGAAAATTTTATCAATTGTTTTTATTACTGAATTTGAATGCTATCCTATGATACCAATTTTCTTATTATTAGAGTTATAACTCTGTTACAATCTTGTTATGCAGCCTGATGGAATCTATGTGAAAGCTGTTTCACTGGAGGAGCTTATCACTTCTGTAAAGAAAACTGATCCAACCTCTTATGGAATCGCTGCAGAAAAAAATAGGAGCTCTATTGAAGTGCGGTGTTGTGTATGTTTTTCCTCTTGTTTTTCTTTAAGGAGAACACTATGTGTACTTCTGCTGTCTTGTTTTAATTCAGTTATAGGGCAGGGATTGTTTTACGAGGGGTATGAGGAGAAGCCCCTTTGAGTGTTTGATTGGGCACATGAGTCATATGCAGGTATCTTGAGAATTGGAGTGGGTGTTCCATCACTGTCTGACCCCCTTTTCCCTCTCTTTAGTGTTCTTGGATACTTCTATTCTAAGTTTAAGTAGTCTTAGAGGGATAATTAATATTACTTCCTCCGTTTCTTTTTAGTTGATGGATTTTATTTAGGCACACATATTTAGGAGAAGTAAGATAAAAATGTTAAGGACAATAATGTCCATCACACCCCAACTTCATCTCTTGATTCTTTTCCACCACCACATTGATCTACTTTTCCGATACCACCATCCCACCTTTGTCAACACCTTCTACCTCACATAAAACCCACAAAATGCTCAACATTTACAAATTCCAAAAATGTTTACAACCCACTTTCAATTTGTGACCGCCCCTACTTTTGGAGTTGGAATTGGAAAAGAAGACAATGACAAAGGATGAAAGAACATCGACGCTTCAATCAATTTAGCGTTGAGTGATGGAGGATTGTTGCTACAGTGAAGAAAGATTGACAAAAAGTCAAAATTTTAAAGTTGAGATTTAATATGCTAAAACTTCTTGTGAACATCCATTAATGATGGTTATGTAGCTAGGCGAAATTATTAATGGTGAAGAACAGCCAATTTAGGGCTTTGGAGGTGAATTCGGTGAAGGATATGATGGTCAAGGCTTTTATGGAGGCAGCCATGGTGGTGGGGATCTAGCGGAGAATAAGGTTCTATGTGTAGCAGAATGGAGGCCAAGGTGGAAATTTCTGATGAGGACTCTGATGAGGGAGGAAAGAGAAAAAAGATGTTGCCATGGTTAAGAAGGTGTATATGGGTTACGGAGAAGAGAGGTGAAGGAGGGGGTCTGTAAGGAGGAGGAAAGAGAAGAGGGATAAGGGCAAACTTGACAATATTGTACAAGATATATCTCAAATAGATACATGTCAACTATAAAACTTCCCAAAAAGGAATACGTTTCAACTAAAAACTATCTCAAATAGTCTTTTTTAGTCTGTTGCTTTTCTCATTCCCCATTTTAGATGTGCTAGTGTTTATGGAGATTTAGCTTCATAAATCTTTTGGTGGATCTTTATTCTTGTTTCTCATGCTCCTTATCACTTTCTTGACAAAGAGCTATCTTGATCAAAGGTTTGCTGTTGACTAGTTACACCATCATAAGGGATTAAGGGCTATAAATGTTTTTTCTGGCATTTACCCGTGGTACATGTTAAATGTAACCAACTGTTTCCTTTCATCAGCTATTACAAGGTGTTTGCCGTATACTTGTTCTTCCATGACTTGTGGCTTTGTCTTAGAAAGCTTCAAGGAGAAATTATTGTGTGAACAAGTGTGATTTTGTTGTTTTGGTGCAATTGAGCAAGAAAGGTCTTTATGATTTTTTCATCAAATTTTTCCAGTGATTTTGGTAGAGAGATGTAGGGTAGCATGTGCTGTTTTTCAATTTGCATCCACATCTGTGATAGAATTGCACTCTCGCATTCTTGATTTTTATTTGTGTTTCCAAGGAAAATTATAACTGCTTTAAGTTTCAGATTGTTCAGTACTTTTTTAGAAGATTTGGTTTTAAATTTACTTCTTATGCTTGAATGCTTTTCAATTGTCACTTCTAGACCTTTCTCATCCCTAGCCTTCTCAATTATCACTCTTGTATTTTCTTTTGTGTAAAAAGAGCTCAAAAGCCCACCCCTCACAAATTCCGCTGTTATAAGATCTTTTTAATTTTTTGGGAAATTCTCATTGGTAGCCTCGTACTTTTGCGTATTTCCATTGGTAGCCACTTTTTATATGAATTATCTTTGGTAGCCGTCAACTCTTAAGAAATTACTTCCATAACCTTATTGAGCTAAAACCGTTACTTAATTGTTAAATTTAACCGAGGTTAGTTTTATAATAATTTAAAAATACTTAACTAAGGTTATTTATATCATAATTTAATTAATCTTACAAAAAATAAAAATAACAACCCTTCTCCTAACCAGCTAGCCACCCCCTGCCATCTCCACCTCCATCGACGGCGCCGGCGCCCAAGCTTCCCCTCCCACCGGCGCCCACTTCCCGACACCCCGACCCCAATTCCCGACACCCCCAGCCCAAATTCCCAAAAACCCCAGCCCCAATTCTCAAACACCCAAGCTCCTGCACCCTCGCGCACCAAATCGGGAAACCTCACAGCACCCTCTAGCAAACGGCTAAGGTTTTGATCTTTTGATGATAATGCTGACTAATGGAGATGGTTGGTGAGGACGAATGAAGATGGTTAAATGGGGGTAGATTGTGAGCAGGCAATGAAAGGAAAGAAGAACATGGTTGGTTTGAGGGTTTTCATAGAAAGAGGGAAAGAGAAAAGATGTGATTTCGTGGTGGATTGGAGGGGACGGGGAGGATGATTGAAGGTGGGGGACGGCAGCGGAAGCCGGAACGGCGGCAACCGGAGCGGCGGCGCCGGCAGAAGGGGAGAGGGGACTAGGTGAGGGAGGTGGCTGGGCTAGTGCGTGGGGGAGGGGTTTTCAATTTTTTTTAAAAAAAAAATTAATTAAATTAAAAATAATACAGTTAAATTTTAACACCCACTTAACGGTTTATGTTAAATATGGTTACAGAAATGAAAATGTTAACAGTTTGAGGCTACCAAAGATAATTCATATAAAAAGTGGCTACTAATGGAAATACACAAAAGTACGAGGCTACCAATGAGAATTTCCCTAATTTTTTTAATAATCAGCTTGCTTGGTTGTGTAGGAGACTCATCCACTTTCACCCATGTTGATGCTTGAACATCTTAGGAAGGGCATCGGCTCTCGTGGACAGGTACTTTCATAATGTATGAAGTTACTCTTTGTAAGAAGCTTGTAAAGCCCTTAGTTTTAACAATTGCGAGTTAGGTGTACGTAGGCACAAGGTGCAAGAGCTGGTGTCTTAGCTCTGTGAAGTACAAAGACCTACAAAAGGCTCAAACCTATGCGCTTTTTTCTAGGCTGCTTCTTGCACCTTGCGATGTAAGGCTGTAAATAGCTAATGCGTTGGATTTTTTTATTTTATTTTATTTTATTTTTTACAAAAACACCATGTGACTTTGCGATGGTTATCTCTATATCCCCCAGTTCAATTGGAAGACTCCTAGCTATTGATCACATAGCCTTTTCAACTTTTCTCATAATTCTTTTTTAGACTTATCTAATAGATGTTATTATAATTTTTAATATAAATAAAGGGCGCTTTACCTACAAAAAGTGCCCGCCTTGCGCCTAGGCCCTAAGGACTTTTGTGCCTTGTTGCACCTTGCACCCTTTAAAATTAAGGTTGAGCCTAAAGCCCTGCTGAGTGGGCACTTTGATGGAAAGTTTGTTACTTTCTATCTTCACTGTTTCCGGTGCCCATTCCCCCCCGCCATCCCTATTCCCCGACCACTATATTCTTAATCATTTGACCAAAAAGCATAATGAGCCAATATTTGTAGAACAAAGTGCCTATGGAAAATATTGGATTAGAAGGGTTCTTGTAAATGCTTTGGGCTATTATTTGGATGCAGATAGTACATATAGAAGAAGTTAATGCAAGAGTTGCAGTCTACACTGATATCCCTGATGAATTATCCGAAAATGCGAAGAGTGCTCTAAAGACTCTAGAGATTACTAAGTTGTATAGCCACCAGGTCCGTATCACCGTATGTGTCTTATAATTTTTTGCTTATTATTATAGCCATAAACCTAATGTGGATTAAGTTTACCTTTCTGCAGGCTGAGTCTATAAAGGCTTCTTTGTGTGGCAAAAATGTCGTGGTAGCCACCATGACATCTAGCGGGAAATCTCTGTGCTATAATATACCAATACTAGAAGCATTATCCCAAAACTGGCTATCATGTGCTCTATATCTGTTTCCTACTAAGGTGAATGTACTGCTTTTCATGTATTAACAAGCATGCACCCACTTATACACACCACATGGCCTGACTTGTGCACATACAGTCACATATATGGAATTTATTTTGATATTTCCTTTTAATCAGGCATGCATATGTAAGGGAATTGGATGAATCACTGGCCTTACTTCTTGTTTTTTTCTACTGAATTGTGCTTGGCAAGATTGTGTGGACAATTAAGAAGTTTTTACTGTTTTCTTATAAAACTTCATTTCAGATGCATTTGATGGTAGGCTCTCCATAATAATTGTTTGTGATTCGAGAGATGATGAATTACGTTTTCTATCTACTCCTTTTCTCTATCAACTTTCCCTTAAGATTCAAATGAATATGTTACTTGGCTGTCCTTTTGATGTTCTCTTATGCTTAGCTGATTTAAAAATTTCTGTTTCAATATATCACCACATTAGTGATCCCTTGTTGGAGGGATTTCAATAAGCTATATTCTATGCTCTTTTGATTGTCCGAGGTGAGTTGGTTGATGATGAGACAATTTTTGACATGAATCTAAGATTAGAATGGGTTCAAGTTTTATAAGGGCTAGCCTTTTTTACAGTAATGAAGCATTGATGTTGGGGGTGGACAACACCTTAGTTTTTGGTGTGGATGCAAGTAGGTGGAGTTCTCCAAAGTTCATATTAAACTCCTCCAGCCATTTGTTATAATTAAATAGAATGGCCTAATCGTCTTTAATTTGCTAGAGTTAGATAGGTAGATTTATTAAATAAATCAAATTAGCAAGTAGGTGGAGTTCTCCAAAGTTCATATCCACTATAGAGAGCAACACCATCTTACCACTTTCCCGTGAACTAAGGGTTCAAACGTCCTCAAAAGTTCTTAGCCTTACTACCTTAGCTTAAAATTTGTCTATCTCAACCATAAGCACTCTCAAACCGTGTAAGCCATCGTAAATTAGGAAGACAGGTATTCATTGGCACATCATAAAACAACCAATTCCAAATGCATGAGCAAATTTCAAATTAAATAGAATGGCCTAATCGCCAAACCTTTGACCGAATTACTCAAAAAGGATATTGCTTTTAACTTCAATGAGGTTTGCCTTGAAGCATTTCGTAAGCTCAAGGAAGCTCTCATCTCCTCTCCCGTTGTGCAAGCTCTGGATTGGAGCTTGCCTTTTGAGCTAATGTGCGATGCGAGTGATTTTGCAGTGGTTGCCATGCTTAGAGAAAAGAAAGAAGGAAAATCATGTGTCATCTACTATGCAAGTAGGACTCTTGATGAAGCTCAAAAGAACTATACAACAACGGAGAAGAAAATGCTAGCGGTTGTGTTTTCTTTTGATAAGTTTAGGTCCTATCTTTTTTGCTCTAAGGTGATTGTGTACACGGATCATATTGCGGTGCGATATCTCATGACTAAGAAGGAAGCAAAGCTTCGCCTTATCCGTTAGGTTCCCTCTCTTCAAGATTTTCACATGGAAATGAGGGATAAAAAGGGAGCGGAGAACTATGTTGCGGATCATTTGTCTAGGCTACCTTTTGAGAACAAAAGTCATGTACCAATCAATGATGAGATAGGATTTGAAACTCTCATGGCTATGGCTTCAACATGTAGCCCTTGGTATGTGGACATTGCCAATTCATTCCCCCGGATTTTTCTTCTCAACGAAAGAAGAGGTTTTTAATGAGGAGGTACTTTTGGAATAACCCATACTTGTTCAAACAATGTGAAGATGGCCTTTTTCGAAAATGTGTTCCGGATCATGAAATCGAAGGAGTTCTTGAGCATTGCCATTCACTACCATGTGGAGGACATGTGGGTGTTGATAAGACGGTGGCAAAAATTTCTCAATCTCTATTGTGGTGGCCAACAATGCATAAGGATGCCCACAAGTTCGTTTCACAATGTGATAGGTGTCAAAGAAGTGGTGGCATAACCAAAAAGGATGAAATGCCTCAACAAAGTGTATTGGAAGTTGAGCCCTTTGATGTTTGGGGAGTGGACTTTGTGGGGCCTTTCGTTTCTTTTTGTGGAAATCTATATATCTTGGTAGCGGTTGATTATGTAACAAAATGGATTGAAGCCATACCCTCTCCTACCAATGATCACAAGGTTGTGCTTAAGCTTCTAAAGAAGATCATTTTTCCTAAGTTTGGGGTTCCAAGGGTGTTAATTAGTGATGGAGGCTCCCATTTCGCCAAAAAGCAATTTGAAGCTCTTCTCAAGAGATATGGTGTTCATCACAAGGTTGGATTACCTTACCACCCTCAAACTCAAGGACAAGTGGAGGTCTCGAATCGTGAAATCAAGAATTTACTTGAAAGGATGGTGAACAAATCAAGGAAAGATTGGTCTCTCAAGCTCGATGACACACTATGGGCTCTTAGGACGACGTACAAGACTCCAATCGCATGACCCCCTACAGGTTGGTCTACGGAAAGGCTTGTCACTTGCTAGTTGAGTTAGAATACAAGGCTTTGTGGGCCATCAAGGAACTCAATATGGATTTATCGTTGGCCGGTGAGAAGAGATTGCTTAAGCTCAATGAACTTGAAGAGCTTAGAGATGATGCTTATGAGAGCTCAAGATTGTGTAAGGAGAAGACCAAAAAGTGGCATGACCAACATATACGAAACAAGAGCTTTAAGGTTGGAGATAAGGTTTTGCTTTTCAACTAAAGGCTTCGTTTGTTTCCGGGTAAACTCAAGTCCAAGTGGTCGGGTCCTTTTGTGATATCGAAGACTACTCCTTATGGTTCTTTTGAGTTAGATGCGGATGGTAACAAGTTTATGGTCAATGGTCATCGTTTGAAGCATTACTTTTGCAAGGAAGAAGTTGGTCTCATTGAATGTCTAATGCTTGATCCTTTGGATCCTATGCCTCCCCCTTGATGAATTTTTCTCATGGCCAAGTTAGTGACCTCATAAAGAAGCGCTTGTTTAAGAATTTGGTTCGGGGGGGAACATTGGGTGCCTGGGTTTGAGCTTGAGCACTAGGCCCCTCGACTCCCAACCGGGGCTCCTTTCTACTCTTTCTTTTACTCATTGCAGCTTCAAGCAATAAAAATATCTCAAAGAACACACCGACTACCAAACCAAGTAGGAACTCACTTCGAACTCAACCAAATTTGAACCACAACAACAACAAACCGAGCTTTAACAATCTGCAAAAGGTTAGTAGCAAAAACTAACCGCACAATAATAGCTCCAAGAACAATTAGGATCAACAACAATGCACACAATCACAACATATTATGATGATAAGCAATTTTCATGTAAATAGTCGCATTATCATCAATACTAACAATAACACAAAATTACTCAAATAAGTTCTATGAAAATAGCTTCAAAATCAATAATGCCAACAACAATGTTCCATAATCACAAAATATTACACTAAAATCCAACCTATCCTTAGCAAAGAAATCCAAAATCACATAAAACTCACTTAAGCTGAACCATGCTTAATAACTCAAAACTTTGCATAAACTAGTGAAAATAAGCAATAAAGTAGCAAAATTTAGAGTTATACCACTAAGGAGAAGCTTGAACACCACCAAGAACACCCAAGACTACCACCTTCAACCAAGCTTGCATAACCATGAAAATGGAGGAAATTTGGGTATTTTGGAGAAGAGAAAGTGGGTAAATTTGTGAGTAAAGTGAAAAAGTATGATGGATTTGATGGAAAATCAAGGGAATTTGTGAGTTATGGGTGAATTTGAAGGGTTAGGGTTTGAGTTTGTGAGGAGAGAGAAGAGAGCACGAAAATTTGATTGGAGAAATGTGAGGGTGAAATGGGGAAGAGAAGCTTTAGCCCCGATTTACCCAGCTCTGCGCGCCCGCACACGCATGCTGCGCGCCTGCGCAAATATACGCGCGCCCGCACACGGGTCGCGCAAAGTTTTTGCCTCAAATCTTCAATTTCGACCAATTATGTGCGGGTTCTGACAGGGCTGCGCGCCTGCCAACCAAGGATGCGCGCCCGCGCATTAGTCGCGCAGAACAGCTTACTTAGCTCCTTGAAGTCCTCCCTCTTTCGGCATATGATTCCTACAAAACACAAGCATGGGAATCAAAATAAAGAGTATGCAAAAATCTAGGAAAAAGGAAGATAAAATAGAAGAGAATTAAGTGCAAGGAAAATGATGCAAACAAGCCGCAAATGTGGGAAAATAGCCATTAAAATGAACCTTAATCGTGGCATAATAGCCACTCATCAACTTCCCCCACACTTGCCTATTGCTTGTCCTCAAGCAAGGAAAATCAAAACAAAAAGACGAACACAACAAACATAACATGACAAGGTTTAAGAAAACCATTCAAGCTCTTAGGTAGAAAATGCTCCATTTGGACTCAAATGAAGAGATATGCACCAAAGAATACTCATGTTTCTTAATTCAATGAGGGAAAACACGTTCCAAGATGCTCATGGTTGAAAGAGACAAACCTAAGCTAAGCATAGAGAACTAGTGATTTCACTCTCTGCCCTAGCCCCATCCAAGACGGTCCACATTCTCTCCACTAGCTTCAAGTCACCCCTTAGTTAGCTCCTCATGATTCCTCGAAGGAACCGGAAAAACAAGTATTTGTATAGAACCATAAGGTCACCCCGACATCTCGACTATGCATACTCTCTCCATAGGGTTGAAGTCCATCTCCCTCCACCGGTCTTTGACCTCGCCGCATTAAAGTCCAAGGGTCTTTAGGGTTGTAATGTCATGGCTAAGGGTAAAGGTTGGGAATCAATTTGAAAATTTGGTAGCAATTCCTAATATGAACTTTGGAGAACTCCACCTACTTGCAAATTTGATTTATTTAATTATAACAATTCATTAGGTTACTGAAGCTCTGTGTAAGGAGAGCAGGTAGATTTATTAGATAAATATAGAAAGCTTCTAGTTACATATTTCAACTGATGATCAGGGTGTCGAAATGATAAAGAGAAGGGATAGATTATATGATTTATTGGATTAATAGTGGAAGTTTCTAGTTGTTACATTTTTTAAATGTTGATATTTTTTATGTGCTGATCAATTGCCCCAGTCAAGACTGCAATTTTTACAGAATGGGTGTTCCCTCATTTCAGGGCAACTCAAAATAACGTTCTGGCTCTAATTCTTATGCAAATGTTTAGCAAAGTTAATGAATTGAGCTAGCCTCACATCAGCACACTAGATTCTCATCTTTCTGTAAAGTGACCAATTTGGAATTTGCTCTACTTAAAGGTTGATGTTGAGGACCTTGGGTTAGCTGGAGTGTAAAGAGTTTATACTTATACGGTGGGTGTGGATTGGATGGTGCTCATTGTCTCATTGCCTTTTGATCTAGTCAATGTGTGGCCTTTTGTTTGTATCCATCCAATTGTACACCTAAGATATGATTTGCACGAAAAGGGAGGGCAGTGTGTTATTATATCTCTTTTTATTTTTCCTTTGGTGGTTAATCATTTTAGCCATCTCTTTATTAAGGGATAATATGTGAGTCTTAAGGTTGGTTGGGTGAGGAGTCTGTTGCCTATTTACAAGGCACTACTGTTTTGCTCTTTGTTGATCTAGCTTCAGTTTAATAATGTTATTGCTGTTGTTTATTAATTTTTTATTTCTTTACCGAGTCTTAGAATCAGGTATAGCCATATAGGTATAGTCTGGTATTCAGAGTAATATATAAGAGCCACTTGTGGGTACACTTGCCTCCCATTTCAATCTTGGAATTTTATATCCCATGTTCCTCATTTTAAATCCCATATTAAATTTTGCACTTTAGAGGAATCCTTGTTTGTGGGGATTCATCTTCCAATATGCTTCTGATGTCTTATTATTTCTGTAGCTCACACAATATTTCGAATGTTGAATTCTGGGGTAGTGAGGGTCTTGTCGTCCTATGGAACTTTCATTTTGAGTAGAAGCCTAAATTTTGGGGTGACAGGTTTGCTGGGTTTGTTAGAGGATGCCTCCTTCACTATCCTGCCCTGTTTTTTTTTTTTTTTTTCCATTTTCTTTTTTAGGAAGTAATATATTATCAAAATTGTGCAAGTTATGGTTTTAAGGGGAGAAGAAAAAAATCTGGGCTTCCATGCTTGGATGGATTCAACATTGTTGATAATCATAAAAAAATGGGTTCTAACATTCTTGTGCCTTGGTTGTGAGGAGCCTGGAATTTATAACTTTTTGCTTGTTGATTGGCTCTTATTTGTGGATCAAGTCAGATTAGTCTTGAGAGACATAGGCTTAATAAGACTTCATGGCAGGTATCTTGCATGTCTATCCCTTGGTTTTATTGATGGAAAGGAATGAGTTGCTTTTCCAGAGTATGGTTTCTAGTTGGGAGATTTTGTGGGATATAGTGTTGTTTTTTTTTTATTTGTGGTCCTTTTCTGGCGTATCTTTAGCAGATATTCCTTTGGATTGGCACACTACATGAATTTTTAGAGGACCCTGGTCCCCTTAGTTTCGTATCCATCACCTCTTACAGTAATACAGTATTTCTTTCTCCTGTAAACACACTAGCACATATCTGTTTGTATGTATGACACATGCTGCATGCATGAGAATTTGACTAAGCAATATGTAGATTTGTATGTTTAGCAGATATTCATTAAGACTAGCACAACTAGTCTTAAGGAAGTCTAGCTTTTACGAGTTCACTTTTGCACCTTTGGTACTATTAAATCCCATTTTGCAACCCTTTAGGGCTTTAAGGATTCCCAGCATTCAGATATATTGGTGTGTGAATCCTCTGAAATTTGGCATGCTGCACAAGCCCTTGATGGATTCCAACAATGTAATTATTTATTTATCTTAACCAAAAGTTGCACAAGAGTAGCATATGTAGATTTGTAGACACATGCAAACCCTAATACACTCATTCACTGATTTGCAGCCTCTTTTTTATTCAGTGCCACACATCTGGATTTCAGTGACATATTTTTAACTCACAATTAAATTTCTGTTCAACGTCTTTGACTGTCTAAAATGATATATTTTCTTTTTCTGATGAAAATTGTCTAAAATGAATTTACCTACTATATGTCTAATGCTGTCCAGGCCTTAGCTCAGGATCAGTTGCGAGCATTGCTGTCTATGACTGAAAATTTTGAAAATGTCAATATTGGAGTTTATGATGGTGACACTTCTCAAAAAGATAGGAATCAGCTTCGTGACAGCGCTAGACTGGTACTGTAGTATTTCCTGTGTCTCATGTTAGTTGACACGTTTTGACTTTGGACACTTTTTCATAAATAACTTTCACTTCCGTTTGTGATTTATACCTAAAAAGATACATTGTCATGTGGGGTCTTGTTGGATACGTCTCAATGTATATCATTCATATATACTCTTTTTTATACTTATTTCTCATTAATAATTGAAGATATTATCGTTTAATCATGAATTGGCAAATATTCCTAAACAAATGTGTCAACTAAAAATAAGCGGAGGAAGTAATTATCAACTTTGTAAGATTGTGGATGCTACTCTCACCATGCTGTCGTGCCTAATTGAGGTCAATAGTTTTCTTTCCTTTCTACAGCTGATCACCAATCCAGATATGCTGCATATGTCAATCTTGCCATATCATGGACAGTTTCAGCGAATTTTATCTAATCTTAAGTAAGGAGTAAATCTTGTTGATTGTTGTTCTTTATCATCTAGTTATTTCTGTAATTTTCTTTTGCTTATCTTTATACTGGTGCATTTAACTTATATATATATATATATATATATATATATATATATATATATATATATATATATATATATATATATATATATATATATATATATAGGGGAGGGATCCGGTGAGAATAGGTTCATATGTGAGAATTCATACTTATATGAGAATTGATTTTAAATTTAGAACATGTGTCTGAAATTAAAATTTAGAACATCTAAGTAATAATTTAGAACATCTATGTGAGTAATATGTTTAGAACATTTGATTTAAGAATTAGAACAAGTACGTGATTAAAAATTTATAAAATATACTTTATGAAAATTTAAACATATGAGTAAAATTTAGAACATCTGATTTAAGATTATGAACATGTGAATAAAAATTTAGAACAAACTTATATAAAATATAGAAAGTGTGAGTAAAAAATTTAGAACATATGAGTAAAAAAATAGAACATACGCTTTAAAATCTGGAACATATAATTAAAAATCTTAGAACACACATTTTAAAATTTAGAACATATAAGTTAAAATTTTGGAACAAGTTATTTCAAATTTATGATATTAAACTTAACTAATTTATGGTTTAGAACATGTGAGTACTAAATTAGAACATTTGATTTAATTTAGAACACCTAAGGAAAAGTTTAGAACATTAGATTTAAAATTTAGAACATACGAATAAAAATTTAGAACATAAAGAGTGTTCTCACATAAGAAAAATTCTCACATAAGAAAAATTCTCACGAGAGCCTCCTCCTATATATATATATATATATATATATATATATATATATATATATATATATATATATATATATATATATATATATATATATATGTTGACGGGATTACACTTTTATATATGGATGTTGAAAGTATATGTTATAAATTCTCTAAAGCTGTGATTTCTGTTTAATAAAACAGGTATGTAGTCTTTGATGAAGCACATGCTTATAAGGGAGCATTTGGATGCCATACTTCCCTTATATTGAGGAGACTACGCCGGTTATGTTCTCATGGTATGTATATGTTTGCATACATTGTTTTTAATGCCAAATGATCATTTTCTTAATCTTATTAAGTCAAGTGCTGACTTTTATATTAATTAGTAAATTTATTGATTTGAGCTTTATAATCAACTTTGGTGCAAGACAGCAAGAGTATTTTTGTATTTTAGAGTAGCTTTAGTTTCTAAGTGTATAGAAAATTGAAATAGATGAGCTCTGTATATAGAGCTTTCCAATTTATAGGGTTCCGACCTCCAAGTAGCTACCTTGTTGGGTTTTTTGGCCATCAGCCATATACGTAGCCCAACTTTCTTTCATAGGGCTTCAAGGCCAACTTTATTTAAAGCCCAAATTAATTAATTTTGATTGTTTTTTTCTTTTATAAAAGCCATTAATTGACTTTACTGGATTAAAAGAAGAGGATGTGCCCACATAATAAATATATTATGTCTACAATTTCATTTAGGTATCTATCATGAATTCCGAGTGATATCTACTAATGTGTCCCATGCCCTCGGTTTAAAGCTCCTTTATGGCATTAGTATGCATAGTATCCTATTCTCAGTTGGTGTAGGTCTGTAAGAGCATCAATAGTAATCCAGATATGTCTTCCTCATGCAGTGTATGGCTCTGAACCTTCTTTTATCTTTTCTACTGCAACTTCTGCCAATCCCCGTGAGCATGCAATGGTAATTTTATCTTTAACTTGTTGGGTTCTATCAATCTGGCTGTTTATTTATTCAGTTGTCAATGCTCTTTTCCCTTTTATGAGAATGAGCTGGTTAGCTTGTTTTTCTCCATTCAGGAACTTGCAAATTTACCAACAATGGAGCTGATTGAAAAAGATGGAAGTCCGTCTGCTCCGAAGTCCTTTATTCTTTGGAATCCACCTTTGTTACCAAAAACAGTGGGTGCTTTATGGTTCTTTGATATTTTTATGTAGTGGGTAGCTTTGTGATATGATGTTGATCATATACTTCTGAAATCCAGGTGCAGCGAACTGGCACAAGAATCAAAACCATTGTCACAAAGAGGTCTAGGTAAAATTTATCTTCATTTATAGGAAGCTAGGTATATAGTGTTCATTGTCTTAAGAAATGTTTGACATGGATTCAACATAGTATCTTTTAACCACTTTTTAAGACCTGTTATGGGCATGGCTGCAAGTTTTAGCTTTATTGTAGCTCTTACTTGTTGGATTAGACCTTAGACAGCAAACAAGAAACTTTTCTCTTACATGCGGAGTATTAGTTCTTTATTCCTGTTCCTCCCTGTATACTGTATAGCTTAACCTACTCTCAAAACTAAAAAGTTAGGTATTAACCCTTTACTAATTTCACACTGATCTTGAACGCTATATACTAAGGTAATTTGATGATTCTCTCATCTCTTTCAAGCCTCTATATTGCTTTTCGAATAGATAAGGCTGATTCAAGAGGCCTTTTCAGTATTTCAGCTCTAACTTGCCACTGGTTTCTGATTATAGCTAGTAAGAGATCAATTTTAGCATTAGAGTCTTACTGTGCTAAGCGTAGACAAGCCACAAACTTTCCTACCAATGTGCAATTGAATCTTTAATTTTGTAAATATAGCCTTGCCCTTCTATATTTAAGGTCTGGCCTTGAATCTAATTTGAAATAATGCACGTTACTTGTTTCATAAACTGGTTAATAGACCATGTATACTGCCGGAATTAGATTTCTTCTAACTGTGTTCTATTTAGATCCCATATCCCCATGCACTTTAGAAGACCTGGAAATATATCTCTATTACAAATTTACATGAACTCTGAAAGTTACTTGATTTCCTTACTTCTAAAGATAAAACAAAACTATGAATTTTTGTATACCTGATGTTTCTAGAGATTGATGAAAAATAAGATTAGTTAAAGTTGAACAATAGTTAGATGTCAGTTTAAGCTTTATTTTTCCCCTTCTTTCTATATTTACTTTTACTGATGATATTAATTCTTTTGGGCTCAGTATATTACTTACTGCTCATGCTGCTGCCTTGGTATTCATACCAGCTTTTATACTGCTTGCAATCTGGTAACCATCATCTTTTTGTTGTATTTACAGCCCTATATTGGAGGTTTCACAACTCTTTGCTGAAATGGTGCAGCATGGACTACGTTGTATTGCTTTCTGCAAAACACGCAAACTTTGTGAAGTTGTGTTATCTTACACGTAAGTTAATCTCATATTCATGTGTTGATATTCGTGATAGGTTCTGGAATTTCCTTCATTGAAACACACGTGAAGTCTAAATTTTGTTGATTTAAGCTCATAATGGTCGTCATTTTCTGCTTGCTTTTATTTTTTCTGAGTATGAAGATTGATGTGAATGGTTTTTGCAAAAAGGACCTGGTCATGCATTTGATTTTAATATGATGGTAGTGCTTTTGTGTAATACCATTTAGACGCATCTTGATGTTATTGCAGTTAAGTGTGATCCAAATGCTTGGGTTTTTTTAATTTTCTTCTTTATTTCTTTGGCAGACATGAGATTCTTCAAGATACAGCTCCTCATCTTACTGATTCCATCTGTGCTTATCGTGGTGGCTATGTTGCTGAGGTTAGTGTTCTTTTTATTTTGGTTTTTAATGCCATCTCTTTAGAAATTAAAAATAGAACTTGGTTTGTTTTGAGGTATATACCACATTATTTTCCTTGCACTGATGCCTTGAACCAACCAACGCTGCCCTTGAGGGTAGAGGGTGCTAGGCTTGTAGTCAATTGAAGATTCTTTAGCACCATAAAGCTAGCTGACACCTTTGGTGTTAATGAACATAAGCATGCATTGAGCATTTTAGTGGTTATTTACGAAGCAGCTGAAGTCTAGATTAATTTTGGGAAGCATCTTGGAAATTGGATAATGAAATTTTCCATTAATTGAGTTATTGTCTGATTAAGCTGCTTGGCTTTCATTTCTTCATGAACTCTTGAATGTTTGTGGGTGTGGGTGGTATATGGTGAAAGGGGGTTTATGAGACCAGTTCTAATTGCAGTTTATATTAAAATAGTGAATGGCTCTGTTGTGACTGGGCTTTGTGATAAAGCAGGATAGGAGAAGGATAGAGAGTGAATTCTTTAGCGGGAAGCTCTGTGGAATCGCTGCAACTAATGCTCTTGAGTTGGGTATTGATGTAGGACACATTGATGTGACATTGCATCTAGGTTTTCCTGGTAGTATTTCTAGGTAAAGTCTGTAACTATTTGATCTTAGTAACTTGGAATTATTTGTTTTGGTTCTGATTTATTGCTTGTCATTTTATTCAGTCTGTGGCAACAAGCTGGTAGGTCTGGAAGAAGAGGAAAACCGTCACTTGCTGTGTACGTTGCATTTGATGGACCACTGGATCAGTATTTTATGAAATTTCCACAAAAATTATTCCGAAGCCCTGTAGAATGCTGCCATGTAGATGCTCAAAACCCAAAGGTATCAGTAATTAGTAACTTATATCTTGAATTTGCAGTAACTATTACTATATTTGCAAGCTATTTTTCCTTTTACCCCCAGCTTCACAAGCTAGATTATGTACTTCTTTGATCATGTCTTTCATGCAGGTTCTTGAGCAGCACCTAATTTGTGCTGCCATAGAGCATCCTATAAGTTTGATATATGATGGAAAGTATTTTGGCTCTGGTTTAAACGATGCTGTTACAGCACTTGAAAGCAGGGGATATTTATCTGCTGATCCCTCTCGTGAGTCAATAGCAAAGATATGGAGCTACATTGGGCAAGAGGTATATTTATCAGGTCTTATTTTAAAGCTCTTCTACCTTAATATACATATTTGGGGACCATGAATTCGTTGAGGCCCCTTTTGTGCACTATTGACCAGGCAAAGCCAATATCTAAATTGTCTCGTGAATATTGTGAAAGAGATGGCAAGATCATACAAGTTACAGTGGCTTCTGTGTATGAAGGGAATATATTGATGAAACATTGTTTGAATGTGTGACATACATATAGTAACAGTGATTATTTCGGAAACGCTGTGCCCCTGCGATATTTTCTCTAGTTATTTCATTTGGCTTCGGGGGAAGGGGGAATTTGACGTAGACTTTGTACCAAAAATGGTTAAAAAAATTCTTGAAAAACTTGATAATGGATATTTTCTGTCGACTTTTGTGTGAGTTTATTTATTTATAATAACTTGTATTGTCGTGGAAAGAAAAAAAAAAGAGATGGATTGTAGTTTCAAAAGATTAGAGACAAAATGTGGAGTTCATATTGTGGGAAATCTGAAATTCTGAAATGGAGTTTTTTTTGGGAGAGTAAGTCATTTAGGTGAGCAAGTGATGTGATTAGTGGTCTAGGAGGATGTAGGAACTAAGGAAACATGATGATCAGAGTAGAAAGAGACACAGTGATCTACTCCAATAATGATGGGAGGATGCCACTCATGCCAGTTGACCACTCTAATTGAAAACAGAAGCATGGCAATTCTATTGGACTTCTTAACCTCTTTTAATTAGGCCTGTGCAATGGGTGGGCCCCATTGAATGCCCGGACCCAACCCTGAAATCAAAGAGTCAAACACGACCCTCTACACGGTTCAAACTGGGCCATGGAGTAAATTGCAATAAAAACTTGTAATTTAAGAGAACGGCTATATTAAAGATGGTGTCTTCTGGTAACCTAGCTATGGGCACAACCTGGAAGCTATGCAGCTATGCTACTTGCCTGCGCTCAATTATTGGTATCAAATACTGGGTTAATATAAGTTTAGGACACAAGGATACTGCGTCAGAATCAAATGAGAATGATGATAAGACACCGTTTAAGCCGCAGAATTTTGAACTACAGATACATCATTTTGACAGTGCATACTTTATGTATTTGTATTTTCATATTTTTCACCGGTAATAGGCTTTGACATCAATTATGTAGTCTTTTGTATTTGTTCTCTTTTTTTGGTGCTTTTGTTTGTGCACATTTTCCCCTTCTATATTTTTTTTTTCTTTCATTCTGAGAAGGTCTCACTTTTTCACTCTTGCTCTTTATGTTCTTTTCTTATGTCCCTTCGATTCTCCTCTTTGCTTTGATCTGCCCTTCATCTGTTAGCTTAGTGTTCTATTAAGAATGGAAGTAATTATTAATATGATCAGGGCTTCTTCATGTAGATGCCTGTATTTTTGTTGAAAAATCCTGTGAATGACTTGACTTGGTGAGTTACGGGTTAAATAGAGGAGGAAAGGTTGCCTGAATTACATTAGGCTTTCTTTCATATGGAATATTGTTGTTGTTATTCTGCAATTTATGTTTTTTTTAAACCCTAACCATGTCTAGTCTCTGTTTTTTTTTGTTTTACTAGAAATCACCTTCTCGTTCAATTAGTATCCGTGCAATTGAGTCTGAGAAATACAAAGTGATTGACAAGAATAATGAAGTTCTTGAAGAGATTGAAGAGAGCAGGGCTTTTTTCCAGGTTAGTTGTACTTGATTTTTCTTTTCTTTTTTTTTTTCTTTCTTTTGACGGATATTACACTATAATTTTAAATCATATTGTTCCTTAATATGGACCTGTTGATGCTATGTTGGTTACCTTTGATTTACATGCCTGCTACCTGTACTTGTGCAATTAATTTTTTTATTAAATCTTTTTAACACCCAGGTATATGAAGGGGCAATCTACATGAATCAAGGGAAGACCTATCTAGTAAAGGAGTTGGATTTATCTAGTAAGATTGCACTTTGCCAAAGAGCGGACGTAAAGTATTATACCCAAACTCGTGACTACACTGACATTGATGTCATTGGAGGTGCTCTTGTATGTTGAATTATATTTCCCTACTCCTATATGTTCAGACTGCATTATACACTGTTCTTACATATTTGTGCATCTAGTGGGACATTTCAACAGTCTTTCAGCAAATTGATGTCAATGTCCTGCTAGCATTGTACTCTCTATGTCTCATAATTATCATCCACTCTTTGGGATGTCCCAAACAGATCTTTTAGCTACCTATTTAGGCAATTATTTCCTTCCCCAATGCTTTGAGGATTGAGATTTGAGATAATTTTTATAAAAAGGGGTTCAATGGTTATAAAATATTGGGGTATCCAAGTGTGAACATTTGAGGATCAAGAAGAAAAACTATAATTGTTAACATTAAGCTTCTTTCTTTGGGGACCTTTATATTGAAGATTGTGGTTTGAATTCCTATGGGGAGATTTAAAATGGATCTTCTTTCTAGCTATCATAGGCTCATAGCCAGTGCCTTGGGAGGCATTTTGAAGTCATAGATATTACAAATGTTGATCGCAACAGAGAGGTACCATCTTATATGATCCTCCATATTTTATTACTTGCTCCACTTTCCTTTTGTGGCCGTATTTTATTACTTGCTCCATTTCCTTTTTTGAAACTTTTAACAATATTTTACTATTTTCCTCCTACTAGTGGCCCCCTCTTTATATTTTAATATTTTAATCTCTCTCCTCCCTACTTACAGGTATAGTGTTACCTGAATAATGCTGATTAATTGCATTAATGATTTTATAGGCTTACCAAATAAGAGCTTCAAAGATGCAGTGTCATGGAACAACTGCCCTAACAAATTCCTGCACAGTAACCACCACTTGGTTTGGTTTCCGTCGCATTTGTAAACGAACCAGCAGGGTACTTGATACAGTTGATCTTGCACTTCCCAAGTATTCATATGAGTCACAGGTACCAGGCTCAAATCTTTCTGTGTTTTCAATTACAGCTTCCTGTTTCTTTCAAGTCTCTTTTTAAGAGGTTTTTTTATGCTACCACAATGGTTTTTGCGCAGGCTGTCTGGATTCGAGTTCCCACATCTGTGAAAACAGCTGTAGAGAAGGAGGGATTTTCTTTTCGTGCCGGCCTACATGCTGCATCTCATGCTGTCCTCAATGTAGTTCCGCTGTAAGTTTGCATCAGATCTGGCCATAACATTCTCTTTTTGTTCTGTGGTTTACATAGTCAGAAGTTTTGATTTGTATACATACAAAATTAGACAAAAAACCAAGGGTTGGAATTCAAGTTGATGGTGCAATGAGTAGATTTAAACATCTCTTGAGCTGCTAGACTGCAAGACCACAAGTTGAAAGATAGAAGACGCAAAATATATGTTGCATTTATTAGTTTGGAACAATAACTCTGTAATTGCAGGTGCAGTCTGAACGCTCAAGCCAAAACTATCTATTGGCTTTCCTCATCTAGGAACCAGCCACACTCGATCATCCAATTATCTTTTAGCTGTGTAAATACTCACTAAGGATTCAATACACAGTTTGAAGGGTAATGAAGGCTTCTAGCTTCATTTATCAAATTATAGACTTAAGTCACTTGTGACAATGGTCATCTCCCTTTTGTTGGTGTAAGAGCGAGGATCAAGGCTGTGCTTCTTTTGCACTATAACTTTAGACTTCAACCAATAGAGAATAACATTAAGGAGGTGCTGAAAATTAGTCATTCTTTCACAAAATTATTGAATAGCTCTCCAATTGGAACTATCTTGCTCACTCCTTATAGTATGCTTTCTATAGAAGATTTTTCTCAAAGATCTGCAGCTCTTCACCATTTTTACACGATGTGCTATAGGATGATTTTTACTTACAATATTAAAATGGGATCTTGGCTGGGTAGGTGTGTGTTTTTGTGGGCGTTTAAAAAAAAATATTTAAGAAGGGGGCCGGGCGCGGTGTGTGTGTGTGTGGGGGTGGGGGGGGGGGGGGTGGGTTGACTAGAGTACTAGACTGCATTATGAATAGATAGAGTGTAGATTAACTGTCCGAGAGGTATTACCTATCTTGATCTTCTTTGTGCCTTCTCGATACCTTAGGTGGCCTGTATACACTAGTGAATAAAACCATTACCATGCATTTGCAGTTGTCTCTTGTCTGTCTATTATTTGCTAAATAGGTGAACCTATTGTCACCAAATCTATTGATTGCTGGTCCCACACTTCCACTGCTAATGTTTCAGAGGAGCTGAATGAATTACTGCTATCGATGCTAATAGTTTTTGCAATGATTAATTAATCCAAAATTTACACCTAGAGCTCGCTTCCTTAATTTCTCTTGTTTTCTTTGTTCCTTTTTGTATAAAGCTTTGCTCTTTCATAACTTTTCTGCTTCCCTGATTAATTCTCTTGTAAATGTGTAGCTACATAATCTGTGACTCTTCAGATTTAGCTCCAGAATGTGCAAATCCTCATGAGACCCGCTATGTACCAGAAAGAATCTTATTATATGACCAACGTCCTGGAGGAACAGGGCTTTCAATGCGGGTAATTGACATAGATTTATCTTTTAACTTCTTATCAAGAATCTTGCGGCAAACATATTACTATTAAATAATGAATAGTAAGAGTCAAAGAAGTTGAAGAGGTATCCAATATTGAGAAGATGGTGCTGTGTGTAATTTCTTGATATGAGAGTTTAACTTCAATACTAAGGAAAAGAAGAATCTATTCTTGGCGCTCAGCATGTACTGGTTTAGAAATATAATATACACTATATTTGGAACAATAGACTTGGAACTTGGAAGTGACTCCCACATCACCACTCTTTCTTGCTACATTGGCAGTTTTTATTTTGCCCCCTTGATTTTAGCAAAAACAAGCTGTTTGCTCACTTTCACTTTCTCTTTCTCGATGAGTTTCATGTTAATGTATGATGTTTTGATGTGGGACAGATTCGACCACTGTTTAATGATTTGTTGACTTCTGCTTTGGATATGCTTACATCATGCTACTGTTCAGGAGATGTTGGTTGCCCCAACTGTGTCCAAGTATGTTTAAAATGTTCTTTTCAATTCTTCATTTTGACTAAAATTTTAGATTTATCAACATTTTCACCATGGTGACTTCATATTTGCATCTTAACAGACACTCGCCTGTCAGGAGTATAATGAGCTATTGCACAAGGATGCTGCAATCATGATTATCAAGGTTAGCCTGATTTCTGTGGCCAATGAGAAATTATATTTTTGACTAATTTGGGTACCATTACTAACAAATTTTATAACTATCTCCTTATCCACCCTCTCCCCCAAAAATGGGGATAAAAATCAACTTACGCAGGGTGTTTTAGAGGCGGAAGACTTGTACTGGCGACAAGATCCTGGCCCTTCAGAAACTGCGTGAATTTGGATGTGGCAGCTGAAGCTTGAAGACACTTAAAATGCTAGTTTTTGAATCACATGCACAACAAAACTTCATATTTGGCTCCATTTCTCATCTCAGAGAGCTTCTCGACCTCTACTTCCTCTTGTGAAATTGGTGATCTTGAATTGTGACAGCTCCAAGGCTCTATATACTGAGGAACACTATATACTGAGGAACAACTGTGGTTTGTGATTTCCGTCTTCAGAGCTGTGACTACTGCAAAATAATCTGGTCATTAGGTGCTGACAAATTCACCTGCAGCAGTCAATTTTAACTTATGTGGGATGGCAGTAGTGTGTATCCCATCTTCAGCACCTTGGCAAAGTACTATATGAATCCCCAACTCGTGTAGTTATTTAGTTGCTGATATTTACATGCAGCTTCAGTTTTGACTTCATGAACTGACTACATACAGAGTGTTTCATCGGAATACATCCTTGCGAAATTACAAGAAACATACATCTTACATGAACTGTACATAGTGTATTTCAAAGACAAATGCTCATACATTCAATTAAAAAGGGTATTTAATTGTCCAAAAGATTTTATCTTGATGAGGTGAATGTACATAGTAGTTTCAATTAAAAAGGGTATTTCAGTTACAATATATACTTAAAACAAAGTGTAAAAATTATTGGCCCATGCAGGTCTCGAACCTGCGACCTTCGCGTTATTAGCACGACGCTCTAACCAGCTGAGCTAATGGGCCAATTATGCTTAAATTGTCATTATCTAACAACATTTACAATTAATTAAGCAGTAATTGGACACTAGATTTCACAATCATATGAGTAGGGTGTGCTAACTGCTCAATTACACCAAACCTTGATCTTTTGAATACCTTGGAAACCCAGAAAAAAAAAGTGAGGAGGAGAGAGAAAGTGATGGGGTGGGCAATAGCTTTGCATGGAGGAGCAGGCGACATCCCTCTTGATCTTCCTGCTGATAAACGACAAGCTCGTGAAAATGCCCTTAAACATTGTCTTGAAATTGGTGTCTCTGCTCTTAAACTTGGCCGCTCTCCCCTCGATGTCGTCGAACTTGTGGTAATTTTTCTATACGGAGTATGCTTTCTTGGGCGTTGCTCAATTGATTGATTGATTGTGTTTTTAAGTCCTGTGTTCGGAATTAATAATCACGTTTACAATTTTATAAGATGTCCCCTCTTTATATATTCTTGCCGCCAATCCGTGAGTATTTTCGTTAAATTGTGTCTATTCTAAACTATAAAGAATTGGAACAGTATCAACTAGAGTATGTATAAGATTATGTCTAATTACTGAGTATATAAGATTATATAATTATTAGATACATCAATAATTGAGTTTAAGGATGACAATTGATTTAAACTGAATGCTTGAATCATAGTTAACTTGAAATAGACATAGCTGTCTGTTATCAGATGATGCACTTAATATTAATTTATTTATTATGCAGTACTTGATCTACTATTGTCAATTTACTTTGGTTGTACTACTGGTACAGAATTGAGAATAATAAGGTCTGGTTCACTCCACCTTAAAAAATACGGGATATTTAGTAAAAATAATTTCAGTTTAGTAAAAATTAGTAACTATGAAGAAGAAATATAAGAGAATCAGTAAAATTAATTTATAAATTCAGTAAAAATAATTTAAGTTCAGCAAAAATAAAGTGAAGTTAACGGGGTCTAAAAGTCTGTGACCTTAACAGGTACGTGAACTAGAAAACCATCCACTCTTCAATGCTGGCCTGGGTTCGGTCTTGACCGCTGATGGCTCTGTTGAGATGGAAGCGTGTATTATGGATGGTAACACCAAGAAATGTGGTGCTGTTTCTGGTCTCAAAACTGTTGTCAATGCCATTTCTCTTGCACGGCTAGTCATGGAGAAGACGCCGCATATATATCTTGCGTTTGAAGGGGCTGAGGCATTTGCCAGAGAACAAGTGAGTGCACCCCTTCTTTTTTATGGCCAAATTGTTTTATCAGGCTTTTTTTTTTCACGAATCCATGTCTTGCAAATTATTGTTAATATTGAACAATTTGCTTGAAAAAACTGTGATTTAAAGTAGCTAGTAAGGTAGCTGTCATTAAATTTGATCTACTGTCGTGTTCCAATATTATACTGATTAATGTCTTATTAAGCAGGGCGTTGAAACTCAGGAATCAAATCATTTTATCACTCCGGCAAATGTTGAAAGGCTCAAACAAGCTAAAGAAGCAAACAGAGTGCAGGTATATATATCATTTCTCTTTGGATATGAAGTTGCATACTTAAAACATTGAGGAAATTCTTACTTTATGATAATTTGCCAGAATATTTCTTGTTAATTGGTTGCATTACATAATACGTATTTGTGCAACCCTCTCACAACCTCGGTTCAGAGTGTTGTGGAAAAGGGAATAAATTTGAAATTTATTGGTGTTCAAATGGTTTGTTTTTACCTTCTTTTTACAATGGTTGACATTTTTGAGAGTATATGCTATGAGGAATTTTAGGTTGTGCATTTTGCTAGTCTTTCAATCATGTTACTTCAGTTCAATGATCTATGAATGATACTTGTTTTTGTAGCTAGACTACACTCAGTCCATCAAGAAAGAAATGAAAGTGGAAGCACACGAAGTGAGTGGTGACAGCCAGTTAGGCACAGTTGGATGTGTTGCAGTTGATGGCGACGGTAACTTGGCTACTGCTACCTCTACAGGGGGCGTTGTCAACAAGATGGCTGGAAGGATTGGAGACACCCCAATCGTTGGAGCAGGCACATATGCCAACACTTATTGTGCTGTCTCTGCCACTGGGATAGGGGAAGCCATCATACGTGGTACCATTGCACGAGATGTGGCTGCACTTATGGAATATAAAGGTGTTTCTTTGAAAGAAGCAGCGGATTATGTTGTGAAAAATGGTGCCCCAGAAGGCACCTTTGGGCTGATTGCTGTATCAGCTACAGGAGAGATCGCTATGCCATTCAATACTACTGGGATGTTCCGTGCTTGTGCTAACCAAGATGGTTCCTCGGAGATTGCAATACATTGAATGGCCTAATATAATTTGAAATATGATCAATGTTTGATGAAGAAGGCATTCTGTTTGAAAAATGTGTAATTTGTGGAGTGCTTCACTTTACTTGACAGTGGGGATTCGCTGCTGACGAAATGTATAATGTCCTGAAGCCACAGACAGATTAGCAGTTCACAAGTTAGCCAAGTAAACCAACTAGAAGCAAGGCATGAAGTTATGCAGGCTTAGATATTTTTTCTATTAATGGGAATGTAAACGATTGTGCTATCCATTTGATATTTCATTCATTGCAACTCATTTCTCTTGAAAATTTGAAGAATAAATGATCAAACTCTGTGAGTACTAGTGGGTTAGACTTCACTAGATTTTCACCAATTATTCTCTCTCCCACTAGTATAATATTTCCCGCCAAATGCACCTTTTGTCGGATTTAAATTTTTCACCCATCACTCAATATTACATTCATTTTTATTTGTCTCATTGAAAATTTTATATGGAGTACAATTTTTTTATACATATTTGAGTTCAAACCTATTTACGTACGTATCATTTAAAATTTATACTCCTTTATTTTAGAAAGGGTAATTTCATTTCTTGATAACCGACTTAACTAACTGTCCTAACAAACTCTCAGACTAAAGAAGAAAAATCCGTTTGGATACATCTTGATTTTTATGTAACAACCAAACTACACTTATAAATATCAACCTACTCTTATAAATAATTTTTCAAGCACTACATTTTCTTCATAATTATAGCAACATTTTCAGAAATACTACTTTCATCAACAAAAATCCTCAGAAATCTCTGTTTCTGTTCTGTTCTCTTCTCTTCTGCTGTTAATCACTACTTCATCAGTAGCCATGTCGGGTTCGAGTTCACAAGCAATGTTACGAAGCGATGTTGAGGAGACAGATCCCATGGGGCGATACGAAAGGTACCGTAACATCATATTAGACCCCAACTCCAAGAAAATAGTTTATGGAGGAATTGATCAAGCTACTGGTATACAAATTAATTGGTGTAAGATAGTCTTAGGACTTGCAACAGAAGAAGATATCAAGAAGAATATCTTCACAGTCAAAACCCGCCGATTATGCACCGTGATCTTAGCCTTGAAAACATCTTTATTGATGGGAATACAGGCGAGGTTAAGCTGGGAGAACTTGGTGTCGCGATAAGGCTTGAAGAGAATGCTGATAAACCGCCGTATGCTGGTACACCAGAGTACAATGTACCAAAGGGTTATTCGTTGAACTATAGTGAGACGGCTGACATATATTCTTTGGGGATGTGTGTACTTCAGATGACGAGTAGAGAAAAGTTTTACAGTGAATGCAGGAATCGCACTGAGATTCAGTCGTGTATTAAAAGGGGTGTAATGCCTGCTGCGCTAAAACAAGTGACAGATGATGAAATTAAGCACTTCATTAACAGGTGTCTGTCTAAATTATATTAAAGACCTTCAGCATCTGCTCTGTTGGAACACCTGTTTATTCCATCTGATGAGGAATTTCGAGGCATACGAATAGGGGAGAGCAGCAGAGTTATACCAGATGCAGATGCTAATGAAGATGCAGATGAGAGGCAGCGTGGAATGACTCAGGGAGAAAGAAGCAAGCCTGTTTGGCGTAAGAAGCTGTCAAAGCTGTCGTCGATCATGCGCAAGAACAAATGATCCTAGGCTCACTTTGATTCTTTAGTACAATACTAAGCTTCTCTTAGGTATCAATTCTTTTATGTCAGACTACAAATTAAAATCAGTCTTTAATTCTAGGTAGTATGTTAGTGATATGATATTATTCAGTTATAGGTTGATGCTGAGGTTTTTAATCATGCATAGTAGTGTGTGTCAATCAGTCAGTCAGTCAGTCAGCCAGTCAGTGTGTTTGTTAATTGAGTTTCATCAGTTGTATGTGTCTGATTTGTGTCAAGAACATTGCTGATTAGTTGATTGTAACAAATTTGTCAAGAACATTACTGAGTTAGTTTAATGTAATAAGTTTTTTTTTTTTTTTTTTTTTTTTTTTTTCTTTATGCAGTTTCTGGTTTCATAAACTTTGTTTTTCGATTGTGTTTTCTCTCATAACTACTGTAATGTCAGTTAAGCACAGGCTACATATCCAAGATTCCAAGTCATTAGAGTTGCTAAATCAGATGTTTAATTATCTCGAGTCAGGTCATGTAACTAGTACGGTATAATTGACTATGGTTAGTCGTGTTATGTCATCTAGCTTGGAGTTTATTCGAGTTGAACTCATAATATAAAATGTATCTTATAGTAACAAAACACTTAAAATGTAACAAAAGTTAATTACACTAATGCAGTAATACTTAAATCTGAAAAATTAAATCATACAAAGTAAAACAATTGATCATGAATTAGTGATACTTTGTGTATTAATAAGTCTAGACCTGTAATGAAACTCAGTTCTTGTCAGTGTACTCTGTATTCAAGATGATGCCAGTTTTATTTTTATTTAGTGATTAAAATGAAGCTTGAGTTTTTACAAATTTCAAACCACCTTCATTAATGATACCATCAACTTCCATGTTCGAGTGGTGCAAGTTTTCCATCTTGAGGAAACGGGTATGATTTGTATAAAATTTAACCGCAATACAGTAGAGAGGGGACTAACAAAATGAAAAGCTTAGTTGATCTTCATAACCAACTGTGAAATTGACATCTCTAGAACAAAATAGCTACCATGAATACCATCTATTAGAGTAAAATTACAATTGAATCCAAAATTGCTATGAATTTATTACACAATGCTACAAAAATGAAAAAAGAATCTACAACTGTATCAAAGGCCAAAAAATTAAGATCCACCAGCCAAAAGTGAATAACCAGCACCATTTTTTTTTTCCAGTACAATTTGTGGGGCCTTATATCTGTAAAACCAACTTCCTCTATTAGAATACATATGTAATATGAGGAACAAAAGTGTACCAATAAAGGATCCTAAATGAAGACAAAAATCCTTTTCTGACTCTACAATTGGTTGAATTGCAGGCTCCGGCGTTCATGACTGCATAAATTACCAGCAAAACTTCAAAGTTTAAAAAAAATTAAGTAAAAAATAAACTATGCTTGCTGTTCAACTTGTGACACACTCCTGAAGGTATGTACTGCTCTGGTTCACATATCGATCCCACAAAGGTTTATACCGGCCAATGGCCAATTTTAGCCATGGCTTCATGTTCCCATTGTAGTGAATAACAGCTGCACTCTCTATTAGACGATTATCAATGTTTGGATCATATCCTAATCCAAGTACGTGCCATCTTCTATCAAGCGGCTCTGTTAATCCATAGAAGCTGAGAAGTCCAGGAGGGAGAGTACCTAGCTTCCACAACGACCGGTCATAGTTTTGCTCCATCCAGTAGTGATAACGAGTAGTCACATTTGCTTTTCTCCAGGCAATCAAATCGAAAACATTCATGCCAAATGCCCACCCACAAGCCTGAGGATCAAATTTTGAGCTAATTATTGAGTTGGAAAAATTGAGATATTTATAGTACCGATGAAATGCTTCAAGGCAAGTTTCAACAGCTCCATTCACATTTCCATGCAAGTCCAATGAGAAAAGTGGGGTCAGATCCTTCTGGACAACCACATCATCATCGAGAAAAACTACTTTCTCCAGCTGCGGGTAAATGTCAGGCACATAGAACCGAAGGTGGTTTAATAGAGAAAGGTATTTTGGGTTCCGAAACTTGGGTTCAACTCTGAAATCCTGTGACCCACCAAAGTAGTAGGCCTGAGAATCAGGGTCAAGCAGCTGTTTGAAGACAGGAGAGTAAGAGGAATTCAGCCAAGTGAACTCTTCAATATTCTGAACCTCTATTGTTGCACCTTTGAAGTCATTACTTAGAAACCAAGTCTGCATAGCACCATACGTGACACCATTTGTAACTATGTGGAATACAAGTTGCTTTGGATGGTCAGCATTGGAGATGGTAGAGTTGACAACCACTGACACACCAAGCAAATTATCTGAAAATATGCAGAAATGGTACAGATTGTTGTCCACGAGACGGGGTGAATTCTTGTTCTCATCTGCTAGTGGCTGTAACGATGACTTCTTCAACCAATCAGCCATCAGTTTGATGTTCAAGCAATGGAGAGTCTTAGGTAAGGATTCAGCTGCCAACTGCCCGAAAATTGTGCTCTGAACAGTTGCTGCATGTGCACGCTCCTCTAGTGCTTGAATGTGAGATTTCATAGTCATTATTGTGGTAGCTAGGTCATAGTGTGCATCCTGAGACTTGAAGATCAGGGATGACAGGCTTTTAATTATTGGTTCTGCTTCATCCAGTGATATAGCCTCTCCTCTCATAGCAGCTTTTGAAAGCAGAAGCTGGCAACTTCTGATCCTTGAGCTGAGCTCCCATGCAAGCTGAAGGTTGTTATGCTCTTTTGCAATGATCACATAAGCCTTGGCAAGGGTCATTTGATCAGCTAATTGCCTTGCAACTGAACTTGAACTTAATAACTGGTCTGTAAAATTCAATCGCTCCCGAGTTGGCTCTACTGTATCATCCTTTTTCTGTCACAAATCATTAGCCACTGATAAGATACTGCAAGTAATACGCTGATTCCAGGACATTACAAGCACAATTTCAATTCAGATGTGGATTACTATAATAATATGTGCATCATTGTAGTAGTGTGTTGTTCTATTACAGTCTTGTACTGATTCAAGTAAATAACAGCTTATTATAGCTCGCCATGGATGAACATCCAAGGTGATGCATTTCCACAAGCATATATGTATCTTTCTTCATTTATACACAATGAAAGTCATCACCAACTAGAGGTGTGGATACAATACATTAATGTATTCACCCTGCAGTTTCACTGCACAAAAAGTATGTCTGAATCAAACATAACTAATGTGTTTCTTACATAAAGAAAATACATCACAGTATGATGATGGTTTGAATTAAACTCAAGATGATGTACATAGATTCTACATTGTACAAGTATCACTGAAAACGGAGGAAACGTAGATTGTGAGCAAGAGTGATCTAAATGGTGCAAACGTAGATTCAAAGTAAAGCTTTGTTAATAAGACGTTTGATATATCATTGGTCTAACTTAGAGCGTCAAAACATAAATTAGGAAGTTCCATTTTATCTAGGATTTAAGGACATAATTTGAGATGCATAAAGGACTAAAAATTAGATTGCTTAACTCATGTCCTCAAAATAAAGTAGTACACAAAACCAAAAAAAAATTGGTGAATAAGCTGGAATGCCAATAGCATATACAGAATTTACATGATGCACTGTCAATAAAACAGGAACATTGTGGGATACATAAATTTTATTCCATAATTTGGAAGTCCTACGTAGCATATACAACATAAAGGGTGAGTACCCTCCAGACCAAGAATTGTGTGTGTGGTTACTATTTTTCACACCCTCGGAAACTGGAACAATTTTCAAACTCATTTAAATCTCATCTATGTAAGGGGGTTACAATTTCACATCCACGGAGACTGTTAGCTGATACGTTTGGCACATTTATTATACATGATAGTATGATACAAAAAATGGTTCAATAAGTAGCAGATATTTAAGGGTAGAACAAAAAAGAGAAAAAGAAGACAGAAGAGGATAACTAACACTGATCATGACAAAGGCTAGCAAAAGTGAAGAAAAGTTTAGACTTTTATTTTCTTGTTGGCCTCTCTATTAGGAGAGTGATGGAGGAAGAACAGATCAGTTTCAGATATAATCATATAAGGTTACACAAATAGTTTCCAGCTAAAATAGTTAAGTTCAATAGCACTTGACATTCATCAAGCTGTTATTACTAGTTGATTCCTTAGAACTGTGAAATTAGATTTTGACATTATAGAGTAATTCCCAATCCTTCTGGGATTAACGCTTTGGCAATGTTTATTTGTTGTAACATTATAAAGGCTACATATAAACTGGGCTAGAGTTCGGAATGACCACCATTCTACGGGTTTGAGGCCAAGAAGAATACACTATGAATAAGCATTTCCTTTCCCATTCTTGATGGGACCTACAAAAAAATACTAAACTAAAAGAGATCTAGTTAAGTAAATAACTAAAAGAACTAGGGCTTCAACGAGATTTACAGAATAGAAAGAGGCAATTCCCTATTAAAATAAAGATTAGCTTACTTGATATCATGCCCATGAACATTAAGATGTTTTACTTTACTTTATCAGGAGCACCTGATCACTATATGCATTGTATGGTTAACCATTCAGCTTTGACAATGAAGGCTTTACAAAGCTTGAACTTTACATCCCTCAATGGCTATACATCTCTTTTATACCCCTAGAAAATACACTGATCTACAGGATACAGCCAAATGCCTATAGTAAGATCACTTTGTTTCTAAATGACTTAAATTTGAGTTCACCACCAGGACTCGCATCAAATGGTGGCACATAAGGCTCAAGTTATACATTACAAAGCACAAAGTCTTAAGAATTCGAACGTGACAAAAGGAAACATAAGCAAATAAGAATTTGTAACCACGAAACAGGACATCTCTCAGGAAAGCATAATGAAGAAGCATAATACAAATATGCCCTAACAAAACAAATCATATGAGATCATCACCCAATTATGGTACCAAATTTTGAGCATAGGTTATTGGAAAACGTATCGAATCCACCTTATTGTGCGAGATAGAACTTCTCTCTGTGGTGCCTCAATTTTAATATGGTAGACATACAAGATTCGAGATATCATCCAAATCAAGTAATGGCCTCAGGTTATGAAAATACAGTCGAAATTCATATATTCAAGTTATACTCTCATCCATCTAAACTAGTAATTCAAACATTGACATCACACAAATGAGAACCTATAATTATATGAATCTAATGAACTTGGATATCTTACACAAATCAGGAAAATTCCCCAACGAATTCCTCAAACTTGGTAAAAACCACTGATAGATTAACACTTCAACTAAACAAAAACAACCAAAAAGCAAGAAATGAGTATAAAGTAATCCGTTACCACTTATATGACATCTCACCTACCAAGATTCTGCCAATAAAATCACCTTTGACCCACAAAATAATTTGACAAAATAACACTTAGATAAACCTCTAATCAACCCAAAATTCATCACCCAACTTCAAATGATAAGTAATTAATTCAAATATATACTATTATAACTAAATTTGATTAAAAAAAATTGAGTTAATTACCACTGTCGGCTGATGAACATGATCTTGATTATGATGATTATGTTGAACAACAAACAAAATAATCCCAGCAAAAAAGAACAATCCAAGAAGTGCCCAGATCCAATTAGAAATTCTTCTTCGAACAGGGCGCCGGAAATCAGCCGCCCGCCGCCCCCGCATCTTCCGCCGCAAATAAAAATCACCCCAAAATTCAACAATCTAAGCTGAACCCATCATCAATCAAGATTTAAATATCAATTTAAAGTATAAAATCTGATTAAAAACTCAATAAAAACAAAACCCAATTCAGTATTTTGGTAGAAAATTATGCCCAAAAGTCTAAAATGGCAAAATTCACCCAGAAATGACTGATCAAAATGTGGGGTTTAAAGTTGGTTTTTTTTTTTTTTTTTTTTTTTTTTTTTTTTTTTTTTTACTGGGTTTATGAGCAGCAAATGATGAAAGAAATAAAAAGCAGAAAGTATAGATTTGGAATGAATGGGGTCAGTAAAAATCAGCACATTTATTTGGACAGCTTTTATATAATTAATAATTAATCAAATTAATTAAGAGGAGAAATGAATTTTTGGTTTCTGCTTCTGCACTGTTCACATTGGCGGGGAAGGGAAGGAGGAAGGGCATCTCCACATGACTACATGTGCTGATGTGCTCTTGCCCTTCTTTTTTTTAGCCTTTGCTTTTACCTTTTTTTTACTCCATGCATTTACTTGGAGTTGGAGGAGGCATTAATAAGGATAAATCCCTAATGAAGAGCGGGTTTTACATTCACGCACCTTTTCTCTTTTTCTCGATATTTTGTTTGGAAATTCTCATTTTTATTTCCTAAATGAGAGGATTTTCAAAACATGTTGGTATCATTTTATGTATGGATGATTTATATAAAATTGATGATTATATTTATCAATTTGTATTTTGTTATATAATTTATCTGTCTACCTATTTTTTTTTGGTGTTTATTTGTCTACCTATTGACTATATATGCTATGTATTATATGAAAACATTTTTATGGATTGTATTATGAGTATCGAAGTTTTTATTTTTATTTTTATTTACGGGGAGTATTGAAGTTTTTCCCATAGTGTCGGCATACTCTCCAAAATTGGGGTGAGCATGGATATATCTGAAACTGTAAAATTTGATATTCGATCCGAAAAGTTTCGGCTATCCGATATCCGAAATACTTTAAAGCATTGATTTACATAGAAATATCAGGTGTATCCGTATATAATAAATTTCACGATATTTTTGAAGCTTTCTAATGATGTACTGGTTGTAATATTGAAAGAACTAACGACAAAAGTATATACTCTTTTTGTATTTTGAAGGGTAATATTTGACATTTTGCATTATTATATACAGTAATTATGTAATATGTCATTGGATTAGTTATATTTTGTAATTAAATTTATACGAATAAAAAATCAAAGATATTAATATTCAACATTGCAATAGGCAAATATTCTAGTCAATTTGTTGCACTTACAAAAATCAAAGGGGTTAATACTTAGTATTTGTCTTTTATTTTTTTTATTTTATTTTTTTTTTAAAGTCACGTATAACATAGAATAATTGAAGTTTTTTTTTTTTTTTTTTTTTTTTTGAGCGGGAGAATAATTGAAGATTTGAAGAAGTCATGTTTGCTAATCTTTTTCATCATTTCCTTAATAATGTCTCAGTATGGCCTAATTGCCTACTTAGGTAGTAGCTAGATTACACAAATTGGAACCATAATAATGGCCCATCGAAACAACCTAAAAATACTTTAATAAAATTAGAGTAAGGCATAAATCAACTTATTACTACAGTTAGAATATGACAACTTAAAGGTCAAGTAGTTTTCTGTCTCTAGTAGGGTTGTTCCTAGGTAGTTCCTAACCCACGTAAGGAGTAGGGAGCATCTTCCAAAAAAAAAAAAAATCATAGGGATCAAGACAAAGTTTACAAAAAAATACAAAGTAAGTGTCACTCTAATGATGTAAAATAATTTAGGCCAAGCATTGATTTACTTAAGAAAAGATCATCAAAACTCGAGGATTAGATCATTGGATTTTTTTTATTTTTTTTTTTTCGGGGGGTTTCTAAGCTATGCCTCCAAGTTATTGAAATTCTAAGTTGTACCATACGATTGTCCATGTCTTTTCAAAGTTATAAGTTGTGCCTCCAGTCCACCTCACGATATTTTATCAACAATACCCTTATATAGCTATATCAATTAACGCAAGTTAAGTTATTTTATCAACAATGGTGTTGTGGCGTTATTAATTTGACATGTGTCCCGTTCTAATTGGTTTAACACTTTAAAAAAAATTTAAAATAAAAAAATAAAATAATAAAAAAGGTTATTGTTAACGTCAAACGTTAAAGTTAATAAAAATTAGTGAGGTTGGTGAGGGCACAGGTTAGACGTTTGAAAAAGGATGGACACAACTTAGAAACTGAAGAAGTTTGGGGGCGTAACTTATAAACCCCCCCCCCCCTTTTTTTTTTACATAGTCAAATCCAACCAAACCATTGTGTTTCATGTTACTTATTTATTTTGTTGATTGGTAAGGAGAAGAGCCCTACCGAGCCAGAATATCTAGAGGGTCCGTTAACGGCTAGGCCTTTTACGAGTGATAGTGTTTGGGGGGGGGGGGAGGAAATGTGAATTGCTATTTGCCACAATGAAATTACTCAAGGTATAGTATTAAAAGACTTTTATGCCCCTTATTATTTTGAAAATAACATAACCATTACTAACTACTAACTTTGTCCTACCTTGACCATACTCAAGCCTTAGCTCCACATTACCACCACCCACCTTGACTGTCCACCACCACGACTCCACCTTAACAACAAACTTGACCGATCCCACAACGGTTGACCACTAACATTGTACTTTTCGTCCAATAAAATGAGTCGACGATTGTATGCGTTCATATCGGAGGCATTTGGTGGGGACGACAAACCTTCGACGCCGTCGAGTCAAGTATATGCCGGACTTTTTTTTTTAATTTCCGTTGTACCCGGTCGCATGTAGCATGCGACCGGGTACCATTTAAATTTTTTTTTAAGCAAACTGTTTAATTTATACTAATTAACTTTTAATAATTATTAAAAATAACAAAATACACTTAATTTAATTAGTAAAACTTATTGATTAAAAAAAATTAGTAATTTTTTTTTTACAACGAAAATTAGTAAATTTATGGGCTTAAACAAATAACAAATTTGTCAAAAAAACAAGTAAGGGCAGATGCGTCATTCAATACCGCAACATAAGTAATTCTATTGTGGCATTTAGTAACCCCCAAGGAAATCCCCACCTCAAAGAGTCTCAAATAGGGTTTAATCGAGAAAATTTTCTCATTGTGTTACTAATAAGTTAATTAGAAAATATTACAATATAAAAATGGAAAAGGATTTTAATTGTGTTATGCATTAGATTCATGGTTATTGTGCGGTTTGTGCCTTATTAGGGTGATCCAAACCTTCATAACTTAGAAGCATTTTGAAATTGAGAGAAGCAAGAGAAGATAAATCCTATAGACATGAAGCATAAAATTCAACTCCCCTAATACAAATGAACATGAATATAAAATATTCTATGCAAATTAAGGCACGAGTGCACAACTTTGTTGTTTGCACTTGAATTGGTTGTTAAATCTATATTTTAGAGGTATAATTTTTTATTAATCAAATCACATTAAATTATAATCCGCATTAAAATATAAGGTTGGTTCCGCATTAAAATATAAGGTGTACCAATGCGAAAAAATTGTCCAAGTATAGATGATGTTGTTGTTAATGTTTAATAAACTTCTCAAAAAAAATATAACATGATTAAAAAAAAAAAAAAAGACTTGCTGATGATTCGTATACTTGACTCAATTCAACATACTCTTTGATTAACCCCCAAAAAAAAAGAAAAAAAAAAAACATATTCCAATACTTGACATACATGAAATGCCATTAACTCCACTTAATGTCAATTTTTTAAAAAAATCTCTGCTCAACACATGATGTAATGGCCTGTTCACTTCAGCATAATTTCAGTTCAGTTCAGCTTCTAATTTCCCTCTCTCATAAAATATTCAATCCACCTCCAATTAGTTCAGTTCAGTTCAGTAAATGTAAACAAGCCCTAAGATATTAGAGTTTAATGAAGTGTTTGCTTTTTAGAGATTTCCCATGCTTTCCATAGTTTCCCAACATTGAGAAACATTTATGTTTCTCATACATGGCAAAAAAGTATATTTATTTGAGGAAATGGCAAAAAAGTATATTATTGTCAATATTATATATTTTTTTACTCTCTCCCCCCCCCCCCCCCCTCATTTCCTTATTCTTCTAGTCCTCCTCCATATTCTTATTCAAATATCCATTCACAACCCAACTCCATCAGCTCGTTTCAATCCCAACCCGCAACCACCTATATGTTCATCGTTTTCAACCATTTTTGTTTTATCTAACTAAAACTGTATTGAAGATATCCATCTTTCCTCTTGTGAACCACCATTTTCACCACCATGAATTAAACAAAAACCCTTAGAAATAATCATGATTAATGCCAAGGGTTAGATGCATCATCCTCCTCCATTAAAAGTCTCTTGCCATGTTCGATTTCTCCATTGAAGTTCTTCGATTTTCCTTATTCATTGAAGTTGCTCTGTTTTTACTTGAATAAATTTATTCATTAGAAAAAAAATTACAATATTAAGTTTTAATATAAAGTTTCATAATACCGAGTTTTAATAGCCAACTCGAGCCGAGTTTTGACCGAGTTGGTCACAAGCTGCTCAACTCAATTAGCACCCCTACTATTGACATATGACAAAGTACAAACCCGAATTTGACCTACTGACTCGAATTGACACCAACGCTCCAATTTTGATTAGAGGTGATCGTTTGCGGGCTTGGACGGGAAACGGGTCGGGCCTATACTTCATTTTTTGTCCAACGGGCTAATTGTAGCTAATCCGAGCCCTTTTATGCGGGCTTGATAAATTGTCCAAGCCCGCTCTATTAACGGGTCGGGCTTGCCCGCGGGCTCACGGGCCTAAAATATTCGTTTTACATATATCTAACACTAATTATTATTATTATTATTATTATTATTATTATTGTTATTATTATTATTATTATTATTATTATTATTATTATTATTATTATTATTATTATTATTATTATTATTTATCATTTACATATGTTAATATTATTTCGATTTAGTTATCTTAAAAATTTCTTGATCACTAATGATACTAGAAAAAAACATATTTAACTTGTGACATATGTTAGTGAAAAAAAAAGAAAGAATGAACTTAATACAAGTATAATGATTAAATATAAAATTGAAATAAATAGTTGTAGCTAATAATAGGTTAGAGTCCAATATAGTCTCTTTGTATTTATATTCTAAAATATACTACATAATCTTCTAACTAAAAAATCATTAAACTATTACTTTTTGAAATAAACGGGTCGGGCTTGCTAGCCCACGGTACATATTGTCTTGTACATATTGGCTTGCTAGCCCGCTCAAATTTTTAATTTTTTTCAAAATAGTTCAATAGGTCTATGGTAGACCCTGGTCCATCTAAAATAGGTGGACCACTAGCCCAAATACCACAATCCATCATCACATTACAAATAAAACGACCCAACCTCCTTTCTTTCTTCCAACCTCCTTTCTTTCTTTCCACTCCAACAATAAATTCTGAACTTATTTCCACTCCATCAACACAAACACTACGAAAACTCTTGTTTCTCTCTCTTCTGAAAATACGAGCAGCCATGGATGAAAAGCAAGAAAACAATGCAGAAAGGTAAATAAAATTTCCGAACTTATACTTTCTTTAAATTTCTTTGAATTTGCAATTACTAGTTCGTGGTTGCTATAATTTGTTAAAATTTCATTCGTAATTTTTGTAAATTGGGTAAAATTTCTGAACAATTTTCACATTTTTAGGGACCCAAATTCTTCTGATAGTGATGAAGATCAATTGTAAGTAATTTAAAACCCTATATAATTGTTGAATTTTGAAATTAAATGATGAATTGAAACACTGAGTTATTTGAACAGGACAATTTCTCAAATCCGAAACAAAAGGAAGAAGCCAACAAGTCCAATTGTTGATCCAAAGATTTTAAAAGAGATAGACAAGCATCATTCAGAAAATGGAGAAACCGGGTAAATCAGGCTCAAATATTTCGTGTTTTTAGTTCAAATAATTCGTAATTGCTGTTCAAATGATTTGTGGTTTTAGTACATATAATCTGGGATTATCGTTCAAATATTTTGTGGTTTTAGTTCATATATTTTGTGATTACTGTTCAAAAATTGATATGGTTATTTTTTAAACTAAGAAGCATTTATTTTATAAGTTTAAATGTTTTGTATTTTTAGTTCATATAATCCATGATTACTGTTCAAATATTTTGTGGTTCTAGTCCATATAATTTGTGATCAATGTTCAAATATTTTGTGGTTTTAGTTCATATTACTGTTCAAATGTTTAATGGTTTTAGTTCATATAATTTGTGATTACTGTTCAAATTTTGATATTATTATTTTTTAATCCAAGAAGCATTTGTTTTATTACAGCAACCAATCTGAACTTCAACCCAAATCCACCACCCAACACCAATCCATAGCCACTGAACAGCCCCCAACACCTCAAAAACCACCACAACTCAGAAAAACCACCACAACTCCAATCTATGACCACAGAACAACCACCACAACCACCACCCAACACCTCAAAAAAACATCTACAACCCCAATCCATAACAACATAACAACCACCTAACCCACCACCCTCCACCTAAGATCAACCCCATACAACAACTACAGATCAGCCCCAACAAAAAAAAGCAAAAAGAAAACATGTTTCAACCAAAATCAAATCGAATAAAGTAACAACAAGACAAGCCTCTCAAAAAGAAGCTGAGAATCAAGTTCAAAAGGAGGCTGAGAATCAAGCTAAAAAGGAAACTCAAAAGAAGATTGCTAATCAAGCTAAAAAGGAAGCTGAAAAGAAGGTAAAGAAAGAGTATCAAAAGAAGAAGGTTCGGAAAAGGCAAGAAAATGTTCAGAAGAAGAGAGAGGAAGTTCAGAAGAGTGAAATTAAGGAGAAAAAAAGAAAAAGAAGAGATAATGTTGATAATTTCATTGATCTAGAGAATGTTGTGGATCTAAATGATGATGATAATGAGTGTTTGAATGAAGAAAAACTTAATGTTAGAGTTGGACATCTAAAGTTCATTAAGTTTGTGAGAAACTTGAGCCCACAGCAAAAGGAAGCATTGATTGAAATGGGATTTGGATCCTTACTTTCAATCAACCTCCCACAAAATGATGCAACATTTTGTGCTTGGATTTTGAAGAATTTTGAAGAAAACAGGTATAATTTTGATTTATGTTAATATATATGACAGGGTAAAGTCGTATCCCCTAATCAAAAGTAAATACCTAAATCCTCTAACTAAAGTAGATAGGGAAGTATGGTCGATCTCCACAGGGAAACAAGTCTTTTTACTCCTAATTAATTATTATAATCTAAATTATCTAAGTAACCAATATTTATGTTTGAGTATGAAACTAGACTACAAAGAATAGGAATAGGGAGAAAACAATATATAAAAGGATCTAGGGCATAGGTTCACCAATAAATAATACTCCAGGGTAAAACATAGTAATCAATCATTGACATTGCATAAATAACATGATTAACAGGCTCTCGCAATTTATTAATCAACATAGATCTAACAGGCTCTCGCAATTTACTAGATCTAAGTTCTTATTGAAAATAGCCTTTAATATCAAATTAATATCTGCTCGATTCATCAAGTTAATATTGTTATACTTTTACAAACCGCAATTGTAAAACATTAAAACAATTCAATAAGAAATTATCATGCAATACCAATAATCAATAATAGTCAATCATCAATGCATCAATTAACCAGATTGTAAAGGGCTTTCGCTACGTATTACAATCACACAATTAATTTATCGGTATTAAATCTCATCTCTCGAATCTCGACTTAACCATTTATAAATTAACCTGCCTATTGAAACTAGACCTAAACATCAATTCTCATCTCTCGCATCTTGAATCAATATTGTCAAACTCATGCATAAAAGATAGGCCTAATCTAGTCACAGAGCATTAAATCAATCAATAGGAAATTAATCTAGCATTGATAATCAACAACAATAAATTACCCCTTCATATTATTTAAGGATCCCCATAAACCCTTGAAATAAAACTACCCACACATAATTAAATCTAAACTAATCAAATAAATAAATAAAAGCATAATCAAGAAAGCAAATAAAATAACTGAAGTTAAAGGGGAAGAAATTGTTACCAAAAAGTAATCTGGAATTAAGAGTAGAATTAAGAACAAAAGTTGAGAGAAAGGATTCTAAGAAAATAATTAAGAGAGTAAAGAAAGAGTAAAGAGAAGAAGAAGAGATGATACTAAAATCGTATTACGGAGGAGTATTTATACTCCGTACAAAATCCTAAATTAAAACAAATTAAAACTACGTTAAACATCTCCTAAGAAATACACGCGCCTGATCAGGCGCGCCTTCGGGCGCCAGCCTTTGCTTCACTCGCCCGGCCGGGCGCCAGCCTTTTTGGCCGGGCGCCGACCTTTGCTTCTCCCGCCCGGCCGGGCGCGCCTCCGGGCGCCAGCCTTTTTGGCCGGGCGGCTCTTTTGGGCCACTATTTGGACTACGATTGGGCTCCAATTCTTCGGGCCAATCTGGGTTTCCTCTTTGGGTCTTGAATACTCGGTCCAAATGCCCCGGTATCACCTATACCGAGCCCTTAATCACCGGTTCGATGGCTCTAACCGGCTCTGGGCTATAAAATCTGGTCGTGTTTCTCCAATGCTCGTGATTGCTCCAAAATATCTCGGGAAAATACTCCAAAAGCATAAATCCCTGCAAAAGTCAACCAAATCTACGAAAACATTATAAAACACCAATTAGTAATAAAAGTGCCTCTAAAGAGCCAAAAACACTACTAATTATGACCAAGGGACGAGGGTAAAATACTATATAAAATAGACACATCAAACTCCCCCAAGCCAAACCTTTGCTTGTCCCTAAGCAAAGATCTCATCAATGAATCAATAAATATGCTTCACCCCAAAAAGTAAAAATCAAGCACAAACGATCCAGGGTAAATCAAATAAACATGCTTCAAAGTCAACCAATCAAATCCATCCAATTACCTTTCTTCCCTAACAATTGTCAAATAGAGCAAACCACAAGAGCATATAGAATTCAAGACTAGTGCTCACACACTCGACTCTCATTTTTGTGGCGAGTAAAAGATGTACTCAATCGCTCTCCATCCAACCCCTTTATGTGAACAATGCCCTCCCAACTCACACTCTCGTGTGTATAAAACAATGAACGCTCAACCTACTAGTCGACTCGAAATATGTCAAATCATAACTTGCATTGATAAACAACACTTTCACATTCATACAATTCTATGCACAAAGGTCGGAAGGTCTTTAAAGCTTGTAATGTAAGGCTAGGGTAAAGGGTAGAAATCATTTGGGAACAAGTTAGAGTAAAGCTATGCTTAAGGGAGCAAATCCTAATAAAGCCCATGATCAAAATAAATAATGATCAACATCTCCTACATAACCAACTCTAACATCAATAAAAAATACTCCAATCATAATAAATAATCCCAACTCTTACAATTTCACTCATAAAAATATAATAATGAAGAAGTGGAGTGAATAATCAAACTTTATTTCCAAACTTGAGTTTTTCATTGAAGCTCAAATTTTATTTTTTTTTCTTTTGATCGACCTTCAACTAGAACATTTGAACATTGAACACTTTTCTTTTCTTTTGAAGTTCACTTATTTTTTTACATTTTTTTTTTCTTTGAACTTCTATTTTTTCATAACATCATGCTTTATTTTTTCAAGAAAATATAACTCTCAAACTCATCAAAAATAAACATGATCAACAACAAAACAACTTCTCAAAAGCCCACCCAAATTGTGCAAATAATAAGTACACTACAAACTCCCTCACCTCACTCACTAATAGCTCCCCCAAGCCAAGCTTGGGACTAGTAACCAATGGGGCAAAATAGGCTTGTAATGTGGCTAATAAACAATAAAAAGTCAAGGCAACAACATGGGTAGCAAGAAGGGAACAAATGTATCTACAATATCTGGAGGCTACCTAAAAGAACAAATGCATTCGTCCTCCACAATGTGCATAATAATGAATCATATAAATATTACTAATAGTAGCAAACCAATACTCAAATTCATTGACATACCAGGAATTATGGAACTATCACACATTCCTTACCAAATCAACTAGTCAAGCACTATATTCACAAATAGTTGGACAAAATTGACGCAAGTTAAGGTTTCAAGACAATAAAACATCAAATCATGATCAACTAATCCACAATGCTTATCATCAAATACCAGGAATCAAAATAATTTTTCTCAAGTAAGGGGCACAGGGAAGCATGATTTACAATTCATTGGAACAAAACTAACCTAAGAAAGTAATAAAATCTATACTAAGAAAAATAAAAATAAAAAGAGAAGAGAGAGAGTGAAAGATGTACCATACGAACACGAGAACCTCCCCCCAAGCTAAATCAGACAATGTCCTCATTGTCTTAAAGGGAAGCTAGTAGTCAAGGTGACTGCTCTTCATCATCACCACATCAATGTCACCAAAGCCTCGAGGATTGCAATGCATCTCTTTGGAACAAAATTGGGCAAGAAAGAAACAAAGTGTTAGTGGGAAAAAGTTCAAATTTGAGTCAGGTGCACTATTCTGATCATAACTTTTGATATATAAATGATAATACAGTGATTATAATTGCATTGGAAACTAGACTTGAAGATCTTTCCAACGACAGGTCACACGCAAAAATCGGATAAGAAACGCAAAAGTTATGGCTTGTCGAAGTTGACGTAGTTTGCTGACGCGTGCGCGCGCCCGATCGGGCCCGTGCTACTGATTTGACGGGGCAGCTTGCTGCTGCTAATTGCCCCGGGATTCCTTTAGCCCTTCGATATTTTCTCAACTTTTCTAGTATCTGTGCACAAAATCACACTCCCACAAATATAAGATATACTCTCCTCTACCTCTCTAAAACAAAACAAAAAGAAAACACACAAACAAGTAAATAAATAAATAAATAAAAAGCAACAAAATACGGGTTGCCTCCCGCAAAGCGTTAGTTTATCAAGGTCCCGCTCGGCCATACTCCTTCTCTCAATCGGAAGAATTCAATGCCTTGAGTAACTTATCAAACGCTCCTGCAAACATTTCATTAAGCACTATATAGGGCTTAATAGCAAGCACATTATTTATCCCTACAAAGAAAAAGTTAGGAGCACATAAAGAGAACTCAAGGTAGAAAGAAAAATCAAAAGAGGGAGATGAAAATACACCACAACCTTCTACTTCCTCCGCTAAAAATTTAGAATTAATATAACGAACATGGAGGTAGTCATTGTCTTTATCATCCAATAATGACTTTAAAATTTTACCCTCACAAATAACCTCATCATCAACAAAGGAATTATCAACCACCGTTTCTACAACTAATGATTTTTCAATCACTGATTCGTCAACCAATGATTTTTCAACCACAAATTCTATAACCGATGGTTCTTCATCCTCAATAACATTCATATTATTATAGTGTCCATAGACTTTTTCATCAAGAGCCTTCCAATAACTTTCATTAGCAACTAATCGTTTCCGAATATGATCATATGTATACGGAAAGACTCTAAAATCATCCGGAGCACGCACAAAAAACTCACTATAAGGGCATTCAGGATTTTCATGACAAAGACGTTGACAACTACAGTAGTTAGGTGCTGCATAAAAATTATATAATTATTGTAGTGACATAAGCATGGATATTTTCAACTCATAAAAAAAAAAATTAAAATTAAAAATAATAATAATAATAATAATAAATTAAAAATAATCTAGACTCTAATAATAACTAGAAATAAAAATAAAACCGTTTTCCCGGCAACGAGGCCAAATTTTGACAGGGTAAAGTCGTATCCCCTAATCAAAAGTAAATACCTAAATCCTCTAACTAAAGTAGATAGGGAAGTAGGGTCGATCTCCACAGGGAAACAAGTCTTTTTACTCCTAATTAATTATTATAATCTAAATTATCTAAGTAACCAATATTTATGTTTGAGTATGAAACTAAACTACAAAGATTAGGAATAGAGAGAAAACAATATATAAAAGGATCTAGGGCATAGGTTCACCAATAAATAATACTCCAGGGTAAAACATAGTAATCAATCATTGACATTGCATAAATAACATGATTAACAGGCTCTCGCAATTTATTAATCAACATAGATCTAACAGGCTCTCGCAATTTACTAGATCTAAGTTCTTATTGAAAATAGCCTTTAATATCAAATTAACATTTGCTCGATTCATCAATTTAATATTGCTATACTTTTACAAGCCGCAATTGTAAAACGTTAAAACAATTCAATAAGAAATTATCATGCAATACCAATAATCAATAATAGTCAATCATCAATGCATCAATTAACCAGATTGTAAAGGGCTTTCGCTACGTATTACAATCACACAATTAATTTATCGGTATTAAATCTCATCTCTCGAATCTCGACTTAACCATTTATAAATTAACCTGCCTATTGAAACTAGACCTAAACATCAATTCTCATCTCTCGCATCTTGAATCAATATTGTCAAACTCATGCATAAAAGATAGGCCTAATCTAGTCACAGAGCATTAAATCAATCAATAGGAAATTAATCTAGCATTGATAATCAACAACAATAAATTACCCCTTCATATTATTTAAAGATCCTCATAAACCCTTGAAATAAAACTACTCACACATAATTAAATCTAAACTAATCAAATAAATAAATAAAAGCATAATCAAGAAAGCAAATAAAATAACTGAAGTTAAAGGGGAAGAAATTGTTACCAAAAAGTAATCTGGAATTAAGAGTAGAATTAAGAACAAAAGTTGAGAGAAAGGATTCTAAGAAAATAATTAAGAGAGTAAAGAAAGAGTAAAGAGAAGAAGAAGAGATGATACTAAAATCGTATTACGGAGGAGTATTTATACTCCGTACAAAATCCTAAATTAAAACAAATTAAAACTACGTTAAACATCTCCTAAGAAATACACGCGCCCGATCGGGCGAGGCACTGCCCGATCGGGCGCGCCTTCGGGCGCTAGCCTTTGCTTCTCTCGCCCGGCCGGGCGCGCCTCCGGGCGCCAGCCTTTTTGGCCGGGCGCCGATCTTTGCTTCTCCCGCCTGGCCGGGCGCGCCTCCGGGCGCCAGCCTTTTTGGCCGGGCGGCTCTCTTGGGCCACTATTTGGACTACGATTGGGCTCTAATTCTTCGGGCCAATCTGGGTTTCCTCTTTGGGTCTTGAATACTCGGTCCAAATGCCCCGGTATCACCTATACCGAGCCCTTAATCACCGGTTCGATGGCTCTAACCGGCCCTGGGCTATAAAATCTGGTCGTGTTTCTCCAATGCTCGTGATTGCTCCAAAATATCTCGGGAAAATACTCCAAAAGCATAAATCCCTGCAAAAGTCAACCAAATCTACGAAAACACTAGAAAACACCAATTAGTAATAAAAGTGCCTCTAAAGAGCCAAAAACACTACTAATTATGACCAAGGGACGGGGGTAAAATACTATATAAAATAGACAAATCAATATATATTGCATTTGTTCAAAAATTTGTGACTAATATTCATACAATTTGTACCAGTTGCACTCTTTATCTCCCTTACAACAAGTACATTGAAGTTACCGAAGATGATGTTCAAGTTGTTTATGGAATCCCAAGAGGGCATAAAATTGTTAGTGAAGAGGAAGTGCTGAAAATAGAAAATGAAGAGGATCTTGAGGTTGATACTCCATTGATGAGATGGAGAGAAAATTGGGGTGTTACTACAAGAAGCCCTACAACACAAAGTCTTTTTGTGAAGTATGAGAGTGAAGACGAAAAGGAAAAAAAGAAGAAGGAGCAACAAAATCATAAGAGAAAGTATGTTCACAGTACCATAGAATCAAAAGAGAAGAACACAGGAGAAGCATCTGAGATTTTTGTGATAGATTTTCTTGTGATTGCTGTGAATTCATTAATCAAGTCAAGTCAAAACCACCACTCACACTACAAGTTCCTGAACTCCATTCAAGATTGCTTTGAAATCAAAGAGTTTAATTGGTGCAAGTATGTACTTAAATGCTTGGTTAATTCAATGACTGATTGGAAGAAAAACACAAAGGGATTTTTCAAGGGACCACTACCTTTTCTATTGGTATGGTTATAATTCTTGTATAAGTCATTATTGTTCATATTTTACTGCTTATTGTTCATAATTCAGTTGTTATTGTTCATATTTCAATTCTTGTTATATTATTAATGTTTATGCAGTTGTTATCTTATTATTATAGTTCATATTGGTAATGTAAAATTGTTATGGTGATAATGCTTTTTTTTTATTATAGTTGTTCTATTGTGATCGTGTTCAAAAAAGACAAATTGAGCAACCAAGAAGTTACCCAATCATCTCAGTTTGGACAAAAACAATGATCAGTGATAGAATGAAGCTAGAGCATAAGTTCAACTTTGGATTGGGACATGTGTTGCCAAGGATAAAGTTCAATGAACAACAACAAGCTAACAAAGAACCAGTGAGAGGCGACCAACAAACATATGAGGCACAACCAACCAAGGTATTAAGTTACCTTGTATTTCATAATAGTTTTAACATAACCTATCATTGTTCAAATAAATCTAAAGCATGTTCATAATATTTATATAATGTGTTCATTTCTTCATGGATGAATTCATTGAGATGGTTAAGAATTTGGGCACTTATGTGTCTAAAATTGCTGAAAAATTGAAAATTGCAAAAGATCTGTTTCCAAATAACCTCCTTGTACAAACTGTTGGAGATCTTATAGAGAAAGGGTTAAAGGATCCTTCAATCTTAAGTGAAGATGAAGAGATATTTGGAACAGAATCTTTCTTGAAAGCTGTAGATCAAATTGAAAGGGAGTATTTGGAGAAGAAGCAAGAAGAAAAAAGGGCAGCAGCAAAGGCAAAAGCAAAGGGAAAACAGAAGGTTGGAACAGGGATTGATCCGAATAATCCTTGGAGCTTACAATTGGATGCAACTCCTACTCCACCCCCTTCTAACAACCCTTCCACGCAAGAGGCTGTAATCACAAGTGACAGAGTTGAAAAACCCGACCTAGAGCTTAAATTAGGTTTGGGAAAAGCAACAGAAAAAGATGGAGCTGGAATAGAGGGAAATGGGAATGCATCAGGTTCATTGCGTGAAAGGATTGATTTTGAAGCATCCCTGTTTGAACCAAATGAGTATGACACGTTGTTCATAAACAACGACATGAATCTAGATGATATTTTGGGCAACCCACAGCCAAGTCATTTTCAATACCAAGGGTAATTTAATTCTGTCTTGAAATATTTTGAACACTCGACATTATGCTGTAATATTTTGAACAACAACATTTATGTTGTAATTTTTTGGAAGTACTAATGTAGTAGAACTAATGTAAATTTTTTGGGTCTAATATGTAATTAAACTAATGTAGTGAAAAGTGTAGTGCAAATGCAGGGCTGTAAATTTTTTGAACAAATATATATATGGATTTATTCAAAGATATGCATTCAATAATTATCGTGCTCCTTCTTTATTGGCAAGTTTTTCCAAGTTCGGATTATCATACATTCATCGGCTCGTTGGCAAGTTTTCCGAGATTGGATTGTCATACACCCAGTTCCCTATGGAAATATTTCCCAAAGGATTGTTGTAGGTCTCTACTCATCATAAATTTCGGCAAAAGTTCCTCAACGTGGATTGTCATTCATTTCAGCAAGTGGCAAATTTTCCCGAAGTGGATTGTCGGTCGACTCTTTTTTGCAAATGTTCCAAGACGCGGATTGTCAATTGTGGCAATATTTTCCTAAAAGGATTGTCGCATAAGCGTTGGAAAATTTCCAAGATGGATTGCCTTCAATAGTTATATTCCAAGATGTGGATTGTCGATCGTAGCAAAGTTCTTATGAAAGATTGTTACGAAGCATTGGCAACTTTTCCAAAGATTGGATTTTGGCAAATTTTCCGAGGTACGGATTGTCGCTTCATCGTGGCAACATTTCCAAGGATGGATTGTTACGTGGCATTGACACCTTTCCCTAAATCGGATTGTCATACATCATACAAGAGTTGTGTTGGCAACTATTCCCAAATAAAAGAGGATTGTCGACAAGCAGCAAAACACCGACGTACTGGCATAACAGCACTAAGGATTAAAAAGCAGTGATCTTTTCGAAGACTATCACAGCGGAAATTGAACATATAAAAAAGAAGCTCTTTGTTCAGAGACGAGTGAACATCGAAACAGCAAGGTGGCGTTCCCTGGATTATGGAGAGTTGTCACAAACAACTGAGGATTGTTTCAAGAGAAGCAATCTTCGATAGTATTCCCTTGGACGTGGAATATTATCAATGCGGATGAGGATTGTTTCAAGAGAAGCAATCTTCGATAGTATTCCCTTGGATGTGGAATATTATCAAAGAAGAAGAGGATCGTTTCAGGCGAAGCAGTCTTCTATATTGGAAGCAGTTACGGGCGTAGCGGTTTTCAAGCGGGATGACATTCTCTAGCTTGCAGGAGGTCATCAAAACAATCGGTTACTTTCAGAGACGTGTGCTCGACGGTGCAAGATACGCGTTTCTTAACTCTTCTATCTGTTTAACTAATGCTAGTTTTGCAGGTATCGGAGTTACAAGATTGATTTAGGATCGCAGAACGTTCTGAATCATTCTCCGTCCCTATTGATACTTTGACTTTTGTTTTCGAAACTCGCGTTTCTCCAAACTCAGTCAAAGTGGGGGCTTCTGTAGACACCCATTTGTGTCTCCCCAAAACCAAACCCAGTGATGAGTACCTTTCACGTCGAATCATAATCGAATGAAACGAAAGTGTGGAAAAGTTTAGTGTTGCGGAAAGTTTTTATTTCTTTTCTCTTCTCTCTGTTTTTGAAAACTTTATTTTAAGAAAAACAGCCAATCCAGTTTGGTTGGTCCATGATATGGGTCCAATAGTAGTGTAGTTGGATGGGGCTTGCAAAGACCTTTCCAACGATATATTATAAGCCCAATTCCGATGAATATTGAGGAAATTATGGCCAATTTACTAAACTGGGCCCGGTTTGAGCTTTATGTACGGCCCAATGATCTAGGGGAGGGCCTAATATGATTTATCATTCCTAATGCAATTAGGAATGGTTTTAGTCTTCTAGAATCTTCTAGAAGGTTCTTTTCATTCCTAATTCAATTAGCATTGATAAGTTGACTTTGTTGACTTTTCAGAGTTTTAATCAAAATCAAATAGCATTTTCGAAGAAATTATATTATTTTATCCTCCAGTACGGGAAATTTATCAGATTTTCGAAAACGCGTTGAAATCCACTTTGGCGTCCAACCCCAGGCATTAGCGCTAGCCATTGGTGGCTGGCGCCAGCTAGCCAGGGTTGGCGCCAACCTTGTTTTGCGTGCGTCAGACTCTGTTTTGTTAAATTATCTTTTTTGGCCGATTTTCTCTATAGATATCGTATCAAAAACTCCGTTTTCAATCATCTACAATTCAGGATCTACAATCATCATTCATCATCTTTCATTCACGAATTCTCATCAACAATTAGTTTTAATTAGCTTTCATCAACAATCATTAATTCTTTAGCATTCTTTCATTTAATTCTTTCTTACTTTTTCATACAAAATTCCGCATTCACAAGATTTAGAAACACCTAGCCATATTCGAAGTTGCCTTCGCCCTAGACGTGAAAGGTTTAATTTATGAGGGTTTGGTCCCAAATCTCTATTTCAATTATTTAATTTAATTGCTTTGATTATTATTTTTTCTTGAAGTTACTAACGTGTGTATTTTGTTATTAGAAAGAGGTACGAGGCATCAAAGTAAGTGATTTAATTGATTTATTGATATTATGATGTAGACATCATGTTTATATTATTATTATGATGTTCCTAGTATCATGTCTAGGGTATTTTTAATATTAAATATGATTGTTATGATGCTTCCTATGTTCTTTCTAACATTAATTCATGTTAGTATCATGTTAGGGTTAAAGATTTGATTTTTATTGCTTAGTGACATGCTAGGGTTTGTTATTAATCTTGTTAGTATCATGCCTAGGATCTTGCTATTATTATGCTTTAATATTAACATGATCATGATTATAATTGTTGGAATGATTATGAATATTATTATTATTATTATTTTAATGATGATTATTTTATTTATGATTATTATTGATTATTATTATGTTGCTTGATTATTTATTATTTATTGCTTGATCACCTTTATTGCATGTTTAAAGGGAATTTGTACTTGTAATCACGCTTAATAAGATAATTAATAATCTTGTTATGTTAACTTTGATTATAATTCAAGTGATCGCCAATAATAGTTTGTTTGTGCATTAAATTCAACCAACATAGATTAAACAGGTTTAGGGTTAATCCTATTGATTGCATGTTAATCAGAAAGCGCACATGAATACGAGCAGAATAAAGTAGAGGCCTATTATTAGGGCAGGTTCAATCTCTTTTAGGTTGGATTTGTACCTTCATCCCCGAACCCTTATTTGGTTCATGACCTTATGGAGTTGACGATCTCTTGGATCGTTAAGGGGTATAACCTTCACCTCGTGAACGGTTTACAAGTTCCTTAAAAACTTGTTGGCGACTCTTTTGCTCTATCTTCTTCCCTTTTGGACGCCACCGTATTTTAGTGTATGATCACAGTGTGGTTCAAGCTAGTGGGATTTTAAAGGCTTGAAATTATTCCCTACACATAGCATTGTATTGAGAAACATTTGATGATGGACAGACAGACTCTTGATCCCTTGCATTGCGCCCAGCATCAAAATACTAATTAAAAAAATATATATATAAGTTCATATTTAAGAGGCATATATTCATAGTTTTTTTAAAAAAGTTCAAATTTACGTGAAACCATTTACTCTGATGAACTCTAGTATCTTTCAACTGATTAATTTCAGTAGCCTTTCTTCTTTTAGCCTGAGATCCAAAACAACTTTATGTTATCATCATTTCATATGAAACTCATATGTTAAAATTATTATATTCACATAAATACTAAAATAATTCATGAAAAGAAAAAAATTCTTGTTTTACATTATCCAAGTTGTTTGTTGAATTAGAAGCATTTTTCTTTGAAGGTTGATGGCCAATTTGTGAATAAGTAGAGTTTCCACTTGTAGGAGGAGCTCTCATAGCAGCATTTGTTGAATAAATATGGAGTCGACTTATAAATTGACCACCAACACCCTACAAAATAAATAAAAAAATTTAAACCCACACAATAAAAAAACATATATTCAGATTATACTGAGTTTTATTCATAATAATTCAAACAATACTCGTATAAATACTTTTGTAGAAGGAGGAGAAGGTCTAACAACATCATTTCTTGAATTATTATTCATTGGACTTGCAGGTTGACCACCAAAACCCTACAAAAAAAATATTGTATAACATCAACAAATCCATAACAAAAACAATATTAATCAGATTCTATTGTTATATGTTCATAAATATTTATTTAAAGTTCAAATAGTATATATACATTTGTAGAAGGAGGAGGAGGTCTCATTGAAGCATGTCTTGAATTATTATTCATTCCACCAACAGGTTGACCACCAAAAACCTACAAAACAAATAAATAATATATAGCAAAAGCAAATCCACAACAAAAAAAAGTTAGTTCAAATTGTATTATATTATATTTATAATAATAATATATCTAAAATTCATAAATATATAATTACATTTGAAGGAGGAGGAGGAGGAGGAGGAGGTTGAGCAACATTTTTTTCTTTTGAAAGAACATTAAGACTTGAGTATTTAGTTGTTGGATGTGAATAAGTCAAGGGATCACCATCTTCATCTAAAACCTGTAATTAGAAATAAGGGTTTATTAAAATTCATTTAACACTCACACATGTTCATATAAATAAAAAATATATTCACAAGTACCTGAAAAAAAATTTCAGCAGTAGCTTTGACTTGATCCTTATATTTGTCTACTTTTTTCTTCCAACCCTTTGCTTTATTACATGCTTTTTCAACAGTACTTTTAGGCCTATCATTTCTCTCACCCTTTTTCCTATTTACTTTGAGATTTTGAATAGGACCATCTTGTTCAACCTCTTGAACCTCTTCTCCATCATCAATATCTATTGGCCCCCTAACACTCTCCACCTTTTCCCTTAACGAATTAAAAGTGAACTCAATTTCAGCTCTAGCTTCACCAGAATCTTGACAAGATGTAACCAATTGAACAAATTTTCTTAACATTTGAGCTCTCCAAACTGAAGATGAAACCAAATTCTCATGATTGCATTCTTCATCAAGAACATGACTACACATAACTGATTTGTCCATCTTTTCATAATGTAATTCTGTGGAATCTTTTGCACACAATGTATATTGTAAATACGAAGAGCATGTGAACAAAGCATTCCCATTTCACTCCAAAACTTGCAAGTACACTTAATCACTCTAGTGAATTTCTCTAGTAAAACTTCATGCTTAATAATATCTTTATTAGGTCTCCAAACCAAATAAGAAATTGTATCATCATCTTCAAACTTACGCTCTTGAGAACAAGAAACACCCTTAGCAAATTGATCTTCAAAAACCACATAAGCAGAAATAGTATACACCTCCCTAGCATGTATTAGAAGACTTACATTTGCAACATCTAAGTGCCGATTCCCTCTCAGATAATGAAAATCTTGCTTGCTTTCCCGACTCCTCCACTCCTTCACAACATCCAAAAAAGTCAAATAAAAATCACATAATCCATCTGTCTTTTTCAACCTATGAGAAACCGAGTTATTAGTAGTTTCACTCCTTTGTGAAGACAATATTCCTCCTGAAAAGTACTCCTTTGAGTACGATGGACACCATTTCTCTTTAATTGAATACAAGTGGTTCAACCACTCATTATCAGCACACTTGTACTTGGTCAAAATTCTATTAAAAAAAAAGGTTCAAAAAAAATTCAATTTACAAAATGTTCATAAATATATAACAGAAATTCAAATCATTAAACAATTTGTTCATATATATAAAAACTAATTGAAGGTCAAGTAAGCATGTTCATATATACATATATAATAAGAACTATAAACAAACATATTTGAACATATCCATAACTAATATGAATATATAGTAAAAGTATATGAATATATTTTAAAAAGCCTTTGAAATTATTAAAAATAGTTCAAAATTATAAATAAACATGTTCAACTAATAAATAAATAAAGTTCATAATTTACCTTGGCCAGTAATGTTCGAATTCTGCAGTAGTTTCACAATACTTCAGAAGATAATCAAATATCTCAGTGAACCCTTTCAAAGCTCTAAATGTTCCAATATTTGTTTTGGAGTTTTCCCAAGATGTCATGTACATAGACGGCGACGAGAACTAGGGAAAATAGCTCGTATAGCTGTTGCAATTGATGGAGCTTGGCCAGTCATTATTGTTATTGGATGACGACCACCTTCCATTGATCGCATGAATGACTCAAATAACCATATTAAACTTCCTGTTTTCTCATCTAGAACAAAGCCCATGCCAAACATGACATTGTTACAATGGTGATTCATACCAACAAATGGGGCACAAATCATCCCATACTTGTTGGTCCTATAGGTAGTATCAAATACCATCAAATCACCAAAAAACTCATAATCTCTTTTCATCCTCCTATCCCTCCAAAAAAACTAAACAAAGAGCATTATGTTCATTTACTTCAAACTCATAAAAAAAATCACTTTCCTTAGCTTGCCTTTGAGCAAGGTATTTAATGAATTGATTGCAATCCAAACCTTCAAGTCTGTTAAACTTTTCAGAGCCTAAAGCATTATACACATCTTTCTTAGTGAATCCAAGATTTGGCGAACCCCCAACTTCCTTTGATATGGCACGAATAGAGTCTGTGACACGAACACCACTTGCCTTCATATTACTAATGAACTTCAACTGTTGTTGGTTAACTTTTCTTTGAGACCTTAGAAGATGTCGCTTATCTAATGGAATCATGGCATGATTATGCTCCATAAAATGTTTTGTAACAGTCCAAATCCCCTTATCATCAATAATAAACTCAACATAAGCTTTACAATCTGTACGAACATCCATTTTCTCAAATCTCCTAACATCACTTTTAGAACGGTCTTTCAAACCAGCATTGGAACAAAAATATTTCCTACTCCGCCAAATAGAAGTTTGACCAACTTTTCTTACTTTCGCCCTCCTTATACTAAAGCCAAACTTAAAAGCATAATCATTGTACAAATCATATGCTTCAGCATCACATGTAACTTGCTTCAAGTATAACTCAGACTGTTTAGCTTCAACAAAAACAATTGAATCCACTAGTAGAAAAATGTACATTTGCGTCGCCATATTTGCGTCACTCATTAGAAAGAACGACGCAAATGTTTAATTTTACCATCCTGAAAAGTTATTTGCGTCGCATATTTATCAAGAAGCGACGCAAATGACTGTTGTATTGCAGATTTTTATTATTTGCGTCGCTCTTATTTATTGAAGCGACGCAAATAATAATCTTATTTGCGTCACTCATTTATTGACAAGTGACGCAAATGAGTGACTGAATAAATTGCGTCACTCTTTTAATAAATGAGCGACGCATATGAAAAATGTACAGCATTATGTTTTATGTTATTTGCGTCGCATTTTAATAATAAAGTGACGCAAATCTAGCTTTTGCATTTAGGTTATTTCAGAATTTTGACCTTAGCTTTTGCACGCCTACCTTTCACTAAACAAAGAGAAAAAACAAGTTGCTACTCCAGTGAATTTCTACAGCCAAAGCACCCACAAATTCGACCCTTAAATCCAACAAATTCGGCCAAAAAAACACTGATTCCTCAGCAAATTCAACATCCAAAATCGCAGTCAAGTTGAAGACCTATAATCGGCAGAAAATTGAGCAATTTTGAGCAAAAATTTGGACCAAAAACCCTAAGAAATCCGAACCCATAAACCCCAGAAAAATTGAGCATTTCTGACCAAAATTCCCCCATTTCGAGCAAAAAATCTACTCCAAACTATAGGAATTCGAACCCTAGAAACCCCAAAAAATTCAATTAAAAATCCTGGCCTCATATTCGAGCAATGACTGAAATTTTCGACTGGAAAATCGATTAATTTCGCCCCCAAAAAACCCGAGGAAGTTCTAGCAAATTACAGCAACAATAATTGAAGTTTGATTAGTGTAGCAGTTCGACCAGTGTTCGCCCCACTCATATTACTGCATTTAGGCTCGACATTGTTGAATGTGTGAAGTTTATTTCACCTAAGGTAAGATTTCTTGTATTTAGTGAAGTTGTCTTTTTTTTTTTCCGTCCAATTCGTAAATTGTGTTCTAGGGTTTTTTTATTTTTGATTTGTTTTTCTGTAATGCGAAAAAATTTCATGAAATTGAAGTCATAATTGCGATAGAACTCAAAATACTTTTGTTTGTAATAGGATTATTAGAATGCCTCTATAAAAATGGGTTTGAGGTTGCTGAGAATGGCACATTCATTTAGTTTATTTTTTTTAGGGAATGGCTCATTCATTTAGTTTAAAATGCAATTTATAATTTCTAAAAACGGTTTGCAGTTTTGTTCTCTGAAAATGTGTTGATTGATTTTTGTTAATTTTTGAAAATTGGTTGTATTACTAGGAATTCATACCAATACAATTTTAATCAAGTTAATTTATTTGCTGCAAATTCTTTATTTAATTGAAAATTTGTAGGAATTGGGAATTTGGCTTGGTAAATCAGGGGTAATTAACTAATTAGATTTAATAATTTCTGTTAATGGGATATCAATTTTTTTTTAATTTAAAAATTACATTTTCGATGCTGAATACTATTTTCAGATTTTAAAACTGAATTTATGCTAGTATGATGAGGAAATATTCAAGCTTTATTGTTTTTGGATGATTATATGATTCTTATGATTGATATATGCTGTAATTTAACGAAGATATGGTTGGCTTGTAAATTATAATTGGGTGATGAAACTAATGGTAAATTCGTTGTTTTAAGCACGAATTATACTCCCTACGTTCTCAAATTGTTGTTCCGGATTTTAAGAGTGGAAGTTAAAGCGTAATTTAAACTAGTAATGTTACTAATGTTTCATCAAAGTGTCTTCTTGAGTTCATAGGTTGAGCAATGATGAGCTTGGTTTGTGAAAGTAAAAGGTCAAAATGTGGCTTAGATTATAGTTTTTGGATTGACTTGTTTCTTGAGAGAGACATATACTTTGTTATGATCGAAGGATAGATTTAGGGTTTGATTGATTGATTGTTTGATGATCGAAGGATTTGTTTAGCTTTGTAGATAAAAAGATAACATGGACTATTGAAGTGTATGTAAATCCAAGTGGCCTTACTCATCTTGATTTAAAGTATTTGACATAAGTAGTTGAAGGCTCGAGTTGCATGTTTTTACCTTGAGAAATTCAGTTGGACCTTCCGACCTGAGTTTCGCCCAGAAATCGAGTTGAATGTTCAACCTTCAACCTTTAAAACCCAATTCCTCTAATTTTTTTTTGTTTCGGTCTTTCTTGTGCTTTTAATTGCTCCAATTATGAGTCATATTACAGAAAAAGATATCTATAATCACCAAACCTCCGTCATGGCACCCTTAGCTAGGAAAGTAAAGGTATGCATGCTTTCAATGCTTGCATTGGTCTATCTGTATCATAGTATCACTTGAGAGTTGCGACTATACACGTGTATTTGTGAGGCTGTTTCTAAATTTATGGCTATTTCATCAGGTTCTGCGAGATGGTTGGTGGAGTGAGGAGTATAGTTCACAGTTGGTCCCTGGGGATGTAATTAGTATTAATGCTGGAGACATCATTCTAGCTGATGCGCGTCTACTGGAAGGAGACGATGCTGTAATAATTGATGAGGTCAGTTGTAATGTTTGTGATTAATATATTTACTTCATGCATCTATTGTTGCTGAATATATGATTTCTTGTGCTTTGCAGTATGTTTTAACAGGAGTTTTGTCTCCAGTAACTAAGAAAGCAGGGGATGCAGTATACTCTGGCTGTATTTGTGAACAAGGAGCATGTGAAGCTGTGATCATTGCCACAGGTGCTCGAATCTTCTTTAGGAAAAATGTTTGCCTGGATTTTAGCATCAATGAAGTCAAATGTTGGGATAAGGTAAAAAGTTCTAGTGGATTTCAACACTAAAAATATATAGCTACTTGTTCTATCTTCTTAACCCTTTATTTTGCTTTTTTTCTTTCCTTTTTAGGTTTTGGTTGGCATTAGGAATGTATGCTTGTGCTTGGTTGCTGTTGGGGTGTTGGTGGAGATTGTTTTCATGTACCTTTTCCAGCACATAGCATTTTGGCGCGGAATTGACAATCTGCTTGTTCTCCTCATTGGTGGAATCCCCATTGCTCTTCACACTCATTATTGGAGATTACTAAAGATGTAAATTATTGGAAAGTTTGTTAATATAATGCCGTCATTCCCAATTTTAAGGGTAGGCCAAATTACAAAGGATACTCTGCCGAAATTTACATTTGCATTATTCAATAATATTGCATTTTAATTTCAATTATATTAGCGTTAGCATATTACTTTATACCACTAGCAAGAAAAACAGGTACTACAAACATATACAAGCAATTATTATAATTAAAAAAAAAAATTTACATCATTTACGTCACTCATTAAACAAACAAGTGACGCAAATACAGCAATTGTATTGTTTACTCAGTCATTTGCGTCACTCCTATATAAACAAGTGACGCAAATAACAAATAAGAAATTTATCAGAAGAGTCATTTGCATCGCTCTTTTATAGAGGAGTGACGCAAATAACAAAAAAGAAGTTTATCAGAAGAGTCATTTGCGTCGCTCCTTTATAAAGGAGTGACGCAAATAAGAGTCATTTGCGTCGCTCCTTTATAAGGAGTGACGCAAATAACAAAAAAAGTTTATCAGAAAAGTCATTTGCGTCACTCCTTTATAAAGGAGCGACGCAAATGACTCTTATTTGCGTCGCGCCTAGGAGCGACGCAAATGACTTAAAAGTCATTTGCGTCGCGAGCAGTTGCGTCGCTCATAGAAGCGACGCAAATACACTATAAATGAGCGACGCAAATGAGCCTTTTTCTACTAGTGATCTGTACTGACTGAAATATAAAAAAATTGACAAATATTAACTATGTTCATAATTATAAACAATATGTTAAGATTAAATTTCATAATGTTCATATTACATAATAAACTGCACATTTACTAACTGAAACATAAAAATACTCATTATTATAACAATAATGCTCATAATAAACATGATAAACGTTCATAATATATAAAGTGTTCAAATATGCAGCATAAATAGTTCACATAATTACGCATAATATCAAATTCAAATTACAAATTACCAAATTACACATTCATCAATGAATTAATGAGCATAAAAATCAGAATCAATTATGAATTGATAAAAATAATCAAATTCAGCAAAGTATTTAGCAAACAAATTAGTCGATCACTTTATAGAAATTCATACAAATTAAAACAAGGATTAAATCCCAAAATTAATATCAAAAACAAAAATAAGATCAAAATTAATCACAGTGAATTCAGAATAATCTCTTCAGCAGAATAAATCATTCACATAATTACACATAATATCGAGTTTACATTACAAATTACCAAATTACACATTCATCAATGAATTAAAGAGCATAAAATTCAGAATTAATTATGAATTGATACAAATAATCAAATTCATCAAAGTATTCAGCAAACAAATTAATCGATCAATTTATAGAAATTCATACAAATTAAAACAAGGATTAAATACAAAAATTAATCTCAAAAACAAAAACAAAATCAATATTAATCACAATGAATTCAGAATAACTAACCTTGATTGATCTCATCGGGAATTTCGATGATTTCCATCACGAGATTTGCACAAAATCAATGGAAAAAATTAAGGAAAAAATAATAAAAAAACAGAGGAGAGAGAAAAATATGGACAAAGAATTTTGATCGAAAAAGAGGTAAAAAAATCAGATCAAATAGGGAAAAGAAAGATCTTATAAATAAGGGGAAAAAAAAAGAAGCAGCTATATGGCGGGATTGAAGAACAAAAAGAAGTTCGTGCGTTTAATGAAGAAATCAGTGCGTTTAATACCTGGTCCATATAGACTAGATGGACCCTTGTAAAAATCAATAGGTCTATCGTAGACCCTGGTGTGCGTTTAATACCCGGTCCATATAGACTAGATGGACCAGGGTCCATCTAAGAATTTGTAAAAATCGTTGTCCAAGTCCGTTTATTTTGCGGGCCGGGTTGGACGAGTTTAGCGGGTTGACCCGTCCATGAACAGCTCTAATTTTGACAGCGCGGATAATTTGTGCTTCCAAAAAAAAAAAACAAAAAAAAAAAAAAAACAAGCAAAACGTCCAAAAACGAGGCTAAAGGCCTGGGCCCCAAAAAACACCATGAACTCAAATTCATGGTAAACATTACCCGTCATCCTTCGGTGGCGCTCTTCTCTTTTTCCCACCATTTTTCGTCGTCATTTGCCCACGAAGAGGAGAGAGAAAATCACGGCGGCGTAAAATGGCAGCAAGAAAAGGGGAGAAGTTCTCGGCGGATTGGGTAATGGGAGGTTCGGCGGCAGTGGTGGCGAAGACGGCGGCAGCACCGATTGAAAGGGTTAAACTGCTGTTGCAAAATCAGGGTGAGTTGTTGAAGAGAGGTCGTCTTCATACTCCTTATTTGGGTGTTTCTGATTGCTTCAAAAGGGTTCTTCGAGAAGAAGGTGTTCTTGCTTTTTGGAGGGGAAATCAAGCCAATGTCATTCGTTATTTTCCTACCCAGGTCTTTGATTTTTTAAAATTTATTTTTATGGGTTTTTGCTGGAATTGGAATTAATTTGTTGGGTTTTGTGATATTTTTTTTTTTTTTTTTTTTGGATGTTAAATGGTCCATTGTTTTGTATTCTGTATTGATTTATGTAGAGAAATTAAGTGAATGGATTAATGGAAGTTAAGGATGTGGGATGTTTTTGCTACTTTCAGTTGATTTTTGCCATGTGTTAATACCATTGTTTCGTTGGATTTGTGAAAATAGGAAGGTACATTATGGAAAATTTGTTGTCAATTTGAAAAAAAGGATGTGGATATTTATGTAGTACTTCATACTTGTTCACTATTAGCATTGCAAATTTGCAATGATGATGCAATTATGTAGTAAAAAGTTTGAGATGTATGAAAAAAAAAAAATAGTTTTTTGATTGGAAAGAAAACAAAATAATACTATGTGGGCTTTGACTTTTGTGGAATAGAGTGAAAATTTGGAACAAATGTAGTCTGAGAGGATCTTTGGTTTAACATTAGATTTCTACTGAAATGGGGCTCTTCGTAACTACTTGTAACATATCGCTTGGAAAAGAGTGAAAATAAGGAAAACATATAAGATCTCTCATTCAATGTGCTAACAGATTGATCGGAATAGAGTGAAAATTTGGGGAAAAATGATTGAACTCTATCATATTTGGTAACAAGGAATTGCTGCTTTAAAATGATTGATGATAATTGCTGGACACTTGGATAGGAGATACTTTGTCTCAGTATGGCTAAGCCTGGTTGAAGCAATGAAGTGCTGCTCAGAAACTAGTATGGCATAAGAAGATTTGATCTTTGCTATTCGGCATGGAATTTTATGGCCCTGTTGCTGTTATGCACTGGCCTGCTCCTTGGTTATGTCTTACTATTAGTTAATATGGTTTTGAGAGTATAGTACTGATTACTGATTATGTGATGGCATACAAAATCCTCCCCATGGACATTGTTTTAAATCGTACTCCCTTCACCCCAAAATATTAGGCCTCTGATTTTATTGAGTTAAATTAGTGTTCCATTTTAACATATTTTAAATAACAAATAACTTAAGCAATCGACTGTTGGCTCAGCTGAAAATGGGTTAGGATTGACCTGCGAATTTTCAAAATTTTTGGACTTAGTCAGTAGGAAGTTATGAGCCACTAAATTGTTTTTAATACTTTGTCTAACATCTTGAATAAAATTTCTTATTGAAATCCATTGAACCTCTTTAAAGTAACAAAACTTATTGGAATTATATATAGCCTGAAGACCCTGAACCCTGCTGGGAGAATAAGATAAATCACTTGATTGCCTCAAGTACTGGTTTTTACTAGTAAGAAACCAATATTCTTGAACGTACAAATTTTGCAGGTTAGGTTTATGGCTGGTATGGCATTTAGTACCCTATAGTTGTTTGAGGGATTCAGCTCAAATTGGGATTATGGGTAACATATTAACATGTAAGGCTTGATTTCTGAAAAGCTTCTGGATTTGAGGCCAACAAAATAACTCAAATTATTTCATACTTCTTCCTTTTTCTGGCCATCAACATCACCCAATTTCTTCACATAGGTTTTGGCTTTTTGAGTCAATATTTAAGTCAGGTCAATTTTTGCTAACTCTGGTTGCTAGTATTTGAAGGGAATAACCAAATATCTGTTTGTCCTTCCTGGTCTTCACCTAGGTTTCCAGCCTTCCTAATTTGCAAAATTTTCCATTTCTTGGAAATCCACACAAAAATAAAGTTCAGCTCTAAGCAGTTTTAATTTAGATATGTAGATAATAAATTTTACTTTTCTTACAATGATCATCACCTGTTTTTATCTCATATTCATGTTCCTGACTTTGGTTGGAGTTTTCTTGGAATAACAATTTATTTAAGTAGTAATGACGAAATTGGAGTTGAAACATGTTTGCAACACCTCATGTGCTCTATTTCCTATTTGTTAAAAAGATAGAGAACTGGAATTTTTGATGTGTTCTATTTCCTATTTGTTTAAAAGATAGAGAACTGGAATTTCTGATGCTATGCAGGCTTTCAACTTTGCATTCAGAGGGTACTTCAAGAGTCTTTTCGGGCGTTCTAAGGAGAGAGATGGCTACTTGAAATGGTTTGCTGGAAATGTGGCTTCTGGAAGTGCTGCTGGAGCAACAACTTCAGTCTTTCTCTATCATCTAGATTATGCACGTACACGACTTGCTACTGATTCACAGGGAGTTTCTATGAATGGGCAACGACAATTTAAAGGATTGGTTGATGTTTACCGCAAGACATTGTCAACTGATGGAATTGGAGGACTTTATCGAGGATTTGGAGTATCAATTTTTGGAATTACACTTTATCGGGGTTTGTACTTTGGGATATATGACACTTTGAAGCCGCTTATTTTGGTTGGGCCTCTTGAGGTTGGTCACTCTTTTTTTATTTTTTTTTATTTTTTTTTTATTTTTGCCCGAGTATCCTATTACACCCTTAGCTGTCTGCTTAGTTTGATACTTTGATTTTACTGAAAACCTTCGCAATGCAGCAGTAATTTTGCTCCCACTGGCTTGATGGAAAATGTTAATGCCCGGAACTTTAACAATCTTGTTAGATGTCAATTGTCAAGTGGCAGAAAATATTCGTATTGAATGTTTAATGGACCTCTCTTTTTTTTATTGTTATTGGTGAATTAGTTTAAATTCCTTTTCTCCCACCACCATGGCACCGTTATAGGCAGCTGTAACGATTTTTTCACAGTATTGCTATGGAAGTGAGATCTATAAAATTGAAAGAAGAGAAGACCCAAGGAATTTGTTTCTTGTTGTCATTCTTTTTGACAAATGTTGTTATAGACATAGGGCACACTTCTTTTTTTGCTGTTGCTAAAACAAGGTCGAAGGGGAGTGGTTTGTAGAAATTTTGTGAAATTTTACCATCTTTTGCAGGTGTGGTCATTGCTTCTGTTTAATATTTGAGGAAAAAAGCATAGGAGTAGGCCTTAAAGAAAAGAAATAATGATAGTAGAAAGTAGGCTGGAGAAATATAAAATGAGTTGTAATACAGAAAAGAGATAGAATCTTGATACTGAAGCTCCATGGTTGGTAATGCTGTAGTGGAGATAATAAAATAGAAGTCGCGGTAGACCAAGAATGACTTGGATGGAAGGGGTACCATGTATCGAGGATATTAAATTAAGGTCTTTATGATCATATTATAGAATGCAATAGGTGTGATTGCAGGAAAATGATTAATGTAAACGACTCGTGGAATGACATCTTGCTCCATGTTGGCAAGGACCATCCTTTTGGGGTTGAGGATTTGATAATGTTGTTGGGTGGATTGGGCCTCTCCCCAAGCTAGACACAACATAAACATGTCAAAAACCCTTGACACTTACCTGACCTAATTAAAACCCAGCCTGTTTTATTGACCGGGTAGTTGTGTTGACCTATTTAACTTTGTTTAAATTGAAACATCAAGAACATTCAAATAGCGGATCTCTCTCTCTGTCTGATTATGCTATATTTATAAAGCAGTTCAGGTTAGCTAACTCCTAACTTTCTAGAGTATGCTGAAATTTTCAGGAAAGAATTCGGAATTTCAGACTAATCTATCTCTTATCTGTACGTTGTGTCAAAATGTGGTTTGTAATTTTTTCTACTCTTTCTGTCCACAAATAAAAGTCCTCTTAGGTTTAAGTGTAAAAATAAAGAGTTTTAATCAGGAGGGAGGCTTATGGTAGACTGTGTATATGTAAAAATAAGAAATTATATAATTCTTTGTATAAAGAAACATAAAGCTTTTATATGGGACCCAAATCACATGATAGAATTGAGGTGAATTTTCTGTATAAAGTAATTATGAGTTTTAGAAATGGACATCTTAAAATAATATACCAGACTTATACTTGTGGACAGGAGTATATGTTTGAGTCATTCATGTTGTAGCATATTGTATTTGTGTTTGAAAACTCATCACTAACCATAGCCATTTAATCTTCGTCTTATTATATACAAAGTACTACTTTATTAAAGTATGAATTCTGATTGCTTTTTATCCTTGGAATGTTACAGGATAATTTCCTTGCTTGTTTTTTCTTGGGTTGGGGAGTGACAACTACATCTGGTATCTGTGCCTATCCATTTGACACCGTGCGACGGAGGATGATGCTTACATCTGGGGAGTCTGTAAGGTATTCTAATGCATTACATGCATTACGTGAGATTATTCATCATGAAGGGTTTTCTGCTCTTTTCCGGGGTGTTTCTGCAAATATCCTTTTGGGTATGGCAGGGGCTGGAGTGCTAGCAGGGTATGATAAGTTGCACCGTATTGCTTATGGACATGGTTATAGGTTCGAGCCTTACAATAAGTTGCGAAAATGAAGTGTATAAGATTCTTGCTTTTGTACAGCTTCAAACTATACTTAATAGTATCCCCATTGATTTTTCACAAAGGTTTTCAAATCATTCAGAAGGAAAAATCACAGCCAAAAGTGTAGGAAATATAAGTCTCATACTCATTGAATCTTCATTATTGATGCCATCAACAAATGTTTGTTCATAATGGCAATCCCAATTGTATCAACTGTATAGTTTCACCAGATCATATTAATGTAACTGCTTCTCTTTTATTCCTATGTGTTCAAATGCTTCCTTGTTCATGTTAGTATAGTCTGGCTAATTCTGTCATGGAGCTCTGAAACAGAACTGCCTGTCTGATGATACCTGATCTTTGGCTGGGCTTTAGGGTTCCAGTCTGTTTCTTCTGGTTAGCTCTAGTACTTACAGACAGGTATCAGTCTCGATTATACTATAGTTTACTTATAATATCCGTATTGCTTTCTTCATTTCCACAAGTAATCTTTTTATTTTTATTTTTATTTTTTTATTTTGTGTTGAGTCATGGGGTCCATTATGACAAAATCTTCTTCGTTTTTGTTTCTATTTTGTAGAAATGCTCCTTTGATCAATTAAGGTCAATCTGAAGTCTGAACTATGGAATATTAGTGTCATGTTTCTTTCTTTCTAAATTGTCATTTTGTGTATTATTACTCCTGGTAGACTTGATTCTTGATTAGTCAGAATCTCATGTTATTTTTTTATTTAATATATATATATATATATATATATATATATATATATATATATATAATCTAAGCTTCTGGTCCTCTCCTTCAGGTAATTCTGTGAAGTATTTATTTATTGTGTTCCTCTTATTCTTGATCACTATTCACTGGTCCAGTGGTCCTTATAAAGCTGATTCTACAACTAGTTTGATATACAAAAACTTTCCCAATGTGATGTAAGAAGAGCAGGTTTCAGATACGAAATAGCATGACTTCATTTTCAGTTACTAAGTGCGGTGCAACATACTTGTCTTCATACCAGAAATTTCTTTGTTTTTTGACACACTTACTACGCTATCAAGTATAGATGTCAATGGACAATGGTTTCAAACTTGTTAAGGGTGGAGCATTTTGCATTGTCAAGGTGGATTTCATAGCTTCTTATTGGTGAGTATCCTTCTTTTGTCTACATGACAGTATAATTACTAGAGTTACACCATTTGAGATGAAAAGTGAATTTAACTAGTAGTAAGATTGGAGTTTCGTCTGTAGCATAAATTATTTTTTATGTTTTTCAGTAGTAAGAATATGTTTTAGTTTATTTTAATTCTGTTCTCATAACACTTTAAATTAATTATGAGTTTTACAATGCAGTTTTTTTTCTGGCTATCTGGGTGTTGAAGGCTTCACCAGACTATTCTTCTGGCATCCTCATCTCTGGTATAATTGGTCTAAGCTTTGGGGAGTCTGTCTTTACATATTTTTCTGATATCTAAGATGCTTTCTTATTCACTCTCTCATTTTTCTGGTTATATAATATATATCCTAACTATCTAAAGTGCTAAAGGCCCATATTGATTATACCATATAGTACTTCTTGAATCTTGAGGCCCAGCTTAAAGTGCACACCCTGAGGCACACAAAAAAAAATTTCAGAATTTTTTTTATGTTTATTATATGCGCCTCACTTCAATGAGGCGCGCCAAGGCGAACAGAGGTGCACCTAAGGTGCAAGGAACTCTGAAACACCTTGGTGAGCCTTGAGCTTTTTTATACATTGCTTTTGAGTTCTTATATGTATGATGGTAATGCAGAAGCTATAGGTCTTTAATAACCTAACTTTCGGAGAGACCTTACTTTTTTGGAGAATGAGAGTGATTTATGTCGAATTCACTCTTACCCACCATTCCAGCCTCACAAACTCTTGAAACGCATGAATTAGATCTTCTTTTACCACACCCAGAAGACCTGGAATGACAGTTGAAAATTTTGATTCTTAGGGATTTGTGTTTCTACAACATTATGGTTCTTCTTATAGGGCCTTTCTAAACAAGCACTTATAGTACTTGCAATAGGAGATCAATTCAACCTAGGAGATCAATGTGAGTGATGTTTTGACTATTGGATTTAACTCTTTTTAACCTAGGAACATTTGGCTTGTTGCTCATGACTGATCCTCTTGAAATCATCATTTTCACCTGTATCAACCTCTCTAACAACCAATAATGGGTTGTAATGTTTCTTCAAAAATAAATAAATACGAAGTATATAGATAATGGGTTGTAATGTTTGCTACTTCTTTCTACAATATAAAGTGGATCCAGATGAATGACTAACATGGTCTAGTACCCTGGTCTGAAATGTCTCCAAAGCCCTAAATACCAACTGCGAAAGAGTCACTGGTTATAGATGGCAATGCAGAGTAGCAGATCCCACCACCCATTTTTTCCCACGCCCTAAGCTCCAAAATCCTAGTCTCTGGTATTGAAAATGAGTTGCACATTGATGAATCTTCAACTAATAACGCTATGCATAGTCTCTGCCACAAACAAAATATGACTACCCCCTTGAAATTCTGTTACCAAATCTGATGATATATTACAGGTCATAAATTGTTGAAGTGTGAGGATCCTAAGGAATAGACGGAGATGTTTCTGTAGGGTTTATAGTATTTTTTTTTTTTAGTTAGCCTGAACTTGTAATTTTTCATAGCCTACAACAGAACAATTATCAGATAAAGAAAGGTTTCAATATTGAAATAACTAATGGGGAGGAAAAAAAAAAATACTTAGATACTGTACTCAAGTCCTTGTATACACTTAAAACGAATATCCAGGATGAGCCTCTTTGGCCTTTTGTCCGACTCCATATACCTAATAAAGGCCATTTCTCAAAAAAAAAAAAAAAAAAAAAAAGAAAAAAAAAGGCCAATTCTCTTTTACAAAGAAATGCTAGTAGAAAATTGTGATGATCCATATACCTTAATCTTATTTATCTGTAAAGTAACATGAGAAGTTTGCTGGTAAACCAGCTTTGAATTTTGATTTCTGTAGCTGTCAATCTGTTTCTGACAGTTTTCTTGATGGAAGAATGATGAATCCAAAGGTCCCATTGATGCTTTCAAGGATAGGTACTGTTTGGCCAAATATCAGCTATATAGTAAGATTGTAGGTAATTTACAGATAAGAAAGTTCTTTGTGGCTAAATTTTAAGTACACTGGCTTTGTTGACCAAAAAATCGAGAGGATAGGATATATTGATTTATTGTTTCTCTTGACCCATAGGAAAGCAAATGATGAATGATAACCTTAGTTTCTGAACTGCATTAACACTTCATACTAGTAAAGCAGAACTCAATTTTGGATCTTCTGAGACCTGAGTTATATCTATCCTTCTTTCAGCAAGAACAATTGGTTTTTGAGTTTTGACTGGTTCATTCTTTGAATGTCGGTAGCATTAGCTTAAGTTTCAATTTAATTACTTTGATAGGAGTCATAGGATTATCCAAATCTCTTAAAGAATGCTTGGTTAGTGAGGCTAACCTTTAATGGGGATCTGAATTCGAAGTATATTTAGCTATTTACTTTCTTTTTAATTTTATACAACTATTTATTTTAATTTTTGGAGGTTATAAATTTTAAATTCAAACTTTGTTTCTAGAATTGCACTTTAAATGTGAACTGTGCATAGCCGAAACTTCATTGATTTGCCATTATTCTTAGAAATTTATCCGACTTCGGTTTGTGCTGCTCTAAAACAGTTGGTGATGCTCTTCAAGCATGATTATTCTCTGATCTTTGTTGTATAGTCCTATTTACATGGTTGATTCTCTTGATCCCCATGTATATATTTTGTGCACTTGTGAGTTGTCCCATGGTAGAAAAGAGAGAATTAAGGGCCTTAAAAATTGAGGCCTTGCTTCTCCCCTTGCCAATTATTACAGATAAAACCTCTCACTTAAGTTTGTAACAATATTCTCTTTTTTCGTGAGTGTGCCCATTTTATATCTGCTTTCAAAAATTTAGCTTAGTGTTAAATTCAAAGTTGGTTTTATGATAAATTTGGGCCTTTGATCATGCAAATGTTCAACCCCAACGACAATAGCTACTGTTTACCTTTCTAGTTTGCTCATGCATAAAGCACACTTTGATTTGAGGGGGCAGGGTTGCATCATAAATAGATGTCTTGTGCATGTGAGTTGTTTCATGTTGAAGAAGAGGTGAAACATAACCAACTTATAAGCCTAGGGAGTTATTGTTGCCATGGCTAATTGGTTCTGAGATAAAATTAACTTTGGCTTATAAGTGGTCTGTCTCATCTCCATGTCGCATTTTAAAAATTTAACGGATAAGTGACCTGAGCCTTGAAAGTGAGACATTCACTTTTGAATTGAGTGACTATGGATGAAATTTTCAGATTTACAATAATAGAATGATTTATGAACACCAAACCCCCTTTAATTGAGGCGAAACCTTCATTGAACCTACTGTTTTAAAATAAGAAAGCTAGGCCAAGAGCCAGAAATTCTTATGACGCTTAGTGGTAATCAAATAGCCACCTAGTTTTTTGCTCTTCCTCCTTACAGCAACTGTCATGCAATCAGCATTTTGGATGCAGTAATCTACAACGCTTCTTTTTCTTCCTGTCCATCTCATCCAAAATCTCCATGCCTTTGATCGTTTTCTATGGCCTAGTACCAGTAATGATGCCTTATGTTCCTTTGCTTGGCTCACTATTGTTGGACCTTTCTCCTTCCCTGCAAGTGCTACTATTTCCACCTGTACCTGCTCAGTGAAAGGAACCAGATTGATGCTGTTAGAGCTTAATTTGAGGTTTGGTGTATCACTCAGTTTGGTACCCTTTAAAATTTTGTCATCTGATAAACTTTGTGACATTAATGTTACAAATCTCATGGAGCTTGACAGTTCCATTGTACACTTTCAAAACAATATGATGGTTTTGATCCTCATAATAATCTATTAGTTTTGACATTTAACTTTTTATTATTCATTGATTTATTGTGATACATTTTGCCATATTTGGTCTGTTAAAAGTTTTAGAATGAGGATATTAAAGTGTCATCTTTCTGCAGGTCAATTCTTTTTGTCTTTACATAAAAACTCTTTATCCTTCTTTGATTCTTTCGTGTTTTTGTTGTGAATTTGTGATTAGTGTAACTCATACTATACCAATTGATCAGAGTAATGTGACATACCCCAGGTCTTCTGGATTGGCAGACGCTTCTCAGAGAGTAAAGAAGTCCATAAGCTTTTGGATCAATTTCACTCTCAGTATGTGAATCTGCATTAATAAAAAAATTTGATATTAAGACAAACTTGCTCTGCATTATAGTATGCAAGTTTCATGAAATTAATCTGTGACTTTAAAAAAATTTCCCCTCTTTTAAGTTATATATTATGTATCATGTTTCTATTTCAGACCGTCCCAAAATTATAGGTCACTTTTACATTACGAATCATTAAAGCTGAACTTTGAACTACATTAGTATGATTGAGATGTAGACATATGAATAGAAATGGATAGTATTAAAATTCTAACTAGTTTTGTTAAATTTGACAATTCAAATGTGACTTGAATGACAGGATGGAGATGAATTTACCGCATTTTGTTGGCTTGGCTAAATGAAGAAGAATAACGGTGTCCTCCTTTTGAACAGTATGGGATAATGCCCATTGAAGAGCACCCTTAGCCTGTAAGGTTGCATCTACAACGATCATGATCCTGTTTCCCTCCTTGGGTTCACCCTTTTCAGAATTTTCTTCACTGCTGAAGCTCGATCCACACTCATTTTCAAAATACTCACTCTTATCACTTTTGATCGAATTATAAGCTGGATTGGATTGCAGCGGTGGTGAACGAATCCGAGCTTTACTTATTTTAAAGCAGGATCCCGGAATTTTGGTATGTACTCTCACCATCCTCTCTTTTCTTTCTGAAAGCAATGACAGTACACAGAAAACTTAAGTGTTTTCAGATTTGAATATAACCAACAAGAATGTTCAGAAAACTATACTTTATATAGTTATAATCTTATATATCTGACAAAGGGGACATAATCTGTTAATTAATAATAACTAATATCATAAGTATATGGTATATCTTTAGAAGGGCTAAGTCAACTTTGTAAGTGAAATGACAGAAAAGGACAGAATGTGGTTAGGCATACATTTAGAGGCGTAAGACGTGCTCACCATTGTGTTTAGATTCTCTGAAGACTTTGAGACTCCATTGTTTAAGTTAGGGTGTGATTTTCTGGTTGGTGTATTTTGTTTTTTTAGGGTATTTTCTTTAATGTGGGACATATCCCATTAAACGTGCTAACCATGAAGGTATTTAGGTGTTAAGTGCAAGTCCCACGCCTGCTAAGATTTCTTAGTTGTATTGATTAGTTTTGAGGTGTTGCATTGTTAATTCTGTATTTTTTTGACCTTTCGTTGATATCCAACCGTGTGATGTGCATCCTACTCCGTCTTTAATCTTTTATATTCGCGGTTTTTTCTAATCCTAAACATAGAATACATACAGGATAACCTTAATAATCTTGGTAACAACCTACTAATGTTATTTTTTTAAAGGTTAGGACTTTCAACTTGCTACAGCAGAACCACAGCTCGGATGAACTCGTTCTTGTAAAACTCACATGTAACCGTCTTCTTTAAATGCCGGTGGCTACAAACTGTTTGTTTGGAGTTTGTTCTTGCCTTTAGTTCAGACCTAAAAGAGGACTAGTCATGGGCAGCTATTGTCTACAAATTATGTGGACCGTTTCCGGGCCCAGACTTGGGTTGGATAGGTGCCAAATCAAAGTCTGTTTGTTGCTTCAATTCTTACCATCCTTCCCACCTTACCTTAGCCTTTTAAAACTTGTGCAGAATTATCTTTAGGGCCTGTTCATATTTACTTATTTTCAGTGCAGTTCAGTTCAGCTCAGCTCCAATCAGTTCAGTTCAGTTCAGTTCAGTTCAGTTCAGCTCTTAATTTCCCTCTCTCATAATATATTCATTTCAGCTTAGTTCAGTTCAGTTCAGTTCCAATCAGTTCAGTTCAGTTCAGTTCAGTTCAGCAAATATGAACATGCCCTTATTATTGACATTGATTGACTTTCAAAGCTTATACACCTTCGTGGAGGACAGGAAAGATAATTTAGACGAGCAATAATAGGTTGGGTCAATCACTCAATTGTGACTTATCACAGCAATTGTATTAATCAACACAAATTATCATTGTTAAGATTTGACTAAAATATAAGGTGTAGAACCTTCCTGAATTGTTTAAATTTTATAATTATTTAAACTTTAGTAAATTAATAGTTATCCCATTGTTTTAGTTATGTCACTACAACTTTTCTAGGTAAAAAAAAAAAAAAAAAAAAAAAAAAAAAAAGAATAATAGATTTTATATTGTTTTAAGCGCCGGTTTAGTATATGCAATGTATATTGTTGTTTCTTTGTCTTTACATGTTTTTTATTCTTAAGAATAAATTGCATGAACATAAATAATTTGATCTTATATGAGACGGCAAAACCTAAAAAATAAGTATGGCAATTTAAACTATTTTTTATTTATTTTTAATGAGTGCTTGAGTCGTGAAAAATATGTAACAAATGCACTTGCACCTACGTGGCTACGTTGTATAAACCCTGTACAAATGTGCACATGTGAGACAAAACTACTTGACCACCAAATCAAATACTAGTATTCTAGTACCACTGTACCAGTCCAATATTGATTTTTGCACTCTTATGATTTATTTTAACACCCTTCTTTAGTTCTTTATAACAAATTGTAAGTCGCTGTCACAAAAAAAAAAAAAAAAAAAACTATTATAAGTAGTGCACATACTTACATAACTGTGCTCTCAACTGGATTGTTAAAATTATATCTCGTGTACTTAAACTGCAGAAATATATACAATTTAATTTAATTGTGCGGATATAGAATGAGTGCCCCGTCAATAAGGCGGGGCAGAACGGATGTTGGTTTTCTCATCCCCATCTTACATTTTTATACCCATCCCCATTCCGACCCCGTGACGAGTCCAAAATTTATCCCCATCTCGCCCCGGCGGGTACAATTCCAAACCCATCCCCTCCCCACTTAGATATCCACCCTCACTTAATAATCCCACTCAAGACCCGCCTAATCTGCGCCTCCTAAATACTACAATTATAACTAAAAAAAATCATTATCAATGATGCACCTTTTTTTTAAAAAAATATTAGTATAAAACAATGTATTATATATTTATTAAACTAATTTAAAAACATTTATAATACGAAATATAAAAATAACATAAAAGTATACAATCTTATTTTTTAAATATGTAGTTGTGGGGATGGAACGGGTACAAAGTGGGGCGGGACGGCAATGGGGCGGGATGAGGATAAAAACCATCCCCGCCCCATCACCTGCCAAACCGGGATCCATCCCCGCCGGCGGGTCTCCTACTACTGCCCCTATCGGGTGTGGGCTAAAGCTCTCCAATAATGTTATTTCGATTAATGGTTTGAAATGGCTTCAAAAAAGGTCAACTTTGTTAAGCCGTCATAGACTAACACTAAACTTGCAAATTCATATTCACACTATCGTTCTAAGCACCTCGGAAGGCCAGATGAACATCAATCAATTAATAATAATAATAATAACAACAGTTGATTGGTAATGCCGGCTTATCCTAGCTGTATCTAAATTGAGTTGTGAACAATATTAAATGAAAAATGACTTGCTTTAATTCCATCAGTCTTTTCTTCTTTTCTGTTCATGAAAATTCCCTCATACAAGTATTACTTTTCCACAACCAAGTCAATATTTATAACTTTGGGTTGTAATTGTTTGATTTTTTTGGACATTTGATGTGTTTTTGGAAAAACACAATATATTAGTTTGGCAGTTTTGCATTGTGTATTATGCGAATAAGGATCTACTGTAGTTTATCTTTATAACTTTCTCTTATCATTATTTTGTAAAAAAAAAAAGGGGGGAAATTCTCAATGGTGCTCATGAAGTTTTTATTTTTCTCAATGGTAAACAGCAAAAATTTTAATTATCATTGGTAATCATCACTTATTAATATATATCAATAATAGCATTAATGATATATTTTGATTTAAACTCTTTAACTAGGGTTAGTTTATGATTTTTTTGTAACAATTAGATAAAAATAAAAAAAACAGCCACCACCAATTGCCAACCTTCCTCTCTGCCACCACTTCCTTGCCCTGGCACCACCAACGCCACAACCGTCAGCACCCAAACCCTACCATGCCGGCGCGCCGACCTTCTCAGTTGTCGCCTCGCCCCCTAAACCATCACCCATCCCCGAAACTCCCTCACACTCTCTCTCTCACCGAAACCCCTAGATCCCTTCCCTCCCCCTTATCGCCGCGATCAAACCACCCAATCCCCCTTCTTCACCAGCGCCAAACAATAATTTCCAAAACCCTCCTTCCACCCCTTAACACCACCCGCTCTGCCGCCATTACAAATCAAACAATCCAAAACCAGGCGACGAAATTCGACCCGTCTTGAAACATAAGCCGTTGAACCATAATCCATTAATCTACGAAATCCAACCCGAATAACAACTCACTGACCTGGATGTCCCGATGGTAAGTTCTGAGTCAACTCAGTCACAATCGACGCTGATCCCGACTCGTCTGAGGAGAGATAAACCACCCGAGTGTATCCCTTCTGCCGGCGAATTCGCCGAAGTTCAATGTGGGTTTAGGGGTTTATCGTGGGGGAGGGAGGGGGTTTTGGGGAAGGGGAGTTAATTGGGTGGTTCAGAAGGTTGCGACGGGGAGGGGGGTTAAGTGCGTCGCTGGGGAGGTGGTCTGAGCAGGATACAGCCGGTGCCGGGCCGGAAGTAGAGGGAATGGGGATGGGCGTGGTGGGGGCAGGGGGGTGGCGGGCTGGGTTTTTCTTTCTTTTTTTTTTTCTTAAAAAAATTATTTTTAAAGTATTTAATTATTAAAAAAAAAAAAAAAAAAACTAACCATAGTTAAAGATTTTAACCAAATTATATCATTAATGTTATTATTAATATATATTAAAAAGTCATGATTACCGTACCAAAGATAATTAGAATTTTTGTTGTTTACCATTGAGAAAATTAAAATGTTGATGAGCACCATTAAGAATTTCCCAAAAAATAATAATCATCAGTAATTCTTAATATTGGTGTGGTGTTACAACTTTATGACCGCTTTGTAAGCTCTCTCTTTAAAGTATTTGTATGTATGTAATAAAGAAAAATTTGTCAGAAAAGTCCTTTTAAGTATGTCTTTCTATTGTAAAGGTTTTTTTAAATATATAAAAAAAAAAGGTGATACAAAAGGTCCTTTTATGGCTGTGAAAAGGTTTCTTTGACTGGATTTCAACCAATGCCTTTTTTTAGCCAAAAAAAGTCATGTGTGCTATTTATGACCACTGAAGATCTTTTTTTTTTCCCCTTTTCCCCCTCATCTGGTTCGATTTGTCTTCAATTGCCTTCAATTTTAATGTGTAGAGACTAGAATCTTAGTTTGATGAATTTTTTTTTTTCACAAAATAGGTTTGCGTTGAGGTTGATGATGAAGAATTAGAGTTTAATTGATGATATACTTTTTTTGTCACAAAAACGGATTTTTGTGCAAGACATGTGAATTTTTTTGGTAAAAATAAAAAGGTTATTTGTCGGAATAAAGTAAAAGGACACTCGTAACTTAAGTGCGATAAAAGGACCTTTTGTGCAACTTTTTTTATAAAATAACCTTTACAACAAAAATACCTATTTAAAAAGATCTTTCTGACAAATTTTTCTAAAATAAGTGAATGTTGATAATGATGATTAGCCATTATACGTTTATAAAAAATATCAAAATTAATTATACTTGTATACACTAATACATATAGTCTAATAGTCGTACAGCTTAACAAATAAATTTCATAGCTAGGAAGTAGTAAATGGTTTTTTGACACTAGATCATGGTCTTTATTGTCTCATTGTCTCTTGTAGTAGCCTTTCGATTTTAAAGGGTCTAATGATCCGTCATATTCCATCCAATAATGATTGTAACAATTTATTTTGGTAATATTCGATAACCATGATATTATACTCCGTAGGAATTTAGAACCAGGACATTTGATTCCAATTTTTTTTTTTTTTTTTGACAAAAGCAAAGGAACAAGCGAACAAAGAAAAAGTAGACAACGTAAGACGACATCTTCTAGCCATGTCGTTACCCCGTTGTACCTGATCTCTTGGCACCTTTAAAATCGCACACCTCAAAAAGGTTGCCCCTACCTCCCTAATTTCCTTAATCAACCAGGTTATCGAGACATCCTTACCTTGGTTATCTTGCAGATTGTTAAGGAGGGAAATAGAGTCAGAAAGTAGAAGTATACCTTGCTTCCCTTATGTTTTTGCCCATTTCATTGCTTCAAGGCATGCCCACGCTTCTCACTGGACCACTGATGAGGCCGCTCCACATTTCCCCTTTTCCTCCGGCGAGCTATTTCCAACGACTACCCAACCAACCCCTGCCCTCGAAGTCTTCTTATCCCAAGAACCATCTGTATCCACAATGAAGTTGTCATAACCAGTCCCGTCTCTTCCTAGCTGCACATGATTAAAACCTGGGGGAACGACTGGGTCAATGTTTCTCATTACCCTGTTAGAATCATCATCATTATCCTTTTGGGTGAAGACCTCGTGGTCTTGCATTGCTTGGTTTATGAATTCCGTAACCAAACTAGCATTCCCATTTGCATTCTTGAAACACCTAGCATTTCTTGATTTCCACAGACCCCATAGAGTTGCTATGAACAATGCACTACGAATACCGTACTTACCATCCTCGCTATGAAAGAGCAGGATATAGTTCTGGATCCACTTCCTCAAAGAACGGGAACCAGCGGAATCATGGCTAATAGAAAGAGGGGAGTTTCCCCACACTTCCCTTGCCAGAGAGCAAAAACAGAAGAGATGTTGGTTGTCTTCCGGATTAGAGCCACAAAAATCACAAGTTTCATCGACTTGTAATCCTCTTCTAGCTAGGTTGACCTTAACAACAATACTATCATGGAATAGTCTCCATAGGAAGAATTTCCATTTTGGTTGGATGTCTATTCTCCAAATCAGCTTTACGAACTCATGGTCTTTGAAATGGTAAATTGAATTTCAAATTATGCAAATGTTAGTTATGATAGGGAAATTTTCACTTTTGGTACCACTCAAACATCCCTGTTTCACTTTTGCTACCACTCAAACACCCCTGTTTCACTTTTGCTACCAATCTACAATTTTATTTTATTTTGCTACTACCTAAAATCACACAATTTAAAATTCACTATCTCTAAACACTTTCAATTATAATTTTCGGTAATGAGATCCAACCACCCTCACTGCCACCTTTCGACTAGCACTCCCTCCTCAGCCACCCTAACTGCCTCCCCGTCAACCACCAAAATTTTTTATTAAAAAAAATAAATAATTGAAAACCCAGCATAAAAAAAAAATAATAATAGAAAAAAAGTCAGCACCTTCCCATCACCCACCCTCCCCCCCGGCAATCGGTGCCTAAGATTTGACCGACGTCGGCGACCCCACCCTTTTCCCTTTCCCCGAAAATCGTCACCTCTAACCCTAAACGACCGGCCCGAATTCGTAACCACCCTAAACGGATTTTAGGGTTTCGCTTATGGTGGTTTAAGTGTGGTGGTTTAGGACTAAGGGTGGCCGAAAAGGATAGGGGAAGGGGGGCGGTTCGATTCCGGTGATGGGAATGGGGAGGGGGCCGTTCCGGTGGGGAAAATGGGGAGGTCGGGGTCGATTCCGGTTGGTTTCCGGTTTGGGGTTAGGTTCGGACAGCAAAAAGGGGAAAAGGAAAGGGGGGTTGGCTGTGTAGGTGGGGGAAAGGGAGTGGGGTGGGATCGCTGGTCGAAGCTTTGGACGCCGGCCGCCTGCAGGGGAGAGGGTGGTTGACGGGAGGGGCTGGGTAGATGGGGGTGGCTGAGTTTTTGTGTTTTTTTTTAAATTTTTTTTTAATAAACTTAACGGATCCTAACGTGGTAGTGAATTTTAAATTATGTGCTTTTAGGTGGTAGCAAAATAAAATAAAATTTTAAATGGGTAGCAAAAGTGAAACAGGGGTGTTTGAGTGGTAGCAAAAGTGAAAATTTCCTTATGATAATGCTAGGTAAATAAGTGAGCAACAAACAGTTATCTATCCATGGCATAGCACCATTTCCACAAGACCACAACAAACCCAATTTTCCCTCTTCTGCTCTCCTCCAGCCTTCATCTCCTCCCACCTTTCATGTTGCTTCACTTAGCTACTCTCTGTTGCGTCTTTTGTGTGCCTTTCAGGCAAAGCAGATGTTCCTTGCCAGCAGTGTTCTTCCTCCAGTGCTGTAGCTATAAGACAAGATAAACCGGAGCTACACTATAAACCACATTAGGTATATGATCGCGTTTGTTCTCCAGTTCTGATACAAGTTGTGTGGGTCACAACTCACAAGCTAGACGTACTCGCAACTAGTGGAAAGATAATTGAACACGAGTTAAATGAGAATCCATCTTAAATGTAATCATCTTGGTTTTCTGCTTCCTTCAAAAAAAAAAAAAAAAAAAAAAAAAAAAAAAAAAAACTGGGTTTTTTGCTGTACAAAATGTCTTTGTATATCAAAGACACATTCTTTCATAAACCAAACTCAAACATCATCCAAACCAATAGCTAGCTAGTTAGTCCCTACATTTTCCTAGTTTTCTTTAGTCAAAATTTTTCCGGATTTCCTGTAATTTTTCTTTTCCTTCTACGTCTACAATATAATAAAATGACCACTAATCTTTTTTTGATGAAGGAAAAAAAAAAAAAACCCGAAAATATACAAAACATATACTCCTAAACAGATGAAAAAAATAGCCTAAGCAGATATTATGTACATGAACTGAATACCTTTATTTTATGCTGCATCCATATCTCCCAAACCCATGGAATTCAGAGATACTCACTGAAGTCTTCCATGGCAGTTTCAGCAAAAACCGAAAATATACAAAACATTACCTAACCATCTTTGTTTTACCTTTATACATCAACAACATTTCTAGCCAATACTATTATACAAAGTGCACAGATGCAGCATTATCTTAACTTGTTTCCCTGATGTCTAAACTCGAAGATAATCATCTTTTTGCTTTTACTGGTCAGGCATGTGGTTGAGCATCCAGGATGGAATAAGAGTAGAGTTGTTGCTTCGCGTTGGTGGCTGTGTTGCTTGATCGTCTTCTATAGCACTTCTGCCTGTCCCTGGTCTGCATTTCAAGCATTAAATACATTCAGTTTATGGATAAAGAACCAATAATATACCTGCACAACATCATAATAATCGCGGTAGGAACACACATTAAGGACTTTTGAAACAAATCAAAATTAAACTAGGGTTGGTTAGTTACCCTAGCTACATTGTAATTGATTAATAGCTCATTTAAAGATAATTTTAACTCCATCAAAATCCTTCCCTAAACTATTGCTTTAAAGTTCTATCATGTCGTTCCTACTAGGGTTGGCATCGTCCTCAAAGGTCAACCAAACATTTTCCATCATCTTCCTACACAACGTGTGACACTCCAGTACACCATATGATCAAGCTTTTTCTACTAGCACACCATTTTTTTCCTCTAAATTCGGAATTTGACATGAAAACTACATATAACTGATACAAGTGTGACAAAGTGTGCATTGCTAAATTTCATAATTTGACTTTAAAAGGAAACATTAATATTAGAGAAAATAGCAGAAATTAACAGAATAGGTCATTGAGGACTGACCCTATATTCAATGAGGGCAAAGCCTGAGACATGAGCACAGATGAGTTATTGTCATGTTTATGCTGATCCGGTTCAGGCTGCTGAGCCAACGCCTTCTCTCTCTCCTTCACCTATTTTTAGTTCAGTATACATTGTTCATCTTTAGCAACACAACATATCAAAAGAAAGGTTACAAGTACTTAAGATTGAACATTTTTTTTAAGGTATGAAAAAGAGAGAACTTCTAATTTGAAGTCCTAAAATTGAATTGGTTCATGAATCATGATATAATACCTTCTTGGTTAGCAAGTTGTTGTGATCCTGTAAGGCTTTGTCCTGTCGTATTAAAATGAAGTTATTAGGATACTACAATTTTTTGGAATTTATTTTCGCGATTAGATGCTTTGTCTAGGGCTGCATACCTTCTTCTGAAGCTGAGAAATTGACTCATGCATGAGTTGATTCTGCAAAGATGAACAAATTTGTTAGCTTATTTGCTTATATCTTCTCTAACCAAGCAATTACAATGGAGTACAATAGTTTCTAATGCAAGGTGAAAAAAACAAAATGTTGAGATAGTCTTGGAAATTCTAATTCAATTATACAAACCAATTTACCAGACCTAGACTTGATTAGTATGTATGTAATTAGGTTATCACTAGACTATGATCTAAACCAAAAGTGATCCAAACCAGCCCAAAAATAACTCAGTATGACCAATTTTTATTCAAAGAATACGCTCACAAAGATTTGAACATACATAACAATCCAAGACCCAAATAATTGTGACTGCACTAAAATTGAACAAAATGGTTCATCATCTGATTATAATGTTGTACATAATTAAAATACTCCATTTTAGACCTAGTCCAAATGACCTCTATGCCAAATCTACATATGCTCAATCTTTTTCCATATTTACGTTTGTTAATCTCTAATTATCTATCAGTTGGTTTTGTAGAAGTTAGAGACTATATCTAATTATTGATAAAAAGATATAGATATGCATGTTGTTTAGAAACTTCTTGAACATGGATTATTTATTCATTCTTATTATTCTTACATAAATAAATCCAAACTTTGAGGAGAAAAGACACATTTTGTTCAAGAAAAGATTTAGGTTAGGCAGGCATAACAATGATGTTCATTCAATTAATTAGCCTTACTACGGACCAATAAATATGTTCTACCAAATCTATGGTCAAAATTAGTATGTTTTAACCATTAAAGTCAAATGTGACCTAATATTTAAGAACAAATGTCTCTTAAAATGATCAAAGTATAAAGCGAGTATTGAATTCTCTGCACAAAGCATATCCAAAATAATGATCATAGGCCTCAGGTCTAAGATATATAACATATAAAATTTGACTATAAATTGATATACCATCAGATTGATACAAAGAACGAAAGAGGTAACTAAGTTAGCTCAGAAGATAAGCTAATGCTGCTGTAAAATACCTTCTTTGACCTGATGTGTTTAAGAGCGCTGTCAAGCTGATGCTCTAAATTTTGAAGTTCCTTCAGGTTCAAGGTATCAAGTTCTTCTCCCATGTAATGCCTGCAAAGATAAAAAGGCATAAACTTTTCGACGATAGGATGGTTTCTCCATAGAGCAGCATTTGTTCTGAAAACTTATTACCTGTGATTTTTCTGCAGAATATCAAGCCTAGCCTTGAGCTTTGCATGCTCCAGAGTCCAGCTTACCTAAAAGTAGTAAGCATGATTTATCATCTGAAGCCCATTTATATGTGAAATCTCAACTATTATGTTTGGAACAAGGTAACTTCCATACATGGGAGTCAGGATCAGGAGCAGTAAGCTGTCTTTCTGCATATGAGTATCTTTCGTAGCGCTCGAGGATCTTCTCCATGCTGCTCTTAGGGAAACACCAACACAGACCAGGTCAACAACTTAAAAGAGATATACTTGACATCCAAAAACCATTTGAATGATATCAAAACTTACAGTCCAGTTTAATCATCTGATATCAAAACTTATAGCCCAATACCTTACCAATTATGTAAGTTACTTGGCATCTACTGCATTGGCCTATGATAGAACCACATGCCAAATCCTAGTCCATATATGTTTCAAAATAAGGCTCAGCTTTAATATTAAGCCAATACTACTGGTAAAAAAACAAAACATTAAGCCAATCATATTTTGTACAGTAAAATAGAAACCAGCCCTATAGTATATATGAAAAAGACATGAGGTAACTTGGTTCATCACTTAAGTCAAGGCGAATATTGTTTATTCCAAAACAAAAATAGTTGTCTTCTCCAATTTGCTCACAAACCCAGATTTCGAAAAATTGTTAATTTTTTTTATTTTCGCATACATATAATGACTGATTTTTCATCCCTTGTTTGCAATTATCCAATTAACATTTATTGTTTTAGGATTAAAAACAGTCTCAGATTCATACATGAATTTCGAATGAACTCTTCACATATAATATGTAAATCGATGCATATTTTCAATTTTCATTGATGTGCGAGTGTATTTACGGGACAAAGATTACCATAATGTTGGTTAATCTCATCCATGAATAAACAAACTTGAAGAACAATGATGAACAATGAATAACATTGATGAACAATTTTTTTTATTTTGACTATTTTAATTAAATGTTATTTTTTATTTAATTAAAAACTGATTTTAATAGGTTTTCAAAAAAAAAAAAAAAAAAAATGATTTTAATAAATAAATTTCGAAAATCATAAAATAATTTTCAGAAATTTAATAATTATATTTTGGAAAATAAAAATTGAATTAAAAAAGGAAAATACTAAAAATAGTGTTTGACCAAGGTTAAAAAAAATTTAAAATTTCGACCAATGATAATTAAGTATAGTGATGGTCCAAATAAAGTGGACCACAGTAGAAACATCCATGAGAATAGTATGTCTCATAAATATGCCAAGTTATTCTTACCTTTAGTATATATTCCACATCTCATCTTGTATCTGAAGTGATATCCATATTAAAGAGTTAGGCCCTGTTTGATTCACCTTAAAAAAATAATATTAAGTAAAAATAATTTCAGTTCAGTAAAAATAAGTTCAGTTCAGTAAAATTAATTTCAGTTCAGTAAAAATAATTTCACTTAAGTAAAAATAAGTTCAGTTCAGTAAAATTCAGTTTTCTTAAAGAAGAATTATAATAGAAAATCAGTAAAAATAATTTAAGTTCAGTATAAATAATTTCAGTTCAGTAAAATTAAGTTCAGTTCAGTAAAAATAAGTTCAATTCAGTAAAAATAATTTCAGTTCAGCAAAATTAAGGTGAATCAAACAGAGCCTTATTTTAATTCTTTTATCACTAAATCTTGTACCAAAGATCGCTTGCTCTATGTACTTACGGTATGTTATATTCTATGATTATAGGCTTAGATTGGTCATATAGATTTTTTTAAGAAGAAAAAAAAAAAAGGATTACTTGTCAAACTGTCAAAAGTGAGGTCTCATTTTTAAGTGTTAGAAAAACTGTTTCCTTGATTGTATTCAGTTTGAGGTAAGGTTATATAAAAGGTAGTACTATTAGACTAATTACAAAAGCTAATTACACTTAATTACAATATAATTAAGCCCATTTAAGTACATCAAATATTTCTTGATAGGGTACAATACTTGCTAAGGGCAATACAAAGTACAACTAAGGGAGGGGGATTCTAATACGCAACCTATTGTACATAGGCCCTCACTGTTTGTCACTATATTAAGACTTCATTCATACTTTGATCATGTTAGATATACATATTAAGCTTTTTTTTACGAAATACATAAGTGTTAAATTGTGACTCGAAATCTAGTAGGGCTGACTTTGAACGCTTATATCTCTCAAAATACAACTAATTTTGAGGTGATTCAAGTTGGAGGTGATAGCTTGGTTCAAGAGCTTTCCAAAGATAGGTCATATGCCCAATTCCGATAAGAAACGAGAAAGTTATGACCGTTTTAAAAAAACCTGACGAAGCTGGAAATTTGCAACGAGGCTGCGAGCTATAGCTCTATGCGAGTGAGCTATAGCTCGGCCCTATGAGGACTTGCTGCAGGCATGAGCTAGCTGCCGAGCTATAGCTCGCTAGTTAGGTTATTCTAGGATAATTGATGGAATATTTCCTAAAATTATATCTTTTCTATGACGGCTATTTGAGTATATTTGGGGAACAATTTTAGAGTTTTATTAGGGTTTCCTTGTGTTATAAAAGGACCCTTTAGTTAATCATTTAGATCATACCTTTTTTGAGCCATTAGATTTAGGACTCCTTATATTATTCTCTTGTTTCTTTCTCCATTATAGTGAAGAAGCTCTCGAATCCTCCACCCGTGGATGTAGGTCTATTTTGACCGAACCACGTAAATCCTTGTGTTCTTTATTTAATTATCTTCTTTATTGCTTTTCTCGTTCTTAATTTCATTGACTTGTTCCGCATTATTCAAACACAATTACACCCCTAATTTCCTAACAATATACGAAGTACATAAGAAAAAAACACAATCATGTAGGATTTTGTTAAACATATTTTGTGCTATGTGAAAAGTCATTTATGTTTACTATTTTTAAATATTGATGACTGAAATCGCTAAATAACGAGTATAAAAAGGAAAGTGTTTAATTTAATAAAATCGAGGAAATATATTTTAAACGTGAAGGGAGCTGAGAAATGATCTTTTGTACTCCATTTGAGTTGCACTACTTGAGTCTTGGAACCCCAATTCAGAGTATGCAGATAGGATAATTTGATCTGTCAAAATTTGAGTTTAACATCTTGTAACTTCAATTTTTTCTGAGAAATGATCTTTTGTACTCCAACTTTAGCTGTATGTTACTATTGTTTTACATTGAAATCGGATTTACAACTATGGTCTATCTCTCTCTTTTATTTTTTTGACACAATAGAACCATGATTAAGACTTATCATTAAAGTTTTCAAAAAAAAAAAAAAGAGACCTATCATTAAACGACAGTGAAAATGAATTCAGTCTTACTTTAAGGCTTAACAGTTGTACTAGAGATGAAAATGAAATGACCTTGATAATGATATATTTTGATTGGATATAAATTTTTATTTTAACAAGGTTATTTCATTAAGCATAGTTATATATGGAGATTTACATTAACTTTAACTAAATTTTATGATATAAAAAAATAATAATAATAATTTAACTAAATTTTATGATATAAAAATTAATAATAATAATAATTTAAGTTGATCATTTTTTTTTTTTTGGAGAAAATTTAAGTTGATCATATATTATGGATGTATCAACTTTATTGTATTAAATTTAACTAACTCATTGATTTCTTACAAAAATGATAAAAAAAATAAAATCCATATTGTAAGAAAATTAAAGTTTCGATTTATTAATGAAAAAATGTTTTAATGTACTTATTTACAATTGGAAAGTGATTTTAGTACCAATTATCTCCCTTTTCTATGTCCATCTGAATTTTTTTCACTAACTTTTATCTGTGGTTGACTATGTGAATTTTTTTCACTAACTTTTATCTGTGATTGACTATCATGGATAATTCGGTTAGTGTTATAGCGGGTTACTCGATTAGTGTTAAATGGGTTACACTGTTATAGCTATAGGGATTACTTAGTTAATAATATATATAAGGATTACTTTGTTATTTAATGGTTACTCGATAAATGTAATATACAGTTATTTTAATTTGTTACTATAATAGGGGTTACTATGTTGGGCTTAGTCCATGTTTTACAAACAGTCACACGGTTGTGACCAGCTGCATATAAAAAAATAAAAATAAATAAATAACTCGGCAATAAACGAAAGTGTAGGTATTATTGTATTACTCAAATATTTTCACGTAGAATTACTCTATAGATTAATTAAAATTATGGCATGTTATCTTCACCTTAAAAAATACTTTGTAAATATCAAGTACTTCCTTCATGTTTTAATTAGCGCAGTCAGAAGAATGGATCAAGTGGGAATATGTGAGCGGAAAAAAATGATTAAAAAATAAAGTTAGTAGTAGACTTGAGTGGGGACAATGAAAAGAGAAAGGAATAATATTAAAATGGAGCTTTTCGCAAAAGAAGAAAGTGTAACACTTATTAAAATATGGTCGCATCAAGTAAGTGAACACTTATTAAAATACGGATGGAGTAAAAATAAGTTTTGTAAAAATAATTTCAATTAATTAAAGCTCAGTAACTTTAAAGAACAAATACAATAGAATTAAAAATAAGTTTTAATCAGTAAAATTAAGTTTAATTCAGTTAAAATAATTTCAATTTAGCAAATAAGGTGAAGAAAACATATCCTAAATTTTCAATAATTGAATTAATTAATTCATTATTGTTGTATTCATTCTACGATGGTATTGATTTTCACTAATTGATTATTAATTTTACTAATTGTGTTTTTTAATTGACCAAAATTGTATTTTATTGAATACTACTCCTGATTATAGTCGTATTTGACTTTCATACTATAAAAGCATTGACTTTGACCATATGTTAATAAAATTAATGTTTTGAAAAGTTCGACTCCGTGATTCCTGATACACATACAACCATTGTATGTTGTCCCTACATACAACACCATTAGAAATTTGACACATCAACAGAAAATGGGAGAAAATTAGGAGTCAAATATAAACTGAATTTAATGGAACTTGTGCCTATTATTTTAGCCAATATAAACATGACAAATGAGAATTGTATGTAGGGACCACATACAACAATTGTATGTGTAGCCTTTACCCACTTTATTCGTCTTTGTTTAATACTCTTTATTAAATATACTTTGGTATGCTTCCAAGACTTTCAAAACATATACTATCTCACTTTAACTAAAAATTGATGTTGTACTCTCTCTGTTCCTAAATTACATTCCTATTTCTAGCATTTATTCCTCACATAATAGAGAGAAGTAGGAATGTAATTTAGGGACGGAAGGAGTACTAGTTATACTACAAGTCTACAAGTTATGTGGAACAAATATTTTCTTTCTTTTTAATTTGTCATTTCTTTTTATCTCTCTCAACATCACGTGCATTTTTATCTTTCGATCTACATATAACACTCAAGAAACACATTTTGCTATAAGTCCGTGTCAATTTTTTTTTTTTTTTTTTTTTTTTTTTTTTTTTTTTTTTTTTTGTGCACATAATACAAAATGGAAGTAGTATATACATTTATATAGGAGTGAAAGTAATTCGGATTAAAACTGAATCGAACCAAAAACCAAACCGAATTAGTAATTTGAGTTGGATTCATTTGAAATTCGGATTGGAACGGTTTAGAAAAATTAAAAAAAATATGGATTACGGTTTGGGGTTTAAAATCTGAAACCGATTACAAACCGAAATTTGGATCTATGACATTAAGCCTATTTTCTTTTAGAAAGTATCTCAACTTCTTTCTCCTTTCATGTGTATATATATGTATTTAAAAAAAATAATAATAAAAAAAAATAAAAAAATAAAAAAAAAAACCTCTAATTTTGAATTCTCCTTTCTCAATATCTCACTCTCTCACAAAGATGTAATTAATAAGAAAAGGTTCAACGATTGTAGGAATTTTTTAGATGAAATACGAGTTTCGGGTTTGAATGCGAAAAAATTGAATAAATTTCAATTTGGATTGGATTGTAATTAGAAAAACCGAATTAATTCGGTTTGGTTTGAATTGGACCGAATCCTAATTATATTGATTTACGCGTGTTTTTGTCATAAATTCCTAACTTTATACAATTTCCAAGAGTGTATTTAATGCTTATATATAGCCTTTAGGGCTACATATAGCATCACCAAATTACTGCGAAAAATAAGGTGTCTTTTCGACTCCACTCATCATCAGTAACCTTTCAAATAAATTGAAGCTTTGAAGGCGATTTTGGTGTAGATTATTAGCGGTTTTTCAAGCATCTTAGCGCAAGTAAGTTATCTATGATTTTTTTTTTTTTTTTTTTTTTTTTTTTTTTTTTTTTTTTTTTTTGAAACTAAGTTCTCTATGAATCTTGTACAACTAGTTTACTTCAATTTTTGTTTTTTTTTTTCCTCATAATTTATTGCTAGGTTAAGGGTTTATTTTTAATGCGTAGTAAAATTTTATGGGTATTCATGAATTATGATGCTGAAACTACTGCTTTGTGCTGTTATAGTGTTGAAATTATTTGTTTGTTCTTGTGTTTTAGAATTTTGAACTTCAATTTGGGGTTAATTCAGAATTATTGTTTTTATGCGATTGTATAGTGGACCAACAACATTGTATAGTGGACCAACAACATTGTTCTGATTTCTTAAAATGCAAGGTAAGAAAACCATCTTTTTAATTCAATTATCAACATCAACTTAATGCCTAAAGAATAAATATTTGAAAAAAAAAAAAACAATTTGAAAATTTTTAACTACATCTATGACTTCACCTATTCATACTCATGATTGTATGTAGGCTGAAAAACTTTATTTTCGGAGAGCGAGCAAGAAAAAAACATAAAGTAAATTGGACTATTGGATGAAGATAATATGATCGAAGAAGGCTTGCTTCAATTTTTGGATGTTTGATATTGTTGCTTTTAGATGACAGTTGCTGTTGTTTTGTTTTGGATTTTTGTATTGTTATTTGCTTTTTTTTCTTTTTTTTTTTTTAAAAAAAAGAGTTTTAAAGTTGATATTCACAAATACTGAACTATTTTTTTATACTCCAATTAATGCTTAGGTTGGTTAGTAAGATGGGTTAAATTGTTTGAGAATTAACCATAGATCCCAAATGGTGAAAGAAAAAAGTTGAAGTCCCAAAAGGTGAAAAAGTAAAAAAGTTTAGTCCCTAATTGTTAGCTTAACTCAGAAAATTAGGTCAAAGGATGAAATTTCCGATTTATGTTACTTGATGTTTTCAATTGTTTTCATCGGTAATGTCAATTGATTGGTTTCTTGAAAATTACAGACAAATTTCCCTGGTTTTTTTTTTTTAATCTTCTTCTTTTCCCTCCATTTTTCTGGTTTTCTTTAATGGAAATGATTCATCTATACTACATATTAGAGTAATCACTAGAGGGACACTTGACATGATTTTATGAAAAATCCCTTCAAAATGCTTTTTTTTTTTTTTAAAAAAAAAGGGATATCATTATTAAATTCAAATTTAAAAAAAAATGATACTTAAGTTATTTAATTTCAATTGACTATTATGATATCATACTTTATAAATTTGTGCATTGCATGGGGATAAAACTAGTATTTTTTTATAAAATTGATGCAAAATTTATAGGCCTTGTATTTTATAATGCGTTAGATAGGTTAATTGGTAATTAAATTATAATCAAATGATGATTTTTATGGAGATGGAAGAATCATTTGAACTCGGAAATTACAAGAATATGCATCAATGGCAAACTTCAAAACTTTTGCTTTATAAACGGTATTTTTTTTTTACTTGTAATCAAGATTTTTTTTTTTTTTTTCATTTTTTATTAAATATTAAAGTAAATTTGATAAATGGACAATATGCCAAGATTAAAACTAATTACAATAGCTACAATTTTGTTGTAACCATTGAATAGTCTTCAATGCACAAACAATTTGCAACAACATTATTTTTGATATCCCAAGATTCCCAACTAGGATATACATATCCGCAACATTAGGTGTTAGTAGATCTAGATGCACCCAAAGCTAATTTGCTACTTATTGATGGACTTTTTTTTTTTTTTTTTTTTTTTCTTCTTCTTCTATTGTAAAGCTACTTAAAGGTCCAGTGCATAATATACTTAGATTGGTGAATTGGTCACCAATGAAAATATTGATCATATATATACTAATATATTAAAAGGCGATTCTAAAAAAATATGAAGATAAGAGGATTTGAACTCCAAACCACTTACAGCAAAATTGATTATTTAGTCATCTAATCTAATTATCGAACATGCATGTTATAAATATGAAAAAAATATATATTTATTTTAAAAAAATTAAATCATAAATAACAATGTATATTAATGATTAGCTAGTTTCATATAATAATCCAAAATCTAGTTATATAAAAAAAATTGCATTTTGTAAGACAAAGATTAGTGTGTGCAAATGTGCATATTGCTAATGTATAGCGACATAAAAAATAAAAAATAAAAAAACTAATCAAGTGTATTAGTTATTAAGTTAGGAGAGATTATTATATACACTCGGATGTACCGTACAGTCGTACATCCATGGGTATTTTATACTTATTGATGATTGTTTTTCATTTAATCATCAAATGAAGAGAAGCAATTAACCCTGGGGTTAGTTATATAATTGGGTGTTCAATACACTCGAATGTATATAATAAATTCTAAGTTAGTTATACTCCACCTTCGTCTAGAAATCAATTATAAATGTAATATACACAGATTAAAAATGAATACTATACTTTTGTTTGACATTTCTCTATCCCTGGATCTGTCAAAATGAATACACAGATTAAAAATTGTCAGACCGGCCAAATGTTGGATTTTTAGATTCCATTTTTCCTAAAGTATATATTGCAATATTTGGGTATGACAATTTTTAAGAAAGTGTGAGAGGAAGTGGAAGGGAAAACATCATGCCAAAATCTACTTAATTCATACAACTCCCACTTAATTAACAAACTAGTTAAATTATAACGTGCTAACGCATGAGATTTTTCTAAGCTCCTTCGTTCGTATGTTATTTGATGGTATAATTGTGGATATAATATAAAAATAAAATAGATAATCTTAAGAGATACTCCGTAATAGGTATGTATGTAAGGTAATTTAAAATATATTTATGGATTAAGTTATGATGAATGATTGATAACTCTTCTTAAGAGCGAATTCATTACAAATTTACAATACATCAGAATAATCTTTACATTCTGCATCTAAAAAAAAGATTTTACAGGATGAATGTTTTCTCAACCTCCATCACTTATACTTTGAGATGATTATTTAGATTATTGAGATGATTATGTAGATATTTAGCTATCATCACTAATATTCTACTCTTTGAAATTCTTATTGAGCGCGAGTGAGAGCTTATCATATATAGCCATAATATGGGGTTCTTGAGTGCAAAGTGCTAACTAGAATGGTATGTAGAGGTTAGAGGTCGAGGTAAACAACAAGAGAAGAAAGACATATTTTTACATTAAGTGAAGAAAGATCACTAATTTTACATGATTTTACAATGTATAAAAGTTATCAAATGCAAAATATAAGAGTTTCACAATGTAACTTGAGACATAGGAATCCCATTAAAAATTGTCTTAGAGGAAATATATATATGCCGAAGTTGAAAATTTGTAAAAAAAAAAAAAAAAAAAAATTTAAAGAAAACCTTTTTTTTTAACAAAAAGAAAAACCTATTTATAAATGCTATACTAGGATTTATAAATGATTTATATTCCGTATTATTTATTAATTGGAATTTAAAAATGATAGAACATGTAGTACGTGTACAGAATAAGAGATTCTTAAAAATATGGATACAAGATCTTGGGATGTAAATAATAAAAATTATAAAGTATGAAGTACAATAATCAAGGAAAAGAATTTTTAAAAAATTTGCAACTTTTTTTTGGTAAAATCCAAAAAGTACTTCGTATTCCGTACAACATGTAACTACCATTTCTTACGTAGTAGTGTTATTGTAAGATTGAATTGTAGTGCATGGGTTTTGCCTAAAAAAGCCAAACTATTAGGATCGACTTTTTTGTATAGAAGATGTAAATGTGTAATTGATTTGTATATTGTATTCAAAACTGCAAATTTAAACCTTTTTCATAAAATAGCCAAAAAATAATTCTTTTTTTTTTTTTTTAAAAAAAAAACATTGATTTTGTTGAATTTGTACAATTTTTTTTTTTTAATGCATGTACCATATGTCCATATTGTCTCTTGTATCTTTCATTTGTGGAAAATAAAATTTAAAATTCATTTCCATGTACTTTGTATAGTTTCATAGTATTCCATATGTACTAAAACGAATTAATATAGTCAAATTGTATATTGAAAATAGTTAAAAAGAACAGTGAAAAAATTGGGGTCAAAAACAAAATTAAAGCAAATCAAATTACTCGTACTTAGTCCATTTGTTCTTGTAGCTCTAACATCAAAGAAAACCATTTTGATCAAGATGAAGGTACAAAAGTAATGATGTCTATTGTGCTTAATAGTGAATGAAAGGACTTATATATATTATTTAATTCAAGTTCAAATTTTATCCCCTGCTCATTATATACTTATATAGTAGTAACACTATAGAGTACTTTGTATGTCATAATTTTTTTATATATTAAATTGTGTAATATGAAATATTGTTAAGCAAAATTATGTATGCTAATATTAAGAGAAATTAATGGATGTGTTTTCACATCGTCGTCCTTTATATAGGGAATTAAATGAAATAATAAAAATAACATATAGATTGATATATATTATATACATAACTTTTGTTTAATTTGTTTAAAATAATAATAATAATATAAATTCTTTCAATAAAAATTATGAGTAATACAATATTACTATTTGAGGTTCAAACTTCGAAACTTTGAAATTGTTAAAATGAAATTAATTTAACCTATATTCTCTAAGTAGGTGCCTAAAAATGGAAGAATTTAGGTTTAAACAGAAGAAAACACCTGATCTACATAGAATTTACTAAACTAATCCATACTGTTCATGATCCCTACAAAATCACACGTTCATCCTCTTTCTCTCACCTCTATACTTAGTTTATATTCATAATTTAAATAAATACCAATTGAATTGCACCCCAAAAATTCAATACTTTTAAAAAACAATTACGTCATCAAATTTAAGTTTTTTTTTAAAAAATAAAAAAAATAAAAAAAAAAAATTCTCAGCTTCAATCATGATAAGTATATACAAGTAGGTAAATTACATACCAGGCATCAGAAGCGTACTCGAATAGCTTGCCTTTAGCAGAGAAGATGATAAGAGCAACATCGGCATCGCAGAGTATGGAGATCTCATGTGCCTTCTTCAGCAATCCAATCCGACGCTTTGAGAACGTGACTTGTCGATTGATCTTGTTCTCGATCCTCTTGAGCTGAACCCTACCCCTCCCCATTTCCGAGGGTTTTTCTTATTTTCTCTCTCCTTCCGTACAACAATCTCTCTTTCTCCCTCACTCAATCACTTGCTGATATTAATGATAATAAGTAAGGAATGCGGAAGGAGAGAGAAAATAAGGGACGAGGGAGAAAGAGAGATGATAATATACTTACAAAATTAGTTATATAACAAGTATGATTTTGTAGTAATGTTGGAGGAGAGATAAATCTGCAGGGAGTATATGAGGCAGGAAGGTAGACACGGGAGTAATGAAAGAGAGAGTTGAGATTTGGATGATAAAAAAAGAGTGGTTTTCAAAAGTGGTTTTATAAAACCAGACTGGTTTCGTCAAATGCGTTGTCGACTTTTGATTGGATAGGACGGTTTTTGATATTTGGATTTTTTTTGTGTTTTTATTACTTTAAATGAAAATAATAAGGTGGGGGTCCGTTAATAATATGGGCTTCTAAAAAAGTAAAAAGGATAATAAAAAAAAAAATGTAATCAAGTATTAACTACGAAGTATAAAGGATTTTTGGGGGGTTGGGAATTTTGGTTTTTCCCTTGATTTTTGTACCCCACCAGAATGAATCTAAGGCAGACGGTAAAAAAGGGGGAAAACTTGGAATAGTTAAAGGTTACACGTGTCGATTCATGAGTATCCTGACTAATCAGTACAGTAGTTTTTTATTTTTTTTTCTTTTTTTGGGGCTAGAGTTATATCAAAAATTTTGTACTACCTTGGTCTCCAAAACAACGACCTATTTGGGCTATAATTTTATTTCCAAAAAGAATGACTCATTAGCATTAAAATACCCACCAATTTACAACAATATTTGTGTAAAATTATTTTACTTATTTTTATTTAACTTTATTAATACCTTCGAAATCAACCCAAATGGGTCATTCTTTCAGGGACGGAGGTAGTACAAAAAAATACAAGAGCATCCTCGGGTATCGAAGGAATTGCACGTATCGAAATTCAAAAAAAGTATTGATATGATACAAGTGATAATCCATATAGGGTTCCCAAAATTATTAATAGAAAATCGACCACACGGAGTTAATGACCTAAAAATAAATGTACAAAAAGAATTGAATTGTGTAAACCGAAAACTCAATATTAATCACTGGGTCGGTTCAAGTTGAAACCAGGTCATTATGGGGACCAACTAGGCTGATTGATCGGGTTCGATGGGACTTTTAAATTAGGGTTGATAGATATGTCTTTTTTAAAAAAATTGAGTACGAAAAGCTATGTTAGCCCCTTTAATTGGGAATATCTAAAACATCCTTTTGAATGATAAGGGAGAGGGAAGGCACGAAATTTTTAAAGGACCAAAATAGAGTTTTTGTGTTAGTGCCCCTTTTTTTTACCATGTAGTTGTAGGGAATATTTTCAAACCTTTAAAATCCCACTAGCTTGAACCCCACTGTGATCATACACTAAAGTACGGTGGCGTCCAAAAGGGAAGAAGATAGAGCAAAAGAGCCGCCAACATGTTTTTTTAGGAACTTGTAAACCGTTCATAGGATGAAGGTTACACCCCTTAACGATCCAAGAGATCGTCAACTCCATAAGGTCTAGAACCAAATAAGGGTTCGGGGATGAAGGTACAAATCCAACCTAAAAGAGATTGAACCTGCCCTAATAATAGGCCTCTACTTTATTCTGATCGTATTCATGTGCGCTTTCTAATTAACATACAATCAATAGGTTTAACCCTAAACCTGTTTATCTATGTTGGTTGAATTTAATGCACAAATAAATCTATTATTGGCGATCACTTGAATTATAATCACATTAACCCTAAACAAGATTATTAATTATCTTATTAAGCGTGATTACAAGTACCAATTCCCTTTAAACATGCATAAAAGGTGTGATCAAGCAATAAAAATAAATATCATCAAGCAACATAATTAATAATCAATATCATGATAATAATCATAATCATAAATAAAATAATCATCATCGAAATAATAATAATAATAATATTCATAATCATAATCATCATAAATTACAACAATTATAATCATAATCATGCTCATGTTAATATTAAAGCATAATAATAGCAAGATCCTAGGCATGATACTAACAAGATTAATAACAAACCCTAGCATGTCACTAAGCAATAAAAATCAAATCTTTAACCCTAACATGATACTAACAATCATAAATATTAGGAAGAACATAGGAAGCATCACATGAATCATATTTAATATTAAAATTACCCTAGACATGATACTAGGAATATCATAATAACAATATAAACATGATATCTACATCATAATATCAATTAATCAATTAAAGTACTTACTTTGATGCTTCGTACCTCTTTCTAATAACAAAATACACACGTTAGTAACTTCAAGGAAAATAATAAACAAAACAATTAAATTAAATAATGGAAATAGAGATTTGGGACCAAACCCTCAGAAATTAAACCTTTCACGTCTAGGGCGAAGGCAACTTCGAATATGGCTAGGTGTTTCTAGATCTAATGAATGCGGAATTTTGTATGAAAAAGCAAAGTAAGAAAGAATTGAATGTTTTAAGAGAGATGAATGATTTAGAGAATGCTAAAGAATCAATGATTGTTGATGAATGATCGTGAGAATTGGTGAATGAAAACGGAGTTTTTAATACGATATTTATAGAGAAAATCAGCCAAAAAAGATAAATTAGACAAAATAGAGTCTGACGCTCAGAAAACAGAGCTGGCGCCAGGTACCAGCACTAGCGCCAGGCGCCAGACCTGGTTCCAGGCGCCAAGCCTGATTCCAACGCGTTTTCGAAAATCCGATAAGTTTACCGTACTGGAGGATAAAATAATATAATTTCCTCGAAAATGCTATTTGATTTTGATTAAAACTCTGAAAAGTCAACAAAAGTCAATTTATCAATGCTAATTGAATTAGGAATGAAAAGAACCTTCTAGAAGAATCTAGAAGACTAAAACCATTCCTAATTGCATTAGAAATGATAAATCATATTAGGCCCTCCCCTAGATCATTGGGCCGTACATAAAGCTCAAACCGGGCCCCAGTTTGGTAAATTGGCCATAACTTCCTCAATATTCATCGGAATTGGGCTTATAATATATCGTTGGAAAGGTCTTTGTAAGCCCCATCCAACTACACTACTATTGGACCCATATCATGGACCAACCAAACTGGATTGATTGTTTTCTTAAAATAAGTTTTCAAAAACAGAGAGAAGAGAAAAGAATTTAAAACTTTCCGCAACACTAGACCTTTCCACACTTTCGTTTCATTCGATTATGATTCGACGTGAAAGGTACTGATATGTCTATTTTATATAGTGTTTTACCCCCGTCCCGTGGTCATTATTAGTAGTGTTTTTGGCTCTTTCGAGCCACCTTTATTACTAATATGTGTTTTCTAGTGTTTTCGTAGTTTTGGTTAAGTTTTGCAGGGAATTGCACCTTTGGAGCATTTTCCCGGGATTTTTATGAAGCGACTACGAGCATTGGAGGAACACGACCATTTTTGGAGCCCAAGGCCGGCTAGAGCCATCGAGCCGGTGATTAAGGGCTCGGTATTTGGAATACCGAGGTTTGGACCGAGTATTCAAGACCCGAAGAGGAGATCCGGATTGGGCCGAGGAGTCGAGCCCAATCGGAAGTCCAAAGCCTCGAGGAGCCACAAGGGCCCGATCGGGCAAGCTTAGCTCGATCGGGCAAGAAGCGCAGCAAGCCAAGGACGAGTGGCCCAAGGCGGCCCGATCGTGCGAGGGTTAGCACGATCGGGCGGTGCTGCTGAGGAGAATGTGCTAGCAAAAAGGCGCGCCCGATCGGGCGGCCTCTAGCCCGATCGGGCGCGTGTTTCTGGAGAAGCACTTTTGTCGAGCAATTAGTTTTTAATTAGGAGTTGTTTTTGTTTTACTTTAAGTACGTTTTTAAGACAATTAATTGGTATCTCAGACCACTTCTTCTTCTCTTAATCTTCTCTCTTAGACTTTTTCTCTCTACTTAGTTTTATCTCTCTTAATCTCTCTCTAAACCTTTGTTTTTATTTCTTTGATTAATTCTAGATTATTTTGGTAACGATTTCTCTTCCATTAATCTTAGTTATTTATTTAATTTTTTTCATCATGATTTATTTTATTATTTTGATTAGTTTAGTTTTTATTATGTGTGAGTAGTTTAATTTCTAGGGTTTATGGGGATCTAATAAATAATATGAAGGGGTGTAGACACCCATTTGTGTCTCCCCAAAACCAAACCCAGTGATGAGTACCTTTCACGTCGAATCATAATCGAATGAAACGAAATTGTGGAAAGGTCTAGTGTTGCGGAAAGTTTTATTTCTTTTCTTTTCTATTCTCTTCTCTGTTTTTGAAAACTTTATTTTAAGAAAACAGCCAATCCAGTTTGGTTGGTCCATGATATGGGTCCAATAGTGGTGTAGTTGGATGGGGCTTGCAAAGACCTTTCCAACGATATATTATAAGCCCAATTCCGATGAATATTGAGGAATTTATGGCCAATTTACTAAACTGGGCCCGGTTTGAGTTTTAAGTACGGCCCAATGATCTAGGGGAGGGCCTAATATGATTTATCATTCCTAATGTAATTAGGAATGGTTTTGGTCTTCTAGAACATTCTAGAAGGTCTTATCATTCTTAATTCAGTTAGGACTCTTGAGAGTTTTAATTAGATCAAATAGCATTTTCGACTGAAATTATATTATTTTATCTTCCAGTACGGTAAGTTTATCAGTTTTTCGAAAACGCGTTGAAATCCAAATTGGCGTCCAACCCCAGGCCTTGGCGCCAGACGCCAGTATTGGTGCCTGACGCTAGCCACTGGTCCTGGCGCCAATGAGCCAGGGCTGGCGCCAAGGTGTTTTTGTGGTCTTCAGACTCTGTTTTGATAAATTATCTTTTTTGGATGATTTTCTCTATAAATATCGTATCAAAACTCCGATTTCAGGGATGAATATTCACGGATTATCCATATTCATTCATCTACAATTATCGTTCATCAATTTTCAATAACATTCATGCATTCTTTCTTCTTTGCTTTTTAATACAAAATTCCGCATTCGCAAGATCTAGAAACACCTGGCCATATTCGAAGTTGCCTTCGCCCTAGACGTGAAAGGTTTTAATTTCTGAGGGTTTGGTCCCAAATCTCTCTTTCAATTATTTAATTTAATTGCTTTGTTTATTATTTTCCTTGAAGTTACTAACGCGTGTATTTTGTAATTAGAAAGAGGTACGAGGCATCCAAGTAAGTACTTTAATTGTTTAATTGATATTATGATGTAGAAATCATGTTTAGATTGTTATTTTGATTCCTAGTATCATGTCTAGGGTATTTTTAATGTTAAATATGATTGCTATGATGCCCCTTATTGTCTTCCTAATATTAATTCATGTTAGTATCATGTTAGGGCTAAAGATTTGATTTTTATTGTTTAGTGACATGCTAGGGTTTGTTATTAATCTTGTTAGTATCATGCCTAGGATCTTGCTATGCTTTAACATGATTATGAACATGATTATTATTAATTATGATTGATATTATTATTATTAATGATCTTGATAATTTATTATGTTGCTTGATATTTATTTTATTGCTTGATCACCTTTATTGCATGCTTAAAAGGAATTGGTATTTGCAATTACGCTTAATAAGATATTAATAATCTTGTTAGGGTTAATTGTGATTATAATTCAAGTGATCGTCAATAATAGTTTATTTGTGCATTAATGTTCAACCAATATAGATTAAATAGGTTTAGGGTTAATCCTATTGATTGTATGTTGATCAGAAAGCGCACATGAATACGAGTAGAATAAAGTAGAGGCCTAATATTAGGGCAGGTTCAATCTCTTTTAGGTTGGATTTGTACCATCATCCCCGGACCCTTATTTGGTTCATGACCTTATGGAGTTGACGATCTCTTGGATCGTTAAGGGGTGTAACCTTCACCTCGTGAACGGTTTACAAGTTCCTAAAAAAAAACTTGTTGGCGACTCTTTTGCTCTATCTTCTTCCCTTTTGGACGCCACCGTACTTTAGTGTATGATCACAGTGGGGTTCAAGCTAGTGGGATTTTAAAGGCTTGAAATTATTCCCTACAGTTTTTGGCGACTCCACTGGGGAGGATTTCTATTTTAATTCCTGAATTTGTTTCGGCAATGATTTAGAATGAGTGGATGAGACTCGAAAAGTTCTAAGTATTTCATGTGCGTAATTTTGATTAACATTGTGGCATATGCATAAAAAGGTTCTCATTGGAAAGACCATCCGTAATGAGTCAAAAACATAGGATTTTACACGTAGGAAATTTGAGAAATGTCTTTCACAACTAGGACTGAAATAACACCACGCGAAACGGGATGATTTTATTGAGCACAGAAAGCTGCTGAGGCATGTGGGAAGTAGCGTCAGGGGCCAGAGCTTGGCGCCAAACTTTTAGCCGTAGCGCCAGACGCCAGTATTGGCGCCAGGCGCTATAGTTAAAAGCTGGCGCCAGTCTCTGTTTGCTGGCGCCAATTTCCCCCAATACCGAGCCAGAAATATGCGTTCTAATTTCGACCGGTTTTTCGTATTGTTTGCTCGATCCTACTTCCTGATTGAATTTTTTTTCTCATTTTTCTGAAACCCATATGTGTTCTACATATGGACATAACCCTCTGGGAATTCATGCTCTATCTACCCGATTGAACGCTCCTGGCAACAAAGGGTACATCTGAGAGGTTGAATTCACCAAACCATGGAAGTGAGTTTTTTCTAAAAAAAAACTCGCGGTGTTCTATCCACACGCGTTAACCCTTCACGGTTAGGCTTCTACGCGGTGCATCTGAACAATTAACCATGGACCCTATTTGACTAAACCATATTCCGAACTTTAGAGAACTAGAGCCATGGTTAGGTTGCGAACTCATTGCATCATATTGTGCCTACTTGCCTAATTGTGCATTATTTGTTGTGCATATATATTCTATGCTCCTCCTAACCGTTTGTTGATTTGTGTTGAGATTTAAATTAATGACTTAAAGAGCTTTGCCTAATTAATTAATTAATTAATTAAATCGAGTCCATAACGTTTTTTTTCTTCTTTAATCGGAATTGACCTAGTACGACTTTAGGCATACCCCAGTTGACTAATAATACCGAAAACAGTCCCGGATCGAGGCTCCAAAGTCGGTGCCAAAATCTGAGCTGTAGCGCCACTGTATGGTGTGTAGCGCCAGACATTTACTAAAAAGTCTGGCGCCAACCACCATATTGTGACGCCAGTCCTGTCGCTTGGCCGACAGTTCGGATTATTTGTCGAGTCATCACCTAATGTCTAATTAATCAGTTTCCTGTTTAATTCGGTTAATTTTGCTGGCAATAATGCTTAATTGAATTAATATTCGAGTTTAGGCACTAAGTCCCATGGTCTTACACAAGAGTCCAAGCATGTCACTTACACTCAATACACACATTAATACACATGTCTTGACCATGATTAAGGAAGTCTTGTGTGCGCGCGTTATTTTTCGTCATTTTTTTAGGGGGGTAAGTCGGATATTAATCCTCCAAATAAATAATAATACTTAAATTCCCTAAAACACATGTACATTATTGCTCCCTAAAAATAAGCATACTTAAAACACATGTACATTATTGCTCCCTAAAAATAAGCATACTTTTTTTTAAAGCCATAAAGTCAAACTGATTCGAGTCAAGTAATTAAAACGCAAACTGGCTTAATTTACAGCGCGTGGTCAAGAAAGGAAGGACGATTAATCAAAGATAACCTCTTCGTACAAGTCCAACTTTTTGACAAACCTATAGCTCGCAAGAGCAAAGCAAGAGTTATAATGGCAACTCAGGAAGAAGTTAATGATCTCAAGAACCAACTGGCTACTGTAACTGAGACACTAAAGCTTCTCGCACTTAAGATCGAAGATCCCGCGAAGCAACAACAAATGGACCTCATGCAAGAAAGCCTAAGCAAATTGTCTAGCGACTACAAGTTTCAAAAACTCACATCCCAAGGGGTCTCGGTGGATAAGGATCTTCTTCCACAGAAGTTCAGTGCCAACGACATCCCAAAGTTTAGGGCAATCGACAACCCCTACTTCCATCTAAGGGCATTTGAAACAATAATGAGTATCAAGGGTATCGATAAGAAAGTCCTCCCTTCTTTGTTCTCGCTATCTCTCGAGACCGTTTGCCAACAATGGTTCTTTTCCCTTGAAAAAGAAAAGACCTCTACCTAGGAATCCATAGAAAACGCTTTTGTTGATAGGTACAAGTGCAACGTTCAAGTCGAAACTGACCATAGAGAACTTGAAATCCTCAAACAGAAAGAGAATGAAGGCTTCACATCTTTCTTTAACAAGTGGAGAGAAACCTCAGCTAAAATGATTGAGGTACCAAGTGAGAAAGAGTCCGTGAGATTGTTCATTAAAAACCTCCAAGAAAAATATTCAAAACATCTTAAATATCAAAATAACCTTCATACCTTTAAGGTTGTTTATGATATTGGGATTAATATTGAAGATGACCTAGCTAAATCTAAAGCCGCCAACAATAACTCCAACAGTGGCTGGAAAGGAAAGAAGAACGACAATCCCTCTTCTTCCGAAACCGCCCACTCAAATAATGTTAGCGCCTTTAATCTGGGAGAATTCCTCGCCATGAACAACCAAGGACAAAAGAAACCATTTAGGAGAAACTTCACTCCTATTGGCATGAGTTATGACACCGCGTTTGATCGGCTAAATGCAAAAGGTCTTATAACTCCCATTGGACCATTTAGAGATCCACCAGTCGAGAAGAGGTCGCCTAATTGGAACCCCAATGCACATTGCAAATATCGTCAAGGTAGGGGCCATTCCACTAAAAGCTCTTGGAAGCTTAAGGAAGCTATTCAAGACTTAATTGACAGTAACAAGCTGCCGTTGCCTCCTGCCAGTAAGAAACCGAGTATTGACAACGCACCTCTAGCCCACACATTGGCTATCTCCGATGAAGAAAGCGAAGTTGACCCCTCATCTCTCATTAAGCCTGTCAAAGAAACCAATGTCGAAGAGGAAGAAGAAGAGACCTTTTTCGATGTCGAAGATAATCTTTCAGAACCAGCAAATGAGGTAGAGATACGAATACTCACACTGTATCTAAGGGAGACATCGCATCTGTTACGTGAAAATCTCAAAATTTTGAATGAACTTCACAAGGAATATGATGAAGAACCTAAGAGAGAATTCACACCAGTAAAAATGACTTATGAGGCAAAATACTTTCCCTTACAAGTCACCGAAAGACCCAAGAAGAGCAATAAAGTTTATACTCCAATTGGGATCCCGTATGCACAAATGTTTAAAATGCTCTCCGAGAGTGGCAAGGTCAAACCTCTCGAACCGAGACCATTTGAATCATTAAAAAGGACAGATAGATATTACTGTCAATATCATCAGTCAGGAGGACATACCCTAGAAAACTGCTTCAAGTTCAAGGATTTGGTGCAGAAAATGATTGACAGAAAGGAATTAGTCCAAGTTCAACAAGAAGAGGATATAAATGTTAATGGAGTATGGGACAGTGATGAAGAAGATGTCTATCTAAAAGACATATTAGAACCTTCCCCTTCCATATCATACACCACGGACGACATTTGGGCTGAAGAAGATTCATCAATAGACGTCCTCACAAGATCTGGGAGAATACAACCTCCCGTTTCAACACAACCTATTCCTACTGTACAACAAATTCCCATACCTGTCATCGAAGACAATGACATTGTTAAACAATTCAAGAAAACAAAAGTGGAGATGAATGTATGGAAGCTTCTGGCAACATCTCGAGAACATAGGTTGGCTGTGATGAATGCCTTGGATAAAATCGGGATAGATTCTGACACCACTCCTGAGGGACTAGCTAACTTCCTCACGAGTGATCTCCCTAGTCCAATTAATCTAATCACCTTCTCTGATAAAGATTTACCCCCGGAAGGTGACAAGCACTACAAAGCGTTAACCTCACAGTAGTCTGCAAAAGAATGAATGTTCCCATGACTCTTGTGGACAATGGATCGGCTATTAATGTCTGTCCACTTAGGACTGCGAGGATGCTCGGCATAAAAGATGAGGATTTAACTCCGTCCACACAAGGAATAAGAGCCTAAGATAACACTCGACGTCAAGCTCTTGGCAAAATAACTCTAAATGTGACGGCAGGAGCAATAGAACACGCTACTACTTTTCAAGTGGTAGACATCAAAGCCTCATTCAATCTGTTGTTAGGACGCCCTTGGCTCCATGACCTAAAGGTCGTCCCTTCATCTCTCCACCAACAGGTGAAAGCTATAGTTGGAGGAATTCCCATCACCATTGACGCTTCGCCAATGAGGATCAATTCAGTAGAGAATCCAATCATCAACGTGGAGCACGACGAAGATGATGAAGACCTATGGGGCTTTAACGAAGAAGTCTCCTTAATCCAAGAGGATGAAAGGACATCTCTTTGCCACGACCCCCATTCCAACATGATTATCAACACTATGCTAAAGAAACAAGGACACTTCCCTGGGATGACCTTAGGAAAGAAGAAGGGGATAGCAAAATCGATAGAGTCACCTGGCCTCCCTAAACTAGATACTTTCGAACTTGGTTTCAAACCGACTCGGAAATATCTCAAGCGAGCCCAGGACAAATTGAAAGCACGTAGGGACGCTCGCATTCAAAAGAAAGCAATTCCAATGGATGAGTACTCTCTTACGCTTAATGGTCAGTTTATAAAGGAGGGAGAGGACTATCCATGCCATGAATTTCCCGAACCATTTGTTTTAAATGGCATACGACAACCAGGATTTGAGATTTTCTTGGATTGCTACTTCATTGACGAAATCCCAACTCCCGTCCATAAGGAGAAAGCACCTCCATGCTTTGACTTTAACATCATGGGATTATTGTTTGGGCGAGAAAAGAATGAGCCAGTTTATGAGGAAGATAACTCCTCACTCATTCAAACGGTCCTAAAAAGTGAAAACTTCGACCCCTCAAAGCTAATTACTCCAGCTGAAGGATCACTGCATGGGTGGCGCAAGACTATCAAGGTGACTACTCCGAGTGGGAGGAAGATATCAATCACGACAGGACAAGGGCCAATGTTTGAAGAATCGTCAGAGTCAGAGTCTTTCCCTTTAGAATCTTCTGGGTCTTTAGATATAACGCCTCCCCTTCCTTGTTCTTCTCCTAGGATAGTTAATGATCCAGTCCCTGAGGACATATCACTCTTTGATGTAATGGTCTCAGAATATAATAATATCGCTCATCCTTCTTACTTCTCGTGTTCTTCCCTAACCTAAGATGACGAACTTTGCTTAGCTAACGATGAAAAAGATAAAGAATTTATTAAAGCAATGGAAACACTTGAAAAGAAAACACCGGTAATTGAAGAGACTAAAACAGTTGACATCTCAAATGATTCAACTCATAAAAGAGAAGTTAAAATCGGACTAACATCGAATAAACAAGAAAGAACCGATTTAATTAACTTGCTTAAAGAATTTATCGATGTATTTGCTTGGTCATATGAAGATATGCCAGGCATTAACAGAGAAATAGCTCAACACACTATACCATTAATACCAGGAATGAAACCTGTAAAACAAAAGTTACGTCGAATGAAACCCGACGTAGCACTTAAAATAAAAGAAGAAGTTCAAAAACAAATAACTGCAGGTTTCATCAAGGTATCCAAATACCCCGAATGGGTCGCCAACGTCGTCCCAGTTCCAAAGAAAGACGGAAGGGTAAGGATGTGTGTCGACTATCGTGATCTAAATAAGGCAAGTCCGAAGGACGACTTCCCTTTGCCACACATCGATATTTTGGTAGACAACACAGCAAATCACGCACTTCTCTCATTCATGGACGGATACGCAGGGTACAATCAGATTCTCATGGCGGAAGAAGACATGGAGAAGACAACTTTTATCACACCATGGGGCACTTACTGTTACACGGTAATGCCATTTGGGTTGAAAAACGCAGGTGCTACTTACCAACGTGCAACAACTGCCTTGCTCCATGACATGATGCACAAAGAAGTTGAAGTATATGTCGACGACATGATTGTGAAATCAAAGGACCGTCCAGGCCATCAAGTAGCCTTAAGGAAATTTTTCGAAAGGCTAAGAAAATACAATATGAGGTTGAATCCATCAAAATGTGCTTTTGGAGTCACCTCAGGCAAGCTCTTGGGGTACGTCATAAGCTCTAGAGGAATAGAGATAGATCCAACCAAGATTAAAGCAATCATGTCAATGCCACCGCCCAAGACCGAGAAACAGATTCGAGGATTCATTGGCCGGTTGCAATACATAAGCAGGTTCATATCAAAACTTACAACGATATGCGAACCAATCTTCAAAAAGCTCAAGAAGAACGTACCAGTAGTATGGAATGACGAGTGTCAAAAAGCCTTTGACCGGATCAAAGCCTATCTCGCAAATCCTCCCGTATTAGCGCCAGCACTTCCCAGAATACCTCTTAGGTTATATTTGACGGTTACCAAAGAGACAATGGGAGCCATGCTAGCACAAGAGGTAGAAAACAAAGAGAATGCAATCTATTACTTAAGTAAGAAGATGCTTGAATACGAAACACGCTATACACCACTCGAAAAATTGTGCCTCGCTTTGGTGTGGGCCACAACTAAGTTGAGACATTACATGTTGGTGCATACCGTTTTCGTAGTATCTCGATTAGATCCACTCAAATACTTGTTCGAGAAATCAACACTCAATGGACGTATTTCAAGATGGATAGTCAACTTAGCCCAGTTTGATGTACGATTTATGCCACAAAAAGCTATTAAAGGATCCGTGGTGTCAGACTTTCTGGCAGATTTTCCAATAGAAGACTCGACACCAATACAGGACAACGAATTTCCAGATGAAGATTTGATGGTCACTGAAGATGATACTTGGACCTTGTATTTCGATGGAGCCTCAAACCAAAAGGGATGTGGTGTCGGAGTGCTACTAGTATCACCTAAGGAAGAACACGTCCCAATCTCAATAAAGCTTGATTTCGACGTTACCAACAATGCGGCTGAATATGAAGCATGTGTGGTAGGCCTTGAAACAGCTCTGGCATTGGGAGTAAAGAAGTTAAGGATATTCGGAGATTCTTCTCTGATCATTAATCAAATATCTAAAAGGTGGAAAGTAAGGAGCGAAAGCCTAGCCCCTTACCAAACTTATCTGGAAACTCTCACCGATCAGTTAGAGAAGGTGGAATACACATATCTACCTAGAGAAGAAAATCAATTTGCTGATGCCTTGGCAAGATTAGCCTCAATGGTTAGGATTCCCACGGATATTGAGCAAATGCCTCTAACTATCGAAAAAAGGCACAAACCGGCGTATATACATGCTATAGAAGACGACGACCCAGTCCAAGACGAAGATGAAGAACAAGAAGAAGAACCATGGTACACAGACATTCTCAACTATGTCACCAATGGAGAATACCCTCCTCATGCTGACAAAAGAGCAAAACGAGCCTTGAGACTTTTAGCTTCTCAATATGTACTCATAGACAACGAGCTACATAAAAAAGTACCTAAAGGTCGAGCTCTCCTATGTGTAGGGAAGGTGGATGCACAAAGAATAATGAAAATGGTCCACGAAGGAATCTGTGGAACTCATATAAATGGCAAAATGTTAGTCCAGAAAATAATGCGAGAAGGGTATTATTGGACTACCATGAATAGGGACTGCCATCAATATGTAAAAAGATGCCTTAAGTGCCAAATTTATGCCAACTTACAACACGTTCCTCCATCTTTGCTCTACACCTACACATCACCATGGCCATTTTCTACATGGGGAATTGACATAATTGGCAAGATCGCTCCTCCAGGGGCAGGAGGCCATGAATTTATTCTAGTAGCAATTGATTACTTTACGAAGTGGGTTGAAGCGCAATCATATGCTAAACTCACTGCAAAACATGTAGCACTCTTTATCGAAAGGAATATCATTTGTCGATATGGAGTCCCACATGAAATGATAAGTGACAACGGAACTCACTTTCAAGCCGAATGTGAAGAATTGCTACATAAACATGGTATCCAACATCATCATTCGTCCCCTTACAGACCTCAAGCAAACGGAGCAGTCGAGGCAGCTAATAAGAATTTAAAGACTATCATCGAGAAAATGACAGAGAATTATAAGGATTGGCCTGACAAGCTTCACTTTGCATTGTGGGGTTATCGCACGTCAATCCGTACGTCAACAGGAAATACACCATTTTCCTTGGTATATGGAATGGATGCCGTACAACCTGTCGAACTAGAAATACCATCCCTACGTATTGCACTAGAAAGTAAACTCGATGAAGTTGAATGGACTAGGGCACGATATGAAGAATTGATCCTACTCGACGAAAAACGACTAGAAGCTCTACATCACACTCAATGCTATCAAACTCGTATGGCTAGACATTTTAATAAGAAGGTCAAGACAAGAAATACCAAAATAGGAGATTTGGTATTAAAAGCGCTAAGGAAAAATGTTTTAGACCCAAGGGGAAAGTTTAGACCTAATTGATCTGGCCCCTACATTGTCAAAACAATCCTGTCAGGTGGCGCAGCAAAATTAACTGATATGGATGGCAATGAATTCTCAAACAGGACCAATCTTGACCAACTTAAAAAATACTACCCATAATTACTTGAGTAGGACACTCAAGAGAGCTACGTTCGGCCTGATTCCTTCAGAAAGGATACGTAGGCAAACTCAGAACGTTCTGAATCATTCTCCGTCCCTATCGTTACTTTGACTTTCGTTTTCGAAACTTGCGTTTCTCCAAACTCAGTCAAAGTGGGGGCTTCTGTAGACACCCAATTGTGTCTCCCCAAAACCAAAACCAGTGATGAGTACCTTTCACGTCGAATCATAATCGAATGAAACGAAAGTGTGGAAAGGTCTAGTGTTGCGGAAAGTTTTATTTCTTTTCTTTTCTTTTCTCTTCTCTGTTTTTGAAAACTTTATTTTAAGAAAACATCCAATCCAGTTTGGTTGGTCCATGATATGGGTCCAATAGTGGTGTAGTTGGATGAGGCTTGCAAAGACCTTTCCAACGATATATTATAAGCCCAATTCCGATGAATATTGAGGAATTTATGGCCAATTTACTAAACTGGGCCCGGTTTGAGTTTTAAGTACGACCCAATGATCTAGGGGAGGGCCTAATATGATTTATCATTCCTAATGTAATTAGGAATGGTTTTGGTCTTCTAGAACATTCTAGAAGGTCTTATCATTCTTAATTCAGTTAGGACTCTTGAGAGTTTTAATTAGATCAAATAGCATTTTCAACTGAAATTATATTATTTTATCTTCCAGTACGGTAAGTTTATCAGTTTTTCGAAAACGCGTTGAAATCCAAATTGGCGTCCAACCCCAGGCCTTGGCGCCTGGAATCAGGATTGGCGCCAGACGCCAGTATTGGCGCCTGGCGCTAGCCACTGGTCCTGGCGCCAAGGTGTTTTTGTGGTCTTCAGACTCTGTTTTGATAAATTATCTTTTTTGGATGATTTTCTCTATAAATATCGTATCAAAACTCCGATTTCAGGGATGAATATTCACGGATTGTCCATATTCATTCATCTACAATTATCGTTCATCAATTTTCAATAACATTCATGCATTCTTTCTTCTTTGCTTTTTAATACAAAATTTCGCATTCGCAAGATCTAGAAACACCTAGCCATATTCGAAGTTGCCTTCGCCCTAGACGTGAAAGGTTTTAATTTCTGAGGGTTTGGTCCCAAATCTCTCTTTCAATTATTTAATTTAATTGCTTTGTTTATTATTTTCCTTGAAGTTACTAACGCGTGTATTTTGTAATTAGAAAGAGGTACGAGGCATCCAAGTAAGTACTTTAATTGTTTAATTGATATTATGATGTAGAAATCATGTTTAGATTGTTATTTTGATTCCTAGTATCATGTCTAGGGTATTTTTAATGTTAAATATGATTGCTATGATGCCCCTTATTGTCTTCCTAATATTAATTCATGTTAGTATCATGTTAGGGCTAAAGATTTGATTTTTATTGTTTAGTGACATGCTAGGGTTAGCACGATCGGGCAGTGCTGCTGAGGGTGGCCACAAGGGCCTCGAGGAGCCACAAGGGCCCGATCGAGCAAGCTTAGCTCGATCGGGCAAGAAGCGCAGCAAGCCAAGGACGAGTGGCCCAAGGCGCGCCCGATCGTGCGAGGGTTAGCACAATCGGGCAGTGCTGCTGAGGAGAATGTGCTAGCAAAAAGGCGCGCCCGATCGGGCGGCCTCTAGCCCGATCGGGCGCGTGTTTCTGGAGAAGCACTTTTGTCGAGCAATTAGTTTCTAATTAGGAGTTGTTTTTGTTTTACTTTAAGTACGTTTTTAGGACGATTAATTGGTATCTCAGACCACTTCTTCTTCTCTTAATCTTCTCTCTTAGACTTTCTCTCTCTACTTAGTTTTCTCTCTCTTAATCTCTCTCTAAACCTTTGTTTTTATTTCTTTGATTAATTCCAGATTATTTTGGTAACGATTTCTCTTCCATTAATCTTAGTTATTTATTTTATTTCTTTCATCATGATTTATTTTATTATTTTGATTAGTTTAGTTTTTATTATGTGTGAGTAGTTTAATTTCTAGGGTTTATGGGGATCTAATAAATAATATGAAGGGGTAAATTATTGTTGTTGATTATCAATGCTAGATTAATTTCCTATTGATTGATTAAATGCTCTGTGACTAGATTAGGCCTATCTTTTATGCATGAGTTTGACAATATTGATTCAAGAATCGAGAGATGAGAATTAATGTTTAGGTCTAGTTTCAATAGGCAGGTTAATTTATAAATGGTTAAGTCGAGATTCGAGAGATGAGATTTAATACCGATAAATAAATTGTGTGATTGTAATACGTAGCGAAAGCCCTTTACAATCTGGTTAATTGATGCATTGATGATTGACTATTATTGATTATTGGTATTGCATGATAATTTCTTATTGGATTGTTTTAATGTTTTACAATTGCGGCTTGTAAAAGTATAGCAATATTAAATTGATGAATCGAGCAGATGTTAATTTGATATTAAAGACTATTTTCAATAAGAACCTAGATCTAGTAAATTGCGAGAGCCTGATAGATCTATGTTGATTAATAAATTGCGAGAGCCTGTTAATCATGTTATCTATGCCATGTCAATGATTGATTACCCTATTTTACCCCGGAGTATTATTTATTGGTGAACCTATGCCCTAGATCCTTTATATATTATTTTCTCCCTTGTCCTGCTCTTTTTAGTTTAGTCTTATTCAACTTTAATATTGGTTACTTAAATAATCTAGATCATAATATTTAATTAGGAGTAAAAAGACTTGTTTCCCTGTGGAGATCAACCCTACTTCCCTATCTACTGTAGTTAGTGATTTAGGTATTATTTTTGATTAGGGGATACGACTTTACCCTGTCAAAATTTGGCGCCGTTGCCGGGGAAACGGTTTTATTTTTATTTCTGATTGTTTTTGTAGTCTAGATTATTTCTCTTTTGTCTCAGAGAGCGTTAGTTCTCTGAGACAAATCTCATATTTGCTTCTAGTTTTTGTTTATGCCCAGGTGTTCAAGATCAGGTTATATCCCATTCGATCCTGAGATCGAACGTTCCTTCCATAGACATAAAAACTTCTACAAGCAAATCCTGGCGGATTCTGGTGATACTAATAATAATCACCGCGATCCTCCAACTGATTCTAGCGATTTAGAGGTATCATCAGACACAGAATCAGAGATGGCGGCTCCAAAGAAGCTTAGTGATTATTCACAACCAAAGCTTGCGGATTTTCCACATCTCACCCCTACTCCGGCTCTTGATGGGGTTCAATTTGAAATCAAACCCCAATTTATAACGATGATAGAGAGGAAGCAATTCAGTGGAGCCAAGGGTGATGACCCGAATCTTCACATTGCCGACTATTGTCAATATTGCAACACCATAAGGCAAGCCGGGGTCACTCAAGACCAAATCAGGGAGATTCTCTTTCCCTTTTCTTTAACTGGAAAAGCTAAATTGTGGTTTAATGGCTTAAATAGAACTACACTTGGTATAACTGACTGGGAAACTCTTGTTTTGAATTTTTATAACAAGTATTATCCTGCAGAGAGAACAGCAGTACTACGGAGTGCGATTCAGAACTTCGCCCAAGAAGCCGACGAGTCCTTATATGAGGCTTGGGAGAGGTTCAAGGACTTACAAAGAGAATGCCCCCACCATAATTTAGCACAATGGCAGTTAATCCAAGCCTTTTATAACGGCATTGGAAATTCTTCCAGAATAATTTTAGACTCTGCAGCTAGTGGGAGATTTATGAATCTTAATGTTGATGATGCAGGTCAGGTTATTGAAGATATGGCGATACACAATTCCCAATATGGGAATCCCAGAGGATTTGCTAACAAAGGGAAACATAGTGTCGACTCTGTATCCTTTTTGCAAGCTCAACTGACCTCAATTTGCCAAAAATGAGATAATCTGAGCACTGCTAATGTAGCTAATGTTTCTGCAATTAATAACAATTCTAATGAGGCCTTCTGTGAAAATTGTGGTATTGTAGGTCATTGGGAGCAGGATTGCAGGAGTTCCGTGGAGCAAGTTAATGCCTTCCAAGCTTATAGGCAGAATAACCCATACTCCAACACCTACAATCCTGGGTATCGGAATCATCCATACCTTTCCTACCGGAGCACTAATGTTCAGAATCCACCACCACAAGAACCACAGGTGCCACAGCAACAGCAGCAGAAGTATTATCACCCAAATGCTAGCCAGAAGAATCAACCACAACAACCCCCCTCTTCTTCCGACCCTTCTTTGGGGGAAATTAGAGCAATGTTGGTCAATATGCAAAAGCACATGGAGAGCAGAGATGCGACAATTGATCAAATTTTAGCGCATAATAAATTTGTAGATAATCAAATTGCGCAACTCTCCGCTACTCTACAAGCACGCCAACAGGGAGCCCTTCCGGCACAGCCGACTAGGCCTACGGATCAAGCATTTGCAATTACTCTAAGGAGTGGTTCAAACTATGAAGGGCCCTTTATGCCCAGAGTTGATGAACCTATTTTATTAAATAATGCTAATCTTGATTCCATTAAACCAAACAATGTAGTTGCTAGCCCTGCAGGGCTAGAGGATAATACTAACACATCTAATTCTACATTGCAGGGTAAAACTCCAGAGATGGTGGCTACTCCAAACAAAGATAAGAATGCTCAAAAGCCAATTATCAAACTTCCTTTCCCAAATCGTCAATTGAAGACAAACTTGGATAAGCAGTTTGGTAAGTTTCTGGAGGTGGTAAAAGATTTGAAGGTAACAGTTCCTTTTACTGAATTGATCACACAAATCCCCTAATATGCAAAATTTATGAAGGAAATACTGACGAGGAAAAGGTCTATTAGTGAGGTAGAGACAATAGCTTTCACTGTAGAGTGTAGTGCAGTACTTCAAAATAAGTCTCCACCTAAGTTAAAAGATCCAGGTAGTTTTTCTATCCCTTGCCATATTGGTAATCTCTTGATCGATAATGCATTATGTGATTTGGGTGCTAGTGTTAGCGTCATGCCATTATCTGTGTGTTCTAAGTTGAATATGGGTAAATTAAAAGCTACCAATATAACTCTGCAAATGGCCGACCGTTCTTTCAAATACCCTCTAGGTGTTTTAGAGGATGTTCCCGTCAGAGTAGGTAAATTTTATATACCTGTGGATTTTGTTGTTCTTGATATGGCTGAGGATATGCAAACCCCAATTATTTTGGGTAGACCATTCCTTAACACTGCAGGAGCAGTCATAGATGTTAGAAGTGGTAAGTTAACACTATCAGTAGGGGACGATAAAGTTGTTTTTAATCTGAATAATGCCCCCAAAAGCTCCATGACTGAGGAGAAATGTTTCAGTGTCAATGTGGTTGAAAATTATTCTAACAAGCCCCAAGCTCTTGAAAAAGATCCCTTGGAGGCGGTATCTTGTGTTGCATCCTTTTCAGATGAGATAGACAAATGGCAGAAGGAAGTCGATGCAATAGAAAGAGCATTCTACAATGTTGGCCTTGGTTTCGAGGATGAACAAGTGGAACCGATCGAGCAAGTTGTGCGAATCGAGCCTACGGTAAGTGTTCCGCCAGATCGAGTTGCAAGTGTTGAACGCAATGACAATTTGAAGCAACATTCGATCGAAGAAGGGTTTTTAGTGCGTAGCATTGAAGATTCCCCATTCCAAGTCAAGGAGGATCCACCAGATAAGGTGACTTGGCGTCCCACAGGTTATGTTAGGAAGCCGCATCGCAGCCTAAACATCGCTAGACCGGGTGAGAAACCACCCGATCAAGCGTTAGGTAAAGGGTCCTAGGAATTATACTTGGTAAGAAGGTCGTGCGGGACCTATATAAACCAGCGCTTTGCGGGAGGCAACCCGTATTTTATGCTTTCTAGATTAGTTTTCCTTTTCTCTTATGTTATTTTTATTTTAGAGAGGTGAGGAGAGTGATATTTTACTATTTTTAAGTGTTGTTATACAGGTATGAATTTGAAAGGTAAAAAGACTCAGAAAAAAATTGAAGAAGAAAAGAATTCGGAGAAACTCCAGGGCTTGGTACGGTCCCGATCGGGCGAGGCTCGCCCGATCGGGCGCGCAAGTGAGGCAAAAATCGGAGAAAAATTCGCCCAATCGGGCGCGGCTGCCCGATCGGGCGCGAGAGGAGAGCTGGAAACGAGTTCAACTTTCGCCCGATCGGTCGCGGTCGCCCGATCGGGCGCTCATCGAGTGAGAAGAAAAGAAATCTCGGGCGAAGATCGCCCGATCGGGCGAGCAAAGGGCAAAAATTTTGTTCGCGTTCGCGCCCGATCGGGCGGAGCTCGCCCGAACGGGCGCGAAACTTGTATTCTGGAATTACGCGCTTTCGCCCGATCGGGCGAGGCTCGCCCGATCGGGAGCGCCATCAGGTCGTCCCCCCTTTATTTTCTTTTCTCTTCTTTCTTTCCTCCTTTTTCTCCTTATGCCATCTCCTTCATTCACTTTCTCTCTCTAAAACCTCCATTTTCAAACCTTCAACTCACACTTCAATCCAAGATCTCTTCCAATTCTTCCATCCAAACTTTAAAATTCTTACATTTTCCAACTCCTCTCATCTTCCTCTACAATCTACACTAAATTTTCAACACTTTCTCTCACTTTCTTCTCAAACCCTAAGAGAGAGAAAGCTTAAATTCCTACTATTTTCACTCTAAAATGGCTTTCAAGAGGTCTAGGACTGTTCGGGGTGAAGGATCGAGGTAACAAGCACCTACCATTGACCCGGAGCTGCAAATTCCGGGGTGGGAGAGGGTGGTCATCACCACCCAAGAGCAAAGGCAAAGGATGCTCAACCTCGTCACGCGGCAGGTTATTCCTACCCGTTTTATTCATCACCCTACGCTTTCTAGACTAGGAATTGATAAACATGTTGAGAAATTGTTTAAGGGAATTGGCATGAGTGGTTTGTTCCAATTACATTATGATACATATGATTATTTGACTTTAGAATTCATTTCTAGTTTTAATGTCATAAAATCAAATGTTCTAATCTCTCATGTTCAATTTTGTTTGTTTAATAAAGATATTAGATTGTCTTTGAAGGATTTTGGTAAATTGTTTGAATTGAAAGCCGATAGACCAATTGAACCACCCCAAGACAACATTACTTTTGTCTACCGTGCTCTAACAGGGAATCCTAACCTAAACCTCCAACATGCCAAGGGCATTTGGATTCAACATCCCGTGCCAAAACTTTGGCAACGGTTTGTTGGCCTCACCATCTTTGGGAGGCATGAACCGGCTAATGTGAGGAGAGATGAACTAGAACTATTGGGATCATACATGATTCCTAAGAGTGACAAGCTTAACATAGTTCATAGGATGGCCCAACACTTTCAGAGGGTGGCCAATGCGGCCGAATCGGGTAGGTCTAGGGTCCCAATTTACTTTGGTGGGTTAGTAACCCACATTGCGGTCAAATACCTTAGTTGGACCCCTGATGATGATGGTAAGGTAGCCGGACCAACCTTAATGGACGCACCCTACTTAGGAGGCCTTAACTGGATAAATGTGATAGGGGGTGAGACTTGGTGGGTGATTCATAGGGAGTCGGGTAGGAAAGACAACGCTTTCACCTTGCCTAACCCGGCCTTGACCAAATTCGAGAAGGGTCTTCCCTCCTATACCTTTGAATTAGGAGACCAAGGGGAGGCCCAAGCACACCACCAAGCACCTCCCTCACCACCACAACAATTCCACCAACCATCACCCCAACACTACACACATAACATTCCCACTTCCTCAACCAACTACAACATCGACCCTAACGCCCCATATGACTTTCCGGCTTTTAGAAGCCAATTGGATCGGATAGAGAGGGGGCAAGGGAGGATGGAGGGTATGGTTAAGAATTTGGACTCTAGGGTAGGAGCCCTAGATGCTAGGGTTGGGGTTTTGGAGAGGAACCTAGGGCGGGGTTTATACCCCATGTATAATGATTATGCCCGTCGGGGGGCTATTCCCCCCGATTCACTTGTCCCTGACTGGTTCCAATATCCACAGGGTGGATATACGAACCCAAGTGCCTTTGGTACCTACGTCGACTACTCATCGGTCCATGGTTATGGGACCGATGTACCTTTTGGCGGGCTTGGGGGGAACATGGACCCTAATTACTATACTGGTGGTTCGGGGTATGGTGGTGGTGGTTCTAGCCATGGAGGAGCCGGTTCTAGCCATGGCGGGGGTTATTCTAGGATGGATGAGGATGAGGAGTAGGCTACTCTCCCAAGTCAATGAGGGCATTGCTTGATTTGGCTTGGGGGGGTGTTCTTTCACTTGGAAATTCTCTTCCTTTTCTCTCTTTATTTTCTTTCTAGTATAGTTTTTATTTGCTTTCCTAGTGTAGTTTTTTTTTAATTGCTTTCCTTATATACGTTCCAATGAATTGTAAATCATGCTTCCCTGTGCCCCATACTTGAGAAAACTTGTTTTGATTCTTGGTATTTGATGATGAATATTGTGGATTTGTTGGTCATGATTTGAAGTCTAATTGTTTGGATTCCTAAACATGCGTCAATTTTGTCCAACTACTTGTGAATATAGTGCTTGACTAGTTGATTTGGTTAGGAAATGTGTGATAGTTCCATAATTCCTGGTATGTCAATGAATTTGAGTATTGGTTTGCAACTACTAGTAATATTTATATGATTCATTATTATGCACATTGTGGAGGACGAAGGCATTTGTTCTTTTAGGTAGCTGTTAATTGAGATGAACACTACAAGAGGAGGGGGTGAATTGTAGTTGAGTTCCTAAACTAATAATTTTGCAAATATAAAACAGAACAAATTAGGAACTTGCGATGCACACAGATTTTACGAGGAAACCTTCTAGTGCCCAACTAGAAGTAAAACCTCGACCCTACCTTAGGGATTTCAAACACAAATAATTCCACTATAATAGGGCAAACACCAAGTTACAACCTATTATAATTCAGCCACTACTCTCAAGTTCCAGAATGAACTTGCTACAGAACAACACCTTGTTCTACCCAGTTTGAGTCCCACACTCAAACTCGCTCGTACTCCCCAAGTACAGATCTTCCCCCTTCTCACCAGAAGCTCTCTCTGTATGCAATGATAAAAATACTCTCACCCTAATAAACCCGAAACCAAATACAAGAATTAACACCTAGTATATGATCGGCAAGCTATGCATGAAACTCGAAACTAATATGACAGTATGATAAGCTTGGCAAACTTACGCAACTATAGCTCTGTAAATTCTTCACGCATTAAATTCACAAAAACCTAGGCTCATGTTATTCTCTACTATTTATACGAGTATTACCTGTATAAACAGTAGGTTTACATAAAGATAAATAAGTAAAACTTAACTTATCTTAAAACACGGTTTTTTAATTAAATCCTTTGAAGAAAATCTTTTCAGAAAATAAGATAGAAATATTGAATTAAAAAGCATAATATCTTTTTAACAAACTGATTTTAAAAGATAAATATTTAAAGAAAATCTTTTTCCGATTTCTATCTTTTATCTTTTCCGATTTTAATTTATTTGCCAAGCTAACTGTCACGCTTCTAATAAGTTTCATGCATATCCTACTTAACATATTTAACAATGAATCTAGAAGATAAAATCTTAACTAAAACATTGTTGCGCTGTACTCTTGTTCTGGTAGGTTTACTTGGACTCCACGCTTACTAAGTTCCTCCAAAGATCTTAGTCAGCAATCTTCAAGTTCCTGTGAAGGAACGTTCCTGTGAGGGAACTCAGTTCCTGTTAGGGAACTATTATTTTATATTGAACAACTTTCTTGATAAAGAACTCCTTCAAGTCTTCTCAGCTTTAGTTACTTCTTCCATCTCCAAGATCAATTTCACCTAGGCTGCACAAACACTTGAAAAGTCTTTATGAGATGAGTTTGCTGTAACTTAAGTTCCTCATCATCAAAACCTTTAAACTCTTGATCAATTTCCCCCTTTTTGATGATAACAAACTTAAGCAAACTCTTGAGAAAGTTAAAACAAAATAAAAGGTCGTATTTTTGTATTTTAATTTTATTGACAGAAAATAAACACACAACAGAAATAAAACAAAAACAAACAGTAAGCTAAGTAAACTAAAAATAAACTAAACTGAGAAAGTTATGATACTTTCTCAACTGGAACCCAGAACAACTTCAACCTCCATGTTTGCTTCTTCTTTTCCCCCTTTTGGCATTATCAAAAAGTCCTGTATTTTCAAGTTTATGAAACATCCACCAACAGCCCCACAAGCAATTCATCGAGTGTGGGAAACTAAAGGCAGCGCTGCTAAACAACCTCAAGTAAGATCTACTCTTCAGCATAAGTGTTCGAAATATACACAACACACAAGTATAAGCAAGAGTTCCAACTTTTCATTAAAAATATTTAACATCCAGATGAACAATTTTAAAAATTTACAATCAAAATCAATTGTTCAAATACTTAAAAACGAAAATTAAATATGTTCATAACTAAGACAGTGAGAGAAAAAGCTAGTCTGATTTTGAGATGGGGTAGGCTGAATTTTAGATGGGGTAGGCTAGGTTTCAAGAAATTCCAGAATCTTGTTGAAGTCCTCCTTTGTTTGCTTTGCAGAGGCCTCCAACTTTTCTTCAACCCCCTTGAGCTTCACTAGGAACTCCTCCTTCTGTTCTTGTAGAGCCTTGTGAAGTTCTTTCTCCTAGAACTCCTTCTGTTCTTGAAGGTCCTTGGTCTGTTTGAGCGTCATTCTCTTGAGTTCCTTCAACTCCTTCCCCTGCTCCTGGACCAATTTTTCAAGTGTCAGCACATGAAGTTTTCCAGCACAGTCCTTCATTTGACTCTCTACCCTCTCCATTCTGTCAGCCAACTCAGCAACTTGCCCTTCAAGGATATTCTCCTCGACATCCAATTCTAGTGGTTGTTCCATGCTAGTTTGAGGAACACCACTGGCAGAAATCCTCCTACTCTTCCTTACAGGCTGCTCTGACATAGCCTTTTCCTTCCTCTTCCCTGTCACTTTTTCTTTCTTTTTCTCTCCTTTTTCTAACTTCTGAATTTTTCCTTTTACAACTTCCAAACTTAACCCAGCAAGGGTTTCCTCATTGATCACATTTTCCGGCTTCTCATTCAAAGCCCCATATTTTCCTTTTAAAATCACTCCTGCATTTTCAAAAAACAGTAGACAAAATGGCTCCATACCCCACTTTTGTCCTACTTGGAACACAATGAGCTAAATGCTGATACATCAAAGAAGGAAAGTTCACCTTAATCTTCTTTGAAATGCAGAAGATTACAGCCATATCCAGTAAACATGCCTCCCCCTTTTTAGCAGTCCTAGGCAGAATAGTCTTTTTCACCAAATTAAACAACAGCTTATTTAGAGGGCTTAGATCATTATGACTCATGACCTTCTTACCCCTCTGTCCTCCTAATTCCTCTACTATATCCCCAGCCATGAAATTTCCTACATTGATACTACCCTTTCCCTTCAAGTAAGTATCAAAACCTTCAGTAGGAGCTTTTAGAATTTTACCTAGAGTTTCTAGGTCCAATTCAATATTTACATCATTCACCATGCTCGTTATTATTCCCAATTTTGCCTGAAAATTCTGGCAAAATTCATTCATAGCAGCAGGATACAAGTAATTTGATGAAACCCTAGTCAACATAAATTCCCAACCTTGAAATTTTATTAAATCAAGAAACTCTAAAAATCTTGCTTTTCTACACCACACAGCGTCAAGACGATGACCTACTACATACCTTCCTGCCATTGATTCAAGTTCCTCTTGATCAGTTACCTCCTCTTCTTCATTTTCCTTTTCCGATTCTTCCTTTTCTGAGTTGTTCTCCTCTTCTTTTTCTTCCTCTTCTCCCTCACTTATTTCTTCTTCTTCTCTGTTCTCCTCTGTTGTCTCTTCCGGGTTTTTCTCTTTCTCAAATTCATCAACTTCCTCAATGTGCTCTTCCAAAGACTTTACACTTTGTTTTCTTTCCTTCCACTCCTTTAATTTTTGAAGAACACTCGAGACAGAGGAATCCCCTTGATCGATTTTACTCTCTACTTCTTTTGGTTTTGGAGGAGATTTCTTAGGGTTTTCAGAAGGTGTTTTAGAGGTAGAAGATGCTTTGTAGTTTACCATGGCTAAAGACGATGATTCTTCCTGAATTGAGTTTTCTGGGCTTTGGGATTCTTCAGAGGAAACAAACTCAGCAATGATCACCATTGAAGCTTAAGAAAGGGTTTTAAAGGGGTTTTCCAAGTTTTACTTAGAGGGAGTAAATTCGATGTGACAGTGAGGTGAAAGAAGTGGGTGAAAATATGCTTTTATAATAAATGAAGCGGTGTGAGGGAATTCAGGAAGTTTTCACTGTTTAGTTATTAATTGAACAAATTCAATTAATTTTTCAAAATTTAAACACTGGACGAATATTTCAAAAATTTTAAATTTCCAAATTCAATTAATCTTGAATGAAGTTTCTATAAAAACACAATTGGAACACGCTTTCAACATGTATGCAATGTACAAATTTAATAACTTAAGCCATTGAGCAATTTAATGAACTTACCTTTGGCAGTTAACAACGGTGACACTTTAGCTATGTTTATCACACCAAGTTTGTGGTAGAAGTTCTTTTTGCTCTATTTACAATATTTTTGACTTTGCCATATCTTGGAACTTCAGAGGCTAGTACTTCAGCTTGATCATTCCAAGTTCCAGTCTCAATTTCTCAAATCTTTCTCTGTTCAAGGGCTTGGTTAGAATATCAGCAATTTGATTTTCAGTTTGGCAAAATTCTAACTTAATATTCCCTTGCTCCACATTATCTTTAAGAAAGTGATGTCTAATGTGGATATGTTTTACCTTTGAGTGTTGAACTGGATCTTTAGAGATACAAATAGCACTTGTATTATCACAATAAATAGGCACACATTCAAAAATAATACCAAAATCTCTGACCTGTTGTTTTATCCATAAGACTTGTGAGCAACATGCTGCTGCAGCCACATACTCAGCTTCTGCTGTAGATAAAGCAACTGTGTTTTGTTTCTTGGAACCCCAAGAAACTAAACAGGGTCCTAAAAACTGTACCATACCTAAAGTGCTTTTCCTGTTTACCAAGTCACCTGCATAGTCAGCATCTGTAAAACTATTCAAATTAAAAGAATCACTTCTAGGATAGAAGAGACTCAAATCGTCAGTTCCTTTCAGGTATCTAAGGATTCTTTTTACTGCTGTCAAGTGAGACTCTTTTGGATTTGCTTGGAACCTGGCACACAGACCTACACTGAAAGATATGTCAGGTCTACTAGCTGTTAGATAAAGTAGTGAGCCTATCATACCTCGATACATAGATTGATCAATGCAAGTTCCAGATGGATCTTCATCCAGTCTAGTAGCAATTCCCATAGGAGTATTGCTGGTTTTGGCATTTTCCAACTTGTATTTCTTGATCAGTTCCTTAATATATTTTTGCTGATGAATCATAATTCCCTCTTCAGTTTGCTTAATTTGCAAACCAAGAAAGAAATTTAATTCTCCAGTCATGCTCATTTCAAATTCTCCACTCATAAGGTCAGCAAAATACTTGCACAGAGATTCGTTAGTTGCACCAAATAAAATATCATCAACATAAATTTGTACAACTAAGATATCAGTTCCATTTGACTTTAAAAACAATGTTTTATCAATTTTGCCACGTTTAAAACCATTAGCCAAAAGGAACTTAGATAATCTTTCATACCATGCTCTAGGAGCTTGCTTTAACCCATAAAGAGCCTTGTCAAGCTTATAGACATGGTTTGGGAACTCTGGATTTTCAAATCCAGGAGGTTGTTCCACATAGACTTCCTCATTTAAGTATCCATTTAAGAATGCACATTTGACATCCATCTGGTACAGCCTAAAACCCATATAAGCAGCAAAAGCAATAAGTAAACGAATAGCTTCTAACCTGGCTACAGGTGCAAATGTTTCTTCATAGTCAATTCCTTCTTGATGGTTGAAACCTTGTACAACTAGTCTAGCTTTGTTCCTGACAATAATACCATGTTCATCTAGTTTGTTTCTGAATACCCATTTTAGTCCAATGGACTTCTTGTCTTTAGGTCTAGGTTCCAGATTCCAAACTTTATTTCTTTCAAATTCATTTAGTTCAGCTTGCATAGCATTAATCCAGTCTGCGTCAGTTAAAGCCTCAACATAATTTTTAGGTTCCATGGAAGAAAGAAATGCATTGAATGCACAGAAGTTCCTAAGCTGAGATCTAGTTTGAGTTCCTTTTGTGATGTCACTCATGATTGTGTCAACTGGATGAGATTTCTGATATTTCCAGGGCCTTGGAGTGAAATCTTTGATTGGATACATCCTCTCTTCATTATTGTTGACTGGTTCTTCTGTAGGAACTTGATTCTGGAACTCAGGTTGAACTTCTTCAGGAGTTTCCACATTTTGGCCTTCATTCTGATTTTCAATCTATTCTTGAAGTTGAGTTCCTGGTGCATTCTCCAACTCTGGTTCAACATTTGCTTCAGGATTTGTTACTTCTGCAATTTCAACTTGCTGCTTCTGCAATGATACTGATTCCTCATCTGGATTTTGCTTACGCACAAGTCCAATCTCGAAATCATCATCACAGTCTTGTACATCAACCAAATTTTCAGTCTCATCAAATATAATATGTACAGACTCTTCAACACACATTGTTCTTTTATTATAAACTCTATAAGCTTTACTATTTGAGGCATATCCTAAGAAAACTGCCTCATCACTACGTTCATCAAACTTTCCCAAGTTCCTTTTACCATTATTGTGAACAAAACATTTGCAACCAAAAGATCTAAAGTAAGAAATATTAGGTTTTCTCCCTTTCATAAGTTCATAAGGAGTTTTGTTAGTGATGGCCCTAACAGATACTCTGTTGAGTATATAACATGCAGTGTTCACTGCCTCAGCCCAGAAGTTCCTAGGCAGCTTGCTTGATATCAGCATTGTCCTTGCCATGTCTTCAAGACTCATATTCTTACGTTCCACTACTCCATTTTGTTGTGGAGTTCTTGGGGCAGAGAAATTGTGATCCATACCATACTCAGCACAAAATTCATCAAATTTTGAATTCTCAAATTCTGTTCCATGGTCAGATCTAAGATGTATCAACTGATTACCTGTTCTTCTCTGTTCTTTCTTAACAAAAGCAACAAACTCATCAAACGTTTCATCCTTGCTTACAAGAAAGAAAACCCAAGTGAACCTTGAAAAATCATCAACAATAACCATTACATATTTCTTACCACTTTTGCTTTGGATTCTCATTGGACCACAAAGATCCATATGAATGAGTTCCAAAGGTCTTTTGGTACTTACCATCTTTTTGGACTTGAAGGAAATTCGGGTCTGTTTACCTTTAGCACAAGCTTCACACACTTTATCATACAGGAACTTAATGCAAGGAAGTCCTTCCACTAAGTTCTTAGATCTTAGTTTATCAAGTAAAGAAAAGCTTGCATGGCCAAATCTTTTGTGCCATAACAGAGGATCATCCTCAATAACACTAAGACATGTTAAACTGCTGTTAGGAACCTCGTTAAGATCCACAACATATGTGTTCCCTTTACGAGTTCCTTCTAAAATTATGTTCCCAGTGTCATTGTGAATGATTCTACACTTGTTTGAAGTAAAGCTAACAGAGTTACCTTTGTCACAAAACTGTGAAATACTTAACAAATTGTGCTTGAGGCCATCGACCAAAAATACATTATCAATAGCATGGGAACGTGACCTTCCTATCTTGCCAATAGCAATTATATCACCTTTCATATTATCACCAAAGGTCACCGTTCCACCATAGTAGGCATCCAGTGAGAGAAATCTAGTTTTATCTCCAGTCATGTGCTTAGAACAACCACTGTCGAGGTACCAAGTGTTGTTCCCCCTCACTGGAACCTGCAGGAAGAATTAAACGTTAGAGTCAGGAACCCAGGTTTCCTTGGGTTCCTGTGTAACATGGGTTAATTCATTTTTCTTTACCCAGATTTGTTTTACATGTTTGATATTCTTCTGAGTACTTTGTTCTTTCTTAGGACTCTTAGCTTGCTTATGCCCTGTATTGCCACAGAAATAACAAACAATGCTACTGGGCAAGTTGACATACTTCTTTTCTTTCTGGAACTTCTTTTTAAAACCTAAACCTTCAGTATTCTTAGTTTGAGCCTTAGTGATCCATTCAGGAACTCTATACTCCATTGGTTGCTTACCTTTCCCAGCCCTCTCAAGTTCCCCCTCAAGACGTGCCTTATCCGTTTTTAACTCTTCCAACTCATGTTTTAATTTTTCAAAATTCGAATAATCAGTAGGTGGAGGAACTTCAGAGTTAGGAGTATCAACAGTAAGTTTTAACAAAGACAATTCCACATTCAAGAGTATGTTATTTTGTTTGAGGTTCTCAATGGTGTCTTTTAAAATTTTATTATCATCAAACAGACTGAAGAACCTGTATTGAATATCAAACTTCATGTTATCAACCCATTCACTGTTCTCTTTGAAAGTTACTAAAGCTTTATCACTTTGCTGTTTGGATCTATGCAATTCTTTTAAATCTTCTTGAATTTCCAAAACAGTATTTATTAGATTCTCTTTAGACAGATGTTTTAATTGGTTGTAAGAGAACCATACCTCAGACTCAAGCTCCTTTAGCTTGGCAGCTTCATCAGTTTTTGCCATTAAACATAAATGAGCAGTTTCTTCTGATGGTTGATTCTCCTCTTCTTCTTCTGAATTTGTATCTCCCCAAGCAGCAAGCATGGCTTTCTTAACGTTGTCCTTGGTGAAGTAAGGCTTGTAGAATCTTGACTCCTTGGATTGCTCCTTGCCTTTAGTTTTTCCTTTCTCTCCATCCTGAACAGGACAATCTTTGATAAAATGATCCTTTGATCCACACTTGAAACACGTTGTGTTTCTGGAACTTGTATACTTCTTGTTCCTGTCAAACTTCCTATTGTTCATCATCTTCTTAAATTTCCTCACTAGCATAGCCATCTCTTCTTCATCAACATCTGATCCTTCTGAGTCTTCAGCCTTGAGTGCCAAACCTTTATTTCTGGAACTTTCAGTGTTGGAACTCAGATGAAGTTCATGAGTCATCAATGATCCAGCTAGTTGTTCCATATTGAACTTAGTAAAGTCCTTAGCTTCCTGCATGGCAGTAACCTTGGATCTCCAGCGTTCATCTTGTGGTAGGCTTCTTAAGATCTTCCTTGCCTGTTCATCAATAGGAATTTGCCTGCCAAGGGAGTTCAGTTCATTAATAATATCATTGAATCTAGTAAACGTCTCTTCTATGGTTTCTTTGGATTGCATTTCAAACCTTTCATACCTAGACATCAATAAATCTATTTTAGAACGTTTTACCTCGTTAGTACCTTCATGAGTTACCTGTAACAAATCCCAAATCTGTTTAGCAGACTTGCATCCCATGATACGATTATGTTCATGGGTCCAAGTCCGCAGTGCAGATACTTTATAGCTAAAGCGTTCATTTCAAGTTTTTGATAATCTTCTTTATCATAATCAAAAATAGATTTAGAAACTACCTCATGCTTGTCATTGGTTTGAGTTATTTCAAAATCACCAGTTTCAATTACACGCCAAACCTGGTAATTTTCGGCCTTGATGAATATCTCCATCCTGTTCTTCCAGTAGGCATAAAACTTACCGTTGAACATAGGTGGACGTTGGGTAGAGTACCCTTCTTCAAGTTTCTCCTTGTAATTCATCTCTCCAGGAACTTACTCAGCAAAATTATCTGCTTGCACGTGAGAACCGTGCTCTGATACCAATTGTTAATTGAGATGAACACTACAAGAGGGGGGGTGAATTGTAGTTGATTTCCTAAACTAATAATTTTGCAAATATAAAACAGAACAAATTAGGAACTTGCGATGCACACAGATTTTACGAGGAAACCTTCTAGTGCCCAACTAGATGTAAAACCTCGACCCTACCTTAGGGATTTCAAACACAAATAATTCCACTATAATAGGGCAAACACCAAGTTACAACCTATTATAATTCAGCCACTACTCTCAAGTTCCAAAATGAACTTGCTACAGAACAACACCTTGTTCTACCCAGTTTGAGTTCCACACTCAAACTCACTCGTACTCCCCAAGTACAGATCTTCCCCCTTCTCACCAGAAGCTCTCTCTGTATGCAATGATAAAAATACTCTCACCCTAATAAACCCGAAACCAAATACAAGAATTAACACCTAGTATATGATCGGCAAGCTATGCATGAAACTCGAAACTAATATGACAGTATGATAAGCTTGGCAAACTTACGCAACTATAGCTCTGTAAATTCTTCACGCATTAAACTCACAAAAACCTAGGCTCATGTTATTCTCTACTATTTATACGAGTATTACCTGTATAAATAGTAGGTTTACATAAAGATAAATAAGTAAAACTTAACTTATCTTAAAACACGGTTTTTTAATTAAATCCTTTTAAGAAAATCTTTTCAGAAAATAAGATAGAAATATTGAATTAAAAAGCATAATATCTTTTTAACAAACTGATTTTAAAAGATAAATATTTAAAGAAAATCTTTTTCCGATTTCTATCTTTTATCTTTTCCGATTTTAATTTATTTGCCAAGCTAACTGTCACGCTTCTAATAAGTTTCATGCATATCCTACTTAACATATTTAACAATGAATCTAGAAGATAAAATCTTATTTAAAACATTGTTGCGCTGTACTCTTGTTCTGGTAGGTTTACTTGGACTCCACGCTTACTAAGTTCCTCCAAAGATCTTAGTCAGCAATCTTCAAGTTCCTGTGAAGGAACGTTCCTGTGAGGGAACTCAGTTCCTGTTAGGGAACTCTTCTTTTATGTTGAACAACTTTCTTGATAAAGAACTCCTTCAAGTCTTCTCAGCTTTAGTTACTTCTTCCATCTCCAAGATCAATTTCACCTAGGCTGCACAAACACTTGAAAAGTCTTTATGAGATGAGTTTGCTGTAACTTAAGTTCCTCATCATCAAAACCTTTAAACATCAACAGTAGCCTCCAGACATTGTAGATACATTTGTTCCCTTCTTGCTACCCATGTTGTTGCCTTGACTTTTTGTTGTTTATTAGCCACATTACAAGCCTATTTTGCCCCATTGGTTACTAGTCCCAAGCTTGGCTTGGGGGAGCTATTGGTGAGTGAGGTGAGGGAGTTTGTAGTGTACTTATTATTTGCACAATTTGGGTGGGCTTTTGAGAAGTTGTTTTGTTGTTGATCATGTTTATTTTTGATGAGTTTGAGAGTTATATTTTCTTGAAAAAAATAAAGTATGATGTTATAAAAAAAATAGAAGTTCAAATAAAAAAAATGTGAAAAAATAAGTGAACTTCAAGAGAAAAAAATGTTCAAATGTTCTAGTTGGTGGGTGATCAAAAGAAAAAATAATTTTGAGCCTCAATGAAAAAAATTCAAGTTTGGAAAATAAGTTTGTTTATTCACTCTATTTCTTCATTATTATATCTTATGAGTGAAATTGTAAGTGTTGGGATTATTTATTATGATTGGAGTATATATTTGGTGGTTTGTTGATGGAGTTGATTATGTTGGAGATGTGTATGATCATTATTTTTTATCATGGATTTATTAGGATTTGGCTCCCTTACTGCATAGCTTTTCCCTCACATAATCCCAAATTTATCCTACCTTTACCCTATCCTTACATTACAAGCTTAAAAGACCTTCCGACCTTGTGCATAGAAGTTATGTAAATGTGAAAGTGTTGTTTTTCAATGCAAGTTATGACTTGACATATTTCGAGTCGACTAGTAGGATGAGAGTTCAATGTTTTTATACACACGAGAGTGTGAGTTGGGAGGGCATTGTTCACATTAAAGGGGTTGGGTGGAGAGCGATCGAGTACATTCTTCACTCGCCACATAAATGAGAGTCGAGTGTGTGAGCACTAGTCTTGAATTCTATATGCTCTTGTGGTTTGCTCTACTTGACAATTGTTGGGGAGGAAGGGTGATTAGATGAATAAGATTGATTGATGTTGAAGCATGTTCATTTAATTTTACCTTAAATCGTTGGCTTTTGATTTGTTCATTGGGCTGAAGTATGTTTTATATGTTCATTGATGAGCTCTTTTCTTAGGGACAAGAAAAGGTTTGGCTTGGGGGAGTTTGATATGTCTATTTTATATAGTGTTTTACCCCCGTCCCGTGGTCATTATTAGTAGTGTTTTTGGCTCTTTCAAGCCACCTTTATTACTAATATGTGTTTTCTAGTGTTTTCGTAGTTTTGGTTAAGTTTTGCAGGGAATTGCACCTTTGGAGCATTTTCCCGGGATTTTTATGAAGCGACTACGAGCATTGGAGGAACACGACCATTTTTGGAGCCCAAGGCCGGCTAGAGCCATCGAGCCGGTGATTAAGGGCTCGGTATTTGGAATACCGAGGTTTGGACCGAGTATTCAAGACCCGAAGAGGAGATCCGGATTGGGTCGAGGAGTCGAGCCCAATCGGAAGTCCAAAGCCTCGAGGAGCCACAAGGGCCCGATCGAGCAAGCTTAGCTCGATCGGGCAAGAAGCGCAGCAAGCCAAGGACGAGTGGCCCAAGGCGCGCCCGATCGTGCGAGGGTTAGCACGATCGGGCGGTGCTGCTGAGGAGAATGTGCTAGCAAAAAGGCGCGCCCGATCGGGCGGCCTCTAGCCCGATCGGGCGCGTGTTTCTGGAGAAGCACTTTTGTCGAGCAATTAGTTTCTAATTAGGAGTTGTTTTTGTTTTACTTTAAGTACGTTTTTAGGACGATTAATTGGTATCTCAGACCACTTCTTCTTCTCTTAATCTTCTCTCTTAGACTTTCTCTCTCTACTTAGTTTTCTCTCTCTTAATCTCTCTCTAAACCTTTGTTTTTATTTCTTTGATTAATTCCAGATTATTTTGGTAACGATTTCTCTTCCATTAATCTTAGTTATTTATTTTATTTCTTTCATCATGATTTATTTTATTATTTTGATTAGTTTAGTTTTTATTATGTGTGAGTAGTTCAATTTCTAGGGTTTATGGGGATCTAATAAATAATATGAAGGGGTAAATTATTGTTGTTGATTATCAATGCTAGATTAATTTCCTATTGATTGATTAAATGCTCTGTGACTAGATTAGGCCTATCTTTTATGCATGAGTTTGACAATATTGATTCAAGAATCGAGAGATGAGAATTAATGTTTAGGTCTAGTTTCAATAGGCAGGTTAATTTATAAATGGTTAAGTCGAGATTCGAGAGATGAGATTTAATACCGATAAATAAATTGTGTGATTGTAATACGTAGCGAAAGCCCTTTACAATCTGGTTAATTGATGCATTGATGATTGACTATTATTGATTATTGGTATTGCATGATAATTTCTTATTGGATTGTTTTAATGTTTTACAATTGCGGCTTGTAAAAGTATAGCAATATTAAATTGATGAATCGAGCAGATGTTAATTTGATATTAAAGGCTATTTTCAATAAGAACCTAGATCTAGTAAATTGCGAGAGCCTGTTAGATCTATGTTGATTAATAAATTGCGAGAGCCTGTTAATCATGTTATCTATGCCATGTCAATGATTGATTACCCTATTTTACCCCGGAGTATTATTTATTGGTGAACCTATGCCCTAGATCCTTTATATATTATTTTCTCCCTTGTCCTGCTCTTTTTAGTTTAGTCTTATTCAACTTTAATATTGGTTACTTAAATAATCTAGATCATAATATTTAATTAGGAGTAAAAAGACTTGTTTCCCTGTGGAGATCGACCCTACTTCCCTATCTACTATAGTTAGTGATTTAGGTATTATTTTTTATTAGGGGATACGACTTTACCCTGTCAGGTACTCATCACTGGGTTTGGCTTTGGGGAGACACAAATGGGTGTCTACAAAAGCCCCCACTTTGACTGAGTTTGGAGAAACGCGAGTTTCGAAAACAAAAGTCAAAGTATCGATAGGGACGGAGAATGATTCAGAACGTTCTGCGATCCTAACCCAATCTTGTAACGCCGATACCTGCAAAACTAGCGTTAGTTAAATAGATAAAAGAGTTAAGAAACGCGTATCTTGCACCGTCGAGCACACGTCTCTGAAAGTAACCGATTTGCTGCCGCTTTACTGTTTTGATGACCTCCTGCAAGCTAGAGAATGCCATCCCGCTTGAAAACTGCTACGCCCGTAACTGCTTCCAAATTTGGAAGATTGCTTCGCCTGAAATGATCCTCCTCCGCAATGATAATATTCCACATCCTAGGGAATACCATCGAAGATTATTTCTCTTGAAACAATCTCCATCCGCATTGATAATATTACACATCCTAGGGAATACTATCGAAGATTGCTTCTCTTGAAACAATCCTCAGTTGTTTGTGACAACCCTCCGCAAGCTAGGGAATGTTGTATTGCTGCTTCGATGTTCACTCGTCTCTGAACAAAGAGCTTCTTTTTCCGCGTGATAGTCTTCGAAAAGATCACTGCTTCTTAATGTTTGCTATGCCAGTACGTCGGTGCTTTGCTGCTTGTGAACCAGTATGTCAGTGCTTTCGCTGTGATGACAATTCTATTTTCTTTGGGAATAGTTGCCAACACAACTCTTGTATGATGTATGACAATCCGATTTAGGGAAAGTTGTCAATGCTTCGTAACAATCCATCCTTGGAAATGTTGCCACGATGAAGCGACAATCCGTATCTCAGAAAATTTGCCAAAAATCCAATCTTTGGAAAAAGTTGTCAATGCTTCGTAACAATCTTTCATAAGAACTTTGCTACGATCGACAATCCACATCTTGGAATATAACTCTTGAAAGCGATCCGCCTTGGAAATTTTCCAACGCTATGCGACAATCCTTTTGGGAAAATATTGCCACTATTTGACAATCCGCGTCTTGGAACATTTGCCAAAAAGAGTTGAACGACAATCCACTTCGGGAAAATGTGCCATTTGCTGAAGACAATCCACGTTGAGGAACTTTTGTCGAAATTTATGATGAGTAGAGACCTACGACAATCCTTTGGGAAATTTTGCCATAGGGAACTAGGTGTATGACAATCCAATCTCGGAAAACTTGCCAGCGATCTATGAATGTATGACAATCCGAACTTAGAAAAACTTGCCAATCAAAGAAGGAGCACGACAATCCACGCTTGGAAACTTTGTCAGAGATGACAATCCAATCTTGGAAAAATTGTCGTTGAAGAAGATGCACGACAATCCATATTTGGAAATATTGTCAGTCGGGGATGACAATCCAATTTTTGGAAAACTTTGTCGTTTAATAAGAATGCGCGACAATCCATATCTGGAAATATTGTCATTTAAGTGCTTGCTTTTGAACCGATTGTAATGAGCCAGTGTTTTAGGCGCTTAAGCTAAGTGAGACGACCTTTTGTCAGGTCGATCACTTAGACCGTTATCAAATCGACTACTCAATCATGTCAAATTTCTTATAGGGTCTAACTGGCGTACCAAGGAACCCGAATTTGTTGTATGAAGTCGAAATCACCTTTCTGAGAGGCTTCGAGCTCTGTCGCTGCTGGAATATCTCTGGCGCCAAGAATTGACTCTGTCGCCGAACGCTGTGATAGAGTCTTCCCTATTCTGCTGCACCTGTATTTATTTTGACTATAGAACTTTGCCAATCTTTTTAATTATCTTAGGGTTGACCTAAGGTTTAGCGTTGCTTTACTCATTAACTTGACATGACTCAAAGTATAAACTTGGCTCGATGTGATCGACTGACTCGAGGTTGACTCGACTCAAAGTGAAATGACACATGTGTTAGACTCAAATCAAAGTGATATGACACGACATGACTCAATGTGTACATGACTCGTGTGTGTATTGTAATGTGATCGTGCGACTCGAAAATGCAAAAAATTTCCGTCATTTTTGTAGAGGGTACCGACTTTCTCCCGAAAAAGAAAGACGCGAAAAAAGAATCGAAGTGTGAAGGTGCATGTTGAATGAGCTTAGTCAAATGTTGTTTGATACTATCTCTCAAGGTGCAAGGATTAATTCATCGTAGGCTATCTCAATGGTTGACTCAATGATGAAAGTATTTGGGTAACTTAGGCACGGAGGCTGAGCACTTCATACTTCTATGTAATGACAATTATGACTGATGAGCGATGTTGATATGATAAGGCATGCTTCAACGTTGTGTTAAGATTCCATGACAAAGGGTTCCTAAGGGAAGTATATTTGGTCATGTATCTGTGCAGTGTGTGAAAGTGACACTAAAGTTAGGCCGCAAGAGCTAAGTGTGTGGAGAAAATATTATTTTTAGAAGAGTCAAATGATGGTGACTCTTAGGATAGGTAAGCTAATGATATAAGGATCAAGCCCCCAAGTCTAGCTCTAAATGAATAAGGATGAGCATAGGAGATCCCTTGGTATGATCATAGTGTAAGTGTGTGAATGTGAATATGAATGCATGTTTATTACGGTCGCACCTCGATGTGGGGTTGCCTACGTATCCGTTAGGAATCAGGCCGAACGTAGCTCTAGCCGAACCTCGCACAAGTGTGTATACCTCAAAAAGGTCTTTTCAAGGGTTGTAACGTGGTTAGGCTAAAGGTTTGAAAGAAGAAGGGGATAAAGGCTCAAGACCCTAGATAAGCACCCAAGGTGTGCAACCTCGTTTTTGAATCTTTATATTTATGCTTGAGTTTCTACTCTTTTTAAGCTCACTTTTATCTTTTGCTCTAGCATCTATTTTATTTTTATAAGTGTGGGAAATCCCGATCATGCGGTCTATCACTCACTTGGCATTCATGTTTCTCAGGCACGGTACCGAGCACTCGATAAGAGACGCAATCTGAGACGTGTTCTTATCGAAGATATTTTCATATCAAAGACATTGGAACACTTGCCCTTTTGTACACTTTTATTTATTTTTTTTTTGCTTATTTTTGCTATTTAATTTTTTTGAATCACTCAAGCTTTCTTTAGAATTGCAAAAGGTGCACACCATCCCATCCCAAGGTTAGGTAGATGTAGGTTGAAAAAAGAAGGGTCTATCGTTAGACGAGGCTCAAAGTAGTTTATGAAGAAAGGATTGCATATTCGAAAGGTGAAAGGAGATATGATGTGGCTACAAGGGGTGCCTCAAATCATTGGTATACCTTGTGCTTAATTCGACATGGAATTTTTTTTTTTTTTTTTTTTTTTTTTTGCAATGCAATGATCATATGCAAGGAAATAAATGCTCATTTTATTAAAAGAAAATAAAGAATCTACAAAATTAATCTAAGGAAAGGAAAAGGTGCCTATGCTAGACTTATTGGGGAAAGAAAAGATGAAAAAGAAATAGAAAAAAAGGCCATGAAATCTTGTCGTTGCAGCTCGCCTCTTGTCTTTTGTCATTTGCTTCATCATCACCCAGTCTTCTCGCTAGCTAGAGGCAATGGGACCTTGTTTGCTTCTATGAGGTCTTGAATGAGATTTTGAAACCTGTAGCATTCATCAGTGGTATGACCGTTTCCTCGATGGTACTTGCAATAGGAATTTGGATTCCATCTCGAAGATCGATTTTCTGGTGTTGGATCCTCGGTAGGGCCAATAGGTTTGATTAATTCTCGATCATAGAGACGATCGAAAGCAGCATCGTAGGTCATTCCAATGGATGTGAAATCCCGCCTGGGTTTCCTTTTAGATCCTTGATTGTCCATGGCTAAGACATCATTATGGTCAAAGGTACTAACATTATTGCTAGAGTGGGCGTTTTCGGAAGAAGAAGGATTGTCGCTCTTCTTTCCTTTCCAGCCACCGTGGTTACTATTGTTAGTAGCTTTTTGCTTTGCGAGGTCGTCTTCGATTTCAATTCTGATGTCATAAACGGCCTTGAAAGTATTCAAGTTGTGTTGATATTTTAAGTGCTTCGAATACTTCTCTTGAAGATTCTTGATAAACATCCTCACGGATTCTTTTTCAGTGGGGACCTCAATCATCTTGGCGGAAGTTTCCCTCCATTTATTAAAGAAGGAAGTAAAGCCTTCATTCTCTTTTTGTCTTAGCATCTCAAGTTATCAATGGTCGGTTTCAACTTGGATATTGCACTTGTACCTATCAACGAAAGCGTTTACTATCGATTCCCAGGTAGAGGTTTTCTCCTTGTCAAGGGAGAAGTACCATTGTTGGCAAACGGTTTCAAGAGATAGTGAGAACAGAGAGAGGAAAACCTTCTTATCGATACCCTTAATACTCATTATGGTTTCAAAATCTCTTAGATGAAAGTAAGGATTATCCGTTGCCTTGAATTTTGGGATGTCGTTGGCATTGAACTTATGTGGAAGAAGATCTTTGTCCACCGAGACCCCTTGTGATGTAAGCTCTTGAAACTTGTAATCGCTAGACAACTTGCTTAGGCTCTCTTGCATGAGGTCCATCTGTTGTTGCTTCACGGGGTCATCGATCCTAAGTGCGACAAGCTTCAATGTCTCGGTCACAGTAGCCAGTTGGTTCTTAAGATCATTGACTTCTTCTTGAGTTGCCATTATCTTCTTAGCCTTCCTCTTTTGACGAATCGGTTTATCAAAAAGCGAGACTTGAATAAAGAGGTTGTCCTTGATTAATCGCCCTTCTCTCCTTGACCAAGTACTGTGGAAAAGGAATTTGGGGATACTTATTGTTAATTATTTGACTCAAACTTTATTCGACATGCAATGGATGGAGGAAGTGAAGAAAGATGGAAGAATGTGAAGAAGATTTAGGTGGAGGGATATGAAAAATTAGGAAGAGAATGTACCCCCCAACTCAAATGACGGAAACACCGACTCATGCATGAACCTAAGACATGGTCAATGTGACATATACTCAAAGTGTATGCTAAGAGTAGTGAGTGTAGGTGACATGTTGAGACTCGTGTCATGACCATGTGGCTAGACTATGTGACCAAGACTCGATTATTGATTCAATTAAATATTATTGACAACAAAATTAACCGAATTGATTAGCAAACTGGTTAATTAGACACTAGGTGATGACTCGACCAATAATCCGAACTGTCGGCCAAGCGACAGGACTGGCGTCACACTGTGGAGCTTGGAGCCAGACAACATAGCTGTCGTCAGGCGCTACACTCCATAGTGTGGCGCTACAACTCAGACCTTGGCGCCAATATTGGAGCTTCGGTCTGGGACTGTTTTCGGTGTTATTAATCAACTGGGGTATGCCTAAAGTCGTACTAGGTCAATTCCGATTAAAATGTTAGATTTTATTGACTCAAATTAATTAATTAATTAATTAAGCAAAGTTCTTTAAGTCATTAATTTATTTATTCTCAACACAAGTCAACAAACAGTTAAGAGAAACATATATATGCACAACAAATAATGCACAATTAGTCAAGTAGGCACAATATGATGCAATGCGTTTGCAACCTAACCATGGCTCTAGTTCTCTAAAGTTCGGGATATGGTTTAGTCAAAAAGGGTCCATGGTTAATTGTCCGGATGCACCGCGCGGAAGCCTAACCGTGAAGGGTTGCCGCGAGTGGATGGGACACCGCGAGTTTTAGGAAAAACTCGCTTCCATGGTTTGGTGAATTCAACAATCTCAGATGTACCCTTTGTTGCACGGAGCGTTCAATCGGGTAGATGGAGCATGAATTCCCAGAGGGTTATGTCCATATGTAGAACACATATGGGTTTCAGAAAAGTGAGAAAAAAATTCAATCAGGAAGTAGGATCGAGCAAACAATACGAAAAACCGGTCGAAATTAGAACGCATATTTCTGGCTCGATATTGGGGGAAATTGGCGCCAGCAATCAGAGACTGGCGCCAGTTTTTAACTGTAGCGCCTGGCGCCAATGCTGGCATCTGGCGCTACGGCTAAAAGTCTGGCGCCAAGCTCTGGCCCCTGACGCTACTTCCCACATGCCTCAGCAGCTTTCTGTGCTCGATAAAATTTTCCAGTTTCGCACGGTGTTATTTCGGTCCTAGTTGTGAAAGATATTTCCCAAATTTCCTACGTGTAAAATCCTATGTTTTTAACTCATTAAGGATGGTCTTTCCAATGAGATCTTTTTTATGCATATGACAATAATGTTAATCAAAATTACGCACATGAAATACTTAGAACTTTTCGAGTCTCATCCACTCATTCTAAATCATTGTCGAAACAAATTCAGGAATTAAAATAGAAATCCTCCCCAGCGGAGTCGCCAAAAACTGTAGGGAATATTTTCAAGCCTTTAAAATCCCACTAGCTTGAACCTCACTGTGATCATACACTAAAGTACGGTGGCGTCCAAAAGGGAAGAAGATAGAGCAAAAGAGCCGCCAACAAGTTTTTTTAGGAACTTGTAAACCGTTCATAGGATGAAGGTTACACCCCTTAACGATCCAAGAGATCGTCAACTCCATAAGGTCTAGAACCAAATAAGGGTTCGGGGATGAAGGTACAAATCCAACCTAAAAGAGATTGAACCTGCCCTAATAATAGGCCTCTACTTTATTCTGATCGTATTCATGTACGCTTTCTAATTAACATACAATCAATAGGTTTAACCCTAAATCTGTTTATCTATGTTGGTTGAATTTAATGCACAAATAAATCTATTATTGGCGATCACTTGAATTATAATCACATTAACCCTTAACAAGATTATTAATTATCTTATTAAGCGTGATTACAAGTACCAATTCCCTTTAAACATGCATAAAAGGTGTGATCAAGCAATAAAAATAAATATCATCAAGCAACATAATTAATAATCAATATCATGATAATAATCATAATCATAAATAAAATAATCATCATCGAAATAATAATAATAATAATAATAATAATAATAATAATAATAATAATAATAATATTCATAATCATAATCATCATAAATTACAACAATTATAATCATAATCATGCTCATGTTAATATTAAAGCATAATAATAGCAAGATCCTAGGCATGATACTAACAAGATTAATAACAAACCCTAGCATGTCACTAAGCAATAAAAATCAAATATTTAACCCTAACATGATACTAACAATCATAAATATTAGGAAGAACATAGGAAGCATCACAGAAATCATATTTAATATTAAAATTACCCTAGACATGATACTAGGAATATCATAATAACAATATAAACATGATATCTATATCATAATATCAATTAATCAATTAAAGTACTTACTTTGATGCTTCGTACCTTTTTCTAATAACAAAATACACACGTTAGTAACTTCAAGGAAAATAATAAACAAAACAATTAAATTAAATAATGGAAATAGAGATTTGGGACCAAACCCTCAGAAATTAAACCTTTCACGTCTAGGGCGAAGGCAACTTCGAATATGGCTAGGTGTTTCTAGATCTAATGAATGTGGAATTTTGTATGAAAAAGCAAAGTAAGAAAGAATTGAATGTTTTAAGAGAGATGAATGATTTAGAGAATGCTAAAGAATTAATGATTGTTGATGAATGATCGTGAGAATTGGTGAATGAAAACGGAGTTTTTAATACGATATTTATAGAGAAAGTCAGCCAAAAAAGATAAATTAGACAAAACAGAGTCTGACGCTCAGAAAACAGAGCTGGCGCCAACCCTGGCTAGCTAGCGCCAGGCACCAGCACTAGCGCCAAGCGCCAGGCCTGGTTCCAGGCACCAAGGCCTGGGGTTAGGCGCCAAGCCTGATTCCAACGCGTTTTCGAAAATCCGATAAGTTTACCGTACTAGAAGATAAAATAATATAATTTCCTCGAAAATGCTATTTGATTTTGATTAAAACTCTGAAAAGTCAACAAAAGTCAATTTATCAATGTTAATTGAATTAGGAATGAAAAGAACCTTCTAGAAGAATCTAGAAGACTAAAACCACTCCTAATTTCATTAGGAATGATAAATCATATTAGGCCCTCCCCTAGATCATTGGGCCGTACATAAAGCTCAAACCGGGCCCCAGTTTGGTAAATTGGCCATAACTTCCTCAATATTCATCGGAATTGGGCTTATAATATATCGTTGGAAAGGTCTTTGTAAGCCCCATCCAACTACACTACTATTGGACCCATATCATGGACCAACCAAACTGGATTGACTGTTTTCTTAAAATAAGTTTTCAAAAACAGAGATAAGAGAAAAGAATTTAAAACTTTCCGCAACACTAGACCTTTCCACACTTTCGTTTCATTCGATTATGATTCGACGTGAAAGGTACTCATCACTGGGTTTGGTTTTGGGGAGACACAAATGGGTGTCTACAGTAGTCTGTCGCCATATTCGCCTCCTTGCAACCTTGGTGAACGGAGTGAGAATCTAGAGTATTCAAAGCTACCTCCGTGTCACATATGATGTTGTTCATCTCCCATGGGATTTTCCACATCCTCTTAATGACATTTAAGACTGCCAAATTATCGCCTATGATAATCAGACTAGGTTAAACCCCCGTGCAATGCACAACTATTCAATAATTTTACCGACAAGAAAAATTATACAAACGTGAGGTTTTAAGGATCAACACACCAATTATTTAATAGTATTAAGTATATACTTTGTATATATTAATAAATAACGTCATATATAAACAATTTAATATTTTGGAAATTATAGTTTATAATCTAAGTAAAGCAAATGTATAATCTTGATACAATCCTTTAATAATTTTTTTGTAAAAGCAAGTATTATTAGAGGGGATTTTTTTATTATATTGCGACCAAGTGTCTCTTTTGGTTTCGCCTTTAATAATTAACTAGTCTTTTGGCTCGTTCATTGCACGGGTTGTTACTTGGGTTAATTATTTTCATATATAGGTATTCTTTTCAAAGATTTAAACTTTTGATATTATGTACGAAGTAATTGTTTCATTGCTAAAACTAAAGATTCAGAGTAGGATTGTGAAAGAAGATCAAGGAATTTGGTTAGTATATACAATGAAGATTGTGCGATATATAGATGAAAAGACAATTTTTACTATAATTCATATGTTTATGTAATGTGTACTAATTATAGTGGAAACTAGTTTAAGTTCCGTGCAATGCACGGTTATTATTAAATTTTTATAAAGAGTTATTGCATTGAATTTTATAAAAAAAAAAAAATTAAACTCATAATACTAAAAATAAATATAACTTTAATTTCATATGTATTTCTATCAATGTCAATATTATTGACACTTAGGGCCTGTTATCTTACGTTGAAATTCAGTTCAGTTCAGTTTAGCTCAGTTCAGTTCAATTCAGTTCAGTTCAGCTTAGTTCAGTTCAGTTCAATTCAGTTCAGTTCAGTTCGGCTCCTAATTTCCTTCTCTTATAAAATATTCATTTCAGTTTAGTTTAGTTCAGTTCAGTTCAGTTCAGCTTAGCTCAATTTAGTTCAGTTCAGCTGAGTTCAGTCAATGAGAACAGACCCTTAGACTTGATTAAAAAAAAAGTCTTTGAAATTTTAATAATTTTATAAAAAAATTATAATGATAGTACCTGCACATGCTGCGTTAGTATTGATATGACTTTTAAGAGTAGAAAATAAAGTGTATATATATATATATGTTAACAAAATTATTTGATTTTTAATTGAATTAAACCTTATTGCAAAAGTAACAAAATTGGAAGGAAAAAAAAAGTTAATAGTATTATCGAAGACTAAACTATACTATATATATATATATATATATATATATATATATATATATATATATATATATATATATATATATATATATATATATATATATATTGACGGAAAAGACTAAACTAATATGTAGCATTATTGCTTAATAATATTTGCCTCATTTTTTTACAAAAATAATACCAAATAATTGACTACTTATATGTAAAAATATATTAGTTGGGTTTATATGGAGAGTTATTATTGTTAAGGATTTTAATTGGAAGAAAGATATTTCAAATTATTGTAAAATGATTTCCTTAAAGAATCTGCGTAAAAATGAAAAGTAAAATGGGCGGGAAAATTGTTAATGAGATTGTGACAAGTGTCATTTTAGATTCACTTTTAGTATAGGTTAATGATGAAGCACTTCATTTTCTTCCTTAAATTTGCAAGTTATAGAATGCATAAAGACTACTGATGTGTCTATTTTATATAGCATTTTACCCTCGTCCCTTGGTCATAATTAGTAGTGTTTTTGGCTCTTTAGAGCCACTTTTATTACTAATTGGTGTTTTCTAGTGTTTTCGTAGATTTGGTTGACTTTTGCAGGGATTTATGCTTTTGGAGTATTTTCCCGAGATATTTTGGATCAATCACGAACATTGGAGAAGCACGACCAGATTTTATAGCCCAGGGCCGGTTAGAGCCATCGAACCGGTGATTAAGGGCTCGGTATAGGTGATACCAGGGCATTTGGACCGAGTATTCAAGACCGGAAGAGGAAACCCAGATTGGCCCGAAGAGTTGGAGCCCAATCGAAGTCCAAATAGTGGCCCAAATGAGCCGCCCGGCCAAAAAGGCTGGCGCCCGGAGGCGCGCCCGGCCAGGCGGGAGAAGCTTTGGCTGGCGCCCGGTGACGCGCCCGGCCGGGCGCGAGTTCAGTATTAGGGAGCAAAAAGGCGCGCCCGATCGGGCGGTGCCTCGCCCGATCGGGCGCGTGTATTTCTTAGTAGACTATTAGCGTCGTTTTAATTTGTTTTAGTTTAGGATTTTGTACGGAGTATAAATACTCCTCCGTAATACGATTTTAGGATCTCTTCTTCTCTCTTTTTACTTTTTCTTTACTCTCTTAATTATTCTCTTAGAATTCTCTCTCTAAACCTTTGTTCTTAATTCTACTCTTAATTCCAGATTTATTTTGGTAACGATTCCTCTTCTCTTAATCTTAGTTATTTATTCTATTCCTTTAATCATGTCTTATTTTATTGCTTTGATTTGTTTAGTTTTTAATATGTGTGAGTAGTTTTATTTCTAGGGTTTGTGGGGATCCATAAATAATATGAAGGGGTAAATTGTTGTTTTTAATTATCAATGCTAGATTAATTTCCTATTGATTGATTTAATGCTCTGTGACTAGATTTGCGCAGATCTTTTATGCATGAGTTTAAAAATATTGATTCGAGATTCGAAAGATGAGAATTGATGTTTAGGTCTAGTTTCAATAGGCAGGTTAATTTATAAATGGTTAAGTCGAGATTCGAGAGATGAGATTTAATACCGGTAGATTAATTCTGTGATTGTAATACGTAGCAAAAGCCCTTTACAATCTGGTTAATTGATGCATTGATGATTGACTATTATTGATTATTGGTATTGCATGATAATTTCTTATTGAATTGTTTTAACGTTTTACAATTGCGGCTTGTAAAAGTATAGCAATATTAAATTGATGAATCGAGCAGATGTTAATTTGATATTAAAGGCTATTTTCAATAAGAACTTAGATCTAGTAAATTGCGAGAGCCTGTTAGATCTATGTTGATTAATAAATTGCGAAAGCCTGTTAATCGTGTTATTTATGCAATGTCAATGATTGATTACTATGTTTTACCCTGGAGTATTATTTATTGGTGAACCTATGCCCTGGATCCTTTTATTCATTGTTTTCTCCCTACTCGTAATCTTTGTAGTTTAGTTTCCTTTGATTACAATATATTGGTTACTTTATAATCTGGATTATATTAATTAATTAGGAATAGAAAGACTCGTTTCTCTGTAGATTCGACCCTACTTCCCTATCTACATTAGTTAAAGGATTTAGGAATTACTTTTGATTTGGGGATACAACTTTACCCTGTCAACTACTTAAACAAAAATATTAAGGGAGGTGACATGTGGCATATGGGGTAATGAGTGACTTTTGATGACATGTGTCATGTCAAAAATATGTGGTTTGTGTTTTAAATACTAAGTATAGATATAGATATACCGATATAGATATGTCTAAGAAGTACAATTACGAATGTCTAGAAATTAGCTCCTTTTCAGCCTTCTCTTAGGCCCATTGCTTCCGCTAGGAGAATTGAAGTGTGAAAATGTCTGGGTGGTTGATATATCTTTTTGAATCGAGCTAACTCATCAATGAAAAAGAGAAATGAGTAGTTTTTAATCTTTTCCCTATGTAATTGCCATAAAAAAACAGACGCGTCTCATAGAAAAACTATTATATTCAACATAACAAGCTATAGGGAAAGATAAACCTAAAGAATGAGTTGAGGAGGGACAATAGTTTATGTAGCAAGGTCTTCCTTTTTAGTGATAACGGTGTTCGTTACATAATGGTGATGCCACAAAGGAGGTGTTTTTTATGATGACCATGACCCAAATTACCCGACAAACTCCCCCTTAAGTCTTAAGGAGAGAAAAAATTGTTTCATCAATAATAGATTGCTCAACAACACTACGAGATTGCACATCGTCACCATGACCAACTAATGACCGCGAACCCCCCAAGAACATCCCCTCATTGCTAACCAACCGCTGACCTGAATACGGATATTCCAGCTTGTGCTAGCTGAGCTCTGCTGCATGCTACAAACTGTTATGCTGGTGACTTCTGACTCCATATCGCTAGCCCTACTGCTGTCAAGTGGGCTGGGCACGCAGTGGCCTGCACTGGATGGTCAGCCCTGCTGCCAGGGGGGTACTAGAAAACCAGCGGACAGAATAGGGGGGAAGTTCCCTCCGTATCTTGGTTGTGGCAAGGCTCGGTCTCCCGCAGCTGGGCTGTAGTCTGGACTGTAGATGAGTTTCCCTAATTTGCGTCATTGTAGACACATGATTGTGTTTCCCAAAAAATCAAACCCAGTGATAAGTGTCTTTCACGTCATTGATTATCGAGTTAGGTGAAATGTTAAAGAGTCTTGTGAATTTCTCCTTTTCTAATTCTTTCTAAAATATTTTTAATCAAAATAATCCATAATCTGGGTTCAATAATTGTGTAGTTAGATATGTCTCGAAAAGAGATTTCCAACGATATAATATAAGCCCAAACCGAGTTATAACGAGGAAGTTATGACCAACATACTAAACTGAGCTTAAACCAAGCTTTATATGCGGACCCAATGATCATGTGGAGGATCCATTAATATTAATTATATTTCTAAAGCCATTATGATTTATCTTAAGCTTCTAAAATTATCTAGAAGGTTGTTTTAAGTTCTAAAGGCATTAGGATGTTGTAGACACCCAAATGTGTCTCCCCAAATTTCAAACCCGGTGATGAATACTTTTCACGTCACTTGATTATCTAATGAAGTGAAAGTGTGAAAAGTCTTGTGATGTGGTCATTTTAAATCTTTCTTCATGTTTTCAAAAATCTACTCTATTTATGAAAATAGCCAGTCATATTTAGCTTCTTCCATGACAAGGTTCCAATAATAGTGTAGTTGGGTCGGCCTCGTAAAGAGCTTTCCAATGATATATTATAAGCCCAATTCCGATGAATAATGAGGAAGTTATGACCAAAATACTAAATTGGGTCTGAGATGGTTTTATGGTCCAATGATCTAGTGGAGGGGCCCATAAATTATTATTCCTAAAGTTATTAGGATTAATTCTAATTCTCTAGAGTAGTCTAGAAGGTTATTTTGAATTCTAATGGAGTTAGGATTGATACGTATCTTTTGAGAAATAATGAATTTGATTTGAAATAAAACAAGTGTTTTATTATGATAAATCTGATTTAAAATTGATAAACACGGAGTTTAATTACTTAGTTATATTAGGAAAAGGATTCCGTACAAAGCGCGTTTCATCTTTTTAATTAGCGTCAAACGACAAGTCTGTCACCGAACGACAGACCCTGTCGCCAAACGTGATGTTTGTCGTTTTGCGTTGGGTACTGTCGCTGGCGACATAAGCCAATTTTATTCCGATTCAAATTCTATTTCTTTTCTATCGTTTTCGGACTATTTTCTCTATAAATAGGGTCGTATTTTGATAAGTGTTTTATTTGTCCACTTATCATGGTATTTTTAGCACAATTTTGTTGTCATTTTCCCCTTTTTACCCCCCTTTCCGACTCCTTTTTGTGTATGATTACAACTTTTGGCTTTCCCGTTTCTTTTTATGTGTGTGTTCGTGTTTGTAGATGCAAGGAGAAATTGGTCATATAGCATGAACATAAAGAACTATATTGGAAGCAAAGCACAAGAGGAGAGGGCGTGCAGCCCCTGAGGAGAGGGCGCTCCTCCCTGATCTTCCATATTCTGCCCCAAGTTGTTGCAGCTAGGAGAGGGCGTGCACCCAAAGTGGAGCGGGCGCTCCTCCCTGGTCGTCACCAAACTGCATCAAACTGCTCTAGGAGGAGAGGGCGCGCAAGATCTAGGAGCGGGCGCTCCATCCTTAGGAGCGGGCGCTCCTACATGCAGACCCGACTTTTTGGGCGGATTTTACAATGTTATTTCGGGGTGTATAAATACGACCCTTGGCTTCAGTTTTCTGCATCTTCTTCCTTGGAGAAGATCACCGTCTTCCCTTTAGTCTCCTTAGTCCCTTAACTCTCTAAGCTCTTATTAATTAGCTTAGTTTCTCTCAAACTCTATCTTTGAAGTAGATTAATTGAAGTTTGTATTCTCACTTTCAACATTTTCTCAACCTTGAAGCTTCATTAGTAATCTCTTTCCTCTATCTCTTACTCTTTATTTTCTGTTTTTTAATTGCTTTGAATTATATATTTCTTTCTTAATCTTGGTTAATTATTGTTGCATGTTCAATCTACTTTGTTCTTACTACTCTCTTCAATTTGTTAGATTTTATTTTGAACTTAGATATTGTTGTTAGAATGTTCTTTACCATGTTTAGTGAGTAGTTAGTTAGCTAGGGGTTGGGTGAAAACCCAACTAAGCCATGGGTTGATTGATATTTGTGCTTGCATGTTCATTTTGGATTGATGATTGATTGTTAAAGAATTGGTTAATTGCATGTGTAATTGGATGGCCACTTATTTCTCATGTATTCACTTCTATGCTTGCATTGAAAGATGAGGTCTAGTTGTGAGCCCTTTCTTGTATGATTATGCTAAATTCCTCTTGATTACGGTCCCTTGTTTGAATGATGTAGTAGTCTTAGTTGCGGTAATTAGGAGAGAAATCCCAATTATTTGTGCCTTAGTACTATCTCGAACCGATCGAAAGACAAACCCGAGTTAGTAGTCTACTTCCCATTGTTAAAACTTGGTTGACCTATCTTGCTAGTTGAGTTTGGTTTAGGAATGCTTAGTGTTGTGGTTTCAAAATAAGTGAACCTTTTCTTGTATGATTAGACCGAATTTCTATCTTGATTACGGTTCCTTGTTTGGATGATATAGTAGTCTTATTAGTTGCGATAATTAGGAGAGAATTCCCAATTATTTGTGCCTTAGTACTATCTCGAACCGATCGAAAGACAAATCCGAGTTAGTAGTCTACTTCCCATTATTAAGACTTGGTTGGCCTATCTTGCTAGTTGAGTTTGGTTTAAGAATGCTTAGTGTGGTGGCTTCGGTAGAAGACAATGTTGAGTGCCCTTTCTATCACTCAATTTGTGTACATGCTTGCTTATTGTTTTGATTCATAGGTTTGGTTGGTGTCGATTCCCATTTCCCCCCTAGTGTTTGTCTCCATAGTAGTTATTTAATCAAACCCCAAACTTGTGACCGAACTAGATTACAACCGTTTCATATTCTCGGTGTACTCATACCCATTCCCTGTGGATGCGATCCTTTACTTACCCTAGACTTGTCTTAGGTTGGTTTAGGTAGAAATATTGTTTGGCTTGAGGGTGATTGTCCAACGACCGATTATTCCCTCTACCATATTTCCCCATTTTTAATCATCAACAATCATCAATAATTCTCTCAAGAAATAGCTTATATATTCTTCTCCCTCTTTCTAAACCTTCCCTCATACAAAATTCCGCATTCACAAGTTCTAGACACACCTAGCCAAGTTCAAAGTTACCTTCGCTCTAGACGTGAAAGGTTGATAATTTCTGAGGGTGTGGTCCCAAATCCCAATTTTAATTATTTAAATTAATTGATTGATTTATTATTTTCCTTGAAGTTACTAACGTGTGTATTGTTTTGATAGAAAGAGATATGAGGCATCAAAGTAAGTTGTTTTTATTGCTCTATTTATTTAGAAAGCATGTTTAAATTATTTTAATTCCTAGTATCATGTTAGGACGCTTTTATTGCTTTCTAGTATTATGTTTAGGTTGCTTCTTATTCTTTCTTTCTATCATGTTAGTATCATGTTAGGGATAAAGGTTTGATCTTTATTGTTTAGTGACATGCTAGGATTTGTTATTAATCTTGTTAGTATCATGCCTAGGGTCAATATTATTATGCTTTATTGAGATTATTATGATGATGATTTGTTGTATCAATTAATTACTATGTTGCTTGATATTGTTGTTATTGCTTGATCACTCTCTCTCTTGTAGGATTAAAGGAAATTTGAACTTGTAATCATGCTTAATAAGATAATTAATAATCTTGTTTAGACTAATATGATTATAATTTAAGTGATCGTCAATAATAGATTTGTTTGTGCATTAATATTCAACCAACATAGATTAAACAAATTTAGGGTTAACCTATTGATTTTATGTTAGTTAGAAAGCGCACATGAATATGAGAAGAATAAAGTAGAGGCCTATTATTAGGGCAGGTTCCATCTCTTTTAGATTGGATTTGTACCTTCATCCCCGAATATCCAGTCATAGTTTCATACCACTATGGAGTTAGCGATCTCATGGATCGTGAAGGGGTGTAACCTTCACCCTTTAAACGGTTTACAAGTTCCTAAAACTTGTTGGCGACTCTTTTACTCTTGCTTCCTTCCCTTTGGACGCTACCATGCTTAAGTGTATAATCACAGTGGGGCTCAAGTGTGGGATGCTTGATATATTCCCTACAGATGTATTATTATCTTTTAGTAGATTCTAATTATCCTCTTTTTTTAAAAAGATAATGATTAAGAATTTTATATCGGGTAAAACAAGTATTTTTAATATATTTAATTTTGATAAAATAAGGATAACTACGGATATTCAACTAACCTAATTTGATTAGAAATTGAATTTCGTACGAATATTATATTCTGAAAATCATCGCGCATCGATGGATCCATCGCACAGCGATGAAAGTCGCACAACGATATCGCCATTGCGACGCGATGAATCCATCACTACGTTATGAAACCTGTTTTATTCTAGATGGAATTCAGATCTCTTTATGCTTTTTGGTCGTTTTTTCTCTATAAATAGAGGACGATTTCCTCCGTTTCATTCACCAACCATCATCATCTCTATCTCTCTCTAAGTTAAATCTTATTCTTCTCTCTCCCTTGATTTTCTAAACCTTTGCCTAAACACATCACAAACACACACCATATACGTCCTTCACGAGACTCGAATACACCTAGCCAGGGAAGTTGTCTTAGACCTCGACATGAAAGGTTGATAATTATGATGGTTTGGTCCCAAATCCATATTTCAATTAGTTGAGAAGTCTTGTTGTATGTTGTGTGCTTGTAAACAGGTTGCAACACACGAGGTAGGTTGTGTGTTGATAGGTGAAATCATGTTAGTGTGTTTAATTATGCTTATGTATTCAGGTTTTCTGATTATGTGTTTGTGTGTTTGTTGGCCTTATCTTTACCTTGACTCTATGATGACCCATTTTTAATGGAGAGAAGTGGAGAGAAGTCTTTGAGGTGATGAAGCATATTCATGATGGCCATGAGTGAAGAGTGAATCTATCATGCTAGTTTCCATAAGTTCATGATATGTTTATTGCTTTAATTATATTATTATATTATATATGTTTGTGAGACTAACGCAAAGGTTTTGAATTGGTTCAGTTTTGTTAAGGGCCTACAATGGTTTCAAGCTGTAGGTTGACTTTGTTTTACCTTGGTTTGACTTTACTTTCGTTAGTTGACTTTTTAAGTTGAGTCGTTTTGAATGTTTTTAAAGATAGTCTTCCGCTGTATGTCTTTGATAGTTGTTTTCACGGTGGCGGTAATGTCTTAGATTTTCCTATTTTGAGTTTTAAACAGAGCAAAAAGGTATTTTAAAAGAAAGGAATTTCTAGGGTGTTACAAAGATAGAGGAAAGAGGAAAGAGAAAAGAGCAGATAAGGGAGGAGGAGAAGGGTGAGAATGGAGAGAAAGGAAAGAGAAAAGAAAGAAAAGAAAGAGAAGAAGTGGAGCGGCGATTCAACATAATTAGGGAAAGGGGGAGTTGGCCACTCATTTTATACTTATTTTTTTATTAAAAACTAATAATCCTATTAGGACCACTTAAAACGGTCGTAACTTACTACCGTTTTTGTAATGATCGCAATTACCGCAATTTGCGATCGTTTTTCGCAATAGAATTATTTTTATTTAGAATTATTTTACACATGTATTTTTTTTAAAAAAAATCTTTAAATACCTTTGTGCTCATTTAATAGCCCAAAAACGGTCACAAATCCGCGACCGCTTTTAAAACGGTCGCAGATTTTATATTTTGCGATCGTTTTAGTGATATTCGTAAAAAAAACGGTCGCAATTTGACCGAATTTTAGTAGTGAGCAGCATTCATACTAGGCAAAGGATCACTCATTAACAAAGTCAAAACAATAGAACCAAACTTTTAAAAATTCAAACCAAAATAAAACTTATGTAACATCTCAGTTTTATGCAATTTAGCATATTCTTTCGCAGCGAAATAAACAAGTACATAGGAATTAAACTTCAAGCAACCAGACAACAAATTAATTCTACAATTTATTCAATTCACCATAATAAACTACAACAGAATAACCATTCTACTTACAATCAGCAATGGGATGCTTGATTACAATAATACAGGGACCGTTACCATGAGAATAACGATCACGTAAATCATCCCATAATGTTTTTACATCACGAGGAATAATAGCAGTAAAACGAATACTAGCATTAAGAGTATTATAAATCCAAGCAACAACAATAGAATTAACAATACCTCACCGATGATAGTAATCATAATTAGCATCCGTCTTCTTGATCGTGCCATCAACAAAGTCTAGTTTGCTCTTAGAACAAAGATTGTTGCAGATAGACCGAGACCACTCTTTATTATTGTCGACTGTCAGCAATATGAAACAATTGATTAATTGAGAGCCTTCATTAAGGTGTAGGTAATAATCAGTAAATGGTTCATACTTCGATTCACCTTTCTCACCCATCGCAACAATAACAAGGCACCAAACACCACACACAACTTAACAGCACACACTACGTCACACTTCACGCCACAACACAATAGCGCACAGTAGCAACGACACACACTAGCACGCTACGTGCTTACGCACAACGTACACAACAAATATGCATAATGTAACACACTATTCCACATCAAATCAGTGCATCACATGTTACACACTACACACAACAAACAAAACCCTTGTATAACACCACGCATGCAACACCACACACAACAAACGCGCACCGTACAAGGTGCATACACACCATAAATACACATCACACCAGCGCACAACAACAACAATACACACACTAGCATGCTACGTGCACACGAACAACACATACAACAAACATGCTCCACGCAACACACTACTCCACACCAAATCAGTGCACCACATGCCGCACACTACACACAACAAATACAACCCTCGTATAGCACAACGCACGCAGCACCACATGCAACAAACGCGCACCGCACAAGTAGCGTACACACCATAAACACACAACACACCAGTGCTGCACAAAAGACGCACTAAACGAACCAAGAAATTCAAGGAAACATAAACCCTAATTCCTAAAACACGTCTAACAATTGAAAAAATAATTTTAGAAGATGAAGTCCTAATCCCACAAATTGCGGTATAAAAAAAATTAATTTGATGAACAAAACAAGATCGAAAAATTCTTAAAAAATTAGAGAGGAAGTAATACCGTGTTATAAAACTCAAGAGAGATTATTGGAGAAATCGGCTTAGCCTTGTATTGATATCAATGACAATATATATAAACAATAGAAAAAAAGACCTAACTTGCCTAAAATAACTTTAGCATTCTCTTTTATTATTCCTCTTTCTAACTTTTCATTTTCTATTTTATTAAGGAAAAATTAGAAAATAACACCACAAATTTCTCAAAATTTTGATTATAACACCGCCTAATTCAAAACTTTTATTATAACACCCCATAAAAACCAAAAAAAATTGATTTCACCACCATCTAATGAAAATCATCCAAAAAATCGTTAGTATCCCACAACAAACAAGTGTCACTATTCTATTTGATTTTTTTAAAAAAGAAAATAAAGAAAAAAGAAAAAACTTCAAACCCTAACCCAACCACCACCCTCACCTCCGGCATCCCTACAACCCATCGCCGGTAAGCCCACACATCCACCACCCTTACCGAAACCTCCTCCTTAACCTTCGAAATCACCACTAGCCCCCGTTAAACCCAATCACCCACCAGCCCCACCCTCTAAAGGTCCACAGCCCAGAGTAATCGAAACCCTAGCTCTGACCACAACCATAAAAAAGGTCGTCGGAGCACGAGGCCAGAGAGAGAATGAAAATAAGGTTCGTTATGGTTTTCGTTACTGGGAATCAGAGAGGGAGCGTGAAGATGGTGGGTTGCGATTGATGGTTGTAGTGGGATTCGCGGTAGGACTGTGGTGGGTTTGGCTGGTGGGCGAAGGGGTTTGTCGAAGGTTAGGTGGTGGTTTTGGGGTTGTATTGGGTTCGGCTGGTGGGTTTCGGCTGGGCTATGGGGGTTAGGTGGTGGGTTTGGTTGGGCTATGGGGGTTAGGTGGTGGTCCCAAGGGCTGGGATTGGGTTGCCAGCGGTGGGGTTAAGGCCGCCAGTGGTGGGTTGGTGGCTGGGTTAGAGTTTATAGTTTTTTTTTCTTTTTTTTTTAATTTTTATTTTAAATTTAATTTTCTTTTTTTAAACCAATGTATTATTGACATGTGTCCATAGTGGGTCCTATTAACGTATTCCATCCAAAAATCCGTCAGTTGGTGGTGAAATCCAATTTTTGGGATTTTTGTGGTGTTATAATAAAAGTTTTAGAATATGAGGTGTTATATTCAAAATTTTGAGAAATTTGTGGTGTTATTTTCTAATTTTTCCTTTTATTAATGTATGAAGAAAAAACATATTTGGTGAATAGTTTTAAATTCTTATCGCAATTTTACTTTCAACACATCACACATGACAAAAGATTGGTTTTTTTTTAAGTTAATAAGATATTATGAAGGAATCAGTTGGTGTTTTTAAGATACTAGGTTAAAATCCCGTGCAATGCACGGTTGTAAATATTTTTGACAAGAATATTACAAAATATAAAATATATAAAAGATATTTAGAAATATTTCATTTGGATATCTATGGAATATATTTGTCAAACTGGAAATAAAATATCATAAGGTATAAATAGTTTATTTAAAGATTTTGCAAAAAAAAAAAAAAAAAAAAAAAAAAAAAAAAAAAAAAAAGAAAAAAAAAGAGAGAGACAAAGAAGCGATAAAGACATAAATTTATTTTAAAAGGTTATGACAAGTGTCATAAAAAGATTTGCTTTTAATAGATGCTTGTTGTTTGACTCATTGCTCAAAGTTTCCAAGGTGGGCAAATTATAATATGCACCATGGTGCATCTAGTTCTATGTGAACCACCAATAAAAATATATTGTCTCTTCTCTTTCCTCCTCTACTTTCCTAATTTCTGATTTCTTTCTCTTTTGTTTTCTCTCTCCTCTAGTTTTCTCTCTATTTTATTTTTCTCTCTTTTGAATTCATTTCATCATCCTTTTAATTAAAATCCTTCATCACCATAGTTGATCATCATAGATTGAATTCCTTTGTTATTATAGATTAAATTCAAATTTTGTTTTCTTCAACCTTCGATTTGAAGCTTTGTTAATGGATGGAGTTTTTACAATGAAGTAGTGAAGCTAAAATGGCGCCGTCGTCGAGGAGAAGGTGGTTAAGACGACAGAGATGATTATTGTCCGGTGAGATTTCATTATCTAAATCACCATGGCTAGGTTTGAGTTTTGGGATATGTAGCTTTCATATTCTTTTGATTTTTTTAGTGATAATTGTGTATTTTGTTATGAACAGTTTTGTATTTGATTATATTTTAGTATTTTGAACAATTTAAGTTAAAAATATGAACGTATGATACGTTTCCTATAAATACATATTTTTACCGACAGGTATTTTTGAACATCTTTATAATGATTTTGAACATGAGATACATTACTTATGAACTTTTTTTTTTAATTTTATTTTTAGATCTATATATTTTTAATTATAGTAAAAAATTTTACATTCTCTACTTTATAATTTATATATCTGAACATTTGGCATTTTGAGTAGTGTCTTCAAGTGCAGAAGTTTTTGAAGGGTGTTCAATGGTTTGTGGTTGGGGTTCAGAAGTTTTTGTAGGGGGTTCATAGGTTTTTGTAGGGTGTTCAGTGGTTTGCGGTTGGGGTTCAGAAGTTTTTGTAGGGGTGTAGACACCCATTTGTGTCTCCCCAAAATCAAAACCCAGCGATGAGTACCTTTCGCGTCGAATCATAATCGAATGAAGCGAAAGTGTGGAAAGTTTAGTGTTGTGGATAGTTTTAATTTCTTTTCTCTTCTCTCTGTTTTTGAAAACTTATTTTAAGAAAAACAGCCAATCCAGTTCGGTTGGTTCATGATATGGGTCCAATAATAGTGTAGTTGGATGGGGCTTGACAAGAGCTTTCCAACGATATATTATAAGCCCAATTCCGATGAATATTGAGGAAGTTATGGCCAATTCACCGAACTGAGCCCGGTTTGAGCCTTATATGCGGCCCAATGATCTAGAGGAGGGCCTAATATGATTTATCATTCCTAATGCAATTAGGAATGGTTTTAGTCTTCTAGATTCTTCTAGAAGGTTCTTTTCATTCCTAATTCAATTAGCATTGATAAATTGACTTTTGTTGACTTTTCGGAGTTTTAATTAAAATCAAAGAACATTTTTGATGAAAAGATACGATTTTATCCTCCTGTACGGCAAAATTTATCTGATTTTAGAAAACGCGTCAAAAACAGGATTAGCGCCTAACGCCAGACATTGGCACCTGGCGCTAGCATTGGCGCCTGACGCTAATGTTGGCGTCTGGCGCCAATAAGCCAGCGTTGGCGCCAGCTCTGTTTTAGGTGCGCCAGACTCTGTTTTGATATTTTATCTTTTTGGCTGATTTTCTCTATAAATAACGTATTAAAAACTCTGTTTTCATTCACCTACAACCAGTTTTCAACAATAACCAGTTTTTCACTTACAATCATCAATTCTCTCTTATTCTCATTCTCTCGATTTTCACCAACTCTCATCAAGTTTTTTCTTATTACTCTCTCTCTCTCTTTTTCTAAACTAGCTTTTTACATACAAAATTCCGCATTCATTAGATCTAGATACACCTAGCCATATTCGAAGTTGCCTTCGCCCTAGACGTGAAAGGTTTAATTTCTGAGGGTTTGGTCCCAAATCTCTCTTTCCATTATTCAATTTAATTGTTGTTTTATTATTTTCCTTGAAGTTACTAACGTGTGTATTTTGTTATTAGAAAGAGGTACGAGGCATCAAAGTAAGTGCTTTAATTGTTTACATTGTTATTATGATATAGAGTTCATGCTTAGGTTGTTATTATGATACTCCTAGTATCATGTCTAGGGTAATTTTAATATCAAGTATGATTGTTATGATGCCTTTTATGTTCTTCCTAATATTTACGATTGTTAGTATCATGTTAGGGTTAAAGATTTGATTTTTATTGCTTAGTGACATGCTAGGGTTTGTTATTAATCTTGTTAATATCATGTCTAGGATCTTGCTATTATTATGCTTTAACATGATTATTATTATGATTAATATGATTGTTATTATGATGATTATTATCATGATTATTTCAATTATAATTTATCTTTATTATGATTATAATTTTATGATGGTAATTATTGATTATTATGATTATTATTTATTATTATGTTGCTTGATGATATTTATTGTTATTGCTTGATCACGCCTTTTATGCATGTTTAAAGGGAATTGGTACTTGTAATCACGCTTATATAAGATATTAATAATCTTGTTTAGGGTTAATGTGATTATAATTCAAGTGATCACCAATAATAGATTTATTTGTGCATTAATATTCAACCAACATAGATAAACAGGTTTAGGGTTAATCCTATTGATTATATGTTAGTTAAAAAACGCACATGAATACGATCAGAATAAAGTAGAGGCCTATTATTAGGGCAGGTTCAATCTCTTTTAGGTTGGATTTGTACCTTCATCCCCGAACCCTTATTTGGTTCAAGACCTTATGGAGTTGACGATCTCTTGGATCGTTAAGAGGTGTAACCTTCACCCTGTGAACGGTTTACAAGTTCCTAAAACTTGTTGGCGACTCTTTTGCTCTAGCTTCCTTCCCTTTGGACGCCACCGTACTTTAGTGTATGATCACAGTGGGGTTCAAGCATGGGGATTAACGCTTGAAATTTATTCCCCACAAGGGGGTTCAGAGGTATTTAAAGGGTGTTCAGTGGTTTGTGGTTGGGGTTCAAAAGTTTTTGAAGGGTGTTCACTGGTTTGTGGTTAGGGTTCAGAAGTTTTTGTCGGGGGTTCAATGGTTTGTGGTTAGGGTTTAGAAGTTTTTGTACGGGGTTCGTTTTAAACTCTCGGTAAGCGAGTAGTAGACTAGTCGTATGAGATTTTTTTAGGGTGTTCAGTGGTTTTTGGTTGGGGTTCAGAAGTTTTTGTAGGGGGTTCAAAGGTTTTTATAGGGTGTTCAGTGGTTTGTGGTCGGGGTTCAGATGTTTTTGTAGGGGTTCAGAGGTTTTTGTAGGGTGTTCAGTGTTTTGTGGTTGGGTTCAAAAGTTTTTGTAGGGGGTTCAGAGGTTTTTGTAGGGTTTTCAGCGGTTTGTGGTTGATGTTCAGAAGTTTTTGTAGGGGGTTTAGAGGTTTTCATAAGGTGTTCAGTGGTTTGTGGTTGGGGTTCAGAAGTTTTTAACAATTGGTTTTTTCTTATATACATCATCTAATTTCTTCTTTTTTTGGTGTTCTGACGTTGAACATTTGACTAATTGTATTGTTCAAAAAATTTAGGGTTCAATTTAATATTCAATTCTTAAAATTAAGAATTTAAGATCGATTTGCGAATTTAAACAATAAATTACTTATACATCTTCAGTAGGAGTAGATAATTTCGATTTTCTACAAAAAAAAAAAAAAAAATCAAAAAGACAATTATATAATTTGTTGAATTATAATAGCAAATTTAACACAAATGTAGGAAAATCAAAGAAGTTTAAGTGATATTCATTTTTTTTTACTGTGTTTTCTTGTGTGTTTTTATCTTTTGTCATGGTAAATTGCAGTTTTTAGAGAGAGAAAAATGGTGATAGGAGAGAGAAAATACAAAAAAATTAATTCAAAAAGGTTTTTTATATATGAGAAGAAAGAGAAATTTTTTTAAATGAAATAAAAATAGATATGACAGTTGGAGAGAGAAGGAACTTTTATTTAATAAAAAAAAAAAAAAAAAAAAAAAAAAAAAAAAAAAAAAAAAAAAAAACTAAACTCCAAGGGCTTCTATTGTCTGGGCTTCCTCTTTTGGGCACATATTGGGCCAGGTGTACCTATTTCTAGGTGCACCATGGTGCACATAATACTAATTGAGATTTCCTCTATTATTGAAATTGAACCCGTAGCGTCAAACTATTAATCTATTATAGGCCTATTACGACATACCAACCTTTTATGATTTACCCCTAAAATTGGCTATAATTACTTTAGATGCAACTATATGGTGTTTTAGTGTATAGTATAATATATAACAACCGTGTTACTTTCATGTAGATGTACCTATTGAAATCCATTATATCCCACTTGTGAGTGTCCCACATTGGAGAAAGACAAGAGGTGGTTCCACTTTAATTATAAGGTAGATGAGTTACTCCTACTATTGTCAATTGATTTTAGTATAGAAACTTCTAAGCCTTGTTTGTGGACCAAACTCTCCTCCTCCTTGTTCGGGTTGCCCAGGCCCATTTCATATAGTTTCGAAATTTAACACTTTCTCATGAACAATAAAACTCTTCATACTTCCCAAAAAAAAAAAAAAAAAAAAAAAAAAAAAAAAAAAAAACCTCTTCATACTTTTAATTCTCGTGTCACTTTGACTTAGAATGTCGAACAAGGGTTTTTTTTGGAGGACCACTTCATATCGGACCACTTCATATCAGTCTTAATGCATATACTATGTGTCTATGTAGGACTGTAGGTGATCGAATGATAAATAACCTTACACTCACTTGGTGAACTTATTGCAAGCTAAGTATCACTCTCAAGAAAAATTGCCTTTTCTACCTTGTAATATTTTTAGCAAAACCACATACAATATTGTTAGGTCATACGTAATTGCAACTTTGCAAGATAATTATTAAATCAAGACGACTTTTACTAGTAACCTTTACCATTATTAAGATCTGGAGGAAAAAATATATGTGAGTAATTGGTTGTGGTCCTATAAGGGTCTATAAGGGTCTGTTCTCATACGTTGAAATTCAGTTCAGTTCCATTCAATTCAGTTTAGTTCAGCTCCTAATTTCCTTCTTTTATAAAATATTCAGTTTAGTTCACTTCAGTTCGGTTCAGTTCAGCTCAGTTCAATTTAGTTCAGTTCAGTTCAGCTGAATTCAGTCAATGAGAACATGCCCTAAATTAGATAATACGAGGGATATATTAATTATTTTAGTCAGACAGTTGAAAAGACTTATCTTAATGATTTGTTACTAATTAATTTAGGGCGACTTAGTATTTAAGAGACTTGCAAGTGGTACAAACTCTCTTTCGTTCCCATCAACAATGCGGCACAAGTCATATAACAAGTGATAACTTAACAATGTACGGAGGTATGTACCATACGTAAAATCATTCTTTATTTTATATCATCATTCATTTTAGTTATTTTTAGTAATTGGTTTAAAATGAGCTTGCCTAGGTGTGAGGCAATCCATTATGCTTGTGCTAGACTAATGTTAAAAATTAACATCCACGCATAGCCCAAAACTTCGCCGCTATAGTACGTTCATCCCGTGTCGAGCTTGCAATAGACTCGAGCTAGATGAAAAAAACGAGCCGAATCAAATTTATGCATAAAATTTTGTGGCCAAACCCATATAATAGTGTCGAGCTTATTGAACAAAAGCGAACTTATTAAGATTTTTTGGGTCCAAAGCAGGCTTAGGTTTTGACTTAAAATATACGGGGTTTTTACCATATGCCCCCGAGTTTTTTGTTTATTCACCATATACCCATGAACTTTTTAAAATTCATCTTATACTCCCGATGAGTTTTCACAAAAATACACCATATACCCTTGATGACTAATGATTGTTAATTTTGTCAATCATTAGAGTTAATTATGAACCGAAACCACTCTAAATACATTCCCCAACCCCGTAACCACCTACATTTCTTTTGTCACCCCTAAAACCACCCTAAATTTCCTTTTCTCATCCTCAAAATCAATCATACGGATATGACTTTGGATATTTGGAGTGGTTTTGAGGGCTACAAAAAGGAGATGAGTGGTTTTGTGATGAGGGGGAGATATCTAAGGTGATTTCGAGGTATAAATAATCAAATTCCACTCATCTTATTCTTATTAGGGGTATGTAGTGAATTTCTGTAACAACTTAGGAGTATATAGTGAATTTGAAAATTTTTATGAGTATATAGTGAATAAACAAAAAACTCATAGATATGTGGTGAAAAACCCGTAAAATATATTTTTATCTAGTCGGAGCCAGTGATGATCACCTCTATAATGATCCTATGCAACATGAGTATCAGCCTAGTCTATAACCAATTCAAACATTAAGGAGTAATTAATTAGTTTCATCCCCACTTTTCCTCAATCCCCATGCATTAAGTAGAACTCATATACGAGTAAAAGGTTTACTACTCCGTATTAATTTCATGGGCAAGTACACTAGGTTGATGATATCAAGAACAACCAAATAGGAGGGCGACAAGCGTAACAAAAAGTGGACCCCAGAACTATTTATTTCGTTAAATAGAAAAATAGGATTATAGATTTATAGGATGAATGGACAAAAATTCTTCAATACCTAACGTTAGCAACTTGGTAGTAATAATAACAATATCATACGAAGTAACATTCAATAATCAAAGCGTGCCAAAAGAAGTAAATATTGCCTTTTTTTAATAAGTAACAAAAAGAATAACATGTGTTTGGCAACTTCATTGAAATCATGAATTCTAATAAGCTTAAAATGTTAGTGTAATATTATGATTTTCACGTGGCCTTTATATACTGAAGTATCAAACTTTTTAGATTTTGAGGATTGGAATCGTATTTCTGTCGTCTACCCTTCATTTGGAATCATGATTGACCAAATAAGGTTATCTAAGCTAGAAGAGTGGGGGCATTTATTTAACGTTTGGAATTCTTGAAAGACGAATTCAACCAAAAAACTTAAGTTGATGGTTGAGCCTTAGGAATATGTTTTATACTCTATTACTTCTCCTTACATGAAAGATCCTTCAGGTTTAAATGGAGATGCAACACATGCCCACCCATACCTGGTGCGAATTAATTCCACTTTAAAGGAGGAGTGGATGAGATTCAAACCCATAACCTATATGTCACGTTGTCTCTAATACCATGTTAGAGGACCAACTCAACCACAAGTTTTGAGGATCCAAAATATGTTTTATACTCTAATAATTGAACTCTAACCTAAAGGTTGGAAGGTGACAATCTTACCATTAGACCAAACTTAACTTGGTGGTTGAGGCCCAAGAATATGGTTTATACTCTATCAGGATTTTTTTTAAAATTACCATAATTATATTTTGAACGGTGTTCTGTGACACTCTGACATAATAACATGTGTTTATGGTGTTATTAGAATTTTATTAGATTTACCTTAATATCATATTCGTTTAGATTATTGTTTATGTATAAGCGTTCTTTTAATTTTGGTACATAATGAGCATTGTGCATATATATGTTGAGTTGTAGTATTATTATTTTGGGAGATGAGTTCATATTAACTGATGTGTTAGGTAGGTTAAGTTGTGTGGTACTAGGTAATGAGGTATGCGCTGTAAATGGAGTTATGGATCGTAGGTGATCAATGCAATATTTATTATTCTACTCCATACCATATTGGCATATTGTACTGTTATGGAGAAAAGGGGAACAAGGATTTCATGTAGATAAGAAGCAGAAGTTGAGGTTTGTTAAATAGGGAGGAAACACCGTGGAGTAAAAATTTAAGGGTAACATAACCAATGATGAGCTCAACTTAGGGTCTGCAAATAAAGCATAAAATTATACAATTCACTAATTTGCCTTTGACTTATCTTTGATGTGAATAAACCATGTTTGATAATTAATTAGTAGCTAATTGTTATATATAGTTGTATTAATTGGTTTGACTAGATGATTGTATTGGTTACTCTAACTAATTGCAAATTTCTCCGACAACTCTTACCAAAAACTTGGTTGAGTAGGATTTTCGAATTAGATTATTAAATTCCAATAAGCTCAATCTTTAAGGTTTCTATTTTTCAAATACTTAAAATAGTTGATTTTATGTTCAAATCACCTAATTGCTTCCAAAAAGCTAAAATTTCATCGATCATCTATTTATTACATATTACATAAGGTTAATCTATAAATTTATATATTTCGCAAAATTACATGTTTTTGTTTTTATTCTTCTATATATATGATTAATAATATGTAATCAAAATCAATGTATTAATCATGCAAAACGTCAAAATATACTATTAAAATATTACGAGTACATAAGAAATCAATCTTGGACTGTAATGTAAATAACAACTCAATTTTAATTGATGGGTAAAGTCCTATGATTGATTTTACCAACCTAGATTAACCAAAAGCTTAGGGTCCATATATATGTCACATATAAGGCCCTGTTCTCTTCACCTTAAAAAAATAATATTAAGTAAAAATAATTTCAGTTCAGTAAAAATAAGTTCAGTTCAGTAAAATTAATTTCAGTTCAATAAAAATAATTTCAGTTCAGTGAAAACAAGTTCAGTTCAGTAAAAATCAGTTTTCTTAAAGAAGAATTATAATAGAAAATCAGTAAAAATAAGTTCAGTTCAGTAAAAATAAGTTCAGTTCAGTAAAAATAATTTCAGTTCAGCAAAATTAAGGTGAATCAAACAGGGCCTAAATGGGTATAAAATGAGAAAGTCCTATTATTTTTGAAATAGAAAATGAGATACGGAGTAGTACTTTGTACTCCAAGGGATAAGCCTTTAAAACGAGCCAATTACCTAAGTCACTTTGCCCCGGTTTTAATCCCATTAAAGATTCCACCGACGAATACAAGTTTAGTTATGCATACTTTTATTTGCTTTGGTTATTTTTTTATTTGTGTTAGCAAGTCCTAATGGTATTGATTAAACATCGATTAGTGCTCAAACCGTTCTTAATAAAGAGTAGGTGATGTCAGATTTAGGGTCTGTTCTCATTGACTGAACTCAGCTGAACTGAACTAAAATGAAATGAATATTTTATAAGAGAAGGAAATTAGGAACTGAACTGAGCTTAACTGAACTGAACTGAAAATAAATGTATGAGAACAGACCCTAAGACTATACTGCCTCCGATTTTTTTAAAAGCTAGAGTTGGAAATTTACACTATTCATAATTTCATATGTCATCATTGACTTAATTTTTTACCAATATATAATATATAAATATATATAAATATGATCATATAATATATTGTTGGATTTGTCATAAGTCTACTTTTATAAATTAACTAGGTTAAGTCCCGTGCCATGCACGGTTATAATTAAACTTTACAACAAAAATTATAAAGAATGGTTTTTAATTATTTTTTATTTTTATTTTTGAGGGGAATAAAGAATGGTTGTTAATTTAACAATTTATCAAAAAAAAAAAATATATGTGACAAAATAACTTGAATTTTAATTTATACCAAATGCGTAAAGGTTATTGTTTTGAATTTTATAAAAAATAATTTATTAATAGAAATTTAGAAACTATTGGGTTTTATATAAGAAAACGAAAATATAAGCTTAGGTTAGTACCCGTATATGTCTTCAAAAAAAAAGGGAAAAAAATAAAAGGTTAGTACCCGTATACGAACTCATATACATTTGTCCTTATATTTTTGTTGACACACTTTGACCGGCATTAAATGAAAATTTAGTTGATTTATATTACTTTAGGATAATTAGTATTCCATAATCAACTTTTTTAAAATGTATTTATAGTGAGTAGTAGCGGTTTTTATTTTAATTTTAATAATCACATTGCATAACGATTAATGTCAAATGATTAATATTAGTTGGAGCTTGGAGGAAAAAATTGATACTCCTTAATATTTAATACCTTATTTTTAATCTATGTTTGTATACTTGTAACTAAAAGATTAATAGTATATAGAATATATGTTAAAAAAAAATATTGATTAATTGAGTATGATTGGATTAGATATGTTGTCAAAATAGAAATAAGTATTATTGTAGCTTATAAAATGGAAGTCATTAAAATTTGGTAAAAAAACAAAAAGGAAAGTGCAAAAAGGAGGGAAAATTATTAATGACATCGTGACAAATGTCATCTTAAGTTCGCTTTTAGTATAGGTTAATTGATTGATTTTTTTCATAATTTTTACTAATCTCAAATTAAAGATATTGATGGTCAAAGTCGTGTCTCGACAAATGTGTTAATCTAATTTCAACTTATAAAAAAACAGAGGAAGTATTTAACAACTCCTTTCACTTTGCTAAGCTATACTCAATTACTGTAGTACACAGCTATGAAAACTAAGAAAAAGTGAAAATGAGTACCTTTGTATCTAAGAAGAAAGAGATAGAGAGTGAAAGATCTCAATATTAAATAAAATTGAGCATGTAAATGAGGCTGTGAATGATTAAAAAAAAAGAGGGGGGGGGGGGGGGGGGGGGAAGAGTTGTTATAAAAGGAAAAAATAAAAAACGGGTAGAAGTGTAGAACTTAGAAAAGCGGATGAAAACGAAAAATGAGTACAAAAATGGAGAGAGTATTTAAGTAATTTTAGAAATATAATTTATCTGATCCATTTTGTCATTTGATAAGAAGAGTGTTACATCAAAAGTTTTTTTTATAGATAAATTTGTAGCTTTGCATTTTAGTTGGAATAAACTTGGAGAAAGGATGGACTAAAGAAACCATGGCTTAGCCTTCTCTGAATAAAATTTCTTTGCTTGAGTAGGCCCAATTTAGTTCTGGGGATCAATAAAAAGCCCATTGTTTCCTAAGCCCAATGAAGGAAAAATATGGACCAAGATTATTACCAAAAAAAAAAAAACCTACTCGTATAAAGTTACCCAAAAAAAAAAAAAACGGTCCCTCTTAATTTTAACTTAATTTTAATTGAGTGTGTCTAAAAAAATTTAAGCAAAAATTAGTAGTCCTCAAATTTAGTTAGATTGGCAAAAATGTAAGTAAAAGAAATACTCATTTAGAGATTGCTTTCGATCATTTAGAGTTAGTTCAATACTCCCTCTATTTTTAATAGCCTTTGCCCTTTGATACTTCTTTTAGAGGAGGGTATTCGAGAATATGAATGTACACATAAATATATACTACGTATGAAGTAAGCTGAATTTATCACCAATTCACCCTCTTATTGTTGTATAGGAAGTATATAAGTTGTTTTGATCAAATTGAATATTTATATTACACTCTAAACCCTTTGTCAATGCCCTCAATAGGTTGTGTTGCAAGTATTTTAAAATAACATAAGATATAAAAATATTCCGTAGTTAAAAAACGAAGGCCAAGTAAACATGATCAAAGAAAATAATCAGGATCAAGTGAGTGATTGATAATTTTAGAGGGCCATATAATAGCTAGCTTATGAATGAGACTTAGCATGCAGAGAAAGAGAGAATGAGACTTGCGAGGTATAGTGAGTGATTATGACTAAAATTGGCTTTGAAGAAGTGTAGGTCAGAGTATGTTAGGGTTCATATATGCCTTATTTAGATATATGAATGATATAAACTAAAATTATATGGTATATTCTCACATTTTTTTGATGTAAATAAATAGTACATGACGACCTTGCAACAAAGGGTTTTTTTTTTAAAAATGTATTATGACTAGAAAAACCTTATAACTTATGGAGTAACTCCTTATCTCTAAATAGTACTTACTCTGTACATTTATCAATGCATGCAGAACTTTAATGATTAATTGTATATATAATTTTATTTTTTATTTTTATAAAGTGAGTATGATAATATTGCAAAAATTAAACTATTGCAATGTCGTATGATCATATTTATATCAATATTAGTATATTACTCTTATAAAATGAGTAATTAATAATAATGATAAATTTGCTAGCTAGAGAATAAGATTACCTATTCCAAGCATAACTTGGTGATGATCTAAAAACCCCTTTACAATAATCCCATCCATAGCTACTAGTAGTAAGCATGCAATTAAGCATCTTAACATATCATATAATATTAAATTCGTGCGTAGTTACAAAAATAAACATACATACGTTTTTCCGTTTACATACAATTATAAGCAAAATAGTGTTAAATTGGGGTGAATGCCATGCTCTAGTCTATCATTATACTATTTGTTCGAGCAGCAGTTAAGATTACATTCTTTATGTCATTACATCACAGACAATCGTATGAAAATTGCCCTCGAAAACTCGATCATGATAAGTAAACATAGAGTCATACCTTAATCTAATTAAGCTTAAGAAACAATCCAAAATTTACCTTAGCTTGAAAAATATACATATAATCTCTCAAGTCATACGTACGTACGTACGCAATTTGAACTTATCGCGTGCGTGCATACGTGCTTAATTTTCTCAAAGCATCCATCCATGGTGACCATGGACATTATATCCATTGACATGTTGCTGGCTTGGTGTTGCAACACTCATTTCAGTCGATTCCAAATTATTGTACCTATTAATTACATGTTATAAATATTTAAAGTGAAACAATTAGTAACAAAAACCTTGTAATATTTACAGTATTTGATTTGATCAAAAGTACGGGTTTAAAAATTGAAATTGTACCCGATTTGGGGAGGAGGATTGCAATAAAGAGGTTGAAAGAAGCCCTCGGATGGATGAGGAATGCGGCTGAAAGGTATATGTTGTTGATCTTGAGTGTTATCACCTTCCCATGCAAGTCTTTGAGGGATTTGAGGGCTACAATCTTCCAACTTAATTGAAAATGCAACATTAGAGCAACTTAGAACCAACTTAATTAGAAGCAATGGAAAAAGACTAAAATTAATGTAAACAATACAAAAGGATGCAAAACCTACAAAGCAAGTAGTATTAATAAATAATAATCACTTATAGTTAGATGGATCGAGAAACTCATAATCTATCACTTTAATTGATTCAATAAAAAAAAATGATTACAAGTCTGTCTCATATAAGATTTTGTGATAAACTCTAACCTTTACTTGACCATTTAAAAGTGTATATGTGTTGCATATTATATGTAACCTTTGCACTTGCATGTAATATAATACATGCATTTAGCCTAAGAATAATATGTTGAAGTAGGGCAAATATATATATTTACATACATATAATGGAGTGTATACCTTCTTCATTAAGTTCCTGTTGTTTTCAATTAAAGCTTGTTCCTACACAATGGAGAAATAAATATCTAATTAATACCTATAAGGTGGATAATTGCAAATTTTGCAATGAACATCATCCGATCCGATTATGGAAAAATAAAAACACATACCCTTCTTCGCAGTTCTGCCATTTGATCCATCAATTGTTGAGTCTGAAAATAGAACACAAAATCATATATCAAGCTTGCTATATTTAAAAACAAAGTATTATGTTAAAATTGACAGACACTAATCTACATCTAGTAGCTATGTCTTGATTATCAAAAAAAAAAAAAAAAAAAAAAAAAAACTATGTCTTACATGCGACCGTCTCACCTATAAGAGAAGTAGGTTTGTGATGAATATTAATTGCTAAATTAGTCGCTAATTGCTAGAATTGTATAGAAAAAAGTAACACAAGTAAGTCATGCAATTGCTTTGTACATTTGGTGCTTTACACATACAATAACGCAAATTAATATTACTCCCTAGGAATGAAGGCAAATTGATCTTCCTTCTACATATTAAATTATTAATGAATCATTGAGGTAGGTTAATGTTTTTTTTTTAGCGGGTAATGAGAATTGATCTCAAGACCTCATAGAATCGAAAAGGAAATTCTAACCAACTAGAGCAATCCCTCAATCTCATAATGTTATGATTTTACTATATGAATGAACTCTTGTAAATAAACAACAAATGATATTATAAAGTGAAATTGGAAAAATGACCTTGGTTGATCTAATTTGCTTCAGAGATAACTCAAGTTGGTGCTCCAGCTGTTCTAGCTCTTTTATAGCCAATGGTGCCAAGTCTTCTCCCAGCAAGTTCCTACAACATTATCACACTCTTAAGGATATCAAATATAATATACTTTACTCTAACATTATGTCTACAACATTATTGTACCTTTTATTAGATAGTTGTCATCTTGTTACATAACAGGCTAGTTTAAATTACGATTACATCATCAATATGACAAATTGATAACTAATTCTAGATGAAGCGTGAGTTCGTGTGGATCTTACAGCTAAACTAATTAATAAATACTCCTAAGTTACGACCTACGTACTTAATTGATTATACAAAGCAATGGAAATTACCTCTGAGATTGCTGCAGGAACTCCACCCTGGACTTAAGCTTCAAATATTCCTGGTAAGTTGCCTGATTTTAACCAATAAAAAATGACAAGAGGACGTCAGCACATTTTATATCTACGTGTATAATAGTCCTATATTTGCATAGGGCTTTGCATACATTGGGTCAATGACGTTATATAATCATCAAAGAATACATTTATTATACAAATTTATGTCAACAATTATAATACGGAGTATATAATTCGTTACATATCCTAGCTATCCTATATGCATGGGATTGGGAGCTATGTATAGCGATCTGAATCAACAAATTATTTACATGCATGCATGCTCAAACTATGAATGTGTATTCTATACTTCTCGTTACAAATTAATTAGAATTCCATCAATATATGTGGGATTACTTGTGACATAATTTTACTATAAAATCCTTTATAATACGTTTTTTTTCCCTCAATCTACTTAATCACGCGCCCAATTTATTTTAATTAGTTGCTAAATTGACTATATATATGCACTTTTTTCAAAACTAATAAAGTAGTGTATGTGAAAATTTGACTATTGTTTGAAGTGGTACATTACTACAAGTATAAAATATAAATGTATATGTTGCAGTGTACTCAACACATTATGTTTAGAAGTACATTAAAACTCCTTTGGCATCCGAATAAATTTTGAATTTCTCAATAAAAAAATAGTACTGTCATAAATACTTCTCTTTTTTTTTTTTTTTTTTTTTTTTTTTTTTTTTGGTATGGTTCGACATAATAAGATACATGTCGCCGAAACCAAATAGAAAATTAATGGGGGTTGAGGGAGTATATACATGGCAATAATCTAGATTAATAGAAAACCATAAACAAGTATGTATATTAGCATTGTAAATTTAGGATATTGATCTGATCATAATGACACAAGAATAAAATTTGGAGACTACCTCAGAATCATTGAGAAGCCCATTTTCTTCAAGAGTGCCATAGCTGCATCTTTGATACTTTTCAATTGTTTTCAGCATACTATTACCATGCAAAGTCCACATTCAACCAGGTTAATTAGAAAACCAACTAATTGCCAAAAAACATAAGTGTGAGGGATTGAATGTAAATTTTTAATAAGGTGATTAAAATTACTATATAATTAGGTAACTATTTCATTGTTAAATTAATTAATTAGCCATTAGCAATTTATTAAAAATAAAATAAATATTAACCATTAGCAATCATAGATGCATCACCATATACCAATGTGTGGTGTTATTATGAGTGTTTCAACCCTTTTAATTCTCTTGTTTATTTTTTTCCTTTTTCTAGTTCAAACTTCCTTTTTACTTTTTTTTAACGATTACACTAGATTAGCATCCTAAAAAGCAGAGTTGATGGAGGAGAAACTCAAAACAATAGCGAGGAAAATATACAGTTGTATACATTTATCATTACAAACCAAATCAACAAAATCATCTGAAACTATCAAATAAAGGGAAAAACGTAACAACTGAAAGAATAAAACGTGGTAATATTGGAATCAAATCTATGACGAATGATATATAATTGATCTACTATATCTTTTTGGAACTTCATGGATGTATCACTAAAAAGTACATGTTCCAACATAGTTACAAGAATTAGAGAGGAAGTTAAGAACATCCAAACAATCATAAACATAATTATATGAAACATCGCTAGACCTATCCAAAATACTAATAAAATTAGATCACCTCATATTGAATTTTTCTTGCAAATCTTCCCAATGATTTTTCAGATATATTTAGAGAATTTTTATATAGATAAAACTTAGAGAATTAACTTCCAATTCCACACCAATGAACAAAGGATGATAATTAAAAATTAAAAATAAGTTAATAATTGAGCCTTTAGTTAAATTCTTATCAAACAGATAAAATAATTATTATGATCATAATGATGCCGATGCTTTAATTTATTTGAAATCCACATAAAATTATTTCAATTTAAATTCTAGTAGTGTCTTTCAATTAGATCTAGTTTAACTGTATTTCCTCAAAGGGTAATACCCAAAAATTAGTTATAAAAGAGTGCAAAATTAAAGCTGCAAAAGAAAGACAAGAAAATTAAGAAGATTGAATTGGAAAAGATGAAAAATTAATTTGCATTTGAGGATTGAAGATAAATCAGACTTTGGAACCAAACAAATTAAAGCAGCCTTTGTCTATTTCTCTCTCTTATTCACAGTTTTAACAAATGAACAGCCTTCTTCTGCAAAACATCACATCTCTGCCCTCAAATCTCAACAGTAACAATGAGTAGTAGTATTATTTCTTTTTTCTTTTTATATAATTAAATTAATTTTCACAAAGCAAAATATCAGTTAAAAGTTTGTACAAGAACTTTTATTTAACTGTTAAATCTCATGAATACCTTAATTTATCACTATGTATAATTATCATTAAGGAAATTTTTCATTAAGATCATTGTTTATAGTTTAATTTATATCATAAATAAAATTTCAAGCTAAACCAAAAAAAAAGTACAATAATTAACTAACAAAGCCCTTACAAAAAAGATTAACTACTTGGACTTGAATTAAACAAGGATCTAGCTACCAAATTAATTATTATATACATCTAAGAAACCTAGTTTTTTACCCATTTTATAATGATGATAAATCCATTTTACTAAAGTAGAAACAAATCAACTCTTCAAATACTATAGAAGAAGTTGAATCCGATTAGTACATATTAAGTAATGTTGAAAATCATAAATTTTGTTGGTACCACTCTAATGTAGTAATTAGCCTACAAAAGAAAATCATTTTGCTTTCAAATCCCTTATTAATCAAAACATAGGTAGGTCATAGATCTTAATAAAACCGATCCAAAACCCCCTAAAAAAAAGAAAATCACAAAACAAGATCGATCTAGAAATATAAAACCATTTACATTCAAACAGAGTCGTCGTGTACAAGACCTACTAAATATATTACATTACATCGCGACTACATAAAAACCGAACAAGAGAGGATAGAACAAACCTCGACGAGCTGCAAAACTCAAAGAGTTTACCACGATTAGAGAAGATGATAAGAGCAACTTCAGCATCACAAAGAATAGAAAGCTCATAAGCTTTCTTAAGAAGTCCATTTCTTCTCTTAGCAAATGTAACTTGCCTATTGATTTTGTTCTCTATCCTCTTGAGTTCAACTCTTCCTCTACCCATGATTATTAATTGTATTATAATTCTTATCTTTTCTCTCTCTTTTAAAAAAAAAAAAAAGAAAAGAAAAGAACTTAACTATATTTACTCACTGAAAATACTTTCTTTGGGAAAGAGTTAGGTCTCTTTTTATGTGGTCTTATTGTCCTAGGGTACCATAATTGTAAACAACTTAACATACAAATATATAAATAGAAAAACCCTGAAATAAATAAATAAAATAAAATAATAACTCTTTTTCATAACCTTAGGGTATTTTTGTGCTTCTTGACATATACCCTCTTTGGCCTGGTTAAAAGAGTAATTCCCTCTTTTTATTCCTCTTTCTTTTTATGTGGCTTGCATAAAGTAGTCTATAATAATCTTATACGGAACACAAAGAAATGTGGATTTTTTAGTAGAAAACCATGTCCTTGTACTAGAAGGACGGTTGATATATTTTTTAAAAAATTATATGGACCAACTAAGTACATATGGACCATTTAGTCACCTTTCATACAATAAATCATGTTTTTTCATGATTAATTATAAGGCTTGTATATTTGTTCTAGTAGCTTATCCTTCACATGTACAATAATCGTGCATGTCATTTGAATTAATTAGTGAATAAATGGTGTTATATATGACCTAGACCAATCGTATTATTTGGTCTTCATTATTGACTTTTATGGCTCTATATACAAAATTAATAATACAGGTTGTACATATACTTGTATAATGGTTAAATATGTTAATCACTATCCTTCTCGTAGCTAATGCTTAGTTTAAATTTACATAAGCAATTGTGCATGTCATCTTATGTTCGTTAAAGGAATAATTAAATTGATAATTGAATCCCATGATTGATTTATGTACTCTATTACACCCTCTCATATGAGAGCCTAATGGGATTCAAAATAATGATGCATATGCGACATGGTGCGGACACCTAAAAATATCTCCCCAAAACAAAACCCGATGATAAACAACCTTTCACCACCAATATTGGTCGGATTGAGTTTTTAATCTTGGGAGTGCTTAAAATTCATGTTTAATCCAATACATTTCATAAAAAAATCCACACTTCAGTCCAAACATTTAGTCGAATCTTGTCGAAACTTCATTTCTAGCCCAAATCGTTTTTATTCCATTTCATTATTTATTAATTGAGCCTAATCAATAAAATTACAAAACCCTAAACCTGAAAATGGGTCTGGAATAATAGAAACGGCGCCTAATTTATCACATGCTTTGTTTAAAATAAGATAAAATGAGTTTTAAAGAAGTTTCAAGAAATTGATGTGCCGCGCCACGGTAGGAGTACCGTGTCACGATACCTAGAGCCGGGCCACGACACTGTTTTCACGCGTTTTGACTTTAGAAATGATAATATTTACCACCGCGCCACGTCCATGTACCGTGCCATTGTACCTGTGTCGTAAGTCTGTGACACAGTATCTGTTGTCGTGCTAATACACTTAGTGCCGTGACGCAGTGCCTTTTTTCTTCCATGGTGCCTCATTTCTAGGGTTTCGGATTCCCCTCTATGAATACGAGGCTCATTTAAAGTCTCGGGGCACCAGTTCACAACTCTTTCTCTCTTATGCTCTAGACTTATACACTTGCCTTCCCAATTACACAATTCATCCCTTAAGCACTCCCTGAAGTCCATACTTTTTCTAAAGTTTCGTACTTAAGCCAAGACATGAAAGGTAGAACATTTTGAGAGTTTGGTTTTGGGGAGACATTTTTAGGTGTCTACACATGGGTCTCCTTATACTCAACGCAAAATATTTCACTTGAATGGAGGGGTTAAGATTTAAACCCATGACCTTCGATCTTGTCGCATTTACTCTTATTAATTCCATGTTAGAGAACTAATTTAATCAAAAACTTAAGTGGATGGTTAAATCACATGATTAATTTATATATTCTCTATCGTATAACATAATTCGTAAATAAAGGGTGGTACACTAATATTTAAGACCTAGATTATATTACGTTGTTTTTCTGACTTTTATGACTCTCCATACAAAAATAATTAAATGCATGTAAGTATGAATAATCATGCATTTGAAAAATGTACATCATCATTAACATTAGTTTTATTAATTTAATTTGACAACTCCCTCCATCTCTGAAAGAACGACCATTTTGGGTTGATTTCGCGGGTATTAAGAAAGTTAAATAAAAAGAAGTAAAATTATATTGAAAAGATAAATTTACATGGGGTTTAATAAAAAATAGAGAGAGAAAGTATTAAAAGTACATGAAAAAACAAATTTTATATGAGGAAGCTAATATTGCACAAATCTAATATATATCATATAACTAATATATAAAGCTAAACTTTTAGCTAGGCGACGAGGCAACGACATTTGGCGTTCCAACTTTTCGCCAAGTGTCGTGCCATGTAGGATAGAGTTATATAGAATTCAATTTGTAGAATAAAAAAGTTAGTTTATAATTTTATTTTCTATCAAATTTGGATAGAATTTTAGGATTAAATTTTTAATTTAGAGTTATATTTTTTTTTATATAAAATACCAATATTTCATAGGTAGAAATTGAATTATAATTTTATTCAAAAAATAATTAGATTATAACTCTCACAAATTATCATATAAATTTGTTTTTTGTATCATAATATTTTTTTGGAGCGAAGGAATTAGTTCAAAATGTACCACATCCATTGTTTATAATACATTATAATCAATTAAAATAATATACTTCACAATCTAATATAATTTTATTGTTGTGTGTAAATCTGTCAATCGGGTCGGATCACGAGTCATTTCAGACAGGGTCATTATTTCAGGTTACGGGTCAAGAAATATTTTGGTTAATTTAACATCTCAATTGTTCATGCTATGTATTTGAACATGAATGCAAAACTACTATAACAAATGATAAAATAGAATAAGTAATAGCGCATAGCGCCTATATACTTTAGAAAAAAAAAAGGATGTAAAAATATATTATACTTCCTCCATTCTTTTAATATTGCAACAAGAAGGAAATTATGCATCCCAAAACACATTTCATATGCTAAATATCTATAATTGTGTAAGAGTAAAAATTATAAAAAGTTGATATTGTGAAAGTATTTTATGAGACGAATCCAACAAGATCCCACTTGAATATATTTTGCTTAACGTATAAATTATATTATATGGTCAAACAAGAGTGATGAACAGTGCAAAAAGTTCGTTGTTGCAATATTAATAGAATGGAGGAAGTATATCATAATATTTTTTTGGAGCGAAGGAATTAGCTCAAAATGTACCACATCCATTGTTTATAATACATTCTAATCAATTAAAATTATATACTTCACAATCTAATATAATTTTATTACTGTGTGTAGACCTGTTAATCAGGTCGGATCACGAGTCATTTCAGTCAGGCTCATTATTTCAGGTTACGGGTCAAGAAATATTTTTCACTAATATTATTATTATTATTAGTCATTACATGTCTACAAGTTTAATTCGTCACAAAAACACATCAATTCCTACCTAATTTTGTATCAATGATATGTTTTAAAATTTGACATATAGATTAAAAATATATCTTAACATTCAATAAACAACCCGGGCATCGCACGCCACAAGACAACATCATTTAGCGTTTTAATTTTTCACGCACCAAGTGTCGTACCACGTTGGATAAATATAGATAGACTTTGTAGCAAAAAAAGTTAATTTAGAATTCTATTTTCAATTAAATTGAATCATAATATAATTTTATCTTAAAAGTCAATAAACAACCCGGGTATCGCAATATATAAAGCTAAACTTTTAGCAAGGTCACGAAATAGTGACACTTGGCATTCTAACTTTTCGCCAAGTGTCGCACCACCTTGTATAGATTTAAATAGATTTATAAGATAAAAAAGTTAGTTAAAAATTCTTTTTTCAATCAAATTAGGATAGAATTTTAGAATAAGATAATTAGTTTAGAGTTTTATTTTCGTTAAAATACCAAATAATAAACTTATAATTAGGCCACAAGACAACATCGTATAGCATTTTAACTTTTCGCCAAGTGTCGTACCACGTTGGATAAATATAGATAGACTTTGTAGAAAAAAAAAGTTAATTTAGAATTCTATTTTCAATCAATTAAATTGAATTATAATATAATTTTATTTTAAAATTCCATAAACAACCCGGGCATCGCACGGGGCACAAAACTAGTATATATATAAAGGGGAGTTTTTTCCCGAGTTTTTAGAGAGCCACGTAGGATCTTATTTTCTCAGCGCGCCATGTAGGATTATAAATCTTAGTAGTAGCCAATTAAATAAGAGATTATTAATTTCTTTTAGAATTAAATAATTTAAATGACATGTAAGCAAAATTGGCGAATGAGATTTTTAAGTTTAAATTAATAAAATATTATATATTATCTTTTAAGATTAGGAATTTTATCTAAATATATAACAAATTTTAGGCTCATAAATACAAAAAAAAAAAACATTATTTAAAAAAAATCAAACAAACCGTGCATCGCACGGGCTTCATCTAGTATTGTTGTAAATTGGTGGGTATTTTAATGCAAATGGGTCGATTATTTTAAGACTAAAATTAGGCCAAAACATTCAAACTTTTGGGGACGGAAGGAGTATTATTATCCTCCACTTGTCGAGATCGAGGTTTGGGTCCAGATTAAAAAAAAGGTTTGGGTATCAAATTAAATAATCCATGGCGAGAGAGATGCATCATATCCAAATATCCAATATTGTTAGAGTTGTGTCCATAGTGCAGCTAGGTCGTGCTCCTATGCATTTGTGATAGAAGATATTAGAAAAGATAGAAATTTCTTTTATTCACATTACACAAATTCTTATATGTGGCAAGCCACGTATGTACACGGTGTGGCCTAGGAGTTATTTCTTCGGCGTTAAAGCCTTAAAGGGCTTACTTCGTCAGTGTTATAGGATTATTCGGTTATTGTTATAGGGGGTACTTGGTCAATAATATTACAAAGGTTACTTGGTCAGTGTTATAGGGGTTAGGTTTTTTTTTTTTTTTTAATTTATAATAAAACGGTCATACGGTGTGGTCAGCCACACATAACACAGACTGTTTGATCATTTTAAGCTTTCTCGTGTTTCAGGGGCATGTAATTCCATGGCCCATCTTGTAGCAATATGGGAGATGGAGTAGTATTTCTGAATATGTTTGTACTGTAATTTCCCTCTAGCTGAAATTGATTTATGTTAAGCTAGGCCCGTATATATATTGTATTTAGTCGGGCTATGTTAAGGCCCTTACTTTAGGTTGTATAAATACCAAGTTTACACATAATGCAAATAAAGGATTCACATTCTTGACATGGTATCAGGCCAAATAAACCCTAAAAACTGAAAAAAAATTTCCTTTGCTTACTGTCGATTGAATTTCACCATGGCGGACGATGGCAAGCTTGATCCATCATCTCCGTTCTACCTAGGTGCGGGTGATCAACCCGGAAATCTGATTACTCACGTAATCTTGAAGAATGATAATTACCTATCGTGGTCAAGGGCAATCACGTTGTCTTTGAAATCGCGCCGAAAATTTGTCTTTGTTGATGGAACCGTCACAAAGCCAACTGAGAAGAAGAAACTCCTAGATTGGGAGACTGTGAATTCGATGTTGGTTTCATGGCTATTGCGCTCCATGGACCCGAAACTTGCAGCGACCATTCCTTACTTTGATGAGGCGAAAAACTTATGGGATTATTTGGAAAAACGTTTTTGTGTCTCTAGTGGTCCTAGGCTTCAACAATTAAGAGCAAAAATCACCAATTGCAAGCAAACTAAGGGTATGTCTGTTGAAGAATACTATACGCAATTAACAGGGCTGTTTGAGGAGCTCACGCGACTTAAACCCCTTCATGGCTGCGAATGTGGTCAATGTACGTGTGGTGTTGCGGGGAAATATGCGACTGATAGGGCAGAGGAGGTCTTGCACCAATTTTTGATTGGTATTGATGATGATCTATATGCGTTGGTGAGGACTAATTTGCTCTCGCAACAACCCGAGGTTGATTTGGACCGTGCCTATCAAGCTCTCCTCCAGGAGGAAGAGTCTCGTGGAATCGCAAGAGGGAGAGTCGAGGCTGCTCAAGCAAAGGAGGCACATGTGTTTGCCGTTCCTCCTGCACGTTCGAAGGGGAACTTTGATCGTCGAGACAAGACCAAACTCTATTGCTCTCACTGCCGAAAATCTGGTCATGATAATGAGGGATGTTTTGAACTTCACGGCTATCCCGAATGGTGGTTTGAATTGAAGCGAAATTCTGGGAAAGGGACTAGCTCTCGTCAGCCTTCGAAGTCCCCTGCTGCTGCACCATCGAAGCCCCCTGCTGCTGCTGCGTCTTCCCCTGCTGCTGCCGCTTCCCCTGCTGCCTGAGCTCACGCTCTCACTGCAGGTGATGCTCTGTCCGTGGCTGACCTTAAACCCGAGGATGTTCGGGTTTTGTTAAACATGGTTAATAATCATAACCAAGACCGTCTGCAAGGTGAGCCGTTCTCCTCTTGGATAATTGATACGGGAGCGTCTCATCATGTCACCGGGTCCGATTCTTGTTTGGTGGATGTGTGTTCCATTTCTCCATGTCCCGTGGGTCTTCCTAATGGTGAACAAGCAGTGGCCGTGAAAGAGGGCCGTGTTCGTTTGTCCGATGATTTGATTTTGGAGCATGTTTTATTTGTTCCTAAATTACAATGCAATTTAATATCGGTGTCTAAAATGATTGATGATTCTAGTTGTTTTGTTCGTTTCACTAATTCGTTATGTGCTATACAGGACCAACATTCGGGGAGCCTGATTGGAGCCGGTGAACGGAAGGACGGACTCTATTATTTTCGGCGAATTCCTACAGTATGTGCGGTGCAAGTTCCAGAAATGTCAGTGTTCGAGTTATGGCATAGAAGACTTGGGCATCCGTCGGATAGAGTTCTCAAGTTAGTTCCTCCTATTAGTAATAGTACTACTCTGAAACATTTGAATAACGCTTGTGATGTGTGTCCTCAAGCTAAACAATCTAGGGCCAATTTTCCTAATAGTGATAGCAAGGCTAGTAGACTTTTTGAATTAATTCATTGTGATTTGTGGGGGTCGTATAAAACTCCTTCTACTTGTGGTGCACATTATTTTTTGACATTAGTTGATGATTTCTCAAGGGGTGTTTGGGTTTATTTGTTGAATTCCAAAACTGAAGTTTATTCCGCATTTTTATCATTTTTTGCTATGATTGAGCGTCAGTTTGAAAAGACTGTTAAATTGGTGAGAAGTGATAATGGTACTGAATTCAATTGTATGCTTCCGTATTTCAATGAACATGGCATTATTTTTCAAACTTCATGTGTTGGGACACCTCAACAAAATGGCCGTGTTGAGCGAAAACATCAACATATATTGAATGTGGCTCGTGCTTTGATGTTTCAAGGGAATTTACCTATTGGTTTTTGGGGTGAGTGTGTTCTTGGGGCGGTTTATTTGATTAATCGTACACCTTCCCGTTTACTACAAAATAAAACACCTTTTGAAATTTTATTTGATAGAGAACCTAGCCTTGATGCGTTGCGTATTTTTGGTTCTCTTTGCTTTGCCCATAACCAAAAATCCAAGGGAGATAAATTTGCACCTAGAAGTCGAAAGTGTGTTTTTCTAGGCTACCCTCACGGTAAAAAGGGGTGGAAATTATACGACCTTGAGACGGGTGAGATTTTTGTGTCTCGTGATGTGATATTTTATGAGAATGAATTCCCTTTTGCTAGCGACAAAAACTTGAATGTTGGCTCCGACAATAATGTGGACATGAATACTTTGAATATGGATAATGTGGGAGTTGATTTTGATTTTTTGGATGACTTGGAGGCGGTTTTGGAGGTGAGTGAAGTGAGCCGTGAGCAGCAGTCCGAGCACACTGCCGAGGGTGCACACGGGACTGCTGCTGCTGCATCTTCTGGCAGTGGTGAACACGACACTGCTGCTGCTGCAATTTCTGGCAGTGGTGTCCGCAGCCACCCTGCGGCAAGTGGCAGTGACCGCAGCCAGCCTGCGGCAGGGGCTGCCTTGGGCAGCAGCAGCACTGCAGCGTCTGCTTTGGACAGCAGCGCTGATGCTGGCAGCTCCCTTGGGCAAGGTGGGGCAGCTGCTAGCGTGGAGGGGGTTGGCACCGTCCTTGATCTTGATCGTGGGGGTCGTGTGCGTCGTGCACCGGGTTGGCACAAAGATTATGTGGCACATACTGTACAAGCAACGAGTCCTCCTAGTTCACCTTATCCATGCTCCTCAGGTACTCTCTATCCTATAGCACATTATGTGAATTGTGAAAATTTTTCCCTGCGACACCGTATATTTCTTGCAGCTGTGATTGCAGGAACTGAACCCCGTAATTTTAAAGAGGCTATGACAGATGCAGGATGGAGAGAAGCAATGCAGAACGAAATTGCAGCATTGGAAGATAATCAAACTTGGGTAATGACTCATTTACCTCCCGGGAAGAAGGCTCTTGGATGCAGATGGGTCTATAAAATCAAGTACAATTCTGATGGTACAGTTGAACGATTAAAGGCTCGTCTGGTCATCTTTGGCAATCATCAGGTTGAGGGCATTGATTATAATGAGACGTTTGCTCCTGTGGCTAAAATGGTTACCGTTCGGACTTTCTTAGCGGTTGCTGCAGCGAAAAATTGGGAATTGCATCAAATGGATGTTCATAACGCCTTTCTTCATGGTGATCTTGATGAGGAGGTATATATGAAGCCACCTCCTGGGTTTCATGGTAGCAAACCAGAAATGGTCTTTCGTCTTCAGAAATCACTTTATGGTCTACGACAGGCACCCCGCTGTTGGTTTGCCAAACTTGCAGGATCTCTCAAAAGGTATGGCTTTAAACAGTCATATTCTGATTATTCTCTGTTTACTCTGAATCAAGGGAATGTCCATCTTAGTGTTCTGGTGTATGTTGATGATTTATTGATTTCTGGCAACTCTGCTTCTGTGATTTCTGATTTTAGGGCGTATTTGAGTGATTGCTTTCATATGAAAGATTTGGGTGTGTTGAAATATTTCCTTGGTGTTGAGGTTGCTCGTAGTCCGGAAGGCATATTTTTGTGCCAACGGAAATATACGCTTGATATTATTGCAGAGTGTGGTTTATTAGGGGCACGTCCGGCAGGTACTCCAATTGAGCAAAACCACACATTGGCAAAATCAGATGCACCTCCTATTGCAGATCCCGAGATGTATCGGCGCCTTGTGGGTCGTTTGATCGATTTGTCTTTTACTAGACCAGATTTGGCATACGCAGTTCATATTTTGTCACAATTTATGCATCACCCTCGTCAAGATCACTGGGAGGCAGCTCTTCGTACGGTGCGCTACTTGAAGGGTTGTCCGGGTCAGGGAATTCTTTTGACATCAGATTGTGACTTACATTTGACAGGATGGTGTGACGCGGATTGGGCTAGTTGTCCTCTTACGAGACGATCGATTACAGGCTATTTGATGTTTCTTGGAAATTCTCCTATTTCTTGGAAAACAAAGAAGCAGGATACCGTTGCTAAATCTTCTGCAGAATCCGAGTATCGTACGATGTCTAAGGCCACTGATGAGTTGCAATGGTTGAAGGGTCTTCTTGATAGTTTAGGAGTTTCACATCCGCAAGCGATGAGTTTATTTTGTGATAGTCAGTCAGCGCTGTATATTGCGCAGAATCCGGTCTTTCATGAGCGTACTAAGCATATTGAGGTTGATTGTCATTATGTTCGGGATGCTATTAAGGAGGGGATTATTAGACCGTCATATGTCCAGACAACGGATCAACTAGCGGACATCTTCACTAAGGCATTAAGCAAGCAACAATTTTTGTATTTACTTGGCAAGTTGGGCATTTGTGATTTGCATGCTCCACCTTGAGGGGGGGTGTTAAGCTAGGCCCGTATATATATTGTATTTAGTCGGGCTATGTTAAGGCCCTTACTTTAGGTTGTATAAATACCAAGTTTACACATAATGCAAATAAAGGATTCACATTCTTGACAATTTATTTTAAAATTAATAATATGTCCGAGCTATCTTTGTTTCCAAATAAAATAGAAAGAAAAAAATCCCTCAATTGTCCATAATATCACGTATATATCTGAGGATTGTAGGGATTTGTACTGTAATTAAAATATCTCTTGTACTTCTTTCCAAAAATTAATTAAGGAAATTGATTAGTACAAGTTATCAAATCATATTATGTTAAATCGGGTCTGGGCCGCACCCGCAAACTAAGAGAGAGAATCCACTTCACAAGTCCAAGGAGGTTCCATCCCAAAACCATATGACAATAGGAGGAGTAGCCCCTTAGCCTTATAAAGTGGTTAATTCTCTCTTTTTCAATCAATGTGGGACACTTTGAGAGGTTTATTCTTCAACACTCCCCCTCACATGTAAGGTCCCTTTAACTCAAGGATCACTTGATCCAATTCAATTTGGCCCAGAATACTTAATGCCATTAAAGGTCCCAAACTTTGGGCCTGACAATATACTCAAACCAGTAGAGGTCCCATACCGTGGGTCTGGCTCTGATACCATGTTAAATCGGGTCTGGGCCGCACCCGCAAATTAAGAGAGAGAATCCACTTCACAAGTCCAAGGAGGTTCCATCCCAAAACCATATGGCAATAGGAGGAGTAGCCCCTTAGCCTTATAAAGTGGTTAATTCTCTCTTCTTCAATCAATGTGGGACACTTACATGTGGTGACACTTTGAGAGGTTTATTCTTCAACATATTATAATCAATGCACGGCCAAATATATAAGAATTATGAGCCATATTATGTTTAACCTAACTTATAACTTTGCATAAAAATCTACATTAGTTATAATGGATAGAGCCTTAGCTTCTAACATTCTAAGACTTCCTTTTCATTTCACAACTACTTTGTTTATTTTAATTTTCCTTATAAGAGTGGTTGCATACTTGCATAATCAATTATAGTTTTTCAATGTTTTTTTTAGCAAGAAGTACCAGGTTTGATTTTTAAGAAAATACATAAAATTTTATCTACTTTTTAAAGGTAGGTAATCTTAAATAATATTAAAGCTAGTACGTACTATATATAACAAGGAAAACAAATGCCCTTCCCTTTTTCCAGATTTTTGAGAGGACGTTCTTTTTCTTATTTTGGGGGGTTCTAAATTTATACTACGTATTTAGTAACTATGATTCTATGAATGTGGTATAAAATGAAAAGTATGGAATTATAAGAAAATTGCTGGTTTGAAAAGTAACAATGGAAATTACCTCCCTCTATTATATTTATAAAATACATACCTTCCTACTTTCCATTCAAGCTTGTGGAGTAAAATAATCTTGTTTTTGCTATGTTTTGATTTTGGCATGGACATTTTCTTTGACACGTCACATTATCAACAAATGGTGTGATACGTCCACATTAAATTTAAGTTTTGTAGGCCAATTCAACCTAGTAAATTACTACATAAATTTGATGCGCATGCATGCTTGTATCACATAAATATAGATCGAGTTGGAACACTAGCTAGTTTGACATATAGACTTAAATTGTCGCCAAAAATTACACCCTTTTCTTTTTTTTCTTTTTTTTTTTTTTCTTTTGAAGATATTAGAGATTATATTAAACTCCAAAGAATGAGATTGAGTGAAAAATAAGATTAATACGAAGTATTACAAAAAAAAAATTAATAAAAAAATAAAAGGCAAGCTTTTCCATGAATTGTCGTTGAGCTTGCATGAGCTTTTTTCTTGGAGATACCTGAGGAATTGAAATCATGAAACAATAATTCAATTCTTGCCATAATAATAAATAAAAAATAAATTCGTACAATTATCTGCTGTTATTTAGTGAACTTCGCCCTCTTTTGCTAAGGTTAACCTTTCATTATATCATCATTGAGTTATCGTTAGTTTAGCTTATAAACATCGGAAATTAAATGATTTCAAGGCTCTAATATATTACATTATTGCCAAAGAATATTTGTTTGAATGGTTGCAAAAGATATAAGATTCCCATAAACAAATATATATATGTAAAGATATGACTATGTTACTTATTTGCGATCGACTTCATTAGATTTGCTTTTGTCATTCAAACAATTCGACAAGCTTTTATTTTTCAAGAACTTCAACTACCAGACTAGTAATCTTATGTCAAGTAAACAAATATCGAGATTAAAATAGAATCTATTTGAAAAGTATGTAAAATTATTAACTTGTATTTGAAATTATGGTCTTTTCAACAGTGTGTTGGTGAAAACAAGTCTCATGTGATACTCACTCTATCTCTAATACTTCATCTTAAATTTCACTGCTCAAATAAAATTAATTGTAACAGATTTAGTGAAACGAAGTTGGTTTACAATTGCAAAACTACTTAAATTTTATTTTGAAGTACGAATTCAACATGATACGTAAACTAATTGGAAATTAGTGCAAGTTGATCAATGACCTAATGCCCTACAAGTAACAAACTACAAGCTTTGCCTATAATTATGACGTACCAATCCATAATTTATCCCAGTATCAAACTACTTGTATGTCCTATCTCTAATCCTTATTTGTTATACACTTATACTGTGTCAAATATCTATCTACTCCAAATCAAAACCCACTTCAAACCCTACTCGAAAATGTGGGTTTATTTAAAACAAATTTTTTTGCAAACCTGAAATATGACCTAATTTAAACTCACAAAACCCTAAAATAGTATATGAAGCAATCTATTTTTGACCTTGGGGGCATGTATAAAAGACTATGTTCAACCTCAGAACATAATATAACAAATGTCCACATAACTATACATGTTAAATCTTTGGCAAATGTGGCACTAAAGGTTTGTTCTCTTCAGATTATTTTTAGTTCAGTTCAATTCAGTTCAGTTTAGTTCTTAATTTACTTCTCGTATAAAATATTCAATTCAGCTCAGTTCAGTTCAGTTCAGATAAGCTCCAAAAGTTCAGTTCAGTTCAGTCCAATTTATTTCAGCTCGGTTCAGTCAATCACAACAGGCCCTAAGATTGATCAATATCCTACAACATTCAAGCAAAATTCGAAATCTCCAAGTATAACTTCAAGCATAAATAAATTCATTGACTTTTGTTGTTTAATTTTCTATAAAGGATAATTTGTCAATTACTACCGCAAGTTAATACCACTTTGTAAATTACTAACGCAAATTTAAAAAGTTGTGAATTACTACCGCAAAAAATTTTAAGATGTTGCGATTACTACCAAACCCCTATTAAACCCAACTATGACATCATTATATCCCTTTAACCCATGTTTGACCATGGTTAAGGGCTTTAACCAGCCCCCCCCCCCAAAAAAAAAAAAAAAAGAAAATGGGTTAGGTATATAATGATGTCATGGTTAAGGGCTTTAACCCATGTTTGACCATGGTTAAGAGCTTTAACCATGGGTTAAAGTGATATAATGACGTCATAGTTGGGTTTAATGGGGGTTTGGTAGTAATCGCAAAATCTTAAAATTTTTTGCGGTAGTAATTCACAACTTTTTTAATTTGCGGTAGTAATTTACAAAGTGGTATTAACTTGCGGTAGTAATTAGCAAATTTTCTTTCTATAAATTAACATATAAATGGTGAATTGGGAATTGAAATTTGATTGTATTGAACGGGTCAATGGTAGGGACAAAAGTAAGGAGACGCCGATAAGTTTTTATGGACTTGTAAACAATTGTCAGAATCATACCAATGGGGCATAATTCAAATAAAACAAAATAGGTCATTGATTTAGCAAGGTTAACCATACTAGCTCAATCGTAGATCCTTAAGAATTATGACTCCATGCTCGTGGTCTTGAACTAATTATGGATTTAGGGATGAAGGTACAAATATGATGACTAGGAGATAGTATTCGCTACTCGATTCTTTCAGTGACATTTGATAATTGCAATTGAATATAGCTCATAAATACAATATTAACAGCCTAATAATCAATTCCAAAATGATGTTGAATTAGCACATACTCCGTAAAAGATTGATAATAAATTGTGGTAAGTACGGAGTAATTTTTAAAAAAAAATCATTTTCAAAGGGATCTAAATCATTTTACAAAATTTGTCTCATTAGGCGTTATTGCAATTAATCAGTCTTAGCATTATCAATAGAATAAGATGATTACAGCAAATAATAAGATAAAAGGACAATTATAATATTCAATACTAATAAAAATATAATTTAAAAAAATATAAATCTAATCAAATTAAAACAAAAACAAAGTAGGGAGTACAAACATAAGTTTTTCATCAACATTGTTAGATTGCATTACTTGAACCGAAGGAAACAATACCCCAATTATTGAAGGGTGAATAAGCTAGAGAAGAAATTGAAGAGGTGAATTTGTTTTTTTTTTTTTTTTAATAATCAATTATTCACTACACTAGATTACTAGCTAGGACAAAGATTATAATGAGAAGTGTAATGTTGTTTATCTTCTTTGAGAAAACACATAAATGTAGTCTTTAATTGTGTCCTTGTTTTGTTTTACGAAGTATTAGGGTGAGCCGATCAATAACTACTCGGATTCGAGCTCGGTTGTAGCTCGTTAATGTTCGTTTATTTATAAATGAGCCGAGCTTGAACAAATTTATAAGCTCGTTTAATAAATGAACTTGAACACGAACATAGGTATGCTCGTTTAATTAGATAAGTTCATGAACAACTCGTTTATTTATATATGCGAACTACTCGTTTATTTATTTATTCAAAATTGTTAATTTAATTCTTAAGTTTTTTTTAATAATTAGTAAGATTTAATTCTTAGGTTTATAATTAGGATTTAATTATTATGCTAATTTTAAGATTTTTCAAATGTCAAAAGTACAACGCACAATTATTAGAGAAGCTCGTTTATTACAAAGCTCGTTCATGAAACGCTCATTTATCAACTCGTTTAATAAACGAGTCGTTCATGAACCGTTCGCAATCATACAATGAATTAAACGAGCCGAGCTTGAACAGATTTTTGAGCTCGCTTGAAAGCTCGGGATCGTGCTCGAACTCGCTTAAGTTAAATGAACTTGAACATGAACAAGGTAGTACTCGCCTCGCGTCGGCTCACTCATTTACACCCCTACTGTTCGTAGTAATTTTTAGTTTTTATATGAAAAATTGAGAAATAAGAACATGCACGTTTTTTATTTTAGACGAACAACTATGACAAAGGTTTCATTTTTAACAAACTAAGCAATTAAATAAGTTAGTAATCATGCATGTTAACCAGTCACTCTCTGATATCACATCCTTGCCAACTTTCTCTCCAAGATCCCTAGAAAAATTGACCCAATATGAAATACCCCAACTCAAATTTGACCTAACTTTTAAGAGTGTTATTAATTCACCTGATTTTCACATATTTGAACTTAATTTAGATAATAACCACATTAACATTTTTAAGTATTAGAAATCATCAATTATCCAACTTATTAACTCATTTTTTCTAAAATTAGTGAAAATTTGGTGGACAAATTAGGACCTAAGTATTTTATTTTATTTAATTTTATTTTATTTTTTGAGGAAAGGACCTAAGTATTTCACATGCACAATTAGATAACTCAAATTTGTTCTTAATTACTCCTCTGTTTTAAATTATTTGCAACGATTTGACACAAATCGTTGCAAATAATATAAAACAGAGATTGTACAACCAAAATAAACCTTATACTCAACATGGAGTATGCCCAACGAAATAAAGTAATTTGGTTCAATTCTGACCCAACTCAGCTCGTCACCTAAATACGACTTAAACTGAATCTAGTCAATCCAAACACTTCATATACTACCTCCGTTTCATATTATTTGCAACGATTAGACATTTTTCCTCTCTACTTTATGTCAAATCGTTGCAAATAATATGTAACGGAGGTACTATAAACCACCACCTAAATTTTTTTTCTTTCATCTCCACCTAGATGAAATTCAATGGAGCCTTTTTTTTTTTTTTTTTTTTTTTTTTTCTCTAAAGAAATTCTACTCAAAAAGGATCTGGAAAATGTCAGGAAGGGTAAGACTTGACCTCATCAGCTAGCAAAAAAATTACAGTATCACAGAATTTTAACAGCAGAACAAAAAAAAAAAAAAAAAAAAGTGGACTGACATAATAATTACTACTAATAATAAACCAGTGAAATAACCAGCATGTTGAACACCAAAATGCCCGGATTTAATTGTGGGCTATCTTTTCCCTAGTTGACACGTGTGAAAAATAATGCAATAAAAGTGACTTGTTCTTAAAGATTGTTGGTGAAATCCAGCAGACAATATAAAGGTATCTTCAATATGCCTTGTTAATAGTGTTAGTGACTTAGTGTGATTGTGATTGTACCACTCGCCTCTCTATCTATCTCAATATAATCGTGACAAAAAGTAAATTAATTACTCACGTCTTTACTTTTGTTGGACTATCAGTATGAAGTCTGTTAGAGCAAATGGTTGATAATTAAAGTAATTAGCAAAAACAATAAGGAAATTTGATAGTAAAAGAGACAAAAAAAATTGGAAGGTGGGAAAATCCTTCAAGCAATTACTTGAAGACTATAAAACCCACCCAAGAACAAGGAGAATGTTTGTATTGATTTCAATTAGTGTTTACAAGAGTAATCTCTCACTAATTTCCACTCTAAAGCACAAGGATTTCAAGAACAAGAACCCTAGCTCTAATTGTGTTTCACTCAATTTGGGGATAATAAACAAAATACCCTTAATGAGTATTTATACCCCCGACAGATCTGGACAGGGTATCAGGAAGGCACGGACGTGCCAAATATGGCACGGACGTGCAAGCCCAGATAACTCATTTCAGTAGCTACTGCCAAATATGGCACGGACGTGCCAAATATGGCACGGACGTGCTTCCCCTGTTCGCATCAGCACAGACAGCCCGTAGTAAAACAGCTATAACTTCCTCGTTTCTTATCGGAATTAAGCTTATGACCTATCATTGGAAAGCTCTTGAAACAAGCTTTCACCTCCAACTTGAATCACCTCAAAACTCTAAGTAGTTTGAGAGATATGCCCAGTTGAAGTTGACCCATCCAATGCTTCCTTGCTTAACACAAGCAATTCTTCCCCTTAGCTTATATGCCAAGCCTCGATTGATTCTCGAGTCACATTCCAACAATTCTCCACCTTGACAAGATAATCAATCATGTCAAGTATTCACAAAAAAACCATCCGAAAGCAACGGATGTAACCAACATCTTCAACAAAGATGAAACCACCTACAAAAGGTGTAACCACCCTTACAAGGGTGTCAAAAAAACAACATAGCTAATAACAACCAACCAAGTTTGAGCAATGCTCAAACTTTGCAACCGGCAAAGGCTTAGTTAACATATCCGCCGGATTCTCTGAAGTATGCACCTTCCCTAGTGCAACCTTGCCACTAGCAATAGTATCTCGAATATAGTGATACTTTACATCGATGTGTTTTGTCCTCCTATGAAAAGAATTTTGATTTCTAGCCAAGTGTATAGCGCTTTGGCTATCACTATACATCATAGGAACACATCTCTCCGACCTCAACTCTCCAACAAAGCCACCAAGCCATTGGGCTTCTTTAAACCCCTCCGTTAAAGCCATGTATTCGGCTTCCGTTGTTGACAAGGCGGTCACTTCTTGCAATGCCGACCTCCAACTAATAGCCGAACCACCGAGGCAAAACACATACCCCGAAGTGGACTTCCGATCATCAAGGTCACCACCATAATCGGAATCCACATAACCAATCAAGTCATCTCCATTCCGCCCATACTCAATACAAGTGCTAGAAGTACCCTGCAAATACCGAAGAATCCACTTGACGGCTTGCCAATGTGCCTTTCCGGGATTTGCCATGTACCTACTTACCACGCTTACGGCTTGAGCAATGTCCGGTCGAGTACAAACCATTGCATACATAATACTCCCAACCGCATTGGCATAAGGAATGGATGACATGAACTCCTTGTCCTCCTTGGAATTTGGAGAATCCAAGGATGACAATTTGAAATGAGATGCTAAAGGAACGGAAACGGGCTTAGCATCCATCATATGGAATCTCTCCAAGACCTTTTCAATGTACTTTTGTTGGGATAAGTACAAACTCCGTCTCTCACGATTTCTTATGATCTCCATGCCGAGAATTTTCTTTGCCGGGCCTAAATCCTTCATTTCAAATTCCCCCTTCAACATTTCTTTCACCTTCTTGACCTCAAACATGTCTTTTGCCGCTACAAGCATATCATCAACATATAGCAAAAGATACAACAAAGAGCCATCACTCACCTTCTTCAAGTATACACAACTATCATAGTCACTTCGGGAGAAACCATGCCCCAACATACATTGGTCAAACCGTTTGTACCATTGCCGAGGTGATTGTTTCAAACCATACAAGGACTTCTTTAACAAGCATACATGCTCCTCCTTACCCTCAACAACAAAACCATCCGGTTGCCGCATGTAGATTTCCTCCTCAAGCTCTCCATGCAAGAATGCGGTTTTCACATCTAATTGCTCCAACTCCAAATCATGCATGGCAACAAGAGCAAGTAGTGAACGTATAGAAGTGTGCCTTACCACCGGTGAGAAAATTTCATTGTAGTCGATTCCTGGGACTTGGCTAAAACCACGTGCTACAACTCTTGCTTTGCACCTTGGCTCCTCAATTCCCGGGATTCCTTCTTTGTACTTGTAGACCCATTTGCAATCAACAATTTTCTTGCCCCGTGGTTTCTCTACAAGCTTCCATGTTTGATTCTTGTGAAGAGATTCCATCTCTTCTTCCATGGCCAATTGCCATCTTTTAGAGTCAACACACTCCATTGCTTCGGTATATGAAGATGGCTCAAGATCGACTACATCACTAGCAACATTCAATGCATAGGCCGCCATCTCCTCAAATCCGAACCGGACCGGAGGCTTTATAGGCCTCTTAGCCCGTCCATGTGCTAGGCTTGATTTTTGCACTTGGTGGGAAGATTGTTCCTTCCTAGGTGTGGTGGCCTTCCTAGGGGAGGAAGTGGAAGGAACATCTCCACCTTTTTGTGGTGTCTCTACACCAACATCATCATCAAGAACTTCATCAACCTTCTCATGAGTATCAACACCGTCAACATTCTCCACCTCCTTCTCGGCAAGCTCAAAAGAAGAAGTATCACCCTTTTGAAGAAATACGGACTCATTAAAGGTAACATCTCGGCTAGTGATGATTCTTGATGTGCTAGGGTCCCAAAGTCTATAACCCTTGACCCCATCCGTGTATCCTAAGAAGATACACTTCTTTGCTCTAGGCTCCAACTTCCCGTCATTCACATATGCATAAGCCGGGCAACCGAAAACTCTCAATCCGGAATAATCTCCCGGTGAACCCGACCACATCTCCTCCGCCGTCTTCAACCCAAGAGCGGTGTGTGGTGATCGGTTTGCCACATGAGCCGCCATTTTCACCGCTTCGGCCCAAAATCCCTTGCTTAGCCCCGCTTGGAACAACATACATCGAGCCTTTTCAAGCAAAGTCCTATTCATCCTTTCCGCCACTCCATTTTGTTGTGGTCTACCGGTACAAGTGCGATGACGAGCAATGCCAAGTTTCTTGCAAAACTTGGTGAATTCTTTCTCTACAAACTCGAGCCCGTTATCCGTTCGCAACCTCTTTATTTGCCTTCCGGTTTGCTTCTCAATCAAGGTTTTCCAATCTTGGAACTCCTCAAAGACTTGATCTTTGCTTTTCAAGAAGAAAACCCACACCTTCCGTGAATAATCATCAATAAAGGTGAGCAAATAGCGGTGACCACCCAAGGATGGCTTTCTAGAAGGACCCCATAAATCCGAGTGAATATAATCAAGTGTACCCTTGGTTCTATGTGTGGCCGCCTTGAAGCTAACCCTTCTTTGTTTCCCGAACACACAATGCTCACAAAATTCCATAGAACCCGTAGCTTGATTTCCCAATAGACCTCTCTTGGACAATTCCGACAAACCTCTTTCACTCATGTGCCCAAGCCTCATATGCCACAACTTCGTATTATCGGACTCGGACATTGACGAAGACACCGCCGATGCCGAACTCTCAACCGTCGACCCGATTAACTCATAGAGTGAGCCAATCTTCTTGCCTTTCATCACAACTTGAGCCCCCAAAGCAACCTTAAGCTCACCCTTTTCAAGAGTGCACCGGCAACCATTGCTATCCAAAGTGCCCAATGAGATCAAGTTCTTAGTCATATCCGGAACATGACGCACATTTGATAGAGTACGGACCATTCCATCAAACATCTTGATCCTAACCGCCCCAATCCCGGCAACCTTGCAAGCCGCACTATTGCCCATTAATACCACTCCACCTTGAACACTATCATAAGTAGAGAACCAATGTCGATTGGGAGTGATATGATAAGAACACCCCGAATCAAGTATCCATTTGTCATTGGACCTTGAATTCGATTCAACTGCAAGAAGAATTGAATCATCACTATCACTATGAGCCACCGCCGCCGAATCGTCATGGTAAGATGTGCTAGCAACACTCTTACCTTTATCCTTTTTCCCCTTCTCCGGGCAAAACTTCCGAATGTGGCCTTTCTTACGGCAAGCATGACAAACAACATTCTTAAGCTTAGATTTTGATCTAGACTTAGAAGTACCGGATTTAGCACCGAAATTGTTCCTCTCCTTTGGTCTACCTCTCGCAACAAGACCTTCACCACCATGAACAAGGTCATCATTTCTAGTTAATTGATTTTCAATTAACTCCCTTTGCAACAACGCACTCCTAACATCCTCAAGTGACAATTCATCTCTACCATACAAAACCGTCTCTCTAAAATGCTTATAATCGGGAGGCAATGAACACAACAAACGTATAGCTAAATCTTCATCATCTAAAGTAACATCTATATTATGCAAGTCCATAACTATAGAATCAAACTCATCAAGATGAGATTTCAAGGATTTACCTTCTTCAAGTTTGAGGTCATGTAGTTTGCTCTTCAACAAAAGTCGATTGGTTACCGATTTTGTCATGTAAAGCGACTCAAGCTTCAACCATAACCCCGCTGCCGTTGTTTCCTTCGCTACCTCCCTCAACACCTCATTAGAAACGCTCAATTGAATCAAGGAGAGAGCTTTCTTGTCTAACTTTAAGAATTCCTCCTCCGACATAGCCGAAGGCTTCTTCTTAATCCCAAGCATTGCCTCATCCAAGCCATTTTGAACCAAAATGGCATTCATCTTCAACTTCCATAACCCAAAGTTGATTGACCGATCAAATTTCTCAATATCAAATTTTGAACCTCCCATGGCCAAAATACCTTCAATTTTCAATCAACCAAGAACAAGCCCTAATTTTACCCAAGGATCTAACCTAGCTCTGATACCAATTTGTTAGAGCAAATGGTTGATAATTAAAGTAATTAGCAAAAACAATAAGGAAATTTGATAGTAAAAGAGACAAAAAAAATTGGAAGGTGGGAAAATCCTTCAAGCAATTACTTGAAGACTATAAAACCCACCCAAGAACAAGGAGAATGTTTGTATTGATTTCAATTAGTGTTTACAAGAGTAATCTCTCACTAATTTCCACTCTAAAGCACAAGGATTTCAAGAACAAGAACCCTAGCTCTAATTGTGTTTCACTCAATTTGGGGATAATAAACAAAATACCCTTAATGAGTATTTATACCCCCGACAGATCTGGACAGGGTATCAGGAAGGCACGGACGTGCCAAATATGGCACGGACGTGCAAGCCCAGATAACTCATTTCAGTAGCTACTGCCAAATATGGCACGGACGTGCCAAATATGGCACGGACGTGCTTCCCCTGTTCGCATCAGCACAGACAGCCCGTAGTAAAACAGCTATAACTTCCTCGTTTCTTATCGGAATTAAGCTTATGACCTATCATTGGAAAGCTCTTGAAACAAGCTTTCACCTCCAACTTGAATCACCTCAAAACTCTAAGTAGTTTGAGAGATATGCCCAGTTGAAGTTGACCCATCCAATGCTTCCTTGCTTAACACAAGCAATTCTTCCCCTTAGCTTATATGCCAAGCCTCGATTGATTCTCGAGTCACATTCCAACAAAGTCTTAATTAGTAGTACTTACTTTAGCCTAAGTCTTATTATTACTCCGTCATGTATACTATTTTGAAGTGTTTAAGTAAAGTAGCTAGATAGAGTTGGTTAGAAGTTTGAAGGCCCGACAACAAGAATCGAAACCATTTGCCTGGCAAAAATGCTAGATTGTTCATTTATTTTAATTTGATTAACTCATCATAATACTGCGTATTTAAGATTAGAGTAAAGAGATACAGGTAGTAGCCAGGCAATGAAGTCTTATTAATTAATTAGTAGTAGGCATCAAGTGAATGCTTATAATAATGTCACGCTTGATTCCAAAATTACACCCACTTTAAGAAGAGCTATAAGAATAGTCAGAACGAAAGCAAATAATTATATTGATAAATCATCAATTAGGGTATTAAAACAATGATAGGACTATTAATAATCAAGAGAGTATATATATATATAGCATAATTCTTACTGAATTTGTAAATTTTATGTTCTAATAAGCATTAGAATAATTCTTAAAATAGAAGTCCTTCGTGCTTACTTTCAAGCTCTTTTTCGTGAAAATAAAATTTTGAAAATTGTGAGTGTTTATTTATGAACCGGAAAAACGTGCCACTTATTACTGTTTTTATTTAACTTTAAGGAAATTAAATAATTATGTAAGAAACTATCACTTTCAATTTAAGAAATTAATGTAGGGGAGTGAGTGTGACCAGACCACTCATCGAATAATCGTATTCATCAAATTGCACCACGTTCTGAAAGTGAGATTAAGAATATGACTTTTCATTTAATTTTACTAATTTATAATTTTATTTTATTTTTTTTTTATTTTTTTTTTTGACAGAAAGAATATGACATTTATCGATGAAAAATTGAAATAATAATAAGATTCAAAGAAGAAAAGAGTTATAGAGTTTGTAGAATGGAGTGGAACAACACATCACCCTCAATTAGGTTCCCGTAAGATTTCTCATTTATGATGTCGGTTATGTCAATTTCAACTTTTAATACATGTAAATGTTGATTTTAGGTCATTTGATAATGGTCTAAAACGTAAGTTATACTTTATGTTGTTTTATCAATTACATTAAAGAGAATTTTCTAGCTTAATCCGACGGCTCGGGTAATAGAATATGACGATTATTAGTAAGAATGCAACAACACATGTTAACATAGCTTAGCTTCTGTCGAGTGCAATTGGACTTTTTTTTTCCGAATGAGTCAGAGTTTAGTAAGCAGTTGAAATTGAACAATTATAGGAGATATACTTACATAAAAAGTTTATAATATCTTTGAGATCCAGTCACCCAATAGTAGTCATATCAACAACTCAATTTGATATATGAAAGCTACACAAAATGTTGAAAAATAAAACAAATATATACTCGTATGTTTTAAACTCCAAAGTAGGAACCACGCATGTAATATATGAATTCTTAACAATTTTGCGTATCTTCTTTTCTATCGTTTTTATCTAATACAACCTTCTATTAACATTGTGTTTAAGTGTTTAACAATTCACTTTTGAGGTAGACTTTGATTTGTTGTGATCGAATGTTAAAGAAGAATTGGCATTTGTTTTCAACAAACTAATATAACTGAAAAGAAATAAGCATGTAGTGCATGTTCATATTTACTAAACTGAATTGAACTGATTGGAACTGAACTGAACTGAATATTTTATGTGAGAAGGAAATTAGGAGCTGAACAAACTGAATTGAAGTGAACTCATTGGAGCTGAACTGAACTGAACTGAAATTAAGTTGAAGTGAACAGGCTCGTAGACCCCCGAACTCTCACAATGCAAGAAGAGAAGTAATACCTTAAATAAATGGATAGCACCACGAAATTTTCTTCTGACTTAGATGAATAAACCTCCCAACAATCTTAATTATTCATCAAAAATGTATTGAATTGTTATATAGAAAACAATGCTTGAGAATATAAATCTAACCACTATATATCCATAAGAAATATATCATAATTTTACTAAAACTGATAAGATGTACCGGCTATGTTCGATAACACTAACTAAAATAAGGTTTTGTGCTGTTGTCAAAAAAAAAAAAAAACACACTAAAATAAGGTTGGAATTGATAAGTTAATTGAAATGAAAAAGGTGATAGCTGAAACTGATAAGGTGTCAATATTAGTGAAATGGCTTATTAAGGCTTTAATTTGTTTATGACTTCAACTTATATTTATTATATTGAAATTAATTAAACTGAAAAATAATTTTTACTTATTATATGCTCTTTTATTTTATTGATTTTTACTGGTTAAAATTTATTTTTAGTGAATTAAAATTATTTATACTGAATTGATCAAAGATATTTTATTAATTTAAATTATTTTTACAGAATTTTTTGGATATGAAGATAACAACTTGAATATGGTATTTTATAAATTAATTTAATTAGTTAAAGAATTGATTTTTTTTTTAAAAAAAAAAGGAGTAACTTTTTTTTTAATATATAGGAGTAAGGCCTTGTTCACTTCATCTTAATTTCAGCTTAGTTCAGTTCAGCTCCAATCAATTCAGTTCAGTTCAGCTCTTAATTTCCTTTTCTCATAAAATATTCATTTTAGCTCTATTCAGTTCAGTTCAGCTCCAATCAGTTCAATTTAGTTCAGTTTAGCTCCAATCAGTTCAATTCAGTAAATGTGAACATACCCTAAAAAAGATATTAAGATTATACTCTGTAGTCTGTAATACACACTTTGTAAAAGATTTAAAGGCATATTTAAAAGCTTAAATTAAGTTTTTTTTTTGTTTTTTTTAGAAAGTTAAATTAAGATGGTTCTCAAAGTAACATCTAAATTAACGTTCATTTTATATAATTAATATGAGGTACCTTTAAATTTCAGAACCTTGTTATTTAAGGGTTAATTGAGTCAGTCATAAGAACTAATAACTACTCTGTAGTAAGATTTATAAAGGTACAACAACAACAACAACAAAATAAAATAAAATAAAATAAATAATAATAATAATAATAATAATAATAATAATAATAATAATAATAATAATAATAATAATAATAATAATAATAATAAAATTCAACCAAATTTGATCTTAAGTTCTCAAATATTAAGACTACTATTCACTTGTCAAATCTGATTTCGATTGCAATTTATTTTCAATATCTTACTTGACTAGAATTGAATTATTTGTAGGTAACATTTATACTTTTATAGTACATACGTGAAGCAACCAAATTATACACCTTCCTGAAAAAATATCCTACTACCTCTGTTAACTATTATGTGCAATAAAGGGGTATTATTTGTGAGACATAAAATATTCCTTTGTTGCACACAATAATTATAGGAGGTAGTATATTATACATAAAAATAATATCTCAAGCTAGTTCGAAAAGGTTTAAATAAATTCTTATGGATTTTAATTTATTTTTTTACTAGATTATATTCCTACGAATCATTAAGGTTGATGACGATATTACTTTAGCCGGAGACCATGATTGAATTTTATATCTAAAAAACATCTGTAATATTCAAGCAGAATATGATATTATATATTATGTAATGGACAATATTTTTATTATTATATATATACCCATCGTGATCTAAAGAGAGAATTTAAAAAATATTTCACAATAAACAATAAGCATCATCAGACAATAAAAGTTAATTACATTTACAATTAAAAAAAATACATGGACATTGAATATATATAGTTTATCAAAATATCTAATAAAGATAATTACATGATATTGTAATGAACATATGGAAAAATAAATAGTTTCAATAATATTATACATTACAAACAAATATAAAGTTAATCATGCTTTAAGCTAATTGTCATTTCAACTCCAATAATAGCTTACAATTTAAATGGATCACACCTCCTTAAGTTACGTTGATAGATTTCATTTTATTTATTCTAATTTGTTTTATTATAGCAAGTTTTTTTCCAAGCAAATTAGCTCGAGAGCAACTCCAATGGTTATAGCTAGGGACTTGCTTGCAACTTTGATTTTAAAATTTTCTAGCTACTAGCTTGACCATTGGAGTTAAAAATTACAATTAGACTGGCCAAGCAAATTAGCTTGTTTAAGCTAATTTTCTTGAGAAAAAAGTTTCCAAATTTTTTGGAGATTAACATATTAAAATAAATAATTAAATTATAAAGCTAATTAAGAAAATCAAGCTTATTTAATTAACAAGATAGTAGTTAACCATTGGAGTACAAAATAGCTACAAAGAGAATTAGCTAAAAATCATATGTGGCATGGCAAGCTAATTTAACAATTAGCTTACCATTGAAGATGCTCTGGCCAAGCTAATTGCATTTTCTATCTCCAATGGTAAAACCAATAGCTAGGAATTATTTAATATTGCAAGCAAGTCCCTAGCTACCACCATTGGAGTAATCATTAAGATGAATATTATAACTAAATATAAAAATTGTATAAAAAATATGAAAAATTTTGGAAACTGGAATTTTATAATGAACGGGTTCGTTTGGCATTGTTGTGGTTTTCTGTTTTTTGATTTTTTGTTGTATAAAAATATATGATATATGTCACATAATGAATAAAAAATTATTTAAACTTATTTAAATCATAATGATTTTGAAAACTGACAACAAAAAAGTGGAACACCTTTTTCGTGTTTCCGGTTTTTGGTTTTTAGTTTTCAAAAAAACAGGAAACTAAAAACCAAAAATGATGCCAAACAAGAAGTTTTAAATTTTGAATGTTGAATTTTAAAATTTAAAAATGAAAACTAAAATTATTAATGGCTTATAATAATTTTAAAGTGAGAGAGAAAACTAAAATATTATGGAAAGATAAATTTTTTGAGAGCGAGAAAATTTTGGAAAATAATGCTTTTGGAAAAGATCTTATCAATTACGAGTACTGTGTAGTTTTTCTGGAAATATCAAGAAGTTTTTTTATCGAGCTCTTCTTGTAATAAACACTTTACGTTCTTTGCGCCATTTTTGGTTGCATAGTCCTTATGTTTTATTTTACTCCTAATTTTCTCCCTTTTTTTATGATGTGTCAAATTTCTAGTGGTATTGTATGTAGGGACAACATACAATAATTGTATGTGTATCAACTCTCTGTTTTTTATGGTAAAGGCTACACATACAATTGTTGTATATGGTCCATACATACAACCTTACTTTGTCATGTTTTTATTGGCTACAATAATGGTCCCATATTCCATTAGAATTCAATTTATATTTTACTCCTAATTTTCTCCCCTTTTTTTATGATGTGTCAAATTTCTAGTGGTATTGTATGTAGGGACAACATACAATAATTGTATGTATATCAACTCTAGATCAAGCAATGTTTTTTTTTAAAAAAAAAAAAAAAATAAGATCAAGCAATGTTTACAAAAATTATTTTGATTTGTTATTCTATGAGTTACTTTCTCGATTAAATTGAATCTTTAACTTTGCATTTGAAAACAAAAATATTCACATTTACTTTTTCTATCAATAACTATATATATAATAAAAGACACACCAGCAATGCCACGTGTCATCTTCTGGTGTGTCCTTAGTTTTTTGTTTTTTTTTTTTTGGAAAAAAAATCAATTTAAAAAACAAATCTTTTACATATTTATTAAGGTACTAATTGCGTAAAAAGTATAATAGAAGATTTATCCATAAAACAACATATTGACAACTATAAACTTAAGAAATAATATTCTTAGCACATAATTTATGACACATGGAGTATTTATTTTAGGAAACACATTTTATGTACTACATATGTTAATTACAACAAGAGTTTTAGACAATGGAATACAAATATCAAAACAAATAATGATTTTGTTATTTCTTTGAATAATTTATGAATATAATATTAATCAAGTAATACTCTATGGATATTTCAATAATACTTGCCAAGAAAGACACATGTTGATCATTCATAATGTTATTTTCTCCAACTAATTTTGTTGCTGTTGTTATATATATATATATATATATATATATATATATTATGTGAAAATTTTTCTTATGTGAGAACACTCTTTATGTTCTAAATTTTTACTCGCATGTTCTAAATTTTAAAGCTGATGTTCTAAACTTTTCCTTAGGTATTCTAAATTAAATCAAATGTTCTAATTTAGTACTCACATATTCTAAACCATAAATTAGTTAAGTTTGATGTCATAAATTTTAAATAACTTGTTCCAAAATTTTAACTTATATATTCTAAATTTTAAAACGTTTGTTTTAAGATTTTTAATTATATGTTCCAAAATTTAAAGCGTATGTTCTATTTTTTTTTTTTTACTCACACTTTCTATATTCTATATCAGTTTGTTCTAAATTTTTATTCACATGTTCATAATCTTAAATCAGATTTCTAAATTTTACTCATATGTTTAAAATTTCATAAAGCAAATTTTATAAATTTTTAATCACTTGTTCTAATTCTTAAATAAGATGCTCTAAACATATTACTCACACAAATGTTCTAAATTATTACTCATATGTTCAGAATTTTAATTTGAGTCACATGTTCTAAATTTTAACTCACATGTTCTAAATTTTTACTCACTATGTTCTAAATTTTAAATTAGTTCTCATATAAGTATGAATTCTCACATATGGACATGTTTTATATTAAATTATCGTGCATGGCACGGGACCTAACCTAGTTTTTATAATGATATAGTTTGTTTTAGGCTCCAATATGTCTCAATAACATGATATCATTTATTTTTTGCTAGCTCAATATATAGTCAATTAATATATATTAATAAATTATCCATTAATTGTTATTAGGAAATTAGGATTATAAAAAAAAAATCTCACCTAAATCAAGTAGACAGAAAATATAATATTGAAGCTTATTAATATAATTAGTACATGATACAATATAAGATCAATAGATCACACATATGCAAATGTTTGTTAGAAAAACAAGAACTTAGCTTGCCCTAATAATTTTTATTTATCATTTCTTTTTAATAAAAAGAGAACCATTATAATCATCGATCATGTGTCATTCTTGAATAACTTAACATCTCTTATGATTCATGGACTTCTTCAAATTAGTCATTGTTTGAAGGTAAAGGGATGATGGGAAGAGGAGGCTCGACTTGAGATGGAACTAGGTCATTGTTTGAGGGGATAATGGGACCGGGAAAAGGTATAGGGCCTGTACGGAAAGCCGATGTGAGTTGAGAATTGTTTGTAACCACCAAAACAACTATAAATATTAGCAAACTAACAACATTCTTCACCTCCATATTTCACTTCCTCTCTTACAATATAGCTAGCTTTTTTTTAGGACCTATTGATTTATTTTGTGGTTTGGAGTGTTTGTGTTTGTGTGTGTGTTAGATTGTTGTAGGAGATCACCTTTTTATACTACAAGGTGATTAATCACATATAATTTATTACCATATAAAAGTTGTGGCCTTCTTAAATAATTCAACGTTTTAGCTTTAATTAGTTTCAAGAAAAAGAGGAAATACATCATTATACGTACATGCAATTGCAAATTGCTATGGAGTAAAAAATATTTATGCTACAAAAATATTTTACAGCTCTTTTGTCTCTTAAAGTTTCATCTCTTTTATAACGAAGTAAATAATGTGGAAGCCGCCTCCCTCTTCTCTCTTTTCTCTCTTCTCTCTCCTCTCTTTAGGGTTTTAATTTTCTTGGTCGTTTAGGCCGGAAATAGTCTAATTTCTTCGGAAATTAGACTATTTCCGACCCTTTTCTTCAATTTAATTTGCTTTTTTTGTTATTTGATTTGTTTTGCTTTGTTTTGTTCTCTCCGTTTGTGAGAGTCTGTCCCAATTTTTTTTTGGGTTTTTCCCAATTTTTTGGGATTTTGATTCTCATCTATGGATGAGAATTTTATTTTTAGGGTTTTAATAATAATTGAGAAGGTGATTTGGATTCATATGGGTTTAGGGTTCGTCATCAACTCTACGATCAAAACATCAGCTCAAATTGCGAAGTTGTCTACTTGGAAAGATGCAAAGACATCGAAAATCACTACTCGTGTCAAGTTTGAAGCGGTGGAGTGTGAGCTATGCCCGATATGCAAATTAGTTATTATTTGATTGTAAAAGTTATGTTATTTTTTCTATATCTGTGGTTTACAAATCTTTATTATTGTTGTAGATGTTGTATAGCTATTTATTAATGAATATTCTTCTTCTTGTCAAAAAAAAAAAAAAAATTTCATCTCTTTTATACTACGTATGTAATAAGATGTCTTTAGTTTTTGATACCGTATCTTTTCCTTCAATTTTAAAATCTCTCAATAATTCTATATCCTCCTTCATATGAATCATATCTATGGTAGCAAACTTGCAATAAGGAGTGAGTTCATACTAACTTTTTGACTGTGTGAGAAAATATGGTTATGGAAAAGTTTAGATCTCATGAGTATGTAGAAATAGAAAAAAAAACATATTTTTATTTAATTTAAATTATTTAAATTGAAAATTGATTTTTACTTATTTTATGTTCGTTAAAATTATTGATTTTTACTGGTTAAAACTTAGTTTAGTGAACTGAACTTTTTTTTTTTTTTTGAAGGATAGTAAACTGAACTTATTTTTACTGAATTTATTGAAACTATTTTTATTAATTTAAATTAATTTTACTTAACTTTTGAATATGAAGAGAACAACTTCTAGAGTTCCAAAAAAAAAAGAAAAAGAAAAAGAAAAAAAAAAAAAAAAAGAACAACTTCAATGTGCTATTTGATAAATTTAATTAATTAAAGAATTTTTTTAAATACGTAAGACCTATTAACTTTTACTAAAACAAAACATTGATGATATCATCAATTTCTTAAAGTGCTTACGTGTCAACTCTCATAAAAAATTTTCCCTCCAAATTTTACCTATGATGTCAATTTTTTTTTTTTTTTTGCGTGCGCCTTTTCTAGCTAGAAACTAGGACCAATTAGGTGTGAAATTTGAATTTGACATCAATATTGTTGTGTATACTCCACACTACTTTTGGATATGCATAATACAACATTATTCAATAGACATAGATATTGGTAGCTAATTATACACTCTTTTTTGAACAAATTAATACACATGTTTTTTAACAGTAAATACACATTTATTTAGCTTTCACTTTAAACGTATAAGCTTAATGAATTATACATTTATACAACATTAATATATTTAATCTAACAATCATTTTAGTATATTTTTAATAACACAATAAATATTACATTATGATGTAGCATTTTATAACTAATTTTTACAAGTTCATGGTTTTTTTTTTTTTTTTTATATATATTTATATAACAATTTTTTTTTTTTTAAATAACGAGCCAAATCATATTAGAAAGTAATCAACAACAAAAGATAAATAATTATAGAAAAATTACTAATCAACCACCGTGCAATGCACGGATACTAATCTAGTTTTGAATATTTACAAGTCAAACAGAAATTAAGGTAATAATCTGTACTATGCACTTCGTAAAAGATTTAAAGGGGAATATAAGATTTTTTTAAGAAAGTTAAATTAAGATGGTTCTCAAACAAACATTTAAATTTAATTTCATTTTATATAATAAACTAGATGAACTCCGTGAAACACGGTTAGTTTGTATTTTTTAAAATAAAATATTTTACTAAATACGTAATTATCTGATAGATTTTATGATATATGCTCAATACTACTAGAGTTTTTTTTTTATTATAAAATGAATTATTAATTTTGTATCCCATATTTAGATAAAATTCCTATTATATAAAGATAATATTTTATTTCACAAAGTTTCATATGTGGCTGGCTACACTGTGTGGTCGGGATTACTTGGCCAGGGGTTACTCGGTTGGCCAGGGATTACTTGATCAGTCAAGGATTACTCAGACAGACAGGGGTTACCATGTCAGTGATTAGGTGTGTCTCAGCCGGCCACACGATATGGTCAGCCACACAACAAATACGCTTATTTTATTTTTATAAAATTTTAAATTGAAAATAAATTACAATTCTTTTTTTCATTAGCTAAATATAAATTTTTTTTTCATGTGATGCTCTAAAATATCTTGAAAAAACTCTCCTATGTAATATTTGTAAAAATTTATCATAATGGTGGTTCCATTAATCACCCAAATAAATCATTTATTTTATTTCATGATATCTTTTTTTAAATAATAATCTTACGTGTCGCTTTGATAATTTTTTTACTTTTATTTTATCGTAACCTAGTAGCACTTTTTTAAAAAAAAAAACTATTTTTACGTGGCAAAATCCTATTCTAGCGTTTTTAAAATATTAATTATACGTGGTAATTTTTAATTATAATCCTACGTAGCACTTTAAAATAATTAATCCTTTGTTGCATAATCCTATTGTAGCGTTTTCAAAATATTAATCTTATGTGGAGCTCTAATAATTTCTAAAAAAAATTAAAATCCTATGTGGCGCTCGAAAATCTCGGGAAAAAACTCCACTTTATATATATACTAGTTTTGTGCTTGAATTGGGCGACGATGCTCGAATTGGTGATAAAAATTTTGGATAAACTTTTTAGCTTGAATGTTAAATACGGTCATATAATCTTTTGATAATGCAGAATTTTTAAACATATGATCTGATATCATATTGCTTATTTATATAATATTGTACTTTTTTGTAATTTTGTTTGTAAATATAAATAAATCTATGTTATTATTAACTTGAATTTTTTATTTATTAAAATTACATTATTTTTATTAATTTGAAAATATTTTTTACTAAACTAAAATTCATTTTTCTGATTTAATCTTATTTTTACCGATTTTCTATTATTTTTTATAAATAAATTAAATATATTATATATAGATCTTATTTTAAAGTACTTTTTAAAACGAATTTTATGATGAAATAGAACTGAGTTATAGGATATTTATGAAAATTATAATTAAATTTGTATGTATGAAATATTAGAAGTATATAAATAATAAAACTTAGCATCATACGTGTCACAATATCTATATGCTACCTACGTGGCTCGAAACTTGGAAAAAAAACTGGAATGTCAAATGTCGTTGTCTCGTGGCTTGACTAGGAGATCAGCTTATATTATGCCTCGGGCGATGCCCATGTTGTTTATTGAATTTTGGGATAAACTTTTCCTAGCTGTGAAATGGACTTTATATATTAGTGATGGTGGTAAAGATTTGTTTGGGAACGTAGCATGCGTTCAAGTGAATCAGAAGAAAATCATCCGTATGGTTATAACAAAATATTAGTCCGTCTCTCCTAAATGGTTGTATATTTCAGCGATGTATATGTGTGAGAGATATTATCGTGCAAGATCTTTTTAACGATTGTATCTTTGACAAAGGAAACCTTTATTTGATTCAATTTTATGTATTGGTTAATTTAGATTTCATTTGTTGATGTCATATTGTCATATGACTTTATTTAATGAATTAATTTGTTTTTTTTTAAATAATAATAATAATAATGTAAGACTTGATTGTGGAGATATAATCATATCAACATTATCACTAAAATTTCTCCTAAAGTATGAGATTTCAATTTAGGCCCTGTTCACTTCACCTTAAAAAAAATACTATTCAGTAAAATTAATTTCAGTTCAGTATAAATAATTTCTTTTCAGCTAAAAGCCTAAAATAAGTTCAGTTCAACAAAAATAATTTCGGGTCGGTAAAAATAATTTCAGTTTAGTAAAATTCAGTAAATGTAAATAAAGAAGAAATATAATAGAGATTCAGTAAAAATAATTTCAGTTTGGCAAAATTAATTTCAGTTCAGTAAAATTAATTTCAGTTCAATTAAATTAATTTCAGTTTATTTAAATTAATTTTAGTTCAGTAAAATTAAGTTCAGTTCAGTAAAAATAATTTAATTCAACAAAAATAAGGTGAAGTGAACGGGCCTTATAATACAGTGTATACATATATAATGACTCCATGTATGTATTCGCCAGTCAATATATAAAACATATAGACACAATACAAAATCACAATTTAAATTAATTCAAGATAATACAAGCGTGTAGTTCAATCAAATAAATGATTTATGAACCGATTAAGGTCCCGTTCACTCCACCTTAAAAAAAATATTAATTAAAAAATAATTTCAGTTCAGTAAATATAAAAATAATTCCAAGTTAGTAAAAACGAGTTCAGTTTAGTGAAATAGCGGGGGGAAGGGATCTTTTTTCTGCAACGGAAAAAGAGGAGCGGATTTGACTCGTTCAGTAACTATATTGAAGAAATATAATAGAAAATCAGTAAAACTAATTTTAGTTTAGCAAAAATAATTTCAGTTCAATAAAATTAATTTCAGTTCAGTTAAAATAATTTAAGTTCAGTAAAAATAATTCCAATTCAGCAAAAATAAGGTGAAGTGAATGGGGCCTAATTTCCCTTTATCATGTACTCTTATCTATCCGACTATCAAATCACCATAACAATTATAATAAATTTTCTTATAATTTGCATTAATATTTTCTAGTTTATCATAACATCGACTTTCTTCATGTCCCCTCTTTTTGCAGAAATTGCAAATCTTGTCTGACCAACACTTGGCAGATTCGTGACCAACCTTTTTGCACTTCTCACACGCCGCCACCGGCCTATCCTAGCTGCCACGCCCCCTCCCTGCCCTGTCCGTACAGCAAACCCAAGGGCAGGGGAAGGTTCTTCTTTGCTACGAGCGATGCCGCGAACCTTCTCATCTTGTGAAACTTGTTGATATGCTCTGTTCAATGTAGGTAGGGGATCCATAGAAAGAAAACTAGAACGAATTTGACCATAATAGTCAGAGTATAAACCGAGAAGAAATTGTTGCAATTGATCCCCGTCACGGCGATCATCGTGATGTTTCCCTACATTGCACACACACCTTCCACACTTGCACATAATTAATGGTTCAAGCCTATCAAGCTCATCCCACAAAACACATAATTTACTGTAATATACAGCAACCGTCATATTTTTCAATTGTTCACATTTAGTAATCAGATATAATTTGCTGAATTCTTGGGCCATTAACAACAGAGAAACACTCATGTAAATCATCCCATAATTTCGTTGCATCATCATAATGAGAAAGCATGGATTTTACCTCCAGATCGATGGTGTTCATCAACCAAGACACAAGCATACAATGGATAGTAATCCAATCATCCTTCGTACACGGTGATTCGAAAGTGAGGATACTACCATCAAGAAAACCGAATTTCCGACGAGAGGACAGAGCTATGCGCACAGCGTGAGACCAATCGTGAAAGTTATCTAATTTGAGGCGTTGAGATGTTATGTAATCCCTGGGCCGATCTTGCGGTCCAAGGTAGAAAGGTGAGTTAGGCTCGATTTTTGCAGGCGACGGTGGTGGTGGAGGAACATCACCGCCGGTCATGATGAGTCACAGAAAATTCAGAGAAAAAAAATTAACCTTGCTCCGATACCATGTATAATTGCACAAATCACAGCTTAACCTCTCATTAATATATATATATATATATATATATATATATATATATATATATATATATATATATATATATATATATATATATATATATATATATACATACAATGATAATTCCTAGAGTTACCTTAATTAGGTTTCTAGTAATTAGGAAACAATATAAAAGATAATATCAAATATTCCCCTTAAAATATCCTACCAAAATATATCCTCAATATAAACTTTAATTTCCTTTCTCTTTTATTCTCCTCTTTTTTTTTTCTTCTTAGATTGATGTGTTGCTATAAGTATTTGGATTTACTAACATAGGAATGTACGATATATTTCATTTTTTTTAGTACGTTACATGGTAGCTTACGTGGCATTATGAGATACTCCCACCGTTTTTTTATAAGTTAGAGTTAAGCTTTTCGGCCTTTTCCACTATTCATGTCATTATTGACTTAATTTTTTTACCAATATATAATACTTGTATATAAATGTAACATATAATATGTTGTTGGAGTTGTCATAATGTCTAATTAATTTTTTCATAATTTTTACTAACCTCTTCTTAAAAATATTGATGGTTAAAGTTGTGTCTTGGCAAATGTGCAAATTTGACTCTAGCTTATAAAAAAATAGAGGGAGTAGACGATATTTTAAGAGTTAAATAGTCTTGTAGAAGAACTTTGTATGTTTAAAAAAATGGACTATACAAGACTTAAACCAGTTACCTCAAGTTTAAATTCTACAAAACTATTATCATTTACGTAGTGTATACAGCTTCGGCAATTAGGAGGGCATTGTAGTGGACTAGTGATGCAACATTCATAATGGCTAGCTATATGTACAAGATTTAATGTTCCAAAATTTCAAAATAGAGACATAACTCATTCTTGGTACTTTATAGACATCTTTATAGGTGTGTTATGGTTTCAAACCACCTTATATGACCTCGGGAGTCACCCCATGTATTCGGTTCAGTTTTCGAAAAAATGTCAAAAAATCACCCGAAATCGTGTATTATAGCCTTCAATTTTGGATAATTTTTCACTTTTTTTGACCCGGAAATAAAAATTGTTGAGATGCTTCCCATGGACCCTAATACACCCCGGGAGTCCATTTGGGTGGGTAAAACCATCCAATATACCTTCAAACTGTTAATTTACCCGTTTACAACTTGCACCGATTTCATAAACTCAATGCTACCACGGACATTTATGGCAACATATAATGATCATAAATGGTTCCAAACGACATTATATGACCCTGGGATGTAATCCCTAGTATCTCGAGACTTTTCGACACCGGGTCCCGAAACCTTTGAAATTGGCCAAAAAGCGTGTATTATAGCCTTTAATTTTGCCAATTTTTTACTTTTTTTTTTACCCGGAAACAAAAATTGCCGAGAAGCTACCTATAGACCCTAATACCCTTCGGGAGTTCAATTGGGTGGGTGAAATCATCCAATTTGCCTTTAAGCATCTAATTTACCAGTTTCTGTACACGCCACTTGTATTGCTATTACCCTTCCACAGGGCCTTTATGTAACCAAATTATGGTTGTATTATAGGAGTTTATAGGTACGAAAGCGGAAAACATGAATCATATTCATATAGCACCTAATCCCAAGATCATGCATAACACATAAAGAATTAGAATTAATACCTTTGAAGCGTGATTCCACGTGTGATCGAACAAGAACAAGGGAGACAAAGAACCTCGAACGTGATTTCTCTACTTGGTCCACAGGCACGGATTAAGACCTCCACTAATGCTAGTTAGCTGCAATTGAACCCTTCAATTGACCTTCTAAGGAGAAGAACAAGCAACGAACCACCACACGCGCCACTAGGGGTGGCCGCCATGAGTCCAAGGGGGGAGGAGAGAGAGCCGTGGGATATAGAGAGAGTGTGTGAGGGTTTTTTTTGGGATTTCTAATTGCTTGATGCATAATCAACTGTTAATTGTGTTGTACCATACAACCCTAGGCATGGACCTTATTTATAGATCTTATCTCTAAATAAGAGTCCATGACAAAGACCAAAACCTAACTCTAATCTAACTATGCTAGCCGCCCAATCCAATTCATAATTAGTTACTTGTTCATGAGCAGGCCCGTTCCTAGCCTTTTGGTGGCCTATGGGCGAAATGAAAAATTGGGGCCCTTATTATCGAGTGAAGTAAAAATATTAAAAATAAATCTTGTTTTTTAAATGATAAAAAAAAAAAAAAATTGCAAACTTACAGTAAAGAAACAAAAAACAATAAACTTAAAATTTATTATTCAAATCATCATACAAAACATTGTATACGAGCATTTCTAGATACAAAATCACTAATAATAGTGTCGACATCAATATGCTCTAACATATTTTTCTCAATACATAAAATGTCTAAAGCGTTAAGTCTTTCTTGTGACATTAATGACCTCAAAAACGTTTTCAGTAATTTTCGTCCACCGTAATACCCATTACAAGTGTTTAAATCAAAACAAAGAGTAAGAAAATAAATTAGAAAATAGAATTGAGATGTAGAATAATTGGATGGGGGATTATTTATAGGTTAATAATGTGAGGCGAGATCCATTGAAAATCAAAGAAGAACACCGTTTGATTATTGAATTAGAGCTGTTTTAGGAGATTAATGTAGTTGAAATTTACAAAAAAAAAAAAAAAAAAAAAAAAAAAAAAAAAAAAAAAAAAACTAAGGAAGAAGATATCAATTGATTTTGACTGAGAAGAGATTATTTAGGAAGGGAAGTTGAATAATCGTAATTGATAAATCTTTGGCAATTAAAATATTTTTGGGAAATTAATTAGGAATGAATATAGGAATTGGAATTGAAAACTTGAGATTTGGGAATTGGGAATATGAACTGATGGCAAACCGGAGAAAAAGCATGCGTAGGTAGTACTATCATTCCCGTTAAAAAAAAAAAGGTAGTAGTATCATTAATTAAGATATTTTCTTTTTCTTTTTTTTTAATAAATCTGGCTTTATTGTAAATTTGGGCCTCCTTCAGTTAGGCCCCGGGCGATGGCACCTATTGCCCTACCTTAGGGATGGGCCTGTTCATGAGGCCCATAAATGGGCCTCTAACTTGCTTAACACAATACCTTTGTGTGTGACCTTATAGGATCCATTCTAGTGGGCTTTGGACTATTTGACTAGCCTAAAGATCATTGATCATAGTCTAGCAACAGATAATGACGACCCAAAAGAATGAACTTTTTATCTCCATAATATTGATCCTTGATATATTTAGTAATTGCACTTATCGAAGACAGAACTCCTTCATGTATATGGGTCCAAACAACATCATCTGACCTCGGGATGCATCCCGTAAAATTTCGTGAATTTCTGACACCGGGTCCGGACACCTACTAAATTGCTCCCATTTCGTGTATTATAGCCTTCAAATTTGGCTTCCGTACATCATTTTTTCACCCGGCAAGATTATGCATCTAAGTACTTCCATGGATTCCCAAAGGGCCTTGGGAGTCATTGCATGGATGATGCCCAGAACCATCTCATTCATCCTTAAACTCCATGTCTTAAGGAAACGATGGCATATCCTTAAAATGACAAAACTAGTTGTTTGTATGCCTTATCCTTGGGTGCACATGTCTTGTGCACATGCCACACGCCCCCTTGCACCATCCCACACCCAACACTTTGGCTTTATCACTTGTCTCAATCCACTACTTAGCATTTTTTAGCATATAAGAAGCAACACTAACCTCGTTTTTCAAAATATAAGTGTTTTTAGGGAATAAGATGGGGGGGGGGGGGACGAATCGAAGCGACATAGGGCTGAATCTCAGTGAATCGTGGCAGCAAGGCCAATCTGCCACTTATAATACCCTGTCGCGTATTTAAGTCGTCTACAAAGGATTCAACCCACATCTCGGTAGGAATTGTACTTCAAGGCGGCTCTCACAGCGCATCCACCGCACGAGCTTAGTCTACGACACGTGCCCTAGGGGGCCAAAGCCTTGTTATACACCTCTCAAGTCATTTCACAAAGTCGGACTAGAGTCAAGCTCAATAGGGTCTTCTTTCCCCGCTGATTCTGCCAATTCAAGCTCGTTGTAATCCCCCATATTTTCAACTTAATTATAATTTATTTATATATTATTCTTACAAATATTTTTATGTCAATTTCATTGAATAAATCATTTTTATGAAAAGATTTAAGTAAACTAATATGTTTTTGACTAATTTACAAACAATTTTAACTTAATAGCCCAAAACCTCAAATTTTACTCCTAATCTAATTAGGAAACCCAAGGCCCAAATAAAACCCTCAAAAGCCCTCACCTATTTCTACGTACATAACAAAGAAAAAAAAAATCCTTGCTTTCCTCTACATTCACGAACAGCCCAGGAAAAAAAAAGAGGAGAAAACCCTCACTCTTTCTCTTCCCGTTTCACGTACACAGAGCAAATAAAAAAAAATTCAAACCCTGCTGCCGCACAACCACCGCCGCCAGCCGCACCTCCAGCCACCACCGTCGGACCAGCCGCGCCTCCCCCCTGCAGTTCGCCCCTTCTTCTTCCCTTTTCTTTACTTCTTTTTATTTTATTAAATTGATTTAAACTTGTTATCTTTGTTTAAATTTTATTCTAAATGATTGTTATTATGGTTTGATATTATACTTGGGTTGTAAAAGATTATGAATTTATGAGTTTTGACATGTTTAAATTATTATAGAAAATTTCAGATTTGTTTAATTAAGAAAATAAGGGTTTAAACATTGATTTTTCATGTTTTAGGGCTTGAAAACGTGCTAATCAAGTTATCTAATTATACTATGCTTAAATTTTGTTAAAGTATAATTATTTTGATCATATATATATTTTCAGATTATTAAAGTTTCAATTTTTATGAGCAAGTTATGTTAGTTTCATGTTTTTATGCTTCTAAACCTATAAAATAATTATTGTGAGTATTTTGTGATTGAAAAAGCTTTGAACTTTAAATTCTAATTTTAAAAATAATTTTCAGATTTCATACTTTTTGTTTTGAAGCCTCTAATTGCATTGAATTGATATATTCTTGGGTTTTTAACACACTAACTTGCTACATAATGATTATTTCAAGTAATCATGCCTAGGGGGTTATTTTATATACTTAAAACAAATTTTCAGATTTATTTACTTACTTTAATGTTGCTGTAATTTGATATAAAACACTATATTTTCATAATTCAAACATATAAACTTATAGTTGGGATGTTATATTATTAACTTTGACTATTGGGGACAATTTAAAGGCTTTATTTTGATGATTTAAGAGGTTTTAAAGTAGTTTAGTATTGCTGTAAATTTAATTGTTTTGGTATTGATTTATTTCTAATCGTTTGGTTTAGGAGAGGACTTTGTAGAAGGCGACTTCTAGTTTTAAAGTGGCCAACCGGATTGTTTACACAAGGTGCATACAAGTTACGAAACCTTGCTTGTAGGTGCATGTTTGAGGACGGAACGATAACTTAGTATCATGTATAGGATTGACTGGGTTAAATTGTTTGGTTATACATTGTGAATTTCAAATAATGTGCACTAGTTTAATGCAAGTATTATTTGTGCTCTAATTATGCAAGGTGCGCTTAAAGGCAAAAGTATGTGATTGGAGTAAGGATTAAATTATTACTCATTCATGATTATGCAAACAGGATGAGTAAAGGAGAAATTCAAGTCTTGTAAGACGAGGTTAAGGTTTTGGGGTGCCTTATGCACTCAAGGTGTTTATACACCGAGGTAGTAAAGGAATAACTAATAAATGTTGTTTGTCACTTATAGATCAAGAATTTAAATTGAGAATTTGCCATGTTTGATTGAATTATGTTTGGAATGTTTGTATTGTAATGTATATGAGTCATCACCAAGTCTAAACCTGTAAACCACGTAAAGTGCAAGATGGATGAGCAATAAAACTCTGGATTGGTGCACTTCTGGAGTAATGACAATCAGGGGTTGGGGTACACGGGGTATTAGCCGTGTACTTTTATCGAGGCCGTCTAATCTACGAGTCTCCTATTTCAAATATTACTTTTCTAAAACTAGGAGTTAGATGAGATCTCATACTAACTACAGTCACGGAGTCGCGCCCGTGGTCGTTGGATGTTTATTGATGTTTCCGAAAGGAGGCATGGGGTTTTTCTTTTATTGATGTTCCAAATGGGACATGGGTTGGACAACCTTGTCTATTGGTAAATCCAATGAAATAAATAAATGAGTCAGTTAATATCAATTAGTGAGATCTTAATAAATTTGATAATTGAGTCATGAATTGAGTCTGTATTTAATGATGCTTATGCTTGATTATTAGTAGCATATTAGGTATTTTCTTAATTTATTTCGCAGCTTGTATGTACTCAGCTTTGCTGATTGCGTGCTTTTGTGTGTGTCTTTCTTTGGTCATGGCCTTCGCCTTTCAATGACCCTGTGACGATCCAATTTTTACACTTGTAATATTGGGGAGCATAATAACCACAGGTTCTTACACATGCAGCATTCATCAGGGTTGCGGGATCTTGAGTAGAGAGTTGGTTGTTTGCATTTTATTTCTTTTGCGAGTTTGAATTTATTTAATTCAATTTTATTTGGCACTATTTCTTTTGGTTTGAATTTATTTGAACACGGGATTTAATCACTTACTACTTTTATTGGGTTTTGAATAAGGGCCTTAATGGTTCCAACTTGTAACACTAATTTTGATTTAATCCTTTTGTTTTGAAGTTTAATTATAACTGTTTTAATTTTTCGCTGCTAATTTCTGAGATAGCCTTAACGTTTGAACACGTGGCGGTAGCACGCCAGTAATTCTCTCGAAATTGTTCAGGTTATATACAGGTTTCTCACAGGTTTTTAAGAGAGAATTATTGGGGTGTTACACTCGTTCCCTTGGCTGTGGTTTCGCTGGATAGTAGACAGGGACAGTGGGAATCTCGTTAATCCATTCATGCGCGTCACTAATTAGATGACGAGGCATTTGGCTACCTTAAGAGAGTCATAGTTACTCCCGCCGTTTACCCGCGCTTGGTTGAATTTCTTCACTTTGATATTGGCGCTGTTGCCGGGGACTAACGATTTTATTCTAGTTATTTGTGATTTGTTTTACTAAGCATATATTTTGTTGCTTCGGCTATTGTTCTTTGTGTCTTTGATCCCCCGTTTTAGTTTCTTTGTTGCATGCAAACTCGAAGTTTAGGTTCAGATGATTTAACACCTTTTGATTCTGAGATCGAAGCTACTGCGAGAAGACGAAGTGGAAGAAGAAGGAGAAATCGAAAAAAAATAAACATGGTCGACCCAAGAACAAAATCTCTTTTGGAGTATGGTATTCCGGATACAACAACCGGATTTCTTTCGAGTATTGTTAGACCACCTGTCACCGCTCAGAGTTTTGAGTTGAAGCCCCAATTCATATAGTTCATCTCCAATGATTCTTTTGCGGTCTCATCAAATGACTTCCCTGTGACTCACATTGATAGTTTCTTGGAGAAGTGTGACACTATGAAGCTCAACGGTGTCACTGATGATGCTATTAGACTACGCCTTTTCCCTTTTTCACTAAGGGATAAGGCAAGGGAGTGGCTACGAGATGAAGGTATTGGTTCCTTTGATACGTGGGACAAGCTTGCCAAGGTCTTCTTAGTCAAATTCTTGGGGCAAGAGAAAACCGCAAAATTAAGAAACGAGCTATCCACCTTCCATCAATCCGATGATGAGTCTTTATATGAGGCATGGAGAAGGTTTAAGCGATTGCAAAGACAATTCCCTCACCATGGTATTCCAGAGTGGATGTTAATCCAAACGTTCTATAATGGTTTGACCCATGAGTTTTGCATCTACATTGATGCTGCGACTGGAGGTTCTATCATGACGAAGAACCCAACCGATGCGAAGGATTTGATTGAGAAGATGGCGGCTAATGATAATTACCATCCAAGGGGACGACATGCTATCAACCCAGGTAATAAACATGATGTTGATGCTCTAACCATGTTGACTAGTTCTGTGCAGGCACTAACTCATAAAGTCAATCAACTCCAAGCTGAGTCCCCTCGACCCTCGATGGAAACTTGTCAGATGTGTGGATTTCAAGGCTATACTGCGCGGGAGTGTCAACCCAATTATGATGGAATGACGATTGAGCAAGATAATGCTTTATATACCATGACCTCCACAAGGCCATTTGATGAAGGGTGGAGAAATCATCAAGGGTTCTCATACAAGAACACTCAAGCTATAGCAAATCCTCCACCACCACTAGCTTTTCAAGCAAGGGCACCTTTCAATCATCATCTCATGCACCAATCACCACCTCAATCTTCAAATCTTGAATCCATTATGGAGACTTTTGCTACCTCCCAACTTCAACAACAAGAGCTTATATCAAAGCAATTTGATTTACAAGCAAAGCAAAATGAATATTTTGAAAACTCGATCCAATTGCTTGTTGCTCAAAATAAGAGGATAGAAACTCATCTTTCTCAACTATCACAATAAGTGAGTCATCTATCAACTCTTCAAGATCAAGCAAAAGTCCAAACGAAACAATGCAATGCAATTTTCGTGGAAAGAGATGGATTGACTACGGGGGGATTAGAGGAGAAAGTGTGCAATCTGGAGTCGAAAACTGAAATGAGCAAGAATGAAGGTCCCAAATATGTCGCTCCACAAGCCTATGAGGATCCGATGCCTTTCCCACAAAGGTTATCAAAAGCCGTGCTCATCGATAAGCATTTTGGGAAGTATTCGGAGACTCTTAAAAAGGTATATGCTAAAATCCCTTTTTCTGATCTTGTAATTCAAATGCCTCAATTTGCAAATTTTGTGAAAGGAATTCTAGATCATAATCATAATGATAAGGAATTAGAAAATGTAGTAGTAAAGGAGAAAAGCTCTAATATATAATTTACATAAGAGCTTACCACTAAGTTGCATGACCCTGGTAGTTTTACTATTCCTTGCAAGATAAACGAAACATCTTTTGATAGGGTCTTGTGTGATTTAGGTGCTAGTGTTAATTTAATGCCTTCTTCTTCGTATGAAAAATTAGGTTTGAAAAAACCTAAACCCTCCCTCATATCTCTTCAAATGGCTGATAGAACTGTTAGACTCCCTAAAGGTGTAGTTGAAGATGTATTAGTTGGGATTGGTGAACTTGTTTTTCCTGTCGACTTTGTTGTATTGGATATGAAATAAGACCTAAAGATCCCACTTATCTTTGGTCGTCCTTTTCTTGCTACAAGTCAAGCTTTAATAGATGTTCCTAAAGGACGAGTGACCATAAGAGCTCAGGATAAACAAGTTGTGTTTAAGCTTTTTAATGACCACAATTTTACTCTTGATGGTGGTACTTGTTTGAGAATTGATGCTACTAAACCTTTGGTTGATAAGTGTGTCTCTAATAGAAATCCTATGAGAAAAAAGGACAATATTCCACCACATGATGGATTTAGTTACATGAAGGTCAATTAAGATACAAGGCTCATCAACTCTAATTTGAAAGAGTCATTTGGAGGTGTATATATTAATGAACAGTACCATGGAGTATCTTCCGTGTGTGGTGACCCAGGTTGAGCCACTAAAGAGGGGTCGAGCTAAAGACCTTAAACAAGCGCTAAATGGGAGGCAACCCATTCCGTTTTTTTTAAAAAAAAATTATTTTCCCTTTATTTATTTATTTTTAAATTTTTTTTAGTGTCTTGGGGTTATGATGCGACATTATTTTGAGGGCGGTCCCAGCTCCGCCCTTAGGTATGATCCCTCCTCTACCAGTACGGCCTAGTTTTGTTTTTCCCTTGCTTGTTGTTATTCGATATATGTTCACATTGAGGACAATGTGAAGTTTAGCTTGGGGGAGGGATTACTTTTGGCTTTGGGCAGTTACTTTGTGAATCATGATGATGAATAGCTAGTAAACTACTTCTCTGTGCCCCTATATTTGATGATTTAAAGGTTTTTGGCTTGATTTTGATTGAAAGACTTGCAATGCGGATTAAATGATCATGATCTGATTTTTTATTGTCTTGGCCTAATGGAAATCAACTTTGTGCAACTGTGTATGAATTTGGAGCTTGACTGTGTTAACTGTGAGGCTTGGGCCTTTATTATTTATTCATGTGTGTTAGTTCCTGGTGTGACATTGATCTTAGTTTTGTCTTGAGACTTTTAGTAGTGTGTCATGGTACATTGCACATGCACGATGAGGAGGACAAAGGCCATGTTCATTAGGTAGCCTCCAGATGAATTTAGAAATGTCTGTCCCCTTCTTGCTTACCCATGTTGTAGCCTTGTCCATGTTTTTCATCTAAGTCACAAAATTAACCTATCGGCCCTAATTAGTAACTTATCCCAAGTCTAGCTTGGGGGAGCCATCTATCTTGGTGTTCTCTATGGTTTGTGATGATGTTTTGGAGAAGATTAATTTAAAGCTTGAAGGTTCTTAAATTTTTTTCTATATGATCTATTTTTTTAGCTCTTATAGTTTGTTATAAAAAAAATAAAATAAAAAAAAAAAGAAAAAAGGAAAAAAAGAAAAGAAAAGAAAAAATTTCAGCTTCTTGAATGATAAATAAAAGAGCTTCAAAAATAAGAATAGTGTGATGAATTGATTATATAGGGTGAATAAAGTGGTAGTTGCTCTTAATTCAAGTTATGTTTGGAGTGTGTATTATTGTGAATTAGTTCGATGGGATTTTGATGTGTATTGTTCATTTTTTATGGCTTCTCTGAGGGACTATATTTACCTACATTTTCCAAATTTTTCCTACCCATTTTCACCCGGCCTACATTACAAACTTGAAAAAAGACCTTCTGACCTTCGTGCATAGTATTGTGTTCATGTAAAACAGTCTTTTGTCAAAATGATGGAGTATTTGTCACATTTCGAGTCGACTTTTGACTAGGTTGAGCGGCATTATCATTCTTTAAACACGCAAGTGTTGTGAGATAAGGGGGGTTATCATCATTAGTGGGGATGGAGAGAGATCGAGCTCATTTTTAGCTCGCCACATAAAATTGTGCGGAGTGACCACTAAGTGAGATATTCTAGTCATCGATTCCTTATGTGTACATGGTTGACTCTGTTTGATGGCCATTCAGGTTGATTGATAGTTTGAATGAGGTGATTGGTTGGCTAAGATGCTTGTGTGTCTGATTTCGATTTTAAGTATGATATTTTCAAATGTATTATGGGGTGAAGTATGTATATTTGGTTGTTGATAGTCATTGATTGTCTTGATTGAGGGAAAGCAAGAATTTAGCTTGGGGGAATTTGATGTACACGTTCTATACTATATTTTACCCTCATTTTATAGCTATTTTCGTATGGTTTTTGAGCTCTACGGAGCTGCTTCTCACTAATATTCTCTTCTCTAGTGTGGCTTGGTCTATTTAATTGATTTTGTAAGCACATGAAGATTTTCGGATGATTTGGACTTGTTTTGGATAGCCATGAGAGCTTATTAAGACGGAGAGAATTTTACCAGTGTCCGCCCTGGAGGGCAACATTGCCCTGGCAGCCAGGGCGAAGAAGGAAAGATGAGAAGTCACAAGAGAGGAAGTATGAAGAGTGTAGCTCTTGCCCGCCTGGACCGGGCAGCATTGCCCTGGCAGACCGGGAAGACAAAGGACTGCACAAGAGCGGCCACATGAAGAAGTGCACAAATATTAGCTGCTTCTCGCGCCCGACCGGGCAAGTTTTCGGGAACCTCATTTTCCTATTTTTTCGGGCTTTCTTATATTAGGGGTTATAAATACCCGTTGTAAACGCCGATTAAACAAACTTAGTTATTATCTTTGCAGTTTTTAAACACTATTAGAACCCTAATATTCTCTCTAGATCTAGAGTACATTTCACTTTCAAGTTTTAATCCTTGTTCATCAACAATTGGTACTTTTCTTCATTCAAGCAATAGGTATTCATCTTTATTTCTTCTTTTACTTTTAATTACTTATTAATCATGTTTTCTTCATTGATTATTGTTTTTGTTTTCGTTAATATGTGTGAGTAGTTTTCTTATTCCAAGATCTAGCGGAACCCGAATATAATTGATACATGATTTAATTCTTTAAATTCTCTAATAATAATTGTAATTGATATGCTTAATTGATTATGCTTATGCCAATACTAGATTAGGGATAATTGGTATTGTTATTAATCCTTTGTTTTAATCGCAACGGGAGTTGGGTTTTGATGGATTTGAATAAATCAATTAAGGGTTTGAAGTTCATTACGGGAGTAGTTGAATGGATGATTAGGAAGTTAGAGTAATGTGCTTAAGGTCTTTAATTTACATGATTCCACGAAAGTAGGCTTGATTGTGATTAGAAAAGCCATTGATAACTCGGGAGAGACCATTGGTATTATTCATGGATTACTTTTCCTCATTAATCAATTGAATTATGTGTTAGGGGTAGAACAACTATTGCATTAATTGTATTCGTGGTGAAGCTTGATCTTGGATGTTTTTAGCATTGATTTGTCATATTGTTTAGATTTAATCGGTTTAATTAGTTCTTTAGATATTGATTCTCACTTATTTAATTTGGTTACTTGCTTAGTAATTGCTTGAGTCTATTTAACTAGTTGAACCACAGTCTCTTGGGATCCGACCCTTGCTTGCCCGTCTACATAGTAGTGGTCTAGTTAGGTTTATTTTAATTAGGTACGCGACACGCCTATCAGACATTCAAAGCACTTGACAGAAATTACATTGCGTTAACATCCGCAGGGACCATCGCAATGCTTTGTTTTAATTAAACAGTCGGATTCCAGGTACAAGGTTACTTATACTCACATGAGGGGGACTGTCACCACAGCAGGCACCTTGTATACGGGGGTGGATTGTTTCATCTTTGAGTCTGGAAGTGGACTTATTGAGTAGTGCAATAACCCTGCATGGATTCGGTGTAGCCCTTCCAAATGTCACCTCATTTCTGTGCAACCATATTGCCCATAGCGCTGTCATGAATACGCACCTCTGATAACTACTCTGCATGAGCAAATATCTTAGCAAGTTATGTGTCCAAGTTTGTAAAGAAGGAGTTGTCTCCTCTACTTGGATTCCTAATGGGCCACAAGCCCAAACTCTTTGGATGATAGGGAAGTCCCTAAATAGGTGTTCATCTGTTTCTTCAGCTGAATTGCACACTGCACATATATAATCTACATTGATGCCTCTTTTCCTCAGATTATCTTTGAGCTGGTACATCGGTGGAGGATTTTCCACAATAGCATATTCCATCTTTCAGGGGCTTTTCTCTTCCATAGCATTGTCCATATGCTGCTTCGACAAGGAACATGCTTCTCACTCTACTTCATCAACCAATCATACCCAGATTTGGTGGAGTATTCTCCTGTGTTTCCCCCAGCCTAGATCACCTCAGCATCCCCCTAATCTTGTTGGATGGGGGTACTCATAATGTCCTTGGCTACATCAAACTCGAATAGCCTCTAGATGAGCCTACAGTTCCATTGCCCAGCAGAGTCTATGAGCTGAGCTACCTTCCTGTGCCAGAGCTTGTCTTCCTCTGTCACTGTGCCTGTGAAGCGGATTCTGCCTTTCTTCAGCCACCAGTCTTCGAGGATGTCAGTGTCTTTTCCATATGTAATACATTTCCCAAGTCACAGTCTCATTTTTGCAGCTGCCTTTGTCATGCTCCTGAAAGCCCACAAAGCAGCCCTCAGGGTCTTATTATGGTGGGCATATGAGACAGGAGAGGAGTGGTATTTACTAGTCAGCACTTCACTGACTAGAGAAACGTTGTTTCTATGGATTCTCCATGCCTGTTTGAATAAAAGAGAGTGATTTAGCATAGGAATGTTTCCGAGTGCTAAACCTCCTTGATCTTTTCCCAGCTCTAAAGTCTCCTTTTTCCTCCAATAAATAGGTTTTTTCCCTAGACCTTCCCCAAAGAATTTCAAATATGTTGATGTCAGTTTCTCTAGAATCTTGTTAGGCAGAAGGTACATAGAAATGACATGGGGTAAGATGGCTATTAGGATGGAGTTAGTTAGCACCAATTTACCAACTTGCGAGAGGGGGAGAACCTTCCCGGACATGATTTTCTGATAGACTTTCTCCACCAGAACCCTAGGCTGAATGAATTTCTACCATCTATTTTCATGGGACACCCTAGGTATGTACCCAGTTTTTGTTCCTGTTTCACACTCAGGGGTTTCCTAAGTACCCTCTGCAGTCTCTTGGGTGTGTTTGGGCTAAAGATCACATAGGATTTTTCCTTGCTGACCATTTCCCCACTAATGGTGCAAAAGTCCTCCAGATAAGATTTTGTAAGTTAAAGCTTAGTTAAGTGGTAATTTAGAGTTCTGAGAGTCGTTTGTCTATTTCTCATTTATGAGATTTGAGAGAGAAGAGAGATAACATTAGAATTCCGAGAGACAAACAATCTGTTTTTTTGTGATTGGTCTAAAATCGAATATGTAATCTATTTTTCTTCAAGATCAATAAAACTATTATTTTTACCTATTTGTGGACGTAGCCAACGCATTGTTGGTAAACCACATAAATCTATGTGTTTTTTTTCTTGTTAATTTTACATTTAATATTTATGCTTTTCTTGCATTCGTTATAACATTTTGATAGTGAATGATAATATGAATAACAAATTATTTATGAGTACTTGAAAAGATTGGGTTAGAGACTAAATGTATATTAATGATATGTCCCACGTAATGACCGGAGACCCCAAATGCTAGTTTAAAAAAAAGGGTGGAATTTACAGGAAACATGAAAGTAAAAAAGGTTTTAGTCACACACTCACACCGCTAATAACGGAATAAAAAAACATAGAACAAAAATAGGAAAGTGATTAATTTCCATTTATAGGCAAACAATCGATGTTGGTGCTGAATAGCCTATTCGGCAATCGCATATTGCGACTTAAAAGCAAAATTGATGTTACGATCCAACAAATTCACCGAATAAGAGTAAATAGCGGTGTTTGTTTATTTCAGAATTGATGGAATTGATATTGCTAACCATATCACTTTCAATATATCATGTTCCTTTTCATTTTTAATTATGGTTGCAGATGACTTTAAATTCATGTTTTTGGAGGTAATTTTTGAAAAGTAAATTGTACAAATTGAATCAGTGCCCATTTTATTGTTTATCTGGGGTATAATCGTCTTTTTAAGTACCAGTGGTGTGATACATGCATTTTTTTATGTACTATTTGAGGGGTCCATATGTAACTTCCTAAATACAAGTTGTAAACCGTAACTAAACAGCTCACCAAAAATACTGAATAAATTACCACGCTTTTTGAATATATTTACAGAAATCAATCAGTGGTTCCTGCAGGCGTCGGTACGCTGCATTGTACAACCATTTTGCATGAAAGAACATAATATAGAAAAGTGAAGAAAATATAACTATAATGAAAAGAACATACTATTAAAATGTAATGAACATATACCCTTCAGTGAAAAGAACTATTTACACCAAAAAAAAGTGAAAAGAACATATGTTCATGTTCTTTGAATATCTGTATAATGTGCTTTTATTTGTGACATAATGCTCATTGCTTATTGTTAAATGTTCTTTGAATTTTGTCTCCAAATTATAGTGGATATATATAAATAATTTTCATTACATAATATTATCATGTTCTTTATTAATATTACAGATGTTCTTTAGATTAAAAAAAAAAAAAAAAAACATAAAACTGAATATTCTTTCCAAAACGGCTGTATGTTATTTATAAAACAGTTGTATGTTCTTTACAAAACATATACATGTTCATTCCGCGTTTTTGTCTGTACCAAGCATGGTACAGTCGCCTGTACCTTAAAATTTTCATACAGAAATTGTCACCAGATTAACTAAATTAATTAATCTCACAGATGAATTTGTATTTGCCCCTTCTCATGCATTAATACGTAACAATATGAATTCGTCCCTTTTAGCTCCCCGATATCACCATTTACCCTTTTTTTTCTTAATCAAAATTGAATGTTTGAGTTGATTCTAGCAATTTTTAGCTCACGAATACAGGTTTTCAACAGGCTCCGTAGTCCGTACCTCTAGTGAAAGCGCCCCAATTTATCACGTTTCAAGTCTGAAGTGCAAAAATCGTTTAATTAAGTCTATTCCCTTTTATCTTCTTACCCTTAAACAGTTATATCCCATGGCCATAATATCCATTGGCAAACTCACATTTTTAGATCCTCGTTTACTTTATCCAACATTCCTACTTTAACTTGCATACCATCACTGTATTCTATATTCTATACTTCGTATTTTATAACCGAGTTGAATATTTAAAAGGAAAATTTGTAAATTGTAGCCATTTAAAGTTCATATTTTGCAAAATGTAGTCATTTTTTTTTTTTTTTTTTTTTTTTTTTTTTGGCAAATTGTAGCCAAAAAGTTCGTATAAATTGTAAATTGAAGCCCAATTCAACTTTTACATCGATTTACATGTCGAAAAATTTTCGGTTAAGGTTTTAGGGATATTTTAGCCCTTAAGAGTCTAAATTGAGCTCGAAATTAGCAAAACAAAATAACATAAGTGTCTCGTTTTGCGTAACAAAAAAATATCGATTTGTGGGAAACTGTAAAAATGACTCAATATAACGGAGGATTATGTAACAAAAAAATATCGATTAATGTTACCAGTAAATTAGTATTACTAATTGATGATTACCAATGATAATAAAAAATTTTGCATTCTACCGTTGAGAAAAAACAAAAGTTGGGTGTTACCAGTGAGAATTTCCCTATTTTTTTTTGCTAATTCCGAGCTCAATTCGGGCCCCTAAGAACTAAAATGGCCCTAAACCCTTAAACGAAGATTTTTTGATATGTTAACCGATGAAAAAGTTAAATTGGGTTGCATTTTGCAAATAATAATAATAATAATAATAATAATAATAATAATAATAATAATAATAATAATAATAATAATAATAATAATAATAATAAATAAATAAATAAATGGCTGCAATTTGCAAAATACGAACTTTAAATGGCTGCAATTTGCAAATTTAAAACGGACACGACAACTAATTTTATAGTACATATCAATTAATATAATATACTTCCTCCGTTCTATTAATATTTCAACAATGGACTTTTTGAACTATTCATCACTCTTGTTTGACCATATAATGATTTATACATTAAGTAAGATATAATAATGTGGAATCTTGATGGATTCGTCTCATAAAATATTTTCACAATCAATATCAACTTTTATAATTTTTACTCTTAGACAATTATAGATATTTAGTACGTAGTATATAAAATATACTTTGAGATGCTTGATTTCATCCTTGTTGCAATATTAACAGAACTGAGAAAGTACTAAAGTAATCACTACATTATTCCCAAAAGTATGTACTTGTGTCGTGTCCACAACAAAGCTATCTTGCCAAAATATTCAAAAAAAAAAAAAAAAAAACATATTATATGGTCAAACAACAGTGATGCATATATAGTGCAAAAGTCCAAATGGTTGTAAAAATATTGAAGCGAAGGAAGTACGTTATAGTTGAATTTTATATATGTTATTTTTAATAGTACTAATTTTTTTTTTTCTTATACAGACTACAATCAGTGTAATAACTGTGCATGGTACAAGACCTAATCCAGTATTTTTTTTTTTACTTAACTTGTTATTCTACAGCCTCAATTTGTTATTTTGCCAATAGGCCACCAAAATCTTAGGAACGGGCCTATGACAAATATATGAGGTAAATATAACCTGTTTTATTAAAATTAACACGAGTATGTTTTAATATGTTCACCAAAAAAAAAAAAATGAGTATGCTCTACTGCAGAGGTGTTAAAACTACATCCGACCCGACCCGATTCGATTAAAAACTAATTTGAAAAACATCTGAATTAAATTTGGAGTTGCGTGGACACAATAATTTAGCATGACTTTAAAATTTGACCAAATCCGACCATACTAAACACGATTTGAATATCCGAATTGACACTTCCGTGCTCTAGTATCAAAACACACACACGGAAAAAAAAAAAAAAAAAAAAGAAAAAAAAAGGAAAAAAAAAAAAGATTAATAAACACGTGAGCACATATTTATAAGTCAAGCTTAGGCGCAACTTGAGAGTTTAAGTTCGCTGTCCCCGCCCAAAATCACTTTCGATGAGAACGAAGTCCGTGAACTTGAAGGGGACTTGTTAGGGCTATTCGAATTGGGGTACTCCTACATGGCCCATTAAAATACACAATTATTTAGTAATACATAACAGTAAATCAAAACACGCCCTTATGGCCTGTTCTCATTGACTGAACTGAATTAAACTGAACTGAACTGAATTGAACTGAACTGAATTGAAATGAATTTTTTATAAGAGAAGGAAATTAAGAGCTGAACTGAATTGAGCTGAGCTGAATTGAACTGAATTTTAACGTATGAGAACAAACCCTTAGTACCCATGCAAATATGTAATATTGCAATGCATGAATGCTACTTTACTACTTTACATTTAAGATTGAATTTATACATTAACGGATGTGATTAGAGAAATATGTTAATTAATTTGAAATGGAAGAAATATTACTCTCTAGCTTATTTTTCGTACAATTATTATTTGGATATAGTTCCAATTAAATTCTAGAGCATGATATTGAATTAGTGATTACTTGATGGCCAACAAGTTTCAATTTCAAAAGATTGAGAACTCATATCGATACATGATGAGACATATTGCACGTATTATAATTTGATTGACATATTCCAATTGTAGAACCGCCTTGACATATTCCTAACCCATCTCATTGATTGATTTAAGAATGCATCAAATTTCTTTTAATACTATCTCCGTTAATGGTTATCTGTAACTTTAGGGTATTGTTTGTAAGATATAAAAAATTCCAAAGTTACTGATAATTATTAACGGAGGTAGTATTAAATAATTAGAGCTATTAAAAGTTAAATATTTATGCATCAACAGAGTTATAAGTAATACGGAGTAGGAAAAACTTTTGAATAAAGAGAGATTAGGTCTTAGTCTCTTAGCCAGTAAAGTAGTAATCATAGTATAGAAGGGATCCATGGAGAGGCCCACCTAATGAAGTTGAAAGGAAACATTGAATCTTGGAGGTGTTTTGTCCTTTCAACATCTCTCCTCTCGTTTTGTGTCTTTCATTCATATGAAAGTTAACTAGCTTTTGGACCCGTTCTACGCACGGGTTATGCTTAAGTTATATATTTATTTGAAACTTTACAAATTATCTTGTCACAAAAAAAAACCCTTTACAAATTATTTGAAAGAATTTATTTTATCGTCTTTTGACATATTATAATATTTTATGAATTTGTGGTAATAGACTAATAGTTGTAGAAAAAATGGCTTAAAATCATAAAATCATATCTCTATCGCATGATATATTAATCAACAATTTGTATAAAAAACTACTTTGTAAATACCAAACACTTATTATAATTTACAATTTTTACATTAAATGTGAAGACATGATATTCTTCTTTAGTCTTTACCAATATATGTCTCTTATATTGCGCTTAATATCTTCAAAATTAAAGCCCCATGACACGCAAACAATGTCATCCTATGGAATTTCCATAGTATTCTTGCCACCTCAATATTTCCCTTTTCAATCATCATCCACATTGTTGTAGAAATTTCACATAGAATTTTGAGAGATAAACTAATTTTTTAGTTTTTGAAACTTAATGAGTGTGAAAAAATCTTTATTGAAAATTTGTATTTATATAAGAAGAGGGGGAAGATAAGGGGTCAAATTAAAGAAATGAATTATGAATGTGAATAAATTGTATTGATAGATGGAATAATGAGAAGATGAGAAGGTTTAGGAAATTTAATTTGTTATTGAATTAAAATAAAGATTACAAAATATAAAAGTTATTGAGAAATAAAAGGGGAGATGAAGAGAGAATTTCTTTGAAAACATAAGGAGGGAGAATGAATAAAGAAAGGTGAGAAAGAATGATGACAAGTGTCAATTTTGGTTTGTGTTTTTAAATACTAAGTATAGATATAGATTAGTTCGTTGAACGTGATATGTTTGATTATTGCTTTGACCAATGTACAATAGAAACATCTTAATTAGAGCATGTTTTGATTGATTCAACTCAATTGAATTGAAATGAAATGATCTTATTAGAGCTAAACTTAACTAAATTGAATATTTTATAAAAGAAGGAAATTAAGATAAAAACTGAACTATGCTGAACTGAAATGAACTTATTAAATCTGAACTGAACTAAAGTGAAAATAAGCTGAAGAGAACAAACCCTTAATCTTGTTTGATTTCATTGTTAGGATTCAATTTGATTTTCAGTTTTTTGTATACTCTTTTTGTACAATTTCTTTTCATTTTTCTTTTGCACAATGTTAATGTAATTTTTTATGCATATGATTGATATGAAGCAAACAACATATTATAAGTTACAGAGTTTTTTTTTTTCTAAAGTGTATATATATTGAATTAATATTATACAATATTTTTATTTGAATTGGAATCTATAAAAAAATATAATTATCTGTTCTAGTTTATAAGTATATTATAAATTATTTACTACATATTTTTATTAATTTTAAAAACGAAAATGATACATATAAGTAATACAACCCTAAAGGTTGCATACAAAAATTTGAAAGTGTAAATATTTAGTGAAATTAAACATTAATTACACTAATCGATACATGATTTAGGCTAGTAATTGACGGTTGGTTATTAGCTTTTAGTTTGACTGACTGTTTGCATTGATTGTTTCTACTGGTTGTCTGATTATTGTTTGATTTTAAATAAGCTTGGTAAAATTAGTTATTAGTTGCTGACTATAGGTATACAAAAAGTAGAGCTGTAGAGGCGATCAAATGGCAGGTTGGGGTGGTTCCAGGGTAAAAAAATTCAACTCACTTGGTCAAGCCTAGGTTCGAGTAAAAAATACTTGCTCAAAACCCGCAAAATTGGATCAAGCTTAGCAGGTTTTTTCGAGCCCCAAGCGTTGCTCCTCTACTTAGTCCACGAGATTCGAACGAGCCGTCCACCAATACTAGATTGGTCGAGTGATTGAGGAGAACCGCGATCACCACCTTTACGGACAACCGACCACCGCACGAACCACCACCACCGCGACACACCACCGGCGCCTAGGAGGAGGAGAGAGCCGTGTGAGAGAGAGGACTTTGATAGGGTTGGGTTTCGTGTTTGCTAATTAGGGTTTGATCACACTGATCAGTTAATTCCCTTCCTTGCTGCAAACCTAGGCACCTAGTCTATTTATAATCTCATTATAATTAGACTAGGGCACGAAGCCCAAAAACTCCCTTGTCCACTCCATATGGCCGGCCACCTAGAGTGATGAGGCCCATGATGGGCCTCGTCCTCTAATGCTCGATCTAGCCCCTTTGTGTGACCTTATAAGATCCGTCCAATTGGGCTTTGGGCTATTTTACTAGTCCAAAGATCGTTAGTACCTCTAGCTATGGCAAAACGACGACCCAAAAGTATGAACTTAATTATCTCCATAATTTGATCCATTTATATATCTAGTAATTGCACACGACGAAGACATAACTCCTTCAATCTCCCACTTGTCTGAGACAAGGGTGCAATATTCAAATTCCTTAAGTCAATATATGTGTCGATTTGATAATATGATTGCATCACATGTCGAGATCATATTAATCTACAAATCGTTTCTTGAAATCTGAGTTAGAATTACAAAACCAAATGATTACTGTGTAATGCATTTGAACGCGGCCACGTATTTTCTGAATTCTCCCTCTTTAAGCGGCCATGACACATTTCCTAATTTAATAGGTAGACTCTATCCAATCTTGTGGTAACATGACTCCCACTCAACTTCTGAAATAAACGGGAAACACCCTTTATAATCTCCAGTTACGGCTAGACGTTTGAGTGTACCACAGTCACAACATCCATTGAATGAAATCAATGATCCACTCATGTCAAAGGAATCCACTAATATATACGGAAGCTCTATACTTGAACTTCAAAGTAGGTCAATAGTTCGATCATGCATCATTCATGCATATCCAAGTGATTGACCGAGCATCACTATGCCCCTATAGCCCATGAAACTGCGCTATCCAATCAATCTTACATGCTAGTTCATTTATTGAAATCATTTATGTCCACTTTAATGATCTCGAACTAGGAACTTTAAATAATATATGAATTTTGTTCACCTGTGGGGTTTCAATTCACCAGGTCATCAACCTGATGAGCCCATCAATTCATAATTATTTTGGACATTTTATTTAATTTCCAAAACCATAATTAAATAAGAGAAATAATAATTTCTATTTTAAACACAATTCTGCAAATTGATGCATTTCTCATGTAATATGTTTTCTCAAAACATATACAACTTAAATTACACAACTTGCTTCAATCCTAAGACTTTAATATGACTCTCATATCTTAGTCCATGGAAGGGGTTTAGTGATTTCTCACTCATAATAAAACTTTGCAGAACACGACCTTCCGCTGGTCAATGATCTCATAATTGAGGTGATATCTCATATCCTTTTGTTTGGATTTGTGATGTGACTCTGGCTCCTTTGTTCTTGGGCAAAGGTGACCCTTTAGTCACATGACATTTTGATCCAAACTTCCTCTATAACTATCTGACTATAGTTTAATACACATATTCTGACATTGAGTATGCAACAGTGCTCTGCTTTGAACTCTTCAAGCTCACTGTCCTTTTTATCCAGACACAAATATGCATTTAGATCACTATCTAGAATCATCTTGCCTGTTTGAAAAACTTGCATTCGTGTAACCTTTTGACAACTTGCTTAAATTACCATTCAACACAATAGCTAGAAGAATTCCTTTTAGTGCTTCTCAAGCACTCAAGGACTTTTCTTGGTAATTCTCTGTATGCTTATTATGAATTTACTTGAATTCTGCTACATATGCACAAGTCATATGCAACATCTTACATTGTACATTTCATGGCACATGTAATGGATCCTTTTGCAAAAGCATGAGGTACATTATCCATACAACTCAACTCTATTAGCTTTTGAAGGCACTGAGTTTTACTGAGTGTATTACCATGAAACATGGGAAGGTATCCTATCTTAGAGTCTTGCTTCATGAACTTTTCAAGATCCTTATCAACATAAGTCTCTCGATTCATTCCAATCATTCTTCAAGATTCACTTCATGGATCTTAATTCCCAATATGTACTCAACATCTCCTAAGTCTCTCATATAGAAACCATCTTTCTAACCATTGCTTGACTCATTCAAGCATTGATACATCATTTTATATGAGCTGTATGTCAACTACATACTAGACTAAGAAGACCAATTGCTCCTACTAAACTTCTTGTCTCTACAAGGTTCTCTTTTCGTTCTATTAAGGAAATCAAACTGTTTGATTGCCTAATCAAAACGAATGGTCCAACTCCTTAATGCTTACTTCAATCCATAAATGAATTTCTGAAGTTTGAAAAACTTTCTAGGAATTTCTGGATTTCAAACTCTTAGGATGTATCATATACATACTCACTATCAAGAACATTTCATGAAGGTGATTTTTGATCTCCATAACTAGAATAATCCGAATAGGCTTACCCAACTAATAGGTTTGACCCTATTTGTAAGACTATTATGGACTAACACATCTTTACAAACATGGAGTCCATACTGGATTTCACGGCTTTAAGCCATTTCCTGAGTTGGCATTTATCCAAAGCTTGCTTGTAGGCCATGGATTCTAACCGTTCTAATAAGAAAATTTTAGAATCCACCTTTTCTCAGAATTTCAACAAACTGTTTGTTTTGATCCCAAGTAACCTACGATAGGTATGAGCGACAATAGAATTATTCTCTTCAACTCTTTGAAGTCTTTCATTCTAGTGGGACGATAGAAGCCTCGCTAGTTGAATTAGCTTGCTTCGACACATGGTTTATCAGATTAGCTGATTTCATATGCCTTCGTCTCTGATGTAGTGTTATCCACATCCATTTGTTGCTCGTCTCGAATCTCATTGAGATCTAACTTTACTCCCACTTGGCTTTGTAGGAAGACATTCTTTCTATAAAGACACTATCGCGAGCAACAAACACTTTGTTTCTACGCGATTGTAGGAATAATACCTCTTAGTTTCCATGAGAGAACCCATGAAGAACTATTTTTCTGATTTAGGGTGCATTATGTCATCTTTGTAAACATTTTACATTGATTTCATAACCCTTAATCCTGTTTAGAAAAGATAACTTTTGGAACATTTTCAAATCATAACTCTTATGACATCTTTTCTACTGCTTTGGTTAAGTTTCCTGTTTAGTATATTCGCAATTGTTGTTGTTCTAATGCATATCCTCAAAACGATACTTGTAAATCATTAAATCTTGGATCGAACAATGGCAAGCAAAGTTTGATTCCATCTTCATAAACATACACTTCAATTGTAATGTTTCTGGATTGTGAATTAATTCAACAATTCCCTTTAGATGATCATTCCTTTTTGAGTTAAATATTTATCACAACAATCATATTGTGGTGTTAAATTGTTTATCTCAAACTGATTTTACATTTCATTTTTGGAATTTTGAACCTTTCAATGTTTCCAAGCTTTACTTCATTAAGTAATTATCGACATCTTTACTTAAATCGTTAGTAAAAGCAATGAAATAGTTAAATCTCTTTGCTAATTTTGAACTTATTGGTTCACATACATCATATGTATGAGTCTCAAAAGGTCATTTTAACTTCTTTTACCCTTTCTACTAAAAGGCAACTTGGTCATTCTAACTTATCAAGCATAACTTCTAATTCTTAAGTGATTCATAATCATATAAGAATATGAGTCCATCCATAACTTTGGATGTGCAAATGGTTAGTGTGATCTGACCTAACCTAACTTGTTATAAGTAAGTGTACTTTAAATCATCTAAATTATTTTGTGATCTACTTATATCAATGTCATAAAACAAAATTAACTCATGTCTAGCAAAATGAAAACAATTTATTATCTTGGTCATGGATCAACGCTTGTCCATGCCAAGTAAACCAAATTCAGTCTTCAAAACAAGAAAACCGAAATATTATCTCATCAAAACTGGAAATTGTTCTAAAATCGTGATGAACTAATCAAAAATTTAAAACTATGAAGCTATCTCTGGCCACTCAAATACTTCTAGTGCACCTTCAAGCTCCATTTCCAAGCTAGCTTCACTTGTTTGCAGTTCCTGCGCAACATCACTATGTTAAGCACTGCAACTTGGTATCTCATACCTAAGTGAAAGTTAAAATGTTTATAACATTATACCTGAGGTTGATGCTCCATTCTTCTTGAGGAAGTCATGGTATTTCTGGCAATTTCGCTTCCAATGCCCCTTCTTCTTGTAGTAAAAGCATTCACTTTCACTTGCAGCCTTGGGCTTTGGAGTGGGCTTAGGCTTTTCAGGAGCCTTGGCAACTTGCTTGCCCTTGCTCTTAGCACTAGCCTTTTGCCCCTTCTTTTTGAACCCCTTTCCCTTTTGAATCATAAGAACTTCCTTCTTAGGTTCCTTAGGGATTTGTTTCTCAGCACTAACCAGCATTGCATGCAATTGATTTATAGTCTTTGCAGTGGCAGTCATGTTAAAATTCATGATAAACTAGTTGAAACTTTCTGGTAGTGAATGGAGAATGATGTCTGTTGCCAAATCATCACTGTATGGGTGCCCCAGTTTCTCCATACTTTGAATTAGGCCGATCATTTTGAAAACATGATCATGAACTGTTGCTCCCTTCTCCATCCTACAATCCAGAATCTCGCGATGGAGCTCATACCTTTCAACTCTAGCTTGTTTCTTAAACAAAGCTTTGAGTTCTTGCATAATTGAGTAGGCATCCTGGTCCTCAAAACGCTTTTGAAGATCAGACTAGGTTCCATGGTAGCAATCATTAAGAAAGTGATAGGTATAGCTCTGTCATGAGCTTCCTTGTGCTTCTTGATCTCTGCCGCAGTTGGATTTTCTGGCAGAGGTCCTAGTAATGGGGTATCAATGATATCCTCTTTACCCTCAGATTTCAGAACAAGTCTTAGCATTCTTTCCCAAGTGGAAAAGTTCTCCCCTGTCAACCTATCCTTCTCAAGGAATGGTCGAAGGTTGTAAACATTGTTGTCATTGTGATTACGGCTACCCATCTATGTCAAAATAAGGCAAAGTTTAATAATTATGTTTAATTTAAAATTAAAGTACCATAAACGCATTCATTTGGTAACTTTAAAACACTTTATTCAATAATTAATTGATCCCAATTGAATTTAAGTGATTCCAAGATCCTTTATTTGTGCAATAATTGACCGGACTTTGGCCCTACCATCAACCATTACATTTTCAAGGTGAGTAAACTCTTTACTGATTACAACTCTTGTAACTCTTGGTTGAATAATTAATCATCACATGTTTAATTATTTCCCTTTGCTTCAAGGTTCTAAACTCTTTAGGTAACCTTGTTGAGCACAACCAATTAAAAGTGAAAAATTTGTTTTACCCCCACTCCCCTAAGATATAATATGACACCCAGCTTTGGCATGACCCATCATAAATATCAAAGGTTTCATCGGGTTTTTAATTGGAAAAGCAATCTCAATATTACTGGGACCTAGATTTATTATGTTGTGATTATTTAGTGAACTCTAGCGCATCATCAATCAACATAAATAAAATCTAACATGCATAATCTACTAATGCAATAAATCATGACATAGTATGGCCCCTTAGTCCTAAGAAAACTAGAAATGAAAAAGCTCCCACTTGAATCGTCATGGATCTCCATCCACCTTGCTCCTTTGGGCCTTCACTTCATGGGCTTCTTTGGACTAACACTATTTAAATAACTATTCTATTTACTTTAAATAAAAGTTACAAAAATACTTAACGGTACGCAGACCGTATTTAGATTACAAAAATACATCACGATGCGCAGATCGTATTTAAGAATCTATGGGCCATACTAGTCTATATATAGCAACATAATATCATATATTATAAAAGTGCCATATAATAAATCACTCAACATGCTTGTCTAAACTACAACATCGAATGTTCATAATAAAGTCAACGCATTTCCTAAAATATCTCATATTTTAATCATAATTAGATAATATCATATATTATTCATGACCGTTTATAAAATATCATATATTAAATTTAGTCATGAGATAGAATCAAATCATATTTTAATCTAGAAAGATAAATCATATTTAATCTTTCATGATTATCCTAACAAATTTAGGAGATTCTATTCTAATTACTAGCCAATCAAATAATTTTAAAATCAATTATATCCTAATCTAATTATGGGATAATCACATTATTTAAATCAATTATTATCCTTTTGGAATATGCTCAGAATATCCTAGTCAATCTTATCCAAAATTAACCACTTTAATTAGGATAATTACCAATTTAACAACTTTAAATATGGATAATATCAAATATAACAACTCTTGAATATTTGATTTTATCCTAAAATAAAAGATTTTATCCAAATAAAATCAATTTTATCTTTTAAAATAAAATATCATATTTTCAAAATATTTTAACTTATCCAAAATAAAACTGATTTCATCCCAAAATAATTCATAATTATCTTGAAATAATTTTAAAATAAGATAATTTTTTTTTTTAAAAAACCGCAAGCCACCACCGCCGGCCACCGTGGTTGGCTAGCCGAAGCTAGCCACGGTGGCTGGCTGCCATAACAGCAGCCACTGCCGCAAGGCAGCAGCGGGCAGCTGCTCTGGCAGCCGTGGCAGCAGCCGTGCAACACTTGCACGCTGCTGCCCACAGCCACCCCGACCGCCTGCCCTCCCTCTCGGACTGCCACCTGGTTGGCAGCCGTCGTGGCTGCGCCACCCAGCCGCGGTTGCCGACCACCTAAAACAATTTTTTTTTGTGTGTTTTAATTTAATTAAAATAACATTTATCATAATTAAATTAAATCAGTCCATAAGATTAAAATTAAATCACATTTAACTTTAAAATTAGGGTTCTTCATAAAATTAATCCCAATTTAATTCTAACTTTTAAAATTAAATTGATGATCATACACAAAACACTTTTATGCATAAATCAATCCGATTAAAATTATGAATCATAAAATAAATCGAATTAAATCAAAATCAAGCACAAAAATCATATTTTAGGGCTAGGATTTTCGAAAAATTCGAAATTTAGGGTTATGGGGTTCGAAATTTGCGAACAATTTAGGGCTAAAATTCGGTCTCTTCATGGCTATTTTGAGCATAATTAAATCATATTTAATTGATTCCAAAAGTTTAATCACATTAAATATAATAATTGAACCATAATTAAATTATTTTCTCCCTCTTAATTGATTATAAAATTAACGTAGACATCAAATAATCGTATAATCATGATCTAGCGTGTTCATGCAAGAGGCTAACTGATACCACTGTAGGAGTTTATAGGTACTACGCAGCGGAAATAATATGAATCATATTCAAATAAGTACCAATCCCAAGAATCACATGCATAACACACAAGATACATAATCATACCTTTGACGCGTGAATTCCACGAAGCTATTCGACAGGCAAATCAGGGAGAGAATAGAGCCCCAAGCGTTGCTCCTCTACTTAGTCCACGAGATTCGAACGAGCCGTCCACCAATACTAAATTGGTCGAGTGATTGAGGAGAACCGCGATCACCACCTTTACGGACAACCGACCACCGCACGAACCACCACCACCGCGACACACCACCGGCGCCTAGGAGGAGGAGAGAGCCGTGTGAGAGAGAGGACTTTGAGAGGGTTGGGTTTCGTGTTTGCTAATTAGGGTTTGATCACACTGATCAGTTAATTCCCTTCCTTGCTGCAAACCTAGGCACCTAGTCTATTTATAATCTCATTATAATTAGACTAGGGCACGAAGCCCAAAAACTCCCTTGTCCACTCCATATGGCCAGCCACCTAGAGTGATGAGGCCCATGATGGGCCTCGTCCTCTAATGCTCGATCTAGCCCCTTTGTGTGACCTTATAGGATCCGTCCAATTGGGCTTTGGGCTATTTTACTAGTCCAAAGATCGTTAGTACCTCTAGCTATGGAAAAACGACGACCCAAAAGTACGAACTTAATTATCTCCATAATTTGATCCATTTATATATCTAGTAATTGCACACGACGAAGACATAACTCCTTCACTAAGTACTTGTAAGAACATAACAATTTTATTTTTAATTTCTTTTTTAAGCTGTAGGATCTAATCTCTGATTCGGCATTGACTAACATGACATATGTCACTTGATCACCAACTTCGTATCAATTAAATTAATCACTATGTTTGGATAACCACAGTGAAGAGAAAGCTAAGGGAGGGGAAGGAAAAAAAGAGAAGGGAAAGGGAGGTGAGGGGAGGGAGAAGAAGACCTCCATTTTCCTTCCAAATCTCTTTAACAATGGAGGGATTTGATTTATTAAAAGTGGAAGGAAAATGGATCCACCCCTTTCCCTCCTTACATTAGATTTTCAAATAAGGGAGGATGCACCCCCTCCATTTCTCTCTATTCAAACATAGTGTAAAAGTTACGCTTGAGGCCCAAAAGCTACTCTTAGTAGCTTTTCAATTCTGGCAAAACTTATTTTGGTTGTTTGACCATAGCCAAATGTAATATTTTTTTTTTTTAACAATTGCCTTAATAAAAACTTCATCAGTTAGCTTTGATTTGGTTTGAAGTCCACTGATGCGTAGTAGTTTGAGTAAAAATACTCATGTGGTCCTTTGAATTCTTATGGAGCCCTAATGTAATATAGTTTGCCTGTTTGTGTTAAAAAATTTTGGTTGTTTGACCAACTCATCAAAAAGTCAAAGCTAATGAAAAGCTTGGCTAGCTAAATGCCAAACATCCCATTTATCTAGCAGTTCTAAATCAATATAGAGTCATAGACTACCAATGTAGGAAATGCATCAATTGTTTATATGTAGTACTAACTGTATATATTTCATAATCCTTTATACTACCTCCGGTCCACTTTAGTTGCAACTTTGGGGAGGTTTGCGGAGGCCGAGGCAAAATTTTCTAAACATGTTTATTGAAAGATAAGGGTATACAATTAAGTATTAAGCAAGTAAACAAAAAAAAAAATTCAACCCAATTTTAAAAAAGAAACCCACCCACCACCACCAACCCAGCCACAACCACCAAACCACCGACCCCACAACCCAACGACCCCCAACCCACCGATTCCACCAACCCACCGATTCCACCATCCACGATCCCCGAACCACCGACACCGAAACCACCAACACCTAAACACCAACCCCGAAACCCACCGATTTGAAACCCACCAACCCCAACCCACCGATTGGAAACCCCAACCAACACCGCCGACACAACCAACCCCGAAACCACCAACCGCGAAACAACCAACACCGAAACGACCACATACTATCCCCCCAACCGCCGAAACAACCAACACAGAAAAACCCACCGGCGAGCCGCAATAACCACCCACCTACCACCAAACCCACGAAGCCACACACCCACGAACACACAAACCCACAAATCTGGAAAAATAATAAGAATGGTTGAAGGAGGAGAGAGAAAAAAAATGGGGATGAGGAAGAAGATGTAGAAATTTGATGAACAATGGTGATGAGGAGGAAGAGGAAAGAGGATGAAGGTGGCTGGAATTGGTTTTGGTGGCTAAGGGATTGATTTTGGTGAAAATAGATAACTTAATTAATGTTAGGGTTTAAGCTAATTAGATAAAATCAATTTTGTAATTAAAAAAAAGGGTAAAATGGTAATTTTACCACTAAAAAGTTACTTAAAAAAGGAAAGAAATGGAAAAGTTGCAAGTAAAGTGGACCGGGCCAAAAAGAAAATAGTTGCAAGTAAAGTGGACCGGAGGTAGTAAAAATATTTGACTAAAAACTCTTTTTTTTTTTTTTCATTTTTATCTTTGAAAACAATATTTGGAAATATAATGAACAAGCCTTATATTTACTACTTGTTCAACAATCTTTCACTCAGCTCGTCCCAAATTGTTTACTAATTTTCGAGATTACTAAATATACAGATGTAAATCCCATGTCCAAACTCCAAAGTATATATCAAATGCGGCTAATACGGAGTAATACATTTGGCTTGAAATTTAGACATGCCAGACGTTTATACAATCTTGCTCCTTCCTTAAGACCGCCTTTTGTCCGGCTAACTACACCTTCAACCTAAGCGTTGACACACTAATTATCGACTACTTAACCAAAAGACGAATAACTAAACAAACAAACGACGATTATGCATCCAATTAGTGAAGCTGAGTGAAAACAATGTTGTATTAAGACCTCAAAACATAGCTTGCTAGATACAAACTTATTAACTTATTGTACATAATAACAACTTTCTTTCACGGTTGATCACGAAGTTTACGTTCTTGTAAATAACATAGATATCATTCTATCATGTTCTCTTTCATTGCCACTTCAATTCTTAGCCAACGCCGATAAGGAATACATATTTAAGGACACAGTTGGTCTGTCATCCAGTTACCATTTTGCTGTATTATTCGCATTAGAGGCCAGAATATGTCCAATTTGTTAAACCCCTTTGAAGCCTGTAACCAATATACCGCGATTGTTTAGTAAGAAAAGATTGTAATTAATTGATGCATAATATAACAGCTATAAAGTAACGTATAGTACTTCAACTATGAAGCTTGCCCATTTGTTACGACGATTTTCCATAGCCCCTTTCAAGATGGTTAGTTTTAATTTGTGCATTACTTCTGCTATCTCAAAGAAGGCTCCTTCATCATTGCAGATCATCTGTTCAACAAGTTATATAGAAAACCCAATTTAGTTTAGTCAATTTCTAATTCATACCAGTTTTTTTGGATGATTCGAAGTTCAGTAAAAGGATGATAACAAGCATTTACCTGTATCTGAAATTGACTAGGATGTTCCAAATCTTTTACAATAATAGGGCATGCTTTAAAGTCATTTCCACCTTCTAAAGAAACATTATCCTGCAGAAAGTTGAAAAATGTCATTATATTGTTGGAAATTTCATGTTCTTTGAAGGATACAGGGCCAAGAGAAGAAGCTTATATTTGCGAAATCAGCAGGATAGCAGCCTCAGCAGGTAGTTTTTTTAGCCTTGGATCAAGCATCACTCCTCCGGCCTCTTCATCCGATTCCAAATAAAAATTCCACTTGTCACGAGCAATCGTTGCTTTGAAGGATAACAAAACTTGCTAATTGTAACACATGTGAGTATGGTAGTTTCTGTACCCTGCTCAAAGTGTTACAGTAGTTTCGAAGATACATACAAATAGGATTTTCTTGAAATCAAAAGGCATGTATAGTAGTAGACTAGTAGTAGTAGTTTTAAGAGTTCATGTACCTCTTGACTTATGAATTGTTTCATTTTCTCTGCTCGTTCTGTCACACTTTTTAAGAACATCATATGCTTTGCTGTTTGGTCTAGCAGTCCATCAATGCTACTCTGAAGCAAAAAAAACTATGGTGAATTTTACAGGACAAATTAGAAAAAAGTAGTAAGTTATTTTACTAGAGCTACTGACATTTGCACCATCAGGGACTAATTTGCGCAACACCTTGAGTCGATCTTGAATAAGTTGTCTATCTCTTGGCCTCGGTCTATCATTACTCTTGGGTTTCTCCTTCTTGCCCCTGCTGTGTTTGGGCTTCTTGAGATTCTTATCGTCAAGCAACTTAGAAGCACGTTCGAGTTGATGCTTATCTGCAACTGCTGCACTTTCTAAGCTCTCCAATGAGGGGGCTGAAGTCATACCAAACATGGTTTGGTTGTCTGACATAGTGTTGCACTCTTCTGGTACTGAGATGGTATCAGGAGTCGTCTCTGCCAATGAGGTTACAGATGATTTACTAGTTTCACAGCGATTAAAACTAGTACTGTCATAGGAATTATTAACTGAAGTAGCAACCACATCTGCCAACAGATGTTCTTGTTTACCACGTTCATCAACTAGTCCACACGATTCCACTGCTGAAAAACAAAATCCGTCCTGAGAGTACACATTTTCCTTGTTTGTGCATTCTGAGTGCCTATAATCGTACTCATCATACATTATAAAATCTGGCTGAAGAATCGCTGCTTGTAGTTCACAGTCTCTAGGAAAAACGCTGAGATTTCTGCTGCTACAGAGGCCTACTCCGGATTCTACTGTCAGAGAAAATTCTAATTCTCTGATAACGGAATCAGAACATCTCTGAACACATGTTTTTGCTGAGACTCTAGCATCATCAAATTCTTCTTCATGTCTAGGAAACATCCACATTTCTGCTGCCTCTTCTGGTAGCACACAATCTCTTAGGAAATTGTCGAGATTTCTGCAGTCAGTATGATCTACTCCGAATCCAACTGCAGACGGACATCTCACTTGTTTGGGGACAGAATCAGAACATATTCCACCAGACAAGTCTTCAGAGACTCTAGCATCATGAAAATCTTCTTCATGGCAAGAAAACATCCACATTGTTGTTGCAGATGGTGTATCAATACTAAGAAGTTCGCTTGTAATTGGTTCAATATTGGTATTCAAGTATGGATAAAACATGTTCTGATCATCAATAATACAGGAAATTTCCTCAAGCTCGAGAAAATTATCCTCCATTAAAGGAACAAGTTGATCATAAGTGGCTGGGAAATCGTTTTCTATGAATTCTGCATCATGAATTATATTTGTATCCTCATATTCCATACTTTGCAGGTTGTTGTAAGTGAAAGATGATTCATTGTTGTTTTCTGGTTCAGCCATCAGAATCGACGAGCAAAGAAGATCATCAGCATAACTAGGCAACGCGATGTTTGTCATGTAGGTATGAGTGAAGAATCTATCTCTAATATCAGCACATACGGCTATACTTTCATCAACCTAATCAGTTATTAGAAACAAAAGGTATAAGCTTCATACTTTCGTACAAGTGATTGGTGAACAAGGATACTAAAATCTAAATTACAAAAAACAAGTTTGAATCAAAATCTGCCAATGAAATATCATAAATCTACCAATGAGATGCCAAACTTCATACAAGTAGCAGAGAAAGCAGCATGAGAAGTAATCTCCAGGTTGTTTTAGAATTAGTATCTAGACGAAACATGACCATTAGTCAAGTAAGCTAAGCCGATTATTTAATATCCTAAATATAGCCTTATAGGAGGTTGAGACGATGTGACAAGTAAATATGGGCTTAAAAAGGATATTACTTTGTGTATTTTTTTTGTTCATCTAGAGGTTTGTGTTGTTCGATCGGTTTCAAACACAAGTTACATGTGAAGAATGTGAACTGTAATTGAATTGCATAGCATCCCATAAAAGCCCATTTGTTTTTCAACACATGCAAAAGTACTAAAGTGATTCATATATGTATACATGCATAGTCGTATAGATACATAAGCACTATTTATTCTTCAACATATGCATTTGTACCTTTATTTAACTTATAATAGGAGCAATATTGTCCCAATATATATACCTAATGCGAATATTTTTGACATTTAACAAGGTTATTGATCAGTCACCTTTTCAAATGAGCCCAATTGCAAAACTCCATATGGTAACAAAGGTGCTAGTAAAGTTGTCTGCACAAAAATAAGCAAACAAGTGAGCAAAATGTCTCCTAGATAATTGATGCACCTTGGCAAGCAGGTTGTTAGTGTTGGCTCAAATTAGTTCAGGTCATATAGAATTGATGGGTGCCCCTCATTTGCACCCAAAAAAAAAAAAAAAAAAAAAAATGATGAGTCTTGCCACGGGAATGAATTCAGTTTAGTTCATGTCATATAAAATAGACGGGTCGTGCACTCGTGCAATGAGTATTCAAAATTTTCATTATTAGTTATTGTTGAGATTTAATTTGATATATTAGTAAAATGCTAAAATGAAATCAAATTTGTGTTAATTTTAACTTGAGTCAAAATCAGATTAACACGTTTAATTCAAGCACAATTGAATGTGAGCTTGATAATTACTCATTTACTCGTATACTCTAATGTGAGATGGATATTATAACATCATTTTTGTATGATGGAATCAACTCACCTTGATTCCTGCTGCAATGGGAAGAAGCCAATCATCAGAGTACTGCTTTAAAAAAAAAAAAAAAGCATTAGTTTAGGAAAATTAAATTTATGATGCAACTTAAAACATAAGGTCAAACTCACCCCGGCCCCTAAGTTGGAATAGAGCTGAATTGATTGAATGTCATCTGAATAGATCCAGAAATCACTCTCTGCGAATGCCACTCTTCCCACCATCCTGATTAATATAAGATTCAAGCAAATTACAATTATTGTCAAGCACGCCATTTTTTTTTTTTTTTTTTTTTTTTTTTTTTTTGACGGAGCCAATTTGTAGTTATAACTACATCAATTAAAATAAAGTCTTCACGGCGTTGAGATTGGTACGTGAGATTGGGAGTTATGGAATTAGAGAATATATGTCTTTGATAGTGTTGTGTTATAATTTGTGATTGGAAACTTAAATTATTGTGTTACTAGCTAATAGTTATTCATCATATCCTTGTTCACAAAAAGACTTGCCTGGACCTGTTCCACAATAATATTATTGTGGACCCGAGGTCTATATACACGCAACTGACATTATATTGAACATAGTGACCATTATTTTTAACATAGTAACTTTATTTTTAACATAGTAACCTTTATTAAAACTACTACAACGTTTAATAATATTGTGAACTTGAAATACAACGCTATTACCCTAATTTTAACATAGTGACCTTTATTATTCATATTGATCAGTATATAAAATATTTCATTACAAAATTAACCAGGCCTATATATTATCAAAATGATTTTTATTTCAACATAGTGACTTTTTTTTTTTATTATAGTGACCCTTTTTTTAATTGATAAAACAACCATATTTTCTCTAATGTTAGTGGTTCACAATAAATTAGTGTGAACCAGGTCCATTTAAGAATTTGTACCTTGTTCAATATGCTTGTGACATAATGGGAAAAATATTTTAACACCATTAAGGAAAATCTGTCTCAAAAGATAATTTAATGTAGATGTTTTTGTTGCGAAGGTCTTTTTTATAAAAAAAAAAAGGTGGGTCCTTTTTATCATATTTGGGCTGTGGACGTGTGGTGTTTTGACCAGATTTTAGCCATTTGACTTTTTTCGGCCCAAAAAAAATAAAAAATCACGTGCACGTGACCACTTAAAATTCGTTTTATTTTATTTTGACTTTTACCACATGCAATAAACGAAAAATTTGCTTTTACCATCTCTATAAAAAAAGTTTTATTTTACCACCATATATAAAAAAATAAAAGTTAGCTTTTAACACTTATCACGGCCAACTAACGGATTCCGTCTATAAATCCGTTAGTGGTGCCTAACATGTCCACGAGTCACCATAAAACCCAATAATATGGTAACTCGTGGACATGATAGGCCCTACTAACGGATTTATAGACGGAATCCATTAGTTGGCGGGGATTGATGGTAAATGCCAATTTTCATTTTTTTTTATGTGCTGGTAAAATAAAACTTTTTTTTAATTTTTATAGAGGTGGTAAAAGCAAATAAGTGGTTTTTTGGAGGTGGTAAAAATCAAATTTTCATTTTTAATTAGCAATTAACTACAAACCTCACTTTTAAGTTGAGTAATCACTAAAGTTGTTGCTTGGCTAACTCTATATATATAGTCTAGTTGAATAGTTGATCTCCATATTCAAACGAACAAACACCCCATGTCCCCATCATAATAATCATAAATTCATAATTATTCCATTCTTCCGAAATAAATCAAATAGTGTAAGAGAGATCATACCCCTCTCCTAGCAAATATTGACAACATGACATATCAGCAACTGCAAATTCAATAGGATATCCTACTCCCAAGGATTGTACACCATCACAAATGTTTATTGCTTCATATCCAAAACTTTGTATGTCTTCTTGACTTGATGAGTTATTAGGATTGCTTGATAGACATGGTTGCTGTAACGACCTATCGGAGTCGCAATACACATCTTCACAGGTCAATACCCTATTGAAAATAATCAAGTTTTAGTGTATACATGGTGAACAACTATGTTTATATCCAACAATCATTACAACCTATCAAACATTTAGCAAAGACTATTCCATATATTCAATCCGATACGTGTATAGTGTTAACGTCTATTGACCTTTCTAAAGGTCTCAACAATTCTACATACTACATCCGTTGTAATTTTTGAAAATTTTATATCTCACAAATAATACCCAAAACTTGCATGTGTAACAATATATAGCATATGTAACAATGCTACTTTATATCCCTTGTAAAATCATCAAATTTCCATTATATAGCAGAGTACATATTAAATTTTTGAGAAAATGACAACTTTTTTAGAACATCAAGTGATTAATTAGAGGTCGGGATTAATATAATAATATTATATGACCAAAAACGAAAGAATATCTTACTTGTAGTTTTCTACTTGTTGAAGCTTCCAAAACACAGCATAGCTCCATTGAGAACCAGTGCAGAGATTTTTAAGCAATTGCCTTAAGGCAACAGTTTCCATCAGCCAAGATTAGTCGTATTATAAAAGTTATGATTTCTTAAAACAAAATTGAACTGACCAATATATTGCAACACTTTCTAAGTTATATAATCTTCGTTAGCTACCACTGTATGAAGCTCCTCCGGCTTGTCGAACTCGAAAACTTGCCCTTCTTTTTAGCAATGGCCACATCCCAAGAAGCAACCAGCACATTGCTAAGTTTAACTCACTTTTTTCATCAAGCAATTTGCCATTTAATTTGTTGTTCATAAAAACTTTGTGTTATACGTACCACATGTAACAATCTTTACTCGCAAAATGATCTGCGCAAACAAGATCGTGACAACAATTAGCAACTAAAGGCAATTTTCCATGTACGTTCAGTTGTAAGAATTGTAAATTGTACATTGTACATTCAAGATTATTAATTAATAATTGAAAATCCTCGCATCTAAAAGGACATTATGCATGAATTGAAGAATAAGTACGTAACATGATAGTAATAAATTTTAGATGTCTTACTCTTTTTTTTTCTTAAAACAACATGAAGATGAAAATTAATGCAGTGCAATGATACTCAATAATACGCTCTTTCATTAATAATTGCAACAATCTTGTATGAAACTAGTCAATGCATAACTTTGACTTCAAATATAGATCTCATCAGCTACGCAATCAAATTATTATAGAGAATATACACCAATTAGTCTCATCTGTATGTATAAGATATACTTATATTTTTTTAGTTGACTCGTTTTATTATGGAAAATTTGTGTAGAAATACCCGGAAAATAGGGTGTTTTGTGAAAAACTACCCATTTTTTAAAAATTGTTTACAACTACCCGGAAGATTGAAAACGTTTGGGTAGCACTACCCAATAACGTTTTCCGTCCATTTTACACGTTAGTGGGGCCCACTTTTAACCTTTCCCACCCAATTTACTCCCCCCAACTACCTTTTCTCTCTCCTCTTCAATTCCTTCATAATTTTCCCTCCCTTCTCACAGAAAAATTTAGATTCAAGAATTCAAGCAAGTGAACACAAATTTAGGTAATCTTTCACAATTTTGTACTAATTAATTGTTTTTCGCATTAGTTTACAAGTTTTAGAAGAATGCAATTAAAAGAATTAGGCTTTAAATTTCTGATTCAAATTAGGGTTTATGAGTTCAATCAAATTTGGGGGTTTTTATTTTTAGGGTTTAGGAATTCATCAATTGAGTCTTTGATTTGGGTTATTTTGGGTTACAGATTGAGTTGTGAAGCATTTTTAAGTATTTTATATTACTAATTGACATGGTAATTGGTAGGATGTCGAGTTCATCATACCACTTCTCTATGCAATATCATCCAAACAAGTGCAATTGTGGCATTCCACCAAAATTGGAGACGTCGTGGACTACAAAAAACCCTGTGAGAAGATTTTTGGCTTGTAAATTCTATGATGTTGCATCTGGTAGAAGAGGATGCAAATTTTTCAAATTGATTTTACCGGAAGTCTTGGGAGAATTTGAAGGTCAATTGAAGAGAGTAAAAGAAGAGAATGAAGGAAGAGGGTGGAGTAATAATGGAGGGAAATAAAAGAGGAAAGAGAAAAGGTAGGTGGGGGGAGTAAATTGGGTGGGAAAGGTTAAAAGTGGGCCCCACTAACGTGTAAAATGGACGAAAAACGTTATTGGGCAGTGATATCCAAACGTTTTCCATCTTCCGGATAGTTGTAAACATATAAAAAAAAATGGGTAGTTCTTCACAAAATACCCTATCTTCCGGGTAGTTCTACACATATTTTCCTTTTATTATTAGTCATGTTTATCAGTGTACAAATTTAATCATTGATATATGTAACAACAGAGAATCAAAAAAATTATGAAAAGATGTTATTTTAAAAATATATATCTTAGTGAATCTAACAAGATTCCACATGTCTATATCTTTCATTATGTATAAAACACTAAATATGATCTAAGAAAAATTTGTGAATAGTGCTAAAGTTAACAATAATCTATTAACTAAAAAAACAGGGGTAGTATATTGTGTGTAATTTTTATTTTTTTTTTAGGAAAAGTATATTGTATGTAATTATTATATCATCATGTCATTTACTCCTTAGCCGGGTGAAAAAGAGGGGATAGAGAAAGAAGTTTAATATGTGGTGAGTTAATTTTACTATCTTACATCAACAATTTCATCTTCAATTCTAATACATAGTAAAAATAATAAAAACTACATTCATCAACAATTGCATTATTACTAATTATTATAGGTTGAAGTAATGCAAGTAAATATTAAAATTACATTCAGATCTCACACACAATGATCATGATTTTGCTCAATTAAAATCTTACATGATTTATATGCTGGATTTATTTTTTATTGTAAATGTCGTATTACTTTTGCCTAAGGTTGAAGTTTGCAAAAATTTTCATCAATCTTTGACTTTGATTTTAATACATCAAAATATTACAAGTATATACTTATTTGATTTAGATACAAAATCAACATTAATCTATCAATTTTTGTCATGAAACGCACACGATGTCTCTTACAACTTCTCCCTTAGTCCCTTAGCTTACATACATCAAGAACTTACCCTTTATTAAACTACATTAAAGCATAACTAATTAAGGCAAAGCGAGCTGAATAAAACTAGGAAGTACTCATCATATACAAAGTTAAACATTATTGAAAATCTTAATTAAACATGCATAGTCTATGTATGAAAGTAAAGTAAAAAAGAAAAATAAATAAATAAACTATTAACAACCAAAGAAAGCATATATAGTTTCAAATATTCATATAGTACAACTTTAAGAAATATATTTAATGTTTATATGACATAATATATGCAAATAACAAACGCTTAAACAAGGGATGGTCGAAAACAGAAATATTACCGGGCTTGGAGAAGCTAGATGTCTGAATATCAAAGACATGCATAAATGTTGTTAGTCAATAGCCCTTCATCTTCAATTTATTCCACAAAGATTTGAATTCGATTACTAGAAATTAAAAAAGAAAAATCTCGATCAATTTAGAGAAGGGAAAATTAGAGATTAGAAGATGAATAAATTGATGAAATATATTTGGTGGATTTATAAAGAGAAATAATGTTTTTTGATTTACTAATAGAGGTATCTCGGTTGCAAGTCGCCGCTTATTTGTATTAATTTTTCTGTTTTGGGGTTTAATATAATTAATAATTTGGTGTGACGTAAACTCGACAGATCTATTAAGGATTTTTAATTTAGTGATGAGCTGTGGTACACTTAATGTGTCCACTTACTTTTTGTCCTTTGTTGAATTTGTATAATTAGAGTATTGTCTTTGGTTGATTTTGTAATAGAGTATTGTATTTTTCAATATGGAAGCTGAGAAGGTATCAACCTACTACGGAGTACTATTTCATGTTTTATACTCCAAACTTAATGCTTGGCTGATTTGGTTATTCTTGTCTTAAATTATAACTAGCCTTCTGACCCGTTCCATGCACGGGTTGTTACTTAAAGTATTTTCCTTGTAATGTGTTACTTATTTGTGTTGTATGAGTCAACACTGTTTTATTGTACTTTCTATGTTTATATAATGTGGACTAATTAACTCAATTTTTTTTTTACTATTACTTTATTTTAAGTTTATGATATGAAAAGACTGCGACTTTATTTTGATATAGTTGAAACATTTAATTTCCTTATTTAAATTTGTAAGTTACGGAACGCATAAAGACATGATTTTTTTTTTATTTTTTTTGATAAAGAAGGTGGCATGTGGCATATGAGTGATTTGTGGTGACATGTGGCATATAAGTAATGTGTGGTTTGTGTTTTTAAATACTAATAAAGTATAGATAGATAGATATAGATATAGATGTTATTGAGGAGATTTGAAGGTGAAGGATTCTATTCATTTACGTATTTTCCTTATTTTCTAGTGTTTTATTTAAAATTTGATGTTTGGATTGTCGGAGTCTTAAATAAGAAAAAAAAAATTTAATAATAATAAAAACCTTATGTATGTAAGCAATGTCTCGGTTTTAAACTAACATTAGACCAGCAAATTAGAATATATACTAGTTACATGTTAATATGCAATTTTGATACACTCCGTATTATTAGATTGCAGCTAAAACACATACTTAAAAGCATAGACATTATTACTCGTATAAGGGTAAATGTTGTAACGGATGTGAGAAAGAACAAATTAATGAATGCAAAACAAATAAATAGCACACACAGATTTACGTGGTTCACCAACAAAGTGTTGGCTACGTTCACGAGCAGGTGAGAGAAAAGCTTTATTGATCTTGAGGAAATTCCAGATTACAGATTGATAATGTCAATTATCAATAATAGACTAAGCTATGAATAAACCCTAACTAGGAATATATATAGCTTCCCCAAATAAGATAGATAAGTGCATAAAACGGCCCATGAAACCCTAATAAATCGAGTGGGTTCCACCGTGCACAAACGGAGAGCTCTCGCTCACCATCGAGCGAGCTATCGCTCGGACCCCAGTCGAGCTATCGCTCATGGTTGAGCGAGCTATCGCTCGGCCCCCATCTCACCTTCGACCTTCGCGAGCTACCGAGCGAGCTATCGTTCGGCCTAGTCGAACCAATATGTCTTCGTGAGCTATAGCTCACTCGCATAGGAGCTATAGCTCCAATTTCGTCGCAACTCTATATGCTTCCGAAACTACCGAGCTACCTCTCGAGTTATAGCTCGTTGCTCCTAAACCCAAATTCAAGGCATATTTCAACAATCTCCACCTTGACTTGAATCCTCTCACAAAACCAGATAACCAGACGCATTGATCACAATGCCCAGACTCTCCCTGCAACCAGACTTGTCCCGAAAGACAACCAGACCAGATTAGTCCCGTAGGACTCCAGATTAGCCTCGTAGAGCTCCAGATTAGCCCCTAAGGGCTACTAACAGCTTCGAATAATTTGTAAGTCCATGCGGAACTATATTCGAACAAACGGCTTGACAATGCTTCTTCCTAGCACGAGCAACACCTCCCTTGGGCGGCTCAGATATATCCACCTCTCCAACAGATAGTGCAAAAGCCACCTTGTCTTCCCGACCTTTCCTTTGGGGAGAGTTCCCAAAGATTACATGCCGACCAAGAGCCAAACTAGACTGACCCGATTTCAATGGCGAAGACTGTGATGCTTTAAATTCAGACTCAGACTCAGATTGTGAGTGTTGACTGATCTTTCCCGGACGTGGACCACCACCCCCACCTAGAGTGACTCTATGCTCCACCTGTTTCTCAACACTACCATAAACAGATGATGTGACAACACCAGACTCAAAAACAGATAACGTAGACCCTTGCAAAACATACAATGTCTCCCGTTTAACACCTTTCAGAACTACCTTTGAACCCTTGTAGACATACAACCCTCCACCTTCACCTTTGAAACTGAACCCTTTTCTGTCTAGAAGACTAAGTGAAATCAAATTCCTCGTGATCTGTGGAACATGCCTAACATTGTTCAACAAACATAATTTACCATCATGTGTTCGAATTCTGATGGACCCTATACCAATTATTTTGCAGACTTTGTTGTTGGCCATAGTAACACCTCCATTAACCTGTTCGTAGTTCGTAAACCACTCCCTACGTGAACACATATGATAAGACGCCCCCGAATCTAGAACCCACACATCATATTGATGCGCACGCTCATCAGCAATCAGGACATAATCCTCTTTTGAACGGGTGTCTCCATCTGCAATATCTGCAGACTCTGAATTTTCCTGTTGTCTCATCTTCTTGGGACATTCAGATTCCAATGCCCCTTCTCCTTACAGTAATTACAGATATCATTAGGTTTAGGACCCCTAGAATATGGTTTCCTTGATTTTCTCCTCGAATTCCCCTGTCCATTACCTTCACTGGCTACTAATCCGGCAGCCTGATCATCTGTACCTGTAGCAGACGCCTTATGGCGTAACTCTCTAGTATGGAGAGTAGATCTAACCTCCTCTAAAGACACTGTCTCTTTACCAATAATACAAGACTGCACAAAATTCTCATATGACACTGGTAAAGACATTAACAAAATTAAGGCAGCATCCTCATCCTCAACCTTAACATCAATATTACGCAATTCTAACAAAATCGTATTCAATTGATCTAAGTGTTCTCTAAGGGATGTACCTTCAAACATTCGTAGACCGAACAGACGTTGCTTCAATAGCAACTTTTTGGTTAAAGACTTTGTCATGTATAGACTCTCCAATTTCAACCATAGACCCGATGCGGTTTCCTCCTTCGCGACCTCAGTGATAACATCGTCTGCCAGACATAACATGATTGTTGAATGTGCCTTCTCCTCCAGAATGGCCATCTCAGCGGTATCCGGACCCGGTGACTTCTTTGTCGATGGTGTCTCCGCGTCATCTAGACTCGATGACTTCTTTGCCAACGACGCCCATAGCCCTTGCTGCTTCAACAAAGCCCGCATCTTCATCTGCCACAGACTAAAACTATTCCTCCTCGTGAATTTATCAATTGTAACATTCATCCCAGACATCTTTCCCACTCAAATCGAACCTAAGCTCTTGATACCAATTGTTGTAACGGATGTGAGAAAGAACAAATTAATGAATGCAAAACAAATAAATAGCACACACAGATTTACGTGGTTCACCAACAATGTGTTGGCTACGTCCACGGGCAGGCGAGAGAAAAGCTTTATTGATCTTGAGGAAATTCCAGATTACAGATTGATAATGTCAATTATCCATAATAGACTAAGCTATGAATAAACCCTAACTAGGAATATATATAGCTTCCCCAAATAAGATAGATAAGTGCATAAAAACGGCCCATGAAACCCTAATAAATCGTGTGGGTTCCACCGTGCACAAACGGAGAGCTCTCGCTCACCATCGAGCGAGCTATCGCTCGGACCCCAGTTGAGCTATCGTTCATGGTCGAGCGAGCTATCGCTCGGCCCCTATCTCACCTTCGACCTTCGCGAGCTACCGAGCGAGCTATCGCTCGGCCTAGTCGAACCAATATGTCTTCGTGAGCTATAGCTCACTCGCATAGGAGCTATAGCTCCAATTTCGTCGCAACTCCATATGCTTCCGAAACTACCGAGCTACCTCTCGAACTATAGCTCGTTGCTCCTAAACCCAAATTCAAGGCATATTTCAACAGTAAAGTTATATGTAGCCCTTATGGCTAAAATAAGCATTAAACATCTTCTTTTATTATTTTTTTAATTTCGTATGTATAAATTTAAAAATACACTAGTTTTGTGCCCCGGCGATGCCCGGGTAGTTTATGGACTTTTAAGATAAAATTATACTACGTATTATAATTCAATTTGATTGAAAATAGAATTCTAAATTAACTCTTTTTGATACAAAGTCAATCTATATTTATCCAACGTGGATACTTGGCGAAAAATTAAAATGCTAAATGATGTTGTCTTGTGGCCTAATTATAAATTTATTATTTGGTATTTTATCAAAAATATAACTCTAAATTAATAATCTTATTCTAAAATTCTATCCTATAGAATTCTTACCTATTTTTTTTTTTATCTTATGAAATCTATCCAAGGTAGCGCGACACTTGACGGGTTTTTTTTTTTTTTTTTTTTTTTTTTTTTTTTTTTTTTTCAATCATATGAAGTTTATTTAAATTTACCCAAGGTGGCGCGACACTTGGCGAAAAGTAAGAATGCCAAGTGTCGCTGTCTCGTGACCTGGCTAAAAGTTTAGCTTTATATATTAGTTATATGATGTATACATCACGTACAAATCGGTGTATGTAATTAGTTTCATACACAATTATTGTATTCCGACTTTCGGAGTACTAAACCAAGACATTAACTGGCTTCAAAATTGAGACCACTCACATATTAATTCCAAGAGGCTAAAGGCTACACATACAATTGTTGTATGTGGTCCCTACATACAACTCTAATTTGTCATGTTTTGATTGGCTAGAATAATGGGCCCAAGTTCCATTTTATTCAATGACTTCTAATTTTCTCCTTTTTTCTAATGATGTGTCAAAAATTTAATGGTGTTGTAGGTAGGGATAATATACAATGGTTGTATGTGTATCAACTCTCATTGAAGAGTCTCCCACATATCAACCCAGGTTGGTATAAGTGGGCAAACACTAGGTGAAAAAAGGGATTTAGCAGCGGTTCAAACCCGGCTTAAGGCACCGGTTTGAACCGCTGCCTATGTGGGGGGTGCCAATTACACCCCTTTTTGGCTCCGGTTTTGAACCGGTGCCATAAACCGGTTTTGGCACCGGTTAACCGGTGCCTTAAATAATTTCGCGGAATATTTTTTGTTAGTGGTAGTTGTTTTAGGCACCGGTTAACCAGTGCCTTTTTGGTATTTTTTTGTTTTATTTTTTTATTTTTTTTATTTTTTTTTATAACTTTTTTCTTGCAATAATAATAAAAATAATATACAAACAAACATGAAATACGAACCAAACAAAAATAAATGGTGAAATAAGGATTCTTGAAATTGTTATATTCAACATCAAAACAATGGTAAATCACATTATATTCAACAAGTAAATTGTTATTGTACCATACAAAAAAAAAAAAAAAAAATTACAATGAATTATAATTAACTCAGAAATTGAAATTGTAAAACAATAAAAAAAAAAAAAATTTACAACATCAAAATAATATTCCAAAATCAAAATCTTGAATCCTTGTTGCTTGAATTAACACCTGCATAAATTAAAACCCAGAAATTATTAAAACTAAAAAAAAAAAAAAAAAAAAAAAAAAAAAAAAAAAAAAACGAGAAGCAAACCCAGAAAACTAATGCATGAACGAGAAAATCAATTAACCCAAAATCAAACCCAGCAAAATTAGTTGACCCCAGAATTTTGCTGGGTTTTCTGAATTAATCGATTAATCCCAGAATTCAGAAAATCGATTAACCCCAGAAAATCAATTAACCCCAGAATTCAGAAAATCGATTAAACCCAGAAAATCAATTAAACCCAGAAGCAAACCCAGCAATCGATTAAACCCAGCAAACCCAGAAAATCACTTAACCCCAAAACTTTCGAAAATCAATTAAACCCAGAAATTTCGAAAAATCAATTAAGTGCAAAAAATGACAAAATCAATTAACCCAAATAATTCCAAGATCAATTAATTCCAAGATCAAATAATTCCAAGATCAATTACGTCACTCTAAGATAGCATGCATGTCACAAGAGCGAGGCGAGCAAGAAGCACCTACTGCGAGAGGGGCGAAGCCGGGCTTAGATGTAGTTATCAGGTCAGAAGAAGAGGACAGAGAGGGGAGAGAGACAGAGAACAGAGGTCGGAAAGCTGAGAGGAGAAAGAGAGGAGAGAGGAGGAGAGGCGCTCAGTTGGAGGAGAAGGAGGAGAGGCGCTCAGTTGGAGCCTTGGAGGATAAAGAGAGGAGAGAGAAGCTAAGAGGAGAGATAAGGATGTTAGGTTTTATAAATGAACAATCCCGGTTTTTTTTTTTTTGTAGCACCGGTTCAGTGGCACCGGTTCAAACTGGTGGCCTTGTTATTTTTGGCACCGGTTTGATCTGAACCGGTGCCATTGTTCTTGGTCTAAATCCCCGCCCAATTTTAGGCCGGTTTTTGGCACCGGTTTGGTCTGAACCGGTGCCAATTGGGGGTTGCCTATTTGTATTTTTCTACCAGTGAAACCCCGTAAAAAATTAAAAATTAGAAGGGAAGTATAAGAAAATCTACACTTCCAAATTTCAAATTACTTTGTTGGAATTTGATAGCCGAGATATAAGTACAAATCTTATAATCTAACCAATTAATTAAGTAGGCAATTACTCCCTCCAAACATAGTTCTTGTTTTTGTTTTGAGGCCTCTCAAAAAGTTGTTCCCATTTTCTATATTTTCATTTTTAGACACTATGAAAATAACAAATTACCTTCATATTTTTTTTTTATTCACTCAGCTACAATATTTTCTCTAGCTATTTATACTACCCTTACCCTTACCCTTACCCTTGAGCAGTGGCGGATCCAGGATTTCAAACTAGGGGTAGCACTACGCATTAAATAACTATTAGCAAACCGTAAATAACTAGAACTCATAAAGTCATAATAAACTATTTAAATTGTTGCAGTATACTACAATCAAACGAACGAATTGGGTTAACTTTATACACTCCCTCCGTGTGTTTAATAAGAGTTACAAATTGATCAAACATGCTTGTCGAGACACTACTTTGAACATTAATTTATCTAATTATATGTTAGTATAATCATAGGAAATTTTGTAATATGAAAGTATGCATATCATTGTAACGAATCCAACAATGTATTATTCAATAACATTTGTTTTTTATATATTGGTAAATTAATCAAGTCAAAACATTAAGTGAATAGTGAAAAAAGTCAAACTGTAACACTTATTAAAACACAGAGGGAATAATGTGTTATCTAAAAATTATACCCCCTTCTTATTTTAGTAAGTGCATGCACAATTTTGACCTTTTTACTATACATATACCACTTTGACTTGTTAAAACAAAACCCCATATTTACTAATATTAGTGCCATTTAATTTGTCCATAATATATACTCCGTTTATAATTGTTATCAAATTAAAAAGTACTCTCTTAAATGCTTCATGAATTATACACTACAAAGTATGTATTAGAATTATTATCAATCAATTGGTTAAAGTTTTATACGTCATGAATGCATGATGCATTGAATATAAGAAAAAAATATATATAACATGCCATATTTTTTATATACATTTCTATGTAAATTTTCATAAACATTGTTACTTGTATAAAGCTAAATAATTTAATGATCAAGTATGAGCTTTGGAAAAAAAGATATGCACGAAAATGGGAAGAATTACTATGAATGGAGAGAGTATTGTAAATTAGAAAGCTATTTCTACATGGTAATTCATACGAAAAGGGGAAAAAAAAAAACAAAAAAAAAAACACATTAACTGAGTAGGCCTATAGGTCTCGAACTCCCAACCTATTGCAATTAAACAATTCTAACCACATTGGCCGCACCACCAGAGCAATGCACATTGTACTTAATATGTAAGCAATGAAAAATATATATACATAATTATTGCTGTAGTATTTTTAAACATTTTGCAGTTTTTTTTTTTTTTTTTTTTTTTTTAAGGGGTAGCACGTGCTACCCCTTGCTCCAACGTAGGTCCACCAGTGCCCTTGAGCATATACTTTATAGCTACAATTTTTTTTTATGTTTATATTATTTAATTTGCGGTTCACTCATATATCTTGTACATTCCACTCTTTTTATGCACTTTCTCCTTCCAGTTCTCAATTCTAGCTTGTGTTTGTGTCAAATGGAAATGAACTATATACTTGAGAATTGAGGGAGTACTATTTGGTACGATTTCAAATAAAATGTCAGAATGAGACAAACATAAGAGAATAGAGAGAGTATAAACTTAAACTATCAAGTATGCGTAATGTCAACTTGATAATAATTTTTCCTTAGATCACTAATTCACCAGATACTGCTGAAATATTCTTTATTTATATATTTATTCACTAGAAACTGTCCAAACTGATACTGATCAGTAATTCAATTAATTCTGCTAGACAATATTATTATAACAAGTTTGACTAAGTTAACCAATCATGAAATCACTTAATTATTATATAATAGGGTATTATGTGGTCACCAACCATGCACGATAGCCAGAATCACTTAATTGTATCCGTTAATTGACCACTAACGAGATGTAGTATATACCGAATCTCTAAGAATATATAGGCACGCATATAGCCTATGTCAAACAAGAATCTATAATAATGGAGCATCCAACATATCTATCGAGAGGCAAATCACGCAGCGGGTTGGATTGCTAATGTGGGGCATTTAGTTTATGATAGTATAGATATTAATAATGTTTGTAATAATTCTAGTTTGTATTCTATTCTTTCGATTGACACATTAGGAATACCTTTTGTGAGTGTGACTTCCTAATAATTTTTTATCTTACCATTAAAAAAAAAACATAGCCTATGTCAAACAAGAATCTATAATAATGGAGTATCCAACATATCTATCGAGAGGCAAATCACGCAGCGCAACGGATTAGATTGCTAATGTGGGACATTTAGTTTATGATAGTATAGATATTAATGTTTGTAATAATTCTAGTTTGTATTCTATTCTTTCGACTGACACATTAGGAATACCCTTCGTGGGAAGGGCTTCCTAATAATTTTTTATCTTACCATTTAAAAAAAAAACATAGCCTATGTCAAACAAGAATCTATAATAATATGAATAATAAATACTACCTCCGGTTCATTTTACTTGCAACAATTTTCATTTTGGGGTGGTTCAAATTACTTGCAACAAATTTTTTTCCCCTTATTTGGTAACTTTTGGCCTATAATATAAAATGACATATATGCCCTTACTTTTTTTCTTAAACACCCTTATTAAATTACAAATCTGATTTCATTAAATTAAACACCAACCTTAATTAATTAAACTTTCATCCCATTTAATATTCTCTCTCCTCTTCCAACCCCATTTTCATGGTGGCTTCATGGTGTTATGAGCGGCGGGGGGTTGCAGTGGGTCGGGTTTCGCGGTTTCAGATCGACGGGTTTCGTGGGTTTGGTTTTATGGGTTTGCTGGGTTGGTGAATCGGCAGTGCTGGGTTCGTGGTTGCAGATCGGCGGCGGGGGGTTGCAGAACGGCGGCGTCGTGGGTTTGATTCGTGGTTTCAGATCGGCGGGTTTCATGGGTATGGTTTCATTGGTTTGGTGGGTTGGTGGATCGGCAATGCTGGGTGCGTGGGGTGGTGGTGGTGGGTCGGCGGGTTGATGGGTTCGTGGGGTGGCTGGGTTCATGGGGTGCTGGGGTTCGTGGGTTACCGGATACTGCCTGGGTTCGTGGGGTGGTGGTGGTGCGTCGGCGGGTTGTTGGGTGCGTGAGGTGGTGGTGGTGCGTTCGACGGTTTGCTGGGTGTGTGAGGTGGTGGTGGTGCGTCGGGGTTTGCTGGGAGATGCTTGGTGCTTGGTGGTGTTGGTGGGCTATTTAATTTAACTAAAGTTTGAATTTTTTTTTGGGTTAGATTAACAGTTAATCACATACCCTTATTTTTCCATAATCATGTTTTCAATTTTTGCCTTGGTTTTCGAAAACTTGTACTTTGTTGCAAGTAAAATGAATTGGAGGTAGTAAATAAAGTAGAAGGTGCAAATAAGAGGATTCTTAGAGCATTGCCATCAGTGAGGAAAATTTTCCTCATGAGCAAAAATGTTGAGCAAAAATGATGAATTTGGTACTACAACAATGAGGAAAAAAAAATTTGCTCATGAGGAAGTCCAAAAATGCTCATAGGATGAGGAAATCTGATGATGAATAGTGTGTAGTGGGCCCCACAAAAATTACTAATCGCAGCTTTTTTTTTTGCTGAGCCCACCCCCAAAACGACGCGTTTTGGGAAGCTGAAAGAACAAGCTTCCATCAAAACGCGTCGTTTTGATGGTTGCTCAGGAAAAAAAAAATATAAATGCAGCTGCTGACAGGGCGCGTCAGCAGCGCCAATGAAACGCTGACACGCGTCCTGTCAGCGTTTCCCACCCAATCAGAAAATTCCTACCGTTTTAAAACGGTCACATATCTAAACGGCTATTTTCGTTTAAATATAATTAAAAAAAAAAAAAAAAATTTCACAAACGGTCTTAAAATTTTTTTCCCTACAAATAGACATCCATTTTGACATATTTTGACAAACTTTTAAAAAGCACAAATTTTTTCTTTTGCTAATTTTCTCCCAAATCTACTTACATCTAAATATTATTTTCTTATATAAATTTGAGAAAGGCTATAATTAAAAAAAAAAAAAAATCCCATAATTTTGTTTCGTTGTTTTAATTATAATTTCGGAGCAGTTTTGTTGTCAAGTAATTATTATTGTTGTTTATTTAAAAACAAAATTTTAATTTCTATTGTTAAGTTAATAAAGGGTTATTTTTTTGTGTTCCTAAGTAATTTGTTTTTTTTTAATTAGTCTAATATTTAATTAATACGTTATCATTTATTTAATTTTTTATTGTAATTCCGGAGGTTTTTTTTTTTAAAAATAAAGTAATTATTATTGTTGTTATTTTAACATACAATCTAATGGATCCCAACAACCCTAATTACTATCATCTTTCTCAACATTTTTCTGATTTAGGAGAAGATTTCATCACTAATCCCAATTTTCAACTATTCCTAGGAAGATTAGGCAACCCGTCTTTGCAAAATTCTGATCACCAACAAACACCTCCACAAATTCCTAATCAAAACAGTTACTATGAACAACAAACTCCTCCCGTTACTGTAGGGAGCAACTCTGAGTATGATGAGAGCCAAGAAGAAGTTGTTCCGGAGACACCTCAATACCCTCCACCACCTCCTAGAATACCGACCAACCAACCACTAGCTAAAGCAAGTCGCATTTGGTCAGTTGCTGAAGATGAAGCTCTAATTGGGTTATACCTGAAAATAAGTGGAGACGCGCTTGTTGGTACGAACCAAAAAGCATATCACCTTTGGCGAAAAGTATGTGACGCTTATAATGCAGCTCAAGCAGAGAAGCCGCATATACTACCGCCAAGACCTTTGAAGAGTTTAGAGACACATTGGCGAAGAATGGCAGCTGATTTGCTTCAGTGGACTAGTTGCTATGAGGAAGCGGGTAAACTTCCAGAAAGTGGAAGTGGTTACAACGAAGCTGATCGAATTAAAAATGCATCAAAGTTGTTTATATCTCCACTAATCCACAACATAATTTTGCTTTTCCCCACGCAGTGGAAATGGTTAATCAAGACCCGAAGTGGAGGACAAAGCTTAGATGGGGTCTGTCGAAAGAGGAAAGAAAGGCTTGTGGTGCTGATGACGAAGAAAATAGTAGTGGAAGTGGGAAGAGGTCTAGGGCTGAGGGTGAGAGTGACGTTCGAACTGATGGATTTTCGTCGGGAGGTCTACGACGACCTGATGGTGTTAAAAAAACGAAATCTCAGCGTAAGGGCAAAGCAGTGGCTTCCGAGAGTGCATTTCTGAGTATCGGTGAACAGATGAGGGCGTGTACTAAGGTTAGAGAACGAGAAGCAAATCTACGACAACAAAGGTTGGAACTTGATAGGGAAAAGGAAAAGAGGAAGCAAAAACAAGTTAAATTAGCAGAGAAGAAGATGAATTTTGATATGCTGCAATTGTATTTGAGTAAGACAACACCACTCACTGCTGCTGAAGAGGCGCACAAGGAAGAGTTAATTGAACTAGTTTACGGGCGAAGACTCGTGTAGGTTTTTAAGTATTGTGATTATATATTTGTAATGAGCTAAGTATGTACTGAAGTTTATTTGTTTTAAGCAATGACTAGTCGTAATCAGTTGTTTGTTTTGGGTTGCATTGAAAAGTCACTTGTCTCATTTATATCAATCCCCTTTTAATGTATTTTCAGTAGTCATTGAAAAGTAGACAAGTCTCATTGAATTGTCACTCGTGTCTTTTTGGATTGATAGTAGTCATGTGAACTTTGTGTCATTGAATTGTCACTCGTGTCAGTAATTGAATTGTCGCTCTAGTTTATGACCACACATTGAGTCCATGGTTTATAAATACCACTGAAACAATCACCCACAAACACACCAAAATATAATAAACCCTCCAAAAATTCTTTCTTATCCCACATACAAAATGTTTTCCATTAGCTCAACATCAAGCTCATCTGATTCTGATCAATATGCGGAATTTGATCAATTAGTTGATGACTTTTTCACTACTCAGCTACCAACTATGTTGCCTAACCAAACACAACCCCAACCCATAACCGAAATTGATCGTGTTCCAGAGCCTAGAGGCGATACAGATAAGAGAGATAGGGAAAAGGGGCAGGTACAGTTGTTTAATGATTATTTTGCAAGTAACTCAGTATACAACGAAAAACAGTTTCGCCGTAGATTTCGAATGCAACGACCTTTGTTTTGTAGGATTATGAACAAGGTCGTTGAAGGAGATCAATTCTTCCAACAACGTAGGAATGCAGCTGGCAGACTTGGGTTATCTCCGTTACAGAAATGCACCGCAGCAATTAGGATGTTGGCATATGGGACCGCCCCGGATGCCATGGATGAATACTTACGCATTGGTAACACTACCGCTTGGAATGCATTGCAACACTTTTGCCAAGGGGTTATCACCCATTTTGAAGCTGATTACCTTAGAAGTCCCACGGACGAAGATTTAAGGAGAGTCTTGTATCAAAATGAAATGCGTGGCTTTCCCGGTATGATAGGTAGCATTGATTGCATGCATTGGGAGTGGAAGAATTGTCCTATGGCATGGAAAGCGGAATACGCAGGCCGAAGTAAAAATGCTACCCTTATTCTGGAAGCCGTGGCAGATCAAGATTTATGGATTTGGCATGCCTTCTTTGGAATCCCTGGAGCTTGTAATGATCTTAATGTCCTCTATCGGTCTCCGGTGTTTGATGATGTTTTGCATGGCCGGGCACCTCCAATTAATTTTTCTGTGAACGGCCATGAATACAACTTGGGCTATTATTTAGCAGACGACATTTACCCTAAATGGCCTACTTTCATTCAAGGTATAACTCTACCTCAACTTCAGAAGGATAAATTATTTGCTGATAAACAAGCCGCTGCTCGGAAGGACGTTGAACGAGCGTTTGGGATACTACAGGCCAGGTTCGCCATACTACGACAACCGGCACTTGCCTTTAACGAAGACATTTTGTGCAATATTATGAAAGCTTGTATCATTATGCATAACATGATTGTCGAAGATGAACGACACAACTATACTCGGGCCGAAGTTTTGAGAAAGTACTACGAACAAGATCGGCCACAACACAACAGTGCAACAACAAGTGTCACGGTGAACAACAACGAGCCTTTTGAATTCAATGTTGGCCGACCGCCTAACGTTGATTTTGACACGTATGTTCAGAGAAGAATGACCTTACGTGATAGAGACACTCATGTTTCTTTAAAGGCGGATTTAGTGGAACACATTTGGCAAAAATATGGTTCTACTAATGAGTAAAAAAATCAAATATCGTACAATGTTCGAATTCAGTAAGCGTAATTTTAATAATGTAAGGTTATTAAATATTAAAGTTTGTAGAATAGTTTATAATAATTGTACGACAATATATTATTTTAGTATGTAGAATAGTTAACGATTGTACGTTATTTTTCGTTCTATTATTATTATCCAAAAAAATTCGGTTTTATTACTACGGAATTTTTTTTTCAGGTTTTATTTTTATGCACGTTAAATTAGAAATTTATATTTTAAATTCATTAAAATAATTTGATTACTAAACCTAAATCGTAATATTTACACTTAATTATACAAAAATCAACAAATATATGGTGATGTGTAAGAGAGAGAAATGTAAGTGGAGTATTGGAATAAGTAGGAGAGAGAAAGGTGAGGAAATTTTTTTTGATCATTGATGGGGTAAAATTTCCTCACCAATTTTCCTCATGAAATAAAGGAGAGAGAAAGTGGGTAGAGAGAGAATGAGGAAAATATTTTTTCCTCATTGTTGTGCATGCTCTTACTATTATGAAAATGGTCTTCAAGTGATATAATGTAAGATTCAACCATTGTAAAGTCTTTCGAATAATTAAGAAGAATAATTCATTGGTTATTGCGTGCAATCTAGATTTAAGCTAAGATGAAGGATTGGAGTAATTGAAGGGAAAGGAAAATGGAAGGAGATGAATTGGAATTTGGAAATAGAGTGTACATTAGGAGATAAGACAAAATGGGTGTCAGTTTTTGTAATACTACTGCAGTTTAAAATTCATTTTGTTTCGGTACCATTTTTTTAAAAAAATCATTCGTAATTCTTGTGTGTGGCTCAATTATTAATGGCGGGTTCCAGCAAAATAGAACTCAAGAAAGATTTGTAATTGGATCAAGTTGATTTCTATATTATAGTTTTTTTTTTTTTTTTTTTTTTTTTTTTTTTTTTTTTTAGGGTTTGAAAAAAAACAGAATAATTGGATGGTAATGAAGATGGCTAATTTATAATGGTAGGATTTGGTTGTTACATGTAAACCAAGATATATTGGGAGCGGATTGGGGGTAAAAGTCGGATTATTTAAAAATATTCCAAAGGTGGGATTATTTTTCGCGGACGTCCAAAAAATGTGATTATTCCCGACAATTTTTCCTTTTTAATATATAATATAGTAAAGGGGATATATTTAATTGTTTGTAGAAGAGATATATATATATATATATATATATAAAACTACCAAATTATTGTAAGAAATTACCTTATAAAAACTAAAGGGTGTGTTCTATTCGCATGATTTTCATTGATCTAAACTTACTTGAACTTATTAAACCTTATTAAAACTGATTTTAGTTGTAATTTGTACTTGGGTAACCCTATCTTATTACAACAACAAACACAAGTATGTGATAGCAGTAAAAAACGGTGAATATAGCATTCATAGTATCGATACATTCAGTAAAATTGATGTATTCTCCAAAACTCCTGATCGTTGCGCTTTTATAGGGAGCTATAATGGATTAATTTTGATGTTTTTCTTAACGCATTATAACACGATTTAGATGATGCTTTATAATCCTTGTATTCGAAAGTCCGTTGTTATTCCACCTTGTCCTTTTATATCGATGGGATATAGAATAGGTTATAGGCTTGGTTTTGCTCCGTCTAGTTAGGGTGGTGTGTATACACACCTTCGAGGCCTTAGTTTTAGGTTATAGGATAGGTCGGATGCGCACGTTCGAGGCCTTAGTTTAAAGATGGGGATACATTTTATGTTAAGGGTGGTGTGTATTGGTTTGGATATGATCCGGACAAACCTCGTGGCTTACATACTCAGCTTGGGTGGTTCAATTTTGATTCCGAGGAATTTAACTTTGTGGATTTGCCTGATGCTCGTTAAACAAACAGGGCTCGTTATTTAACTTTGTGAATTTAACTTTGCTAATAAGGGTTTTGACAAGACGGCTTAATATCAAAGAAGATCTGTAAAATTTTGTTCATGTTTTCTTGAAGAAGCTTCATGTCTTACATAATATCTAATTCACCCTTAGTTTTCATACTAATGTTAATTCACGACTTAATGTGAAGTGTTATGTTGCTTGTTCTATCGTCTTTACTTTGAACCATGATAGTTCTGTCAAAGTCATAAGAACATGAAATTGATGTAGCTTTAATTTGGTTTAAATCTATCTCACCCTTAGTTTTCATACTAATGTTAATTCACGACTTAAATCTATTGTCTTTACTTTGAACCATGACAGTTCTGTCATAGTCTCATAAGAACATGAAATTGATGTAGGTTTAATTTGGTTTAAATCTATCTCACCCTTAATTCCCAATATAAATAACAGTATAACATGACATAAATCTATAGCCCGTGCTTAATTATAGTAAAAGATGAAAGGATTGAATTTTTTTTAAAAAAAAAAGACATAAAATGAAGCTACTAATTATAAAGAAAGAAAATGAAATTGCAGTGTCTCTGCTTTTATTAAAATCTTATAACTAACACACCAATGTTCATTTGTCTAAATCACACAATTACAATGAAAATTAATCAAGAAACGAAACAATTGAATCCCAGTTGGACCTAAAACTGAGAAATCATACTTATTGACACACTAAGTATCATAACTAACATACCTAGAATTATTCAGAACATTTCAGTACTATGACATAAACTGATGAATCTAGAAATAAGCTACTGACATGCCAAGATATAACAGATTTCTGAAGCAACTATACTCTGTCTTCCTGTATGTTGCCACTTCCCTCATCTTAATCACTCCCATCAGACGTTTCGATCACCTTGCTGCCCTGCGAGTCTTTCCGCCATCAGTCGGGCATTTTCAGAAGCAGCTGCAGCTGCATTAGTGTTGAAAGAATGCTGCAGTTGAAATAGAGGCCCAGCAGATGGTACTGATGTGCTGCCAGCAGGCGCAGTCCTCGATCCAAGAAACGGGTCTTTCAGGAGATCAGTTATTGTAGTTCCAACATCAGCATGAAACACACACACCTGAATGAAGCTCTTAAGCCTTCGATCTTGTACCTTTTTCAATAGCCTCATATCCATTGTTCGCGGTGTGCTGCCTGCAGCATCCTTATTCACCATCTGTAGTGCGCACAACCCAACACAGTTTATCTCAGACCACTCCATCCTACGAGCATAATCAACATTATACTGAGGACTACTCTTGGGTGCAAGAATCTTAGCGATACTCAAATCTCCTAGCTTAATCGTGCCTGAATTTCCAACAACAAAGATGTTTTCGCACTTGAGCTCATTGTGAATAATCGGTTCATTTTGACTGTGAAGAAAATCAAGCCCTGTCAGAATCTGTTGACACCAATTCTTGATTGCTGGACTGTTTTCTTTAACCTGATGATTCTGAGTGTAATTCTTCAAATTCCCAGAATAAAGCTCAGTAATCATGTTGAACTCAACTTTGGTTTCTGCGTCAACCCAAAAATGGTAGCATTTGATTATGTTCGGATGATTAAAATTCTTCAACAACTTAGCTTCTCTAACCAAAGCACGAAGATCATTATGTTTAAGAATTTTCTTACACCAAGCAACTTCTCTGCCATTAATGTTGTCATATCCCAAATAAACTTTTTTAAGATCGTCCTCATCAATCTTCTTTCTGTACCTTGTGTAATGCCCTGTCGAATCTGTCTCCATAACCGTATAATCGTTGTCTCCTCCGCTTGAACTCGAACCCGCCATTATTAGTTAACACAACAGCAAAACAGAACTAAAGAAAGATTTGTAATGGAATTAAGCTAATGAAGTTGATTTCTATAGATGGATGGAATTTTTGTAGGATTATTAGGAGAAAAAACAGAATGTTTGAAATAATGGGTTGATGATGAAATGAATTAGAATGATAAAGGGTATTTATAATGGCATGTGTTTGGGTTGTTTCAGTTAGTTAAGTCAGTTATCAAGATCAAGATTTAGAAAATGCCCTTTCTTGATTTTTTTAATTTTTTTTTAAAAAAAAAATCTTTAATTATCCCTGTATTCAAGTAAGATTTCTTTTGATTAACATTTTAAATGACTAGTTGATAACTACCAAAAATAATCGTTTGTGGAAAATATTGAAAAATGTGACTTGTGAGTATACATACGAAATAACATATTGTATTTATAATGGTAAATATTTGGTTGTTAATTATGTACAAACCATAATATAAACAAACTGATTAATCTTCAATCTATCCACTTGTAGTTAGTTCAATCTGTTATCAAGATCAAGAATCAGAAAATGCCCTTTCTTGATTTTTTGTTTATTTTTTTTCCTTCTAATTTTATTAACTGATTAATTGGTTTGTTTAATTTTGATTTTAGAGGACGAAGTGTATACTACTAAATAATTTCCGTAGAGGTTGCATAAACATAGTCAAAGTTAGCCTCATCATCAACCAAGACCCTATCAGTAGAGAACTAGCTAGAGATGACACGATAATACCACACACTTGCAAGCTCAAGAGTTTTATTTGAGATCTCTAGTGACAGAAATTTATTGCCCATGGCCCTGTTCTTAATAAGACGCTTAATAATAAGTTATAGAGTAACGAGACGAGGGAGGATTGAATTGAAAAGTAATGAAATTAGACGCGTAATAGTAAGTTATAGAGTAACGAGATGAGAAAATTGAAAAGTAAAGAAATTGTACATAAAGACACTAATTATAAAGAAAGAAAGACAAATTGCATAGCCTAAAGTTTTATTAAAATCTTATAAGTAACACACCAATGTTGTGACACTAATTACATTTCTGTACTATTAGCCTCAACAAAGACCTTATTAGTAGAGATCATACTTATTGAAACACCTAGAATTATTCAGAAATTTCCTGTACTACGACATAAACCAAAGTCTAATTTGTACTAAAGAATCAATTAAACTGATGAGCCTTCTGATGCAACTACATTTTGAGTCTTCCTGTTGCCACTTCCCTCATTGTATCTACTCCGATCAGACGATTCACCTTGCAAGTGTTTCCTGATTTGCCAGACCCATTGCATTAGCTGTCAGTCGGGCTTCTTCATCATCAGATGTGTCGATGTTAGGCAAGACAGACATTCCCTCTTCATCAGCAGACGTATTGATGTCAGGCAAGACAGGCATTCCCTCTTCAACATCATCAGATGCATCGATGTCAGGAAACACAGGCATTCCATGCTGCTGCTGCTGCTGTTGCTGATCCTGCTGCGCGTCTTGGTTCTGTTGGACCTCTTCATCAGATGCAGCTACATTATTGTCGTCAGGCACTCCATGCTGATTCTGTTGTTGTTGCTGCCGCTGATTCTGCTGTTGTTGCTGCTGCTGATCCTGTTGCGCGTCTTGGTTGTGTGGCATTATGATTGGGGGAGCACCTGCCTGATGATACACAACAGATCTCTCAGTAGATGAAATCCGAAGAGATGAAACACTGTCAAAGATTAAAACAATGTTACTGTTACTGCCCTCATTGCTATCATATTCAGCCACAAGTTTTGCTATCAGTTGCTCTATACTCTCAGAAATCGATGCGGCCTCTACATCAGACAGTTCAAGTGGTTGTCTTAAACCCTCCACGACTCCCTGAACTGTATCATGATTGACTGTATACATAAATGTTTCCCTGAAATTCTTTATCGTAACGAACCCGAGTATCACTTCACCACCGCCCCTCATTTGTCGTCCCATCAATTGTCCTCCTAACGTGAAACTCTCACGCTCTCTGTCGATTTCCCTAGCAGACGGCAGCAGCAATACATCCCTCTGATTATCCACAGGAACACTCACATTCGGATCACTTGGTGCAAGAAACGGATCATTCAAGAGATCAGTTACAGTAGTCACAACACTTGTAGGAATCAGACACCTCCGAATGAACTTCTTAAGCTGCAGATCTTTCACTCTTTTTAGTTCAGCAGGCATTACACGCGAATCAACCAGTCTCCTGTCTACATCTTCCTTAGTCACCATCTGCAACACGGTCATCCCAAAATAGTATATCTCAGACCGCGAAATATGAAAAAGATCAGCACTAGCATCAGGAGTAAGTGGTGTTTCCCAACCCATAGACGCGGCTTCACACAGATCTCCTATCTTAACTGAACCTGTTTCTCCAACAACAATGTTTTCACACCTGATACTATGATGAATAATCGCCGGATTTCGTTGGTGAAGATAATGTAACCCTTCAAGAATCTGTCGACACCAAATCTTGATAGTTGGCAATGCAGTACTGTCCAAAATCAAGCGATTATTCCTGATAAAATCTCTCAAATTACAAGAATATAACTCAGTAATCAAGTCAACCGTGTTTGAGTTAGGATCAACCCAAAAATCGTAGCATTTGAGTATACTAGAATGGTCAGAATCCGTCAAATCATGAGCTTCATCCATCAAACCATCATAATTTTGCTCTGTTATATTCTTCTTAACCCAAGCAATAACTCTGTTATTAACCCTGTCTAACCCCTTGTAAACCACTTTTGATACGCCTTGTTCAATGGTGTTATCATACTTTGTGTATTGCCTTATCGTACCATCGTCTCCATGTGAACTCGAAGCCGCCATTACTAGTTAATAACAACAGCAAAACAGAACTAAAGTTGTGGAATCAAGTTGATTCTAATGGATGGAATTTTTTTTTGTTGTGATTGAAGGAAAAACAGAAGGAAATTCGGATGAGTTGATGATGAAATGAATTAGAATGGTAGTGTAAAAGGGTAGTAGTTAGTTAAGTTAGTTATTCGGATCTTTGATTTATCCATTTGTTGTAGTTAGTTAAGTTAGTTATCAAGATCAAGAAATAGAAAAGGCCCTTTCTTGATTTTTATTTTTTAATTATGATAAAATAGTTTTTATTAGTGCCGCTACCTTGTATTAGTTAGTATCCGTCTATACTACGAGTACTTCATATCTTTTAGTTATAGACTTTGTAAGTTTGTGTAAATAAGAATTAAAAACCTGAATTTGAGCCATATTTTCATGTAAATAAGAATTATGATCAACTAATGAAACTATACGTTTGTCATCATTTGGGGAAATTGGAATAGGGTACTTATTGAGATGTTCTTTAGAGAAACGATTGTCCGATTTGACATTAATACGGTTTGGTTTAGTTCGAGAAATGTCAAACTGTATTTTTACAATTTGGTTCGAGAAATGTCAAACCATACTTATTTTTACGATTTGATTTAGTTCGAAAAATGTCAAACTATACTTATTTTTACGATTTGACTCTAATTAGTCCTATTAACTTGACCCGGCTAGCTCAAGTTGAACACTATTTTTTTTTTTTGAAAGAAGTTAAACACTACTTTAATCAAAGAGTTCTAGTCAATTTACTCTAATTAGTCATACTAGCTTGATCTGCTTTAATTAAACACTTTATTTAAAGAATTCTGGTGACATAAATTTATGGCCCGTGCTTATAGTAGTGAAGAGATGAAAGGAATGAAAAGTAAAAGAAAATGGACATACAAGCTACTAATTATAAAGAAAGAAAGAAAAAACAAATTGCAGTGTCTGTTTTTATTAAATTCTTATGACTAACACACCAATGTTCATTTGTCTAAATCAGACAATTACAATGAAAATTAATCAAGAAACGAAACAATAAATCTCAGTTGGACCTAAATCTGAGAAATCATACTTATTGACACACTAATTATCACTAACATACCTAGAATTATTCAGAACATTTCAGTACTATGACATAAACTGATGAATCTAGAAATAAGCTACTGACATGCCAAGATATAACAGATTTCTAAAGCAACTATATTCTATAGCAAACGAACAGACATTTCATCTTAATCACTCCCATCAGACATATCACCTTGCTGCATTGCGAGTGTTACTGTCGTCGATAGCACCTTCAGACTCTGCAGCTGCACTAGTGATGGTAGCAGGCTGCAGTTGAATTGTAGACCAGGACCCAGCAGATGGTACTGATGTGCTGCCAGAAGGCGCATTCCTCGGTACAAGAAACGGGTGTTTCAGGAGTTGAGTTACTGTAGTCCCGACATCTGCAGGAAACACACACATTTCAATGAAGCTCTTAAGCCCTTTGTCTTGTACCTTTTTCCAAAGCCTCATATCCATTGTTCGCGCTGTGCTGTCTGCAGCATCCTTATACACCATCTGTAGTGCGCACAACCCAACATAGTATAACTCAGACCGCTCTATCACTCGAGTAATAATAGCATCATACTTTGGACTACTCTTGGGTGCAAGAATCGTCGTGCCAATCAAATCTCCTAGCTTAATCATGCCTGAATTTCCAACAACAAAGATGTTTTCGCGCTTGAGATCATTGAGAATAATCGGTTCATTTTGACTGTGAAGAAAATCAAGCCCTGTCAGAATCTGTTGACACCATTTCTTGATTTCAGGACTGTTTTCTTTAACCTGATGTTTCTGAATGTAATCCTTCAAATTCCCAGAATAAAGCTCAGTAATCATATTGAACTCAACTGTGGTTTCAGCGTCAACCCAATAATGGTAGCATTTGATTATATTCTGATGATTAAATTTCTTCAACAACTTAGCTTCTCTAACCAAAGTACGAAGATCATTATGTTTAAGAAATTTCCTACACCAAGCAACTTCTCTGCCATTATTGTTGTCATATCCCAAATAGACTTCTTTATTATCGCCTTCATCAATCAGCTTACTGTACCTTGTGTATCGCCCTGTAGGATCTGTCTCCATAACCGTATAATCGTTGCCTCCTCGGCTTGAACTCGAACCCGCCATTGCTAGTTAAGAATAACAGCAAAACAGAACTAAAGAAAGATTTGTAATGGAATCAAGCTAAAGAAAGATGGATGGAATTTTTAGGAGGAAAAACAGAATGTTTGAAATGATGGGTTGATGATGAAATGAATTAGAATGGTAATGTAGAAGCGTATTTATAAGGGTAAGTGTTTGGGTTGTTACTTATATACAAACCGACTAATCTTCAGTTGTAATAGTTAGTTAAGTCAGTTATCAAGATCAAGAATTAGAAAATGCCCTTTCTTGATTTTATTTTTTATTTAAAAAAATCTTTAATTAACCCTTAATCAAGAAAGATTTGTTTTGATTAACAGTTTTATTTTTAAATGACTAGAATATAACTACCAAAAAATGGTTTGTGGAAAATATTGAAAAATGTGACTTGTGACTTGTGAGTATACATACGAAATAACATCTTTATAATGGTAAGTGTTTTGGTGGGTGATTATGTCCAAACATGTAACTCAACCCGCTTCCTCCATTAACCTGTTTAACACCTCTAAGGCTCTAACCATATCAAAGAACATGCATTCCCTAGTACGTGATGAGTACAATGCAGCTGCACAAGTACAGTCATTTAAGCAAGAATTCGCGCATCTAGTTTAACTCAAGCATTTTTTAGTAAACTATCATCTTTCCTGTTATAAACTCTTCATTGCAATCTATTGTCGTTTGAACTATCTTGGTCCCTTGCTTACATTCGTATACACGAACATGTCCTAGAAAATGTGCAAATTCCATAGGCAGAGCAAGCCAGGGGAAGATCACAATGCAAGTAGTATTTAGGACTTGAAATGATGCCTCTAACTTGTCTTTGTAGGGTGACTAGTTTCCAGTGTCCTTTCTCCAATCTTCAATCTATCCAATTGTAGTTAGTTCAATCTGTTATCAAGATCAAGAATTAGAAAATGCCCTTTCTTGATTTTTTTTTTGGGAAATTCTCAATGGTAATCATCAGTTTTTTATTTTTCTCAATGGTAAACAACCAAAATTCCAATTATCTTTGGTAATCATGAATTTTTATTATATATTAATCATAGCACTAAAGATATACTATGGTTAAAATCTTTAACTAGGGTTAGTTTTTTTTTTTTTTTTTATAATTTTTTAACATTTAGATTATTTTAAAGATATATTTTTTAGAAAAAAAAAAAACACCACCCATTTTTCCCCAACCCCCCAGCCAACCTCCTTCCTCCAATCCACCCATGCCCAGCCCTACGCACCGCCGACCGCACCCAGAAACCCCAACATCGGCACCTCATCTACTCTCCCCTCGTCGCGTCACCCTCTTCCCCTTTAACCACCAATCCGTCCTCCCTACCCCCACGAAACCCTCCAAAAACCATCTCCAATCCTAGAAAATACCGTATCAGGAACCCTAGAGACGGCGAGGGAGGTCCATTAAGGGTTTTTTTAAGGTTGGGGTGATGGTTTTAGGGGGATTTGTGGGGGAGGAAGGGGGTTTCGGGGAAGGAATTAGGTGAATTGGGGGAAGGGATACGCGTCAGGGAGGTTCAGTGCGGCGCCGACGCAGTGGTGGAGGGGTTTGGGTGCGCCGGCGGCCAGGGGGTGGTTAGGGAGCGCGTGGATGAATGGTGCGTGGGTGGAGGGATTGTGCGTGGGGTGGCTGCCTAGCTGGGCTAGTGGGGATGAGTGGTGGTTTTTTTTTTTTTTTTTTTTTTAAATAATTTAATTATTAAAATTAAAAAAACTAACCCTAGTTAAAGAATTTTATCAAAATATAACATTAATGTTATAGTTAATATATATTAATAATTTATGATTACCAAAGATAATTGAAATTTTGGTTGTTTACCATTGAGAAAAATAAAAAACTGATGATTACCATTGAGAATTTCCCTTTTTTTCTTCTTCTAATTTTATCAAGTGTCTAGCTAATAGTCTAATACCTAACTAAATCCGTTTGATAGAAAACATTGAAAAAAAAGTGTTATGTATGACACGTGACATGTAATTTGTGTAAATTTCTTTATTAAATAATTAAATTCCTTTAACTTGCCCTTACTCAATAAAGTTTTTTTTTTATTTATTTAAAAGACATTTCATAAAAGTGATTAGTAACTAACAAAATTACTTAATTATGATTTTTAATTAGAATCATTAGAGAGAAAACTTTGGTTGTGCACGTCAGTATAAAGAAGTTTAAAACACTCAATTTATGACATAAATTTCCTTTAATTTAAGAAAATTTTCACTATTTAATAAAATGCTATTCATAATTCTAAAAAGCATTAGGCTCAGTGAGAAGTATAGTTGTTAAAAACTGACCCGACCTAAGAACCCGACCTGAACCGGCAATGATCTGAACCCAACCTGTACTCGAACAATGGGGTGAAACTAGTGACTCGTAACCCGACCTGAACCTGACCTGATCTTAACTGAAAACCAATTTGATTCAATACTTTATGACCTGAACCCGAACCTGCACCCGACCTGATAGTAACCGTCAATCGATTTAATCCGACCTGAAAACAATCTAAACCTGAACTAGAACCCGACCCAATTAAAACTTGTACCCGAGTCATGGAAAGTTTAATAAAATTTTATATATCTTTTATTCAGCTTATATACTGGTATAATTCTGTAAACCCTCATTCCGATTTAATAAAATCTTTTGTTCAGCTTGTATACCTTTTGTTCTCTATTACTCGTATATAGGTTTAGTAAAATCTTGATGATGCTTGATCAAATTATGGAATGCGTAATTATATAGTTTAAGTTTACCATATCGATATTTATTAGAATTGAACTTGAACCAAAACTCGACTCAACACTAACCCGAACCCAACTGTACCATCTTATTAACCCATCCAAACCCTACTCAACACAATCCGAACCTGAAATTAAACCCGATCTGATTTTAACTCGAATTGAACCCGACCTATATCCGAAAAGGTGAACGACCCGTTATAACTTGAACTGAAATTGACCCGACCTGAGCCTGAACCTGATCTGAAGCTAGATTGACCCGACATAACCTGATCCTGATTTAACCCGAAACTTGATTTGACCCGACCCAAACCCGAGTTAAATACCCGAATTGGCAGCTCTAGTGAGAAGTCTCCATCCAAGTTTAGTTAGGGAAGCTAAGTTGTCCTGACCTGTCGAACAAAGTCTTAAACCACCTTTATCTCTTAAAGGTTTCAGAATATCTCAGGAGAGTAAATGATTTGTTTTTCCGTTGAACTTCCTTATATAAAACGCCGAGCTTTTTTTTGTTAATCTCATCACAAATGGAACAAGGTAGATTCACCGTTTGCATCGAGTAATTTGCTAAGGTGGTGATGGTAGGTTTAGTGAGAGTGATGCGACCTACCAGTCATAAAAATTTCGATTTCTATCCCGTAATAGTAAAGATAATACTACCTCCGTTACATATTATTTGCAACGATTTAACATAAAGTATAGAGGAAAAATGTCATCGTTGTAAATAATATGTAACAGAGGTAGTAATTAAAATGAATAGACAAACTATGAACACAAGCTAATTTAAGAAAGCAACATACCTAGGCCACTTTAACCACTTTGTGTAACATGTAAGTAAGGCCAATGAACTTGCCAACACCAAGAGTTTATATGTACGATGGTACAAACTGGCGGCCAAATGGGTCATCTGAATCACTCGCATAGCCCACCTATCTAATAATCAGACTTTACTAAAGATTACACAATGCGACTAACTCAATCTAATTGCCGTAATACCACAATCTGGCTCAAGCTTATCATGTTACTCTAATGACTAGAAGTCTAGAATGTTGTAAAATAAAGAGATATTTTCAAGGCTGCAATGAAGTTAAAACAATAAGATTGAAAAGATGATCTTATGACAATAGAAAGAGTACAGTGTGTCGTGAAGCAAATTCACTTATTTGAAAACAAAATTACGGCGCAACCGAAGTGTACAATTGTATTCGTCGGCACGTTCCCTAAGGTTAACACACAACTTCCACACAAAGACACTTCTGGGTGGAAGGTTGAAGCCAAGTAACTTATGACCAATATAAAGTACGTGTTTAAGCAATCTTGTGTTTGAAGGTTATGTTCAAGTATGTATATTTTAGATAATTAAGTTTTTTGTAACCAAGAAAGTAAGATGAAGAGAATGAATCTAAATATGAAAAGGATAATTAAATAAGAATAAATAATATGATTTAATCACCATAAACATCTTCTTTAATGAGGGGGTTACAAAGGATCATTAAGAGATCAAGGAAGAATCCAATGGAAAAAACCCGTTGGAATTCCAAAGGATACTATCGCGCCCGATCGGGCAAGGCTTCGCCCGACCAGGCGAGCATCCAGGAACAATATGACAAATTTCAAAGTTCCTTGCGCCCGACTGGGCATGACTCGCCCGATCAGGCAAGCGAAGGTCTGTTTCAAGACTTTCACTCGCGCCCGATCGGGCGACGGGGATTCCAGCATATTCGTTATTCTTCCTCGAGCACAGCTAGCCCGATCGGGTGGATGCTCAATGCGATAACTCTTTTTCCTCCCTTTATTCCAACAATCCCCCACTAAAGGGATGGAAGAAGACAACAATGAACTGAGAAGCAACATATTGGGCATAAGAGGAGATCAATACATAACACTTAGATATTACATAAGTAATTTAAAATCTAGTGCTTAGTTAAATGAGATAATAAATTACAAGTATAAGAGTGGACAAACCTTGAAACCCTTAGACTCTTGATCAAGGAGTAGACTAACCTTGAAACTCCAAGATTTAATTCAAAAACCCCCACATCACATACCTTTAATTTCTCCAAAATTTACTTGAACTCCACGAAAAGATATGGTTTTTTTTTTTTTTTTTTTTTTTTTTTTTTTTATAGCCAAGCATATTCACCTTAGGTCTAGTGGAAGCTCTAGGAAATCTACCTAAGTTTTCCGTAGAAGATGGCTAGTCTTCACAACCACATAGGTGAATTACAAGCACTTCTCAAAAGCACTTAGCAATAGGGTTAAAACATGTTCCTCGAAAAATGCTGCATCATAGCCATTAACCCCCACAAAACCATGGATTCATTAAGAGCTTAATGCTCAACCTCACAACAATTATAAATAACGGTGATTCCAATGCTTTACACTACTACAAAACGAGTGCTTTCTCGACGCTGGGGAAGGAGCGTCAACTAGGGTACATACTATGTGTATATTCGCGACGCTTTTTAGGGTCGAAATTAATTTTCAACTCCAAAAAGCGTCGAGAGCAACTCACGTGCTCACACGTGAATAGAAAACGCACGATAGTGAGTTTAGTGAAAAAATAAACTGCTGAACATAAACACAAACCCTAACTATTCTTCTCTTTCAATCAGAGTACAAATCTACTCATGGAACCATGGATTTTAAAACTCAGATCTTTGTTCCTCTTCTAATCAATTTCGAATGAGATACTCTATATGCTATATCAGTTTCAAATTCAGATGTTCGACTCTCTTTGAATCAATTTCGTGTTTAGATCTTCGTTCGCCTGGTTCAATTTCGAAATAATTCGAAATAAGGTACATCAATTGAAAATTCATATTTTCGTCTCTTAATCAATTTAGCATTGAGGTATATCAATTTCAAATCTAGATCTTCATCTACAATTAAAATCAACTTCGTCCCTTTTACTGCAGATAACATTGAGGTACATCATTTCTTTTTTGGATTCAATTTTACTTTTTTTTAGTTTTGTAGAATTGTTTTTTAATTTTATTTTTTTTAATAATGTTAAAAAATCATGGTCATTTGTGAGTTTGATTCATGCACAATAGAGATAATAGGGTTTTTTTTTTTTTGTTTTTTTTTTTTGTGCTAATGTTTTAATTCAATTTTTAAAAATTAGCCTTTTGTTGCTTTGCAGTTGAAGCACAATAATGTTGATGGGCTTAGTGCTGTTTGAAGCTCAATTCTGTCGAGGTGACTTCATTTCTTCGATTTTTATATGTTTATTAGTTTTCTTATGTTTAATATTACTAGAATTCTATGATTTTTTTTTTTTTACATTGCTAGAAATTAATGGAGCTTGTAATTTGATAAATTAGTTGTATAGAGATAAATTGTGTGAGAAGTTGTATTAATTAGCTTATTTAATCTTGGTGGCAGTAGTTATTTGGGATAAGAAAATACCTTAAGTTCTTTGAAGAGCAATATATTAAACGATCAGGTGGTGTAGTAGAGTACTCACTACAAGTTCCTTGACTCAATTTATAAAAGTTCAATGTAGAAGATTTATATGTTCAATTAAATTGTACTTATTCATTGAATTAATATTATCTTTGATTTAATCAGCCGAATCTAGAGTGTTGGGCTAGTTAAATCAGGATTCAATGCGGCTCTGTTTCATATGGTTGGTGATTTAGTGTGGATTGATATAATAAGGGTTGCTAAATTTCTATGATCGATGAAAATTGGGATTGTGTGTTAAACCATTATCACTTCAATTGGCTATGCTAATATTTCTACTAGTGCCCGTTTGATAGTTATGCTTAATCATTTTAATGGGGTAAAGCATGTATATTTTGATTCATTTACCCCGAGAGGTGATTAGTTTGGTGGAATGTGATTTTATATGACTGATAGATGTTTATAATTCAATATGCTCACTGACCCGTCATATATTCTTTATGAATGCATGTTGGCTTTTTTTTTTTCTTTCTTTCTTTCCTTCCTGTGACCAGACATCAATTGATTGTGTCTTTGGAGTTTGGACTTTGGCTTTTGCATGTTGTAGTTGTCTTTATTTGTATGCACTTCAACTTGTAATATGTTGTGTACATACATTTGCAATTGATGTTACATTTTTGGTGTTTAATCTAGACTTCTAGGCTTCTAGCTGAGATGGACTATGTAAACATATCAAATCCTAATTTTCTTGATGGAGCAAAAGTTGTAGATGGACTACATAAACACTTCACATCAATTCTTCGAGAACTTCAGTATCTATCCTTAATCTAAAGGTACCTATCAAGACATACTTGATTAATGAGCTTATGTTTTGTTGTTATTTTATTTCCATTACATATCTGGGTTCATTTTGGCTGTCAGGATGGTGGCATTTTAAAGGACCATCAAAACACTAGCTATTCTTTCTCAAAATCCAAATGGGGCCATGACAGAACACGTACGAAAACTCGGACCTGACTATATTTCAGGATTATGAGTTTCATGTCCCTTTCCTGGTTATTTATTCATTTTGAAATCAGACTGGCATAAACGGACTGCCTAGTAAGCAGACTAAGTAGTAAGTACTAGTATCTATTATCATACATGATAATTTAGAGACATATTAGAACAAATGGGGTATTAAACTAATGGTGCATTATTTGTCCGATTAGTTTTAGAGGTTAACTTGCATGAAAACTTCTATTTATGGTTGAAATACAATTTGAAGAATAAATTTTCAGACTTTAGCTTAATTCTATTAATCTTTATTTGTTCTACAATAATCCTCATTAGTCTATTGAAGGTCAAGGTCTGGTTTAAGTAGGAGCTCAATTTTAGAGCTCCCACCACTAAATCTCGTATCTTTTCAAGTCTTAGGCCAATTGGCTTGTTTTCTTTTGTATATTCTTTCTATTTTTGTCTTGTTGCTATTTTTTTTTTTACCCACTAGGCCACTAGTCTACTGCTCTACTTCATGTACTTGTCCACTTTTTTATGCACATTACATCTTTATTAACCAAGTGCTCTGTATTATTTTTCATTTAGATTTCAAGACAACGAATACTTCAAGAGATTAGGAACGATACACGGAGAATTGCAAAGAGCTGCATAAGCCTTATTTGTGCTTAGGAATGGTACACAATTTTCTTAGTGTGGCTCACAGTTTGCTCTCTGTTTCTTTGTTTTCCTTGTTAATTTTCTGTTTTTGAGAGTGTGTTTGATATTTTAGTTATAGTTGGAGGATTTATGAGTTGTATCTTGTGTTTAGTCTGTTTATAATCTACTCTAGTGTATTTTTTTATCTAAATGTGTTTTATTATTTTTTGCTCACTAGTTTTACCGTGTTTTATCGTTTTGTTTATATATTCCTTTAGTTTTAAAACACTCTTCAAAACTATGAACTAATCATATGGCCTAAGACCTAGCTACTCAATTTACTTTTGAAAATAAATAAAGTAATTATTTGTATAATAAATTAACATATACTCGTATTGAATGTCAAAGAACAATGCCCAGATATATAATATAAATATCACCTTATCTTGCTTTGCATCAATGAAAGAGTGAGACTATATATCGTTGAATTAATACTACATTTTCGCTTCACTAATTGATTGAAATTGTTGAGCATTCTACTAATATAATCAATGAGGTTCTCTACTTTCTTTCAGAAATTTGTAGATTAATAATTCAAGATGTTAGCATATTTTTTTAAGGTATGATACTTCATATATGATTATATATATATAATGCTTGTCAAGTGATTTGTGAACATGACAATTGACTTGTAAGAATTGTTTCTTTTTTACATGTGCAATATGTTGCTTGTTCTAATTTAATTTAGTATTTGTTAAACCAAAATTGTAGCCAGCATACAAACTATGGAACTTGCTTCAACTACCCCCACTAATGCACCGTATTTGTGATGTTTAGGTTCAATGCACTGGTCTAAAATATGATTTGAACTTTGCTTTATGCCCTCCTACAAGCAGATTAAGGAGCAGCTAATTGGAGATTGAAATTTTTTTTGTGAAGAAATGAACGGAGTAGTCTGCTGGACAGCGTATTAACTCATTGATTAAGAAGAAATTCTTGAAATCAAAATGTGTTGTTACAATAATATAAATAAATTTCGTGGAAACATTGTTGTGCTAGTTTTGCTTGTATGAATATTTGAGTGTAAGGGAATATGTTATGGAGTAATTAATTTTTATCAAATAAAATGAGATTTTTGTCAATTTTGCATAAGGTTACAAAGTTGTTTACAATTACCTGCCCCAATATTTATATTGGTTAAAAAGTGCTAACAGAAGTATTAATTTTGAAAAGTTAAAAATTCTCAATGCTTGGTATTTTAGTGACATGGCTGCTAAAAAGTGTCACCAAATTTCTTGAAAATATAGACAGGAAAAGGATAAAAGGACAATAAAAAGCGTCGACAATTTTTTGATTTTAGACACATAAAAGCGTCGCAAATTTTAAGAAATTGCGCGAACCAATCAAATTTGGGACACTTAGTACAAACATTTGGACGCAAAAAAGCGTCGAGATTATCGAGGCTTTACGGTGTCTTACAAAATTCTCGACTCATTGATTTTCGACGCTTTAAAAAAGCGTCGAGAGAAAAAATTGCGACGCTTTTTGGCGTCCAAAATCAGCCTTAAAAGAGTCGCAAAAACAAGGAAATTGTAGTAGTGTTAGTGCATCCACTCAAACATTTGGATTCATTAAGAGTCAAAGACCTCAACCTCAAACGATGGATCAATCAAGTGCATCTCAAATAGCACCAATCTAAATGGTTTATTGATCTATTAAGAACTTAAAAGAGTTCAACTTCAATCAAGCATTACAACACATGTCATAGGAATAGAAAAGTAATGCTTTTCCATATGGGCTTAATGCCTATCCATCTTGACATTTCCACAACTAATTATTAAGGATTGTTACGTGTCCCAAATTTTCTTACGATAGTGCAAAATTATTTTGCTAGAATATTTTCCCAACAAGGAAAACTAGCATGTTACCAACATCAACTTAATTTGCACAAATGGCTAAAAAATATGTCACATTCACCATGATGTAAATAAAGTAACAAGACAACTCAAAAAACTTGAAATTTTAACACTTTACTCAATCAAGTCCAATCCTTGAAAATAACATAACCGCAACATCAGTGAACGCTTCATCAACCACCAATCTCCAACACTTAGCTTGCTTTCCAAAAATTTTTGAACCACTTTTCCCGGAGGCTAGTGTATTTCATGACCTTCATATCTAAAAAGATACTTAGTAAAAGATGAAGCAAGTTTAAACAACAACGTTAGTCATCCACTATTAAAATTTGTAAAATATTGCACTACAACTTGTAGACACCCATTTGTGTCTTCCCAAAACCAAACCCAGTGATGAGTACCTTTCACGTCGAATCGTAATCAAATGAAGTGAAAGTGTGGAAAGTTTAGTGTTGCGGAAAGTTTTAATTTCTTTTCTCTTCTCTCTGTTTTTGAAAACTTATTTTAAGAAAGCAGCCAATCCAGTTTGGTTGGTCCATTATATGGGTCCAATAATAGTGTAGTTGGATGGGGTTTGAAAAGAGCTTTCCAACGATATATTATAAGCCCAATTCCGATGAATATTGAGGAAGTTATGGCCAAATTACTAAACTGGGCCTGGTTTGAGCCTTATACGCGGCCCAATGATCTAGAGGAGGGCCTAATATGGATTTATCATTCCTAATGCAATTAGGAATGGTTTTAGTCTTCTAGATTCTTCTAGAAGGTTCTTTTCATTCCTAATTCAATTAGCATTGATAAATTGACTTTCGTTGACTTTTTTAGAGTTTTAATTAGAATCAAAGAACGTTTTTGAGGAAAATACGATTTTATCCTCCTGTACGGCAATTTCTATCTGTTTTTAAGAAAACGCGTGAATTTCTGAGTCAGCGCCAAACGCCAGCTGTAGCGCCTGGCGCTAAGGTCAGCGTCTGGCGCCACTGGCCGGCGTTGGCGCTAACATCGTTTTATTCGCGTCAGAACTCTGTTTTGATGTTTTATCTTTTTGGCTGATTTTCTCTATAAATAGCTTCCTAAAAACTCTGTTTTCATCCACCAATTCTCATCAATTCTTATTCTCTCTTTCACCAACTCTCATCAAGAAATTCTTAATTCTCTCTCTCTTTCTAAACCAACCTTTTTACAAACACAATTCCTCATACATTAGCACTAGACATACCTAGCATTGTTCGAAGTTCCCTTCGCCCTAGACGTGAAAGGTTTAATTTCTGAGGGTTTGGTCCCAAATCTCTATTTCAATTATTTAATTTAATTGTTTGTTTTATTATTTTCCTTGAAGTTACTAACGTGTGTATTTTGTTATTAGAAAGAGGTACGAGGCATCCAAGTAAGCACTTTAATTGATTTATTGATTTTATGATATAGAAATCATGCTTAGATTGTTTTATTGATTCCTAGTATCATGTTTAGGATGTTCCTAGTATCATGTTAGGATGCTTTCTTTAGTATGATATTTAGGGTGATTTGCTTATATCAATCATGATTCCTGCGATGCCTTTTATTCTCTTCCTAATATTCATAATAGCATCATGTTAGGGCTAAAGCTTTGATTTTTATTGCTTAGTGACATGCTAGGGTTTGTTATTAATCTTGTTAGTATCATGCCTAGGATCTTGCTATTATTATTATGCTTTAATATGATTATGGTTAATTATGATTATAATTATTATAATTTATGATCATGATTATTTTAATTATTATTATTATGATGATTATTGTTATGATTATTATTATGTTGCTTGATGATTATTTATTGCTTGATCACACCTTTTATGCATGGTTAAAGGGAATTGGTATTTGTAATCACGCTTAATAAGATAATTAATAATCTTTGGGTTAATATGATTATAATTCAAGTGATCGCCAATAATAGTTTATTTGTGCATTAATATTCAACCAACATAGATAAACAGGTTTAGGGTTAATCCTATTGATTGCATGTTAGTCAGAAAGCGCACATGAATACGATCAGAATAAAGTAGAGGCCTATTATTAGGGCAGGTTCAATCTCTTTTAGGTTGGATTTGTACCTTCATCCCCGAACCCTATTTGGTTCAAGACCTTATGGAGTTGATGATCTCTTAGATCGTTAAGGGGTGTAACCTTCACCTCGTGAACGGTTTACAAGTTCCTAAAAAAAACTTGTTGACGACTCTTTTGCTCTATCTTCTTTCCCTTTGGACGCCACCGTACTTTAGTGTATGATCACAGTGGGATTCAAGCTAGGGGATTAACGCTTGAAATATTCCCTACACAACTGCAATTTCACAAATATATGCTATGTTAAAATAAGATGCAATGCATGTCCCTATCACATTGCTAAATGTATTAGCATGCTCCACTCAAGACATACTTTAATACCTCTTTAAAGTATACATAATTCATGCTAATCATATTCCACTCAAATGATGACATGAACTACAAATATCATATCATCGCAAAAACTTTCTAATCACGAAACATGTATGACACTTTGGAAAAATTACCAAAAACTCATAATGATATTATTATTCTCAAAATAATAAAACACATGTCATATTCAAATTCGTGAAAAAACTTAACAAATTGGAAAGATTAAGAAGTTCAAGAAAGTTATTAACTACAATCACATCACATGTGATTCTCAACACCACCATAGTACACTCACATTGTAGAAATAACACAAAATATATATTACCTTGAAGCAAGTAGTGAGAAGCCAACTTAATCTCAAGTATTAGATTCTCACAAGGTACTAACCAAACTCTTGTACCATGTCCTAGATGATTATTTCAAATCAACTCACACTTGAGCTTTTAACTCACATTTCTTATCTTCACCATGAAACTCCCCAATCAACTCACTTAAGTCACCACTTAAAAGGCATAATAAAATTCAACCACTAGAGGGAAATTAAACTTATCATCAAGATCCAAAATAATTAAGTCATCTAAGTGAGACCTACATTGTTCCATTAAGACAAGAAAAACAAAGTAACCTTTACTCACAATTTTAGCCTTGAACACTTCCAACAACACTTAGTGAATTGACATTGAAAAACTTTAGAAGAAATATTAGGAAACACATTCCATATTAAAAAGGATAGGAGATTTCCAACCATGTTAGAAATGATCTAACTTATCCTCTATAAGTTATTCCAAGGTAAACAATCACTCACGTCATCAATTCATATTAATTTAAGGAAACACTCTTCAAACATAGAGATGTCATAACAACAAATCAAGGCAAACAATTTATAGTCTTTAGCCTAACTAGTCAATTTCATGCTTTGCATCAAATAATAGATAGATATAATATTAGTGCCTCTTATTCCTCTTATATTCAACTTGTTCACAAAACAAATACATAGATGGGAAAATAGAAATCAAGATACATGAGAATTCCAATATGCATAGCCAATCACTTGTCACTTAAACATGACATAATGCATAAAAATGCTAAAACCGAATTATTATGGCAAAGGATGCCAAATATTGTGGTACATGGAGATAATTCAACAATCCGGCCAACAATCACATACAATAATAATCCAATATAGTGATGCATATATGGAGATAATCCAATAATTGAACATCACATACAAAGTCATGAAGCATACAATCAGTTGCTTAAAAAGCAAAAACAGTTCAAGACATCAAACAAACCAAGACTTTGAGTTCAACACTTATTCTCATATTACACTTTTCCCCCCATAATGGACGATAGAAGTCTTCAACTAAGTATTGAAATTAGACATGGTAAACTCTACTCCTTTCACATAGGGCATATAAGGACTAAATTCCTACTACAAAATTCTATACACTCATAGAATTATAACCTCCACATGACAAAGTTAAGTTTAAAAACAAAACATAGTTGATTATGGAGAAAGGAATATATGGACATACCTCCATAGTGCCTTTAATAATTTACCTTAGCGATCAATGATGAACAATCCAATGACCACCACTTGTCGTGATTATGCATCCACTAAGTATTTTGATCTAATTCTCATATTGATTGCAGATTTCTCAAATTATTTTTTTCTCTCATTGTGATAATGTAAGTGCTATCTACCTTTTTTGCAACCCAGTTCAATACCAATGCACCAAACATGTGTTGATGGATATTTTGTTCAAGAAAAGGTTGCATTTGATCACGTTTGAGTTCTAAATGTTCAAACTAGATATTAGTTTGCAGACATTTTCACAAAAAGCCTTCCACGAGACTATTTTTGGAATTTAAATTCAGTTTTAGCGTACGACGTCCTATCGCTATGAATGCGAGGGTGTCACTACAAGAAAAAAGGGCTATCTCTGCTGGTTTAAATCCATCGGAAATACAAAAAAAAAACCTTCGGAAAAGTGATTATCCGTCGGAAAAGTGATTTCCGACAGTTTTCCGTCGGAAAAGTGTTGTCATAAGTCCTTTGTCGGATATTTGCACTTTTCCGACAGAAAAACCATCGAAAATGACTTTTTGGAAGGCTTTTAAAAGACATCGGAAATTTCTAATGGCTTTGCCATCGGTAACTTTCAATGGGTGGCTAAACCGTCGGAGATTTCCGATGGCTAGGCCATCGAAAATTAAAGCAAAGATTTTTTTAAAAAAAAATTCCCTCCCTCTCCACCACCCACCCTAACCCTAAACCACCCCTGCCCACAATCCTAATGACCAGACCTACACCGACCCAAACCACTCATATTACCTACCTACCCCAACCACTTAAACCCACACCGATACCCACACTAAACCACCCCAACCACACATCACCTCATTTAATCTGTCCCCAATCCAACTTTTTAACCACCTTAGCCCCACACACATGTACTCCAAAAAACCCTAACCACACCCATTGCTACCACCACTAATCACCGGCTACCCAAAACACTCAAAAAAAACACCAATAAAAACGCAAGAAAATGAAAAAAAGGAAACAAATAAAAAAATCTAACCTTCATAATTTCAAGAAAAATGGGTTTATATGGTCAAATTCAACCACGAAAACTCCAGATATGGAAATTTTATGGTTGAATTTGGCCTAAAAAACCTAAAATAACCTACCAACATTGCTTAAATACAATTCTTGTAGTGTTTGCTCAAAATTAAGTGATGAACTCTAGCAAATTTAGCCAAAAAAAAGAGAGATAGAGAAGAAAGAAAAGAAGAAAAGTGAGAAGAAGAGGAAAGAGAAATGAGAGGAGAACGGTGCCGAAATGGGGGAAATGGGGAGAAGAGTGAGAAAAGAAGAGAAGTGAGAAGAAGAGGAAGTCAGAAAGGGGAAATGAGGAGAGGAGGAGAGAGAGAAAGAAAACGAGCTGAGAAGAAGGAGAAAAGAGAAGAGAGAGAAAAGGAAATGAGAAGAGGAAAGGGCGGCTGCTGGCTCTTAAGCCCTTAGGGTTTTTTTTTTCTCTCTATAATTTCCGAAACCATAAAAAATTATCCATTTTTGGGACGGTTTTTTACCATTGGAAATTTCCTATGGCTTTTAAAACCATCGGAAATTTCCTGGAAAAGCCATAGGATATACGTTTTTCGATGCTTATTAGTAGGGTCGTTGGAAATTTCCAATGGCTTATTCAATCAGAAAAATTATTAAACCATTTGTAAGGAGGGTGTGCCCATCGTAGGGGATCCTTCTCCTTTATTCCCATGGCCCTTTAAAAGCCTAGGACTTTACACTTGTTAGGGTGTATTAGCATTTGAATTCCTGACTGTTTGGGGGACCTTGAATTAGAGTTTATCCCATCATTATGCCTTTTTGTAAGAAACTAGTAAGGAATCGCCAATGAGTTTTAGGAAAACTCATAAACCTCGTTCATGCCTTTCTCCCAAGTAGAGCTTAAGGGAGATTTAGCATGAATCATAAGTTTACCCATGCCCAACTTGGTCTACTTGTACCAGAAATGAGTTTAGGAGCAAGGGTATGTACTAAAATAACGTTTCTTTTAGGGGGGGGGGGAATCGCTATTCTAGCCCTAGTGCGGCCTCCACTAGCTCTTCCTTTTTCACAATTTCATCACAAAACAATATATGCAACGTGATACCTAAACTTAAGTTAGTTGATTTTATTTACAAGCATTGATAACGTAGAAATTACATTGCAAAATCATTATTCTTATTTAATCAAATTTGTGAAAAGAACAATAAATAAACAAGATTCGCCTTAACTTAAGTGATCAAACAACTATTAGTTATTCAATTCCTAGTCTTTGATTAACTAAAGAATACTATGTGGAATTAATTAATTAAAAGTTTATTTTAGGTGATCAAACAACACTAATTAATTAATTGATTAAAGGTTGTTTAAACAAGAAAAGAAAAGGTGATTGATCTAAGTGCTCGGGAATTTACCACTTTTCCTTGCTAGATCTTCGTTTAGAACACTTATGGACTCCTTCTTGTTCGGAAACCTCCACCGTAGTAACAATTAATAAGAGGGGTGAGTGTTTAGGACAAGAGGGTTGATACTACACAAGTTCACAAAGTTTCTGACAGTATTTCGGGTTAATTTCTGTGTGTTTAAGCTTCGTATTAAGCTCCTATTTATAGGGAATGGATGTGTTTAGGGTTTTGAGTATTTTGCAACAGTAGGTGTCCCGCGCATCAGAATGAGTTGTGTACGCCTGCTCAGCGCAAGTGATTTAGGTGCGCTGCTATGGGCAGCGTAACTGAATGTCTTACGCGCTGCATTATGATAAGATTCGATTTTATATTCTCATGAAATTCTAAATCTTCCGCGAACGCATCACTAGAGGCTGCGCTGGGTGTCACACGTAGAGCTTTCAAAAGCTGACTCGACCCAAAATACCGACCCTAACCCGATCTATTAACCGACCTGTCTGAACTCGAAAAAAATGGTGACCCGAATCCGACCTAAAACCAACCCTATACCCGAGTTGACCCGAGTATTTGAGACCGAAACCAGAACATTAACCGACCTAGAGACGACCCGACCCGAATGTAACCCGTAAATTATTGACCTGAACCGAAATTGACCCAAACCCGTTTTAACCAGTCAAAACCCGAATTCAACCCGATCTGTTCCTAACCCGACCCGAATTCAAACCGACCTATTCCTAACCCAACCTGCTACAAACCCGACTCAAATTTAATTTCAACCCGACCTGTTACAAACCCGACCCAAATCAACCCGACTTGTTATTGACCCGACCCAAATTCAACTCGACTTGTTATTGAATCAATATGTATAGGTCGTTATCTCATGTTGGTATTGGAACGGAAATTGAATTCTAACTTTATTCTTTCAATATTTCACTTTGAAATTTAAGAGGTTAGTTTCACAACATGTTTTTAATTAGGGACGAATTTCAAGGACGAAACATGTATATATTCCGCAAATTATTGACTTGAACCAAACCCGACTCGAACCCGAGAATGACACGTCTTGGAAATGACCTGACTTGATTATAACCCGCAAATTATTGACTTGAACCCGAGAATGACCCGACCTGATTATAACCCGTAAATAATTGACTTGAACCGAACCCGACTCGAACCCGAGAACGACCCTAACTCTTTTAAACCCGTAAAGACCCGAATTTAACTCGACCTATTTTTCACCCGACCTGAATCCGACCCAAACTCGATAAGATGTATGACCCGACGTAACCTGACTCAAGCATGACCCAACCCAAACCCAACCCGCATATGTTATGACATTAACCCGTATTGACCCGACCTGACATGACCTGACTCACACTAACCCGACTCACACTAACCCGACTCAAACCCGATTCGTTTACGCGCAACCTTGTGAGTTGCGCGCGCCAGACCAGCGCAACTCATTGAGATGCGCGCGGGTTTTCCTGCGGCAACTTTAGTTTGTAACCTAGGCTTCTCTAAGTCTGTCAAAATTAGGTTTTAACTTTGGGTTTAAGCCTAATTATTGATCGAGCTTAGTTAATTGGACTTTAATTCATTTTGTTTTGGGTTAGGCTAGTTGTTTTGTATTCTCGTGGCTTAATGAGTTGTCCATAAGCATTCTTCACGTTGATCCAACACAAAGATAGTTTTATTTATCATTATAGCACTTCCGAACGGGACAGGAGGCCAAAAGTAGATGTCTACACCATCGGAAATTTTCGATAGCTTATAAAACCATCGAAAAATATGTATTCTTCGACGGTTTTAGGTGGCCATCGAAATTATTCCATCGGAAATGCCGTGTTTTCTTGTAGTGTGTGATAGATATTATATTTATGATAATATTTATTGCGGATTAGGATAGATTTTGTGTATATTTTGTATCCTCATCGTAACGTATTTAGAACTAATATTGTACACATTATATATATTGATCAGTGGTACATAATCCAATTTGAAATATTTTCCCAAAATATAATATTTTTTTATTTCAATATCATTCTCTAGTTGACCATCACACTTAGAAAAAAACTTTACAGAACTCAAATTTGCTATCTTACTAATAGTTGAAGTTCCCATGATGGTTAATTGTGTTCTCAATACTAAGGTTATAGTGGACAGTTTCAGAATCTTGTGCGTGCAAAAACCTTAAAACTAATACCTCAAGATCCTAGTTAAGATTCTCATCATCCGCCTTGTGGCTCTCTAAACACCAAAAAAAATTGTTTAGCCTAATGTGCAATAAAATGTCTTTTTTCCTGCATCTGATGATTCTTACAGTACCCAGCCAAATTATCAAAGTAAAACTCTGTAATCACATTAAGTGTGGCAACCTCGTTAAATAAATCAATCCAAGATTTAATCTTTTTAGTATATGATCAAAATTGAATCTTGATACCATAATGGATTCTATTTCAAAATATTAAACCTTTTTTTACTAATAGTTTTCAATAATCTTAGCATACCGACGCCTTTACTTGTTAATAACTTAATCCAGGCAATTTTATCACCATTTTGTCTATCAAACCCACAATAAACCAATTTTGAGGGTAAGTTTTCAATAATATTAGCATACCAACGCCATTACTAGTTAATAACTACAACAATACAAAACTAAAGAAAGATATGCAATGGAATAACCAAGCTAGTTTATGTTGGGTTATTAGTAGAAAAAAATTGTTTGAAATAATGGGTTGATGATTAAACGAATTAGAATGGTAGTGTAAAAGGGTATTTATAATGGTTAGTGTTTGGTTATTACTTATAATCAAACCTTCATATCATATAATTAATATATAAAGCTAAACTTTTAGTCAGGGCACGAAACAAGGACACTTAGAATACTATTTTTTCACCAAGTGTCGCGTCATATAAGCAACAATAATTGATTTTTTATTAAGGTAAAAAAAAATTTGGGTAGATTTGGATAGATTTTGTAGAATGAAAAAGTTACTTTGGAATTTTGTTTTCAATAAAATTAGGATATATATTTAGGAAAAAAGTGTTGATTTAGAATTTTATTTTCAATAAAATACCAATATTTCATGTGTAGAAATTAAATTATAAATGTATCCAAAAAATATATCTATACGACTATACTTTAGTATTTAAAAACGCAAACCACAAAATTTTCACATGACACATGTCATCACAAGTTACTCATTACCCCATATCTCACATGTCACGTCCCTTAATGTTTTTGTTTAAGTCTTTATGCATTCTATGACTTGCAAATTCAAGGAAAAAAATGAAGTTTTCATTTCCACCGTAATAAGTACACATTACATAATCATATAAATTAATTAATAAAATTGTCTTTTCATCTCCTAGACTTAAAATACTTCCTCCATTTTTTAAGTTGACATTGTTTGACTTTTACACTATTCACACAATACGCTTTGACTCGCTTTTGTGGTTTATATATACGATGAAACATATTCATGTGGGATCTTGTTTGAATCGCTTCAATGTATATTTTATTAATATCCACTTTTTATAATTTTACAATGTTTGATATTAGAGATATTAATAGTCAAAAACATACATTGGTAAGCGTGATAATAGAAATGTGTCAACTAAACAAAAACAGAGGAAGTATAACTTAAGATAATATATTATTTCATATCCCACAATCTTCATGTGTTTACGGTAAATCTAACCAAATTCCTTCGTCTTCTTTCACAGCTGTACTCAGACTTTTTTTTTTCTTTTAAGTTTTAGCAATGCAACAATTACTTCAATTCGTATATTATATCAAAGGTTTCAAGTTTTGAAAAGCATACCTATATATGAAAATAATTAATCCGAGTAACAACCCGTGCATCGAAAGGGCCAAAAGGCTAGTTATATAACTAATATATAAAGTCGGTCTCCCAGCCAGGCCACGAGATAGCGATACTTGACATTCCAGTTTTTCACTAAGTGTCGCGCCACGTAGGCGAAAATAGGTCTTATATATTGTGACACGTATATAACTAAGTAAGCGATTTTTGGATAGATTTGTTAAGATAAAATTGTTGTATAGAGTTTTATCATCGATAAAATTCTATAGTAATATTTCATACATACAAATTTAATCAAATTTTTTTATAAATATCCTATAAATATGCTCTATTTTCATCATCAAATTCGTTTAAATTTTTTTATTAAAATAAGATCCATTTATAATATATTTAATCACAAACTATTATACGTAGTTGGCCAAACCATGTCACCAACTATTACAAGAGTTACTTCGTTATTGCTATAGGGGTTACTTGGTCAGTGATATAGATATAGGGTTACTGAGTTGGTGTTAGGGACTTCTCTTTTCAGCTTAATTTCAGTTCAGTTCAGCTCCAATCAGCTCAGCTCAGTTCAGCTCCTAATTTCCTTCTCTCATAAAATATTTGGTTCAGTTCAGTGCAGTTCATTTCAGCTCCAATCAGTTTAGTTCAGCTCAGTTCATTAAATCAGAACAGGCCCTTAGATGTTGTTAATATATAAAGTTGGCAACAAAACATCGACACTTCATAGGCGACAAATAGATATTTTTATGACAAAAAATTGAATTTTAGATAGATTTTTTTAAGTTAAAAAGTTATTAGGTAAATAATATATATCCACCTAAATCACATTATATACAAATTCTTAAATGGACCTGGTTCACACTAATTTATTGTGGACCACTAACATTAGAGAAAGTATGGTTGTTTTATTAATAAAAAAAGGGTCACTATAATTAAAAAAAAAAGGTCACTATGTTGAAATAAAAATCATTTTGGTAATATATAGGCCTAAGTGGTTATTTTTGTAATGAAATATTTTATATATTGATTAATATGAATAATAAAGGTCACTATGTTAAAATTAGGATAATAGCGTCGTATTTCAAGTTCACAATATTATTAAACGTTGTAGTAGTTTTAATAAAGGTTACTATGTTAAAAATAAGGTTACTATGTTAAAAATAATGGTCATTATGTTCAATATAATGTCAGTTGCGTGTGTATAGACCTCGGGTCCACAATAATATTATTGTGGACCAGGTCCACGCAAGTCTTTTTGCACATTATAATAATTTCAAAAATATTATCCTCCTAGATTATTATCTATCAGGATATCAAATATATGCTTCCCTATAATAACCCACATCCAACGTGTGATTAATTTTTCGTTACAAATGATGATTGTATTGCTTTGGATTTTTTTTTTTAAAGGCAATGTTGAGCTTATCTTATTTACTTTGTCACTTTGAATTGTTGCCGTATCATATCACTAATAAATAATAAAAGTCGGTCTCAAAGACTTTTGCAGCCATGCCATAAGACAACGACACTTAACATTTTAGGGTTTGTTTGGCATTATTGTGGTTTTCTGTTTTTTGGTTTTTTGTTTTTTTTAAAGTATATGATATATGCCCCATAATGAATCAAAAAATATTTAAACTTATTAAAATCATGAAAATTTTGAAAACTGACAACAGAAAAGTGGAAACACCTTTTTTTGGTTTCCTGTTTTTGGTTTTTGGTTTTAAAAAAAACAGGAAAATGAAAACCAAAACTGATATCAAACAAGCCCTTAGTTTTTCACTAAGTGTCGAGCCACGTATGTATGTGACAAATAGGTATTATTGTGACACGTATATATGATGTCAAGTAAGCGAATTTTGGATAGATTTTTTGAGATAAAAATGTTGTATAGAGTATTATTATTATTGATATACTTCTTTTGTGAAATAATTATTGATATACTTCTAATATTTCATATATACAAAATTTATCATAACTCTTAATAAATATCATATAATTCGATCCATTTCCATCATAAAATTAGTTTTAAAAAGTTTTTTAAAATAAGAACTACTTATAATATATTTAATTTATTAAAAAATAGAGAATTAATGAAAATAAGTTTTGACCCGTAAAATTAATTTTAGTTTGTTTGGTAAAAATACTTTATGTTCACTTTAAATAATTTCAGTTCAATAATAACAACATACGGAGTAGACATTAATTTACAAAATAAAACTATAAAAGTACATTATTATATAAATAAGTGATGTGATATCATATGTCTAATTATTCTGCATCATCAAAAGGAATTGGATGACCGTATTTAATATTCAAGTAGAAAAAGTTTATCCTAAAATTTTATGAACAATCCGGGACATCGCCCGGGCATAATACTAGTAACTAATAAATAATGCTAAACTTTTAGCCAGGCGATGTGACATCGACACTTGGCATTTTAAATTTTCGCCAAGTGTTGCGCCACGTTAATTAGATTTACATAGACTTCGTAGGATAAAAAAGTTAGTTTAGAATTTTATTTTCAATCAAATTTTAATAGGATAGAATTTTAGGATATAATTGTTGGTTGAGTTTTATCTATGATAAAATACCAATGTTTCATATGCAAATTGAATAATAATTTTATTTTAAAAAAAATTAGATTATAACTCTGAATAATTATTATATAATTTTTAAAAACATTATTATTTTAGCGAAAAAAGTAGTTCAAAACGTAAAACAACCCTTTATAATATATTCTAATCGATTAAAAAAATATAATTCACAAACTAATGTGATTTTATTACAGTATGTAGAACTGTCAATCGAGTTGGATCACAAGTCATTTTGAATTTTGATTTTGCAATATCCCGGAAATTCCCTTTTTTTAAAATACTCTTTTTACTCTAATCAAAACTATTTTAAGGAAATATCCAAAAATTACTGCCACAGTGATAACGGCTAAGGCTATTTTTCAAAGTCACACAACGGAAGTTTAAAATAAAAACCAACTTTCAAAATAAAACTTGACTTCACAACCTCAAAACAAAATAGAAATAATTAAATCACAGGTTGGAACCAATCCAAACATGCATGACCCTTTGTAAAATTCCAACTTAAAATAAACACATCAAGGTTAGTCCGTAATAAATAACTAAACTTATAAAACTAGGAAAGCATAACAAATAACTCTCGACACTCATTCCCATGCATCATGCTCTTCATGCTTCAAGTATCTGTCACTTCTTCTTTTTTTATTTCAACCCTCTACTCACCATACAAATGGGTCATAGTAGGGCCAACCAAAGGAAAGCCAAACACAAACATAAAATTACGAATCAACAAAAGCTGAGTACATATGCACCACACTAGTATGAATATCCTATCAATAAAGATAATAATAAAACATGTCTGCCATATAATCACAGTTAACTTACCTTTGACTCATAACTAGCAATATTAGTTAGTAAATAATAGCTTTGGATTACGCATCGAACAGGTTTTATTCCTTAACAATATAGCCCATTAAAATGGAGCTTCCACTCAGGGAGCTACCCCAACTGGCACCTACTATGTCACACCTTGGTGACGGAATTCAAGCGCATAAATAATAATAAAAGAAAGTACAACCTCCTGTACCCCTATAGAAGTTATGGTTAAATATAAAACCTATAACCCCCCCCCCCCCCCTCATATATAATATATTCATACTCAAGGTATATAAGTTCCAAGAGTTTTGGTGCGTACCCTTTTACACTTTACGTAATTTATCAATTTAACATGTGAAGACTCCAACCAATCAATCAAGAATAAACATAACAATAATCAACACTTGCTTCCTTCCAATTAATTAGTAAGCACAAATTATTTATTTTAATTAAGGTTCCTTGTCTAGTTTTGTGCACAAAATTGCACGAATACTACCTTGTGCATAGAATGTACTAATAAACTTCCTTGACTCAATCTCAATTTACTTGAGTGAGCAATTAAATAAACTAATTTCCTTGACTCAACACCAATAATAAATGGGTGAGAATAAAATTTATATATCATGTTTAATAATTCTAATTATAGCTTTTGTAAATATATATAAGTCTTGCTTATTAATATCATGCTTCCTTGATACTCAAAAATAAAACATACTTCCATGATTCACATATATTCAACTTGTATCATGCTTCAAATATCATACTCACATGCTTGCATAATAATTTATGCTCAACCAACATTAATTCCAAACATATAATCAACCAAACATGCTTCTAGTTCATCACTTCAATCATAATTCACAATCCTAGCATGATACTACGCATACACAAATAAATATTCTTGTGCACATACGTACCTTGAATAATGCCTTAATTAATAACTCAACCACACTAGCTAGAAATTACTTAGCTCGAAACTTCCTACAATTAAAATACATAACCATAAATAATCCACTATTCTCACAAATTTCCAGCAACTATAATACTATATAAATGCTAACAAAAATAATACAATATAAATCATACTAATCAACCCTTTTAATGACAATAAAGCCATAAAACCTTTTCTGTAAGTTGGTACTTTAAATCCTTTCAAAAAGACTTGATTTTCATGACTTATATAAAATTCCAGCATACTTATTTGGTAAAAAAAAAAAAATCACTTTTAAACTAGGAAATCATATATAAATCATTAAAACCCTTTTCCTTTTTATGGGTAATCAAACTCTAACTCAATAATTAAAAAGTAGTGTGTATAAATAAATTCCAGCATTAATAGAAGACTTTAAACTCATAAAAAAAAAAAAAAAAACATGATTAGACCATGAATTAATCAATAAAAACAACCTAGCCTCAATTCCTAATCAATTATACAAAATCCCCAATTTCTAGGGTTTATAACTTGGGGTAATTAATTAAATAAAAATTTGAAATTAATGTTAATATATTAGCAACATCAAAATCCCAAAATCAATACCAAAACATAATAAAAATCATGCCTTAAAACAATCAATCAATAGAATTAATTTTAAAATTAAAAAATTTTTTTTACACACAAACCGAAAAGAGGAGATAATATAAGGAGGAGAAGGAGTGCGCCGGCTAGCTGCCTGCGGTGGTGGTGGTGGTTGAGCCGGTGTGCTGGCCACATAAAAGGAGGGAGAAGGAGAGAGAGAGGCGTGGGATTTAGGAAAAAACAAAGAAGAAAAGGAAAAGAAAAATAAGGGGAAAAGAAGAGAGAGAAAATAAAGAGAAAATGTTAGTTGAGACAATTAATACAAGAGGGGGGTGAATTGTATTGAGTTCCTAATGACTACTTTTGCGGAATAGTAAAACAAACAATTAGGAACTTGCACAGACACACAGATTTTACGAGGAAACCTTCCAGGGCCCAACTGGAAGTAAAACTTCGACCCTACCTTCGGGATTTCAAACACAAACACCTTCACTATAATAGGGCAAACACCAAGTTACAACCTATTATGCACAGACCTTTACTTACAAGTTTCTACTCGGAAACTTGCTACTTGATAGGACCATATCCTACCTAATCTAAGTCCCACACTTAGATTCTCTCGTACTACCAAAGTACAAAACTCTCAGCTTCACACTAGAAGCTTACACAATCTGTATGCAATGTAAAAACAACAAACTCACCCAAATAACCCCAACCAATACAAGCGTATGATACCTACTACCTAGTATATGATAGGTAAGCTATGCACAAAATCCGAAGCTAATATGACAAGATTAGAAGCTTGGTAAACTTACTCAATCGATGCTCTGTGATTTTCTTCACGCATAAAACTCACAAAAACCTTAAACCATTTCAATCTCTACTATTTATACAAGTATGACTTGTATAGTAAGTAGGTTTTCTAAAAGATAAATAAGTTAACTTAACGGTTTTAAATAAATCATATTTTGAAGATAATCTTTTTCCGGAAAATAAGATAGAAAGATATAGAATAAAATCTGTTTTAAACCGATTTTAAGAAACCAATTTTAAATAAAATATTTTCACAAAATCTATCTTTTTATCTTTTCCAATTTTATGTTTTTTTACCAAGCAACTTGTCACGCTTCTAATAAATCTCATGCATAACCTACTTAACATATTTAACAATAAATCTAGAAGATAAAAATCTTAACTAAATAAAATTGCTACGCCACATTCTGTACGGAATATTACTTGGGCGTCACGCAGGCTAAGTTCCTAAAGGAACTTACTATCTTCACTCGCAGTCCAGGCTGGCACCACAGCTTGTTGTCTTCAAGTTCCTGTTAGGGAACGTTCCCGTTAGGGAACTTAGTTCTTGTTAGAGAACTCTTCTTCAACTTGATTTAACTTTCTGTTTAAAGGCTCCTTTAGTCTTCTTAGCTTAATTTACTTCTTCCATCACCAAGATCAATTTTACCTAAACTAATCTAACACTTAAAAACCTTTATTAGTAGAGTTTGCTTTAGTTTAAGTTCATCATCATCAAAACCTTAGGCTTCAACAGAAAACCTTTGAATTTTTGTGAATCTGATAATTATGAACTTGTGTGGAAAAATCTTTAGATTTTAAATTATTTATACTCTCCTTTTATAAATAAAATTCATAATTACAACTTTGTCATTACTAATTCCTACTCCCCTTCAAATTCTCACTTGGGCTAACTTATTGGGAATATATTGGGCCCCTAAATTCCCAATAAGTTGGTCCACTCATTTTAATAGGATTGACCCAATTAAAAATACTTTTGTTGGCTCAATTCATGATCCATTTTATTTATACACACTTATAATTTATTTAAATAAATAATTTCTTTTTAAAATAAAATAAAAATACAGAGTATTACATATTTACTTTATTTTTCTATTTTTTAGAAATTTCTAATATTTCATGCTTACTTTTCTATATATATTTTTTTTAATGTATAACATTTTTACTTATATTATTATTAGTCATTACATGCCTACTACATATATAGTTTAAATTTTCACAAAAGCATATCAATTCCTAACTAATTTGTATCAATGATATATTTAAATATTTGGCATATGGATCAAAAACTTATCTTAAAATTTAATAAACAATATGGGCATCACACAAGACACAAAACTAGTATTGAATTCTATCAATAAGTATCTTATAAATTTATTGTTTTATACTCTGTATCATAATATTCTTTAATTCAAAACAAATCCATTTATGAATTTATTTTAATAAGCGACTTACAAAAAAAAAAAATCAGTCATTATTAAATACATAAAGTTGTATGATTAGTCAAATCAAGATACTACAGAACTTAAGCCGTACAATTAGCCAAGGCTCGAGACATTTTTACATCTATTTTCGATAAACTTTCAATTATTAATATCTTATTAATTTTTTGTTTTTGCATCAGTAAAGTATTTTTAAAATGTATAGTACTTTCTCAAATTCATAAATATTGCTACGTTTTTCCCAAAAAGCTATCACATTTTTAGCAAAAGTGTTGCAATTTTTTTTAGGAGCGAAGGAAGTAGTTCAAAACAACATTTATAAATTGTTTATTATTATTATTTTTTTTTTGAATAACAAAAATATTTCATTAATTAAAAGTCATACGAAATCTACAATAGAGATTTGACGTTAACAAATACATAAGATATTGAATCAAATAGAATTTTCCTTCATAAAAACTACGATCGCCGAGTAGATCTTGCACTGTGGAGCATCTCCCGCTTATATCGCTGAAAATTACAGCCTTGTTGGAGAGACAATCTAACGATCCTTTGTAGCCGTGAAGATGTTTTCCTTCTGATTCATCTGTTCGTATTCGAAAACTTGATAACTTTTTCACCAACGAAATAATTACACGACAATCCATTAGATTTGCTACCATGGATTCAAAACTAAGAAATTTCTCCCTCGAAAAGAGGAGATAAACCTTGTCTTTCGAAGGAGGTCGAAAAACCCTTGTCTTTCGAGGGAGAAAATAAAGTTCCTCCCAAAAGGAGGAAGCATTATTATAAACCTAAAAAAACAATAAAGAAACAAGAATTGGGGCTTTCCACCGATTAAAATCGGTGGAAGCCCCTTCAAAATTCAACAATGGAGGCTAGGGTTTTGGAGAGACAGGAAGGAGGAGAGAGAAAAAGCTTATAAATTGTTTATTAGGTATCTACATTTATTTTTTAAAAAAAACAACACCCATTTATAAATATTTTAATCGAGTGAAATAATATACTTCACAATATAATATCATTTTGATATTTTATATCACATCATTTGTCGATCATAATATTAATAATGGTGGCATATTTTTTTTTTTTTTTTTATCATATAACTAATATTTTTACAAATATAAATGTTAAATGATCAATTAATTCAGGCATAGTAGATTGAGATTATACTTCATATGTTTCTTTTAATAATTGCATAATAATCAATTAATTCAGGCATAGTAGATTAAGATAACCGGGTCTCACATGATTTATTTTACACTTATAATGGGGGTGAGAGACTGTTAGGAGTATAATATTGGGTCATGAGCTTCAAAGAAGAGTAATATACAACTTTAAAAACAAAAGTCTTTTTTATTATAGCATGGTGCAAGTATTGTGACATTTCCATATAAGAGAATCATTGCAAGTATCTAAAAGGAGAAATATATAATATTAACTTATTACTAATACTATAGTATTAACGGAAATTATACATTGGTTGTTTTTTTTTTTTTTTTTTTTTTTTTTTTTTTTTTGGTGTTTAAAGAGCCAAGGGCAGGGGTGAGAATCGATCCCATGATCTCTTGGAATTGGGAGGGGAGCTCTAACCACTTGACTTATCCCCCACTCTTAGATAAAGTAAAATGTAGTTGTTGATAGAAACGCGGTAATTTAAAAGGTAGTTGTTGACAAATTCGTCATAGGATTACTTAAAATAAAAAGAATTTGACATATCTTTAACAAAAATATTTAGTAGTTTTTTTTTTGACGGGATATTAAATAGATTTATAAAGAAACATTCGTAACATAATTTTGATAAAATCTTTTTATATCTAACATATCTTTTGTAATCTTTTATTTTGATAAAATTTGTCAATTATACCTTTAAAATTTAATTTTTTATAAAAAAAAAAAAAAAAAAATTAATTATAATGATAGCTTAATTAATAATGGTCATTGAAAATTAACATAGTTAATATTTATAAGATAAACTAATATATTTTGAATATTTTACGAGTATAAGATATACATGAAGACCCTTAAATAGTTTAAACCCTATTTTAATTTAAGTTCCAATTTCTCCCTTCAAATCCAGTTCTTATACAATGGCGAACAAATTGCCGGATTTATCCATGGATTTGTGGACGGATATCTTAGCAAGGCTGCCCGCGAAAGTCCTAATGAGATTCAGGTGCGTTTGTAAAACCTGGTGTTCTATAATTGATTCTTCTGATTTCATTCTTTTGCATCATCAAATCTACGACAACAACAAACACAAGTATGTAATAGCAAGAAAACTCGGTGAATATAGCATTTATAGTATCGATACATTCATGAAAATTGATGTTTTTTGCCAAAACTCCTGATCGATGCGTTGTTGTAGGGGGTTGTAATGGATTGGTTTTGATGTATTCCTTAGCGTATAAAAACATTCAGATGATGATTTATAATCCTTGTATTCGAAAGTCCATTGTTATTCCACCTTGTCCTTTTATTTCGATGGGTTATAGAATAGATTATTGGCTTGGTTTTGCTCCGTCTAGTAAGGATTATAAGTTGCTTGCTTACGGGTGTGCTAGTCTTAAGTCTCCCGAGTTTTCAATCGCGGTTTATTCATTAAATGATCGCGTTTGGAGGATCAAAGATAGGTCGGATGCACACGTTCGAGGCCTTAGTTTTAAAGATGGGGATAAATTTTATGTTAAGGGTGGTGTGTATTGGTTTGGATATGATCCGGACAAACCTCGTGGCTTACATACTCATCTTGGGTGGTTCGATTTTGATTCCGAGGAATTTAACTTGGTGGATTTGCCTGATGCTCTTAAACAAACAGGGCTCGTTATTAAAATTAGTTTTGTCCTCGGTGAGTCTATAGCAGTTTTCGGTATGTCTTCGGATTGTACCTTCATATGGGTTTTGGTCGAGGATGGTGGGAATAAATCATGGCAACTGTGGTATAATGGAGATTCAAATGTAAAAGCTCTTGGGTTTCTTACAAGAAGTATTTGTACGGGGATTTTCGATGTTGAGAAGAATACATTTTTCGTATTTGATAATGAGAGATTGTATTCTTATAATTATAAAAGTCACCACATACAACTTGTGGAAAATTATAATGATGGTCGTAAATTTTTTTTGACTTTTAAAGAGAGTTTAGTACTGCATACTAAAAAACAAGGGTATGGACAAGACGGCTGAACATCAAAGAAGATCTGTAAAGTTTTGTTGATGTTTTCTTGAAGAAGCTTCTTGTCTTATTAGACAAGAGGATGGATGAGTGTGAACTGTGAAGTGTTATGTTGCGTGTTCTTCGTCTTTACTTTAAATAATAATTATGTCATACGAAATTACTGTATGTTTAACATGGTTTAAACTTTTCACCCTTAATTTTCATACTAATGTTAATTCATAGCTTAATGTGAAGTGTTATGTTGGTTGTTCATCATCTTTACTTTAAGTAATGGTTTTGTTATAGCCTTGCAGGAACATGAAATTTATGTATGTTTAATTTATTATAAATCTAATTCGCTCAATTTACTTATACATAAGATAAAACACCTACTAATGTGATTAATTTGAAGCAAATAAATATTTGATAATCAAAAGGCTTGTCTAATATCAATATGTGCCATTACAAATTACTAGTAGAACAAAGTCATAGCAAATTATCATCATGTCACCTTAGGGCTTAGGCCATGTTCTTTTTATTTGAAGAAAATAATATTTCGTCCCAAAATAATTTAATTTTAGTATAGTAAAACTAATTTAGTTTAATTAGTAAAAATCAAGTCAAGTACATCACAAAACACAATAATTTAAATTTGTATCAAAACCAAAAGTAAAAGCACCATTAAGTCCAATTGATTCAGTTGATCTGATATAATATCGAATTTATTTGTAGTGTTGTGTGTTGCAAGTTAAGATACATCATACATTAATTATACTCAAGATGACACGATACGACACTACTTGACTAACTCTACTTGATCCGGCTTAAGTTGAACACTTTAATCAAAGAATTCTTCAATTAACTTTAATTGGTCATACTAACTTGATCCGGCTTCAAGTTGAACACTTCAATTAAAGAAATCTAGTGACATAAATTTTTAGCCGGCCATGTTTATGTAGCAAAGAGATGCAAGCTATTAATTACAAAGAAAGAAAAACAAATTGCAGTCTCTGTTTTTATTAAGATCTTATAACGAACACACCAAAATAGCAATGTTCATATGTCTAAATGACACAATTACAATGAAAATTAATCAAGAAACGAAAGAATATATCTCAGTTGGACCTAAATCTGAGAAATCATACTTATTGACACACTAAGTATCACTAACATACCTAGAATTATTCAGAACATTTCAGTACTATGACATAAACTGATGAATCTAGAAATAAGCTACTGACATGCCAAGCTATAACAGATTTCTGAAGCAACTATACTCTGTCTTCCTGTATGTTGCCACTTCCCTCATCTTAATCACTCCCATTAGACGTTTCACCTTCCCGCCCTGCGAGTGTTTCTGCCATCAGTGGGGCATTTTCAGAAGCAGCAGCTGTGTTACTGTCGTCGACATCACCCTCAGGCTCTGCAGCTGCACTAGTGATGGTAGCAGTAGGCCGCAGTTGAATTGTAGGCAAGGGCCAGGGAAATAGTACTGATGTGCTGTCAGAAGGCGCAGTCCTCGGTGCAAGAAACGGGTGTTTCAGGAGTTGAGTTATTGTAGTTCCGACATCTTCAGGAAACACACACACTTGAATGAAGCTCTTAAGCCCTTGGTCTTGTACCTTTTTTAACAGGCTAAAATCCATTTTTCGCGATTTGCTGTCTGCAGCATCCTTATTCACCATCTGTAGCGCGCACAACCCAACACAGTACATCTCAGACCGCTCTATCCTTCGAGTAATAACAGCATTGTACTCAGGACTATCAACAGTCGTCGCGACACTCAAATCTCCTAGCTTAATCTTGCCTGAGTTTCCAACAACAAAGATGTTTTCGCACTTTAAATCACCGTGAATAATCTGTTCATTTTGACTGTGAAGAAATTCAAGCCCTGACAGAATCTGTTGACACCAATTCTTGATTGCTTGACTGTTTTCTTTAACCTGATGTTTCTGAGTGTAATCCTTCAAATTCCCAGAATAAAGCTCAGTAATCATGTTAAACTCAACTTTGTTCTGTAATCCAGAAGGCCAATAATGGTAGCATTTGATTACATTTTCGTGATCAAATCTCTTTAAAGACATAGCTTCTCTCATCAAATGAACAAGATTATTAAGTAATACAAATTTCTTACACCAAGCAACTTCTCTGCCATTAGTCTCATCATATCCCAAATAAACTTTTTTAAGATCGCCTTCATCAATCAGCTTACTGTACCTTGTGTATTGCCCTGTAGGATCTGTCTCCATGACCGTATAATCGCCGTCTCCTCCGCTTGAACTCGAACCCGCCATTACTAGTTAAGAATAACAGCAAAACAGAACTAAAGAAAGATTTGCAATGGAATCAAGCTAATGAAGTTGTTTTCTATGGATTAATGGAATTTTTGTTTGGTTTTTAGGAGAAAAAACAGAATGTTTGAAATAATGGGTTGATGATGAAATGAATTAGAAATTTAGAATGGTATTTATAATGGCTAGTTTTTGGGTTGTTACTTATATCCAAACCGATTTTATCCAGTTGTAGTTAGTTAAATCAGTTATCAAGATCAAGAATTAGAAAGTGCCCTTTCTTGATTTTTTTAATTTTTAAAAAAACAAATCTTTAATTTGCCCTCTGTTCAATAAATTTTATTTTTTTTAATTTTATTTAAGAGATATTTCTTATCCTATTTCTTAAAAGTGAATAGTAACTGCTACTTATAGTCTACTAGTAACAAAAAATCGTTTTTTGGTGAACACTTATAAAAAAAAATAATAAAAAAAAATAAATAAAAAAAAAAAAAAAAACAAAAAAAACTAAATTGTCTATTAATCAAGAATTTTTTATATTATTTAATAAAATTGGTGTTCATAATTTCACATTTTGTTGATGACGGGTAAAAATATTAAAAAAAATTTATTCCTTGACCGTTAAAGTATTGAAGTGTTACAATAATAGGAATGATTTTAATATTTTACTCCGAGTAAGCATATTCAATTCAATTAAACTATTGGTGGGTCTAGTTAAACACATTTGTTTCAAGTTAAAGGGGCTCTATGCTCTATCCGTATAGTAGACTAGTAGTAGTCGTCTAAAAAGGGGGGGGGGGGGGTTTGAAATATTATTAGTGATTCACATTTTATTAGTGATTCACGTATTGTTCATTAGTTGCATTTATCTTATATTATTTTGAAGCTAATTACCGGTTGTATTGAAATAGACATAAATTTACTTACTTAGCCTCATTAAAGACACTACACGATTATACCATGCACTAGCCAGCTCTAATTGTCATACTAACTTGATCCGGCTCAAGAATTGAACACTTTATTTGAGACCTCTAGTGATGAAAATTTTTTGCCCTTGCTTAAGACACTTAAATAGTAATTAAGTTATAGAGTAACGAGATGAGAGGATTGAAAAGTAAGGAAATTGTATGTGGAAAGACGCTAATGACTAATTACACAGTAAGAAAATCAAATTGCATAATCTCGATCACATTTTATTAAAATCTTATAACTAACACACCAATGTTCATATATTTAAATCACACACCAACAAATGACAATGGACATACCAAAGATATAAATCTCAGTTGGACCTAAAACAGAGAAATCATACTTATTGACACACTAAAGTATCACTAACATACCTAGATTTATTCAGAAAATTCATGTACTATGACATAAACCAAAGTCTAATTTTGTACTAAAGAATCAATTAAACTGATGAGCCTAGAATAAGCTACTGCCAAGAAATAACAGCCTTCTGATAATCTGATGCAACTACATATTGTGTCTTCCTGTTGCCACTTCCCTTGTAAGTACTCCGATCAGTCGATTCACCTTGCGAGTGTTTCCGGATTTGCCAGACCCATTGCATTAGCTGTCAGTCGGGCCTCTTCATCATCAGATGTGCCGATGTTAGGCAAGACAGGCATTCCCTCTTCATCAGCAGATGTATTGATGTCAGGCAGGACAGGCATTTCCTCTTCAACATCATCAGATGCATCAATATCAGGCAACACAGACGTTCCATGCTGCTGCTGAACCTGCTGCGCGTCTTGGTTCTGTTGGACCTCTTCATCAGATGCAGCTGCATTATTGTCATCAAGCATTCCATGCTGATGCTGTTGTTGTTGCTGTTGCTGATCCTGTTGCGCGTCTTGGTTGTGTGGCATTATGAGTGGGGGAGCACCTGTCTGATGATTCACAACAGTTCTCTCAGTAGATGAAATCCGAAGAGATGAAACACTGTCAAAGATATAAACCATGTAACTGTCATTGCCATCATATTCAGCCACAAGTTTTGCTATCAGTAGCTCCATACTCTCAGAAATTGATGCGGCCTCTACATTAGACAGATTAAGTGCTCGTCTTAAAACCTCCATGACTCGCTGAACTGTATCATGATTGACTGTAAACACAAAATTATCACTGATAAACCTTATCCTAACAAACCCGACTATCATTGCACCGCCCCTTAGTCCCACTATTTGTCCTCCTAATGTGAATCTCCCACGCCCTCTGTCAATTTCCCTAGCAGACGGCAGCAGCAATACATCCATCTGATCATTTACAGGAACACTCACATTCGGATCACTCGGTGCAAGAAACGGATCATTCAAGAGATCAGTTACAGTAGTCACAACACTTGTAGGAATCAGACACCTCCGAATGAACTTCTTAAGCTGCAGATCTTTCACTCTTCTTAGTTCAGCAGGCATCACACACGACCCTACCAGTCTCCTCTCCACATCTTTCTTAGTCAACATCTGTAACACGGTCATCCCAAAATAGTATATCTCAGACCGCGAAAAATCAAAAAGATCAGCACTAGCTTCAGGAGCAAGTGGTGCTTCCCAACCCATAAACGCGGCTTCATTCAGATCTCCTATCATAACTGAACCTGTTTCTCCAACAACAATGTTTTCACACCTGATACTATGATGAATAATCGCCGGATTTCGTTGGTGAAGATAATGTAACCCTTCAAGAATCTGTCGACACCAAATCTTGATAGTTGGCAATGCAGTAGTATCTAAAATTAAGCGATTATTTTTTATAAAATCTCTCAAATTACAAGAATATAACTCAGTAATCATGTCAACCGTGTTCGAGTTTGGATCAACCCAAGAATCGTAGCATTTCAGTATACTAGGATGGTCAGAATCCATCAAATCTTGAGCTTCATCCATCAAACCATCATAATTTTCCTCTGTTATATTCTTCTTAATCCAAGCAATAACTCTGTTATTAACTCTGTTTAATCCCTTGTAAACTACTTTTGATGCATCTTGTTCAATGGTGTTATCGTACTTTGTGTATTGCCTTATCGTATCATCGTCTCCATGTGAACTCGAAGCCGCCATTACTAGTTAATAACAACAGCAAAACAGAACTTAAGTTGGTGAATCAAGTTGATTCTAATGGATGGAATTTTTTGTTGTGTTTCAAGGAAAAAATAGAAGGAAATTTTGGAGTATATAGTACGTGGTAATTGAATGAGTTGATGATGAAATGAATTAGAACGGTAGTGTAAAAGGGTAATTAGAATGGTTAGTACTTGGTTGTTACTTATTATAACCTAACCATAATATATACAAACTGATTAATATTCAATTTATCCATTTGTTATAAATAGTTAAGTTAGTTATCAAGATCAAGAAATAGAAATGCCCTTTCTTGATTTTGATTTTTAAATTATGATCAAATCCCTTTTTTCAAACTATATTAAAATTGTACTTCTATAAAAGACAAATAAAACTATACAAATAATTATTTAAATACGAATAAAAAAATTGACACTTATGTTATGTAGTAGGAAGTATTTATTTTATTTTTAGGGAGTAATAAGATAAAAATCCATAATAAACCATCACATCACCAACTCCATTAAATTGCTTGGTAAAAGCGGTGGACTGGTGGTATCTTAATCTATTATTATACTCTAAATTATTCAAATATACCGCTCAACAAAATCTATAATTTCTAAGTTAAACTAAGATTTTGATAGACGACCATAATCAAGGATCCCACATTTAAAAAAGACGTCTACTAGATAGACTACTACAGTACGAACTTTATTACGTACATCATTCACTTTATTTTATTTGGACTAACCACTGACTATTAAACACCATTCATGAATCACGATCCATTTCAACCAATAATTCATCATTTTCATCAAACTTTCCAACCTTTTTTGAAACGCTTTATATTCATCCATCCATTCATTCCTCCATTATTATTCTTCTGCTACCCTACATAAATATACCAACCATTCATTCATTCACTCAATCACTTATTTTCTATTCACCGTTATTATTTTATTCATTTATTTATTCATCTCCCATTTTCCTCCATTACGTAACCATCAAATGGCACCCGAAATCGGAACCGGAACCGGAACCGGAACCGGAACCGAACCCGAAACAACTCATATCTTAGTGATCCCATACCCAGCACAAGGTCATATGATACCATTGTTAGATCTCACGCACCACCTTCTATCCACGCGCCGCCTTACCATCACCGTCGTAACCACCCCAATGAACCTTCCTCTTTTATCTCCTCTGCTTACTCTTTTTCCTTCCAATATTACCCCTCTTGTATTACCCTTTCCTTCGGCTCCCGGAATTCCCGCCGGAAAAGAGAATACAAAGGACTTGCCGCCGGCGAGTTTCCGGCAGATTATACCTGCTCTGGCGAGATTGCGGGATCCGTTAGGTCACTGGTTCGAATCTCATTCCAGTCCTCCTGTTGCGATTATTTCGGATATGTTTCTTGGTTGGACGCATCGTTTTGCGGTTGATATGGGGGTTAAACGCGTCGTTTTTTCTCCTTCTGGGGGTATGGCTTTGTCCGTGATTTACTCCCTTTGGAAAAATATGCCTAAAGGAGGGGATCAAAACGGTGACGTTTTGTTTGAGGATGTGCCGAATTGTCCAAAATACCCTTGGTGGCAGCTGTCCCCAGTTTATAGGTCTTACGTGGAAAGGGACCCGGATTCGGAGTTGATTAAGGATGGGTTTTGGGATAATATGGCTAGTTGGGGGGTTGTGGTCAACTCTTTTGATGGGTTGGAAAGAGTTTATTTGGACCATTTGAGAGGTAGTATGGGTTATGATGATCGGGTTTGGGATGTGGGCCCGTTGGTGCCCGCTAAGGGGTACAAGGATCGAGGTGGAGCTAGTTCGATCGAGGTGGATAAGATGTTGGCTTGGCTTGACACGTGTCGAGATAATGAGGTGGTTTATGTATCGTTTGGAACCCAGGCTATACTAACAAGTCAACAAATTGAGGTGATCGCTGAAGGACTTGAAAGAAGTGGTGTTAGATTTATTTGGCCAATAAGGGACCATGTCACGGCTAACCAAATGGAAGGAGACCGTGACCGTGAGACGGTCATGACCGGTTTTGAGGATCGTATGGCAGGCCGAGGGATTGTCATAAGAGGGTGGGCTCCACAAGTTCTGATTTTAAGGCATCGAGCAGTTGGCACATTCTTAACTCATTGTGGGTGGAACTCGATCCTTGAAGGGATCATGGCTAGTGTAATGTTGCTTGCTTGGCCATTTGGTGCCGATCAATTTTCAAATGCAACATTGCTAGTGGACTACATGAAAGTTGGTGTTAGAGTTTGTGAGGGATCTAACACGGTTCCTAATCCATGTGACTTGGCTCAAATCTTAGCCAACTCGGCTAATCAAGACGAAGCTAGTAGACAAAAGATCATCAAATTACAAAGTAATGCATTAGAGGCTTTAAGTGAGACTGGAAGTTCTTCCAAAGCCTTATCTAGGTTTGTTAACAAGTTATGTGAGCTAAAGACTAGGCCTAAAAGTCACATCATTTCTCATAACAATCTCGTTGAATGATTTGAATGCTTAATGGTTGTATTATGTATTTTAGTATTTATGTGATGATAATGTAAGTTGGTTGAAGTTATGCATCTAGATTCATAATCGTTTACATGTGTAAAAAAATTAATAATAAATTACTTTATATAGTAATTTTTTAATTGTTATTTTTTTTTTTTTGGGTGTAATAATCTTATTTATTTATTTTTTTTAGGTAATCCTATTCATATTATTCAAAACTGTTGGCGTTAGAGATAATTTTAACAAAATATTTTATGTACTGAGTACAATAAATAAAAAGATGATAATAAACATTATATTTTAATTAGGTATGTATTAGTCTATTGACTTTCTAGACTATTCATTTGGTCTTTATTTATTTTTTATTGTAATGATAATGATACAAAGTCATTAAAAAAACGAAGAAAAAAACCCTAGCAAAATTTAAAACGTTAATAAATCTATGTGCTTGAAAAATGCAGTGGTTGGTCGTTTTTCTTGTTGGACCCTACTAGTACTCCGTAGTATAAGATCTGTTGGGCCCTAAACAATAAACATCCAAGAAATTCAATCTATTGAACCAATTAGTCTAAGGTGCACCTTAGATAGGTATAACAATACAGCCCAAAAGCCCAACTACACACAACCCAATTAAAAAAAAACCCTAAAACTAAAAAACACGGAAACAACAATACACCCACTCATACCCAATACACCCACCCTCATCCAATAAATGTAACATCACCTCCAAACTCAAAACTTTTTTTCTTCTATATGATTTTCTCTCTCCTCTTTTTCACTTTCTCTCTCCTCTATTTCATTTCCTCACTAAAAAACTGCAAAAACATTAATGGACATTAGAGAAGAGATGCAAAATCAAAAGGATCCTCCCTAAAAAAAGGCAATTTTATGTAAATTTCACTTAATTTTGTTTAAATTTATATGATTATCACTTAATTTTGTTTGAATATCTATTCGATACTCTCTATTGTTCGAAATTTTTATTGGAATTGTAAAAAAAAATTAGTGAAATCAAACGGATACCTTATGTTCACATTATGAAAAGCATATGTTCATATTTTAAATTCTTATGTTCATGTTTTGAATCCTTTTGTAAACTTTCTGAAATGCTTATATTCACTTTCTTAATTCATATGTTCATATTTTTTATGTATATGTTTACCTTCTGAAATGCTTAATTATGTTCATACGCATTCAAAAATGAATCAATGCATATGTTCAAATTTTTAATACTTATGATGCATATGTTTCATAATCATATTATTTTTTATTTCATTTTTTTGTTCACAATTAAATGCCTTATATTCATTTATATTCATAATAATATTTATATGTTCATAATGTATATATTCATAGTAAATATTTGTTGTTCATAAATATTCTCATTAAGTCTGTTTATGCATATGTTCATATTTTTTACGAATATGTTCACCTTTTAAATGGTTGTATTCACTTTAAGGAAACCAATGCTTACGTTTATATTTTGAATTGTTATGTTTACTTTCTCATATGTTCATATGTTTTATGCCTATGTTCACCTTCTGAAAAGCTAATGTTCACATTTAAGGGAACCTATGCATATGTTCATATTTTGCATGATTATATTCATTGATAAAAAAAAATGTTAGAAAATCGGATGAAATTCATACACAGATGAAATTGATCGAAGCTAAAAAAAAAATTCAATTCATATGAATTCAAAAAATCAGATAAACAACCCATTCCATATTGTAAGGAACAAATTCAATCGTTAAATCGAAAAAACGAGAAAAATAGAAAAAAAAATAGAGGAAAAAGGAATTAAAGAAGGAAGGAGAAAAAACCGAGTATAATTTGTGAATTCAAAGATTCATATAAACCTTAATCAATCGAAATTAAAGCACAAAATCGAAATTCACACAAAAATTCATACTTAATAACTACTTTCATGTTGTAAGAAACAAATTTAATCAAAAAAGTGTGAAAAAGGGGGAAAATTAAAAAACAGAGAGAGAAAATAAAAAACAATGGAGAAAAATAGAGGAGAAGAAAGCTAATGTTCATATTTGTCCTATTGTTACACCTATTTCTAGGTGCATGAGTGTGCACCTAAGAATATGCGCTATTGCACGGTCAACATTCAATGTTTTGGATGTTAATTCTTTCAAATAACAATACGTTTTTCTATGTCCTTATTTGAGAAGACTTTCATAAAGACTTGTAAAAGGTGGATTCACATTAAATTTATTGAATTTTACAATTTTTATGGTAATTTTAATTTGATTGTATTTTTTTTTTTTTATACTAATGAATTTGATTGTATTTTTTTTTTTTTTGGATACTAATGAATTTGATTGTATTTTAGTAGTACTTCATGTAATTTCTAATGTATACATGTAATACTAATATGATAAATCTAATACGGAGTACTCGTACATAATACTAACTACTAAAGATTCCTAGTTTTTTATGGTAAAATTTATATTAGCAAAATGATCCTCCCTCCTAGTACTAACTACTAAATATCTCATATAGACATATAGTACTAACTACTAAATATTCCTAGTTTCTCTATTATTGAAAGCCGTATAAACCAAGTTAACCAACAATGTTGGTGGAAGGTGTTAGAAAAAAAGTGTGTTCACAAGGATACAATATTAACAATACGAAAAAATTATGAACAATAAATTGAATGAAGGAGCATTGAGGCATTGACTTGAATACGATTATACTTGGTGCAATCAGGGAGATATATTTTAGTTCTCGCTCTAATATTAACATGACACTCCACACACAAATGCAATCTTAGGTGGGAGTTTGGTTCCAATATTGGCTGCTAGCTATTTTATACAAAAAAGACCTTTAAGGACATTGATATATTTTATTATTTTATAATAAATAGTATATTTTATAATAACAATAATAATATTAATAATTATTATTATTGTTGTTGTGGTTGTTATTGTTATTAGAAAAAAGAAGGATTTTCTTATTTATTTATTGAAAATGTTATACATAACCCTTAGGGCTACATATAAGCATTAAAAAACACTCTTGAAAATTGTTTAAATTTAGAAAATCATGACAAAAACACACTAATTGCACTGATTTACGCGTGTTTTTGTTATGAATTCCTAATTTTATACAAATTTTCAAGAGTGTTTTTAATGGTATACATAACCCTTTTATTTATACTCCCTCCGGCTATTATTGATAGTCCCTTATGGGCAATTTTCACAGGAATTAATAAATGTAAATAAGAAGTAGTACAATACATTGGAAAGATAAATTTACATTGGGTATGTAAAAAATAGAAAGAAAAGGTAATAAAAGTGAGTTAAGCACAAATTCAGGTACTCATTTCTTCCTTTTTTCACCGTTTAGGTACTTAATTTTTTTTACTTTGCTTTTGGGTACTGAGTTAAGAATTCCGGCCAAAAAAAATAAATTAGCCTAAGAATTTAGTACCTGGGTTAAGAGAAAGTGGGCCCCACCCGATTAAAAAAATTCACGGGTCACCCTTAATTTTTTTCCCTTTACTTATTCTTTATTCCCCCTTTTTGCTCCCTTTATTCTTTCCTTTTCTGGAAATTCTGCTGCGTCATTGTCGAAGAACACGAGCAAGCTTGGGCTCGATTCTGGGGAAAACGACACCAAAAGCCGCCATTTTTTTGAGGTAAGCTCAATTACTCATGGATTATGTTGATATTTTGATATAAATTTTGAATTTTTTGCCCATTTCTTGATGTTATTTGCGACCTAGGGATTTTGATTTTTAGGGGTTTTTTTTGAACTAACAGATTGATGATGTCGATTTCTTGTGTTTTTTGTGTTAAATTTGTTGCTATGTTGTTGTTTGTTGTTGGATTAAGCTAGTGTTGTTGTTGAATGTTGATTGCATGTTGTTTAAATTGCGCAAGAGTTTGATAACAAGATTATGAAGGTACTGTAGGAGTTTATAGGTACTACGCAGCGGAAAAACATGAATCATATTCAAACAAGTACCAATCCCAAGATCACATGCATAACACACAAGACACATAATCATACCTTTGACGCGTGAATTCCACGAAGCTATTCGACATGCAAATCAGGGAGAGAATAGAGCCCCAAGCGTTGCTCCTCTACTTAGTCCACGAGATTCGAACGAGCCGTCCACCAATACTAGATTGGTCGAGTGATTGAGGAAAACCGCGATCACCACCTTTACGGACAACCGACCACCGCACGAACCACCACCACCACGACACACCACCGGCGCCTAGGAGGAGAGAGACGTGTGAGAGAGAGGACTTTGAGAGGGGTTGGGTTTCGTATTTGCTAATTAGGGTTTTATCACACTGATCAGTTAATTCCTTACTTACTGCAAACCTAGGCACCTAGTCTATTTATAATCTCATTATAATTAGACTAGGGCACGAAGCCCAAAAACTCCCTTGTCCACTCCATATGGCCAGCCACCTAGAGTGATGAGGCCCATGATGGGCCTCGTCCTCTAATGCTCGATCTAGCCCCTTTGTGTGACCTTATAGGATCCGTCCAATTGGGCTTTGGGCTATTTTACTAGTCCAAAGATCGTTAGTACCTCTAGCTATGGCAAAACGACGACCCAAATGTACGAACTTAATTATCTCCATAATTTGATCCAATTATATATCTAGTAATTGCACACGACAAAGACATAACTCCTTCAATCTCCCACTTGTCTGAGACAAGGGTGCAATATTCAAATTCCTTAAGTCAATATATGTGTCGATTTGATAATATGATTGCATCACATGTCGAGATCATATTAATCTACAAATCGTTTCTTGAAATCTGAGTTAGAATTACAAAACCAAATGATTACTGTGTAATGCATTTGAACGCGGCCACGTATTTTCTGAATTCTCCCTCTTCAAGCGGCCATGACACATTTCCTAATTTAATATGTAGACTCTATCCAATCTTGTGGTAACATGACTCCCACTCAACTTCTGAAATAATCGGGAAACACCCTTTATAATCTCCAGTTATGGCTAGACGTTTGAGTGTACCACAGTCACAACATCCATTGAATGAGATCAACGTTCCACTCATGTCAAAGGAATCCACTAATATATATGGAAGCTCTATACTTGAACTTCAAAGTAGGTCAATAGTTCGATCATGCATCATTCATGCATATCCAAGTGATTGACCGAGCATCTCTATGCCCCTATAGCCCATGAAACTGCGCTATCCAATCAATCTTACATGTTAGTTCATTTATTGAAATCATTTATGTCCACTTTAATGATCTCAAACTAGGAACTTCAAATAATATATAAATTTTGTTCACCTGTGGGGTTTTAATTCACCAGGTCATCAACCTGATGAGCCCATCAATTCATAATTATTTTGGACATTTTATTTAATTTCCAAAACCATTATTAAATAAGAGAAATAATAATTTCTATTTTAAACATAATTCTGCAAATTGATGCATTTCTCAAGCAATATGTTCTCTCAAAACATATACAACTTAAATTACACAACTTGCTTCAATCCTAGGACTTTAATATGACTCTCATATCTTAGTCCATGGAAGGGGTTTAGTGATTTCTCACTCATAATAAAACTTTGCAGAATACGACCTTCCGCTGGTCAATGATCTCATAATTGAGGTGATATCTCATATCCTTTTGTTTGGATTTGTGATGTGACTCTGGCTCCTTTGTTCTTGGGCAAAGGTGACCTATAAGTCACATGACACTCTAATCTGAACTTCCTCTGTAACTATCTGACTATAGTTTAATACACATATTATGACATTGAGTATACAACAGTGCTCTGCTTTGAACTCTTCAAGCTCACTGTCCTTTTCCATCTAGACACAAATATGCATTCAGATCACCATCTAGAATCATCTTGCCTGTTTGGAAAACTTGCATTCATGTAACCTTTTGACAACTTGCTTAAATTACCATTTAACACAATAGTTAGAAGAGTTCCTTTTAGTGCTTCTCAAGTACTCAAGGATCTGTTCTTGGTAATTCTCCGTATGCTTATTATGAAAATTTGCTTGAATTCTGCTATACATGCACAAGTCATATGCAACATCTTGCATTGTACATTTCATGGCACATGTAATGGATCCTTTTGCAGAAGCATAAGGTACATTATCCATACAACTCAACTCTATTAGCTTTTGAAGGCACTGAGTTTTACTGAGTGTAATACTATGAAACATGGGAAGACATCCTCTTTTAGAGTCTTGCTTCTTGAACTTGTCAAGATCCTTATCAACATAAGTCTCTCGATTCATTCCAATCATTCGTCAAGATTCACTTCATGGATTTTAATTCCCAATATGTACTCAACATCTCCTAAGTCTATCATATTGAAACAATCTTTCTAACCACTGCTTGACTTATTCAAGCATTGATATATCATTTCATATGAACTGTATGTCAACTACATACTAGACTAAAAGACCAATTGCTCCCACTAAACTTCTTGTCTCTACAAGAATTCTTTTGTTCTACTAAGGAAATCAAACTGTTTGATTGCCTAATCAAAACGAATGTTCCAACTCCTTAATGCTTACTTCAATTCATTAAATGAATTTCTGAAGTTTGCAAAACTTTCTAGAAATTTCTGGATTTCAAAACTCTTAGGATGTATCATATACATTCTCACCATCAAGAACATTTCATGAAGGCGATTTTGATATCCATAACTAGGATAATCCGAATAGGCTTACCCAACTAATAGGTTTGACCCTATTTGTAAGACTATTATGGACTAACACATTTTTACAAACATGGAGTCCATACTGGATTTCATGGCTTTAAGCCATTTCCTGAGTTGGCATTTATCCAAAGCTTGCTTGTAGGCCATGGATTCTAACCGTTCTAATAAGAAAATTTTAGAATCCACCTTTTCTCAGAATTTCAACAAACTGCATGTTTGTTTTGATCCTAAGTCAACTACGATAGGTATGAGCGACAATAGAATTATTCTCTTCAACTCTTTGAAGTCTTTCATTCTAGTGGGACGATAGAAACCTCGCTAGTTGAATTAGCTTGCTTCGACACATGCTTTATCAAATTAGCTGATTTCATATGCCTTCGTCTCTGATGTAGTGTTATCCACATCCATTTGTTGCTCGTCTCGAATCTCATCGAGATCTAACTTTACTCCCACTTGGCTTTGTAGGAATACATTCTTTATATAAAGATACTATCGCGAGCAACAAACACTTTATTTTTACGCGATTGTAGGAATAATACCTTTTAATTTTCACGAGAAAACCCATGAAGAACTATTTTTCTGATTTAGGGTGTATTATGTCATCTTAGTAAACATTTTACATTGATTTCATAACCCTTAATCCTGTTTAGAAAAGATAACTTTTGGAACATTTCCAAATCATAACTCTTATGACATCTTTTGTACTGCTTTGGTTAAGTTTCTTGTTTAGTATATTCGCAATTGTTGTTGTTCTAATGCATATCCTCAAAACGATATTTGTAAATCATTAAATCTTGGATCGAACAATGGCAAGCAAAGTTTGATTCCTTCTTCATAAACATACAATTGAATTGTAATGTTTCTGGATTGTGAATTAATTCAACAATTCCCTTTAGATGATCATTCCTTTTGAGTTAAATATTTATCACAATGTAGGCGTCGCTCGAAGTGCGCCTACGTTAAAAGCATGTGTGAATATGCTTGGCACTCATAGGAAGTGGGAATTGACATAATACGATAAGGGACACGATTAGGGACAAGTAAAGTAGGGAGCCGCCAACAAGTTTTTAAGGAACTTGTAAACCGTTCACGGATAATAAAAGGCAACCACGAATAAGGGACAACGATAGGAAACAACGATTGACCCGTGAAGGTTACACCCTATTCATAATCCATGAGATTACTAACTCCATATGGTTTGGAACCACGAAAGGAGGATCGGGGATGATGGTACGAAGTGAGTCATGGAGTCACATTCGCCCGTATTGGCCTCTACTCGATTCTTATAGTGAAAAGTGATTCCTGCGATCTCAAATGCATACAAACAAAAATTCAATTTGCTCCAAACTATTATTAAGCTAAATCGGTTTAATATTAATGCAACATATAATTCTAAAATATTGTGATCACTTGAATAACAACAAGATTAAAAAGGAACCTAAACCGGTTGTCCAAATTATCTTATTAGGCGTGATTTTCAATTACATATTCCCTTAACATGCAATATGGTGATCATAATAACAATAGAATAAACATTAATATTGGAAGCAATTCAACAATAATAGCGTTAGTCAAGTTAAATATAAAATAACCTAATCATGATACTAGCAATATTAAAATAAAATAAGAGTAATTAAATTAATTAATTACTCACATTCTGCACGTTCCTTTAAATTGCTACATCATGAATAAACTGTTAGTAACTTCAATAAAAATATAAAGTAAATGAAAATTAAATTAAATTAAAAGTAGAGTTGATTTGGTCCAAACCCTCAGTTAATTCTACCTATCACGCCTTGGTTAAAGTATAGAACTTTGGGTTTTGTATGAACTCCTTGGAGTGCTTAAGGAAGGAATGATGTAATTAGGGATATAGGTTTAAGGCTTGGAGTAAGAGAGAGAGACAAGAGAATGATTTTTTTGTATGAGGAAGAGAGAATGATTTTGTGATTCAAGATTGTTGATGATTGGAAAAGGGGTGATATGACCTCTATTTATAGAGAAAAAAAGGAAGGGTCGAAGAATTAAGATAAGATCCGAATTAAATCGGAATAAAACTCAATAGACTGCAGTTTTTACGGTTTTGTTTTTATCATATCTTTTGATCCAGAAATCGGAATAAGATAAATAAGATATGGTTGGAAAGCTCTTGAAATATAATTTCTAAACCAATTAGAATCAGATTAAAATATTTTTTATAATAAAAGATATGGCTGAAATAGTGAGACGGTGTCAATTTTGGATAGAGTTTGACATTTTATTCATATCTTTTCCGTTATAGCTCGGAATTGATATTATAATATATCATTGGAAAGATAATTTCAAGGGCTATCCAACCATATAAAATTTGGATAAAAACTATGAAGCACGAAAATAATATCTGTCTATATTTGAACGTCTTTCAATTCGGATAGAATTAGGATTTTCAAAAAGAAAAGTTTTATTCAATTTGAAATTCCTTAATCTTATCTTTTCAAAAAGGATAATTAAAATATTTTAGAAACTTATAGAAGCTTATAACTAATCCTAATTAGTTTAGGAATGGGATTAAATAATTTGGACCCTCCACATGATCATTGGGTCGTAGGCAAGGTGGGTTTAGGTTCGGTTTGGGCTCAGTTTAATATTTTGGCCATAACTTATTCGTTATAACTTGGACTTGGGCTTATAATATATATTTGGAAAGCTCTTTTAAAGCCCCATCCAACTATTAAATCATTGGACCCAGATTATGGACCAAAAATAAACTGGATTAAACGTTTTTATAAAAAGAACACGAAATGAATGATTTTAAAGGACACGAAATGAATTATTTTGGGTTTAAAGGCACGAAAAGAGGAAAATAAGTTATGGTTTGGGGAAATGGGATAGGAATTGGTTTGTTTATGAAATGGAAATATGGATTTAAGCACTCCAAAGATTAAATACTTAACCCGACCAATAATGGCGGTGAAAGGTTGTTCATCATCGAGTTTGGTTTTGGGGAGACATTTTTAGGTGTCTACGCACAACAATCATATTGTGGTGTTAAATTGTTTATCTCAAACTGATTTTACATTTCATTTGGAAATTTTGAACTTTTCAATGTTTCCAAGCTTTACTTCATTAAGTAATTATCGATATACTTAAATCGTCAGTAAAAGCGATGAAATAGTTAAATCTCTTTGCTAACTTTGAACTTATTGGTTCACATACATCATATGTATGAGTTCCAAAAGGTCATTCTAGCTTCCTTTACCCTTTCTACTAAAAGGCAACTTGGTCATTTTAACTTTTATCAAGCATGACTTCTAATTCTCAAGTGATTCATAATCATATAAGAATGAGAGTCCATCCAAAACTTAGGATGTGCAAATGGTTAGTGTGACCTAACCTTACTTGTTATAAGTAAGTTACTTTGAATCATATAAATTTTACTTTTGTGATCTACTTATATCAATGTCATAAAACAAAATTAACTCATATCTAGCAAAATGAAAAACAATTTATTACCTTGGTCATGGATCAACACTTAGCTTGTCCAAGCCAAGTAAACCAAATTCAGTATTCAAAACAAGAAGACCGAAATATTGTCTCATCAAAACTGGAAATTGTTCTAAAATCATGATAAACTAATCAAAATTTAAAACTATGAAGCTATCTCTGGCCACTCTAACACTTCTAGTGCACCTTCAAGCTCCATTTCCATGCTAGTTTCACTTATTTGCAGTTCCTGCGCAACATCACTATGTTAAGCACTGCAACTTGGTATCTCATACCTAAGTGAAAGTTAAAATGTTTATAACATTATACCTGAGGTTGATGCTCCATTCTTCTTGAGGAAGTCATGGTATTTCTGGCAATTTCGCTTCCAATGCCCCTTCTTCTTGCAGTAAAAGCATTCACTTTCACTTGCAGCCTTGGGCTTTGGAGTCGACTTAGGCTTCTCAGAAGCCTTGGCAACTTGCTTGCCCTTGCTCTTGGCATTAGCCTTTTGCCCCTTCAACTTGAACCCCTTTCCCTTTTGAACATAAGAACTTCCTTCTTAGGTTCCTTAGGGATTTGTTTCTCAGCACTAACCAGCATTGCATGCAATTGATTCATAGTCTTTGCAGTGGCAGTCATGTTAAAATTCATGATAAACTGGTTGAAACTTTCTGGTAGTGAATGGAGAATGATGTCTGTTGCCAAATCATCACTGTATGGGTGCCCCAGTTTTTCCATACTTTGAATTAGGCCGATCATTTTGAAAACATGATCATGAACTGTGGCTCCCTTCTCCATCTTACAATCCAGAATCTCACGATGGAGCTCATACCTTTCAAATCTAGCTTGTTTCTTAAACAAAGCTTTGAGTTCTTGCATGATTGAGTAGGCATCCTGGTCTTCAAAACGCTTTTGAAGACTAGGCTCCATGGTAGCAATCATTAAGCAAGTGATAGGTATAGCTCTGTCATGAGCTTCCTTGTGCTTCTTGATCTCTGCCGCAGTTGGATTTTCTGGCAGAGGTCCTGGTAATGGGGTATCAATGATATCCTCTTTACCCTCAGATTTCAGAACAAGTCTTAGCATTCTTTCCCAAGTGGAAAAGTTCTCCCCTGTCAACCTATCCTTCTCAAGGAATGGTCGAAGGTTGTAAATGTTGTTGTCATTGTGGTTACGGCTACCCATCTATGTCAAAAAAAGGCAAAGTTTAATAATTATGTTTAATATAAAATTAAAGTACCATAAACGCATTCATTTGGTAACTTTAAAACACTTTATTCAATAATTAATTGATCCCAATTGAATTTTAAGTGATTCCAAGATCCTTTATTTGTGCAATAATTGACCGGACTGAGGCCCTACCATCAACCATTACATTTTCAAGGTGAGTAAACTCTTTACTGATTACAACTCTTGTAACTCTTGGTTGAATAATTAATCATCTCATGCTTAATTATTACCCTTAGCTTCAAGGTTCTAAACTCTTTAGGTAACCTTGTTGAGTATAACCAATTAAAAGTGTAAAACGTGATTTACCCCCACTCCCCTAAGATATAATATGACACCCAGCTGAGGCATGACCCATCATAAAATATCAAAGGTTTCATCGGGTTTTTAATTGGAAAAGCTACCTTAATATTACTGGGACCTAGATTTATTATGTTGTGATTATTTAGTGAACTCTAGCGCATCATCAATCAACATAAATAAAATCTAATATGCATAATCTACTAATGCAATAAATCATGACATAGTATGGCCCCTTAGTCCTAAGAAAACTAGAAATGAAAAGGCTCCCACTTAAATCATCATGGATCTCCATCCACCTTTCTCTTTTGGGCCTTCACTTCATGGGCTTCTTTGGACTAACACTATTTAAATAACTATTCTATTTACTTTAAATAAAAGTTACAAAAATACTTAACGGTACGCAGACCGTATTTAGATTACAAAAATACTTCACGATGCGCAGATCGTATTTAAGAATTTATGGGTCATACTAGTCTATATATAGCAACATAATATCATATATTATAAAAGTTCCATATAATAAATCACTCAACATGCTTGTCTAAACTACAACATCGAATGTTCATAATAAAGTCAACGCATTTCCTAAAATATCTCATATTTTAATCATAATTAGATAATATCATATATTATTCATGACCGTTTATAAAATATCATATATTTAATTTAGTCATGAGATAGAATCAAATCATATTTTAATCTAGAAAGATAAATCATATTTAATCTTTCATGATTATCCTAACAAATTTAGGAGATTCTATCCTAATTACTAGCCAATCAAATAATTTTAAAATCAATTATATCCTAATCTAATTATGGGATAATCACATTATTTAAATAAATTATTATCCTTTTGGAATATGCTCAGAATATCCTAGTCAATCTTATCCAAAATTAACCACTTTAATTAGGATAATTACCAATTTAACAACTTTAAATATGGATAATATCAAATATAACAACTCTTGAATATTTGATTTTATCCTAAAATAAAAGATTTTATCCAAATAAAACCAACTTTATCTTTTAAAATAAAAGATCATATTTTCAAAATATTTTATCTTATCCAAAATAAAACTGATTTTATCCCAAAATAATTCATAATTATCTTGAAATAAATTTAAAATAGGTTTTTTTAGATTTTAACACCTGCTAAAAACACGAAAATGGTTTTTAACACCTCCAAAAAAAAATGGGTATTAACACCATACAAATTTTCAAAAAATTGGTATTACCACCACTTAACGGTTTCCGTTAAAAAATTCCGTTAAATGTGGTCCACAGTGACACGTGTCACTATTTTATTTGTTTAAAAAAAATTTTAAAAAATTAAAAAAATATTAAAAACCTAAAACTACCCCAGCCCCACCCACCGCGCCCCCACCGGCGTCCCCAAACCCACCCCCTTCCGGCGTCCGGCGTCCCAGTGAATCACCCGGCGCCGGTGACCCCGCCCCCACCACCCTTTCCTCCACCTACGCACCCCACCCCTTCCCTTTCCCCATTTTCGTTCCCGACCCAAAACCCCGAAACCACCCTAAACGGGTTTTAGGGTTTCGTTTGGGGTGGTAGGGAATCGATTAAGGGAGGGGGAAAGGAGAGGGAGGGCGTCTCGGGGGAGGAGGAAGGGGAGGAGGGGCGTTTTCCGGGGGAGGGGGCGTTTAGGGTGGTTTCGGGGTGGTGGGTCGAGAAATGAAAACGGGGAAAGGGAAGGGGTGGGGTGCGTAGGTGGAGGAAAGGGTGGTGGGGGTGGGGTGCCGGCGCCGGGCGATTCTCTGGGACTCCGGACACCGGCAGGGGGTGGGTTTGGGGACGCCGGTGGTGGCGCGGTGGGTGGGGCTGGGGTGGCTGGGGTAGTTTTAGGTTTTTTTATTTTTTTTTAAAATTTTTTTTAAAATTTTTATTTTTTGTTTTTTAATTTTTTATTATTTTTTTATTTTTTTGGCCAATAACAAAGCGACACGTGTCTATATGGCCCTACTTAACGGATTTGTAAACGGAATCAGTTACGTGGTGGTAATACCCAATTTTTTGAAATTTGGGTGGTGTTAAAATCAAAATTTTTTTTTTGGAGGTGTTAAAAACCATTTTCGGGTTTTTAGCAGGTGTTAAAATCTAAAATAACCTTTAAAATAAGATTTTTTTTTTTGAAAGAACCGTGACTGCACGGTTGCTGGCCACCGTGGTTGTCTAGCCGGAGCTAGCCACGGTTGCTGGCTGCTTTGCAGCAGCCACTGCCGCAAGGCAGCAGCAACCAGCAGCAGAGGCAGCCACGGCAGCAGCGTGCAACGCTTGCACAGCTGCTGCCTCAGCCACCAAGACCGCCGCCCTCCCCTTCCCCTCCCTCTTAGACCGCCACCTGGTCGGCAGCCGCCGTGGCTGCGCCACCCAGCCGCGGTTGTCGGCCGCTGAAAACAGTTTTTTTTTTGTGTTTTAATTTAATTAAAATAACACTTATTAAAATTAAATTAAATCAGTCCAAAAGATTAAAATTAAATCATATTCAACTTTAAAATTAGGGTTCTTCATAAAATTAATCCCAATTTAATTCTAACTTTTAAAATTAAATTGATGATCATACACAAAACACTTTTATGCATAAATCAATCTGATTAAAATTATGAATCATAAAATAAATCGAATTAAACCAAAATCAAGCACAAAAATCATATTTTAGGGCTAGGATTTTCGAAAAATTCGAAATTTAGGGTGAGGGGGTTCGAAAATTTCGAACATGTTAGGGCTAAAATTCGGTCTCTTCATGGCTATTTTGAGCATAATTAAATCACATTTAATCGATTCCAAAAGTTTAATCACATTAAATATAATAATTGAACCATAATTAAATTAATTTCTCCCTCTTAATTGATTATAAAATTAACGTGGACATCAAAAAATCGTATTTTTATGATCTAGCGCGTTCATGCAAGAGGCTAACTGATACCACTGTAGGAGTTTATAGGTACTACGCAGCGGAAAAACATGAATCATATTCAAACAAGTACCAATCCCAAGATCACATGCATAACACACAAGACACATAATCATACCTTTGACGCGTGAATTCCACGAAGCTATTCGACAGGCAAATCAGGGAGAGAATAGAGCCTCAAGAGGTTCTCCTCTACTTAGTCCACGAGATTCGAACGAGCCGTCCACCACTACTAGATTGGTCGAGTGATTGAGGAAAACCGCGATCACCACCTTTACGGACAACCGACCAGCGCACAAACCACCACCACCACGACACACCACCGGCGCCTAGGAGGAGAGAGACGTGTGAGAGAGAGGACTTTGAGAGGGGTTGGGTTTCGTGTTTGATAATTAGGGTTTTATCACACTGATCAATTAATTCCTTACTTACTGCAAACCATAATGAGCTTTTGAAACCATAATGAGCATTAAGGGTATCGATAAGAAGGTTTTCCCCTCTCTGTTCCCGCTATCTCTTGAAATCGTTTGCCAACAATGGTTCTTCTCCCTTGACAAGGAGAAAATCTCTACCTGGGAATCAATAGTGAACGCTTTCGTTGATAGGTACAAGTGCAATATCCAAGTTGAAACCGACCATAGACAACTTGAGATGCTAAGACAAAAAGAGAATGAAGGCTTTACTTCTTTCTTTAATAAGTGGAGGGAAACTTCCGCCAAGATGATTGAGGTCCCCACTGAAAAAGAATCCGTGAGGATGTTTATCAAGAATCTCCAAGAAAAGTATTCAAAGCACTTAAAATATCAACACAACTTGAATACTTTCAAGGCCGTCTATGACATAGGTATCGAGATCGAAGATGACCTCGCAAAGAAAAAAGCTACTAACAATAGCAACCACGGTGGCTGGAAAGGAAAGAAGAGCGACAATCCTTCTTCTTCCGAAAACGCCCACTCTAGTAATAATGTTAGTACCTTTGACCATAATGATGTCTTAGCCATGGACAATCAAGGATCTAAAAGGAAACCCAAGCGAGAGTTCACATCCATTGGAATGACCTACGATGCTGCTTTCGATCGTCTCTATGATCGAGGATTAATCAAACCTATTGGCCCTACCGAGGATCCAACACCAGAAAATCGATCTTCGAGATGGAATCCAAATTCCTATTGCAAGTACCATCGAGGAAACGGTCATACCACCGATGAATGCTACAGGTTTCAAAATCTCATTCAAGACCTCATATAAGCAAACAAGGTCCCATTGCCTCTAGCTAGCGAGAAGACTGGGTGATGATGAAGCAAATGACACAAGACAAGAGGCGAGCTGCAACGACAAGATTTCATGGCCTCTTTTTCTATTTCTTTTTCATTTTACCCCTTCCCCAACAAGTCTAGCATAGGCACCTTTTCCTTTCCTTAGATTAATTTTGTAGTCTTTTTTCCTTATATATTTTCTTTTAAAAAAAATGAGCATTTATTTCCTTACATATGATCATTTCATTATAAACAAAAAAAAAAAAAAAACAAAAAAAACAAAAAAAAAAAAAAATCCATGTCGAATTAAGCACAAGGTATACCAATGATTTGAGGCACCCCTTGTAGCCACGTCATATCTCCTTTCACCTTTCAAATTTACAATCCTTTCTTCATAAACCACTTTGAGCCTCATCTAACGATAGACCTTTCTTTTTTTTCAACCCACATCTATCTAACCTTGGGATAGGATGGTGTGCAGCTTATGCAATTTTCAAAGAACAAAGCTTGAGTGATTTGACTAATTCAAAAGATAGCAAAAAATAAATAAAAGTGTACAAAAGGGCAAGTGTTCCAATGTCTTTGATATGAAAATATCTTTGATATGAACACGTCTCAGATTGTGTCTCTTATCGAGTGCTCGGTACCGTGCCTGAGAAACATGAATGTCAAGTGAGTGATAGACCGCATGATCGAGATTGCTCACACTTATAAAAATAAAATAGATGCTAAAGCAAAATAAAGAGCTAAAAAAAAAAAGAGTAGAAACTCAAGCACGAAAATACAAATATTCAAAAGCAAGGTTGCACACCTTGGGGGCTTATCTAGGGTCTTGAGCCTTTATCCCCTCCTTCTTTAAACCTTTAGCCTAACCACGTTACAACCCTTAAAAAAACCTTTTTGAGGTATACACACTTGTGCGAGGTTTGGCTAGAGCTACGTTCGGCCTGATTCCTAACGGATACGTAGGCAACCTCACATCGAGGTGCGGCCGTAATAAACATGCATTCATATTCACATTCACACACTTACACCATGATCATATCAAGGGATCTCCTATGCTCATCCCTTTTCATTTAGAGTTAGAATTGGGGGCTTGATCCCTACATCATTAGCTTACCTAGCCTAAGAGTCACCACCATTTGACTCTTTTCAATAAATTATTTTATTCACACACTTAGCTCTTGTGGCCTAGCTTTAGTGTCACCATCACACACATCACGCATACATGACCAAATATATTTCCCTTAGGAACCCTTTGTCATGAAATCTTTAACGCTGAAGCATGCTTCGTCAACATCACCCATAATTGTCATTGCATCACGAAGTATGAAGTGCTTAGCCTCCGTGCCTAAGATACCCAAATGCTTTCATCATGGAGCCAACAGTTGAGATAGCCTAGGATGAATTAATCCTTGAACCTTGAGAGATAGTATCAAACAACACTTGACTAAGCTCATTCAACATGCATCTTCAAACTTCACTTTCGATTCTTTTTCGCGTCTTTCTTTTTCGGGAGAAAGTCGGTACCCTCCACTAAAATGACGTCGGTACCCTCCACAAAAATGACGGAAAATTTTTGCTTTTCTGCATTTTCGAGTCGCACGATCACATTACAATGCACACACGAGTCATGTACAAATTGAGTCATGTCATGTCATGTCATATCACTTTGATTTGAGTCACACATGTCATTTCACTTTGAGTCGAGTCAACCTCGAGTCAGTCAAACACATCGAGTCAAGTTTATACCTTGAGTCGTGTCAAGTCAATGAGTCAAGCAACGCTAAACCTTAGGTCAACCCTAAGATGATTAAAGAAATTGGAAAAGTTCTATAGTCAAAAATAAATACAGGTGCAGCAGAATAGGAAAGACCCTACTCCAATTCTTGGCGCCATAGATATTTCAACAACGACAGAGCTCGAAGCCTCCCAGAAAGGTGATTTCGACCTCATGCAGCAATTTCGGGTTCCTTGGTACGCCAGTTAGCCCCTATAAGCAATTTGACATGATTAGTAGTCGGCTCGATTGCAATCGTAGTAAGTGATTGACCTGATAAAAAATCGTCTCACTTAGCTTAAGCGCCTAAAACACTGGCTCATTACAATCGGTTCAAAAGCAAGCACTTAAACGACAATATTTCCAAATATGGATTGTCGCGCATTCTTATTAAATGACAAGGTTTTCCAAAAATTGGATTGTCATCCCCAACTGAAAATATTTCCAAGAATGGATTGTCGTGCATCTTCTTCAACAACAATTTTTCCAAGATTGGATTGTCATCTCTGGCAAAGTTTCCAAGCGTGGATTGTCGTGCTCCTTCTTTTATTGGCAAGTTTTTCCAAGTTCGGTTTGTCATACATTCATCGGCTCGTTGGCAAGTTTTCCGAGATTGGACTGTCATACACCCAGTTCCCTATAGCAAAATTTCCCAAAGGATTGTTGTAGGTTTCTTTTCATCATAAATATCGGCAAAGTTCCTCAACGTGGATTGTCATTCATTTCAATAAGTGGCAAATTTTCCCGAAGTGGATTGTCGGTCGACTCTTTTTTGCAAATGTTCCAAGACGCGGATTGTCAATAGTGGCAATAATTTCCCAAAAGGATTGTCGCATAGCGTTGGCAAATTTCCAAGGTGGATTGCTTTCAAGAGTTATATTCCAAGATGTGGATTGTCGATCGTAGCAAAGTTCTTATGAAAGATTGTTACAAAGCATTGGCAACTTTTCCAAAAATTGGATTTTGGCAAATTTTCCGAGGTACGGATTGTCGCTTTATCGTGACAACATTTCCAAGGATGGATTGTTACGTGGCATTGACAACTTTCCCTAAATCGGATTGTCATACATCATACAAGAGTTGTGTTGGCAACTATTCCCAAAGAAAAGAGGATTGTCATCACAGCAAAAGCACCGACATACTGGTTCACAAGCAGCAAAGCGCCGACGTACTGGCATGGCAGTATTAAGGATTAAAAAGCAGTGATCTTTTCGAAGACTATCACAGCGGAAATTGAACATATCAAAAAGAAGCTCTTTGTTCAGAGACGCGTGAACATATAAAAAAGCTCTTTGTTCAGAGACGAGTGAACATCGAAACAACAAGGTGGCGTTCCCTAGATTATGGAGAGTTGTCACAAACATCTGAGGATTGTTTCAAGAGAAGCAATCTTCGATAGTATTCCCTTGGACGTGGAATATTATCAATGCGGACGGAGATTGTTTCAAGAGAAGCAATCTTCGATAGTATTCCCTTGGATGTGGAATATTATCATGGCGGAGGGGATATTTTCAGGAGAAGCAATCTTCTAATTTGGAAGCAGTTACAGGCGTAGCAGTTTTCAAGCGGGATGTCGTTCTCTAGCTTGCAGGAGGTCATCAAAACAACAGTACGGCAGCAAATCGGTTACTTTCAGAGACGTGTGCTCGACGGTGCAAGATACGCGTTTCTTAACTCTTTTATCTATTTAACTAATGCTAGTTTTGCAGGTATCGGCGTTACAAGATTGATTTAGGATCGCAGAACGTTCTTAATCATTCTCCGTCCCTATCGTTACTTTGACTTTCGTTTTCGAAACTTGCGTTTCTCCAAACTCAGTCAAAGTGGGGGCTTCTGTAGACACCCATTTGTGTCTCCCCAAAACCAAACCCAGTGATGAGTACCTTTCACGTCGAATCATAATCGAATGAAACGAAAGTGTGGAAAGGTCTAGTGTTGCGGAAAGTTTTATTTCTTTTCTCTTCTCCCTGTTTTTGAAAACTTTATTTTGAGAAAACAGCCAATCCAGTTTGGTTGGTCCATGATATGGGTCCAATAGTGGTGTAGTTGGATGGGGCTTGCAAAGACCTTTCCAACGATATATTATAAGCCCAATTCCGATGAATATTGAGGAAGTTATGGCCAATTTACTAAACTGGGCCCGGTTTGAGCTTTAAGTACGGCCTAATGATCTAGGGGAGGGCCTAATATAATTTATCATTCCTAATGCAATTAGGAATAGTTTTAGTCTTCTGGAACATTCTAGAAGGTTCTTTTCATTCCTAATTCAATTAGGACTCTTCAGAGTTTTAATCAAGATCAAATAGCATTTTCGATGGAAATTATATTATTTTATCTTCCAGTACGGTAAATTTATCAGATTTTCGAAAACGCGTTGAAAACCGCTTTGGCATCCAACCCCAAGCCTTGGCGCCTGGAACCAGGATTGGCGCCAGGCGCTAGCCATTGGCGCCTGGCGCTAGCCACTGGTCTTGGCGCCAACTAGCCAGGGCTGGCGCCAATGTGTTTCTGTAATCTTCAGACTCTGTTTTGTTAAATTATCTTTTTTGGATGATTTTCTCTATAAATATCGTATTAAAAACTCCGTTTTCATTCACCAAGATTCACCAATTCTCTTTATTCTTAAGTTTTAATCAACTATCTTCATTCACAAATTATTCATCTCTTTCATTCATCCTTTTCATTCATCTCTTTTCATTAACTTTCATTAACATTCATTCTTTCTTTTTCTAAACTAGTCTTTTACATACAAAATTCCGCATTCACAAGATCTAGAAACACCTAACCATATTCGAAGTTGCCTTCGCCCTAGATGTGAAAGGTTTAATTTCTGAGGGTTTGATCCCAAATCTCTCTTTCAATTATTTAATTTAATTGTTTTGATTATTATTTTCCTTGAAGTTACTAATGTGTGTATTTTGTTATTAGAAAGAGGTACGAGGCATCCAAGTAAGTACTTAATTGATTTATTGATATTATGATGTAGAAATCATGTTTATATTGTTATTATGATATTCCTAGTATCATGTCTAGGATAACTTTAATATTAAATATGATTGCCATGATGCCTTTTATTCTCTTCCTAATATTTATGATTGTTAGTATCATGTTAGGGTCAAAGATTTGATTTTTATCGTTTAGTGACATGCTAGGGTTTGTTATTAATCTTGTTAGTATCATGCCTAGGATCTTACTTTTATTATGCTTTAACATGAATATTGTTATAATTATGATTGCTATGATTATGATATTCGTTATTGTTCATGATTATTTTATTCATAATTGATTATGTTGCTTGATATACATATTATATTTATTCTTTATTGCTTGATCATCTTTATTGCATGTTTAAAGGGAATTTGGTACTTGTAATCACGCTTAATAAGATAATTAATAATCTTGTTAGGTTAATTGTGATTATAATTCAAGTGATCGCCAATAATAGATTTATTTGTGCATTAAATTCAACCAACATAGATTAAACAGGTTTAGGGTTAATCCTATTGATTGCATGTTAATCAAAAAGCGCACATGAGTACGAGCAGAATAAAGTAGAGGCCTATTATTAGGGGAGGTTCAATCTCTTTTAGGTTGGATTTGTACCATCATCCCCGAACCCTTATTTGGTTCATGACCTTATGGAGTTGACGATCTCCTGGATCGTTAAGGGGTGTAACCTTCACCTCGTGAACGGTTTACAAGTTCCTTAAAAACTTGTTGGCGACTCTTTTGCTCTATCTTCTTCCCTTTTGGACGCCACCGTACTTTAGTGTATGATCACAGTGGAGTTCAAGCTAGTGGGATTTTAAAGGCTTGAAACTATTCCCTACAACAACACAAATTAGAAAAATGATAACAAAGCTTTGATGTTGATCTGAACCTTCTTCTTCAGCTTGAATAATTCTTGTTCCATCTTCAATTTGTTGTTAATCATCAACACCATTTCATCACTTAAATTATGGAGATAATTAAGTTCGTACATTTGGGTCGTCGTTTTGCCATTCAAAGTAATTGCATCCATTGTAGCATTTGTAATTCTCACAAATTTTAAGCCTCATGAATGGGTGCTTGATTGTCCTTGATATCCTTTGCATAGCCCTTCTGTTACAGTAGCAGCAGTCCATGATTTGAAGCTTACTGTTTCTGTTTTTTTCCAATTTGCAGGAGTCTGATTTTGTGGCTGGTATACTGAAGAAGCAGCAGCAGGGGAAGAATTGAAGAAGCAAGCTGCAGGGGAAGAATTGAAGAAGCAAGCTGCAGGGGAAGAACCTAGCAGCAGCTTCTGTTTCTGTTTTTTTTTATTATTTTATTTCTAAAAAATCTGGGAAAACCATATTGAAGAATTTGTGCCTGAATAGACATGGTGAATGAACCTGTTTTGATGATATTTGTTGCTGGTGTACTGCTAAAGCTTCTGCGTTGCTGTTTTTGTTTTTTTTTTATTATTGAATCAGGGAAAATTGTTTTGGATGAATTTTCTTAAGAAAACATGGTGTGCTGCTAGTGTTTTGCAGGTGTTTTCATGGCATTTTTTGGCCAAGTTCATGCCCCTTTAAATAGAGTATTAACGGCTAGTTTATGAGTCAAAGTTAAGAATTTTTTTTTTAAAAAAAAAATATTAATTTTTTAATTAGGTAAATTAGTGATGAGTTAGCGGTGAGTTAGTTCATCTGAAAATCACTTTGAGTACCCAAAAGCAAAGCAAAAAAAATTGAGTACCTAAAAGCTGAAAAAAGGAAGAATTGAGTACCTAATTGTACTCTTAACTCAATAAAAGTATATGGAAAAACAAAATTTTCATAGAAAAGTTACATTTGCACAAGCATAATGCATTTTGAGACTAAAATCAATGTTAATGGTTGTTAGAAAAAAAACAAATGAACCTATCATTTTGAGACTAAAATTTAGCCAAAAGAGACTATCAATAAGGGACGAAAGGAGTATATATACTTTTACATCCTTAATCTTCACAAGCATAATGCATTTATATTTTGAAACCTTTTATTGAATTCTCTAAATAAGTACTTCCTCCATTTCTATTTAGTTAACACGTTCAATTTAGGCACACATATTAAGGAGAGCAAAGAGAGTGAGACAGAATGGTAAATCAAGTGGGGTACACTTAAAAAGCAAGGTATAAAACTTACCCAAAAAGGAAACATGTTCACTAAAAAAACTTCCTAAAAAAGAATATGTGTCAACTAATAAAAAACGGGGGTAAGTATATAGTATAACGTACAAGTGCCCACATGACTATACTTTTTCTTATGTATAAATCATCAACTTGATCCTCCTAGATCATGTGAATATATGGTATAAAAAATTATTAAATTATTAATTATGAATTATTGTTAATTATGAATTATTGATCATTAATTATTATTGATTATGCATAATTGATTATTAATAAATAATTATTGAATACTCCATATTAATTATTCATAATTAGTGAAAATTAAGGAAAGAAAACTACTTCAAAGGTGAAAAATCAAAAGGCAATATTAAAAAAGCTAGTGTAAGACCAACTTTTAATTTGTGTTGAAAAAGCCAAGCCGGTCATTTATCTAACACTTTTTTCTTTTTAATTAACCAAAATAAAAAAGCCAAAAACTACAATATAGGGTTGGTTAGAGAAAACATGGAGACAACTGTTGTTCATATGAACATTAATCGAATAATCATCCCAAAAAAAGTCGTACGTAACATATTGCAGAGAAGAAAGAGAAATGCATCAATACATTAATTGTGATGGAGATCGATGTAGAGGCTTCTTGAAACCCTCCATAAAAGCAATGATATATTGATATGGTACCTCTGTTACATATTAGTTGTAACTATGGAATTTTCTTATCTCTCACAAATATTATCCAAAGTTACAACTAATCTTAAGCTCCATCGCGCCTAGTCCACGGGGCAAGCCTCGAGCGATTGAGCGTGACATTGCGCTCTTGATCGACCCAGGCGTCACTGCCTCGTCGAACTTTACTTAAACAGGAGGGCGACGGCGACGGTTTCCGGAGTAGTCCTTGTGCATCAAAGTAAACCAATCCTCGTTATTAGCAGCTTCATTGTCATAGGATTTTAGCTTATGAATGCTATCAATCGTTGTTCCTACACTTTTTACTTTTTGTTTCTTGGCATTGCTCACCTCCTTGCCTTTTTTACCCTGTAACAAAAATACACGGGAAAATTAAAACTTCTATGAATTTCAACTTATTCTACTTGTTTGATTGGTTCAAACTTTCAACCAAAGATAAGATCTTCATATGGAAATTCACAATAATTCACCAATAGTCCAATATAATAAATTGATCAAATCTTATTAAACTAAAATACATCAGATTTTTAGATCTGATCATAGAACACAACCATACTCGAAAAAACTGAATCAATTGTCTTAAACTCATCATTTTTTTTTTATTTCATGAACTCTATGAAGAAGTAAAAAATGAGAAGTTAAATATGTCAAAATAGTCATTATATTGTGTCTCTTCGAAGATGTCTAATAAAATTGGAACGATACAGAAATAGTTATTATATTGTCATATTTCAGTGAAATTTTGGTTAATATTCTAAACTTAAAAGTGGAATTTGGAGATATATGTGAGGTATAATTGGAAACATATGTTCACAAGTCTCCAAGATTAACAAAGACTATTTCGTGGTGTGATGATGTAAGAGTTTTAGTGAGTGTGTTAGAAGTAATTTTAAGTTGTACCTTGGGAGTTATGGTTTGATGAATGCCTTTAGCTTCTATAGTCTCATATCGGGGATAGAATTTTGCTTCCAAAGTCCCTGCAATAAGTAAAGAAAATTCACAAATCAATATCATAACTCGAGAAAGATTAAAGATTAAAGATCAAAGATCGAAAAAACAAATTAAAGCAATACGAATAAGTGTGGATACATACCTTGATGATAAAGAGGGTGATGGTGCTTAAAAATGGAGTCTCTAGCTTCAAGCAAAGTAAACATGAGCACAAAGATAAGACTACTTAGCCTTATGGACATCATTTTTTTTGTATTGTATTATTCTACTTTGGGACAATTAGCTATTATTTTGTTGATTACAAGGAAAATGAAGCAAGTTTTGAATATGTAATGGTATTTTGTTATAAAATGGTATATTGGTATGTAGTATGTACATAGATTATTAGGTTATACTTTTTTTTTTTTTTTTTTTGAATAAATTATTAGGTTATACTTCATACAAAGTATTTTCGTAGCTTGATGTCATGAAGTTTCCAAAAAAATAAAATACATATTGATATTATGATGTGGGCCGTTATTTAAAGATTAAATGCCAAAAAATCAGATAAAGAAAAATAGAAAAATCAAAATCATAATAAAGAAAGAGATGTGGCCCTTGCCAACTCATCTGGGCTATCATATTCTTTCTATTTTTTACGCATTTACTTTGGGCTGATTTAACTGGGTAATAAATGTAAAAAATTATTTGGGCTTCTACTAGGCCAGGCCCTAGATGGTTTTTATTGAAGTATAAAACATATAAATTTTTTTTATATACTACAGTTTTGTTCTCATTAGATTATTTTCAGTTCAGTTCAATTCAGCTCTAATAAGTTCAGTTCAGTTCAATTCAGCTCCTAATTTCTTTCTCTCATAAAATATTCATTTCAGCTCAATTTAGTCAATGAGAACATGCCCTTAGTATATAATTTTTATTTATTGATAATTAGAGATACATAAGATCAAATTTATATAACATGTCATCTAATTTGGAATGCATGAAGTACGTTGTTGTAATTTATAAAGAGCGTACATACTACGTACAAATTAGCATATAAGTGATATAACAACCTATTAACTTAGCAAAATGTGTCATCTAATTTTTAACAAATGAATGTATATTGTAAAGAGCATACATACTACATAGGCAACATACTATGTAACTATGTAAGCGATGTAAAATCCAACCTTGAAAAACTTCCCATTGTGTGTATCACTCTCATTTTTCCAGGCCATGCTTATACAAGAACAAAATTTGAGCCAAAAAAGCAGACACTACTACTAAAACTCAAAATTGCCTAGATAAAAATAAAATTGAAAAATTATGGTACATATATATAAGTATATCTTGATCATATACTCCCTAGTCCTGTAAGTTGCAAAACTCAGAAACTAACGGTTGTTGGTGGGAGGGTTACGGCGACCGCCACCGTTTCCGGGGTAGTCTCTGTTCATCAAAGTCGTCCAATCCTCATTAGCAGCTTCAAGGTCATGGCATTTTAGCTTCTGAAAGCTTTCATTTGTTGTTTCTACACTTTTTCCTTTTTGTTTCCGAGCATGGCTTATCTCTTCATCTATTAGCTCCTTGGAATTTTTGTCCTGTTTCAACAGAAATATGCAGGGAAGTATTCAAATCAAGTTCAAATGAGCAAAAACATAGGCCAGGAGTGTACCACGCTCTTTTTATGTACAATCGGGTGTATAATAGAATCTATTACGTGACCATTTATGTACAATCGGGTGTATAAGGGGATAGTTTTGTACCTCAAGTTTTTGTTCTGGGCTTCTAGATGGACTGATGTTCTTTCCTGAAACAAAACAATGAGAAGTTTATTAATTGATCCATAAAACATTTCTTCAATTCTTAACTTAGTTTGCATGTAAATTCCAAGCAAATAAGTGACAAATGGATTAAGAATAGGCAAACACAAGTCATAACACACTAGAAATAATAATGAATTGAAAATTTGCAAGTATTTACATTATTAATATTTGCTTTAATATCATATATATGAAAAAAAAAAATGAAAAATTCCTTTGAACATTAATGAATCTCTATATTGTAATTGAATAAATACAATTTGTATGAGAATCTATCTGCTCTAACTAACATTTTTTTCTACCAAAGCCTATGAAAAATTTGTTTTTTTTTTTTTTTGGACAAAATTTGAAGTAGCAAATATAAGTTTGCTAACTTTTTAATGATAGTAATACTAATCTCAATTATGCCTAGGTGGATGAGAATTTGGAAAGTGATAATCAGCACTTAATGCTACAAAACCAGCAGGAAACTTGGCCTTCTTCTTAGGAATATTTCTAACACTTTGATTACATATTACATCCATTTTCCTTCTCTTCTTCCCTTTATTGTTACATGATGATTTCCATGAAGAAGGTTTTGCACCTGAGATCTTTGAACTCCTACTATCCATTGGCACCTTAGCTAGCTCTTTCGTGTTCGACTTCTTTTTCTTGAGCTCATCTTTTGAAGCCAATTTCCTTCCATTTAACATCATTTTATTGCCTTCTTCCTCTAGAATAATAGGTATGGACTTGATTTCCTGGAAGTTGTACATAATTTTAGTTCAAAATATATGAAACCATGTTTTCAAAAAGTATAAATGATATAAATAAGGTTAAAACAATTATTGACAATGCAATTGGGGGAATTAGATTTCTTCTCGTGAGAAGGGCTTCCTAATGTTTAATTTTTTTTTCTTACCTTTTCAAAAAAAAGGGGGAGGGGGGACTGAATTAGAAATGTAAAATTGGCAATTAATTTAACAAGACAAGTGTTATATGATGTGATGATTAAGATTACTTGCAAAAAATGTAGAATTGGCAATTAATTTAAAAGATCTTACTTCCAAAAAATTCGAGTGAAAATCAAGAGATTAAGATTAATTTTGTCGTTGTTAGTGTTATATTTCAGTGGCATTTTAAGTAAATTTTCCAAATTGATGGGGGGTTTTGGAGAGGTTGAAAAAAGGGTTTTGGGAGATTTTTGTGGGGGTATGATTTAACTATTCACAAATCTCGGAGATTAACTATGAGTACTTAATGATGTGATGATATAGGAGATTTATTAATTATGAGTATGTATATGTAGAGGTAAATTTCTACCTTGGTGGCTATGGTTTGATGAATCTCTTTAGCTTCTACAATTTCATTTCTTGTAATTTGCGCCTCCAAAATCGCTGCAAAATTAAATATGTAATAAAAAATGATGAATTAATATCATAATTTGAGATAGAAGATCGAAGATCCTTGAGAAAGCAAAGCAATAATTAAGTGTACATACATACCTTGATGATAAAGAGGGTGGTGCTTAAAAATGGAGTCTCTAGCTTCAAGCAAAGTAAACATGAGCATAAAAATAAAGCAACTTAACCTTATGGGAACCATTATTTGTCTTGTATTCTACTTTGTGTTATTAGTTAGTTGTTCTTTTCTTGCTTAAATTTAATTTGATAGGGAAAATTACACAAGAAAGAGGAATGAAGTAAATAAGCTTTAAAGTGAAAGAAGTTGTGTATTTAGGGCTTTAATTTATACATATAGCTTAGGATGATTAAACTATTTAAAGTGATCGATCAAACAGAAAAAATGTAAGTCAAAGCTGCAATTCCAAGGATAATTGGTCAGTTTCAGTTGATAAATTATATAAACTAGTTGTTACTATGTTACTATAAAATAATAATATGGTGGTTATTATATGCTTAACATGTATCAGTAATTTATGCATGAATAGCTCAGAAATCAAAGCTTTGTCTAATGGTGGTGAAATGAGAATTAGTAATATAATGGGGTTTTAAAATGTTAATAACAGCGTGGAACGGAAGATACGGGGTTGTTTTCACTTTTGCACTTGTTTGCTTGCCGTCATGCATGCTCCGAGGTGAAAGAGTTCGTAGGGTATGTTTTTGGGTAGCCAAGCTTTGACCATAGATGTACACTTTTGTAGTTCCATTCACATCCTATATTCCTATATTGGTCAACAAATTTATTCAGAGCGCGGAATTGTGTTTTGAAGTGATACATGATTTCAGAAAACGTGAAGATTATACTGTAAGATGAGATATTGATATATGGTATCGTGTATGTCTCATATGATAGTGTTATGTCGTGTAAATGTACTTTGTTATATCATTGAGTTGCTCATACTTTGAATTGTCATTTTTTATGCTTCATGTTATTGCCCCTCTACCAACCTCTATGTTAAAATCCAAGCAACCATAATTATAATAATTTAAACAATGGATATAAAAGTCGTAATATTAATTAACTAGATGTTACTATATACATACTATATATGAATATTAAGACAATGTTAACTTGAATAAATGATTCATTATTATACATATGAGTTTGTTTATATATGTCTAGATTCATGCTCAATTATGCAACAATGCAAGAGGATTAAAAAATTCACTCTTACAATCTCAAATAATTCCTAATTGAAGAAGCCTAACTACAAGTTCAAACTTTGTGAACATAAAGTGTATGGAAACTTGAAAGCATGAACTAAGTTGGAAGATCAAACCTATAGTGAAAAAGTTCAATTTTACTTTTGAAGTGTGAAACAAGAAGCCCACTTTTAGGTTGTAATAACTTTGGAATTGCTTCTTTTACCATCTTTACTTAACACTATTATTTGACTAATTTACCAAAAAAATTACTGTTTGACTAAGGGTAACATGTCCACATGCTTCAAAGCATGTGACACCAACAATTACAAGTGATCGAGTTTAAAAAAAGTTATTGGTGAAAGAGTTGTACTAATAAAATAATAAATAATTGTTGTTTATTAAAATAAATAAAAAAAAAAAATCAATTTGCCGAAATAAGGTCAATACTTGAAAAAAATCAGATTAGGTTTTGGCATATGACTCTTTATTCATAAATCACAAACAATTTTGTACATGCAAAAAACCTGATTTTCTGGCAAAATGGTCAGTTTAAAATCTGATTAATGCTGAATATTCTGGCATATTGTGATTGGCGTTCAAGGAAGAGACAATTATCATCTTGGCATATAATCATTGGTCCATGATTAACCCTTTTAATTAATTATGTGAGTATTATGCTTAATTAAAATACATTAGAACCCTAAAAAAAGCACATAAGAGAAGTGCATATTAGACTATTTGTACTCCATAAAATAAGTCTCCGTTTTGTTCACTTAATTTTCATGTATTTTATTAGGAAAAATATTTCTAATAAGGTTAATTATATATGAGGGTCACCAAGCTCAATTTATAACTTAAATAATTCTAATAAGGTGTAATAATTATGATCCATACATACAGGTAAATTTTGTAAATGGGTAATCAATATATATTTCATAGCAAATTCTTTAATTTAGTATATATGTACTTATTAGGTATATCATGTATGCACATGATTTGCTTAGTTGGGAACTAATCAATAATCACACAAGAGGAATTTTGATCTCATGCAAGATTGAAAGAATATAATGTATGCTTAGGAAAGTGTGACCTAAGTAATAATTATCGATATACCTTCTTTAAGGCTATATTAAGGCTTTGTCCAAAAAAAAAAAAAAAAAAAAAAATAGCCTATATTAAGGCCGTGATTTGTTCATCGTATTTCTACTTATTTTATGAATAATAAAAACCCCGTATACAAAAATAAAGGTTGTAGCTATAAAACACACACACTTATCTACATTTTAGTACTTCACTCATCACATATATGAAGTAGTTTATTTATTTATATATTTATTTTAGGAAATCACTCATCAATTTATATGTCTAGTACGAATTATATATTTAGATTATTTACTATGGACACATGTAAAATTTTATATTTAGATTATTTACTATGGACACATGTAAAATTTTATCTTTTGTCCCAAAAATCATTTATTTTCGACGTATTAATTCAACCTATTACTAATCAATTAATTAGTTTTAGATAAACCCTAAACGAGCTTGTACGTATAGTTGTATGTGGTTACAGCCCTTATAGTACTATCAAGTATCAATAGTCTCAGATTCTCAATTATCATAATGATATTTATAAACTAGTACTGTACTAATTTAAAATAATTAAGTATATACAAGTATGCCGCAACAAAAAGGAAATATCTGAAAAAATAAAGTAATAAAAACAAACTTGGGGATTTGCCTCTCTGGCGAAAGGAGGGGGAAGATGCGGCAGCAAAAAAACATGTATTAAAACATGAAAAGCATAAATTAGAATAGAAACCTTAGTTTGGTCAATTTGCCACTATCTCGATTCTTTAACTAATTTTTCATTCTACAAGATCATCAGTAGTAGCAATTTCCGATTTTGAGTGATTATGTGATCGATTCTATATCTCATTCACTTGCCCTAATGAATATTGTGACTCTAAAAAAAAATTATTACATTTATTATAATTATAAAAAAGTAATAATAATTTATACTTCGTTTTTAATTTCAGCGAATATCTGATGAATAGATCAAGAACTAAAAGATTAAATACATATGAATAAAAAAACCATAATCTATATATTGTCAAAAGTCAATATTACTGTACAAAATATTATATTATGTATAAAAATATAAGGAAGCATAATAAAAAAGGAGTACTAAGCATACTAATTTAGTTATAGTTACTAACTAAATTAGCATTAACTAAATTAGGTTAGCTAAGAACACGAGGACGAGGCCCCGACGAGCAATCCAACATGAAAGCAGTGGGTACTTTTAGAGAATTGTGTAAACAACTGTTCAACTTTAGTCGGTTTCTATTTGTCTTATTTCTAACACTAATTGTCAAATGATTATACTAATTACTAATAAACTTAACCCTTAATTAAAAATACTACTTAAAGTTTTACCGCATGTGGATGATAAGTTTCCAAGACAGACACATGTACACTAATCCATAGACCATATATGGTATCATAAACTTAGATACCAACAAGTTGTGAGAGGCTAGGCAAAAGGCAATTAAATTGGTTAATGAGACATTTTTACGTGACACCCTATTACATACAGATCTAGCTAGAGGGCACAACAAAATTTGAATTATAGGTTTGATGACATTCACCTTTAATCTACCCAAGAGATTCTCATGCTCGGGACAATTTTTTTTTTTTTTTTTGGACAAGATGATAAAAAGATATCATTTATAAAACGGCACTTACAATTAATTTTTGAGAAATTTAAAATTCCAACAAAAATATATAAAACCCTAAAAGTAACAATATCGCAGAATTGATTGATAATAGCCTTAACAAAATACTTCATCCGAAACAATACAATATGTGAGTTCGCTCTAATTCGACATAAGATATGTCAATGCATAATTTTTTGGATGAATATACTTCCGTGGTCTTCTAAACTCCGGTAGAAATTGCAAACCTTCGATCTTCATTCTTCAATAAACAAGTTATTAAAATTCCTGCCATGAACACCATCTTAAGGATGATATCTTTTTATTGAAAGCAATTAAAGTGATTTTGGGGCTTTTCACCGGTTAAAACCAGTAGAAGCCCCTACAAAATTCACAAATAAAAAATCAAGAATGAAGGAGATGAAGAGAAGTAGGGAAGGATTGAAGAAAAAACTCTAGCAAAAGAGGCTAAGGAAAACCCTAGATAGAACTATCTTTCTCTAAAAACTATAGAGAGAAAAAATAGAAGCGCCTTAATTTTTTTTATTTTGATTGTTTGAAGGAAATCCACCTTACAAAGAAGAGTTCATTTAATTTGGGTCCAACTTGTTTTGGATGTTTTTGTCCCTCGGGAGAGTTACGGCTCGAAGACTGGTTCGGCGGCACATGTACTTGCAAAACAACGAAGACTCTAGATGGTTGGATTTTCGCCTCCGAGGATCAATTTAGAACGTGTAGGAGAATATGGAAAGGTGCGGAAAGTAAAGTGGGATCTTTACGGATTCCGAGATCAGGTGTTCTCTGATGTGAGAGAATGTAGGGTAGTGTAATAAATGATTGAACGTGCCCCCAAAATGGGGGGAATCTCCCTATTTATAGGATCATTGGAAATCGTCCTCTTTCTTAGGTCACCCTGACCTAATTTCGGTGGGCTGCACCGCATTGCGGCTTTCTCGGGATTTGGGCCCTAATGACCGTCTTTTCTCCCATTCTCTTGGAGTGACACGTGTCAAGCTGGGATTGGTCCATGTTTGACTAATCTTGGGATGACATGTGTTGCCTTCTGATTGGCCCACGTAGCATGGGTAAAATTACCCAAAACATTTTCCCCTCACAGATGTGACGTGGCATGCCACGTGGCATCTGTGACATGTGTCACTCTGCCATTGGGTGAATATTTAACCGCGATTTTTTTACTATTCACCTTCTAGGGAAATCATGGGAATACACCCGCATTTACCCCTCTATATATAGGCGTTTTACCCCCTCTCATTTTGCACGTTTGCAAAAATTTTCTAGAGAGAGAGACTCCGCCTTTCGTCTGTGTTAGATACAAATAGTTGGAGTTCGTGCCCGCCTGATACAGTCGGTCAATGCCTGACACCTTCAGATTTCAAATCTTAAGGTACCGTCTTTGCCCTTCTCAGCTATTTCTTGTTTTTACCATTTGTATATATTTCTTGCAATAAATGGATGCATCACCACCACCACACCTGGCACAGCCTAGGTTAGTATCCAGCCGGTCACCGGCTACGGCAGAGTTTAGGACTGGGATTGCCGCCTCTAGGTGTTGGGACCACCCTTGTGCTTCTCTAAATCCGACCGTCTCTATGTCAGTGCAGGACACTAATGCTCGGACTATGTGGACGGCCTAAGATCTAGATTATAGGAAGTGAAGGCTTGAACGGTCTTCCGCCTGAGGATGGGTCGACGGAGAGGGCAAACCCGTCTGTAAAGGAGGAAAGATCTCCTGCGGGTACTCCCCCAACTCCGGGTGATTCCCGTAGGAGATTATAGGTACTAAATTGCGGAAATATATGAATCATATTCATAAAGCACCTAAACCAAGGATCTCATGCATAACACATAAATAAGTAAGAATTATACCTTTGAAGCGTGATTCCACAAGTGATCGAACAAGAACAATAAGGAGAACAAGAACCCCACGTGTGATTCCTCTACTTAGTCCACGAGCACGGATTAAACCTCCACTAATGCTAGTTAGTTGTGACTGAACACTTCAATCAACCTTCAACGGAGATTTGAGCCACAAACACACCACAACACCACCTACGCGCCACCCAAGGAGGAGGGTTGTACAGACAGGGAGGAGAGAGAGAGTTAGGGTTTTGGGAAGCTTGGTTGCTTGTGTGACAATTTACTGTATGTCAATTGTTGTATCTTGCAACCCTAGGCATGGTTTATATTTATAGATCATATCTAGAAATAAAACCATGTCAAGTCCAAAACCCATTAGACTCTTCTAACTATCCAAGCCCAATTATCAATATGGTATGCCATGAACTCATGAGGCCCAATAATAGACCTTTAACTTGTTTAACCCAATACTCTTAAGTGTGACCTTGTAGGATCCATTCTATAAGGCTTTGGGCCATTAAGCTAGCCCAAAGATCAATTGTCATATCTAGCACCAAACATTGACGACCCTATAGAATGAACTAATTATCTCCATAATTGTGATCCTTGATGTATCTAGTAATTGCACTTATCGAAGACATAACTCCTTCAATTCCATCTTAGAGGAATTCGAACATAGAAACGGCGAGGAAGTCGCCTCTATGTCTGGCTCGCAAGATGACGAGGCTTCCTCTAAGAGAGACGGGGGTGACTCTGCTTCTAGATCAGAGAGCAGTGACGAGCCCATGTCTCCACTTGAGGATAGTGAGGCTAAAGAGAGGAAGAAGTGGAGTGATAAAGCTGATCCCTTCAAAATCCACGTCTTTACCAAAGAGAGGGAAAGTATAGAGATGGGACTTAAGAACTTTAAGCTAATGCGGCCTCTCGGCGAGGGGTATAACATCCGGGTGCCGCCTGAGCTTGGTACCATCTCATGGAAGGATGACCAGAGGAATGCCAACGCCTACTTCGGCTGTTATGAGGCGGCATTCCTGGCGGGTCTCCGATTCCCCCTTCACGAGACGATGAAGGCGATCTTGCAGGGCTATGACCTTGGTGTTTGACAACTGTCCCCAAACTCCTGGGCCAATATCTTGGGGTACGTAGCAACCTGTGAGATGCAGGGTCTGCATCCCGGCTATGAGGCGTTCGCCCACATGCATTATCTCAGCCGCAATCCAGGCGGCTAGAGGGCGTGGTACACCTTGACCACTTACCCCAAGTAAATGATGACTTTGGAAAAAGTAAGTGTCCAAATTTGACAATTGGAAGAACCGTTTCTATCTGCTATTTGCCCCCACACGGTGTGAGAACTTTGACTTCCTCTATAATAAGAAGCCTGGCCTTCTGGGTCAGAAGTGTGCCCTTCCCCGGATTTCGGATGAGGACTATAAGCAAATAATTGAGTCAAAAATTTTCGAACTCAAAACAGACACCCTCTTAACCGGGGATGGAATAAAGGTTCCAAATAATTGGATACCCATGAGTGCCTGGTTTAGAGATGAGGTGTTCTTGTCCGCCTGCGGGCTGAGCACAATGTTCACCAAGCGTATGTTTACCGCACATCTGGCAATTTGTCGTCTGTACTATTGTTCTGTCCAACTAAGTATCCCAGGACGTTTGTTTTTTCTTTTTTGCAGAAGAGGCTCTGAGAATGCTTCCTGAAAATAAGACCCCTAGGCGGTCTGCTGCTCAAATCCGCAAGGACCTTGCAAAAGCAAAGGCAGCCCAGATAAAGGCTAAGGTAAAGCCGTCTAACTCTTTGCTCTATAAAACTCACCATAATGATAATTTCGTCGGTTGCGTTATTAACGAGCATCTTATTTGCAAGGTGGGAAAGTTCCCAAGTCCTTCAACAAACTACTCAAATAGGGCCGAGATGACAGTGCCTCCACCCCTTTAAAGTCTTAGAAGGCCACGTCTACTCAGATGGTTTCAGACGTTTTGTCTGGGAAAGGTTGGATGCGCATCGAGGGGAAGAGCATCACCCTCGGAAGTAGCCTCTGCTTGGATTTGGCCAATCCTCTTTCTACAGCCGGCGCTACTACGCCTGTAGGTAGTGCTAACCTACAGGTTACTGATGGTATGGCTAACCCTTTCGAAACTCCGCCTAAGTTGGGCTGGCCTTTGCAAGTGAAATCACACTCCCAATAGACCTCCTCCTCGGACAGCCGACAACAAGTTGGTGCCGCCTATATAGCTCACTCACCCACTGTTACTTGTGTTGCAAATCAATCCCCCGATGCCCAGACGTGCAGGCGCATGCTAGAGCCATGCTTAGAGTCATTTCCAAGAGGGAGAAGGATGACATATCAGGGATAGAGACGTTCAACCTGGAGCGCATCTTAACCCTCCTATCTGAGGTAAGGTATCTGCTCTCAAAAGGTTTTAAGTATTGTTTTGTCTGTATGTGTAATACCGTTTGTATTTGTAGGCTATGCCGAGGGTTGATGGGATCAAGCGGCCATACACCAGGAAGAGGGAAGAGGTAAAGAAGGCCAATAAATCAGCAAGAGATTCTGACAACGTTGCCCAATATCAATGTACCATAAGTGAACTTGAGACTAAAGTTATGGCAATGAAATAGGAGGACCGGATCAAGAAGTTGGAAGCTGTCTTGGAGACTGCCAACAAGAAAGCCACCAATGTTGACGCTGCGCTTAAGAAGGCTTAGACGGACCTCAAGAAACTTGGGGGTGTTACCAAAGAAAATGAAGATCTTAAGGCCAACGTCAAACGTCTAGAGGAGGAGGCGGCCAAGGTGCAGGAAAATTTCAGGGCCACCCTGGAGGTGGAGCAGAACCGCCTTATGGATGAGAACGAGACCGACTCTGATACCCGGATGAAGCTTGCATGGGACGCCTTGCATCCAGGGAAAGAGTATGATATTTGGGCACTAGCTTACCAATATGCCGAAGAGGTCGTGTGCTTGAAAGAGAAAGGCAAGCTAGTGTCATAGTCGTTCGCTGCCTGGGCTAACACCGAGGTTAAGGAGCCTGCTAAGCCTGCCCCCGGTCAAGAAATTGAGGTTTACTATGAGGAAGAGGGTGAAGAAAAACCGGATGATCAAACGGAGGCTGGTCTCTCGCCTAATAAGTCAAAGTCGGTGCCCCTCCCCATCAGCTATGATTTTCTGCGGCAGTATGCCAATTATGTTTTTCTCCGGCCTGTGTGCCATATGCTTGTAACTTACCGACTACGGAGTCGGGTAAATCAATAATTTTTTTCTTTTTTCACCGGATGTTTGTCTGAAAAACATTACTCTACTCTGCCCCACCGTTTTGGTTGGGTTTTTTATTTTATGATAGTACTGACTAAGTCGGTTTTCTTATTTTCATGTGTTTGAATTTTCATTTGAGTTTTTGCAGTTGCATATATATATACTTGAAATTTTGCCTAACTCTTATATAACATGCGGGAAATATTAATCCGTCTGTATTCTTGCCCCTAGGCTGCTGTGTGATTGGTTTCAGAGTTAAATTGATTAATTGACTTGGGAACTTGTGATACTTTAAAGAGTATGAGACGTTCCTGAGTCAATCAATCACAATGGTGATTGCCCTAAACCAAGTACACAACCATCCCACAATACAGGCGGTTTAGCCTCTTACCGAGGCGGACAAAGACCTTTGGGGTGTTTGTATTGCAATTATGCTCAACGTCCTTTTTCCCTATTTAGGAGGACTTGCATAACTTCCAGAAAAATAATCTAAGTTAGAACTTATGTCGGTCACCGGCTGATGTCTTTGGACATCCGGTTTTCGAAGACTTAGTCGTTATCTAGATTATTCTAGTCAGACGGCTATGAGTTAGCCAATTTTACCATACGGAGTCTCCGTTGTTTTGCAGGTACAGGCGTCACCGGACCAGTCTTCGAGCTGTAACTCTCCTGAGGGACAAAAACACCCAAAACACAACTTACCTCGCAATTTTCCACTATTGCTTGATTACCGCTCTTTTGTAGTGTATTATGTAGGAAAAATATGTGCATGTGTATATATGTGATGCTTCGAGTTTAAATCCCACAATTTTGCTAGATCCTTGTCTTGTTTTTTTTTCTATGTAGTTGAACATCATGCACAATTTCACATTGACAGTTGTTGTATGCTATGATTAACGAGACATTGGAAGGATGAGTTATTTAAAACCATCAAGTATGTATTATTTGATCTTGTCCAAACCAGCAATTAAGATTTTGATTAGATTGAAATTTTAGAGTTTATTTTGGAACACGAAAATCCAATTCAGTTCTAGTTTTTTATGGAATAAATTCACTATCTAAGCTCTTTCATTTACAATTTCTTTAAATCCAACTTCCATTTAGAAAAATTTTGTAATAACTACAATAAAATTATAGCTATGGTAACTACTTCTAATCCACACTGTTAATTATTAACACATTGAATCTCAACCACACATAATATAAACAATAAAAATTTAATCATTTTTTTTTATATACCAAAATTACATTACAATATCAATTTTTTTAAAAAAAAAGCCTTCACACCGATTTGCTCCCATTAGACGAAATAAAATGGTGGGCTACAATCATTCTATTTACCAAGCTAATTTGCTTCTTGTAGACACCCATTTGTGTCTCCCCAAAACCAAACCCAGTGATGAATACCTTTCATGTCATTTGATTATCGAATAAAGCGAAAGTGTGAAAAGTCTAGTGATGAGGATGTTTTTATTAAAATATCTTTTCTTTCTGTTTTTGAAAATATTTCTTTTCTTACCCTATTTTTGAAAAACGTGCATTCCAGTTTAATTTGGTCCATGATATGGGTTCAAAATGGTGTAGTTGGATGGGGTTTGAAAAGACCTTTGCAACGATATATTATAATCCCAATTCCGATGAATAATGAGGAAGTTATGGCCAAAATACTAAACTGGGCCCAAACCGGATTTTACCTACGACCCAATGATCATGTGGAGGGTCCAAAGGTTTAATCCTATTCCTAAAATAATTAGGATTAATTAGAAGCTTCTATAAGTTTCTAAAAGATCTTAGTTATCCTTTTTGAAAAGATAAGATTAAAGAATTTGAGTTAAATAAAAACTTTCCTTTTTTAAAACTTTCCTTTTTTAAAACTTTCTTTTTTCTTAAATCCTAATTCCATTCAAATTTAAAGATGTTCAAAGACAGTCAGATTTTATTTTTTTGCTTCATAATTTTTATCCAAATTTTATATGGTTGGATATATCTTGAAATTATCTTTCCAATGATATATTATAATATTAAATCCGAGCTATAACGAAAAAGATATGAATGAGATATGAAACTCTATCCAAAACTGACACCATCTCACTATTTCGGCCATATATTTTTATCTACAAAAGATTTTAATCTTATTCTAATTGGGTTGAAAATAGACTTCAAGAGTTTTCCAAAGACATATCATATGTCTTATTTGGACTTCTATATCAAAAGATATGATAAAAACAAAATCCGCAAAAACTGCTGTTGTAGGGAATAATTCAAGCCTTTAAAATCCCACTAGCTTGAACCGCACTGTGATCATACACTAAAGTACGGTGGCGTCCAAAAGGGAAAAAGATAGAGCAAAAGAGTCGCCAACAAGTTTTTAAGGAACTTGTAAACCGTTCACGAGGTGAAAGTTACACCCCTTAACGATCCAAGAGATCGTCAACTCCATAAGGTCATGAACCAAATAAGGGTTCGGGGATGAAGGTACAAATCCAACCTAAAAGAGATTGAACCTGCCCTAATAATAGGCCTCTACTTTACTCTGCTCGTATTCATGTGCGCTTTCTGATTAACATGCAATCAATAAGTTAACCCTAAACCTGTTTAATCTATGTTGGTTGAACATTAATGCACAAATAAACTATTATTGGCGATCACTTGAATTATAATCACATTTACCCTAAACAAGATTATCAATTATCTTATTAAGCGTGATTGCAAGTACAAATTCTCTTTAACATGCATAAAAGGTGATCAAGCAAGAACATATAAATAATATGTCAAGCAACATAATAAATTAATAAATAATAATCATGAACAATTATGATAACAAATTATAATTAAAATAATCATGAACAATAACGAATATCATAATCATAGCAATCATAATTAATAATGATCATAATAATCATAATTATAATAATATTCATGTTAAAGCATAAAAGTAAGATCTTAGGCATGATACTAACCAGATTAATAACAAACCCTAGCATGTCACTAAGCAATAAAAATCAAATCTTTAACCCTAACATGATACTAACAATCATAAATATTAGGAAGAACGTAGGAAGCATCGTAACAATCATATTTAATATTAAAATTACCCTAGACATGATACTAGGAATATCATAATAACAATCTAAACATGATATCTACATCATAATATCAATTAAACCATTAAAGTACTTACTTGGATGCCTCGTACCTCTTTCTAATAACAAAATACACATGTTAGTAAATTCAAGGAAAATAATAATCAAAACAATTAAATTAAATAATTGAAATAGAGATTTGGGACCAAACCCTCAGAAATTAAAACCTTTCACGTCTAGGGCGAAGGCAACTTCGAATATGGCTAGGTGTTTCTAGATCTTGTGAATGCGGAATTTTGTATGAAAAAGCAAGAAAGAATAGAATGCTAAAGAATACTTGATTGTTTATTAAAAGCTAATTAAAAATAATTGTTAATGAGAATTCGTGAATGAAAACTTGTGAATGAAGAGAGTTGATGAAAACTTAAGAATGAGGAGAATTGGTGAATGTTGGTGAATGAAAACGGAGTTTTTGATACGATATTTATAGAGAAAATCAGCCAAAAAAGATAATTTAACAAAACAGAGTCTGAAGATCGCAAAACAGCATTGGCGCCAACCCTGGCTAACTGGCGCCAGGCACCAGTGGCTAGCGCCAGGCGCCAATGGATAGCGTCTGGCGCCAAGCCTGGTTCCAGGCACCAAGGCCTGGGGTTGGACGCCAGTCTTAATTCCAACACGTTTTCGAAAATCTGATAAATTTACCGTACTGGAAGATAAAATAATTTAATTTCTTCGAAAATGCTATTTGATCTTGATTAAAACTCTGAAAAGTCCTAATTGAATTAGGAATGAAAAGAACCTTTTAGAATATTCTAGAAGACTAAAACCATTCCTAATTGCATTAGGAATGATAAATCGTATTAGGTCATCCCCTAGATCATTGGGCCGTACATAAAGCTCAAACCGGGCCCAGTTTAGAAAATTGGCCATAACTTCCTCAATATTCATCGGAATTGGGCTTATAATGTATCGTTGGAAAGGTCTTTGCAAGCCCCATCCAACTACACCACTATTGGACCCATATCATGGACCAACCAAACTGAATTGGCTGTTTTATTAAAATAAAGTTTTCAAAATTAGGGAGAAGAGAAAAGAAATAAAAACTTTCCGCAACACTAGACCTTTCTACACTTTCGTTTCTGTAGACACCCATTTGTGTCTCCCCAAAACCAAACCCAGTGATGAATACCTTTCACGTCGAACCATAATCGAATGAGGTGAAAGTGTGAAAAGTCTAGTGTTGCGGTTAGTTTTTGTTAAAATTCTTTCTTTCTGTTTTCGAAAACCCACTCTATTTTACGAAAACGTCCATTCCAGTTTATTTTGGTCCATGATAAGGGTCCAATAATGGTGTAGTTGGATGGGGCTTGAAAAGACCTTTCCAACGATATATTATAAGCCCAATTCCGATGAATAATGAGGAAGTTATGGCCAAAATACTAAACTGGGCCCAAACCGGATTTTACCTACGACCCAATGATCATGAGGAGGGTCCAAAGGTTTAATCCTATTCCTAAACTAATTAGGATTGATTAGAATCTTCTATAAGTTTCTAAAATATCTTAATTATCCTTTTTTGAAAAGATAAGATTAAGGAATTTGATTTAAATATAAACTTTCCTTTTTTTATAAAACTTTCCTTTTTTAAAGTCCTAATTCTATTCGGATTTAAACATGTTCAAAGACAGTCAGATATTATTTTCGTGCCTCATATTTTTTATCCAAATTTTATATGGTTGGATAGATCTTTAAATTATCTTTCCACTGATATATTATAATATTAAATCAGAGTTATAACGAAAAAGATATGAATGAGACATGAAACTTTATCCAAAACTGACACCGTCTCACTATTTCGTTCATATCTTTTATTCTACAATATATTTTAATCTTATTCATCTTATTCCAATTCCTGTATCAAAAGATATGATAAAAACAAAATCCGCAAAAACTGCTGTCTACGAGTTTTATTTCGATTCGAATTTGGATTTTTTTTTTCTTAATTCTTCGACCCTCTTTTTTCCTATAAATAGAGGTCATATCTCCACTTTTTCAATCACCAACTCTCATCAAGATTTTCTTGATTATTCTCTCTCTCTTTCCTTTTCAAAACCTTGTTTTTAAATACAAAATTCCGCATTCGCAAGATCTAGAAACACCTAGCCATATTCGAAGTTGCCTTCGCCCTAGACGTGAAAGGTTTAATTTCTGAGGGTTTGGTCCCAAATCTCTCTTTAAATTATTTAATTTAATTGTTTGTTTTATTATTTTCCTTGAAGTTACTAACGTGTGTATTTTGTTATTAGAAAGAGGTACGAAGCATCAAAGTAAGTACTTTAATTGATTAATTGATATTATGATGTAGAAATCATGTTTATATTGTTGTTATGATGTTCCTAGTATCATGTCTAGGGTATTTTTAATATTAAATATGATTGCTATGATGTCTTTTATTCTCTTCCTAATATTTATTCTTGTTAGTATCATGTTAGGGCTAAAGATTTGATTTTTATCGCTTAGTGACATGCTAGGGTTTGTTATTAATCTTGTTAGTATCATGCCTAGGATCTTGCTATTTTTATTATACTTTAATATTAACATGAATATGATTATGATTATAATTGTTATAATGATTATGAATATTATTATTTTGATGATTATTTTATTTATGATAATTATTTCAATTATTATTAATATGATGATTATTTTCTTTTATGATTATTATCATGATTATTTCAATTATAATTTATTTTTATGATGATGATTATTATTATAATGATTATTTATTATTATGTTGCTTGATTATTTTATTGTTATTGCTTGATCACCTTTGATGCATGTTTAAAGGGAATTTGGTACTTGTAATCACGCTTAATAAGATAATTAATAATCTTGTTAGGTTAACTTTGATTATAATTCAAGTGATCGCCAATGATAGTTTATTTGTGCATTAAATTCAACCAACATAGATTAAACAGGTTTAGGGTTGATCCTATTGATTGTATGTTAGTCAGAAAGCGCACATGAATACGAGCAGAATAAAGTAGAGGCCTATTATTAGGGCAGGTTCAATCTCTTTTAGGTTGGATTTGTACCATCATCCCCGAACCCTTATTTGGTTCATGACCTTATGGAGTTGACGATCTCTTGGATCGTTAAGGGGTGTAACCTTCACCCTATGAACAGTTTACAAGTTCCTTAAAAACTTGTTGGCGACTCTTTTGCTCTATCTTCTTCCCTTTTGGACGCCACCGTACTTTAGTGTATGATCACAGTGGGGTTTGAGCTAGTGGGATTTTAAAGGCTTGAAATTATTCCCTACAGTTTCATTCGATTATGATTCGACGTGAAAGACACTCATCACCGGGTTTGGTTTTGGGGAGACACAAATGGGTGTCTACAGAAGCCCCCACTTTGACTGAGTTTGGAGAAACGCGAGCTTCGAAAACGAAAGCCAAAGTATCGATAGGGACGAAAAATGATTCAGAACGTTCTGCGATCCTAAATCACTCTTGTAACGCCGATACCTGCAAAACTAGCATTAGTTAAACAGATAAAAGAGTTAAGAAACGCGTATCTTGCACCGTCGAGCACACATCTCTGAAAGTAACCGATTTGCTGCTGCTGTTGTTTTGATGACCTTCCGCAAGCTAGAGAATGCCATCCTGCTTGAAAACTGCTACGCCCATAACTGCTTCCAAATTAGAAGATTGCTTCGCCTGAAACTATCCTCCCCGCAATGATAATATTCCACGTCCAAGGGAATACCATCGAAGATTGCATCTCTTGAAACAAACTCCATCCGCATTGATAATATTCCGCGTCCAAGGGAATACTATCGAAGATTATTTCTCTTGAAACAATCCTCAGTTGTTTGTGACAACTCTCCACAATCTAGGGAACGTCACCTTGCTGTTTCGATGTTCACTCGTCTCTGAACAAAGAGCTTCTTTTTGATATGATCTTCTGAATGATGTGTCCACGCGTCTCTGAACGAAGAGCTTGATAATAGGATGCCCACGCGTCTCTGAGCAAAAGAGCTTGTAGGAAATGTCCACGCGTCTCTGGAGCAAAAGAGCTTGAATGAAATGTCCACGCGTCTCTGGAGCAAAAGAGCTTGAATGAAATGCCCACGCGTCTCTGGATCAAAAGAGCTTTTGATGGAAATGTTTACGCATCTCTGAACAATAGAGCTTTGGTGCTTGAATGTTTGTTGCGATAATGTCTTGAAGAAAAAATTTCCGAAGACCAACGTTTGTCGATCTCTAAAGCTCGCCTGAACTTTGCTTTCGCGAAAACCAGTATGTCGATGTCTCCGTGATTAGGCGCTTTAAGCTAAGTGAGACGATATTTCATCAGGTCGATCACTTATTGCAATTGTAATCAAACTGACTACTTAATCATGTCAAATTGCTTATAGGGGCTAACTGGCGTACCAAGGAACCCGAAATTGCTGTATGAAGTCGAAATCACCTTTCTGAGAGGCTTCGATCGAGCTCTGCCACTGCTGAAATATCTCTAACGCAAAGAATTGGAGTAGGGTCCTCCCTATTCTGCTGCACCTGTATTTATTTTTTACTATAGAACTTTGCCAATTTCTTTAATTATCTTAGGGTTGACCTAAGGCTTAAAATTATCTTAGGGTTGACCTAAGGTTTAATGTTGCTTGACTCATCGGCTTGACACGACTCAAGGTATAAACTTGACTCGATATGTTTGAGTGACTCGAGGTTGACTCGACTCGAAGTGAAATGACACATGTGTTAGACTCATGACCCGTGTGTGCATTCTAATGTGATCGTGCGACTCGAAAATGCAAAAAAGCAAAAATTTTCCGTCATTTTTGTGGAGGGTACCGACTTTCTCCCGAAAAATAAAGACGTGAAAAAGAAAATCAAAAGTTTGAAGATGCATGTTGAATGAGCTTAGTCAAATGTCATTTGATACTATCTCTCAAGGTGCAAGGATTAATCCATCCTAGGCTATCTCAACTGTTGACTCAATGATGAAAGCATTTAGGTAACTTAGGCACGGAGGCTAAGTACTTCATGCTTCGTGATGCAATGATGAGTGATGTTGATATGACAAGGCATGCTTCAGCGTTGTATTAAGATTTCATGACAAAGGGTTCCTAAGGGAAGTATATTTGGTCATGTATCTGTGCAGTGTGTGATAGTGACACTAAAGCTAAGCCTCAAGAGGAAAGATGTTATTTGTTAAAAGAGTCAAATGGTGGTGACTCTTAGGCTAGGGTAAGCTAATGATGTAAGGATCAAGCCCCCAAGTCTAGCTCTAAATGAATAGGGATGAGCATAGGATATCCCTTGATATAATCATGGTGCAAGTGTGTGAATGTGAATATGAATGCATGTTTATTACGGCCGCACCTCGATGTGGGGTTGCCTACGTATCCGTTAGGAATCAGGCCGAACGTAGCTCTAGCCGAACCTCGCACAAGTGTGTGTATACCTCAAAAAGGTCTTTTAAGGGTTGTAACGTGGTTAGGCTAAAGGTTATAGAAAAAAGGGATAAAGGCTCAAGACCCTAGATAAGCCCCCAAGGTGTGCAACCTTGCTTTTGAATATTTGTATTTTCATGCTTGAGATTCTATTCTTTTTTAGCTCTCTTTTATCTTTTGCTTTAGCATCTATTTTATTTTTATAAGTGTGGGCAATCCCGATCATGCGGTCTATCACTCACTTGGCATTCATGCTTCTCAGGCACGGTACCGAGCACTCGATAAGAGACACAATCTGAGACATGTTCTTATCGAAGATACTTTCATATCAAAGACATTGGAACACTTACCCTTTTGTACACTTGTTTTCGTTTTTTATTATTGCTTATTTTTTGCTATTGCTTTCTTTTGAATTTGCTCAAGCTTTCTTTAGAATTGCATAAGTTGCACGCCATCCCATCCCAAGGTTAGGTAGATGTAGGTTGAAAAAAGAAGGGTCTATCGTTAGACGAGGCTCAAAGTGGTTTATGAAGAAAGGATTGTATAATTGAAGGGCGAAAGGAGATATGATGTGGCTACAAGGGGTGCCTCAAATCATTAGTATACCTTGTTCTTAATTCGACATTTTTTTTTTTTTTTTTTTTTTTTTGCAATGCAATGTGATGATCATATGCAAGGAAATAAATGCTCATTTTATTAAAAAAGAAAAAGGAAAAAATCCTATAAAATTAATCTAAAAGAAAAGAAAAGGTGCCTATGCTAGACTTATTGGGGAAAGGAAAAAATGAAGAAGAAATAGAAAAAGAGGTCACGAAATCTTGTCGTTGAAGTTCGCCTCTTCTCTTGTGTTGTTTCATCATTACCCTCATTTTTTGTTTGTCAATCACATGACTCAAACTCGATTCAACACACATGGATGGAGGAGGTGAAGAAAGATAGAAGAATGTGAAGAAGATTTAGGTGGAGGGATGTGAAGAATTAAGAATAGAATGTACCCCCTCAACTCAAATGACGGAAAAAACCGACTCATGCATGAACCTAAGACATGGTCATGGTGACATATACTCAAAGTGTGTGTTAAGACTAGTGAGTGTAGGTGACATGTTGAGACTTTTGTGTAAGACCATGGGACTTAGTGCCTAAACTCGAACATTGATTCAATTAAGCATTATTGTCAGCAAAATTAACCGAATTAAACAGAAAACTGATTAATTAGACATTAGGTGATGACTCGACAAATAATCCGAACTGTCGGCCAAGCGACAGGACTGGCGTCACACTATGGTGGTTGGCGCCAGACAATTTAGTTAATGCCTGGCGCTACGCACTATAATGTGGTGCTGCAGCTCAGACTTTGGCGCCAATATTGGAGCTTCGGTCTGGGACTGTTTTCGGTATTATTAGTCAAATGGGGTATGCCTAAAGTCGTACTAGGTCAATTCCGATTAAAAAAAAAGACTTTATTGACTCAAATTAATTAATTAATTAATTAATTAAATAGGAAAAGTTCTTTAAGTCATTAATTTTAGTCTCAACACAAATCAACAAACGGTTAAGAGAAACATAGAATATATATGTACAACAAATAATGCACAATTAGTCAAGTAGGCACAATATGATGCAATAAGTTCGCAACCTAACCATGGCTCTAGTTCTCTAAAGTTCGGGATATGGTTTAGTCAATAGAGGGTCCATGGATAATTGTCCGGATGCACCGCGCGGAAGCCTAACCGTGAAGGGTTGGCGCGAGTGGATGGGACACCGCGAGTTTTAGAAAAAACTCACTTCCATGGTTTGGTGAATTCAACATCTCGGATGTACCCTTTGTTGCCAGGAGCGTTCAATCGGGTAGATGGAGCATGAATTCCCAGAGGGTTATGTCCATATGTAGAACACATATGGGTTTCAGAAAAGTGAGAAAAAATTCAATCAGGAAGTAGGATCGAGCAAACAATACGAAAAACCGGTCGAAATTAGAACGCATATTTCTGGTTCGGTATTGGGGGGAAATTGGCGCCAACAATCAAAGACTGGCGCCAACTTTTAACTGTAGCGCCTGGCGCCAATGCTGGCGTCTGGCGCTACGGCTAAAAGTCTGGCGCCAAGCTCTGGCCCCTGACGCTACTTCCCACATGCCTCAGCAGCTTTTTGTGCTCGATAAAATCTTCTAGTTTCGCGCGGTGTTATTTCAGTCCTAGTTGTGAAAGACATTTCTCAAATTTCCTACGTGTAAAATCCTATATTTTTGACTCATTACGGATGGTCTTTCCAATGAGATCCTTTTTATGCATATGACAATAATGTTAATCAAAATTACGCACATGAAATACTTAGAAATTTTCGAGTCTCATCCACTCATTCTAGATCATTGCCGAAACAAATTCAGGAATTAAAATAGAAATAATCCCCAGCGGAGTCGCCAAAAACTGTAGGGAATAATTCAAGCCTTTAAAATCCCACTAGCTTGAACCCCACTGTGATCATACACTAAAGTACGGTGGCGTCCAAAAGGGAAGAAGATAGAGAAAAAGAGTCGCCAACAAGTTTTTAAGGAACTTGTAAACCGTTCACGAGGTGAAGGTTACACCCCTTAACGATCCAAGAGATCGTCAACTCCATAAGGTCATGAACCAAATAAGGGTTCGGGGATGAAGGTACAAATCCAACCTAAAAGAGATTGAACCTGCCCTAATAATAGGCCTCTACTTTATTCTGCTCGTATTCATGTGCGCTTTCTGATTAACATGCAATCAATAAGTTAACCCTAAACCTGTTTAATCTATGTTGGTTGAACATTAATGCACAAATAAACTATTATTGGCGATCACTTGAATTATAATCACATTTACCCTAAACAAGATTATCAATTATCTTATTAAGCGTGATTGCAAGTACAAATTCCCTTTAACATGCATAAAAGGTGATCAAGCAAGAACATATAAATAATATGTCAAGCAACATAATAAATTAATAAATAATAATCATGAACAATTATGATAACAAATTATAATTAAAATAATCATGAACAATAACGAATATCATAATCATAGCAATCATAATTAATAATAATCATAATAATCATAATTATAATAATATTCATGTTAAAGCATAAAAGTAAGATCTTAGGCATGATACTAACCAGATTAATAACAAACCCTAGCATGTCACTAAGCAATAAAAATCAAATCTTTAACCCTAACATGATACTAACAATCATAAATATTAGGAAGAACGTAGGAAGCATCGTAACAATCATATTTAATATTAAAATTACCCTAGACATGATACTAGGAATATCATAATAACAATCTAAACATGATATCTACATCATAATATCAATTAAACCATTAAAGTACTTACTTGGATGCCTCATACCTCTTTCTAATAACAAAATACACACGTTAGTAAATTCAAGGAAAATAATAATCAAAACAATTAAATTAAATAATTGAAATAGAGATTTGGGACCAAACCCTCAGAAATTAAAACCTTTCACGTCTAGGGCGAAGGCAACTTCGAATATGGCTAGGTGTTTCTAGATCTTGTGAATGCGGAATTTTGTATGAAAAAGCAAGAAAGAATAGAATGCTAAAGAATACTTGATTGTTTATTAAAAGCTAATTAAATATAATTGTTAATGAGAATTCGTGAATGAAAACTTGTGAATGAAGAGAGTTGATGAAAACTTAAGAATGAGGAGAATTGGTGAATGTTGGTGAATTAAAACGGAGTTTTTGATACGATATTTATAGAGAAAATCAGCCAAAAAAGATAATTTAACAAAACAGAGTCTGAAGATCGCAAAACAGCATTGGCGCCAACCCTGGCTAACTGGCGCCAGGCGCCAATGGCTAGCGTCTGGCGCCAAGCCTGGTTCCAGGCGCCAAGGGCTGGGGTTGGACGCCAGTCTTAATTCCAACGCGTTTTCGAAAATCTGATAAATTTACCGTACTGGAAGATAAAATAATATAATTTCTTCGAAAATGCTATTTGATCTTGATTAAAACTCTGAAAAGTCCTAATTGAATTAGGAATGAAAAGAACTTTCTAGAATATTCTAGAAGACTAAAACCATTCCTAATTGCATTAGGAATGATAAATCATATTAGGCCCCCCCTAGATCATTGGGCCGTACATAAAGCTCAAACCAGGCCCAGTTTAGTAAATTGGCCATAACTTCCTCAATATTCATCGGAATTGGGCTTATAATGTATCGTTGGAAAGGTCTTTGCAAGCCCCATCCAACTACACCACTATTGGACCCATATCATGGACCAACCAAACTGAATTGGCTGTTTTATTAAAATAAAGTTTTCAAAATTAGGGAGAAGAGAAAAGAAATAAAAACTTTCCGCAACACTAGACCTTTCTACACTTTCGTTTCATTCGATTATGATTCGACGTGAAAGGCACTCATCACCGGGTTTGGTTTTGGGGAGACACAAATGGGTGTCTACAGCTGTCCATCGAGTTCTATTTCGATTCGAATTCGGATTCTCTTCTTATTCTTCGACTCTCTTTTTTCTCTATAAATAGAGGTCATATCTCCCTTTTTTTAATCATCAAATATTCTCAAATATCACCAACTCTCATCAAGATTTTCTTGATTCTCTCTCCCTCTTTCTAGCCTAGCTTTTTACAAACACAATTCCTTATACATTAGTACTAGAAACACCTAGCATTGTTCGAAGTTGCCTTCGCCCTAGACGTAAAAGGTTTTAATTTCTGAGGGTTTGGTCCCAAATCTCTATTTCAATTATTTAATTTAATTCTTTGATTTTATTATTTTCCTTGAAATTACTAACGTGTGTATTTTGTTATTAGAAAGAGATACGAGGCATCCAAGTAAGTGCTTTAATTGATTTATTGATTTTATGATATAGAAATCATGCTTAGATTGTTATTTTGATTCCTAGTATCATGTTAGGACGTTTTATTGATTCCTAGTATCATGTTTAGGATGTTCCTAGTATCATGTTAGGATGCTTTCTTTAGTATGATATTTAGGGTGATTTGCTTATATCAATCATGATTCATGTGATGCCTTTTATTTTCTTTCCTAATATCATGTTAGTATCATGTTATGGCTAAAACTTTGATTTTTATTGTCTAGTGACATGCTAGGGTTTGTTATTAATCTTGTTAGTATCATGCCTAGGATTTTACTATTATTATTATGCTTTAACATTATTATGATTTATTATTATTATTATTATTATTATTATTATTATTATTATTATTATTATTATTATTATTATTATTATTATTATTATTATTATTATTATTATTATTATTATTATTATTTTTATTTTTATGATGATAATTATGTTGCTTGATGATATTTATTGGTATTGCTTGATCACACCTTTTATGCATGTTTAAAGGGAGCTTGTACTTGTAATCACGCTTATATAAGATAATTAATAATCTTGTTTATGGTTAATTTGATTATAATTCAAGTGATCGCCAATAATAGATTTATTTGTGCATTAAATTCAACCAATATAGATAAACAGGTTTAGGGTAATCCTATTGATTGCATGTTAATCAGAAAGCGCACATGAATACGGTCAGAATAAAGTAGAGGCCTATTATTAGGGCAAGCTCAATCTCTTTTAGGTTGAATTTGTACCAGCATCCCCGAACTACCACCAGTCATGGTTCCAGACCTATTGGAGTTGACGATCTCTTGGATCGTTAAGGGGTGTAACCTTCACCCTGTGAACGGTTTACAAGTTCCTAAAACTTGTTGGCGACTCTTTTGCTCTATCTTCTTTCCCTTTGGACACCACCGTACTTTAGTGTATGATCACACTGGGGTTTAAGTTTGGGGTAATGCTTGAAATATTCCCTACACTTGCCAAAGCAAATCAACAAGATGTGCAATAATTATGTAGTTATTCGCTTAAGATTATTGATATTTGCAGGCTAGTTCCTTTTCTAATCATTGGAGTTGCTCTCAGTAACTACTTTGCATTGGGTTGTGGCATGGTGTCTCGCTATCTCAAGCCTCCTGAGAGTGAGGGGTAACTCAAGTGGTTAGAGCTCCCTCTCGGTTCCAGAAGATCATGAAATCGATTCTCACCCCCGCCCTTGTGACTGTCTTAAAAAAAAAAAAACAAAAAAAAAACTATCTCAAGCCACTAATATCTGAGTTAAGCACAAATTCAGGTACTTAATTCTTCCTTTTTTCACCGTTTAGGTATTTAATTGTTTTTACTTTGCTTTTGGGTACTGAGTTAAGAATTCCGACCAAAAAAAATAAATCAGCCTAAGAATTCAGTACCTTGGTTAAGAGAAAGTGGGCCCCACCCGATTACAAAAATTCGCGGGTCACCCGTAATTCTTTTCCCTCTCTTATTCTTTATTCCCCTTTTTTGCTCCCTTTATTCTTTCCTTTTTTGGAAATTCTGCTGCGTCATTGTCGAAAAACACGAGCAAGCTTGGGCTCGATTCTGGGGAAAACGACACCAAAACCCACCATTTTTTGAGGTAAGCTCAATTACTCATGGATTATGTTGATATTTTGATATAAATTTTGAATTTTTTGCCCATTTCTTAATGTTATTTGCGACCTAGGGTTTTTTATTTTTTGGGGTTTTTTTTTAACAAATTGATGTTGTCGATTTCTTGTGTTTTTTGTGTTAAATTTGTTGCTTTGTTGTTGTTTGTTGTTGGATTAAGCTAGTGTTGTTGAATGTTGATTGCATGTTGTTTAAATTGCGCAAGGGTTTGATTAGTTGATATGTTTTTCGCACTAAAACAAGGGAAGTTTTGGTGAAATTGTGTGTGTGTATGTGTGATTAGTTGATATGTTTTTCGCACTAAAGCAATCCATGATTTGAAGCTTACTGTTCTGTTTTTTCCAATTTGCAGGAGGCTGATTTTGTGGCTGGTACACTGAAGAAGCAGTAGCAGGGGAAGAATTGAAGAAGCAGCAGCTGGGGAAGAACCTAGCAAGAGCTTCTGTTTCTGTTTTTTTTTTTTAATTTCTAAAAAATCTGGGAAAACCTTATTGAAGAATTTGTGCCTAAATAGACATGGTGAATGAACCTATTTTGATGATATTTGTTGCTGGTGTACTGCTACAGCTTCTGCGTTGCTGTTTTTGTTTTTGTTTTTTTTTTTATTGAAATTGAATCAGGGAAAATCGTTTTGGATTAATTTTGTTAAGAAAACATGGTGTGCTGCTAGTGTTTTGCAGGTGTTTTCATGGCATTTTTTGGCCAAGTTCATGCCCCTTTAAATAGAGTAATAACGGTTAGTTTATGAGTCAAAGTTAAGAATTTTTTTTTTAAAATATTAATTTTTTAATTAGGTATGGTTAGTGATGAGTTAGTGGTGAGTTAGTTCACCTGAAAATCACTTGAGTACCCAAAAGCAAAGCAAAAAAATTTGAGTACCTAAAAGGTGAAAAAAGGAAGAATTGAATACCTAATTGTACTCTTAACTCCTAATATCTTCATCATTCTTTTTTTTTTTTAGCCATTGTTGTTTTCTACTTTGTAATAATAAGTTTCTATGGTGGCATATGAAATTGAACTGATTATAATTTGCAATTAATTTTAGTACCTATGTTAGACTTTATTACAAGATTACTCATCAATAACTTCTAAGCGGTTTCATTGTTGAATTGGCCATCACTAGCAAATAAACATTGCATGCTGCTTTTGATAAAAAAGAATTTACTTTGATGAACATTTACCTTAAAAATGTTTTTTTTTTTTTTAATTCCGGATCAAACCTACAAACGATTGAGATTGATGATAGAAAATCACCTGTAAAGATTTGTAATTGTATCATGAATGCAATTTTGCTGTAGCTATTAAATAATCATACATCCGTTAGATAAGAATTAGAAGGCTATTGGCGTGTCTTTATGATCTTGCCTAGCCTATTTTATAGTGATGGGTAAAAATACTAGCAAGTTACATAAATCTTCCCTAACATAATGCACAATTGCACATACACTGTACCCTATAAAGTTTGAGGTTCCTTATTATCTTTCCCTATTTTTATTAACAATTTATTTGAACTTTTAAAATTGTATTGTATAAACATAATCATATACGAAATATATATCTTTGTTATAAAATAGGGTGAAATATATGAGAGATTGATAGAGAATAGACCAGTCTATTTCTATTCCATATAATGGGGTATATATATACAATATAATTAGGGTTTTCTTAAATAAGAATATAAACCCTAGATCTATTATCTAGAATATTCTGGAATGATACAAGGAATATAATGGGCATCCACACAATATTTCATAACACTCCCCCTTGGATGTCCATTATCGAAGACTGTGCCTCGTTAAAACCTTATTAGGAAAAACCCTGTGGGATAAAAACCTAATGAAGGAAAAAGAGTACAACATTCTTCGCAATACGCTCGAGATGTTGCCTCATTAAAAACCTTACTAGGAAAACCCAATGTAGGACAAAACCATGGTCAAGGGAAAAATAGTGCATCGCGTATTTTCTCCCCCTAATGAATACATAACTTGAGATCTTCTAGCTAGTGTCGCAGCAATGAATCCAATATGTTGGATATCTTCTAATAAGTTGGTAAAATATCACTTGTTGATCTTCGATCCTCCTAAACTAAAATTGCATCTTCAAGTCTTCATGTGGACATGTAAAGTGTCTTCATTTCACCATATATGTGTTTATCTCTAATATCACCATTGCAAATCTCTATTTAATAGTTGATTATAAAGGTTAAACTCATGCGGTTATGAAGTCGTTAATAATAAATATTTGTGATCATTATTTAATTTAACATTCATTAATAATAATTTGATGACAAAACTTGATATTATTAATGTCATTCTTCAATATCATATGAATTATAATATAACATATGTAATTATGTACGCTAATCATGGTTCTTTTGGACCATGAGAAAACATTCACGCGCATAAGTATTCCATTAATATTATTTAGACGTTTCATAATTGACATGATAGCTCTCTTGTAAATACAAATAGTAAATCTTACTAACTCTCATATGCTCAAAATTCAGGTTGAGATGTCAATAATGTAGTCACATAGACTTTTCAAGAGTTTGATAATAATTGCAATATTCAAGACATAAAAATTTGTAGGGATGGGCATTTAATACATAGTATATAAGTTCTTCAGGAACTCCTTTTACATGAATCATAACATGTCATCAATAATTTCATCACAACTGTAAGCCCATTGGAATATTTCTTTGCAAGTTCCCATTAATGTTGTTATTATGCCTTACTATACTTTGGACGAACATTCACACATACCACAATTATTATATAGAAACTAGTGCATGCAATATGAGATATAGAAATCATGATAAGATATTGAGCAAAATATACAATGAGTAATGTATCTAACAACTTCCTACGTAATTCATTAACCTATGACTGATACATGACATAGACATAATTAAGACTCAAAATAATGTAAGACACTGTACAGTGTGGATTTAGAAATCACTATTTCATTGGACTTTTGGTCCATAATAAACTTTTGATCATTATCATTATGTCGACAACAAAATGGACATATAATTCATATCCCTTATTCACTAGTCCATTCTATCATGCATATGCATATTATTCGTCGGTTCCATTGTGTACCGGTATCATAAAATTCCAATCACGTACATTTCGCATGCTATTTTACTATGATATCTGAATGCATTTCTCATTGGTACCATCATAACTTTTCTTACATAATAGGCCATCTATTATAATAATTCAGATATCTATACCACCTATCAAGTCACACTATGGTATTAAATATACTATTATCATACTTTAAAAGTATCAACTGCACTATCTTGCCGTATATCGCATATTTCTATTGGAACCGATTATACAAACTACACTTTAGGTGCAGTGATTTAAAGTAAATTGGCAAGATCTATCTTAATGTATGCACATAATATAATTATCACCATAATCAAAATATATCTCTCTATTCCTCTAGATAGGTCATAACGGTATACAAATCAAATTGTAGATGTGCAATATATGTTGATACAAAAGTTGGCATGTAACTTTAATTTACAAAGTATCATTAGAGGGATCAACTATTTATAGTATTATAATTTTGTCAACTTACTTCAATTCTTCCATTAAGTTGGTAAAATATCTCACATGTTGGGGCAATTCTTCACCAACTTAGAATATAATTTCATGTGCATCAAATTTCATCTCGTAGGATAATCATATATATTCAACAAAGATCTATCTCTTCTGGAGAATAATGAAATTTTGTTCTCTTCTAGAGATCAATATTAATAAGGGGTAATTAATTGTGCAGTTGCTAATTTCTTATTCTATTCCCTATGTGCTGACATACAATAGCCCCAATCAAGAGAACTATTATACAAATATAAACTTTCTTGTAATTTCACTAGGTGGTGATCTTCGGGATCACTAGAAACATTGATAGTAATATTAGTTACTTAAAATTAATATATTATCTCTTGAACTTTTCTTTTAACACAAACTATTAAAAACCACAATCTAAATATAGCTCAATCTCAATGTTATGTCTTGCCATTGATAAGTGTTTTATTTGTCCACTTATCATGGCATTTTAAACACGATTTTGTACTCTTTCCCCTACTATAATCCCTTTTCCTAACTCCTTTTATGGCAATTTGCATCTTTTGGATTCCCCGTTTCTTTTTATGTGTGTGCTCGTGTCTATAGGTGCAATGAGAATGTGGTTAGGTGGCTCAAGCTTGAAGACCTTCTTGAGGGAGCTTGTACCAGCAAGGAGTGGGCGTGCACTAGAGCTGTTCATGGGCGGGACGGCCTGCTAAGACCGCCCAACCTGGCCCGCAAAAAGGACGGGCTTAGACAACCTTTTTGAAAAAAATTGGATGTTTGGGCGGGCTAAGACCGACCCATTAACATAAATGGGCGGGTATGGACAAGAAATATGTATCGCGGGCTAGCCCGCCCGGCCCGTTTATTAATATATAATAATAATAATAATAATAATAATAATAATAATAATAATAATAATAATAATAATAATAATAATAATAATAATAATAATAATAATAATAATAATAATAATAATAATAGTAGTAGTAACATTCTTATTTTAATAATTTTATTTAGTTAGTTAGTTATGACATACTTTGTGTATTTTTGTAAATAAATGCAAAGAGACTATATTGAACTATAATCTTTTATTAGTTACAATTATTCATTTTAATTTTATATTTTATCATTAACACTTTTTAAATAAGTTTTATCTTACATATATTTATAACATATGTCATAATTTCAACCTTTTTTAAAAAAATCTATTACCATTTGTGAACAAAAAATTATAAGACAACTATACCAAAATAATTTTAGCACAAGTAAATAATAAAAAGATTAATTAGTGTTATAAAAAATAAAACAAAAATTAAGGCCCGTTAGCCCGCGGGGCAAGCCCGACCCGTTTAACAAGCGGGCATGGACAAAGTATCAAGCCCGTATAAAAGGGTTCGGGTTTGCTACATAAAGCCTGTTGGACAAAAAAATAAGCATAGGCCCGGCCCGCTACCCGTCCAAGCCCGCAAATGATCACCTCTAGCGTGCACCTAGCAAGGAGCGACCGCTCCTAAAGCTAGCACTACATTCTGCCTCCATTGCTCCAAGCAGGAGCGGGCGCTCCTACCTGCCTCACCACATTCTACCTCTCCTGCACCACTTGGAGCGGGCGCACAAAGAAGCCAGGAGCGGGCGCTCCTTCTGTTCTGAAGCCCGATTTTGACGGATTTTACAATGTAATTTTGGGGCATATAAATAAGAGGCTCGAATTTAGTTTTTGGGGATCTTCTTCCTCCTTAACTCTTCTAGACTCATTCTCTTAATTAGTTCATAGTTTTCCTCTCCCTTAGTTTAGTTTCTCAAAAACTCAATCATTTGTAAGAATTATTAGAAGTTTGTTCCATCAATTTCAACATTTTCTCAACCTTGAAGTTTATTAAGTAATCTCTTTCCTCTATCTCTTACTCTTAATTTTCAGTTTTAATTGCTTTGAGTTGATAATTTCTCTCTTAATCTTGTTTATTTGTTCTTGCATGTTTAATCCATTCTTGTTCTATCTCTCTCCTAACTTATTTGAGTTCATGAAAACCCTAGATTTAATTGTTAGAGTAATTTCCACCATGCTTAGTGAGTAGTATCTTAGTTAGGGGTTGGGTGAAAACCCAACCAATCCATGGTTGATTAACTTGGAATTGTTCATGTTCTACCTTGGATTGATGGTTGTTTGTGCTTGAATTGATTATTCCATGTGTATTTTGATGGCCACTTCACGCTCATGTGTTCATCCCTCTTCTCACATCGAAAGATGGAGCTTTGGGGTGAGTCCTTTCTAGTGCAATTGGATTATGCTACTTTCATGATTGTGGGTGCGTGTTTGGTTTCATTGAGTAGGTTGCTTTAGTGTGGTAATTAGGTGAGAAATCCCAATTATTTGTGCCTCATACTAGCTCGGAACAATCGAGAGACAAACTCGAGCTAGAAACCCACTTCCTATCCTTGAGACTTAGTTCTTGTCATGTTAGAGCTTAATCTAAGGAGTACTTATGTTGTGACTTTGAAAGAAGATTATAATAAGTTCCTATTCTATCTTCCATGTGCTCATGATTTATCCTTGTTATTGATTCCTTGGTTTTGGTTGGTGTTGAATCGCGTTTCCCCTAGCGTTATTCCTTTATATAGTAGTTATTTAATCAAACCTCCCATTTGTGACCGAACTAGATTACAACCGTTTCATATTCTCGGTGTACTCATAACCATTCCCTGTGGATACGATCCTTTACTTGCCCTAGACTTGTCTAAGGTTAGTTTAGGTAGAAATAGTGTTTGGCTTGAGGGTGATTGTCCAACGACCGATTATTCCCTCGACCAGCCATTCAATTTATTTCATGTATTTAACATGAGAGGCCGTCAACACATTATTTCTTTCATATCGATCAAATGAAACTTCAGGTTTTCATAACGGGAATTTATTAAATCCCGGATGGCCTAATTATTAATTATCACATCCAATCACTTTTCCTTTAGTATTTAAATTATGGTTAGTTTTATAATATTGGTGATCACCTTATTAGAGATATCTTATGCATGGCCATGAATATGATGTGATATAAGTACACCAATGTGTTTCTTTCTACAATTGGCAAGACAATTAACTAATACTCATACTCCACTAGAGCATTGATTGTAATCTTGATACATGCTAACCTTGTTGGACAACATTTTATACTCTTCTGGAGTACTTTATATAATCATATCACATTTAATGTATTAGAAATGATCTCTTCAGGAGATACATAAAATATGTCACTTTCTCAAACTTGTCATTGTCAATTAGTGCTCTTCCAAGGATTCTTATCGTTGTAACATTTTGCATTACCACACTTCAGGTGTGTTAGTTCAATAGCAACTGATCTTATCCAACTAGAACATCAACTTAATATAAACATTTATAGCTAGTATATAGGTAATGAAATTTATTCATATCCATCTTCAGGATGGCCTGGTATCTATCTAAATATTTGATTATTTGTGGCCACCTCTATTAAATAAATTATTGATATTTAGGCTAGTGTATGTACCAAACTGACCATTAACATATTTAATTATTCATGTGCAAGGATTACATAAAAACAATGGAATAAACACTATATCCCCCTAATCCTTGCATATGGGGGTATAAAAATAGTCCAACAATCTTTAAATTCATTCTCTTCTCAAGCTATAAATTCTTTTAGCAATATATGTGTCAAACATAATAAAATTATTCTTATAAACTCTTACTCATAACTCTTGCACAATTTTATTAATCTTTATATTGAAAATTCTAAAAACTATGGGCATAATAAATACATTTTTCAAGCAAGTTTCTCACAATGTCACCCAATATGTACTTTCCGTAACAAATCAAAATTAGTTCGACTTTCCTTAGGAGTGAACTTAATATACCTATATACCAGGCCAAATGCATGTAATCTATAATATGGAGTATAAGATATAAACATAGCATGACAAGTAAAAATTATAAATGCGGATTTAGGAATATCTTAAATAGATATATTCAAAATAAGTCATATCACGAGTAATTGAAATCTTCTTAAATTATTATTAGTGAACAAATGACATACACATAACAAAATATAAAATCATACGATAAGGCTAATTAATGATAGCCCTAAAAATAAGGCGGCCAAATCATAAAACAGATAAATTATAGTGGCATCTCCATTTAATCAATGAACGAGTATTATTTGATTGAAATATCTACTAGTATGATATATAGCATTTCATAATTGTTATAAAGTCCTAGCTACCATTTTCAAGATCCATAGTCTTTTCAAAACAGATTGAAGAAAATTAATTCCATGGAGATTGTATTATCAAAACTAGAAAATATACAAAATACGAGCTATGAATTTAGGCTAAATATCTTAACCGAATCCCTTAACAAGTGGGATAAATTTTGACCAAGCAAACCTAACTAATTGCTAGCAGAATGATTCGAATACAATGACTCGAGATAATTACAAATAATATGATACATATAGAATATAATGATAAAGTATATTCTAACACAGAGTCAATGATTAAAAACTTTACTATCATTTATCACACTTAGCAATACATTTATAAGGAACTATATAAGACTAAAGACAATTGTTTTGGATTGTATATACCATAAAGGAGTCATCACGTTATTATTTAAGTAAAATCAAGAGTGGTCAAGGTTTGATCATTTTATTGTACCGGCTACTTTGATTTCTTGTACGCTAGACCGTTTAATACGAGTAGCATAATTTGTTATTGAAAGTATACAAAATAATAAATATACAGTGTATATAAAGAAATAATAACATGATGCTCAGGCATCAAGTCAAGAGATGTCATCCACTAAGATCTTTAAGAGACTTTAGTCCGTAAAGAAATTATAAAGGTTTATATAGAGGTGTATAGCATACTAAATAAATTAATGAACGATTAATTAATCACTCAAAGGTAGTAAAAAAATTTTAAAATAAAAGGAGCTTAATAATTAATTATGAAGATCAAAGTACACCAAAATTGGGTAACTAAACACAAGCACGTTTAGTCCCCTGTGCCTATCAAGGCAGCTGATCTTCAGCATCATGACAAAGATCCAACTAAAAACCAAGTCAAAGAGATACCAGGTTACATTAATCAAGTTCCAAAACTGACAAACCGTAGTAAACCCCACTACCAAGCTGTACTTAAGGCCGAACCTATATGCTACCAGCACAGTCATCTTCATACACATCCTTCACACAATCGGGGACTTCATCGAAGAACTTCGCACCACAATCGTTTCCCATAATCACTACCATGTTCCCCATATCCATTGCCGTTTTGGCAAGGTTATGAGCAACCCTATTAGCTTCTCTGGGCACGTAATGAAAGCTAAAGGAGCACCCTTTGTCAAGAATCGCTTGCATATCAAGTAAGATCACAGCCAACTCGTGAGTTCCATACTTAGCCACGCTTTCGATTGCTTCCTTAAGGGAGAGGGCATCCGTTTCTATCATAACCTCCTTGAGTTGAGCATCAACCGCCATTTGCATTCCTCCTCTAATAGCCATAAGCTCCGCTTGAGAGGAGCTATTAGCAGCCACCGTCCAAGCCTTGCTGAAGAACCAGGTACCATCTGCAAGCCTGGCCACTGCTCCAGCACCCGCAATACGGCCATTTTTGCGCCATGCTCCATCAGTGTTCATCTTGATGCAAGATACCTTTGTCCTTTGCCACCTAGTCTCACGAATTAACAGCGCAAGAATTTTTCCTTTCCCCTGTAACATAGAAAGAGTTGCATCCAAGTCCATCTTATATTTATAGAACAGTGTTAGAGGATGATAAATAGCTTGCTGAAAAACCGCATAGTTCCTAGCCTTCCAAAGGTCCCATAATGCAACCGAGAAGGTGACTCTCCAAGTGACACTCATGTTAAGATTGTAGTTTACCCATCCTTCCCAATTAATGTTGAAAAAGGTGTGATAATTAAACTCTTTATCCATTTTTTTTAAGGAAAAAATCCTAGAGCACAAAACTCTAGAATTAATACAATCCCTAATTAAATGTAAGTGAGTTTCCACATCAAGATTACACCTAGTGCAACTAGTTTCGAAATTATCAATTCTAATAGCCAAAACCGAAGCAGTGGGTAAAATTTGATGACCAATGTTCCAAACAAGCATCTTGTATTTATAGGGGATAGGGATATGCCATAGTTTCTTCCAATTAATTGTGGGAAAAGAGAGGTGAGTTTTGAAGTTAGAGGCTAACCTATAGGCACTTCGAATAGTGAATTGGCCATTCGTTTCCATACCCCAGCAAAGGGTATCCTCCACGGAGGTACAAGTGGGAAGGGGAGTGCCTTCAATGAGGTTACAAAGCCAATCGGGAATGATATGTTTTATCCTATTGGTATTCCACCTCCCATTTTCTATAATATAATTAACCCCCCAATGAGCCATGTAATTGGGAATAGGTTTGTCAATTACCAAGTAGATGGGTTTTTCCCCCACCCAATGATGATACCAAAGACAAATATCCTTTCCATTACCAATCCTATAAGATATTCCTTGCATAAGTAAGTCTTTCCCTCTTAGAATGTCTTTCCATAAAGGAGATTCACTACTATTTGGGATACTATTAAGGAAGGAAGATCTTTTAAAATAATGGGCACGAAGGATCCTAACCCAAAGCTTATCCGGTTCATGAATGATTCTCCACCCAAGTTTGGACATAAAAGCAAGGTTCCAATTCTTTAAATTACGCATACCAAGCCCCCCCAATCCCAACGGAAGACAAACCTTTTCCCAACTAGTCCTAGGGAGATAGTGAGTTTTGTCCACTTTATTCCAAAGAAATCTTCTATAACTTCTCTCTAAGTCATCAAGAATGGCATTAGGAAGAAGAGTAGTTTGCATGGCATAGAGTGGATACGAGTTAAGGACAGATTTGATTAAGGTACATCTCCCAGCCATATTAAGAAGCTTTGCTTGCCAACCCTTTATTCTATTTTTAGTTTTATTAAGGAGGTCGACATAGTCCGAAATCCTAAGTCTATTGGGGCTAATAGACACCCCTAAATACTTGCCAAAAGATGGAGCTCCCTTAATATTAGAAATACTAAGGATGGTTCTCTTTAGGGACAAGCACATTTTGGGAGGGAAAATGATCTTAGACTTGTAGTAAGTTATACAGAAATTAGAGAGAATCTAATAATACATATATCAAACTATTATATAAAATCGCAGACTTCGTAATTATACAATTACAAATTTACAATTATCGATCCTACAACTTATAACCTGAAAAAGAATTTAATTCATTAAAACACCAAACCCACAAGTAATGGGTAATTAATATAAGGAAAGTTTTATTTTTACCACCTTCAAATAACCACTTAATTGAATTTACCACCTTAAAAAAAAAAAGATTTACTTTACCACCACCAAAATTTCCAAAACTTCGATTTTACCACCAACTACCGGATTCCGTCCATGAATCCGTTAGTATGGCCCACATTTTTGACGTTTCTTCTTCTTCTTCCCCAATCTTCCATGTCAACCAACCAGCAATGACATCAACTACCTCGGTTGGTCGGAATTTCGTGTGGATTTCGCGTCTAGGTGGTGGTGGTTTCGGGTCGCGATGGTTTCACGTCTGGGTGGCGTGGTTTCTAGTATGGGGTTAGGTTGGTTTTGGGGTTAGGTTGGCTGGGGTGGGTTGCGGTGGTTTCGCGTCTGGGTGGTGGTGGTATCAGGTCGCGGTGGTTTTGCGTTTGGGTGGCGGTGGTTTTTGGTCTGGGTTTGGGTATTGGCTAGAGAATTTGGTGCTGATAACATGTTATAAAATAGGGAGAAATATAAGAGAGATTGATAGAGAATATATCAGTCTATTTCTATTCCATATAATGGGGTATATATATACATTATAATTAGGGTTTTCTTAGATAAGAATATAAACCCTAGATCTATCTAGAATATTCTGGAATGATACAAGGAGTATAATGGGCATCCACACAATATTTCATAACAATCTTTATTAATAATATCAGTTGTCAATAAACCATGGCTTTCTTGTACTGTAACTTTAGAATGTGTATAAAAAAAAATTTTAAAAATAAAAAATAAATAAAACTTCTTTATATTGACCTCCAAATTAGACTAGTCATGTTTGTTTATCATGACAATGCTCCTTACCCACCAAAATTTTCACAGCGCCTTCTACATATATAGGTTCTAAACTCATAGGCTCTAGCTTTTGCCCAATCCAACACTCTGACTTGCAAGCTATATGAATTCTTTTCATTTTCAACTTGGAATGTGTAAGTTGTTGAGGCATAGGAACAATTTCAAGTCCTTCAATAGGCTCAAAATGACAAGTCCATGTGCCTTGGACATTATTAACATTTTTAAGCTTTCTTTTGAAGTTCACATTATCTTCTTAGGACCAAATGTTGCAGCAAAGTTGGGTAGATTGAGATCCTTATGATGTAACTTACCAAATACTCTAACATTTTCAACTAACTTCTGTAGTGAATCACATTAGTTGGTCATTTTAATAAATCGAAACCCAACCAACTTAATTACCTCAGATAATCGGTATAATCTAAATCATATACCAACTTTACAGAAAGTGCAGCTTCTAAATCTATCAAATCACTATCGATTCCTTGCGAATTTCTACCAGACTTCATCTTCATGTCTCTAGCTGAAAAGCAAATCAAAACACTAACTAAATTAGTTCACTTAATTATTCCAAACAAAAGCAATTAATTAGTTCAAGAAATGTAGTTTAAAGCTAATATAATAGACTGAAATATACCATTAGTTATGAGGGCTGACTTGATAGAAACTGGTAAAAAATGCTGATTAAAACTCTTGAAACATGATACAATTTCAACAATTATAGTAGTTGAGTAAGATGTTCCACTAGCAATACGAAATTCACAACTTTCTTTTCCATTATATCCATATAATGTGACTATTCCATTGGCTAATACAAGAATTGTCTTAAAATACAAATATTTATATGAAAATACAATATACTATTGGCTTACGAAGGAATACGATAGTCCTTCCTTAGTACAGAGTATAGCATTTCTTAAATTGCTCTATTTACCAATGTTCTTAAATTCAAATAAAATAATAATCTTGGTTTGTCATATAATATTAAAAAATTATATTAAAATTATTAATTAATTAACAAATTACATAAAATTATATGTATGTGTAAACATGTGTATCTATAAAATAATCATAATTTTCATATTTTGTTTCTCATATTAATTTTACAGTCTAATACATATATGAGTTTTTATCAGAAATTTTAAAGATTCATGTGGTGTTATAATAATTTTTTTTAAACACAACATAATTAGTATCATAATTTGTAATGTAGTTATGAAATGTTATTATTTCATTTAAAATTAAATAATCTAAATATAAATTAAGTGAGAAAATTCACAAGTTATTTATAAACATAAAAATTTTAATAATATACAACGAATAAAATCATAATTTTATATCATAAATACACAAAATATTTGTTTTACAAAACTACAATAAACCATGCATAACATAGATGTCATGTAGCCTTAAATAATTCATTACTAGATGAATCTCGTGTGATGCACGATTTATTTATATTTTTTTCAAATAATATATTTTGACTTGTTTATGATAAATTTATTACTCGTATAAATTAATTTGTCAATTTTTTCTAAAAAGATAGAATCAAATTAAATGTAAACCCGTGTTATGCGCGGATTATATATTTTTTTTTTATATTTCTGTGTTTTTTTTTTTTTTAAATTTGTTTTCTTTATCTTATAAATCTTTATACCTTAAATAACACTAATTTTTATAAGAAATTTTGCATAAAACCACCTTTTAAATCTTTTTTTTTTTTTTTTTTTTTTTGCGTATAACCACATTTTTAAAAAATGTTGTAAAATTCTCAATGGTACTCTTAAGGTTTTTATTTTTCTCAATGGTAAACCACAAAAAATTAGATTATCTTTGGTAATTAATTATTTGTATTATTAATTCAATGGTGACATTAATAAGATTAATCTACAAATAGAAGCTTAACCATAGTTTACAAAAGGCAAATTGACTAATATGCCCTTGAAAATCAGATTTTCCTTTATTTTTTTTAAACAATGAAAAAGAAAAAAAAAATCACCCACCAGACCACTGCAATACTCCACCTTGACCAACGCCCAAACCCGATCCACCTACCCCCAGGGCCGACCACTCCCAGACCTCCCTCCCCCGATGGCCGACACCAGCGTCGATTCCCTTCCCCTGTAGCGACGCCTCCTTTTCCTCCCTCTCGGATCCCCCACTCAAAACCCACAAAATCACTAACTGTACTGAAACCTTCAATCAAGCAGCCTCGACCTCCATTGACAACCACCAAAGGCGCCACCCACCAACCGAAACCCTAGCTGGATATCGTCGACCAACACCCCCATTCCTTCCAGTCACCTTTGATCTACGCCTTCGGTCACCTGCGAATTTTTATTTCACCTTCCTAATCTGAAATTTAAGTCCAATAATCACTATATTGCTCAACTAATCAAAAGCTAACCCCGATCTCATTTCTGGGTAATGAATGAAGATACATTTGCAAACAAAAAAAAAAGACTAATCCACAAATTTATCGCACATTTCTTTGATTTGAGATGGTGTTGGTGTTGGTGGTGTTAGCGGCGCCGCGGAAGAGAGAAGAGAGGAAATGACTGCGAGGATAGGAATTGGGTTAAGGGTCGTGGAAACAAGGGAGAGGGAGTTCAGTCTGCGCCGGGGAGGGGATCTTGGTGGTAGCGGTCGACGCCGGCCTTGAGCTGGGAGAACAGGGGTGGCGGGGGGAAGGACTGTGATGGTGGGTTTTTGTTAAAAAGGGGTATTTTAGGGATATATTTTTTCCCAACCTTTTAAAACATTAACCATAGTTAATATTCTTTAAAAACCTTAACTAATGTTACCATTGAATCAATTTTATAAATTATAGATTACCAAAGATAATCTAAATTTTTGTGGTTTACCATTGAGAAAAATAAAAACCTTAAGAGCACCATTGAGAATTTCCCTAAAAATTTTGTTGCAACTTTTCTTGATCTGTGACCTAAAAGGCTAAGACTAATGTCCTTACAAATGGCTATGTTGAACAAGTATGACCTAAGTTATTCGGGCATTATAAAGTGTATATATTATTGGTTTACAGAGTTACTAGAGAAAAAAAATGCATAGTTCCATTTAGACAAAAATTGGGATTTTTCCTATGGTACCCAAATTTATTTTTCCTTTCATATGATACCGCTCAAGATTATACTTAACTAGCATAGTACCCGTGCGATGCACATTTTATAAATTAAATTACTAATCCCGTAGGAATAAAACAAATAATTTTATAGGTAATAAAGGCTCACTTACTAATGATCGATACAAAAATAAAGGAACATAATTTGAATAGTACTTTAAGATTTTTTATATATATAAATTCAGTTTATTAATTGAAATATAAATCTCTCTCCTCTCATCTCCTCTCCTCCTCTCTTCTAGGGTTTCTCCAAAATCTTGGCCGTTTAGGCCGGAAATAGTTTAATTTCTTCGGAAATTAGACTATTTCCAACCCTTTTCCTTTAATTTTATTTAGTTTTGCATTTTAAATTTCAATAAATCTACACAAGTAATGTAGATATTCGTCCGTCTCTCTATGGTGGAGTCGTTAATTTTCATTAGTTTAGTTGTTTGTTTTTGTTTAGGGTTTGTTTGTGTGTTAGGGTTCATCAAAAAAGCAATCATCTTTTGCCATATTGTCAGATCTTTGGTAAAGATTTGTTCAGGATCGCAACGGTTGTCAATTTTCAAATGCGTTCAGGCGAATCAGATGAGAATCATCCTTACGGCTACAACAAGCTAAGGGTTAAAACGTAATTTTCAAAGGGAGTAGTAGTTGTCTTGCCCATTCTATTTGTCTTTGAAAATTGAAATGACAGGTGTGACTATGGTGTCTTTTTGACTTTCTTCCTCATATAGCTTTAGTTCTTTAATGGCAGAACAAGCTCGTCATTTCCTCTTGGTCAGATCGCCCTTTCCTTTTGCTTTGTTCTTGTCATGAATCACGAGTAACAAAGACGGAATCTCGAAAGCACCGACCTCCTTTCTTGCTTATAATTCCTGTGCGCTCTTCAAGTTCATTACTTTCTTCTCTCTCCTTCTTTTCAAATTCATTTTCCCTCTCTCTCCATTGAAAATTTATGTAGGTTTTTCATGTTTAAATTAATGGGCTTTTTTTTATATATTTTCGTATTTGCTTGTTGTTTGAATCTCTTGTCAATTTCACCGTTTTGGATTTTATTTGTAATATTCTTGTTGATTCATGTGAATTAGCTCTGAAATTGGTGGAAATGTTAATTGGAGATGAAAATTTTGATGTTTGATTTTCTAATTATCTACTGTATGTGTTTGATTTTGAATTATCACAATTGCAATTGAGATTTGCTTTAATTTGGCTAATACATATGTCTGAATTAGATTTGCTTTATTTCTCTGAACATGCAATTGTCTTTTCCTTTAATATTGTTGCTAAATTTCAATTTTTTTGCATGTATGATACACTTACTGACTTAGGGACTATTCTCATTGACTAAACTCAACTGAACTGAAATGAGCTGAACTGAGCTGAGCTGAGCTGAATTGAGTTGAACTGAACTGAACTTATTAATTAGTGATTTTTAACTACGGATTAGTAATCTTTGATTATTTATTATTATACATATGTGTGTATACAAATATTCATATAAAAATATTTAGAAAAATATACTATATAATTAAAGTATTTATGGAAAATATAGTAATAACATGAAACCCCAAAAAATTTTAAAAACATATACTATTTAATTATAAAATAAAATTAGTTTAAGTTGAGTAATACTCTCATTTTGTCAATGAGTATAAAAGTAAAAATGTGTCTCAAAAAATATAACCATTTGAACAATGAATTTTATCAACATTATTATTATTATTATTATTATTATTATTATTATTATTATTATTATTAAATGTTATTATTATTATTAAATGTTATTATTATAATTATTAATATTATTATAATAATAATAATTTATTAATATAATAATAATAATAATAATAATAATAACTTATTATTATTGTCGTTGTTGTAATAAGAGTTTAAAAGAATGGAATATGGCTTTATATCATTAGCAATATCATTAGACATAAACTGAACTGAAAATAAACGTATGAGAACAAACCCTTACAGTAGTATATTTTGTAGAAATTGTTTGATTAAATTTTTAAAATTAGTTGTCTGAATGTGAGCTATGCAAATGATTTTGCTACTGTCCACATTTATTGTCTTAGTAAATGGTAAACCAAAAGCATCTAAATATTAATTTTTGAATTTCCAATTGGTGAGCAGATTGATTGAAGACGTTGGGCGTGTTCGGGGGCTAGCATTTGAGTTGCTCTTAGGTAGCTTTTAGTGGTTTGACTAGGTTAAACCACTACTTAACAAAAAATGTAAGTGTTTGACAAAGTAGTGGTTAGGGTAGCTTTTAGTGGTGAAGGTAGCTTTTATGAAAAGTTAGAAATATTAGCTTTTTAAAATTAGAGGTAGCTTTTGAAAATTTAATCTATAGTATTAAATATAAAATATTAATTTTTAAATGTAACAGCTAGTCAACCGCTACTTTACCGAACACTCATACCTAAACTATCTATCTTCACAGCTAACAGCTAACAGCTTAAAGACAACTAAAAGCTACCTACATAGCTGACAGCTACCTTCACATTTATATTATGCCGAACACGGCCGTTGAAGTTTTATGGACTGATACGTTAGGACACAACTGAAAAAGACATAGGAGAAGGGAGAAGAACGATCTTTTTTTTTTTTTTGTATAAGAAGGATATTAAATTGGGTATTTAAACATATTTTTTTCTTAAATCTAATTATCTAATTGTATAATTAATAGTTTAATTAATGTTTAATTTAACAGATTATTACTACAGTAATTAAGTATAATCTTGGGTGGTACCATGTGGAAGAAAAAATAAATTTGGGTACCATATGAAAAAGACAAAAGTCTACTAACACCATATGGAAAATCCCACAAAAATTTAACCAATTAATCTAATTATTTTCTTTAGGAAAAATTAATCTCAATTTTTGCTCGTTCGCTCAAAATAATCCCAACTATGATTTATTTGAAAATAATCCGAACTTTGAAGGTCATTAACTTTGAACAGTTCCAAGTGACTAGTAACCTGCTATATAGGTAATTTTTTTGTTTGAAATACACGTGTCACCACTTGATTAGTTAAAAAAATAAAAAAAATAATAATAAACTTCTTTAGAAAAGCCAACCATCTTATCCCATCCCACCTTGTAGGGAATATTTCAAACATTACCCCTAGCTTGAACCCCACTGTGATCATACACTTAAGTACGGTGGCGTCCAAAGGGAAAGAAGATAGAGCAAAAGAGTCGCCAACAAGTTTTAGGAACTTGTAAACCGTTCACGAGGTGAAGGTTACACCCCTTAACGATCCAGGAGATCGTTAACTCCAATAGGTCTGGAACCATGACTGGTAGTTCGGGGATGAAGGTACAAATCCAACCTAAAAGAGATTGAACCTGCCCTAATAATAGACCTCTATTTTATTCTGATCATATTCATGTGCGCTTTCTGACTAACATACAAGCAATAAGATTAACCTAAACCTATTTAATCTATGTTGGTTGAATATTAATGCACAAATAAACCTAATATTGGTGATCACTTGAATTATAATCATATTAACCCTAAACAAGATTATTAATTATCTTATATAAGCGTGATTACAAGTACAAATTCCCTTTAAACATGCATAAAAGGCGTGATTAAGCAATAACAATAAAAATCAAGCAACATAATAATAATCAATATAATAATATATAATTATAAATATTAATAATAATCAAAACAATTATAAAAATAATCATGAATCATGTTAAAGCATAATAATAATAATAGCAAGATCCTAGGCATGATACTAACAAGATTAATAACAAACCCTAGCATGTCACTAAACAATAAAAATCAAATATATAGCCCTAACATGATACTAACAAATATAGACATTAAGAAGAACATAGGAAGCATCATACTTTTAATCATACTTAATCTTAAAGTTACCCTAGACATGATACTAGGAATCAAAATAACAATCTAACCATGATTTCTACATAATAACATCAATAAAAACCATTAAAGTACTTACTTGGATGCCTCATACCTCTTTCTAATAACAAAATACACACGTTAGTAACTTCAAGGAAAATAATAAACAAAACAATTAAATTAAATAATTGAAAGGGATATTTGGGACCAAACCCTCAGAAATTAAAACCTTTCACGTCTAGGGCGAAGGCAACTTTGAATATGGCTATGTGTATCTAAGTCTTGCGAATGCAGAATTTTGTATTTTGAGAAAAGGCTAAGATAGAAAAGAGAGAGAAAGTAATCAAGAAAATCTTGATGAGAGCTGGTGAATGAGAAGAATTGGTGGAAGAGAGAATTAGAGAATTGATGATTAAAAAAAGGGAGATATGACCTCTATTTATAGAGAAAAAAGAGAGATGAAGAATAAAAAAAGAATCCGAATTCGAATCGAAATAGAACTCGATGGACAGTAGTTTTTGTGGATTTTGTTTTTATCTAGAAGTCCAAATAAGGCATATGATATGTCGTTGAAAAGCTCTTGAAGTCTACTTTCCAATCCTATTGGAATCAGATTAAAATCTTTTATAGATAAAAAGATATGGCCGAAATAGTAGGACAGTGTCAGTTTTGGATAGAGTTTCATATCTCATTCATATCTTTTCCGTTATAGCTCTAATTTAATATTATAATATATCAGTGGAAAGATAATTTCAAGATCTATCCAACCATATAAAATTTGGATAAATATTATGAGGCACGAAAATAAAATCTGACTGTCTTTGAACATCTTTAAATTCGAATAGAATTAGGATTTAAGAAAAAAGAAAGTTTTAAAAAAGGAAAGTTTTTATTTAACTCAAATTCTTTAATCTTATCTTTTCAAAAAGGATAATTAAGATCTTTTAAAAACTTATAAAAGATTCTAATTAATCCTAATTATTTTAGGAATAGGATTAGACCTTTTGACCCTCCACATGATCATTGGGTCGTAGGTAAGATCCGGTTCGAGCCCAGTTTAGTATTTTGGCCATAACTTCCTCATTATTCATCGGAATTGGGCTTATAATATATCGTTTGAAAGGTATTTTCAAGACCCATCCAACTACACCATTATTGGACCATTATCATGGACCAAACTAAACTGGAATGCACGTATTTTTAAAAATAAGGTAAGAAAAGAAATATTTTCAAAAACAGAAAGAAAAGATATTTTAATAAAAACATCCTCATCACTAGACTTTTCATACTTTCGCTTTGTTCGATAATCAAATGACACGAAATGTACTCATCACTGGGTTTGGTTTTGGGAGACACAAATGGGTGTCTACACACCTCAACCACGACAAACCCACCACCACCCCCTTCCCCAGCTCCCCATTTTCCCAGCAGCCCCCTTCACATCTCTTCACCTTCCGGCAACCCGTCTCTTCATCCCCCACCACCGGAATCCCCTTCCCTAGTTCCCCACTACCTACTCATCAAAATTTTCCCTCTCCCGTATCCACCCCTATTTCTGTCCCTCCCATCCCCCCCACCCATGTCGCTGTCGCAACCCCAACCTTCCACCTCTACTGTCGTCGGCAAGACCCAACCCCCCTTGTATATGTTGGAGAACGCATCCCCCACCCTTTGTTGCTTGGATTCGATGATTAGGCTTGTGGGTTGGTTATTGGGTTTGTTTTGGGGGTGGTTACAAGGCGATTTTCATGGCTGCGAGTGGTTGAGGGATGGTTGGAGGAAAGGGGAGGGGTGACAAGAGTGGTTATGGCTGGCGGGTTCAGATGAAGGGGGTCGGTGCTGGGTGGCTGTGGTGGGCGACAGGTGGCTAGCAAGCAGGGGAAAAGAGAGAATTTTTTTTTTCAAAAAAATAAATCAGATTTTTTAATTTAAAATTATTTTTAAGTTTTTTTTTTCAAACAATCATATAGTGCCACGTGTTCCTTAACCTGGTACAATAGGTTAGGTGATCGGTTGGGACCGTTAAAAGCGGATGACTCTAAAGTTCAGATTATTTAAAAATATAATCCATAATTGGGATTATTTTAAGCGAACAGACATAACTTGGAATTATTTTTACCAATTTATCCTTTTCTTTATAGGCTAAATAGTGCATATAAGAAATTTAAACTTTATAAAATATGTCTATGATATAAACTTGATCAAACCATAAAATTTACTTCCTCCACCCACTATTATGTGTGTAGACACCTAAAAATGTCTCCCCAAAACCAAACCCGTTGATGAACACCTTTCGCCGCCATTATTGGTCGATTTGAGTATTTAATCTTTGGAGTGCTTAAATCCATGTTCTATCCAATATATTTCATGAACCAATCCAATTTCTAGCTCATTTCCCTAAATCATAACCTATTTTCCACTTTTCGTGTCCACATCGCAAAACTGAGAGAAACTGATTTTATGGATATAAAATTTTGATCCAATTATTATTTTTTGGATAGAAATTTAAATAAGCTTTCCAACCATATATCATAAGCCCAATTCCGAGCTATAACGAAAAAGATATGAGCAAAACATTAAACTCGGCCCAAAACCGACACCCTTCTACTAAAACGGCCATATCTTAAAATCTACAAATTATTTTGACCTGATTTCAATTGGGTTAAAAAGTAGACTTAATAAGCTTTCCAATGATATATTATGTTCTTTATTCCGAGTTACGGATCAAAAGTTATGATGATTTTAAAAATGCGTAAAAAACTGGAATTATCGCGCAGCAGCTAAAATGCCGCGACGCGGCAAGATCTGACGTGGCACGGGAGAAATTCCCGTGACACGGTAATTTGGAGGGGATTTTCATGTTTTTTAGTGCCTTGTGACTTGGCATAAGTACTGTGACCCGGCGCCATATGCCGTGACACGGTGGACTTTGCCGCGTCACGACGTTTTCTGCCGTGTCACGGTGGGTTGCTGACGTGTCACGGTGCTTAAAACTTTCCCGCGTCACGGGGAACTGTGCCGCGACACGGGAATTACTTCCGTGTCACGGTAGGAATTCCCGTGTCACGGTGCCAGTGCTGTGACACGGGACAACTCCGTGTCTTTTCCGCGTAATCCCGCGTTTTTACTCCCGTAGGTCAAATATTTCCCGCGTCACTCTATTTTTCCCCACGTCACGCTAATTTCCCCGTGACACGGTAGAATCTGTCGTGTCGCGATAGCCTTTTTTAGGGTTTTTATCTTTTTAGGGTTCCGTGTGTTCCCTCTGCTCATTTTCCCTATAAATACCCCCTCCTTTCTGCAGTTCGGGACAACAATAATCATTCTCTCTCACCTTGCACCAAAAATCATCCTTTTCTCCCTATTTAACCTAATTTCTAGCCTCCTTATTCTTCCATAATAATTCCCCTAAGCACTCCAAGGAGTCTATACTTAACCCGAGGTTCCGTCCTTAAACCAAGGCGTGAAAGGTACAAATAACTGAGGATTTGGACCAAATCAATTCTACTTTTTATTTAATTTAATTTTCATTTACTTTATTATTTTTATTGAAGTTACTAACAGTTTATTCATGATGTAGCAATTTAAAGGAACGCGCGAAATGTGAGTAATTATTAATTAATTTAATTACTCTTATTTTATTTTCTTATTGCTAGTATTATGATTAGGTTATTTTATATTTGATTTGACTAACGCTATTATTGTTGAATTGCTTCCAATATTAATGTTTATTTTATTATATTTATGATCACCATATTGCATGTTAAAGGGAATATGTAATTGAAAATCACGCCTAATAAGATAATTTGGACAACTGGTTTAGGATCCTTTTTAATCTTGTTATTAATTGAAGTGATCACCAATATTTTAGAATAATGTGTGCATTAATATTCAACCAATTTAGTTAAATAATGGTTTGGAGCGAATTGAATTATTGTTTGTATGCCTTTGAGATCACATGAATGCTTTTCAATATAAGAATTGAGTAGAGGCCAATACGGGCGAATGTGACTCCATGACTCACTTCGTACCATCATCCCCGATCCTCCTTTCGTGGTTCCGAACCATATGGAGTTAGTAATCTCATGGATTATGAATGGGGTGTAACCTTCACGGGTCAATCGTTGTTGCCTATCGTTGTCCCCTATCGTGGTTGCCTTTTTATGATCCGTGAACGGTTTACAAGTTCCTTAAAAACTTGTTGGCGGCTCCCTACTTTATTTGTCCTTAATCGTTGTCCCTAATCGTAATGTCAATTCCCACTTCCTATGAGTGCCAAGCATATTCACCACATGCTTTTAACGTAGGCGCACTTCAAACGACGCCTACAATGTGTAATATATGCTATAATGGATGATTCCTGCTTTGTACAACAAATGTTTTTCTTCCAATTTAGTAATTTTGGCTGCCACAATCAACGACATTGCTAATAGCATTAGGAAGCTCGAAGAGGTGGAGATTAAGCATGTTCGTAGGGATATCAATGTCATCTGCCACAAAGTTGTTGAAGTTGGTAATGATATGGCTATTGGCGTACATGGGCGTGGGTGTCGAGGTGTGTGGGTTCGTGGGGTGGCATGGTGGTTCGTACACCCAGGTGTACCATGCACATGGTACACCCAGATTAAAGCGGAATCTCCAGAATGAACATCATTTATAGTTATAAAGAACATCATGAATTTATAAAACAACATATCACTGAAATAAAAAGAACACAGTAATTTTGATAAATGGTATCTAATTTTAAAAAGGTAAAAGATAATACTAATTGAGTTTTACCAAAATTTTAAAGTCAAATCATTTCAAAATAATCAGATATCAAGAAGTTCTCAATCTAAAATTATTTTCACCCAAATATAATTCAAAATTTCATTTTTAAATTTCAAAAATTCAAAATATAAGTACATATTATTCTAGTAAAAAGAACATGCTTAATTTATGTACCTAAATGAACATTGTTTGTAATATAAAGAACATATAATTAGGACTTAAAAAAACATATTGATTAGACTCTAAAACATATTTCATTTCATTATAAAAAATGATAAAAGAACATTCATCAGAATATGAAGAACATCATCTTCAACCTAAGAAAATATTACCAAAACAGAAAAATAGATAAAAAAAAATTGAAAATTACCTTCTCTTTCAACAACGAATGAATTCGTCAATTACACCTTTCAATTAGAAGATTAATGGGAATGATAAAGTATACTCCGTAATAACATTAAATCACTTCGAAATCCAAAAATTATCATGGCTTCTTTCTCTATAAAAATTCAATTTCTCTTTCTTAACAAAAAATGAAATTCTATTTACCAAAAGTAATATAGAATGTAAATAATAAATCAATTTCATAAATCAAGGAATATAAATAACAAAACAATCCCTTAAATCAAGGAGAGAATCGTTAAATTTTGCTTCGTATTTTTTTTCAACTCGTGTACTTTGTAATTGCACATGATGTTCTTTCCGTGTTTATATAACTCTTGTATTTTAAGTAGGTGTACCATGAGCATGGTACACCTGGGTGTTTGATGAAAATTTCAGCGTGTAAGAGCTTGTAGCCTTGTGGGTGGTGGTGGTGCTTCTCCTTTGTTTAATTGTGATACCCTTTTTTTAATTTATTTTATTTTTATATTGGATTATTATCCACTCTCTTCTTACTTTTTCAATAATCATGTTTAAGAAATTTTGCATTGGATTTCGCACACATCCCCTTTGTAACTTTGTTATACGTAATAGTGGGCAGAGGAAGTATAACAAATCCACCCAAAATACAAAGGAGACAAGGTAATAATTTATGAACACTAAGGGCTTGTTTTTATAGACTGAACTCAACTCAACTGAAATGAGATGAACTGAACTAAATTGAATATTTATAAGAGAAGAAAATTAGGAGCTGAACTTAACTGAGCCGAAAATAAACGTATGAATACAGACCTTAAATTTACCAAAAATCCAGCGAAAAATGAACAGAGACAAAATAAACAATAATATTGAACATATGTGCTCCTACAGTCCAGTATGCTTTGGGCTTTGGCACTTCACAATTATAGAATAAAAATATTCTCCTAATACCAAAAATTTCAAAAATATTAAAAAAAAAGCCCCGGGAAACCAATTCCAAAACTCCCAAAATTTCCCGCGAAAATCACCCCCAAAATTCAACCTTTTATCCCCAAAAATCCACCCCATAAACCCTAACCATTTCACTCCCCAATTCAATCAATCCCCACTTCAGAAAACCAGATTCAGAGAGAGAAAATCCAAGATGAAGGTGAAACCAGTTAAGCTCAGAGAATCCCACAAAAATACCAACAACAATGGCAAACCTTCATTTTGCTCAGTTTTGTGGGACATGTATTCTACCCACATTGTTACTTCTTCCTCTTCAGATTCATCCATTTCTATCTATGAATCTCTCCTCCTTTCGAATCCGATGAAGAATCTCCGCCACCATCGAGACGGCGTCACCGCTTTAGCTCTTAGCCCTAATTCCACCTGCCTTGCTTCTGGATCTATCGATCGCACCGTCAAATTATACAAATTCCCAAGTTTGTTTTCTCTCTCCTCTTTACCTTTCTATTCTTGAATTCTTCATTTCTGCATGTTTTTTCATCTGGGTATGTTTTATTTACTTTTTTCTGGGCTCAAATTTATCTGGGTTGTTTTTATTTTTGTACTTAACTTTTTTTTTTTTTTTTTTTTTTTTTAAATTTTTTTTAAAAATTTTTTATTGCTGATTTGCAACATGTTTTGAACTTGGACTTGGGTTGAATGGTTGATTAATAAAGGATTAGGAAGATTATTAGCTATGTTGGGTTTAAGTAACATAGATCTGATATTTTTAATAAAAAATGTAATAATTTTATAAGTTATTAATTAGTGTTTCAAACACTATTCCCAAATTTGTGAGCAATTTTAGATTCATGTGATAGAGTGCATTGTTTCAATTCTCGCATTGCTGCTGTTTGTGATGATATAGGCTGAATATATCGAATCGACATTGATTAAGATTTGATTTATATTGGTTAAGGTTTACTGTTGCTTAACGAAGCAGGACAAGTGCATAAGAATTAGTGTTCTTCTGTTTATGATAATAAATGATGTATTTTGAAGAAGTTTAATGCAATGATGTTCAACTAGTTGGACAAGACTGCATTATTACGAGGTTTCAAATTTTTTGCATACTTGCATTATGTTCAAAGTAAAACCAAGCTTTTTGTCTCACTGTATGGTCATCCATACGTGTAAGTAACCCATCGCCATGGTATATAATCAACTAAAATTTGTGACATACTAAGGCTATAGTAGTTTGAAAAGGCGTAAATGATTAGTTTGAATGTTTGTGTGGAAGAGTACATGATTTAAACTAAAACTGAAACCTTATGATATTCCATATAGGTCTCTTGAATAATTGATCCTAAAGATGTACAATTGTAGTGTAGTCTAATTGTAACAGGTGTTTGCTTCCAAGTTTGCTTAATTTGTCAGGCCTTTTAACTCTTAAATAGCTTGAGTACCACTATTATTGAATTAGTTAAGCTGTATGTAAAGCATCAAGCTTCGTAATTCAGAATGTGAGCCATTTGTATAGAAATTAAATGTAGTAGTTAATTACTTCTAATCTGAGTTTTATTCTAATGTCAGGTGGGGAGTTTCAGAACAATATTACTAGATTCACATTGCCTATTCGGACACTTGCTTTTAACAAATCAGGAAGCTTGCTGGCAGCTGCTGGTGATGACGAGGGAATCAAACTCATCAACACTGTTGATGCTACAATTGCGAGAGTTCTTAAAGGGCATAAAGGACCTGTCATTAGCTTGGCTTTTGATCCTAATAATGAATACCTTGCTTCTCTTGATACAAAGGGGACGGTAATGTTTTGGGAACTTCTATCAGGAAATATGCTGCATACTCTGAAAGGAGTAGCTCCTGATACAGGTTCAGATATGTCCATTACAAATGGACTTAGCTGGAGTCCTGATGGTGAATTGCTAGCTGTTCCAGGGCTCAAAAATGATGTGGTAATGTTTGATAGAGATACAGCTGAAAAGGTATCTTCGTTGAGAGGTGATCATGTGAAACCTATTTGTTTCTTGTCTTGGTCACCTAATGGAAAATATCTGGCTACATCTGGTTTAGATAACCAAGTGCTGATATGGGATTTTGCAAAGAAACAAGACATTGACCGACAGAAGTTTGATGAGAGGATTTGCCATATGGCATGGAAACCAACTGGCAATTCATTAGCCGTTATTGATGTCATGGGAAAATATGGTGTTTGGGAGTCGGTAATTCCTTCATCAATGAAATCTCCAACAGAAGATGTTCCCAACTTACAGTCGAAGAACAACAATGGAATCCTCTTTTTTGATGAGGAGGAGCAAGAGCCAAGTACATCTGCCAGTCTAAGTGATTTGGGTGAAGATGATTTTGGGGAATCAGTGCCTCAGACCAGGAAAAGATTGCGTAAATCTTCTATGTTGGAAGAAAATTTGGAAGAAGAGATTGATGAGGAATTAAATCCATCTTCAAAATTTGAATCAAATAAAAGGCCTGCTAAGGCTTGCGAGGAACGTTTGGATGGTGGTGATAGGAGGCCAAAATCCATGATTGCTCAAAATGGTTCAAAAATACAAGAGCCATTTCAGCCCGGTGCAACTCCTGTGCAGCCAGGAACCAAAAGCTTTCTCTGTTACAATATGCTTGGAAGCATAACTACTATGCAGCATGATGGATACTCACATATAGAGGTTAAACAATCAACTATATTTTGTTTTTCTTCTCTGGTGTCTTCGTTGCTGTATGACTCACAAACTTGTACCTTTCTTTGCAGATCGATTTTCATGACACAAGTCAAGGTCCAAGAGTTCCAGCTATGACTGATTATTTTGGATTTACCATGGCTTCTCTAAATGAGAATGGAAGTGTTCTTGCAAATCCAAGGAAGGGCGACAAGAATATGAGTACTCTCATGTATCGTCCTTTTAGCAGCTGGGCAAATAATAGTGAGGTTAGCCCATTAGCTCTTTAACAATAACAAAATTTATTCATCTTTCGTTTTGATTGCCATGATTGGTAACTGTGTATTTAGAATATGCTAACATTTGTTATAAAGAATATTCTGAAGTTTTACTGGATGCTTATCTTTGTACTTGATGGCATTAGTGGTCTATGCGGTTTGAAGATGAAGAAGTGAAAGCTGTAGCACTTGGTACTGGGTGGGTGGCTGCTGCAACAAGTGATAATTTTCTCCGCATCTTCACTGAGGGTGGCTTGCAGGTTGGTCTATAAAACTTATCATATAAGAATAATTTCATAATTCACTTACATATATATCAGGAATAACAAAAAAAATCATGGCGTAAAGGATGTTTGAAGATACAACATCAAATGACTTAAATGTAATACTCAAAGCCACATACATTTGTGTCACTCTTCGTAACATAACATGTGTGCTACTCTTTGTTAGTCAGTGTATGGTTAAATTAAAAGCTGCTGAAAAGATATACTCCATTTATGCAACTAAATTAGTTCTACCTTGATTTAGAGTTTTAGCATAAATGTAATGCTATGTGCTTACTTATTGCTTTGATGATTCTTGCAGAGACACATTCTCTCCCTTGATGGTCCAGTTGTGACAGCAGCTGGCTTTAAGGACAAACTTGCTGTTGTCACTCATTCCTCTCAACCTCTTCCTTCGAATCATCAGGTAATCTATTCATACTGCAAACTATATTACTTAGCATCACAACTGTACCAAATGGCACCCCTAACATTTATAATGCTGATTTGGTACTTCTTTTAACATCTTATTCAAGATATATTAACTCATGTGTGACATCTTGCCGCATGAATCAATGTCTATCTGATTCCTTAAATTTGTGCTATTTTCAGATGTTAGAGTTCAGAGTATTTGACATTAGCAATGGAACCCAACCTCTTAAAGGATGCCTGCCTTTGTCACCTGGTTCAAACTTAACATGGATTGGATTTAGTGAGGAAGGCCACCTAGCTTCTTATGATTCTAAGGTATGTCCTCTAAAGCTAGAGTTTTCTAGTGATGATTTGCTCTTTGGTGATGGTTTACTAAATTTCATAATATGTAAATGTCTAGGGCATGCTGAGAGTGTACTCTGATCAATTTGGTGGGAATTGGCTTCCTCTATTCAGGTTAATATCTTTTAGACTTTTGTTTGATTATTTGTTCTCGCTGTCCATCATAACCTAAATTTTAACAATGGTAATCTGATTTGGCAGTGCCAGCAAAGTTAGGAAGCCAGATGAAAATCACTGGGTGGTTGGTTTGAGTGCTGAGAAGTTGTTTTGCATTATATGCAAGTCTCCTGATTTATATCCTAAGGTAAAGCTGAATTATCCCTTACAACTCAAGACACTCTAGTTCCTCTTTCTATAGCTTATGGAAATTTGTATCATTTTTTAGGTATCATCCAAACCAGTTCTCTCGCTTCTTGATCTTTCATATCCTCTTGCATCTTCTGATCTCGGAGCAGAGGCTCTTGAAAAAGAATTCATCTTCAGGAACACACGATTATTACAGGTTTGGCCTTTTCCTCCTTCATTGGTCATCCAAAGCAATGCATTGCTAGTGTTACGTGACATAGCTTTCTATTTGTTTTAGCGCAATTATTATAGGCACTTCTAATTTATTTTTTTGGCTTGTTTCAGATTCAAAAATCAATCGAAGAAACAGAAGCTGCTGGTATGGATTGCTCACTTCTTGATGATGAAGCTTTTGATATGGAAGCAGCACTTGATAGGTGCATTTTGAGGCTTATTGCATCTTGCTGCAACGGTATGATGATCTGAAGTTGATGCTTGATGAAATCCTCTCCTTTGAATGTATGGATCTTTTAAAGCAACATTATTAAACTGCCACTGTTCTCAATTTCAGGTGATAAGCTAGTACGTGCTACTGAACTTGTGAAGCTCCTGTCAATGGAAAAATCAGTTAGGGGAGCCATAAAGCTGGTTACAACTTTAAAGCTTCCGAGCTTAGCAGAAAGGTTCAATGGCATCTTGGAGGTATGCAGTGACTATTTACACTCTTCTCTAATTTGTACTAAGTTTTTTTTTGGAAACAATTTTTTTTTTCTTTTTTCTTTTCTTGGACATAGATCTAAATCACTAACATAAATTTGAACTGTCTTGCTTATCTCAGGAGCGATTGCTGAATGATACAACCAAAAATGCGGCGCTATCTCATACTAACTCCCATGCTGATGCCTCTACTAGAACAGACACCATTGATAAGACAAACATTACTCCAAAAAATTTAACTGAAAAGTTCATTAGCAGAAATAACACCTTGAGTAGTAGCTTGCATTCAAACTCAATAAGCGAGCCATCAGAGCCCATCACTCCCTCACCCACACCTAAATTTACAGCTCCTGTATTCCCTAAGAAAGCAAAGATCCAGGAAGGAAGCAGTTTCATGATGGAACAGAAGAAGTCAGATGGTCTAACTACTGTACAGAAAGCTACAAACATTACCAAGGATGTTGATAGTTTAAAAAAGCAAGAAAATGCTGAAGAGGCAACAAAGAAAGTAAGATTGTCTGGTGCCTCTAATCCATTTGCCAAATCAGGAAATGACTCTGATGTACGACCGAAAAACCCATTTGCAAAGTCATCAAGCATTCAAGAGAAATCCTCACTGTTTGATTCGATCAAGAAGATGAAGACAGTCAGCTAGGACATAGCTGCTCTGAACTTTTGCTTAGGGATATTGTATAATGTACATAAATTCAACTCTTATTGCTTGATTTGTGATCCTTTTTCGAGTTTAATAGAATATGATAATGCAAATTTCACATTGATCTCAGTAACTCAGTTGCAGAGTCTCTCTCATGAGAGCGATGGAACAGCTGAAATTAGTTGAGTTATGCCTGTTTAATGATTTTTATCAATCATCATAAGGCTCAATAATTTGTCAAGGTAGTTGTCTGAAAAAATTTGACAACCCAACCTTAATTGATTTAGATCTACATGTACCTTCAAGGCTCAAGCATATTAGTGGCCAATTCATGAGCCCCCCTTCACACATTTATGGGTATAATAAAGTAGAGGCTAGTCTTTAGAAGGCCACCTAAGATCTCCTTTTGGATGATCAAAGTAAGCATAGCATATTATTACAAGTTTTGAACCAATAGAGAAAAGAGAATCATAACGTTATTATGCTCTATGCCTTTATATTTACCATGAAGTCATTAACATAGGTAATACTTAAAGATAATAGAACATAAATGGATATTCAATTTGCAATGTAGGTACTAGGAAGACATAATTGAGGATATGAAGGTTTTCTTTTAAAATGGATATTCAACTTGCAATGTAGGATGACATAATTGAGGATATGAAGGCTTAATTAGTCTAAAATATTGTTGTTGAAATATTTGCTCTTGATTTTAGTTTTTTTTTTTTTTTTTTTTTTTTTTTTTTAAGGATGCTTTGATTACTTACTATTCATTTACAGAGTAATATTAACTTATTTCTTGTCAATATAAACTTGTTTAATTTTTCCTTAAAAAAAAGACACAAATTTCATTTTATTTTAATTTAAAATTAGATTTGGTTCTCTATTATTTTTCATCGACTTTTTTTTCTTTGATGAGAACTTATCTAAACCTATCAACTCTTTAATAGAGTTAAGGCCTGTTCACATTTTCAGAATTGAGTTGAACTGATTGGAGCTGAACTGAACTGAATAGAGCTGAAATGAATATTTATGAGAGAAGGAAATTAGGAGCTGAACTAAAATGAACAGAGCTGAACTAAAAAAAACTGAACTGAACTGAACTGAAATTAAGCTGAACTGAACTGAACAAGCCCTCATTCCTAAAGTAAGTTGAAATTTAATTAGTGAAGAGAGCAATCTCAAGAAAATGTTGTACCACAATTTTAATTCTTACTATTATTTTAATAAAGTTAATTTAAGTCTAGTTTCACTACATCTTTAAAAATATAATATTATATAAACAAAATTTTAGTTCAGTAAAAAATAATTTCATTTAAGTAAAACAATTTGTAAATTTAATTTATTTTCAGTTTTACAAAAAAAGGAAAAATGAACGGGAACTTAATATCTAGTGTCTTTGTTTCGTATTTATCACAACACTTTCCTTTTATATCTGTTTCATATTTGCAATACTTCTATATTTGGGAAGGACCCACCATTAATTTATAATTTCTCTCTCCCACTAGTTTCACAAATATTTTATTGTGAACACCCTAGTGTTGCGATTAATACAAAATGGATAAAAAAAAATGTAAAATTTTAACCACACAAATCCTTAAAAATACATTAAACTAGATGAATCCCGTGCGATGCACGGTTTGTTAGTATTTTTTTAAAAAATATTTTTCATATTTATGTGATTTTTGTTATTATATTAGCTTTAAAATATTAGATAAAATTTCTAATCTCAAAAGATAATATTTTGTATTTAATTAGTTTAAACTTTAAAATTTCATTCGTCAATTTTGCTAACGTGGCATTTGAATTATTTAATTGTAAAATAAATTAATAATATCTTATTTAATTGGCTACAACTTAAATTCATAATCCTATATGGCGCGCTAAGAAAAATAAATCCTATGTGGCTCTCTAAAAACTCGGGAAAAAATCCCTTATATATATATATACTAGTTTTGTGCCCGTGCGATGCTCGGGTTGTTTATTGAATTTTAAGATATATTTTTAATCTGTATGTCAAATTTTTGACCTATAACCTGAAATAATGACCCTGTCTGAAATGACTGGTGACCCGACCTGATTGACAGATCTACTAGAAGTATATTATTTTAATTGATTAGAATATATTATAAACAATTGATGTGGTACATTTTGAACTAATTCCTTCGCTCCAGAAAAATATTATGATACAAAAAATATATTTATGATAATCTATGAGAGTTATAATCTAATTATTTTTTGAATAAAATTATAATTCAATTTGTGTATATGAAAATATTGGTATTTTATCAAAAATAAAACTCTAAATTAACAATTTTATCCTAAAATTCTATTCAAATTTGATTGAAAATAAAATTCTAAACTAACTTTTTTATCCTACAAATTGAATTCTATATAACTCTATCCTACGTGGCACGACACTTAGCGAAAAGTTGGAACGTCAAGTGTCGTTGCCTCGTCGCCTGGCTAAAAGTTTAGCTTTATATATTAGTTATATGATTAGATTATGATTCCATATATTTTGTAAAGCAACCAAGTATTTTCCATATCTTTAATTTGAAATGAAGCAAATAATATTTTTTTTTTAAAATTAAAAAAATAAATAATAAAAAGGGAGGCTAGAATTAAAAGTCAAAATGCTGGCATACTCCAAAGCAAGAAAGATCCGGGGAACCTGCCAAACACCCCCTCCTTCAAAACTCATCCTTTTTCCATTTTTCGTAACTCTCTTACACAATTACAGAATTACTCTCTTCTCTCTCCTTTTCCTTCTTTCAGAGATCTCAATTCCTTCTTCAATGGCGGAAGTTTCTTTCCTCCATTTCCCTGAAGATGACCACGATTTGTTCGTTGAACACGACGTTTTCTTTGAAGAATTCTCCACCCTTGATTCCTTCCCCTATTCCTTCTCTCCTCGCGGACACGGCGGCAGCCATGAAAGAGACGATTTCTTCGCACCCAGTTCTTCCAATCGGAGTGTCGGACAATCGGGTGTTGTTGAGGGTATCATGGTAGATAGGAAAAATCAGGTAAATTTTGTAATTGATTTGTTACATGAACAAGTTGAGCAATCTCATATTGTGGGGTGTGATGATTGTGTTTCTGATGTTGTAAATGATTTGAATTTTGGAATTATTGAGGACAATTATGATGTGGGTGTTGATGCTTTGGATTTGGAATTGCGATTAGGGTTAGGGTTAGGGTTAGAAGATGATGATGGGGATGATTGTAATTGTGGTGGGTTTGTTGTTTCTGAATGTGGGGATGAGTTTTATATTGCTAGGAGAGAGACTGGGACTAGTACTGTGAATTGGAATGATTTTGAGAATGAGAATGGTAATGATAATGATGATGAAGGTGAGATTCCGAGTGGTTTGGCCAGAATTGGTGGATTAATGATGGTTGGTGTCGATTCCGATTCCGAAGAGGAGGGGAATGGTGTGTGGAGGGTTCATGTGCATTCAGAAGAAGAAGATTATGAGGTTGATGATGTGAATGATGATGAAAGTATACCACTATGTTGGGATTCACTCAATTTGGAGGAGGTTGATCAAGGTGGGGTTGCTGTCGATTTCGAGTGGGAAGAGGTGGATGATAGAGTTGATGAGAGGGAAATCTTGAGTGTTGCTGCTGATGCTGAAGAAGAAGGGTCCGGGTCTATATCGGTTTGGGCCTATTCGGGGCCTGAGGAAGACGGGGTTGGAGAAAGAGAAAGAGGGAGAGGGTTGAGGAATTCGGAATGGGAGGTGTTGCTCAATGCTAACCATATTGGGAGGAATTCTGAGATGATTGGAAATGATAGTGACGCTTACTTTGATGATCATGATAATAACTTTCTTGCTGCGGAGTATGAGATGATGTTCGGGCAGTTTCCTGAGAGTGAGAACGCTTACTTGAGTCGCCCCCCTGCTTCAAAGGCTGTTGTTGAGAAGCTCCCCTCGGTGATCACAACTAAAGAGGATGTGCTGAATGAGAAAGCGCTTTGTGCTGTTTGTAAGGATCAGATTGAGGTTGGGGAGGAGGGAAAGCAGTTGCCTTGTTCACATCGGTATCATGGTGATTGCATCCTCCCTTGGCTTGGGATTCGAAACACTTGCCCTTTATGTCGGTATGAATTGCCTACGGATGACCCTGATTACGAGCAGAGGAGGGTCCGGAGAGCAGCTCGTGTCTTGTAAGTTCTCTAAACAAGGTCAGAAAGAACTCAATATTATAGGTTCTGCACAATGTAGATAGAAGATTTTCCTGAAAGACTGATATGTTTTGGGTATCCATAGCTGAAATTCGATTTAATTTGTATATGTTTTGTTGAAGGATTCTTTGTCGTTAGATTGTAGTATCTTGATTTTGTATGTTTATATGTGAGGTGTGAACCCCATTCATACAATTTCGATTTTACAGTGTTTGGTGTATAATTTTATCTTCGAGACTTTGAAACAGTCTCATTGAGCAATACTGTCATCATTTCACTGACAAATTATACTACTTGTAATAAAGATATTGGAATTTTTAAAAATGCTTTCATTGATTAGTTTTCTGAATTTGTGTCATTTTCCTTGTTCATAGTTCTAGGACTTGTTCAAAGTTTTTGAAACTATCAACCTGCGAATATTTTGCCCATCTACCTTTTAAAACATGTCATTTTCCTTGTATGAATATGAACGTAATATATCAAGCTAACTTCTTGTCACAGCCCAAGATTTATAATTCCCGCGTGATTGTGTTGTCATTCCTCTGTTCCCTAATCTCGGTTCCTTTTCTTCTCGTCTTTGTTCCCCTGCATCCCCGTCCCTCTTCTTTCTATGTTCCATCTTCTACCCTATTCGTTGCCATGGCTGGATTTCCTCAAAAGGGCTTAGGCCTTCAAATTTAAAAGCGGATAGGAGAATTTCATTTGTCAAATGCCACTGCAACGATTCTGCAAGTGTGCAAACCAATGAACCATTAGGCAAGCCTGCCGGGAAAGGGTTCCATGGATGCCCCGTACCCCCCATAGTTCTGGGCTAATTTTGGATAAATAAAACCAATCCTGTTCATCTGGAGCTACACTTCTCAGGATTCAGGTATAGTAACCCTCTGTTGCCTTTTGAACATTCCTGTATACCAATACTTTAAGGTAGCATCATCCATTATCAAGTACCTTAACAAACCTTTTTTTTTTTTTTTTTTTTTTTTTTTTTTTTTTTTTTTTATTGAAAGACCTTAACAAACCTAATGTAACTTCAAAGTGATTACTAAACAAGCTCAATTATACTGTAACAAGTAATTTGTTGTTTGATTTTAGTTATTTGTTTGACAAATTACCAACAATTCAAATTAATCACACAACCAATTCAGGACAATTTAAAAAGATAATTTAGATAGCAAAATCAATAAGGTTTTTACTTTTTAGTTTCAATTTACTACCTTCGCTTCATATTATGCGCAACATTTACCAACTAATAATAAAAATTACGTTAGAACATTACAAAATAAGTAAACTAAACAAATAAAACGAAGGGAAGGCACAGAGCCACAGACTACAAATCAACGCCAAACAAGAGAGGTTTCTTAGAGAGATGGAGTACACAGTGCCAAACATGTTTAACAGTTAAGCGAAGTGTCCAAAGGCATCTTCCAACGTAAATGTAACGTAGTACTTTTTTCATTCTTTTGTATCTCTTGCTTTGTCCTCGTAATTATATAAATTAGAGTATTAGACACTATCAATTAAATTACTACAAAACGCATGTATGGGTGAAATGGGTCACAAAACTTTATTTTACACAAGGTCTTGACCAGAAACAACTTTGGTAATTACTTAAGGTAATAAGCAATACAGAGAGCATGTGAGCGTGTTAGGTAACACATTTTTTAAATTTTTTTAATTTTTTTTAATAAATTTGGGCGTAAATTTTTACAAACATGCATTCACATATTAATTAAAAAAAATACTTACTAGTCTTCAAAAAAAAAAATAAAAAATTACTTACGAGATTTTTAGGCCATAAATTGGTCCACTTGAAGCATACAAGTAAATATTACTAGATTTTTAGGCCATAAATTGGTCCACTCGAAGCATAAAAGTAAATATAACAAGCCAACATTATCATAATATGAAGCACTACAGATCCATGAAATACAGTCTAACAATATTTCAACAAAACTAGCTTCATATATTCTCCAGCAAGGTAGTTCACAAGTCACAACTCATCAATTTGCACTGTCTCATGATAAACATCTCCCAATCCGATCTCCAATGGACATTTTACTCGAGTCTTTGAGTTTTTTCACTTGTCCTTTCGTAGAGCAAATCGACATATGCTTCTAAGTCGGCTTCTAAGGGTCTGTTCACATTTACTGAATTGAACTGAAATGAATATTTTATGAGTAAAGGAAATTAAGAGTTGAACTGAACTAATTGTAGCTGAAGTGAACTGGACTTAAATTAAGCTAAGTGAACAGACCCTAAGTCGTTGAAAGTTTGCTTTGTGAATCTTTAGAACATACATATAGAAAAAGAAACTCATAAATTCATAATTGAACTTTCCTAATACAGCAGCTTAAGAAATGAATCAGTTCAAAAAGATAACTATATCATTCATTCGCAATTGATAGGGAATAATGAGTAGCAAATTACACGACTTAAAAGTACACCAGCCTTCATTTATATATATGAAAAGAACAATGGAAAATCACAAATTGAAGTCTTTAAAAATGTAACAATTTAATGGATCTTGCACGAACCTAAACAAGTTTAAATGAATTGCCTGTCACACGCTTCTTTCAGATCTTGTGCATCTCCTAAGAACGAGATGAAAGAAGACGTGTCAGTAAGTGAGGGCAAGAGATTGCGAGTGAACCAAAATAAAATGTGACATAATTTTGAAAAATTATGAATACTAGCAATACTTACTCTTTATCTTATTGGTATCTTCTTCAAATGCATATAATTTGTTTTCAAAAACTGACAACCGTGTCTCCATATACTCGACCTTTTGTATGATACATGCTTTTTTAGCTTCGATTTTCATCATCAACTACATTAATCATTTAAAATAGGAGATTTAAAAACAACATTAGCTTCAATTACCAACAAATTAATTAATGCAATGGTATTGTAACTATCATCAAGCACTTACTTCAGGGGTCTTGTAATCTAGGGGATAGGAGACAACTATATCATGTAGTTTTTCGGTGTTGTTATCATTCCAGTCATCAATCCTGGGAAGATTGTACTTCCAAATATCGTCTAGACCAGATTTGGAAGAGTATTCACAAAATATGGCCTGCAAATTTAAGATTATATCAATGCAGTTTAGTTATACTGATTCTGTACAGACAAATCAAACAAGGATTTGATCATTGCTAATGTATCAACAGATGCACACACAAGCATTAAACACATTAATTTATGGCCAACAGAACATTTTTTTAATGTCATTACCGGAGAAGAATGTGAAGAATCGTTTACCACACAAAATCTCAGTTAGACAGAAAACATTTTAGAACAACATTCTAGTTTGGTAGGTGTAAGAGAAAAGGCCGGAGTTACCATAAAAAATAGGGGACAACCACCCAATGCTTTAGCTGAGGTAGACTTGAACTCTTTCACTGCTGCAACTGTGTTGTCGAGTATGAACTTTGCCCAATTCCACCTTCCGATCATTTCATTCCTTAAAACAAGGTGTAGCCAAGTGTTTCTGGGCCTTTTGTCTGCAGTTTGAGCAGCAAAAGATGTCATGAAGAACAATGTAAATACCTTTTGGAAGTCAGTATCATCATGTTTCATATTCCGGAGTTCAGCTGCAAAGCTCCTTGTATCCTGGTGTAAAAGGCTAAGAAATTTCTTGGTGAAAGGTTCAGAAGGTTCAGTTTTCTGAAGCTGTTCATCTTTGATATCAAAACCATCATTCTTAAACCCTAGTAGGTATTCCACATGTGTTGGATTAAGATTTGTTGTTTTCCCATCAATCTCTAAGATTTGAGACTCAGGGTCAAAGTGGTCGATGATCCATTTGCACATCGTTTTTCTCAAGTTCTTGCACTTAAACTTCAGCAAACATCCAAAACCCAATTCATCAATAATTTTCTTTTTATCCCCCGATAAATCATCAACAAGATTGATAAGAGTTTCCAAATCGCACAATGTGGACCATGTTTCCTACAATTAGAAGTAGAAAGTTAAGGATCAAAGTCATCAAACTATAAAATACAAGATTTTGTTACTTTTTTCAAATGCAAAAATGGAGCAAATAATACGTAGTAGTTAGTTGTTCACCATGTTAGTCCAGCCTATATGATCACCATCTGCTTCATGTTCTTTTGCTAGAGAATCACTTGAATCACCCATATCATCGGTCCTTTTCATCTTATTTGAAGAGATGACCTAGCAAAAATGAAACAAACAATAAAAACAAACATAATCTCAGTATTCCAAGTTTTTGCTCCCAAAATAAAATCTCAACATTTCAAGTAGTTTCACTACTTATTCGTGGATTGAAAGCATAATCCACGAGCATCATAAATATGAACTAATGATGATACTCTTGGATTATGAAGGAGCTTTCAATCCTTTGATCCATCCATGATTGGAGATAAATGCAATTTCCTTGGAGAAAAGCTCATTATGAAAACTCATAACTTCTCTATGAAAGCACATATTACATTGAAAGACTAAGCTCATAAGCGCATAATTGGATTGTGAAAGCTCATAGAAACAATGATTTTGTTATTTTTAGAGAAAGCTCATTTATTCTTTCTCATGTTTGCAATTGAGTTCATTTAAAATGGAATTAAGGATCATAAACTTATTTATGCCATTATCCTTGGAGAAAGAATATTTATGCAATTAAGGATCATAAAAGGAGAAAGTTTTAAAATGAGAGCTTTCTCCACACTTTTGTAGCAACTAATGAATATGATCCTTAATTTCCCTAACTCTTAAATCCATCCCACAAACAAAAATTACTTGCAACAAAAAAATAAGGGTTTGTTTGGTTTCGTTGTAGTATTCTTTTTTTTGGTTTTTTGTTTTTCAAAATCATATAATGAATCAAAAATTAATCAAACTTATCAAAATCATAATAATTTGGAAAACTAACAGAAAAGTGGAAACTCCTTTTTCTTGTTTCCTGTTTTTGGTTTTAAAAAAAATAGAAAACTGAAAACAAAAAACAATGCCAGACAAGCCCTAAGTTTTCCTTTTTGGTTGCGAAATATTTTTGGTATGGAGACTAAAAGTGCAAATAATTAGGTTTTTTTATTGGCAATTGTTATGAGTAGATGGTAGCTGGTTGTTTAAGCAACAAGTAGCTGTCAGCATCTATTTTTGAAAGAATTGGAGCTTGGAATTGCAAAAAAGATCAGCTATTTAGGCTGTATATGGAAAAATTAAATGAAGAGTTTAAAAGGAAGAGTATGTGTGAAGTAAATTAATTTTCATATAGTATTATACTATTATTATATATATTCTTTATTATTTTTTTTTTGGTTAAACACAAAACCTTTAATTATTTTTTCCTCAGAATGAAGTAGATTAAGAGAATAATGAGGAAGGAAAAAGTTAACGAACACCTTGAGGACGTTGGATAAGATAACTTAAAGTAGAATATTAAATTATATGAGCATTAATTACACCGATCAACGCGTAATTTTGACATATATTCCTAAATTAATACCACTTTAGAAAATATTTTAAAAACTTTCTAATGCCTTAGAGGTGTTCGTTATCAAAATCCAATGAGGAATTGCAATAGATTAGTTGCCATTTCCATATTTCCCAACAAATCCACGTTAGTATACTTAAAGATTGGTCATGTCAACCCGTGTAGGTTGACACGTTTCGGCGTGCTTCGTGCTCAAGCGGGAATAACTAAGGAAAAATCATGTTGTGTTAGGCATGTGTTGATCATTTAAAAAAAGAGCCCATGTAGTGTCCGACCCACGTGCCATGCCAAGCAACCTCCTCAGTAATATTCATATATCGAGCTTGTAATTTAGTGAACACGAAGAAAATGTTGGCTTCGCTTGGCTCGTCTTGTTTAACACCTACCCTAGTTATCTCTTGGTTCCAAAATACTTGTGTAGGTTTCTTCATGACTTTCTTGTCATTCATGGCACTAGTAAGAACTTTCCAATTCATTCCAATTCATAATGCACTTTTTTTAGTTCGCGTCGCCTCGTTTGCTTTTAGAGATGAAGCGATTAGAGAAGACTAAAGAGGAAGATTTTTAAAATAAGATCACCTTGCCATCAAAAGTGGGGGTTCCCACACCTACCCCACTTATTTAAAAATATTAAAACATTGCTTATACTACCTTCTTTTCATATTATTTGCAACGATTTTGACATTAAGTAGAGAGGAGAAATGTCTAATCGTTGCAAATAATATGAAATGGAGGTAGTACAAATTTTTATTAAGAATGTCTTGTCATTGTAAGACCACCTAGTAGGTAGGTTGGATATAGGGTAAAGACAAATTAAACCAGGATAGGATCATATGTTTGCTATGAGCCTATGACTTACAAAAGCGGTCTTATGATGGTAAGATGATTTTACACAAATATTTCTTTTTAAACAAGATCGACCTCATAAAACCACCTTATAGGTGTCTTAATTTCACCTATTTTACCTATTTATAATAAGTTCTAATATGGTAAGTTGGTAACTTGAAGGTAAGTTCCAAAAAGTTCCCCGTATAAGATAAGTTTTACTATCGAGCTATTCCTATCATATGGTGATACATAGGCTAGCATCTTAGAGTAGTACTTACTTCCTTTTGTAGATGTTCTTCTACAACTTACTATTTTGGCCTATCTCCACTTCATAAAGACAAAAAAGTTCAACCATAATAGGTCTTGTCAATTACCGACTCAATTTTTTCCCTAAATTTTTTTAATTGGTCAGTCACCCTAAACGTTTATACATGAATACATATAAAATTAATCCAAATTGAGGGATTGTATAAAAATAACAATTATATGTGAATAGTGCATATAACAATGACTTCTTAACCTTTTTACTAAATTTTTTTTTTAAAAAGAAAAAAAAGAAGCAAAGTTTTATGCACTATTTACCATATTATGATTATTTTTTCAGCATTTCTCAAATTCAAATGCTGTAGATTTGCTAAAAAGTTAAAACAAACATCATCAGCTACTCTTCTTAACTGGAGTTATGCTGCCATTTGCAATGTTTGGAGACGGTTCAGCCCCTGGAGCGGGTAGTTCTACTTCAGAAGCCAAAACATGGCCAGGGTCTACAACACTCTGCGCAGGTTCTGCAAATGATCGAGTAGGAGACGACCTGCATCATGAAAAGCCATAACAAAACTATGTCATCTGTATTGAACTTCAACTTTGAATGTTGTAAATTCAAAAGAGTAAGCTTTGTGTGCACCTGCTAGCTTTTATGGTTTCATTGCCAACTTTGACTGTAAGGTCATATATGTCACCTGTACACACAAATCCACAGATAGTATATATAATTAATAAGTTAATTGTGTTAATACTTATCTGCTTTACTAATCCTCAGCATCGTCATACATAGAAAATGTACTGTACTGATAACAAAAACCAAACAATTGTGCAATACAGAATAGAAGATGTGTCTGCGGTCCCAGGATGTCTTGTTTTTCAACAATTAGATCCTTTCCACTTAGTCGTGTATAAATGTAATCAAGTAATACTAGATTGTCTCAAATAATCTATAATACTCCTTAGGTCAAATTCAAAGAATGAGATATAGACTTTCTTATCCAAAGCAACAAATAGGACCTTCACTATTAGATTCCAACTTTAAGCACCCAGAGAGCTATAAGAACATTTGAACATTCCAAGTGTATGCACCTCATGATTGATGCCAATTGAATCACAGTGCTTCTCCGTGCAAATAATAAGTTAATAACAACACAATGCTATATCAATGTCAAAAGAATGCCGAATAACAACATTTATAGAAAAAACTCACACAAAAGCCTATTTTACAAGCCACTTCATTGAAAATTTGGAAGCTAAAATTCTAAATCCCCTGTTCAAACTTTTCCATACCATATGAATGCCACTACTTTTTACGGAGTATCGTATAATCTTTACTGCTAACTAATATATTGGCTTGAACCTATACAAATGAATGGCAAATTGGCACACACAAAAGAAGTGGGAGCATGAAGATTTGGATACTTTACTGTACTCTAAAGAAAACTAAACTCCTTTCATGATGATGTTCATGAAGATCATGGTGCCAACACCATAACACCATGACATGAAATCTCCTGTATAAGCTTTATGTGACTCGAGGCAGCTATTGTTGTTGGCTTGTTGCCACTGCATAGGGAAGCAGACACTATAATTGACTTCTTCTCTTCTGATTGATGGGTGGGGTAAAAAGTCTCTACACTAGAATTTCTATCCAAAAAAAAAAAAAAAGAAGCATGCAAAGCTAGAATATCTAGAAACAAGATGAACCTAAATGCAATGTGATCTAAAATAAGTTAGAAAGGTAAAGTTCGAGACAGAATTTACACCTTCCAAAAGAAAAATGGAGTGGCACCCTTATGGGTGATATTATGGTAGCGAATACAAAGATGCCAACTAAGATAAGCTTGCGATGGGAAAGGAAGTGGAGAAGCGACAAGTAAACTAAGGCACACACATTAAAAACTCAAATGTGAATGTAAAGAGGACTACAGAGTGGAAAATCGGGTGGCAGATGAAGCAATTAGGGAGTTAAGTGTGAAATATGTAGCATTGTCTAATTTGGTTTAGCACTCGTTAACGAAGACCCATTGCTTAATAGCATTTGGAAGCATGTAACACAAGGTAAGTCCAAATCAGATCTTACCTCTCGGTTAGGCTTGGAATGGTGGTTTCAAAGGATTTGCTAGATAGCACAAGTACAAAAAAATCAAATTCAATTTCTGATTCATTTGGTATTCCTAATATAGGCTAAGCATCCCAGAAAAAAAAGGACTTAAGCTTACAGGAACATGTATGAAAGAGTCAGCATAGCAATTTACCTCCGTAGACATCCTTGTCAGAGAAGTATTTCGCCCTCAGGTAACTAGCATAATCTGCTTCATACTTATTATACTTTGCGATTTCATCAGCAGTGAAGCACCTGTCAATCACCCCAGACATTGACAGACTCGAGTTAATCAATGCTATAAGTATTATGCCTACCAAAAACCTGATAACAGTATAACATAGAGGTTGCTGCACTACGCAATTTTATTGCCTAACTTCAGCTTAAGCAATCACTGTATTTTCTCCTTCACCCTTTAGAGTTTAGACTCAATACATGAGATGACGAATCAATCTGAATTTATGCATATCTCAATAGCATTTCACACGATAACCTCACCTTTTACTTGTAATTTGGTAAATACTACACCCTCATTTAGGTGGCACAACCTTACAACAAATATAAATGCAACTACGAAAACAGAAATTGAAATTTCGCAAGAATGCTCAGTTCCTCAAATAGCAAAACGTATCTTTAAAAGTTGCATATCGTACCCAAGGAAATCTATCAGTAGAGCTGTGAAAACTCTAAACCAATGCTCGGGTCGTATTGTATCAATCAGCTGGTTAGTCATGTAGAGTCATAAATAAATATCCCGCAGCATAACTCAGTAGCATAAAAGTATGCTTTTTATACTCTCTCTCTCTTTTTTTTTTTTTAGTGATTTCGAGCAATTCCAATAATAGCACGAGAAATTTTGAGCCTCTTAATAGCTTGAGTTATAATGACAGTTAACAATTGATATTAAGTTGTATGTATCATCTTAATACCAACAAAGAACTCTATTCATACCAACAAAATTTGGATTTTAAGTTTGCTTTTGTTAGTACTAATGAAGAAAAAGAAATATCTTACTTCAAAAAAAAAAAAAAAAAAAAATCATCTTGCTACTTAACTAATCTTACCAACACCATGATGATACGAAAAATACAATTTAATATCAACCGACATTATTAGAGTCAAAAAGACTAAAGCTACGTAGTATTTAAGATTGAGAATTTTTCGTAACGAGAGTTATCAATTCGGGTAAATGGGTCAAATTTGGTGAGATTGGGTCCGGTCGAATCTATTTCAATTTTAATTTTTGATAAATATTTCAAATTTAAATCATACTAACTTTATTATGTCCATACAAATTGAAATTTCAATCAAGTTATTCGAGTCGAGTTACTTTTTGACATCCCTACTCGTATAAAACACCAAAAAAAATCTTGCGTGGACCTAGTCCACAGTTGTGGACCTTATGGTCTCACGAGCGAGCATACAACATAGGCAGCCCATTTAATTTTTCTCAGTTCACATACAAACAGCCCAGCCTCTTCCTAACCAAAAATAAACCCCTATACGAAAAACTCAGCAACACTTAAGCAGCAAATTGATCAATGGAAGATATCAATCTCAACAAATCAATCACAAACGATTGAATTCATCAATGGAACAACAATGCTATCGATCTCAAAAAATTAATTCGTGAATTTAATCAAACACAAATAACAATGAAGGTATCAATTAAACAATTGAATATATAATTCTATTAAAACCCTTTTTCCGACCCATTACCTCCAAATAAACTTAACAATTCAATAAAAATAAAAAATAAAAAAAGAGAGAGAGAGAGAAATTAACTGGTGGCTGTGGGTAATGTTGGAGTTATCCTGAGGTGGAGCAGTAGCACCGGTATTCATGACTGCCGTAGAATCTTCTTTATCCTTCTGACAAAATTTCAAAAAAAAAAAATTGTTAAATTAAAAAGAGGGAAAATGGGTATAAAAAAGGAGAGAAAAAGAGAGTGACCTGGGGAAAAGAAGGTAAAGTGGAGGAAGGAGAGAGAGAAGGATTTTGATTATGATTATGATTATGATTAGGAGGATGAGTTGAAGAGCCTTGGGAGTTGGATGGAGAAATTTCAATTTCTGCTGCCATCGATTTTTGTAATTCGGTTCAATCAATTCGATTTTATTTAAAAAAAAAAAAAAAAAAAAAAAAAAAAAAAAAGGGTTTGATCTGATGTTTTATGGGACAATTCACAGAAGTAATAGTGTACCAGTTATGTAACTGGAGTCAGAGACTCAGAGGTGGAGGAAAGTGAGAAGACAGAAGAGAACACAAGTACAGTCTTATAAACAAATGTACAGTCTTATGAGTTAACAATTGAAAAATAAGGCTTAATCTGGTATGTTTATTTTCAGTTCAGTTCAATACTTCAGTTCAGCTTCTAATTTCTTTTTCTTATAAAATACTCTCTTACTTTTTTTATTTGCATCACTTTTATACGAGTATATAGTAACTTTATACTATACTTTAATATTTCTCTCTCTTACTTTAAACCCCACTCAAATAATTTATCATTTCTCTCTCTCATGGTCCCCACTACTCTCTCACACATATTTCCTCTTTCATCCCACACTACTTTTGCCATAATACTACATATAAAGGTAAATCCTATATGGTTAGCAATTTTTGTATCATCAAAACCAACCAGGCAACCATAACTGATAACTAGGCCATGTTTAGTTACCTTATTTGGTTTTATGTGTGACTTTTTAATGTACACATTTAGACTCCATAATGTAACAAATAATAAACATAACATTTAGAAGAAAAAAAAATTGTATTTTTCACAAATTGTACAAAAAAGACGTCTGTAGGGAACTTATATGTAGTACTCCCTCCGTCCCTTAATGTAAAGCCTCTTCGTTGCATTTAGGGACGGAGAGAGTACTATATAAACAGAAAAGACCTTTTGGTTGATAAATTTGTCCTTTCTCAAAATGCCCTTCTCAATTTGCAAAAATACTACCCACTATTTTTTTTCCCAAATAAAAGTTCATAAATTCTATTAAAAAAAAAAAGAAAAAGATTAAATTATCTATTCCTTAAGAAAATAAAAAAACCTAAGGGCTTCTTCACTTCAACTTAATTTTAGTTCAGCTCCAATCAGTCCAGTTTAGTCCAGCTCCTAATTTCCTTCTCTCATAAAATATTCATTTTATCTTAGTTCATTTCAAATCAGCTCAGTTCAATAAATGTGAATAAGCCCTAACTCACAAACTAAAATTATTATAAAAAAAAAATCAAAATTATCCACTTTTCATAAATATATAAAAAAAATAACTATCCACAAACTATGTTTACCCTTTATTATTAAAAAGAACCACGTTTGACAGTTTAAGGGTGCGTTCTATGCACATGATTTTTACTTATCTTAACTCATCTTATCTTATTAGCCCTTATAATTAGAAGTTATTTTATTTATAAATTAAACTTGGATAGCCCTGATTAACCCTTATCACAGCTTATCTGAACTTATTTATTCTAAACTTATCTAATGAAAACTTATCTAAACTTATTAACCCTTATCTTAACTTATCTCTTATTAATCCTGAAATAAGTGAAAATAAGGTGAACAGAACAAAGCCTAAGAGAGTGTTTGTTTAAAGGGATAAAGTGAGGGGGATAGGATAAAAGAAGAGGGATTTAACATGCCTTTGTTTGTTTAAAGGGATAGGCCAGGGATTATGAGGGGGATTAGGAGAGAGATAAAAAAAGGGAGTTGTCACTCCAAATTACTCCGTAATAACTAAGGGGGGTGGTATAAGGGATGGAGATTATATTTAATAGGTAAAAGACATTACTACCCTTAATGAAATAAAAAGAAGAAGAGAGTGAAGAAAAGATAATAAGGGTAATTTTGTATTTTTATTTGTTATTCCAATCTAATCCCAACTCATATCAAACAATGGAATACACTATTTTTATCCTTATCCCATCTATTAATCCACCTTCTTATCCCACTCAACCCCATCCCTCCTATCAAACGCCCCGTAAGTGTTTAACCTGGCTAAAAGATAGCCATACATATTTTTAATAAAAAAGGAAAATTAATATTAATATAGTTCTCTAAAAATATACCAATATAGAGACATATACCACGTTCGATCATCTCTGTGTCTCTTACATAAAAAAAAAAAAAAAAAAAAAAAAAAAAAAAAAAAAAAAAAAAAAAAACTTAACATATATTAATAAGAAAATAAAAAGAAAAAAAAAATCTATATAATCCATATACGTTCTACATACCCCATATTAAGGTAGATATTTACTCTATAGTCTTGAATCTTTTATACCACTACAAAAAAAACTCAACAAGCGTTAAATGTTTTTGGAAAATTTGCCAATTACTACCGCAAGTTAATACTACTTTGAAAATTACTACCGCAAATTTAAAAAGTTGTGAATTACTACCGCAAAAAATTTTAACATGTTGCGATTACTACCAGACCCCATTAAACCCAACTATGACGTTATTATATCACTTTAACCCATGGTTAAAGCCCTTAACCATGACGTCATTATATCCCTAAACCATTTTCTTTTTTGGGGGGTTGGTTAAAGCCCTTAACCATGGTCAAACACGGGTTAAAAGGATATAATGACGTTATAGTTGGGTTTAATGGGGGTTTGGTAGTAATCGCAACATCTTAAAAATTTTTGCAGTAGTAATTCACAATTTTTTTAATTTGCGGTAGTAATTTACAAAGTGGTATTAACTTACGGTAGAAATTGGCAAATTATCCAATGTTTTTTAAGGCTAAGGTACAAGAAGTGGAGTAAAATTGTTATTATTGACAAAAAAACCTACAACAACAATATTATGAGTAAAATAGTAAACATCAATCAATAACTATATGTTAAAAGACACATCAGCAATGACACATGTCATATTTTGGTGCGTCGTTTTTATTTATATTTTTTTTTGAAAAAAAATTCTAGGAAAAATGGAATATAGAAATCCAACCTTTGCGAGGTTTGACAAAAAAAATCCAACCTTTACACCCCACCTTCTCCTAAAGATCCATTTGACCTTTAACCTATTAAACAGGTAAAAAAAAAAAAAATTTTTTTTAATTCTCTTAATTTCCCTTCTCACTCCTTCTCTTTCTCTCTCCAACAACCCACCAAGGCACCACCACCAATTCTGCCACCCTAACACCAACCACCCTAAACGGCTAAACCCCGACCACCCCAGAACCCAACCCTAACACCAACCACCTAAACGGCTAAACCCTGACCACCCCCAGAACCCCAACCACCCCAGCCACCCACGAAACTCGATCCACAAAACCGGCGAGGGTTGTCGGATTTGGGTGGAAGGGGGCTAATTTGGGTCGGGTGAGGGTGGGGTGGAAAGTCGGGGAGGGTCAGGGGTTGTCGGTTTGTGGTCGGTGGGCGGTGGGGAGGTTCGGGGAGGGGTCGGGTTGGTTTGGGAGGGTCGAAAAGGGTGTTTGGCGTGGTGGTTAGGGTTTAGATTTGTAGGGGGTTTTGGTGGTTGGGGAGGTTGAGGCAAGGGGTGGGGGGTGGGGTGGGGGGAGATCGTCTGAAGCCAACGACCCCGATGGTGGGGCTGGTTGGGGGTGGGGGGAAGTTGTCGGGGAGTGGGGGAGGTGGCTGGGGTGGTGCGAGGGCTGGGGGAGGTGGCTGGTGGTGGTTTTTTTTTCCTTTTAATTTTTTTTGTTTTTTAATAATTAAAAAAATAATTGACCAATTAATGACTGACGACACGTGGCACATAACTTACAAAAATCGGTCATCAACCGGTAATGGATCTATGGGAGAAGGTGGGGTGCAAAGATTGGATTTTTGTGAGATTAAACAAACATACATACTTTTATATAATGTGATAGAGAATAATGAGAAGATTTGATGATGTATCTTTCCCAAATATTCTTAACCTATTTTTGACGTATAGAGTTTTTTTTTTTAAGAAAAACATAAGATTATATTTATTTTCTTGATTTTTTTTTTTAAAAAAAATATGTAAATAATAAAATGCGAATCTCTCTCTCTCTTTTTTTTATTATTTATTTTAGAAATGTTAGGGATTTTATAAAATCAAAGCAAATCGGCTTCCGCCAAAGTAACATGTTGATTATTCTTAGTGTGATTTTTTTTGTCATTTTTGTTGTTCTTTAGTATATATTATGTTCGGGTCAGGTCATCTCAAGTCGAGTCATGTTCGAGTTTGGGTCACGTATCCTAAGGTTAACTTGGATCTCGGGCTGGTTTCAGGTTGGGTCATATTGAGTTCGGATCTTCAATTTCTCAGGTTCAAACAGGTCAGGACATGATCGGGTTCGGGTAAAATTTTCGGGTCGAATAAGCTTTTGACAACTTTATTTTATGAATACAACATACTCCCTCTGTGTTTTTTTAAGTGCTACATTTTTCATTTTCGGCCGTGTTTTTTTAAGTGTTACACTTCCTTTTTTTTTGGCAAAAAACTACATTTAAATATTATATCTCTCTCCTCTCATGGTCCCCACCCAAATACACAACTACTTTTTTTTATTATATTTTTCCTCTCACATTCATTATTTTTCAATAGACTATTAACCACACTATCTTTCTTTTACAGTTTTTTAATACCCCAACTACCTCACATACCTCTTATTTTATCTAAGTTAATTAAATTGCCTAAAATTATGTGCCGGTCAAAGTGTAACACTTAAAAAAAATGAAGGGAGTATATTATTTAAAATATTAATGTAGTATTAATTTAAAAAATACTTATTGAAAATTATTTTATATGACACGAGATTTAACATAATAATCCTGTATTGTATTGTATTGTATTGTACTATGTAGCTTGTAAGTTGTAACTTTATAAGCCCGCTAGTGGCCGAGGCCACTACTTGAGATTCTCTACTCCATACTCATAAACCCACGTCCGAAAACCTAGGCAAAAAAAAAAAAAAAAAAAAAAAAAAAAAAAAAAAAAAGGTATTTAGTTTTTCTTAGTCATGCACACTCAATTCCACAGCCTTGCAATTTGTAGGTTATAATAAGAAGAGCTAAACCTAGTCGAGTTAGGGTAGATTGCAAGTGGGATTGTGGCTTGAACTATTTTGTCACTTCATCAAATTACAACTTCAACAAGGAAAAACATCACTAATTCGGTAATCTTAGTCTCATTTTCTTAATTACGTTACTGTTATTTTAGGATTTGTGTTGAGTTAATTTTGTTTTAATCATTTTTTTTTTTTTTTTTTTTTTTTTTTTTTTTTTGCGTGGAATTTCGTTTTTCTTCCGATTGCTCAATTTTGTCCCTTTTTTTTTTTCTTTTCAATTTGCTGAATTACTTAATTTGATATGATTCCATTTTTATATCTTTTACTTTGTGTAATGTCGTTAATTTTTTTTTTAATATATTGCGTTTTTTATTGATTATATGTTTCGTTTACGTTGGTTGTGTTTAATAATCAAATCTGTGATTTTTGAATGCATCAAATGTTTCATATTGTTCTTGATTAGTTATTTATTGCATAAGATGCAGAAGCACTTGATTAATCAATTTGAGATTTATTGATTATTGCCCCGTTTGGTTTAATGTAAAATATTTTCAATGGAAAATTAGTTTTCATGGAAAACATATTTTCAAGGAAAAACACAATTGCAAATTAGTTTTCCTTTGTTTGGTTGCATACAAGAAAAGTCCAAGAAAAATAAAAAATAAGAGTGGAAATGTAAGGATGAATGAGAGGGAAGTAAAAAAAAGAGGTAAGGAGGAGAGAGGAAAATGTGGTTTCCCTTGTTTTTTGAAGGAAAATGTTTTCCATCATTAAGGTTGGAATTTTCCACCCTTGAAAAATTGTTTTCCACTCCTTAACAAACCAAACAAAGGAAAATGGGAAAAAAATGGAAAATTCATTTTCCATGAAAACCTTTTACATCAAACCAAACAGGGCCTATATGTTTCGTTTATTATTCGTTGCTAATGTAGGATGTAACACATTGTTACGTTGCCTGGTCTGCTAATATCATTTGGTGGTGTTTTATGTCTAAATTGTCTATACATACTTCGTATTTGTACTTGGTAGATAATCGGTGTTGTACTACCTCCGTTAATTTGTATGTGCAACTTTAGAATATTTTATATCTGACAAATAATACTCCAAAGTTGCACATAAAAATTAACAGAGGTAGTATTATGTTTGTTAATATCCTTATATCCGTATACTTCGGCCTTTGTTATCTTCTGTATTGGACACTCTTGTGTACAGGTGAAAAGAGTTTGCCACTGTTAGTAATACAATCAAACTTACCCTCAAAACATGAAGGAGAAATAGATTCATACTAGTTGCATTGATATTGTTCTTTTTATAATTGTGTTATCTATGTATGAATTAGCCACTGACAAATGATCCTTATCAAAACTGAATTCCTGAATCAATTATAGTTGTTATAGCTTGTGCAATTACAATGGAAACTTCGAAGAGGTCAAAGCTAATAGCAGATGCCCTAAAGCAATTTCAACAAGGGGTTTCACTTGTATTCTCAGGTTGGGTTGCTCTCCAAGATGCTGTGAATGGAGGTTGGGGAGGCCTATATTCGCGTGAAAAAGCAGTCTCTATTGAGTACTCTGTTCTCAGTTTCTTCTGCCAACCTAAGAACAATGGTAAAGATGCTATTTCATCTCATGCAATATCTCTGTAATAATCTTCGATGATGATGCCATGTTTCACATTTATGTGCTTTAGCCATCATACCGAAAATCATAGCAAAGATGATTTTGAGGTTATTTTCAGTTATAGTTGTACAAATATGTGAGTTTATATATAGTCAATAAAAGCTTTTAGAGGATATAAAAGCTCTTGTTGGGTTCTTAATTTTGGCTTTAGTTCTAATGTAAATGCTCCTCTTTCTCAGAACCTCTATGCATTTTCGATTTAGAAGATTTGCTTTGTGATGGCATGAATTCCATGAGTTTGATGGACTATGAAGGGGAATGTGAGGAGGTTATTTCTTGTATCAATTTGATTATATCGAAATTGAAGTTATAAGTTTATTGCTTTATTCTGATCTAGAATTATTCTGTTGACACATTATAGGTGGCAAACAAGCTGATGGTTATGTATGAAGAATGCTTAGAGGGTGACTATCAATCAATTCAAAGGCTCAGGGATGCGAGGCCAATTCGCCATGTGGTACCGGTAATTTTCCTCCATGTATAGTGTATCATATATTGTGGGTGAGATTGTGCATGTTTTTTTTTGTTACTTGAGGTTTTTTTGTTGGGTTTTGTCTTGATTGATCGAGGTAAGCCTTTTGGCTCTGTTCACATTTACTGAGTTGAGCTGAGCTGAACTGATTGGAACTGAACTAAACAGAATTGAACTGATTGGAACTAAATTGAACTGAGCTGAAATGAATATTTTATGAGAGAGGGAAATTAAGAGCTGAACTGAATTGAATTGAACTGAACTGATTGGAGCTGAACTGAAATAATTGGAGCAGAGCTGAACTGAACTGAACTGAAATTAAGTAAATGTGAACAGGTCCGTAATCACACATGAGTTTTTTACCTGCAATTTAAAAAGAACATTATAGAAATGTACATGTAAAGCAAATGATCAGATGAAGCAACACTTAAAGGATATATAGTGAGGAGAACGTGTTCTTAGATTCCTAGTGTATTTTCAAAGTGCTGAATCTTGTATCTCGTCATGATTGCAGGTAATCAATAATGATGATGATGATGATAACGATGATGATGATGATGTTAACAACAATGATACGGTGAATGATGTAGGTCCGAGTATGATGATAGATTCACAAGGCAGCTCCTCAAACAATGAAGTTGCTTCCCAAGATATGGAGATGGATGGGTGGATTCCTGTTACCCGAAAGAAGAGCAAGGGTCAGAGAAAGTAGGCTGAGTCTCTCATGGGATGTTCAGTATTTTATGGTCAAGCATTTTCTTATATTCTTTGCATTTTTCCTTTTATTTAACAGTACTTGGTGGAGTATTTTTTAGTCGATTAGCATTTTGTTTGGATTAGGTGATCTAAAGAAGATAAGAGAGGGGGTTAATAGTGGACATGCTGCCTGGAAATTTCTAAAATATACGGAGTAATTGATATATACGTATTTGTAGGCGTCAATGACAAACTTGTCAATAATGGCAAAGTTAAGAATTATTTATGTTTTGATTTTTGATATACCACATTTTGTGATTTAATGTGCAATTAGCGTTTAAAATGTTGTCTTGTTCACCATATTACCTATTGGAAGTTGCTTATATGATCTTAGGGCTTAGGGTGCTTTCTCATAACATTGCTGTATCACTGATTAAAGACAGAACTACAGTATGAATAATGAACATATTAGTACAATTCACATGCCGGTCGCACTAAAAGAACGCAACACAACACAACCCCAAGAGTGGTAAAATATCTGATTACACATACATATAGCCTCTTGCTATAAAAACGAGTACATGCAAGTTCCACTAATTTTTTTTGTCACCGGAGTAATTTTCGAATGCTTTGATTTACACTTTCATTTTTCATATAAATGAGTTTATGATAACTTCTGAAGTAGCGCTTTTAGAGTTGTCCACCCCAACAAAGTAACCCCTATGCCACTTGAGCTCAGCAAACTTTTCCCTTGATATGATCTCCTTGTTGAACTCAATCTTTTCATACAGCTTCCCCAAATTGAACTTCCCTATGATCGAACACAACTGCACTGTTAGGTGCAATTTATATTACAGCTAAGGATACTCAAGTCAGAGTACAATCAGATGAGGTCACTGGTCAAGTATCAACAGTTTCATTTTACGCATAAGAAACTTTTATTCTGTAAATTCTGCTGTGAAACAATTTTACAGATCAGAATAGCTCAGAGGGAAAAATCCCAGAAATTCATTGCAGTTAGTATTCAGTTTAGGAGTATATATGTAGAGTTCAAAGCTCATCCTAAAGCAACATCAGGAATAGAGAAATATAAGCATGAAGAACTTAATGCAGAACATTAGTTAGTCATTCACAACCTTAGCCAAAAGCGAACAGCATCAAAGGCTTACAGTAGTAGCAATTATATTGAGTTGGCAATTCAATTGCTATATACAAGTAATCAAGAAACATAATGCCACCACTGATTTTCACTATAATGCCCATGATTTAGTGCTTAAGTGCAAGGATCACATTTGAATCCCGAACTGTATATCTAACATTTCAAGAACAGCATTAACCATGCCAATGTCTTCAATCTGCCAATGTGTCTTGTTTGTTAAAGCAATTAATGTTGAATGTCACTACTTTGAGAAAAAGCATAGCAGGATTAGGCAATATATTAAGAAAGGTTCATCACAACTTCTTGCATCACAGTAAAAATTGCAGTTAAAAAACTGTCCATGAGGGCATTTGCTAACTAGTCTAAAAGAACACACTATAAAAGGTATTACAGTTGAACAAAAAACTTTATTTCAATCTTCTAGAAAGTTACCTATATCCAATTTATGCAACATTTACAAAACTTTTTCATTAAAAAGGCCAATAATGTATATTAGATGCAGATAAACAAGCCAGACAAAGAAAACAAGACATACCTCTTACTCTACGTACCTTCTCGATTAGCTGTTCTGCAACCGTGCCTGGTACATAATCCTCTGGTACAGCCAGTCAGCCACCAATATATATAAGCAATGCTGATAAATTGAGATAAGCAGAATAATTTAGGTGAAATACTGAAAGGCCATTAATTATGTTTAGATGCACTTCAGCGCATTATAACAGTTTAACATACCACTTTAATTTCATATAGAAATGATAAGAGTACGGTACCATTCTTGTCAATTATACCAGTTCTCTGTTGTAATAATGTAGAAAAAAGATCATTATAAGGCTGCAAATAAGCTTCTGCAAACTCTGAAGTTATATCATCAGAATCTCACAGACATGATATTATGAAAGGACGAAGTTGATGCTAGGGCTGAGGTTGTTGAAACTTAGGAAGCTTACATTAGCTTTTTGAGGCAGAAGAGAAAGGCAAACTGGTTAACAGATGGTGATATAAATACTGCATATTTTGATAAATGCATTAACACTAATAACAAAATAAGATTTTTTGCAATGAAAGATCTTGCTGGACAGAAGCATGATCAAACAATGATGCAAATAAAAGAACTTGATGATTTAGCCATCTACGGCTTGGGGTAACATATAAATGGATTATGCTACTTGATATGGAGAGCTTATTGAATGTGGAGCTAAGCATACAAATGTCTGACCACAAAAGAGAGATGAAGCCCTTCTATTTTGTCCTCAAAAAGTTCAAGCAGTGCATAGTTGCATTCCAAATTGGGAAAATAGCCAGAACTTCACAGCATCTGAAAAACATTAATATAGTAAGAGTACTTACACTATATACACCTGGTTTACAATTAATGGTATCCCATTTAATTATAATATTTGAGTGCATCACAATCTGCAGAAGACCAGATTCAGCATTTAGTAACAGCAATGAGTAGTATCTTTACAAGTCAGCATGAACAATCAAACATAGACTTCAAATAAGAGGGGTGAGGCACTGAGGTGGGCAGTTACCAGTTTAAGCTAAAGCAGAGCAGGAAAGCAAAGAATGGCAAAGTGGCTGAGGTTTGCAATGGATATAATGCCCCCCCGTATGATTATTTAAATCCCCATTTTTCTTCCTTTATATCTACTTCCAAGATCTGTAGTGCATGGGAATATTGGGGTATTAGTAGAGCTTTAAACTGAGCTAATTTAGATCAGGCCAATTTTATCAACTGTTTTTTAGCATTCCTACATATCAAACCTCATTGACTGATTAGTGATTACCCATTAAAAGTCATTAACTAATCTAAACATGACAAAATTATTTACAAATGAGATTCTTTCAAATTTTCAGTACTCCCTCTTCTTAGCAAAACTTATGTAAGAACATCAGTCTATTTTATATATCCCTATGATAAAATTAATTACCAGAGCTGTTTGTTGTCTGTTTGCTTTGCTTTTTGTAAAGGTGTCTAAAGATCTCCATCAAAGATGTAGCTTGCTACCCTCACTTGTCACATGGAATAAGGGAACTGCAAAGAAACAAGACAATGATGTAAAAAGGGTAATGAGATAAGATAATTGACAAGCTGTAAAAATAAATTTTTGAGCACCTACCTGATGAGTAAAATTTACACGGTTGAAAGCTTAAATTTCAGGCTAAAGAGCATTAGTGGAGGTGAACAAACTTTCTCACAAGTATGGGTCTATATGAGCCTAGCTGAGAGCCAATCATATTATTTTGTTCATGTCAAGCTCATTTTATTTAGTCACCTGAACTTAGCTTTTATTTGAGATAATAAATCTGTCCGAAAGCCAAGTTCATTTAAGATTTAGCAATTTTGAGTTAGGTTCGTTTCTCTTTCATGTTAAGATCACAAAAAAAATAGAGCTTACTTTTTTCTAATGACTCTTTATGTAGCCGAACACAAACTAGTCACTGAAGAACCTGAGATTGAGCTGAGTCTTAGTTCAATACAACCCTGCTCACAAGGGAAAGATTATGTCTTTGGCTTCAAATGTGAAAGGTTTGCGTACGAGTATTTTACCAATAATCTCCACATGAACAACACCCATCCTTAAAATGATGAAACCGCTTGTTATCTCTCACAACTATCTCCCTGTTAACAACCTTGGATACCAGTTTAATCGCATTATGGCAATCGCAACATATACGCAGATTCTTGCAAATTCTCACTGTCATACCATCTGCAGTTTTTAACAAGCCAAAGGAGACTGCAAGCTTTTCACTATGTCCCCTTAGAATTTGTAATTTCTCTTCTTGTCCCACATCATGAAGCACTGAACTAGTATCAGGAATGTAACCAATTTTTCTGATCTTCACCTCTAATTCAGTCCAAATTTTTTGAATCTCTTCTGATTTAGAAAGCATGTGATGACCAACGACGAAATTATAAATCTTCCCTCCAATTTCTACCCAACTACAGCCAGCATCTTTCTGAAGTCTTTTCTCTTTCATTTTCGCTCTCACACTTCTCACATCATCCCACTTGCCTGATTGTGCTAGTAAATTTGATACTAAAACATAGTTCTCTACCCTATTTGGATCAAGTTGTAGCAGTTTCTCAGCTGCTATTCTTCCTAAAACCATATTGCCATGAATTCTACAAGAACTAATCAAAGAAGTCCAAATTTTAGCATCAGCTTCCATGGGCATATTTTTCACAAGCTCCATTGCATCATACAATTTGCCAGCACGTGCTAGCATGTCCACCACACAAGTGTAATGCTCTAATCTGGGAATTAACCCATATAAACTATGCATTTCATAGAAATATTCCAGACCTTCTTCAATAAGCCCAGCATGGCTGCATGCCATAAGGATACTGACAAACGTAAAATGATCAGGCATGAATCCCTGTATTCGCATCTGTTCAAATAGCAGCAATGCCTCCTTTCCATGTCCATGAACTGCATATCCTGAAATCATGGCTGTCCACGATGCTGAAATTTTCTTAGTCATGCTATCAAAGAACCTCTGAGAGAATTCTATGCATCCGCATTTAGCATACATATCTATGATGGAACAGTTAACAAACACATCTTCTGTCAGATTGCCCTTCAAGGTAAAACAGTGTATTTCCTTTGCCAGCCTCAAGCATGAGAGCTGTGAGCATGCCCCGAGAAGACTTGTTACTGCAATTGCATTGGGCCTAATTCCTTGTTTAAGCATGTGATGAAATGTGTCAAGAGCTTGCTCTGGGCATCCAGACTGTTCATATCCAGAAATCATTGCATTCCAGGAAACAGGAATTTTATTTATCATTCCATCAAATAAAGCCCTAGAAAATTGTGGTTTATTACACCGGAAGTAAAAAGAAAGCAGTGATACACTTATAAACGGATCAGTATCAATTCCATTTCGAAGCACAAAGCCATGGATTTCTTTGCCAGATGGCAAAAGACGAAGTTTAGAACAGGCTAAAAGGAGGCTAGTCAAGCTAAACCGGTCAGGATGTAAGCCTGAAGATCTCATTTCAAGGTAAAAGTCTAGAGCCTTTCTCGGATCTCCATATTGTGCATTACCATCAATAACTGCATTCCAAGAGTTCAACATCTTGGTCTCTATTTCATGAAAGACAAACTCAGCAGAACTTAAAGACTCACATTTTGCATAGGCCACAATGATCGCATTAGCCACCAACTCATCACCAAAAAATTCGCGTCTTAATGAGTAACCATGAAGTTCCTTTAAGCTCATTATCTGCGACTTGTGGGACAATGCTGGCAACACATTCAAAATAGTGACTTCGTTGACTCTATTTTCATCTCCTTCCATATGAAGTTCCCTAAAGAGATCAAGTGCCTTTAAAGCATCATCATTTCTAGAAAAATTCCAGATGATTGAATTCCATGAAACCGTGTTCTTATGTTTGTTCTCTACAAAAAGCGCTTGTGCTGCATTTGAGAGCTCACACTTGGCATACATGTCAACAAAGGCATTATTCACAGTAACCTCATGAATGAGACTCAGTTTTATAGCCAAACCATGAAGCATCTTTCCCATTTCAATATCCCCTTCCCCTGCACAACTCGGCAATACTGTCACCAACGTAGCAACATCAGGTAATAAACCGCACTCATCTTGAAGCATTCTCACAAAGACAACAATACTCTCCTTATATAACCCATTCTCTGTATAAACACGAATCAACGAATTCCACGAAACCAAATTTCTCTGGGACATATTATCAAACACCTTAACTGCATCTCCAACTAACCCAAACTTACCATACATCATAATCAATGCATTGCCCACAAACACATCCGAATCCAACCCCGATTTCGCCGCCAACCCATGAATCGCCTCTCCAAGACCAATCCTAAAACCCAAAGCACAAGATTTAATAACACAAGGAAAAGTAAAATTATCAGGTTTCAACTCAGTGCTTGAAACCAATTCACAGAACATTAAAATAGAATCATCAAAAAGTTCATTCTTTGTATAAGCACTAATCACTGCATTCCACAAAAACAAGTTCTTCACTCTTAATTCATCAAAAACCAAACGACAATTCAAAGGAGATCCAGAAACAGAATACATTGTAATAAGCCGATTGTAAAGAACAAGATCATCACTAAAATAAGATGAAACAATTCTATGAACTTTTCGCCCAATTTCGAGGTTTCTTTGTTGCCCACATGAATGAATCAATAACCCAACAACCTCAGCTAATTGAATTGGATTAAAATTGGGGTTTTTTAATTGTTCTTGTATCACACATAATGCTTGATTAAGGTTTTGGCATTGACAAAGATTATTTACAACTAGGGAAAAGGGGATTCTAGGGTTTGAAAATTGGGGGGTTTTGAGGGGTTTTGAGGAGGAGAGAGAAAGAGAAGCAACTGGGTTTTTGATTGAATGAAGACTGAAATTGTTTTTATATAATTTATGGGTAATTGAATTGAAGGGAAATGGGGAGTAATAATGGTGGGATGAAGAAACAGCCATTTTTAAAGAGCTCTGTAAATGAGTAATGAAAATAGTGGTTTGCCTGTTATTTCAGTTATATTTGGCGCGCAACCAGACAAGAAAGATAAGTTAACCAAGTTTAGTGACTGTGGATAGAATTTGATCTCAAGAGGTGTAGTGACTGAAGTGTACTCCTTTCGTTTCACAATAATTGATAAATTAATTGACTTGTTAAAAAATGGAGAGATCGAGAAAGTATGATCTTAAAAAGTCTCAAGAAATAGGGTGTGTTAATTTCACTTTTACTTACTGTAATGACAATATTGGGTTATTCATCACATCTGCATTCCCTAAATGATTTTATTGTCTTAAAGCATCACTACATGGCTATATCCCTAATAAAATTCAAATGATAGAATTCCTAATTACCGTGTTCTTATATTTCATTCTTTTTAAAGAGATTTTGACAATATTTGAAAGCTCGCATTTTGTAGATACTAAAACACAATAACAAGGGCAATTAAGGAATGATTTAATGTAGATTAGATGGGTTCAATCAAATCCAAAAAAATCCGATGAAAAAAAGAAAAGAAAAGAAAATAGGAATTAATATATATAGTAGAATAAAATTATTGTGTAAACTACCTACATGACCAATTGGCTTGAATAGCAAAACAGGTATATTGAAATTTGAAATGGCTAGAAGGTGTAATTGAAAATGTTTACAGTACTAAACAAGATGTCATTTGTTTCAACATTTATTGTCTATTGATATTAAATGACTTGCGAAAATGCTAAATGTTAGGTTTTGGACTTTGTCACTTTGAATAGGCCATGGTAATAATTTTGAATGTCACAGAGCTAATTTTTGTCCCCCTCAAATCCACCAGAACCTTTAATCAACAAATAAAAACCTCAAATATGTATAAATTAAACTGTTGTAAGACAATAATTTAATCTTAAAAATTTAATTTATTTTAAATTACATATGTCAATCGGATTATTGTAACCGTTCTATAACTCTATTGGGCAAATCGATGTAAATTGGACTAATACAAAACACGTTACAAATCATAATTTCAATTGTTAAATTTAAAGCCGAATCCACGACAATTAAATCCTGAACCCACCGTTATCACATGAGTGTGCTTAAGCCCAATTTTAACAACCAAACCATAAATAATTTTTTTCTCATAATCAATGCATTTTCCCTCAAATCAAACACATGCCCCCTAAGTACAAGCATTAAGTATCTCAATCAACTCTTCCTTGTTCATATAAAATCAGATCAATGCTATATTATAAATACTTACTTGGTACCAAAGTTATTCATTATAAATTCACAGAAATAAAAAATTTAGAGAGAGACAAAAATTTAGAGAGAAAATCTGGGAAAATGGGTACTCGAATCGCTGCGTTACAAGATAGCTTCGTTAATTACACACTCAATTTGATTAATCAGGTACTAATTACTCTAACTTTCTTAAAACAAACCCTTTCTCTCTCTAATTAAATTAATTAATCTCATTTTCTCTCTCTAATTAACTTTCATAATCTCTGTTTTTTCTTGTTCTAAAAACAGGGGATTCTGAATCATGAGTTTAATAATCTACTTTTACTGCAAAATCATACAAACCCAGGATTCGTTGCTAACAAATTAAATGAATTCTTTCAATCTACTCAAGAACATCTCGATAATTTGGCTCAAATTCTGTTAGTTTTCTCTCTTTTTCGTATTACTCATTTTTAGTCTAATTTATTAATTTAATCGTTCGTTAATTAATTAACTAATTATCTTGTTTTGTTCATAATGTAGGGAACAAGAAAATGTAGACTTCTCGAATCTTGATCGAATTCTTCATGGGTTTAAGGACAGCAATTCTACGTAATTAATCTCTCTTTCTCATTTTTAATTAAATGGGTTGTTAATTAATCAAGATTACCGTTCATATTCATAGTGTAATTGTTTGGTAACAAGAAATATTAATTAATTATACATTATGATCGATTTTTGTTAATGTTAATCTACATAATTCTTGAATTTAATAATTATAGTATTAAATAAATACTCTGAATATATACCATTGGTGAAAAATTCTACGTTAGAGGTTATATTGTACGTCAAGAGAGTCGTAACCATAGCGAGATATAGTCGGGATTCAATTTCAAGTCTCATTATTTACGAAAGCTAACTTTTTTTGTAACGCAGCATCGGTGCAGAACGTATTCTAAGTGATTGTGTTCAATTTCGAATTAATTCTCATGCGAAGGACAAAGAAGGGTATTATTCTGCATTTTAATTACTTGGTATTTTAATTAATTTTGATCAAAATTAATTAAAATATGCTGAATATACGATTTATACCATTTATTGTACGTATACAGTTGCTTAAGGTGCTTGGAACGAACGATAATGTCATACAACCAGTTGAAGTCCAATCTAGAAACCTTATTAGGGGTGAGTAGACTGAATTTTTCATAATCGATCACGATCATGTAATGTAATATGCTTATAATTGAGGGGTCGGGACTATGTGACAACTAATGTCGGGTCCATGTGATAACATGACTACTGTTAGAATTGTTTAGTGGAAGTGGTAGTGGGTTATTGGTTTTAGTTAATAAATATTGAAGATGTTAGTATGAAAAATAAAGAGGAGAGTTAATGACTTTTTTTGTGGAAGAGGCTTTTTGTATTATATGGCTTCATTACTAATGAGAGCATGCAACACACATATATATACTACCTCTATGTCGGTGCTTCCACCGTCACTACGTTTCTACACTTTTCTTAATTCCTTCAAGAAAGATCTAGGCTATTATTTTTGCTAGCTTTCTAGATATTTCTAGGATATTTTATCATAGATTTTTCTTAACTTATTTCTAGATACATTTAGAGATGTTTATATTTCTCCTAGATTTTTCTAGATTAGTCTTTTCAACACTCCCCCTTAATCTGAAAAATCTTGAACACCGAGTTGTCTTCGAAAACGGAGGAATTTATCTGTTGGTAGTGCCTTAGTAAATATATCTGCAAGCTGCTCTCCCGTCTTGCAGAATTGTACCTCGATCTCCTGTTTCTCAACTAGTTCTCGAATAAAGTGATGTCGTATCTCGATGTGCTTCGTGCGACTGTGAAATACTGGATTCCTTGTCATGGCAATAGCTGACATATTGTCACAGTAGATGGTTGTTGGTTTTTCAGTGTCTTGCCGTAGATCTTGAAGAATTCTCCTTAGCCAGACCGCTTCACATGCTGCACTTGTAGCCGATATGTATTCTGCTTCTGATGATGATAGTGCCACCGTTGCCTGTTTCTTTGATGACCAGGAGATGGACTTTGATCCTATCTGGAACACGTATCCACTCGTACTTTTTCGATCATCGATGCTTCCAGCCCAGTCGCTGTCTGTGTAGCCTGTGAGCTTGTAGTCGTTCTCGGTCTCGTACATTATTCCATGGCTCTTCGTCCCTTTGATGTATCTGAGAATCCTCTTTACTGCTGCAAGATGTGTCTTTCTGGGTTCACTCATGAACCTAGAGACAATGCTGACTGCATGTACTATGTCGGGCCTTGTGTTTGTGAGATAGATGAGTGATCCGACCATGCTACGATAGAGCGATGTATCTACTTTCTCCTTTCCGTCATACTTGGAGAGTTTCTCATTCGTAGCCATTGGTGTCGCCATTGGCTTGCAATCGCTCATGTTGAAATTTTTGAGCATGTCTTCAACATATTTCTCTTGTGAGAGAAAAATTCTTCCTGGACTTTGCTTGACTTGCATGCCAAGGAAGTATTTCATAGCTCCAAGGTCGGTCATCTCATATTCCGACATCATAGCCTTCTTGAAATCTTCGATCATTTTTGAGTTGGTGCCCATGTAAATAAGATCATCTACATAAAGGCACAAGATGAGAAAATCATGTGACCCTTGGGTCTTGATGTAGAGTGATGGCTCACTTGGGCTTTTTGTAAACCCATTTTGAATAAGATAGCCATCAATATTGCTATTCCATGCACGAGGAGCTTGCTTGAGCCCATAGAGGGCCTTTCGAAGGCGATACACCTTTTTTTCCTTGCCTTCGATTACATATCCTTGCGGTTGCTCAACATATACTTCTTCTTTTAGCTCGCCATTAAGGAAAGCAGACTTGACATCTAATTGAAAAACTTGTAATTTAAGTTGAGCTGCGAGTGCAAGGACTGACCTGATCGTCTCCATTCGAACAACTGGTGCATATGTCTCGTTGAAATCAACTCCGGGTTGTTGTGAATAGCCTTTTGCAACTAGGCGAGCCTTGTATTTTTGAATGGAGCCATCTTCATTGTACTTGATTTTGTAGACCCATTTGAGGCCTATTATTTCTTTGTCTTGTGGCTTGTCAACAAGCTCCCATGTGCGATTCTTCTCAATCATCTTGATTTCTTCATTCATGGCGTCAATCCATTTTTCTTCTTGCGCCGCCTCTTGGAAGCCTTGTGGTTCGCTGGCAATGAGGGCCATGATAGCATGATTACACTGATATTTATCCAAGTAAGCTGGACGACGCCTTGGTCGTTGTGATCGTCGAACTTCTTGTGTTGGACTTGATTCTGGTGTTGAACCTGAGCTTGATGGTGACCTTGGGCTGCTCTGTGGTGATCTTGGGCTGCTTGGTGTTGATCTTGGGCTGCTTGGTCCTTCGTCTTGATCTGGACTTGAAAGTGGAATGACTGCTGCTGGAACTTCTAGATCGTGAACATCTAAATTGCTCTCGTTCCACTGCCATTGTCCTCCTTCGTTGAATATAACATCTCTGGAGATGATCAACTCCTTGGATTCGGGCTGATAGAGACGATATCCTTTTGACTCGTCACTGTATCCAATGAAGATACATTTTTCTCCTTTTCCATCTAACTTATCCCGATTCTCCTTCGGGATGTGGGCATATGCAATGCACCCGAAAACTTTGAGGTGCTCAACTCTTGGCTTTCGTTTGTGCCAAGCTTCATACGGCGTCATGCTTCTTATTGCTTTCGTGGGAGACCTGTTCAGGATGTAAAGAGCTGTGCGGACAGCTTCTGCCCAAAAATGTTTAGGCAGATTTTTTCCTTGCATCATACTCCGAGCCATTTCAGCAATTGTCCTGTTCCTCCTTTCTGCAACACCATTTTGCTGTGGTGTGCGTCTGACTGTAAGCTCCTTTTTTATGCCGTGCTCTTTACAGAATTTGTTGAATTCATTACTTGTGAATTCTCCCCCACGATCGGTTCTTAGAACCTTTATTGAATGCCCACTTTGTTTTTCTGTGAGGGCTTTAAATTGCATGAAGTGGGATAATGCTTCTGATTTTTTCTCCAAGAAATATACCCACATCATGCGTGAAAAATCATCAACAATCAACAGAAAGTACCTTTTTCCGCCAAGAGACGGATTCTTGGTAGGACCCCATATATCAGCATGGACAAGCTCTAATGGAGCTCTAGCCCTCCAAGATGAAGTTGGGAATGGTGATCTATGTATTTTGCCATAGATACAACCCTCACAAATTTTCTTTTCATTAGTGATTGGTGGTAGCCCAATCACCATTTCTCTGTTTTTTAACAGTTTTAAACTGTCAAAATTTAAATGCCCGAATCTCAAATGCCACAAGGTGGACTCATCCACTGTTGTGCTTAGGGCAATGTTTGACTCCAATTGCATCTTAAGTGGAAATATTTTATTTGGAGCCATTTTAGTGGTGGTGATTAATTGCCCCTTTTTCTTGTCATATATGTGGCATTGATTATTATCAAATTTCACCATATAGCCCTTTTGGACTAATTGGCCCACACTTAGTAAATTTTGTGCCAGCCCAGGAACATAAAAGACGTCGGGGATGTATTTAGAGGAGCCATTTTTTGTTTTAACAACAATTGTTCCCTTTCCGGAAACTTCTTGATTACTCCCATCACCAAGAGTAATTTGTGATTTTATATTTTCATCAAGAGTTACAAAGAAATTTTTATTTCCGGTCATGTGGTTGGAACAACCACTATCTATATACCATATGTCGTTTTGCTCTTCTTGAGCATTTAGACAGGTATAAAATAGTTGATCATTATTTTCAGTGAAGTTGGCCTCTTCTTTTTGCCGGAAATAACAATCTTTTTCAAAATGAGAGTGTCGTGTACATCTTTTGCATTTGTACCGACAATCTCTTGTGTTATGGCCATTTTTCTTGCATAATATGCAAAAAGAGTTATTATCTCGGCTCCCTTGATTTTTATAATTTCCTCTTCCCCGACCTCGATTAAAAATTTTCTTTTTTGGTTGAAAATTATTTTCATGGCCATTTTTATTTTCACCATTAGAAAATTTTAATTTAGCTTGAAAGGCTTGTTCTACTGGTTGCTCATCAAATCTACGCATTCTTTCTTCATGAGCCAGTAGAGAGCCCATTAGCTCAGTTATGCTGAGCAATTTTAAATCTTTATTAGACTCTTCTATAGCAGCCACTATGTGATCAAATTTTTTGGTGAGAGTGCGTAGTATTTTCCGGATTATTTTAACATCTTCAATTGTGTCTCCGTTAGATCGAATTTGGTTAACAATATTTGAGACTCGATCAACATAAGATTGAATTGATTCATTATCGGCCATTTGTAGACTATCAAATTGACCCCACAAAGATTGGAGTTTAAAGAGTATTACCTTTTCTGAGCCTCTGTATTTTGTCTCCAGGATACTCCACGCCTCCTTTGCCGTTGTAGCGGCCATGATCGTAGGTAGTATTGTTTCATCTACCCCACGATAAATAATGGAAAGGGCATAATGATCCCTTCTTATGTTTTGTTTGTATTGGCCTTTCTTGGAGGCATCCCAAGAAGCCTCTTCATTGGCATCTTTGGGTTTCTCATAACCAACTTCAATAATTTCCCAAATGTCTTGGGTGATGAAGATTGATTTCATTTGCATACTCCATTGATCAAATTTCTCCCCCTTAAATGTAGGTACCCAATTAACTTGGGGATTAAAATTGTTTGTGTTTGTGTTTAAGTTTGTGTTTGGATTTGGAATAGGGGAGGCCATTTGAATTTATGTGGAGTTGTTATATTTTAATTTGGATGATGAATGTAAAATGGAGGCTTTGGATTAAGTGGCTCTAGATACCAATTGTTAGAATTGTTTAGTGGAAGTGGTAGTGGGTTATTGGTTTTAGTTAATAAATATTGAAGATGTTAGTATGAAAAATAAAGAGGAGAGTTAATGACTTTTTTTGTGGAAGAGGCTTTTTGTATTATATGGCTTCATTACTAATGAGAGCATGCAACACACATATATATACTACCTCTATGTCGGTGCTTCCACCGTCACTACGTTTCTACACTTTTTTTAATTCCTTCAAGAAAGATCTAGGCTATTATTTTTGCTAGCTTTCTAGATATTTCTAGGATATTTTATCATAGATTTTTCTTAACTTATTTCTAGATACATTTAGAGATGTTTATATTTCTCCTAGATTTTTCTAGATCAGTCTTTTCAACAACTACTATATGTGAACTTACTACTAATCTAGTGTTTGTAACGATTTTAAATTGTAGATGGAGAATCGAATTGTACAAGCTGATGGGTCAATTCCTAAGCTACCAATCAATGAGGTTAAATGTATTTCCTTATATATATATAGTCATAATATTGGACTAATAATGTGTAAACAAATTCGCGATTTATTTAATAAAAAAGACTAATATATGTTTGCAGAAAACGGGTACCAAAGTTGCTCAATATCAATTTGAATATGTTGATTACACTAGCACCTTGATGGATGAGGTATTAATTAATTACTCTAGTTCTTTATTCCTCTAATTAAGATTTTTCTCTCTAATTAAGCTTTATAATCTTGTGTTATATATGTTTGTATGCAATGGAAAACAGTATATTCTGATAACGGAAATCAATCCAAAATATGAAGCTCATAATCTGAATGTTGCACTGAGAGATGTCACGAGACGACTCGATAATTTGGCTGAATTTGTGTAATGTTTCTCTCATTAATTTTGTTATATAATTATCTCTTCTTTCATTACTAAATATTATTTCTTACTAATTATTTCAGCCTAATAATTTATTCTTCTGCTTTGAATTTTTTCAGACAAGAACTAAATGACAATATGAATTTTGATTTTCATATTGACCCGGAAATTGCAAGAACTATGAGGTTTATTAATACTACACTTGATAGTTCCAGGTGATTAATTAGTCTTACTCACTCTAATTTAATTTTTTTTTTCGATTTGATAGAGTTAATATTGTATTTGATCCATCGTAAATAATAATAAAAAAAAATATAGCTTAAATATATTGATATACAATAACAATGTTTAAAGGATTATTAGTGTCTAACATGATTATACACAAGATTTAATTTCAAGTCTCGCGTGTCATTCCACAAGTTAGGAAAGTGAACTCGTACACAAATTATACTTAGGCTGTCAAAATAAGGGAAATAGAATTAGCAAATATAAGTGATTATAAGTTATAAATAAAGAAATTGCTAGTGATTAATATTCTTGTTATTCTAATTTATTATGGCTAACATTTTGTGGTTCAAATGATGCAGTGTTGGTGCAGTAGGCTGTATTTCTCTACGTGGTGCATTAAAAAAAGTACGAGATTATTATAAGGAGAGGAATATGGAAAAGTATGCTTTATACGTAGTATAATTTTTTTCATATCCATATTGCTTTTTATATTATGTTATAAAATTCGTAGCATAAAATATTTATGATGATGAAAGTTGTTGAAAATTTACACAATTTTATTATAATAGGTGTTTAGAAAGCATGAATAAAGCAAAGAATGAATTCAACTCACTGAAGAGCAGATTGGAACCCATAATGGAGGTGAGCACAATTATTCATAATTTCCAAGTTTAGTTAAATTTGTATGTTGATTTTGTGATCAAGTCATAATTCGATAATTATTATTATGGGTAGTTGCATAATTTATTTATGGATAGTCGAAAATAAAATCGTTACATGTATGAGTTTATTATGTAAATCAAGTGATCATATATATGAGAGAACGGTTATATCTATGAAGGCCAGGGTTCTTTTGATTAATTATGTTTAATTTAACATGTGTTTATATAAAATAGGTTGGGACGATGTAACAACTACGAGCTTAATTAATGCAGTGTTTATTTTGTAGATGGAGAAAAAGATCGTAGATGCTGGTGGATCGATTCCTAAGCCTATTGTGAAGGATACTAGAAGAATTGGAGCATTGCATCCTAGTCATGTTTTTATCATTGGCGTCGATGTTTCATGGAATGTTGGAGATCGAGACTAAAAGGATTACTTCATACTTCATATGATTCTTTGTAGTTTGTAGCTTTAGTTTCTGTTACTAGCTTGTTTGTGTTGTTTTACTAATATTAGCTTGTTACAGTACATGTATAGCCATTTGATACTTTGCTCTGTATTAGATTTCGATCATAAAAATGTTGTTTACAATTTCTTTTGGTAATGAAACAATTTGGATTTTGAATTGTGTAAGACTGTTACGTTCAAGTAAGGCTGTGTAGCCTATGTTACTCAAGCTCGGGAACCCATGTTTAAAGATATGTAACTAGTTTTTTTTTTTTTTTTTTTTTTTTTTTTTTTTTTTTTTTTTTTTTGACGAGAAACTGGTTTATAATTGAACTAAGATTGTAATTTTTTAGGTATGGTTGAAGGGTGACTAAGTTTAAGAAAAATGGTGATGATGAGAATGATAAGGCCTTTTTTTAACAGATGTTTCGCCTGCTTTTAAAGTTATATTTATACGGAGTATTTCAATATTTGGTGTGGGAAACTTCCGTTCTTTCGAGACACGACCTGTTCTGTTCAACTTAAATTCAGTTCAATTCTTAATTTCCTTCTCTCATAAACAACTTAGTACTCTGTATAGTATGAGCTATTTGGCAAGTTTTTTTTTTTTTCTTTGAAAGGTGAGCTATATGACAAGTTGAAGGTGTTGATTAAATTTTGTAGTTATCGATTGAAATATACTCCCTTCGTTTTTAAATACTTGCTTCACTTTCCTTTTTCGGCCGTTTTTAAATACGGAGCACTTGCTCTATTTCCTTATTTGAAAAGCTTTTACAATATTTAATTGATTTCTCTCACCCGGTGGATTCAATATAAATCATATTTTATTAATTTCATATTCTTTCTCCTCTAATTTTCTCCACTACTTTTGATTTTTACAATTTTTATTCTTCCACCTACATCACTACTTCAATATTTTATTACTTACTCTAATTTCTCCTAAAACTCCGCGCATGGAGAAATTGAGCAAGAATTTAAAAACGGAGGGAGTATATAACTATCATGATTGACCTGTTTTTCCTTCAAGTAATAAGAATATAAGAGTATAGGTATAATTTTGATATAACATACTTCTGAAAATTACTACTTCTGAAAATTACTACTTCTTCAACTTGAGCAAGAAGTAGTAATTTTGATATAAGAGTATAACTCTAGACAAGAAACCTAATAGTCTAATACTACTATAATTAGGGTTTCAGAACGTGTTAGTTTAACATAAAGCTCTCTCTATATATAAATACACGGTATATTAACTACAGGTTATACACTTATATATAACACAAAACCCTTAGATTCAATTTATCACCTTCAAATTCTTAATCAATGGCGGAAGCATTAGTGGATTTACCGATGGATTTGTGGACGGAGATCTTAGCAAGGCTTCCGGCGAAAAGCCTAATGAGATTCAGATGTGTTTGTAAAAGCTGGTGTTCATTGATTGATTCCTCGGATTTCATTGTTACACATCTTCACATTTACAACAAGAAACGCAAGTCTTTGATAGCCAAAAAGGAGACTGAATTTACCCTTTATAGTATCGACGCATTCAAGAAAATTGATAAAGTTTTCAGCACTCAAAAGGGTCATTGCAATTCATACAACAATTGTTTTGGACTAATTTTGTTACAAGAAACTGAAGATGAGTTCGTATTTTACAATCCTTGTATTCGAAAATCGTTGGTAATTCCACCTTGTCCTTTTATTTCGATGGGATGTACCATACTTTATTACCCCGGTTTTGCTTCGTCTACTAATGATCATAAGATAGTTGCTTTTGGGTGTCGACGGAATTCCGAGGTTTCGATTGCGGTTTATTCATTAAATGATCACCTTTGGAGGATCAAAGATGGGTTATTTGATGACGCTCACATTCGAAGATATGGGTGTACTTATTATTCCAAGAGTGCTACCCACTGGTTAGGATTTGATCAGGATTATTCTAAACCACCCGTATCAAGGATTCATCTTGTATCGTTCGATTTTGATTCCGAGGAATTTAGCATTACGGATTTCCCTGATGCTCTTAAACAAAAAGATAGCCTTAAATTTCTGTTTATCCTCGGTGAGTCAATTGCAGCTTTTAGTGTATGTTCAATGCGAATCTGCATATGGGTTTTGGTCAAGGATGGCGGAGATAGATCATGGCGATTGTGGTATACCGGAGATTCAAATTTAGAGGCTGATCGGTTTCTTACAGGAAGTTTTTTTATGGAGATTTTCAATGCTGAGAAGAATACATTTTTGGTACTTAAAAAGGGTAAAGTGTATTCTAGAACTCATCAGATACAACATTTGGAAAATTATACTGATCATAACAGTAAATCTTTTGAAGTTTATGTGGAGAGCTTAGTATTGCACAAACGAAGCCAAGGGAAGATTTGGACTAATGAATTCAGAACAGTACAAGATTGTCAATTTTAGGACTGTAGTTTATTATACATTGATTCCGGGAGTATATGAAAGGTGTTTGTTTATTTTTCCCTTCTGCATACTCCGTCTCAGTTTTATTTTGTACTCGTACTTGAATATTACCATTGGGGATCAATCTAACTAGAAAGATAATTATCTTAAAACTTTAAAAGCTTATATAGAACGGCAAGAATTTGACAATTAGCTCGCTATTAGAGTTTGTGAGTTGCTCTTAGACACGTAGTATGTCAGCCTTATATGCAACGGAGTATAATGCTTTTGAATTTTGATGTATTGGAAACATTCAAGGATATACCCATTCAAAGAAAGACTATCTACCTACCTATAAGTATAAACATTTTATTTTTAAAAATACATAAATTAAAAAAGTTACTACTATTATATGTTTATGTACATGTAGATAAATATGAACTCTTGAAGACAGTCACATCTATAATTTTATGATAGTTTTAACTGTATATATGCTTATATAGGAATCAATGTACATTTACTAGAATTGCAAATGTAAACCTTAAGAGAACAAAGAAGCTATTCATGTGAGATACAACTTAGATCCAATCGGCAATCGTATGATTTAGATGGTCTTAGGGTTCTAATTTTTCCCATAACATACACATGCTCCATAAACAGATCGAAGTACAATATGATTAATGAACACAGCAGTACAAGTCAGATGACAATCGCGGTAAAAGAATGCAACACAGTGAAAAATATCATATTACCCTCTTGCTATAATACAATACAAGCAAGTTCCAGTAAAAATTTCAATCACAAGTGCAATTTTCAGAAGCTGTGGTGTATCTATCATTGGATTGTTATGGCAGGTAGCTTTACACTTTCTTTTTTTTCTTTTAATTTTTTAATGTAAATGATTTCATGTAACAATTTGGTCTAAAGAAGAGATGGCTGATCCTAGAGCTCAGTCGGGATTGAGTTTTAATATGAGGTCTTTACCTTCAAAGAGAGCCTAAATAGTCCTTCAGTATATTTATGATAGGATTTGCATTCGATGCTTCGCCCAGTTTCTCAAAGATGATCCCATCCATTCTTGCCTGGATTCCCTCCATAGATGTCAACTCTTCAAGTAGTATTTTTAGAGTTCTGTCCACCCCAACAATAGTACCCCCTATGCCACTCAAAATCTCCGGCAACGAAGGGGATGGTCTTGACACTTCAACCAGTGTCACCTGCATCATTATCAGCATAAACAATGAGATGGGCACAGAATAAAGAGTTCATAAAAAGTGTCATCATGAAGAACTTTTAGAGATGGAGTAATTGGTATTTTGAAGCACATTATCACTTGGTAGCTCTTAGTTACAAAACTACTTGCTCATGCTTTAAAAAAATATCCCTTTTTTTTTTTGGGGTGGGGGTGGGGGTGGGGGGTGGGGTGGGTGTGGGGAGGGGCTTAAGTCCCAAATTTCAACACTTAGAAACAGGTTTCAAGCATTTGTTATTCTTGAATTACAAAACTTGTATTCCTTGTTTCAATAAGCATGGTGGCTGTGTGGTTGACCTACAAATAGGACTGGTGGTCTGCCAAGCTTACAAGCCTTACTTCCCTAGAGTACGGCCACATCTTTGACAAAAATGTCTTCCTCAAATTTGAGTGAAATTTAACTTGGGCACTAGCCACCTACTATTGCAATTCAAGACGTACTGTTGTAGCCATGGTCCATAAAGATGTGGTCTTTCAATAAATACAGTGTTATTCAATAATACAAAGGCATTATCTCAACAAGGCATCAACAAAGCATACCTATCACACGAGTGAGAATTTACGGAGATGGCAATAACTAAGAGCTATGAAAGAAATTTTGAATGCAAAAGGCAGAAAAGTGCCACAGCACAATAGAAAGAAAGAGTTGGGAGTAAAATTAACACCAAACATTAGAGAGGTATGAGCCATAAAATAGAAAGGAAATACCGGTTGCTCTTGGGGAATGTTAGCCTTTTGCTTTGCTATGGCAACTGCACGGCCCATTCCACCTAAAGCATCAACAAGTCCTCGAGAAGCAGCATCACTTCCGGTCCAGACTCTTCCTTGTGCATTTTCTTCCATCTTATCTACCTATACATAAATGAAATAAATCAATCAATAATCTGTATTGATAGTGTAAAATTCAAATAGTTCCATGTTAAAATAAAAATAAAAGGTTAGTAATAGAAAAATTACAGGCATTGATCTTGAATAGGCTGCTTTATCTCGAAATTGTGTATAAGCATGCTGGGCAGACTTTGCTAAAAGCTCTGCTTCTTCCGGCCTATAACAAATTTGCATTTAGAATGAGAAACAAATCAAATGTTACTAAGATTGTAGCTATTAGTGAAAGTTTGCCCTTTGATGCCAAATGAGGGAAGATCTAAAAATTAATTTACCCTTAACATAGCAAAAATTCACTTTTGAATTTTTGAGAACCCAACAATCTGAAGATTAATTGTCAAAGTTATTGACTTCAATTGCCAAGAGTTTTTTGTTTTTGTTTTTTTTTTTTTTTTTTTTTTTTTTTTGGAATTTTTACAAAACCTTGTCATTCATCAGATAATATGCCCCAAAGTATAAATAATGTATTTTATCGTGGAATTATCTGCAAGCACTTATATGCAAAACATATATCTTGTAAAGTTGTAAATGATCATATCAGATGTAAAATAAAATCTGTCATTATTCTAGCAAGTACTTTTGTAGCATTATGTAGAGCACAAAGGACATGCTAGTTCCTACTTCCTAGTGATCTGTAGACGTAGTTCATTTTAGGAAACCTTGCCCAAGCATGCAAGACAAGAACTTTCACCTGAAAGATCGCTGCTCTGCCGCAGTGAGCTCAGCAAACTTTCCCCTTGATATGATCTCCTTATTGAATCCAATCTTTTCATACAGCTTTCCCAAATTGAACTTCCCTATCAAACAAAACTACATTATTAGGTGCATTTCATGTTACAGCTAAGGACACATTGAGTAATTATCTAAGTGGGCTATAGATTCTAGCATCTATCAGCTCAAGCATCACATGAACATTTGATTTGATCCATAAGATATGTTCACTGCTGTGAAACAACTTTACAAATCAATACGCCTCTAGAAAAAAAAAAAAAAAAAAACCATTAATTCATTGCATTTATTTATTTATTTATTTTGTTCAGGAGCAAATAGATACAGTTCAAAACTCATTCTTCAGCAACATCAGGAAATAGAGAAGTATAAGCATGAAGAAGTTAAAGCAAAACATAAATTTATCACTCACAAGCCTAACCAATGAATTGCCAAAATTTTCCTTTTTATTTTTTTATATATTTGAAACAACCAATGAATTGCCTAATGGTAATTAATCATTATAGCCTTTTCAGCTAAAATTATGCACAATATTAGATGATAGAAATGTTGCAAAGCTTATATATTGGATCCATGACATTAAGTCTCAGCTGCATTGTGAAGGATTTTGAGCTTGCCAAAACCGAAATATTAGGCCGCAATAGCCGCATTGCCTGCGAAAGTGGTTACGTGACCGTTACCACAATCGCAACCGCATCCGAGATTTAAAGCCATGATTGAATCTGGAATCTATATATTATTAGCAAAGGCAAAAGAAGAAATCAAAGGGTGAGACTTGGTGTTGTAAATTATCCCATTTTGGCATAGAGTACTCTGGTTCAGATCCATGAGACCCACCTTTCCAAGAAAGTAAAGATTATGCCCTTTCTTTGTGAAGCAAGAAGAGGAAGGTCAATACCAGAAGAAAAGAAAGGTCAAGTCAGATGTACAATTATACAATGTGATGGTCATCAACCTCCTAACTCCCAATAATTCTAAACCAATTCTATGCAACTTACAATGCATCATTTACTATTTAGGACTACTCCACATACTATGTCAGGCCACTAAGGAATTGCTTCCTCCTATTTCAAATATATCACTAAAAAATCAGCTGCAACAAGTACAGTGTTGAAGGGAGTAACTTGCGGTGATCCCCAGTGCATAAAGGATTAACTGAGTATTGAACTATCAACTATTGATGAGACACGTGATACAGGAGTCATTTACTGAAGCCTATTGATGGGACAAGTGATACGAAATTCTAACCTGTGACAACTCCAATTGAACCAGTCAAAGTAAGATTTTCTGCAACTATAGTCGCTGCTCCCATCGCCATGTAATATCCCCCACTAGCTGCAACATCACCCATTGATGCAATAACAGGTTTTTCGGCAGCCAAAAGTCTTATCTCCCGCCACATCCTGAACATATTTGATAAGTGATTATCCATTAATGCCACGTAAAACTGTGATCATATTAATATATATTATTTTCTGGGCCTTTTTTCATATGAAAATTTATTCATGATTAAGGTCATAATATTGTTAAAGACTGCAGTGTCAAAGCAGTATGTCGCATCTGTTACATCACACTTCACCACTATCTAGAAATGAATTGACAAACCAAATCATCCTCTTCAACTTCAGAATTTTAATAGTTTTGGAATCCATTTTTTAGATTATACTTGAAACTTTACATATTGTCATTGTGGAACTCCTTCCATGAGTTCCATCTAAATAGAAACTTGCATGTTTTTTCAACTATCTACATATTTTCATATTGTCGTTCAATGAAAAAAATTCAACCTCTTACAGTTTTTTTTCAACATTTCAAGGAACCATATAAAGCGTGCCTGTGTCTTCAATCTACCAACTTGATTTGTGTGTTAAAACAATAAATGTTGAATGTCATTTTCCCTTGTGGCTCTCTTTACACCCAAAAATAAAAATAAAATGAAAAAAATAGCATGATGCCAACTTCCTAGGTGATAAGCTAAGAAATATTCATCACTTCATCTGGCATCACAGTACATTATACAGCAAAAGATTTGTCCATGAGGCCAACTATGCATACATTCACTAGAAATTGTGATGACCTAAACCTGGTTTCCTACGTTGCTCAGACATGGCATGTCCGACACGGTTATGTGCAGTGAAAAGAAGATGCTGATTAACATAGCTGGCTTCTAGTGTGATACATATGGGTAATTAAGAATCCAAGAGTAACAAAAGAAAAAAAAAAAAAAAAGTGAATTAAAATATAATCATGCATTCAAATATACTGTATGTAAGAATAGGATACACTTACAGATCTGAAGCAAGAGCATCACCTCCAGGACTGTCAATTCGAATTATTGCAGCTTTGTATCTTTTGGATTCTGGACAGAAATTCCAACATTAATACAAACAAACTGGTCATTCTTGAGAAAAAAAAATTAACAATTACTTTGTAGAAATTTAGAGGACATCTTCACACTACTAAGGATACAACTAATCTTACAGCCATGTTAGGCTATATTCAGTTCATCACCAGCACTGCTTCCTGGACATTTGCTAACTTATCAATAAGGAAAAAACTATATAAGGTATGACAGATTGATAGATGAAAGCTTAATTTTTATCTTCTGGTACACTACCTATTCTGATTTATGCAACAATTACAAAAGTAAACCCATTGAAGAAATTCAATAATGCATACTTGATACGGATAAACAAATCAGACAAAAAATATAAGACATACCTCTTACACTACGTATTTTCTCGATTAGCTGTTCAGCAACTATGCCTGATGTAGACGAACTTAAAGGGCCACGAACACGACTGATGCTTCCAGAGGCTCTTATGACTGCAATCCTCTCTTTTCCTCCAGATAATCCCAGGGTCCATTTTTTCACTCCAGAGTATCGTCTGTAAATGCACGGTTGTCATAGATTTTATTCCAAATTTCCTAAATAGATCACTGGAAAATATAGAGGTCTAATCTCCCCTTTTGCACTTTCACAATATTTGACTTTCTTAAGACAGCAATAATTCATGAAAAAGGTAAAAACCAGTTGACTCCAGAATAGCCATGCTTCATAGAGAAACAAGAATAACATTTGATATCCTTATAGCAGACAAGCACCAAATTCACATAATTCTCTAGTACAGCCAATAAGTCAACAATAATTATAAGTAACACAGATAAATTGAGATAAGCAGAACAATTATGGTGAAATGCCATTCAGTATGTTTAGATGCACTTCAGCCCATTCTAACAGTTTAATTTCTGAATAAAACAACCTAAATATCATATCAAAATAACAAAATATTGTACCAATTTAGTCAACTGTACCAATTCTTTGTAGTAATTTCACAAGAAAATAATGGTAAACTGACAATAAAATCTTGGATTTGGCTGATTTAAATCCCTATATGTTTGATGTTTATGATAGATACAAGACTAATCAGTAATTTCATTTGCATATAAAACTGGGTACGAATGTATTTTTATTTATAACTAGATTAGGTTTGTGCGATGCACGGTTTTAACATCATTTTACGATTTTAACAATATTTTTAACTTATTTGTGTGTAATATGTACGTAGTACAAATGATTTAAGCAAAATCTAATATATTGATAAATTAATAAAAAGTGGAACCCCAATTCATATAATTTGTATAAAATATACGGAGTAGGAGAAAAAGATAATGTTTATAAGAAAATAAAATAGTACGACCTTCCTTTAGTTTCTCTAATGGAAATTGCATAATTAGTCAATTTAAATACCACCTCCGATTTTTTTTAGTTGCAACTTTGAGGTATTATTTGAGAGATAAAAAATATTCCAAAGTTGCAACTAAAAAATCGGAGGTAGAATAAAATCTGTTAGGAAAATGTATAATTAATTTACCATTTTCAAATTTTTATTTATGTTGAAAAAAAATGATGTCATAATTAGTTTTGGCGGGAAAATTTTTTATAAGAGGTTGACATGTGGAAAATAATGATATCAGCGGTAATTACTTTAGTTATATTATAGACTATAGTCTATGACCATAACTCAGCTACCCTCGGAGAGGTAATTATAATAGCTCAATAGAAGTGCTCATAATATGAGTGATGCTTGGCTATGTGGTGATGATTCTAATTGTATAATGGATGTTAATGAAAAAATTAGTTGCATTATTGTTACAGAACACTTATATAATGAAGCAGGGATACAATTTCTTGAGTGACCAAATTCCTTCTCAACAATGGACTAAGACCCTGTTCTTTTGGATTGACTGAATGTGAATGGAGGGACTAAACTAAGCTGTAATACTGAGAGGAAGCTGGTTAAAATAAGATTTAACTAGAAAGCTGAAAAAATATTTTTTAAAAGAACATGGACCAAGTGGGTTTGGAATAGGTTAAGCATTCCAAAACATAAAATCACTTTCAGGTTGTTATGGCTGCAAAGATTGAGCACTAAGGTCATCCTAGCAATTATAGCATCTGTGATGATCTTTGTCCTCTTTGTGGCATATGTTTGAAGACTAAGGTATATCTGTTTTACCAGTGGCAGTTTTGCTTGAATTGACACATAGGAACTGGAGGGGAAATAATCTATGCAAATTATACATCTAAGTTAGCTCAAGCTTCAAAGGGACAAATTTTTAAAGGAAATTTTATAATGCTCTTACAGCAGCAAGTGTGTAATGTATTTGGAAGGTAAGAATTGGAGCTGTTTGGGGGAATTGTGTGCAAAGACCTAAGAAGGCAAACAGAGGCTTGATCAATTGTAAATAACTTGAGATCAAGATGTGCCTTTATGTTATCCTTCCTAGTAATCTAAGTAATTAACTAGGTCAGATAAACAGTGGCTTAATCAGGTAAATAGCTTGTGCTGATACTAGCTAGTGTTGTAATTGTTGTGAGAGAGAAGGGAAGTCCATGTCCATCCCATTTGACTTTGTAAATGGTAGCTTGGTTTTGAGGTGATTAAGTACAATAACTATCTTACCCCCCCCCCCCCCACAAAAAAAAAAAAAAAAAAAATCATACTTAGATCTTTGGAAATGAATTAAACTCCACTGCTCCACATAAAACTAGATTTAGCACCTACCCATTACTCCTACAGTGGAAAGATAGAGATAAATTCTGAAATGAAAATCTAACCTAATGTTAATTAATTTCTTGGCTTTAGAATCAAGTATATACTATAAAATTTATTAAATTATCGGGATAATTTCCATGTATGACCACACTCTTTTTCTAAGTTTTTAAGGAATTGTAATATTTTTAAAACCGTAACCATTCAAAATCATATTCTAGGACATAAAAAATGAGCCCAATTTCACCTACTTGCAAAGCTCGTAATCACTTTCATCCATGTCACAAGTAAAATTCACAGAGATATTTTCTAATAAGTGTGACACATGCATATTTATGACATATTTTCTTGTTTATACTAAAATAAATACCTGTAATCAACCATGGGGAGTTTCTTTTCCTTCTCAATCCCCAATCTTTCTTTCAACATCGAAACCACCTACATAAACATGACTAAGTGTGTCATTTGTGGTATCGAAAGCAAAAGATGATTGACATGTAGCTGGAAATGAAGTGTTATGATGGATGGTAAGCTATTATAATGAACTAGAAAAAGATGTGTGTTATTTCATGAACTCTAAAGTCTATAGAAAAAGGTCTCTAATAAGGAGTGGTTTCATACCTCATCATCGTAATTAATATTTGTTATCCATCCCTCCTCTTTAAGCCTTTCAATTTTGTATACTCCTTCATTGATGAACTTCTCAACATCATCTTTGTTTTTTCCTGTACAGAAGTTTCAGTACAGAAACTGTAAAGCATTTTTTGTCATGTCAGCCCATGATTAAGATGGCTTTTATAATCAAGTGTAAGCAGACAATGGCAAATCACCTTTAGCAGCTGAAATTTTATCAAGCCAATTTCCATAGATATTATCAAGCAATGTAGTCAACATCTCTCGATTTTCTTCAGATATAGATTTGCGTGTAAGCTGGTCTCCAGCACTTTTAAACTTCCCAATCCTCTCAACCTGTGGTTCAATACCTACTTTCTCAAAGATACCTGTATGCAGAGATTAAATTGTCAATGCTAAACAGTGCATGATTGCATGACAATAAATAATCCTAGCTATATTCATGAAAAAAACAAAAAAAAAAAAAAAAAGAGCTACTGTCAACCGAAAACTTAGAATACCACAAAATGATTGAAACAAGAACTGTAACAATATATTTTTCTTTAGCAAAAGGTTTATGCTCAACATGCAGACAATCATATACGAATTCTACTAGAGCAAGATGTTCCCAAGAGAGTATTAATTGCAACGCTAGAGCACAAAAAGGTAAGCAATGCCAACCAAAACATACCTCCAAGAAATGATGCTTGAACAGTCAAACCATACAGCCGAAAATAAGCACTTGGAGGTGCATATACCTCTTCACAGGCAGAAGCTAGATAATACTCTTTCTCTCCACATGTTGGAAGATACCCCACGACAAACTTTCCTGCAAAAGCAACATATCACTTAGATGTGGAAGGTCTTCAAAGGTAAAAGAATGAAGATGATCAGCACAAAGTTAGCACGAGATCCATGGAAGGTCTTTACAAGCTGCTGTCACATAAGTGTGAAAGGTCTGTAAAGGTGAAATAATGAATGGCAGCACAAAGTTAGCACGAGGTTCATGGAAGGTCTTTACAGGCTGCAGTGCCACTGCTAGCCATCCTAGGACTCTAGGAGCGACCAAACAAGTCATATCATTCAACAAGATTCATCCTCATTATTATATAAAGATATGACATACACGTTCCATTTCCATGGAATTGATACTTAGCGAAACAAATACCAATTATTCCTTAACTTCCATACAAGTCCTTTTATAATTTGCAAAAAACAAACTAAGGCCAAAATTTCTCCTAACTTTTTAAACTTTATCAACACCTAAACATTATGTCAATGCCATCTAATCGAGCAAGCTGAAGCGAACACCTAATGTATTGTGCTAATTTCCATCCATTGTTAGTTGCAATAAACTATTAGCATCGAAAACCAAAGAATTATAAACACAAACACAAGGAAAGTGACACAATATGCTCACCAGACTTCCGGAAATCCAAAATATGTCTCCGAATTTCCTCAACTTTACCCCATCCACAATTCAAAGATTCAATATGAAGATAAACCCCAGAAATCCTAGGATCATAAGCTGCCTTTATAAAATTCTCACATATTTGTGGCAGAGACAACCCTTGCGAAAACCGAGATTTCAACTGATCAGAAATCTGAACTTCACAAAACATAAACAAATATCATCACAAGAATCTAAAAATCAACACATTAAGTATAATTGATCATGCAATAACTCGAGACATTGCTCGAGCCCAAAAACTAGTTAAGCAATTAATAATAATTAAACAACACTATATGAACGCGTGATTTTGTCAATCATTCCGAAATTAATATAAAGGAAATCTCGAGAAAATAATAAAAAAATAATTAAAAGATGGAGAAATAAACCTGGCCACGTAATTTGATGGTGAAAACACTGTTCTTCTTAACCCGTTGCCAAGGAAAAGCAATGAGCATCCGACATTTAACAACAAAACTCTTCCAAGCGCCAAATTCTTTGAATTCAAATTCACCACTAGGAAAAACTTCCTCCGATTTAGGAGCGCCATTCACAGAATCTTCATCAAGCTTTTCTTCAACCTTAACCTTAGAATTAGAATCGGAATCGAAAGCGTTGGTGGAGAAATTGAAATTGCGGCGACGAAGAATCGGAGCGAGGCGAAGAGAGGAGGAGAGAGAGAAAGAGGAAGAAGGAGGAGGAGGAGAGAGAAAGTGGGAGGGAGAGAGAGGAAGTGGAGGTGGAGGAGAGAGAGTGGAGAGAAGGTGGAAGCTATGGCGGTGGATTGAGTGGAAGCGAGGAGATGAATGAAGGAGTTTCGCCATTGTTGTAGCAGAGCAGAGCTTTGTGAAGTGATTTCTGGTATTGGTAGTTTGGTATTTGAATGAGTGGGGAAGAAGAAAGAAGATGATGAGTTCAGGAAGGTTACATTCTTACATATTCCTCCACGTCGACTCTCTTCCTGTCTTAAATCAAGCAAATAAAGTGTACTCCGTATCACCCAACTTGATCTAATCTGACCCCATTAAGTAACCGATTTGGATATTGACTTTTTACTAATACTAGTTAAGCCATCGCGCGCGATAGCCCAATAAACACGGAATGAGTGTGATTAATGTTGTCGTTAAATAGATGGGTCGTACTAATCTAATTTAGCTAGTGTATGTAAAGGGTGTTTGTGTTAAAACCGGGTTTAGATGTAGCTAGATATTCAATGAGAGGTCGTAAAATTTGTAAATATTTGAATCTTATTATTGCCTAAGATTAGGAGATACAGATTTATCGTAGAGCGTCATAATTTCTTGATGTATGGTCTAATTTTTGTTAAATATCAATCTTAATAATTTTTATGTATTATTTAAAAGAAATATTATGTTATGTGACAAATCGTTGTCTAAAAATAAAAAATAAAAAAAAAAAAAAAAACGATTCACACACGTGTGTATAGATATTGTGCATATAAGAAAAGTTACGAAAAGCGACTTTCTAATATTTGATGGTGTCACGGCCCTAAGTCATAATTGTTAACTGTTACGAAATAATTGTTAACTGTCGATAATTTTGAGTCTAAGACTTAAAAGATTATAGCCCAATAACTAATGTTAACTGTCGATAATGAGGTAGCGTAAGTGAATAATACTAATTGTTGTTTTATCGTTAAGGAGTAGAAATAATTGTTATTGTTTTGTTAGGTTATAATTTGATATTTGATGAAAAATGTAAGAATAATAAAATGTTCTGTAAAGTATAAAGATGTTATTATTCATATTGTCTAAAAGCATATTACTCACCTTTATCAATTACTCACCTTTATAAAAATTACTCACCCATAAAGTATTTGCTTACCTTTATTGAATTTATTAAATCCTAAAAATCATACAAAATTACCCACCTATAAATAGTTTTCTCACCCTCTAAATATCATATACAATTACCTCACTTCAAAATAGTTTTCCACCTTTAAAATTCATATACAATTTACCTCCTAAATAAATTGTTTACCCATACAAAATTGCTCTTCTTTAAATAATTTGTTCACCTCTAAAGAATTTTACTCCTAGAAATCATATTCAAATTACATTACCCTAAAACAGTTTGTTCACCTCCGCATAGTTTGCTCATGCCTAAATAATTTGCTCACCCTTAAAAATTTGTACACATCATCGAAGGCTGCATCTCGTACCGCATATTCTTTGTTGAAATAAAAGCTACCTTTGATTAATTATAAAAGTATTATCACAATTCATCTTGCTTAATTGGTTCTATTTTCAAATCCTGAGATCAAGCAATATTCATATGGTTGGTATCCTTCACTGGCTTCAAATCCTCCATAATATTGTTTTAGACTAACATGATCATCAACCTGCAGCATCAAATAAAATAAGCAAATAAACACTACCACTTTCCTGCCAAACATATTGAAAATTTTGAATTCAATGAAAATAAACTCATTACCATATATGATTATATTTATTCATGGAGCTTGAGTATAAAATCTATAAATTTAATGAAAATAAACTCTTACTTAATGTCGTGACTTTGCATCAATCCAAAACATTAAAAAGCCACAACACTTACCGCAAAGAACTTTTTCATTTCTATGAGCTAAAGTAAATTCGAGATTTTCTTACAATTTTATAGAAATTAGATTTAGATTATGATGAATAAAATAAACATGATCTATTTAAGCTAAAAAAATTATATTAGTGAAGTGAAGCTCATTTTCTATTGGTACTGATAAAAAAAAATTAGCATAATATAACTCAGTTAGTATTATACGGGTTACTCGGTCAATGAACACCCAAAAAATGAAAACAAAAAGCTTCTAATTATGAAACGGAAGAATATTATAAAAGAATAAAGTAAAACCTATCCCCAGTTTCCCTTATTGCTCTATTTCTCTCTCTTTCAATCCTTATTGCTCTCTCGTGGCCTTCTTTCTCACTCTCTTTTTCTCCCAACTCCTCTTTCTATCTCTTCTTCCGGCTCCTCACTCCTGGGCCCTTTTTCTCACTCTATATCTCTCTCCCTACCTCTCTTTCTTTCTCTCTCTCCTAAGTCCTAAACCTTCTCTTCTCTTCTCTCGGTGTGCCCCCTCCTCTTCTCTCTTAGCCTGTCCTTTATTCCTTTATTCCTTTATTCCCTTTCTCCACCTCACCCTCTCCCTCGCTCCTCTTCCCCCCTCTCCCACTCCCCCTCCCTCCTTTCTATGACGATTCTACCATACGGTTGAATTTTTTGCTCTACATATATTTTCTAGTAAAATCCAAATTACAAACAAACAGAATATTTTTCTATAAAGTAGAACAATTGTTCACCTTTAAACACACACAATCAACCTCTTACTCCTCAATTTAGTCATCATATTAGCCTCTCAAACTTCCAAAACCCTATAAATAAAGCATGAAAAATTATCTTGACAATATTACCTTAAAGCAGTTGTAGTTTGTGGAAAAATATAACAATAGAACCATATAGATCAATAATCCTTTTCCTAAACTCTAAAATTTAAAGGCCTCAGGCTCTGATGTATGTAATACCGAGAGCCAAAGATGTCACGACAGCTACCATCAATATTATTAAAGTCAAATCTTGACAAGCCTCCCAAATGTACCGCTAAACCAAGTAAGAAAAATAAGAGGATAGGTCAAGGTTTCTATAACATTAGCTCTAACTGGATTTGATACACATAGAAGATAGAGCTCCATAAGAACCGTTTGTTTTATGTTCTGGTTTCCATTTTTCAAAAATATTTATTAGTCAATTGGTGTGGCAAGACCCTTTTCATTGTCCATAGCTATCATGGCAATGTCTGGAACAACTATTAATGCATATTAAAGTCAGCTAATCCACTAATTTGTCCATTACCCCCTTCTTGATTCCAATAGCTTATACACAACCATTAACCATTAAGCTAAACCCGTCAATTAATATAGCTTACTTTAATTACAAATTATACAAAGAAAATTAATAACACTTATTCAGCTAGAGCTAAGGGGGTAATGTTCTTATGGAGCCGAGATAATGAAAAATGATTAGTTAAATATGTGCAGCCGTATCATTATATTATTCCCTTACCAAACACAGAATTCAAACACCCAAAAAACAAATGTAAAAGCCCAATAAACATATTTATACAGTTATACAATAAAAAAACAGGTATTACTCTAACATAAAATTCTGAAATTATATACCAATATATATTCCTGAGATTTCAGGTCCTCCGAATTTGAATCCTCGACGGAAGGCGTGAGAATTGCCCCCTGACCAGCATATGTTAATAGAATTCAATTAAAGGACTCATACAATTTTTGGTATCGTAACATCACTAATTACAAGTATTAGTTCAATATTCCAAAGAAGATAAATGGGCATTCAAGAATAATATATTTCAGACATTCCTACAAAAGTCAACAACAAAATTCAATCCATTTCATTTTCCCAAAAATTTAATTGAAAATACATACAAAAAACTTCTATTCATTTTTATATAATTATTTAACTTACCATAAAAGAAATCTCATGCTATGTTTATCCCACAAAATCTCATTTCTCTTCCCACCCCCAGTAGTCCTATTCTCATAATATTCCTCACATAAATTCTACTTTCAGTACTCTCTCATGAAACTACCATATTGGAGTACTATATTTTTACTTCATGGGAAACAAATAATGTAATTCACTCTACATAACCAGATAAGATACTACATTCTCCTAAATTGCTATGATCACTTAACAAACCATGGTAGACACCTAAACCCCTTCCCTTTAATCAACATGATTGCAAAAATAAAACTTATATCATGTGGGAGAATGATCAATGTACATTTCACCAATACAGTTTTCACACAAATATCACTCGATTTTGCTTACGAAATTCTACCGCAAATATCCATGAGCTGAATTTCATTGATCTTAAGAACCAATATCACTCTATTTTGCTTATGTATCACTGTCTTCCACTTCCTAAATTCCTATTACTCTTGTTAGACCTAGAAATGATGCTAGCTTCTTGAAAATTAATACTCCCTCCCATCCCATAATTCTTGGACCTATTTGATCCGCTAGATTTTCAATAATAAAGAACAACGTCTTGCAATAAATATTCAGAATAATCACCTTGCAACAAACCCAGTTTCTATTACACTATCAAAAATTAACATCAATAATTATCATCAATAAGCTATCAAAAAGTTCAGATCAAACATTAGATCAAAGTTTCCAAAAAAAAAAGAAAATGGATGAGAGAAATAGGAGAGAAAGTTAGATGATGAGATCTGAATTAGCTGCTGGTGACCAGCCCACCTCCCCCACCCCGAGTGATATGTCCATTTTATATAGTGTTTTACCCCCGTCCCTTGGTCGTTATTAGTAGTGTTTTTGGCTCTTTCGGACCACTTTTATTACTAATGTGTGTGTTCTAGTGTTTTCGTGGTTTTAGTTGTATTTTACAGGAAATTGCACTCTTGGAGCATTTTCCCGGGCTTTATGGATCAACTACGGAAGCTAGAAGGACACGACCACTTTAGGAGCCCAGGATCGGTGAGAGCCGATGATTAAGGGCTCGGTAATTGGGATCCCGAGGCATTTGGACCAAGTATTCGAGACCCGAGAGGAAATCCGGATTGGGCCGAGAAATCTAGCCCAATCGAAGTCCAAGCCTCAAGGAGAAGCAACCGCCCGATCGGGCTACCTCTAGCACGATCGGGCGCAGCGGGACTATTAGGGTGAGCGTGCTGAGGCGCGCCCGATCGTGCGAGCATCTGGCACGATCGGGCAATGTTGCTGGGTAGGAACGCGAAGAAAAAGGCGTGCCCGATCGGGCGCGTGTTTCTGGAGGACCTGATTAAGTTTAATTTTAATTCTTGTTTTAAAAAGGTTTAAATACGATTATGTACGGAATTATTAGCTTACCTTCTTTCTTAGACTTTCTCTCTCTACTTAGTATTTTTCTCTCTCCTAAATTCTCTCTAAACTTTTGTTCTTAATTCTTCCTTTAATTCCAGATTTATTTTGGGAACGATTCTTCTTCCCTTAATCTTAGTTGTTTATTTTATTCCTTTCATCATGATTTATTTTATTACCTTGATTAGTTTAGTTTTTAATATGTGTGAGTAGTTTAGTCTCTAGGGTTTATGGGGATCTAATAAATAATATGAAGGGGTAAATTGTTGTTGTTAATTATCAATGCTAGATTAATTTCCTATTGATTGGATTAATGCTCTGTGACTAGATTAGGCCTATCTTTTATGCATGAGTTTGACAATATTGATTCAAGATTCGAGAGATGAGAATTAATGTTTAGGTCTAGTTTCAATAGGCAGGTTAATTTATAAATGGTTAAGTCGAGAATCGAGAGATGAGATTTAATACCGGTAAATTAATTGCGTGATTGTAATACGTAGCGAAAGCCCTTTACAATCTGGTTAATTGATGCATTGATGATTGACTATTATTGATTATTGGTATTGCATGATAATTTCTTATTGGATTGTTATAATGTTTTACAATTGCGGCTTGTAAAAGTATAGTAATATTAAATTGATGAATCGAGCAGATGTTAATTTGATATTAAAGGCTATTTTCAATAAGAACTTAGGTCTAGTAAATTGCGAGAGCCTGTTAGATATATGTTGATTAATAAATTGCGAGAGCCTGTTAATCATGTTATTTATGCAATGTCAATGATTGATTACTATGTTTTACCCTGGAGTATTATTTATTGGTGAACCTATGCCCTACATCCTTTTATATATTGTTTTCTCCCTATTCATATCCTTTGTAGTTTAGTTTCTTACTCAATTATAAATATTGGCTACTTAGATAATTTAAATTATAATAATTAATTAGGAGTAAAAAGACTTGTTTCCCTGTGGAGATCGACTCTACTTCCCTATCTACTTTAGTTAGAGGACTTAGGAATTATTTTTGATTAGGGGATACGACTTTACCCTGTCACCGAGCCTACCTACTCGCTAACCCCCAAATCCTTGACCCTACTCTTCTCCACGATCCCACTAATCCTTAAATAATTTTTGTTCTTTTGTCCCTCCTTCCCCAAACACCACCATTGCTCCACCCCTCTCTCCATCACCACCACTACTACACCACTCCAGTCCCATCCCACCACCAGAACCGCCCCCTCCCCTTCCCGACTACCGTTGCGGCGCTGCCAACCTCCCCCCCACCTAACAGGCCAAAACTCCCACATAACCCACCAACCAGTCTCGATTCCACCCCCACCCTTCTACATTCCCAATTCCACCAATTCCCAACCACCGCAGCCAATCCTCACCACCAAAAACTCCCACACACCCCACCAACGAGCCATAATCCCCCACCTCACCCCACCAACGAGCCAGAATCCCCCACCTCACCCAACCACAACTCTCTTCTCCCTCACAAACAGCAGCCACCAGCAAACCCCCCCCCCCCCACATCACCAATTCTTCAATTGCGCACCAAATCACAGCCAACGCCACCAATTACCGCCAATCCGCCACCCGCAATCATCAATTTGCCTCCAGTTTTCAACATTTTCTCCTTCCGCGTTGATTTTATTGAGATTCGGGATTGATGATGATGGTGAGCATGACCTACCGTTGGTTTTGTATCTTCGGTATAAATATTAAATAAATTTACCTCAGTATAAATATTAAATAAATTTACCTTAAAAATTGAATTTGTATCTTCTCAAGATCATCTCAAAGTTCTTCATTTCCAGTGAGCTTCTCTCAGATTCAACCTTTACAATCCCCTGACCTACAGATGTTGGATCTGACTGAAAATTACTTAACCTTCCTCTGTAAAAGCAATAAGATGTTATGTGAATATCAAAGTAAAATCAAACCAACAGACCTAACTTCTACCACAGCATTATTCATGAGAAGAGGACCATAATTTAAAATTTATTTTTTTTTAACTTCTGTTTATAACTTGTGTTTCTTAATTACACTCAAACTTGTTTATAACTTGTGTTTCTTAATTACACTCAAACTTGTTATACAAGTTCCAAATTCAAGAAACACTCCAAATCCAAAACCCCAAATTTATACAGTTCATGACTTTCCTAAATCTTGCTATCTATGCCTCTAATGTATACCAAATTAACCAAAACCCTAAAGCACTTGTTTACCATCTACTCATACGGACTCGAAAATTGTCTATCATGAGGTATAAAATTTCATACTTTACGGGGCAAACAAATTTCAGCTAATAACCCTTGAAAGCTAAAACATATCAGAGATTAGAAAAATTTAGAAATTTACCCATAAGATAAACACGAAGACGACTGCTAAGCTCCACAAAAAGCTCAAACATCGGACCTAAATCACCAACACTGCCATGATGATAAAGCAAATTAGATGAGGCTTTAGATTTTACATACACAGCTACAACTCGTTCCCCCTTTGAATTTTGAGCTTTAAAACATCAACGCCAGGAATTGACAATAATTTCTCGCCGCCAGAATTCTCATCAGAGATCACCGTGTATGACGTTAAAGCTGACAGAAAAAAAATGCAAATTTAGCAGCAATTGATGAATTCCCTCCCCAACCCCCGTTCTTTTCTCTCTCATCAGATATTCCTGTTTCAAAAACCTTTCCCCCAAACATCTCTTCTTTTCTGAAAACCCAAAAAATTTCCAGCTTAAAATCGATAATCCGGAGAAATTCAAACTCAAAATCGACAACCTTGATAAAATTAAGCTATAATAAGACTCCGAGACCACCAAGACAAAATCCAAGTAAAAATCGGCAACCTAGAAAAATCTAAGCAAAAAATTCGATGACCGAATTACACAGACCAAAACTGAACTCAAAATCGATCACCCAATAAAAAAAATGAGCTGAAACTTGAATACCTAAACAAAAATTTAAGGTCATAAATCATAATCAACAATCTAAAGAAATTAAAGTTCGTATAAAGATGACCCTTTAAAGCTAAATCAAACCATGTAAAAGTAGGGGCGGAAGCTAAAAATAACATAAATTCCAATATTTTGAGGTACCCTAATATAATATTGAATTTAACAATAACCACAACACTAAAATAAAAATCACAAATTATAGATCGTAAATAACTACTTTGTGTATCAGTTATGTTGTCAGCAAATGAAGAAATTCTCAATTCAAGGTAAAGCTAATTCAGTTACCAATCAGGCAATCAATATATAAAGATGACTAATCATTTACTTAAATCTATACTCACCTCAACATAGAGAACCCCAAATTTGAATTAAACAGAATCTTCAATATGGCTAAGAAAATAGATCTATGACATTAAAATCACAATGGCAAGATTACCCATAAACTAATTTAGGAAATTATGAATAGCATATCACAGTAATTGATTTCAATAGGAGTAGTATTTTTTTCGATCCCAATAATCTCTTTTTTAAGCCATGAAAAATAACCCAGTTCATCCCACACATATAACCCAACGCATCTCACATTATAAACCAAATTATAGGGAAAAAAAAAAGCAAAAAAATTGTACCTTAATTGAGTGAACTGAAGGCTACGATTCTCCATAAGCTTTTCCAATCCATCCCTCTGATTTCAACACTGTTAATCTGACCTAACATCAGAGTAAAAAGAATCCAATAGCATTATTTTATGCAGAAAGATACAAGGATATAATTTTCTACCTTTAATTAAATGCATAAGGATCATCTCCATTAGCAAGCATATGGATTCAGAATTTCAGAGACCCTTCGGAAAATATTTCACCGATATTGATAGGCTGAGAGTAACCCACTGCCCTAACTCTCTGCATTGTGAGACTATGTCATCAATTATTTTGTCCTCTAATTTATTGGTGACTTACAAAAGCAGCAACCAATCATATTAAAAAAAAACAGTCCAAACCATGAGTAGAAAAAGCAATCAACAATGTAGGAAAATTTAAGCAAGATAAAAGAACTCATCTCTAATTATTCCGATAAAACTCAGCATATATGGCACAGCCTACAAAAACAGAACAAGTGTAAATGATAGCTTTCATTACAGGATAAAATCTAATCAGATTAAATTATCAGTGGTAATCAAAGCATGTATGCCATCATTTGTGTTTCTACTTATACAATCCGGAAATGTTTACTTAGCTTCTATGTTAAGTGATGGGTTACCCGAGAGGGGAAAACCCCACATGGTGAGATCCGAGATTTTTTTTTTTTTAATGCTTCTAAATTCTATCAATTTGGTATTAAAATGCGGATTGCAATTTTTTGAACTAAGAAACAGCAGATATATTTCCTTCAAAATTCTTAGGTTCATAGTTAACACACATTTACACATAGATTACCTATATTATAGAACGGTGACACTATGATGTGATACATTTATGGAAGATATACAGCTCGCTCATAGCTCATTCTCTCCCTACTTAACAGCCATATCAAAAACAGTATGACCAACACATCAACAACTCTTTCTAAATAATCCTATCAGCAACTAAAACCCCCTTTTTGAGCCAGGCCAAAAACATTATGACGAACACATTAACAACACTTTATAAAATTATAATTTAATTTACATCATGAAACATGAACGCTCCTTAAATGTAATTAAATTAAATAAAAGGGGGAGAAAACGATTACTTGAGAAAATTATCATTGTATCGATCTTCGCCATCTTCCTCATCAACTTCATCCCTAATGACCTGGGGATCGACGATAGCTTTCTCAGGTCGAACAAATGAAGCAGATTTCTCCAATTTGGCATAAAAATATCGAACTCCACATGTAGATCCTTCAGCTACTTTACAACCCAAAAAAATCAAAGAGAAACATCAGCTCATATAAATGTAAGCTAACAACATATAAAATCCAAAAAAAGAAATACCCATTTTTTATCTTGCTTCTTCGTTGTTGTTGCTCGGCGGAATTATAGATTGATAATATAATCTCTTTAAATTAAATCTTCAATTGAAAGTTCTAATTACAAATTAAACCCAATCCCCAAATTCATTGATTTTCTGAAATTTGGTTTGGTATTGAAGAATTTGAGGGGGATTAAGATGAAGGTGATGAAGGTGAAATCATGGAATGGTGAAATAGAGGAGAGAGACAAGTAAAGATTGAGTGTTGACTGATGACTGTTGTGGGAATTTGGAAATGGAAATGAAGTCAAAGAGATGAATGGCTATGAGGGAATTCGGGAGAGGTAGAGGAAAAGAAATTGGACCAAAGGACAAAGACAGCAAGGGCCTTTTTGTTAAAGAATAAACAATAGAGGGGTATTTTCGGAAGCACACTATAGATTTCAAATAGTAACACAACTTCTGGTTTTTAAAAGGGTAGAGATTCCTTATAACTTCTCCATTAACTATTATTTGCAACAAAGGAGATGTTTGCAGACTCTTAGGCAAAAATTTTTTGTGAGTGTAAAATGAAGAGAGAAAAAGTTGGGTGCATGTGATGAGAAGAGAGATAAAGAGAAATGATAACCTAAAAAGAAAATAACACATTTGTTGCACAGAATAATTAGCATCCATTTATAGTATATGTTGCAAATAATAGTTAACGGAGGAAATACTTCCTGTAGGGAATTATAGGTACTACGCAGCGGAAAAACATGAATCATATTCATACAGTACCTAATCCCAAGATCTAATGCATAACACATAAAGAACATATAATCGTACCTTTGAAGCGTGATTCCACATGCGATCGAGCAAGAACAATGGGAGATAAAAAAACCTCAAGCGTGATTCCTCTACTTAGTCCACGGGCACAGATTAAGACCTCCACTAATGCTAGTTAGTTGTAATTGAACCCTTCAATTGACTTTCTATAGAGAAGAGCGAGCAACGAACCATCATGAACCACCACACGAGCCACCAAGGATGGCCGGCCGTACGGATGAGGGGAGGAGAGATATAGTCGTGAGATAGAGAGAGGAATTAGGGTTTTAGGATTGGTTGCCTTTATGTCAAAATACACTGTGTGTGAATTATGACTGCTTCACTGCAACCCTGGGCATAGATCTTATGTATAGATCCTATCTCTAAATAAGAGCCCATGTCAAAAGCCCAAAACCTAATTCTCATCTAACTATGCTAGCCCAATCCATTTCATGATTAGTTAATTGCTCATGAGGCCTATTAATGGGCCTCTTACTTGCTTAACCTAATACCCTTGTTGTGTGACCTCATATGATCCATTCTAGTAGGCTTTGGACTATTTGAATGGCCCAAATATCATTGATCATAGTCTAGCAACAGATAATGACGACCCAAAAGAACGAACTTATTATCTCCATAATAGTGATCCTTGATATATCTAGTAATTGCACTTATCGAATACAGAACTCCTTCAATCTCCCACTTGTCTGAGACAAGTGCACAATATTCAAATTCCTTAAGTCATTGTGTGTCAATTTGATAATATGATTGCATCTCATGTCATGATCATATTAATCTACAAATCTTTTCTTGAAAACTGAGTTAGAATTACAAAACAAATGATTACTATGTAATCCATTTGAGCACAGGCATGCATTTTCTGAAGTCTCCCTCTTCAAGGGGCCAAGACATATTCCTAATTAAATAGGTAGACTCAATCCAATCTTGTGGCAACCAAGGGTCCCACTTAAATCATGAGGTAACCAGGAAACACCCTTTATAATCTCCAGTTACGGGAAGACGTTTGAATGTACACAGTTACATCAATCATTGAATGAAATCAATGTTCCACTCATGTCAAAGGAATCCATTAATATATCCGGAAGTTCTATACTTGAACTTCAAAATAGGTCTATAGTTCGATCATGCATCATTCATGCATATCCATGTGATTGACCGAGCTTCACTACGCTCCTGTAGCCCAAGAAACAGCACTATCCAATCAATCTTACATGCTAGTCCATTTAAAGAGATCATTTATGTCCACTTTAATGACTCTAGACTAGGAATTGGAATAATGTATGGATTTTGTTCACCTGTGGGGTTTCATTCACCAGGTTATTTAAATAAATTAACCTGATGAGCCCATCAATCCATAATTATATTGGACATTTTATTTAATCTTGAAACCACGATTAAATAAGATTGAAACTTTGTTTCAATTGATAAACATAATTTTGCAAATGAATGTATTACATATGTAACTTGTTTTTCTCCCAAAACAAATACAACTTAATTACATCATTTGCCTCAATCCAATTTCATTAGCATGTTTCTCATGCTTTGGAAATGGAAGGGGTTTACTAAGTAGAGTTCATGAGACATTCTCATAAACACGAATTTGCAATTTCTAAATCTTATAATCATTTTCATCTCCATACACTAAGAATTTTCCTTCGTCCTTTCACAAGGAACTTAGAAATTTCTAATTTGTATTCCAACGTTACATTGGATTTTGATTGAAATCTATCATCACTTGTTCTAAAAACACGTGAATCAAATAGACGAGTATAGTCCATGACATGCATGATGCATCCTTTGCATATTGCATAAGGATCATCACTCAAAACCTTAATTTCATCAACCTTTCTCAAAGTATTGAATCATTAAGTAATGTGCCATGTTACATGGGATTGAAACTCCTTTCAATATAATGTTGAACCTTATAAGAATCTTATCAATTTAAGCTTCTTAACCAAACTCAAACATCCATCAAAACCTATCTCTATAGATTTTGAATCCCAAATGTACTCATCATTCTCTTCAAGGTTTTTCATACAAAATGCACTATCCATCACTTGACTCTTCAAGCAATTAATAATTTGCTCTTTATACTAGACCAAGAAGACTTCATAACTCCCACTAAACATCTTGTACACACAAGACCTTTTCTTCATTTTACGAGAACATCAAATGATTTGATTAACTCACAAAATTAAGAACACTAACACCATGATGTTATTCATCCCTAGGATTATTGGATCTTCAAACTTTTGATTGTATCATATACAATTCTTCTCTTATGAACAATTTCAAGAAAGTGTTTTGAAATCCATCTACCAAATCTTATAAGGTAGAAATCACTAAAATATCTTTAATAGATCTTTGCAACGTGACTAATGTAAATGTTTCATCGTAATCATAGTCATACTATGAATTTGTTGAATCCATTAACAAGTCTTTGCTTAGTTAGAAAACATTTTTCTTTCTTGTCTGTTTTGCTTATAATGGGTCTTACCCAATTAGGCAAATTATTCAAGTGTCATACACTTGCTTACAGACTTAGAATCTATTTTAGATTTCCTGATTTTTAAACCACTTGGAGTTATAACTTGTCAAATCATCTTTGTTACTTGCATAATCATCATGTTCCAAAATAAATATTTTATAACTCTTAGTCAATATAAAATCATATTTCTTTGGCTAAGTTTTACATATGCTAGTCATCATTGTGGGTTTTTATGCAACAATTGAAACTCATACAACAACTTTGTTTAGCTTTCAATGAGAAACGACAATAGAGGATTTGCACTTGGAATGTACTACCTTCGACACATGGTTATTATTCTCATTACACTTAATGAGACCTCGCATTGTCATTTGTAACATGAGGTGAATCATGCTCATATTGTTGCTTTGATTCGATTACTTCTCAAATTTCTTCAAGATTTTCAAAATCACTTTTCTTGAACTCTTTCAAGGCTCTCAAACATTTCGAGATTCTTATACTCCCACTTGCCTTTTGAGGAGGCACATTTAGCATAGGGTGAACCAACCATGGTTTGAACCATGTTTGTTTGTTGCTTTTCTCGAACTCTTTCAAGATTTACACTACTCCCACTTGACCTTTTGGAACAATTTCCATAAGGGCACCTACTTGAGTAACAAACATTTTGTGCTAAGTATGATTTGTGTAGTAGTACCCTGTGCTCGGTAGAACGTGCATCAAACGATTTAATACATCTCTTATTCCTTGCTTTGTAGAAAGACTTAATAAGAACTTTTCTTATCCATATCACATATGAAACCTTTGCTACATTTTGATTTGACCTATGTTTCTTTGTTTAGTTTTGTAGCTTATCTTAAAAGTATATCCCTTGAACAATAGTTGGAAGATAGGTAATTTTCATCCATTATCAAAATATATCTTATATATATTGATAGCTCCCTTCATAAACACTTCATAAGGTTTTCTTTCGGAGTTTGTTGTAAAACGATTTCACAACTCTTGATGTTCATCAAGGTCTTGGCTTAAATTTTCATTATTACGATCATATCGCAATATTTTGAATGTGTTGCCAAGTATATGTCTTGACTTAAATTTTCACAATTACAATCATATTGTAATGTAATCATTATCTTGTCAAGTTGATACTGAACATTTTTGAACTTTTCAAAATTTTCGTACTTATGCTTCAACTAAGCACAAGTAGTGATCGTATCACAAATGAAGTTTCATTGTCCGTCTCTAGCCTTTGAACCTTTGGTTTTCTTACATCGATATGTATTCGACCTTGAGTTCACATCATCATTTCTGTAAATGGTGACTTTTCAAAATTTCAAATTAGAATGATAATTACATATATCAATGGATTCATAATCTAATGATATTGAAAGTCCATCCCTTTGGATCTTTCGCATGCAATGTTCATTTTCGTTCGAATTAGAGACAATTCATATATAGAAATGGTTTAATTATTTCTATCATATAGAACTTTGAACCTATTTAGCAATCTCAAAACACATTATGACTCAATGAAGCATAGAATAACATTTATTCCACGTTTTTTAATCTTCGATGCTTAGTCATTACTAACATTGAATGGTGTTTTGATAATGGCAAGAATGAATAACATTTATTTAATTCTAGCCAATAACAAGGTAAGGTGAAATATAGGTTTTACTTGTAAAGTTGCAAATTTTGCTTCCAGACTCATAGATTCTACTTGTGAAGTAGCAACATTTGCTTCTAAACTTGTAGATTTATTTTTCCTAGCCATACTTCTTCATTTAGTTCAACCTCATTCTCAATAAAAGAGAACTAAACAAGACATCATATGTCCAAGAAGTAGTAATGTGCTAAATCAATTTCTATAATATACTTCTTAAATTGGAACATTTTCCATTCTTTTACCTTCCAACTATATGAGGTAGTTTCTAATCAATTGGAATTGGTCCATTTAATTAGAAACATTTGTCGTTCATAACAACTTTTAGCATATAAGTAGTTCTAGGTTTGAGAAGTAGCAACTTGTTTGCATTTCTTGGCCTACAACTTCTTAATGCAATCCTCATATATTCCTAAACCTTTCCCATTTGAGCCACTCAGAACATTTCTCTTAGGTTCAAAATGATGCTTTGCTTAACTACTTCAAGCACTTTTCATGATTTTGCTAAGTCTATTCAATCATTATTCATAATAGAGTTTAATCAACTATTTAACTCTTATATAAAGTAGATGAAGAATAGCGTCATTTGATCAACTTTTGATCATATAAATTTCCAATCACTTTCTTATATTCAATCATATTGAAGATAAGAGATTTTATTGGACTTCTATACTTGTCTTTTAGAGGGTTTGTACCTCCCATATCATTATATCCCTTGAAACGCTTTTCAAAATGAAGATGTGCTGGCATTTTACTCAAACGTTTTGAATAAAACTAACCTTAGACATTTGACATGAGTTTTTAAAACTTGCCTTTTAGAACCATCTTAGCAAAATTGAAATATAGGTTTATGGATTACCTTTTAACTTTTGAGAACGTTTCTCAACTTTATTTTCAATCAAGGAGATTATATATAATAATAAAATTAGAACGACATATTACTTATAAGTAAACGCAAAATTCAATTATGTTTAATAAAATTTAAAGTACCATAAGCGAATTAATTTTGGAAACTTTAAAACATTTATTCAATTTTAATTGATCCTTATTGAATAAAATGATTCCAAGATCCTTTATTTGTGCAATAATTGACCGGACTTTAGCCCTACCATCAACCATTACATTTTCAAGGTGAGTAAACTCTTTACTGATTACAACTCTTTGTAATTCTTGGTTGAATAATTAACCATCACATGTTTAATTATTACCCTTAGCTTCAAGGTTCTAAACTCTAATTATAACCAATCAAAAGTGTAAAATTTGTTTTACCCTCACTCTCCTAAGATATAATATGACACCCAAGTTTAGCATGACCCATCATAAATATCGAAGGTTTCATCGGGTTTTTGATTGGAAAAGCTACCTCAATATTACTAGGACCTAGATTTATTATGTTGTGATTATTTAGTGAACTCTAGCGCATCATCACAAAACATCAATAAAATCTAACATGCATAGTAAACTGAATGCATAAACAAGACATAGCATGGCCCCTAATCCTAAGAAAACTAATAAAGCAAAAGCTCCCACTTGAACCTTCATTGATCATATCCACCTTGCTCCTTTGGGCCTTCACTTCACGGGCTTCTTGGATTAACTGCAACCTGTAATACTATTCTATTCTATCTACTACTTAAATAAAAAAAATAAATTACAAAAATACTTTATCGGTACGTAGACCGTACTAAGATTACAAAAATACATCACAATGCGCAGATCGTATTTAGCAATCTACTGGGCCATACTAGTCATTATATAGCAATAAATAATATCATATATTATAAAGTGCTACATAATAAATCACTCATCATGCTTTCCTAAACTACAACATCGAATGATCATAATTAAGGAAACATGACATCTAAATATCTCATATTTTAATTAATGCAATTAGATAATATCATATAACTAATATATAAAGCTAAACTTTTAAAGTGCTACATAATAAATCACTCATCATGCTTTCCTAAACTACAACATCGAATGATCATAATTAAGGAAACATGACATCTAAATATCTCATATTTTAATTAATGCAATTAGATAATATCATATAACTAATATATAAAGCTAAACTTTTAGCCAGGTCAAGAGACAGCGACACTTGGCGTTCTAACTTTTCGTCAAGTGTCGCGCCACGTTGGATATATTTAAATAGAGCTCATAAAATAAAATAAAATAAAAAAGTTAATTTAGAATTCTATTTGGATATAATTTTAGGATAATATTAGTTTTATTTTCGATAAAATACCAATATTTCAAATGTACAAATTCAATTATAATTCTATTAACAAAATTGTTAGATCATAACTCTCAAAAATTATCAAATAAATTATTTTTTATATCATAATATTTTTTTGGACAAAGAAAGAGTTCAAAGCATAAAACATAGATTTATAATATATACTAATCGGTTAAAATAATATACTTCGCAATCTAGCAAATCTTATAAAGATTAAAAATTTATTCTAAAATTCAATAAACAACCCGGGCATCGCACGGACACTAAACTAGTCATATATTATTCATGACCATCAATAAAACATCATATATTTTAAATTAGTCATGAGATAGAATCAAATCTTATTTTAATCTTAAAAGATAAATCATATTTATCCTCAAAGATTATCCTAACAAAGTTAGGTAATTCTATCCTAATTACTAGCCAATCACAAAATTTTAAATCAATTATATCCAAAAATAAGTATGGGATAATCACATTATTTAAATCAATTATTATCCTTTTGGAATATGCTCAGAATATCCTAACAAATCTTATCCAAAATAAACCACTTTAATTATGGATAATTACCAATTTAACAACTTTAAATATGGATAATATCAAATATAACAACTTTTGAAAGATTTGACTTTATCCTAAAATAAAAGATTTCATACAAGTAAAACCGAATTTATCTTTCAAAATAAAAGATCATATTTTCAAAATATTTTATCTCTTCCAAAATAAATCATATTTATCTTGAAATATTTTTAAAATAATTTTTTTTAAAACCGTGCACCAGACACCGTGGTGTGGCTAGCCAAAGCCGGCCACGGTGGCCGTACATCGTGAGGTGTACGCTGCTCTGCAGCGGTGCACAGCAGCAGCAGCAGTGCCGCGCAACCCTTGCACGGTGCTGATGTTGATGCCTTTGCTGACCCGTCCTCCTGCCCCACCCCGCCCCTCACTCCGGACCACCTGCAACGGTAGTCGTCGTGGCTGCGCCACCCAGTCGCGGTTGCCGCTGCTAAAACCCTTTTTTTTCAATTTAATTTAAATAAAACAAAATATATTTTGTAAAATTAAATTTATGTTAATGTAGTCCAATTAATTTCAAAATTAAATCACATTCAATCTTGAAATTAGGGTTCTTCATGAAATTAATCCCCAATTTAATTTAACACTTAAATTAAATAATTTGATCATGAAAAATTAATAATTTATCATGAAATCAATTAGATTAAATTCTTTAATTACATAGTAAACGAATTGAATCAAAACCAAAACACAAATTTTACAAATTAGGGTTTAGGGTTTCGAAATTTTCGAAAAATAGGGTGGGGTTTCGAAAATTTCGAGTGATCTAGGGAAAATTTCGGATCTCTTCATGGCTATTTTGAGCATTATTAAATCACATTTAATCAATTCCAAGAGTTAAATCACATTTAATATAATAATTGACCCATAATTAAATTATTCTCCCTCCTAATTGAATTAAAATTGTGGACTATCAAAGAATTATAGTCAATATGCGTAAATACAATAGGCTAACTAATACCACTGTAGGGAATTATAGTAACTATGCAGCGGAAAAACATGAATCATATTCATACAGTACCTAATCCCAAGATCTAATGCATAACACATAAAAAACATATAATCGTACCTTTGAAGCGTGATTCCACAAGCGATCGAGTGTAATACCCCGTATTTTTATACGTATTTTATTTAATATATATACATTTTATACGTATTTTATTTAATATATATTTTTTATATGGGTATTTAAATAACTCTAGCATTTTAATTATGATGTTTTAATTATTTATCCCATGTAAATTTGGAATATTTTACAGAAGGAAAAGTCGTTTAATTAATTAATTAATAGAAGTTGGGGTTTTATTTTAGGAAATTATGATTTTTAACAAGTTTTAGTAGGGAAGGGATTAGGAAAAACTAAAGGAGGAAAGTTAGGGTAAAAGGGGAGATAGAGAAGGGGTATAAATATCCCTCTTATGAGGCAATTCAACGTTGCCCAGAGTGGAGAAAACCCAAGGTAAACTTCTCTCCCTTTTCTCTTTATTTTTCTCTCTTTTTTTTTCTCTCTTTCTCCTTCCCTTCCCCTCTTGCCGTGCACACCACCACCACCGGTGGGCCCCCGGCCACCAGCACCAACCGGCAGCCGGCAGCAGCGGCGACCACCGGCAGGTGGCGCCGGCCCCCCTGCTGTCGGCAGCCTCCTTTCGGAAAAAAAAAAAAAAAAAAAAAAAGGTTTTCTTGTTTAAAAATCAAATCTTTATCGCCTAAAACTAATCTATGATATAGTCTAATTATAAATTATGAGTTTGGAGGTTTAATTTTGATATTTGGTTATTGTAATTGTGTGAATTAATTTTCAGATTTGGTTTTTGATTAAAAAGCCCCAATTTTTGAAACCCTAGGTTCTTGTTTCATGATTTATTGAAAGATTATGATGTATTATAGGGTAGGTCTTTGTTTTAAGTGTTTTAAAACCAAATTACAGCAAGTTTTAAGTATAATAAAGTGCTGGAATTTTATGTAGAACATTTGATATTAGATTTCTTAAAGAAATTTTAATTACCCATTAATTGGGACTTAATTTATGGTGTTTTAAATATAATTTCAGCTTATTCTAATTAATTTATGAAGGGTTTTAAAATAGTATATATTGCTGGAAATTTGTTTAGAGTGGATATTAATACTCTATTATGAATTTAATGTGTAGGAGACTTTGAAGTTAGTGATTTCTACTAATCGTGGCAGTTTTAATAATGTACTCAAGGTACGTACGCGTACTTAGCATGATTTGGTGATGTAGAATCATGCTAGGTTTGTTTGTAATTGATTATAAGTAGAATCATGCTAAGGTTTATGTATGGAATTGTGAGTTTATGGTGTTTGTGATTGAATGGTGAAGCATGAATTATTTGTGATGGTTTATGGATTGGAAAATTGTATTTTTGGTATGTTTTGTTTGAACCACATTTTTATTTATGGCATGTTAGAAGGCATGATTAATTAAACTACATGTTTAATTATGTTTGGATTATTGAAAAGGAATTTTATTATGGTTCAAATAATTTTTATTGATGCTTTAAGCATGAGGAAGGATCTATATAAGTGTCTAGGTACACAAGGAATAAATTGTATGTTGGTGCCTTTGTGCACTTAAGGTGTTTTTAACACCGAGGGATAGGATTTTTGGCGCATTATGCGTTTAAGGTGTCTTTGACACTGAGGTAGAATTAAAAAGGGTTCAACATTAAATAATATGTGGTCACTAATTATTCAAGAATTAAATTGGTATGTTTGTTTGATTGAATAATTATTGTTGATTGATTTATTATGCTTTGAGAGTCATCACCAAGTCTAATAATATGTAAATAACGTAAAGTGAAAGAGATTACGCACCAAAACTCTTGGAACGTATATACCTTGAGTATGAACAATGGGGGGGGGGGTTATGGGGTTTTATATTTAACCATAACTTCCAATGGAGTACAGGACGTTGTATATTCCTTTTTATTATTTATTATGCGCAGGAATTCCGCCACCTTTGTGTGGTTTGTCGCTGGCACGGTTAGCTCCCGTGCCAGTTAACCTCAAATTTATTTGGGGGAGGTTAATAGGTGGAAACCCGTTCGATGCGTAATCAATGCAAAATGAATTAATTAGGGTCTAGTCATTGTTTTGTGTTGATTGGTATTTGTGAACAGGTGCAATGAGGTAAGTGTGTGTTGATAGATGAAAGCATGTTAGTGTGGCTATTTTACGTTATGTACTCAGCTTTGCTGATTGTGTGTGTTTGTGTTTTTGGCCATGTCTTTACCTTGGCCCTATGATGACCCATTTTTAATGGAGAGTAGTGAAAGCAAGTAGAGATAAACTTTTCAGGTATTGAAGCATGATCATGATGGGGCATGAGTGAAGAGTGAATCCTATTAGTTTTCATTAGATTACAATGTGTTTTATGCTTTATTTATTTATGATATATTATGTGTGGATTAACATAAAGGTTTGATTTGGGAGCGGTTTTTGAATAAGGGCCTTTAATGGTTCCAAGTTGTAATTTGAATTTATTTTGACTTATTCGTTTGGTTTTAAACTTTATTTTCGTTTGGTTGACTTTGGGTTGACTTGTTTAATCGGTTTTAAATTTTGAGTCTTCCGCTGTGTATCTTTGATAATTGTCTTAGCCGTTTTCACGGTGGCGGTAATATCTTAGTTATTCCTAAATCGTATTTTTAAAAGAGTAGAATGTGTATTTAAAGAAAGGAATTTCTAGGGTGTTACATCAAGCAAGAACAATGGGAGATAAAGAACCTTAAGCATGATTCTTCTACTTGGTCCACGGGCACAGATTAAGACCTCCACTAATTCTAGTTAGTTGCAATTGAACCCTTCAATTGACCTTCTATGGAGAAGAGCGAGCAACGAACCACCATGAACCACCACGAACCACCACACGAGCCACCAAGGATGGTCGGCCGTACGGACGAGGGGAGGAGAGAGATAGTTGTAGGGAATAATTTCAAGCTTTAATCCCACTAGCTTGAACCCCACTATGATCATACACTAAAGTACGGTGGCGTCCAAAAGGGAAGAAGATAGAGCAAAAGAATCGCCAACAAGTTTTTTTAGGAACTTGTAAACCATTCATAGGATGAAGGTTACACCCCTTAACAATCCAACAGATCGTCAACTCCATAAGGTCTAGAACCAAATAAGGGTTCGGGGATGATGGTACAAATCCAATCTAAAAGAGATTGAACCTGCCCTAATAATAGGCCTCTACTTTATTCTGATCGTATTCATGTGCGCTTTCTGACTAACATGCAATCAATAGGATTAACCTAAACCTGTTTAATCTATGTTGGTTGAATATTAATGCACAAACAAACTATTATTGGCGATCACTTGAATTATAATCACATAAACTCTAAACAAGATTTTTAATTATCTTATTAAGCATGATTACAAGTACCAAAATTCCCTTTAACATGCATAAAAGGTGTGATCAAGCAATAAAAATAAATATCAAGCAACATAATAATAATAATAATAATAATAATAATAATAATAATAATAATGATACTATCATCATAAATAAAATAATCATCATCAAAATAATAATAATAATAATAATAATAATAATAATAATAATAATATTCATAATCATCATAAATTATAACGATTATAATCATAATCATGTTCATGTTAATGTTAAAGCATAATAATAATAGCAAGATCCTGGGCATGATACTAACAAGATTAATTACAAACCCTAGCATGTCACTAAGCAATAAAAATCAAATCTTTAACCCTAACATGATACTAACATGAATAAATATTGGAAAGAGAGTAGGAAACATCACAGGAATCATAATTAATATTAAAAATCACCCTAGACATGATACTAGGAATATCATAATAACAATGTAAACATGATTTCTACATCATAATATCAATTAAAACCATTAAAAGTACTTACTTTGATGCCTCATACCTCTTTCTAATAACAAAATACACACGTTAGTAACTTCAAGGAAAATAATAAACAAACAATTAAATTAAATAATTGAAAGAGAGATTTGGGACCAAACCCTCAGAAATTAAACCTTTCACGTCTAGGGCGAAGGCAACTTCGAATATGGCTAGGTGTTTCTAAATCTTGCGAATGCGGAATTTTGTATGATAAAACAAAGTTTAGAAAAAGAAAGAAAGAATTGAATGATTAAGAGAATGCTAATTAAAACTGATTGTAGATGATTATCGGTGAGAATTGGTGAATTGGTGAAGATTGGTGAATGAAAACAGAGTTTTTAATACGATATTTATAGAGAAAATCAGCCAAAAAGATAAAATAAACAAAACAGAGTCTGACGCACAAAAAACAGAGTTGGCGCAAACCTTGGCTAACTGGCGCTAAGCACCAACACTGGCGCTAGGCGCCAGGCCTGGTTCCAGGCGCCAAAGCCTGGTTTTAACGCGTTTTCGAAAATTAGATAAGTTTGTCGTACTGGAGAATAAAATCATATAATTTCCTCGAAAAATGCTATTTGATTTTAATTAAAACTCTGAAAAGTCAAAAAGTCAATTTATCAATGCTAATTGAATTAGGAATGAAAAGAACCTTCTAGAAGATTCTAGAAGACTAAAACCATTCCTAATTGTATTAGGAATGATAAATCATATTAGGCCCACCCCTAGATCATTGGGCCGTATATAAGGCTCAAACCGGGCCCAATTTAGTAAATTGGCCATAACTTCCTCAATATTCATCGGAATTGGGCTTATAATATATCGTTGGAAAGCTCTTGTCAAGCCCCATCCAAGTACACTATTATTGGACCCATATCATGGAACAACCAAATTGGATTGACTGTTTTCTTAAAATAAGTTTTCAAAAACAGAGAGAAGAGAAAAGAAATTAAAACTTTCCGCAACACTAGACTTTCCACACTTTCACTTCATTCGATTATGATTCGACGTGAAAGATACTCATCACTGGGTTTGGTTTTGGGGAGACACAAATGGGTGTCTACAATAATCGTGAGATAGAGAGAGGGATTAGGGTTTAAGGATTGGTTGCCTTGATGTCAAAATACACTGTGTGTGAATTATGACTGCTTCACTGCAACCCTGGGCATAGATCTTATTTATAGATCCTATCTCTAAATAAGAGCCCATGTCAAAAGCCCAAAACCTAATTCTCATCTAACTATGCTAGCCCAATCCATTTCATGATTAGTTAATTGCTCATGAGGCCCATCCATTAATGGGCCTCTTACTTGCTTAACCCAATACCATTGTTGTGTGACCTCATAGGATACATTCTAGTAGGCTTTGGACTATTTGACTAGCCCAAAGATCATTGATCATAGTCTAACAACAGATAATGACGACTCAAAAGAACGAACTTATTATCTCCATAATAGTGATCCTTGGTATATCTAATAATTGCACTTATCGAAGACAGAACTCCTTCACTTCCTCCGTTACGCATTATGTGCAACAATTACCAAAAACGGATGTTACACATTATGTGAAACAAATGATAAATTTCCTTTTTGAATAAGTTTTTTTGTGAAATTACATTTCTGCCCTCACTTTACTCTCACTAAATACAATCAATTTTTATAATTAGATTTACTTAAATTATAACATAACTTATTATCCTTAATCATTCCCACCAAAATTAATTCATCCCCACCTAACCAAAATGACGCGAATTTAATCATCAAAACCCATATGCATCCCACATTCATCAAACCCTAACTTTTTCCACATAATTCTAGAAACCCTTATTTCTCCCTCTTCTCACCGATTTGCTTCCACTGTTCATCTTCTCCACCCTTTTCGTTTCTCACTCTTCGGTTTTGTTTCTCACTCTTCAATTTTCCTTTCTCACTCTTCAAATACAGTACTCGTTCTTCCCTGTTCTTACTCAGATCTGAAATTGAGTCCCTAAAAATGGCAGATCTGACCCCTATGTACGATGCCTTTTTCGAAAGTGAAGACGACCATGAAACGAAGGTCCTGGCGAAACTTTTGAAGTCATTGGAGGGTAAATCTTCTTCACCCAAGCGTTTTTACAAATCAGAGGAAGCTAAGAAGGTGTTATGTAAGAAATCTTTCGAAGCTCTTGGTACGGTCCTTAAATCAATTGAGGACGAAGAAAATGGTGTCGATGATATGACTGATGCTGAGTACCGTGCTTGGATGAAGACTTTGCCTAGGCCAAAACCTAAGGCTAAAAATTGAAAAGGGTTTCTTGTGAGGTGATGAGGAGATTAAGGGGAAAAGGGGCGAAAATTGCTGAGGAAGATGAAACTTCAACGGTGGCTGAAAAATCAGATCAAACCCCGGAGGAAGAAGAGTTGTACGATTTTAAAATGTCCAACCCTCCACCCAAGATGATTTTCCCTTCTGAAGAGGCCAAACTCGGCTCCAAGAGGGTCCGATCTGGGATTGTCATTCATGAGGACAAATTTGATCCTTGTTACCTTGAATTTGTAAAAGATCTTGACCGCAAATTTCATATCCCTCCAACTGATTGCGTGCAGCGTAACGATTTCTAAACCTTAATCTTCAATTCTTTTTATTTTATTGTGTAGCATTTAATTACTGAAATTGGTTTGTCTTGGAGTTAATTGGTTACTGTTATCTATGATCTTGCTTTCAATTTATAATCTGCCCAGTATTTTATTTATTTATTTATTTATTTTGTTGGATTTCACAGTTGATTGAAATATCCTTGCATTGCTTCTGTATGAATTTATATTGTGGAAAAAGTTGTCTGTTGTTGGATTGCATATTTGATTGAAAGTCTGACACTATGTAATGTCAATATCTCATTTGTTTATCATTTTTGATAAAATAAAAAAATGGTGGAACAAAGAGACATAATAGCATATTGTTTGTTAAATGATTGATGTTTCTTTGTCTTAGTTACGAATCAAGGACTTAATCATGTATTGTCCAAAATTGTGAACTAGCTAAACTATATTAGAATATCTTAATCAATAATTATGTTTATTTATAGCTTCATACACCTACTAATTGTGTGTAAATGACATATAAAAGTGACTAAATTATATGGTTAGTATCTTTGGAAGAATTGACCCTAAACTTATGTGTGAGTAAGCATCACTTTATGTAATGAGTAAGAAAAACTATAGAATTCTATTTTATGGCCAATTTGATATGTCCCTGTTGGAGTATTATGGAATTATGACTACTGAGTTGTAAATTTTGGCCCTAGTTGTTTTGTCCTTGTTGGAGAAATTTGGTGACTGATTGTAGTATAGTATCTCAGATGTTATTGTTTGAAGTTAGTTGTTGGTTGCTTGTTACAGGTTGGTGGCTTCTTGTTGTAGGTTGCTTTGTTGTTCTTGGTGGCCTGATGTTGTTGATTGGCTGTTATTTTTGGTTGGCTGGTATTATTTGGTGGCTGGTATTGTTTGGTCGGTGATATTGTTTGTTGGCTGTTTTTCTGCTTTTGTTGGCTTTTATTCTTTGTTGGCTGATATTGTTTGTTTGCTATTATTCTTTGTTGACTTTTATTGTTGGTTGGCAACTGTTATTGTTGGGTGGTACTATTTTGAGTCCCTTGTTGAATTTCCCTTTTATTGGCTGGTATTGTTGGCTTTTATTGTGGGTTGGCAACTGTTATTGTTGGCTGATATTGCATTACCTTGTACTTGAATATCCCTTTTCTGTATGAATGCATATCTGCAATCACCTAAAGTTATTGTTGGCTGGTATTGTTTTGAGTCCCTGGTTGCTAATGTTGTTGTTGTTGCTGATTTTGTTGGTACTCTGTTTTTTTTTTTTGGTATCCTGTTGCTGATGTTGTTGGTATTATGTTGATGATGTTGTTAGTACCCTGTTGTTGTTGGTTGTGTTTTGAGTCCCTAGTTGTTTGAAGGGTTTGCTGATGGATGAATGATGATGACTTTATGTTTGTTTTGGGCTGTGATCTCAATGATCATTATTGAGAGATCACTATGTGTGCATCATGTTCCACTGAATTGGAGTCTTTTTTAACCCTATGTATAGAGTCCCCCTCATTTCATTTAGGTTTGCATTGTGTGGTCCATATGATGAAGGGACTCGCATGATCAACATATTGCATTATGGATTTGCTCCACCAATGTTGTATGGCATTGGTGTTGAGGTAACCATATTTGGTTTGTATGTGGTGATTAAACTATAAACCTTTTGATGGAATTGTTCACACCATAGTTTTTTAACATCAATTTCAACACACAGTGCAATAACATTAGCAACTCAAAAGTTTTTCATTGAATGATTCATTCTTTTCAAGTGATACACCATAGTTGCCTTACAAAAGGGACCTATTCTAACTGCCAGACTCACATGAATTACATTGACACACAAATTAAACAAGGAAAAAAAAAAAGAACTACTCAAAAGTTACACATAACCACAAGTGTGTTTGAGTCCCTTACATATGGTTATGTGTGGCAGTCTGATTGTAGGCCCTAAATCCAAAAACTTACCTTGCCCGATACACACACTGTCTTGCACCTAATTTGCATCAACTTCCATTTCATGTTCATTAACTGGTTCTTGTTGATGTGAAGGCCTGAACCTATCATTCAGGTACTTCACAGAAGATTGAACCAATTCATATGGTACTTCCAACCTCTCTGGAAGAATCCCTTGTCTGTCCAATACTCTTTTCTTCACATGCTGCAATATGTAATTGTTCCCACCATCTTTCTTCAGAATTTCAATCATACAGCTTTGGAATGATAGCCAAATGTATTTGTTTGCATTAGCATCAAATGTAGCAAATGCCTCTTCAACTTTCTCAATTAACTCATCCACATTGTTTGGAAAATGTTCATATTGAATTGATTGGATTGTGTGTTGAAAAGACCCAAATCTAAAACATTAAGATCAGGGGATTGAGGGGGTTGGTACTTCATTGTGATGTTGAACCCTTGTTGTGTTGTTGCTGCCAGAAACTCCTCATCTTGGGAGATTTTGTGTGGCCTTGCATTGTCCCATTGTATGCATATATTTTATCCATGCATGAGGGCCACTTTGAAATGATGGCTGGTATGACTTTGTTGAGGAGCATTTCCCTGATTGCATCTTTGTTGACATTTTGAATTGCTTTTGTGACAAGACTCCCTGTTTGCCTATTCTTGCTAGATTTCTTGGCTGGTTCCTTGACCACAAATGGGAAAATCCCATACTTTCCATCATGAATGACAACACCATTTCTGTCACGAATTGGGTGTCCAATGACTGCCATAAACATGACCTTAATCCTAAACCGTTTGGATTGTTGAAATCTGTGTGGGTCTTCTTCTTTTGGTAACAAGTAGAACTTCCTTGTTTCCGGGCTCAAATAAAACCACTTTTCATCAATGTGGATGACATTATGCATGTCCTCAAATGTTGCATTTGGAGTTGGTGTAGCAGGGGTCAGATGGCTTAATACCCATTGCAGCCTTGCCACCTTATGGTTATCACTTAAAGCTGGATGGTTGGTGCTAGTGTGCACTCTGAGTATCCCTCTTTTTTTCAGCCTGGAATTGTAACATGGGATACCTTTAAGGCTGCTGCATATTTTCTTTCTGTTGTTCTTAGCCTCAGTGCTTAGCCTCAGTGGAACTGATTGCAGCCATTCATCAGAGTACTCCCTTGGTTTAGGACCAGTTTTGCCCAATTTTTTGGTTTTGACATCTATCACTCACCCTTCTATTTTTGTTTCTTTACATCTGCATAAATTCTATTGATTGTGCTTCTGTGAACACCATGTTTTCTTGCTAATTTGGTTTGTGCACCTCTTGGTAAATTATCATTTTGTAGTGTTGATAAAATGTCATCAACAATACTTCCTCCGTTTTTTTATTATTGCACCATAAGGGTTTGGCACAAGTTTTTTGGTAGTGGAAAAAAAGATGAGAGAGAAAGGTAGAAATACCAAGTTGCCCATGTGATTGTATGCACAAAATAAAAGTAGGGTTGAAAAGCAAGGGTATATTAGGTATTTATAGTGTGAACACATAAATTTCTTTTCCTAAAATGGATATGGTGCAATAAATGTAAAACTTCCTTAAAAGGTAAGTGGTGCAATATTTAAAAAACGGAGGAAGTACTTCTTTTTCCATTCAGTGTAAGCTGCTTTCTGCTACTGACTTGTGCCCCATTTTGTGCATCTGTGTTGTTATCTTGATGTTGTAATCCTACTTCTTCCATCAATAATTGATCCAACCCATAAAACTGATCAAAATCTTCTTCTTCCATTTTTTTAGTCTTTTTTATTTTTATTTTTTATTTTTATTTTTTTATTTTTTTATTTTTTTATTTTTTTTTTTTGCAGATGATGAACTAAAGAACAAAGTACGTGCTGAAGCTTCACCCTTCAAATGATGCTGCTTTGACCACCCACTAAACCATGATTATTATGCTGATTTTGTATTTTGTAAACTGATTGTATTTAATGCTAACTTGGTAGTGTATTTATGGTGGTTGTAATTTATGAAGAGACAGAGAATCTCCTTGACTGTAGCAGTGTATTTATAGTGCTCTTTTGGAACTTAATATGGCTGTTGGAGCCAAACTTCAAATTTGGGTGAAATTTTAAAAATTCTGAAAATTTAAAGCTCCCTCCCTTTTTTTATAAATTTGTTCAGGTTTTTGCTCCAAAAGAAACGGTCCCACATGCATTTCATTTCCTTAAATCACATGGGCTTGTTTTCTCTCTCATAAACTAATCTACACTTAACAAATTTCTTCTTGGAGTTTGTGGAAGCAACTTTGTTGCACATAATACGTAACAGAGAAAGTAGATTAAATTAGAATTATTTTTATTCAGTTCAATTTTGATAAAAGTTGTAATGTTAATGAATATTTCGTATTTGTTTTATATATGCACGCATCTTTTCTTTAATTTTCGAAGATTGAAGTATAGTATACATCAACCATCTTTAAGAAGTGAAAATTATCAGCTAATTTTTTTTTATTTTTTTTACAAAAATCTGCTAATTTTAAGTAACACAAATACTTCACTCCTTGCTTAGGAGTAGTGATCAATGACTTGTTAAAAATGACACATATGTAATTTTCTTCATAAAAACCATTTTATGCGAATGCATTAGGAAGGACTCTGGAAATCTTTTTAACAAGTTAAACCTACATTATTCAAGGCAAAAGCTTCAATAATTTCAATCTCAAAAATAGTAATCGATTGAACAAGTATAATGTATTGTTCTTCTCCTTGAGGATTCGCTAGCACTTAATTTTTCTCCATCTACTGTTGGATAGGAACTGCTTTACAAACTCCTTAACATTTTTCTTGAGCTGAAGCATTACAGCAAAAAGAGTTCCCCTTCTCTGCTTCTCATCACGGGTGAAGCTGATATCGATATATGACAACCTTCAAGTTCCATATCAAACAAACACATTAATGAAGAAAGATCATCCATTCCGAACACACTCTATAAGGCTGAAGCTTCAGTAATGTCAGAAACGTAACATGCTCGAAATTTTCTTGAAGACACCAAAAATAAAACAATCCAGTAATCTTGCTTCTTGCATCATCTCTCTTCTATTTAATCCACTTCGAGCCTGACACCATATACATTCACTTCATCACATTCATTATTGGCTTAATCCATTTAGTTTGTTGGGAAGAAACTAAAAGAAGAGCAGTAGTTTTTTTGTCCCTTCTTTCCCTGGTCACTAATATTCTGAAGATATCAGTCACTATTGGCATTAAGCGCACAGATGTGACTAATCATAAAGGCTTCCAATAGCTCCATCCTGTAAAAAGGATTTATCGCCAATGAATGAGAACTCTTCTTAGAAACAAAATATAAGACACCATGCATACAAACAAGAGCTTAAAGCAAATGAATTAATGAAGTTTCAAAATACTACCACCGTTTCTATTAGATCTATTAATCTACTTGTTTTGACTTTTTACGCTTGTCAGCACGAAACTTTGATCATTAATATCTTTAATTATCAATAAGTAAAAATCATACAAAGTTGACATTTAGAGACTATACGTTGAGACATTTCTAACAAGATCCTAGATTATGATCTCCTCAAGAGAATCACTAACAGTCAAAGGGGAGCATGTAAACATTAAAAAAGGTCAAAATGGATAAATGAAAAGAAAACATGGAGGGAGTAACACTTGTGAAAAAGGTCTTCCTTTCCATCAATGCACAAGTCATGCAAACATACTTCCAACACCTCATCTTATTTGTTTTTAGAGGGTCTTATTATGTTTAAGAATGACATAGTCGTGAGCTCTCAACAAAGTGACAAAAATATGAGAGCGAGAGGGGTGATGAGACAAGTCACAAGTGTCAGCATGATTGATAAGAGTAAATAGAATATTTAGCTATTTATTAGTGTGTTAGATAACAAACAGCTAGGTAAACAGCCACTCAGTATTGGGCAAGCATCTTCAGGCAAAATTCAAGCCACCACAGATTTTCAAGTGGTATTCTCCTCTCTCTTTTTTTTTTTTCTTTTTTTTCTTTTTTTTTTTTTTTTTTTTTTTTTTGGGGGGGGGGGGGGGGTGGGGTGGGGTGGGGGGCCGCTTTTCCTTTTATGAAGTTCAAATTTCCCTAAATCTCTCATACAGGCAATATTTGTGTCTTCCAAAGTAGTCTCCACCATTAACTCCTTCTCTTTTCCTCTTCCCAAGTTACGTAGATGATCCAAAGACTGATCTAGCTTATCAATTCTCACCAATAAAGAAAGAAATACAGAATTAGAAACTCCAAAGAACCAAATATCTAGCCCCAACAGTGCCTACTCAAACCTATAAATTCTCATTCCACCCTTTTCAAATTGGATTAAAGGATTAAAAATTTAAAAATGAAGGAAAAAAAGAAGAGAAAAGAAAAAGTGGCACCCAAAAATGTGATCTTAGGCGAGATGAGTTTGGGATGAAGATTTAGTGATCTGTGAGATGTTCCTAAATACTATAATATTATTATGAGAAGAAATAAGTCCAAAGTTTGCAGCTTACTGATGGTTTCCCTCTATGCAGTTGGTTGTTTATAATATATGCAGGGAAGCTATGTTGTAAAGGGCCATGACATAACCGCCCTACCTTTGAAGTAAATATGATAAGCTATGTTTTCAATAGATGTAACCGGTAAACAAAATATAGTAATCTACAACAGATATTTGGATGTATTTCAGCTAAGCTACACAAAGATCTATGATGTGCAAGCTAAGAATCCATTTTACAGCATCCCTAATTCCATTGTACCATTGCACCACCAAAACTCTCCACACAGTTTTAATATATTCAACATACCCAAAAAGGCCTCCGACCCATAGCATTCAACAAAAGCATGTTAGCTAACATCCCAGAAGCCCTGTTTCCTAGAGAAGTATACAACAAAGAGGTCTAAAAAGCAACTTGCAACAGTGTTCCACAGTTATTCAAGTTTCAGCATATGGCAGACTGGCTGCAATGCGATAAAAAAAGTAATGATTACACTAAGCACGTGATATGGATTTACAGCATTCTTAAAACTTGGAGAAGGGGGAAGTAGAAGCAGCTAAAAGGTAGCTAATCACCTAGACTTTGAAGACCATAAACAAGAAAGGAGGACGAATTGGAATGAGCAAATGACAAAGAAAGATGGATCATTTCCCTCAGCAACCCCAGCTATTCATAGTATGGAATCTATAGCTTCACTCAAGCATAAGCTTAATCATCAAAACTGATCCCATTTTCCAATCACTTTAGGAAACCAAAAATAACACCACTAAGGAACCATCATCACTAATGGATTTCAGGTTTCTGTTTTATGATATGAAAATTTATATAACATAACGAGCTTGAAATTAGTCATACTTACATTAATCATGTTTCCTTTATCAAACCATTAGAATTGATTGTCTAGTTATGTACATTTTTTTACATCATATAGTTCCTTGTGACGATTCATGTTAGCCAACCCCAAATCATTTTGAGAGTAAGGCTTTGTTGTTGCACACTAATGAAGTTTATTCCACCGATAACGTACAAACCACCACAGTTTTTGAACATAAATTCCTCATACCCAGAAATCAAAATGCACACAAAAAAAATAAACCAAATCAACATCATCAAACTTCCCACAAAAATCTCACTATTTCTAACACCCTAAATCAACAACATCATCATCAATTTCATCAAATTTTAACAAAATTCAAATCCAAAATCAAAATTTTAACACTATATAAACCAATTTCTACTACCAAAAAAAAAAATAAAAAAATAAAAAAATTACCTCAACATCAAATTTATGTTTCCGAAATCTTATCCAACAAAGCCTGAGCAAGATTAGCAAACCCATCAACCTGAGAATACTTCCCAATCAAATCCACAACATTATCCTTCTCTTTCAAATCAACCAAATCAACTAAATAATACAACCCCGCAATCGAATACTTAACCGTATTCCTCACGGGACTCGAAAGACACTCAATCAACGCCGCAACACCGCCGCAATCACAAACAATCTTAGCATTTGTGGGTCAGCGACGGCGTTGCAGATCCCACCGACGGCGAACTCAATGAGACGTTCATTAGGCTCAGTTAAGCAGTCGATGAAAAGCTCTAAAACGTTGAGGTCTCGAAGAATGGCGTAATTGTAAGGATCGTAGGAGAAGTTGGCGAGATTAGCGACGATTTTTTCTTTGGATTCGTTGGAAATGGTGGGGTTTTGGAATTGGGTGATGAGTTGTTGAAGGTGTTGTTGTCTTGGTGTGCCGTATTTGCCTGTTCTCTCTGCTTGCCGTTTGTCGTTGGTGAACATTTTTTGTGATTGTTTGATTTGTTTCGTTAAGTTCAGGTTGGTTTTAGAGGGAGGTTTAAGATTTGGGTTGGCTAGATTTGAATCGGGAAGGGTTCATGTTCGGGTTTGAGTTCATGTTCGGGTTTGAGTTTAGGTTCGGGTTTAATTTTTAGGTTTGTTTTATTATCATGATTCCTGATTTATATTTAGGATTATTATAGCACTAATAATTGTTCAATTGTTAATATAAAATGGGGACAAAGGGCCTGTTCTATTACGTTGAAACTCAATTCAGTTCAGTTCAGCTCAATTCAGTTCAGCTACTAATTTCCTTCTCTTATAAAATATTCATTTCAGTTCAGTTCAGCTGAGTTCAGTCAATGAGAACATGCCCTAAAGGTGAGATTGTTTGAATTTCAAATTTTAGTTTGAATTTCAAAATTTATGGAAGATCAACTAAGGGTCTGTTCTCATATGTTTATTTTCAGTATTATTCAGCTCCTAATTTCATCTCCTATATAATATTCAATTCAGTTCAGTCCAGTCAATGAAAACATGCCCTAAAGGTGGGATTATTAGATTACAATTTTCCATTTTTCCTTACATCAATTGAATTTCAGGTTGTGCGGGTCTTTAATGAGGCAAGTATACAAAATCCACTAGCTCCCAACATTCGTGATGAGTACAATTTTTATCCCCATCCATGCCCATCACCCTTCACCCCCAATATAATCTTCTTCCATCCCCACCTAATTGGGGCAAAAATCATGGAATATAGTTTCGTGGCTCTTCTGAAATCTGCAAATACATAATTCTCCCATGGAAAAAGTGCACTAGGATAAGTAATCAGATACTGGTACATTGTACAAAGAAGAAAACATCAATTTATCATGAGCTGAGGCAAATTCACAGCTCCTAATACACTAGTTTGAGTGATATTGTCCAAGCAATACCTTTTATATAAGCTTCAGTATACTGTAACAGACTATAGTACTAGTAAAACAGTACATAACGTTTACGAATGACATTGATCTACTACACAAAAACATCTATCGCCAAAAAAATTATCTATATAAATACTAACTTATACGGAGTATTAGACAAAGTAAGATAAGAGCAATTGATAACCACAGAATTTACTAAGCTGTAATGCGTCTAATGACCAGAATAATTTGTATAAAAAAAAAAAAAACATTCAAGATACACCTGTGCATACAAGTTTGAGTTTGACGGCCCCCAATAGACATTTGGAGCTAATCAGAGTACTTGGATATCAACTTGTCAACATGAATGATAATATCATCAATGCGTGGTCGAACAGCAGCCTGAGGCTGAAGCATCCATGTCACAAACTGGTGAAGTGTATCAGGATATGGCGGCTTTGGTCCGGCTGGCCATTTTATCTGAACATTTACAATGGCCAATTGTAGGCTTCCACCAGATTCTCCCAACGCATATTCAAAGGGCGAGACACCATACCTGCAAATAGCAACATAGATGAGGTGACAAAAGATGTTTCTTTTTGCTGAACATATTATCATTCAAAATCCATTTACTTGGTTCCTCAAAAATATTCAAGCAGTCGGATTTCTCTCTCATTTTCCCACTTCTTATTGGGTTATTCCTACATTGTAATTGTAAAGGTCCTCCGTCTACTCTCTTTGAAAGAATCATAAACGCATTGAAATCTAGTGGAAACTTGATGCAACAGGAACAAGAAGCAAACTTTACTCCATAAAATTAACAGAAACAATACAGAGCAAGTTGCAATGTGTTAATCAAAGTAAAGATATTGATGAATGAGTCACATTATGATCTACACAGAGAAGGCCAAAACTGTATGTTAAAGATGGTACTTACATTATTGCATACAACGTGCATCCTAGTGACCATATATCAGTTCTTTCATCGATATTGCACTGACTTGGACAATCCCACAACTCAGGAGCACGAAAAGGGGCAGAACAGTGTTCAGCTGCCCATTCCTGCAAAATGTATCCCAATTTTTTAAGTACAATCAAGAACAGAATAATAAGCGCAGAGAACCTAGTCCTAGTCCAACCACATCTCAGTCCTTATCATAACCCTTATGTATGCAGACAACTACGCTACATAAGGTGTTGTTTATAAACCTGGCTATAATGTTCATATAGATGAAATTTTTTTTACAACCAGATCCAATAAGAAAGGGCACTCCGCCATTACCATACAACAAAATAGTAGCAACCAAGCATAATAAATTATACAACGGAGAAACAAGTGCCCCTGATACTTTAATAAATACGGGAAACTATGAGGTTTCATACTCAGAAGGGCAACACAAGGCATACAGCAATTATGGAAATACTTTGTAGGGGACATAAAGGAAGATGCAAAAGAACTAGAAGAGACATTAATTTCCTGATAATTTGTTGCCACAAGGAAGTAAATCTAGTAGATAACTCCACTATTTAAAAAGTTCTTCTCTTACATTTCAAATGTTTGAAAACTCCATAGCTTATGCTGTTACACAGTACAAAATGTTCATATTAAGACAGGCATGCACTTGGTCAAGGGTCCACTCTTAATAGCCTAATTCCAGATAGTTGTACAAGTTAGCTTGGCTTCTTGCTTTAGCTTGATGCCATGATCTACTACATTCCATTTGTAACATATCATATAAGCACCTTTAGTTGGGCTATTATCCTAATATTCCCAAAAAAACACTAATGCACATTTACTATACAGCTCCAAAGGTTAATTGATTAAATGGAAACATTAACATCAGAAAACCATCCCGCTTCAGTATAAAGCCAGGACCCAGGAGGTGCTCAAAAAATTTAATATATAAAGTTACTACTCATAGAATGATATGAAGAATGTCCTATAAATTAGTTACAACGGTCAACTTGAAAGAAATACAGACAGTTGCCTCAGCAAGAAGACAAAGAGGATTTAGTGATGTAATTTAGGCTTCAGTTATCCTATAAATTCAACTTTGGAAAATTAATGAAGGTTGGGTGTTAGGTAATTATAGCAATGATCCCCTAGAAATGATTAAAAAGCTTTTAAGTGTCACAAGAAGTCAAATCAATGTTAGGACTTCAAGGGAGAAAACTAACAAGAGATCTCATTCAAAATCAGCTACTTAAGAAAAATATGAACTAAATATACATGAAATAAAAACTGATAGAAGAACTGGGATTTGAAAATGATTGATGAAAAAAAGAAAGCACCTGAAGCTGCAAAGCTTCTGCACGTGACTGAATTTGCTTTCGAGCGGGACGGGCACTTCCGAAGTCCATCAATATAGCCCGAGGTGCCTGACCCTTTCTGTGTGTGATTAAAATATTCCCAGGTTTGACATCATTATGTGCATATGGAGGATCAAAATGATGCATGTGCTTCAGTCCTGCACAAAGCTGAGAAACATGTATTTCAATACAAACTGCAAACCTATGCACAGCACAGCATGTCAAGTGGGTCATAAAATCTATAGTTTTTGCAAGTTCGGTCATTTCTAATTAGGGACGCTGGGAAGGACTGCTAAGCAAAATTTGTTTGGGAGTGTTAAATGGAGAGAGAAATATAGAGATGCATGTAATGAGGAGAGAGAGGGAGAGAAATGACAACTTAAAAAGGAAAGAAAACATTTGTTGCACATAATGTGTAACAACCATTTTTAGTATGTGTTGCACATAATATAAAAGTAGGGTAGTATTTCAGTTGACACATTTCTTTTATCCTATTTGCCAATGCAAAAGTTCAATCACAAAGTCTTTAATTATCAAATAAGTAAAAATTTTAAAAGTTGATATTTTGGAATAAATAAATAAATAATAAATAAATAAAAATAAGGTGAATCTAACAAGATCCCACATGACTGTATTTTCTTCACTATAAATTATAACAGGTTGTCAAACTAGAGTTTGTGGATAGTGTCAAAAGCCAAAACATATCAACTAAAAAACCACAGGTTGTACTGAAGTAAGAGAGTCAAAATCTATAGCATCAATGCTCATGCTGAATCTCAAGAAAAAAAGGCTATGTAATATTTAAACTACCACTTGCATCATAGTAAGAAAATAATAAAGAGCGAGAAAACACAAGAGCATAAGAAGCCACAAGTTCTCTCTAGAACAGAGGATCTTTTAATATGCTCAGAAAGCTGTTAATCAATGCAATTCTACGTCACCTGACGAAATATTTGGAGGACATCCACAGTCGAAAAGAACTCCTTATTAGCTTTCATAGCAGTTGAGTTGTCCAGCAAAGTTCCATCCAAATGAACTGGGAATAACAGGTACGCTTCATGTTTCCAAGATTGTTCTTGAGTGGCCTAATCAATGCAAACAAATAATTTGAAAAACACTTTTAGATATGAAAATACAGATGCACAATCTGCAAAACTGAAAGAATGTTACAATGCTACAAGGTTGAAATCAAGATCAGCAACTTTACTATACAGAAACCAAGGGCAAGAACAGAAAGCTGATGAAAATGCAATTGTTTGCACATTGGATAACAGGAAAAGACTATAAAGCTCCGAAAATTTCACATGGGCCTGTTTCCTTACCTTGGACTTCATTTTTCATTTAATAGACATAATATCTTACAAGTTACTCAATTAGCAATTATCAAGGGAACAGAACAGTCCCTACAAAACAAGCAATCCCACTTATAGCAATTAAAAAAAATTAATAAAATTAAGAAAAAAAAGTATCACAAGTATCACTTTTTAAGTTTGAATTCTAAAGTATATCAACATGCACTAGACCCTTTCAATTTATGAAACAACACTAGAAATTGACATCAGCTTTGATACTGATATGGATTGTTGCTTTCTAAACCCGAAAACACTTCCCAGTTTGTTACAAGAGAAACCTGTCACCATAGTCCAGGAAAACAATCTTGAAATTCTTGTATTTATTAGTTCCCATAATCAAAACAGAAATATTACAAGAAGTTCAAAACTAAGACCATCATGACCTAATATGTAGGAAAAAGTAAGACCATGACTTGATAAGCGATTATAGATGTAAATTTGACAGAAAAAAATGGAGTTGAAGAGGATAGAGAGTGTTTAGCCTATGACAATATAATATTTTTCAGGCCCACCTGCTCCTACCATGGAAGGAATGAGTATAAGATAAGATCATTCAATGATGTTAAAAGAAACCAGAAAATTGAATCTATCAATGAGCCAATGTTTTCTCCTCTTAAATCCCACATTCAAACATTAAACTGAGGGGGTGAGGGCAATAGACCACAACCCTGTTTACTAACATGATCTTCGCTCCCACAAATTCTATTTTTGAGCAAACAACCCCACCAAAAAGATAAAGAGAGACTGAAAGGAGGAGGGGGTTGTAAGATAGCACCTCTCAGACAGTCAGACATTTAATTAGTTTTCCTTCAGAAACAAACAAGTAATACTAAAAGAATTAAAAGAGCACAACAAAATTTGGATGACTAGCATTGAGAACTTTTGCAGTCAACTGGTTAGAGAAGAATCACTAATGGATATTTCTGGAACAGTTACCATGCATAACTGCATAGAAGTAAGATAAGACTAAAAAAAAGTGTCCTAGAGTAATGAAAGTGGCATCCCTGAGGCGTCTCTATAAAGGTTGTAGTAGGCAAAATATTGATTGACTCACACCTAATCCATTTCTAAACAATAAATGAACATATTTTCTACCCAAACAACAGTCCTAGCTCAATAATGATATGATGAATTCCCCAACTCTATTCCAATTTCCAAACAAGATAAAAACAGCTTCCAGGAAGTATTGAAAAAGCCTTACACTGGATTTATAATTGACTGTGGTTCAAAATACTTTATTTTTTTTATAATTTTATATACAAACATACATGTTATCAAGTTTCAACACCTTGTAATCCAGATTTATAACATACATAAAGCTCAAGGGAAGGGAAAAGAGAAGGAGTTGAAGGACCTAAACACAGTCGATTACCTTGACTTTGATGATAGCATGATCAAGAAGGGGAAGCAGATTGGGATGTGTAAACAAGGACGAAACACGGATCTCCTCCCTCACCAAGTCCAGCTGCTCATTGTTTTGAATCAATACTTTCTTCATAGCATAAGTCCCATCATCTAAAACAAGGTTCATTTTGAATTTACATCACATATTAACATATCGAAAGCAAACGGACAAAAAATTACAAATAATCACACTTTCAAAATTCCTCATGAGTCATAAACCCACAAATCAAAATTCAAATCAATAAAAATAAATCAGCAAATTACCCCCAAATTCCCATAATTTATACAATATCAACCTCACATAAACCCCTAATTAAAGTTTCGGGATCGAATCCCGTCTACATCATTGCCCTTGGTGACTCAATTTACAATCACACAAACAAAATCAATCCGACCCACAATCTCCAAAACCCCATTTCAGAATAAGATCAGAATTAAACATGCAAACAATTGAAAATTGAGTAGATTGAAAGAAACCTGAGAGAAAAGAAGGATCTTTAAGCTTATTAGAAAGACCCCCAGAAGCAGCAGAAGCGTCGGTAACAACTTCTTTGACCAAAAATACATAAGCAAAGCCACCTTCACCAAGCTGTCTTACGATCTTGAATCTATTTTCATTGATCCAAACATCTCCACCTCCATTAACAGCATCATATAGTGCATTTAGCCCAGAAAATGAACATCCCATTTTGATTTTCTTGACTATTTTGCAGTTTCAGTTGAGATCACACTTTCTCTCTCCTCTCCTAAACCTCAGTCTGACAAATATATGACAATGTACAGATTGGGTTTGGAGTTAATTTCTGCAAATTTTGATCTAATTCATGGGGTATAATACGGAGTATTGATTGTTTAATTAGTAGGAAATATGAATAATTGAATATTATTATTGGAAAATGATGGTAGATGTAAAATTAAGTTCCAAGATCTACGCATAAACCATGTGTGTGAATTGGGTTAAACGATGCACGATTACTACACCCATTCTCCTCGCTAATGAGTCCCACTAACCCGGCAAGTTAGAGGGTCAACGAATCGAGTTTCAAGTGTCAACCGAATTATCCATTTTATATTCGGGTATACTTAATTTGACATTTTGTCAAAAATATAAAATACCAAGTACGGAGTAATAAGATGAAGTTAAACTTGTATTGAATGATGAATCCTTTTATTACACATATTTTATCTTAGAAATGGTATAGGATCTTATATCGACTTTATTGGATAACCTAGCCCTTCAACCAATTTTGGTGCAAACGGGAGGCTAGGCCTCACAAGACATGTAGAATTGTAAACAACCACCATGATTAAAAAAAACTTTACTATATTGATGTTTGTTCTTATCGATTTATTATCACAAGACATATAGACAACCACCTTGATCCACGTAGACATTTATCACCCACTTGTTAAGTATTGTGGGGCACCTTGACGTAACACATACTTGGTATTCAATAATACTCACCACATCATATTCCAAGTGTATAATTTTGTTACGCTTACAAAGACCTAATTATAATTTTGAATTTTATGTCAATGAAGCGAGTTTTCTCAAATATAAATCGGAGTTGTTAACTTATATTGACTTTGCAAGTATTAGGTCGAATCAAAGCCACTTATCCACTCTAAAAACAAGTTTTATGATTTATACAGGAACATAAGCCTTAAGCAATGCTTGAAATTTTAGTATAGTAGTCAAGTTTATGGGTAAACAACACAAGTTTCGCAAAATCACTTGAAATTGAAAGCCAAAATTGAAATTGTTTGGTATTGATTAAGTTTCCTTGTCAATTTATGAACTTCAATAAATTGTTGTTAATATAATTAGGAAAAATAATCAATTGCGAAAAATGTTTTCTACCTGATATTGATTCCAGGAGTATCCTAAGAATTTACGAAGTATTTTTTGCACAACAAGGACTATTTATCTCAACTATGGAGTATAATGGAAATTAGGTTTGATTTTATGTGGATGCCACCTTTTATTGTCTATTTGTCTTCTACTTCCTAATTCATGATGATTAATTGGATGTCCAAAAAACTCAAAAATGTTTCATAGTAGTAAATTTTTGTCTAGAATTCTAAAAGATCAATTTTTTATAAGCTGAGTAAAAGTGGAGGATTTGGGACTTGTGAAGAAAAAAACGGATTTTTTTTTTTTTTAAGAAGAAAGAGCGATATAAGTTTGTGAGGTGTATGTTTTCTTTGATACAGTATAACTGTATAATATTATGAGCACTTTCGCATTGTTTCACTTTCAATATATAACACTAAAAGTTAGTGTTTAAAACGAACTGCTTTAATTTTCCATACATAATGCAAGTATCGCATGCATATAGGAGTAGTAATAGGACTAGTAAGAAAAAATTAGTCCTAGTATAGATCAGCCAGATCCGTCCTAAAATGATCGCCTTATACAATGTATATTGTTCGCTTCTTGTTATTAAAAAGGGAAACAACCCGAAGCCAAGCTTCAGGTAAACTAAATAACAGGTAATGGAAGGCTCTCAACTCGTAGCACTCCTGCTAAAGTTTACTTCGTAGCTGGCTGCTGTTGTGTAATGCAATGTATATTACCGCCTGCCAAAACAATTTCTCTTGCACCTTCGATTTTTACTACCTGTAGAAACCCGTTGTCATAGTTAGTTTTCTTCGAAAGACAATTGCATTAGAAGGATACATATTAGAAAGTTATTAATTATGTTGAACACAATCCTCATGCAAAATCAGCCACTTTAGTATTTGATCATCTTTAGCAAACTCAAATGATAAATCGAAGCAGTCCTCATGCAAGGGTACAATTTTATTGGCCATTGCCCATTGGACCTCAGAAAGGAGAAAGGAGGCAGGGAAAAGGCAAATACAAATACAGAGTAGTCTATACTGTATCGAGACACAAGGAGAGAGGGAGGAAGCTATAAGTGTAGCATTTGATTGTCCCTTTGCATTTCATATAAGCTTTTGCTTCAAAAACAAAGGCCTACCAAAGATGTTAATAGATGGGATTCTTACTGATATCTATTCTTCATCAAATTTATCATTTTGGAGAAGCAGACAGTAAAAGATGAAGGACGCAAACACAAATTCCAATGAACTTTAATTTTTTCTTCTTCCAGAGGGTAGTGGTATCTCTAAGACCTCAAGAAGATAAAAATGTTTCATAATTTCACATAAATCTGGCTTTGTTACCCACATATGACATACCTTGACTCTCCTTGACCACAAGGCATTGGACACATCTACTAAAATTACTCTTAAACTCAATTAACACAATTTGAGTGGTGGCAAGAGAAAATCTAAACGAACAAAAAGACAGAACGGAGGAGGAGGGAGTATGTGTGAGAAGGAAAATAAAGATGAAGAACAAACAAATATTGGATAATGAAGCAAAAAAAACATGAAATGTCTGTGCATATTTACCTCGTAATCTGGAAAGGCTTTTGATAAAACACGAACAGCTTCATCGTCCCACTTCTTATCTCCAAATTGAGGAGTTATAATCCCTCCATTGGCAATGTAGAAATTTACGTAAGATGCAGCAAGTCTAGTACCAGGCTCTCTTGGTTTTGCCTCACCATCCTAACACATTAGACAAGCAAACTCAATATAGGTACAAGAGATGTACAATCATCAAAACTTCATATTGTAGAAGTCTGCAAATAAACATGTGTATACATGCTGATCCCTTTGGCTTAGCTCTCTATCCACTAGGATGAAATAACGATTATGCATTCGGCCTTGATTGATAGTTACCAATCATAAGATCAAGAAAAACAGAAAGCAATATGATTCAACCAGCCCAACCACAGTTTATGCAAAAGAACCAAGCGCAAATATAAGGGGATATCATCATTTGCAGTCACTTTCCAAACAATGAATTCATATTTATCTAGGTAGGCTCACTATAAGCAAGGGACAGAAGTCCTAGCTTGGTGTGATGGGATTCAAATGCCTGCAACAAGGCATTATGGAAACAGGTCGACTAATTGATAATGAATAATCATACTACAAGGTGGAAAAATTAGGGAAAAAATAAAAATCAAGTCATCCAAAACAGGAAATCATCAACGTCTTTATTGTTAAAGAAAGACCAATCACATTTAACATCTGACAGAAATCCAGAGTCACATGTTATTTTCAAGCGAAAAGCTGAAACTTCATAATTTTTAGCACTACATAATACACATTAAGTGTTATCTAAACAGAATGGAATGAAGCGCTTAGAAGGATGACCAAGAAACAGAGTTACCAACTTGTCTACATAAGAACCCAATCTACTCACCTGGATGATACCTGCTGATTCCTCGTCTGTCATATACAATGGACCGGGGATATGAAGTTTCACTACTTCTAATTTTCTACCGTTGGCATCTGTGGCATTGGAGAGAACTGACAAGGCTTCAAGGGCTCGTTCATAATGTGGATCTGATTCATCATCTGTCCAGGATAATAGCACCACCCCAGGCTTCACAAAGCAGCACATGTTATCTATATGACCATTAGTATCATCATCACCTGCACAAAAATTGTAACTAGTAAGATTCAGCAATTAAATACCTTCATAAGACATGAAGAAAGCCATGCAAACCGCCCTCAACTCACAACAAAGGGTGTTTATCATATCAGCATATACCACCTTCACAGGGGAAGATAATAGAAAGATGACAAAAAATCAAATCTGTAAGTAGCTAAACAAGTGGGTTTTGTTAGAAAAGTTAACCTCTCAATATTACATGATTATGGTCATGGTGTCAACACATACAAAATTAATTTTATTCCTCCATTTGATGAAAGAAAAATACCTTCGCCACAAGAAGCCAAGACTACTTTTTGTGACCCCCTCCCCCAACACATGAACATAAACAACAAACAAGAGTATAAAAGAGAAGGGCACAGAATGGTATTTCAACATTCCCCAAAGATCTAGACAAGAATAGAAGATTAAATGTGATGACAACTGAGTATTATTCTATAATGTGCACGTACAAATTTGAACAGAGAATGATATTTTATCATCAATTATTAAATCGTCTGCCACAACCTTTCAAAAAGTCTAGAATCTATATAACCTCAAATGACAAATGAAAACTTAACAAAATTCTGAAGACCATGGTGGCATGAAATCCAAAAATTTAGAAATAACAATATGTAATACTGCAGCATGTAATACATCTACAAAAATAAATTACCATGTAATCCTCGTGGAAGCCAGATAATCTTCTGGACCCCGAGGTATTCCTTAAGATTATCCTCTATCTGCTCTTTACTCATGTGAGGGTTTCTGTTTTTGTTTAGGAGGCATTCCTCAGTGGTGAGGCAAGTTCCTGATAGGAAAAGAGATTTAAAGAATGCAAAATATAAGCACTGTGAACACATTACAAATGAAATTCCAGTGAGAAAAAAGGAATTAGGATCCCCCTAAAAAAAGGAAAGAAAAACATGGATTGTAATACACGACTCACAAGTTATACTCTAACTGACAGTATCGAATGAATCTAAAACAATGGTAAATGAAACGATAAAATGTAAGAACTCTTGAAACAATGACTCACAAACATTGATACATATCATACTCAATAGTCAATAGATCAATTCCTTACCAACCACCATCCGAAATTCCAAATCCCCTAAAAAGATACACAAGAGGACAATACTAGAAGAGTGCCGCTAAAAGGCTTCTCCCCTCTTAACAACTTTTTTCTTTTTTTTTCCTTTTTTTTTGGGGGGGGGGTGTTTACCTTCCCCGTCAACATGGATGCTTCCGCCTTCTAAAATCATAGAATGAGGAAATCTTGGCAATTTCTCAATGTCTAAAATCTGCCAGAAATAGCAAAATTAAGAAAAGCATTTAGATGAATAATGGTGAGCATATATGCACAATGGTGAACATCATCAGGGATCCTCACATAGTGACATTAATGACATACAAACTAACCTTCCTTGAAACAAGGATGTCATGACTCCAATCCGTATAACAGCCATCATCAACTCCTATAAGATATTACAAAAACAACCAAACTCAAGATAACATGATGTCTAAAGTTATAAAATCAATATATCTGTTAACCAACCCGAAAAAGAGAAAGGGAAAGGAAAAAAAAGTCTACTACTTTGAAATAGCAACCCCTTTTATGTCAATTCAGACCCTAAGGATACAAATTACAAGGCCACAACTCCCAGTGTTATTAAGACAGAAGAATAAAATAGTTGAACATTACACTATCACAGATTCACAGAAGCTGGCAAATGCTAAAGCATAAACTTATTGCGCATTTGCATCGATACACTAAGCTAAACATGTATTAGAAAAAAATAGAATTTAGAAGCTTATAGTGTCTTCTTAAGAATCATTATAGCACTTACCGCCCCAACTGTTGAAATTCCAATCAATTCCAGCTAAACTTTTCAAGGGAGCGCCTGAACTTGATACATTCTTCCTTACTACAAACTGAACATTATAAATGTAAACTAAATTCAATGCTCAAATATAAAAGGAGTTGTAAAACCAAGAAAAATCAAGGGCCTGAACAAAAAAAAAAAGAAAAACACTGAAAGACAAGATGAAAAAACTCACAGTAGGTCCTGAATCACGAAACCAAGAATCATTCATACTCATTTCTACAACCCTGACATTGGGAGGTAATTGACTCCTTGCATTTGTCCACTGTAGAGTTAATACAGAACAGCTCTCAATGGCAATGCAAAAGAATATCAACTACTATATTCGTAGTAAAAGCAAAACTTGAATTAAAACACCATCTAACCTGAGCAGGGCTAGCACATACAGTGACTGGCTCAAATTTTGATATTGCAGTTGCTACTTTCGCAAATACGTTCTGAGCAGGGACTGCATTATCTCGCCAATTATCTGGCCGTTCCTATTAAAGCCGATATCCATAACAATTACATTATCAATGAGCACAGAAATGAACAACATGCTAGTAGTTAATTCAACATTGAAAAATCTGCTTTACTAGCACAAAATCAACACCATTCACCCGTAGCGTTACAATAAAAACAAAGTTTTCCAATTGAAACTAAACCTGATAGCAACATCCATTTCCGACTTCACACAAAAATTGAATACATGAGCTATTCAGTAAGATTATTCAATTCAGTCCACTACAATTCAACTTCATTTTTTTTATTTTTAATTTGATAACTTAGTCAGCACCAATATACTAATTACTAACAAGATGAGCTTATACATCAAGAAGCAACAGGTTAATGAACATATTATAAAAATGAATAGTTACTGAGATCATATACTCGGGAGCATGATGCTAACAAAAGAAGAGTAAATAAACCGGAAACGAAAAGTATTATAGGAATAGTAAGGAAAGCAAAGAGTTTCTTTACCGGCCATCCTAACCAACAATGGGAATGGGGTTCCCATTCAGCAGGCATCCAGTACCCATTTTCTGCTGGAGTACCTATTTCCTCCATCTTTATCTTTTACTGAAAATATCAAGAACAACCAATAAAAAAAAAAATAATAAAATAAAAAACTTTCTTACTTTCTTATAATCAAAGCACTTCCTTCAAAGTTGCTACACTTGCGGAAAAGGCTACAAAAGCATGAATGGAATATTAAGAGAATAATATATGCAGTCAAGCCACTAGCCCACCACTATAGTTGCAGTTTGTGTTTTTTCACGGTATTTAAAAAATAGGAGAGAATATGGATGGAGTGCATTAATAAGAGTGAAAAGTATAATTACAAAAGTTAAAAGAAAAAGTGGAAAAAAAAAAAAGTAAGAGTAAATTAGAAAATTCAATAAATAAAATTAAAAATAAAAAAGAGTACGTCTTTGTATACTATCTAAAAATAAAAACAAGAATAACACTTTGGATCTTTAAAATAGAAAAACATGAACCGAGACGGAGGGGATATAACAATAGCTGAGAGTGAAGGATAGGTCAAGTGGTTAGAGCTCCCCTTTCGGTCCCACGTGATCTAGGATCGATTCTCGCTCTCTAAACAAAAAAAAAAAAAAAACAAAACACTAGTGAAATAATTTAGGGTGAACCCCTTTTCCCCACCAACCAAGCTATCTTTAAAGCTTTGTTTGGTCCACTCAAACAACCCCTTTAACACGCTAACGCCAATGGAGGAGGTTCCGCCGTTGTCGGTGACAATGCTTCGCCGGGAAACAATTTGCTGCAATTTTAATTGATTTCTAATTTTTGGGTTTTCAATTAATTACTGGGTTTTTGCTGAATTTGAAACTTTGCATTATCAATAAATTAATATAATAGTTTAATCCGGAGTACTCGAAAAAAAAAAAAAAAAAATCTGATTGAGAAGTGGATTTACAATAAAAATCATAAAAACATAAGAACAAAAAAACAATTGATAAAAATGAAATAGAATGAATAAGTAACTTACGGAGTAGAGTATCTTTGTTTGAAGCTTAAAATTGAATTAGAATTGCGAACGGAGAGGGGGACGCAGGGAGGAAAGGCAGAGGATGAACAGAGTGCAGTCACTGGAATACTGGATATATATCGTAGGAACTAATTTAGGAAGTAAATAACAAGTACAGAGTAGCTTTATAAAGCAAAATATAACATTATTATTTAAGTTTTTAAACCAGATTATTAAATTCATTTCTGACCGAATCTACTGCTATCAAACAAATAAACAACAAAAAGAATGTACTTGTAACTTGTAAGTACTACCTCCGTTGTGCAACGATTAGACATTTTCCCTCTCTGCTTTATGTCAAATCGTTGCACATAAGTTATAATGGAGGTAGTATTATCGTGAGCCAAAAGTAAGCATATACATAGAATGATTATAAACAACCACCACCAATACTGCAATACATTAGTCACCCAATTTGACGCAATTATCACATACTCCCTCCGTATTTTTTTTTAAGTGTTACAGTTTGACCGGCACATAGTTTTAGGCAATTTAATTGATTTAAATAAAATAAGAGGTAAGTGGGGAGTATTAAAAAATTGTAAAAGAAAGATAGTGGGGTTAATAGTTTATTGAAAAGTAATGAATGTGAGAGGAAAAATAGTAGTGGGCTTGGGTGAGGACCATAAGAGGAGATAAATATAATATTTTAATGTAGCTTTTGCCAAATAAGGAAGTATAACACTTAAAAAAACACGGCCGGAAATGAGAAGTGTAACACTTAAAAAAAAAAACACGGAGGGAGCATTCACATTAGGCTACAAAAATCATAACAAATTTCTCTTAATTAAGGGCATATTCTCTTCAGCTTTATTTCAGTTCAGTTCATTTCAATTCCAATCCGTTCAATTCATAATTTCCTTCTCTCCTAAATAGTTCAGTACAGTACAGTTCAGTTCAATACAGTTCAGCTCCAATCAGTTCAATTGAGTTTAGCTCAGTAAATCAGAACAAGCCCTAAACTTGGCAATCCTGACCTGATCCGACTCGAATGATCCGACCCGAGACCTGGAAAATGACATGACCCAAACTGAACCCACACCCAACCCGAAATGGAGTTGACTCGAATGTGATGCGATGCCCAAAATGACCCGACTCGAAATTGACCCAAAACCCAAACTTAACTCGACCCGAAACTCGAAGTAACCTGTAGGGAATAATTTCAAGCCTTTAAAATCCCACTAGCTCGAACCCCACTGTGATCATACACTAAAGTACGGTGGCGTCCAAAAGGGAAGAAGATAGAGCAAAAGAGTCGCCAACAAGTTTTTAAGGAACTTGTAAACCGTTCATAGGATGAAGGTTACACCCCTTAACGATCCAAGAGATCGTCAACTCCATAAGGTCATGAACCAAATAAAGGTTCGGAGATGATGGTACAAATCCAACCTAAAAGAGATTGAACCTGCCCTAATAATAGGCCTCTACTTTATTCTGCTCGTATTCATGTGCGCTTTCCAATTAACATACAATCAATAGGATTAACCCTAAACCTGTTTAATCTATGTTGGTTGAATTTAAATGCACAAACAAACTATTATTGGCGATCATTTGAATTATAATCACAATTAACCCTAACAATATTATTAATTATCTTATTAAGCGTGGTTACAAGTACCAATTTTCCTTTAAGCATGCATAAAAGGCGTGATCAAGCAATAAATATAAATAATCAAGCAACACAATAAATAATCAATATCATGAATAATAATTATAATAATAATAATATCATCATAAATAAAATAATTATCATAATAATAATAATAATAATAATAATAATAATAATATAATAATAATAATAATAATAATAATACTCATAATCATAAATTATAACAATTATAATCATAATCATGTTCATGTTAATATTAAAGCATACTAAAAATAGCAAGATCCTAGCATGTCACTAAGCAATAAAAATCACATCTTTAGCCCTAACATGATACTAACAATCATAAATATTAGGAATAATATAGGAAGCATCGTACTTTTAATCATACTTGATATTAAAGTTACCCTAGACATGATACTAGGAATCAAAATAACAATCTAAGCATGATATCTACATCATAATATCAATTAAACCATTAAAGCACTTACTTGGATGCCTCGTACCTCTTTCTAATAACAAAATACACGCGTTAGTAACTTCAAGGAAAATAATAATCAAAACAATTAAATTAAATAATTGAAATAGAGATTTGGGACCAAACCCTCAGAAATTAAAACCTTTCACGTCTAGGGCGAAGACAACTTCGAATATGGCTAGGTGTTTCTAGATCTTGCGAATGCGGAATTTTGTATGAAAAAGCAAAGAAGGAAAAGAATGCTAAAGAATGAATGAAAGCTTGATGAAGAGAATCGATGAAAAGGATGAATGAAAGAGATGAGTAAAACTTAAGAATAAAGAGAATTGGTGAATCTTGGTGAATGATGGGAAGAATATTGGTAATCGGTGATTGTTGATGAATGAAACCGGAGTTTTAGATACGATATTTATAGAGAAAATCATCCAAAAAAGATAATTTATCAAAACAGAGTCTGAAGACCACAAAACCACTTTGGCGCCAGACCTGGCTCATTGGCGCCAGGACCAGTGGCTAGCGCCAGGCGCCAATGGCTGGCGTCTGGCGCCAGTCCTGATTCCAGGCGCCAAGGCCTGGGGTTGGACGCCAAACCGGATTTTAACGCGTTTTTGAAAATCTGATAATTTTACCATACTGGAAGATAAAATAATATAATTTCAATCGAAAATGCTATTTGATCTAATTAAAACTCTGAAGACCCCTAATTGAATTAAGAATGATAAGACCTTCTAGAATGTTCTAGAAGACTAAAACCATTCCTAATTGCATTAGGAATGATAAATTATATTAGGCCCTCCCCTAGATCATAGGGTCGTACATAAAGCTCAAACCGGGCCCAGTTTAGTAAATTGGCCATAACTTCCTCAATATTCATCGGAATTGGGCTTATAATATATCGTTGGAAAGGTCTTTGCAAACCCCATCCAACTACACCACTATTGGACCCATATCATGGACCAACCAAACTGGATTGGCTGTTTTCTTAAAATAAAGTTTTCAAAAACAGGGAAAAGAGAAAAGAAATAAAACTTTCCGCAACACTAGACCTTTCCACACTTTCGTTTCATTTGATTATGATTCGACGTGAAAGGCACTCATCACTGGGTTTGGTTTTGGGGAGACACAAATGGGTGTCTACATAACCCGAACCGATTTTAACCCGGATTAATTGACCCGAATCGACCCGACCTAAAGTGACCTAATTCCTGGAGTGAATAGGGTGAAATGGTTAATTACTTATTTCAGGGCTTCTTTCTTTCCTGATAAATAAGGTTAGTCACTTTTTTTTTTTCGATTTTACTTTCTTTTGACCCGACCCAAATTAACTCGACCCAAAATTAACCTGAAAATTGGTCCTAAAAATTGACCCGACCTTACTCGATTCGAACTGACACAATCCGAATTTGACTTGACCCAACCCGAACTTTACCCAAAGTGCTAACCCGAAACCCAAATTGACCTGACCCGACCCGAATATTTGCTGATCCAAAATTGACATGACCCTAACAACCCGTTTGCCGGGTCTAACAAGCCCTAAAAATATCACGTTAATCGAACATAACCAAATTTGAGAAACATAAACGATCATTGTAAAAAGTTAGAAGTTCCTTAAATATGAAAGTGTAGGCTGGGGACTGGGGTGGCCGTGGGTGGTGTCAACAATTAAAAGTGGCCGTGGGTGGTGTCAACAATTAAAAGAATCTATCCTATGCCGCCACATAGTTGGGTGTTTTTTTTTTTTTTTGGAGTGAGCTGAATTCAATATCAGAAATGGGTTCCTTCATGTGAAATAGTTATACTACGTATATATCTGCCTGCTTGCTCAAGGTAAACGCACACAAAAAAACCGGCAATTAGCATACCCTTACCACATAAAAATGATACAGAGAGAAGTTTGGGGTCATTGATTATATTACTACATCAAGAAATAGTACAAAAACAATCCTAAGCATTTCTCAGATCATCTTTCTATTCATGCTAAGGGTTTTTCAAAACATAGATGATGTCAATTCACGAATCTCTGATGAAACTTGTTCAGATTCTGACTTCAATTTCTCTTGATCTTCCTGGCTTAGTTCCCCCTTTGCTGGCTTGTTTAGCACCAACACACAGCAGGTCGGTCGCTTAGTTGCCCCAGCGCTTGCAAGATCCTGGAAATGATAACATACATTAGAAAGAACATCCTTTTCCCAAACTACAATTATATGATAGAGTAGTTGCGCATCGGGGAAATCAACCTACTAATATTGCCTGCCTAAGAAGATTAATTTTGAATTTTGAACCCCCAAAGAAAATCCTTATCATATAATACATCCATACTATGATCGCCATCAGCAAAAGAGCTTTATTTAGATTGGCCTAACAAAAGTTTCTCAATTTTCACTCACAAGTGTATATGGGGAGGGGAGAGGCTTTTCTTACGCATAAATCAGAGAAAATAAGACAGAGCTATAAGTGATATAACAACATAAAATAAAAACGAAAAAATAGAAACATCACGTCACCAAAGAAAGCCTTGGAATATCATAATTAGGAGCATGCATACACAGGGCAGCAGGGTCGGCATTTCAGGAAGCTTGAAACTGTTATGATTTTACAGAAAATACAATAGCAAAGAATGCAAAGGAATTGTTACGTGCCAAATGAGTGGAAGGGCATCAAATATCAATAATTAAGATCCACATGGAAATTGCCTTGACTCACTATCATTCCTACCCAACAATTACTTGGCCCTCTGCTCTTTTGCCCCTTCTCTCTCTCTCTTCTCATGTTTTTCTGCGGTCTAGAGACAGTTGAAGACCATGTTTTGCAACCCCAATTTTCCAACAGAAGCCACTCAAAGCATGTACATAGTGGGTGATATGAAGGAAGCAACTAAGCATGCAGCGTATAATGGTGTTATTTCCTAAATGCATGGTATTTTTATTATTAAGTACATACAGATGCAATTAAGATATTAACAAGGATTATACTAAAGCAAACACGAAAACCAAAAACTGGTCCAGAGGGGCAAGCCAGGCAACATACAAGTAAACAACAAAACAAAAGCAAGTATAACAAGGGAAAGTTACTAAGTTAGACAAAGAGCATACTTATGCAACATTAAGAAAGATACCATATAGTACATAAAATACGGAGTAATAAAGAATGGTCTACTACAACTTACTTCTTTAGAAGGAACATATACGTAAGGAATTTCTGATTCTTCGCATAAGATTGGAACATGAGTGATGACATCAATTGGCGATATGTTTCCAGCAATCACACAAATTCTGCATCCACCCAATAAAAAAAGTCAAAACAACCATACTGAGGAGTGAGGACTGTATACCCAAGGAAAGCTGAGACATTAATATTATTAAAATGATGGCCAAAACAAGAAGAAAACCACAAACTTCCGACAGAAACAAGACAAGCAAGCATTCTAGGACTAGAAATCTGATAACTGAAGTATATAATAGCTAACAGAGTTACTGTCATTTGATCCTTCACACCTGTTTAATTGGGATCATCACATAACAAAAAGTTTATCCATCGACGAAAAGTAAAACTATAGCCAAATTATTTAAAAAAAAAAAAAATAATGAAACAAAATGGGGAAGTTATACAGTGTTATCTGACATTCAAATTCCAAAATTTGATCAGGAGGAACAAGGGAGAATATAAACATAATAAATAACCTAATCCTACTACATTACCCAAGCAAAACCTCAAATCACACTGTATAAACCAACTTCAAATACAAGTACTCGTCACTGTAACGAAAATTTTCAATTGGTATCGTCCAACATCCACCCCACCGGCTCATTTCCGATCCATATAACATGCACAATCCACACAATATTATCTTTCCCCTAATCCACAAAAACCAGCACATGGTTGATAATTGCTAAATCCATGACAATAACGCAATAACTTCAAACATGATTCGAAAGCCAACATGTTGAGCTTCCACCACAGCAGTCAGCACATGAACAACTCTATCTATTAACAACAATGTAAAATTAACAAAAACCTAAACCACCATATTCAAGCAAGAGTATACTAATTCCTACATAATCAATTAATTAACATCAACATTATACATAATTACAAAGTAAAACATTGGAAATATACCCTTTATGACCGCGTCTGATACTCTTGACGACTTCCTTAACTCCTCTCTTCAAACATTTGTGCTCAGCAGCTGAAAAAATTCAAAACCACCAACAACAAAGTCACAATTAAATCTTCAAATCCAAAAAAAAAAACAAAAAAAAAAAAAAAAAAAATCAACAAAAAATAAATAAAAAAAATTGCGAGAAACATTGAAAATTACCTCGGCGAATAAGTTTGTAAGTGCGTTTGCAGAGCTTTTTGCCGGCAAGAGGTTTAGCAATGGGAGCGAGAGCTATGGCCTTCTTCTTCTCCTTGTGAGCTGACTTCTCAGTTTCACTATCGCTTCCCATTTTCTCTCTCCTCTCGCTTGATTGATGGTGCTGTTGCAGAGATGGCGGAAGAAAATTAGGGTTTAGGGTTTATGTGATTTGGGGGGATGAAAAGAAAGGGGGTTATAGAAGGTGGAAGACAAAGGTTTTAGGAGGCTGGCTTTTGTTGAGGTGGGCTCAGGATTTATTCATAGGCCTAGAATTAGCCTGCTATTGTGTTATGTTTTTACGGCCCGATCGATAATTAGCAGGTAGCTGGTTATTAAGAGTCGGTTGCATTGATTGATTTGACTAGCACTCTAACAGAAAAAAGTATGTGCTATTAAAATTACATGATAGTATGTTTAAGTATTTGTTTTACTGAGTGTCTAACATGTGTCTATGGGCACATGTTAAATTACAAAATTAAGGGATTTTCTAACATGTGCCCACTTTGTTTCATTACTTGAACATGTAGAAAGAACAAACAAAGACATTGTTATTTGGGTGGAAAGGTGTGTAAGCCGTGTAACCATGGTGACTTCAAGATATGATTGTCATTTGGTGAATGATGTGAAAGTCCCATTGATTAAGGAGAGAATGTCACGTTTCATAACGCTTTTAATATGTGGTATAGACATATACTCTGTAAATAATTCGTGATTTGTACACTCGGGTGTACCATGCGCATAGTACACCCAAGCAAAAACGACATCCTCTTCTTCATAAAACGCAGGCATCAAATAAGCTTAAAAAAAAGCGGAAAGAACATCATGTTAGTAAATAATGTACATGCATATTCTAAAGAACATCAAGTCAAAATAAAAAGAACGCGAGATTTTCTCAGCATAAATCTTTAATTACGGAAAAAGATGTAGTCATGATGCATATTAACTGATAAAATCTTTACAAAATTTATCATTTTCCAAAATTAGTTTTGCTCTCTCTCCGAAAATGCAGTTTCTCATATTTTTATATAATTCTCTAACATTTCACCTAAAAATAATTTAAGATTATTTTTTATTGGAAAAATTGTTAAAAATAATCTCAACTTTGATCGGTTCGCTCAAAATAATCCCAACTTTGGATTATTTTTAAATAATCCCAACTTCAAAGAGTATTCGCTCGAAATGGACCAAAATACTTGTAACTGGTTAAGTGGGTAATTTTTTTAATTTTTTTATTTATGTGACACTTGTCACCCTATGAGTGGATGAAAATAAAAAAAAAAAGTAAAAAAATAGAAAAAAAAAATTAATCATACAAAAACCAGAAAAAATTAAAAAAAATACCAGAAAAATTTAAAAATAAAAATAAAAATAGAAAAAAAAATATGGAGTACCAGAAAAATAAAAATAAAAATAAAAGAATTCCCAAACCACCAGCCCCTCACCCCCGCCGATTTCCCCCTCCCCTTGTTAGCCGCCAGCCACCCTCACCCAGCTTTCCCCACCCTCCACCTCTACCCATTATCCCCAACCAAAAGCCCCACCCCAACTCCCACACTCAGCCCCACCCCGACTCCTACATTGAGCCCCACCTCGACTCCCACCTCAAACCACCCCCCCAAAACCAACCCCTTCCTCGGAATTACCCCTTCCCCCAATTTTCTGGCACCGTACCCCTAACCCTAATTTCGCACCCATAAACCCATTAAACCAAAAAAAATCTGAAACCCTAAAAAACGGGTTTTCTGGGTTAACGGGTTTTTGGGTAGGGAATTAAAATTGGGGGGCCGGAAAAAAAAAAAGGGAGGGGGCAATTCCGAGCAGGGGGTCGATTTTTTTGGGGTGGTTTGGGGTGGGGATGAAGGTGGGAGTCGGTGGGATTCATGTTAAGGGTGACAGTCGTGGTGGGATACGGGGTAGGGATGGAATCGGGCTGGGTGGAGGGAGTGTGAGTGGAGTTCGCCGTCGAATAGGGGTGGGGAAACTCCGACCAGGGCTAGCCGCCGGCAGGGGGAGGGGAAGGGAGGTTGCTGGTGGGTAGGGGGGAGTTGGGTTTATATATATATATATATATATATATATATATATATATATATATATATATATATATATATATATATATAATAATTTTAATTTTATAGTTTTTTTTCTGGTTTTTTTATTTTTCTTTTTTTTTTTAAAAAAAAATATTTCTGGTTTATTTTTTATTTTTTTCAAGTATTTTTATTAATTTTTTCTGGTTTTTTATATTTTTTTCAACGAATCAGGGACTGACACGTGTCCCTTAACCTGGTATAATAGGTTACATGACCGGTTAAGTCCATTTTGAGCGAATACCCCCTAAAGTTGGGATAATTTAAAAATAATCTAAAGTTCGGATTATTTTGAGCGAACCGGCCAAAGTTGGGATTATTTTAAACAATTTTTCCTTTTTTATTTCGTTCATATTTTTCACCAATTATATACATAGTTATAATAGTCATTGTAGGTTCGGTTTATATGTTTCTTGCAATGTTCTATATGTGATTTAATAATGTTCTTTATTAGAAAACATGATTTACTTAGTTGTTTGTAATGTACAATTTATTTTTAAAACTATATTTGTTCTTTATGTCCATAATTATATCATCTAATGATTTTTTTTTATTGTATTATATATTTTAATACTTTATTTTAAATGTTCATGTTCCTTGATTGTAATTGCAATGTACTTTTATTGTCACATAATATTCATTGCTTATTGTAAATTGTTCTTTGAATTTTGTCTTTGGATCGTGGTAGGTATAATAATTAGGATGGATAGTAGAGATCGAAAAAATTGAAAGAATTGTGTTTTCGATCCAATTAGCCCAAATCCTTATTCTAATCTAACTCAATTAGCCCAATCCTGTTCATGATTAGTTAATTGCTCATGGGCCTCTTACTTGCTTAACTCAATACCCTTGTGTGTGACCTCATGGGATCCATAATAACGAGCTTTAGACTATTTGAGTAGTCCAAAGATCATCGATCATAGTCTAGCAACAGATGATGATGACCCAAAAGAACGAACTTATTTATATCTAGTAATTGCACTTATCGAAAACACAATTCTTTCAATTTTTTCGATCTCTACTATCCATCCTTTTGCATCCCATCTCCCCTATCATACTCTCATTTCCATTTTTATTCCCACCAACCTAATACAAGTATTACACACGTCTCCATCTAAAAACTCAAAAACTACCTAACCACTCCGACCAACCAAACCAATTATCTTGTTCATCAACCACCTTCTCTGCGGTGAAAGTTGAGGCATGCGAGCAAATACAAAAAATTTCGACCAATTACCCATGTTGTGAAAGATTGTAGCTTAGATAGTGGATTCCAATTTGGGCATAGCTATGATTGTTAATGCATTTATAACTTGGTTGTAGAACAGTTCATGAAATTAATTGGAACGAGCATGTATGATGACTTTAAATTAAATATAAAGTATAAAAATATTAGATATTGTGGTAAGAAAGAGCGGAATTTTTCTTGTGATTGCATATGTAGATTGATCCTTCTTGCACCTTTTGATGCTGATTTCTCTCCCTTTTCTTCAGTTATATTCATTTTTGATATTGTCTCTTTATTTGATTGTAGCTCTCTATATAAAAATCTTTAGAACACAATTGTGCTTTGCTTATCAATTGAAAACATGGCTTCTAGGCTATTTAGTTTACAAGTGTCTCCTCTATTCTGAAGGTGTTTCAAATTATTTGTTTACCAGGTACACTAGACGCTATTGTACAATTGATCTGGTATGAAGTATTATTGGGATACTATAAATGAATGAGCACAAAAATAGGGCAAGAAGATCTTGTCAAGGCTTTTACAGCTCCATCATATAGGAGTTCAGCTCCAATCAGTTCAGTTCAGCTCCAATAAGCTCACTTCCAGCTTAGCTCAGTAAATGTGAGCAGACCCTCAATGCATTAAGATGGTTCAACCGACAGATTGGTAGTGCGTGTGAAATATAAAAGACTATGGAACTTTTTCTTTTCCATTCCAAATATCACAATAATTAGATATTTAAAAAGCAGGGGAAAGAAAATTACAAATATTGATGTACATAAGCATATTTTATTTAAATAAGAGAGAAAGTGCTACTTCGTATATGTCGTGATAACAAAGCAAATAAAGTTTGGACCTAAAAAAAAAAAAAGGAAAATTTGAGATACTTCCATAACATGGAGTACAACTTAAATTAACTTCCTATTGACCCGATCATAATATGCTTAATTTTATTTTTATCAAAGATCAATAGTTTTGTATTGAATAAACACTCTCATAATGCAAAACAATAAGTGTGAATTGTATATCTTACACCTTGAACCAATAACACTCTTATAAATAAATTCACCTTTTATTACTAATTATGTTAGTAACAAAAAAAATAGTAACAATTATTAGACTTGGTTAAGGGTTACTCGATAAGGAGTAATTCAAGTCATAACCTTGACCAAATAACTTGAGACCCAGACCCATGTTCATTACCCAACTCAGCACCCAACATCTCATCTTTGGGACCCACAGGAGCAGGTAGGATTGCCTGAGTAACAACAGCAGGAGGGCTAACCGTGGCAGTAGCAGCAGCAGCAGCAGCCCCCTTCTTTGCCCTCTTTCCTGAACCACTGCCACCTGCAGATTGCAGTTTCCTGTCCTTTAACCTCCTATGACAGAACCACATCTGTAAATTCCGATCAGTTAAACCTAATTTAACAGAAAGCTCTGCCCTTAATGCTTCTGATGGGTATGTCGCAACTGCAGCAACAAATCAACAAATAAATAATAAATAAATAAATAAAACAATCAATCAAACAATGAATATTATCAGAAACACTTCAAGATTATGATACGTGATATATAAATAAAAACAAAATTGCAAGCAACAAAGAACAAACCTTGATAGGTTTTCTCAAGAACTTCAATTTGAGAAAGCGTATTCATCTTCCTCTTAGTTTTAGGCTCACCCCCACCAATACCTCCGCCGCCGCCACCACCACTTACAGGCGATTTCTTCTCTTCATCAGAACAACTCCCACCTTCCATTGCCAAATTCCCCCAATTTCAACACAAAAACCCTTGAAATCGACGAAAACCGATCTAAAATTACCAAATAGCAAAATCAACAAAAACCCAGATGAGCAAATACCCCAAATCGAATTGGGTATTTGCGAATCAACGCAAAAGAACAAAACTTGAATGAAAATCGGAAGTTAGGTATTTTGACAACTAATAAAAAAAAAAGGTAACAAAAAAAATATATACTACGTATATAAATTGGATTAATAACTAGGTTAAATCCTATGACATACGGTGATATTTATATATAAATATAATTATATATTAGTAAGTGATATGTTAGGGTGTATTCTATCTGAACTTATCTGAATTTATTAAATCTTATTAAAACTTATTTTAGTTATAATTTGTATTTGGATAACCTTTATCAGAACTTATTAAACTTGATCCGAACTTATCTGAACTTAACTAAACTTATCTGAAATTATTACACCTAAAATAAGTGAAAATGATGTGAACAGAACATACCCTTAATTTGATATTTGCAATTTTAATTATAGCTTCCAATACACAACTAAAACAAAGTAGCAAAAATTATAAGCAATATATTTTTTTTTATTATAAAACTAGGTTAAATCTCGTGCCATGCACGGTCATAATTAAACTTTACAACAAAATTTATAAAGAATGGTGTTAATTCAACAATTTATCCAAAAAAAAATATTTGTAACAAAATAATAGTCTCTAATTAAAGATATTGATGGTCCAAATTGTGTCTCAACAAATGTGCAAATTCAACCATAACTTATAAAAAAACGGAGGAGCATAATATAATAAAATGATTTTGTTCAATTGTTCTTATAAACGTTATGTATATTTGTAAGATTTATACAAAGTATCCTACCAAAATTATTATTCCTATTTTTAATTAAAATAAATTTTAAGTCGGAGGAAAAAGAATTATAATAATATTATGATAATCTTGGATGATGATATATGTCAATACCTTAATTTTAAACTATGTTAGTATATTTGTAACTAAATAAAAAAAAATTTAATTGAGTATGATTGGATTAAATGTGTTGTCAAAATGGAAATAAGTATTATAGTAGGTTATAAAATGGAAGTCATTAAAATTTGGCAAAAAAAAAAAAAAAAAAAAAAAAAAAAAAGGAAAGATGATTAGGCGGGAAAATTTTTTATAACATCGTGACAAGTGTCACTTTAGGTTCGCTTTTAGTATAGGTTAATTGACTAGGTTAAATCACGTGCCTACACGGTCATAATTAAACTTTACAACAAAATTTATAAAGAATGGTGTTAATTCAACAAATCGTGACAAGTGTCACTTTAGGTTCGCTTTTAGTATAGGTTAATTGATGATTGATTGATAGGTCACTAATTATTTAAAAATATTGTTTTTTGTTATATATTGCCTAATTTTTTATTAAGAAAGATTTGTGAATAAATATTTTATTTTAAATATAATAATTATCACGTGTTAATATGTACAAAAAAAGTATATGATTTTTGTAAATGATCTGTTTCCTTAATTAAAATTTTTTTTTAAAAAAATAACTAAGGACACACCAGGAGATGAAACGTGTCATCGCCGGTGTGTCTTTTAGTATATAGTGATTGATTGATTGATTTTTATTAAGAAAGATTTGTGAATAAATCTTTTATTTTAAATATAATAATTATCACGTGTTAATATGGAATATGTACAAAAAAAAAAAAGTATACTCGTATGATTTTTATAAATGATCTGTTTCCTTAATTAAAATATTTTTTTTAAAAAAAGGAAAAATAATAACTAAGCACACACCAGTAGATGACACGTGTCATCGCTGGTGTGTTTTTTAGTATATAGTGATGATTGATTTTTAAAAAAAAAAACAGAAATCAATGAGACCACACATTCTCTCTCTAATACCAAAAAGTAGTCTCTCTCTAGAAATTGATTATTTGGTTGTGATTCACGAACAATGGAACAAGAGAAGATTACTTTGCTTGTTCAATTGGGTAAATGCTACACATACAATTGTTATATGTGGTCCCTACATACAACTCTCATTTGTCAGGTTTCAATTGACTAAAATAGAGTTAAGTACATTGTTGGGGTCTAAGTTTTTTATTTTTTCACCTTTTGGGACCTAAGTTTTTTTTTGTTCACCTTTTGGGACCTAGAGTTAAGAATTCGGTAACTTAACTCACCTTTAACTCATCTGAGTAAAAACTTAGTCCCTTAGCATTAAATATTGTCCAAAAAACACAATCCCTTGATAAAAACATAATCCCTTCATAAATTTTGTCAAAGCAAAAAACATATACCCTTCTTAAATTCTGCCAAAGCAATTAGGAACAATTTTTTTCAACGAACACAAATCCAATACCCAAAAAAATTAGTCGTTAGAGAATACAGGGAGTATAAATACAGTCATATACAAAATCTTAAGTTGAATAATTTTGAATTCTACTTGATTTTTTTGTTTAGTATATATAAGAGTCTTGGGATTACACCAAAGTGTAGTAGTGTACGTTTAATTGATTATCCTAACTATATCAAAATTGTATCTTTTAATATTTGCATCAAAAAGAAATTATATCCTTTTAATATTTACTCATATAAAATACTATCTTATGGTAAAGTTTGAGAATATTTCCTAATTTAATTAAACTAGTTTATTTTCAGTTGAAGTACTTTTATCTTCTCTCTCTCTCTCTCTTTTTTTTTTTTTTTTTTTTTCGATGGAGGAACAAGACAAGGCAACAAAGAAAAAAAAAACAACAAACTAAAACAAGAAAATAAATCTACCTAAGGAGGGATCAGGCGTGGATTACAACAAACTTTTATCTGTATGTATAATAGGATAAAAATTGTTTAAGTCTAAATTATTTGTGTTAGAATTTTTGTTTTCTTAAGAATTGTTTGCAATTGTTATTTGACTATCTTTTATTATGAAATCTTTTTTCACCAGTAAATAAAAATAAAATAAAAGTAACTCCACAATAATCATAAATTGGATTCCATTAGGATCTAATATATTTCTTTGTTAATTTTATCTTATATCAATATGCATAAAGATAAAAACTAAAATTTTCTATATAACTTTATGTATTTATAGAATTGATTTTTTTTTTTTTTTTTGTATTTTTCCAAAAAGAGTAGACTTATTAGTATATTAAAAGTACGCCACCTATGAGTCGTAGCATATATGAACAGCTATACCTGTTTGATTATACGATTATGAGGCTGGTTTAAATTTATACCAAAATGAAGCTTCTTGCATACGATTCCAATACCCCAAGCACACACGTGTCTCTTTTTGGAAGGCCACCAATCAAATCAGTCAGAAAAATGATTTTAGGGGTCTAAGTTTTATAGGGGACTAAGTTTTTTTTTTCCTACCAACTTTCTAATTGACTAAGTTCTTAACTAAGGGACTAAGTTATTTAACCCAACCTAGTTAAGGGCGTGTTCGGCGTTAGCTTTTGAGTAGCTTTTAGGTAGCTTTTAGTGGTTTGACTAAGTCAAACCACTACTCAACAAAAAATGTGAGTGTTTGGCAAAGTAGTGGTTATGGTAGCTTTTAGTGGTGGAGGTAGCTTTTGTGAAAAGTTAGAAACATTAGTTTTTGAAATTAGAGGTAGCTTTTCAAGTAGCTGTTGAAAATTTAATCTATAGTTTTAAAAATAAAATATTGATTTTTATATGTAACAGCTAGTCAACCACTACTTTACCGAACACTCATATCTAAATTATTTATCTTCACAGCTAACAGCTTGTTGATAGCTAACAGCTACCTACACAGCTAACAGTTACCTCCACAGCTACAGCTACCTTCACAACTATATTTTGCCGAACACGCCCTAAATGTACACCGGAAATTGCACATGAGGTCCCAAATGGTGAAAAAAAAAACATAGGTCCCAAAAGGTGAAAAAATAAAAAACTTAGACCCCACTATTGTACTTAACTCGACTAAAATAGTAGGCCAAGTTCCATTAAATATTACGATAATAAATAATAATAATAAAGATAGCAACCAAGTAGAAGTATTAGAACTTTAGAAGAATTAAAGCAACAAAATTTGCAAAAAGACTTGCATGGACCTGGTCCACAATAATGTTATTGTGGACCCGAGGTTTATACACACGCAACTGACATTATATTGAACATAGTAACCTTTAATTTTTACATAGTAACCCTATTTTTAACATAATAACCTTTATTAAAACTAGTATAACGTTTAATATTGTTGTGAACTTAAAGTATAATGTTATGACCCTAATTTTAACATAATGACTTTTATTATTCATATTAACCGGTATATAAAATATTTTATTAAAAAAATTAACCTCTTATAGCCTATATATTACCAAAATGACTTTTATTTCAACATAGAGACCTTTTTTCTATTAAACAAAATAAATAAACCCTAAACCTTAAACTCTAAACTCCAGTAATCACATACCGAGAAACTCGAGTAACCTTTGTTGCATACAAAAATTTGTGATTTTATAAAATAAAGTATAGTTAGTAGGATATATTTATTTGTTCGTAGGAGAGAGAAATAATAATAATAATAATAATAATAATAATAATAATAATAATAATAATAATAATAATAATAATAATAATAATGAAGTGTAAATGGGGTTGGTTAGATAGAAAAAAAAATACTACAGTAGAATAGTTGTGGCCTCTATCTTACCAAAAAAAAGTAGTGTTGCAATTATTACGAAACGGACTGTAGCAGGGGTTATCTAAGTTATTTTGTTAGGGGTTACTCGAGTTATTCAGTCATGGGTTACTCGAGTGACTCGGTCAGGGGTTACATTTGAGGGCTGGGACAAGGGTTACTAGAGGGGTCCACTCGATCAAGGGTTACTTGAGGGGTTACTCGATCAGGGGTTACTAAAGGGGTTCTGAACTTCTGATAGGGGTTACTCGAGGGGTTCACTAACTTCACTCGGTGAATGGTTCTCTTGAGCGGTTACTCGGTCAGGGGTTACTCAAGTTACTCAATCATGGGTTATTCGAGGGGTTACTCAATCATGGGTTATTCGAGGGGTTACTCAATCATGGGTTACTCGAGGTGTTACTCAATCATGAGTTACTCGAGCTACTCGGTTAGTGGTTACTCGAGTTACTCGGTTAGGGGTTATTAAGGAGTTAGGTCAGGGGTTACTTGAGGGTTCAGTCAGGTGTTACTTGAGGGGTTACATACTCAATTAGGGGTTACTTTAGGGGAGGTTACTCGAGGAGTTCAGTCATGGATTACTTGAGGGGTTACTCGATAAGGAGTAACTCAATCAAGTAACCCCTGACCAAGTAACTTGAGTAACCCTAGTAACTCAAGTAACCTCGACAACTCAAGTAATCTCTTTCCAAGAACCTCGAGTAACCCTTGATGATGCACGGTACAACAGGCTACATACAAAAATTTGTGATTTTATCATATAAAGTATAGCTATTGGGATATATTTATTTGTTCGTAGGAGAGAGAAATATTAAAAAGAAAGTGTAAATGGGGTTGGCAGAGAGAATTTAAATAATAAAATAGTTGTGGATTCTTACCAAAGAAAGTTGTAATACCCCGTATTTTCATACGTATTTTCCTAATTAATTATTATTTTCTAAAAAGGGTATTTTAGTAATTCAACTTACTATTTAAATCTTGGAGCCAAAATGATATTTGAATTTTGGTACCAAAAGTATTTTGAAAACTAATCATTATTTTGGATAAGATTTATCATCCATTTATCCTATTTTAAAAACCGGATTATTTATATATTTCGGATATTTTAATTAAGGCAAAAGCTATATTTTATTATTATTTTAATAGGTCCGAAAATCCCAATTAATTAGCTAATAATTTCGTATTTTCCTATGTGAAAATCTGATTTTTATTTAGTTAAATTATTTGGTGAATATTTGGTATTTTATTATTTAATTATTTATTACAATAAATATTATTTACACAATTATTTTTAATTCCTTAAAACTAGCAAAATATTTTCCTAAATACTAAATAGGAGGGCAGAAAATATGAGCTTAGGAAAGCTCAAAAATTTCGGCCATCCCATGAAGATTTTGGGAAAATATTTTGGTAATTTGTATTTTTAATTATCTTCTTAAAATCTCCTATTTTCCATAATTCTAATTCTCCATCTTTTTGATATCCAATCATTATATTTTCTTGCCATTCATTCTTCTTAATTATTCCCCAAGTAATTCCAATTCCCTTAATATTTTTCATGACATACATACCTTCCATATTCAATTACACACAATCCCTTCAAATATCAAAACTTTCCTTAAATCTTTGCTCACTTCTCCAAGTAATCTCTTAAACCCTAATTACCATAATTCTTCCTACATTTTCTTATCATAATTAATGCTCCTAGCCTATAAATACCCCTTCATACCTCTCACATTCTTCACACCAATTCTCTTCTTTTCTTCTCCTCAATTTTACACAAATCATCCCGTTCATCTTTGAAGCCAATTTTCGGGCACTTCTGGTCAGTTTTTGGGGTATTGATGTTTAACATAAAGTTGTTCCCCTCGAAAAATCCTTGAGGTTAGGCTCAGAAATCACCCAATTAGGAGCTATATCAAAGGAGTTATAGCCTATGAAAGTTATGCCTATTATTTACTGCGCAAATCCAATTCTTTTCTTCTCCTTTTCTCTTATTCAATTATTATTATTATTATGAGAGATTAATATAAAATTATTATAAGTAGTTTTAATTATATAAAATGAGATTTTAATAATGTTCATGTTGAATTAATTTAAGAGGTTCATGTACATATAGTTGGGAGGGTTTAATTTAATTATTTGTGATTCTTTGTTAACCTTATATTGATTAAGGTTATATTTATTTGTAGGGTGTTTTTGATCAAGACACTTGAGAGTTCTTTTGAAGTGTTGTTGGATAAGCGAAGATCAAGGTACGTTAGGTGGCTAGATACCTTGAAAGTGATCGATTTGAATGAAAATGTTTGAATGATTTATGTTGCTTGAAATAAATTGACTTGAATTATGGTTTATGAAATAAAAGTATGTTTAAAAGGTTGGTTTTAATGATTGAATAGGAGTATTGATTTTTATAACATGTTTTGATTAATTAATTTATTATTCATGTTTAAAAAGGATTGATTTTGAAAGCAAGTTGGATTTATTGAAAAGGAGTTTGGATTGTTTTCATTAAAGGTTGAATTATTGGATTTAAAAGAGGATTTATTGAATCATTGATTTATTATTATGCTTTATAAGCATGTTAGTAATCCCACTATGAGGATTTGGTTTATTGATAAGGCCTTGGACTTTGTATGACCGGGTTTTTCCTCAAGAATAGCCTTGTAACATAAGAAGACTAGCTTGGGGGTGTGCACACTTAGGAGAGGAATTGGTTTTACTGGTTTTATTGGTTTATTATGAGGAATTGGTTTTAATATGAGGAAATGGTTTAAATTGATTGGCATTGGTTTTATTGGTTATTGGAATATTGAGAATTGGTTTTAAACCATGAGTTTGGAATTATTGGAAATTGGTTTAAAAGCATGTTTGCAAATAAATTGAGTTTAACTATCTTGCACTTACCGTACTTAGCATATTTTGCTAACCCGTACTTCTTATTTTTTTTGGTTCGCCCTGTTTACCGTAATGGTAAGCAGTGTTATTTCAGGTGAAGTGAATGAAGTGATGCATTGGAGTCCCGGGATTGGTTTTCACTAAATTAGGAATTTGGTCTTGTATCCATTTTGAGTACTCATAACATTGGTTACTATTATGGTTATTATTAATAAAGAAGAGTATTTGAGTTTCCGCTGCAAAGTATTGTTATTTTTAGTAAGTTGAGTAGCCTTGCGTAATCACGCGGCGGTAATACGCCTAAGTCTATCTCTACGGTATAATTATACGGATAATACTAGTATTTTCGTAGAGGGAGATTTGGGGGTGTTACAAAAGTAGTGTTGCAATTATTATGAAACGAACTGTGGCATGGATTACCTGAGTTATTTTGTTAGGGGTTACCCGAGTTATTTTGTTGGGACGATGGTTACTCGAGGGGTTCACTTGGTCTAGGGCTGCTTGAGGGGTTACTCGATCAGGGGTTACTTGAGGGGTTCAGATAGGGGTTACTCGAGGGGTTAGCTTGGTCAAAGGTTACTTGTGGGGTTACTCGAGTTACTCAGTTAAGGGTTACAAGAGAGGTTACTTGGTCTTGTGTTACTTGAGCTACTCGGTCAGTGGTTACTCGAGTTACTCAATCAGGGGTTTTTAAAGAGTTCAGTCAATGGTTACTTGAGGGTTCAGTTAGAGGTTACTTGAGGGATCGATTAATCAATTAGGGGTTACTTGAGGGGGAGGGGTTACTCAAGGGGTTCAATCATGGATTAATCGATCAGGGGTTACTCGAGTTACTCGGTCAAGTGTTACTCGAGTTACTTGGGTAGGGGTTACTCAAGGTTTACTCGGTCATGAGTTACTCGAGCTACTCGATTAGGGGTTACTCGAGTTACTCGGTAAGGGGTTATTTAAGGAGTTCGGTTAGGGGTTACTCGAGTAATTCGGTCAGGGTTACGTAAGGAGTTCAGTCAGGGGTTACTCAGTGAGTGGTTACTTAAGGGTTCAGTCATGGGTTACTTGAGGGGTTACTAATTTCGGGGTTATTCGAGACTTGAGAGGTTATCAAATCCCTTTTAATTACCTATCCATAAAACTCATAAGCTAACCAATTATAATGTTGGCCCATCTTCTTTTGGGCTTTCCTATCGTAACATTTCAAATTAGGATCAATCTTATTCTTGTGCTCTTACGTACTCCAAAAATAGCATCATGGTCTATATATCCACAACAAGATATTTAACACAAACAAGAAATAAGTCAAACATCTCTTCCAATCCAAGCAATGATATTAGCTTTACTAATTTTCTATACTCAATATGTAATTACTTATTAATCTCAAGTATGCCATGCAAACCAAATACATAATTAATAATCACTAGCAATTGATAATTAAGTCAGGTTATCTTAGTCAAAAACTTAATTCATAATAATAACATTCCAGACATATTTACTTATGACTTAATTAGTAATTAAAATTTAAAGTTACGTAAATAATATATTAGTCAACATTCTACATGCTTTTAAACAAGTATCACTATGCAAGATTCTTTTATCAAGAATAAAAAAAAAATTACTTACATATTCCTTCTCTATATTCAATGACACTAATCATGATAGGTAAATCAAGTCAAAACATATATATTGATTTTCATGCAACACATAATATTTGTAACAATATTCTTCTTATAAGAGACTAAATCATACAATTAAGTCAATGATGCTTAATCAAAACTATACATTCAAAAATAATAAATATAATGAAAGCCTACATACCACAAGAAAAATATTAAATAAAAGATAAGTCACTAATCCAACATCTATTCCAATTCAAGCAAAGACAGTGGAGTTTCTATGCAACCAAAGATGCCATAATGCTTTGAAAATAAAATTATAGGTCCTATTTCTCTCTTTACCAAATTCTTCTTTGATTTTAAACTTTCAAATGGTATTCTGCAGGACTCTAATAATAGGAAAGGCAAGGGCAAGGTGTCATCAAGTTCAGGATGGGAAGCTCCAAGGGAAGGATATTTCAAGATCAATACCGATGGAGCATGGATGAATTCAGCTGTCTCTTCAGGAGGAGGGGTGATTAGAAGGTCTGATGGGTCTTGGTACGTGGGTTTTTCTTGCAAGTACGACTCTGTCTCTCCTTTTCTTGCTGAACTGTATGCGTTAAATGATGGATTATCCATTGCTGAAGACTTAAAGATCAAGAAGGTCATAGTGGAAACTGATGCAAAAGCTCTTCGTGATATGCTTTTAGCTACTGGACCTAATCCTCACCATGAGCTTGCAGCTGCCATATGTGATGTTGCTGCTGTTTTAAGATCTTTTGAGGTGGCTGTTGTCACTTATGTACCTCGTGAAAAGAATGAATTGGCTCACCGTCTCGCAGTGCTTGGAAGGGAGATGGTTGTTGGGTACAAGACTCACTATCTAGTTCCTGATTGTGTTTCTGATCTATATGAAGTGGAGAAAGCACGAGTTGCTTCATCATCAATTCAGCAGAACTAATGCTCAAGGGATCTTCTCTATGGATGTCTTTGGATTTTGGGGATCTTTGTAGGAATGTGGATATCTTTTGGTACTTTTGGGTTTGTATATGATGTACATATTCATCTCCTTGGGAGATTAGTTTCGAATGTATGCTATGCTTATGTTGTAAGCAGCTTTTGTGGTAATTTCGACTTTCAATGTAAAAACAATGGGATTTACCTTGTAAATATTAAGGCTTTAGCCTTTTAATCTAATATATCTCCTAATTATGTTAAAAAAAATTCCAATTCAAGCAATGCTATTAACTTTACTACTTTTCTATACTTTATATCAACATAAGTGTCAATACTTATTATCATTTGTGTGTGATTTAAATAATTAATAATGTATCTATATTTCAATATGAAATAATTATATTTTGCACAGTTATTCCAATAATTTATATTTCATACAAGCATGAATTCATGCAAAAACTTACAAAAACTAAACCAAATAACAATATAATAAGACAAATTTGTCAAAAAAAAAAAAACCCTTTTAAAAGCACCATTTTGCAAAAAAAAAAAAAAAAAAAAAAAAAAAAAAAAAAAAAAAACCTTTTAAAAGTATTTTGGTTGAATAACCACCACATTCAATTTTTTGTGAGAGGAAACCTATTCCCCTAATTACCCTCTAATTAACTTAATTAAACTCTAAATTCTTCTAATTAATCTCTAACCCACCAAATTACTAAATAATTAGAATTAATTAATATAAATACAAAAAACCACCACTCCTCCTTCCTTCTCCCTCCTCCTCCCATGGAATCAACCCCTCTCCCATCGGACCCGCTGCCCGAATCCCCCCACCTCCGGTGACCTTCTCCACCGCCAGATGATCCTCCCTTTCCCACTAATCAAATCCCAACAACCATTTCCTTGATTTTGATAAACCCTATAAAATTGATTTGGGGGTTTTTATTTTGTGCAGCTTTCTTGCAATTGATGCTTGTTTTGGCTTTGATTATGTATGTATGTGATGCTAGGCTGATTTAAAAACAAATTGGAATTGATTTGGACTTGATTTGAGCATGTTTGAGTATATAAGATCCAAAAATTCGAAGGGAGGTGGTGGTTGCTAACTGGGATAAGGGGGAAGGGGATGGTCCACCAACGGTGGAGGCAGGTCGCCGGAGGTGGGGGGGATCTGGGCGGCAGGTCCAGTGGGTGAGGGGGTTGTTTGAAAGGGAGGAAGAAGGGGAATGGTGGTTGGGGGTGGTGGTTCTTTTTTATGTACAAATTAAATGTAATTATTAAGTAATGGGGTGGGTTAGTGGTTAATTAGAAGAAAATTAGAGGATGATTAAGGAAATAGGTTTCCTCTCGCAAAAAAAAAAATGAACGTGGTTTTTTTTTTTTTTTTTTTTTTTTTTTTTACCAAAAAGCTTTTATAAGGGTTTTTTTTTTATTTTTTTTATTTTTTTTATTTTTTATTTACAAATTTGCCAATTAATAATGACTAATCTAAATATATTTATTTAGCTCTTCACTGTTGGCATTCTAATTTGGATAACAAGACGACGTGCGCGTACAAAAGGAAGTAGTTTATCAAAAAGATCAATGGAGACTCCCTCATTCAATAAGATTAAGGGTATGTTCTATTAACTTGATTTTCACTTATTTGAACATATCTTATCTTATATGAGCTTACTTGAACTTATCAAAACTTATCAGACTTTATTAAAACTTATTTTAGTTGTAATTAGTACTTGGTAACCCTTATTAAAACTTAATTTTCTTAAACTAAATTTATCTGAACTTATTACACTCGAAATAAGTGTAAATAAGGAGAGTAGAGCAACCCCAAACTCATTAAACCAAACTATTTTCATTTTTATAAAAAGCTTGACCACTTTGTATTCTAAGTCCCAGTTTAGTGGCGTGTCCAAAATCCATTACTAAAACAGTTAGACCGAGTCAATTTATACTACCTCTTAGGGCCGGTTATATTTAGCTTGATTTAAGCTCAGTTCCTAATTTCCTTATCACATGAACAGTTCATTTTAGTTCAGTTCAATTCAATCTTAATCAGTTCAATTTAGTTATTTTTATTAAATCGGAACAGGCGCTACGAGTACCATCCATGCATCCAAGGCATCTCCCCTTTGATTCCCAATTTTCCATTCCCACCAACCCAATATTACAAACATCCCCCCTAAAAAAAACTACCTAACCACTCTTTTACACTCTTTTTACACTCTTACCAACCAAACCAAGCACCTTCTTCATCAACCACCTTCTCTCCTCTCCGACGAACATCCCAAAGCTAACAACCCACATTCTCTTTCTCTCTCTAAAAATGTCAATCTCTCTCCTCCCAAAACCCTTCCTCTCCAACCCTCTTCCTTCCTCCACCACCACCACAACCACCGTCTCACGCCCTTCACTCTCCTTCTCCGTCAAAGCCTCCGCCGCATCAACCACTACTCCGTCGCCGGCGAAGCTCACCAAAGCTTACTCCATTGACTCGGTTAAAGCGCGTCAGATCATTGACAGTCGCGGTAATCCCACCGTCGAAGTCGACCTCTTCACCGGTGATGGCCGCCTCTACCGCTCCGCTGTTCCGAGTGGCGCGTCTACTGGGATCTATGAAGCTCTTGAGCTTCGTGATGGTGATAAATCTGTGTATGGTGGTAAAGGTGTTCTTCATGCTGTCAATAATATTAATCAGATTTTGGCGTCGAAACTTGTTGGTGTTGATGTTAGGTGAAAATTTCTCTCTCTATATTTCCATTTTTTTGATCGAAGTTTTAATAATCGTATAATCTGTTGAATAATACTTTGTATGTTGGTATTTGTATGATTTGATGATGATTTATGGCGTGGTTGACTGAGTTGATGTTGACTGTTGAATCGTCACTGTTTATGATCGTATTTGATTATGTTTAGGTGAAATTTTCTCTCTATTTTTTCATTTTTTGATCGAAGTTTTAGTAATCGTATACTTTGTTGAATAATACTTCGTATGTTGTTATTTGTATGATTTGATGATGATTTATGGTATGGTTGACTAAGTTGATGTTGACTGTTGAAATGTCACTGTTTATGATCATATTCGATTATGTTTATGATAAATTGCATTGTGTTGGACCGCTTGATAGTGAAATTGGTAACCTGTAATTACTTTTACGGCTGGTTTGGTAGATGGTAATAAATCAAAACGGAGAAAATTGAATAGGAGAGCATAAATGTACACTAGTACAGTATTGCTAAGTATTTCCATGGCTCGCTTGGTAGACGGTAATAACTGAGTTGATGTTGAGTTGAAATGTCATTTCTTATGAAAAATTGCATCGTGCTGGACCGCTTGAGCTTGATAATGAAATTGATACGGAGTGGCTTGTAAGTACTTTTACAGTTTTACACCCCATTTGGTAGGAGGTAATGGTAATAAATTAAAAGATGGATAGGAGAGTGCATTAAGTTCTAGTATATTGCTAAGTACTTTATGGCTCGTTTGTTAGGTGGTAATGAATGTAATGATAATGGATTTATAGTGTAGTTAGTTTTGATGCCAATGTCCATGTTATTACTGAATACAAGTAGAATTTAGGAAATTACTAATGACATTGCATTAGTATATTGCTAATTAGTTTATCAAATGTGTGGACTGGTGGTAGTGGTACTTAGAATCTGTTAATGAATATGATTTGTCGTACTGGATTCAAGTATATGCTATGGGGAAATAATTACAAGGGAAAGTGGAGGGAAGTGCTAGCAGTAATTCCGGCTCTTTGTGTGTGATTTTGAGTGAATGGTTTTGCTCTTTATGCTTGTCTTTTTGCAATGCTCCTAATAATGCTAAAATGATGAGGATTTGAGAAGTGTAATTGACTCTACGAAAGATGTTTCTATCTCATTTTTTTGGGTGAGGTTCAACAATGTGCTTTATTTTTGTATTGATAGAAATTATAATTCATTATTGCCCTTTACTCTGCTAGGGATCAAGCTAATGTTGACGCCCTCATGTTGGAGATTGATGGAACTCAAAATAAGTCAAAATTAGGAGCTAATGCCATACTGGGTGTATCTCTGAGTGTTTGTAGAGCTGGTGCTGGGGCAAAGAATATGCCCTTGTACAAGCATATACAGGAAATATCAGGAACCAAGGAGCTTGTTATGCCTGTTCCGGCATTCAATGTGATAAATGGAGGAAGCCATGCAGGCAATAACTTGGCCATGCAAGAATTTATGATATTACCACTTGGTGCATCATCATTTACAGAAGCACTTCGTATGGGAAGTGAAGGTCAGCAATTTTGCCCTTGTTCAACATTGAAATTTAAATTTTAAATTTAAGTACCATTTTAGTGGATAATCATTTTACAGAGTAACTCCCACAATCAAACATTGGGTTCGGTGCCTGATAATTGATAATGTATACTACTTGATTGTTTAGGCACTATGTTTTACGCCTCTATTGGCTGCTTGATGTCATCATCATCCTTCTATAGTTCTATTGTGTCCGGCTGATTTCACTTGGCTTATTCATGTCAGCCTGATGCCTGTTTTGCTTCTGAGGTTTCTATTGTGAAAATAATAATTACCTTTAAGACACTGGTTGGCAACAGTTTGAATTATAATACTTTAAACTTAAAAAACATTTCTATTGCAGTGTATCATATACTGAAGGGGATTATCAAAGCGAAGTATGGACAGGATGCTTGTAATGTAGGAGATGAAGGTGGTTTTGCACCAAATGTTCAAGATAACCGTGAGGGACTGATCTTACTTATGGAAGCAATTGAAAAGGCTGGTTACACTGGCAAAGTAAGAGGGCATTTTCTAGTGCTAGTCTTTAAGCTCTTTTTTTATACACTAGTTCTTTTTGGGAGGTTTACTTATGAGTGAACTTTGATTATGCAGATCAAAATTGGGATGGACGTTGCAGCTTCTGAGTTTTACACCAAGGATGGGAAATATGATTTGGATTTCAAGAAACAGCCAAATGATGGATCTCATGTGCATACAGCTCAAGGTCTTTGTGACCTCTACAAAGAATTTGTCAGAGATTTTCCTATTGTTTCTATTGAAGATCCATTTGACCAAGATGACTGGAATTCATGGGCTTCACTACAATCTTCAGTAGACATCCAACTGGTTGGAGATGATTTGCTGGTGACTAATCCAACGAGAATAGCTGAAGGGATTAAGAAAAAGGCTTGCAATGCTCTGCTGTTAAAGGTAACCTTCTATTTTCCTTATAGTCTGCCGGGAAAGGTTGTCATGAAAAAGTTCATGACACGTCAATCAATCAAAACCTTAATCCATGATACATCTTTATCAATGCAAATTTCATTATGGACATCAAGGAATGTAAAAGGAATCTTTTGAATGGTAAATGGTTGACTATAAAGTAGCTGGTGGTTGTGATCGACCCATTGTATTTTGACAATGCTCATTTCCCTGGCAATAAGCTGAGTGAGCTAGTTTTATGGAAAGTGTAACAAATTATAGTCATGGGAATGTTATACTCCCAATTTAGTTTGCCTACTTGTAGTTTGAGGAAACGTTGTTGCTTATCAAACGTTTTTTTTAATAAAAAGGTGGATGTGATGGGGGATAAAGGGATAGTATCTTATTCAAAGTGGGGAGATGAGAGGTTTTGTGCGAACTTGTTGAGTATGGTTAAGGGTAGATTATGGAGGGATAAAAAAATGATCAGTAATTATGTGAAAAATCAGTTAGCTACAAAAGGCCTTTATCATATCTTTTAGTATTTCCATCAACCGTGACATGCAAAGGATGAAAAATTATGCGATTATTTTGTTGATAAGCATTGTCCTTGACCCATTCGTGTGTTTGTTTAGTACATACTCCCAAACTCATTACTATTAGATATTAATTTTTTTTATTTATTTTTATTTAAACTTTCTATTTAATAATTGGAGAATATCAAGATAAAAAAAAACATGGACATTTTCTGGCTACCTTTTACAAGTAAATGCTCCTAATGATCGTATTTTATGTAAATTTCAGGTTAACCAAATTGGTACTGTAACTGAATCCATTCAAGCTGCCTTGGACTCAAAAGCTGCTGGATGGGGTGTCATGGTCAGCCACCGCAGTGGGGAGACTGAGGACAATTTTATAGCAGATCTTTCTGTTGGCTTGGCTAGTGGACAGGTAATAGCTCTTTCACCTGCAGCACATTTTTTTTTAATACCACTGTAACGATTTTCCCTGTCCATAAAGTTAGAAATTAATTCTTTGTATTGTGATTTTCAGATCAAGACAGGTGCTCCTTGCCGCAGTGAGAGGTTAGCCAAATACAACCAGGTACTACCTCATTCTGTTGGGACCCCTGCTTTTCTTCTTCTGTTTTTCTGTATGGTTGACATAATAACCAATTAACCACCAGGTTTTCTGAAATGACTTGTTATTTGTAATTGTTACCAAGGTCTTCACATGTGTCATTCACTCATTCTGGGTTATGTTTGGCTTAAAGGAAACCATATTTTTAAGGATACAATTCCCCTTTTGTCTGCTGGGTTTGTAAAAGTAGTGATATTAAATTCTTTGGTTGAATTTATTTTTCACGAGGGTGGAAAAGATTTTCCTTGTTAATGTAAGGAATGCCACAGTTTCTTTTCTATCCCTCACTTCCCTTCCACCTCCCCTTTTCTCGTCTCCATTTTTCTTTTCCCATTTTCTTTTCTCTATATTTTGGTAAGCTAGTGAACAAAGGAAACTGTAGTTTGAAATCTGAAATCTTCAAAATGTTTTCCCTTTGTCCCAACTTTACATTAGCTCAGCGATTTAGTACAACACCCTGTACCTTTAAAATGTTATGAGGAGTATGCTAGCTTAATGTTTGAAATTTTACTATTGTTTGTTGATTGTATTGCATTTGTATGCAGCTTCTGCGCATTGAAGAGGAGCTTGGAAATGTACGCTATGCTGGTGAAGCTTTTAGGGCACCATAGAGATGGAGATTTCCGGCATTTCCACCCAAGAATTCTTTATTGAATAACCAGGTGTTCAACATGAAAACAAGAAGCTGTAGACTCGAGAATCCAATTGTATAATTCCGTATCAAGGATGTAAACTGCAAAGTCCAGAGCGGGCAAGCCAAGTATTACAGGATAGAGTTTACGATCTACAGTGTGTTACCAATTACCATGCTTCATGGTTACTCTACCACTGTAATATTTCCACTTTGGTAGAGTTTGATTTCAGTTGCGGAGACATTTATCCTATTGCATACAATTTTGTCTCACAAAGAGAGCAATGTTGCTGAGTATTGCATGTACTGTTATTGGCAAGATGGAGTTTATAATGCATCCTGGTTGATAAATTTCTAGATCTCCGACGCAGATGATTTCATTTTTTTTTTTTTTTTGGAAACCAGATGATTTCATTTTATGGTTGCTATTTTAATTCCTCACCTGAATTAAGGAGAAACTATTAAAAAACTTGAAACCTTGCATCCTATAAAATACTTTGTACTTGGTATGATTTTGATAAAAGACCTACTTACTCTGTTCTTTTTTACTAGACTTGTTTCTTTTATCACGCTTGCCAATGCAAAACTTTAACGATCAATAACTTTAATTCTTTATAAGTAAAAATTATAAAAGTTGTATTACGATAATACTTAGTGATACGAATTAAAAAAGATATCATATGAATATATTTTTCCTTACATATCATTCACAAAACACGGTCAAAGGAGAGGTGGTGAATAGTGTAAAAGTCAAAGCGGGTCAAGTAAAAAAGAACGGAGGAAGTATAAACTATTACGATTTGATGTAGAGTTGAGATTAATAAAAGGTAGAGTTGAGATAAATAAAAGATTAAAAAAAGATTAAAATGATGAGCTACAATTCTCTTTGATCTAGCTCGCAATTTAAAGAGATGAATCTAGCTTGTGACACTAATCATGAAAGGAGTACATACATTATTGAATAAATAAAATGTTAATTTATATTGAGTTTTAATCGAGGAAATACCTGGCTGTAAATGGTAAATCAGGTGGCATAGAAGACATTTCCTTTATTTATTTGGGGGCAAGGTTGTACTTTCTTCCTCCTCCATTAGTCCATCATAGCAACACCATCACCACGGCACCACCTAAGGTGGTAAAAATGCTTCCATGAAGATGCTACCCCTAAGAGGCCAAGGGGTTGATATGACCCTAATTTACACCCTTTTGCTACTAGGGTATCTTTTTTATTACTGCCGTGAAGTGGCGTTGGAGTGGTTGTTGAGGAAGGAAGAGGAAGAAGGGAAGAAGAAGAAGAGGGCGTGTGAAGAGGATGGTTGTGGTGGTTCGTGGTTGACCGGCGAGACGACAAGGGTAGACAGAGATGGTGGTGGTTCGTCATTTCTGAATCGTGATGCTAGATCTAAGTTTTTTTTTTTTTTTTTTTTTTTTTTTTTATTTTTTTTTTAAACTTTAAATTTACTATATTGCAAAGCTAGTCCACAATAGGAGTTGAATTATAATAATTTGTCAATCAGCATGATTTAAGTGAGGTACAGAGAAAGTATGGTTGTTTTATTAATAAAAAAAAAAAGGTCACTATAATTAAAAAAGAGGTCACTATGTTGAAATAAAAATCATTTTGGTAATATATAGGCCTAAGTGGTTATTTTTGTAATGAAATATTTTATATACCGATCAATATGAATCATAAAGGCCACTATGTTAAAATTAGGATAATAGCGTCGTATTTCAAGTTCACAATATTATTAAACGTTGTAGTAGTTTTAATAAAGGTTGTTGTGTTAAAAATAAGGTTACTATGTTAAAAATAATGGTCACTATGTTCAATATAATGTCAGTTGCGTGTGTATAGACCTCGGGTCCACAATAATATTATTGTGGACCAGGTCCACGCAAGTCTTTTTATAAGTGAGGTGGTCTCCCTTTAATCTACTATCTAGTTCTATTACAACAACATTTAATTTGGAACGTAAGAAATATAAAGTTTAATCTACCATGTAATTTGTTATTGTAATGACATTGGCGGGAAAAACATGAATATGCGAAGTTCAAACTCCATAACCATAACAGGTTTACAACTTCATTCAAATTTCAATACAGGTAGTATCAATGGAAGGTAGCGAAAGCGAGGCGATTTTCGAGTCATTCAACCTTAAACCTCAGCTTTTCATCAACGAATCCCTAAATATCGTCGATGAATTAGTTGATGGCGCTTTTCATCACTTTCATTTGTACCTCTTTCTCTCTCCTTCTAACCCTAATTTCGACGCATTTTTTTTTTAAAATTTTTCACTTTTTAATTCGTTTTTTTTTTTTTCAGGGAAGCATCGAGATTATTGAAGACTGGTGGCACTGACAGATCTGAAGATCTTCAAAAGGTACTCTCAATTTGAACTGTTTCCCCACTAATTTTGTCGTTTTTTCTGAATTTTTTTTATACATTTATGCATAAATTTATGGCAATTTTTACTGTAATTCGGTATTCTGGAACATATAGTTTGTTTGGGAGTTAGTTTGCAAGTAATTTGTAATTGTATATTGGGATTTTTAGTTTTATTTTTGTGATGGGAGAATTTAGGTTTTGGGTTATGGTACTTGGGGTAAATTATTGGAGTTTCGATGATGTGGATGGATTGATTGTGTGAAGATTGAGCAATTAGATGTGAATTGGGTTGGATATGGACAATGGCTGAATCGGGTTTGATTATATGACCTGAACCTGATTACCTCCTTGTTTTGTGGCTCTGAATACGGTGGGGCGTATTGGGTACTGAGAGATGATGTTATGAATTCTTATCGTTTGGAAAATAATTCTGAAAACAATTCCGGGATTTTTACTAGTATGCTGAAATTAAACTTTTCTTGGGTAACTTTGTGGACTACAAAGTAATTTATAGGGTAGCTTAGGAAATGAGATGAGTTATCATCCATTCTTATTGTTGTATTTGCTCAATTTTGCATCTCATAGTAATTGCTGACTTGCTGAGACCATGATAGATGGAAACGAAGGTTGTCTTGAAGGGATTCTTTGCTGACTCTTTGCTTCTCGTGTATTTCATGTGTATTTTTCATACATTCTGTTATCATGGGTTGCAATTTTGTTTATTTTTATTTCTTTGAAATCATAGGGTATTGATTATATTCAAAATACAATTCAAGCATCTTTGGACAAGAGGCTAGTTATGTGGGAGCAATACTGCCTTCGCCATTGTTTTACTGTTCCTTCTGGGTTTTCATTACCTTCTGGGGTAGGTTTCTTACTCAGAATTCTTTTATTGATGTTTTTAGTTTTTTATACAGTTTTATGGATTCCTCCCTCTTTTCATGCTTGATGCTAAAAGTATGTATTTGTTGTGATTTAGTTTATAGTTGATATTGCCAATTACTATCTTTCTTGTGTGACATGAATAATTATCAAACCATTATCGTTTTTTGGAGAACCAATGCATTAGCAAATCGCGTTATCTTCTCCCTTTCACTTGCCAATAACCTTTAAATTGTGAAATGAAATGCTTTTTAAGTAAGCCCATATTACATGGAGTGAAGAAGAGATACAACATGTGATGAGGAAAATACAAAGACACCACTTAGGCACTTACCTACCCACACCCCCCAAAAAAAAAAAAAAAAATCGTATTTAAAAAATTTAAACAGAACAAAAAGAAAGTGTTAATGAAATTGCAAACTGAGCAAGTTTTGATTATAACGGTACCACTTACACCCTTTGTATTATGTACCACTAATAATGTCACCTTTTCTTATTTCTTGTATTGTATCTTCCTCTCAGAAAATAAATCATTTGCATAACTGTCTAGGATAAGAGCATAAGAGACTGTGTTTCTAATACTGTACCAATGTAAATTCATTGAAGGCTCTTATTAATATCTAGTCTGAAGTATGCACATAATGTGATGATGGTGTTTTTCTTAGATTGCCTTAGCATTTGAATATAAGCATATGTATTATATTACAAGATTTTTAGAGTATAGACACACATCCGGACCAACCTGGATGAACTTTTGTGTTTTGACTGAAATTCTTTAGGTGCATCTTGGCACGTGGTGCTAATGTAGTAGTGTGAGATCTGTATTCTGTAGTCTCGAAAGGTCAAAACATCAAAGCATCGCTGTTATAGATTAACTCCGGCAACCGGTAATGATGACACTAATTATACTAATTTATAGAAGGAAGCTTGATAATTGATTAATAATGTTAGAGAGGGATTACAAGGACAATAGCTTTAGGCTATTACTCTTACCAAGTAGCTTGAGGCTGCAAATCTCACAAATGTGTTTTCACTCAATTTTTTGGATACCCTTCAAGTTTTACATACTACATTACTTATACTAAGATAGCTAATGGTCAAGGCTGACCTTAAGGGAGTACATGCGACTAATTAGCTAAAATAGAAAAACCATGAGCAAACATTGTTGAAGGCTTGAAGCTGGTTGCTTTCTTTCCTTACTTCCTTCTTAATTGACTTTGTCTTCTTGCATAGAAATGCTCCTTGGTTGCTAATCTTGCTGTTGACCTTTCTCAAGATGTTGTTGACCCATGTGCCTCCCTTTTCTACGTCTAGAGTACACCAACAAAGGTGTTTGACCTCACTGCCTTGGAACCCAGTCCATAACAATCACCCTAGAAGCAATTGCCTCATCCTCCTGTTAGCATTCTGTGAGGCAAAAACCATTATCCCAAACACTAAGGTTTCTGTGTTTTTGCTCTATTAGGTTAGCCTTTTTTCACATCCTATATGCCCCATTGCACAATTTTTGTAAATATAGAGTGGTGCAGATCTGAATGCATTTACTTTATTCCTTGGCATTCTGAAAGTGGACAAATTGGACTGAAGTTGAGGTGAAGATTTAGGAATAACAAGGGCTTACTCATGTGAATAACTTTGGTTTTAAGAGCCATTTTGAATTGGTTGCTTCTTATTGTTTAGGAAGTTTCAATCATATTAGGAAGTTGAGTCAATACTTTTTCTCTAAATGCGCCAAGGTTGAGAAATGTAGGCTCTCTTTAATTGTTTAGGTAGTAGTGAAGACTATAGAGAACTTTATTTTGATTGCAAGCGGGACACAATTGTGCTTATACACCTCTTACTCATTACTAATATTATTAAAGTCACTATAGTTGGAGATAGTGTATAAAAAGGCTTGTCTGAGGTGAAAGGCAACCTGGGTTATGTGCCTTTTTTTGTTCAAGCGAGGCTTTTTTGATGAGGCACACCGAATCGTACATTAGTTTCCAGATTTTGCTCCTCTCTTCAATAAGACGGCAAGGCGCATATAAAACACAGGGACATCCTATACATTTGTCGGATGGTGCTTGATAGTCAGTAGTAGGATAAGGTCAAAAGCTGTTAAAAGGAGATACTTCTGTCATACAGCAATAAAATTGCTTGTGATGTGGGTGGGTGTTGTGGAGCTTTTATTTTTGCGTACTCGTGTAGAATGAAACATGGTGGAATTCAGATAGCACTAGGACAAATTCTTATAACACTAATGAATTTTATTAAAATTAGGGTAGATAATGGGACTACTCCTTGTATAATGGTCATTCTCATACAGGGACCATCTGTGTTTTGTCAAAAATTGAAGTTGTAGTCTGACCAACATATCCTTTGTTTTATTAGGAATCTTTTCTATTAATGACTTATTGTTTTACCCTACTTCATGTATATAACAGAGTTAAACAAAGGGAACCATTGTGTATTCTGTCCAATCCCCTTGACTTTTGAGTGAGCACTGTGGCAAAATTTTGTTATTTGATTGTACTTTGTTAATAGTGCTCCAGTGCTACCCTTTAGTTTATGCTATGTACTTTAGCTGTTTGGATGACTTTTTAATTCATGTCATGAACAAGGAAACAACATAATTTATTCAAATTTAAAGGATCTTTGAGGATGAGGCATGGCTGGATCATTTTGGGGATGTGGTTACTTTTTGTCTTAGCTTCTCTCCTTTTGATCCTCACCTAGTTTTCTTTGCTCACATAGTAGTCTTAAGCAACTTCCTATGCTTCCTATCTTATGCATCGGGATTTTCTAAACATAAATTCTTCTAGGTTTAGGGTATGGATAGAGTTGTATAAGTGTGAATTGCCCGACCATATTTGATCAAAGTTCCTATCCAAGAAATTGGGTGATATCATGATTATTCTTCTTTCTTCCACAAGTCTTTCCGTTTACGCTATCAATATATCATTAGCAGGGTGTTTGGATATAAAATAAGAAAGGGAAGGGAGGGAAAGAGAGGGGAGAGGAAGGAGGAAGAAACTTAATTCCATTGTTTGGATAATGGAGAAGAGGAGAGATGGGGAGGGGAATCTAATAACAATACTCGAATGGATATAAAATAAGAAAGGGAAGGGAGGGAAAGAGAGGGGAGAGGAAGGAGGAAGAAACTTAATTTCATTGTTTGGATAATGGAGAAGAGGAGAGATGTGGAGGAGAATCTAATAACAATACTCGAATTTGGTGCAACCAATTACGAATAATAGGATATAGAAGCAAAGTAAATGAGGGTAGGAGGAGAGAGAAAGTAAAGAGTGGTGGACAAAGAAGTAGGGAGAAGGATGTGAGAGAAAGTAATGAGAGTGGGACAAAGAAGCAAAGGAAAGAGCAAAGAGGGAAGGTAGAAGCCGGAGAACATATGTGACTGGATTGTTACCATTTTCCAATTCTTTTCAATTTTTGAGATACTAATTTCTTAAATATTTAAGGAAACAATATCTTTCCATTCCTCTCCCCTCCTTTTCCCTCACCCTCACAAAGAACTAACCAAACAATAAGAAATTCCTCCCTCATTTCCTCTTCTCTTCTCTCCAATTCCTTCAATCCAAACACATTATAAGGGTGATTTAGACAAGCTTTAAGTTTTTAAAACTTGGACAATCCACAATTCAACATAAGATGTGGCTTATTATTAAGAATGGAGGGAGTACTACTTAAAGTAAGATTCATCGTTTGGCTTAAAAGGGAAATTGGATGAGATTTTGGACTTGTTATAGCTAGCTTATTTTAGCCAAAGCTTTGGTATGAACTAACCTTCACAAATGGTTTTATATTGACCTCAATAGGAATCAGTAGGTTGTGCCATACTAGGAAAGGTTACCTTTGGGACAACAATCTACCCTTGACAATGTAGGGTTCAAGGCTTCAAGCACATTAGTACTATATACAGGCTCAAGCTTTTAGTAGAAAACATTAGTGAATTGTGATAATCCTAACAAAATACCGAAGGTTAAGAAATATGTAATGATAAAAGGTCTTGATGTTCTATTTTTTTCTTCTTCTTGATGGTTAGCAGTAGGATTTAGTGTATGTTAACTAAATTGTTTTTGGTTGAAATAAGGAGAATTCACAGTTCTTGCATAATGCTTACATAATTGTTATTGGTCTCAACAAGATGATTTTCTTTGGGATAAGGTGATTTTCCTAGCTCTACTTTTGGGCTTGAGCTTCGATTAGGGAATTTGAGGATGTTTCTGTTTTTAAGAAATATGATGACGCTTGGGAACTTTGTCATAAATGAATGTAAAAGCTTTCTGGTGGTTGCTTACCCATTTTAAGCTGCACTTCATTATCAGTTGCTGGTGTATTTTATACCATAGAAAAAGAGGATATCCATTTTCCTAAGGATGGGACCTCAGTGAACTACTGTCTTAGCTTTGTTGACAGCTGTCTCGTACACTGAATGATGGTTACCCTTTCCAGTGGCGTGGATGTTGTACAAATTGTGTATTGGGTATCTGATGTCATCTGATGGCTTTTATTGAGAACCCATGACCTGAGTGCATCCAGGTCCTCAATGTCTGAAGTTGCTAATTTCTTTTCATCTTTCACACTATGGATATAGGCAGTAAGTCCGTGTTAGTCATAAAATGACTGAAGCTATCAACTTGACTACTATGATTATGAACCAGAGGCTAGCTATTAAGCTCAAAGTGAGTTTGCAGTTGGAGCATTAAAACTTTAAATGGTCAAAATTGGACACAATTCTTTTTTTACTGTTGTCCACTAGGAATGACACTGGAATGTCTGATAGTGGAGTTCAATTGATGACTTCTTGTTGGAATGGGTGTATCGGCACTATGCTATTATTTTGTGATCTTCTCTACAATGAAAATAGTCGCATAATGCCATTACTTCATGTATTTTGATGCCTAGATGCAATAATGCCGATCAATTGGAGCTATAGTTTTCGCACTGCTTCAGCCAATAGCTCACGATATTTGCAATAAAGCTTTGTAGGATGATGCCTATACCATTCAGTGAAGAACTATTTTTTTTTTGTATAATATGATGTGTGCTACTGAAATTTTTGTATCTGTGCGCACTACTTTCTCAGAGTCATAGTTGAACAATGATATTGACCAATTATTTATAGATGCTATCAAATAGTGTGGTTGATTTTAGCAAGTTAGCTACCGTGGTGTGGCAGATCTTGGAAGTGTTTAGTCCAATTTCTACTGCTTTTGATGTGATTGTCTTCTTCTGGAATGTTTACTGATATTCTTCTTCAGGATGAAGCTTCTGGTGATGATCTAATGGACCAAGATGATCCTAATGATGAGCAGGTAGTAGCACAACTTGATAATTTAAGGAATAAGCTTGCAGAGGTAAGTAAATGTTCTACAAATTGTTATACAGGAAAGCCTTTCATGGCCTGATATTTGTATATCTACTCTGTATGTATTGATGCCTAGTCTTATGTTTCTTTTATTTAAATATGTGATCCAAGGCTGGAAAAGAGTGCTCTGAGTTGAAACAAGAATCGCGAGAATTAGAAAGAAAATCTACCATGAGCAACCAGTATATCTCATCTGTGAATGAAGCATTACAGTTGTATGAGAAAAGTTCTGCACATGACATGTTCCAAGGTAATAAACCAAGCGTCTAGCTTTCAGGTCATTATGCATGTATTGGTTATCTTAAATTGAAGATGGACTCCTTTTCCTCTGTTTGACTGGAAATGTGGAGGTTGTTGTTCTGCTGTGTTCAGATGGTGGTGCTGTGCAAAAAAAAATGTTAGGCGGCTACAAATTGCCGAATTGTTCATACTTTGTTAAGCTGGACTTAAAAATTTAATGTCTTGATAGTTGAGAAGGGGCAAGGGTGGCATTTGCTCTACAAAGCAAAAGGATAGTTTCATCAACAGAGAAAAATGGAGGGGGGGGGGGGTGTTGACAGGTGAAACAAGATAGAGCATCTTTTTAGCTAGAAATAAAAACATATTGAACCTAATCACTAGTTGTATCAGAGAAAAAGGTATTTTTCAATGAAAGTACAAGAAATAAAGCCATTCATGTTTGACAACTGAAATTAGATATAGGAAAAGAATTTAAACAAACCATTCAATCCCTTGGCACCAATCCATTAGTCTTATTACGAAAGATACGGTCATTAAGCTTGAAGCAAAGCACTTTTGATGGTTTGTCCTATCAAAATCAGTATGGAATACATTTTATTTGTATATTACGACGCCACAAAGAACTAGGACATGTCCACTTTTCCAGACGCTTGTGGCTTGTTAAGCTTTCAGAACTAAAACATGGTCTGTCTTGATCATATTTTCCGTCCAGTGTTTATTGTGACCTATTGACGCTTTAATACTCTTATTGACTATAATTGTTGTGCTTTTGTTATGGGAGTGGTCTTCTAGTGGTGACTTGCGACTTTGCGAGCCTTCTGACTCCGAACTGCTGTATTATATTGCTGAATATTGAGACTGATATTTTTAAGATTGTTTTAGTTGGCCTGAAATAATAGTCCTGTCGGTTTTCAGATTCTACGTGAGGTCATTAATGAACTTGGGAGTCATCATGATGAGACTGTTACATTTTCCATGTTCTTTAGTAACGCTCCAATTTCTTTTAGGGAGAGGTTTTGCTTTTGTGGGTAACTATCCTCCTGTATATTCTTGTTGAGGGACCTCCTTGATGACGCCTTTATTAACCTAGCTCAGATAACATTTTGTGTTATATTAGAAGTCCAAAACTCTGTATCTGGTCTGTCTAAAGTCTATAAATACTATACAATAAAAGGCTCAGACAATGAAACTGAACACTGCTCTTTCTCCATATCTCTTTTCTCTTGCCAAGTAGAATGAAATATAAGAGAATAATTACTTTCTGCAGATCTGATGAACGTTGCATCTGAACTCCGTCACAAAATGGAGCAGCTAAAGAGCAAAGAGATGAAAGAGATTGAGCGCAGTAGGAAAGAGAGGGCAAATGATGCAAATGGAGATATTCCCGAACTCAGATACAGCAAGGGTACATTTACTTTACTTTTATAAATGAGGAATTGCAAATTTTTCAGTTCTATGTTCATATTGCCAAAGTGGATAATTCATCTCTATTGCAGGTCTTTCCAAGTTGGGGTTGGATGATCTTCAGGAGTTCATGACCAAGATGAACTCGATGACGTAGGCTCTTCTTTGTTGTTCTCCATGCCCCCTTTCCCCCCTCTTACTCTGAAATTACCAGGTGAAGTGATTTTAAATTTGTAATCTCTGTACATATGTGAAGATTAAGTCGTAGTAGCAGTTGTTTACCCTTGTTAAAATTAATACATCACAAACTTTATGGTGTATATTACTAGATAAGGGATGAGATCCAGAATTCTAATAGAGATTATAGCTTAGTTATTGTATTTGTATAACCTAATGAGAACTTAGATGACGACAAATTTCGTGCAACTTATGTGCTTTCTTGGTTCTGATTGTCTGTTTTTGGAATCTTAAAAACATCTTTAGCTGATCATGGGAAGTTTTTGCAGTAGTTAAATTGCACAGGTTGCATTGCACAATGCACGTATATATTGCCTACGATAGTATGCGTGTGACTGTTATTTGATAAGCCATGTCCTCTGGTCTTATAAGTTGGAATAGGCCTTAAAACACAGGGTCGAATGCTAGTTCCTTACGTAGTAATTCTCACCTGACACGATGTTAATCACAGTACTTTAGTTATAGAATTTTATTGTAGATTCGGTCTGCAGGATTATCATTGTACAAGAATGTTTTTTTATAATCCCACATGAAGCTTCTTGAAGAAAACGTGATGAAAACTACTTACTAATGACTCGACCAGGACTCTAATTTCTTTTTGCAGCAACAAGCAGCTTCACTAAGCTGAATTTCTTGGCATCAAAATCACAGGATAAACCGATAGAGAAAAGATGAGTTTCTCGGTTCAAATTAACATCAGGTTGGTATTAATAGCATCATATCACAGCAACACGGCATGCAATTCAATATGCAGCCCCTTCAACTACTCCATATTAGCTAATAATGAAATATTATACGAAAAGTAACAGTCTAGTATTCAGGAAAAAAAAAAGGTACTCTGTATAATCTAGCGAAAAGGGAAGAATGCATTTCAACTAACTATATGAGGGATTATGGTTAAACCACCTAGCTAAAATGGATGAATCTTGTTCCATATCCATCAGTGTCGCGGCTCAGATGTCAATTGTCAAATCTCCCCCATTGGTGTTGTTTGTGCAGTACTAAGGTCTCCACATAAGTATCAACAGATTTAGGTCTGCAATTATAAAAATCCAAATGCTGTATCTGATGACTTTTAAAATTATAAGAACACATTTCATAAAAGTAATCATTGACAGAATGCTGTACCAGAAGTGTATTATTTTCTTCATTGACAATCCCTGTAAGACCAATACTATAATTACTACCTGTAAGAAACTGAAGAGCTTCGAAATTTACATCTCCGGTATACCATAGCCGCCATGATTTATCCCCACCATCCTCGACCAAAACCCATATGCAGGTACGATCAGAAGACATACCGAAAACTGCTATAGACTCACCAAGGACAAAACACATTTTGGTGAGACCTGTTTGTTTAAGAGCACCAGGCAAATCCACTAAGTTGAATTCCTCGGAATCAAAATCAAACCATATAAGATGAGTTGCTGAGCCCTGATCAAATCCAAACCAGTACATAGCACCCTTAAAATAAATTTCACCGTCATCTTTATATAATAAAAGCCCTCGAATGTGGTCATCGAACCTACCTTTGATCCTCCAAAGGTTATCATTTAACGAATAAACTGCAATCGAAAACTCGGGAAACTTAAAACACCCTATAGTAAGCAACTTATAATCATTACTAGACGGAGCAAAACCTAGCCGATAAAGTATGGTTTGTTCATGAGAAAAAGGACTAGGGGGAATCACGAACGACTTTCGAATACAAGGATTATACAATGATACGAAAATATCATGAAATACATTTTTCAACAAATATAATCCGTAAGAGCTCCCTAATATAGCGTGTTCACCAAGAGCTTCGAAAAGTACATCGATTTTTGTGAATGTGTCGATGCTACGAATGTTAGATTCATAGCGTTCCACTTCTATCAAATACTTGCGTTTTTTGTTGTAAATGTGAAGATGTGTAACAAAGAAATCAGAGGAATCAATTAAAGAACACTAGCTTTTACAAACACATCTCAATCTCATTAGGCTTTTCGCCGGTAGCCTCGCTAAGATCTCCGTCCACGAATCCGTTGGTAAATCAGCCATTAATTTAGAATTTGAGGTACGAGGAAATCCGAAGGCTCATATATGTATTAGGTTTTTTTGTCAAATAACGATAAGTCAATATATTTAGTAGGGTTTTGCTGACGAGTGCTCAGGGCGTTATTAATAAAGTAACTAATCTAATCTAATCATATCATATAACTAATATATAAAGCAAACCTTTTAGTCAGGTCACGAAATAGCGACACTTGGCATTCCAACTTTTCGCCAACTGTCGCGCCACTTTGGATAGATTTAAATAGATTTCATAAGATAAAAAATAAAAAAAATAAAAAAGTTAGTTAAAAATTTTATTTTCAATCAAATTAGGATAGAATTTTAGAATAAGAGGGTTAGTTTAGAGTTTTATTTTCGATAAAATACCAAATAATAAATTTATAATTAGGCCACAAGGCATAATCATATAACGTTTTATCTTTTCACCAAGTGTCGTACCACGTTGGATAAATATAGATAGACTTTGTAGCAAAAAAAATTAATTTAGAATTCTATTTTCAATCCAATTAAATTACAATATCATTTTACCTTAAAAGTGCATAAACAACCCAGACATCGCACGGGGCACAAAACTAGTATATATATAAAGGGGAGTTTTTTCCCGAGTTTTTAGAGAGCCACATATGATCTAATTTTCTCAGCGCGCCATGTAGTTATTTTTTGTATCATAATATTTTTTTGGAGCGAAGGAATTAGTTCAAAATATACCACATCCATGGTTTATAATATATTCTAATCAATTAAAATAATATGCTTCACAATCTAATATAATTTTATTACTATGTGTAGACCTGTCAATCAGGTCGGGTCACGAGTCATTTCAGACAATGTAAAAAAAAAAAATTTCACCAATATTATTATTATTTGTCATTACATGTCTACAAGTTTAAATCGTCACAAAAACACGTCAATTCCTAACTAATTTTGTATCAATGATATGTTTTAAAATTTGACATATAGATTAAAATATATCTTTAAATTTAATAAACAACCCGGGCATCGCACGGGCACAAAACTAGTATATATATAAAGGGGAGTTTTTTCCCGAGTTTTTAGAGAGCCACATAAGATCTAATTTTCTCAGCGCGCCATGTAAGATTATACATCTTAATAGTAGCCAATTAAATAAGGGATTATTAATTTATTTTAGAATTAAATAATTCAAATGTCATGTAAGCAAAATTGGTGAATGAGATTTTTAAGTTTAAATTAATTAAATATTATATATTATCTTTTAATATTAGGAATTTTATCTAAATATACAAGTTAAGAGATACACGCTACGCGTGTACAATATAAGAAATTAGATGAAAAAAAATAATAAAGTGGTTTTATATTTTATGGGGAGTGAAAACAGTTAATATGTAAATTTATGTGGAAGAAAGAGAGCGGTTATTATTGGGTAGTTATGATAGGATTTGTTTTTTTTTTTTTGGTAATTTTGCAACTTGAGAAGGGTAATTTGGGAATAGTGAAATTTATCACCCAAAAGGCCCTTTCACTTTATTGATAGGATAACACATTTTAGGCTCATAAATACCAAAAAAAAAAAAAAAAAAAAAAAAAAAAAAAAAAAAAACATTATTTAAAAAAAATCAAACAAACCGTGTATCGCACGGTATATATATATTGGTGTTCCATTCAGTTCACCTTTTAGGCTAATTCAGATTCGGGGATTTGGGTGGTTAGGTTCCAATCCCCTTCCGATTGTTGTTGAGGGGATGGATCGAACACGAAGTAACTAATTATTTAATATATTATCTAAATTTTTTTTTTTTGATTCAAGAGAGGAAAAATTCCAAGCAAAGAGAAAAAATAAACATAAAGAAAATCAAACCAACGAAATAAACATAACCTACTACCTATGGAGGGACAAGGCGTGGAAAGGCCACGCTCCTAGATTATTATACTATGAAAATAAAATTCCTAAAATAACACGTAGTACGAGTATTAGATTTAAAATGCATGTCGATCGAAATCAATTATTTTATTTATTTTACTATGATAATAAAATGATTATTCCCAACCAATAACATTTTTTTTTACGAAACCCAACCAATAGAATTTTAAACCTGCATTGAATATTTGAATCTCTAAATTGTGATAGGTTATTATTGATAAACTAATAGGGTTAATTTCGTCATTTACAACAACATAACCTCTTAAAAAAAGATTAAATTTTTTTAAAAAATACTTATAAAAATAAACCGTTTTTTTCTTCCATAAACAGTTTTTTTCTTCCATAAACAGTTTTAGTCTAACCCATGACCCCCACATTCTCTACAACCAAAAACCCCTTAATTCTTTCCTTTGATCCATATTTATAGTACAAAATTCCACTCTCATAACTTTCATAATCACATTCATAATCATCATTAGCAACGTTAAACAACAACAATGGCAAAGTTAAGCAACATAGTAATCACAACCCTAAACATCCTAACAACAATCCTTTCATTATTAGCAATTTCCATATTTATTTACCTACATTTTTTCATCAATGGAAGTCCAACACATTGTCAACAAATGGTAGAATGGCCTATTCTTATAATAGGACTAATTCTTCTCACTATTTCTTTACTAGGAATGATTGGTTCATGGTGTCAAATCCCTTTCCTTCTTTGGATATATGTTCTTTCCGTGGTTGTTATCATGATTGGTTGGGTTATTTTTACGGGTTTCGTGTTTATGGTCACGAATAAGGGTGCTGGAAGAGCGGTGTCTGGTGTTGGGTTTGAGGAGTATAGGGTGGGTGATTTTAACCATTGGTTACAAAGGAATGTTGTTAATACTAAGAATTGGGTTCAAATTCGGAGTTGTTTGGTTGACACTAAAGTTTGTGCGTCGTTGGATCGTGTTTATACTAATCATGGTCTTGATTTTCTCAACAAAAACTTGTCTCCAATTCAGGTAATTTTACTTTTTAAGTTTTGTGAGTAATATTATCATTTTTTTTTGCTTAATTTTTTTCTTTTAAGGAATATATTATGAAAGTTGCGGTTTTATTTGTTTTTCATAAATTTAATACTTGTGGAATTAATAGTTTCTACTATTAGATTTATGCATATCTTTTTTTTGTTTGTAAATCTTGTGGTATTCTCTTGTTATCACTAAACATACATGATAACCAACAATATAATACTTTGTAAAAGATTATAATAAGATTTTTGACGATAAATTTGAAGTACATAAAGTTGAAGATATCCTCAGGAAAAAAAAAGGAGTTGAAAAATTTGTATTATGTATATTTCTTTCATCCTGAATTTGCGATAATAATTTTACCCTCAATTTTTTTGGTACAGTATGTATATGATAAAAAAAATTTATTAATTTTTTTTTGGTCATTTGATAATTTAATCTTTGCATTTTTTTAACTCTTGCTCTAGTAAAATGGGCGCTATAGTTAGTTTATGATACAATTTAATAATTTATTTTCATTAGTTGAATTTACTGTTTTTGCACAACTTGGATGTTACAATGTGTAACTAGATATTTTACGCACATCTAAGGTCACCTTTTTTTTAGTGCGTCACATTAATTCATTTCTTTAGTTACAACTATATATTTGTAATTGTGATACATCTTGAATATGTTATGTGTAGTCAAGCTGTTGCAAGCCACCAACGTCATGTGGGTTTACCCCTAAGAACGCAACCTATTGGGAGGTTCCGAAGACAGGGCCGGCCTCATCGGATTCCGACTGCAATGCATGGAGCAACAACAAGGACAAGTTGTGCTACGATTGCAAGTCTTGCAAGGCAGGTGTACTAGCCAATCTTAGGGAGGAGTGGCGCCATTTCTTGATCTTCAATATCACAATCTTTATCATTCTCTTTGTCATTTATATGTTTGGTTGTTGCGCAATCCGTAATAGTTATAATCGTTCTTCTTCCAACAAGCACCCTTAGTTTAATTTCATGTTATTTGTTCATGTTGTGTTTTCTAGCATATATAGTTTAGCTTGATTAAGTTTATAGGATAGAATTTCTTTTCTTATATTTTATAGGTTGGATTGTTGGATTATTGTGTTAATTAGTCAGTTTGTGTCTTAGGTTGTTAAGTTAATTTTATCTATGATTTGGAAAATGATATATTTGATGGATTTATTTAATTTAGGTCATAGTTTGTGCTATTACTGCTTTTCGTTGTTAACTTTTAAAGGTTTATTATGTGATTGGATTTATTATAGTCTATTTTTAAATTTCTAATACTAGCAATATTCTTTTACCTTCCAAGATATTGATTTGTGTTAGAGATATGAGATATCGGAAACAATTTGTCCAAACGCATTCAAGCATGCTCGGGTAAAGAACCAGTAGCAATATTAATTTGCTTATTTGTGCAAATAAATAATACAGGATACTTCATAAATTTTACCAGTATACAAACTAAGTAACCATTAATTTATACATGAAAAATTATGATGCGTATTTTTGACGGTTTTAATTTGATGGAAGGATTTGAGTGATTTTAATTGTGGAAATTCAAAGGATAGTCTTAGAGGCAACGACTTTTAAGTTTGATCTTACACTACAAGAAATAGGCCATTTTGCGACGGAAACCTTGCAACGGACTACAATTCCGTCGCAAAAAGGGTTAATTTGCGAGGGAATAAATTCCGTCGCAACTTTGCGACGGAAACAAACTTTTGCGACGGAATTTCCGTCGCAAAGTTTGCGACGGAATTTATTCCCTCGCAAAAGTTTGTTTGCGACGGAAATAATCGTCGCAAAACAATATTAAAAAAAAATAAAAAAAACATTTTGCGACGGATTCTGCGACGGAAATTCCGTCGCAAAAAGTTTTTAAATTTTTTTAAAAAAAACTGAAGTTTCGCTGAAGGAGAGAGAAAAAGAAAACGAAGAACAGAAAGAGGAAAGCGTAGAGAGAGATAGAGGAAAGCGTAGAGAGAGAAAGAAAATCCGGCCACTTCACCGCCGCTGTCGCCACCGGAACGACCGGAATCCGGCCACTCACACCTACTAACGCCCACCCCCTCCGTTCACTCCCACTCACGCGCACTCACGCCCACCCACGCCACCCCCTCCGTTCAAGCCCACTCACGCCCCTCCGTTCGCCGGCGGTGTGCAGCCACCACACCACCCTCCTTCCGGCAGCCGGATTTCCGCCACAACACCCTCAAATCCCGGTGAGTATTCCACTATCCCCCTTTGTTTTTGTTTTCAATTTAATTTTAATGTAAACCCTAACTTTTTCTAATTATGTTTTTTAATTTAATTTGTAACTAAATTTTATTATTTAATTACTTGTGTTTAGTGTAGTGTAGTTTAATTTATATTGCAATGTTAGAATTAGTTTAATTTTTAAGATATATTGCAATGTTAGAATTAGTTTAATGTATGTTAGTTTAGTTTAAAATATATGTTAGATTAGTTTATAATGTATGTTATTTTAGTTTAAAATATATGTTAGTTAGTTTATAATGTATGTTAGTTTAGTTTAAAATATATGTTAGATTAGTTTAAAATATATGTTAGATTAGTTTAAAATATATGTTAATTTAAAAATACATGTTAGTGTATGTATGTTTATTTGAATGTGGGTAATTGTGTGTTAATTATATGTGTTTCATCACTTGCTTTAAACTTGTTTAAATTAAACAATTATGGTATGTATGTTAATTATATATGTTCACTAAGATTTGAAAGCATTTGCATCTTCTTATTCCTAGATACCCGTTCAAGACATACACATTAGGAGTATGTCTTGAATAGTCCCCGGTTGGGACTGTCCTTTGACGTTTAATCTCACTTTAGGTGGTGAATGTATGCAATGTTTTTGATTCTATGGAATATCTTGGCGTCTCATTTCTCTACAATGTTCTCTGGGTACATATGTTGGTGTGTTTAATTACCTACATCGTGTACTTGGAGAACTGTAGGGATATGCTGTCGGATTTTCTATAGAATTGAAAACTAGGCATACATTCCGACCCATTTTCAAGGTTCCATCTCTGCGGTACAACATGCAAAAAAGCTGGTAAGTTGTTGTATAAAAAATTGAATGTACGTATTTATATGTGCTTAATTACATTTGTATCTAATAATACTGTTCACTTGTTCACATTGCAAGGCGGCAAAGAATCAAGGGAAGCTTCCATCAGCACCTGATCTCTTCTTGCATACACACTTCAAGGAGGTGCCCGGGAAAGGGAAGGTTCCTGCGAACAAAAGAGCGAAGGAAATTGCGGTAATAACTAGTTTTCGCCCATTTTCAAGCCACTTGTTTCCTATATTGCCACTTATGAACTATTTCAAGCCTCGAACTCAAGTAACTATGTTAGGTAGGTGTATTATGGTCAAAAATAAGCTCATTTGATAACAAATGTGAGAAATAGGCAAGTTAGAACCAAAAACGCCCCATTTTCGCCCATTTTTTCTAGTTTTAGGACCTAGTGAACCTATATTGCCACTTATAAACAATTTCAAGCCTCAAACTCAAGTAACTATGTTAGTTAGGTGTATTAAGGTCAAAAATAGGTTCATTAGATAACAAATGTGAGAAATAGGCAAGTTAGAACCAAAAACGCCCCATTTTCACCCAATTTTCCTAGTTTTAGGACCTAGTGAACCTATATTGCCACTTATGAACTATTTCAAGCCTCGAACTCAAGTAACTATGTTATTTGGGTGTATTATGGTCAAAAATAAGCTCATTTGATAACAAATGTGAGAAATAGGCAAGTTAGAACCAAAAACGCCCCATTTTCGCCCATTTTTTCTAGTTTTAGGACCTAGTGAACCTATATTGCCACTTATAAACAATTTCAAGCCTCAAACTCAAGTAACTATGTTAGTTAGGTGTATTAAGGTCAAAAATAGGTTCATTAGATAACAAATGTGAGAAATAGACAAGTTAGAACCAAAAACGCCCCATTTTCACCCAATTTTCCTAGTTTTAGGACCTAGTGAACCTATATTGCCACTTATGAACTATATCAAGCCTCAAACTATTGGTTCTCATTCTTTATTTTTATTTCTGCATTGTATATCCTTTGTTTGTTACAGGAGGCGTACCAACACAGACAGGAGGAATCAAGAACCCAGGGTTCCCAACTGTCTGAAAATGAAATTTTCTTTGAGGCGGCTGGTGGTCGTAATAAGAAGGGTCGTGTTAGAGGTCTTGGTGTTGGTGCTGACTTGTACTACGGCACATCTAGGGGACGAGGATCGGGTTCTTCCAGCCAATACGTACCGTCGGTCATAACTCAAATGCAGGAAAACTTCCACAAGGAGTTGAATGAGAGGGTGGAAGCAATTGAGAGCCAGATCGATAGCCGTGTGGCGGAACAGCTCGATGCTCGAGTGGAGGCTCGAGTGGCAGAACGGATGGCTGAAATCGAGAGGAAGAACAAGGAGTTCTTAGAGGAGTTAGCCAGTAGATTTACAGGATTGACCACTCCTTTCACTTGTTCTACGATTCAGCCTCAGATTCGAGACCCCAGGAACGACCCGGGTGGTGGTGGTGGTGGTGGTGCAGGCCAAGGACAGCCAGCTTGTGTTTAGTTAGGTGTCATTTTTCGATTTTTGTATATGGATGACATTGTAGTTTTAAAAATTATATCATGTACCGTACTTGGTAGTTACGGCTACGTGTTGTATATATTTGAATTATGTTAGGGCGTGGACTTTTTGACTGAAATTATTTTAAATGCACGTATTTTATTAAACAGGATTGCATGAATACAGGTTCCAGGAAAACAAAACAAAATACAAAAAAATTAAACAGGATTGCAGGAATACAGGTTCCAGGAAAAAAAAACAAAATACAAAAAAAAAAAAAATTAAAATTACAATAACTTTGCGACGGAATTTCTGTCGCAAAATGGAGTATTTTGCGACGGATTATTTTCCGTCGCACACATGCGACGGAAAATAATCCGTCGCAAAAAACTTCATTTTGCGACGGAATTAAATTCCGTCGCAAAATTTGTGACGGACTATTCCGTCGCAAAAGAATCCATTTTGCGACGGAAATACATTCCGTCGCAAAATTTGTGACGGAATATTCCGTCGCAAAATGATTCCTCTTGCTACGGAATTTTCGTCGCAAATGTTGTTTTCAGCTACAACTACCTTTCCGTCGCAAAATCCGTCGCAAAACGAATTGCGACGGATATTCCGTCACAAAAGGACTGTTTGCTACGAAAGTTCGAGCGACGCCATGCCTGTGACGGAAATCCGTCGCAAAGTCACTTTGCGACGGAATTTTGCCAGTTTGCGCGACGAATTATTTCCGTCGCAAAACGGCCCTTTTCTTGTAGTGTTAGGAGCAACGATCCCAAAACCCTAGTTAACAACTAGTATGAACCTTAACAAAGTTCTCTTCAAGCAAAAGCTCAATAAACTCAACTTTTTATTAAAAAATATCCTACCAAAATAATTGACATACAACTACTCCCTCTGTCCCCTTTTGATATTCCTTTATGGACATTTTTCACGGGAATTAATAATCACAAATAAGAATAGTTAATTTACATTGAAAAATAAATTGACATTGTGTATGCAAAAAAGTAAAGAGAGAAAGTAATAAAAGAAGGGAAAACAAAATTTACATGGGAAATTTAAATTTGCACAAGTATTGTTACAAATTGGATGGAATTTTGGTAAAAAATTAATATTAATGGTTGTTGGAAAAAACAAGGTGAACATTTTGGGACTAAAATTTGCCCATAAGGGACTATCAAAAGGGACGGGGGAGTAGTATATATAGGAAAAATAAATCTATCCTACTTGCTCCGCAAGCAAACTAGCTAGATAAAATTCCTAATAATTAATTAATGAATCAAGATAGCCCACTGACTAATTAACACAACTTTGGAAGCCCAAGACCCCATAACTACTACTAAGAAAATAATAAAAACATTATTAAAAACTTATTTATAAAACCCCACTTTAAAAGTAAGGTAAACCAAGATAATACCTAAATAAAGCAATAAAGATAGTTATAAGAAAGGGGATTCGATTCACATCAAATTATTACTTTCCCTAATTTATACTCCCTTCGTCCCCGAATGATAGTTACTATTTCCATTTTTAGACACCCAAAATGTTAGTCACATTTCACAATTTTAGGTCCCATACAATAACACAAAATGACCTATATACCCTCACTTTTTTTGGCTGTATTATATGTGCTTCCCAAAATACCCTCATATTTGTCTTTGTACTTGTGCCTTAATTGAATGAGTTGTCTCCCTTTTTAATGACAATCAGTTTCTCTCTCTTCTTTTTGTTTTGCACATGATTGGATTTTAGTTCCCATGTACTTTATTTATTTCTCCTTAATTCCCGTGATTTTCACCCAAAAGTGACTATCATTCGGGGACGGAGGGAGTATTTAATAATCCAATTTGATTTTTCCACTAACATTACTTTGACTAATATTTAAGCCTTATGCAAAGAACGAGTAAAGGTAAAATACAGTCCCTAAACTTTAGTATTTGTGCACTTTTAGTCCTTGTCAACTCTTTTGTGCACTTTTGGTCCCTCCTCCACTACTTTAGGTGTTTTCTAGGCAAAAGTTTGGGGACTATGCTTTAGGGACCTTAATTTATTAAAAAAAAATGGTACTCAAGTAATTATTAACTTAAAATTTGTTTTTAAGTTAAAGTAACCAAGGCTTCCTGCTCGTGATTCATTTCCTGCCTCTTTCATCTTCTCCCACGCAATTCGCCGCCCACTACGGTTCCTCCTCCATCTTCGTCCACGCTGCCTTGTTCAATTCGCCGCCTCTGTTGTCTCCTTCGACGATCGAAAACCACCACCAACTGGCAGTATCTACCTCCTCCATCACCGTAGACTTGCACATTCAAGTCAACTCCTTCTCTATCTCTTCAATTTTTAACAATAAGGAAGGTTAGGGTTTTTTTTTTTTAAAAAAAAAAATTCCCATTTTGTATCTTTATGTCTCTCTCCTATTTTGTTATGGCTAATTTTTCTGTTTAATTTACTTGGTTTGATTTTTGTGTTAGATTCAATTAATTGTGGGGATTTTGGATTTAGGTTTGTGTTTGGGGTTTGTAATTGTGGTTTCGGTGGGGCTGGGGGATCGTGGATGGGTTACAGTGGTTTTCGTCTGTGGGGGAGTGGGGTTGGGTTGTGGTGGGGTTGTGAGGGTACGGTGGTTGCTGGGTTTTGGGGTGGGTTTTTTTTTTTTTTTTTTTTAAAAAATTAATTTATTTATAAAATCATAGCTAAAAGTCTAAAAATTATTATCTTCTTTTTTTGTTTTTTTATTTGTAAGAAATCAGTATTGCTTTTTAATTACTTTTGTTTTTTAAATTAATGTTAATGAGAAAATTAATGTGTCAAAAAAAAAGGAAAATGACAAATAATAAATTTAGGTCCCTAAACCCAGCAAAAAAATGAAACGTGCTAAAGAAAATTGGTTGAAAAAATATTAAAATATAAAAATCAACATCCCTAAAATATTGATTACTCAAAGTCCCTAAACTATTTTGCTGACTCATAGTCCCTAAACTAATGCTTAGTCAGCATAGTCCCTAAACTTTTGCCTAGAAACACCTAAAGTGGTGGAGGAGGGACAAAAAATGCACAAAAAAATTGACAGGGACTAAAAGTGCACAAATACAAAAGTTTAGGGACTGTATTTTACCTTTACTCTGCAAAGAACTATCGAATATAGTCATATTAATACTTGTTAGAATTATCTATTGTAATACAATTACCAAATTTAACCTTTTGTGATTTACGTAATAATTAAAATAGAACACTTTATCACGAACTATTTACTCCGTATTTTTTTTAAGTGTTTTTTCTCGTGTCAAAGGGTTGAAGACTCAAGTGTCCAACACCTCCGAATCTCCATTACCGCCGCCGTCACCATCGCCGTCTGCCGCCTGCGCACCTCCCTAAGCAATCAGAAGTCATTCAACTCAAATTAACAACCAAATTCAAACACATTGCTAATTACACCCTCAAATTTGAGTTTGAGGTTAGCTCATTTCGATATATTCATTTTGTAATATCTGAATGTAAATTGTATTTTCATTTTCTATTTTCTATTGAATTTGTTTCAGTTCAATTGCTAATTAAAGCCATTTTCATACTTCTCTCATTACAATTGCTGCTGTCTTTAGTTACTAATTTAGGTATTGTTATCTATGGTTATTCTTTAGGGGTTTTGCATGAAATGATTGAAATCATATTTGAGAATTGAATTTAATGTTTGTCAACTATGAAAATTAGAATATATGGTTTATTGGGTTTAATTTACCTAGTCATTTTAATTTATGCAACCCGAATTCGAAGTGGGAATGAACATTTTGCAATCATGATTGATTCAGTATTATAAAAAAAATTGTGATTGAAACAGTTTGCTGGACAATTGGGTAACAAGATGAAAGTATTTGTAATATGGAATTCAGTGATTATTTATAAAATGGTTTGAATGCAAAGGCGTAAGAAGCCTCAATTGTATCTAGTACTTTTCGAAGTTGAAGACAAAATCACGTGTTGATCGTTATCACTTAAGCTTTATATTATGCTAATCATCCTTGATACATTATGGCTTAAGTTACACTAAAATTGTTATGTTGTATCTATGAGGAGGCTTTCTATGCATCCTTCGCCGTCTTCCTTCGAAGCTTGTGAGCTGTTGCTCTTAGCTTAGACTTTGCAATTTAGAAATTTCTTTGCTTTTCAGTATTCATGACCTTCTTGGTGATTGTGAAGTATGACATTACATGTTTCTGTGTTTATGTTGATGTTAGCAACTTGTTATATCACGAGTGATGTGTTTTCAGGTAACCAATGGATGAGAAGAAAAGGGAAGAGCTCAGTGGTTTACTCACTGTACTCCCTCCGGTGGAGTTTTGTTGTGTTTATGGCTCAACTCTTCATCCAAATAATCATGATCAGGTTCACTTAGATGCTGTCTGAATTATAATGATATCTGCAAGTAAAGTTATGTTTCATTGCTATTGTAGGATGACTAACTTTTATTTATCCTCTTGTCTTAATGCCTAATTTAATAGTCTCGGATGATTGATAACATTCTTGGTGTTCGAGATCCTGTTGAATGGCACTTGCAGGTAGGCTTAATGCATGCTTTTCTCGGTAGATTATCTGTTGAATAATTGTGCTTGAGTGCCAAATTCTGAAATCATTAACATCTTTTGGGATGAAGAACTTGAAGATGAATAGGAATCATTATGCCTCATGGATGGCGAACCTTGGTGGTGCGAAACTGGTGCTTCCTTTAACTTTATCCATCGGTCACAAAATTTCACCTCCTATGGTGGACTAAAATTGCTAAATATTGCTTCATCAGATTACTGGAGTTGCAGACAAAGTTGGTGTAGGGGTGCACTTCAACCCTTTTGTTTCTTGGAATAACAAGGTATTGTACTATTGGTCAGTTGTTGTAACATGGCTAAGTTAATTTAGGAGTGTTAGCTTTGTAACAAGTGAAAATGAGATATGGTGTTTCCATATAGCACAGGTGTCTTAGTAACTCATACACACGTCTTCTTTTAACAATGGCAGACATTTAAGTATGGTGTAGTCAGAATGCATGACTTGGTTGAAGACATACTGAACTGGGAAACATTTTACTTGAGTGGTCGTCTACAAAAGCCTGTATGTTTATAATTAAAATGTACATTTTTAATATGTTGTGTGTACTTTCCTCATAATAAAATTGAAATGGAAAAGTGTTCATCGTTTACAGGTCCATGTTCTTGTAGATAGCTTGGATGTTGAGAATCTAAACTCTTTTAATTTAAGAGCTGCAACCTCAGCTGCTTTACTTCTTTTACCTTCCAAGTTCACTCAGGTATGATATTGTGGAATCTGGTTCTGCTTCCCAGTACTTGTGTATGAATATATTCTTATTTTGAATTGACACAGGAAGACCTTTATGCAAAAATCTGCAGTCTATCTTACAACGGTGATTTGCGCATGCTTTTTGCAGAGGACAGGCATAAGGTATGCCCAATGCTTTGCTCTTTTCATGAACATAACTCTATGCATCAATTTTATTCCAAGGTTTCCGTTAATTGGGTGATACAAATATCCAGTATATTTGATCTTGATGTGTGCGTTAAAGCTTGTAACAAAGGTGGATATTATCTAAAAATAACTCTTTCTGATCTTGTTTTAATGGTCTATCTTTGTTACTCCATTTAAATAGAGTAAATTACTTCTTCATGTTTAATCTTGTTTGTTACTTTGGTAGCATTTCTGGTTCTTTATTTATTCCTTATATTCTGTATTGTAAATATAAATTTATAAACTCTTTACATATCTATTGGAAGACTAGATTATTTGAGCTTTCTTGAAGATTCGTTAAAGTGAAAATTTTCTTGTGAACGTCTGAAATTTGGAAAATATCTATTTTTCTTACATATTAATGGAATTTGCTATACCGTTAAACAACATTGTTGGTATAGTTCCAATGTGATTAATTTCAACAGTTGTTTGCTGAAAACAGTTTATCTGCAGGGTACCTTGTTTCTGTGTAATTAGTTGGCAAAAGCTTCTGGGCATACAGCATGGATTTTCTGTTGTACTCTTTGCTTTTAAAATCATAAATATCTGCCTCAAAGTATCTTTGTTAATACTTACCTTGTCATTAGCCTTAACTTCTTGATAGTGTGTGCCTCCTAGTACCATGTTATAAACTTATAACTAGTTCCTCTTTTATTACTACAGAACAATATTCTTATTTACTCATCCACATAGTGTTTCAACTCTCCATTTGCTCAGGTGAGAAAGATTGTGCAAGGACAGTTTGATTTATTCAGGGGAATTTATAAGCCAGTTTTGGAAGAATTTGCTACCAAAGACTTGTTAAGGTTTTCATCATCTGGTGTTCACCAGAATAATATCGCTCAGGTACAGTAAACCTGCCAAAATTTTCAACTAAAACAATCTTCCTTTTATATCTGTAATTTGGAAAACATGTGAATATTGTTATTACAATAGTAGTGCGCTGCTGCCTTAATGAACATGTATAAATTTCTGGTCAACATATAGAATATTCTTTTGGTCACGTCTATGGTAACAGAATGCTGAATGGAAACATTGCAGGATGGAGGGAGGTTACAGACAAATTAATGTGGTCACTGCATGGAATCTCATTATGCATGTTAGAATAGGATACTACATTAGCCACTAGGTGAAAGTGCTGTTGCTTGAGTATGAAGGTTTTCCTTTTACAGTCCCAGGTTTAGACCTAACAAAAATTGACTTGACCCTAAAACCTGATTATAAGCCGTTTGGAAATGTAGGGTCTTGAACATAAAATTTCATCCTACTTATAAGCCGTTTGAAAAATCTGATTTGGGTATTGAACATAAAATTATGACCCTAAAATCTGAATATAAGCCGTTTGAAACATAACCTCGTTGAAACCTGAACTTACCCTACTCAAAACAGACCTGACTGTTGACAGTTCTACCCAGGTTAGTCTCCAAGGTTTTACATGTACTGATCTTGTTAGCAGTGTTGATATATTTTGGGAGAAAATATTAATAGGGAATTTGTTCAAATTTGTTCCAAATTTTGTTTTAGTTTAAAAACCTGCTCAAGAACAAGCCTTCATACCAAGAAATGGCAATTCCTTAGAAAATATTTATAGGGCATATGTTCAAATTTGTACCAAATTTTATTTTGTTTTGTTTTAGAAACCTGCTTAAGAACAAGCCTTCATATCAAGAAATGGCAATTCCTTAGAAAATATTTATAGGGCGTATGTTCAAATTTTTGTACCAAATTTTATTTTGTTTTGTTTTAGAAACCTGCTTAAGAACAAGCCTTCAAGTCTAGGTGTCAGTTACTCTTCTAAAATATGAAATGGGTTGCTTTTATGCAGTCATACTTTCTGAAAGAGATAAACTTGCAGTGTCCTTTGGAGGCTAATGATAACTGATGCTACTCTGTTAAAGATTTTGGGCTTCATGCCAGTGGTCAGTAGCATTCTTATTCTACTTATCAGTGATTTCTTATTGCTTGAGAAAGTAGCCAAATGTTGTCATGATCAAATCACAGATGATTAGTGTAAGTGAAGGATAGTAGATAAGCAGAGAACAGTTATTGATAACAACTGTTATCAGCTAGTAGTATTAATCCTGTATCAGTGAAAAGATAACAATTGCTTTCGGCTAAAGGTATTAATCCTGTATCAGTGATTGATTGTACGCAAGCACCATTGTCATCAAGCGTCTTAGTCCATGAGATGGCCCTTCCTTTGTTTTCTCTCGGAGCTTCTAATTTGGTTGACATTGTTGAAATTATGGTTGCTTCTTTTAAATAAAGCTGTGATTTTTCTGCATGACATTGACTGTCCATCAGCCATTTGGCCAACCACCTGGTGTATGTTTCGAAGGGATTCACTTAAACATTCTGATTTGCTTGCTTTCCCTTCTGATGCATTTTCGTTTGCCAATCTTTTTCAAATATATAGGAAAATAAATACTTTTCTGGTCTAGGACAGTGTTTAAGCATTACTGTGGTGGTATCAGATCTTTTTCTTTCTTCTTTGGGGAGGGGGAGAAGAGGTGCTTGAAGATTAATAGAGGAATTCTAAATGTTTTTTTTTTTTTTTTTTTATTTTTTTTTTTATTTATTTATTTTTTTTTAAAAAAAAAAAACAAAAATCTCTGCACTCTGCTGTTGTTATTGTTTGATGGTAGATATCTCATACTAGCTATGACTTTAAGGGGAGAGAGCATATGGACACTGCTTTCTTTATGATGGCCAAGTATACTAAATAGTTCTGTTTCTAATTGGTTGTTCTGAATCTCAGGATTGTGATTTACCTGCAGTTCAGTCCCTTGTCTCTCGTCTTCCTAAAGCAGTGAGAAACCATATGAGCATGAGTCTCGGGGACCTGCAAAAGTTGAAATCTGGTAAGAAGCCAATGATTAATTGTTTGTTGGTTCATGCAATTAACATATATTTGCAACAGAGACTTTTTTTTTTTTTTTTTTTTTTTTACCCTTCACATATTTTCTCTCTCGGTATATTTTATATTACCAAGGCTTATTTGATGGCAATGCAATATATTTATCCAATTAGAATGCTTTTATGCTGCTTGGTACTCCGTATAAATTTTCATTACTAATTATTGTAGTAGAAAACAAGTGCAGAAAAGTAAATTACTAAATCACCCTTAATCCAACACCAACCCCTGTTCTTCTCCTGTAGAATTCTGGCCTGTAATTTTTGGTTTTGCTCGGGCCGGGTAAAACTTCACCTTCGCCTGAACCAGGGGAAGAAGCTTATTTTCGTTTTTTTTGGGTATTTTTTGTCTTTTACTCTTCTGCGTCTGTCCTTAACTGCTGACTCTTATTTTTCGTATATCCACAGGTCAAGATGCTTATAAAGCTGTAATAAAATCTAGAGCCGAGGCAGCAAATTGCCTGGAAAAGATTTTAAGACGCAAAGTCATGGTTTCCAGCATCCGGCAGGCTGTTGCTGGTGTTTTGACAGTAGGTGCTGTCAGAGCTACTAGGTATCTTTCAAGTAAGATGAACAAGGCTTGGAAGTCCTGGCTTTAAGATTGATCAGCTACTGTAATGTAATGATTGTAATCTGACCATTTTGGCTTCTATGAATTTGTGACCGGCAACATACCGAAGTTGGTCTTCAACACCACTACACCAGCACTCTTTACAAGTCAAATTGAGGCTGATTGGAACTATACAAGTATACGATCATGGATTCATGGTGCTTGCCTAGATGGGATCTTTGAGAAACTAAGATTAATGTGCATAGGTTAAGATTATAGAAAAACCTTTCCATCTTTGATAGAATATAGGAAATTTTGCTATACAGTATCTAGAAGGCTTAACACTGTTTGTAGCAGTTTTTAACTGATTAAAACTTAGCTTCGTTCTTTGGCTCTTTACATCGCTGCAATTGTAAGCTAAGTCTAATTTTGTTGATAATTGGTGACTGGATGAGTTATTATATAGCTCTTTTTAGCCAAAAGCTGATTGCATTACAAGTTTGTGCTCTACACTTTTTAGCCCATTTGATGTTAGTTTTACATAAACATTTTATATGTAAAGTAATGCTTATTGTTTTTCATGATTAGATTTAACTAATCAAATGAGGTGCAAAATTTTGAAGGGTCAGTACATAAATTAGGTCTATGTATGACTCTTGAAAATTCCTGATAAATACGATGATGTGAGCAAACACATTGAGAATGACAAACACATACAAACAAAGATTTTTGAATCAGGGTTTTGTTTCTAGAGAGAGAAACTCTTGCTTCTCTCTAACCCAATGGAGAATGATTCGGTGGTTGCCTTCATCGGATTTGTTCTCCAAAAGGTTAGATTGTAGAAGTAGGTTTCTTTGTTCTTCAATTTCTTAAAAATAAACAATCCCTAATAGCTTTTTGGAATTCTCGGATTTTTCTTCGACCTTTTGGGTTCCTCGCCCAAGGCTGAAGAAGGGTCAGAGTTCGTTGTTCCGGCAACGGTATTGGTAGATTCGGCTGCTGGATGGTGTTTCGGGGTTAATCGAGTTCCCAGCAGTCGGAAATTGCTGAAGGTTTGTTTTATCAATTGTTGGGCTGATTCCGGGTATTTTGGGGCTTCGATTTTTTAAATCAAACCCCCGATTTTCTGGGTTTTTTCCCTCAAGGTTGATGGTGTGTGGGGTGCGTTCGGCGAGTTTCGACTGTTGATTTTTGGGCGAATCGGCCGCTGGAAGGTGGTTCAGGTCTATCCGGGTTCCTTCTTCGATTCTGCTCAAGATTGAAGAAGGGTCTGAGTGTGTTGTTCCGGTGGTGTTTTGGTTGAATCGGTGGCTGGGTGGTGTTTCGGGTCAATTCTTTTTCCCAGCAGCTGGTTATTGTAAGTGTTGATTTTCCTTCGTTTAGCTATTTCGGGTTTTTGGGGCTTTGGATTTCCAATTCAAATCCTCGATTTTCTGGGTTTTCGTTCATCGATTGGTGTCGGTTTCTGAGCTAGCCCGCCGGTGGTTGGTTTTCTTTTTTGCTGGTGGTGGCCTAATTCAGTGGGTTTTGGGGCGCGTTTTGAGGTGGTATGCGAGTTTGCAGGCTCGTTGTTCGGCGAGTTTGCAGGTTCGTCGGCCGTCTCTCTCTCCCCTGTTTGGTGTTGTTGTCGGGGCTTTGCTCTGATTTCTGGGTTCAACCTTTCTCCGGAGCTTTTCTGGTTGCGGGATTGCTGCTTGGAGGTTGACTTTGAGGTTGGTGGCAGCTCCCATTAATTGCAGGCCCTGGTGTTCTTCAATTGTAAAAGGATGGTTGAATAGTTATTATTTACCTCCCTTTTACTATCTTTGTTAAAATGGAATTTGCTTATTTGAGTGTTTCTACTGTCTAGATGTATTGTGTTACATTTTTCAGCTTAGGCTTCCTAGTGATTAGTGGTGTTGGGTGATGGTTCATGGTAACGATTCTTTATCCTGTTTTGTATTGTATGCTTGCCGTGCTGTCGTCCTAGCAGGATAGTTTCTGGGTTGTTATTTAGCTGTGATATTATGATTATGTCGATTGATGGTGGACAGTGGAGGTTGGTTGTCATGATTAAGTCTGGGTCTTGTTAGCTTGCTTGGTGTGTAGTGGGTTGAGGCCCGTTTTTAGTGCTGTCACCTAGCATGAGGTGCTAGTTGATGGCCTGGTTTGTATGGTGGGTGTTTCTCCTATTGCTACCTTGTTTCTTGCTTCTGTCTGGACTTCTTTTTATGCCTCTTCTTTTGTGGTAGTTGCTGGCCTATCTTTTCCTCGGCATCTTATGCTTTTCTTCTTTGCTTGAGGCCCTTGTGTTTGTGATGTTGGTTGATGGTTCATGGCTACGATCCTTTGTCCTGTTTTGTATTGCATGTATGCTATTGTTCTGTCCTGGCATGCTGACTACGGGTTTATTACCAAGTTGTTTTTATGGTGATGCTGTTGGAAGGTGTTTTTCTTTGTTTTTTTTTGTGGAGGGTGGCTCATGGTTGAAGCTTGGTCATTTTAGCTTCCCTGGTATGTAGTGGGATGAAGCCTGTTTTTAGTGTTGTCTCCTAGCATGAGGTGCTAGTTGATGGCTTGGATTGTGACAAGGTAAAGTCGTATCCCCTAATAAAAAATAATTACCTAAATCACTAACTAAGGTAGATAGGGAAGTAGGGTCGATCTCCACAGGGAAACTAGTCTTTTTACTCCTAATTTATTAATATAATCTAAACTATTTAAGTAACCAATATTTAACGTTGAATAAGAAACTAAACTAAAAAGAGTAGGAATAGGAAGAAAATAATATATAAAGGATCTAGGGTATAGGTTCACCAATAAATAATATTCCAGGGTAAAACATAGTAATCAATCATTGACATTGCATAAATAACATGATTAACAGGCTCTCGCAATTTATTAATCAACGTAGATCTAACAGGCTCTCACAATTTACTAGATCTAAGTCCTTATTGAAAATAGCCTTTAATATCAAATTAACATCTGCTCGATTCATCAATTTAATATTGCTATACTTTTACAAGCCGCAATTGTAAAACATTAAAACAATCCAATAAGAAATTATCATGCAATACCAATAATCAATAATAGTCAATCATCAATGCATCAATTAACCAGATTGTAAAGGGCTCTCGCTACGTATTACAATCACACAATTAATTTACCGGTATTAAATCTCATCTCTCGAATCTTGACTTAACCATTTATAAATTAACTTGCCTATTGAAACTAGACCTAAACATTAATTCTCATCTCTCGATTCTTGAATCAATATTGTCAAACTCATGCATAAAAGATAGGCCTAATCCAGTCACAGAGCATTAATTCAATCAATAGGAAATTAATCTAGCATTGATAATCAACAACAATAAATTACCCCTTCATATTATTTATTAGATCCCCATAAACCCTAGAAATTAAACTACTCACACATATTAAAAACTAAACTAATCAAAGTAATAAAATAAATCATGATCAAAGGAATAAAATAAATAACTAAGATTAAGGGAAGAGAAATCGTTACCAAAATAAATCTGGAATTAATGAAAGAATTAAGAACAAAAGTTTAGAAAGAGTTTAAGAGAGAGAAAACTAAGTAGAGAGAGAAAGTCTAAGAGTGAAGGATTAAGAGAAGAAGAAGAAGTAGAAGAAGTAATTATTCCGTACAAAAACGTATTTAAAACCAAAACTAAAAAACTCCTAATTAGAAACTAATTGCTCGACAAAAGTGCTTCCCCAGAAACACGCGCCCGATCGGGCTAGAGGCCGCCCGATCAGGCGCGCCTTTTTCTCGCACAACTCTTCTCACTGCCGCGCCCGATCGAGCTAGCAGCTCACCCGATCGGGCGCGCCTTGGGCCACGCACCAGCACGCTGCGCATCTTGCCCGATCGAGCTAAGCTTGCCCGATCGGGCCCTTGTGGCTCCTCGAGGCTTTGGACTTCCGATTGGGCTCGAATCCTCGGCCCAATCCGGATCTCCTCTTCGGGTCTTGAATACTCGGTCCAAACCTCGGTATTCCAAATACCGAGCCCTTAATCACCGGCTCGATGGCTCTAGCCGGCCTTGGGCTCCAAAAGTGGTCGTGTTCCTCCAACGCTCGTAGTTGCTTCATAAAAATCCCGGGAAAATGCTCCAAAGGTGCAATTCCCTGCAAAACTCAACCAAAACTACGAAAACACTAGAAACACATATTAGTAATAAAAGTGGCCCTAAAGAGCCAAAAACACTACTAATTATGACCAAGGGACGGGGGGTAAAACACTATATAAAATAGACATATCAGATTGTATGGTGGGTGGTATCCTTCTTTCTACCTTGGCTCTTGCTTTTGTCCAAGTCTCCTTCTTTGCCTCCTTTGTTGTGGTGGTTGTTGATCTACCTCTATCCAGGCATCTTGTGCTATTATGTTTTTCTTGAGCCTCCTTGTGTTTGTGCTGCTGGCTGATGGTTCATGGCTGCGATCTTTTGTTCTGGTTTGTACTGCATGTATGCTATTGTTCTATCCTGGCAGGATGACTATGGGGTGTTATCAAGCTGTTTTATGGTGATGCTGGTGGTGGTCTATTCTTTGTTATTGTTTTGGTGTGGTGGAAGTTAGTTGTCATGGGTGAGTCATGGTTATTCTAGCTTGCTTGGTGTGTAGTAGGTTGAGGCCCTATTTTTAGTGATGTCTCCTAGTATGAGGTACTAGTTGATGGCTTGGATTGTATGGTGGGTGATATTCCTATTGCTACCTTGTTTGCTGGTTCTTCCAGGACTCCTTCTTTTGCCTCTTCCGCTGTGGTATCTGTTGATTTTCTTTATCGTGACATCTTGTGCTTCTCTGTCTTGCTTGGGCTTCCTTATGTTTGTGCTGCTGGTTGATGGTTCATGGCTGCGATCTTTTGTCCTGGATTGTACTGCATGCATGCTGTTGTTCTGTCCTGGTAGGCTGACTGTGGGATTGTTATCAAGCTGCGTTTTATGATGATGCAGGTGGATGGTGTATGCTTTCAAGCTAAGCCAATGCTTTTATACTCACCTTTTTTGTTATCTTTGGTTGTTTGGGTTTTTTACCCACTTTTGGTTGTAGCTTCGGTTTCCTCTCCCTTTGTTAGTTAGAGGTTCCGTAGTTGTCATCTTTGTTTGCCTTCGGGCTTTGGTTTTGTTGCTTCTTTGGCCCAAAGGGCATATACTGAACTTTCATTTCTTGTAGTTGCTACTTTTATGGGTAGTAACTCTTTACTTTTGGTAATAAAATTCTTTATTTACCAAAAAAAAAAATGAGAAGGACAATGGTGACGCTTAAGGGCTATCAAGATCTTATTGGTGTTGATGTTGGAGTCATTAGCGTTGGAATCCCTCTTTTGGTCTGTTACTTTGTACTTGTTTTAAGTAACATCCCGGTAACTACAATTAGCCTGTTAGCTTATGTGGTGGTTTTAAGTGTTTGAACTACCTTCATCCCCAATTAGCTTGTATTCTTATGTCAGATGTATCATGCATACATTTTAGTTTTGCAAGTATGAAATCATTTCTGAAAAAATGGCATACTTCAATTAGTTAATATCTGCACACCTAAGAACTGGGTTAGCATAATATTTTTAATAATGAGAATTCAGGAAAGTTAAAAGAGCTATGTGTTTGAATGTCCAGTTTGATGCCACCTACTGATAACTCACAATTGTACTCATCGCAGTTTTACAGGAGATCAGCAATTGAATATAAATCATTTAGGAGGGGTTTTAAATATGACGGAACTATCCTCTGCACGATTGCACCAACCCAGCCACCCCATCTCATTATCCCTACACCTTGCTCATAATATGAAATCAAAGCTTGAATGCACTGATATGATAACTTTCAAGAAATGAGACAAAATAGGGCAACAAATTCTAGATTGATAGACCTGTAACTTGTCAAACAAATGAATAGCACTATTTATGAAACATGACTTACATCAGCTCTCGTGAAAATTTGAGGAACAAACTAATATGTTTTACTTAAGAAAGGTACAACCAAGGAACAAAGAAAGAAACACTGGCAAAGAAGTAAGGAGTTCTAGAGACCAAGTTGGCGGTAATATAGCTGCTGGTACCATCGGACCCACACAAGAACCACAAATCCAACCAGCCACAAGGGATCCAAATCTGCCAGAAAGAAGAATAGTGGGTCATCTAAAGAAAAAGGAGGCTGAAAACGACTATTAGCTTATTTATCCAAAAAGTAAAAAAGAAAAGAAAAAGAAGATGAGGGTATGTTATACAGAATTCATGAAATGGTCAACTGAACAGAGAGCTTCAAGCAGGTTACTTTGAAGAGTGATTTAAAATTATTTGAGTCACTGGTAATAAGGGGGCATAAGAAGGCAAGAAAACTTCACCAGCAGGAACTAGAGTTGATAAAATATTGTGTGAACCATTTAAATCCTGTAATCCTCTAGGGAAGAGTTGGATGGAGTACTTAATAAGATAGGAGGGATGACATTATAGAGAAGCAAATAAAAAGGCAAGCCTGTTTTATCCATGACATTGCAAAGCAAAGGCCTCTAAACTAAGTCGGCTGTAAACCTTAGGGGATATTGGATAGTAAAAAGTTTGAGATGGAAAACAAAAGGCATGAATCGCATTATTCATGAGCATGAATTTCCATTTCAAGATCATTTAAAATAAGTCCATTATGTAGATGAGAAGGCTGTTAAAGAGTAAATTGGTGAGAAACTTTCACTCCAACCAGTGGGGTATTCAGAAATTACACATGTACCCATCTATGACAACAAAATGTATGCCTCTACAAGTTGCAACTAGCCCTTTTGACAAACAAAGCTATCACTATACCTTGTGAGTCTTACTAATTGCATTACAATCCACTTTAGGAGAGATGTATACAAGTTTAGAGCCGAGGGTCTATGTACCCATCATGCAAGGACATGATAAAACATCTCAAAGTGCTGATATATATGGTAGTACTTTTCTTAGTGAATTGCCCATTTCTTAATTGCCTTCAACCTCCACCCTTCTTTGCCAAAGTGCATCATATATAGATATCACTAAGAGTGAAAAAGTATAGAGATTTCAGGATAAGATTGTCAGATGGTTACACTGTTACACAGTATAACTGCCTGATACCTGTATCAATGCACTGTTTCCTCAATTCAAAATTCTTCAACTTACATAATTCCTAGGGGATAGTAGGCTATCCCCCTATGGTAACAATTAAGTGAATTAACATTATAACATATCTGAAAGAGTTCAAGCTGTCAAAAGTTTCTTGAGAGCCTATGTTCTCCACATGTAATTGACACAGATTATCATTGGTTGAGTCTGTACATAATTCAAGACAATATAAACAGAGCATTGATAGCTCAATGAGTTCAGACAGAAAAGGCAAATGTGGGTAATCAATTAAGTTGATGTAAAGTAGCAAGAAAGTAAAGAATTAAGAGCTAACACAATATTAAATAATTGTCACTTTGAGATAAAAGAGCTGAAGGGCACAAGGTAGTAAATCAGGTGTGTGTGTTATTACCAGACTGAATCCATGCATATTACTAATCTAATTGAATGAGCACAGTTTTCTTGATTAATGTTTGGAGTTTACATTGATGGTTTTTAATCTGATTGTTGTTTCAAGTTTAAGTCCATTAATTTGTTCTGGTCCTTGTTTAATCTTAGTCAAAACATCAAAACTATGGCTCAGCATCTTCTGGTTTTTAGATTCCTTTTTTCTACTCCTTGTGCAAAATCAATGGATGAAATACATCACTTGATGAAATGTTGTCTGCTATTAGATATTCATGTAAACTTATTGCAAAGAGGCTATACATTTCAGTATGTTAGCACCTCTCGTCAAAAAAAAAAAAAAAAGTATGTTAGCACCTATTTCTCTTTTAAGTAGTACAAAGTACATCCTAACGTCTAAAGGACTCCTAATCTCCAGGCCATTATATATTCTTCAATCTTCTAATTCACAAATCGTTGAATATTCAACATACAACCCATTCTCCCCAACAAAATCGGAAAAAAAAAGGGGAAGAAAAGGGCCACTACTCCTTAAAAGATGCTTATCTATACCAAATAGCATGAAAATCACATACTTAAACCAACATAAGAGCTTTCACAAAAGCCTCATTCACATAGCTTGAAGTCTTGAACCAAAGCCCAAAATAAAATAATATCATCAAATATTCAAATTAGATTGATGAGATTAGATCAATTTCATAAGCCGGTTAATTCCTACAACTAGAACGGATTTTGATGCCGGATAGACATTCCACCAAAGAATCTTATCATTGTTATCTCAACCAGAACCAACAAATTTCCTACATCTATAAAATCAAGGTCCCATAAAACAACCTGACTCTTCCAGACCAATGAAATTCCAGTTCAAACAAGGTCCCTGGGTACAATAAAGAAAAAGAAGTCACAAAAATAATAAAATCAGATGCATGACATACCTGAAAAGCTGGTCCACCTTCAGCAGAATTCATTATACTCCAGCCAGCCATGAATGCAAACAAAAACAATCTTCTAAGAATAATGACAGTTGCGGGAAGCTCAACAAAATTGAGCAAACTCTTCACCCAAGGAGGAGACTCCTCGACTTTCTTCTTCAACCTTGTCTTCAAGTTGATCTTTGTTTTCTTTCTCTCCCAAAAGCTTCTCATAAGAAGCTTCTCAAAGGCAGCTTCAATAGACTCCACACTTCTCTCATCTCCAGAGTATTGCTGCGTAAGAAAATTGCGAGAGCTCCAGATTTCATCCTCAGCAGCATATGGACTTATCCCAAGGCGCTTGTAAGGATCCCAGACATTCAGCCTTGGAAACTTTGGGGCATTTCCTTGAATAAATGAAAGAAATTACTTAAACAATCAAAGCAACAAAAGCTGTGATACAAAGTACACAACGAAACACGCCCTGTCCACACACGCTTAATTCAATAAGACACAACCATCAACTCAACAAAACTAGAGTAACATATATGTCTATGTTATGGCATCATTTGGATAAAATTATGTATTCACTCTTCCTAAGATAAAATGGCTACCATATACTCAATTCTTCTAAATTCAAGCTCTTATATTTCATCTTTCAGCTTGTTCTATAAACAGCCATGAACTCCCATCTCATGATACTAGGTTAAAATCACTAATTTTAAAACCCAAAACTTGGGTATCAACTATCAAACCAACTATACAAAACAAGAAATTCAAGATTTCACAAAAGCATATCAGCAAACAATGTATTCTCACTAAAAACATTTATCGAATTCAATCTCCAACCCTTTTACACGGAATAATTATCTTTCCCTTGAAGCATCATCAATTCTACAAGTAACCAACAATTCCTTTCACACTCAATTACGCTTCAAATGAATAATCACACCACAATAAAAAAAAATCAACAAAATTCACCAAAATTTAATAAAAATCAAACTCCAATGTAGAATTAGTACCTCCATAAGGTGTATCAACAGCACATCTAGGCAACCTTAAATTTACTCCATGCGTCGCTAAATTCGTTGTATTCTGGCGCAAAGAACTGCACAAAAATCACATAAAAAACGTCGGTAATAATATCAAGGCAAAGAATTGAAATTCAATTCGTAAAGGATAAGAGATTTACAGTTTGTGGCCGAGGAAAGGGGTGGACAAATTAGGGTTAGCGAGCAAAGCAGCAACCATGTTTGAATTGAAAAATGGAAGTTGCCGAGAAGAAGAAGGTGGGTCAGAAAAACACCATGGAAGAGGCTGCTCAGAGCTGATAGCTGATGAGAGAGAAAGCGTTTTGGGTGGTTGTGTTGGAGAAGAGAGAAAGAAAGAAAATGGATTGTGTAATCTTTGAGTATATACTGCCTTCCGTTACATGTCATGTGCAACGATTGCACGTAACCTTTGTACTACGACTAGTATTTTCTTGGAGTGCAATTAGGCGCACAACTCGGGCAAAATTATAAATTTGACAATCTTTTGAAAAAAGTTGACTTTATAGTGGTACATTATAATGTATCATTATGCATTTATAATGTACTATTAAAATATAAATTGTATGAATAGTACTTTTTGTGTAATATTATGAATGTAGTGGTACTTTCTACCATTATATATGTGAAATATTTTTCCCTAAAATATTTACCACCTATTACCTATTATACATTAATGATACATTTTTCGTCCGATATGTTTACTAAACTCATATGAGCTATGCACTAAGGGTTAATTATTTTCTTGTAATCTCTTGGTCTACGAAATACAAAGTACACTGTAGTGGTTATGGGACGGATTAGTGGACTTGTCATTAAGTGACTGGTTCAATCTTTGATCTAAGGGTCTGTTCTAATTGGTTGAACTGAACTTATTGGAGTTGAACTGAACTAAATATTTTATGAGAAGGAAATTAAGAATTGAACTGAACTGAAAATAAGCCGAAGAGAACAGACCCTAAGACCAATCATGGGAAAAAAAATCGTCTACAACTATAGTACAAGTTATGTGGTACAACAGTCTCCCTTTCTAGTTTCTACCACTTAAAAGTGCAAAACAATTTTAATTTTCAAATATAAATTCCAAAAGACCTTATTTTTCCTCTTTGTGTGCTACATCACATTTCAAAGCTATATCCGTCATAAATTGTGGAGTATATAAACTTGTATTTTTTCATAATCTCTTAGACTTACAAAGTAGCGTGTTTTGGGGCGGGTTACTAGATTAGTCACCAAGTGAATGGTTCAATCTTCAATTTTCAATATGAGAGCAATCACCGAAAAAAAAATCACTTACAACAGTTGTACAAGTCATGTGGTACAATACCCTTCGTTTCTACCACTTAAAAGTGCAAATCGGTTTGGGTTTTTATTTTTAGAAATAAAATTCAAAAAACCCTCTTATTTTATTCTTTCTTGAGAGGATATTGTACCACTTGGTAAACAGTTGTACCAAATTATTTCAAAATGTTAAGCTATGTCACATTTCAAAGCTACATCCGTTTCAAATTATAATCTTTAAGATGAAATGGGGTTGAGGAGATGAACGATTACTATTATTGGAATTGATGATCGATAACTAGTACGGAGTAACTCAAAAAAATGTCATCCTATAAGACCATGAATCAAATCTATTGACTATTACTAAAACAAAATATACTGACATCATTAAAGAACACTTGTCAATTTCTTATAAAATATTTTCCCGCTAAAACTATTTATGACATTATCATTTTTTTTTCTATTTTTTTTTTCTCCTAAGTTTTAAAATAAACAATTACAATATTTCTTTCAAAATTAATAAATAAGATTATGATTACACTTTTTCGAATAAAGAATATTGACAATATTTTTAAGCAAAAAATTTTTATTTAAACCGTGCAACGCATGGGATTAATCTAGTTATTAAGGGCTTGTTTGGCATCATTTTTGGTTTTCAGTTTTCTGTTTTTTTGAAAACCAAAAACCAAAAACAGGAAACAAGAAAAAGGTGTTTCCACTTTTCTGTTGTCAGTTTTCAAAATTATCATGATTTTAATAAGTCCATATATTTTTTGAGTCATTATGTGACATATATATAATACACTTTTAAAAAACAAAAAACCAAAAAACAGAAAACCACAGCGATGCCAAACGAACCCTAAGATAACGAATTATCAAGTTAGATAATCAAACTAAAATTAAATTTAACTATATTTTTCAAAGAATGGTTGAACCCACTTTAGATCCGCCCCTAATTCAAATGTGAACCATAAGGCAAAAAATTAAACAACACAAATAGACAAATAGTGAATGTAGTAACCAAACACTGAAAAAGAAAACTTTGACTATCTAATAAATAATAATACAAAGATTAAAATAGACCCGATCTACAATAACTTGTTGAATAATACAATAATAATCGGTGAAAATTGGTAAATTTTGATTTTAAACTTAACTCCAGTATTGATCATAATATTACTGCTTTCTAAATGAATGGCCAACAAAGAGATGTTACATTGATATACAAAACCCAGGCATTCTTGCGTTTCTTCATCATCCAAAAAGATGGGGAAGTGCTTAATCTCATCTTCTCCAACCCCCTTAAAATTTTGTCAACTACCCTCTTCAATTCGAACTTTTAATCACAAAACCCATCAATCTTCTGCATTGTCTGGTTGTTTTCTGGGAAATTCAAAATCTGTAAAACATGGGATTCTTGGCAAGGAAATTTCATTGAAGCTAATACCATCATTTTCTTCATGTTCATCAAGAATATCACTTAATACCAGTGCTGTTTTGTCTGGGACCCAATATCCTAAAGTGGGTGCTCAATCAATTGGTCCAATTCCTGCTAATCAACTTCTTGGGGTTGTTGAAAAAGCTGCCAAAACTGGCGCTGAGGTTCTTACTCTAAACCCACAATTCTTAATTTCTTTTGATTTTCTGTTTATTTATGTTGCTTGATGAGTTCTGTTTGTTGCAAATTGTGAGATATTAGCTTTGAACATTTTGTGTTTTGCTCATTTGCTCTCATAGAATATCCAGGTTAAAATTTTCCAATGTGCAGTTTCTGTGCTTGTTAGTTAGTCCCTCCGTCACTAAATTATAGGACACATATTATTCGAGTCCATTTTTGGATGAAATACTGTCCTCTACTGATTTATACAAGTACCTAGTAGGTTGCATTTGATTAGGAACTGAATTTAAGCAGGGTGCATTAGAATGAGTAGATGAGGTTTATGTCTTTGAGTGAGGGACTCCTCAAAACAACACCTTTATTCTAATAATACCCATTGTACAAGTGCCTTGTCTTCTAATCAATCAGCACTATATTGAAGTTTGTGGTTGTTTGAGAGACTTCTGTAAATGATGAGAGCTAGAACTTTTGTGTGTTATGGAATTGTACCGCGCCTTGAGTATTGGTATTGGTAATGGTGCTCTTTATCTATCACAAGGAAAACAAATTCAAGTTTTGTGTAAACTAAGCAAAATATCCAATATTTTGTTTCTTCACTTGGTTGCGCTTACACTTTTCTGCATTAATGAATTATCAAGCCTTCCTTAATTGATAGCTTTTTTTGTGTATATAGCTCTCAAGCTGCTAATGACCTTGGTAGCAGGTAGCCTTTAGTTCTCAACTTATTAAGGTATATGTTCTTTTTTATCTTTCAGGTAGTCATGGAAGCCGTTAACAAGCCGCGGAAAATTTCCTATAAAGGACTTACTGACCTGGTGACTGAGTAATGGATCCCTAATTATTATTATATTCTTTGATGATCTGTATTTGCTACTCATTGTATTCATCATCCATTCTTTTCATGTGTAACCAAGTAACTTTGTAAAAATCTGTCAACTAATGGAGACCTTACAGATTTAGGGTTTGATACCAGAAACTTGTCGCCAATGTATGCATGCTATGTGCTGCTGGTATTCAGGAGGAGCTTGCTTGAATGCTATGTAGACCGGGTATAGACTAAAAGGAAATATAGTCATTAAATGACGTAGAAATTTCTTGGAACCAAGAGAAGATTGGCTTTCACTTGTAAAATACAAGTAGATTATTTTATATTTTGAATTAATTTTCCCTGTTCGTTTGGGAGTATTCGATCCCCTTCTCACTTCACTTTTTACATTGCCCCATTCAATAGTATCTTGTCCTGTCCGGGAAAGTCTTTGTGCATGATTTGCTTGATTAAATATTTAAATGGCGCCTGTCTATATATTGACTAATCATACCTCTCCTTTTTCTAGACCTTCATGTACACTAGTTTCTTTAACAAATATTCAATTTTGTTCAGCTTAATTTTGTCAAGTTTTAATTTGGAAGAACGTACCCTAAAGAGATGTTTTTTGGAGTTTAATCATTCTTCGTGTATATGTAGTCTTGAATACGTGCTCATTTAAATTCCGGATCTTCTTGGCACTCCATTATTTTACTTTTTTTTTTTTTTGTAATTTAAAGGACTAGAAATTTATCATCATATGGTTTTCTGTACAGAACAGACAAAATGAGTGAGGCTGCTATTTTGGAAGTTGTGAAGGAAAACTTCAATGATCACCTAATTCTTGGTGAAGAGGGAGGAATTATTGGAGATACTTCTTCCGATTACCTTTGGTGCATTGATCCTCTAGGTTCTTTCTCCCTTTTTTGCTATTGCAATTTATGTTCATGTCCTGTGTCATATTCTCTGCTGTCCTTTGCACGCATGGTCTTATAGTTCCCTGTCAGATCCATAGAAACTTGTGTTATTTTATTTTAACCAGGGTGTTCAGAACTTCAGATTACTGCTACTTGTCAAAGTAGTCTGTTTATGCTTGCTATTCTAGATGCCAAAAGAATTTCCATCATACTATTCCTTCCCTCCTTTAATTTTCCATTCTCTCCTCCTCTACATGAAACCCTGCCATACACTTCAACTTTAATTTTTTGCTTACAGGCATTTAGTCTCTATTGTACCTTTTATTATTCTAGTTATTGTACAAGTAATATTAAAATATCATAAAACACACACCAATAGGGTGTACCCATGTACAGAAGGAGGGAAAAGGACAAAAAACTAATAATAATAATAATAATAAAAAACTCACATGTTTCTAGTACAAGTAGGATTATTCAAAGTTTATGTAATCTGTTAAAAGGTGTCAAGTTTGCATTAAAAATTGTAGATGGCCTGTTGAGGCAATTTCCCTTGATTTTGGTGGCTGAAGATGCAACATATTGGTTGAGGTTCAAATAAGTTGCTTTTGATGGACAAATGTTAGAGTTGGGATTATTTGATGGCTATTAGGATTTGAGGTTTTTGTTAAAATACTGAGTCAGATGTTTTCATTAAGCCTTATTTAGTTTCTCTTTGTTTTTCCTTTCAGTTTCTTTTTTGCTTCAGCTTTTCTGTTAATGTACTTGGAATGGTACAACCCGTACAAGAATGTAGCATTACACTCTTTTAACCAATGTTATTAAAATCGCGATTTGGAATTCACCTAAGCGATGTAAATCGTAGGTAGAATCGCTATGCCGTAGAATCGCTCGTAGAATCGGTCACCGATTCTATACCGATTCTAACGATTCCACTCTTGTAAAAAGTCTAATTTCCCGAAACCCATAACTTTTGATTGCAAAGTCAAAATTAGGCTTATAATATATTGTTGGAAAGCTCTTGAGGTTTACTTTCTAATAGAATTGGTCCCGTACTCATATCATTTATACATTTTGTGTCATAGCCTAAAAAGTGTAAGGGTGTCATAGTTGAGCCTAACTTTAGTCAATAACTTATATATTATTCATTATAAATCATAATAAAGCTTATGAAACATCAATTTAAATACTCTCTTCGTCCCATAATTTCGTGCCTGTATTCCTTTTTGGGTGTCCCAAAATGTTGTGTCTGTTTCTAAAAATAACATATAATCATACTTTTTATCTTTCCTATACAAAATACACATATACCTAAAAAATCATTACTTGCTTTTTCTCTTTTTCATACAAGAGTCTCTACTTTTTATTATTCCCATACAATATTTACTACTTTTTATCTTTCCAATAGCATACGCCCTACTTCCACCATTCTCCTTAATTACCGTGTTTTTTTGAGAAATAGACACCAAATTATGGGACGGAGAGAGTAACTTTTAAAATTCTATCCAACCATTAAATTTTGTGGGCATGAGAATGTATTCACGAGTCTTATTACTCAACTGTGGACATAAAAAATACTTTTTTAACATGAGTTTGTTGTAGTTGTTATTCTTTAGTTATCACGCTAAAATAAACTAACTTGACACTTTATTTTCATTGGATTTTTTATTAGGAGAAACAATTTTACGAGTCAACAACGTTTCTTTTTTCATAATTTTAACAACAATTGTCTCGTACTCTCATGGTTAAGAATGTGTACCAACAATCATCCTTTATAGTGTACTGTTTGAGTAATGCGCGTGCAATATTACTTCTAAAACTATATTATTTTTGTATTGTCGATATTATGTCATGAACAATATATATTATTATACCAACAATCATCCTTTATAGTGTACTGTTTGAGTAATGCGCGTGCAATATTACTTCTAAAACTATATTATTTTTGTATTGTCGATATTATATCATGAACAATATATATTATTATCATTCTCGTTGCTTGAAAATTATGTTTGTAGAATCGTACGATTCTACGATTTTGATTTTACTAATTCGATTTTAGTATCCCACTCACCCATGTTTTAGATTTTGGAGGAGCCCAAGGAAGCTGTTTGCTTTGCATGTAGAATCTTGTATCAAATTATCAATCACACTGTGAAGTTGCACACCCTGCAGTGGGTAAGGGTCGACTATGTAAGGTTCCACCCTTATGGCAATAGGAGGGGTAGCTCACAACCCTTTTTAACTAGTCATCTTCCTATCACTCTTCTGATGTGGGACAATTGTTCTCCACAGACACATGGGAAATTTTCAAACACCTTTAGCGTCAATGGTACCTTGGATAATTATTTGGTCCAATGCAACTCATGAGTCATGCTAGGCTTGCCTCTTACATGTGCATCTGCCTTGTTTTCTATTCACTTGTTTGATCTTGTAAAGGGTTATTCTTCCATGTGTCTGCCTCTGAGTCTTGATGAAACATGCAGTTTTTAGTCTACTTTATAGTTGGCGTTTCTGAATTTAAGCAGCGTCCACAGCTCCCCCTATTATTTTGTTACTAATGTAAATTCGATCTCATCTGCAGATGGAACCACAAATTTTGCTCATGGTTATCCTAGCTTTGCAGTTTCTGTGGGTGTTTTGTTCCGAGGAAAACCAGCAGCTGCTGCTGTGGTAAGTAAATCCTTTTTTGATATTGCTTTTAACTAATTAGATTTTGATTGGCTTATGCATATAGTTATGGAAGTGTTTTTGGTAGGAAGGGGGATTTTAATCAAAACCAAAGATTGCAAGTGTTACATATCAGATTTTGTTATTGAAGATGGGGATTGCCTGATGATTAGGTACTCTTTTTGGTAAAAATAAGAATAAGATAAGCAATATACATAAAATTTCTATTGGATATAAGGTGCTTAACTCTGGCTCCTTCTCTTTTTTCAGCTTTTTATCTTGAATTTCAAAATAATAAAGAAAGTGTCATTGATCAACCTACTTGGTAGAAATTGACCTGCTTAGAAAGAATAGTCTAATGTTTTCTTTGGCATTTAATAAATATTGGTTTCTATTTTGCAGGTTGAATTTGTTGGTGGAGCTTTTTGTTGGAATACTCGCACATTTACAGCTACTGCTGGTCAGAAGTCTTACTGAATGGATTTCCTACAGCTCCCTTCTTTTTGCATAATTACCACATCTATAATTTATCTGTTAGGTGGGGGAGCATTTTGCAATGGGCAACAAATTCAAGTTAGTGCAACTGATCTGGTAGGTGGTGATTCATAGTTGGATTTCTGTTAGTATAGATATACTCGTCAACTGGAGTGTATAATTTGGAAAGTGATTACAGTACATACTTAAATCATTTAGCTGAATTAACTTGTTTAGGGATTAGATGCAAAAGGCTGAAGTGTTAATGTCCTTTTTCCTGCTGTAGTCCTAGGCTTAAGTATTGAAGCTGTATGCAGAATAGTTCACTACTCTGTATCATGTCTAGATGCGTTCATCTCTTTATGTCTATTAATTGAAACTATAATTGAGATTCTCTCGTCATCTTCAAGTCTTATAAATCTCGTTTAAAACTCTGAAATGAGCTTGCAACATTTGCATTTGTGTAGGTGGAGCGATCTCTTCTTGTGACTGGATTTGGCTATGAACATGATGATGCATGGACTACAAACATTAATTTATTCAAGGAATTTACAGATGTTAGTCGGGTATGATGACTTGTTTGTTATTGTGATGATGGACTATCACTATCCTCTTTGATATGAACTATGACTAAGGTTTCCTCTTTAACGGGTAGGGTGTGAGGAGGCTTGGTGCTGCAGCAGTGGACATGTGCCATGTAGCTATAGGAATTGCTGATGCATATTGGGAGTACCGTTTAAAGCCATGGGATATGGCTGCTGGTGTTTTGGTAATATAGCTCTACTTCTTTATGCTCTTTCATTTGCTCAGAAGCTTGCATCTAAGATAGCAATAATGTATTGGTGGGACTATGATTCCTTTTTTATTTTTATTTTTATTATGATTAAAAAGATATTAAACCTTAGCTTGGTATGAACTATGATGCCTGAATTTTTCTAGATCCTTTCTTTTTCAATCATTGATGATGCTTAAGACTTAAACTGCCTGATGGTGCCATGATAGACAAGGAACTCAGTTATCCAAAAGTTTCAAAAAATGGAAAAGATTTAGATTGCAGATGCACTGTAAGCTTACCAAGTAGGAATAAATTAGCAAAACTATATCCATATGTTTTCAAATTGACATCTTTTCAAAACAAGATTGATTTCCGTGATCTTGTTCAGAGGAATGGTGAAAGCAGCTTAAATAAGATCTTGTAATTAATCCTAGTTCAGGCACTGTTGTGCTTTGCCGATACTATGACTATCTTATCCCACTTCGTAGTTACTAGTAGGTATATTGACTCATATTTTCAAATTTAGTTCTGTATGATGTTCAAACTGGTTTTTAATATTCCATTCTTCTGGCCATTAAATTTACCTTAGCATTACAGATCTAATTGCTTTCTCACTTATGTTAGATGACAGCATAAATGTGGGCCTGACGTGTTTACTATTATGTAAAATACAAGCTTTATAGAGCGTTATATGGCGCTCATTTTGAAATTCTTCCTGTCCAAATAGGTATCTCAAAACTTTAGGATGTTTAGTCACTCTTAAATTGCCGATAACGAGCTTGTCAAGTGTTTATTCCAAGGTTTTTCCATGTACATTTCCTGTAACTAGTAGAACTTTTTGCTGAGTTCTTTTTGAGTAGAATAATAATGTACATAGTGTGCTACATGGATCTCTAACCCCACCCCACCCCGACCCCTCTTAAGCAAGGTTTTCAATAATCATTTCATACGTGATGTATTGGGGAGATGTAGTTTCCCAGTTAGTAATTTTTATCTTCTTGTACCAAATGGATGTGAAGCTGGGTTATTCCGGCTTGTTTTATTTGCCTTCTCATATGATGATTTTCCCTTTTTCCTCTGTAAGATCAGGTTCCTGAAGCTCCAAAAAACTTCATTATAGTTGTAGTCTTTTAATTATAAAGTTTGCATTAATACTTGAAATTCTAACAATATCCCTAGTTTAAGTGTGGATAAGGAGACGTGATCGGTTGATAGGGTGGATGATTGTCAAGGTAACTGGTAAGTAATAAAAAAACTTTGGTAAAAGAAAAACAGTTTAAAAGGAATATTGTGAAATATGCCTTGAAACGGTGACCGAGTAGGTACACGATCATGTAGTTTATTGTACATGATCATGTAGTCAGTGTTATTATGTACTCTTCAATATACACGGCAATGTGGTTCATGGTACATGGTCGTGACATGTCACACGGTCGTGTTGGTCAAGATACACGGTCATGTGGTTATTAATTGGGCTTTGGCCCAAATCAGTTTCTGTTTTGGAGAATTCTATATATACCCCTTAGGGCTACTCCTAGCCAAATAAGTTGATTAATTAATCAGAAATCTGAGAGTCTTTTGTGTATTTCTCATCTATGAGATCTAAGAGAGATAACATTAGACATCTGAGAGACAATCAATTTGTTTTCTGTGATTGGTCTCAAATCTGTAACCTGTATTCCCCAAGATCAATAAAACTATTTCTCTCGCCTGCCCATGGACGTAGCCAGCACACTGTTGGTGAACCACTTAAATTTGTGTGTGTTATTTATTTGTATTGCATTCATTAACTTGTTCTTTCTCACATCTGTTATAACAAGGAAAATGCCAAAATTATATAGTATACAATTTGGAGATTGATCTGTCTGCTCAAACCCTTGCATGTGTGTGCATGCATTTGTGCAATTATGTCTATATTTAAGTCAAATCTTGGTGAATGTGGTGTCAAGCTGTTTTTGTAATGCTATAGAATGTTATTCTTGTGTTATCGTGTCCTCCAGTTACATGTACTTTGAATTGCCTCAAATTAGATAGCTTAGAAATCTTATTTATGCCTTGTTTCTAACTTGATTATATTTTTCATGGCATGTCTATTCGTATGAAGAAAGCAAGTATGCTTATAAACGAAGTTGTGATTTTCTTGAATGGAGAATTCTATTTCATCTTACAGTTATCTTTCTATGCAGATTGTTGAGGAAGCTGGTGGTGCTGTTACACGCATGGATGGGGGGAAATTTTGCGTTTATGATAGATCTGTTATTGTTTCCAATGGCTTGCTACATTCAAAGGTTGGTTATTATTAGCATAACAGAAGTGTGCCTAAAGTATTTAATAGATTTTTATTTTTCTGAGGCAGTATATACTGTATACCCGTAGTTGGGGTGCACGTATTGATTAGTTGGATTTTTGTGCAAGTGCAGCTTTTGGAGAGGATCGGCCCAGCAACAGAGACTCTAAAGGAGAAAGGCATTGACTTCTCTTGGTGGTTTAAGCCTGAGAATTACAGCACAGATCTTTGATCATCTGCATACTTCTATTTTGGTTTTTCCCTCTCATTAAAGCACACAAAATTTGATGCATCTTTTGTTCTGTTGTACTAGGTTATAGGTTTGCCAATTCTTGTATTTGGATATTTTAAGCTGATATCGTTCTTAAACTAAGATATTGGACACATACTGATCTGAGTAATTAATTTGAGTTTTCCTTTTTGTAAAACAGCACTTTAAAGTTCAGGCTTGTTAATTTTCCTTTTTTTTAATCACTCTTGATCAATAAGAGTTGGAACAATTTATTTGGAGATCCCAAACTTTACTCTTAGGAAATTGCAATTCATTTACAACTCTGATAAAAGTGAACAGATTATTCCTGCATTGAGTGGCAAATAAATCTTTACGCTGGCTTGGTAGTGTTTTACAGTACAAATCCATATAATTTTTGTGTATAAATTACGGAGTATAAATGTCCATATTGTAATTCACAAATCACAACTTGGAAGCTGTAGCAGGCTGTGTGAATTGCTGCCGTAGTACCCTTCTCATTACCTTGTTGGTTGCTGTCCTAGGAAGAGAGGGTAGAGAAACAACCTGAGAGACCTGCAAATTTCGAAAAATTGTCATGGAAAAACGATATTATGTAGCCATAAGAGGGAAAAAGCCAAGAGGCCAGGAAGAAGGTTCACCCTAAACAAAGGATTTAGCTGTTTTTGGAGTGCGGAATTGAAAGATATCTTCAGCTGGTTCAAGTCGGGTGTGGATTTACTAGCATCTTTAAAAACAACAGCAATTACCAGCTGCTCAGGTCCTCCTTCCAAAGGTGGGACACCGACAGCAGCTGTCTCAAGGATGCTGCTATCGGCCCCATTGCAGATACGCTCGATCTCGATGGAACTTACCTGATGTAAACATTAGATAAGCTAAGGAATTTCTCATGGTAAGAATTTAGAGGTTAGATAATTCATTTCCACGTGTTCATCGCAGAGTATAATCATAAGCATGCTGGGGCAAAATTTAATGTTATGAATTTAACTCCCTTCAGGTCAAGGTCATGATAATTCATTAATTTTGATGCTGCTGACCAAAGCTGTCATGTAAATAGCAGGAGCTACCTCCATCTTCTTTTGCAACATCCATCAATGTTCAATCCACAGATTTATGTAAAAGCGAAAAGCAAGAATGTTGTTCCAACTCCCAGTCCCAGCATAATGAATATGGCACCTAAGACAGTATTTTCTTAAACCTCCCAACAATATCGTCCAACTAAGCATTCACATTCCAATTTATTTACCAGTAAGAAAATTTTGCGAAATTAAGGGAATTCCAGAAATCTCAAGGGTAAAAGTATCCGAACCTTGATACCACCTAGGTTCATAGTATCATCAGCACGGCCATGAGCTCGATAATACCCAGTAGAAGTACGCTCAAATACATCTCCATGTCTCCGCAAAAGCTGAGTGAAAAAAAAATAAAAATAAAAATACAATGTCAAAATATGCAATGGAAGATAAGAGTCCAAATCTTAATTAAGGAAATATGAAGAATATCTTCCTTTTATCTCTTGGATTTTGATTTGTTTGGAGACCATTTTGATTTTCATTTAACCATAGAGCTAAAGAATAGATTTTGTGTTTCAAACAGTTAAGGGAATGGAAATTAGTTAAGGGTGCCAGCCAAATTTGAAGTTATCAAAGAGATGATTCTACCTTTCCTTTCCATGTTGGCATTCCTTTGAAGTAGACTTTATAATGGTCACCGTTAAGGAGTGTATGTGAAGCTCCAAACATTAAAGGACCAAGAGCCAATTCTCCAAAGCCTGGCGTGTTTTGTGGCTGCAGATAAAAATTGAAAATGAAAACTTCTTCATATAAAGTCCCACTGAGGCAAGAATTTCCCATGCTATATCAAGAACTCGGTAAAGCAGCTAGTGAAAACTAATATATCACAGGATTAATGAAGCCAGAATGAATGTGAGATATCAGTATGGTAAACAGATCAAAACCAACCAATACTATGTCAAAAAACAATATATAATGCAATTGGCAATTCTAAATATTTGCTTGGACATACGTAGAAAATCATGAGCATTCATTTATGACGAAGTGTTTTTTTTATTTTTTATTTTTATTGGAAACATAAGTATATTTATATTTTATATATATATCAACATACAACATATTGCAAGGTCTTGAAATGAATAAAAGATGAGGAAAAAAAAAGTGCTGTAGAGATGCAAAGTTAACTGAGCTTACAATGGGAATTCCATTTTTGTCAAGTAAAAAGAGGCTGCAGCCCATGGCTGGTGTGCTAAAAGCAGCTAATACTTGAGGCTGCAATAATGATCCAGTTATAAACCCACCCCCAATCTCTGTACCACCACAATACTCGATCACAGGCTTATAACATGCTCTTCCCATAAGCCACAAATATTCATCTACACTTGAAGCCTCCCCAGTAGAGCCAAAGCAGCTAGAAGGAATAAAAAAGACAATAGATGATCAACTTGGTTTCCATCACAAATACCCCCCCCCCCCCCCAAAAAAAAAAAAAAAAAAAAAAACCCTATAAAAGAATTCAGACCTTAAGCTGACTATAAATTATACTTATTTTGGTAAAACATGATATAAACATCTACAGGAAGAAAAAGTAAATGTATGAAACTTTGGAAAAAAGGATATGAAAGTGCACAGAAATCAATTGAAAAGTTCAATTGATGTTAGAAACATACTTACAGAAACTAACATCATACAGTAGGTAACTTACCGGATGGCTGACCAATCATATCCAGCAGTACAATTTGTACTTCTCCAAGCCCGGACGATACTTGGAACAACTCCGAGCATTGTTACATTAGCATCCTGTGGAGAAAGTGAGAAACTATATTTTTAAGTCTACTAGCAACTAGGAAGAACACACTTCAATGTGAATGTAAGAGTTTGAGGAGGGAAATTTGACAAAATAAAACAACCCTTGGGTCATGGAAGCTCCTTCAGTGGCTACCTTTGGCCCATTTCTATCCTTCCATTTGCAAGTGACAGGGAGATTAAGATAAGTTATTAAATGTAAAACTACAAAAAATATTATAGTGCATAGAGCAAAAAGGCAATGGAGAGCGAATGTTACTGAAACTTGGGGGAAAAAATTGAATAGATGGAAGAAATGGGAATATTATTTTAGGACACCCTAAAATACATATTAGGAAGATAGACTTGAAAAAAATTGGCTTTCCGAAATCATGTACATCACTAGTTACATATTTTTATCATCAGTAAACATGGACCAAATGGGTGGAGCTAGGAACGGAGTTGGTGTGGTTCTCGATGAGAGGTTGGCAAAAGAGGTGATCGAGGTCTATCGGAAGAACGATAGGTTGATAAGGCTGAAGTTGCTATGTGGCAAGGAGATTGTGAATGTTATCAGTGCTTATGCTCCCCAAGTGGGTTTAGATGCAGAAGAGAAACGACAATTTTGGGAGGACCTAGACGAGGTGGTGCAGGGTGTCCACCACTCAGAGAAGTTATATATTGGAGGGGATCTAAATGGGCACGTTGGGGCGAGCCGAGATGGCTATGAGAGTGTCCATGGAGGCTTTGGGTATGGGCAGAGGGACGCCGGTGGTGAAGCTATTATGGATTTTGCCCAATCATATGATTTAATTTTGGCTAATACTTGGTTTAAGAAGAGGGATTCACACTTGATAACTTTTCGGAATGGAGCAAATGCAACTCAAATAGACTTCCTGCTCACAAGGAGCATAGATAGACAAAGTTGCATAAACTGTAAGGTTATCCCAGGGGAGAGTGTGGTCACCCAACACCGGCTATTGGTAATGACTATTCGTCTGAAAGAGAAGGCGAAGAAAAAAGTTAGACAAGAAGAACCAAGGATAAGATGGTGGACCCTAAGGGATGCAAAAGCTAAGGTTTTTACAGAAAAGGTAATTGAAGAAGCGGATTGGGATGGAGAGGTGGATCCGGACATGACTTGGTTACGAATGAAGAACTGTTTCCTAAGAGTGGCCAAAGAGGTCTTAGGGGAAGTAAGGGGAAGAACTTCGGTACAGAGAGATACTTCGTGGTGGAATGAAGAGGTGAAAGCAGTAATTAAGCAAAAAAGAGAATGCTATCAAGCCTTAGGAAAATGTAGGAGTGATGAAACCTTTGCAGCGTATAAGGAGGCTAAGAGTAAGGCAAAGGCAGCTGTTCGCCAAGCAAAAGAAAAGGCATATCAGGAGGTTTATGAAAAGCTTGATTCCAAGGAGGGAGAAAGGATCATTTATAAGATGGCAAAGAGAAGACAAGAGGCAAGGAAGGATATTGGCATGGTGAAGTGTGTCAAAGATAAGAACCAAATGGTCCTAGTGCAAGAGGAGGGCATCAAGGACAGGTGGAAGGGGTACTTCGATGAATTATTTAATGGAAGTAATGGAGTTGTGATAGGAGATACCTCTATGAGTGATGAAGAAATCAACATGGAGTATGTGCGAAGGATTAGGAGAGTAGAGGTGGAGATTGCACTGAGGAAGATGAAACCTAAGAAGGCGGTTGGCCCTGATGGGGTACCGATAGAGGTGTGGAGGTGTTTGGGTAAGATTGGTATTGATTGGTTAACAAACCTTTTCAACAAGATATGGACGGCTACAAGGATCCCACAAGATTGGAGGAAGAGCACCTTGGTCCCGGTTTATAAAAACAAAGGAGACGCTCAAGATTGTTCTAACTATCGAGGAATTAAGCTTATGAGCCATACTATGAAGTTGTGGGAAAGGGTGATTGAACAAAGGTTGAGGGCATGCACAAGCATTTCAGATAACCAATTTGGTTTTATGCCTGGGAGATCTACTATGGAGGCAATCCATTTGATAAGACAAATGATGGAGTTTTATAGGGTAAAGAAGAAAGATCTTCATATGGTCTTTATTGATTTAGAGAAGGCATATGACAAGGTGCCAAGAGAGATACTTTGGTGGGCAATGTTGAAGAAAGGTATCCCACGAAGGTATGTAGACCTAGTTAAGGATATGTATCGGGATGTGTCAACAAATGTGAGGACATGCGGAGGGTTGACAAAAGATTTCCCTATTACAATCGGATTGCATCAAGGGTCTGCATTAAGCCCTTTTCTTTTTGCAACGGTTCTAGATGAATTAACTAGACCAATTCAAGATGAGGTTCCATGGTGTATGCTGTTCGCAGATGATATCGTTTTGGTGGATGAGACTAAGGATGGGGTTAATGTCAAGTTGGAGCAATGGAGGCAAAGGTTGGAATCTAGAGGGTTTAAGCTAAGTCGGAGTAAGACTGAATATTTGGTATGTCGTTTTGGCACTCAGAGGGGGACAAGCAATGAAGTGGTGAGTTTGGATGGAAAGGATTTGACCATGAGTGAATGTTTTAAGTACCTAGGGTCGATCATCCAGAAGAATGGTGACATTGATCAAGACGTGACCCACAGGATTAAGTCAGGGTGGCTTAAATGGAGAGCGGCCACGGGAGTGTTATGCGACCGCAGCATTCCCTTAAAGTTGAAGGGAAAATTCTACAGGACTGCCATAAGACCAGTGTTGCTCTATGGTACAGAATGTTGGGCTTCTAAGAAAGAGCATATTAAAAAGATGGAGGTTACGGAAATGCGCATGTTAAGGTGGATGTGTGGAAACACTTTAAGAGATAGAATCAGAAATGAGGTTATTCGCAAGAAAGTAGGTGTGGCGGGCATTGTAGATAAATTAAGGGAAAATCGTCTGCGTTGGTTTGGACATGTAAGACGGAGACCCGAGGGTGCACCGGTGCGAAGAGTGGAAGAGTGGGACCATGGAGGGATTAAACGAGGAAGAGGGAGACCAAAGATGACTTGGTTGGAAGGAGTGAGGAAGGATATGAAGTGCATGGATTTACGTGAGGATGAAGTTTTGGATCGTAAGGGATGGAGGAGAAAGATTTATGTTGATGACTACACGGAATAATCAAATTTGGTTCATGTTAGCCGACCCCACTTTTGGGATTAAGGCTTTGATTGATTGATTGATTGATTGATTAAACATGGACCAAATGAAACATAAACGAATCCAAAGCAATATGATAGCTGCAGTAGTGATAGAAACTAATTGGTTTTAATTTGGATCCACAAATTATTAATGTCAATTTATTTATTTATTTAGCTAGCATAGCAATTGAAATGAAGAGCTGATGCAAAAGAGGAACCAACATCATAGGCATACAGAACATGCAGACTTATATATCAAGATTATTAGCACCAAACTTTTACCTGTACAAACTTTGAAAATCCAGAACTGAGAGGAGATCCGTTGTACAAAGCAATGGAAGCATTATTTAGCAGAGATGCATAAACTAGCCAAGGACCCATCATCCAACCAAGATTAGTAGGCCAAGCAACGACATCACCTTTACGAATATCCATATGACACCAAGCGTCTGCAGCTGCCTTGAGAGGAGTTGCATGGGTCCAAGGTATAGCCTTTGGTTCTCCTGCAAGAGAAAGGAACCCAGTGAATTATATATAGGTACACACATTCTTGTCTTTCTTGTTGATCAACCATGTCAACATGCTTTCCTAGGATAATGAGCAAGACAGTAAGGAAAGTGACAATAAGCAATATTTGAGAAACTAGTAAGCTCAACAATGTTGACAAAGCTCAATGAGAAGGTTTGCTATTTGTTGATCTTTCACTTGAACCAATTCATAAATTTTGAGCAGCTAGTTAACCATTCCAATCAATCATCCATTACTTCAAACATAATTGAGCTCAGATAGACTTGAAAAAAATTGGCTTTGTATAGTTCAGATTTCTGGCTTTCATAACAGGGCATAGGTCCTCACCTTCCAAATAAAGAATAATAAATTTCAATGATATTCCACACAAGCTATAGAGGCTAAGAACTTTAATCCTAACTCCTGAGGACACTTTGCTAATAGAAATTTCGTTTCTGTAACAAAGTCATACTTTCTTATTGTAGAAAAACTTCAAGCACGAGTTCAGGCTGAATAGCTGAATTTTTAGCAAGAAATCCACAATCTTGTAACATCAAACTTGAACAGATGCATAGATGCAGATTGCAGAAAATAAGCCTGCTCACAAATAAAACACAGAAGTCAAATCCTGTTGAGTACCTGTCGTTCCAGATGAGAAAAGAATGTTTGTGAATGCTTCAACGGGTTGCCCTACAGCTTTATACTCCTCAGCCCTGCATATCAGTGTTTCGGTTCTATGAAGCTCATATATCAGGCTCTTGAGGGAAACATGTTTAGTTGAAAATATTTAGGGTTACAACAATAAAGAGCTCAAACACCCCCCTCCCCCCAAAACACACACAATATTTAGGGTTACAACAATAAAGAGCTCGAACACCCCCCTCCCCCCCAAAACACACACAATATTTAGGGTTACAACAATAAAGAGCTCGAACACCCCCCCCCCCCCACACACACACACACAAATAGTACTCCCACTTGCCACTGCAACAGTAGGAAGGAAGGACAGATGTTGGGAGGAGAACAAATAAAGATGAGGAAGTTCAAGGAACATACTTTTTAACACCTTCTCGAAAGACATGCCAAGACATGTCACCATTGCGTAAGCTAATGCTAAAATGGGATCCTCTTGTAGGAATAACTATTGCCATCGGTGATTGAGCATCAATAACTCTCCTGCAGAAATAAAATAATGTGATGACAAAACAAAGTAAAAGTATAAAGAGAAATTATTTTCCAAAACCTATTGGAAATCACACCTATAGAGGGGTATACTTTTACCACCACGGAAAATGATATCCTGAAAAATATTGAGGAGAAAACTCAGCGATAGCCATTATCAAAATAACAGGCCAAAAATAACCAAGAATAATGTTAGATTAATTCTAAAATTGAATTAAATTATTAAATAATAACAGGTCATATCATATCAATCTAAGTAGTAATGTCAAGTAGTATACAGAAAGATCTTCATCAATATGGGTACATATTAAGTACCAAACAAACAGAAGACGGGTGTATGATTATCTCAACAATGAAAATATGAGGCACGACATAGGGAAAGAATATGATAGTTCTGAAACTAGCAGCTTTAGTGTCTTAGCACGTTGCTTGAGTATTATTTTTTGTCATAATATCTCATTTTTTAACAAATAATACACAGATAAGTCATTTAGTATTTCCACTTCCCAAAATCCTAATTAATCATTTCACAGTAAGTCATAAGAGAATTACAATCAAAGCTTCATAAATTTGTGAAACATTAAGTCAGCTATGATAGATTAGCTTAAATCATGAGAGAATATACTTTGGTAGATTATTTATTTATTTATTTATTTTATTTTATTTATTTTATTATTATTTTTTATTTTTTTTACAATGAAGGGGATAATGCTTAAAATTAAATATCTCTGTTCTACTTCCTTTTCTTTTTCCAAAATTCAAATTCCTTTTCCTCTTAAATGATCACCAGCATCACCCAATCTCTTCTTGTCTTTCACTGCAATTTTTACATGGCGTGGGTGCCCAGTGCAAGGAAATTCACTGCCAATCTCTTCACTTTGTCTTTTTTGTTCATGTTTCAGGTTAGGATGTAAGAGTGATAGTTTTCAGGTGCTCATTTAATAGGATGATTAAAGCTAAACCATTATAATCTTTTAAAAGCAAATGTCCTTTGAAGGAAGGGTTCAATGACGTAATATATACAACAGTCTAGAAGAATCAAGCTGTACGAGGTAGGAGTTTGAGATTTTCATGGCCTTTAGAACGCGGGGGGCAGAAATACCTGTGTAAATATGGCTTTTGCTTTTGCTATCCTTAGCCTTGTTGCTATTTCACTTGGTGCAAAACTATCAGCAATGGAGACAACAATATTGCCTGTAAGAACAATGGCAAGATAGATAATCACAGAATCAACATTCATTGGCATATCTATAGCTATTGCTGATCCTCGAGGAAGACCCAATGCATCAAGTGCATGTGCAACCAACCTGCAGATTCAGGAGTTCAAAAAAAAAAATCAGATGGCGAAAAAATGGGAATACAATTAGATAATATTACAAACAAAAGTAATAGAAGAAGACATTATCTACTCCAGAATCTATTTTTAAAAATGTCATAAAATTAACAGCCATCCTCTGATATTCGTTATTCTTGAGAACTCCAGTCAGCTAAGAATGATAGAATGTCCACCTTTGTGCACAGTCATCTCATTACCAATTTCAAAGCTATGAGCTCAAAACAGACCATAGACCATTACACTAAGATGGCTTGTATGACTGTTTACTGCAAGTGTTCGTGGTTGTCTAGGTTAGATGATTATCTTATACAAGTGTTCGTGGATGTCTACTTGCTCCAGAAAGCAATGTGCTTCAACAGACGACCGCAAGAGACTTTCAGAGGTCATGAATGTACCAACATCACAGAGGTCATCACAATTCAATATAGCAAATGCATCGCGGAATATACCGGACTACCATTTCTTCTAAAATATCAAATTCTAAAATTTGATTACTTAATGCTTTAATGGCAGTAATGATCCACAGAAGCAAGTAGCAGTGATGTTAGCAGATAGATCTCACAATAATCCCTCCCCTCCAGTACAAGTGTACATCAAATTAAACAAATCCTGATGATAAATTGATTTCAGGATTCGCAACAAATGCAGAATATTTAATGTTTCTGATGAGAATAGAAGTGTTTTTTTCATTCTGATGGCAGCAATACATTAACAAGGGATCCATATTACACAAACAACTCCTTTTAAATACTTCAAAAAGATCAACATCAAATAAACATCCATTGACATAACTAATAATTTGGTATACATTTTTCTTTGTATTATATTCTTTCTTGCATTAATTATCTCTCTCTTTTGCATAGGAGCACAAATAGACCCAAGAAATGAAACTAATATAAATTCTTTTTATGATAGTACCCCAAGCCTCAAGCCTCAGGCCTCAGGGCATATTCTTTTCCAAATCTTCATAAACTATCAAACGCAATTATACCAAACTTTTCTTAAGTTAGTGAGAATAGCAAGTACATAAGAGCAAAACAAGGAAACATACCACACCTCTCTGCGCAGCTCCTGAAGTGTCATTTTCTTTACAGGCATATTTTCCTCTCCTTCATCACGCCACAAAACAGCAATGCTATCTAAATTCCTCTTAGCATTTAAACTCAAACACATTTCTGCTGGATTTAAATAACATCCTGGAAGCCATTGGCCACCAGGATAAGATGAGCTATCATTCAGAATACAGAGAGGTGGTTTGGCAAATGATATACCCATCTCTTCCAGTATGCATTTCCAGTAAACCTGAGAAATAAATGGTCGTGATATAGTTACAAAGAAGTTTGCTCTAATTACATGGAAATTCAGAGCTAATCTGTGATAACATACCTCAGGGTTAGAGACAGAAAAATCCTGGAGCTCAGAAAAGCTAGACATGGGATCCTTATATTTCAAACCTAATAATTCTTTTCCTCGTCTTTCCAGAAGCTGGCCAATATTAGTCAGCCTTACACTTTCCCTATAAAAAATGCAACAGGGCTTCAGCATTAATTTGGGTATCACAGATAAAATCAAATGCTAGAGCTGAAAAAAGGAGCTTGCATAATCTCATTGCCTTATATAACCAATGATCACCCTTTGCAGGGGTTTGTTCTAAGTCTATATTATTAGATTCAACACCAGATATAATATTAGCACACACTACCATTTTACAGTCAAATTCTTGTCATATGCCCAAACTGTTCTGTGTAGAGTAAAATTTTGTAACTGATCAGGCAGGCATCATCATCCCTACTCAACCCCGGCATAATAGAAAGATTGAGGTACCCTCTTACTTTCTATTGTTTTAAATCCAAAAGTGGCCACTGGTCTGAGGTAAAAGTTTCAGAAATGCTTCCTAGCTATATGCTCTGTACTTTTTGGTAGGATTACTAGCATTACAAGGATGTCACTAACGTTGAATCGTTGACGCCCCATTATGCAGGGGTTAATGGTTATGAGTAAATATGTAATTGTGCATGGAAAGTCTCGTGTCAATGACAACAGTAATGCAAATCCTTTCCCTTGGTAGTGCAGCCTATGTAAAAGCATTACCATGGACACTGACATGAAACGTCCTTACAAAAGTACATATCAATAATCAATAGTACTCAACTCCAAGAAAGAAAATTTTGTAATCAGTCAACAAAACCTCCATTACACATTTACACACCCAATTTAGCTAAGTCAACTTATTTCGGATTGATGATTCGGGTAAAGACCCTTTTGCCCATCTTGACAAACACGCGCAATATTTTAACCGACTAAACTAGTTGACATCTCTCCGTCTATATTTCCTAATCATTAGTTCATTACTCATACCAAACATCACAAAACAGCACTAACAGAAAAAAATAAATAAATAAATAAATAAATAACAAATACATAAAAAAAAATAAACTACTTTGAACATTTAATAAATTAATAGAGTAAAATCCAATTAAAAATTAAAATCAATAAGATAGGAAGAAGAAGTAGGTAGCTCACCAGTGGGGCAACCAAGCTGGAGGGTCAGAACCGTAATTTTTGTAACACCCATAATACAACATCTGATGAAATGAAAAGGGTAGTTGAGGATTCAGGATTTGAGTACTGATATTCTGCCATGTTTGTGAGGTTGAAGCTCCAAACTCAGAGATAATCTGAGCAAGTTTTTGGTGAATTTGTTGAGCGATTTTAGAGGGTATGCCATGAAATTCAATATCAGAAATTGTGATCAAATCAAGGGTTTTGTATGACATTTTCTCTTGATTTGATTTGGTGATTGATCATTAAGAATTCACAAGTGTTTTTGGCGGGGTGTTTACAGTAGATGGTGATGATCATCAAGTTTAATACGCATTTAATTTATGGATAGTGATGAACTGATGATGACTATGATGTGTTTGAAAGAGGAGAGAGAATTTTGATAAATATACATTCTTGTACAGTTGTAGTGTTGTACCTTAAATTCGTACTTAAATTAATTAATGGAAATTGATTATTCTCTTTAGGAAAATTTGTCAGAAACAACCTTTTAAAGTGTCCACTTTACTAAAAACAACCTTTTAAATTTTTTTTTGCAACTTCAGACCACATTATAAAATTTTTTTATCAAAGACAACCAAATGCTACTTTCCGGCGTTGACTCTATTTTTCCCGATGTTGACCATTAGTGTGCAACGCACATGACCTCGTATATTGCTTAATACACCAATTTTCCCTCCAATTCACTCGTACAAAAAGAGGGATGAAAGAGAAGCAGGGGTTTTAATAGGAGTTAATTGGAGGGGAAAATGGGTGTATTAAGCAATATAGGAGGTCACGTGACTCGCACACTCGTGGTCAACATCGGGAAAAATAGAGTCAACGCCGAAAAGTAACATTTGGTTGTCTTTGATAAAAAAAATTTATCATGTGGTCTGAAATTGCAAAAAAAATTTTAAAAGGTTGTTTTAAATAAAGTGGACACTTTAAAAGGTTGTTTCTGACAAATTTTCCTTCTCTTTATTCTCTATTATTGCCTTATTGGTTCAAATTAATTAAGGGGGTTTAAGAAGAAAAATGGGGAAGAATTAAAACGAGAGGGTTGAGAGGGAAATTAGGGGGAAATTAGAATAAAAGGGGTGGGATTAGTAAAAAAAAAAGGTCACGTGACCTGGACGTGGGGTCAAAAAAGGTCACGTGACCTGGACGTGGGGTCAGGAAAAAACCCAGTTAATGCCGGAATGCAAGCTATGGTCGTCTTTTAACAAAACAAAATTTACAATTTGGTTTTTAGTTGCCAAATAAATTTTATAAGGTTTCCCGATAATAAATTTTTATAATTTATAATTGGTTTTTTCTAACAAAATTTCCTAGTATTTATAAGTAGAGCTGTAGAGAGATTATATGACAACTTTTTAGTTAAGAAATGCATTAACTTTGTGAACTAGCTTGGATTGCTAAATATTATGGAGTACTTTTTATATATTTCAAATAATTTGGACTTTTAAGGGTTGTAAGTTTAACCAATCCCTTTATTAATTGGGTTGGTGGCCCTACTAGTAGCCTTGTCAGGGTGTGAATGTATTCCCCTACTAATTAAAACAGTTCTTCAAGGGGTGAAGTCATTTGCGCAGGTGGATGGTTTTCCCTGCATACGAAGTTTGCAGGAGGAGTGTGGTTTTGAGGGAAGAGTTTGGTTTGCAAGTCTTGTTATGGGATGATACGGGCAGTCACACAATTGCTATCATCCCTGTGGTAGTGTGGGTGATGACAAAGTCAGTCATCGCTGTTAATATAATCAATATCTTGAAGGAGGTTAAACAAAGTCCTCCATTTTCTTGCATTCTATGTTGATAGAGTTACAAGAAGAAAATTTGCATTTGGATGCACGGTTTCGCATAGAGTGGTTAAGGTATATGACTCTATAGGCTTTGTTCCTAGACTCCTAAGATACAGATATGCTTTTCAATATCTAGGAGTGGAATGGTGTCACAGGTCCGTTCTTCAGCAACAGGGTGCATATTTCGGGTTCTTTCCTTCACTATCCAGCCAGTTCGAGTTCTCTTCAATGTTTATGTTCTGCGCTCTTGGTCCATCTCGACCATGTCAGTTACTTCAGCTTCTCTTGGTCCACAGTATGGATGTGGTTGGGTTTCCTTAGTTGTCCGGGCTCCGTTGGTTTGCTGTATGACCCTTTTAGTATTTGTTCTCTTCACTCTTCTTGTAATGGTTCTTTGCGTCTATCGTTTAGGTTGTTAGGTATTCTTGTATTAGTTTGTGTTTAGGCTATAATTCTCTTTTTCTTTAATAGAATCCTTTGCCAAAAAAATAAAAAAAATAAAAAACAAAAATAAATTGGACTTTTACATTATTTATTCATATAATATACTATCGGTGGTTTATATTCATTAAAATATTACTATTTTGAAATCATCTGAATTTATTTAATTGTAAAAATGTGAATAACCTTTCATATCTTTTTGTCTAAACTTAGGTTATATTTTGTTCACTTAAGTCACCAACTGGACTCCTCCAAGGGAAGGTTTCATGAAACTAAATGTTGATGGTGCATGGAAGAACTCAGAGATGGCCGCTGGTGGTGGGGTTATCAGAAGAAGCAATGGCACATGGTTCTTTGGATTTTCAAGTAAATACAATGCGGTTACTCCACTGGCTGCTGAGTTATTTGCTATGCGTGAGAGCCTTAATGTTGCAATTGAATTTAAAGTGAAGAAAACAGAATTGGAAATTGATTCAGAATATCTTGGGAAGCTATTCAATTCTGTTGATCATGTCCCTCATCACGAGTTGTTTGCTGTAATCAATGATGTTGCAGGGATTCTCCAAGCCAATGGCAATATCCTCATTAGGCATGTTCCCAGAGAGAAAAATATCTTAGCTCATAGTCTTGCTGCATATGGTATGGAAATGAACATTGGTCACAAGGATCACTTCCTTGTTCCTCCTTCTGCTAAACACATATATGATGCGGATTTGGGAGTTTGCTCTTCTTCATCTGGATAGCTACATATGGACCTGGTTTTCGTCTATGTGGATGTCCCCTTCTTATATCAAATCTGCATAATTTCAACTTAACTTTTGTTAATATAATTTTAGAGTTTAATTGTTGAAATTATGCATTGAAGAATTATTACATGTGCGGAGCTTTAAATATTGAAAACTGAGGAAGTACAAGAGCTTATACGCATTAGTACTTAGTAGTACATGCTGAAAGTAAGGTAATCTCTGAATTTTGAGGCTTTTTTGAACAAATTGATTTTTCTCCTTCCCTTTTTCCCCTATTCTCAGAAGAGAACTAAATGAAAGGTCGTGTTGGAAGTTGTATGCTTTGTTTTACTTCAAAGTGCACAAACTATATTTGTACTCAAAGATATAGAGGTACGATCCTATAGAACATATCCTCTTCTAGTAAGGTCGCTTCAAAGTGCACTATGTCATTGTAAGAATGGCTAGGTGGTAAAAAAAAAAAAGAGGAAACACTTTCTTCTTAAACGACAGAGTTCAGAAGTTACGACATAGGGGCACCAAGAAAGGCTCAGCATAAAATTTCAGTATAATTGCCTCTTTTCCTAGACTTGGAATGAGACACTTCTGTATGAGATTATCATGCTGAAAATTTTTTATATCTACAAACATCTAACGTCCCATACATACAGCGTGATCAATTGCACACACAACACCGTAAATACGAGAGCTTAAGTTGATGCATCACAAAATCGGCCTTGCACTTTCAAGAATTAGAGGCTTTTTACATAGGACTCAAAATCAAAGTACAGAAACTAACACTGTTTTTGCTTCACTCAGGAAGCAATTTTCTACCAATTTGAACAGTAGAGCTTGTAGTGCCAAAACGTCCTGTGCCACCAGGGATAATACGCGATGGTGAAAATATCTGGCCCAAAGATAAATTGTATGACTCAGTACCCAAGCGGCTTTGCAACCATCCTTTGCCTCCAGAGAAACCATCTGCCATGATCCAACTGTTTCTAAATCCCAAACCTGTCAAAGTCCTTGCAACTATTTTTGCAGAGTCTGAGTACCTGTTTTCCATAATAAGATTAAACATCAATTTCAGCTAGTTACTGACTAAGTAGACAAGAAGCAATAATTACAGTAACGATCTGTAAGGCTTACGAGTCCATTATAACGATGTTGGTGCTCTTTGATAGACGTTTGAGATATGATATCTTCAAAGCGACTATTTCAGCTTCTACCTTCTTTGAGTTTCTCACAAGACTTCTCAACTTGCTTGGTAATTCTTCAAGCCTATATAAATTCAAAAGGGCATCTCAGAATAAGAAAATTTCCCAGCACATTAGAGCTTATATTAACTCAACATCACTTCTTCAGCATAATTGGACATAAGAATAAAATCACAGCATTTTGCTTTCATATTCAGGCAGAAGCATAACATGATAAGGCAAATAATTTTTCCTACATAATTATGCATATGAGGCTACATGCATTTACCTATTTGCTCCTAATATTGCAATAACAACAACAAAAACCCTAGTCCCAAAATGATTTGGGGTCGGCTAACATGAATCACCGTAAGGAACCGTCTGAAAAGGGTAAAGAGCATAGCAAAGTAGCATTACAATGGCCCTATTTTATACAAACAAATTGATCATCTTGGTATCAGAAGTGGAAATTAGGTGAAAAAGAAAAGTGGTACTTACGGAATTGCAATCATCCGACTTTTAGCACTTGGAGGAAGCTGGGGAATGCCAGCCTTGTTCTTGTCCTTCTCTGATCTTATATCAATCAAGTAATAGTTCTGAGAGCACATCATGTCTAAGGTTTGAGCAGGAGTAAGTCCACCTGAATTGTGGCAGTGTATAGATCAGCAGTGAGAAACTCAAACTGGTTTCATATAGATAGAAAAGAAAGGAAAAGGCTATGAAATTGGCAGTCTAGATCACGATAAGGAAGAAAATGCAAACAAGGATATACGGCCATTCAAAAAGTTAGAAAGATATTATGTATACAGTTCAGCTGGAACAGATGTATCATACAGGCGTGCATAAACAGAAACCTTAAAAAATTGGCTAAGAACAATGCATTTTCAAACATGACTACATCTCCCGATTTAGTTAACACCATGAAGTAGAAATATATTCTCTTTTGCTTTTAATTCTTGATTCTTCATATAGAGTTCACGAGTTCAATCAAAAATTTCTGGCACTCTCCTGTAGCAGTATAGTTCTAGTACAATTTTAGTATGCTAAGAGATCTTGTTTAGAAACATTGTTTACCTTTGTATCCACGAAAATTATATGAGATGATAGACCAGACTCGAGGAAGGAGGAGGTATGCAAGAAACAACGCAGCACCACCTTCTAATATTAGAGCAGGGTCTGAGTTTGAGATGGTCTCAACTGTCGACGATGCAATGGGCTTTGCATCTTCTATCACTCTTGTTGTCTGTTCTGCAGCACTTGTTACAGTCTGTCATTACAAAAGCAATATATTATTTTGGATTCAGCTCGAACAGCTAAATGACCAAAGCGTATTTCTACATTAAAGCATAGAATTAATCTGGATGATATATTAAACTGATTGATCAAACCCTGAAACAGCCTATTTACCAATATTGGTAAAACGAAGGTTACAAATGGTGAGAGATGAATCGTAAATTAAAACTTGTGAGTTGTGAACATCCACATTTGAATGGTCTGTTTTAGGCTTTAAGCCACTACAAAAGGAACAAAATCATCACAGGGTAGATTTCTCTTTGAAAACTCTAGTTTTATAAAAAGGTGTAAGATGAATGTACCATTAGCATCACTTAGTGACAGACTGACAGTTTCAAGCTCAGATTTACTGACTATGATAATTTATAATTTTATATGGAAGTGGCATCAAAATAATAAAAAAATGAAACAATTTTAGCACCTTCATTGGAACTCTCTTGAATAACCTTTAAAGTGTTAACTGTGATGCCTACATATGATACTCAAACTCTTCATCCAACTCAAGTACTCGAGTAAGATCCTTGACAGTCAGTCAGCACTCTGACAAGTCCACATTGGTATGGACACTTCATAAGTTCATATTATATGAAATTGGAGTAGAAGTAAGCAAGTCTCAATAACATAGATTAGTTTCTTGTTCATAAAACCATACTCATCATACTTAACATTTACTAGACAAAACAAAACCTGTAACAAACTTTAATCTCCATGAAGCAACCATGTTATCTATGCTTAAGCAGGTATTGTAGGTCTACGAAGTGGTATTATCTTCCAAACAATTCAACTCAACAAAACAGAAGAATATTCGAAACCTTAGCAGCAGAAGACATGGTTTCAGAACTGATGCCAGAGTTCTGCATTGCTTCCTGAGCTTTCTTGGACGCCTCAGAAATCAATGGAGAAGCAGCTTTCAATGCCTCTTGTCCAGCCTGCTGCACAACCGGCGCGGCTGCATCAATGCCAGGCTTCAAAGCGTCAGCCACAACCTGGAAAACTTTCTGTGCAGAATCCAGAACATTCGAACCCACTTCCTGAACCTGATCAATTGTTTGCTCCACCTAAAAAATTTCATTCACCAAAATACACAAATGCTTTTGAGATGGGTGCGTATCAATTTCCAAAATTAGCAACTGGGTATCACTCACATTCAAATTTCGGCAAATGGGTCAATCAAATTACACATTTTACCAAGTAGGGTTTTTTTTTTTTTTTTTTTTTTTTTTTTTTTTTTTTTTTTTTTTTTGAAAAAACCAAGTGGGTTTTAATCAAATTCCTCCAAAACACAATTTTTATCTTCAATTTAAACAAATTAACAAATGGGTATCAATCAAATTGAACAATTCTCAAATGGGTTTCAATCAAAATAAAAAATCAGCAAATGGGTCAATCAAATTTCAACATTTTTCAATCAAATTCCACAATTAATTCCACTAAAATCCCTAAAAAAAACAAATGGGAGTAGAATTGGGTATAGATTCATACTTGAGTAAGAGAAGTGACTAATTGTTCTTTGGGGAGGGCCACAGCTTTAGCATCAAAGGGAGTAGTAAAAAGAGTCAAAAGAGAAAGAGAAGTTGAGGTAGGAAAGAAGAGATTTTGAGCTTGTTTTAGTTGAACTTTTGAATTTTGCTTAGAAATTAGGGTTTTATGGGAAGAAGAAGATGGAGAAATTGTAGGTTTAGTTGATGCTGAAGCTCTAATGGCCATCATCTCCATTGCCAACTCTCAACTCTCAACTCTCACAGTGATGAAGAGAGAGAAAAGGGTTGGAACTTGGAAGTGTAAAATGTTGGTGATTTGAGAATTTTTGTGAATCATATTTCACAGATGAAATTTGAATGGCTCCAAATTTAAAAAGTAGTTTAGGCATTGGTTGATATAATGCCACGTGGCAGGGAAGATTTTATACGTAGTAGTTAAAGATAAAATAATATTTTTTATTTTATTTTATTTGAGAGGGTTTGGAAATTGGAATTTTGTGTTATGTGGTTTTTAGTTTAGTTTAGGCCTTTAGGGAAGCCAACTTGGATTTTGGGTTCAATCATACCAACTACCAAGACTCCAAGAGTTCTATTTTGTTTGGACCATGTCATTTGCATTGTGGCCGTTGAAATTTGGCATCCCCAAATACAAGGAGTATATTCATATTATAACAACTTGTCCCACAATAATTAACTCGATTAAATTTGACAGGCATATTTTAATATGCGTATAAAAAAAATGATATTATGAAACCTAATTGTAAACACAAATTTTAAATATGCAAAATATGGATTTAAAATAAATTAAACAAAATGTTAATTCCATTATTTTGGATACAGTCTCTAATTTGCTCCTCTACTTCGATCTCCACTTTAGGTTAGACTTGTTTCATGAGATGACTTGATTCTCGATCGAGTGTATTCGAGCCTTGATCACAATCGAAGATATAGTTGATGTAGAATTTTGACTTGTTGATGTAGACCTTTGACTTGGATTTTTGATTGAGGGTCGTTGAGGCTTGATATTGACCAAAGACTATCTTCTGGTGTGTCCTTAGTAATTTATTTTTTAAAAAAATAAAAACTATTTATTGAGGAAACATATTATTTAAAAAATAAAATTAGTTTTTTTAATACATTTTTCATATTCTAAGAAAAATTTGAATAACTATATACCAAAAATCATATTCTTAAAATAATTTATGACTAGTTTTACAACAAGAAAAAATATTGCTTAGATCTTTTGCTAACTTTTGTTTTTTTGTTGTGTATTATAGAATACAACTAAAAATAAAATACAAATACCAAACCAACGTATCACATGCTTTTATTATTCCTCGAGTAATTTATTATGATTGTAGTACTTATCAATCAATAATCTATAACCATATTTAAAACATTGCTTAGTACTTTAACTTGTTGCTGATGTAGACCTTTGACTTGAATTCTTGAGTGAGGGTCGTCGAGGCTTGATCTCGATCAAAGACTATCTGATGTTGAGGCTAAACTTCACGAACTTGTGATGCGCTTGATGTTTCAAAGTTCTTCTTTTCTTCTCCTTTGTTGACGGCCGGTAAGGCTTGATCTCGTTTAAGGAAGATTGTTCTTCTTTCTCCGTGTTGAGGGCTATTCTTTGGAGAGGTTTAGGTTTTGAGAGTCTTTCTCTATTAGAATGTAGTCTCCCTGTTTCCTTTTAGCTTGTAGGCATCAATCGAAGCCGTGCCTACTTAAACATGTGTCAATATGCTAAGCAATCATAAGAAGCGAGATTTGATATTATATGATAAAGGACAATAAAAGTAGGGATCCGCCAACAAGTTTTTAAAAGAGCTTTTTGCGGATCATTCAAAGACAACCACGATAAGGGGCGAACGAAAGGTATGTTTCCCTGAACAGAGGTTGGAAATATGTTTGCTCGATTGTCCCCGAACAGAGGTTGTACTTAAGACCGGCCTGCAAAATGTAATGTGCCAAAGGACTCTTATGGACTGTGATTGACTCATGACTGAGCCAACTCACTCGACCAAGCTTGACTTGACACATGCAACATGATACATGTATGACACAAATCATTTAAAAGAAATCATGATAAGGGACAACGAAAGACAACAATAATTGAACTGTGAAGGTTACGCCCCATTCATAATCCAGACCATGAGATTACTAACTCCATATGGTTCGGAACCACGAAAAGGGGGATCAAGGATGATGGTACAAAGTGAGTCATGGAAGTCACTTCGCATGTATTGGCCTCTACTTGATTCTTATTGTGAAAAGTATTTCTTGTGATTCAAAGGACATACAAACAAGGATTCAATTTGCTCCAAACTAATATTACTAAGTTAATATAATTGAATATTAATGCATATGCACATAAAATTCTAAGTATCGTGATCAATTTGATTAAATAATAAAATTAAAGGCACCTAAACAGGTTGTCCAAATTATCTTGTTAGGCATGATTTTCAATCACATATTCTCAATTAAACATGTAATATAGGTGATCAAAACAATAGAATAAATTGATTAAATAAGTATGCATAAAACAATATTGGAAGTTACTCAATAATAATTAGAGAATGAATTAAACACATCCTAAATATAATACTAAATAATTATTAATAAAATCCCGAGCATGATATTAACAAGATTAATATAACTCCTAAACATGATACTTATAATTAAAAATCAATCCTTAAACTTAATGCTGGTTATCAAAGCAATAAATATATTAAGAGTAAATAATACCAAAAGAATTAAATACTCACTCCAAATGTGCAACTTTGAATACTACATCATGAATAAATTGTTGGTAATTTAAGTTCAATAAAAATAAATAAATCAAAAGAATTTAATTAAAGAGTTAGAAAAATTGATTTCACCCTTGGGAATACCTTCACGCCTTAGTACAAAAGGTAGAACCTTCGGATCTTGTTTTGGACTTTGAATTACTTGAATAGGATTAGAAAAGCTAAGAACAATATAAATTGTATGTTGAAGCTTTATGTTTAAGCTTTTTTGGTTATGTGAGATTGAAAAATTAGTTGACAGAATGTCACATTCCCCTCCTAAAAATTAGAGTGGTATTTCAAGCCTTTAAAATCCCACTAGCTTGAACCCCACTGTGATCATACACTAAAGTACGGTGGCGTCCAAAAGGGAAGAAGATAGAGCAAAAGAGTCGCCAACAAGTTTTTAAGGAACTTGTAAACCGTTCATAGGATGAAGGTTACACCCCTTAACGATCCAAGAGATCGTCAACTCCATAAGGTCATGAACCAAATAAGGGTCCGGGGATGATGGTACAAATCCAACCTAAAAGAGATTGAACCTGCCCTAATAATAGGCCTCTACTTTATTCTGCTCATATTCATGTGCGCTTTCTGACTAACATACAATCAATAGGTTAACCCTAAACCTGTTTAATCTATGTTGGTTGAATATTAATGCACAAATAAACTATTATTGGCGATCACTTGAATTATAATCACAATTAACCCTAACAAGATTATTAATTATCTTATTAAGCATGATTACAAGTACCAATTCCCTTTAACATGCATAAAAGGTGATCAAGCAATAAATATAAAATATGTATATCAAGCAACATAATAAATAATAATCATAAATAATAATCATAAAAGAAAATAATCATCATATTAATAATATTCATAATCATTATAACAATTATAATCATAATCATGTTCATGTTAATATTAAAGCATAATAAAAATAGCAAGATCCTATGCATGATACTAACAAGATTAATAACAAACCCTAACATGTCACTAAGCAATAAAAATCAAATCTTTAACCCTAATATGATACTAACATGAATAAATATTAGGAAGAGAATAAAAGGCATCATAACAATCATATTTAATATTAAAATTACCCTAGACATGATACTAGGAATAACATAATAACAATATAAACATGATGTCTACATCATAAATCAATTAAAACCATTAAAGTACTTACTTGGATGCCTCGTACCTCTTTCTAATAACAAAATACACACGTTAGTAACTTCAAGGAAAATAATAATCAAAACAATTAAATTAAATAATTGAAAGAGAGATTTGGGACCAAACCCTCAGAAATTAAAACCTTTCACGTCTAGGGTGAAGGCAACTTCGAATATGGCTAGGTGTTTCTAGATCTTGTGAATGCGGAATTTTGTATTAAAAAAGCAAGAAAGAAAAGAATTTTAAAGAATTAATGTTATATGAGAATTGATGAATGAAAGATGATGAAGATGGTAATTGGTGAATGAAGAGAGTTGATGAGAGTTGGTGAATGAAAACGGAGTTTTTGATACGATATTTATAGAGAAAATCATCCAAAAAAGATAATTTAACAAAACAGAGAGTCTGAAGATCGCAAAACCACATTGGCGCCAGCCCTGGCTAGTTGGCGCCAGGCACCAGTGGCTAGCACCTGGCGCCAATCCTGGTTCCAGGCGCCAAGGCCTGGGGTTGGACGCCAAACTGGTTTTCAACGCGTTTTCGAAAATCTGATAAATTTCCCGTACTGGAAGATAAAATAATATAATTCAATCGAAAATGCTATTTGATATTGATTAAAACTCTGAAGAGTCCTAATTGAATTAGGAATGATAAGAACCTTCTAGAAGACTAAAACCATTCCTAATTGCATTAGGAATGATAAATCATATTAGACCCTCCCCTAGATCATTGGGCCGTACATAAAGCTCAAACCGGACCCAGTTTAGTAAATTGGCCATAACTTCTTCAATATTCATCGGAATTGGGCTTATAATATATCGTTGGAAAGGTCTTTGGAAGCCCCATCCAACTACACTACTATTGGACCCATATCATGGACCAACCAAACTGGATTGACTGTTTTTCTTAAAATAAAGTTTTCAAAAACAGGGAGAAGAGAAAAGAAATAAAACTTTCCGCAACACTAGACCTTTCCACACTTTCGTTTCATTCGATTATGATTCGACGTGAAAGACACTCATCACCGGGTTTGGTTTTGGGGAGACACAAATGGGTGTCTACACAGGGCTACATTTATATTGCGCTTTTGACTTGGTAATCGTGACCCATCTATTATAGCTTAACCCATTTATTGAGTTCTAATCCTCAAAATAAACATAATAAATTAAATTAAATTAAATTAAATGGGCTAATTTAATATATTTCTCCTAAATGAAATAATTTAAATTAATAGTCAAAGAACCATTAAGTCAAAGATTTGATTTTTTACCTTATAAATTTCGATGTGGCACTTATATAAATTTTACGTTCCTACACTTATATTATACCCCCTCCGTTTCATAATGATATTCCTATTTAGAATCTTTTGTGTGAATTAAGGTTAGCAAGAATGTTAATGTACATTTTTGGACCATTTAAAAATAATGATACTATCTTTTTTTTTGGAATAAATTACATTAGGATAATTTTTTTGTATCGGGACCATTTAAAGGGTCATATGGGAAAATAATGAGTATAGGTGACCTTAAATTAGTTATTTTGTTTTGAATTGGAAAAAAAAAAAAAAAAAAAAAAAAAAAAGCCTGACCTAGATGTTACGACATGTAGGGAATTTTGTAAAAATACGACTTAATCTTGTGTCGGAATTTTGATTTCTTTTAGCATTTTTCATAGAAATTGCTCATTAAGATAAAACCTTTTCTTCAATCCATTTATTACTTACTTTGCAAAGCTACCTTTCATTCTTCCATTTAAAAAGGTTGAGAGAGCTTAATGAGACTATGAGAGTGATGATGATGATGTCAACTGACAATATTGTTACATTTGATGCAGTTCCAGGCCCGTTTCTGAGATTTCGGTGGCATGGGGCAAAAACTTAAATCGGGACCCTAATTCACGTATACTATATAAAATTTTTAAAAATTGGGTATGCAAAATGAAAATGCATATTATATTATGGTTAATAATCTTTAAAAACATCAAATTTCATAAAACATTTAAATTACATTCCCGTAACTCTCGTTGAAGTAATTACACCAGCCGAACCGTTAAGAAAAATATAATTTAATACAAAGAAGAGATCTTGATGAATAAAGTCGTGCATGCACTGTTCAAAAAAAAAAGTAAGGTATGTAAGAAGAATTATATATAATTAGATAAATTTCCGTTGAAAATTGAAGAGTAAAAGGACAGTTTATTATAGTTTTCATCTTCAATTGAATCGCGAAAGAGAAGAAATTTAACTAACTGAAAATTGTAATGAGATGCATTTGAAAAATAAAATTACCAAAAATAGGGTACAATTAAAAGTAATGACATTTTTTTTTTGTTAATTAAATTCACTTAGGAAAGTGAATAATTTGGGCAAAAAATTAGGGGAGAAATACGTTGACCAAATATGCCATTTGATATTTTGGAACTCTACACTACTATTGTTGTGTTGTACAATACACACTTGTTGCTTTCTTTCTTTCTTTCTTTTTTTTTTTTTTTCAAATGTATATATAAGTAATACTCCCTCCGTTTTTAAATACTTGCTCCATTTCTATTTTTTGCACTATTCATTTATCCTACTTTGACTAATGTTTGTGATTTATACATAAAAAAAAATATAGTCGTGTGGGTACTTGTTGGAATTATCTCAATGAATAAATTATTAATTTTCAATTATTAGAAGTTATACCTATTAATAATTAAAGATATTAGTGATCAAAGATTAGCATCGACATGCGGGTCCAAGAGAAATGGTGCAAGTATTTAAAAACGGAGGGAGTACTACTTAGTATGAAGTACTACCTCCGCTTCATATTTTTTGCAACTTTGGGTATTTTTTGTGATATAAAATATTACAAAGTTGCAAAAAAATATGAAACGGATGTAGTATTTATTTTGGGGCCGGCAGCCGCCCCAGCTGCCCTCCCCTTGCTACGACTTTGTGCAGTTCATGGGAAAAATAACTTTAACTCCCAAATGCTTTGTAATATTCTTTATAACTCCTCCTACCAAAAATCAAAGTTATGCAAAACAATAACGTCTACACCTAAATGTTGGGTCTTTGATCATTAAAGTTGCAAATACATTTATCCAACATCAAAGTTATGTAAATCAATTAAACAAACATTTACACCTAAATGTTAGGTCTTTGATCTATAAAGTTGCATAAATCTTCCATACAATTAGTTACCCAAATTTAGCATAAAAGGGTTGGTTCTAAACTTCTACTACCTCCGTTTCTTGACTTTCTTATTATGTGCAACAAAGGGGTATTATTTGTAAGATATAAAATATTCTATTGTTGTACTTGCATATAATAAGAAACGGAGGTAGTAATACAAAAATAAGTGTACCACTCAAGATTACACAAATGCAACACCAAATATAAGAGGTATTTTGTCAAAAAAAAAAAAAAAAAAAAAAGAGGTACAAGGGGTAATTTGGTAAATTTAGAATGTGCCCTTAAAAGGTAAGGCACCTGCCCTTAAGATCCACTTCACCTCCTCCTTGACAAAGAGCATTTTTTTTTTTTTCTTGTAATTTAAAAATTTTAAGCAGAAAAGGCGTAAAAAATGACGCACTTCCCACCTTCAAGAATCAAGAGTCATTCTTTAGTTATTCCAATTTCCTTCCTATAAATATTCATAATTATAAGATAAGTCTCTTTTCTCAATTTATTCATTTAGTCAAATTAGCATTATATATTTATAATTTTTGACTTTATTATTTTTATAAGCCTTGATCTATTAAATTTTATATAGCTTAATATGTTATTAATAATATGTTACACTTTATCTGTTTAATCCCTTTTCATGTTTATTAATATTGATTTTGAGATCTGGGTTTATGAAGATGATTTTTGTTGATCAATTAATTTCTTTAATTTTGCATTGGGTTTAACTTTTTATTTTTATTTTTTATTTTTATTTATTTACTGGATTATTTTTTTTAAAAATCTGTGATAAAATCGAGTTAAGGGCACTGGAGGCAGCGGTTCATCGATCTGTTTCTGAACTGGGTATTCTTGTACATTCATTGCAGCAATCGATCGATAAACCTCTGCATCCAGCGCTTTATAACAGTTTTATTTTATCTAATATAGCATTGTATTGGTGGGTTTTTTTGATTAATTAGGAATTTACTTGTATATTCCAGACTAAATCATTTATGTTATGATGCTGTGAATAGTATAGTTTTATTCAATGATGATCATATAATCTTTGATTAGTTGATAATATTTTGTTAGTATTGGTTGTTTGTAGGACCATTTGGTATTCATGTAGTTGGCTGTCTAGAATTATTGGATTTGGTTTTAGTTTGTTGATATCTTGATTTTGGAGTAGCCTAGACAAGAAGTATACCTTGTATTGGATCCAATCGTTTCGTTTTTGGGTTTAGATGTATATGTCCTTACCTTGAATCAGTTGATGCTTGTAAAGAAGTATGTGAGAGACCATTGTTGTAATTGAGATATATGATTGAGGGAGGCTGATATGTAATTGAGATTAATTATGATGTATTTGCTTATTTGTTACTCTTATGATTGTTTAAAACTTCTAATTCTAAAGGGTTTTTTTTTTTTACTTGGTGGCTGGTCTAAGGGTATGTATGGTTTGGACCTGTACAATCGGTTGTCTTGCTTCTATCTTGTATGATTTTGATCTGTTTTTTGTGTACATAGTTGAGCTTATGTCCTTGATGATATTTGTCAATTTCATTTAGCTTACCCTATGAACTTTATGCCATTAACATATAACTATGTAGTTGATCAAACAATGAGCATAACAAATTAGGGCTACAATCAGGAATCTATTCAATAAAAAAACATCTAGCTTTTTGTGAATCGGCCCAAGTCTGATTTTGGTGGACAGGCTAGGTTATCTGTACCATGTGTGTTTTAAGATTCGCTCTTGAATGAAGTTTTGAAAGCTAGTTGAAATCTCTTTATTGTATTTCTTGTGATCGATGCTTGGCACATGTTTAGTTATGTTGGATACTTAGATCACTCTGATTGTTTGACTTGTTTATATTACGGAGTACATTGAAATGAACTTCTTTATGAATTTGGGTTTCCATATTGAATTAAGCCTTGTCATGAACTCATGAATTTAACCAGTCGTGAATTTCAGCATCTGTTATTATCAGTGTTATTACTAGATGAATTGAGAATTGTAAAGAGGGGAATAGGTCAACGTCATGAAGTTGTTATATGTTATTTTTCGAGTTGTGCGATTGTAGCTAACTGGAAAATCTATAAGATGATGAGAAGAGAAATGGTTGAACTTCAGATGCTGCAGACTGCAGTCATACTGTTGCATGTTTTCTTGTTCATGACTTTGTAGGATTAAATATTTTTCGTTCTGCTCACATTCTTGATTTGATTTAGAATTTGAATCAATTAAGTTGTGCAGTGATTGATTTAAGGCATTTGGGAAACAGAGAGCAAAGAGGATTGTATGTAGTATTATTGCTTTAGAATTAGAATATACTGGTAGAAGCTACACTCAGGAGTTCCAAGAACGGTGTTGGGGCATTCGTTATGCACTGGCAGGATATGTGGAGGGGCGTTAGTCATGCACTGGCAGGACTACACACAAGAGACACCCCTCCACACACCTTAACGGAATCACAATTATTGGTACACCCTTGTGCACAAAATAAATTGTGATATCTTGTAGGCCTATACAAAAAGAGAATTCAACGAACTGTCATATTCTGGGTTTCAATCGTTGCACATTTGCATCTTTATGTCTTGCTCAGGTTGTTCGGGTGCTGAAATCAGCTTCAAGTGAAAGTCGGAGAAATTTGGGAACTTAAAAGTATAGTGAAAACTACAGTTTGTCCAGTCAGAATCTTGTTGCTATCTCTTGTGTAGAGTTGGGGCATATTTATAACAAAAACAGTACTCCGTATCTATTAATGGCAATCTTATTATATGAGATTCTGTTATCTTTGCTGGCATAATTTTTCCCCTCATTTTAAGAATTGGGAAATTCTGATCCTAGGACCTTTATGAAAGACCCTGCTGCTTGTTGAGATTTTTTTTTTTTTTTTTTTTTCCTTATCGAATTGAAAAGTACAACATTCCTAACCTCTTGTAGTGGCTACAGTACTAAATGCTAATGTGGTTGCTAAATTCTAATCATATCCGCCATTATTAACCATGAGTTCATGACCCTTTTCTTTAAAGGCGAACCCTCAATAATAATTACCTTACTACTACTTCCTCCGTTTTCTTTTAGATGCAACACACCCTTTAGCGCGGTTATTAAGAAAGGTGAGGTTTACGTGATATAATAAACTTTAAAATAGGATGAGTGGTTGTTAGGAGTTTAATTTAGTGGGTCATGTGTTTTAAATAAGGGAAATAATATAATTTATCCCTAAATTAACTTTCCTTTTATAGTGTATTACAAGTATTGTGACATTTCCTTTTTAGGAAGTGTTGCAAGTAAAAGAAAACAGAGGAAGTATTTAGCAATAATTAAGGTTTTTTATTTTTTATTTATTTTTATTTTTAACGAGTAATAATTAAGTTATACTTCGTATGGACCAATATTTTCCGTTACATATATTGCATGTTATTTCTTATCATTTTATTTTTTAACTAACCATATACAAAGAATGTACATAAAGCTTGGTTCGTGGATGGCTTGGTTTTGTTGTTGTACCGTTAGTCCGTTATAGTATCAAACTAATATTTTCCTATTTTCAACCCATTTAAGATTAAGTAATACTTACTATTAGTGAGTTAGTGACATTACCCAAGCCAAAAGCTAGTTGTGTCCAAAATATATCTTAACAGAAATGACCTATTTGAATTCGAAACAAAAATGGTGGTTAGAAAATCTGAGACTTCAATCTATATGTGATGAATGCAAGTGCTACTTTAAACCAATCATACACAGCCTATTGTGTATGTGTATACCAAAAGGATGATTACACATTTTGAGAACATGTTTCTTTAAGTTTTAAGAAGTGATTGTTTTCTTACATTTCTTACTTAATTAACGAGCTCATCATAAAGTCTCCTAGCGTTATGTAAATTGCAAAACGTATCACCTAATTTTTTTTTATTTTTTTTTTTGAAATAAAATTGATTCATAAATAAAGTTATACGACATCTACAAAGAGATTTTTTTATCTAATGAATACATAATAATTGAATCAAACATTCCATAAGCAAAGCTACGATCGTTGTTCCAAATTGTACAATCTTTAATCTTTATACCCTCTTTCATATCGTTGTGTTTTACAGCCTTCATAGGCGAGGGGTCTATCGATATGTTGTAGCCGTGCATAAATTTTCCGTTTGATTTGCTAGATTATATTGTAATCGAAATAATCTCTTTTTTGATCCCGCACAAATTTTTACCCATGAAACAACTCTATAGCAACCCATTAAATAAAAAAGCAAATCCTCCATCAAAAGAGAGAAGAAAAAACCCGGTTTTTCGAAGAAGCCAAATCCTCCTAAAGAAGAAGAAAAACCCTGTCTTTCGAGAGAGAAAAATTCCTCCTAGAAGAGGAAGAGTTATTATAAACCTAAAACAATAGAAAAAGCACACAAAAACAAACGATTGGAGCTTTCCATCGATAAAAATTGATGGAAGTCCCTCCAATATTCAATAACGGAGGCTAGGGTTTTAGAGAGAGGAGAGATAGGGTTGACAGGGTAAAGTCGTCGTATCCCCTAATCAAAAGTAATTCCTAAATCCTCTAACTAATGTAGATAGGGAAGTAGGGTCGAATCCATAGAGAAACGAGTCTTTCTATTCCTAATTAATTAATATAATCTAGATTATAAAGTAACCAAAATATAATAATTGAAGGAAACTAAACTACTAAGAGTAAAAGTGGGAAAGAATAAAAGTAGGAGGAGAAACAATGAATAAAAGGCGTAGGGCATAGGTTCACTAATAAATAATATTCCAGGGTAAAACATAATAATCAATCATCAATGCATAAATTAATCAGATCATAAAGGGCTTTCGCTACGTATTACAATCACAGAATTAATTTACCGGTATTAAATCTCATCTCTCGAATCTCGACTTAACCATTTATAAATTAACCTGCCTATTGAAACTAGACCTATTAAACTTTAATTCTCATCTGTCGAATCTCGAATCAATATTGTTAAACTCATGCATAAAAGATCTGCGCAAATCTAGTCACAGAGCATTAAATCAATCAATAGGAAATTAATCTAGCATTGATAATTAACAACAATAAATTACCCCTTCATATTATTTATGGATCCCACAAACCCTAGAAATAGAACTACTCACACATAATTAAATCTAAATTAAACAAAGCAATTAAACAAGATATGATCAAGGAAAGAGAATTAATAAAGGATGGAATTAAATCAAGAGTTGTAGAGAGAGAAACAAGAGAGAAAGTAAGACTAAGAGTTTAATTAAAAGGAGAGAGAGAGAGAGAAAAGTTAGAGAGAGAAAGAGAAAAGAAAACTAAACTAAAACTAATAACAAATTAATAAAACTAAAACTAAACTAAGAAAGAAAATTAACAAACTTAAAACAAAACTAATAAAATTTCCTCCTCTAAAACCTACGTACTTCCTCCTTTTATAAGGAAGGAAAAACAAGTTGATTTCCAATCAACTTAACTTTTAATCTCCACCGACAAAAGTTGCGTGAACTTGGTGCAAGGCATTAAAATCGGTCAGTTGGAGTAGGGCCAAGGAGATCGAGCCTATCCATTTACGGCAAATTTTAAGATGCACCATGGTGCACCTATTTCTAGGTGCACCACGCCTATACTTTTGAACAACCAGTAAAAAAAATCTGAACAATTGCAAATGTTGAACATGTAGTAAAAACAACTGAACATTGCAAATTTTGAATATTTAGTTAAAAATTTTGAACAATTGCAATGCATCATGCCTATACTTTTGAACATTTAGTAAAAGAAATCTGAACAATCAAGAATTTTGAACATTTAATTAAAAAATCTGAACATCACAATTTTGAACATTTAGTAAAAAAATCTGAACAATCGCAATGCACCACGCCTATAATTTTGAACTTTTAGTAAAAAAAGTATGAACAATAAATTTTTTTGAACATTTAGTAAAAAAATCTGAATAATCGCAAATTTTGAATTATTACGAGTCAGACAAATTTTGAACTAACTCGTAATAATTCAATAGTTTTGTAATATAAACTGAACATTTAATGTATACAAAATGAATATTTCTTGATAAAATATGAACATAAAAATTGCATGTTTGTGTTCAATTTTTGTGACGTGTTCATATTCTTTTTACTAAATGTTCATTTTTTGTAAAATGTTCAATTTTTTTTACTAAATGTTCAAAAGTATAGTCGTGGTACACCTATTTCTAGGTGCACCATGGTGCACATAATACTAACTGTCCATTTACCAGGCTTTGTAGGTTTCGATTTGGGCTTAATTACCTCGGCCCAATTTATTTCCTTGTTTCACATGGTCCATGATAATGATTTGGTACGTGAATAATAGTATTAAAACCTTTGACCTCTTCATTAAATCATCGAACTAAATTCCTTTAACTCGGCCTTGGTCTCAAAATATACAGTCATAAAATACGATCCGACTCCAATATCTTTGGAGTAGCTCAATAGGCTCGGGAATCGTCATAAATCTGCAAATTCCTATAAAATAATACTAACTCTACAAAAACACTAAAAAACGTATATTAGTAATAAAAATAGCTCCGCAGAGCTCAAATAAGCACAAATATAACCGGGACGGGGAATAAAAATATATATAAAATAGACTCATCAAGGGTAGGGTTTTATCATCACCTAATTTCTTTATGGTTGTGATATTTGATACTTTTCACAAATTTCACTTTCACCATCATTTATAATTTGTATGTAAAGATTATACTTACGTTAGGTTTTTATTTTTAGTTAAAAATTCATTAGTTATACGTATTTAGTAGTGTAGTTAATGTACAAATTTTTTTTTGGTGTTTAGAGAGCCACAAGGGCGGGATGAGAATCGATCCCAGAATCTCCTGGAATCGGGAGGGGAGCTCTAACCACTTGAGCTATCCCTCACTCTCAGTGTAGTTAATGTACAATGATATAAAGAAAATCAGTAACATAATGTATAATCCATGATGTTCTAACAATTTGTATTATATAATTATATACTAAGTATTAATTATAAAAAGATATAAAGAAAATGAATATAACTAGAAAGAATTTCATCTCTATAGAAAAATCTTGATGGCTAAGTAAAGACAACAGGTGCCTGAGTTTCAATTCCCTTTACACGTCCAACAATATTTCTTTTGATTAGGAAATTGCTTAACTGTTAATTGTTAATTGCTAGTCACTAACATGAAACATGATGAAACTACATACACAAGAAGAAAGTTTATTAAAAAGGTTAACTTACATGTATAAAGGACATAACTATCTTTTGAACTAATTAATCCCAATTATCTATAACATCCCTTCTATTATCTTGTTTGGAATTAGTAATCACATTGTTTAGATTTCTCAAACCAATTCATACTTCAAGGTGACAAACAATTGTAATTTCACTAAAATATTCTTTACAGTATTCACAACCTCTTCGGCTCTCCACCCCTTGTATATATGAGCTGAAGTTATGGTTAAACATCACATAATCTAACAGTATGATAGTACAAGTTACATCATATATTGTGTATTGACATGTGTGCCGAATTAAATTATTAGAGCTGTCAGTTTCTGACCCGAACCGTTAAACCCGACTGTTTCGAACCGATCCGAAAAGGAACTGAACTGTTTAAAACCCGTTTTTTGGAAACCGAAAACTGACCCGACCCAATTTTTTCCAAACCGAAACTGAACTAAATCGAATTTGTGCAAACCGTTACTAACCCGACCCGTTATCAAGCCAAACCGTTACAACCCGAAACTGAAAGCAACGCAAACCGATTACGTTTAAACCCGATAGTAACCCGACCCGTTTTAAATCGAAAACCGTTAAAACCCGATAAAAATCCGATAAACCTATATCGTTCCAACCCGTAACCCGTTGTGACCGAACCGTTTACGACCCGTAGCCCGTTATGACCAAACCGTTTAAAACCCGTAACCCGTTATGACTGAGTCATTTACAACCTGTTACCCAATATGTTTATGATCTAATCTGTTTCAACCCACTACTCGATAAACCCAACTTATTTATGACTTGACTTGATTATAACATGACTCGTTCCTACCCATTTTATGACTAATTCGACTCGATAATCATCCGACTCAATTTTAACCCGATATGATTTGATTAGAAACCCGTTTCAAATTGGGTAAACTCGTTTTCAAACCAACCAAGTTCAATCTAAACCGATTATAACCGAAACGATAATGGTTGGACCCGATTTCACCCGATCTATTTTGAATCGAAACCCATTTTCGAACCGACCTAGTTAAACCCAAACTGATTATGACCCGAACCAATTACGACCCGTCCTGATTAAGACCCGAACTGTTTTTAACCGAAACCCACATTAAATGGGCTAAACCCGTTTTCAAACCGACCCAGTTCAACCCAAATTGATTATGACCCGAACCGACTAGAACCCGACCCGATAAGGACCCGATCCGAGTAGAAACTGCAATTAAAAAAACCAAACCGAACTGACCCGATAATTTTCAAAACCGACCCAAACCGACCCGTTTATTATTTCAATCCGTTATAAACCGACCCGTTATAACCCGAAACTGATAAACCCAACCCAAACCCGAACTGTTTAACCGAATTGACACCCCTATAAATTATGCTAGCTAATTCGGAGCGAGAGAATAATCAATGAGAGTTAATCACATGGGAGGATAGATTTCCACCTCACTCAATAAAAGATGGAATATTCTCTTAAATTTTTCTCTTGTCTTTTCAAGTTAGAAAAACAGGTGAATGCCATGAGACTTGGCTAGCAAAAGCAAAAAGAAAAGTGGATAAAAAAGATAGTTTGATTACTTAGATATGTAACTCCATGACTCCATGCATGTGGTATTCCATTCCCTTCATAAAGAAAAAGTTAACAAGTATAGCACTAGTAATATAAAGTCTGTTTTGCCACTTTTATTACAATAAAATAAAACAAACCTTTAAAAATTTTGTCATCTAATTTTTGTATAAATAGACAATAAATTTTATGATCCGATATTACAAAAAAAAAAAAAAATGGCAACAACAATATCAAATTTACCTAATCAAGAACAACCCCAAATGCAAGGGGATGTGCCATACACACAAGTTGTACCGAACAACAATGTGTGGCGTAACAATAACAATAACAATAATAATAACAATAACAACAACGACTACAACAACAAAGGATCGATAGGTCCATTTTTTGCTGTTATGTCTGTGTTGGCTGTTCTAGCAATAATTTCATGTCTTGTTGGTAGGTTTTGGCTAGGGAAGGAAGAGACTCCCCTAGAGAGTATCAAGTACAGGGGATCCTGTTTCGGGTGGCTTAAACGACGTTGGCGTTGGCCTTTTGCTAGGGGTGCTGATGTTGGAGGTGTTAGAGGTGGGAAGGTGGCTGCTGTTGCTCCTCCTCTTGCTGATGAAAATGGCAATTAGAAATATGAAGAGTCTAACTGGGAATGTGTTTTGTATATGGATGATTCAAGGTATGATTAATTAAGTAGTAAAATAAACATAGTTTTTGTTACATGTTTTGTTTTAAAATGTATCCAATTAAAGGATGGAACATGAGAATTTTTCATTGTCAATTCATTTGGAGGTTAAATGAAGGATCACAATGCGACGAAACCTTCACATGTCAACTCGATCCAGATTAGCAGGCTAGATCCTTAGGGTATGGAGAAGATCAAGGTTCCGAACTTGTGATTTCATGGTCACGACTCACAAGTTAGGAATTCTACTAGACCAATGCAAGCTGCCTACTGTACTGCTTGAGATCTAGCATTGTCCTTGTGTAAGTTTTTTTAGATGTAGTGTTATCTATTGCAATGATATGATGAACATTGTATATATAAATTTATATGAAGATTGAAGATTATAATATAATGGATTTGAAGATAAATGTGGTTGTTTGCATATATAAATGATTGGATATCTATGTAGTATGTACGGTGCTGAAAATATTCCAGGCTGAGTTTATAATGCTTGGTTATGCACTCGGGATACGGTGTTCATTATGCACTCTTTAAAATGACAACTCACCAACATTAAACGTGTGTGCCTCACTCACCTAAACAACATAGTTAAGGGCGAATCACAAACAACATGGATTATAAACACAGTTCAACTCAAAAGAAGGTGCGTACATTCAATTTTCATATGTTGAATCCAATCCGATTCAAATTTCACATCTTATCCAATTCAATCTAATTTAAATTTGGAATTTTGAATTTGATTCAAAATTTCGACTTAAAATAGCTTTTAATAATTTTAAAGGCACAATGTCACACATAGTTTTATACAATTGGTCCAATATTGGCCCATGATCTCAATACATGCCTTGAAAACATAGTACTAGATGATTAAAAAGATAGCTTAACAAGGTTTTGCAAAAATAAAGATAGTTAAAAATAAATTACTAATAACTAGTAGAGGTGTCAAAACCGAACCGACCCGAAAAAAATTATCCGTTTCGAACTGTAACCGATCCGATTTGATCCGAGAAATTCAAGACCTAAACCCGATCTATAACCGAAGTGAACTCAACCCGAATCCGAACTTGACCCGATATGAACTTAACCCGGCACCGATTTGACCCGACTCGAGCTCAACCCGATCCGAAATTGACCCGAAAAATAACCGATCTAATCCGATCTGTTTTTGACCCGAACTGATATTAATCCGATCCGATTTTAACTCGATTTGATTATTATCCGATCCGAATTTTACCCAATCATAATTAATTATTTACTTTTTTGTTCAAGTTCTTATACTATATATTTACTAATTATTAATAAGTTAACTTTTTTACTACAAAGAAATACTACAGAGTCTTAAGTTTACTTCATGTACATATCAATTATATTAATTTACTTTCTAAGCTTTAATAAATGCCACAAAATCTAATGAACCTAAAGATTAAGCGGGAGTTAATTGATTTGCTTGTAAAGCTCTAGTTAAATGCTGCGTAAAGCTTATTGTCATTTTTATTGAATTTCCTCCCATTCTGTTATATTTTATGAACTAATAATTCTTTTATATTGGTTAAAAGTGCGGAGTACAATTTCCTCCCATTCTGTTATATTGGTTAAAAGTGCAGAGTACAATTGTGCATTATTGTAGAATTATAGGCGTTATACATCGCACGGTTATATACTCACTACATACATATGCAATAATTTATGCTTAAAAAAAAGAATTTACATAGTAACAATTAACTATCAGTATGTATAATGTCAAGTTTTTAATATACAAATTAAATTGAATTAGTAATAAAGTAATTCTAACAACTCTAACAAATATCTTAAAAAAATTGAATCAGTAATAAACTAAACTAATAGTACAGAACTCATAGCCTCATATGATTGTACAATTGATGAAGAGTTGTAAACTTGTAATAACCTAAAAAAAATGACATACATTTTTGTATATATCACCCTATGTAACTATTATTCGTCAATATATCACTAGCTCGGTCTCACTTGTCACTTATATAGGTATGAATGTATGATAAGTCATCGATAATTATTCAATCTCAATTTTCCTCAAAGATAAAAATTACACATAACTTGATCAAATGAGAAAACTAAAACTTCGTGCTTCGTAATTAATAATCATATTGACCCAATAATAAGGTAAAAACTAAACAATATCTCTAGTTTAAAAATAACCTTATTTGGATATGAATTTGGACAACTCGACCAAAATCCAGCCAAACACAAAAAGGAATTGAACTGAAATTGACCGAACCGTGACCGAACCGAAATCAACCCGACCCAAATTCATCCGACCCGAAGTTACCCGGCTAAACTCGTTTTAAACCCGATCCAAATATATCCGAACCGAAAGTGAATCGATCTGAAGTTGACCCGACCCGTATCCAACCCGGACTCGATAGACCATGACCAGAATTTGATCCGACCCGACCCGACCCGAGTTAAAAGGATAATTTTGATACGAACATATCCGACCCGAACATACCCGACTCGAATAGACCCGACCCAAACTCCATCCGGTTATCCGAATTGACACCTCTAATAACTAGCTTACAACACATGAAATTAGTTGAGCTTTATTTATGTTTGGTCCAACTGCTAAAACAATCAAAGAATTAGTTGTACTATAAAATGTGGATGTCTAAACCAACAAGAATTAGAAAATTTGAATTCATCCCAAACACCACAACCTGTGGGCTCATGTTACTCCCTCAGTTTTTTTCGCTATTTAAAAAAAAAAAAAATTAAAATAAGTCTATCTTATAAATAGTGTTTAACAATAATACCATATAAAATGTTTATTTACTTATTTGTCTCATTAATGTTAATTGTTTCTTTTTTAAACTTTAATAATAGTGTGCGATCATTTATACCTTACAAATAAAATACTACATCCGTTCCTAAAAGTTCGATTCACTCTGTGGTCAAAATAAAATAACTTGATGATTTATACAATCAACATGAATTAACAACTTTGATATTATTAGATTCCCCTAATAATAAAATTTTCAAATATCAACTTTTTAAAATTTTTACTTATACATAACCGAAGTTATTAATGGTCAAGGAAACCGTACAAATGCAAAGTGAGTCAAACTTTCAGGAATGAAGGGAGTATTTGTTTACCTATTTCCCATTATTTATGCTACCAATAAGTAAAAGTGTGACATAAATTCTGATAGATATTATAGGATTATTATAATATTTGTCGCAGGATATATTTGTATAAATCGAAAAAGCTATATGGACATCACATGAGTAGCTGCGGTAGCCGCCCTAGTAATAGTAAGTGCTCCATAGCACTTTTCACTTGACCTACTTTTGACTAATGTTTATGATTTATTGAAACTTATTGGAATAGTCTCAACGAATAGATTATTTAATTTCAATTAAAAAGCTATATGGACATCACATGAGTAGTTGCGGTAGCCGCCCTAGTAATAGTAAGTGCTCCATAACACTTTTCACTTGACCTACTTTTGACTAATGTTTTTGATTTTTCGAAACTTATTGGAATAGTCTTAACGAATAGATTATTTAATTTCAATTATTATAAATTATTTATTTATTATTTTTTGAAAAAAATTATTATATTTTAATTTATACTTATTGATAAAGTTAATAGTCAAAGGTTTGCATAGGCATATATACACAAGAGAAATTGAGCACTTATTAAAAAAAAAAAAGAAAAAAAAAGAGTAACTTATCCATTGACTCACTTACTTGGTTCTTTAAGTCAAGGTATCAACTAGAGTTTTCAGTTTTTTTTTTTTTTTATTTTTTTATTTTTTTTATTTTTTTTATTTTTTAAAATCAACTAGTGTTTCTTACTTTTAAAAATACTATAAATGTGAATGTCAACTATCTTAAAAGGTTTAAAGTGTTGGAGGTTGATACATAAAGTCGATTTTCTATATCACTGCTCTTATAAGTTAGGGTATAATATTGAGAGAAAAATATCCTAACTTTTTGTTTACCTTTCCTTTTAAAAAAATAAATAAATAAATTTCTTATATAGTTGTATACTTGTATTGTATGTATCTATCTTACATAACATATTGAAAAGAAAGAATAAAAAAATCCAACACATACATGGTGAACTAGGGAAGTATCATGACTATTTCCTAGCATGAACATCCTTCCTTTCCTATCTTATCTTAGACAAACTAAACCCAAATAAATCACCAATATTTACAAATTTTTAAGAATATGACTTCTTTCAAGGAACTTGCCAAGTTGCTCAACTAGTGCAAAAATGATCACTATTCAACCAACTCAATACCAAAAAGTTAAAAATAAAATAAAATTATATAATAAATAATAAATAAATAAATAAGAATTTAAATAAAACAACCCATAAAATCCACCGACGCGCTTTATGTTATACTTTATCCAAACAACTATTATTACATTATTTACACTTAGTCAAAAATACACCCTTTAATTATCATAACAGAATTAACCACTTCCTCCCCTTTAAAAATTCATCCTTTATATGCTCCTCCTCCCTTCTTTGGGACAACCCTTTATCTCTTCCTCTCACCACCACTACCACCACGGCACCGCCTTCATTATTCTCGATATCCCTATACGTACATCAACGTACGTACGAGCTCCATACCGGCTTGTTATTGTTATTGTTTGAAATACACATACATAACAACTTGATCACCCACGAAAATAGAAAAAAGAAAAAACACATCATGGTTGATCAAATAAAGCAACTAAGAGATATATTTACACGATTCGACATGGACTCAGACGGCAGCATAACAGTGCTAGAGCTAGCTGCATTACTAAGGTCCTTAGGACTTAAACCATCAGGTGATCAGCTAGAGGTCATGCTAGCCTCAATGGACTCAAATGGCAACGGAAGTATCGAATTTGATGAGCTAGTAAGCGCAATTATGCCTGATATGAAGGAAGAAATACTAGTGAATCAAGGGCAGTTGTTGGAAGTGTTCAGAATATTCGATCGCGATGGTAATGGTGTAATCACAGCTGCAGAACTTGCAGGAGCAATGGCTAAAATGGGTCAGCCATTGACATACAGAGAGTTAACAGAGATGATCAATGAAGCCGACGCGAATGGTGATGGAGTTATTAGTTTTCATGAGTTTGCTTCTATTATGGCTAAATCTGCTGCTAATTTTCTTGGTCTTCCTGTATCATAATAGCCAGATTTATGTGAAAATTAGTTGGTTTGTTTTTAACTTTCTTTTTTCTTCATCCATTTTAATTTTGGGTGTGAACTAACTGTATTTTTTTTTAATCCTTTGCATATTACACTGCTATATAATAATCTAAATTTCAGAAATTTTAATCTTTAACATTTTCATTTGTTTATGTAATTATGTTCATAGATTTGGGAGATCTAAAGACTTAGAAAACAGGGGAATTTTGACATTTTCTATTGTTTTTTTCTTCAGTGAAATTTTTGTTTTGACTTGTTCTATGTACATTTGACATTTCTACTAGTTTGTCTAGTTCTTTTACAGATCTAGTTTTCAGAATTTTCTAAAATATTTTTTTTAAAAAAAAGACAGGTTCAATGCACGTAATATAATGTTCATGATTATGATTTAACCACCTAATTAAAAAGAGGGCAAGACAAGTTCATTGCACATGGTATTCAATCATTTATGTCTTTATTAATTAAGGTATGTAAGTTTGAATAGCTTACTAAGTGCTTCAAGTACACTACAAGCACATCTAACCATGGTACAGATAATTAATACTTTATAATATAAAAAATCAAAATTTTCCGTCAATATAACCATGATTGGTGTCTATTATATACTCGGATGTACCATGCACACTCATTTTCTTTCTTGGTTGAAGTTTTCCCAACTCCTAATTGAGAAGATGAGCAAAATTTTAGCAATAGGTTTATGACTTGACTGTAAAACCAGGTGTAAAATGGAAACTGCACGACTCGTGGAGTCATAGTACAGTCTCCAACAGCCGCTTGGTCACCATATTCAGTTTTTCTGTACAAGACATTGTTTCAGAGGACTGTTGCATTTCTCAACTTAACGTATTAGTCTCACTTATTTGGAGTTGATCAATAAGCAAAACACAAAATTTCTTTCCCTATTCTATTTTATAACTTAGGTTAATAAGAGAGGGAGACTTATTAACGTGCTGAGATGACAGACATTACATCTCTTTTTGCTGATCGGCGTGCACAAGACTTTCCATGATTCCATCCTCCGTTCATGCAGTGGTTGTAGGATTTCATTGACAGCTTGTTTTTGGATATAAGGAAATCTTTGTCCTACTTTTGAAGATTCTGATTCAATTTCTCTACTTGTTCCAAGTATCATAATTTCAGTTGTCATAAAATTTAGGTAAATGAATAACAGTAGATCACAAAGGATATAAAGGAAGAGGATACTGAAGTATCTCCAGAAAAAACAGATATTGACAAAAATCAGAAATCTTAAATGTTTTTGCAATAATTGGATACTGTTGGATCGACTAATTGTTTTGACAGCTACAAAGATGAAGACCTGGAAAAGTTTGCAGTAGAAAATATTCTGCAATGTATTTCTGATCTGAAGGCTACTATGCTCATCGTAAACACAGTAAGAATCAAGAAGGCCATGAAAAAGTTAAACATTAGCATGTACTATCGAAAAATTATTCATTAACTGCCGCATACATATGGTGATTAACAAAAAATGTTCAAGGATGCCTTTTCTTAAAGACTCCGAAAAAATAAAACAATTTTTGGAGCTTTCAATCTTAACATTATGAATTATCAGAGGAGCTTCATGTACTACGGTGAGCATGAACTTTGTACTTCACTCTGACCTTCGGCTCCTAGCTGTTACGAGTTCTGACACCTTTGATGTGTTGAACTTCAGCCCTTATGTTAATTTAATGTAATGGAATCTTGATCATCAGAATAAGAAAAATAACCAACAGCAGCTAATTCTTGCACAGTAAGACTTGAAACCTATAAAATACCTCTGGAGCTCTGTCTTCTCAGAAATGCTACACTTAAATAAATTGCACTGTACAGCCTAATATTCTGTGTTAATGTTCTCTGTCTAACAAAGTAAAATTACTTTGGACTCTCAGTTTAGCCATTAGCATTTGACGATAATGCAGGAAAAACTCCGTACTCAGAGCAGCATATATGAAGTAAGGAAGCAATGCAACCACGGAAACAAGAAGCGTAACAACCCAAAAAGATGGAGCAGATGCACATGCTTCAGCAAAGACTTTATATGCAGTAGTTGATATGTAAGGATCAATGGCTCCGTATGCTAAGAGAAATATGTACCAAAATAGAATGCTTCCCCAGATGACCAAGTGTTGGATGAAAGTAAAATATTTTATGGAAAGAGCCATTTGAGCATTCACTACACATAACACACAAGTGTAGAGTACGGCTCCAATAACTTCAAATCCAGCTACTTCACCATCTCTACGAAAGGCCTGATTTTCCAATGTGAATATACAAAGATAGAAGATTGCCGTTGCACTAACTATCCCATTGAGTAACCAACCGAATATTCTTTTCCAGCTAAATAGGATGTTTTGTACACCTTCTTGGTGCAATTGAGGATACTGAAAAGCAATCACATCAGTTATGAGAGCAGCAGGAGAGCAATAGCTCACTGACTAGTTGCAAGTACAGGAAGTTTAGACTAGTTACCTTGAGACATGACTCGGCAGGAATATCCTGGTCAAGAACTCCAAGAGCAATCACAGGGAGTGATGTAAAGATGACATTGTAGAGGGTCAAAAACCAGGCATTGTATGCAGGTTCACCAGAGAATGATGAGTATGCATCGTAATAGAAGAGTGTGAAGCCAAACAATATGTTCTTGTAGAAGAAATAACATATCTAGAAAATAACCAAAAGGATAAACTGTCAATTGCAAAGTTTTGCAAACTTATAAAGCAGTTCAAGTGCTCAACTTTGACTAGTCATACACTTATGCTCAAAGGTACAATATGTCATTACCAGTGACAAAAGGACTTAAACAGAAGAAGAAAACAGGTGGAAAAAAAATACCATTGATGAGATCCTTCTGTAAAACCAATGCCCATGAACAAGTACCAAACGCTCCAAAAAACGAAACTGAGCTATTGCGATATCACTTGCCATGACCGCCTATTCTTCAAACAATCCAAATCTCAGAGGTTACAATAAGCAAAGGAGTTGAGTTTTTTTATATCATATATTTATAATTATAATGTGGCATGAATGAAGGAGCAACATGTACCTGCATTCCCTCAAAGCCACTAATACCGATCCCAATATCTGCTTCTTGGAGCATGCCTACATCATTTCCGCCATCACCAATCGCCAATGTTGTTCCTCTTCTAGTTTTTACCAGTTGTGTGACCTGCAGGATATTAATAAGCCTATCACTGATTAAAAGGACCTCAATTTTATTACACATACAGTGCCTTGACTGCCTTCTATTATGCTGTCATTCTTTTTTCTGGAAGAAAGTGTATCTTTGTAACTTAGTCTGTAATCAAGTGTTGCAATAAGATACATGTAACATGGTGATAAATTGATAGCAAAAAATGATGAAAACTAAATAACATGACTTACTTGTGCTTTCTGTTTAGGAGATGAACGGCAGCAGATGACCGATGCACAACCCAGAGCAAGCTCTATAAATATGTGTTGGACATCATCCTCCAATGCATAACTGAGTGACCTTCCATCAATAATTAGAGCCAGTGCCTCTGAGCTCCCATGCGATAAACAAAGCAGTTCCTTCCCCTCTCTTAAGTCTTGGACAACCATTTCTTTTAAAACCTAAATAATCTGAATTTTAGTAACAGGGTTGTACAAGCAGATAGTCACCACTAAAAAAGGGATCACTGGTAAGCGATGCCAATTAATACATTATCCTCAAATAGAATAAGAAAAACAAACATTCGAATTTCAAAGTACGCAGCACACAAATCAACAATATGACAGTATGACACACCACCACATGGAAGACCCCTTAACTTACTTTGTGTATGGAAGTCTTATCTGACACTTTAACGGATGCTTTTGCCCTATGTGACTCAGAGTTGATTACTATCTTCCTCATCCCTTCTCTCAACAAACTGCAAGCATAACTGTAAAATGAACAAAAATTAGAACCAAAAACAAGGGTACAATTTTAGATAGAAAGCAATACTTTCAAACAAAAGTCATACCCAACATTAACGGCTGTTTCAATTTTATCCCCGGTTAGTACCCATAACTTAATTCCAGCTTGTGCTAGTTTTTCAATGCATTCAGGAACCTGTTTAGTGTAAAAGAATAAAAGGATGAAATGGAAAATTGTGAACCAACCTCGCTAGCACATTAATACAATGTCAATGCAAAATATTAATGAGGAACTTCAGATATATCATTCTCAGAATACCACATACCCCTTTTTGGAGCTTATCTTCTACAGCTGTAGCTCCAAGAAGAATAAGATTTTTCTCAAAGTCTTCGGCCACTTCTTCAACCAATTTGTCTCGTTCTGCACTAATAGAGCTTTTGGCCGCTGTATATGCCTCATTGAACGTCACATATTCATCTTCATTGACTTCTTTGTATCCAAGTATTAGAGTTCTCAAACCAGATTCAGCATACCCCATAACATGTTCTCTAGTCTGCCTTTCAAACTCCCTCCCGTGATATGCTAGCCTTTCAAACATAACACTGATCCAGGACAATTAAGATTATTACATTCAGCTGTCAGCTGATGAGCATGGACTCAAACAATCGCTTATATCAGCAAATTGATACAGGAAAACAAGGTAGTAGAAATTCAGCTAGAGTCAGATTATGAATCATAAGATATTAGAGAGCATGATATCATTTTTCTATCAGTAAAAATCAGATTAGAGAGGGGAGAGCAGGATTAAATATTGTAAAACATGACATTTGATGTTCTATATATGCATGAAAGTAGTTAAATCTTCATCTCCTTTCATTCCGATTTTCATTCTCTCTACTCTCCTAATTCTTTACATCCTCTAATGTTTATACCCAACAGGAAGCTAAAATATCAAACCATGTGACATTAACTGCATGGCAAGCTAAAATATCAAACAAGGAAAAGGTAAGGCCAGTAATTAACTGCTAAAAACTGATCTAACGACATATTATGTCATGATACTAGAGCTCTAACAGTTAATTCTTACAAACCTGTCAGCACCTTTACAAAGCAGTAGTATTTTTCCTTCCTCGTTTTTCACAATCACAGACATCCTCTTTCTTGTGCTACTGAATTCTATGATATTCAGAAGTTCAAGAGTCCTGTAAAAAGGCAGCTTAGAAATTCCGTAATAGCACAAACAAGCAAGACAATATCTTAAGTCAAGTAACTTGGCAGGTACATCCTATCAGCAAAAAAGGGCTAGTATAAGATTAAAGCCTGATACGTTTCATAGGCTAACTCTTTATTCGCAAACTAAGACCTAAAACTTGGTTGGACAAGATTAGTTTATTTTACAAAAATATTCATACATCAGCCATGATTTCAAGTCCATTTCCATTAATTTTATCCAGCACTCTCCTCTTGAAAACCAACCAAGAAGTAAATGAAGAACTACAGGAAGGAAAATCTAATTTGACTGAGGCAAGAAATTTACCTTTCAACCTTTGCACCAGACAAAGGATCCAACTCTCTCAAGGAGATGGTTGCTTGAGTCCTCTCATAAAATTCAAAACCAAGTTCTCTTGCTGAAATAACAAGTGCTGCTTCATCTGGAGATTCTGCTTCATATGATAAACTTCCTGTTTCTTCATCCATTACAGGTATAACAGTATGGCAAATAGCCATAACTCGAAAGAACTGCTGTATAACATCAGACCTTTCTTCATTTACCCAGTTCCCATTTGTGATTCTATCATCCACAAAATTGTAGCCTCTAACAGTTGACTGATCTACATTATCATTATCTTCAGTATCCTCATTCTCTTTCTCTCTACTCATCACCTTGCCAGTCAAAGGTATCCTCTTTCTATTAGCTATAGCCCGTTCCACTGTTGTGATCACCTGCCCATATGCAGTTCCAGCAATAGAACACTTAACAAATTCCATCAAATTGCATGTTAAAGTTCCTGTTTTATCAGACAATATCACATCAACTTGACCAAGTTCCTCATTCAAATTTGAGGTACGGGCCTGTGCCGGCTTGTCACCTTCTTTATAATACATGTGTATATCTTTGTTAATAAACTCAGTCTGCAGAACTTTAACCAGCTCTATTGATACATACAATGAGATGGGAATGAGGTAACCATACAGCATAACAGCTCTCAAAAAATGCAGCAAAGCAGCAAGTGAAGTATTTCTTGGATCATTGTATATTGTGGTATCATCAGGCCTTAAATACCATCTTGTCATTGTGATACCATCATCAAGGATATCCTCATTTGTGACTATCCCAAAAACAATAGATCCGAAAGTACCAAGCAAAAATAGCAAGAAAAACAAGAAGATTACTATTACATCTGTTCTCCTCTCAATCTTGCTTCTCTTTGAAGGGGGGTCCACTGAATTTTGGATGACTTTAGTATCATGACCAGTGAAGATTGAAACACCATAAATGTACTCAGTATTCCTCAGTTGGGATTCCCTCAGAAGCAGCTGCGGAGATGAAAGGGGGTGCTGTTGCCCTTTCAAATCCAAATTTCCAATGAAAGAATATAAGTTAGCATTTGGGTCTTCACATCTAATAATAGCTCTGAAGTTCTGAAACATCGAGTCCTCGTTTAAGCCTGCAGTTACTTCCGGTGCTTGCTTTAGTTTCAGATTAGTTTCCCCATCAAGGTTAGTAGTTTCCACATAGCATATAGCCTCATCATAACTTGAGGAAAGTAGGATAAGATCAGAAGGGAAGAATTCATCCTTTTCCACCTTCACAACATCTCCAACTCTTAAGTTCATCCATTTTGAGTCCTCAAAGTTGCCATTACCGCGATGAACCTTAGTCTTTCTATTATTCACCTCATTATCCTGACATAATCAACTTTCAAAATTACTTTCCATATCAATACATTTACATATTGTAAAGTAGAATTCAATGTAATACGGAAGAAACACTAGTGTATCAGATGAAGTACTGTTACAGCTACAAGCCTACAAACCATTCAACATCAAATGCAGGAATTACTTTACTCTTGTAAGTAGTGACATAAACCTTTCAAGGATGTTGATCAACATTTAACACTTCAACAAGAAATAACTTCAAAAATTTATTTTGTTTCAATATTATTTCAGAATAGCAGGATTAAGACTGCATACTTAGGACAATCCCGCCCCCAAAACAGCACACGCATCATAGCAGGATACACATTATGTGCCGTTCTACATGTAACAATTGCAGTCAGAATAAGCATATGAACTAGAACTCAGACAAACTAGGAAAAAAACTAACACTGCAACATATGAAATTAGAGCATAAAATCCCCCTTCTTCTCGGCCTAAATATATAAGAAAAACATTAGACTTGTTCAATTGCACATTGCTTCAATGCTAAAACTTCCAGTACCTGTTTCCTGCGCTTGAAATCTTCAATTAATTCCTTCACCATTGTTACAGTCACCACAACCACAAGAGGGAGAACACTACTGACTGGTGGGTTAGGAGCAATCGGAGTGAATGACAAGAACGCGCACATAAGGAAATATAGATTGGCAATCCGCCTAAACTGCTCAAACAACGATTTGGGAAAGAATGAAACAAGAGTATACTTTGTAGTTGTAACATAATTGTCACAATATTTAAGCTGTTCAGCTTCAGAACATTCAGGATCATTGCAATAAACTACCCTCGAAAATCCAGGCTTTCCAATCAAAGACCGATCACTTGGACTCTTAGACAACAATTTCTCCAATGATAAGGGATCAATTTTACCAAAATGCTGCTGCTTTTTCTTAACTCGACCCATTTCAAACCAGCAGTAATACTAAAGCTATTCCTTGCCTTACAAGATCCTACAATCCTCGATTATTCGAGGAGCCTCGGCTTACAGGAAAAACTGACATAAATTGCCTCAGTAACTTGACCTTTAAACATCAGTTCTCCAAATATCACAAAACTAAGCAAAAAAAATAAAATAAAATAAAAGCAAAGATTAACTGCTTTTAACATCAGACAGTATATACAAATTCTTCAACAACAAAAAAGCGCCTTTTGAAAAGTTAGCTGCATATTAGAAGATTGTGAATTTGTGAGAAGATTACATGATTTGACTAATACAAATACAATCAAAGAAAAATGAAAGAACACGTATAAAAAATACATGTACAAATTTAATATACAAAAGTAAAATACAGACAACACAAAGTGAATAGTTGATTACCTCCTATTTTGACTTTTGTAGTTGAGAACTGAAAGATTGTGCACGAGTTTCTCATGTCAACTGAAGAACAACAGAACCACTGATTCCTTTTTTTTTTTTTTTTTTTTTTTTTTTTTTTGAAAATGAAATCTTGATTTTATTTTATACTCTGTAACTACAGAACTCTAGATAAGGTAATTCAAGGGAAATTGCCAATTATGGGTTGTTTTCTCTCATCTTCCAGGATTAAATGATTATGTGAATCGGAATGCTAATAGGACAATAAATGTCCCCAAATAATTGGGAGAATGACCGACCAATGATATTTGAATATTACTCAATCGGTTAATTTCTTATAGGCAGTAATCACTAATCGGGATTAAATTCCGTTTACATTATTGTCCTTATAGCAAAATAAATAAATTAAAATGATAAAATGTGATTGAAAGAGTAAAGGAGAAACTTTCCTTGCTATTGTGTCGTTGTGTGGATGAAGGCCCGCCAGATGCCAGTAATGTGATATGTCTCCAATTCTCCAAAGATACGCTAAGTAACGCCATTCATTGTTGTTCACATGTAAAAAAGGCTAGAATGTACAAGTAACTCGGAAGTACTGTACATCTATGGGAGCTTATGATCGTGCTAAGTTCAAATTTGGCGAAAAAATTGAATCGAGCTCGAGTTGAGTTTAGCTTAGTTGAGTAGAGTTTGCAAGTTTGATGAAGTCGAGCTCACTCGGATTAAGATTTGATCGAGTATCTCAAGTAAATAGAGCGTTAAATTTACTCATCCTTGCTGCAGCACTTCAAAAGAGCTATGGTTCAGAATAGCAAACCCCTAACATATACATGTAATTTTTTACGAGTACTATTTCTTCTTAGAAAGGTGGAGAAACCCAAAATTTATAACTACGGTGTATTACATCCCAAAATAGCAAGCATTACAAAAATTTCTTCATGTTCAATATCAAGTCTCAAAGACGAGGTTGAGGTGTTAGAGAGAACATGTAAGCATGATCAATTTCAACGTCACAAAAGAATATACAATTATACTTCTGTCCCTAGGAATCATTGATCTTGAAAGATACATGAAATACATTCATTTCTTCATGCTCCAATGTTAGCCATGACAAACTATGATCCATCAGTCTCAAATTCTTGAACAGCGCTCTTCTTGCCTGAATAGCTGGCCTCAATAATCTATGGCATCATTTTCAGATTTCTCCTGTATTCACTATGTACCAAGTAACCTTCCCAGTTCCCACTGTCACCTATGCCTTGAATGCTTTCTCCTTCGATGCTTCTTCCGAGAAGACCGCCTTTTGTCATCTCTTGACCTAGAACTATGCCGACTTCTGGAATCATCAGAAGAATCATCATCTGAACTAGTGCGTCTACGATGATGCTTCCTAGAGCGTTTCCTACTCCTTTCATCTTCTGAAGACGAACTACTGGACTCATGTTTCTTTTTTCTGTTCCCTCGATCTTCCCTCTCCAGTTTTTTATTGCTGACACTATGCGAACTTGGAGTAATGACTTCCTTTCCCCTTATAGATGATTCTTTTTGCGCTCTATCCTTGTCATCAATCACACGATTCAAGATTTTGTTGTCCTGAGCTACAGACACTGTACCCAGAGCTGGAGGTGATGGCAAATCCTTTGCCTGGAGATCAGTGACATCTTTATGAGGCGCAGAAATCCCAGCTTTAGTAGTAGCAGATGGTAGATCTGGCGGAACCTCTAGGCCAAGTTCTTTGCCCAAAGACTCCAAAAAGTCACCCGCTACTATGCGACTAAATGCAGCACTAGCAGCTTCAGTCTTCTTCTGTGGATCTTCCATTTCATTTACAGCAGAAACGTCCTCTTCGTTGTCAGAGTCATCAGAGAATATAGCCTGTGCATAAAACAACTTAAAAGGTGAAAAACTAAAGCCTATGTCTGAACACTCTGAACCAGAGATAGTAAAAAATCTAGATGTATAAGGTCACACAAAAGTTTCAGCTTTTCTGCCCATTAAAAAAAAGGAAAAGAAAGAATTTCCGCTGCTCTGGAGCAGTTCAACTTCTTGAGCTCCTTTGCATATGAAGGTTACAAAAAAGAACCTCACATGAAAACCAGTGTTCCCATGACCTAACGTCCCTCCAGGGGCTCCAGCATACAGTCTACTTGTCATATCTCAACTTACAAGATGACAACTCTATCTCAACTTAGAAACTCTAGACAAAAAAGGGAAATCTCTCATATTGCCAATTAGAGATGCCAGCATGAATCTTAGATAAGAGCAACAGACAGGTGATACAAGGAAATGAAAGTACAATGTTTTGTAACAGACTAACCTAAGGAGGGGTAGTATGGGTAATCTAGTAATATTAGCTCACTAGGTTAGTAGTCCTTAGTTATAAATAGAGGAGGGGAAAGAAAATGGTAGACATAAATTTATTAGGGAAACCTAGAAAGTTATGGCTTCAAGCCATTGTTAGAGAGTGACAGCCTAAAGCTATTGACCTATCCTTTGTAAATCTTTTGCCATTTTCAATCAATAGACAAGCTTCCATCTTTCTTATTTCTTCTTTATAGATCAATTATCCAAAAATCAGATTATTTAGCTAACCAAAGAGCCAATCTTTCTCTTTATTTTACTGTTAATAGCGTGAGAAATATTAGCCTATTTCATGTTCTCACAAAGAAAGAAAAAGATCCTGTTCTCTATAACGAAACACTATAATAAACTCTTCATTTCATCTCAAATACACAAGTGATATCCACTATGATAAACTCTTCATTTCATCTCTAATAATCAATTGTGATAATCTCTTCATTTCATCTCAAATACACTATGATAAACTCTTCATTTCATCTCAAATACACTATGATAAACTCTTAATTTCATCTCAAATACTCAATTGTGATATGGATTTGGATACTTGACACTTTATTTGGACCAAAAACATGCAATTGTAACAACAAATAAATATTGTAGATAAGAGAAAAATTCAGAATGTCTGGTTAAACAAAATCCTCAGAGACTGAGCTGAAAGTAATTATTTCACAGCAATAAGCATACTAGTGGGAACTCCCTTTGGTAAGCCTCTGCTGGGTTAATTCAGAGTCAAAAAAATTAGGGCCAAAGACAGCTCAGAAACAAGAGGGGAAATAAAGAAAAAAGATACCCCCTAAAATTTCACTTGTAAGACTTGGTCCCACCATGCCTAAAGGCTGAGTTAACTACCAATTGAGCTCCTCCTACGCATGTGCAGACCCCTTTCTAGGATTGTGAGTTGGAATGAAAAAAGGAATTTTATGTAATAATAGAAAGGAAAATATTGGACATTCCAGGAGTAAGCATAATGATTTTTTGCCAATCCTGACTCCATACGACCATAGGTATGCCAGTCATGTCAAACAGAAGCAAACAGCTTAAAGGATAAAGAATCAGAGCAACGTTAAGCATGACTGGGGAAAGATCATCTAAATTAAAATTCATGAGTGATAATGCTTAAAGCAGTGTAAAAAAAATCAGTAACTCGGACAAATGAGCTAAACTACCAATTGAGCAACCAAAAAGAGAAAATGAGAAGCACAAAAACCTTGTATAGGTCAACTGGTCGCTCAATATTTTCAACTTCCACAGTAACTTCAGCTTCTTTGCTACTCATGTCCATGGACAGCTCATTAGAGATATCCTCTGCCTTCTTCATTTTGGCAGTATCTGGGGCAAAAATGAGAGAATCCACCTTGCCTCTTATCTTTGGAGCAGGAGGCGGCTGGCAAAGTACATAATAATAAAACAAATTAGAAAAGCTACTTGAATATATACAGGAAAGTGAAATTACATTAATAGAATAAAAAGTATTAAATCGTTTTTCATTCGTTGATGATTTAGATCATAAACGTATATAGATGACAATAAATGACAAAATAGAGAGTAGCATAAAAGATATAGACACACGCACACAGAGTCGCATAAAAGATACACACACACACACACAAAATTATTAAAAAAAAAAAAAAACCGATTAAACAGAATTTCATGGTATGTAGTGTATATTCTCTTGGTCTATGCTTTACCTAAGTCATGACATTTATCTTACACTTGATGTGGGAAACCTGAAGTGATTGGATATATATTCAGAAATCTATGTACTCTCTCCGTTTTTAAATACTTGCTCCATTTCTACTTTTTGCACTATTCATTTGTGCTAATTTGACTAATGTTTGTGATTTATACATAAGAAAAAATATAGTCTTGTGGGTACTTGTTGGAATCATCTCAATGAATAGATTATTAACTTTCAATTGTTAGAATTTATACTTATTGATAATTAAAGATATTAGTGATCAAAGATTAGCATCGGCATGCGTGTCTAAGAGAAATGGAGCAAGTATTTAAAAACGGAGGGAGTAATATATAAAGAGAAGAGGTGTTTTTGGTTGGGAAATTTTGAGTGGACCATTTTACCCTCTCCAAATAATTTATTACTAATAAAAAATTTAAATTTACTTAAAGTCTAACCTTTCTTTAATTACATTCCATTTTTAACTACTCCATAAATGTTCCTAAATGTAAAAAGGTAACTCCTCTCATGGTAGTTATTTTTTCTCAAAATAATTACTTATGTTAGACTATACATATATATTACTCCAACAATTATTTATGTTTACTCCAATAATTACTTATGTTAGTAGTTATGTTAGACTATATATACTGTGTACATATTTTACATGTATAGTTTAAATGATATAAATACAACAAAAAAAATGATATAAATACAAAAATGAAACTTATCTTATGTATGATTTAATTGATGCACATTAATACAATGAAATTTTTTTTAGCCCGTGTAACGCTTAAAAATACATAAATTTGAGTTCGTTTAAAGTGAAATCTAGGACTTAAAAAAAAAAAAAAAGGTTTTCTCAAGTTGCTCATCCCTTAACTGGATTCTTACATAGACTAACCATAAAAAAAATAGTAATATATTATGTCAATATGGTGCCATTTATGCAAATAAGTTAAGTAAAGTAGATAACTTTATGTACAAAGTATAAATAACTGTATAAGCAAATTTGGAGGGGGATACTCATGCCCGCATTGCGTGCGCCTCTAAACTTGTAAAAAGATAATGCTTACCAGGGAATAACTAGCTATTAAGTATAATATAAACTAATACATTGCAGATGTAAATTGAAAGCAAAAAGGAAATAAACTCACTTTTCCCATAAAAGGATCAACAATGTCAAAACGCTTGCATAATAAAGGGGCAGGTCGCCATTGGAATTCCTCACGCTTCGGATACATCTTTTTTGACACCAACTCTTCAGTAGAGATTTCCTTCCCAAGCTGTGGAGAGAATGCTTAGAAATTTAAAACCACTGCTTCTGGTACTATAGTTCAAATGATCCTGAAACTAACCTGAAATCCACCAGAGGTAAACTGCATTCCAGTTGCCATAGTGAAGTCCATTGACTGCTGGCCAGAAAGCTTGCTTTGGTTGGCAGATCTGGATTTCTGTATTGCCTCGGCAGCCGCCTCAAAATCCAATCTCTCACGAGCTCTAGCATCTTCCGACATATAAGTTGATTTACCTGTATCTGTCACACGAAGTCCTCCCTGATACTTGTCCTTTAAGAATTGCTCAAATCTTTCTTGCTTTGCTGGATCATCTTTGTAAGGCTTTGCAGTTTCAAGGAGTTCCCTCTGATGGACATACAGAATAAGTAAATTTTAATAAAAAATTTCAAGATTCTATTAACCCTAGTCCCTTGCATGCTATAAAATTCAAGAAAGCACATCCTGACAATGTCCACAATACCATGAGACACCTGCCCATAGCAAGATATGAGAGATCAGGTGTGTACTGTGCACGACCAATCAACAAAATTTTTGCCAGTAACGCAAAAATTCTAACATACATATCCAATAAATTAGAGCTAATATCAGTATCAAGCCATTAATGATATTATCAAGCACAATTAGAAAAACAATAATTATATAAGACCACTTACAATCACTTCAGGCTTAATGAATGTATCGGACAGATTGGATTGATTATTATTATTTTTATCGTCAGCAGCAGAAACAGAACTTGAATCATGTAATGTCCTTTCCAGTGGCCTTTCCCCTAACATTTTCCCACGACTCTCAGCTGTCAATTTCTGAACAACAGAATGTAACTTTTCATCTGGCCGCATTCTAATTTGACCATTACACTTCTGTTGTGCTTCCCATAACTTCCTTGCATAATAATCATGGCCACTTCCGCCATTAAGAAAACTAAACAGTGGGTTGGTCTGATTCTTTTCTCTAGAAATGTCCTCAAATAATTTACCACAGCGAGCCACGAGAGCTGCAACTCCCTCAATCATGACTTTAAGGTTATTGTCAGCAGGAGGTGCAACCTCTGGTGGAGGGGGGTCGCTCATCAGGTTGTTTGTTTCAAGAGGAGCAGGAAACTTATGTTGTGGCACAAAATCTTTCGGAATAATTGGAGGATCAAATCTGGACACAGATTGATAGAAAATTTGTTATAATTAGGTCAGAATAGTATTTCAAGAATAAAAAGTGTGAATGTATTTAATTGTTTTCATCACAACCAAGAAACAATTAGACTCTACAGTGGCAACACTGGCAAGGCCAGGAGTTTAACGAAAACAAATAAAGAAACAATAGCAAGGCGACATGTATACATGTGATAGATGTAATTGAAAAGGTCTTGCCAATCATGTTGTGGAACAAATCCCTCAGAACAAGTTAACTACAATAATCTTTAGCCAGTTAGTGTATATCTCCTACATTGCTACTTTTTAAGCTTTCTTTTTGTAGGGTCAGTTTAACTAGGCTATATAAATATCTGATTTTGTACCCTACCAAGGCAAAAAGGGCACCTGTGTGGAATACAAAGTTCTTCCTAGTAAGTGCCATTCCATGCAAATCAAGTAGCTGATTATGGATGTGACAGACTGACCTAGAAAATTCGTTAAAATAATTATGCAAAAACTTTCAAACCATGCAAATAATTCGACAAATCCTTTAAAAAGCCTACAAGCAAATAACATGGTTGGAGGAGAAAAATCCAATGTGGAAACAAGCATTGATAACAATAATAATCATCAAGAAGATGATACAAAAGAGCTATAGAGCACAGAAGATAACAAAGCATGAGATATGCATACACTGCTACGTATGGAAAGTACCTTTCCAGCTGATAATCAGTATTAGATGCAACTCTGAATCTAAGACCAGAACCTTGGTTCACTTCAGCTGCTTTTTGCCCATCAGCTATTTCCAGTCTCAAGAGCTCATCATCATCATTTGGGAGATAAGTCTCAATGTTATCATGTCCTAAACAGCAGAAATCAAGCATGGATAACAATGTCAACAAGGAAACTATAAGGTCCGGAAAATCTCAAGCAAAGATGAGACCAGTAATAGAAACACAAATACAAATGCTGAACAGCCATTTCAACGAGACAACGGCTGACAGGATCCCACAGTGTCTCAATTGGAAGACCACCAAAAAAAATTACATAAATAAAATAAAATAAAGGGAAAAAAAAATTAACACAAGATCCCATTCAATAGCATCTACAAGCCTATAGGAAATAATAGTTCAATAAAAGAGAAATTATTAATTAAATCTACCAACAGACAATGAGTAATAAAGGACACTAATGGAATATAGCCAGCTATTTGACTTTTAAAGAGTGTTTAGAGCAAGAAAGGAATTTTTAATAGCAATCTATGAAAAGAAAGAAAACATCAGAAGATAAGGAACCAAAGTAAATAAAGACAAACAATCGGATATTTTTTACATAAAAAGAAAGTTAGATAGGAATTTTAAGTTTCAAGGAGGACCAGGTACCCCACAAAGTCAAAGACATAAGCACTAGGAGCAAATGATCCAACCTTTTTTTTGGGGGGGGGGGGGGGGGGAAGTAAGCAAGAAATTATTATACTCATCAAAGGAAAAATGACCCAACCTTTAGATGATGGTTTCCACCACTCTAAACTATGTAAATTTACAATTTCCTATCACAGAAGTAATCTACAAAGTCAAAGCCATCCCACAAAACCAGATCTTTTAAAATTGGGAAAAACTCATAAATCTAAGCACCAATCCCATATAATGTTTATCTTTAACGTAAGACTAACCAGATGAGTAGATATCCTCATCCTCGACATCATATTCCTCCAGGGCACCAATGCCAAAACCAGAAGCAAGCTTTCCTGCTGTAAGTAAGAAGTAGCAGTTAGTAACTTCATTTTCTTAATGTCTTAACAAAATTAAAGCATATAAAGTAATCTATAGGCGAAGGGAAATATTACATTTGGCAATAAGAGGTTCTTGTCTTGATGATGAAGTTTTTCTATATCCAATCTCATTATTCCCTGATAAACGTGATCTTTTCATTTCTGAAAATATAACCAAACACTTCAGATTTCCCACATCAAGCATGACAGTAAATACCTTGACTTGGATAAGAATACAGACAAGAAAAATCATGTCACATACCTCGAAATTCTGGAGCATGCTTGTATGGATCATAACCTAGACCGTACAAATCCTGCTTTGGCTGACGTACATATACCTAAAACAAGCAAAACATGTTAGATAGGGGCACACTTTTCAAATCATGAAGCCAGTTAATATTCAACTCCAACAAATATTGATACTCGTCATTTTTGGCATTCACCCATAAATAGGTAGCTTCAATCATAAATTTGCTACAAACAGTGAAGTTTACACGATACAGTACGCACAAAATTCAGATATAAAGATGCCTTGAAACATTAGCAGAAAGAACCTAGCCTATAACCGTTCTTTTATGACAGTATACCTCTTGAAAGAAACAGTTGTATTATGTTATATTTTCCTTGAGTAAATCTTAACACAACCAGATTAGATTCTACATTGTTTTAAGTGCAGGTATTCCGCAATTTGTGCAGAAATGAAACAGAAGACAAGTCAGCATCTTTGACTCTGTTTTTTAAAAAGTCAAATAGGCTAATGGCCTTCACCACTTAAAAAGCACAGAGTTTGTTTTAAGACTGTTAGCAGTTTATTTTCACGAGTTCAGATTTATTTTATTTAAAAAAACAATTATGATCAAGTTTGAATGTTGACATCTTATCTTTAAAACAGCAAGTAAGCAAAAAATAAATAGAAGTATTCTCTAATCAACATATATAATGGACATATATCTTACATTCTTATATACATGCTAAGAAAAATATTTCATTGATTCATAAAGAGAGAAATATAACAAGAGGACTAAGTAACCTAACAGTGAATCACAAAATAGTTATAAATTTGCCCAATTCCCAGGTGACAATTCAAATAATACTGCAAATTATAAACTTACTGGTGTGCTCCGGGTGGACTGATCATCATCAGTAGCTAGCTCCTCCATAAGGCCATCAGCACCATTCTTATGGGGCTCAGAGCCAGCTGTATCAGAAGATTTGTCGGCAGAAGAAAGGGCCATAAATGCTTTTCTAGCTTCTCGGCGAGCCTCTTTCAACAAGACAATACATATTGATAAATATCAATATAAGAAAACAACCTCCTCCATCCGCTCAGTCAGATAAGAATCCATTAAGGGAAAAAAAAATTAAAAAATTTACCTAAAAGAGAATGACAAACTTAACAACAAAACTACTTAATTATTTCAGTTACTGACACATAAATAGCCCTTCACACAGCCACTCTTCAGTTGAGTCTTTATGATGTGGGAACATCCATGATGCCCATGAATTAAATATGGATGTTTGACTAAGTTTAGAAATGGTGTATTAAACTACTGTTTGGATGGTTATCCAACTTTACAACATGGCTTAGGTATAAGAAACTTTGTGTGATGGTCAGTCATTAAAAAAATAGAAGCAAAGGTGAAATTATGTACAAAAGTATAAGTGCTCGGTTGTTATTCATTATGGTTTATTAATTTTGGATAGCGATATCATCTTTGTTACAATAGACTCAAGGTAATTACACTTGAAGATATGAATTGTGTTCAAAGGCTTTCCATCGATAGGTTATAAACCAAACCTAATATGAATGAGAAAAGAGTTTATAAGTGTTTCAAGTCAAGCAGTCTAGAGTTTCCTCCCTGGCCAATTTGGTTGCCCCGCCGAGGCAATCCTGCCCTGATTGTTCAGGGGACCTGCCCCATGCCCAAGCACTCTAGGGAACGACTTCTTTCAGCTTTCAATTTTCAAAAACGCCTGCGCTGAGACTTCTATGGATATTTTACAACCTATTCTGTATTTAACCAGTTGATCTTGACCATTCACATGTAAGCTTAGGACTCTTATTAAAAGTTGACCAATCAAAGGGTATTGGTAGCCACCTATAAAGGAGAGATGTTTTTCAAGACAAGTTTTGCTTATTATCAATTAATAACATTTTCTCTCCTATTGCATCTTTGTGAGCATATTAATGTTTGTGATTGCATTAATTATATCAAACTTTGCATGAAATTGAAGATTGAGAACCTTGATGTCATTAAACTTTTTAATAAGTGAATCACATATTTATCTTTGCTTGTAATTCATTTATTTCCCACACATCAGTTTCCATCCTTAAAATACACTATACAAACACAGGTCGAAGCTCTTGTTGGCCACTGCTCCGCAAAATATCAAGACAGTTTATTCTTTCCACCTGGCTTCCCACAGTTCACACGTAAGGTATAAGTGTATAACCATTATTGAAACCCTCAAGGCCTCAACTTCAAAATAAAGTTGGAAAATGTTGCAGTTATTTGTAAATAGATTTAGAAGAAAAGAAAAGGTGATAAAGAGCAATATTAAAAGCATCATTTAATAAGAGCCATCCTACTCCCATAGGAGTAAAAAGCCAGCTTCCATCAATCCTATACCTTAGAGACATTCTCAATCACCAGATTCCAAAAGGAGAACATTCAAGGATAAATCCTTCACGTAATTTCAATATTATAATAAGAAGACTCTAAATCACTCAACCAGCCAAGGAAGCAAGAAGCCAAGGACATATGAACGGAAGTTGAGATTAGAAAATCAGAACCAGACTTAGTAAGGTTATTTTCTGAAATAGACAAAAGCGTCCACAAGGAAAATTCATCAACAAATAGTGAATGAGAGAATTTTAGCCCTATCCCTTCATCTTAAGACCTCATCATTTGCTAGAGCAATGTCTCACAAAGAGTTTACTGAATAAACCGACTATATAAGGAAGAAGACAGTACATCACCTCGTTTTAAACCCCGAGAAGAGCTAAACAAACATCTAAATCTAGATGTCTATATCTACCCATGTCCCATATAAGTTGTATATTCCCAATGGAGAAACCTACAAACTTGCACCTCAAAAAGTGTCAAAAAATAATAAAATAAAAAGACCAAGTAAACAATTGCACATGCCTATATGGTTATATGGTTTCAAATCTGTAAACATTTAAATAAATGTCTTATTGGACACATGCCCGCCCGCCCGTCCGCCCGCACGCACACAAGACGCACGGAGCCACAGACACACACACAGAGAGAGAGAGAGAGAGAGACACAGACACAGACACACACACACACACACACACACATAGAGAGAGAGAGAGAGAGAGAGAGAGAGAGAGAGAGAGAGAGAGACAGAGACGCAGAGATAGAGACACACACACGGATGATGATTCCAAACAGTAAATGATCCCAAGTCATGCGCTAAATGATCCCAAGTCATTTACTAAAATATTGAACCAACACCTTGCACTGTTCATATTATGTCTCCTACTGAAAATAGTTTCAAACAGTAAATTGCACACCTCAAACAAAAGCTCTATTGTACTGCTCGTCAAAGTTAAATTTTGCATGCAAGGGTGACAACTTGCGTTAGCGGCAAGGTGGTGCAATCTAAGGTTAAGCCCACTTTAACAAAATTCAACAGAGATTTGTCTAGTTGTTTATTCCCATACATCAACACTAACACCTTAAAAACGTGATCCTGAGTCCTTGGTTGCAAAATTTACAACGATGGACCCATGAAGAGGTCGGAATCTAAAATGTGTCCCTAAGGCCTTAATTTTGAATTTTCCTTGCGACTCTAAGCAGCTTTTAATTCTATATTATGGTTAAAGAAGTACCTATCTTCTGTGTTCTGTCATACGTAGTATTAGAGTTTATCTGCACTAGTCTTCCTACAAAATCAAGCATTTGAAAATATCCCAAAATACATTACCACCCACAATTCTCATATCTAATGCCCTAAAATTCTAACAAGAAAAGTTGAAACACCATACCGTATGTTTCCACAAAATCCAAATTTAAGAATATTACCTTTCCCGTCTCTAATACTAATATCTGTTATCAATTCAATAGCAATCTATAAAAGCACTTAGTATCAAACAAAGTGCACTAGAAAGCACAATGAACTAGCTAGCCCTCAACTCAAAATATTATACAAACTATGAGAAAGTTTATCACCTCACATTTTAAGATCAGTCTTTTTTAAGAAGAAAATAAAATTTGAAGCTCACACTTGCCGATGCTTCCAACATAGCAGACTTGTTGAAAATCCTTGAGATCACTTTAATTGTATCCCAACATGCCTTATAGCGCACCACTAAATTCTTCCAAACAAATATTTTCCACCTTAGTTTCATGTTCTTCAAAAGAGCATTGCAACAAATTATTGACCATATAATAGATAAAACTCCATTACAAACCATCATCAAGAAATAATATCATCCTTAATAAGTCCCTATTGAAATTTTCATTAAGAGAAATAACCTTATTGTCTTTCAAGACCTAATTCTCCCTTAAAGCATTTTCTCATGAAATGCCTACTAATCACAACCTTTGAAAACACATTCAGAACAATATCTCCTCCTTTAGACAGTAAATTTTATCATTCTACATAAAATATTAACTACAAAATTTTCTACTCTAAACACTTTTCCTCCAGTAGCTCAATCTTTAAAAAAGTCTCTCCTTAATTTCCCTAACATCATCAAATATTCAATGAACTCACCACCAATTTTTTTTCCTTTTTTACATAATTTAACTTCTTGATGACTTTATTTTTATTTAATAAACTTCCAAAGACTTTAACCCCAACTAATTCCCAAGTTCATATTTCCCACTTATCCCACTATTCTTTGACCCTTCTTCTAAGATCGTGTTAAGAAGTCCACATATTTTTCAAACCTAGATGAGGGAGGGCCCCAGAAGATATGAATTCGTTTATAATAGGAAAATGAGTTGTAATAGATCTAAGGCCAATGCTTTGAACCAAAGCAATTCCCTATATATCTTCCTCAAACACAATCAGGGATTCCGCTCTACATTTCTACCCTCATATGCCAACCTTTGATATATAATGTGCAGTGACATACCCCATAATATTGATCAAGTATCTTATTTAACGAACCCAATGAAAGCAAAGTTAAGGCAACCTTTTATAATATGAGATATAGCACTTTTGTCTTTAATCTGATTTACCAGGCTTGGCTCAAACTATGGACTAACTTGATGGGCCAATTTCTAATTTACAAGAGCCCTATCAACCTATTCACCTAGCTGTGCATGGGCCATGTAGAATACAGCTAATTTTCAATCACTTTATAACGGTCCGAAGGATATAAATGTCTTTTGACTCTGTTCCTGATGGAAAATTTATTTTAGAAAAATTAACACTTGGAAACTCAACTTTTTACCATTGAAAAAGAATAATAACAATATAAGCTCTTAAACCCATTGAATTGACCCGAACCTGAAACTTAGGTTGAGTACTTTTACACTTGTAACCCGAACCGACCCTACCCAGATATCCAATGACCTGGAGACCAACCTCAAACTCGATTTAACCAACAAGTCTGCATAATTTATCCAAAGTTGATAAAATTAAACTTTTCATACAAGCCTTCAACTCAGTGAGTCAGTGGTGAGCATGATTTAGGAAGAAAGATCAATGCTCAATTACAATATCTGGTTTGCAATTTTCTAAATTTTTTAGAATTGGTTTCTATACAGTAACAAATGCAAGGTGAAAAAAATTAATTCTTTTTCAATGGGGTCTATAACAACATAGACAAACTTGTAAACTAAAATGACAATGAAAGATACTTCAACAAGCTATCCAAACTTTAAAAACATACCATGGAGAGAATTAACAGAAGAATCCTTTATTGATCGACCTTGGCGCCATCCCATCTTTAACAGCAACTTTACACCTAAGAAATGACACAGAGAAGCTTTAAGTGACTGTACAAAATTTTCTCTGAAACTAAATTACCAGCATCAGAAAACAAACCAATGGATTCTGTAGCAGGAATAACTAATTCGTCAGGAACAGGAAACGGAATAATTGATGGCCTGCAACACAAAAACAATTTGTTACTAGTGTTATTCATAGCCTTTCCAACAAAGTATCTTTATACAAGAAAGTCATATTGCCCTTAGAATTACACCCCAGAAGAAGAAAAAAAAAAAACCACTACCATTTCCCAAAAATCCAAAATAACTGAGACATTTGAAAAAAGAAGAATCATCAACATTACTCAATTAAATTAGCAATCAAACAAACTAAGCAAATAAGTTCCTAACTTTCACAACACCATAATTTGGATCTCAAAACACTTGATTATTAAAAAAAATAAAAATTAAAAAAAGGCAACTTCAAGAACACCCATAATTATGGAGCAATTAACAAGGGAACCAAGGAAAACTCACCTCTGCTTCTGCTCCTTCTCAGCTTGTTTGCGAGAAAGCTCTGCAGCAGTAAATCCAAACGTATCAAATTGTGATGATGTTCCCAAAACTTGGCCTCCCATTTCCTAGTAAGTTGAAAGACGTATATCACTCTCAAAGTCATGATTAGAGCTTTATTTATAGATGTTAAAAGATTGCATGAATAAAACCCAGACAAATGGAAGAACATTGCATTCAAAGACACGTGAACCAAAATCTACAATTTAAAGAGTATTAAACCAAAGCAAGATATACTCCAGTTTCTTACCCACAGATCTTTTTCCCATCATTTATTCTTACATCCTCTTCTTAATTTCTCCCCTCCTAAAACCTCTCTAACCATACCCAACTTTCCCCAGCAAAATTGTCTACCTGTATTGTACTGCCTTTCCTCTCTCTTTCTTCTATTCTACTTGCATGAGTTGCATCAATTTACCTCCTCAGTATCATTCTATGTTATTTCCCATATTGTTTAGGCCGCATGCATTTGCGTACTTGTTACTACAAAATTTTAACATGCTTTAAACAAGAGAATCAAACCCTGATTAAAACAGATCATGAATTAACAATAACAATGACATATAACAGCAATGATACTGCGGTAGTTTTGGATCAAAAGTGAAGCAAGGCAAAACAAAGAGTATCTATGTGAAATTGCATTATTGCATTGCCTGCTCAGCTAAAATTATCAAAGAAAAATTAATAGGAACTAACATTATAAATGGGTATGTTATTATGAAGATATCTGACTTTAAAGAGCATTGATCTGTGCAAAATGCATATCTTGAACAACTTATGCTATAGCATAATGTTTATTTTTCAGAATATATTATACTTCATTGATAAGCTATGCATCTACTCCAATGCTAATGTATTTTGGTTCACATAATCCATTGTCCATCCAGCATTTCTATGCTAATAACATCAATAAACGAATGCTACTATGCATAAAGTAGACATGCAATAGTAAACATTAAACACATACTCAACCAACAAACAGAGAAAAAGAATATCCAGCAAGTAATAGCTAATAAGTAGTAGAAACATTCTAGATAAGGAATAATATAAGCATATCACATACATCTTTTTCATCATCATCCAGGAAGTCCAAAATACTCTGCTTTTTAGCTTCAGCTCTGTTTTTCCGGGAAGATGTGAATGACTGCGGAGCCCAACCTGCACAGAAATTCACACAAAAAAGATTAAATCAATCTATAAAAAAAATTTTAAAAAACAAATATAGATTAAGGTCATCAGCACATACCCTCTTTTGAACCCACTGTGTTGTAAAAACCAGCAGAATAACCTCCAGTGAATGCTCCATGAAATCTTCTCCTCCCTTCTTCATCTCTGACCTAAGAGCAACATAATCACTTCTAAGCAACAAAGTAGAAGAAAGCACTAGCGGTTGTTGACTTTCCTTTCTAACCTTCACAATTTATACATGCCTATTCTATTTTATTCATATATCGTTTACATGCCTATGCTATTTAATTTACATATACATGGAAAACTATGGACGAGAAAGAAAATAGGAATGAAAAACTTACATAAGAAGATTTTTATAGGAATGAAAAACTTACATAAGAAAATATGCTATGTTCTATTATTCTGTTAGTCTGATTACCTTGTTCAATACTCATTACTTAATTATATCTAAATCACATCACATCAAACGGAGCATACGGGAGGCCAAACAACAATAACAAAATTAAAAATTCTACACACATATCAAATCTGATCAAGCTGGATTAGACCCCAACAGAAATCTTAAACTCAGAAAACTATCAATGTTGTTGATGATTGTAGAAAAGTTTACGACTTCACATCAGTTACAGACTAATAAACCCAACACAGAACAAATCAAACACATAGGAAAGAAGCAATCATCGTTACGCAAACTGATTGTGTGCCTAAGAGCACAGCAATACGCTTACAATATACTAATTTCATTCCTAAGCTGCGACACACAAGTGATTCATCTATATAACATGGGAAATCCTAAAGAGAGTACTATCAACACACTAATGCTCCTCCTAATCTCCATTAATCTGTGCAGGCCATTGTATTCTGACTAGTGAGATATCGAATGCTGTTTCATCTTTAGCTTTTTAATACTCCACACGGTAACAACTAATACTTCATATACAATTCGCTGTGTAACGACTAAATAACTAGCAACCGGATACCTTATACCTCACTATCCAATTTTCACAAATCGCAGCGGATTTTGCAAATGTCGTAGACAACATCAAACTTTAGTGCATCAAATTACATTCCGCTTATATACTGAATTTCACAAAAGCTACCTTCGATGCAATGAACAATACTAAACTAATAACCAAAGAATTAAAGGTTTATTGACTAATTTGCCACATTTTCAATAACAATAACTCTATAAACTATGCAATTTCAAATTGCAAATGCAAAAAGAATTTTCCAGACTTTTCAATCAACCAAATGATACAACATGAAATTGAAATTAAAAAAATAAAATTGAACAAAACAAATTAATTCGACGAATAAACAGATGATGAAATGCAGAATAAGATGAAAATATCGAACAAAAATCCAAAAAAAAAAAAAGGAAAACCTCTTGTTTCCATGAAGGAAGGGTGCGAAGTTGAGATGAAGCTTCAGCAAGGGCCTTCTTCTTGCGAGTAGTGAGGTCTTCTTCTCTTTCAATGGGAGTTCCGAAGAACACCAAGTCTTCTTCGTCGGAATCCATGGCTTTTTTTCTCTCTCTTACTTTCGCTCCCCTATTGGCTGAATTAGAAATTTAGAAGCACAGACGCCGCAGAATAGTGTAGAACGGTGCGGTGCGGTGGGCGCGGAGCTAGACCCTTCCCTGTGTTTTCTAGTTTCTTCTTCCTACTACAGTATAAGAAATACTTCCTCCGTTTTCTTTTACTTGCAACACTTGTCTAACAAGAAAACATCACAATACTTGCAACACACTATAAAAGGAAAGCAACTTTAGGGAAAAACTATATTATTTCTCTTATTTAAATTATATGGCCCACTAAATTACACTGCTAACAACCACTCATCCCATTTTAAAGAGTACTAGTTTTGTGCCCCGTGCGATACACGGGTTGTTTATGAACTTATAAAATTATATTATAATTCAATTTGATTGAAAATAGAATTCTATATTAATTTTTTTGCTACAAAGTCTATCTATATTAATCCAACATGGTATGACACTTGGTGAAAAGTTAAAACGCTAAATGACATTGTCTTGCGGCCTTAAGTTTATTATTTGGTATTTTATCGAAAATAAAACTCTAAACTAACAATCTTATTCTAAAATTCTATCCTAATTTGATTGAAAATGAAATTTTTAACTAACTTTTTTTTTTAATCTTATGAAGTCTATCTAAATCTATCCAAGTGGCGCGATATTTTAGCGATTTTTATCTTATGAAGTCTATTTAAATATATTCAAAGTGACGCGTTTACAAAAAAAATAATAATAATAATAATAAATAAATAAAAAAGAGATAAGTGAAAAAGGCGGGAAAATTTTTCACAAGGTAATGACCAATGTTATAGATGGATTTGCTTTTAGTATAGGTTAATAGATTATATCATGTTTTTTTTGGTGTTTAGAGAGCCTCAAGGGCGAGTGATGAGAATCGATCCCAAGATCTATTGGAACCGGGAGGGGAGCTATAACCACTTGAGATATCCCTCACTCTCAAAGTATATTATATCATGTGAACCCCACATTTCTTAAATACCGTGAAAAAGTGTGTGTTGCATCTATAAGAAAACGGAGGAAGTATGTACTACCTCCGGTTCTTATTACTCGTAACAAAGGGGTATTATTTATGAGACATAAAATATTCCTTTGTTGCGAGTAATAAGAACCGGAAGTAGTATGTAATATTATAGTAAAAAAAAAAAGGTTGAAATTATTACAATTAGTACTAGCAATACATACGTGATTGGAAAAATAGAAATTACTACATGAAATTAACTTTACAAACATTAGTCATTAGAAACATCGGCCGCAATAATTTTGTCCATATAATATGCTTGTGGCAATTTGTCTTTCGTGCACCATGTTAAAAAAATATTAGAATCTAGTTATAAGATGTATATAACAATTGCAAAAGATAATACTTGGAATGAAAATAGTGTGAAGCATAATATTAATTACCGTGTTTCTAAAGTGCTAAGTAAAATGAGGTAGAAGAACTTCTTTATAAACAACGTTTTTAGTGAACACACCATCTTTTCCTTGAATGCTGCCATTGGTAACCAAGATCTTGGTCGTTTGTTGGGAAGTCCCTCTTGATAGTGCAACATACAACTGGCCATGACTAAAAACATGTTTGGGAAGATAAATACCAAAATGAGGAATGGTTTGACCTTGAGATTTGTTAATGGTCAAGGCAAAGCACAATTTCACTGGAAATTGTTTTCGAATCGTTTCAAATGGTAAATTTTCATCTTCAGCTATTTTTAAAGGAATGCGTGGAATGAATACTCCTGTACCTTTGCTATGTCCAATCATATGATTTCAGCCTCTATACATGATTCATTAATTGACAACATATTAACCTTGTCCCGTTGCATAGGCCGCTACTTGTATCTGAATGTGAATCATCATGGGCGTAGTGCGGTGCGGTGTGGTGCAATGGGCGCGGAGCTAGACCCTTCCCTGTGTTTTCTAGCTTTTCTTCCTACCCAATTGTTTGTGTTTTTTTTTTAATTAATTTTTTACCTTACTTAACGACAATCCCAAATGGAACCCAAATAATATGTAACCGAGGTAGTAAAAACTTAACAAGAGCCTTCTCATTAAAAAGTTAGGACATGTTCTCTTTCACTTATTTCAGATACTTATTGTTTCTGTAACACTCTAGAAATTCCTTTCCTTAAAATACCTCTTTTACCCTTTTAAAAATACGAAATAGGAATATCTAAGACATTACCGCCACCGTGAAAACGGCTAAGGCAACTATCAAAGATACACAGCGGAACACTTAAAATCAAAACCGTTCAAAACAAGTCAACTTAAAAGTCAACCAAACGAAAGTAAAGTTTAAAACCAAAACAACCGAAGTCAAATAAAATCAAACTACAACTTGGAACCATTAAAGGCCCTTATTCAAAACCAAACCAAAACCAAATCTTTGCGTTAGTTCACATATAAAATAACACCATAAATAGTCAATACATAAAACACATCGTAATCTAATATAAACTAGCATGATTCGCTTTTCACTCATGCCCCGTCATGAATATGCTTTAATACCTGAAAAGCTTATCTCTACTTGCTTCCACTACTCTTCATTAAAAATGGGTCATTATAGGGCCAAGATAAAGGCATGGCCAAAACACACAAACACACACAATCAACAAAGCTGAGTACATAAGCGTAATTAAACACACTAACATGCTTTCACCTATCAACACACACTTACCTCCATGTACCTGTTTACAAGCACACACAACATTCAAATAGACTCATTATCTAGACACTAAATAATTTATTTAGCGTTGATTACGCATCGAACGGGTTTCCAACTCTACCTCCCCCAAATAAATTGAGGTTAACTGACACGGGAGCTAACCGTGTCAGCGACAAAACCACACATAGGTGGCGGAATTCCTGCGCATAATAATAAATAAAAAGGAATGTACAGCGTCCTATACTCCATTAGAAGTTATGGTTAAATATAAAACCCCATAACTCCCCCAATATGTTCATACTCATGGTATATACGTTCCAAGAGTTTTGGTGCGTAATCTCTTTCACTTTACGTTATTTACATATTATAAGACTTGGTGATGACTCTCAAAGCATAATAATTCAATCAACAATAATTATTAAATCAACAAACATACCAATTTAATTCTTGAATATTTAGCGACCACATAATATTTAATGTTAAACCCTTTTTAATTCTACCTCAGTGTCAAAGACACCTTAAACGCATAAAGCGCCAAAAATCCTATCCCTCGGTGTTAAAAACACCTTAAGTGCACAAAGGCACCAACATACAATTTATTCCTCGTGTACATAGACACTTATATAGCTCCTTCCCCATGCTTAAAGCATCAATAAAAATTATATGAACCATAATAAAATTTCGGCAAATTTGTTAAAAAAAAAAAAACCTTTTAAATGCATCATTTTGCGAAAAAAAACCTTTTAAAAGCTTTATTGTAAAAGAAAACTCGAACTTAAATTTTTTTTTTTTGTTTAAAACAACCTAGTAACACTAATCCAGATAATTAATATCTAATTTCTTCTAATCACTCTATAACTCTTAATTAACTATTTAATAATTTAATTAGTTTATAAATTCAAAATAAAATAATATACCACCACCCCACTTACAGGCAGCCACCCTTTCCTCCTCCCCTTGCGGCAGCCCCCACCCTCGGCGACCCAACTCCACCGCTGGCCAATCCCCCTCCTTTTCCCCTTTCCCCCGTTGCAACCCTCCCCCTCCCTAAACCCTGGCAGCAGCCCCAAATCGCCATAATCGTTGACGTATAACCCAATTCATGTCTTATCCGCCGCAATCACCGCCGCAAATGAAGTAGAAAACTGTCGAGGTGCTCTTATGCACTTATCTTCTCTCTCCTCGAGGTCTGTTCTTACCCTTGACTATTCTTAAAACTTTGAGGCTCTTGATAATAGAGATGGTGGTTTTCGTGGCTGAGGTGGTGCGTAATTAGAGGATCGGGGTTTAGGGGTTTTGGAAGAAAGGGTTGGGAAAGGGGAGAATGAAGGGTTTGTGGAAGTAGCCACCATTGTTGAAGGCATTGAAGGTTGAGGAGAGAGAAAAAGAGATATTGAAGAAAAAGAAAAAGGGGGTTGCTGCCATGGTTTAGGGAGGGGGGAGGTGGTCGCCGGGTGTGAGGGCTGCTGCCAGGGGAGGGGAAAAGGGTGGTTGTGGTAGATTGGTGGTTTTCTATTTTTTTTTTAATTTATAAATTAATTTAATTATTAAATATTTAATCAAGAGTTATAGAGTGATTAGAAGGAATTAGATGTTAATTAAGTGAATTAGTGCTACTAGGTTTTTTTAAACAAAAAAAAAATAGCTATAGGTTTTCTTTTACAATAAAGCTTTTAAAAGGTTTTTTTTCGCAAAATGATGCATTTGAAAGTTTTTTTTTTTTAACAAATTTGCCTAAAATTCCTTTTCAATATTCCAAGCCAAATTAAACATGAACTCTAACATGCCATAAATAAAAGTGTAGTCCATATAATCACGCCAAAATATAATTTTCCAATCCATAAACCATCACAAATAAATCATGTTTCACAATTCAATCACCAACACCAATTATTCACAATTCCAATCATAGACCTTAGCATGATACTACTTGTAATTGATTTAAATCAAGCCTAGCATGATACTACATCACCAAAATATGCTAAGTACGCGTACGTACCTTGAGTATGATCTTAAAATCGTCACGACTAATAGAAATTACTTACTTCAAAGTCGCCTACACATTAAAATCATAGTAGAGAGTATTAAAATCCACTCTAAACAAATTTCCAGCAATATATATACTATTATAAAACCCCTCATAATTTAATTAAAATAAGCTGAAATTATATTTAAAACACCATACTTAAGTCCCAATTAATGGGTAATTGAAATTTCTTTAAGAAACATAATATTAAGTGCTCTACATAAAATTCTAGCACTTTATTTAAATTAAAACTTTCTGTAAATTAGTCTTAAAACACTTTAATCAAAGATCTAAACCATAATACATCATAATCTTTCAATTATTCATAAATCAAGAACCTAGGGTTTCAAAAATTGGGGCTTTTTAATTAAAAACATAATCTGAACATTAATCAACATAATACTTGTAATCAAACATCAAAATTGAATCCCAAAACTCATAATTACCAAATAGATTTAAGCATAGATTAGTTTTAAACAATAAAGATTAATTTTTTTTGGGGAACCGCAAATGGCAGCAGCAGCCACCACGGCACGGCTGGGCTGCTGCCGCCCTTGCCTATGCCGTCGCGGCTGCTGGCCATGCGCAGTGGTGGCTGGTGGTGAGGTGGTGGTCTGGCCGTGCAAAAATGGGAAGGGAAAAGAGGAAGAAGAAGAAAAGAAAAATAAAGGGAAAAGGGAGAGAAGTTACCTTGGGTTTTCTCCACTCTGGGCAAAGTTGATTTGCCTCATAAGAGGGATAGTTATACCCCTTCTCTACCACCCCTTTTTCCCTAAACTTTCTTCTTTTAGTTTTTCCTAATCCCTTCCCTAATAAAACTTGTTAAAATCATACTTTCCTAAAATAAAACCCCAACTTTTATAAAATAAATAATTAAATAAACTTTCCTTATATAAAAATATTTTCAAACTTACATAGGATAATTAATTAAAATACCATAATTAAAATATTAAAATTATTTAAATACCTTTATAAAATACATATTTTAAATAAAATACGTATAAAAATACGGGGTATTACAATTTATTCCTTAATAAATTCAAGAAACATTCAGATCAGACTAGCATTATTATTATTATTAGCATTGTCATTGTTGTTGTAAAATATGCTAAAAAGTATAATGTTTGGCTTTAATTATCATTAGACATAAAGATATATGAACTTAAATACATCGGCCCACCTAAATTAAATTGTCATTAACATTAGCTAAATCATATAGAACAAAAAAATTAAGAGCTGAACTGAACTAAACTGATTGGAGCTCAGCTGAACTGAACTGAACTAAACTAAACTGAAATTAAGCTGAAGTGAACAGGCCCTTATTATTAAAATGCGGTCAAAGTTTAGTCAAATTATTAAATCAGATCAGACTAGATTAGATAATAAAAATTTAGATCAGACCTCATTAAAATCAGACCATATCTCCTTGTTTCAAGTGAAGAGAACAAGTCCTAATTGTAACACCCTAGAAATTCCTTTCCTTTAAAAATACATATTTTACTCTTTAAAATACGATTTAGGAATATCTAATACATTATCGCCACCATGAGAACGGCTAAGGCAATTATCAAAGACACACAACGGAAGACTAAATTCAAAATCATTCAAAACAAGTCAACTCAAAAGTCAACCAAACGAAAGTAAAGTTAAAACCAAAGTCAAACGAAGTCAAATAAAAACAACCTACAACTTGAAACCATTAAAGGCCCTTATTACAACCAAACCAAATCCAAAACTTTGCGTTAGTTCCACATATAAATAATATCATAAATAATTAAAGCATAAAAACACATCATAAACTAATGGAAACTAGCATGATTCGCTCTTCACCACTAGTATAATAAACATAAATATGGCAAGCGGTTCAAACCTTCTAATGGCAAGCGGTTTTGAACCGCATGGGCTTAGGGGACTTGCCATTAGCCATTTAAATGGCAAGCGGTTCAGAACCGCTTGCCATTACTAGAGAAAGGGCAGCGGTTTTGGCGCTAAACCGCTGCCCATTATGGGTATAAAAAAATTGATTTTTTTCACATAAATTGATACACAAACATTAAGCATATGAAAAAACATAAATATTTTCATTAATAAACTATTCTAATATTACATTTTCTGATTTTCATAAAAAACTAAAAAAAAAAAAAAAAAATTTACCTACCACCACCCCCCCACCCAAACCACGACCCCCACCCACCAGATCCCCCACCCAAACCACGACCCCCACCCACCAAAACCCTCACTGGAACTACAACCCCCACCCACCATGACCAGACCCTCACCCACTAGAACCCCCAATTGACCCCCACCCACCAAACCCCTCACCCACCACGACCCCCCACCCACCACGACTAGACCCTCACCTACCAGAACCACCAACTGACCCCCACCCACCAAAACCCTCACCGAAACCCACTAGAACCCCCACCTGACACCCACCCACCAAAACCCTCACCGAAACCACGACCCCCATCCACGACCCTAACCCAAACCACGACCCCCCACCCACCACGACCCCCACCAAAAATAAAACTAAAATCGAAATTAAAAAAAAAAAAAAACTTCGACCCACCTTAAAAAAAAAAACCCATCTAACCCACCATGACCTCCACCCAAACTAGATCCCCGCCATGAAAACGTCGATTTGGGCTTAAAATTATGGTTTTGAAGGTCAAATTCGACCATAAAAACTCTAGATCTAGAGTTTTCATGGTCGAATTTGACCTAAAAAACTTGAACACCCACACGCTGCACGAATTTACTTGAAATTGTACTCGAAATTTGCTCGAAATTGTCCTCAAAATCTGCTCGAAATTTTACTTGGGGTTTTGGTTGAATTTGCTCGAAATTTTTTGGTTTTAGTTCGAATTTGTGGAGATGAGAAAGAACAAAGAAAAAGAGAAAGTTAAAGAAGAAAGGAGCGAAAGGAAGAGAAGAGGAGAGAGAGGGAAAACGGGCCGAAAATGAAAGAGGAGAGAGAGATAGAGCACCGAAAATGAGAGAGGGGAGAGAGAGAGAGAGAGAGAGAGAGAGAGAGAGAGAGAGAGAAATGAGTAAAGAAAGAGGAGAGAGAGAGAAATAAAGGGAGGGGTGGGCAGGTACGGTTTTAGGGTTTTTTTTTAAATGGCAAGCGGTTTGGGGTTGAACCGCTTGCCATTATATATATTGGCAAGCGGTTTAACCCCAAACCGCTTGTCATTATATATATTGGCAAGCAGTTCGTGCCAAAACCGCTTGCCATTCAATATTAGAGTTGTTTTTTTTTTTTTTTTTTTGGGTAAATTGCAAGCGGATTTTTAAAACCGCTTGGCATTTGGGGCTTCCCATCAAGTATTTTCTACTAGTGCACTCATGCCCCGTCATGAATATGCTTCAATACCTGAAAAGCTTATCTCTACTTGTTTCCACTACTCTCCATTAAAAATGGATCATCATAGGGCTAAGGTAAAGACAAGGCCAATAAACACATAAACACACAATCAACAAAGCTGAGTACATAAGCGTAATTAAACACACTTACATGCTTTAATTTTACTTATCAACACACACTTACCTCAATGCACCTGTTTACAAGCACCCAACAAACAACAAAACTTCTCAACTAGACAACTAAATAATTTATTTAGCATTAATTATGTAACACCCCAATAATTATCTCTAAAAAACCTGTGAATAACCTGAACAATTCCAAGAGAATTACTGGCGTGCTACCGCCACGTGTTCAAATGTTAAGGCTTTTTCATAAAATAGCAACGGAAAAACTATAATAAATATATATAAGTTTCAAAACCAATAACCAAAACCAAATTAAATCATACAACTTGGAACCATTAAGGCCCTTATTCAAAACCCCACAAAAGTAGTAAATAAATAAACCAGAGTTTAAATAAATTCAAACTTATGAAAAGAAATAAACTGCGAATAATAACCAACTCTCCACTCAAAATCCCACAACCCTGATGTGAATGTTGCGTGTGTAAGAACCTGTAGTTAATCTGCTCCCCAATATTACAAGTGTAAAAATTGGATCGTCATAGGGTCATTGAAAGGCGAAGGCCATGACCAAAGAAAAACACACACAAAGCACACAATCAGCAAAGCTGAGTACATACAAGCAGCGAAATAAATTAGGAAAATACCTAACATGCTACTAATAATCAAGCATAAGCATCATTAAATTATAGACTTAGCACATGACTCAACCATCAAATTTATTAAGACTTCATGATATGTCTATTTTATATAGTGTTTTACCCCCGTCCCTTGGTCGTTATTAGTAGTGTTTTTGGCTATTTCGGGCCACTTTTATTACTAATTTGTGTGTTCTAGTGTTTTCGTAGTTTTAGTTGTATTTTACAGGAAATTGCACTCTTGGAGCATTTTTCCGGGCTTTATTGGATCGACTACGGAAGCTAGAAGGACACGACCATTTTTGGAGCCCAAGATCGGTGAGAGCCGGTGACTAAGGGCTCGGTGATTTGGATCACGAGGCATTTGGACCATGTATTCGAGACCCGAGAGGAAATATGTATTGGGCCGAGAAATCTAGCCCAATCGAAGTCCAAGCCTCGAAGAAGAGGGTCGGGCCCGATCGGGCAAGCATACGCCCGATCGGGCGGATGCGCGCAAGGGCACTCTCAAGGGAGAGGCGCGCCCGATCGGGTGAGCGTAGGCTCAATCGGGCGCGGCACATCAGTATGGGCGTTGTGAAAAAGGCGGGCCCGATCGGGCGGCCCTTCGCCCGATCGGGCGCGTGTTTTCCTAGGGTCTGATTAGTTTAGTTTTAATTCGTGTTTTAGGAAAGGTTTAAATACAATTTGTACGGAATTATTAGTTACTTCTTCTCTTACCTCTTCTCTTAGATCTCTTTTCTTAGACTTTCTCTCTCTACTTAGTATTTTTTCTCTCTCTTAAATTCTCTCAAAACCTTTGTTCTTAATTCTTTGATTAATTTCAGATTATTTTGGTAACGATTTCTCTTCCTTTAATCTTATTTATTTTTATTCCTTTCATCATGATTTATTTTATTACTTTGATTAGTTTAGTTTTTAATATGTGTGAGTAGTTTAATTTCTAGGGTTTATGGGGATCTAATAAATAATATGAAGGGGTAAATTATTGTTGTTGATTATCAATGCTAGATTAATTTCCTATTGATTGATTTAATGCTCTGTGACTAGATTAGGCCTATCTTTTATGCATGAGTTTGACAATATTGATTCAAGAATCGAGAGATGAGAATTAATGTTTAGGTCTAGTTTTAATAGGCAAGTTAATTTATAAATGGTTAAGTCAAGATTCGAGAGATGAGATTTAATATCGGTAAATTAATTGTGTGATTGTAATACGTAGCGAGAGCCCTTTACAATCTGGTTAATTGATGCACTGATGATTGACTATTATTGATTATTGGTATTGCATGATAATTTCTAATTGGATTGTTTTAATGTTTTACAATTGCGGCTTGTAAAAGTATAGCAATATTAAATTGATGAATCGAGCAGATGTTAATTTGATATTAAAGGATATTTTCAATAAGAACTTAGATCTAGTAAATTGCGAGAGCCTGTTAGGTCTATTGACAGGGTAAAGTCGTATCCCCTAATCAAAATTAATTACCTAAATCACTAACTAAGGTAGATAGGGAAGTAGGGTCGATCTCCACAGGGAAACAAGTCTTTTTACTCCTAATTAAATATTATAATCTAAATTATTTAAGTAACCAATATTTATGAATGAATAAGAAACTAAGCTAAAAAGAGTAGGAATAGGGAGAAAATAATATATAAAAGGATCTAGGGCATAGGTTCACCAATAAATAATACTCCGGGGTAAAATAGGGTAATCAATCATTGACATTGCATAAATAACATGATTAACAGGCTCTCGCAATTTATTAATCAACATAGATCTAACAGGCTCTCGCAATTTACTAGATCTAAGTTCTTATTGAAAATAGCCTTTAATATCAAATTAACATCTGCTCGATTCATCAATTTAATATTGTCATACTTTTACAAGCCGCAATTGTAAAACATTAAAGCAATCCAATAAGAAATCATCATGCAATACCAACAATCAATAATAGTCAATCATCAATGCATCAATTAACCAGATTGTAAAGGGCTCACGCTACTTATTACAATCACACAATTAATTTATCGGTATTAAATCTCATCTCTCGATTCTTGACTTAACCATTTATAAATTAACTTGCCTATTGAAACTAGACCTAAACGTTAATTCTCATCTCTCGATTCTTGAATCAATATTGTCAAACTCATGCATAAAAGATAGGCCTAATCTAGTCACAGAGCATTAAATCAATCAAAAGGAAATTAATCTAGCATTGATAATCAACAACAATAATTTACCCCTTCATTTTATTTATGGATCCCCACAAACCCTAGAAATTGAACTACTCACACATATTAAAAACTAAACTAAACAAAATAATAATAAATCATGATGAAAGGAATAGAATAAATAACTAAGATTAAGGGAAGAGGAATCGTTACCAAAAAATAAATCTGGAATTAATTAAAGAGTTAATAACAAAGGTTTAGAGATAGAGTTTAGAGAGAGAAGTCTAAGTAGAGAGAGAAAACTAAGAGAAAGGATTAAGAGAAGAAGAAGAGGTAGAAGATAGCTTCCTAAAAATCCGTACAAAAACGTATTTAAACAAAACTAAGAACAACTCCTAATTAGAAACTAATTGCTCGTCCAAAAACACCTCTCCAGAAACACGCGCTCGATCGGGCTAGAGGCCGCCCGATCGGGCGCGCCTTTTTGCCAGTGCTCCTTCTAAGTTGCCGCGCCCGATCGAGCTAGCAGCTCACCCGATCGGGCGCGGTCTTTATCTTCAAGGATTTGGACTTCGATTGGGCTAGATTTCTCGGCCCAATCCATATTTCCTCTCGGGTCTCGAATACATGGTCCAATTGCCTCGTGATCCAAATAACCGAGCCCTTAATCACCGGCTCGATGGCTCTAACCGGCCTTGGGCTCCATAAGTGGTCGTGTTCTTCCAATGCTCGTAGTCGCTTCATAAAAATTCCGGGAAAATGCTCCAAAGGTGCAATTGCCTGCAAAACTCAACCAAAACTACGAAAACACTAGAAAACACACATTAGTAATAAAAGTGGCCCTAAAGGGCCAAAAACACTACTAATTATGACCAAGGGACGAGGGTAAAACACTATATAAAATAGACATATCAAACTCCCCCAAGCCAAACCTTTGCTTGTCCCTAAGCAAAGAGCTCATCAATGAACATATAAAACATACTTCACCCCAATCAACAAATCAAAAGCCAACGATTCAAGGTAAAATTAAACAAACATGCTTCAATATCAATCAATCTTATCCATCTAATCACCCTTCCTCCCCAACAATTGTCAAGTAGAGCAAACCACAAGAGCATATAGAATTCAAGACTAGTGCTCACACACTCGACTCTCATTTATGTGGCGAGTAAAGAATGTACTCGATCGCTCTCCACCCAACCCCTTTAATGTGAACAATGCCCTCCCAACTCACACTCTCGTGTGTATAAAACAATGAACGCTCATTCCTACTAGTCGACTCGAAATATGCCAAGTCATAACTTGCATTGAAAAACAACACTTTCACATTTACACAACTTCCATGCACAAGTTCGGAAGGTCTTTTAAGCTTGTAATGTAAGGTTAGGGTAAAGGGTACGATAAATTTGGGATCATGTGAGAGAAAAGCTATGCATTAAGGGAGCCAAATCCTAATAAAACCCATGATAAAAAATAACGATCATACACACCTCCAACATAACCAACTCCAACATCAACCAAATATACTCCAAACAATAAAACAATCCCAACACTCACAAATTCACTCATAAAAATATGATAATGTAGAACAAGAGTGAATAACAAACTTTGAACTCATAACTTGAAATATTTACATTGAAACTCAACCCTTTTTTTTCTTTTCTTTTGACTAACCTTCACTTAGAACATTTGAACATCAAACATTTTTTTTCTTCTCTTTTTTTTTTTTTTTCTTTTTCTCATCACACTTTTATTTTTCAAATATATACAACTTTCAAACTCATAAAAACAAAAATATGATCAAGAACAAATTACTTCTCAAAACCCACCCAAATTGTGCAAATAAAGTGCACACTACAAACTCCCTCACCTCACTCACTAATAGCTCCCCCAAGCCAAGCTTGGGACTAGTAACCAATGGGGCAATTTAGGCTTGTAATGCGGCTATGAACAATAAAAGGGCACAAGCAACAACATGGGTGACAAGAAGGGAACAAATGTATCTAAATATCTCTGAAGGCTACCTAAGGAACGAACGCCTTCGTCCTCCTCATGTGCATATTATAAAGTCATGAAACACTACTCATAGTTGCAAATCAATACTCAAATTCATTGACATACCAGGAATTATGGAACTATCACACATTTCCTAACCAAATCAACTAGTCAAGCACTATATTCACAAGTAGTTGGACAAAATTGACGCATATTAAGGGTTCAAGGCAATCAAACATCAAATCATGATCAACAAATCCACAATATTCATCATCAAATACCAAGAATCAAAACAATTTTCTCAAGTAAGGGGCACAGGGAAGCATGATTTACAATTCATTGGAACGTATTTTTGAATTTTTATTTTTTCAATTTTTTTGTATTTTTATATATAAAGAAAGCAATAAAAACTACACTAGGAAAGCAAATAAAAACTATGCTAGAAAGCAAATAGAAATAAAGAAGGAAGAGAATTTCCAAGTGAAAGAACACCCCCCCAAGCCAAATCAAGCAATGCCCTCATTGACTTGGGATAGTAGCCTACTCCTCATCCTCATCCATCCTAGAGTACCCCCCACCGCGGCTAGAGCCAGCTCCTCCATGGCTAGAGCCACCACCACCATACCCCGAACCACCAGCATAGTAGTTAGGGTCTACAGTCCCCCCAAACCCACCATAAGGAGCATCGGCCCCATATCCATGGACCGATGAATAGTCCACATAAGTACCGAAGGCACTTGGGTCCGTGTAACCCCCTTGGGGGTATTGGAACCAATCAGGGGCAAGTGAATCGGGGGGAATAGCCCCCCGACGGGCATAATCATCATACATGGGGTATAAACCCCGCCCTAGGTTCCTCTCCACAACCCCAACCCTAGCATCTAGGGCTCCTACCCTAGAGTCCAAATTCCTAACCATACCCTCCATCCTCCCTTGCCCACTCTCTATCCGATCCAATTGGCTTCTAAAAGCCGAAAAGTCATATGGAGCGTTAGGGTCGATGTTGTAGTTGGTTGAGGAAGTGGGGATGTTATGTGTGTAGTGCTGGGGTGATGGTTGGTGGAAATGTTGTTGTGGTGAGGGAGGTGCTTGGTGGTGTGCTTGGGCCTCCCCTTGGTCTCCTAAATCAAAGGTATAGGAGGGAAGACCCTTCTCGAATTTGGTCAAGGCCGGGTTAGGCAAGGTGAAAGCGTTGTCTTTCCTACCCGACTCCCTATGAATTACCCACCAAGTCTCACCCCCTATCACATTGATCCAGTTAAGGCCTCCTAAGTAGGGTGCGTCCATTAGGGTTGGTCCGGCTACCTTACCATCATCATTAGGGGTCCAACTAAGGTATTTGACCGCAATGTAGGTTACTAACCCACCAAAGTAAATTGGGACCCTAGACCTACCCGATTCGGCTGCATTGGCCACCCTCTGAAAGTGTTGGGCCATCCTATGAACTATGTTAAGCTTGTCACTCTTAGGAATCATGTATGATCCTAATAATTCTAGTTCATCTCTCCTCACATTAGCCGGTTCGTGCCTCCCAAAGATGGTGAGGCCAACAAACCGTTGCCAAAGTTTTGGCACGGGATGTTGAATCCAAGTGCCCTTGGCATGTTGGAGATTTAAGTTGGGATTCCTTGTTAAAGCACGGTAGACAAAAGTAATGTTGTCTTGGGGTGGTTCAATTGGTCTATCGGCTTTCAATTCAAATAATTTACCAAAATCCTTCAAAGACAATCTAATATCTTTATTAAACAAACGAAATTGAACATGAGAGATTAGAGCATTTGATTTTATGACGTTAAAGCTAGAAATGAATTCTAAAGTCAAATAATCATATGTATCATAATGTAATTGGAACAACCCACTCATGCCAATTCCCTTGAATAATTTTTCAACATATTTATCAATTCCTAGTCTAGAAAGCGTAGGATGATGAATAAAACGGGTAGGAATTACCTGCCGCGTGACGAGGTTGAGCATTCTTTGCCTTTGCTCTTGGGTGGTGATGACCACCCTCTCCCACCCCGAAATTTGCAGCTCCGGGTCAATGGTAGGTGCTTGTTGCCTCGATCCTTCACCCCGAACAGTCCTAGACCTCTTGAAAGCCATTTTTGAGTGAAAATATTAGGAATTGAAGCTTTCTCTCTCTTAGGGTTTGAGAAGAATTTGAGAGAAAGTGTTGAAAATTTAGTGTAGATTGTAGAGGAAGATGAGAGGAGTTGGAAAATATAAGAATTTTTAAGTTTGGATGGAAGAATTGGAAGAGATCTTGGATTGAAATGTGAGTTGAAGGTATGAGAATGGAGGTTTTAGAGAGAGAAAGTGAATGAAGAAGATGAAATAAGGAGAAAATGAGAAAAGAAAGAAGAGAAAAGAAAATAAAAGGGGGAACGGCCTGAAGGCGCGCCCGATCGGGCGAGCTCCGCCCGATCGGGCGCGCAACTTACATTCTGGAATTTCGCAACTTCGCCCGATCGGGCGGAGCTCGCCCGATCGGGCGCGCCTTCAGGCCGTTCCCCCTTTTATTTTCTTTTCTCCGCCCGATCGGGCGCGAACTCGAACGTAATTTTCGCCCTTTGCTCGCCTGATCAGGCGAGCTTCGCCCGACATTTCTTTTCTTCTTACTCGATGAGCGCCCGATCGGGCGACCTCGCCCGATCGGGCGAATAAAAAGCTGAAATCTGGGTTGCTTGCGCGCCCAATCGGGCATATTCGCCTGATCGGTTTGCTCCGATTTTTGCCTCACTTGCGCGCCCGATCGGGCGAACCTAGCCCGATCGGGCCCGTACCAAGCACTGGAGTTTCTCCGATTTTTTTCTTCTTCAAAATTTTTCTAAGTCTTTATACCTGTCAAATTCATACCTGTACAACGACACTTAAAACTGGTGAAATATCACTCTCCTCACCTCTCTAAAATAAAAATAAAAAAATGAGAGAAAAGAAGAACTAATCTAGAAAGCATAAAATACGGGTTGCCTCCCGCAAAGCGCTGGTTTATATAGGTCTCGCACGACCTTCTTACCAAGTACAATTCCTAGGACCCTTTGCCTAACGCTTGATCGGGTGGTTTCCCACCCGGTCTAGTGATTTTTAGGCTACGATGCGGCTTCCTGACATAACCTGTGGGACGCCAAGTTGCCTTATCTGGTGGATCCACCTTGACTTGGGATGGGGGATCTTCAATGCTACGCACTAAAAACCCTTCTTCGATCAAATGTTGCTTCAACTTGTCATTGCGTTCAACACTTGCAACTCGATCTGGCGGAACACTTACCGTAGGCTCGATTCGCACAACTAGCTCGATCGGTTCCACTTGTTCATCCTCGAAACCAAGACCAACATTGTAGAGTGCTCCTTCTATTGCATCGACTTCCTTCTGCCATTTGTCTATCTCATCTAAAAAGGATGCAACACAAGATACCGCCTCCAAGGGATCTTTTTCAAGAGCTTGGGGCTTGTTAGAATAATTGACAACCGCATTAACACTGAAACATTTCTCCTCAGTCATGGAGCTTTTGGGGGTATTATTCAGATTAAAAACCACTTTATCGTCCCCTACTGATAGCGTTAACTTACCACTTCTAACATCTATGATTGCTCCTGCAGTGTTAAGGAATGGTCTACCCAGAATAATTGGGGTTTGCATATCCTCAGCCATATCAAGAACAACAAAATCTACAGGTATATAAAATTTACCTACTCTAACGGGGACATCCTCTAAAACACCTAGGGGGTATTTGAAGGAACGGTCGGCCATTTGTAGAGTTGTATTGGTAGCTTTTAATTTACCCATATTCAACTTAGAACACACAGATAATGGCATGACGCTAACACTAGCACCCAAATCACATAATGCATTATCAATCAGAAGATTACCAATATGACAAGGGATAGAAAAACTACCCGGATCTTTTAACTTAGGTGGAGACTTATTTTGAAGTACGACACTACACTCTGCAGTGAAAGCTACTGTCTCTACGTCACTAATAGACCTTTTTCTCGTCAATATTTCCTTCATAAATTTTGCATATGAGGGGATTTGTGTGATCAATTCAGTGAAAGGAACTGTTACCTTCAAATCTTTTACCACCTCCAGGAACTTACCAAACTGCTTATCCAAGTTTGTCTTCAATTGACGATTGGGGAAAGGAAGTTTGATAATTGGCTTTTGAGCATTCTTATCTTTGTCTGGAGTAGCCACCTTCTCTGGAGTTTTACCCTGCAATGTAGAATTGGATGTGTTAGTATTATCCCCTAGCCCTGCAGGGCTAGCAACTACATTGTTTGGTTTAATGGAATCAAGATTAGCATTATTTAATAAAATAGGTTCATCAACTCTGGGCATAGAGGGCCCTTCATAGTTTGAACCACTCCTTAGAGTAATTGCAAATGCTTGATCCGTAGGCCTAGTCGGCTGTGCCGGTAGGGCTCCCTGTTGGCGTGCTTGTAGAGTAGCGGAGAGTTGCGCAATTTGATTATCTACAATTTTATTATGCGCTAAAATTTGATCAATTGTCGCATCTCTGCTCTCCATGTGCTTTTGCATATTGACCAACATTGCTCTAATTTCCCCCAAAGAAGGGTCTGAAGATGAGGGGGGTTGTTGTGGTTGATTCTTCTGGCTAGCGTTGGGATGATAGTATTTCTGCTGCTATTGTTGTGGCACCTGTGGTTCTTGTGGTGGTGGATTTTGAACATTAGTGCTCCGGTAGGAAAGGTATGGATGATTCCGATACCCAGGATTGTAAGTGTTGGAGTATGGGTTATTCTGCCTATAAGCTTGAAAGGCATTAACTTGCTCCACGGAACTCCTGCAATCCTGTTCCCAATGACCTACAATACCACAATTTTCACAGAAAGCCTCATTAGAATTATTATTAATTGCAGAAACATTAGCTACGCTAGCAGTGCTCAGATTATCTAATTTTTGACAAATAGAGGTCAGTTGAGCTTGCAAAAAGGATACAGAGTCGACACTATGTTTCCCCTTGTTAGCAAATCCTCTAGGATTCCCATATTGGGAATTGTGTATCGCCATATCTTCAATAACCTGACCTGAATCATCAACATTAAGATTCATAAATCTCCCACTAGCTGCAGAGTCTAAAATTATTCTAGAAGAATTTCCAATTCCGTTATAAAAGGCTTGGATTAACTGCCATTGTGCTAAATTATGGTTAGGGCATTCTCTTTGTAAGTCCTTGAACCTTTCCCAAGCCTCATATAAAGACTCATCGGCTTCCTGGGCAAAGTTCTGAATCGCACTTCGTAGTACTGCTGTTCTCTCTGCAGGATAATACTTGTTATAAAAATTCAAAACAAGGGTTTCCTAGTCAGTAATACCAAGTGTAGTTCTATTTAAGCCATTAAACCACAGTTTTGCTTTTCCAGTTAAAGAAAAGGGAAAGAGAATCTCCCTGATTTGGTCTTGAGTGACCCCGGCTTGCCTTATGGTGTTGCAATATTGACAATAGTCGGCAATGTGAAGATTCGGGTCTTCACCCTTGGCTCCACTGAATTGCTTCCTCTCTATCATCGTTATAAATTGGGGTTTGATTTCGAATTGAACCTCATCAAGAGCCGGAGTAGGGGTGAGATGTGGAAAATCCGTGAGCTTTGGTTGTGAATAATCACTAAGCTTCTTTGGAACCGCCATCTCTGATTCTGTGTCTGATGATACCTCTAAATCGCTAGAATCAGTTGGAGGATCGCGGTGATTATTGTTAGTATCACCAGAATCCGCCAGAATTTGCTTGTAGAAGTTTTTCTGTCTATGGAAGGAACGTTCGATCTCAGGATCGAATGGGATATAACCTGATCTGGAACACCTGGGCATAAACAAAAACTAGAAGCAAATATGAGATTTGTCTCAGAGAACTAACGCTCTCTGAGACAAAAAGGGAAATAATCTAGACTACAAAAACAATCAGAAATAAAAATAAAACCGTTTCCCAGGCAACGGCGCCAAATTTTGACAGGGTAAAGTCGTATCCCCTAATCAAAATTAATTACCTAAATCACTAACTAAGGTAGATAGGGAAGTAGGGTCGATCTCCACAGGGAAACAAGTCTTTTTACTCCTAATTAAATATTATAATCTAAATTATTTAAGTAACCAATATTTATGAATGAATAAGAAACTAAGCTAAAAAGAGTAGGAATAGGGAGAAAATAATATATAAAAGGATCTAGGGCATAGGTTCACCAATAAATAATACTCCGGGGTAAAATAGGGTAATCAATCATTGACATTGCATAAATAACATGATTAACAGGCTCTCGCAATTTATTAATCAACAAAGATCTAACAGGCTCTCGCAATTTACTAGATCTAAGTTCTTATTGAAAATAGCCTTTAATATCAAATTAACATCTGCTCGATTCATCAATTTAATATTGCCATACTTTTACAAGCTGCAATTGTAAAACATTAAAGCAATCCAATAAGAAATCATCATGCAATACCAACAATCAATAATAGTCAATCATCAATGCATCAATTAACCAGATTGTAAAGGGCTCACGCTACTTATTACAATCACACAATTAATTTATCGGTATTAAATCTCATCTCTCGATTCTTGACTTAACCATTTATAAATTAACTTGCCTATTGAAACTAGACCTAAACGTTAATTCTCATCTCTCGATTCTTGAATCAATATTGTCAAACTCATGCATAAAAGATAGGCCTAATCTAGTCACAGAGCATTAAATCAATCAAAAGGAAATTAATCTAGCATTGATAATCAACAACAATAATTTACCCCTTCATTTTATTTATGGATCCCCACAAACCCTAGAAATTGAACTACTCACACATATTAAAAACTAAACTAAACAAAATAATATAATAAATCATGATGAAAGGAATAGAATAAATAACTAAGATTAAGGGAAGAGGAATCGTTACCAAAAAATAAATCTGGAATTAATTAAAGAGTTAATAACAAAGGTTTAGAGATAGAGTTTAGAGAGAGAAGTCTAAGTAGAGAGAGAAAACCAAGAGAAAGGATTAAGAGAAGAAGAAGAGGTAGAATATAGCTTCCTAAAAATCCGTACAAAAACGTATTTAAACAAAACTAAGAACAACTCCTAATTAGAAACTAATTGCTCGTCCAAAAACACCTCTCCAGAAACACGCGCCCGATCGGGCGCGCCTTTTTGCCAGTGCTCCTTCTAAGTTGCCGCGCCCGATCGAGCTAGCAGCTCACCCGATCGGGCGCGGTCTTTATCTTCAAGGCTTTGGACTTCGATTGGGCTAGATTTCTCGGCCCAATCCATATTTTCTCTCGGGTCTCGAATACATGGTCCAATTGCCTCGCGATCCAAATAACCGAGCCCTTAATCACCGGCTCGATGGCTCTAACCGGCCTTGGGCTCCATAAGTGGTCGTGTTCTTCCAATGCTCGTAGTCGCTTCATAAAAATCCCGGGAAAATGCTCCAAAGGTGCAATTGCCTGCAAAACTCAACCAAAACTACGAAAACACTAGAAAACACACATTAGTAATAAAAGTGGCCCTAAAGGGCCAAAAACACTACTAATTATGACAAAGGGACGGGGGTAAAACACTATATAAAATAGACATATCATCTATGTTGATTAATAAATTGCGAGAGCCTGTTAATCATGTCATCTATGCCATGTCAATGATTGATTACCCTGTTTTACCCTGGAGTATTATTTATTGGTAAACCTATGCCCTAGATCCTTTTATATATTATTTTCTCCCTATTCCTACTCTTTGTAGTTTAGTTTCTTATTCAACTATAAATATTGGTTACTTAAATAGTTTAGATTATAATAATAAATTAGGAGTAAAAAGACTAGTTTCCCTGTGGAGATCGACCCTACTTCGCTATCTACCTTAGTTAGTGATTTAGGTAATTATTTTTGATTAGGGGATACGACTTTACCCTGTCAAAATTTGGCGCCGTTGCCGGGGAAACGGTTTTATTTTTATTTCTGATTGTTTTTGTAGTCTAGATTATTTCTCTTTTGTCTCAAAGAGCGTTAGTTCTCTGAGACAAATCTCATATTTGCTTCTAGTTTTTGTTTATGCCCAGGTGTTCCAGATCAGGTTATATCCCATTCGATCCTAAGATCAAACGCTCCTTCCATAGACAGAAAAACTTCTACAAGCAAATCCTGGCGGATTCTGGTGATACTAACAATAATCACCGCGATCCTCCAACTGATTCTAGAAATTCAGAGACAGCATCAGACGCAGAATCAGAGATGGCGGCTCCAAAGAAGCTTAGTGATTATTCACAACCAAAGCTTACGGATTTTCCACATCTCACCCCTACTCCGGCTCTTGATGGGGTTCAATTTGAAATTAAACCTCAATTTATAACGATGATAGAGAGGAAGCAATTCAGTGGAGCCAAGGGTGAAGACCCAAATCTTCACATTGCCGACTATTGTCAATATTGCAACACCATCAGGCAAGCCGGGGTTACTCAAGACCAAATCGGGGAGATTCTCTTTCCCTTCTCTTTAACTGGAAAAGCTAAATTGTGGTTTAATGGCTTAAATAGAACTACACTTGGTATAACTGACTGGGAAACTCTTGTTTTGAATTTTTATAACAAGTATTATCTTGTAGAGAGAACAACAGTACTACGAAGTGCGATTCAGAACGTTGCCCAAGAAGCCGATGAGTCTTTATATGAGGCTTGGGAGAGGTTCAAGGACTTACAAAGAGAATGCCCTCACCATAATTTAGCACAATGGCAGTTAATCCAAGCCTTTTATAACGGCATTGGAAATTCCTCTATAATAATTTTAGACTCTGCAGCTAGTGGGAGATTTATGAATCTTAATGTTGATGATGCAGGTCAGGTTATTAAAGACATGGCGATACACAATTCCCAATATGGGAATCCCAGAGGATTTGCTAATAAAGGGAAACATAGTGTCGACTCTGTATCCTTTTTGCAAGCTCAACTGACCTCTATTTGCCAAAAATTAGATAATCTGAGCACTACTAATGTAGCCAATGTTTCTGCGATTAATTAAAATTCTAATGAGGCTTTCTGTGAAAATTGTGGTATTGTATGTCATTGGGAGCAGGATTGCAGGAGTTCCGTGGAGCAAGTTTATGTTTTCCAAGCTTATAGGCAGAATAACCCATACTCCAACACTTACAATCCTGGGTATCGGAATCATCCATACCTTTCCTACCGGAGCACTAATGTTCAAAATCCACCACCACAAGAACCACAGGTGCCACAGCAACAGCAGCAGAAGTATTATCACCCCAATGCTAGCCAGAAGAATCAACCACAACAACCCCCCTCATCTTCCGACGCTTCTTTGGGGGAAATTAGAGCAATGTTGGTCAATATGCAAAAGCACATGGAGAGCAGGGATGCGACAATTGATAAAATTCTAGCACATAATAAAATTGTAGATAATCAAATTGCGCAACTCTCCGCTACTCTACAAGCACGCCAACAGGGAGCCCTGCCGGCACAACCGACTAGGCCTACGGATTAAGCATTTGCAATTACTCTAAGGAGTGGTTCAAACTATGAAGGGCCCTCTATGCCCAGAGTTGATGAACCTATTTCATTAAATAATGCTAATCTTGATTCCGTTAAACCAAACAATGTAGTTGATAGCCCTGCAGGGCTAAAAGATAATACTAACATATCTAATTCTACATTGCAGGGTACAACTCCAGAGAAGTTGGCTACTCCAGACAAGAATAAGAATGCTCAAAAGCCAATCATCAAACTTCCTTTCCCCAATCGTCAATTGAAAACAAACTTGGATAAGCAGTTTGGTAAGTTCCTGGAGGTGGTTAAAGATTTGAAGGTAACAGTTCCCTTTACTGAATTGATCACACAAATCCCCTCATATGCAAAATTTATGAAGGAAATTTTGACGAGAAAAAGGTCTATTAGTGAGGTAGAGACAGTAGCTTTCACTGCAGAGTGTAGTGCCGTACTTCAAAATAAGTCTCCACCTAAATTAAAAGATCCGGGTAGTTTTTCTATCCCTTGTCATATTGGCAATCTCTTGATTAATAATGCATTATGTTATTTGGGTGCTAGCGTTAGCGTCATGCCATTATCTGTGTGTTCTAAGTTGAATATGGGTAAATTAAAAGCTACCAATATAACTCTGCAAATGGCCGACCGTTCTTTCAAATACCCCTAGGTGTTTTAAAGGATGTCCCCGTTAGAGTAGGTAAATTTTATGTACTTGTAGATTTTTTTGTCCTTGATATGGCTGAGGATATGCAAACCCCGATTATTTTGGGTAGACCATTCCTTAACACTGCAGGATCAGTCATAGATGTAAGAAGTGGTAAGCTAACACTATCAGTAGGAGATGATAAAGTGGTTTTTAATCTGAATAATGCCTCCAAAATCTCCATGACTGAGGAGAAATGTTTCAGTGTTAATGTGGTTGTAAATTATTCTAACAAGCCCCAAGCTCTTGAAAAAGATCCCTTGGAGGCGGTATCTTGTGTTGCATCCTTTTCAGATGAGATAGACAAATGACAGAAGGAAGTCGATGCAATAGAAAGAGCACTCTACAGTGTTGGTCTTGGTTTCGAGGATGAACAAGTGGAACCGATCGAGCAAATTATGCGAATCAAGCCCACGGTAAGTGTTCCACCAGATCGAGTTGCAAGTGTTGAACGCAATGACAATTTGAAGCAACACTCGATCGAAGGAGGGTTTTTAGTGCGTAGCATTGAAGATCCCCCAGTCCAAGTCAAGGAGGATCCACCAGATAAGGCGACTTGGCGTCCCACAGGTTATGTCAGGAAGCCGCATCGCAGCCTAAACATCGCTAGACCGGGTGAGAAACCACCCGATCAAGCGTTAGGCCAAGGGTCCTAGGAATTGTACTTGGTAAGAAGGTCGTGCGGGACCTAGATAAACCAGCGCTTTGCGGGAGGCAACCCGTATTTCATGCTTTCACTACTACAAAAAGAGCATTTTCTCGACGCTATGGCCTCGACACTGAGGCAAGAGGGTCAACTGTAAATAATGATATCCGTGTTTTCTCGACGCTTTTTAATGTCGAAAGTAAATTTCGACATCAAAAAGCGTCGAGAATGTTAACATGTGCCTTGCACGTGGACCCGATTAGCTGAACCCACGGAATTGATAAAAATAAAAATAAATAAATAAAACCGCCCAATTCAACATCACAGACCTTCAAGGCTTCAACTCATATTCTTAATCTTAACCCTAACTATTCTGTATTCCTTTTCCTTTATTCGATCTGAATTCTACAAAGGGATTCATGGAGTCATGGCCTAGATTTCGTTCACAAATTTTCTTTCTCCTTGCGTCTCTCATAATTCTGCTTTATGAAGTTTCACTACTCGTCCTCAATTCTACGGAGTAATCAATTTCATCCTTCTCTACGTCTAAATTATTGAGGTTTGTCTAATTTTCGAATTGTATCTTATAGATTGTTTTCCGATGTTGATAATTTTTCAATAATATCTCAAAATATTGGTCAAATTACTCAGATATGGGTTAGATTCATGAAGAACATAATTTTAGGGATTGTTTGTATGTGTATACATATTGTTATGTTAAATTATTTGCTGCTTTTCTAATTCAATTTCGAAACCATTGATCATCATATGTTTGAAGCACGATTCGGGTTTATTTTTATTTTTGTGACTCTATTTGATTATAGATTTTGAGTGTTAATTTTTCTGGGTTGCGTTTTGTAGTGGGAAAAGATAATGATTTGGTTATTTTTATTTTCTTCAATTGTTTAGATTCATAAAAATATTAGTCTTATTATAAAGGAATGTAAGCTCTTGAATCATAAGAGATTGAGATGAGATAGCTACCTAGTTCGAATCTCACACCGAAAAGAACATCGTTCCCACTTCTATCAGATTGTAGAACTAGTATCGTTGACTCTTTGTATGTAATGCAGAGTATTTTATTGTACTACTACTTTTTTTATTTTTCAAATTTGTGATTCACTTATGCTAGATAATGACTGGTGTTATAATTTATAATAATTAGTATCTTTGTATGTGATGCAGAGTATCAAGGGGCCTGCTAAATCAACTTATCCATTCGAAACTTTATGTAAGTGTTAAATTTGTCAATCTTAATTATCAATTCTTTCCTCCATCTTGTCTAATTTTTTTATTTTTTGGATTAATTTCTAATAATTTGCTACATACAAGATAGATTCTTTCAAGAATTAAACCAGATTTGAATTTCTACAACTAATAAGTAGTAATAGCTCCAATTCAATAGTCATGTGTTTGGCATGTTTTTATCCTTGTTAGGATTTATATACGAATATAAATTGTGCTATAAAGTATGTTTAGGATTTTTTTTATTGGAGTTTTATTTTATCACTCTTTTTTTTTTTTTTTTTGAAGAGTATTTGATCACTCTTTGTTATTACATAGTATTATGTTTTGGGGTGTGTTTAGTTAATGATTTTGTGGTCAGTTGATTGTCCATCATGAGAACAAAATAGGGGTTCCAAGGAATAAATGTGCTATGGACCTATATTTTCTAGCTAGACATCCATCTGCTACCAGTTTAATTTCTCAGGTTCATGAAGGCAAATTTTTTTATTTTGGAGTGAAGATTTTGTGATCAGTTTGCCTAGAACTTAGTTTCTGCTTAGTAATGTTGACATTAAGGCCGATTTTATTGCATTATACTATTAGACAAGAGTGTGGTCAAAAGGCTATTGTTATTATTTAGACTAAATTTAATTTGGTGACTTAACAAATTGGGCTAAAGCTTTGACTGAGAAATTTTATTACCGAATTGAGTTAGTTTACTTCTATAATCACTCTGGCAATGCTGGCCTATTTCTAATCAGTAATTTCCTTGTGCAGGTTCTCCTTCGCGTATAGACAACAAGGTCTATACTTTGTCTTCTTTGAGTTATGTGTCATTAAAAGATAATATGTACTTCGTATTAACTATGATGTCTTTGTTAATTTTCCCAATGGATTTTCAGTGAGCTCCATCAATGAAATAGTTTAGAAGATTTGAATTAGACGCAAGACAATTTCCATACTACATATTGCACAAGAAAGTGAAATGAAGATCTTGGCATTACTCCGTAACATACTATAATCAAGCAGGAGTAAGTTCCAACCTTTATTCCCTGCAATATTGTTACGATTTGAATTTCTGTTGTAATACTACTCAAATCTTATAAGACTTGGGTTGAATTTTTAGATGGAAGATTTACGTCTACAACAAGCATAAGTTTAGAATTGTTTCCAGTTATATTTGACTTTGGATTTAGTTGATGGCTGGAATTCGATTTCAAACAATGAATTGGACTGAATATTGAACTATGATTTGGTTGATGCAATCCCATGTCCATTATATGTTATATATGACATGTTTAAGTAAGAAGATTTGACAAATAATATGCCTTGAATTGATTTTCCGTGTAAGAGGGGTTTAAGTGCTACATGCCCCTATGGTTGCTCTGAAGCTAGTGCTATCTATTATATTTTAACTACCATTTTCTATTGAGTTATGTGTTTTCCTGTCTACTTTATACAGGTTTATCAAAAACTTTGTTAACTTAAACATGGTTACAAGTGACTGACCCTACTAAAGTTTCAGGTGTGAAAAACTGAAAATATTACTTTTCCTCTGTTATCCCCCTAGCTTCCCTCACTCCATTCAAAAGAATTGTATCTTTTGCATTTACTCGTTGCAGGTTTTATGTGTTGTGATTCTGATTTATTCAAACGGTTTATATGCTTCTACATAATCTACTATCAATGATGCTGAGTTTCTTGCAGATTGCGAACGAGAGGAATACCACAACCATAGTTTAATTTCGTCAAATCTGCTGTCGCTCCACCTTGCTATATTTGCTCCTGCTAATGATCCAGAAACATCAAAGGATGTGTTGTGAATTCAAGGCCAACAATTGGTCACAATGTGAACTTTCCTTGCAATGCAAGTAGATTGAGGAGCAGCAAAGTTGGAAATTTAATGAAGTTTTTTTTTGTGAAGAAATGAGTAAATTTGTTCCACAACAACTAGTCGCGAATGAAGTATATATAAGTTGGAATCAAATCTTTTGTAATCGAGAACTCATGACTATGAGATATTGTACAAGTACTATAATATTTTAATATGGAATAAGAAAAAAAAAAAAAAATTGGCCTGACTGTGCTGTGTATATATTGGTAATACAAGTTTCAATATGAAATATTTTTTTTGGTTGATATATTCTAGATCTTTTTATAAAGAATATGGAGAAGAGAAGAACTTCTCAGCCAAAAAAATATAGACAGAAAAAAGCGTCGCCAAATTACTAAACATAGATTATATGAAATTCTGGACACAAAAAAGCGTCGCCAATAATAAGATTCTAGACATAAAAAAGCGTCTCTAAATTTGAGAAAGTGCGCCAACTATTGTAATTTCGACGCTTCGTATAAAAATTTGCACAAATTATAGCGTCGAAATTTGCGACGCTTTTTTGTGACACCGAATTTTCTCGACTCACTATTTCTCGACGCTTTTTTACAGCGTCGAGAAATAAATTTTCGACGCTTTTTAGCGTCGAAAAAAAGCCTAAAAAGCGTCCATAAAAGACGGATTTTCTAGTAGTGTTTCTAGATTAGTTTTTCTTTTCCTTATTTTTGTTTTTATTTTAGAGAGGTGAGGAGAGTGATATTTTACCATTTTTAAGTGTTGTTGTACAGGTATGAATTTGACAGGTAAAAAGACTTAGAAAAATTTGAAGAAGAAAAGAAATCGGAGAAACTCCAGGGCTTGGTATGGGCTCGATCGGGCAAGGCTCGCCCGATCGGGCGTGCATGTGAGGCAAAAATCGGAGAAAAATTCGCCCGATCGGGCGAATCTGCCCGATCGGGCGCGTAAGTAGAGCTGATTTCGTGGCTAATTTCGCCCGATCGGGCGAAGCTTGCCCGATCGGGCGCATTTTTGTGGAAAATCGAGTGAAGAAAAAGAAATGTCGGGCGAAGCTCGCCCGATCGGGCGAGCAAAGTGCGAAAATTTTGTTCGCGTTCGCGCCCGATCGGGCGCGCCTTCAGGCCGTCCCCCCTTTATTTTCTTTTCTCTTCTTTCTTTCCTCATTTTCTCCTTATTTCATCTTCTTCATTCACTTTCTCTCTCTAAAACCTCCATTTTCAAACCTTAAACTTACACTTCAATCCAAGATCTCCTCCAATTCTTCCATCCAAAATAAAAAATTCTTACATATTCCATCTCCCCTCATCCTCCTCTACATTCTACACTAATTTTCCCCCACTTTCTCTCAAATTTTCTCAAACCCTAAGAGAGAGAAACCCCCAATTTTCCACTATTCTACAAGAAAATGGCCTCAAGCGTTCAAGGAACCAAAGGGGTGAGAGCTCGAGGGCACCACAACCAACAATCAACCCAGATCTTCAAATTCCGGGATGGGAGGAGGTTGTTATCACCTCGGAAGAGCAACGGGTTAGGATGGTCAACCTCATCGATCGTCAGGTAATTTCTACCCGTTTTATTCATCATCCTACATTAGCTAGGCTAGGTCTTGATAAATATGTGGAAAAATTATTCAAAGGCATAGGCATGAATGGTTTTTTTCAAATGTGCCATGATACTTATGATTATTTAACATTGGAATTTATATCAAGTTTTAATGTTATTAAAATGAATGCACTTATCACTCATGTACAATTCCGATTGTTAAACAACGATGTGAGACTAACTTTAAAAGAATTTGGAAAGTTGTTTGACTTAAAATCGGATAAACCTATTGAACCCTCTCAAGACCACACCGCCGTGGTCTATAAGAGGTTAACTGGGGAGGATTTAGTGAACCTCCAGCATGCCAAAGGGACGTGGATTCAACATCCCGTCCCAAAACTTTGGCAAAGATTTGCCGGCCTCACTATTTTTGGGAGGCATGAACCGGCAAATGTTAGGAGAGATGAGTTGGAACTATTGGCATCCTATATCATTCCCACTGCTGAAAAATTAAACATACCCCATAGGATAGCCAATCACTTCCAACGGGCGGCCAATGCGGCCGAGGCTAGTAGGTCTAGGGCACCTATTTACTTTGGGGGGTTAGTGACCCATATTGCTAGGAAACACCTAGGTTGGAACCCCGATGGCAATAGGAAAGTTGTGGGATCGAACCTAATGGACCTACCCTATTTAGGGAGTCTAAACTGGGTGCAACCTGTGGGGAGTGATACTTGGTGGATTGTCCACCGACAATCGGGTAGGAGAGACCAAGCCTTTACCTTACCCAACCCCGCCTTAACCAAATTTGAGAGGGGGAAGCCCTCTTACACTTTCGAGATAAATGGTCAAGGTGAGGTTCAACCACCTCACCCCTCACCACAACCTCACCAATCCCCCATTCACCACTCACCACACTACCAACCACCCCCACCTTTCACCTATGGCATGCCCACTTCCTTGGTCGATTACAATGTCGACCCCAATGCCCCATATGATTTTTCGGCTTTTAGGAGCCAATTAGACCGCATCAAGACGGGGTAAGGGAGGGTTGAGGGTATGATGCAAAACCTAGACTCTAGGTTAAGCAACTTAGATGGGCGGGTTGGTCTTATTGAGAGGAACCTAGGGAAGGGCCTTTACCCCATGTATGATGATTACGCCCGTTGGGGGGCTATTCCTCCCGATTCACTTACTCCCGATTGTTTCCAATACCCCCAAGGAGGGTATTCTCAACCCGGTGCTTATGGTACTTACGTGGACTACTCTTCGGTCCACGGATATGGGGGTATGGGTGGGAATGTAGACCCTAACTACTATGCAGGTGGTTCGGGGTATGGAGGTGGTGGCTCTAGCCACGGCGGGGGTTATTCTAGGATGGATGAGGATGAGGAGTAGGCTACTCTCTCAAGTCAATGGGGGCATTGCTTGATTTGGCTTGGGGGGGTGTTCTTTCGCTTGGTAATTCTCTTCCTTTTCTTTCTTTATTTGCTTTCTAGTATAGTTTTTATTTGCTTTCCTAGTGTAGTTTTTATTGCTTTCTTATATTTGAAAAATACAAAAAAATTTAAAAAATAAAAAAAATAAAAAAATACGTTCCAATGAATTGTAAATCATGCTTCCCTGTGCCCCTTAGTTGAGAAAAATTGTTTTGATTCTTGGTATTTGATGATGAATATTGTGGATTTGTTGGTCATGATTTGAAGTCTAATTGTTTGGATTCCTTTACATGCGTCAATCTTGTCCAACTACTTGTGAATATAGTGCTTGACTAGTTGATTTGGTTAGGAAATGTGTGATAGTTCCATAATTCCTGGTATGTCAATGAATTTGAGTATTGATTTGCAACTATGAGTAGTGTTTCATGACTTATTATTATGCACATGAGGAGGACGAAGGCGTTCATTCTTTTAGGTAGCCTTCAGAGTATTAGATACATTTGTTCCCTTCTTGTTACCCATGTTGTTGCTTGTGCCCTTTTATTGTTTATTTAGCCACATTACAAGCCTATATGAGCCCCATTGGTTACTAGTCCCAAGCTTGGCTTGGGGGAGCTATTAGTTGGTGAGGTGAAGGAGTTGTGGTGTGCATATTATTTGCACAATGTGGGAATAAAAGAAGAGTTATTGTTCTTTGATTTTTGATTGGAAAATATTGATGTTGTGCTTCAAAGTTGAAATTTCCAATATGAGTTGAAAAGAAAAAAAGAGCAAAAGAAAAAAAATGTTTGATGTTCAAATGTTCTAAGTGAAGGTCAATCAAAAAAAAAAAAAAAAAAATTCAAGTTTGAAAAAGAAAAAAAAAAGAATGAGTTCAAAGTTTGTTTTTCACTCAAAGTTCCATATTATCATATCTTATGAGTGAAGTTGTAAGTGTTAGGATTGTTTATATTGTTTGGAGTATATTTGGTGGATTGTTGTTTGGAGTTGGTTATGTTGGAGATGTGTATGATCATTATTTTTTATCATGGGTTTATTAGGATTTGGCTCCCTTTTAGCATAGCTTTTCTCTCACATAATCCCAAATTTATCCTACCTTTACCCTAGCCTTACATTACAAGCTTAAAAGACCTTCCAACCTTGTGCATAGAAGTTATGTAAATGTGAAAGTGTTGTTTATCAATGCAAGTTATGACTTGGCATATTTCGAGTCGACTAGTAGGATGAGCGTTCAATGTTTTTATACACACGAGAGTGTGAGTTGGGAGGGCATTGTTCACATTAAAGGGGTTGGTTGGAGAGAGATCGGGTACATTTTTTTACTCGCCACAAAAATGAGAGTTGAGTGTGTGAGAACTAGTCTTGAATTCTATATGCTCTTGTGGTTTGCTCTATTTGACAATTGTTGGGGAGGAAGGGTGATTAGATGAATAAGATTGATTGATGTTGAAGCATGTTCATTAATTTTACCTTGAATCGTTGGTTCTTGATTTGATTATTGGGGTGAAGTATGTTTTATATGTTCATTGATGAGCTCTTTGCTTAGGGACAAGCAAAGGTTTGGCTTGGGGGAGTTTGATATGTCTATTTTATATAGTGTTTTACCCCCGTCCCTTGGTCGTTATTAGTAGTGTTTTTGGCTCTTTCGGACCACTTTTATTACTAATTTGTGTGTTCTAGTGTTTTCGTAGTTTTAGTTGTATTTTACAGGAAATTGCACTCTTGGAGCATTTTTCCGGGCTTTATTGGATCGACTACGGAAGCTAGAAGGACACGACCATTTTTGGAGCCCAAGATCGGTGAGAGCCGGTGACTAAGGGCTCGGTGATTTGGATCACGAGGCATTTGGACCATGTATTCGAGACCCGAGAGGAAATATGGATTGGGCCGAGAAATCTAGCCCAATCGAAGTCCAAGCCTCGAAGAAGAAGGCCAGGCCCGATCGGGCAAGCATACGCCCGATCGGGCAAGCATACGCCCGATCGGGCGGATGCGCGCAAGGGCACTCTCAAGGGAGAGGCGCGCCCGATCGGGTGAGCGTAGGCTCGATCGAGCGCGGCACATCAGTATGGGCGTTGTGAAAAAGGCGGGCCCGATCGGGCGGCCCTTCGCCCGATCGGGCGCGTGTTTTCCTAGGGTCTGATTAGTTTAGTTTTAATTCGTGTTTTAGGAAACGTTTAAATACAATTTGTACGGAATTATTAGTTACTTCTTCTCTTACCTCTTCTATTAGATCTCTTTTCTTAGACTTTCTCTCTCTACTTAGTATTTTTTCTCTCTCTTAAATTCTCTCAAAACCTTTGTTCTTAATTCTTTGATTAATTTCAGATTATTTTGGTAATGATTTCTCTTCCTTTAATCTTATTTATTTTTATTCCTTTCATCATGATTTATTTTATTACTTTGATTAGTTTAGTTTTTAATATGTGTGAGTAGTTTAATTTCTAGGGTTTATGGGGATCTAATAAATAATATGAAGGGGTAAATTATTGTTGTTGATTATCAATGCTAGATTAATTTCCTATTGATTGATTTAATGCTCTGTGACTATATTAGGCCTATCTTTTATGCATGAGTTTGACAATATTGATTCAAGAATCGAGAGATGAGAATTAATGTTTAGGTCTAGTTTCAATAGGCAAGTTAATTTATAAATGGTTAAGTCAAGATTCGAGAGATGAGATTTAATACCGGTAAATTAATTGTGTGATTGTAATACGTAGCGAGAGCCCTTTACAATCTGGTTAATTGATGCATTGATGATTGACTATTATTGATTATTGGTATTGCATGATAATTTCTTATTGGATTGTTTTAATGTTTTACAATTGCGGCTTGTAAAAGTATAACAATATTAAATTGATGAATCGAGCAGATGTTAATTTGATATTAAAGGCTATTTTCAATAAGAACTTAGATCTAGTAAATTGCGAGAGCCTGTTAGGTCTATGTTGATTAATAAATTGCGAGAGCCTGTTAATCATGTTATCTATGCCATGTCAATGATTGATTACCCTGTTTTACCCTGGAGTATTATTTATTGGTAAACCTATGCCCTAGATCCTTTTATATATTATTTTGGAAAATTGTAAACTAATAATCCCACCTTTAGTCGGTCTTCCAGAAACAATCCTACCTGTTGAAATTCCAGAAACAATCCCACCTTTAACATGGATCTTCCATTAACAATCCCTGACCGGTTGGATAGCTTTGGTAACCGGTTTTCTTAGATTATAAGACACGTGTCGAATTTTAATAGGTTTATTCAAATTTTTAATAATAATATATATATAAAAAAAAAACAAAACTAATTAAAAAAAAAAAAACCATCTCCAACCCCAACACAGCCCCGCCACTAGCCCCACCCCGCCACTGCTTTCCCCTCCCCATTTCCGCCCTTGCTTTCCCCGGCAACCCAACCTAGCCCTCAACTCACCATCGCCGCCACCAATATCAATGAAAACCTTCCAAATCTACCGCTAGAACCCCGACTCCTTCGAAACCCGAGCTCAAAAACTATGAGATCAACCTCAAGGAGTATGGTCTCATGGTTCTCGACGCTCTCATCAACATCAAGAACAAAATCGATCCTTCTCTCTCACCTAGTCACCTTCTGCCGAACTTGCCGCGAAGAAATTTGTGGTTTATGGGCTATGAACATCGATGGTTGTAATGTCCTCGCTGGTCTTACGAATTGAAGATCGATTCATCGGCTTCGATGACTACGTCGTTACTGCATATGTTTGTGATTAAAGATGGTGGTTGCGGATATGATAAATTTCTATAATCAGTGTAAGAGTATTGAGCCTTGGTTAAAGAGGAGCTTCTGGGTTTAATTTCAAGCTAAAAATTGAATTTAGAGGTAATTGGGGCTGCCGGGGTTTACTTTTTAGGGCTGAGGGTTGAGTTTTCAGGCTGGGTGGAGGTTTTTCGGGGCTGTGGGTCAAGTTTTTGGGGGCGGAGGTTGAGTTTTAGGGGTGGTTACAGCATGGTTGGAATAATCTGTGGTGGCCTTGTGGGTGGCAGTGGCGGTTAGGGGTTAGGGTGACCATGGTGGTGGACTGGTGGCCCCAAAAGAGATTTAGGTTAAAAAAAAAATAAATAAATAATTAACCTGTTTAACAGGTTGTAGGTCAAAGGGATCGTTAGTGGAAGATACATGTTAAAGGTAGGATTATTTCTGTAATTTCAAAAAGTGGGATTGTTTCTGGAAGACCGACTAAAGGTGGTATTATTAGTTTACAATTTTCCTATTATTTTCTCCCTATTCCTACTCTTTGTAGTTTAGTTTCTTATTCAACTATAAATATTGGTTACTTAAATAGTTTAGATTATAATAATAAATTAGGAGTAAAAAGACTAGTTTCCCTGTGGAGATCAACCCTACTTCCCTATCTACCTTAGTTAGTGATTTAGGTAATTATTTTTTATTAGGGGATACGACTTTACCCTGTCACTTCACTAGTTAATATTAACTAACCCATTTATTTATTTCATTGGATTTAGCAATAGACAAGGTTGTCCAACCCACGTCCCATTTGGAACATCAATAAAAGAAAAACCCCATGCCTCCTTTCGGAAACATCAATAAACATCCAACGACCACGGGCGCGACTCCGTGACCGTAGTTAGTATGAGATCTCACCTAACTCCTAGTTTAAAAAAAATAATATTTAAAATAGGAGACTCGTAGATCAGACAGCCTCGATAAAAGTACACGGCTAATACCTCATGTACCCCAACCCCTGATTGTCATTACTCCAGAAGTGCACCAATCCAGAGTTTTATTGCTCATCCATCTTGCACTTTACGTGATTTACAGGTTTAGACTTGGTGATGACTCATATGCGAACAATACAATCAATCCAATATCAATTCAATCAAGTAAAACAACTTTCCAATTTCAGTTCTTGATTTATTAGTGACAAGCAACATTTATTATTTATTCCTTTAACGAGTGCATAAGGCACCCCAAAAACCTTAACCTCGTCTTATAAGATTTAAATTCTTCCTTTACTCATCCTGCTTGCATAATCATGAATGAGTAATAAATTAATTTTTACACCAATCACATACCTTTGCCTTTAAGCGCATCTTGCATAATTAGAGCACAAATAATACTTGCATTATAAACTAGTGCACATCATTTGAAATTCACAATGTATAACCAAACAATTTAACCCAGTCATCCCTATATATGATACTAAGTTCTCGATCCGTCGTCCTTAAACATGCACCTAAAAGCAAGGTTTCGTAACTTGTACGTACCTTGAGTAAACGAATTGGTATGCCACTTTAATATCTAGAAATCACCTTCAATAAACTCCTCTCCTAAACCAAACAATAACATCTCAATCAATACCCAATCAATCAAATTTACAGCAATACTAACTTACTTTAAAACCTTCAAAATCCAAATCAAACATCACTTTAAAACCTTCCCTTTAGTTAAAATTAAAGGCTTATATATAGGTCTTTAAATTTTCTTCATAAAAACCTTAAAATACACTCTTATACATGAAATTACAGCAAGTTTAAAGTTTAATAAAATTCTTAAAATTATTTAAAACCCCCTAATAATCTCCCTTTTTAATGGGTGATTAAACCCTCTTTATAAAACATCAAAAGTAATACTTAGAAACTATTTCCAGCACTCAAAGGTAGTGAGTCTTTCTTAAAATGTTGTTTCCACATGAAAAACACTACTTTTTTCATCAAAATGGGATGAGTTTGGAACCTGATCGGGATAAAAACGGGATTAATATTAACGAACGGAAATCTAAAAATTAAAACCCGAATTTAAGTGTTCAAAATAATATGGAATTAAGTTAAACTAATCATTAGTTATAATCACCAAAATCTCAAAACATCATTACTATTAAAACCCTAAATCAATTGTTCATAAAAACCCTAAAATCATGATCTTCAATAATTAAAAACCCTAGGTTATAAAATTTACAAAATCTGAAAATTATGACATTTATAAAATCTGAAATTATAAATTTAATCATCAAAATACAATTTGATACTAATTAAATTAATTTCAACCAATAAAATCAAAACCCATAAATCAATAATTATAATTACACAAATTAATAAAACAAAGTAGAAAGAAAATAAGACTAACCTTTTTGTGTGGGAAAATTTTGGGGATTCATGGGGTATTTATAGGAGAGAATTGTAGGGTAAATAGGAAGGTTGGGCCTCATAAAAATAATGGGTCAATTAAGTAAACAAATGGGTTAGGTTTGTTTGATTGGACATAAATTGTAGAATAAAGGTGCATAAAATAATTTGTTCAAATAGTTTTCGACCCAGATTAATAATTTTAAACTTTTGAAATTAAATTCCGGAAAATAACAAATAAATATTATAAATAAAATAAAATTTCATTTATAAAATATTTTAAAAATACGGGAAATTACAAATTACGCATCGAACGGGTTTCCCACTCTACCTCAAATAATTGAGGTTACTGAGGGAGCTAATCGTGCCAACATCAAAACCACATATAGGTGGCGGAATTCCTGCGCATAATAATAAATTAAAGTAATCCAGTAGAGGTTATGATCAAATATAAAGTCACATAACTCCCCCCATATGTTCATACTCAAGGTATATACGTTCCAAGAGTTTTGGTGTGTAATCTCTTTCACTTTACGTTATTTACAGATTATTAGATTTGGTGATGACTCTCAAACCATAATCATTCAATCAACAAACATACCAATTTAATTCTTGAATAATTAGTGACCACATAATATTTAATGTTGAATCATTTTTAAATCTACCTCAGTGTCAAAGACACCTTAAACGCATAAAGCGCCACAAATCCTATCCCTCGGTGTTGGAAACAACTTAAGTGCACTAAGGCACCAACATACAATTTATTCCTCGTGTACATAAACACTTACATAGCTCCTTTCCCATGCTTATAGCATAAATAAAAATTATATGAACCATGATTAAGTTCCTTTTTAATATTTCAAACCAAATTAAACATGTAGTTTAATTAAACATGCATTCCAACATGCCATAAATAAAAGTATGGTTCACACACAACATGCCAAACAATAATTTTTCAACCATTAATCCATCACAAATAAATCATGCTTTTTAATTTAATAACCAATATCAATAATCCACAATTTCCAATCAAAATCTTAGCATGATACTACTTGGGATTAATTTAAATCAAGCCTAGCATGATACTACATCACCAAAATATGTTAAGTATGCGAACGTATCTTGAATACGATCTTAAAATCACCACGACTAATAAAAATCGCTTACTTCAAAGTCTCCTACAATTTATAATCATAGAAGAGTATTAAAATCCACTCTACACAAATTTCCAGCAATATATACTATTATAAAACCCCTCATAATTTAATTAAGATAAGCTGAAATTATAATTAAAACATCATACTTTAATCCCAATTGATGGGTAATTAAAATTCCTTAAAGAAACTTGATTTTAAATGCTCTACTAAAAATTCCAGCACTATATTTTAATTTAAACTTGTTGTAATTAAGCCTTAAAATACTTTAATCAAATGTCTAAATCATTATACATCATAATCCTTCAGTAATTTACAAATCAAGAACCTAGGGTTTCAAAACTTGGGGCTTTTTTAATTAAAAACATAATCTGAAAATTAATTGACATACTATTCATAATCAAACATCAAAATCAAATCCCAAAACTCATAATTAATATTTAGATCTAGGATTAAAGCAACAATTAAAACAAAAGACAAGGTTTTTTTTCGAAGAGGAGTGTGCAGCGGCAGCCACCACGCTTGCTGCCAGCGACGGTGGTTGCCTGCTGCCGACGGCTCACGTTGCTGGCGGGCGGCGACCATTGTTTCTGGTGGTCGGCGGTGAGGAAGGGTGGTGTCGAGAAGGGGAAAAGGGGAAAGAAAAAGAAAAAAGAAAAATAAGGAGAAAGGGAGAGAAGTTTACCTTGGGTTTTCTCCACTCTGGGCAAAGTCTGATTTGCCTCAAGTGCTGAATATTTATACCCCTTCTCTAGAAACCCTTCTCCCTAAACTTTCCTCTTTTAATCTCCTAATCCCTTCCCTAATAAAACTTGTTAAAATCATACTTTCCTAAAATAAACCCCAACTTTTATAAAATAATAATTAAATAAACTTTCCTTTTTATAAAATACTTCCAAACTTATATAAAATAAATAATTAAAATGCCATACTTAAAACATTAAAATTATTTAAATACTTTTACAAAATACATATTTTAGATAAAACACGTATAAAAATACGGGGTATTACACTAATGGACAATATTTTCATTGTTCAATCTCTCTCTAATCACTTTTTCACTCGGTCACTCTTCTTTTTCATGGGCATTTTATTGTTCATAATTTTTCCCCACCAATAATAAAAAAATTAAAAAAAAAATATCATTCTCTTTCCTAATTCTTACCATACTCTAGGGTGGCCTATGCGTGCGATGCGCTCGGTGTTATGTCTTCGTCAAGTGCAATTACTAGATATATAATGGATCAAATTATGGAGATAATTAAGTTCGTTCTTTTGGGTCATCGTATTATCATAGCTAGAGCCTAGAGGTACTTACGATCTTTGGGCTAGTAAAATAGCTTAAAGCCCAATGAACGGATCCTATAAGGTCATACAAAGGGCCTAGATTGAGCATTAGAGGAAGAGGCCCATCATGGGTCTTCTCCCTCTATGTGGGCCATATGGAAGAGTATAGGTGGATTGGGCTTGCTTCCTAGTCTAGTTATAATATGATTATAAATAGACTAGGTGCCTAGGGCTGAACAGAATATTCAGTGATCATTGATCAAACCCTAATTAGCAAACACAAGCCAACCCCTCACAAACTCTCTCTCACTCTCGTCCGTCATCTTTGGTGTGCGACAGTGGTGTGTGCACAGTGGTGGTGGTTCGTGGTGGTGGCCGGTTGTCCGCAAAGGTGGTGATCGTGGTTATCCTCCTTCACTTGACCAATCTAGTTTTGGTGGATAGCTCATTCCAATCCCGTGGACTAAGTAGTGGAGCAACGCTTGGGGCTCTATTCTCTCCCTAATTGGTAGTTAATCGCAACGTGAAAATCACGCGTCAAAGGTATGTATTATGTGATTCTTTATGTGTTATGCTTGTAGATCCTGTTTAGGTGCGAACGAATATGATTTGTGAAATTCCGTATTAAAGTACCTATAAATTCTTACAGTGGTATCAGTTAACCTCCTGCATTAACGCATATTGATCATAAATCTTTGATGTCCACAAATTTTTAATCAATTAAGGGAGGAATTTAAATATGAATTCAATCACATAATTAAAATAGTGATTTTAATTTATTGGAATATGTTAAAATGGTGATTTTAATTGCTCAAATAAACCTAACCCTAGCCGTTATGTTCCTTATTGTGAAGAACCCTAATTTTGATAATCTGGTTCAATTTTATATGTAATTTAATTTAATCAAACTAATTATACATTAAATTAGTTATTGTATAATTAATTAATTCATGTAAAAATGTTTTATATGTATGTTTAAATTAAATTATTAAGTGCCTTGATCAATTAAAATGTTGCAATATGATTGCAAAATACAAGATAAGATCTAGTTTTGATTTTAATTTAATCGATTTACAAGGCATAAAATTGGGGAGATAGAGAGAAGCTAAGAAAACTAAAGGCGACTGGGGAGAGAGGGGGGTTGGGGGGAAAGTGTACAAGTGTAATCTATAAATTTTAAAAGCCTTTTAGAGGATGAAATAGGGATAAAAAGAATTAGAAAGTAAGAAAGAGACTAAGCCCTGTTCTTTTGAGCTTCTGGGCAGAGCAGAGCAGATTTCAGCAGAGCAAAGCAAAGCAGATTTCAGCCGAGCAGAGCAGAGCATATTTTATTATTATTATTATTATTATTATTATTATTATTATTATTATTATTATTATTATTATTATTATTATTATCATTATTATTATTATTACTACTACTACTATTATTATTATTATTAAATATTTATTATTATTATTATTATTATTATTATTATTTATTATTATTATTATTATTATTATTAATATTATTATTATTAATATTATTATTATTATTATTATTATTATTATTATTATTATTATTATTATTATTATTATTATTATTACTACTACTACTACTACTACTACTACTACTACTACTACTACTACTACTACTACTACTACTACTACTACTATTACTAATATTATCACATTATTATTATAGTCATTAAATTTTTAAAGTTAAATATTAATTATTATTATATTAATTATAATTATTATTAAATATTATTTAATTATTATTATTATTAAAAATTAATAATTAGTATTATCTTTAAATATTAGTTATTATCTTAATATTAATTGCTATTATAAAAATCAATTATTGTTATTATAATTAATATTATTAGTTATAAGTATTATTATTACTATTAGTATAATTGCTATTATTATTATTATTATTAAATATTAATTATTATTGTTATTATTATTATTATTATTGTTATTAATAATTATAAATAATATTATATTATTGTTGACATTCATGATAGTTATTTGGGCCTTCTGACTGTGGTTGGGCGCTCCAAAAAGGTTATCACGAAAGGGGTTAAGGAGAAATTATGGAAAAAACTTCAAGGGTGGAAGGGGATGGTGCTTTCTAAGGCGGGTAGGGAGGTCATGATAAAGGCAGTGGCCCAATCTCTCCCTACCTATGTGATGAGTGTGTTCAAGCTTCCGCCCTCTTTTTGTGATGAGATAAGATCCCTGATTTCTCAATTTTGGTGGGGTCAAAAGCAAGGGGAAAGAAAGATCCATTGGTTGGCGTGGAAGAAGTTATGTCGAACAAAGAAAGAGGGTGGGCTAGGATTTAAGGATTTTAAATTGTTCAACTGGGCTCTTCTTGGGAAGCAGGCATGGAGATTAATAAAGAACCCAGGAATTCTATTGGAGCAGGTTTTGAGAGCAAGGTACTATCCAAATTCGACTTTTTTGGAGTCGAATGTGGGCTCTTTCCCTAGTTATACTTGGAGAGGGATTTGGGAGTCGAAATGGGTGGTACGTAGAGGATTGAGGTGGAGGGTGGGAAATGGAGAACAAATAAATGTTTGGAATGATGCTTGGGTGCCAGGGACACAATCGGGTAAAATTATTTCTCCTCGGGGTAGTGCAAGGGAGAACTTGATGGTTAGTGAGCTGATCAACCAGTCAGATGGCAGCTGAAATATGAGCGCCCTTTCTCAATATTTCTTCCAATTTGAGAAAGAAAGGATCTTAAGCATTCCATTGAGTAACAGAAGCCCTGCGGATGAGTTGTATTGGGACCTTGAGAAGAATGGAATTTACACTGTGAGGTCGGCATATAGAGCCTTATTCGATGACAATTGGCAGAGAGAAGAACCTGCTACTTCTTTTACTCCAAATTTTTGGCCGAAAATCTGGAGTCTGCACGCATTACCCAGGGTGAAAGTATTTGCTTGGCGAGCTTTACAGAATGCAATTCCAACAAAAAAAGGGATCAACTGTCGTATTGCTAGTCATGATCCAATTTGCAGTATATGTCATCGAGATGAGGAATCGGTGATGCATGCACTTAAAGAGTGCAATCTTGCAAAAGAAATTTGGAGAAGAAGTGAATTTAATTCCCTTGCTGAGAGGGAGTTTCGATGGGTATTAGATTGGTGGGAGAACGCTTTCGGGGAATTGGATGAGAAGGGTAGAGTGGGGTTTATCACTCTTTGTTGGGCAATTTGGGGGGCTCGCAACAAGCTGGTGGTGGCTAATGAAGTTCCTGATGTTGATGATGTGCTCAGGTATGCAATGAAAATTAGTATCGAAGGGTGGGAAGCTAATGGGAAGGGGGATAGGCAGGTGAAAGGGGCAGGAGGTGAATTACCTACAACATGGTCTTGCCCAAGTGAGGGTTGGGTTAAGATCAACACTGATGTAGGAGTGCTGGGAGATGTAGGTACAGGTTTGGGGGTGGTCTGCAGAGCAAGTACAGGGGAGGTGCTCTGGTGCGCTGCAATTCAGAGTCCAGAGAAGTGGGAGCCGAGAGTTGGGGAAGCTAAAGCCATCTTCTGGGGACTGCAGTTGGCGAAGGAGGATGGGTTGCGTAATGTCGTGGTGGAAAACGATAATCTGAGTGTTATTGAAGCTCTTCGTAGCAGTTCGATGGGGCTGAGCTCGATTTATTTAGTTTTAGATGATATTAAAGTTTTATGTCCTAGTTTTGATAATGTAGTTTGGTCTTTTATTAAGAGGCGTGTGAATAATGTAGCACATGCACTGGCACACTTCCAACCTTGGGAGTTCGGCCAACGTGTGTGGAAGGATGTAATCCCGCCTCGGGTTATTGACATTGCTTCTCTTGATTTAATCTAAGTTTCCCTCTGATGGGGTTTAATAAAAAAAAATAAATAATATTATATTATTATTATTATTATTAAATATTAATAATTAATTATTATTACTATTTTTTTATTTTTTATTAAATATCAATAATTAATTATTGTTATTATTATTATTAAGTATTAATTATTATTATAATTAAATATTAATTATTTATTATTATTAAATATTAATTATTTATTATTATTAAATATTATTTATTTATTATTATTATTATAAAATATTAATTATTATTATTAAATATTAAATATTAATTATTTATTATTATTATTAAATATTAATTATTATTATAATAATTTAATATTAAGTATTAATTTTAAGTAGAGCAGAGCAGGCAAAGCAGAGCAGATTGAAGCAGAGCAGAGCAGATTTCAGCAAAGCAGCTCTAAAGAACGGGGCCTAAGAGAAAGAGAACGGTGCCATGGACTATTAAAGGAATGATTAAATAATATGGGAACAAGTTTGATCTACAAATGTCAGATCCATTAAAAAGGGGGGGGGGGAAGAGAGGGGGATTTAGTGCAAGGTGCAACAGAGGAAAGAAGAGGTGAGAAACAATTCAATAGACCATGTTGAGTTTTTAATTGTGGAAGACACTTAGAAGATATAGAGGAAGAAAATGGAGAAAAAATGGGAATATGAAAAAAAGAAGGTAAAATAACGATGAGTTTAACTTATCCTAAAAATACCGGTATTTTTAATAATAATGGTCTTCCATTATTTCCAAAGGACGTTTTAGTAATCGGGATACTAAATTATCCTCCTCTTAAAAACCGAAATATACTAATTTTATTTATCTTATTATAGTTTTAACATTGTGCCCTTAAAATTAAATTAAACTATATAAAATATTACTAATAACAATTAAATGGTTATTTTTTTATTCATGTGGTATATAATACAAAGGTTAGGAAAGGGTAGGGTTGTGAAACTCCAATTTCCTCACCGGCACCGTGTAATGGCGATGGACGAATATGAGCTAATCCGGTCGTTGAGGATAGACTTCAATCTAATCCCAATCGAAGGACATGTTACTACTTACTCTTCCCGTCTGAAGGAGTGCAATACAGACCATAATCGGAAACCGAAAATCAGTGTTAGCCTCAACAAATCCGGATGATGTGAAGATATGCCCATCACTGGAGTGTTCGTGTTTTGGAAGTGAGCGGTGGTATGATGATAGGGGCCATGATGAGCAGTTGAGAGATGGCGATCACGGCTACATCATCATCCGTGGCACTACTCTGGACTCGTTAGTTGATCTCATTACAGGTACAGATTGGGATGAAAAGTTTAACAACGCCAGACGACTTCTTGTCAATGAGCTCAATTGCACTTTCTTTAATTGTTGTGGCAAAAGATCTCACCTTCTTATCACTCACTTTAATCCGTCTCATCATCCTCGTCTCTTCATCAATCTTGTTGCTTCTCACTCTCAAACTCAACCGCCTACAGTCCATCTCAAGCAGTTTGATCTTTGTGTTGAAGCATCGCTCCGAAACTTCCTCCACTCCCTTGCCAAAATTAGGTAATACACCTATGATATATGATATGAATAACACATACATACAACAAAAATTAATTACTTTACTTCACTCCTCCTTGTAGGGATATTGATTTTGGCCACTACCGTGTCTCCGTTCAATTTAAGAATTACAAACAAGCTTACAAAGCTTTGAAAAAATTGTGCGGTTATTCTCTGAAAAAGGTAAGGATTGGATTATTTTTTCTCTAATTAGGTATGTAACGTTGTTGTTGTTAGTTAGATTTTAAACATACAAGAGATGGTTTTGCTATTTAGTCTCCTTCCTATTGAATTAGAATTAATAGGTACTGTTGTTAATAATTTGTTGGAGGAATTATATGTTTCCACACACCACAACTTACTTACACGGAAGACCTTGGAAAATGTTAAAAGAGGGAATTAATTAGCCATAAAAACACCAGTTTATTTAACTACCCGTAGGGCAATTCAAAATTTTATGGCTTCTTTGAGAACCGATTATGTATGAGTGCCCAAGTTCGATTATATTCCACACACCACACTTACTTACATGGAATTAACTTGGTCAAGACCATGGAAATTATTATTACTTCCTCTAGAAAACTCGCAACAATTGGGTATTATTTGTGAGACATAAAGTATTCAATTGTTGCGAGTAATCTGAAACGGAGTAAGTATTATAAATATGCATGGAAGTAGTATATGTAGGACATTCTTTTACAATCATCTTAATTTAATACGAAGTACAATATTTCCAATACATGACTGTACTTTGAGAATGGAAGTGAAAAAACCAATTCAACCTGTTGACTTTATATGATATGTGATCTGCAGAAGGGGGAAAACCATGTGGTTGATTATCAATTGACATTGAAAGACGACGAGAAGTTGTCTAGAGTATCACTTTTTTGTGGCTCCTTTGATGATGAAGTGCTAGCCTACAAATGCAGCGAGAATAGCTACAAAGCATACAATGAATCAGCTACATTTCAAGCTCTAAATAACCGAGTATCGATGCTCGAGAAAGAGTTCAACTTGGTTAAATCCTTAACAGAGAATTCCATTCCCCAGTCTGATTTTAAGGGATCAACTAAAGCCCGGGCTTTGAATCACCGAGCAGCAATGCTTCAGGAGAGCTTGAACTTGGTCAAATCCGTAATGGACAGCAGAGGTTGTTTCAACAACCATGATGAATCAGAATCACCATTTAGCAGTCTGGCTCTGGCTCTGGCTCTGAGAAACCGAGTGTCAACCTTTGATAAGGAATTGAGCACTCTCAAAGCTCTACTGGAGGATGCTTGCATTAGTAGGACTCGGGCTCTTGAGATTCGAGTGGCAATGCTTGAAAAGGAATTGAATGCTGTGAAAGACAACGTGGTCATCAAGGAATCATCCCATGATGATCAGGCTCAGGCTCTGAAGCGTTGCAAACGCTTGAGAAGGGAATGATTGAACCACTCACTTTGTAACACAATGGAGGAGGAATCAATCTCTGGTGCTAGCTAGCTAGTTGTTGTGTTAGTTTAAGCTATCTATTTAGATATCCTTTAATTTAGTCGTGTTTAAGTTATTAAGGTGTCCTTTATTTAATGTGTTTTAAGTTATCATCTAGGTGTCCTTTAGTTGTTGTGTTTAAGTTATTTCAGTGTTATAACTTAATCATCTGTTTTTCTAAACAAAAAGAAAAAAACTTAAATCATCTGATAATATTAATGGTTATTTGATGCAAATGACTGATGTTATTTTAAGTAATGTATATTAACATTGGTGCCTACTGTACACTTGGTCAGTTGAGGTAGTGGTGGTCAAGGTTATCGTGTTTGGGCTACAGCAGGCTCTGCAGTGTTTATGCTCGTTGCGTGAAGTTGGAAAGTGACTGTCTCATGGTCATTAACAAGGGGCTAGCTAATGATGGGTCTTTGCTAGGAACATTAATTCGTGAGATTTTGTTAGTTGTTTCTTCATTTGTTTTTGTTTCTTTTAATCATATATATACTTAGAGAAGCCAGTGAAGCGGCTCATGTGATGGCTCATTTCACCCGGTTTGTTGAGGACGTTGTATCTTCAGACTTGTGTTTTACTTTCGATAATAAGTGACTGCCTTTGGCTTTTTCATAAAAAAAAAAAAGGTAGTATTGCAGTTTATTTAAGCACTTCATCCTCAACCCTTAAAATGTTTCACTTGTTCCCCTTGTGAACAGTGTCCACATGTGTGGGAGGCATGTGTGCAGCTATTGTGATGTGGCAAGAGAATAATTTCTTTCTTCATTTTATGTCTCTGATGAGTTGCTTTTTGGCTTAAAATTTAGCCGCTGAATGAGGAGATAGAAAACGGATCTAGAACGAAGGTGAAGGTGGAATCATTGGCCAAGATTTTTGTTTTTTACCTGTCATTTGCTAATTTTTATTGTGGGTACGATTGATTGAGTTTTAGATGTTAATTTTGCCAATATGTGCTAAATTGTTAATTTATTTTGATAGAATTGATCTACTAAATTACTTTTTTGTAAGGGAAGATCTACTAAATTAGTAATAGTCTAGAATTAAGGATTCTGTATTGTGATTTTTTTTTTTTTTTTTTTTATTATTATTTTTTTTATATATATAACCTTAATTATCAAAGCATAAGCCCTAATTAGTTTTTGTTTGGGCAGATTCTTGGGAAAGCCGGGTTCTTGAATCCTAGAGGAAGTGTCAAGGACAGGATTGCTGTGCCATAAAAGAGGTAATTTAAGCCGAGTTCTCATGCTATATGCTTAATTGATTGTGGTTCGTGTGGATTTAAGTCCTGCATTTTGGTATTTTGGATGTTCAAATATTGGCAAATCTATGAGTATCTCATATATTATGTGTGTACTCCTACATGCTATTGCTGGGTTTAGATTAAGTATAATCAGCCCCCTCTATCCTGCTTGGAGCGGGAGCATTAAACATTGAGGTAATGATGTCATTGTTGCTAACCTCGTGACAAATACTGGTATTTTGAATTAAGAGCCAGTTTTCTTGATTTCAAGAATATCCTGCAGTATTTAGGATAGATTGGTTGTTGGCATATGCCAAAAATAAGTGGATAAAGGCCAATTGGGCCATAAAGCTAAAAGAAACTGCATAAAACTCAAAGAATATCTGATTGAAATTGTATTTAAATTTCATAATTTGAAAACAAGGCCGAAGAATTTCACAACTTCGGCTGTTCTGATCCTTGTTGGAAAGCAGCTAAAAGTTGAATGAAAGCTATGCATAACCAGCTTGTTTCTCTCTTTAAGCTTCTCATTTAACCTTTTTCTGGTCAAGGTTTGATATCTTTGACCAGCTTAGATTCATATCCTCTATCCATTAGGCTTAAGCTATTTTATTCTATTTTGATTAGTTTATGCGTATAAATTTCTCCACATTTTTTTTACCTGCAATTTGATGAATCCTTGCCTCCTTGGTGAAATTCTACCTGATGCACTAAAAACTTATAAGTTGAGTATAGATGTCAGCACTAGCAGTCTATCAGACAGTTGTTCAACCCTCTGAATTTCAGGAGTCACTCTTTTAACTCCATGCCTAAGTTGATTATTGAAATGTCATGCTTCGTTATTCAACCCTAACTGTTTGCATTAACCATGAAATTGCATTATTCAAGAGAGCAAAACTTTCAGTGTTTTTTTTTTTTTTTTTTTTTTTTTTTGGCAAAATTATTGATCATATGATCATATCTTTTGTCTTTATGTTGTGAGTTTACCTATTCTTATGTCATGTAAACATTATTGGTCATCAATTCAGGTTCATATTTGAATATCATTAAAAAAAAAAAAAAAAAAGGGGTGTTAAATCTTTGTCTTTATCCAGCACTTAAGTTGTTGCAGTCAATAGATGAGCCAATTCCTAAGATAATGGGTGCTAGAGTTTCTTAGAAAGCCGCCAAGTAGAAATTCATTCAAATAGTTACCAAGAATACAAGAAACATGTAGCTTCAAGATTTGATATTTTTCATCAGTGTGAAGTTTATGTGGTGGAACATTGGAAACTATAACCTATGATCTTTCTAGAGATTTTGTCCCGCATCATGCCTATATGACCTTTATTAGCAATGGCATATGCTGATTTTTATCTCCCTATTAAGTGGATGACATGGGATGCTAGAAGATTTGAGTTGTAATAGATTTTTCAATTGGGATTAGGTCACTGATCATGGTGATTTCTTTGATTTTGGTCCTGAGTTTAGTTTCCTGCTTGAAGATGAACGTCTTTCTTATGCACAATTATCAGGTTTGTCTGATTAATAATATTATGCATGGTTTCTGTAATTTTTTAATCTAATGCATAATAATCTTTTGTGTAAAAAGCTACAATTGATGATTTGTTGGCTAACACATGAAATTTTCAGGCCAATATTGCTCTTGTCTCTACTTTTCTTTGTTATGGAACTTAGGCCTCTTAATGATCTTTTCTTCATATATCTTGGCGTGGGTACAAGCAAATACTTTTTTTGATTGTTATAGCGAAAAATTGATAAACATCTGCTTTGTACGTAACTAAAAATCAACCCCAAATTGCATCAAGTCACCCCCAAATTGCATCAAATCACCCCCTTCGTATAAAGTTGCTACTAGATCTGACCTTTGTTTTTTATTTCTCTTTCTTTTCTTTTGATCTTATGGTTTTGCAGATTGAGGAGCTTCGGAAGCGATTCGAGGCTACACAAAAAACCGGTTAAGAGAAGGATGAAAGAGAATTAAAGGTGAGGATGTTGGACATTGTGATTTTATGGAATTTATTTGTGGGTATACTTTGATTGTTTTGCAAATATCAGTTTAAAATGACAAGTGAAGTTTAAAAGAATGGTTTTGGACAAGAAGTGGTAATTTTCTTTTTAATTTCTCTTTTTTCATTGTTCTACTGGTATTGATTTCTTGTCATTTTCTTTTTAATTTCCCTTTTTTCATTTTTCTACTGGTATCGATTTTCTTAATGTTTGTTCAACCAGACTTGACAGATAAAGGGTTTGTGATCAGTACACTCACTACATGTATCTTTGCTGGATCACACACTAATTTTAATATTGTGTTCTATATAAACTATGTTGTCCAGTACATCATCAAGCTAAAACTTCCATTTGCAGCAGCACAGTTTGTCTCTTAGTTTGAAGGGAACTATGTGCAATCTCACCATGCTTAAATTAAGCAGTGAAACTTCAAGCATTTTTCAACCAGTGTACGAGGTTAGTCACCAATTCAATGTCTGCTTCTTATAAAATCGAAGATTATACGAGGATAGTCACCAAGGACGGCTTCTTATAGGTGTTTGTTAACTAATTGTTTTCATGACATGTTATGCTCATTTATGAAGTAGAATAATTATCATGCTAGATTGGTGAATGAAAATTACGGGATTTTAGAACCCAAATAGTAATATGTGATTATACGCTGGTTAGAATACCAATGAATTTTAGATGGTGAACTATTTCAATTAACTGAGAATTTGCAATAGAAAAAGCTATGAATGAAATAGAGATGGGAAGGGGTGATAATTATTATTATTATTTATTTTAGTGTGCTAACTTTTTTTGCCAATATTCATTACAATTCTTTGTTCTCCTTCACTGAAATGATGATATTGTAGCATTCTCATCCTCTTAAGTGTGGGCGTGCAGGGCTAGGAATTGCCCATCGAGTGGTGGTGGCAGGTATCCTTCATAATCTGAATTTGGTAGCTTTGGTCTTCAGGGAGATTGTGATTATAACTGTTATTATGAGCGTGCTGCTGGGGGGTGCTATGATAGTGGAGACCGTTTGGAGAACATAGATGGTTATGTGTTCCCGTGATCGTTGCAGCACTGAAAAGTACCCCACCTGCTGGTGATTGTTATAGAAGCGATAAATATATGGATTGATGCCCCTAAAATGGATATGGTCAGGATAGAGATATGGAGGTGTAAGAGGTGGTGATAGGTATGCTGATGGTCAATTCTGATTAAAATATTAGACTTTATTTACTCAAATTAATTAATTAATTAATTAGGCAAAGTTCTTTTAGTCATTAATGTATTTAATCTCAACACATGTCAAACAAACGGTTAAGGAAAATATATATCATATGCACAACAAATAATACACAATTAGTCAAGTAGGCACAATATGATGCAATGCGTATGCAACCTAACCATGGCTCTAGTTCTCTAAAGTTCGGGATATGGTTTAGTCAATAAAGGGTCCATGGTTAATTGTCCGGATGCACCGCGCGGAAGCCTAACCGTGAAGGGTTGGCGCGAGTGGATGGGACACCACGAGTTTTAGAAAAACTCGCTTTCCATGGTTTTGGTGAATTCAACAATCTCGGATGTACCGTGTGTTGCTCAAAGCGTTCAATCAGGTAGATGGAGCATGATTTCCCAGAGGGTTATGTCCATATGTAGAACATATATGGGTTTCAGAAAAGTGAGAAAAACTCAATCAGGAAGTAGGATCGAGCAAACAATGCGAAAAACTGGTCGAAATTAGAACGCATATTTCTGGCTCGGTATTGGAGGAATTTGGCGCCAACAAACAGAGCTTGGCACCAGGTTTTAGCTGTAGCGCCTGGCGACCAGCTGGTCGTCTGGCGCTACAGTTAAATGTCTGGCGCCAATGCTCTGGTCGCTTAACGCTAATTCCTACATGCCTCAGCAGCTTTCTCTGCTCGATAAAATTTTCCAGTTTCGCGTAGTGTTATTTCGGACCTAGTTGTGAAAGATATTTCTCAAATTTCCTATGTGTAAAATCCTATGTTTTTAACTCATTACGGATGGTCTTTCCAATGAGATCTTTTTTATGCATATGACAATAATGTTAATCAAAATTACGCACATGAAATACTTAGAACGTTTCGAGTCTCATCCACTCATTCTAAATCATTGCCGAAACAAATTCAGGAATTAAAATAGAAATCCTCCCCGGTGGAGTCGCCAAAAACTGTAGGGAATAATTTCAAGCGTTAACCCCTAGCTCGAACCCCACTGTGATCATACACTAAAGTACGGTGGCGTCCAAAGAGAAACAAGATAGAGCAAAAGAGTCGCCAACAAGCTAAGTTTTTTAGGAACTTGTAAACCGTTCACGAGGTGAAGGTTACACCCCTTAACGATCCAAGAGATCGTCAACTCCACAAGGTCTTGAACCAAATAGGGTTCGGGGATGAAGGTACAAATCCAACCTAAAAGAGATTGAACCTGCCCTAATAATAGGCCTCTACTTTATTCTGATCGTATTCATGTGCGCTTTCTGACTAACATACAATCAATAGGATTAACCCTAAACCTGTTTATCTATGTTGGTTGAATATTAAGGCACAAATTAAACTATTATTGGCGATCACTTGAATTATAATCAAATTAACCCTAAACAATATTATTAATTATCTTATTAAGCGTGATTACAAGTACCAAATTCCCTTTAAACATGCATAAAAGGTGATCAAGCAATAACAATAAATATAAAGCAACATAATAAATAATTATAATCATAAAATTATAATCATAATAATCATTCAATTATAATAACCATAACAATCATACTTAAAAATAATCATCATAAATTATAACAATTATAATCATAAATCATAAAAATAATCATAATAATATTAAAGCATAATAATAGCAAGATCCTAGGCATGATACTAACAAGATTAATAACAAACCCTAGCATGTCACTAAGCAATAAAAATCAAATCTTTAACCCTAACATGATACTAACAATCATAAATATTAGGAAGAACATAAGAGGCATCATAACGATCATACTTGATATTAAAGTTACCCTAGACATGATACTAGGAATCAAAATAACAATCTAAGCATGATTTCTACATCATAATATCAATGAAAACCATTAAAGTACTTACTTTGATGCCTCGCACCTCTTTCTAATAACAAAATACACACGTTAGTAACTTCAAGGAAAATAATAAACAAAACAATTAAATTAAATAATGGAAAGAGAGATTTGGGATCAAACCCTCAGAGATTAAACCTTTCACGTCTAGGGCGAAGGCAACTTCGAATATGGCTAGGTGTGTCTAGATTTAATGAATGCAGAATTTTTATAATTGAGAGAAGCTAGTTTAGAAAAGAGAGAGAGAATGAATTTGTAGATTGGTAAAAATAAGAATTGATGATTGTAGGTGAGAACTGGTTATCGAAAACGGAGTTTTTAGCACGTTATTTATAGAGAAAAATCAGCCAAAAAGATAAAATATCAAAACAGAGTTCTGGCGCAAATAAAACCTTATTAGCGCCAACGCTGGCTATTGGCGCCAGGCGCCAACATTAGCGCCAGGCGCCAATGCTAGCGCCAGGCGCCAAGCGTAGCGCCAGGCGCTACAGCTGGCGTTTGGCGCTGATTTAAAATTTCACGCGTTTTCTTATAATCAGATAGAAATTGTCGTACAGGAGGATAAAATCGTATTTCCCTCAAAAATACTCTTTGATTTTAATTAAAACTTTGAAAAGTCAACAAAAGTCAATTTATCAATGCTAATTGAATTAGAAATGAAAAGAACCTTCTAGAAGAATCTAGAAAACTAAAATCTTTCCTAATTGCATTAGGAATGATAAATCTATATTAGGCCCTCCCCTAGATCATTGGGCCGCATATAAGGCTCAAACCGGGCCCAGTTCAGTAATTTAGCCATAACTTCCTCAATATTCATCGGAATTGGGCTTATAATATATCGTCGGAAAGTTCTCGTCAAGCCCCATCCAACTACACTACTATTGGACCCATATCATGGACCAGCTAAACTAGATTGGCTGTTTTCTTAAAATAAGTTTTCAAAAACAGAGAGAAGAGAAAAGAAATTAAAACTTTCCGCAACACTAAACTTTCCACACTTTCACTTCATTCGATTATGATTCAACGCGAACGGTACTCATCACTGGGTTTGGTTTTGGGGAGACACAAATGGGTGTCTACAAAAGCTGACGAAGCAGACTGACTCGACAAATCCCAAAGAGCCTCCAGTGCGCAACCGATCCCTGAAAACTCTACAATATCCTTTACCACATCGGGTAAGCTCCTAAAACAGGCCCGCAAGTCACCAGAACCATATAGTCTCATGCTAGCCTCACTTTAAAAAAAAGAGAAGAACAGAGAGTCAAAATAATAAAAACGGTTATTAAAAGAAAAGAGGGAAAGGAAAAGAAAGAAGGCGTAAGAAACTCACAATGTCGCGCCACCCTCGAATCGAGACGTGATGGTCTGGGTCCCACTTAAGGACCCTAGAGTCCCAGTTGGGAGGAGCCTCCCAGATCACATCCTCCTGGCGACGTCGATCAGTAGCGGCGCGTCGCTCTCGAACCTCCTCACGAGGCCGGGTCATCCTCTTTTGAGGGCGAACTACCTCGTCAGGATCAACTAGAATCTCCTCAGCGTAGACAAATGGAGGCGAATCCATGCTATGATAGACGAGATTTCTCTATTAGTTTATTTTTTTCCTAAAACTAATAATCGTGTTCTAGATCCATTTCGGCAGCATAACAGTTGCCGATAGGACAATACACAAAAATCGAATGCCACCCATACTTGGGGGCTACGATCCTGCAGTTAAACTCAGTAAATGGGGGCTTTTAATACCCACAAAAGCCATCCTATACCAGTTTCAACTAAGCATTCAAGGGATTATATTCAAAAATCTCAAAGAATAATTCATTTTTAGGCGAATAATAGTAACACCAACACAATTATCATCTACCAAACAATCTTGAAGTTCGAATATGGCAAAAACAAGCTAAGTATACACTTCGCGCCATTTTTTTTTTCAAAATTTATAAAATGTGGATTATGAAAGTAATACTAGTTTTAATACTATAATCTACTTCATAATCAACAAGTATAACCAAAATGAGCAAGAAAAGCAACAAATTCAAGTAGAATTCGAACAAGAAAAGCAAGAACGAACTTAAACAAAGAAATGCTCATACAAGGTTCAATACTTAACCATTTTTCATGAAATTTGTTGCAAAACATTCCTTAAACATAGCATAGTAACATAGAGCAAACAATTTCAAGAATAATGGACCGAATTAAAAACCCCCCAAATTCAAAATTTGGGGTTTATGGTTCGAAAATCGCTCCAATGCCAGCCAAAAATGAATGAATTTAAGCAAAAAACTTACATTGGATTATGGAAAATGTGAATTAAGAGCGAGATTTGCTTCCTTCAGCTTCGAAAATAGCAAAAAATGGAGTTCTTTAGAGTGAGAAAGAGTCAAAAATGGAGGATAGAAGGAAAGAGAGAGCGAAATGAAAAATCGCTTCTGCGATTTTCTATTTGCTGAACTGAATGTCGCGCACAACTCTAGAAGTTGCGCGTGACATAGCAGCGCAACTCAGAAAGATGCGCGCGCCTGGCCAGCACGACCTACTGAGTTACGCGCGGATACTGGTCACTAAAATGACCGGTATCGGGATTTTGATCCGTTTGATCATTTTTCGACGGTTTTTGCTCGTTATTAGACGTAATGGCGCGCAAATTATCAAAATAATTTTTAATTGCTTTGCATTTGTAGTTTATTTTCTTCTTTGATAGTTTTTTGCATCATCTTGCATGCACACCGTGCTTTGTGCCTTCCTCAATCATACGTTTTGAACGTTTTTCGTAAGCGTGCCTTAAGATGTTTCGTGGTGGTGCTTTACGTAAAAGCAACCATAGACAGGTTTGTCATTTTACTGTACTGACGTTATAAATGTCCGGGTTTTCTTTTTTTTTCACGTTCGAAGCAAAAGGAAGGCGTTTTCATGCAGCGTAAAAATGAAAATGGCGTAGCGTACAGCGTAAAATTGTACGGCGTAGGTGTTGCGTAAAATTTCACCTCAGCTCAAGCTTTGCGAGATCTACCTCTCGGAACTAAAAGGTAGACTATTTACTGTAGGCGTTAGGTCACGAGTCGACAGGCGCGCCGAACCTTCAGTAACAGGCACTTCTTAAATGGAATCAAACACGGTAGTTAGTGAGCTTACTAACTTACCGGACAGTTAGGGTGTCCGTCCACCCCCTATATAAAGAGCGACGAAACAATGTCGCACCCATGTAGTCACGTGCCCCCCGTCCTAAGACACGTGTACTCATCTTGTGGACAAAACTGCTGAGAGAGTTGTTGACTTTCTTCTTTCTCACTGGATTTGGATATATGCCTTCAGTCCTGAGACATGTATTTCTATCTTGTGGACATCTGGTTTGAATACCGGACCCGGCTCGAATGCCGGACCCCTTTTCGGTACAAATATCGAAAACCCCTTTTTATTCTTTTTACTTTGTTAAAGTCAGGTTAAAGTTTCAATGACATATCGAGGGACGTTAGACCAACGATGACATGATTGAGAGGAAATCATCCCCTTTTATTTTTTTTTTAAAACCGATCTCTTCTCATGACTTGACATCACCCAGAATACATTTACTTGTAAAAGTATTCTATAATTGCAAAGGATCAATCTAGATTCTTTAGCGCGTTAAGACTAGGGAAAACTTTCTCTAGCCTTAATAGCTACTTGTTTTAAACACTTAGCAAACCGAGGGCTGTTTCAACATCCTTAAACATTACTGAAAGATTCTCTAACCTTAGAGAACTTCGCAGAATGAGTCTCGGATTTTTCCTTGACTACTTTGATCATCGTCTATCCTAGACTTGATCAAAGTGGGGGCTAACTGTAGACATCTAATTTTGGCCTTCTGTCCCGACAGGAAGTGAAATGACGATAAATAAAGTCATCTTCATGTAGGATCAAAGAGAAGAATACTTATGGATAACTGGTTAAGCCACAAAACACAAAAGACTAGCCCGAATAAAAGAACAAGGCTAATACAAGGTCCAATTAACTAAACCCGATCATAATTATGCTTAAGCCCGTGCTTAAAACCCAATAATGACGGATTTAGGAGCGTCTAGGTTAAAATTTAAGCTGCCGCGGAAAATGTCGCGTGCATCTCACAAAGTCGCGCTCAGCAGTCGCGCGCAACTTATTAAGTTGCGCGCAGCACCATGCGCAACTTCTGGAGATGCGCTCGCGAAAGATTCAGATTATCAAAATATTGGAAAATCGAATCTTACCATAGAGCTGCGCGCAAGACAAATAGTTGCGCATGTATACCGCGTGCGACTTATTTACTTGCGCGCGACAATCGCACGCAACTCATCCGGTTGCGCGCGACACCTGCTGCGGCAGAATGCTCTAAACCCTAAACCTAATCATTCCCTATAAATAAGACCCTAATCCGAGGCTTAACCACACAGAAATATAACCTAAAATTCTGGCAGAATACTTGTGAACTTGTGCTTCTTAACCCTCTTGTCCTAACCACTCACCCTTTTCGATACTTTGTTACTACGGTGGAGGTTCCCCAACAAGAAGGAATCCATAAGTGTTCTAAACAGAGATCTAGCAAAGAGAAGTGGTAAATTCCCGAGCACTTAGTTAAATCATCTATATTTTCTTGTTTAAAAGAACCTTAATTAATCAATTAGTGTTGTTTGATCACCTTTAAAATAATTAATTAATCAATTCCACATAGTATCTTTCGTTAAATAAAGATTAGAATTGAATAAAATAATTGTTGGTTGATCACTTAAGACAAGGCGAATATTGTTTATTTTCTTGTTCTTTTCACGAATTTGATTAAATAATGATAACGACCTTACGATGTAATTCCTACGTGAATTAATGTGTGTAAATAAAATCAACTAACATAGTTATAGGTATCACGTTGCATATATTGTTTGGTAATGAAATTGTGCAAAGGAAGAGCTAGTAGAGGCCGCACTAGGGCTAGGATCGCGATTCCCCTCTAAAGGGAACGTTATCTTAGTACCCTCACTCCCGAACTCATTTCTGGTTTCTAGACAAATTTGGGCATGGGTAAACTTATGATTCATGCTAAATATCCCTTGAACTCTACTTGGGAGAAAGGCATGAACGAGGTTTATGGGTTTTCCTAAAACTAATTGGCGACTCCTACTTGTTCCTTACAAAAAAGCGTGTATGATATAATCATCTCTAATTCAAGGTCTCCCAAACAGTCAGGAATTCAAATCCTAATACACCCTAACAAGTGTAAAGTCCTAGGCTTTAAAGGGCCATGGGCATCTAAGGAGAAGGATCCCCTACGATGGGAACACCCTCCTTACAAGTGTCTTGAGGCTTTTCACAGGTTAAAGCACGCATCGATATCGGCACCCATCATATGTGCACCAGATTGGACTATTCCTTTCGAAATCATATGTGATGCAAGTGATTTTGCATTAGGTACCGTGCTAGGACAGAGAAAGAACAAAGTTTTGCATGCTATTTATTATGCAAGTAAAACTTTGGATGAAGCACAAGTTAACTATGCCACTACGGAGAAAGAGTTTCTTGCTGTGATTTATGCTTTAGAAAAATTTAGATCATATCTAGTTGGTTCTAAAGTTATTGTTTTTACTGACCATGCAGCTCTGAAGTATCTGATATCCAAGGCACAATCAAAGCCTAAGCTACTCCGTTGGGTTCTCTTGCTCCAGGACTTTGATGTTGAAATAAAAGATAAGAAAGGTTGTAGGCGTCGTTTGAAGTGCGCCTACGTTAAAGCATGTTGTGAATATGCTTGGCACTTATAGGAAGTGGGAATTGACATATACGATTAGGGACAAAGCAAAGTAGGGAGCCGCCAACAAGTTTTTAAGGAACTTGTAAACCGTTCACGGATCATAAAAGGCAACCACGATTAAGAGACAACGATAGGCAACAACGATTGGCCCGTGAAGGTTACACCCCATTCATAATCCATGAGATTACTAACTCCATATGGTTCAGAACCACGAAAGGAGGATCGAGGATGATAGTACAAAGTGAGTCATGGAGTCACATTCGCCCGTATTGCCCTCAACTCGATTCTTATAGCGATAAATGATTCCTGCGATCTCAAAGGCATTCAAACAAAGATTCAATTTGTTCCAAACTATTATTGAGATAAATTGGTTGAATATTAATGCAACACATAATTCTAAAATATTAGTGATCGCTTGATTAAACAACAAGATTAAAAAGGAACTTAAACCGGTTGTCCAAATTATCTTATTAGGCATGATTTTCAATTACACATTCCCTTTAAACATGCAATATGGTGATTAAAAATAATAATAGAATAAACATTAATATTGGAAGCAATTTAACCATAATATCGTTTGTTAAATCAAATCATAAATTAGCCTAATCATGATACTAGCAACAAGAATAAAAATAAGAGTAATTAAGTGATTAATTACTCACTTTCCGCGTTTTCTTGAATTGCTACATCATGAATAAATTGTTAGTAACTCCAATAAAAATATAAATCAAATTGAAATTAAATTAAATAAATGTAGATTTGATTTGGTCCAAACCCTCAGTTATTTGTACCTTTCACGCCTTGGTTTAAAGATGGAACCTCGGGTTAGTATGGACTCCTTGGAGTGCTTAGGGGAAGAATGGTGTAATTAGGAATATAGGTTTAAGGCTTAGAATATGAGAGAGAGAGAGAGAAGAGAATGATTTTTGGTGTAAAATAGAGGAAGAGAGAAAATTTGATGATAAAGCTTGTTGATGATTGAAAAAGGGAGATATGACGTATGTTTATAGAAAAAAAAGAAGGGTCGAAGAATCAAGATAAGATCCGAATTAAATCGGAATAAAACTCGATAGACTGCAGTTTTTGCGGTTTTTGTTTTTATCATATCTTTTTATCCAGAAATTGGAATAAGATGAAAAAGATATAGTTGGAAAGCTCTTGAAGTCTAATTTCTAACACAATTAAAATCAGATTTGTAGAATATAAGATATGGCCGAAATAGTGAGACGGAGTCAGTTTTGGAAAGAGTTTGATATTTTATTCATATCTTTTCCGTTATAGCTCGGAATTAATATTATAATGTATCATTGAAAAGATAATTTCAAGGGCTATCCAACCATCTAAGATTTGGATAAAAAATATGAGGCACGAAAATAATATCCGTCTATCTTTGAACGTCTTTCAATTCGAATAGAATTAGGATTTTCAAAAAGAAAAGTTTTATTTAATTTCAAACTTTTTAATCTTATCTTTTCAAAAAGGATAATTAAGATCTTTTAGAAACTTATAGAAGCTTCCAATTAATCCTAATTGGTTTAGGAATGAGCTTAAATCATTTGGACCCTCCACATGATCATTGGGTCGTAGGTAAGGTGGACTTAGGTTCGGTTTGGGCTCAGTTTAATATTTTGGTCATAACTTATTCGTTATAACTCGGATTTGGGCTTATAATATATCGTTGGAAAACTCTTTTCAATTCCTATCCAAATATTCAATCATTGGACCCAGATTATGAACCAAAATAAATTGTAATAAACGTTTTTATAAAAAGGACACGAAATGAATGATTTTAAAGGACACGAAATGAATTATTTTGGGTTTAAAGGCACGAAAAGAGGAAAAAAAGTTATGGTTTGGGGAAATGGGCTAGGAGTTGGGTTGGTTTATGAAATGGAAATATGGATTTAAGTACTCTAAGATTAAATGTTCATCATTGGGTTTGGTTTTGGGGAGACATTTTTAGGTGTCTACAAAGGTGCAGAGAACATTGTGGCAGACCACTTTTCACGTATCAGGTATGATGAGGGTAAGGATTCTATTCCTATAGATGACTCTTTCCCTGATGATCACATGTATTCAGTTGTAGAGCAGCACCCATGGTATGCCGATTTTGCTAATTATTTAGTGGGTGGTACTCTACCTCCCCACGTATCCTACCAACAGAAAAAGAAATTCCTTTATGATGTTAAACATTATTTTTGGAATGATCCTTTTTTGTTTGTGAGTGTGCAGATGGATTATTTCGCAGGTGTGTTCCCGAATGGGAAGTCCACGACATTCTTACTAGTTGCCACACTTCACCTTATGGTGGACATCATGGTCCCACCAAGACGGTGGCCAAGATAAATGAGTCAGGATTCTACTTGCCCACCATGTTCAAGGATGATAACACTTTTGTGCAGGCTTGTAACTCTTGCCAGAGGACTGGCAACATTTCGCGGTGGCATGAGATGCCTCAAACCGGGATTTTGGAAGTAGAAATTTTTAATGTTTGGTATGTTGATTACATGGGACCGTTCCCTTCTTCAAATGGGAATCTTTATATATACTTGTCGCCGTCGACTATGTATCCAAGTGGGTTGAGGCCATTGCCACTCCTACCAATGATGCCAAGGTGGTCCATAGACTTTTCGAGAAGACCATCTTTCCATGATTTGGAGTACCTAGAGACATAATCAGTGATGGATGATCTCACTTTCATGAGCGGAAGTTAGACACCCTTCTCAAGAAGTATGGTGTATACCCATAGGACAGGTCTAGCCTATCATCCCCAAACTAGTGGCCATGTTGAAGTTTCCAACCGGGAAATCAAGGTCATACTAGAGAAGGTGGTAGCCAAATCAAGGAAAGATTGGAGCGATAAGTTGGATGACACCCTTTGGGCATACAGAACTGCATTTAAGACCCCAATAGGTACTACCCCCTATAGACTTGTGTACGGTAAATCATGTCATCTTCCGGTGGAATTAGAATACAAAGCATATTGGGCTATTAAGGAGCTCAATTTGGATGCTAAGCTAGCGGGAGAAAAGAGGTTACTTCAACTTAACACCAAATCGATGAGTTTAGGTTGATGGTCTTATGATAGTGCACGAGTCTACAAGGAGAAGACCAAGAGATGACACGACAAAATGATCCTTCCAAAAGAGTTCAAAGAGGGTGAAAAGGTGTTGTTGTTCAACTCTAGACTTAAACTTTTCCCAGGAAAGTTGAAGTCAAGGTGGTCTGGTCCCTTTACTGTAAAAAGGGCTAATAAGTTTGGTTCTGTGGAATTGTTTGATGAGCAAGGTAACGAGTTCAAGGTTAATGGTCAAAGACTCAAGCTATACCATGAAGGGGATACGATCGGTGCGATTGAACTAGTTCACCTTACCGGTTCCGGTTCATCGTGAGTTACATTGTGGTAAGAGGGTCGTGCGGGACCTAGATAAACCAGCGCTTTGCGGGAGGCAACCCGTATTTCTTGCTTTCTAGACTAATTTTTCCTTTCTTTTATTTCTTCTTTTTTTATTTTTGAGAGGTGAGGAGAATGCAATTTTACCTTTTCAAAGTGTTTTTTGCACAGGTTTTGAACAAATAAAGAGTCTTCAAGAGAAAAAAGTTAGAGAAGATTGAGTGTCCCGAGCTGGGCAGGGGCCCGATCGGGCGCAAGAGTGAGCCAAAAATCGAGTGAAAAATCGCCCGATCGGGCGACCCCTGCCCGATCGAGCGCGCAAGTGAAGGAGAAATCGAGTGAAATTTTGCCCAATCGGGCGCAAAATCGGAGAAATCGAGTGCACAAAAAAAGAAATCCCGGGCGGACCTGCGCCCGATCGGGCGCGCCTTTTACCCGGGTTATCAACAACCAAAAACATTTAGATGTGAGACATTAGGTTCTCGACCAAAAACTAATTGTAGTGGTGAGAACTTATGATAAGCAATTGGTCTCAATCTAATTAGAGTTGCCGCATGTATTATGACATGACCCCAAGATGAAGGAAATTTTGATTTCATCAATAATGGCCTTGCAATCAATTGTAGTCTCTTAATTAATGACTCATTGATGCCATTTTGTGTATGAACATGAGCTACTGGATGTTCTACAACAATTCCATTTGACATACAATAATCATTAAATGTTTGGGATGTAAATTCCCCAGCATTGTCAAGCCTTATTCTTTTTATTGTATGTTCTGGAAATTGTGCCCTTAATTTAATAATTTAAGCAAGAAGTTTTGCAAAAGCAACATTTCTACTGGACAAGAGACTAACATGTGACCATCGAGATGAAGCATCTATTAATACCATAAAATATCGAAATGGTCCACATGCAGGATTAATTGGTCCACAAATGTCTCCTTGATTCCTTTCTACAAATGTTGGAGATTCAGTAGCAATTTTGTTCACAGATGGCCTTATTATTAATTTGCCAAGTGAACATGCAGAACATGTTAATTCATCTGATCGAGGGATTTTGACATTCCTAATTGAATGTCCAACTGAATTTGCTATAATCTTGTGCATCATTCTTGTACCACGATGACCCAAACGATCATGCCATAAAGTTAGCAGATTCTTATTATCTAACTTCTGGTTAGATATCGAATTTATTTCAACTGGTCGTATATCTATATGATATAACCCTAAAGAATATGCTGGCAATTTCTCATATACATGTTTCTTGCCATGTTTCTCTGCCGTGAGGCATAAATATTCCTTTTGATCCACTATCATTGTTTCTAAATGAAAACCATTTTGACCCACATCTTTAAAGCTTATAAGATATCTTCGAGATTTACTCGAATATAAAGCGTCATTAATGATTAATTTTGTTCCATTTGGGAGTATTATGCAAGCTTTTCCAGAACTTTCTATTAGCTTAGCTGACCTAGAAATGGTATTAACATTTGCTTGAAACAATTTTAATTTTGAAAAATATTTTCTATCCTTCAAAATAGTGTGTGTTGTTCCACTATCCAAAAGGCATTGAAATTTGGAACCAACTTTGGGCAGATCCATATCTTCTTAAAATAATAAGTATAAGATTAGTTTAATATAATTAAACCGGAGTTACTTTATTAATGATGGAAATTAAAAGTACATAACTTGAACATGAAAAACATAAAGAAAAGTACATAAAGAAAACATAATACATATCATAGTAATTAATGAATTATCTAAACATGATTATTCTCTCCAAAGATAAATTCACCACCAGCTTCACCATTGTCTATGAGGAAATCAGACACATCAAGGCTAGTTCTAGAGACATTTTCTTCATTAACAAAATTTGCCTTGGCATGTTTTTCTTTCCCATTAATGGAAGCCTGATAAAGTTTTACCAAATGTTTGGTCGTACGACAAGTACGTCCCCAATGTCTAGTCATGCCACATCTATAACATGTGTCTTTTCCTTTTATGGTGGCTTGATTTTTGTTTCCTTATTGATGCCCCCTTTGAGTGTTGTTTCTAGGGGGAAAATGACCTCTACCACGGCCATGACCATGTCCACGGCCATATTCGCAGAAATTTCCACGACCTCTGCCACGGTTATTATATTTCCACGTCCACCTCTATGAGCAACATTTGTCTCAGGTGGATTTGAGCTTTCTACAGCATTTATTTCATTGAATGCTTGAGACCTAGTTGGTCTTAGGTTGTTATTCTTCAAAAAAAAGATCATTATTCTTTTCAACAACCAATAATGTAGAAATAAGCTCTGAATATTTTGCAAAGCCTCTTTCAATTCACAGTATTGCTGTTGCAATATAATGTTATTAGCATGGAATGTAGAGAGTGTTTTCTCTATCATTTGCACTTCAGTGACTAGTTTATCACAATATCTCAATATTGATACAATTTTATATAATGGTGAATTATAATAACTGACAGATTTAAAGTCCTGAAATCTCAGGTTTGTCCACTCAAATTGTGCTGAAGGAAGGAGTACCCTTTTGTGGTGGTCATATCTTCCTTTCAGGCTATCCCATAGTTCTTTGGCATTTTCCACCATTAAATACTCAGTTTTTAAACTGTTATATAAATGATGCCTTAAGAGAACTATATATAGCTTTTTCTTTCTCTTGATCAGTAGGAACTTTAACTTGAGCAGGGGCATCTTTCTCGTTTCTTGGGATGGTAATTTTTTTGATTGTATGTTCGAATCCCTGAGCCTTTAAATTTATTTGGGCATCAAATTCAAGATAATTATATCCGGACAAGTCTAATACGTCAAATTTTCTTTTCATCAAGTCTCCCATTTTTAACTACAATCAAATAGATAATTAGTATTAAGTCAATTAAGTAAGTGATAATTAAAGTAATCAAATTATAATCATAATAATAAGCCATTTAAAACATATTTTGCTTCTCCCCCTTGGGTTATTATTATGATTTACATAAAATTAAGCTAAAATAAAGCATGATAATTACGTTAGTTAAACAACAACAATAATAACAACAATAAAGATAATATTAACAATAAATACAACTACTATTACTACCTCACCGACAACAATAACGAAAATAATAATAATAAAAATAATATTAATGACATATATTGATGATAAGACAAAAGGTTCATTTATTATAACAAAATGTACTTATAATCTACCTAGAAGACAAATGAAAACTTGAAGTACTACGGAGATTACATGCATTAATTCCCTTTGTCGAAAAACCGAGCGCTACTTATGTAAAATGATGAAAATCATCATTGCCATTAATAAAACTACTAGGGCCATAATTAAAACTAAGTATAGCTTTAATTTCCTTAAATCTTCTTCAAAGGTAAAGGGGTGTGGTGGTTGTCAGTTGTCGACGGGGAACACGGTGCGTGGCCGAAGTGAATGTAGGAAGAAGAAGAGGAAATAATTTGGGTAAAGTTAATTAAGGAGGGGATAAGGTTTGTATGGTGAAATAAGGGGGGTGCAATCCGCTTTTATAGGGGGTGAATTATCCATTGTAGTTTTACACAACTGTAAATATATCACACAATGTTCTAGTAGACTGGTAAAATAATTGTAATCAAACTATTAATATTTATTAACGTAAATAAGTATCACATTGGGATGTAAGCCGTAGTGGTCCGAGAACCCTAATCTATTCATGAGGTCAAGAGTTCGAAAACTGAAAGAAACATAAAAAGTGTGTAATCTAAAACTAAATAAATATAAAGGCTGCATCATTTTTTTTTCATTTTTAGTAATTATGCACAAGTATGTAAGTATGAACATGATTTGGGTGACCATGAAATTTACTCTATTAACATGCATACAACAATTATTTCCACATGAAAAAGTAATTATACGTTACTTTCTATAACCATGCATGAGAGTTACCAAACTAAATATCATAAATATAGAATGTATTGATATCCTCATTTTTATCAATATGGCTAATTATGTAGAGTAATTTTGTGGAGAAATATATTGTGAGTTTCTGGTATAGAGGATCCCATATGGGCAACTATATAGAGCATACTCCTCAAAATATATTTTGTGAAAGAAATTGAATCTTTGTAAAATTGGATAATCGGTAAAAGTATACCTGATTGAAGATGGTGCTGATAACATGTTATGAAATATATAGAAATTAGAGGATTAAGAGAAGAAGGTAATAAGAGAAGTATTACTACTTGTATATATTACTCTTGGTAATATTTCTGTGTGCCTCATACAAGTGAATTTGCATGGCTATTTATAGTAGTAAGAATCACTATTACATTGTGGGCTATAACCTTAGAGGGTGGCAATAAGGTTGGCTACTACATTAAATGCAATGAAGAAATTGGAGTGTGGACATTCACACCATAATTGATGACTAAATTAATTAACTCTTAACAGCTCTACAATTGTAGTTGGATGCTTAATTTTTTCATAGAGAAGACATGGAGAGACAGTTAAATTGGAAGGGAAATGAATTAAAAAGGGAACAGGGGGTGGTTGAGGAATTTAATTCCACGTAGGCTTAGGGGAGGGGAAATGAAAGTCAATCCTTGACTTACCACAAAAAATTAAACTTGCCACGTCACCAAGTTTACCTGCAAAAACTGGTTACCCATATTTTTGTACCATTTAAGGAAGAAATACATAAAGAGCGTGGTGTTATTATGGAATAATCAAAAGGTGGTGTTATTCTTGATAGACCGCTCAAATGTGGTGTTGTTTTTGGCAAATTTCCCAAAATTTTTAAACAATTTATTAATTGCATTGTGACACGTGTCACAATTAAGCTATTACATAGGTTACTAACCAATCGCTGCTCTATAATGAACAGAAATCCATCAAATGTCATTTTATTTTTGGAAAACCGCCCAAAGGTTGTTTTATTTTGACAATTCAATTATCTATACTAATACTATATTTCGTAGTAACTAGATAATTCCCAAGCCCTACTCGATTTTTTAAAATTAATGGTAATTGAAATTGAAATATAGGAAAAATGTGAATTACAATAAATAATTAAATAACAATGTTCCTTTTTTGACACACAAAAAAAAATCTATTTAAAAATCTATAAATAGCAATGTTCCTTGGAAAATTAATAATTGTATAAAAATCTACAAAAAAAAAAAAAAAGTATAGTTCACGAGAAAAAATCCTTAAAAAAATTAATGTAGGGGAGCAAAGGGAAAATTAGTTAAAATCACCAAAATATAGCAAATCTACACATTTTTTTACATCTAGCCCAAACTCATTTTATGATGATAGGAACCACATATTGTTAGGTGCACACTCATGCACCTAGAAATAGGTTTAACAACAAAACAATATGAACATTAGCTTTTCAAAAAGTGGACATTAGCTTTTTTCTCCTCTATTTTCTCCTTCATTTTAAATTTTTTCTCCCATCTGATTTTTTTAATTTTTCCCCTTTTTTACACTTTTTTTTTTTATTGAATTTGTTTCTTACAACATGAAAGTAGTTATTAAGTATGTTTTTTAATTTCGATTTTGTGCTAAATTTCGATTGATTAAGGTTTATATGAATCTTTGAATTCACAAATTTTGTTTATATGATTTTCTTAATTTCAATTGATTCAATCTTTGAATTCACAAATTTTGTTTATATGAATCTTTGAATTCACAAATTTTGTGCTTAATTTTTCCCTTTTTTTTTTTTTACACTTTTTTGATTGAATTTGCTTAATTTTGTTTATATGATTTTCTTAATTCTATATGAATTGAATTTTATCTGATTTTCTGCAATTTTTTTTATCAATGAACATAATCATGCACAATATGAACATTTGCATAGGTTCCCTTAAATGTGAACATTAGATTTTCAGAAAGTGAACATAGACATAAAAAAATATGAACTTATGCATTTCAGAAAGTGAACATAACAATTCAAAATATGAACGTAAGTATTGGTTTCCTTAAAGTGAATATAAGCATTTAAAAGGTGAACATATACGTAAAAAAATATGAACATAAACATTTAAGAAAGACAACATATGCATAAGCAGATTTAATTAATATTTCATGAGCAACACATATTTACATTATGAATATTTGAAATTATATATGAACATATAAAATATTATTATGAATATAATGCATTTAATTATGAACATAAAAATTTGAAGAAATAAAAAATAATATGATTATGAAACATATGCATTATAAGTATTAAATGTTCATTTTTTTAACGTGTTCATTTTTTATTATTAAATGTTCATTTTTTTCATGTTCATATTTTTTTACTAAATGTTCATTTTGTAGAGCGTAGTGTTGATTATGGCGGATCGCGAATATGTTGTCTGGGTTATTGATTTGGGCAGCGTATTTTGGGTCTTCCCTTGTTGCACCTATAATAGATGCATAAGTATGCACATAAGACCTATTGCCTTACGCCTGCAATATGTACAGAACGGGAGTGGGTTAGTACCCAATAATATTAATCTAATACTACTTCCGTCCCATAATTTCGTACTTGTATTCTTTTTTGGTGTCCCAAATTGTTGTGCCTGTTTCTAAATATAACTCATAATCATTACTTACTTTTTATCTTTCCCATACAAAATACACATATACCCCAAAAAATTATTACTTACTTTTTACAATATTTAAACGTCGCCCTCGAATCTCTAACTAACGCCCGCAAAATAAACTAAAATTACAAATTTACCCTTTTTATCAAAAAAATTACCCCCTCTTCATCATACTACTATACCCACCACCACCACCACCACCACCTCCTCCTCTTTTAACCACCAACTCCTTACCTCCGGTTTCACGATCTACACAGCCGCGGTAATGACAAGTAAGGACAAAGGAAAGTCGATCGCCAACGGAGAAAATGTTTTTTATTTTATTTTTTTTGAATTTGCGGCAAACTAACGCCTAGATTTTTTGCACGTCCTAGGCTCAAACGCCTAGTTTTTATGAACAACCGTGTGGTTGTATGAAAAATCTGGGCGTTTGAGGTGAAACGCCTAGTTTTTTAGAATACCCTAGGCTGAAACGCCTAGTTTTTTTGAATAGCCTAGGATGTTTCGAAAAAACTAGGCGTTTCAGCCTAGGGTATTCTAAAAAACTAGGCGTTTCAGCCTAGGGTATTCTAAAAAACTAGGCGTTTCCTGGGTTTTGAATTTTTTTAAAAAAATTTATCGCGACGTACCGATTTCATACGGTTTGACGAGCCTTTTACAAGCGTCTAAGGTTGTGTTTCTTGTACTTCGTCGTTGTCCATAAGATCTAACGAAATTGATTTTGCAAAATTTTAAAAATTTGTTTGATTTTGAAACTCACGGTGGTTTGGGTGGTTGTTCGATGAGCGTTGGTGGCCGTTGACCACTAGAGAGAACGGTAAAAAAAATTTGTGTACAGTAAAAGTGTGAAATTGAGGTAAAATTAATTATTTTTTATAATTATTATAAGGATAAATACGTAATTTTATTTTATTTTGCGGGCGTTAGTTAGATATTTGAGGGCGATATTTAACAACCCCCTTTTCTCTACTTACTTTTTATTATTCCTATACAATATTTTTAACTTTTTATATTTTCAATAGCATATTCCCCTACTTTTACCATTCTCCTTAATTATCGTGTTTTTTGAGAAATAGACACCAAATATGGGACTGAGGGAGTACATTATAAGTGTTTTTTAAGGGTAAAATGTAGGTTAGAAAAATAGCAAATTTTGTACTCCCTCCATCCCCAAAACTTTGACCCTTATGGCCTAATTTTAGTCCCAAAATGATCGACTCATTAGCATTAATACACCCACTAATTTGCAACAATATTTGTGCAAAATTAGATCCCCATATAAAACTTTGTTTTTTCCATATACTTTTATTACTCTTTCTCTCTCTCTACTTTTTTACAAACCCCATGTAAATTTATCTTTCCAATATACTTTTACTTTTTTTATTTAAGCTTCTTAATACCCGCAAAATCAACCCAAAAGGATCGAAGTTTCGGGAACGGAGGGAGTAGTCAATGAAAGTTGCCTTAATCAAATATTTATGTTTAAAATTTCCTAGAAAATCCAACATGGGAAATAATATTTCCAAAGAAGTTGCAATTCTTACATTCAACCAAACGGATTTTAGGAAAATTTTGGACGATTGAAGAATTGGTAAAAGGCATAATAGCTCTAGTAAATAGGCATAAAAGCTTGGGGAGATCTAAATAAATAACTCAATTTTGTAAACAGCACCCTGTCATTATCTATTTTGTAAAATTCTCCCTGTCATTAATCATTATTTATTTGAGATTTGGCCTCCCTGTCACCTCTTAGCACAAAAAGGGCCATCACATTGAGGGAACACTACATTGCAGCATTAATTGTCTTCTTTTTTGGCCTCTGTTGAGGAGTGAATCCCTTGACTACTTTCTGATCTTCATATTTGAGGCCATTTTGATTTTAGGACTATGTATGAATCTGCAATAGCCAATAAAAATGTGCTGAATTTTCGATTTTTTATGGGATAATTCCAAGATTGCTAAACTGTCTCAAATAGACAAATTGAAATATTGCTTACAGAAGAAGGACCCTTCATTAACAAGAATGACTGAATTTAGAGATGGAGGACATGCAGTGCAGTTACAGGCAGAAGTCCAAATCAGCTCGCTTTAGAACATTAGACACACATTTTAAAAACTCTGGTTCCTTCTCTTTAATGTCATCAAGTGTCATTGATTCATGTTCATCCACCTGTGGATTAGACAAATTAGAATAAGCTCGAAAATTAGAGAATTTGGAGGGGGGAAGATTAACATAGATCATAGATGACCAAAGGTAATCAGGTGGAGTTTGATTACAAGAGCCAGCTTCACCATGAATACTAAATTCTATTTGTATCCATATCCATGGTAGTAATATAAAAATATATTCCCTGTATTTTGAACTACCTTTGACCATCTTACCCTCTTTACGCCACCATATTTATTCAACTTTTTCTTACACTCATCCATCTTTTACCTTATCACTTATATTATAAACTATTTTCTTGCACTGACTCACATTTCCTAGAAACAATAGTTTGCAATAAATGACCAATACAGTTCATGCTTCAATTATACACATGGCTATTCAACTTTGGGTGTCCAATAAAGATTTTCCCTCATATATTTTAGAGTTTCCAACTTTGGGAAGAAGATTGCTAAAGGAGTAACAAGGAGATTGGGACAGAACAATAGTGCCTCTATCAATAACAAAGAGAAAGGGCAATAAACAGAAAGTTGTGATATAATATCTCTTAAGTTGTGATATAAAACAGATGTTGGCACAGCTGCTGCGCCAACATCTCTTAAGTTCGCTGCACTTCATTACAGTAAAAAAAAAAAAAAAAAAAAAAAAAAAAAAAAAAAAAAAAAAACATTTTTTTTTTTTTGCATTCAGACATACTATTTGTAGATTCGCACTATAGAACAAGAAAAATAGTGCTTATGTAATAAAAATAATACCTCATCGAACTTCAGAAGAATCAAGTTTGAAACAGATGCAGGCTTTGTGCTATCCCACCTATATTGGCAATGACCAACAGTATGCCATGGAAAGCAGAAAATAATTAGCTATATTAACAAGCAACTCACCAGTACACAAAAATTAAAAAATCAGAAGATGTTTTGGCACATTCATTAGATCCATGTTACCTCTTTTATTGTGGGGCTGAAGGGGTAAGATGGCAAATGCTGAGTAGAACATAAAAGAACAAACTAAAATCGAAAGTGTAAAACTAAAAAGAACGGAGGGAGTAATTTTTACCAAATATAGAGGCAGTTAAGCTTTATATACTAATAAGAAATCATATTTCCATACACTGAATATAATCCTCGAATCACACAATAATGAGGGAAGCATTGAATATTAAAATAACAAAAACTATTTACAATATTTCCATAATATTCAGTTTCCATCAACTGCTTTGTTATTTAATTATCTCTTATATATTTCCAATTAAATACTATCAGTATATGTAAAGCTATATATATTACGATGATAAATCATGTCCAAATCATGGACCGCCAATCTAGTGTTACAAGTTGTAGTCATTGCAACAACTAATTAATATTACATTGCATGTTAGTGCCATTGGTCAAGTAAACAATAGCAGCAAGAACATTTACTTACTCTCACTTGGCAAAATTAACAACCACAAGAGCACAGGCAAGTGCTTAGTTTGCCAACAAAGTCCTTGAATATTTTTATGTTTTGATCAACAAAATTAATAACGTTAAAAGCTTACTCCAGTCTTTATACCTTCTTGAAAAATATGATTGATTATTCATCAAATAAAGCATATAGTGCATAATAAATTGGTAAGAAAGAGACAACAAATACAAACAGATATAAAAACTACTTGTACAAAATACGGACTCTTGATTGCTTGAGCGTTTACCCAATAACATAAGTAGAACATGTACCTTACAAGCATCAATTCGTTAACGGATCGCCACATTGCACGTCCCACGCCATTAAAAGAACCATCTTTAGCACTTCGTCCATGCCACAACTCCTTGACAACATACCTCACTTCTTCAACATCTACCTTAATAAAGGAGAGTAATAGTCAATAATGTACGTCACAGAAACAGCAGTCAGTAAAAGCTGAGGTGAGCAACAGGCGAAAAGGCACAGGTTTTCTCCCATCTTTACATTCAAGGTTGAGGGAACAACGCTTAATCCAACAAATTGATGCACCCCCCCCCCCCCCCCCCCTTCTCTTCCATTCCCCTTTGAGGAGTCCACATTACTTTATGTAACCAAGAAATAATGGTTTTAGTGGCAAAACAGTAAGGACAGCTTGGTTTTAAAAAAAGTAAAGGCATAAAATCTCTTAAGGCACACATTACATTTCTAAAAACCTTAAAATTCCACTAGTATGTTACATGGAGAAAAATCATGCCAAAGTTCAAGCCTTCTTACCAAAATTCAAATTTTAGTATTTCCCCTACTGATTTCTATGGAAATTTCCTAATTTTTTGTCACAGCCAACTGTAAACAAGTCTTGTGAGTGTTCTGCTTCAGAGCTATGAACCTTTTCTACTGTCTCAAGTAAAAGCTTTTAACTAAAAAATAATCCGCTTTCCATTTTTGTTATCGGGATTGGAACAAGAGAGGGGGGGAGGGGGGGGGGGGGGGCAATGAGAGTTTCTTAAGGAAATCATCATACCTGTACTTCGCTAGCAGTACCATAAACTAGTTCTTCATGCTCAATCAACCGTTGATGGAGAGCTTGATAGTGCTCCACATCAAAATTAACTATTGGCTCATTTTCAATTCGCAGCCCTGCTAGCTTTGTGACAACATACGAGGACATAATTTGCCCAAAAATCGCAGGCACAGATCCAAGAACAGGTATAATCCGGACCCTAAACCCTGGTACAACCTGGATGAAAGAGTTAAAGGTCAGAACATCAGCAACATTAAAAAAAAGCGTATGTATATATAATATGTATTAAAAACCGATGATAACTAGTCACTCAAGGTAAAAGTCGTAAAACACTTAATATTGGAGCTTTTGTGAATTGGACACTTGATATTGGATATTTTGTGAATCAGACGCTTGATAAGTTTTTCACTAAGATATACTTCATAGAGCATGCCTATTGTTAAATCGAGTAAATCACTTGAATCTTACTTTATTACTGAAGTGTGGAACAATCGTTCATAAACAAGCTCAACTGAAACCTTGTTCTATAAATAGGATGCTTTCATGAGAAATGAGATAGATATCCTGCTAGCTCTATATGCCTTATAAATCCAAAAGGCATTGTTTTTAAACAAACTCATTTGGGGGGGGGGGGGGGGGGGGGGGGTGTTAGTTATATCTCTAAGAGAGTAATCTGTGAACCTCACCATCAATAGTGAGTGTTGCATATAAATAGACTGTTCGAGCTTGAGTCGGTCAAATATCAGCTTGTCAGGGCTCAGCTCCAATTCGAATTCGGCTCGAGACTAAACGAGACGATACAAGAGGCCATGCTAAGCTCAGCTCGAAAACCTCGCGAGAGGCGCAAATTATATTTTATAAAATAAATATTACATATTTTTTACATTTAAATAATGTTAATAAGCACAATAACAATTGGCCACTATTATACTTGGGTAGTTGGGTAAGTTATGAGACATAGATTATGTATTTATGGACCTAAATGAGCCTAATTTCAAAATCGAGCTTATAACGAGCCTAATTTCAAACTCAAGCCAATAACGAGCTCGAGCCGAGCTTCACTTTTGAGCACTCGAGCTTGAGCTGAGCTCAATTTTCAAGGCTCGACAAGCCATGACCTCGATCCGAGCCTCGAATCCGAACTCACAAGCTTGAGGCGAGTCTACCAGTATTCAGGCTCGGCTCATTAACAACCCTAGTGTGCTCAACAATGGCTATTATTCACACACTTTGTTCACTGTTATTTTTACTTTTTCCACTTTATCCTCTAATGTATACTCTCCATAATTCTTGCGCATGCATTAGGCCTCTTTAAAGAATCTCTACTCCAACTTATGTATCTTCATACTTCCTATCTGATCCTTGTCCTGATGCCAAACAAACAGGTGCTTAAATTACTTTTCCCATCTCTCTCTATGGTCTATACCTCAAGTGTTAAAGAGAAGGATCAATAGGAAGTCAACAATGAAGGAAAACCATAATCAGTGTTCTCTAAGTACAAGGTAGTTAATTCGTAAAATGCAGGTCAATATTCACAAGATAAGGTAAATTGGAGCTTAGGATTCTCACTTGGTAATCAGAAGGATTTTCCTCTTCTCCATTAAGACCCTTGAATGGAAGCAGTTTTACTTTCGGTTTTTCCAGGGAGAACACCACAGGGATTCCACCTTCAATGCCATGGTCTCTCTTCAAACGTTGCCGAACCTGGTGAATAGAACAGATTGCTTATTGGACACAAAATTTTAGAGAGAATTTTAAATCATGGAGACAGCTATACTGCAGTACTTGCCCCAGAACTGACCAACCATCAAGAAATATTTACAGCTAAGCAAGTAAAAAATACACAGTAATGCAAAACTCTTGGTACTGTTTTTTTAGCATAAGATTCTTGGCATTGTAAGTACTCCCACCATTCTTTTTTGTTCGACTCACTCTCCATATTAGGCTTTTTTTAAGTTCTACTCGCTTTGCTTTATTCTATTTATAGCATACCCTTTTTAACATCTTACCCATCTAACCTCACAATAATTACATCTTTCCATACTCTCTCTCCTACTTTATTCACCTTTTTCTTACACAAACCTACCTTTTTCCATTCTCTCTTACTTTATCTTACATTCACTCACATTCTTCAACATTTTCTTAAATTGCGTATTCATAGTAAGTGAGTAAAACATACAAGAACAGAGGTAGTAGTATAATATGCTTCAATTAAATTTACATTGTACCAACTTTGCTAGAACAGAACTAGGGAAGATATGTAATTTTCTCTAGTTTACTCTGGTAATTAACTGTAAAATGTATATAGGCAAATGATTTCATTAATAACAAAATATAGAATACAAAGATGAGGATAGAGAAATACTGTTCGGGAAAGGGGGTCATTTGTTGATTCTCTCAAATCAGCCACGCGAATTCGAGTTGGGTCAGCTCTAGCGCCCGCTCCTGTTGCGGATAGAACTTTCAATCCCCTACGTACGCATGCAGCAAGCAATGCTACCTACAATAGATATCAAATTAGAGAAAAATGCAACTTAAACAACATGAATTCTTTATCTCTAATATTGGAGGCTGTAAAACAACTTTGTTGGATAACTACGCGTGCAAAAGTTATCAGTACAAACTTGCTAAAAAAAATTAGCCATAATGGCATGGAATAATACTTTTGTATCTATGTTGTCAATGCAATCCAAAACAAAATCAGGGTTGCCTGACAAAATCTTTTCTTCAGAGGATGCGTCATACAAAATCACTTGAGCATCAACTTGACACTCCGGAAAAATGCTTGAGAAGTGCTTCTTGAGGCATAGTGCTTTTGGCATACCAACATCCTCTCGTGTTGCAACAGCATGTCTATTGAGTGAAGAAAGTGAAACCTAGCAAAATAATGCAAGTGACATTAGTTGGAATAGCATTGATTACCTACAAACCAAAATAATTCACTGTCTATTCTAGACTAAGAAACATCACATTCCCAAATCAGCTCCTTCTAGGACATATGGGATAAGTAAAACAGAAACATATTAATGAAGACAAGAGAGTGGCCTTACAATTGACAAAAGAATAGCAAGAAAAAGAAAATCCTACCATCATTTGGTCATGAACAATTTATGCATAAAATATGCAGCAACAAATGCCACAGCGAGTACAACAACACACCTCAAGTATTCAACTATTGCCTTTAGGTGCCATTCACCTGAATTTTCCATGTTTCAATGTCTCGTTGGAAAAGCAATCATCCTTAAAAACACGGTAAAAAGTTTTTTTTTTTTTTTTCTTTTTCCATCTCCTTTGGACAAATAAAACAATTAACTAATTGTAGCCACAAAAATTTATTGAGTGTCACACTTCATATTGTCCTGGTCAAAGTATAACTGTTGACAACTATATATGACTAAAATAATTCATCTGGTTAAGAAATTATTTTGGCCTATTTTATACTACCTCCGTTTTTTATTAGTTGACACGTTTTGACTTTAGCACTATTCACACACTCCCCTTTGACCATGTTTTGTGATTTATACATAATGAAAAATATAGTCATGTGGGGTCTTGTTAGATTCATCACGGTATATATTTTCAAAATATCAACTTTTTATAATTTTTACTTATCGGAAACTAAAGATATTAACGTTTTGATTTGTGCATTGGCAAACGTGACTAAAGAAACGTGTCAACTAAAAAGAAACGGAGGAAGTATATTTTAGATGAACTCGTTAAATTACAATGTAAAACACAACGAAGTGGTCAGGCAATTTCACAGGTCATGGTTATTTACTTATTTATGTCCACGATAAAGGACTCAAAAGGTGTTTATAGGCTTATTAAAAAGCAAGTTGTCATGTAGCCCAATTGTGTGGCCACTTAACAAAGCCTTAAACTTGCTCAAACTTAGCACCCTAGAAGAAGAACAAGCACCATACCAAACGTGTCGTTCTTGTCAAGAAGACAGATCTTGATCAAGATCAAACCTCTTTCAGCCATTATTAGAGAACATCAAAACAAGTAAGTCGGCTTACAAATCTAAGCACATGGAAAGTGAATCAGTAGAGATATGAGAGACTGTAGCCCAATATTTATACTAATATCATTAAACATTTGTTTCAATGATTTTGATTTTGATTTTGATATTTCACATATTTAAAATTTGTGTTTACAAATTTTCAACACCCTTTACATCTTCACTATTCAAGTTTCAAAATCCGTGGAATTAATAGGGGCATGTCAATTTTGCTTTCAAAATCTAACAAAATTTCAAGACAACGTTGCATATGTTGTCAAATCTCCACATCGAGTCTTGTGGGGGCATTTGTAGACACCAATTTTTTGTCAACTTTAGGTGTTAAATTTTTCTTTAAATAAGGAGATAATATCACAAAATATGTGATTATAACTTAAAAATCTCAACATAGTTTGGAATAAGCTGACAAGACCCCATAGCCCTTTAGAGAGAGGAATCGAGAGGGATACAAGTAAGGATGGCAGTGGGTCCATGACCCTACCCTAAAATATGGGTATGGGTCTTAATTTTCTAGACCCTATATGTTTGGGTAGGGTATGGCATCGGGTAGTGTACGGGTATGGTATAATGCTTTCATACCCATACCCTTCAGACCCTTACCCTACATATGCAATGCAAAATTATGACCTACGGTTATATTAAGTAAACTTTTTAAAACAAATTGTTGGATGAATCGATCTTAAAATGGAGCTTTCATCCTTTAATGGACACAGAGGGGGAGACATAAGTAGATGAAGCTGGAAATAGTGTAAACCTGGTCAAAATCCACAAGAAGTAACCTCCCAACTCCAGATCTCAAAAGCATAGATGCAGCATGACTCCCAACGCCTCCAAGACCAATCACCACTACGAATGATTCTGTTACTTTCCGTTGGCAATCTAAACCAAAGAACTGAATGTTCCTGAATGATGTGGAAAGAAGAAACAAAAGAGAGCAGATGAATTGATGTGAAGGCTAACCAAAGGATCTCATAGTCCTATTGCATAAATGTCAAACAGATAAGCTAATAGGGTTATCAGCTAAAGATAACTAAAGTTTATATCAATCTGGAATAAGTAGATATGCAGATAATAAGTAAAGATCAAGATCATTACCATCATAATCATCATGATAATATAGTCAAGATGAACATGACCATTATCATAAATTGTATCATTATTTCTACAACATTAGTTAACTCGTATCTAATTGCTCCTCTAAAACCATAGAGCCAAAAATCAGAACAGATTGCCAAAGAACATTACAGTCAACACTAAGCCTCTAACAAGTAAACAACCTATATAAGCCATTGCTAAATAGTATAGGACAATTCTATACTTACCCACACCTTAAAATGTCTACATTACATAATACAATCAACCAGGCAATGTCGAGTGTTATGTATACTTGTCTTCCCACTCTCACAATGCAAAAATGCACATATGAAGTGATAATGCTGTAATTGATTTGTAAAAGTTATTAAGTGTATTGATGATTTACGCATTTATCTTTAAAACAACTCGTTTCAAATTAGATAAGGAAATACATAACAGCATTCCACATTATAGATCACAGAAGATCACTATTCACCAAATCACTAATAAGGAAAAATATTTTTTATAATTTGGAATAAGAAAGAAAAGCAAAAGCAGTTCCATTTGATAAAGGCAAGAACTATTTCTAGCAACCACTCTTTAAGAGAAGTCAAAGTACCTGGTCAGTTGCTCAGAGACTATCTCATCTTGTAAAATATCTGGAGCTCCTTTACTTTCCATCCTATGCATAACACATCCATTTTGGTCTGCCTCAAGGATTGATTGTTTGTCTGTATAGGACACAAAAACTTCAGTAGTGTATAACAAAGCAACAGTGCACCAGCTGCCCGTAATATGGTTGGTACAATTATACTTTTACTCTCGTCTAACTTCTTTTTTTCATTTTAGAGCTAATGAGATTATAATTAGTTCTAGTTTTTCATTTTAAAGCTAATAAGATCATAATAAGTTCTTAGTACTCTAAACATGTCTGGATCTCCACAGACCCAGGCTGATGGGGCTATGACAAACGCTCTTTTTATAAAGCATTAAAAAAAAAAAATTAACATCAGCCTAAAAACAGGACCATAGTTGCTAACTATCCTCATCCGTCTTATGCCATTTATCATCTAATTCGTATTATTGTGTAGCCATTAACAGAACGTCTGGTAGTGCAAAGGAGTTAAGGAGGTAAGGGAAAAGATGGTAAAGGTCAGGTGCATATGTGTTGCATGTGAGGTAAATGATGCTAAAATTTGAGAAAGCAAGGGAAAAATTACAATTCCCTACCATCAAATCTTGCTGTCTGTGGACTGCTGCCTTTTTCTTCTACCCTTCTGCAAAAACAAGTAAGTTACTTATTCACACTTCAATAACCTAAATTCCAAACATATCTTTTTCAGAAAATCACCAAATGCAGAAGAAAGGGTACAGTGGGAAAAAAGAAAGTTAAGCATATTTGATTAAAATATGAAGTATAACACCGAAATGCTAGATACCATATGGTGTAATGTGTACACAGATAAAAATATCTTAGTTTCTGCATATGGTGTAATGTTTACACAGATAAAAATATACCCCGTATTAGCTAAACATTGCATTGACATAAGAAGTAATAGATAATGTGGAATAAATAAATTGGTTAGGTACATGGATAATGTAGAACCAATGATCTAACTTGTATTTAGGCCTTAATACTTGTTGAATTAATCTCTGTATCTAGCATTACGGTGTAATTATGGGATTGAAGCAAGATATTAAAGAGGCGGTTGTCTAAAGCAGTAAAGCTTATCTGTGTAATAATGCAAGGGAGTTCAAATCTATCTTCAATAACATTTTGGTAAATATAAATAAGTTGATTGCTAGTAGATTATTTACATATGTTTATAAGCATGCCTCGTGAGAGAGGGATAAAATGGCTCAAAGTCTCAAAACTATGTCTAAAATATCTTATTCTTTTGGCAAAGAAACTATTCAACCAGGAGAAAACCCTTCAAAATTACCTTGTAATTGTTATTGTACTATTGGCCAAGTTCAACCCTGATGCAAAAGTCTTCCTCTCAAGAAATAACAACATACATCAATAGATACACATACCGAGAAATTCACCATAATTTGTCATTCAAACAATTTCTTTCTTTACTTGCCACAAATGCATATGAAAATATGCAAAAATGTCTAAGAAAGCTCAAACTTAGCAATCCACTTCACTCCATGACCAAAAACTCGACCGCCATTCACTCCCATATCATAAATTCAACTTGTATAAATCACTTCAAATATGTCAAATCATAACCTAATTGAAATACAAACAACTAAATACTCATTCAACCTATAATTTGTAATACATCCCCCACAAACCCCAACAACACCCCCATCAAAACAAATAACAACAATTAACAATTGGGTTGTTTCCAATTCAAAGAATCAGTAACAAAAAAAAAAATCAAATAATTGATACATAATATTAATTCCAGCAGAAATTAATTAATTAATACCAATTATTAAAAATTCAATAAAAAGTTGGGAAGTGAAGTATAAGACCTGCTGAGAAGCTTGAGAAGAGTGTAAGTAGAAAGAGAGCCTATGAATGCACTTGCGCCGATTAACGCCGCCATCTTCATCCGCTCCTCCATATTTTTTTTTTTTTTTTCAATTTTGCTGAATTTTGAGAAGCAATTTCTCTTCAATTAGAACAGATATGAAGAACTTAAGTCGAGTTCTGTGATTCTGTCTCCTGTAACTGTAACCACCCCCAAAACCCCCGAAAGCAAACTTTCTGCCTTTACAACTTTGGATGTTACAAGTTCGAATCCTAAGACAATCACAATTTTTATTTTTATTTTTTAACAAAGGATAAAAAGGATTACAAAGGCAAGTAGAATTTTAATTTCGGTTTTGTAAAAATCATACTCACTAACATTTTGACTTTTGCATTATTCGTTTATGTTTACTTTGATTACATTTTGCATTATATATTAACCTCTTTATAATATATATATTATTATAAATATTAATGGTCAAAGTTGTGCATTGGCATGTGTGTCATAGTATTGCGAGTACCATGAAACCAAAAGTAAAAGCATTTTCTCGGGCGATGTGATGTGCACTTGTGCAGGATGTATCCACAATCTGCATTGTGTAGATTGCAATATTTAAACAACATCCTCCCAAGAATAGTAACAAGGAATCCGTAAATACTATACTACTCCTTACTAGCAAATGAATATGTAAATTCAAAGCCCATTGTAAACCCATACAGTTTAGGCAACTTTCCCTACACCCCCATCTTACTACGTCATTTTTACTTTCCCTCCTTAGTCTTTTTTTTTTTTTTTTAAATTCTCATCTTTCCTTCTTTACTTTTCATTCTATCATTCTAGCCACTACATAAAAATTTTCTCTCTCCTCTTTTATAGAGATTTCATATTCTCTCTCCTATTTTTTTTTTCTTCAACTTTCTCTCTCTTCTTTTATGAAGATTTCTAACTTAGTTGTTTTTTTTATCATGATCGTGAATATGTTATTTCTGCTAGAGTTGGATTACTCGATTCGTTTAAGGATTAATGTGAGCAATTTTGTATCGTTAATGCTAATTAATCAATTGGTTTTTTTTTTATCTTTGATAATGCTCTATTTTTTTATTGTTATTGTTTCATTACAAAGATTTGATTTCACAGTATTGGTTGTAATGCTTTTAATCTTGATAATTCTTTGTTTTTCTATTGTTATTGTTTCATTTTAATATTCTATTTCGATTGTTTTTACCAGTTTTATGTGTTGTACATAAACAATTATAGTTAAAACAATGCTCACTTTTGTAATAGTAAATGTTCATTTTAGGGTTATATTTGTGTTCAGTAGTAAATTACATGTTTATTGTAGTTGTATATGCATGAATATATGTGTTTACATGTGAATTTTAATGATTATAATTGTTTTGTAATTGCTCATATACTTTTTAGGCTTTTAGCTAGTGAATATATTTTATTATTTGTTATTATACAGTGTCATTATAATGTTTAGTTATGTAAAGATTAATGTTCATTTATATATACTCTATGGTAACTTTACTCTAATTGATCAAATGTGTCATTATAATTGAACATTGTTGCTATTGGATATATATGTTCAATAATTACATGTTTTATTATTGCAGTGACAAAAAAGAATGTTATTATTCTTGAAGAAACAAGTAAGCCTGATTTAGTGGGGATACAATTTAAATCTGAAGAAGAAAACTTATGAAATGTATAACGAATACACATTTATGAAATTAAAGGTTTTGGAGTTAGAGATGGAATTGAAAACGTAAGAGGCGATGAAGAGACAATTCAATATGTATGAAAAGATTTATTTGTTCTAAGAAGAAGCAAGCTCCTCCTAGTGCTGCAACAAATGCTCCTAGTATTTAAGAATGCTCAAGTTCCTGAAGTCCCTCCTAGAGTTCATAGAAATATTCAAATTCCAATTATTTTAGGTGTTCGAGCCAATGATCAAGTTGTTCCTATTGTTTCAATGTACAAATTCCTACAATTGCTCAAGTGGCACCTAATATTCAAAACAATACCTTTATCCATTTGCTATTAAGTACTGTTTTTCTTATTGAAATATTTTTAAAAATATTTAAGTGAATATTTAAGTTTTTAAAACTGATCATTTAGTTTTTAAAAGTGATCATTAAGTTTTTGTATAGAATCATTTAGTTTTACTAATATTCTACAAGTGAATATTTAAGTTTCTGAAAGTGGATCATTTAGTTTTTGCAAATGATCAAAATTGATAAATATAATACTTTACATAAAAATCACAATTTTTATATAAAATTGTAAGAATAATTTTGTAAATAAATAATATTTATCAAACTTTAAACATAAGTAACTTAAACTTAAACAACGTAGAGTAATTCTATTAACAAGTAATATCTATAAGTTTTTAATTTATCAACCAACTATGAACATATCCACAAGTGAACATGTTATATATATTTTCGTTCTTTCCGCTCAGATCTTCAGTTTGTATTAGTTGAGCAATGTATTGCATCATCAGCCTTCTTATTTGGTCTACCTGTTAATGAAAACAAATTATTATTAAACTGAACATTAAGTGTTATATAAATTAACATTATGTGCTACATAATTGAACACTAAATTATATTACTTGTTCAACTAAAAATTAATAAGATTATTACTTGTTTATTGAATTTTACTTACATTTCAAGTCACAAACCCAGACTTTTGGCTTATTGTTTTCTTTTTGCCTAGCTTTTGAATTTATACTTATATATAAATGAATAATTATCAAATTGAAAATGAACTTTCATAAAAAATAACTTGGATATACATGGACATCAGTTCATAATATGAATTTAAACATATAGTGTTTTGTAAGTGTTCATTATACTTAAGAGTTGCATACATTATATCTTCTCTACTCATCGTTTTTCGCATATTATATATATATTTTTTTTTTGTTCATTACACTTAAAATTATGCTTACATTTGTGCAAAAGTTTTGTTTATCGTCTCAGAAATAATTCCTTCCGCTCTGAAAAATCAAATTGAAAGAAGTAAGTTGTTTAAATATGACCAAACTTAAATAACATTGTGCTTACACTTTGAAATTTAACAATAATTACTAACAATACTTATGTTGATGCTTCTTCGACGCCGAATTTTTCAATTTCTTTCATGAACACCATCACAAAAAAAAATTAGGGTTTCTACTTTTTTTTTTTTTACTCTAAACATGAAAAATATACTTACTCTTCAGATTTTTGCTTAGTATTCGTTGAAATTTGTTACGATTGAACAATTTTGTCTCTAATGTCAGACATTGTCGTTGATTTTACTTATTGTTTGCTGCAGTTTTGCACTTTTGCTTTTGCAGAGAAGATGAGAGATAAGATGAGAGAGAAATGGTGAGAGAAGATGAGAGAGAAAATATTGATCTGAAAATGTAAATGAATATTTGATTATTTATTTATTTATGTGTGGGGTAGGGGAAGTTAGTGGCAATTTACTGTGGTAGGGGTTGGTATTGAAACACAACGTTTCATGGGGGGTGTAGGAATAGATGCATAGACTAGTGTCTAGGCATAAATAATTAATACAGGCAGGTCATAGCCTCAATATGTAAATCGAGTAGCCAAACACGTAATTATTGTCGCTAATACTTCTATCATCCAAAGTAGCAGTTTTAATGCACCAACGGATCAACCCCATCCCAGCTTGATAAGTATTTTTGAACTGTGAGCCATCAATTTGTATAGCAAAAAAAGTTACTGTCCAAATACATTACCAAGTTACCCAATAAAAACCTTCTTCTTAGTGTCCTTACGGCCTTACCTAAGCTACTAAATAAAAAAAATGCAACTACTTTTATTATTTTTCTAACTAGATAATGCTCGAGTCATGCTCGGTTTAAGATTAATAAGGAGTAGTGATTGAATTATAGAAGTCTGTATATAAATGTAAGTCAATTATCAACCATAAACAAATAGCTAACAGTTTGCCCCCACCCCAAAAAAAAAAAAAAAAAAAAAAAAAAAGGTAGAGTTAGGAGGGAAAATACCCTCCCTCCAAAAAAATTCCACTTTAGTATAGGAGATAGATAACACACATACCATATGAGTGCAATGACTCTCTCTCTCTCTCTTTTCCCATTCTTTCTTTAAAACTCCTAGCCTCCATTATTGAATTTAGAAGATACTTCCGTCGGATTTTACCAGTAGAAACCCTCAATCTTTGTTTTTGTGTGCCTTTTCTCTTTACATTTATTTGTTTTAGATTTAAAATAACTCTTCCTATTTTAGGAGGAACGTTTCTACCTCAATAGATAGGGCATTTCTTCTTCTTTAAGAGGATTTTCTCCTTGGAAAGAAAATGTTTTTATTCTCTCTTTTCAGAGAGGATTTTTTTTTTTTTGATGGATTGTTGTAGGATTGTTTCATGGGTAAATCTATGCGAGATCGAAAAAGAGGTTAATCTTTCAACCAGACTAATCAGGCGAAAAATTTCTATGACTGCAACAAATCGATAGACTTTACTCATCGAAAAAGGTTGTACACTACAGCGATGTGAAAGGGGGTATAAAGAATGTACAATTTGCGACTAGTAGAATACATGTGTCATGATGGGTTTAAGTTTCATGGGTAATTGTCGTATGACTTTTAAGTTATGAATAAATATTTGTTAAAAAAAATGCTAAATATGTGTGGGGAATTGATTTCAAGCGTTAAACCCCTAGCTTGAACCCCACTGTGATCATACACTAAAGTGCGGTGGCGTCCAAAAGGGAAGAAGATAGAGCAAAAGAGTCGCCAACAAGTTTTAGGAACTTGTAAACCGTTCACAGGGTGAATGTTACACCCCTTAACGATCCAAGAGATCGTCAACTCCATAAGGTCTAGAACCAAATAAGGGTTCGGGGATGAAGGTACAAATCCAACCTAAAAGAGATTGAACCTGCCCTAATAATAGGTCTCTACTTTATTCTGATCGTATTCATGTGCGCTTTCTGACTAACATGCAATCAATTAGACTACCCTAAACCTGTTTATCTATGTTGGTTGAATATTAATGCACAAATAAAACTATTATTGACGATCACTTGAATTATAATCACATCAACCCTAACAAGATTATTAATATCTTATTAAGCGTGATTATTTACAAGTACAAATTCCCTTTAAACATACAATAAAAGGTGTGATCAAGCAATAAAAATACATATCAAGCAACATAATAATAATCATAATCAATCATGAATAATAATTATAATAATCATAATTATAGCAATAATAAAAATATAATCATAATCAAAACAATCATAAATCATGTTAAAGCATAATAAAAATAGCAAGATCCTAGGCATGATACTAACAAGATTAATAACAAACCCTAGCATGTCACTAAGCAATAAAAATCAAATCTTTAACCCTAACATGATACTAACAATAATTATAAACATTAGGAAGAACATAGGAAGCATCGCAACAATCATATTTAATATTAAAATTACCCTAGACATGATACTAGGAATATCATAATAACAATATAAACATAATCTCTACATCATAATATCAATTAAAAACCATTAAAGCACTTACTTTGATGCCTCGTACCTATTTCTAATAACAAAATACACACGTTAGTAACTTTAAGGAAAATAATAAACAAACAATTAAATTAAATAATTGAAAGAGAGATTTGGGACCAAACCCTCAGAAATTAAACCTTTCACGTCTAGGGCGAAGACAACTTCGAATATGGCTAGGTGTTTCTAGATCTTGTGAATGCGGAATTTTGTATGTAAAAAAGCAATTTTTAGAAAAGGAAGAGAGAGATGGATTAATTATAAGAGAATGAGAAAGAATTGATGAGAATTGGTGAATGATTAATAGAGAATTAATGATTGCGAATGAAAACTGATTGTAGGTGAATGAAAACAGAGTTTTTAATACGTTATTTATAGAGAAATCAACTAAAAAGATAAAATATCAAAACAGAGCTCTTGGCGCACGCAAAACGAGGTTGGCGCACGCAAAACAGAGCTAGCGCCAGGCGCCAATGCCTGGAGTCAGGCGCCAGGCCTGTTTTCAACGCGTTTTCGAAAATCAGATAAGTTTGCCGTACTGGAGGATAAAATCGTATCTTTTCCTCGAAAATGCTTTTTGATTTTAATTAAAACTCTGAAAAGTCAACAAAAGTCAATTTATCAATGCTAATTGAATTAGGAATGAAAAGAACCTTCTAGAAGAATCTAGAAGACTAAAACCATTCCTAATTGCATTAGGAATGATAAATCATATTAGGCCCTCCCCTAGATCACTGGGCCGTATATAAGGCTCAAAACGGGCCCAGTTTAGTAAATTGGCCATAACTTCCTCAATATTCATCGGAATTGGACTTATAATATATCGTTGGAAAGGTCTTTGCAAGCCCCATCCAACTACACTACTATTGGACCCATATCATGGACCAAAGAAACTGTATTGGCTGTTTTCTTAAAATAAGTTTTCAAAAACAGAGAGAAGAGAAAAGAAATTAAAACTATCCGCAACACTAAACTTTCCACACTTTCACTTCATTCGATTATGATTTGACGTGAAAGGCACTCATCACTGGGTTTGGTTTTGGGGAGACACAAATGGGTGTCTACAATATGAAATAACTAGTAGAATACATGTGTCATGATGGGTTTAGCCCGCCTTATTTTCTAATTTTTGTGGATCGCTAATGTTTTTAGATCATTTTAAAAGGTGTTGTTAATGTTGTGTTAATATTGGAACCAATATTTGTTGTTTCTTGTTTCGTAACTTCTTTTGAGTTTGTATGCTTATGCATTCATGTTTTTTTTTTTTTTTTTTTTTTGCACACAAGGGGCTAGCCCCATAAAAGAAAATTAAAAAAACTACGGGGGAACAAACCGTGGCAAAGCCACACCTACTACATCATCATATAAAATTCTCCCTAAAGCTAAAAGGGGGACTTGAATCAACTCTATAGAGTTAATCTGCATTACTCCTTGATTGGCTAACCAATCAACTGCTTTGTTTACTTCCCGGTAGATGTGATGTGCTTTTATTTGGCAATTAGTTTCTTCTAGGAGCTGCTTGCATCTTCAGATATTGTCTCTTGCATACGCTTGACTATTCTTCAGCATCATCACTAAGATTGGCTATCAAGTTGGACCTGTAACTTTCCTAGGACTAATATTACCTCTCGTTCAAGCCCATACTCAAGGGCTTTGACTTCAGCCATGAAAGCATTGCATATGCCAAGCTTCAAAGAGAAAGAATATGCAAGTTTACCAATATAATCTCTAATCACTCCTCCACCTCCAGCTGGACTAAGTGACCCTGGCCTTTTGCTACCCCATCCGTGTTCAGCACTAAACACCCAACAGGTAGTGCCAACCACCTAATATATGTTTCAAATCTTTGTCCTGGACCACCATTCGGATCATGGTCAAAGTCCCCAATCACTCTCCAAGTCTCTTTAAATTTTTCTAGGAGAAAAGACTTTATATTAACTAGAAATCCCCCTGCTCTATTGAAGCTTACATTGCATCTCCACCTCCAAGTCCACCATTTAACTAAGCTGGCCAAATCTCAAGGGACATATTCCCTCTATCTTGAACTTTTATATTTCGTACAATCCATTGAGTCAGGTTTCTCAAACAAAAATTCGAAGCATTTGCGGGACCACCAACTTGCTTCCAAATCTCCCTTGCCACCTTGCAGTCCCTAAGACCCTAAGCATATGGAGCATAGTCTCATCATGATCAGGGCACACATTACACTTTAGATCATTGGTCAAGTCTCTTTTAAATCGGTTTACATTGTGCATTAATCTATCATGTAGAACCAGCCAAAGTAGGACTCTCACCCTTTGTACGTTGAACCCAAATTTTCCACACCAATTCCCAGCTGCCCTCTGAATTAATTTTCTCATCTTTACAAATTATTTTTAAAGCTGATTTTATCGTAAACTTTCCTCTCGAGCTTCCACCCCCCAGTACATCAAGTAACCAAACGAAGGACCATTCCTTAACTTGTGCACATCTATCAATTGAAGGGAGTCCCCAAGGAGGTGTTCTGCAAACAATTCCCACTTCCAGCCAGTTTTAGAGTCCCTCATTTCCTCGATAGTTGCCCCATCAACCTCTTGCAAAATTGGAGCAATTGCAAGCTCACGAAGAGGACAAGAAGCAGCCCATACATGATCCCAAAACAGAGTTTATTTGAACGTTATTCCCAACAGCCACCCGAGCTCCTTTACATAACACTTTAGCATTCTCGGTAATTCCACGCCATATATTCGACATATTTGCCTTGGATTCAAACATGTCGGTATCACATCTTCCTTTGCAATACTTGGCTCTCAATACACTATACCACAAGGAATTCGGCCCCGTTAAGAGACACCAACCCAATTTTGTGAGAAAATCATAATTTGTATCTCTTAAAGCTTGAATGCCCAAACCTCCTTGACTTTTAGGGAGTTGCAAGGTTTCCCAAGATATGAGGTGAATTTTCCTCTTTTCTTCATTCCCACCCCAAATAAAACGTCTAAATTTTTTTATCTAGCTCGTCACAAATTGTTCTTGGAATCTACGCCGATTGCATAGCATATGAGCTAGTGGTTGAGATTGAAGATTTTGCCAAGATGATCCTCCTTGCCAATGACAGATATTTTGTCTTCCAACCCGAGAGACGTTTGTCCACTTTTTCACATAGGTCAGCAAACATATCCTTTGTTACCTTGTTCGTGATTTGTAACACCCCCAAATCTCCCTCTACGTAAATACTATATTTTACGTATAGAAATACCGTAGAGATAGACTTGGGCGTATTACCGCCACTTGAAAACATAAGGCTTAATTAATTACTCAAATTGCAGCGGAAAGATAACTAACTTTTATTAATAATATGAATAACCATAATAACTGTTTCAAAATAAACCAATAAAAACTTGTCCATACATAAATAAAACTAATTCCTATCTATGTGATCCCAATCCCGACTCTAGTATGCGCACGAACAATTTCACACTTGAAATCAAGACTGCTTACCAAAATGGTAAAGAGGGCGAACCAAAACAAAAGGGAAAACAGATTAGCAAAAACGCTAAGTACGTATAAGTGCAAGGCATGTAAATACTTTTATTAGGCAAACATGCTTTCGAAATAACCATTTAAATTTAAACCTGTCACGAGTCATTTTCCAAAATTAAACTTTCCAAAAAATAATTAAACCTTCCGGGTAGTAATATCCATCAATAAAAGCTTTCCAAACCAATAGATTTCCAATTTATAAACTTCTCAATTTTTGATATATTTCTAAACCAATTTTCCTCACCTAAGTGTGCACACCCCCCAAGCAAGTTATACTATACTCGAGGAAAGACCAGATCATACAAAGCTCATGGTCTTACTTCACCAGTCCCGGGTAGAGGGACAATTAAAATATCAAATACTCAGGCTCATAATGAGCTACAAATTAATTAAACCAAGTGATTTATAAATCAAACAACTTTTATTAAATCGATCAACACTTTTAGAGATCAAACCTTCAAATCATAAAATTATATACTTTAACTTGTCATGAAAATTGTTAACTTAAATATTCATACGCAACATTTATTTAAACAATCATTAAAACAAACATTATACAAAACACGCATTCAAAAATTGTATCAAGGACCTAGCCACCTATACGTACCTTGATCACGAGAACAAAAAGGTACGTCTACTAAACTTGACCACGATCGAGAGACTCCTCCTACACAAATAAAATAACCTTAATTAATATAAGGTTAACAAAATAACACAAAACCAAAAAATCATTCTATTGTGCATGAACTACCTAAATATTAACCTTAATCAAAATAGTGCTATTAGAATAGTTGGGTGGTCGTTGGTGGCGGAATAGGTGGTTGTTCGGTGGCAACAACTTGGTTATGGGTTGCAGAGTTTATTTAAGCTAGATAGAGTAAGAAGAAGGGGTGATGAAATAGAGAGTAGAGAAGAGAATTTCTGATTTGGTGTGAATAAGTGGGAAGAATTAAGGGTCTATTTATAGTGTTTAAGGGGTAGTAAGATAGAGTTAAAGGAGGATTGAGATTAACATGGGAACATGATAAATGTAAGTTTGTTAAATGAATATGAGTGAAATTTAGTCTAGGTTAATTCATGTAAAAAAAATCCAACGGAAAAGATTAGAGATGGAATTAAGATAGATGCAAATTTGGTTAAGGAAGGTAGAAGGTAAAGTAAGATAAATTAAAAGATTAAATGCTTAAAGTTAAATTGGATAAAGCTAAGCCATGATCAAAACAACTAGGCCTCAACAAACTCACGACCATTTTGTTTTTTTTGGTTTTTTTTTGTTTTTTTGTTTTTTTTAATAAAAAAAACGAAAATCATATATAATAAATATAATAATTGAATTTGATGATTAAATCAAGTTATTATATAAAATATAGATAATACCAAAACTAAGATTAATTATAATTCATGAGATAATAATTAAGATAAGATTGTTAAGTAATGTTAAGGTAAAATCCGGAAAAATAATTTTTTTTTTTAAAAATAAAAATAAATAGCGTACAACGTTAACTAACAAATTAAGGACCGACCAAGATCATAATGTATTCAATTATTCCAAATAATTAGAGAAATTACTAAAATAATTAAGAAAATCTTTCAAAAAAATTAGGGGTATTACTGTCTACCCCCCTCAAAAGAAGTTTCGTCTCGAAACTTAAAATTATTCAATAACTTGAATTAATACTCCAAATTATCTTAAATTGGTTAAAATTTAGTAAGTTCAGGCACAACCTAAAGACGCGACTCTAAAGACTCATAAAAAGACATAAAAAGAAATGTGCGAAACTCTATTGCATTCTACCCCCCTTAAAAGAGAGTTACGTCCCCGTAACTTAACCACTCACCATGAAGAGGTTAGGGTACTTTTTACGCATTTCTGCCTCAGCCTCCCAAGTTGCTTCCTCAACCTTATGGTTCGTGTAACACCCCGATTTACTAGCTAATAATAAATAAGAAATAAAGGAAAAATAGACAACCTTTAAATAAAATTGCGGAAGCATACACTTAAATCGGAGGTATTACCGCCACACTCGACAACCTGTCAAGTGTTAAGGCTTACAAAATCCCAATTATTACAACCCAATAAACTAGGTGAGCTATTTATACAACTTTACAAACTTGTTATAAACAAACTAATCGATCACTTGAGCTCCTTTAGCTACGATCACTTGATTAACCTGTTTAAACAATCTTGACTGCTCTCCATTAAGGACAAATTCCAAAATAGATCGTCGCAGGGCCACCATAAGAAAAAGACATGGCCGCAAACACAAGTAGCAAAACAAAATAACACACACGTCAGCAAAAAAGCTGAGTAATCACCACATATCAGAATACAAAGAATAATATAATAATTAACATTACTAGATCAATTAAACAATGTAGTTCGAAACTACATTACACATTGTGCTCTGAAAATAACCTTTAACAACTCAACCTCGAATAATAGTACGAACCTTTACTCAACTCATAACCAATAGTGTGCCATGCTCTTTGTTCTATACCTAGCCTTGGACATGGGTAATTCGAATAAAACCAACAAGTATAAAAACTTGAATACTCCCAATAACTAGAAAACACCTTAAACCAGACCATATACGGGCCAATTCTCACTGTAGGGGACCATAGAAAATAGATAAAGATTGTACCTCATTCCTAACTCATGATCATTATCTCATTACCAACATACCAAGGACTAGGTCTATAACGCCGAGCCTCAAACCAATAACAAAATAATAATTCTCAACCTTTTGATCTCATACTTGATCAAATAATCATGAACTTGATAATAATTAGTATCTCAATCTTGCCACATGTTCCCAAATAACATAACAAGATCAACTCAATTCAATTCAAAAACATCTCAACTCTTAGGGAAATAAAACTAGTTCCCAAAAATAATCAAATCTTAACCCAAAAATATTACTCTGCATTAGTAACCCTAAACCTCGATAAAACAATACTCCCTATAGCAACAACATTAAAACCCTAGTAATAATTGTACAATTAATTATATACAACAAAAAATAATATGATATTCAAATCAAATCGATCAAATCATACAATGATAATACAAAATAATTATACAAACAAAAGTAAATTAGTGTGATTACAAATTTACAATCATCCATATCAACAGTAGTATACGAGCAGCACATAATCGCCAATATAACATGCAAAATCAATAGCAGCAAACGAATTCTATATTACACATAAAATTATAAAATAATGAATATTATCATCTTATTCATAGTTGATTACATGGTAAACACTTCAACTCCAAATAGAATAAAACACAAGAGTATATATCAATCAACTACAACAGTATATAGATTGTTTGATTACATATATATATAAAAAAAAAAAACGCAAATCAATCAACTCCAAATTGCAGGGAATCGTGTGATTACCTTTTATTCAGGAAACAATTAAGCAAACCGCACTCACGCACAAGATACTCCACCATCAAAAATAAAACTCACGCATAAAACTTGTAATTTTGGGAAAACTAATAATAATGGGTTTATCATGGAGATAAATATTTATTATATGAATTAATGGCAATTATGCTACTGCTAGCTTTAAGCCACGAGCATAATGGAGTAAAGAGATAGGAATTTTAATATCAATACGGCAGCAAGGTTTATTTATCAAAAACTTGGGCTAAAATAGTTTATATATGCTTAAAAATAGAGAGTTATATTTAAAATTAAATAGGGTTTTAAACCTTTTCGAACTTTAAAATAAAAAATATGAGATTAGGAAAGTTATTTTTTAAATAAAAATAAACTATTGTTTAATAAAGTGGAAAGCTAAACGTCGCCCTCGAATATCTAACTAACGCCCGCAAAATAAATTAAAATTACATTCTTACCCTTTTTATAAAAAAAAAAAATAACCCTCAAACAAAATTACCTCCCTCCCCCAACAAAACCCTCATTCCTTACTCACTCTCATTCTCTCTCTAAACAAACCACCACCACCACATCCACCTCCACCACCACAACATCCACCGCCGCCACCACTATCACCGCAGATAAAAGCGCCGGAGCAGTGGTTGAGCGCCGATCTACACCGTGATAATGCCGCGGAAGGACAAAGGCAAGTCAATCGCCGGCGGAGAAGAGGTTTGTGTTTTTTTTTTTTTTTATTTTCTGAAATCCAGGCAAACGCCTGATTTTTTCGCACAACCATGGCTGAAACGCCTAGTTCGTGCGTACAGCCGTGTGGTTGTACGAAAAATCTGGGCGGTTGAGGTGAAACGCCCAGTTTTTTCGTACAACCACACGGTTGTACGCACGAACCAGGCGTTTCAGCCATGGCTGTTCGAAAAAACTGGGCGTTTGCCTGGGTTTTTTTTTTTTTTTTTAAATTCGTTTTTTTTTTTTTTTTTTGGTATTGGGTTTTAATTGCTTGGCTTTGAATTTGTAAATTCGTTGTTGTTATTATTATTAAATTCGTTGTTGTAAATTCGTTGTTGTTGTTTGGAAATTGGAAATTAAATCATCAACTAAAGTTCAAGATTTTTGGGTTTTAATCAACTAAAGTGAAGGACTTCAATTGCTTGGTTTTTAGTTGTTGATTTTGGGATTTGTTAGTGTAGATTTAATTTTTGTAATGCTTTAATTTTAATTCAATCATAAATGGTTTTAGCATCTCGTGTAACAAAGTAGTGAGATATCTATGCTTTGTGCTCATATATTCACACCCTATACATTTTAATATGACTTTACTATCGGATTATAAATATGTACTAGTTAGTTGTATTGTGTTTGAGAAATGACGTTATTGGCAATATTTGTACTCTGTATATAATGGATTTTCTTTAAGTGTTGTTGGATTGATTAAGAGTTATTATTGTTTTAGATATTGGCCTCGTAGATGTTCCAACCATTACTATCTATCTCGATGCCCGTATAGAATTTCTTGGAAGTTTTTTTTGAGAATTTTCGTGATGTTTAGTTTGAAGTTTTGTTGATATTTTGGGTGGTTTGTGTTGATATATAGTTGATGAGGATTAAATATGATTTCGAATTCATCTATATGAAAATACTTGTTGAGCATTCTTGATTCTTTTTCATTTTTCAGATTTTCATACTATAAGCAATGGTTATTGGCTGATTTTTATATTCCTATACTTGTTGATCCTTTTTTTTTTATCTACTATAAAGATGTGAGTAGGAAAATGGGTTTTGATTAGATTTTAAATGTTGCTTGCTCCGTTACTTCAAGATTGTCTTGACTTTACCCTACTCCAAAATTGACTAGAAAGATAGCTTTTTTTTACCGATAGAAATTTTAAAATCGGCAATTTGATTAGTCTATGTGCAAGTTCCTTAGATTTCTCGAATTAACGTGAATGTGTAATGATAGTTTGGTTTCGGTCATTATTTCTTATTTCTTATAGTTGATGGTGATACTAGTATTATATCATTACTTTATGTCGGCTAATGCAAGATTAACTAAGGAATAATGTAGAAATATTGTTTGTTGGATTTTGTTATAAATAATTGGATGATATGTGTACTAGTTTATTATTTGGTTAAAAGTTTGAATATTTAGTTGTTAATTATTAGAAATTTGTTGGATTTTGTTATATATAATTGGATGATATGTGTACTAGTTTATTATTTGGTTAAAATTTTGAATATTTAGTTGTTAATTATTAGAAATTTGTTGGATTTTGTTATAATTAATTGGATGATATGTGTACTAGTTTATTATTTGGTTGAAAGTTTGAATATTTAGTTGTTAGTTATTAAAAATATTAGTTGGTTGATTTTGTTAGTATTTTATTCTAAATTTAGAATGTAGTCGAGGGTTCTGGTCCACGGCATGCTAGATCACGCGGCATTAACGCGTCGGTTAGGAGAGATAGGGGGCCGGGGATTAGTATACGGGAAGGTAGTTCTTTACCGGAGCGCGATAGAGAAGTGGGTAGTTCTGGGACTTATTTGGATGAGCGGGAGGGAGCCGGTCCTAATCCTTTGTTGAGGACTACTAGCTCGGTTTCGGGTTCAGGTTCGAGATACGATGATGATGGACCTGAGGACGATGATGCTGATGTTGATGCTGAGGAGCAGCCGAATGTCGTGACGAGAGGTCCTGATGGGAGATTTACGAGTTCACGACCACCTCGATCTGTAGCGCCTTGGCTTGTTCAGGGGCCGATGGACGGTGGACCCGATGTTGGGACCGTTATTCCTAGTTTTGGGGCCCATGTTGCTCGATATATTTGGGACGGGCATGATCGACGGTTTTTGCGGTGTCATACTAGAGCTAGTGTGTGTAGATTGTTGAGTGAATGGATGGAGGGATTTACGGCAGACACTGCTACGCGGATACGACAGACTGGGTTGTCGCACCTGCCGAGCATTATGCACGACCACCTTGATTTTCCGCTGATTTCTGCTTTTGTGGAGAGATGGCAGCCAAATACAAACACCTTCCACCTACCTTTTGGTGAGATGACCATCATGTTGCATGACGTTTACCACATACTTGGTATTCGGGTTGAAGGTGATATGGTTGCCGAGGATCTATCTAGTGACCGGTATAAGACATTTGCAGCTGAGTTGTTACAGTTGACTACAGAGGAGCTACAGGTCAAGACTCAGACTGCCATATATAGGAATGGTGGCGTCCATACTGACCAGATTTTTGATAGGTGTCGTACTGTAGAGACTACAGAGGAGGTTCAGGTCATTGGTTACATGTGGGTCCTTTTGGGTAACACGCTCTTTACTGACAAGAGCGGTTGTCGTACCCACCCTTCTTTTCTCACTGAGTTGTTTGTGGAGCATAACCTGGAGAGGTTGACGAGATACTCCTGGGGTTCAGCCACACTAGCGTACTTGTATCGTCAGCTCGGGCATGCCACCCGAAATGGATGTGATTCTATCGCGGGTTGTCTAACTCTTCTCCAGTCTTGGATATATGAGTACTTTCCATGTTTTCGGCCTCACCAGGGTGTGTTGACGCGAGACGTTCCATATGCACGTGCAGGGTTATGGGATGTTGGTATGGCGCGGAAGCATCAACAGCGTCTCGTGTCCTTTCGTACTCGACTTGACCAGCTGGGTGACCATGAGGTATAAATAGATACGTAATACTATTTGTTTTACAATGCTTTAATTTACAGTTGATTTACTCTTGTATTAATTTGTAGGTATGCTGGTTGCCGTACGGAGCTTTTCCTGCATTACAGGTGCCTAGGACTGCGTTTACTGGATGTATTCGATATCGAGGCATCATAGAGCCATATATGCCCGGTCGAGTTGTTCGACAGTTGGGGTTTATACAGGAGGTTCCCGGTGACATGATTAGGCCTGATGATGCTCATAGACCAGTTAGTGTTAAGTCTTATAGGGTCAGTTTTTCAGCTCAGATGACTACTCGCATGTGGAATGGTTTTGTTCCCGGTGCTGCGTTCAGTCTTCTGCTTGGTGGATATACTAGAGTTCCGCCTGGCGGACATACTTGTGCACCTGACTACCTATCATGGTTTAGGAGAGTTAGTCATCCTATCGTCACTCCTAATGTTGAGGATGATCACGGTCTTCCTGAGAGGACCAACGTTGATTACGTAAGTTTTTTATTACTTGTTTTTTTTTATTTAATTTATTTTTCCTATTATTATTAATATAATTATAATTGTTTATGCAGTGGGTAGGACGATTCATGGTTACAGCACAGCGATCACTTAGTGAGTACCCTACACTATCGAGAGACACCAGAGCAATGTTGGAGCAAGTGATTTCTGATTGGAATGCAATAAATGGACTTGCTGATTAGTTGTAATATTTATTTGTAGCTTGGACTTTATTTTTTTTATTAGACTATGTTTTGGATGTTGACTATGTTTTGGATGTTGTTAGTGGCCATTTAAGTTTTACACATTTGTTGGAAATAATCAAGTTGACATTTATGTTTGAGTTTTTTTTTATTTTCTAATAGACTGTGTACTTGCTTCACAAAAGAAATGCTTAAAATAAATTAAAAAAATAACCATGTTTATTAATAAAGTTAAAATAAAGTTGAATCAAAATCCACAACAATACTCAACGGTACTCAAGAGTTGATTAATGTCTGCCACAATTGAAGCCTTCTATCGTACCTTCTCTCCCACCCGTTTACACTTGTCTGTCGAGCGTTAAACCACATTGGTGAAATTGGAGGTAGTGGGTGGTCATGTTCCATATGCAACCGAATGAAATGCGATCCACCAACAGTTCCAATCACAAACTCCCCAGAAGGCCTATCTAAAGGTCCACGATTGTTCAACGGCAAAACAGTAGTAGATGGATAGTAGCTCGACGGTCTATTTCCTACTCCATAACAAATCACCACCACATTCCATAATGTGGCAATAGCAAAAAAATCTTGTTGTGCTACCATCCAGTGCTCCTCTCCACACGCATCACCATCCCATCTAATCCGGTCTATCTCCCTTTGCAGTCCTGAACCAACCCCTTGGCCCCATATGTCGTAGTAAATCATGCTGTACAGCCAAGGGTGAGAACCAACCTCATTTGCCATTTGATGCCGAACCAATCGCCACTCCTCCTGAGTTCCGTACAATAAATCTGCTACGCAACGAAATCCGCAGTTCCCATCACCAATTACATCCTTAACACCTACGACGTAAGGCCAAATGATGTTGGGAATAGCGTAGCTGTATCTGCATTGGCGCATGTCGAACCCAGTACCTACAAAATTAAAAACATAATATGACATATAGTTAAATTAAAATTTAGGATGAATAAACATATTATTTAAATTGATGATCACCTGTATTAGATGGGGGCGGTCTACTTCTAGATCGATTCTCTCGCCCACTACGTTCAACATGCTCAAAAAATGAAGGATCCCGCCTATTACGATTCTCGGGTGGTCGTCCCCTTACACGAGGGTTGACTCTAGGCTCCTGAAGGTCATCGTAGTTAGGATCCATCTCACCCTCAATAACTCGTGACATGTGCCTAAGCATCACAGGATCACTGGCAATAACCTGATCAACAAGGGTGCGGAAATGAGCTCGATCCTCATCATTTTCATCAACTATATTAGGAATGTCGACACCATCTCCAATGACAAGGGTCCTCCAAAATGGATGAATATTCTTAGAATACAACCCCTTCCCTGCAGCAATCGAGTCATATATTTGGCACGCACAAGGTAAGCTGTGGGTAGTACGTAGAGCACACCCACAGCGTCGATGAATATCCGTACTCAACCCTCGCATTCTGTTTGTCTCACCGAGAAGAATAGACAGACAATAGTGGGATACCTTTCCGTTCAGCTGATGTAAAGGCTTATGCTTGTACTTCTGACCATGACTTGTTCTACATGCCTCCAATACATTACGAATGGCTATGATCTTGTTCTCAATCGAGCAGTGCACTTGAGCCCAAACCGTGTCCAAAGAGCCTGTTGAACTGTCAATCCAACACTTCAATGCTGAATGCTGGCTCTCAACCCTGCAGTTGTTAACATTGCCAAAGTGTAGTACCTGGTTTGTCCAAAACAATACAAACTTCTCCTTGTGTACGAGCCAAGTGTCCATAACATATTCAATCACTTTCGGCCATCGACTCCACTTGGTTTTCAGCACTGCAAGTTCTCTGTTATATGCCTCTTCAGATGTAGCATTAATCACAAGCCTCCACCTCCCATTTTTGAACTTGGCACCAATCTCCTTTTTTTTTTCAAACATGGAAGTAACCTTCACCTCAACATCTTTGTTAATATGCCACACACACAACATGTGTCTTGTGTTTGGAAACACGCTCTTCAACGCTGCACAAAGGCCAAGCTCCCTATCTGTCAGTAGTACTGATGGCTCTCTATGATAACCGATCAACAACCTCAAGCACTCAAGCACCCACCGATAACTTTCCTGAGACTCTGACCTCATGAATGCGTATGCAACAAGAAAGTTTTGATTAGTCGGTGTAACCCCAACAATCTCAAAGAATGGCATGCCGTATCGATTCGTCTTGTAAGTGGAATCCATACCTATCACGTACGGGTATGTGCGAAGCAAATTTGTCATGATCGGGTGTGCCATGAAAGCATGTTGCAACACATTGTTGGAATCAGTAAAAACCCAAGTGAGGTATTTGCTCTGTCTGGCCAAATGAAGCACCTGGTGAACTACTTCTCTTCCTTCAAATTGCTCCATTCTTATTTTACTTCTGCAGTTGTAGACATGCCTGATGTTAGGATGGTCTCCGGGAAACTTTTCTACAAGAGTTCTCATGATATGTCGAGGTGGCACCTGTGCCTGAGTCATGTCACGCACTACCTGCTTAGCAGCAATACTAAGACCACTAATTTGTCGATGTCCCTCGGGATAAACAACCAAAGAATGATTGTGAGTTCCGTTCAAGCAACTAAGCTTCCAACCATTTACTACTCTGACATACTCAACCTTGAGTTTGAAGGGACAATTGTTTGCCTTGCTTTTGGTGTCTTTGCGTATCGCGTTCATCATGTCTCTTATCATGCCCTTTTTTCCACGATCACAACTCACATATCGATACGGTCGACCACTCCGATCGGTCTTGTAAGAAGCCTTCACTAACATAAATCCGAGCGGTCGACAAACATTTTGTGCCCATAGAACAGCATCCTCACAACTCGGAAACACTTCGTTTGTCAAAAAATGTCCACTATAGTCCACACCGTCACCATCCTCGGACTCAGAATCCTATATAAATATTAATAAAAGTTAGAACCAAAGAAGACGACTAATAGTAATAACAACAATAACAATACAACTAATTATAAAAAAAACTTTCAACCATAATAATGACAATAACAATAATAATAATAATAACAATAATAATAATAATAATAATAATAACTAATTTTAATAACAATAATAATTTCAAAAGTATAAAATCCAATGACAATCAACCAATACGTGAAATAAAAAATTAAAAAAAAAAAAGAAAAATCGAAACCCAGGAAACGCCTAGTATTTTCGAATGACCTAGGCTAAAACGCCTAGTTTTTTCGAAACATCCTAGGATATTCGAAAAAACTAGGCGTTTCAGCCTAGGTCATTCGAAAATCCTAGGCGTTTTCTGGGTTTCGATTTTTTTTAAAAAATTAACGCAACGTACCGATTCTGATCGGTTCGACGAGCCTTCGGCAAGCGTCAAAGGTTGTGTTTCTGGTATTTTGTTGTTGTCCATAAGATCTAACGAAATTGATTTTGCAAAATTTATAAAATTTGTTTGATTTCACGGTGGTTGGGGTGGTTGTCCGATGAAGGTCGGTGGCCGTTCACCACTAGAGAGAGCGGTAAAAATTTTTGTGTCCAGTAAAAGTATGAAATTAAGGTAAAATTAATTATTTTTATAATCGTTATAATAAGGTTAAATACGTAATTTAATTTCATTTTGCGGGCGTTAGTTAGAAAATCGAGGGCGATATTTAAAAACCCCCTTAATAAAATATATTATATAAAATCATAAAATATTCGGGTATTACAGTTCGACCATAGAACCTTGACAATCTTCACATCCTTGTTTCGATCGGGTGCTTCTAACTTTACTATCTAAAATTCTCATCGGTCTTTCTTCATAGGTCAAACTCTCATCTAGCTCAATTGTCTCTGGTTCTAGCACATGTGCAACATCAGGAATGTACTTTTGAATCTGACTTACATGAAAAACATTGTGCACCCTTTCCAACTCGTTGGGTAAATCCAACTTATATGCTACTTTCCCAACCTTCTGAAGAATCTCATATGGCCCAATGTACTTTGGGCTCAACTTCCCCCTCTTACCAAATCTCATTACTCCCTTCATAGGAGATATCTTTAGCAACACCTTTTCTCCTACTTGGAACTCTACGTCTCTGCGCTTCTCATCAGCATAACTTTTCTGTCTGTCTTGGGCTGCTTTGATTTTCTCTTGGATCAGCTTTACTTGCTTAACAGTTTCCTCTATCATTTCAGGCCCATGTACAACAGTTTCACTTATGTCACTCCAACAAATTGGGCTCCTACATTTCCTTCCATACAAAGCCTCAAACGGGGCCATTCCAATGCTTGCGTGATGGCTATTATTATATGAAAAATCAATCAAGTCTAAGTGATCTTCCCATGAACCTTGATACTCCAATACACATGCTCTCAACATGTCCTCCAAGGTCTGTATGGTCCTTTCAGTCTGACCATCATTGCAGGGTGAAAAGCTGTACTCATTAATAGGTTTGTTCCCATGGCCTTTTGCAAACTTTTCCAAAAGTTAGACAAGAATCTCGAATCACGATCTGAAATGCTATCTGTAGGCACTCCATGATACTTCACCACAAACTTCACATATGCCCTTCCCAACTGATCCATAGACCAAGTGTTTTTCATAGGTATAAAGGTTGCGGACTTAGTCAATCGATCCACAATGACCCAAATAGTGTCATTCCCTGCCCTGGTCCTTGGTAATGCCCCCACAAAATCCATGGCGATCGAATCCCACTTCCACTTTGGTACTTCCAAGGATTGAACCATTCCTTGTGGCCTTCGATGCTCTATCTTCACTTTCTGGCATATTAAGCATTTTGCCACAAACTCTGCTACTTCTTTCTTCATGTTTGGCCACCAACAGACCTTCTTCATATCCTTATACAACTTATCCCCTCCAAGATGCATCGAATAAGGAGAGCTATGGGCCTCCTCCATCAGTCTTTGTTTGATGTCCCCACGATGTTGTGGAATACACCATCTCCCTTTAAATCAAATACTTCCCTCATCTGCGATAGTAAAGTCCAAAACCTGCCCTCCCTCAATCTTCTCTTTTATTGCCTTCAACTTCGAGTCGCCCAACTGAATTTCTCTAATCTCATCATAAATAGAAGGTTTCACTGCCAAGGCATTTAACATCTTACTGACCTCTCCATGCTCCACCACTTCCAAATTCATCTTCTGAAATTCTACACACAACTGGTCTGGTAAAATCATCAAATTCATCAAATGACTGGTTTTCCTACTTAAAGCATCAGCTACCACATTAGCTTTCCCCTCATGATATTGGATATTCACACTATAATCTTTCATAAATTCCAACCATCGTCTCTGTCTCGAGTTCAAATAGTGCTGAGTGTAAATGTACTTTAGACTCTGATGATCTGTGAACATTGTACAAGTTGCACCATATAGATAATGTCTCCAAATTTTTGAAGCAAACACAATCGCAGCTAACTCCAGGTCATGGGTTGGATAGTTCACCTCATGCAGTTTCAATTGTCTCGAAGCATATGCAATGACCCTCCGATTCTGCATTAAAACATAACCCAATCCAAACTTCGATGCATCACTATACACCTAATATTGCCCACTTTCATCTGGCAAAGCCAATACTGGTGCTGAGGTTAACTTGTCTTTCAAGGTCTGGAACGCTTGCTCACACTCCTGGGTCCACACAAACTTACATTCCTTCTTCATTAAATTCGTCATGGGCCTCGCAATCCTCGAAAAATCCTTCACAAATCTTCGATAATAGCCTGCCAATCCCAAGAAACTTCGAACATCTGACGCATTCTTAGGTGTTGGTCATTCACTCACTGTATTGATCTTCGAGGGATCTACTGAAATTCCTTCACTAGAAATCACATGCCCCAAAAAGGCTACCTTTTCTAACCAAAACTCACACTTCGACAGCTTAGCATACAATTGGTGCTCCCTCAAGATCGACAATACTTTCCTCAAATGATCTTCATGCTCCTCCCTATTCTTGGAGTAGATCAAAATATCATCAATGAAAACCACCACAAACTTATCCAAATATGGCCTAAAGATTCGGTTCATCAAATCCATGAAAACAGCAGGTGCATTAACCCAAATGGCATAACTGTGAACTTATAATGGCCATAACGCGTCCTGAAAGCACTCTTGGGAATGTCTTGCTCTGCAATTCTCAACTGATGGTACCCAGACCTCAAATATATCTTGGAAAATATTCCAGCTCCTTTCAACTGATCAAACAAATCATCAATTCTAGGCAAAGAATACTTATTCTTGACTGTCACATTATTTAACTCCCGATAGTCTATGCACAACCTCAAACTTCCATCCTTATTTTTCACAAACAACACCGGAGCACCCCATGGAGAAGAACTAGGTCGAATATATCCTTATCCAACAAGTCATCTAACTGAGTTTTCAATTCCTTCATCTCAGCTGGAGCCATCCTATATGGAGCCTTCGAGATATATAGGTCCAGTCCCTGGTAGCAATTCTATGGTGAACTCAACATCCCTTACTGGCGGCATACCTGGTATCTCATCAGGAAACACATCTGGAAATTCCTCAACTACTGGAATACTCTCTTTCTTCTCATCCTCCCTTCCCACTTCCTGAACACTACACATGTATATAGGATAACCCTTCCTGACACAATTCCGAAAGTGCAAGGCAAAAATGATTTTGATCCCTGAATTCTTCCCTTCCTTCCTATAAGTCACTGTCACATTACCCGGACCCAACAATTTCACTTTCTGAGCAGCACAATCTATGTGAGCCTTATACTTTCCCAGCCAGTCCATTCCTAAAATCACATCTAAGTCTTGCAAATCAAACTCAATCAAATCTGAAGGAAATTCTACTCCAGCTATGGTGATAGGTACCCCTTTATGTGACTTAGAGCAATTCCTCACTTCCCCAGTTGGAATAGAAACATCTAGAGACACTAACAATGGACTCTCTAACTTTAATCTCTGGACTAGAGATTTTGAAACAAAAGAATGAGACGCACCCGAATCAAACATGACTCTAGCATTCAAAGAACAAACAAGGAAAGTGCCAATTACCACATCATTAGAAGCCTCATCCTCACGACGATTCATCACGAACACACGACCCTTAGGGGCCCCTCCTGCACCGCTACTAGTTCCATTCCTCTGAGCTGATCCATTGGTCTGGGGTGGTTTGGGTGGGTTATTGGTCTCCTGGACTTTCCCCATCTTAACATCCTTCTCCTTGGTGTAACACTCATACTCCCGATGCCCTAGTTTCTGACAGTAACGACAAGTCACATGGTTTCCCTCACAGTCCTTCCTTGGGTGATTTTTCTCACATCTCTTACAAAAATAACTTCTCTTAGGCTTGGTGTTATTTCCATTCCCATGATTGTTATTTCCATGTCCATTAGCTCCTTTTCCAAGGTTTCCCCTATTGTCCCTCCTGTTGAATTGCCCATTTCCCCCAGAACTCTCCCTAATCCTAGGCCTCTTATCAACTCCATGTGAACCCCCATCACTCTTCCTTTTCCCTCTAGCTGAGTTCTCTAACTCTCTCCCTCGGATCCCATATAGGTGGGAAGCTCTCCCATAGACTTCATCTAGTGTTTCAAAGGTTACCCCTCCCAACTTCCCCTGAAGACTTAGGGTTAAACCTTGCTCGAACCTTTGGGCTTTCAACTCCTCCGTGGGTTCTACCTCAGGTGCAAACCTCATCAACTCAATAAATTTATTATAATATTCATTAATGGTCATATTCCCCATCCTCAGATTGGTAAACTCCATGCATTTCTGCTTCTTCAGGTAGGCGGGATAAAACTTGTCTCTTATAGCCTTCTTCAATTCTTTCCACCCAAAGTTAGGGGTTTCTAAAAGCCTAGTCCGGTTTTGACTCCACCATAGGTCAGCTTCTTCCCTCAAGTAATAAACAGCATTATTAACCTTTAATTCTTCAGGACAGTTAATGGCATCAAACAACTTGTCAAATTCCCTTATCCAATTCTCCAAACTAGCAGGATCCTCCTTCCCAAGGTAAGTGGGTGGTTTTGCAGCTGCTACCCTCTTAAAAACTTCCCCAAATTGATCTAAGTCGTTGCTACGATTCCCCTGACTCACCAGCTGGCTCATGCTTTGAGCAATGGTAGTTAGCTTCCTAAGAGTAGAGCTCATTTTGGAACCAGTGCGTTTACTATTTCCGGCTCTTAGAGACATCCTGAATAACTTAAAATAACAAATAATACATATTTATTATATAAGAAAATTTCATAAAACTCTTATTAAAGATTGAAACTCCATATTTAGCCACTTAGGCTTATTAAAATAATTAATTCATCTTGTCACTACAAATTCATAAGGGCCACTAGTTGGCTTACAAAACAAAACAATTTGCTATTAATGGAAGAAATCAATCAATTATTATTCTGAAGTTCTACTCTTGGTCTTAGCTTGCTGGATCATCTTTTTGGCCACGTCACCTATGTTTCCTGTGGAAAGTTGAGGGGAATCAGGTTCTAAAGGTTTAGCCATGTGGGTTGGAATTTGGTTACATTCAAGCAAGAAGGTACGATAAAATTCACTATAAGTTGGGCTACGGCACGAGTGATGAGTCTATTTTATATATATATTTATTCCCCGTCCCACGGTCATATTTGTGCTTATTTGGGCTCTACGGAGCTATTTTTATTACTAATATACGTTTTCTAGCGTTTTTGTAGAGTTGGTATTATTTTGTAGAAATTTGAAGAATTATGACAATTCCCGAGCTTATTGAGCCACTATGAAAATATTAGAGATGATCGTACCTTATGACGAGTTTTTGAAGCCCAAGGTCGAGCTAATTAAATTTGGTTCGGTGATTAAGGGCTCGTTTTGTTTGGAGTATTAATTTTGTTGCAAGTCCAAGACAAATTAAGAAAAGAAAAATTCAGCCCAAGTGAAAAAGGCCTGTCGAAGTTATGCCCAGATTATGAAGTCGAGGAAAAAGGCGCGCCCGATCGGGCGGCCCTTTGCCCGATCGGGCGCGTGTTTCCGGAAGTCGGTTTAAGCGTTCGTTTTATTTGCTTTAGCTTAGGTTTCGTAGATTAGTATAAATACTCTTTTGTGGAGCTAGTTTGAGTTGTCTTGGATCATTGTGTGAGACAATTTTCCTTAGATCATCTCTTTTCTCTCTTACTCTCTCTCTACTTTTCTCTCTCTCTCTACTTTTCTCTCTCTCTACAACTCTTGGTTTATTCCATACTCTATCTCCTTTACTTTGGTAACTATTCCTCTCTCTTACTTAAATCTCTTTCTATTATGCTTTATTTAATTGCTTTGTTTAGTTTAGTTTTATTATGTTTGAGTAATTTAATTATAGGGTTTATGGGGATCCATAATTAATATGAAGGGATAATTTGTTATTGTTGATTATTGATATTGCATGATAATTTCTTATTGAATTGTTTTAATTCTTTGCAATTAGATTATGAATCGAGCAGATGTAATTTGATTGTGAATGTTTAGCGATATTGAATTGATGAATCGAGCAGATGTTAATTTAATATTAAAGGCTATTTTCAATAGGAACTTAGATCTAGTGAATTGCGAGAGCCTGTTAGATCTATGTTGGTTAATAAATTGCGAGAGCCTGTTAATCATGTTATTTATGCAATGTCAATGATTGATTACCCTATTTTACCCCGGAGTATTATTTATTGGTGAACCTATGCCCTAGATCCTTTATATATTATTTTCTCCTTTTTCCTACTCTTTTTAGTTTAGTTTCATATTCAACTTTTAATATTGGTTACTTAAATAATTTAGATTATAATATTTAATTAGGAGTAAAAAGACTTGTTTCCCTGTGGAGATCGACCCTACTTCCCTATCTACTTTAGTTAGTGAATTAGGTAATTATTTTTTATTAGGGGATACGACTTTACCCTGTCAAAATTTGGCGCCGTTGCCGGGGAAACGGTTTTATTTTTATTTCTAATTATTATTAGAGTCTAGATTATTTTTAATTTATTTTTTTTATTATTATTTTTTTTTAATTTTTAATTTTATTTTTTTTTATGATTTGAAAATATCCATGCTTATGTCACTACAAGAATTATATAATTTTTATGCAGCACCTAACTACTGTAGTTGTCAACGTCTTTGTCATGAAAATCCTAAATGCCCTTATAGTGAGTTTTTTGTGCGTGCTCCGGATGATTTTAGAGTCTTTCCATATACATATGATCATATTCGGAAACGATTAGTTGCTAATGAAAGTTATTGGAAGGATCTTGATGAAAAAGTCTACGGACACTATAATAATATGAATGTTATTGAGGATGAAGAACCGTCGGTTATAGAATTTGTGGTTGAAAAATCATTGGTTGACGAATCGGTGATTGAAAAATCATTAGTTGTAGAAACGGTGGTTGATAATTCCTTTGTTTATGATGAGGTTATTTGTGAGGGTAAAATTTTAAAGTCATTATTGGAAGATCAAGACAATGACTACCTCCATGTTCGTTCTATTAGTTCTAAATTTTTAGCGGAGGAAGTAGAAGGTTGTGGTGTATTTTCATCTCCCTCTTTTGATTTTTCTTTCTACCTTGAGTTCTCTTTATGTGCTCCTAACTTTCTCTTTGTAGGGATAAATGTGCTTGCTATTAAGCCCTATATAGTGCTTAATGAAATGTTTGCAGGAGCGTTTGATAAGTTACTCAAGGCATTGAATTCTTCCGATTGAGAGAAGGAGTATGGTCGAGCGGGACCTTGATAAACTAGCGCTTTGCGGGAGGCAACCCGTATTTTGTTGTTTTTTTTATTTAGTTTTTTATTTTTTTTATTTGTTTGTGTGTTTTCTTTTTGTTTTGTTTTAGAGAGGTAGAGGAGAGTATATCTTATATTAGTGGGAGTGTGTTTTTGTACAGGTATAGGTTTAAGAGGTCAAAAGACTTAGAAGAAATTGAAGACGAAGAAAAACAAAGGAAACGACTGGGCTCGCGCCTGATCGGGCGAAGCTCGCCCGATCGGGCGCGCAAGGAGGGTTAAATTTCATGCCTCCACTCGCCCGATCGGGCGAATTTGCGCGATCGGGCGCGAGAAGAGAGCTGGAGTCGAGCCTTAATTAGCCCGATCGGGCGGAGTCGCCCGATCGGGCGCGCAAGTGCAGTCAGAAACTCGAGCAAATTTCGCCCGATCGGGCGAGGTTGCCCGATCGGGCGCAAATCGAATTAAGGAAAAGATATATCGGGCAGAGCTCGCCCGATCGGGCGCGCGTACGAGTCAGCAAACTTAGTCAACTTCGACAGGCCATAACTTTTGCGTTTATTATCCGATTTTTGCGTGTGACCTGTCGTTGGAAATCTCTTCAAGTCTAGTTTCCAATTCAATTGGAATCACTGTATTATCATTTATACATCAAAAGTTATGATCAGAATAGTGCACCTGACTCAAATTGGAACTTTTTCCCACTAACACTTTGTTTCTTTCTTGCCCAATTTTGTTCCAAAGAGATGCATTGCAATCCTCGAGGCTTTGGTGACATTGATGTGGTGATGATGAAGAGTAGTCACCTTGACTACTAGCTTCCCTTTAAGACAATGAGGACATTGTCTGATTTAGCTTGGGGGGAGGTTCTCGTGTTCGTATGGTACATCTTTCACTCTCTCTCTTCTCTTTTTACTTTTATTTTTCTTAGTACAGATTTTATTGCTTTCTTAGGTTAGTTTTATTCCAATGAATTATGAATCATGCTTTCCTGTGCCCCTTGATGAAAATTTTTCGAAATTGTTTTGATTCTTGGTTATTAATGAGCATTGTGGATTTGTTGGTCATGATTTGAAGTCTAATTGTTTGGATACCTTAACATGTGTCAATTTTGTCCAACTACTTGTGAATATAGTGCTTGACTAGTTGATTTGGTTAGGAAATGTGTGATAGTTCCATTTTTCCTGGTATGTCAATGAATTTTAGTATTGGTTTGCTACTATTAGTAATGTTTATATGATTCATTATTATGCACATTGAGGAGGACGAAGGCATTTGTTCTTTTAGGTAGCCTCCAGACATTGTAGATACATTTGTTCCCTTCTTGCTACCCATGTTGTTGCTTTGACCTTTTGTTGTTTATTAGCCGCATTACAAGCCTATTTTGCCCCATTGGTTACTAGTCCCAAGCTTGGCTTGGGGGAGCTATTAGTGAGTGAGGTGAGGGAGTTGTAGTGTGCTTACTATTTGCACAAATTTGGGTGGGATTTGAGAAGTTGTTTTGTTGTTATTCATGTTTATTTTTGATGAGTTTCAGAGTTATATTTTCTTGAAAAAAATAAAGCATGATGTTATGAAAAAAATAGAAGTTCAAAGAAATAAAAAATGCGAAAAAAATAAGTGAACTTCGAAAGAAAAAAAAAATGTTCAAATGTTCTAGTTGGAGGTTGATCAAAGAAAAATAATTTTGAGCCTCAATGAAATATTCAAGTTGGGAAAATAAAGTTTGTTTATTCACTCTACTTCTTCATTATTATATCTTATGAGTGAAATTGAAGAGTTGGGATTATTTATTATGATTGGAGTTTATTTGGTTGATGTTAGAGTTGGTTATGTAGGAGATGTATGATCATTATTTATTTTGATCATGGGTTTTATTAGGATATGGCTCCTTAAAGCATAGCTTTTCTCTCACTTATTCCCAAATTTATCCTACCCTTTACCCTAGCCTTACATTACAAGCTTTAAAGACCTTCTGACCTTTGTGCATAGAATTATATGAATGTGAAAGTGTTGTTTATCAATGCAAGTTATGATTTGGCATATTTCGAGTCGACTAGTAGGATTGAGCGTTCATTGTTTTATACACACGAGAGTGTGAGTTGGGAGGGCATTGTTCACATTAAAGGGGTGGTTGGAGAGCGATCGAGTACATCTTTTACTCGCCACATAAATGAGAGTTGAGTGTGTGAGCACTAGTCTTGAATTCTATATGCTTTTGTGGTTTGCTCTATTTGACAATTGTTAGGGAAGATTGGTAGTTGGATGGATTTGATTGGTTGACTTTGATACATGTTTGTCAGATTTACCTTAAATCAAATTTGTTAATTTAAATTGTTTTTGGGGTGAAGTATTGATTTATTTATTCATTGCTTTGCTTAGGGACAAGCAAAGGTTTGGCTTGGGGGAGTTTGATGAGTCTATTTTATATATATATTTATTCCCCGTCCCACGGTCATATTTGTGCTTATTTGGGCTCTACGGAGCTATTTTTATTACTAATATACGTTTTCTAGCGTTTTTGTAGAGTTGGTATTATTTTGTAGAAATTTGAAGAATTATGACAATTCCCGAGCTTATTGAGCCACTATGAAAATATTAGAGATGATCGTACCTTATGACGAGTTTTTGAAGCCCAAGGTCGAGCTAATTAAATTTGGTTCGGTGATTAAGGGCTCGTTTTGTTTGGAGTATTAATTTTGTTGCAAGTCCAAGACAAATTAAGAAAAGAAAAATTCAGCCCAAGTGAAAAAGGCCTGTCGAAGTTATGCCCAGATTATGAAGTCGAGGAAAAAGGCGCGCCCGATCGGGCGGCCCTTTGCCCGATCGGGCGCGTGTTTCCGGAAGTCGGTTTAAGCGTTCGTTTTATTTGCTTTAGCTTAGGTTTCGTAGATTAGTATAAATACTCTTTTGTGGAGCTAGTTTGAGTTGTCTTGGATCATTGTGTGAGACAATTTTCCTTAGATCATCTCTTTTCTCTCTTACTCTCTCTCTACTTTTCTCTCTCTCTCTACTTTTCTCTCTCTCTACAACTCTTGGTTTATTCCATACTCTATCTCCTTTACTTTGGTAACTATTCCTCTCTCTTACTTAAATCTCTTTCTATTATGCTTTATTTAATTGCTTTGTTTAGTTTAGTTTTATTATGTTTGAGTAATTTAATTCTAGGGTTTATGGGGATCCATAATTAATATGAAGGGATAATTTGTTATTGTTGATTATTGATATTGCATGATAATTTCTTATTGAATTGTTTTAATTCTTTGCAATTAGATTATGAATCGAGCAGATGTAATTTGATTGTGAATGTTTAGCGATATTGAATTGATGAATCGAGCAGATGTTAATTTAATATTAAAGGCTATTTTCAATAGGAACTTAGATCTAGTGAATTGCGAGAGCCTGTTAGATCTATGTTGGTTAATAAATTGCGAGAGCCTGTTAATCATGTTATTTATGCAATGTCAATGATTGATTACCCTATTTTACCCCGGAGTATTATTTATTGGTGAACCTATGCCCTAGATCCTTTATATATTATTTTCTCCTTTTTCCTACTCTTTTTAGTTTAGTTTCATATTCAACTTTTAATATTGGTTACTTAAATAATTTAGATTATAATATTTAATTAGGAGTAAAAAGACTTGTTTCCCTGTGGAGATCGACCCTACTTCCCTATCTACTTTAGTTAGTGAATTAGGTAATTATTTTTTATTAGGGGATACGACTTTACCCTGTCAACGAGCCATAGCTAGAGTTGCAGTTTGGGCTAACATAGGGGCTAGGGTTATGGTTTGTACTGTGTTTTGGACTAGATTCTTGACCTCTTGGGACAAGGGGTTCAGGAGAATGAGGTGGGGATTCAAAGTCATTTGGGTGAGGGATTTCTAAGTCATCGGATGATGTATAGTCAAGATGCAAACGTGGAGGTGGTAAGGGTGGCATAGCATAGTTTAGATTATTTAACTTTTGGACTTCATGAGGTGTAAGCCGAAGAGGAATTTCAGCAACTATTGGTCTTGGAATTCGGCTCCAGTCAACTTCGGCGAAATGTAAGTCTGCTTTAAAATTGGTTAAGGTTCCTAGCCATTTTCCTTCATGCATATAGGCTTCAATATTCCACAACCCATTAGGTTTAATTACATTTCTATACTTTCGGATTAATGTATTATATTTAGGTGTGTTGGATAAGTGAACTAAGGCCAGTAGGATGATCCATGGTTCCTCGATCATAAATTTCATATTCCTGTGTCTTTTTATATAAGTAGCATGCCAAACAATGTCTGTTATAAAGTCACGCACAGATATAGCATTCGATTTTACTAGCCTTTGATCAAAGAAATGTCTTCTAATAGTTTCCATCGTCTGTGATAACACAAACTATTTAAGTAAGCAATTCCAATTTCCTCAAGGATAAATCCAAAATGAATACCAATGGAACCAAAATTCCATAACCATACAAATAACTAGACGACCCTAATTATACTTAGACTAATGCACATTAGGTGTTTACAAAATCAAATAGTTTCAATTCATTTTGTTTACGAAAATAATAGTGTACTCGCTTCTTGATATTAGACGGTCGAGCCCGCGTCTCCCAGGAAAGTTACCTACAGCGTCGAGGCGAGCCTTTCCTAGACAGAGAGTCGTACCCATTATAGGCCTCCGAAGAGAACCCGGGCATCCTTTTCTCAATCACCTTTCCAAATAAGAAAATAGTTTTTATAGAAAATAATTTTACTTCGAAGAATGCAAAACTCTATCTATCCTATATGCCCATCTTAAGTCTAACCATAAGTTTTATTTTTCAATTTTAATTTTTCGTAGACCCGGAAATCTGATACCACTTTGTAACACCCCCAAATCTCCCTCTACGTAAATACTATATTTTACGTATAGAAATACCGTAGAGATAGACTTGGGCGTATTACCGCCACATGAAAACGTAAGACTTAATTAATTACTCAAATTGCAGCGGAAAGATAACTAACTTTTATTAATAATATGAATAACCATAATAACTGTTTCAAAATAAACCAATAAAAACTTGTCCATACATAAATAAAACTAATTCCTATCTATGTGATCCCAATCCCGACTCTAGTATGCGCACGAACAATTTCACACCTGAAATCAAGACTGCTTACCAAAATGGTAAATAGGGCGAACCAAAACAAAAGGGAAAACAGATTAGCAAAAACGCTAAGTACGTATAAGTGCAAGGCATGTAAATACTTTTATTAGGCAAACATGCTTTCGAAATAACCATTTAAATTTAAACCTGTCACGAGTCATTTTCCAAAATTAAACTTTCCAAAAAATAATTAAACCTTCCAAGGGTAGTAATATCCATCAATAAAAGCTTTCCAAACCAATAGATTTCCAATTTATAAACTTCTCAATTTTTGATATATTTCTAAACCAATTTTCCTCACCTAAGTGTGCACACCCCCCAAGCAAGTTATACTATACTCGAGGAAAGACCAGATCATACAAAGCTCACGGTCTTACTTAACCAGTCCCGGGTAGAGGGACAATTAAAATATTAAATACTCAGGCTCATAATGAGCTACAAATTAATTAAACCAAGTGATTTATAAATCAAACAACTTTTATTAAATCGATCAACACTTTTAGAGATCAAACCTTCAAATCATAAAATTATATACTTTAACTTGTCATGAAAATTGTTAACTTAAATATTCATACGCAACATTTATTCAAACAATCATTAAAACAAACATTATACAAAACACGCATTCAAAAATTGTATCAAGGACCTAGCCACCTATACGTACCTTGATCACGAGAACAAAAAGGTACGACTACTAAACTTGACCACGATCGAGAGACTCCTCCTACACAAATAAAATAACCTTAATTAATATAAGGTTAACAAAATAACACAAAACCAAAAACATCATTCTATTGTGCATGAACTACCTAAATATTATCAAAATAGTGCTATTAGTATAGTTGGGTGGTCGTTGGTGGCGGAATAGGTGGTTGTTCGGTGGCAACAACTTGGTTATGGGTTGCAGAGTTTATTTAAGCTAGATAGAGTAAGAAGAAGGGGTGATGAAATAGAGAGTAGAGAAGAGAATTTCTGATTTGGTGTGAATAAGTGGGAAGAATTAAGGGTCTATTTATAGTGTTTAAGGGGTAGTAAGATAGAGTTAAAGGAGGATTGAGATTAACATGGGAACATGATAAATGTAAGTTTGTTAAATGAATATGAGTGAAATTTAGTCTAGGTTAATTCATGTAAAAAAAATCCAACGGAAAAGATTAGAGATGGAATTAAGATAGATGCAAATTTGGTTAAGGAAGGTAGAAGGTAAAGTAAGATAAATTAAAAGATTAAATGCTTAAAGTTAAATTGGATAAAGCTAAGCCATGATAAAAACAACTAGGCCTCAACAAACTCACGGCCATTTTTTTTTTTTTTTAATAAAAAAAAACGAAAATCATATATAATAAATATAATAATTGAATTTGATGATTAAATCAAGTTATTATATAAAATATAGATAATATCAAAACTAAGATTAGTTATAATTCATGAGATAATAATCAAGATAAGATTGTTAAGTAATGTTAAGGTAAAATCCGGAAAAATAATTTTTTTTTTAAAAAAAAATAAATAAATAGCGTACAACGTTAACTAACATATTATGGACCGACCAAGATCATAATGTATTCAATTATTCCAAATAATTAGAGAAATTACTAAAATAATTAAGAAAATCTTTCAAAAAAATTAGGGGTATTACATGATTGTTGGCATACCCAAATATGTTCCGAAGTCATCAGTTTTGTCCATTTGAAGTGCATTTGAGATCTCAATCATTGCTGCTACTTCCATATTCTGGGAGAAAAAAAAACTCTAGACTTTGCGTAGCTGACCTTCTGCCCAGAAGCCCCGCAACAATCTGCCAAACATTGTTGAATAATCAAAGCCTGCTCCGTAGTACTAGCCTAAGCAAATAGGATTATATCATCGCAAAACACAAATTTGACAAATTTGGCCCATGTCGACTTGCTCTAATGGGTTTCCATTGATTTTTTATGATAGAGTGTTCAATTACTTAATTTAATCTCTCCATACATAGCACAAATAAGTACGGAGATAATGGATCCCCTTGACGAATACCACGGCCCCGGGTTAAAAGCTTGAGTCAGTTCCCCATTCCACAAGACCTTCATTTTTGAAGTTGTTATGCATTCCATAATAACCTCAATTATCACAAGATGGAATTTGATTTCGAGAAGCGTATCATGAATAAACTCCCATCGAAGCCGATCGTACGCCTTTTCAAAGTCAATCTTAATTTCCATTAAACCACTCGAACCGTTTATTCTTCATCGTGTATTCGTGTGTAACACTTCTTGGACGATCACAATGTTGTCAGTGATTTGTCTTTTGGGAATGAAACTAGTTTTAGTACACAAAGTGAGGTGAGGCATCATTGGTTGATTGTATGTCCAACAGTTGTGTGGTTATAACTTATAAGTGATATGTTGATATATGACAATTTTTTACATACGGGTTAATTATAGGTTTTTTCAACTATGCCTTGAATTAAGAATTTTGAGCATAATTTTATTATTGGTCATTTCTCATTTTTTTTTATAAATAGATTCATCTGGTATAACATTACAACTCGTACGCTTTGTTTGGATAGCAAAGAAGGAAGGAAAAGAAGGGGAGGGAAAATGGAGGAAGGGACGGGAAAAGAAAGGGAGGGGGAGGTGAGCTCCATTTTCCCTCCAAATCTCTCCAATTTTAGAGAGATTATGGTTATTAAAGAGAGAGGAAAAATGGATCCCTCCCTCTCCTTCCCCTTCCTTCCCCCAATCTTTTACCCAAACAAGAGATTTTGTCCCCTTCCATTTCTCTTCTCTCACTACGTGAAAAAACGAATTTGGCACCGGTTCAAACCCGGCCTAAGGCACCGGTTTGAACCGGTGCCTATGTGAGGGGTGCCAAAAAGGGGTTTTAAAAGGCACCGGTTCAAACCGGTGCCAAAACTTGAAATTGGCACCGGTTAACCGGTGCCAAAAAGTACAAAAAAAAATTATTTAACAGTTTTTGGCACCGGTTAACCGGTGCCAAAAGTGCCAACATATTAATTTTTTTTTTTTTACTTAAAAATTAAATCTGTATTAATATTAATATAATCAAATCTATTCATTATAATATTAATATATATATATAATAAAAAAAAATTACAGTACAATCAAATCTTAATAATAACCAAAAGTGCCAAAATATTAATATAATCAAATCTGTTCAAAATAAATTACAACAGCTAAATCAAAATAAAAAAATTACTAACATATAAAAAAAAATTACAATATAAATAAAAAAAAAAAAAAAAAATCAGTTGATTCTTCGATTTAAGATCAATATACTTGCATGTTGATTCTTCAATTTAAGAACTAAATCCATATACCTGCACCAATTAAAACAACCAAAATGAATCGATTAACATGAATTAATTCAAAAACCCAGAAAATCGAAAACAAAAAAAAAAATCAGTTCAAAAATCCAAAAAAAAAACCCAGAAAAACGGGAAAAAAAAAAGAAATTAAAATCAATTCAAAAACCCAGAACATCAATTACAACCCAGAAAATAAAACCCAAAATCAATTAAAACCCAGAACATCAATTCAAAGCCAGGAAATAAAATAAAAAAATCGACAAAAAAACCCAGAAAATGAAAATGAAAATCAGTTCAAAAAAGAAAATGAAAATGAAAATTAGTTCAAAAAAGAAAATGAATCGGAAAAAATATAAAAATTAAAACCCAGAAAATCGAAAACAAAAAAAAAAATCAGTTCAAAAATCCAAAAAAAAACCCAGAAAAACGGAAAAAAAAAAAGAAAAAAAAAACAAAATCAGTTCAAAAACCCAGAACATCAATTACAACCCAGAAAATAAAACCCAAAATCAATTAAAACCCAGAACATCAATTCAAAGCCAGAAAATAAAATAAAAAATCGACAAAAAAACCCAGAAAATGAAAATGAAAATCAGTTCAAAAAAGAAAATGAAAATGAAAATTAGTTCAAAAAAGAAAATGAATCGGAAAAAATATAAAAATTAAAACCCAGAAAATCGAAAACAAAAAAAAAAATCAGTTCAAAAATCCAAAAAAAACCCAAAAAAACGGAAAAAAAAAAAAACAAAATCAGTTCAAAAACCCAGAAAATGCATGTTGTTGTTGTTGCGGCGTTGTTGTTGCATGTTGTTGTTGTTGTTGCGGCGTTGTTGTTGCGGCGTTGTTGTTGCATGTTGTTGTTGATGTTGAGGTGGTGTTGTTGTTGATGTTGAGGTGGTGTTCGAAGAGAAAGAGAAGAGATTAAGGGAGATCAGAGGAGAGATAGAGGGGGTGTTGTTGCGGTGGTGTTCGAAGAGAAAGAGAAGAGTTTAAGGGAGAGCAGAGGAGAGATAGAGAAGGGAGAGCAGAGGAGAGAGAAGGGAGTAAAGAGGCGGAGTGAGAGGAGAGATAAGGAGATCAGTGTTTTAATTAGGGTTATAAAATGAGAGGAGGAGGCGGCCGCTTTTTTTTTTTTTAATAATTTAAGGTCCGGTTCACAAAGGCACCGGTTCAAACCGGTGGCCTTTATTATTTTGGCACCGGTTTGAAGTGAACCGGTGCCTTTTACTCTAGTTTAGCTTCCCACCAATTTTATAGGCCATTTTTGGCACCGGTTTGGACTGAACCGGTGCCAATTAGGGGGTGCCTTTTTGATATTTTCTACTAGTGTCTTCTTTTCCTTCCATTTCTTCCTATCCCAACAAAGTGTTAGATCAAGTTTAGGTGAAGTTTTAGAATTTTGATTTTAAATTTTTTCTTGAATTATGGGAAAATAGTATTGAAATATACAAGGTTTGAATGTTTGATTCATCTTAATGAATTGGGGCTAGAATTCATTTTTGGGCGAGGTTAGTTTACTTTGCCAATTGTCCTATTATAATTGAAGTTAATCTATTCCTTTTTGTGTGTTATATACTCAACTCATATATGTTATCTTGATGTAAAATCCCTTACTATATATTCTGCAAATACAATGTGTTATGGAAGCTTCATTACATACAAATACCTCATTTAGCTTTGCTAATTTTGATGGCGAATTGAATAAACTAACTGCATGTACAAGGAAAACCATAAATGAAAAAAAGAAAGAAAAAAATAGTGAAAAGAAAATAAAGTTCAAATTAAAGGAAACTTATAAGGACTTGTTCACTTCAGCTTTATTTCAGTTCAGTTCAGCTCCAATCAGTTCAGATCCTAATTTCCTTATCTCATAAAATATTCAGTTCATTTCAGTTCAGCTCTGTAGACACCCATTTGTGTCTCCCCAAAACCAAATCCAGTGATGAGTACCTTTCACGTCGAATCATAATCGAATGAAGTGAAAGTGTGGAAAGTTTAGTGTTGCGGATAGTTTTAATTTCTTTTCTCTTCTCTCTGTTTTTTAAAACCTATTTTAAGAAAACAGTCAATCCAGTTTGGTTGGTCCATGATATGGGTCCAATAGTAGTGTAGTTGGATAGGGCTTGAAAAGATCTTTCTAAGGATATATTATAAGCCCAATTCCGATGAATATTGAGGAAGTTATGGGCAATTTACTGAACTGGGTCCGGTTTGAGCCTCATATGCGGCCCAATGATCTAGAGGAGGGCCTAGTATAGATTTATCATTCCTAATGCAATTAAGAATGGTTTTAGTCTTCTAGATTCTTCTAGAGGGTTCTTTTCATTCATAATTCAATTAGCATTGATAAATTGACTTTTGTTGACTTTTAGAGTTTTAATCAGAATAAAAAAATGTTTTTGAGGAAAATACGATTTTATCCTCCAGTACGACAATTTCTATCTGATTTTTAGAAAACGCGTCAATTTCTTAGTGACAGGGTAAAGTCGTATCCCCAAATCAAAAGTAATTCCTAAACCCTCTAACTAATGTAGATAGGGAAGTAGGGTCGAATCCACAGAGAAACGGATCTTTCTATTCCTAATTAACTAATATAATCTAGATTATGAGGTAACCAATATTTATATTTGAATAATAAACTAAACTACGAAGATCAAGAATAAGGAGAAAATAATATATAAAAGGATCTAGGGCTAGGTTCACCAATAAATAATATTCCAGGGTTGAATATAATAATCATTCATCAATGCAAATATTAATCAGATTATAAAGGGCTTTCGCTACGTATTATAATCACACAATTAATTTACCGGCATTAAATCTCATCTTTCGAATCTCGACCTAACCATTTATAAATTAACCTGCCTATTGAAACTAGACCTAAACATTAATTCTCATCTGTCGAATCTCGAATCAATATTGTTAAACTCATGCATAAAAGATCTGCGCAAATCTAGTCACAGAGCATTAAATCAATCAATAGGAAATTAATCTAGCATTGACAATTAACAACAATAAATTACCCCTTCATATTATTCATGGATCCCCATAACCCCTAGAAATAAAACTACTCACACATAGTAGAAACTAAACTATTTAAAGCAATAAAGTAAGACATAATTAAAGGAATAGAATAAATAACTTAGATTAAGAGAATAGAAAAAGTTACCAAACAAATCTGGAATTAAGAGTAGATTAAGAACAAAGGTTTAAGAGAGAGAAAATCTAAGAAAACAATTAAGAGAGTAAAGAAAGAGTAAGAAGGGAAAAGAGAGATGAGAGATCCTAAAATCGTATTACGGAGGAGTATTTATACTCCGTACAAATCCTAAATTAAAACAAACTAAAACGACGCTAATCGTCCCTTAATGAATACACGCGCCCGATCGGGCGAGGCACCGCCCGATCGGGCGCGCCTTTTTGATCGATGTACTAATCTCGCGCCCGGCCGGGCGCGTCACCGGGCGACCACCTTAGCTTTTCCCGCCCGGCCGGGCGCGCCTTTGGGCGCCAGCCTCTTTGGCCGGGCGGCTCACTTGGGCCACTATTTGGACTACGATTGGGCTCCAATTCTTCGGGCCAATATGGGTTTCCTCTTCCGGTCTTGAATACTCGGTCCAAATGCCCCGGTATCACCTATACCGAGCCCTTAATAACCGGTTCGATGGCTCTAACCGGCCCTGGGCTATAAAATCTGGTCGTGCTTCTCTAATGTTCGTGATTGCTCCAAAATATCTCGGGAAAATACTCCAAAAGCATAAATCCCTGCAAAAGTCAACCAAATCTACGAAAACACTAGAAAACACCAATTAGTAATAAAAATGGCTCTAAAGAGCCAAAAACACTACTAATTACGACCAAGGGACGGGGGTAAAATACTATATAAAATAGACACATCACTTAGTCAGCGCCAAACGCCAGCATTAGCGCCTGACGCTAAGCTTGGCGTTAGCGCCTGGCGCTAATGTCGGCGTCTGACACTAACCTCCGTTTTACGCGTCAGAACTCTGTTTTGATTTTTTATCTTTTTGGTTGATTTTCTTTATAAATAGCCTTCTAAAAACTCCGATTTCAATCATCGGTTTCATCAATTCTTATTCTTTCTAATTCTCACCAACTCTCATCAAGAAATTCTTGATTACTCTCTTTCTCTCTCTCTTTTTTCTAAAATAGCTTTCTCTCAAATATAAAAATTCCGCATTCGCAAGACTTAGAAACACCTAGCCATATTCGAAGTTGCCTTCGCCCTAGACGTGAAAGGTTTGATATTTCTGAGGGTTTGGTCCCAAATCTCTCTTTCAATTATTTAATTTAATTGTTTGTTTTATTTTCCTTGGAGTTACTAACGTGTGTATTTTGTTATTAGAAAGAGATACGAGGCATCCAAGTAAGTGCTTTAATGGTTTAATTGATGTTATGATGTAGAAATCATGCATAGATTGTTATTTTGATTCCTAGTATCGTGTTAGGATGTTTTCCTTAATTTGATATGTTTAGGGTGACAACAATAAATTCCTAGTATCATGTCTATGGTAACTTTAATACCAAGTATGATTAAAAGTATGATGTCTTTTATGTTCTTCCTAATATTTATGATTGTTAGTATCATGTTAGGGCTAAATATTTGATCTTTATTGTTTAGTGACATGCTAGGGTTTGTTATTAATCTTGTTAGTATCATGCCTAGGATCTTGCTATTATTATGCTTTAACATGATTATTGGTTATAATTATTATTATGATTATTTTTATAATTGTTATGATTTATGATTATGATTATGTTGCTTGATTATTTATATTTGTTATTGCTTGATCACACCTTTTATGCATGTTTAATTTAAAGGGAATTTGTACTTGTAATCACGCTTAATAAGATAATTAATAATCTTGTTTAGGGTTAATTTTGATTATAATTCAAGTGATCGCCAATAATAGTTTTATTTGTGCATTAATATTCAACCAACATAGATAAATAGGTTTAGGGTTAACCTTATTAATTGCATGTTAGTCAGAAAGCGCACATGAATACGATCAGAATAAAGTAGAGGCCTATTATTAGGGCAGGTTCAATCTCTTTTAGGTTGGATTTATACTTTCATCCCCGAACTACCAGTCATGGTTCTAGACCTATTAGAGTTAACGATCTCCTGGATCGTTAAGGGGCGTAACCTTCACCTCGTGAACGGTTTACAAGTTTCTAAAACTTGTTGGTGACTCTTTTGCTCTATCTTCTTTCCCTTTGGACGCCATCATACTTTAGTGTATGATCATAGTGGGGTTCAAGTTAGGGGTAATGCTTGAAATATTCCCTACAGCGACTCTTTTGCTCTATCTTTTTTCCCTTTGGACGCCACCATACTTTAGTGTATGATCACAGTGGGGTTTAAGCTAGGGATAACGCTTGAAATATTCCCTACAAGCTCCAATCAGTTTTATTCGGCTCAATTAAGTAAATGTGAACAGCCCTTAGTAGTGACGGTTTTAGGGGTGTGCGAAGTGATCGACAAAACATGACTCCAATTTTAGGGACCCTAGCCTAAAATTTAGATATATCAATATTAGTTTTGTTATGTTGTAAAGCTAATATAATGGTCTAGCTAGAGCTCTATTTTGTTTTTTTCTTTTTTTGAAAAAAGATTTTATTAACAAAAAACGGAATTATAACCTATAACAGAACACTAAACAACCTAAAAGACTACAGGAAGAACGAAGAGAACAAAACATTGAAAGAGTCTTGCAGCAAACCAATAGCTGCGGAGCTTGTACAACCAAGAAAATCGAACCACATCCCTACCATGGACCACTAGAAGCCAAAAAACTAAAATAGTCGAGATGGACCAAGAGCGCAGATCATAAACAATGAAGAGAATCCGAACTGGCATTGGAAGCAAAAAAAACTTATGATGGAAATAGATGGGAGACGGAAGAACCCGAAATATGCATCCTATTGCTGAAGAACAGACCTATGACATCATTTCACTTCTAGGGGTTGAAAAGCACATCTACATCCTATGAGTCTATGAACATAACCTATAGAGTCATTTACTTTAACGACTCTATGAGAAACCGTGCATTCAAATACAGGTTCTCTTTTTGCGACTCTATCAACAGAGAATGCAAGAAAATGGAGGACTTTGCTTAGCCCAAATATCAAAGATGGGTAGTCTCCTTCAAAATTTCGCTTAACAGCGATGACTGACCTTATAATCACCCAAACTAACAAAGGGATGATAGCAATTGTATGAATGCCCATATCATCCCACGACCAAGCAACAAGACCAACTCTTCCCTCAAAACCACACTCCTCCTGCAAACTCCATATGCAGGGTAACCTATCCACCCGCGCTAATAACTTCACCCCTTAGAAAATTGTATTAACCATCAGGGGAACATATTCACACCCCGACAAGGCTACTAGAAGGGCCACCAAACCCAACTAACATGGGATTGTGTAAGCTTACAACCCCTAATACCGGCCAACAAGGCTTAGATTACCACGTCAACTCTTGAGTTAGAGTTCTTCTTAGTAGTTTTGGAAGTAGAGCTCTGTTGTTATTTGTGAGATATGTGAGATCACCGGTAACAAATTTTTTCATACAATACTTCAATTTTAGGTTTTTTTTATTTGAAATTTCTATTATTATCAATTAATCTTCAAAATCCTTCATCTCCCAAAATTAATTTTCCTTTTAGATTCTTAAATTGTAATAGTGAAATCTTTAATTTTAAGATTTGATGACTAAATCGTTGTCATTGTAGTGCTCAAAGTGCATTAAAATGTGCCAAAAAAAATATTCAATTGCACAATACAAACAAAATGGAACGACATGAATAGTATATTGATATTATCTTCTTTTGTTTGTTTATAACTGACATATTTATTCATTTACACTTTTTAGAGCACAAATTCAACCACTAACGTTTTTAATTAATTATTATTAAGCAAAACTTATTAATAGTTAATATTTTAAAATTATATATCAAGACTAATTTAACAGTACAAGACTCCACACATACTCACTATGTACTAAACACACAATCAAAATAACGTTTATAAATAGTGCTATTAATCAAAATGTATCGGTTGAAAACAAACAGATTATATGTGTTCGGCTGTTCGTGCCAAGAAAATTCAAATGATAGCAACAACCTCGTTCATCCAATGGACATCCTAATGAGATTACTCAAGCATAAGAGCTCTACATCACTTAATATCTCATAAAACATTAGTACTACCTCCGTTTCGTATTAGTTGCAACTTTGGAATATTTTATGTCTCACAAATAATACCCCAAAGTTGCAACTAATAAGAAACGGAGGTAGTAATTCACAAAAATGGAACATTATTCTACTATTTTGTATTCTTTTAAGGAGGTCATAATCAAATTATTCACAAGGAATCCATCCACAAGAAAAATAAGGTGGTCACTAGAATTAGAATGGCATAAAAGTGGGACCAGAAGATCTAAGGAGAGAAGCATAATGACATAATTGATGTCCTATAACCAAATGATATGTCAATTTTAGCATGTTTGATTGAATCTAATCCAACAAGGAGGATGTTCCCTGCCCCCAACACCCCATTCGTCATCTATCCTCTCTGCACATTCAGAATGTTTTTTTTTTTTTTTTTTTTTTTATTATTTTTTTTTATATTCATTTTTTTAAAAAAAAAAAATCTAAATATTAAGATCTATTTTTTTTTTTTTTTTTTTTTAATTTCTGATTTTCATCCATAGCTTTAATTGTTTGAAATTGATTTAGGTGTTGTAACTAAATATATTTTCTAAGTTAAGTTCACTATTCTTTTTTGTAACATTTGATTTTGCATAGCTTTGCAAGGCATGTTTCAATTATAAATATCTTTAATTATGTACCATTAAAATCATAGAGTACTCTAACTAGTACAATGTAAATCAATTTTTGAGAGAAAATACAAGTTTAATTTATTACCTTGATCGGCAAAAATGTATATATAAACATTAATAAAACTCAGATACTATCATGGTTGGGTTTAGAGGAATTTTGCAATTTTCAATTAGAAATTAGAAGACTGAAGAGCTAGATGTCATTATTAATCGAACTTTGCAATGTAACATGTAGCTATGATGAAATGATGAGAAGGTGGTTGGTTTTTTTTTTTTTTTTTTTTTTTTTTTTACAAGTTATGCTGTAATGTCTTACCTTTGTTGTGCTGAATAATGACAAGTTTAATTCGAAGTTGAGTCATGCTATATTACTTTGCCCAAATAAGTAAAAAATGTGAATCTGACTACTTTCAAACAAGATCAAATCGGGTGACTTCAACCCATAAATCATACGAGTTAATGAGAAGAAATTTATATACTACTATCTACTCGTACAAGAAATGAATTTTATTGACAAAGTCATACTTAAAAAGTTTGTCATAAATGGTTTGATTCATGCTTAATATTTCTAATTTTAGGTAGTCGCAAACTCACAATGCAGGAGCATGAATCATGTTTTGTTTTATTTACTGCATGGCACGTAAATGACAGAAGCATACAAACGAGCGTGTTAAGGGTTTATGCCTGTTCATGTATGAACACTGACGTTGTGCTTACCTCATCTTCTTAACTTTATTTTACTTTTACTGCCCTTCTTTTTTTTCCTTTTTTATTTTTTGTAAAAAAATAAAATTAAAATGAGGTCAAAAGTGAGGTAGTCAAGGGAGTTGTACCCTACTAGAAAATGAAGTTACACTCTCCTTTGTCTCTCCCTTTTTCATTCTTTGCGCCCCCCTCTCCATTTTTTTGGGTCCTTGCTTTTCTTTTTTATATATTTTTTTACTGATTTATTTTTTTACTTTTTTGGTTAAAAAAAAAAAAACAAAATTTTCAATTTTTTGTCATAGGTAAAGTGGTGGTGGCTTGAGAGCTTTCTATCTCTCTTTCCAAATGACTAAATTGCCCATCTATATTTTTTAAGTATTAAACACTTGAAAAGTGGTGAATTGGTGATAAAGTGAAGAGTACTAGAGACTAGAGTAGTATATTTTAAAAACGTTTCATTAAATTATTCACCGTTTTACTAAAAGGATTAGGGTGGTGTTTGGTAAAGACCAAAGAATATATTCCTAGGTTATTGTAGCAATAAAGAAAAAATTTAACCTCTAATGGTAGATTTGATTACTATTAAAATTACTATTTAGGGATTTTGTAAAATCAAATCTTAACCAATGTATAACATACAAAAAAATTACATTACATAACTAAGATGTGTATTATACAACAAATTGTATTATAGGTGTGGTATATTTATTACACTCATCATTTTTTACTCATTTGCTTTTAGTATGAGTTTTTTTTTTCAAATGAAATATGCTCTCTTCACCTGAAGTAGGGTATTTTGGTTTGGTTTATATCAAGCTTTGTTATTATCATATTTGAATCTTTTTTACTTCGTATTCTTGTTTGGCTGGATATGATTTTTTAATTAAATTATACTTTGACTATACTATCAGACTATCAGTAACATTATGCATAAAGATCTTATTATGTTTGTCTTAATGTGTATTTTTTCAAGTATGCAATTGTTCTATGAAGGATTTTGCTAATAAATTCCCTAGGGGCGTTAATTAAGCATTTAAGAAATTTTCAAAAATGGTATTGATATAGGAATGCATGTCAAAATCACGCATCGATCATTATATTGTAATTAATGTTTATTTCAAATTAACTTTTAACTATCTTATCTAATGCTCTATGATGTTCATTAGCTTTTGCCTTATATTAATAGCAATATAAAGTAATTAAGAATAGTAAACAAAAATAAGAAGTTATATATTATCTGATATGGTCTGAACCTTTTTTAGTATGCTCTAAAAAGATTCATAAATACTTGGTAACAAAATATAAATAAACATAATAGTTCTTAATGTATATATATTAGGTTTATTATAAAACTTAATATACCAAAGATTATTTAGAAGTTCTTTGATAACTTAAAATAGAAATACTTAGTTCATTGACATTTTTTTTACATAGAGCATGTAATTATTATAAAACTTAATATATCAAAGATTATTTAGAAGTTTTTAGATAACTTAAAATAGAAATACTTAGTTGATTGACATTTTTTTATATAGAGCATGTAATCAATCACAATTATGAAAATGCATTTCGATGTACTCCATACAAAACAATGTAAGATACCAAGCTAAACTTGAATTATTGATAAGGATATTCATTTCTAGTCTTAGTTAAGGGGGTACAATTCCTACAAGGCTACGAGGGTTCGCACATTTTGTAGATGAGAATATGTATGACACATTGACACTCATCCTCTTTATTCTCAAAGTATTTAATCGACTAACTCAAGTCATATTAATTTATGTTGGATTCAAACCGATAAAATAGTTCTCTCCGTTCCTTAATTATATGCCTATTTATTTCGTTTATTACTCAAATAATAAAGAGAAATAGACATATAATTAAGAGATGACAGAAGGAGTAAGACATATATCATAAATTCATAATCTTAAACACGTCTTTATCATTTATATATTTCTTTTTAATAGTAGATCAACTATACAATATGCTCCTCTTATCATTAGAATTTAGTACTATATATCCCATGATTCAATTCAATTGTTGATCCTCATATATTCTGAAACCGGACTTCTTTTTTGGTGGGGCAACTTTGGAATTTACTTTATGCTTTTTACACCACAAAAGCCCTCAAAGAGCCCCAAAGATGACCCACTCACTCACTCTTTACTCTTCTCTACTCTTTAGTCTTTACTACCCCATATCAAAATACTAGTAAATGCAACTCAATTTCCCCCACCACCCCAAAAACTTAAATTCAATTCCCTCATTAAAACATTACTACTACTACTTGTAGTAGTATCTTTATTATTCTTTTAGAATTCAATCCCTTCTTTCTCTCTCTAAAAAACCATTTTTACAAAAACCCCAAATGAAGACAACATCACCAACACCAACACCACCATCTCCAACCCCTCTCAAAATGTCCAAAGCCAACTTCCCTTGGTCATCATCAAGGAAAGTCCAAAATGATGATACTTTAGATAATAATCAAACTACCCTTAAAACAGAGGAAAACAGGGGAAAACAGGACACTATTAATAATCACCCTCTTAATGACATAATTAGTGATGATAATCACAAAAGTTTAGCATCATCAACAGCTAGAAGAAGGAGGAAATTACAAGCTATTGCTGTTTCAAGAATAAGGTCAGTTCTTACTGCCCTTAACATCAACAAATCTTCACCTTCAACCTTCCCAAATTTAGGGTCATGCCCTAAAGTTATAGGAACTTTGTTTGGGTATAGAAAAGGTCATGTCCATTTTGTGTTTCAACGTGAACATAACTCCGCCCCTGTTTTTTTCATCGAGCTCGCAACCCAGATAACCCATCTCGTTAAGGAGATGGCATCTGGGTTGGTTCGTATCGCGCTCGAATGCGATAAAGATGATCAACAAGAACAAGAGAAATCACAAAAATTATCACAAGAGCATGAGAAGAGGAAGAAGGTGAGGAGGAAGAGATTGTTGGAAGAACAAGTTTGGAGGACTTATTGTAATGGAAAGAAATGTGGGTTTGCTAATAAAAGAGAAATTGGGCCTAATGAGGCTAAGATTTTAAAGGCTGTTGAGCCCATTTCAATGGGTGCAGGTGTTCTTCCTGGGTTTAACGGGTCCGGGTCGGGTTCGGAAGGTGAGCTCATGTATATGAGGGCCCAGTTTGAGAGGGTTGTAGGGTCTAGGGATTCTGAAGCTTTCTATATGATGAATCCTGATTGTCATGGTGCTCCTGAGCTTAGCATCTACTTGCTCCGAGTCTGAGAGCACGGGTACACTCGGGTGTATAACAGACACTCATGACAACCTCTCCTACTTGGAAAGACAAAAAAAAAAATGTTTATGTGAAAAGATTATTGTAAGTTGTAGTGTTACTAAATTTGTTAGGTTTCAAGAGGTTGTTAATAGGGTGGGGATTAGTAGAAGTCTAGTTAACAAGTTGTTTTTTTTTGGTTAATTTATTTGTTTTTTGGGTTTGGGTATAAAAAAAAATTGGAGAAGTGGGTTTTTTACTGTATTTTGTTAGCTTTTTGGGGGTGGAATGTAATGGTATACTAGGAAAAAAAAAAAAAAAGAAGGGAAATTGGTATATTATTGGCATGGTGGTCAATTTAACTCAATGTAAGATCTTTCATGCAATGCAACTCTCCAATTGGTATATTATATTATGAACATGGTCTTTTTGTATGCTTCGTAATTCTCACTGTAACCATTTTGCATAGTTACTACATCAACTTTTGTTTGCGGAAATTAATTTATCTAAGTGAGTTTTAAATGAGATCACGTCTTAAACATTGTTCTTATGCTACACACATCTATGATTAAATTTCAACTAAAGGTCGAAAGGAGTATTGTACTTTTGTCGTGGTATCTAGAAAATAATTTATGATAGTGTGATGTCGATTTGAACAATATACTCAAGTAGTAAATTATTCACTGAAATTACACAAACTTTTTAAAAAATCGGGTGTACAATAATTATTGTACATCCATTATAAAGATAGACTAAAGTGATTAAAAGTTACCCATGAAATAAATAAAAGTTACCCCAATATGCGTTAAAGTAACCCAATTTAAATAAAAATTATCTACGCTTTATTAGTAAAGAGTCACATTTTAAATGACTAAAAATCAATTATTAGTGATTGAATGTAATTAAATTACCTTTATAAACTTTTCTTGTTGCTGATTTATATAAAAATTGTATTATGTAAAGTTACCCAAAAAAAGACAAAAAATTACCCTAAAATTAGCTAAAAGTTACCCTTATACTGCTCGATGTACACTAATATTAGTGTAAACCGGATGTATACAAAAGTTTTTGAATTATCTATTAATTATATAAAATTATTTGATTTTCATAACCTATGAGGAAAAAAGTAAAATTGAAGTACTGTAATTTCTATAAAGATACTAGTCTTAGAAATGTGAGTAACAAGGTTAAGCTTTACACATCACTCAATACTGTTTTGATGCTTCTTGATGTAATTTTGGTCTAGATTTGGTTAATATACCAGGAATTTAATTATTTTTATTTGTAAGAAAAAACAAAAAACATAGCAATATTCTTCTTAGATCATGGTCTCTCTCTTCTAGTTTTGGAATCATCTATAATTCATGTTACCTAATGATTGGTACGGACAATTATGACCATTAGATAATAGTTGTTCAAGAGACCATGTCAAATTAAAGGAATCATATTGAAAACGAGCTACTTAACTATAAGTACCTAATTACTTCTTGTCCGAATTTAGTTCTTTAATACTCCATACTCTATATCTAGTTTAAATTACACTATCAACGACAGTTTGTATGTTTCGGACAAAATGAAGCAAATTTTGTTTATTTTCCTTATTTAAAGGGTGATGATTTTTATATATATTATATAAAATCTAAAAAGCCTATTGTGATAACTTCTTTCATTGTTCATTATTGTCTTTCCTAAGAGAGGACGGCTTAAACCTTTAAGTTGAACATCACTTAAATTATGGGGTTGGATCCAAAGAGTATAAGTGCTTCCAACTTTTAATAATTGTTTTCAGTACTGAAGAAATTTTCTTGGAGAAAGCTAATCAATTGCAGAAAATATTTTCAAATATTGCAGGATTTAGTGCAATGTATCCTTTAATAAAGCTCTAACTAGACTTACTTTTAAAAAGACTCATAATATGGCAATACTTGGTTGAAGAAATGTCCATTGATCCACCTATATAACTATATTATTTTATTTTATTTTTCTTATTTTATAATTTTACAATTGGCCTTAAAGGAGAGTGAAAGGATTTTAAAAAAAAAAAAGGTTGCCAAAATATTTTGGATTCTCAAATACAACCATTAATTTATACATGTATTAATTTAGGAGTGCATGAAAAAATAAACCATGAATGTACTTAATTAATAGTATGATTTTTAGCTTTTGTTTAGCCTTGTAAATATCATACTTTCTCCATCTATATGAAAATAATACGAGTATTATATTCACCTTTAAAGAAGTTTCACAAATATTGCATTGTTTATCTTTAAGTAACATCTCATTTCAATAAGCAAAAACTAAATATACATTGGATATTTCTTAAGTTGTTTGTTCACATGAATTTTATCCGCGTTGTAGTTTTTGTTGTCTCTCTTAATTACCATTTACCCACTTTCAAATATCTCCATAGTTTTACCCTTTTTTTTTTTTTTTTTTTTTTTTTTTTTTTTTGTTAAATAGAGAGGAGTGATTTCATTAAAACATAAAAGTCATACAACATGTATAACCATCTCTTATCAGATATAAATAATCAAAATACTACCTCCGGTCCAAATTACTCGCAAATTTGAAATATTTTATATCTCACAAATAATACCCCAAAATTACGAGTAATTTGGACCGGAGGTAAAATATAAGTATCAAACTCCTGTAAACTAATAACACCGTTTTTTGAACTGCTCTAGAAAAATATATTTTCCCCTCTACTTTTCCCCCTCTCTTTGTGTAGAAGCATTGTATGTTTTGTGTGAAAATATAGTCCCGAGAGACATATAAAATAGTGAGTAATAGTAGGAAACTAAAGTGTAATCATGAAAGTTCACAAAAGCAATTAGTAGCAGTTTAGGAAAGAAAAAATAGATTAAAAATATCAATCTTGATAATAGTGGGGTAACCAGAATATTGTGCTTTCCCATTTTTGACTGCCAATTCATATACTTTAACGCCCCTTTGAGTAGATTTGTCCAAGGTTTTGGCCTATTTATATTAGGATTTAGGAGCATCATCATCTATTTCCCAAATAATTAAGGTGGTGGAACACAATTTGAACACTTAATTAGTTATGCTTTCTGCTCCTAAGTTAAACTAATTAGCAAGTTTTAGGTGGTGCACGTCTTATCATATACGAAGTATAATAATAATAATAGTTATATTAACATTTTAGTGCTATGATCATCAAGGTATGGTTGTATGGAGCATAAGGTATAACACAATACACTATAGCTACGTCTTGCATACTTCATCTGTTTCATATTAATTAGACACACTTTTTTTCCCCATCCATTTTTGATTAATTGTAACGATTCTTTATTTGGTAATTTAGGTCACATGACGCATTTTTATTTTAGTTAGTATTAATTTTCTCTCCCGGCCTGTTTCTCACTTACTCTACTTTTATCTCTCAAAACCAACTTAACATAACTCCACCACACTCTAATTTATATTATAAAAATCCTTATTTTGGTCTCTTTCCTATATTTCTTCTTAAACTATGTGTCAAAACTAGTGTTGTGATTAATCCGAAATGAATATGAGGGATTACATCTCATTGCGTTTGGATTTTTAGTCTTGAGAAAGATTGACCTAATTTTTGTGTATTTTGTCTTAATTAACAGTCTAAATTTCATTACTTTGATTAATTAAGTAAGGTTATTGTATATATTGGCTTAAAAAAAAAAGGTTATTGTATATATAATTAATTTAAAGGTTTGGGAGGAGGTCTCTTACATTAATATAATCTATATCTATAATATATATTAAAAAAAAACCGTTTGAATTAAGTCAACGTACCACATGACACTCTCCCGACCTTCTTTGCTGGCTATAATTTCATATCATCATATATTTGAAAAAATTGGTTTTATAAAAGAAATTGAACTCTCGAACATTATTATAATCTATATCTGTAATATGAGATATTAATATCTATTAGAAAACCTTTTGAATTAAATCAACATGCTCGTGACACTCTCCTTACCTTTTTTTGTTGGATATAATATCATATCATCATACATTTAAAAAAGTAGAGATATGGTGTATACAAGAATTGAACTCTTGACCTCAATATAATTAAACATTAGAAACTTAATTATGGAGTATTAAACTATGTCAAAATATATGTTTATAATTTTTATAAACAAATTAATTAACTTCAACATAAATAACATGCTTAACAAAAATCAACAATAGTAGGATTGAATTTACATGCATGTCATGCACAGTTATAGTAATACATGTATTAACTTGGGGCATAACTTGGTTACTTGGGCCAAAAATGTAGTTTCGTCAATTAAAAATGATCCCAATTTGGTAAGCCTTCCTTAAGTAAGAAATTGTGCTATTTTTAGCCTAGAAAAATCTTAAAGTTGAAACAAATCTATAAAGAGACAAAAGGAAGATAAAGAAGCAAGGCACCTAGGTTTGTTGTTAAATTACTCAGCTTGTCTAATATTGATATTTGTATGATTTAAGAAAATAAAAAAATTCACTTTATGTGGACAAATTAAACAAGTTTTTGCTCCCGTATAACGGTCAAAAGTTTTAAGTAGGGTGGACTTTATTCTCAGGCATAAGCCAAATTTCTTCTCTTTTTTATAAGTGAAGATTTAACACTTTTCTTAAGGAAAACGTTTGTATAAATTTTATAAATCAAAATATACTAAAAGTACTACATTATGTGGAAACAGACTCACACAAACAAATTCTGAACAACCACGAGTATCCTATCTTGCTACGAGGTGATCTAATGTGTTGCATACCCTTTGATACTTTGTATATAATACACAATATTCTTTTTTTTTTTTGGGCTTTGGCTTGTCTATGCATACAAATTTATTTTAATAAAATTGAAAAAAAAATAATTCAAAAACGATAAAATCAAGCTCCATTCACTGGGGATCGATATAATAACCTATAACCTTGACTAATCACTAATGGTACGGTGTTAATAAAAAAAAAAAAAAAAATTAATCCTGATGTTTAAACTTAATTGTGATTTTTTAATTAGTTGTGAAACTAAGGTTAGTTAGTTAAAAGGAAAAATGGAATCTAAAAATCCAACCTTTGGCCGGTCTGACAATAAAAATTCAACCTTCGTTTAATCTCACAAAAATCCAACCTTTGCCCCCTACCTTCTTTGACAGATCCATTACCTGTTGATGACCGATTTTTGTAAGTTACATGCCACGTGTCAGCTATTAATTGGTTAATTATTTTTTTAATTATTTAAAAAAAAATTAAAAGAAAAAAAAAAAACAGAGAACCCCCATCCCCACCGTACCCTGCCACCACTACCACCTTAGAGTGGTCGGTTTTTGAAGGGGAGGGGGTAGGGTGGTCGGATTTTGAAGGGGAGGGGGTTAGGGTGGTCGGATTTTGAAGGGGAGGGGGTTAGGGTGGTCGGATTTTGAAGGGGAGGGGGTTAGGGTGGTCGGTTTTTGAAGGGGAGGGGGTTAGGGTGGTCGGTTTTTGAAGGGGAGGGGGTTAGGTGGTCGGATTTTGAAGGAGAGGGGATTAGGGTGGTCGGTTTTTGAAGGGGAGGGGGTTAGGTGGCCGGTTTTTGAAGGGGAGGGGGTTGGGTGGTCGTGGTTGGGTGGTTTTGGGTCGGTGATCGGAAAAGATGGAGGGGAAGGAAAGAGAAAGGAAGGAGGAAGGAGGAAGGAGAAAGAAAAAAAAGGGAAAAAAAAAAGGTTCAAGGTCAAATGGATCTGTCAAAGAAGGTGGGGGGCAAAGGTTGGATTTTTGTAAGATTAAACGAAGGTTGGCTTTTTATTGTCAGACCGGCCAAAGGTTGGATTTTTAGATTTCATTTTTCCTAGTTAAAATGTCTATATGTGGATCAAGAAAAATATGGATGTTGGATCGTTGGCAGTTAAGGGTAAGTTTCTATTGAATTTTGGAGGGAAATAGGGACCAAAGCTAGCTATACTATCGCTTCTCTAACTAACTACAATGCCAAATTTTGCCTATGTAATTAAAGGGATCTTTATATCAATATCAATTAGTTAACTTCAATGTCAAATTTTGAACCTAAAGTTTGGCGGTTAAGATTATTATTGATTTCTATTGAATGGAATGTGGTGGAAGTACAGTCTATCTATATATATCTATATAATCTTTTGAAAAGTAAATCAATCTTTAAACCTAATATGATTAGTGATTCAAAGCATATTTTAAACATAATTAGTAATCATATGATAATACTTAATGACTTAGTGCATATTAATGTCAACTAGTACAACACTCAAGATAAGAAGAGGGGGAAAACATCTTAGTCGTGCCTTTGTTTTTGTAGTTATTCTTGTTTGATTTATAACGTTAAAAAATTCCAATGGTAAATGGAATTTAAAGCAAAATTTAAATAAAAAAATATATATTATCATATGTGATTTTGTTTGATTCTCAATGTGTAGCTTTTAATTCAAATATCAAATTTTTAAATGATATTAATTGAAGTTATTGTATATGTCCACTTCACAAGTTCAAAGGAGGTTCTATTTCAAAATCATATGGCAATAGATGGAGTAGCCCCGTTGCCTTATAAAGTGTTTAATTCTCTCCTTTTCAACCAATGTGAGACTCTTACATGTGATTCGGGCTGGCTAGCCTTCTCATGCTCTTATACCATTTAAACATGGGTCTGAGCCACACCCGCAAACCAAGAAACAGAGAGTCCACTTCACAAGTCTAAAGAAGATTTCATCCCAAAATCACATGACAATAGAAGGAGTAGCCCATTTGCCTTATAAAGTGTTTAACTTTCTCTTTTTCAACCAATGTGAGATACTAACATGTGGTAATACTTGAGACGTCTATTCTTCAATACAATATAAGCTTCGATAAATATGTGCATTAAAACTTTGTAAAAGTGATAGCAAAAGGAAAAAAGAGGTCCGGACGACTTTGTAATATTTATATTTCTTCATCGGGAATCAATAATTTTGCTAATGATAAGCCTCTTGAAGGTCCTGATTAGATTTTAAATAGGCGAATTTATTTATTTTTCTATAAAATAATACCCTCTTCATATGAATTTTTAAGTATTAACTCAATACTAATTGAGAATATAATAGCGTTTCGAAAAATTTATTGTTTCATAATTTACTTTATATTAGCATCAATCATGGAGAATCACAATAGGATATAATTTGTAATCAAATTATTATTTCAACCTGTTATCTATTTCATACTCCTTGGCATACCTAATTTAACTTTCACGGGATTCAAAATTAGTTTTTCTTATAATCAATAAGGAAATTTCATAAAAGAAGTTTGATTAAATATGATAAAATATTCTTTGAACAACTATTAAAAATCTACAATATAATTAAATATCATATGAGAGAATGAATGATAAGTCATTATATCTAATAGCTTTACCAAGTTGGTTCCTAATCATATCCCTTGTTACATTATGATCCAATTTGGTGATGGATGCTATTGTTATTTGTTATTTAAATAATTAATCATGTACTTACTTGTATGTGTTATGATAAGCTCATACACTTAAATTAGCAAGTTGTTATTCTTAATTAATCCTCATTTAAGGGCTTTGATGAATTTGATGTAAAACACTAAAGAGTAGAGAGAGTTTTCTCAAGGCAAAGTTTAAATAAAGAAAACAAAGAAGCAAAGGTAGGGAAAAGTGGAAATAAAGAGAGACTATTGTGTTAGAGTAGGCCTAAATTTTGGAGAAAAAGGTAATCCAAAGTGATCAAAAACTTGCACAATAATCGAGGATGTATTTCTGATGATGATCTTCTCATCATTCTTCCAAGATCAAAAGCTATTTTGTTGCCTGCAAAAAACAAATGTTAGGCTGGCCTTTGTTTCCGACAATTATTGTTTTAATCAATGCTTAACTCTTATTCACATATCTTAAAGTAAGATTAAGACTCTATTCTTTAGAATTGTTCTGTTTTGTTCTGTTCTACTCCGCTGAGATATATTCTATTCAGTTCAAAAGAACACGGCTTAAGACTCCCCTTGGCTAACCATCAAATGTTTTTTAAATTTTAATATAGCCGTAAGTCCTATTCAAAAAAAGTAGTGATAGTGGTAGCGATAGCGGGTAGTTGTTGGAGCATCAGATAATTCTCAAAATAGTTTTTTTATCTCACATGTACAAATGAATAAATGATGACTATATATTTTTTTAAAATCTTTTGTGATGTATGAATGATTGTCCATCCAAAAAAAAATATAATGATTTGTGGGGGCTGATAATCAACAAAGAATGAAATAGGAGCACTGCTCGAAGATTTAAGTGTGAGGCCTGTTATCACTAAGGAGAGTAGGAAATTAGAAAACCAAACGACAAAAGTAGAGCAATAAGTATCTCAATTTCTCATTAATTTTCCTAATTTAAAGTACAACAAAGAAGTCAATTAGCTAATCATTAGAAACCATAGAACTAAGCATTAAGCAATGTTACCTAATTCATCCCCACCTAGCCCCCCTCCCCCCTCCGTCTTTTTTTTTTTTGGGACCTATTCTGATATATTGAAGTGAGCTAAATTGAACTGATTTAAGTTGAAATGAATTGTTTATAAGAGAAGGAACTAAGGAACTGAACATAACTGAAATTAAGCTGAAGAGAACATGCCCCAAGTTAACAAAATTAGGTAGCGAATTGTAAACTCATATCGAATCACATATATATCGAATCAAGTAATATTGGTTCTAAGATCATGGTCCTATTTTGCTTAAAAAGTCAAAATATTTTACGATTTGAGAAAGATAAAAGAGGTTTCCACTTATCAAAGACAAAACTTAGTTATTTCAAAAATCGAAAGTGATGTTCTAACCAACTAAGCTAAGTCATCCGCCCATGGCTCATCCCATAATCCCTCATACAGTCTCCCTCATGGAATAGGATCCACTTAAGAGCCTGGTAGTGACTAGTGTGGCTTAAAGGGGCCATGCATATAATCGTAGGCTGAAGTGAAAGATGTTACAACAACAGGTAATGAGACTAACGACAATAAGTCAATAACTCTAATTTTTCTAAAGCAGTTGGGCCTTCACTTGGCCTACATACTACGTCTACTGAATGAGGATTAGCGTTCATATTAGTTGAGCAAAAATGTTGGGTTCTCACTCTTTATTTTTGGATAAGTACATGTTGCTTTTGATTAACGTGTTAATGACAATATTTACAAAATGAGGATTAGCGTTCATATTAGTTGAGCAAATAGGAAATGTATTTTGGATAAGCAAATAGGAAGCTTGGTCTAGTGGTAAGGATTGTACCTTTCTAGAGACACTTGGGTGAGAATCCCTTACCCTTTTCCCTCACTCTCAAAATATCTTTCCCGTAAATACTCATCAGATCAGAAAAAATAAGTTTAGATCAGACCAGATTAGGTAATAAAAAATAAGATGAACCAAACAAGCCATGAGGTGTTACCAAGGAATACCAAACTCAACTAGCCTTAATTCTTGCACTTTCACACTATTTATACCCTTTCACCAACTTAAGTTTAAATTTATTATTATTATTTTTTTTCATGTTTTCATCTTTTAGCATCCCTCACTAAATTTGAAATATTTTACTATTATAACAAGGTAAATTTGATGTATTTTAACATGATCTCACCATTCTAATGAGGTTTGATCTCATGACTTACTATCATAAGGAAAAGAGGTAACTATTAATTGAATCACCCTTCAACCTTTGTTGTTCTTGAAACAAAATTACAAACTTTTTATAAATGATTTTCTTGTTGTCTTCACATGAGACCTAGAGCCATTTGGAGCAACTTCTTTATTTCAAACAAAGAGCTTCAGAAAATTACTTTTCATTTTGCTTCAACATCTCATAATAAAGAATCTTACATAACTTTATCAAATAAAAAAAAAATAAAAAAAAACCCCTCTACAGTAGTAGTTTTATTCTATCCTACTGTCATTTCAAAGTGACTGTCCTTCTGTAAATGGACATGGTAGCACAACAAGAAAGTTCAACCATAATTCTAGTACAATAACAAATATAGAAGCCATTGACATAGGAGAAAACCATAACAAATTTTCATAATAAAAAAGAATGAAAAAATGATTGTGTTCTTTTCAGGAATTCTCTGAAGCAATGGCTTCATAACCACTACCTGCAGCAGTATTGCTGAACCACTCACATGATTCGATATAGCTCCTTCTCTAGCCCGGCTTGTTTGTATGTTCGTTTGTTTGTTTGTTTTCTTCCTTCGAGCATGGTCGAAAAAGAAAACAGAAGCAGCAGGCAAACTGAGGACTTTTCTTTCTTTTGGCTTGAACCACCAACTAACAGATTGCCAGCTGAATGTATTCCTGATCCGACCTTGAGATCAGTAAGGCGCGCCTTTCCTGTACATCATGTTCTCTTTGTTTGCTGTCACTGCCTGTAGGGACTAAGCCTTTGTCGAGCAAAACCTGGCTGTATGATTGTAATTGATGATGTGCAGTCCAAGGATCAACACAGACCAGATACATGGATGTTTAAGCTGCATCAGTGGCAGAATAAAGAAAAAAACTAATACACAGAAAAATAAATCCAGGAAATTTTTGCAAATTCTTTCTTGTTATAATAAAGCATCCCTTTTAAAGGTTAATTGAAATTTTGAAAAGAAGAATTTGGAGGTTAAATGAAAAGTTCAATGTAGGAAGCAATTTTTATCAGATTAGCTTTGAAATGGTTTGTATATTAGCAAATATGTCGATTATAGCTTTAGTTGAAAAAGGATCTAAACCATCTGATTAACATGGAGATTTTTTTGTTTTTTTGATGAAAAGTTGAATGTAGGTGGTTGTTTTCTACAAGTTAGCACAGATTTGCTTGTGTATGTTGAGAATTCTGTTCTAAGCTACATAATTTCTTATACTATTCTTCAGGAGATTTGAATAACAATACCTGAAGAAGCATGGAAGGTTGAGCAGTAGGATCAGCATTAACATGGCTTCTTGTTTTTCTTCCATTCACGGTAGTGACTGAAGGACTATTAGCTGTTGTTATGTCCCAAAAACTCCTTTTCTTCGCCGCTGGTGCAGGAGACAAAAACCTATGACTAGAAGTTTTTACTTCTGTGTTTGCTTCCTTTGACCTTAAGCTTGATCTAGTGACTATGCTTTTCAATCCTTCATCTCTCGGTCTCACCCCTTTGGATAATTTCGCAGTTAACTCCCTAATTTTTTCATCCTTTTTCTTTAGTTGCAATGCATGATCTCTCTTCAATCTTTCCATCTCTCCTTCTAATGTTTTCACCACCAACTGTAGTTCCCTTACAGCTTCTTCAGATTCCTTCTTTCTGTTTGGTTCTGGTGTTGTTCGCAATGGAGTCCTTGACCTTTGCTTGTTGGATGGAGGAGTAAGAATAGACCTAACAGAAGGAGGAGTTGGTGAGGCATTAGCAGCTAAGGAGTGAGCTTGAACACTTAATAGCTTCTGCTGTTGCCTTGCTAGTTGTACTCGAAGTTCCCGGTTTTCCTTCTGTACTTCGAGTAGCAGTTTAGCCTGTTTGGTTCCTTGACCTTTGCTTGTTGGATGGAGGAGTAAGAATAGACCTAACAGAAGGAGGAGTTGGTGAGGCATTAGCAGCTAAGGAGTGAGCTTGAACACTTAATAGCTTCTGCTGTTGCCTTGCTAGTTGTACTCGAAGTTCCCGGTTTTCCTTCTGTACTTCGAGTAGCAGTTTAGCCTGATCAGCATCAGATTGTACCAGCTCTTCATTCGTTTCATATCCCTGTAAATCATACAGAACCAATCAGGACATATGCTAAATTTCTCTTGCATATTCTGATTCATGATGCTCATCTAGAGTATATATATCGTTTTATTAGACTATATGTACACTCTCATATCCTAGAAGGTACAAGCACTCTCCTTAATTGCAAAGTAAATAGAGGCAGTAATGTTTAAACTAGTTTGATGCATTGAAGAGTAAAGGTGAGTACCTTGTTCCGAATTTCCTTGGCTCTATCAGCCCAATGAAGGGTATTTTGTGTTTCACCAAAAGTAAGGTTGTTAGGGCTGATATTTGCAATCATAACCGTGTTACAAGCTCCACCTAAAGAGTCCTTGAGAAGTTGAGTGAGCTTGGAATTTCGGTATGGTATGTGCTTCTTTCCTTCTACAAGGGCATTGATGCAGCTGCTAAGTGCAAGAAGTGAACGGTTAATGTTGGCACCTTCTACTGATCTCAGGGTTCTCTGATCTGTAGCTAGGGCTCTCTCTGAGCCTGCTAAATCGATCAATGATAGCTTCCCTATGCGATTGATTACATTCAACGAAGCATCTCTTGTTCGATACTCAATTGTAACCTGCACAATGCAGCTCATTATGTCATTGATCTCTTCAAGTCACTAGTAGTAGAATTTGTATCCCACAAAAAAAAATAACTTAATTGATCATTTTCCAATATAACATCCTCACAATTAGGAAAACTTAGTTCAGATAAGGGCTACCCTATTATCAATATACAACTTTAGTATGAGTTACACTAAATTCAGATAAGTTTTGATCAGCATTTTTCAACAAAGCAAAGCTAGAAGAAGCTGAAAAGGCAGGCAAAAGTACTGATGTAGTTACCTGCAATATAGCATGGGATCTGGAAGATGTCTCGTTAGCTCGAGTTGGTTCAGTAGTCCTATTCTTGTTTCCTTGAAGAAGTAATGCCATTACCTGTCACATTCAAACACAATTTACTAATTTCTCAATCACTTGGCAAGTAGTATGAAAGCTATTAGCAAGAAAAAGACTCACCTCATCGGTAGAATAGGCTCTATACTGTGATAACCCAGCTGCTATGATTCCCTAAAGTTTAAACAAGAGAACATAATACATTAGGCCAAAACAATGCATGAAGTATGCAACAACAGAAAGACAGATAAAAATTACCTGTTTATCTTCTCTAAGAACCAAAGGTCTTCCTGGAGACAGTAAATCTCTGACAGTCTCATTATAAACCTCTAAGTAAGATAGTTGTACAACATGATTACCATCATAACTTCTCTGCCTAATCTTGGTAAATAAATCCTTGATTGCCAACACCATTACCCCTGGACTCTCTACTGTTCCGAGCATTGTATACGTTTTTCCGGCTCCTGTAGCACCGTAACAAAACACTGATCCATTCCTCCCTTGCAACACAGCTTCGACTAGATCTGCTGTTCTGGAATAGCAACATTTTTAAGGTTTCAAATTTCATGCTGCAAAAACTTTTCAGTCACTCTTTTTGCTGATTGACATTCTAAAGAAACAACCTTGTGTAAATGTGTTTTCTTAGTACATATCCTAAGACTTTGATATGTGAGTACCACTCTCATAAACATTGTAGTAAGTAATCTAAGTATTAGTGCTTCATTTTACTCTTACATTCACTTTTACTCATTGTGTTATAGATATTATTATTCCATAATTGGTCAAAATAATAATACTCTAAACATATAAATTAATCTATAATTACATTGACTCTTTGCTAATATTAAACTATTACTTAATTTAACCAAACCAAATTGGGAGCACGTTGATAACAAAGACAATTTCTTTCTAATTATGTAATCATCAAATTGAACAAACTAAATTAAAAACTAACACTTTTTAGCTAGTTGTTGACAAGTTAACATCAAAGACGTCTAACATTGGAGGAAAAACAAGAAATTAACATAGAAATAGCAAATAAATGGATTCAAAACCAACCAAAACATCAAAATAATCAAGAATTCATATGAAATTGAAATAAAAACTAAAAAATTAATCATGAAAACTCACGTAGTTGAATAAACATCCATCTGAGAAGCTGACTCAGGAAAAGAAGCATCAAAAGTGAAATGTCTTCCCCTCAATCTCTTCAACCTAAGATAATCATTGTTATCCGAAGCGAATTCGGTCAAATAAACATCTCGGCGATTGATGATCCTAACACAGCTTCGACACCCGGTTTCTTTCTCTCTTCTCATCATAGGCCTAAGCCTAACAAACACCAAAATCCTGCTATTTCTACTATTACTCTGTTTTTGAAACAGGGGATCCATTTCTTGGCCTAATGACAATTTTCTTTCCCTTCTTGTCTCCATTTGTGATCCCAGTGACAATTTCCTTGCCACCGTGCTCGAAACAGGCGCCTTTCGAGGGCACGTAAACCCGACTATTCGATCCCCATTGGCTGCCACAGCATTCTCCTTAGCATCATCCAATGCTGAATTTGGGGATTGGGGTATAACATAGGTTTTTGTCACTGTTGCATTGGGCATTGAATTTTCTTTCATCACTGGACTTTTTTCAGTTGTTGCAGGTGGTATTGATGCTGCAATTGCTTCCTTTTCTTCTTTTTTCGATGAATCGGGTCGATATTGAGGTGGGATTGGAGGGAATTTCTGCTTTCTTGAATCAATTTCTTCGATTTTCATTGACCCATTTCGATCAAGAGCTGGAATTGGAGGAAATTTCTGATCTTGGGGTTTAAAATTATGATTTTTAGAAACAATTGAGGATGATTTTTGCTGCTCATATAGAAGAGTTAAACTCTTCAACTTCTCTTTCAAACCATGATGAGGGTTTCTCAAAGCATGCGCCATTTTACTATTCTCTGTTTGCTCTGTTACTGTTGTTGTTGATCCTCCATTTTCATCTTCTGTATTAAAAATCTGAGATCTTGTTGAAACTGGCATTTCTTTAACTGTTATAACCTTTTCTTGTCACAATCTAAACATACCCTTTTGATCTTCTTGCTAACCCAGATGTAAAAATCGGTCGAAAGCTCGAATCTTTTCGGGTTTTTTCAGGTTTTTGGGGAAGAAGAGAGGAGATTTTAGAGGGATTGAATTAGAAAGAGGGGAGCATGTTCAAGATTATGTGAGTTTTGGTGAGAGAAAGTTTGGGAGTGATCTGAGCCGTTGGTTGGTGGGTCATGGACGGCTGTAAATAGTTGAATTTGAAATGTGCAAGGATTAAAGTGTTATGTGCACTTCCTTTTTTACTTATGACACACCAAAGCTGCTAGTTTTTCTACTTTTAGGATAAAAATGAGTGTGGAAATAGTAAAATAATGGGGTGGTCAATGTTGGCTTTTTAAATTTTTGAATTTTTGGGGTTTGTAACGGTCATAATTATGAATTAAACGGTCGATTGGATCGTGGGTCCAACATTGCTGTGTTCACGGAAAGTTTAATTTTAATTATTAATATGGCAGGCCATAGACATATTATAGTATGATGAGCTTTTAATTCTATATTATGATAAATAAATCTTTATTCAATCTTGGTTTCATATCTCTTGGTTTAATATCACATCTTATTCTTATTCTATACAAAAGTAGCAAAGTCATTTTCTGTTTGTTTGTACTTTTGCACTAAACTTGGTACATTTTGTTCTTATTAACTTACTTTGAAGTCAAATAATCCCAAATCATTTGGTAAGTATGGTAGGGAGCAAAGTGAGTATGTGTGTTGTTGATTTGATAACTTGATCATTGACAAGATTTCTAATCATGTCCTATCATCACTCATATAGTGCTAGTAATTCAATATTGCAAGACCAAAAAAAAAAAAAAAACAACTTTTATAGTTTAGCCCATTCCTTTAGCTTCCTCCAAAATAGGTACTTGGAGTACTAATAATGTACCACAGAAGGAGGAAGAATTGGTATATCCGTAACATGATATTAAACTTTTCCTCATGATCTTGAGAAAGAATTAAGTCATTAACATAAGGGATTATCCTCCAAATCAAAGAAACTCAAGAATACTTTATGTAATAGCTAAAGCTTTAACTATTAAACAATCTATGTGCTCAATTTTTAAAACTATTTATTGTGAAACTATGTGATATTTAATTATTGTCTCTCCATTTAGAAATTCCTAGCTCCACCATTGAAATGAGGTGGTAAGAATTTTTAGGAGCCAACTAAATATTAAGGTAATAAGCTAACAATATGGTTTAGGACTTAACATTTCTTCAGCTTATTTGTACAATTAGGCCAACAATACGCAATGACACATACAATTTAGTTACAAAACAGTTGGGAAGGGATTAAAACCTAACCACCCAGAACTGATCTTCGAATCTGAATTTGCCTAAAGGGTGAACCGGGTACAACACCAAAAAAAACTTGGGGGGAGGGGGGGGGGGGGGGGAGGGGGCTGGTGGATGCCCGGCCCCGGTGGCCCAATTAGCGCCTTTATATTTTAAAGGCTGGCCCCCATAGGTATATGCAATAAAGGTGGACTTATGTAATGTTTTACTATTTTTTTCTAACTTCTTTTTAAGGGAATTTTTTTTTTTTCTCACTTGAAATTACACGTACTATTATTTTTACTTTATATTATTTTATTCCTTCAATCTTACTTTTATTTGTTTATCAATTGTATTGATTTCAAACTTTCTTTTATTATTTTTTCTATATTCTAATTTACTAAATTAGTAAATTGCATAACTTTTTTAAAAAAAAAATTATTCTTTATTCTTATATATATTTTATTGATTTCTCACCAAAAAAAATATTTATTTTATTGATTTTTGTGCAAATAAACCACAAGAGCACTACAAAATATAAACGGGGAGGACATAGGAGGAAATCAAGCCTATACTCTTATATCGTACACAAATCCTTCGCTTGAATCAATAAGGCAAGACTTCATAGGTTGTAATGTTGATTATTTTGATGAAATACTTTATGTTGCTTTATAAAGTATAGTCAAATCTAATTTATAATATCGCAAGTACCGTCGAAAAATAAAATATTTTGTTACTTAATAAATCCCGGACCCCCAAATTTCATATCTTGTCTTCGCCCTAGCAAGTGAATAGAGTTAAATTCTGCATTTTTATTAATTTGCATGTATAGACGACATACGCATAAATTATCCATCAATATCTCAATAAATAGAGAATCAATTCAGGAAAAGAATGTATCGTAATTCGTGAATATATTTATGACAAATTCATGTGCAAATCATTGTAATAAATGTCTGATTTTATCAAATACGGAGTATTACTACTTTAGGCTCCTTATGTATTTCCTTCTTTATTTCAAATAAATGAATGTTATTATGCCTTTTTATAGTAGAAAATAAAATGTGATTATCTTCTTTTAGTATAAAAGGGTGTCCTCTCCAACAATCCAATACAAACATTACAAGTCACAAAGATTAATAGGAAATTAAGAAAATATTAGCAAGCCATATAGTAAGTGAAAATATGGAGATGAAGAAGGTGATTAGTTTCCTAATGTTGATGGCTATTATGGTTGTTGCAACTAAAACTCAACCGGCCTTAGCCACCCGACGTGACCCCATTAGCCCCTTAGCCTCAAACAACCTCGTTACTCCGAATGTTGTTGGCCTCCAATGCGTAGATGTTGGGCAACCATGTGATCTACTCAACCAATGTTGTGAACCTTATTTTTGCAAATTAGATCCGGGATCTAGTGATGGCATATGTACTTCTCGACCCTCAATATAAACATATGTTAAGTAAGAGATATGTAGTTCCACAATATAATGACATTAGAATAAATTTTTTTTACTCTTTTATTGGTTATAAAAAGAGGAGATGATTAGTTTTAATTATTGTTATTCTCAAATTGATTCTTAAACAAATTATTCTTATTATTGTGGTCTTATATAGTATGGAGTACTAATTTATTTACCCGTTGTTTATCTTCTATCAGTTTTTTTGCTTTTTGATTTGATTGACATTCTTTTTTTCGAATTCTAATGATGCATTAATCAATACTCCTTAAATAAAAGTGATGCACAACTATTATTTTAGGATTAACTTTAAGGATATTTTTAAAAATAACACCAAAAAAAAAAAAAGGGTTAAAACACCACAAAAAAACAAAACTTTTATCATAACACCACAAAAAAAACCCATAAATTTGATTTCACCACCTCTTAACGGATTCTTGGATGAAATCCATTAGAGGAACTCATAATTGACATGCAATATCCTATTGATTTAAAAAAATTAAGTAAATTAATAAAAAGAAAAATTAAACAATAAAGAAAAAAAAAAACCCTAACCCCAACAGCCCCACAACAACCACCAGCAGCCGTACACTCCCACCACACCAAAACTGTCGATGTCGGTGGTAGGGCTGGCTGGGTTTGGGGTTGGTTTTTTTTTTTCTTTTTTTAAAAAAAAAAAATTCTTTTTCTTTTTATTAATTTAATTTTTTTAAACAATAGGATATTGACACGAGTCAATTATGGCCTCACTAATGGATTCCATCCAAGAATCCGTTAATTGGTGGTGAAATCAAATTTGTGAGTTTTTTTTTTCTTTTTTTCCCTAAAATATCCTAACTTTAAAACTATATATTATAGGTAGAATATACCTATTGGGAGCGGATTCCGAGCAACCTACAAATTAGGAAAAGATGAGTCAAAAGATCAATTACGCATAATAAATAAACGAGCTGAAAAGGAAACAAGCATGGTCAAAGATATCAAAGAATATTCAATAGAATCATATCAAGGATTTGATTTGATTGTTCAATCAAGAAGTTCACGATCAATTAAAGATCTTATGAAATCAATCTAGAGTTCTAGACCATAGTACGTATCAATCAATTAAAGCTAATTCAGGGGAAAAAATCACTTGATTGATGAAATACTATAAGCGCAGTGGTCAGAACTGAGTACGGACTTAACTGCACGTGTATTTAAGTCGATCGCCCTTCTGAGCCTTTCTAAGTAAGGCAGCTTCCCTTCAAAGCCCAAACCATTTGATGACGTGTAATTAATGTTTGGGCAACAAGCACAATTTCATCTCATGATTTAAGGAGCGAATTAAGAAATGAAATTTTATAAAAGATGAAAATGTCTATCAATATTGGCAGCATTGCCAAGACAAAGAATTCGAAGAGTATTAAATAATTACCTTTATTAGATTTACATGGAATATAAAATAGGATGCTCTTTGTAATAGAATTGATTCATACATTGTCTAATACAATTTACAACACTTCTATACTAAATCTGATATTACTCGTCTTTACTCAGAAATGTCTTTCTTACTTTGATCTTTGTTCTTTGCATTGATTTATTATCATTATCATAGTTTTATTATTTTATTTCTCTTAACTCATTCATTTGGAGGTTGTGTTTATTTTCTTTTGGGAGATTTGATTACTAAACCTCCTTAAGGGAACGTTTGGTTAGTAGATTTTAGGTATGAAAAACCCGTACCTAATGTTTATTTAAGAAAAATCTAATTTTTAAATACATATCTCAAAGACTCAAACCCACAAGGTATGGGTTTTAGAAACCCAAGAGGGGTGAGGTGGGTATGGCTCATACCACACCTTTAGGTATCAATCAAATAAAAATAAAGAATTCATTCCTAAACAACAACTAAACATAATGTATATTAAGAATCAAGTTCCAACCCCATACCACCCTAACTTCGTTCATTTGCTAATTTCAAACCCATACAACATTGTGAACCAAATGCCCACTAAAACCTCTAACAAATTCCTAAAAACTCGTTACTAAGATTTGTCTCCTTATAAACCCATCTTTTTAAAAGAAACTTCCTTATTATTTTGTTATTGAGGTCATACCTTAAACAAAAAGGTAAATATCTGGGACGACCTTTAATTTGAAGGCAAACTCAAAAAGGTAAATCTCTGGGACGACCTCTGAAGGCAAACTCTTATCAAAGTTAGGATTATTAGATAATAACCTGTAGTTTGGTAATTCACCTATAGTTGAAATACCATGTCTAATTGTTTATACACCATATAAGTAAAAAAAAATGATCTATTTTGATCTTATTAGATTCAAATTGATATGAATTTTCAATACATACCATCAACTTTGTATAATTTTTACTAATGCACAATCAAAGAAATTAAAGATTGCGTATGAAGCAAGTAAATAAATAACACTTAGAAAAACAGAGGTGAGTTGAGGACGAGGACAAGGTCATTCAACACATAGGTGATATTAAGTCTAAAGTACAAGTCTTATAACTAATTAATCTATCATAATATGATATATGTCATAAATCTAAGTTTTTTTTTTTTTTTTTTTTTTTTTTTTTTTTTGAAGGAAATCTAAGCTATTAAGTACACGTCCTATATAACTCGTTAATCAAATACTTTGTAATTGCCAAACAAGTCCATAGATTAGATTTCCTTATTATTTTTTTTTTGAAGGAAATACTTTGTAATTGCCAAACAAGAAACTTAAATTATAATCCATGAAATAGTGGTATCAGATTTCCTTAGATTTTCCTTAATTCTTACTCCGTAGAAGATAAAATAGTCCATGAAATAGTAATATAGGAAATTAAACAAGAAACTTAAATTATAATCTCAATCCCTCAAAACATGACTAATTAACATGACTAAAATCCATTGTTAAACCAACCTCAAAACATAACCTATCCAAATTCCTAAACAAATATGCATAAACCAAGAAACAACCTTAAACAAACACACCTATCATATCATATGAAATTAAACCCAACAATTAACATAAAAATAAACCCAACAAAACCCATCTTATTATTATTATTATTATTATGAGTTGCACCACTTTTCTTGTCAGTGTCTGGTGCAGCTGTATCATCACCAGATTGTTGATCATCACCAGGAGCAGGTGGACTTTCCACGTCCAACACCTTGATAATCATCTTCTGCCCTCTCTGGCAGTGTCCGGCCACGCCGCTCAAGAAGTAGAACAACCCCGGCCTGTCTAACACGAAGGTGGTGTCGCCGGTGTTGGCGAAGAATAGAGGCTGAGATGATCCACATTTGCTGTACTCAGCATCTGATACCACCATCACTGAGTCTTTCTTGTACTTGAAGTCTGCCAATATACACAAATTGGTTACTAATGTGCTTAATTATGTGTATGTGTGTACACTCTATATTTAAAGCAAAAGGGTTTTATAATATTACCTCCGTTAAATATTAATTGCAAATTTGAAATATTTTATATTTGACAAATACAGAGTAATATTTAAAACTATGATAACACAAATAACAATTAATTACACCATTTTATTATATGAAGTAATTAGGATATAATACAAATAAAATGCAATAATAATTCCTACAAATTTTTTAAGACTGGTTTTCTTATGTACTAATTTTAGATCAAACATTATTGATGGTCCGTCAAAATTAATTAGTAAAAAAATCTTGCTAACGAACGCCCCCGGGGCATTGGATAGGGCGTTGAAAGTACTTAAAATGGTATTGATTTGAAAAAACATGACAAAATCACACGTCGATCAGCGTAATTTGAAAATTTATTCTACGAGTGACAGAAATATAAAAATAACGCTACATAGTATGTTTTACCTAAAACATGTATCATTAATTTTTTGAGAAAAAATATATCATTAATTCGTTACTCACTATTTTCCTCGAAAAAAAAAAAAAAAAAACATTACTCACTTGTCATACGAACTACTATCAAACTAAAACTTACGGTACTCATAAGAAATTTTGCTACAATATTTCATTTTTTACAGTAAGATTTATCTTGTTAAATTTTCAGGCATAAAAATGACTTAAATCAATAATAACATGATAACTCTACATAATCAAGATAAAAACAAGCAGTTAATTCCACTACTTTTGATATTGAATCAAAGTACTCGTACTATTTTTACCACTAACATTAGCACACAAAAATTAGCAAGTCATACTATAAATATGAAATGAGAAATACCAAGGAAAATTTTACATATACATTTCGTTACATCCATTCAAATCTAGTTGTCACATTAAAAGTTGAAATTACACTAATACACGACAATTAAAATAGAACGATACTTACGTAGAGTGTCATTGACCTTGAACCGATTCTTTTGAGCCCAATCATTGTAAACTTGAGGGCGTTTCAAAGGAGGAACTTCCCATCCTTTGGTTAAACTTTCACCAACTTCAAATTCAGTACAAACTCCATAAAATATTAAAAGGGAGAAAATGCATAGAAAAATTAGAGAGAATTTGGTAGAATTTCCCATTTTCTTAATTAGGTTTTTTTTTTTAGTTGAAAATTGACTGTGTATGAAAGGGGTAACGTTGAGGTATATATGAAAGAGTTTGAAGAGTTTGTTGGAGATTATTAGGAGAAAATTATGGGTTATGCAGTTAACCGACTCACTAAACATGCATGATTATCATTGACTAAGTATTCACTTAAACGGTTATTATTTTACCTTCATTTTGAATTTGGTTTTTGAATTAATTATGTGTAGAAATTTCAGTGAATATTCTAGTTTGCATGAAGTTGGCAATTAAAGTGAGTATTTTTAGGTCAAATTTTTGCATTTGCACATGTGTCAGTTAAATTGTAAATAGTATATATGTAGTTATGCATAGTGTTTTAGACTTTTAGCCAAGTAAATTAAAGTGTAAATAATTTAGTGTGAATGAAATTAAAAATATATACGTAGTATATAATTTAGTTTTTTTTTTTTCTTTTTTTTTGCACAATTTATGTATTAATTTTGACTTGATTTTATACAAACATGTACATGTTATAACTCTTATGAAGACAATGTAGTACGATGTTGTATTAATTAAATTGTATATTTCATAATATTTTTTGTTAAATTTATAATTCTCATTACTAATACGCAATTACATATTGTAATGGTCATATAATCATATATCTATAGTACTATATAAAGAGAAAGGCTTTTTGGGTGATAAATTTGGCTTTTCCCAAAATGCCCTTCTCAATCTTTAAAATTACCTCAAAAATGCACAACTGCTTTTGTTAAAAAAAAAAAAAAAAAAAAAAAAAAAAAAAAAAAAAAAAAAGGCATAACTGCTCTTTTACGTGAAACATGGAGTTAATCACTTAACTGTAATGGATGAACAAAATTGACGAAAAAAAAAAATCATTAAGCATATCATTGTTAACTGGCTAACTGCTAATATATATGCATGTTTATCCTAATACAAGTAGTAAAAAAATATAATGGACTATGTCATTTCTCACTAACTACTAAGCATTTGACGATTTTTTTTTTCCTCTGAACAAATCTCCAATACTCAAAATCTGTAACACCATAATTGCTCTTTAATTATACTTGCCTCATTAACCTTTCACAAAAAAATTTGATTAACCCCAAAAATTTATTATTTCGTCTAATAATAAACAATTAAAGTCGATTGTCATATTTCAAGAAACTATCTTTTATTTAAAAACCATCTTTTATTTCAAGTATTCATCTATTTCGGATTCACAGATTCTATAGTTTTAGTGTATGTAAAAAATAAATTTATCTGTCATTGATTCACAGATTCTATAGTTTGTTTGATGATAAAAAAAAAAAAAAAACAACGTGATTGCATGATATTAGTTTTTGTGATTATAATTAAGATCATGTTTTTTATTTTTATGTAAACCAGTACAAATTTTTTATTTTTTATTGCAAAATATCAAATTCATCTTCTCCTTTCCATTATTTGAACCCCGTTTCAAATGCCTAAATAATCAAATTGTATGATATTCAACCTATCATAAATGATAAAGGAAAATATAGGCGAAAATGGTTCTTCGTGAAATGGTATGTATAAATAATTTTCTATTCTCACTTTATACTACACAAGCTAAGAGGCACACGCTACGCGTATACAGTAAAAAGAAAATTATATTGTACACGCGTAGCGTGTACCTCTTAGCTTGTCTTACTAAATGTAGCAGTCGATCAAATCTTTGCATCAAATTTTTTTTTATAAAAAAAGTACTCGTATATTTAAAGGTAAAATTTAATTGAATACTTTCACTCAAGAAAGTGATACATTATATTATTTCAAAACCGTTCAAATAAAACAAGCAAGTCGATTAATTAAACTAGAGCGTATCCGTGCTTTTTCTTTTTCAATCGTATATATCAATTCATTTTTTTTGAAGCAAAGAGAGCGGGAGCATATATCAATTTATTACTATGATGACATTTTTTGAAGCAAAGAGAGCGGAAGTTACTGAATCTATTTAATGGAAGTTATAGAATAGGAAGTTATAATGAAATTGATAGTTTTTTTTTAAAAAAAAAAATTCTTTAAAAAAAAATTTCAAAGAAAAGTAGAGTTAACATAAATTCAGGATTAATAGATTGGAGTGAGTAGTTTATTTGTCCATTATTAAGTGTTCAAAGATCAAGCATTATTGGTAGTACCACACTCCTTTTCTATCCCTCCATTACCAAAAGTGTTCTAAATCTCAGCTACATTAGCTTTCTAAACAGAAGCTTAGCTAGCAGCTTATGCAACTGCAAGCCTTTCCACCTTTGAACTTGCTGATGAATTCTTTGCTGCTTTGCTAAGTTGCTGCCTGACTCCGCAGTCCTCCCAGGCTCCCACCTATGTCACACATAGAAGGAACGAAACCCCCCCGGAGAAAGCTCACTCTTTGTCCTACGTAGTATTGAATTAGCTACATTTGGCAGGTGATATGCAAATTGAGGGATCCAAATTTGATCCGAGAAAGTTCATGCCATATTATCCCAGCTCTCTGAGACTCTGTGTCCCGGACAAAAAGCATACACAAGGAAAGATCATAGCATCACAAATTAAAGCTCGGTTTTGGTTATGGAAAAACAAAGAGCAAGGTAGTTTAACTTGTTTGGTTAAGAGGAGTAGAAACAAAGAGCAAGATAAAGCATACAATTTGATCAGTAAGTCAAAGCTCGGTTGTGTATAGTTATACACTGCACCCCTAGGCATATGTCAGCATAATTCTGTTTAAAATGCCTTCTTCTCATAAGACACTAGGCCATGGACTCCTCCTTCAACTTGTGCTGCACCAGTTCGAGCCTATAATCGGACCATTCAAACAATTCAGATCACATGAGCATAAAGAAGTTTTAGAGCACCTCTCTCAAGTATTAAAGACTACTACACGAAAGATTACTGGTAAATCAAATGAAGCCATACCTCCAGTCTTAATACTTCTGATCTCAATAGATCATGGGCTGACTGAAGTGAGGAGGCACCAAGATCCTGGAAACCTTGTTTAACTGCATGCATTGCATATGGAACGAACTTTAGAACAGAACCCTTGTCTGCAACAGCTCCAACAACACCTTGCGCAATTTTAAGCTTAGACTTGTCCCCAAGATATCGCTGATCACTTCCTTTTGTCATTGCTTCCAAAGAGCCCATTCCTCGATATTTTTTTAGACGACGACCATCCTAACACAAAATCTCATCTCCAATTAATCAGGTATGAAATACTAGTTTTCTTGACTTTAACTAGAGGGAATACTGTACTCCAAGTCTCCAGCTACAATTAATCAATCATAGACAGGAATTCACTGACAATACATGAAATGCCTAGAGACTAGAGTAAAGAAATCAATGTTTCAGAATATTATGTTAACTAACTACTAATTATGACTATATGAGGGATCATAAAGTATCCAGCAGCACATACCTGAACTACATAAGCACCAGGAGCCTCATTGCTACCAGCAAGATAGCTTCCCATCATCACAGTAGAAGCCCCAAGAACCAGGGCTTTAACAATGTGTCCGGAGTTTGATATGCCCCCATCAGCAATGACAGGTACACCACTTTGTGAAGCAATAGATGAAACTTTGTATACAGCAGTAGCCTAGTATCCAAAGAATATTTTGTCAGCAATATAGTTAGCTAATCACCAAAAGTACAAAATAAAGGAAAGGAGAATCAAGCGAAGCAACATTAAGAATCTCAAGACTCAAAATCATGAAAGCACAAATTAGAGCTTAGACGACAGAGGAACTTAACACAAAATGAAAAATCATGTAGCATTATAATTAGACAACAGAGTGTTGATTTAAACAACCGTCTCCTGAGGTTAATCTTCATTTCTACCTTAAGTGAAAATATGAAACAAGTAACAATGGCAAAATTTTAGCCATGATAATCTATTCATCTCTAATACGAGTACATTTATTGATAATTACCACTTTCTCTATAATGTTACATCCCTTCATACACAGAAAAGTCATGCCTATATCCCTCCCTGATCAATAAGGATTCAAATTAAATGAATGCAATAAGAATATACAACAACAATAATAACAAAGCCTTAGTTCCAAAATGATTTGGGGTTGGCTAGCATGAATCGTCATAAGGAACTGTCCACAAAAAATGAAAGAATGCAATTAGAAAAAATGTAACATTATGATAACTGAAGCTGCTATAACATTTACTTGTATAAATTTGAGATTTGACATTCCATACATATCTAATCATTAACAAGTATAGTAAACATAAGTTTTCAAATAACAGAGGCATTCAAAAAAGCTAATTTAGAGAGGACTGAAGAGTTACCTGCCCTCTACCCACAGCACAGACCTCCTGAGTGGTACAAATTGACCCAGATCCCATACCAACTCTCAGCCCATCAACTCCGGCTTGAATCAAGTTTTGAGCTTGGTATTTAGTCACTACATTCCCTCCAATGACATCCAATTCTGGGTATGTCCTCTTTATATATTTAATCATATCCAACTGATAAATAGAATTTCCTTGAGAACTATCCAACACCACTGCATCTACACCGCCCTTGACCAAATATTCCAACCTCTCTTTATCCGAGTCTCTGGTCCCTATTGCAGCTCCCACCAAGAAATCCCCATTAGGTGTTAATGATGGCAAACCTCTCTTTGGATATTCTTGAAACCTCTCAATATCCTTCAATGTGATCAAATCGACAACTTCCCCATCACTATCTCTCACAGTTGGTACCAATTTAACCCCTTTCTCTCCCAAAAACCCAGCAATTTGGTCCAACTGATAGCTACTTGGCACAGAAATGTCCAATTTCGACATATAATCACAAACCCTACCATCCTTATTCTTCAAGTATAACCAAGCAGACTTCAGTACATACCCCAAACCCCTTGAATTCCTGCTCCCCGTCTCAGTAACCAAAATCACACTCGCGTAACCAAAATCACCCTCTGACTCAATCACATCCGAGGGAGACTTAACCTCAAAATCCGAAACAAAAGGAATACGATGGGACTTGGCAGACTGAAGGAGAGCAAATTGCTCAGAGGGGGTATTGTTGGAATGTAAGATACCAATCCCACCAAGGGACGCCATAGCTACTGCCATGTAAGACTCGGTGACAGTGTCCATAGGAGAGGAGACACAAGGGATAGATAGAGAAATGTTTTTGGTAAGCTTGGTTTGAAGCTGAACTGAATCCGTTGCAAAATCAATATAATGAGGGAGAAAGATAACATCATCATAGGTATATGAATACCCCTGATTAAAAAGGTTCTCTGCTGAGAAACCATCTTCAATTATTAGGTTTTGGGGTGTTCCTTCCATAGCTTCAAAATCAGAAATCAATGGTTCAGGGTTTTAAGGGAGGTGTAAACAATCAACAAGAACTGGAACAAATCAGTAAACAACTAAAAAAACAAAAAAGTATACCCAGATTCTACCCTTAATTCAGATTTTCAAGCAAATTTGTTGTTACAATTCATAAAAACATAAATCAACAAAAACCCAGATGAAAAATCAAACACCCAATAATCTATTAGTGAGAATTAACACTCCTATCAATTAAAAATTATCACCCACTAAGCAGAAATTGGAATTAGCAGTAGTATAAAGAATAGAATAAATTGATTTCATTCATTTAATGTTTGTAGTTTCATTCGTATTAATCAATAAACTTATAACTAATTGACAGTAAACTTGCTTTGAGTAGTATGGTTTGATAATTCGAAAGGCAGCCATTTTGTTAAATTAAAAATAAGTTATTGAGACTGAAAAAAGAAGCAGATAATGATAAAAACATATACCGAATAAATGGCCGGAGTTTGAAGAAGTCGCCGCCGATTTTATACTGTGGTTTGTAAATTCCGGCGACTGCTTGTGGCACGATGATACGCCTCTGCTTACCACAGTACCTTTTTGTTCTTTTTAAAAAGTGAACTTTCCTGAGATACCCCTTGGGAAAATTTTCAAATTACCCTTGTATTTCTTGGAATGTCTAAAATACCCCTTAAGATTGTACTCCGTAATTTATTTTTGGCTTGGATTACATTAAGGGGGCGTTTGGTTCACAGAGTGGTATGGGTAGGGATGTCAATGGGGCGGGGCGGGGCGGGGCGGATGTTGGCCTTCCCATCCCCATCCCCACCTAATATTTTCATCCCCATCCCCATCCCCGCGGCGGGTCCAATTTTCATCCCCATCCCCGCCCCACCGGGTACAACTCCAAAACCATCCCCGCCCCACCCCCACTTGGATATCCATCCCCACCTAATCCCCACCAAAGACCCGCCTAATCCCCACCCAAGATCCACCTAATATCCGTATCTCAAATACACAATCTTACATAATTAATACGAATTATAAAATAAAACATTCTATACACATTTTGTGTTATAATATAAGTGTCGTACAAAGTATTATAATTAATATTGTATTTCATGTAATTATTTTATAAATAATAGAATAAAAGTATGTAATTTTGCTTTAAAAGATACATAGATGTGGGTATGAGGTGGGGATGGGGCGGGTACGAAGTGGGGCGGGTGGGGCGGGGCGGGGATGGGGCGGGTACAACTTAAAATCCACCCCCGCCCCATCACCCATGGCGGGTATGATTTTTATCCCCATCCCCGCCCCACCACCCGCCAAACCGAGACCCATCCCCGCCCCAATGGGGCGGGGATGGGGCAGGTCTCCTACTTGACCCGCCCCACTGACATCCCTAGGTATGGGGTTGGAATCAGGAATGGGGTTAAGGTGGTATCGGGTTGGAACTTGATACTTAATACCATGTGTTTGGTTTAATTCTGGAATGAAATATCTCACTATTTTCTCCTTTTATTTGATACCTAAGGGAATGGAATGAGTCAAACCCACCTCCCCCCCAAGGTTTCTAAACCCCATACCTTATGGGTTTGAAATTCATATTTTTGACAACCAAACATATGGTATGGGTTTTAGTCATTCTAAACCCATACCTCATACCTATATTTCGTGAACCAAACGCCCCCTAATAATTCCTCCCGTTTTATTTATTTATTTTTATTTTTAAAGCAGCACAAGAGCGAGTGATGAGAATCGATCTCAATATCTTTTGAAATCAGGAGGGGAGGTTTAACCGACTCGACTAAACTTGACACAAATGGAGGGAGGTTTTGCGGGTGACGGGGTGGAAAAGGTATAAAAAGTGTACTCGCCACGAGTGATTGAGCGGATAATAGGGTGAGCAAAAATTTCGGGTATTCGGAATTGGAACTGAAATTAATTAGGAACTTGTGCATGCGGAATCAGAATTGGACCCGGTGATTATATTTCGTAAATTACAATTCCGGGTAATAAATGAAGGAGCCGATTATTGCATGAGTAAGTCACACTATCACATGCACTCCATCTAACAACCACTCATGCTTTTTTCCCTCCTTGTTTTTTAAAATTCACAACAAACCCTAGCAATATAACATTTTACTCAATTCAACTTACTTCCCCACCTAATACTATATGCCGATCAAATCAAACCAACCCCTTGCTTATTAGTTATTTTTTTAACACAAAAACGAAAATTAGATTAATTAAAAGGCCATAGCCAATTCTTTATATATAAAAAAAAAGGTCATAGCCAAGCTAAGTGTTGGAAGTTCTTGAGTGAAATACAAAGAAAGGTGAGAGGAAATAAAAGAGATAGTCCTAGTTTGATAATTTACCAAAGCTTTATGTCGTTTATTCTTTGGAGTAGTTTTGTACTACTTGTTTGAGAAGCGGTAAGTGGGTTATGGACATCTTATATATCTCCTAATACCCATTATTATTGACGGTTTATTGTTATTAGAATATTGTATCTATTACAATATTCATGGTCTATTCATTTGAATTAAGTTATTGACAATGTCTTTAATATGAGAATTATGCTCATCAATGACGGTTGTTATGGCTCCTTAATTATCCCATTAAAAAGGAGTAACTCCTCTTAATTGTTGCAGCCTTTTCCCTTTGATGTTGTTGCCACTTTCTTCACCTATTGCTATATATTTTCCATTCCCAAGTTCAAATTGATATATACAAAATCAGAAATATTCTCTTTGATCTTCTCTTTAAAAATACTCCTTTGGTTTTTGGGCAAGTATTCTGAGTTCCAGTCGGGTTTGTGAGTGCACACAAATTCCGGCGCCGTGCTTATCCTGGAGGGCGACCGCTTGATGTCTACTGCACCGGGGTAGCGCGGAATCGTCTTTTAGGTCAGTGGTTCACCACGACGCGGCAATTGTCAATTTGGTCTACACAACATTGAGATAAGTATCTTCCGTTTAACTGCTTATTTTCTAACACTAAGTTCATAATTACCCCCCAAGTCCCCCGTCAAAAACAAAACAAAAAACAAACCCCCAAGTCCCCAACAAATATAGCAATAATAAGCTGGGTTTGTAGTCTTTGTACCAAAAACAAGCCAAATAGCAGGTTTGTATATATCGTTTATGAAAATGAGACTAGAGCATGTATGGGACACAAGATACTACCAAAGTCAAATTAATTAAATGTGATTATAATTTCCATCCTTAAATAAACTAATTCATGTGAATACGACTGATTAATTTACCATACTGTAAAACAATTATAAGGAAAAAAAAAAAACTACTTCGTAATAGAATCATAGCTCAAAATAATATTATTCTCCATAAGCACATATGAGATCCAAAGATATTGTGATACATACACTAAAGTAGTAAACTATACCATCCTCCCATTATCCCGTACATGACAGAATTTTATGACCTTGAATAATTTCATCCTATTGTCTAGATACTCATGCTCCAACCCAACCATGCGAGCACGAGAGACACGCCTTGTTTCCAAATCAAAAGCATAAAAAAAGCCATGTGTATTCAGCCAGTATAAAAAATATAAAAGCCCCCTAGTTTGAAAAACCCTAACCCAAATGTTTGAACTTCATTGAATCTTGAAGCAATAAATCCTCCCTTAGTTAACACATTACTTTCTTTGTTTTTTTTAATTGCAATTTGAGTTGAAAATAGGGCTATAAACAATCCGAGTCGAGCTGAGTTTTAGTCTGTTCGAACAAAGCTTGATAAGAAAATTTGGTGTTCGAGCTATTCCGAGCTGCTTGAACGAGCTTTCAAAAATCTTGTTCAAGCATGACTCGTTAAGGATTTGGCATGTTTGAGCTTTGTTCACGAACGTGCTCATTTGTATTTCGAGTTTAAGGTCGAACTTGAACGAGCTTTATTCAATAAAGGAGTCCAATATATATATCATTAAACTTTTAAATTTTAATGCATCTACTTAATTTTATATGAGAAGTTTTCATTCTTTCTATAGTAAAAAGATAATCCAAAAGTTTTCATGCCTATATAAGATGCAATAATTTGCAAACTTTTCAAATATATACGTGTAAAAGATACATAAATATACTAAAGTAGTTTTAATATAATAGAGATTTTTTGAGCTTGAGCAAGCTTTGACCGAGTTATTATCAAACGTGAACAAACTTATAAATATGCACAAATGAGTTGTTCACGAGCATTTTCGAGTCGAACATGGTGTTGTTCGAGCTTTGTGCATTTATTTGACTAGGTTAAGATTTTTGTTCAAGCTTATTTGCTACTTAATAAACGAGTTTTGACCGAGTTTGTTCACGAGTAGTTTATGAACGAATCAGCTCATTTACACCCCTAGTTTGGAACAAGATTTAAGAAAAAGGGTAAAAGATGGATAATGTAAAAAATGCCCATGTGAAAAAAAAATGAGAGAGAAAAGGTGGTGGGTAATAATGATTGTTATCATATGTGAATGAACAAGGGTAATAGAGAATTTTGTGTGTGAACACAACTAAAAAATGAAAAAACATACAATGTAGGGAAAAAAAAACATACCATGTAGGGAAATTGTGCAATTAATATACAACTTTCCAAAAAGAAAAATAGTAAAATTAAATAAACGGAGGAAGTATATATTTTTTAAAATTTCGTTTCACTTAAGCTAATTTTCTAATAAATCCTAACTTTGTTCAAAATTTTGATTTTTTTGAATTATCAGCTTTATTTATAAAAAACAAAGTAAGTCAAGCTTTCGAGAGCCAACACAAAGGAGTCCAATAAAATGGCTTGGGACTAAGGGTCTGTTCACATTTACTTAATTTCAATTTAGTTCAGCTCCAATCAGTTCAGTTCAGTTCAGCTCCAATTAATTCAGTTTAGTTCAACTCCAGTCAGTTCAGCTTTTAATTTCCCTCTCTCATAAAATATTCATTTCAGTTCAGTTCAGCTCCAATCAGTTCAGTTCAGCTCCATTCAGTTAAATTTCAGCTCATTTCAGTAAATGTAAATGGGCCCTAAACAATTCTTCAGCTCGTTTTTACAATCAAGCCAATATTAAAGCAATAACACCATAAACAACTATAAGATATTTTTGGTTGGTGCCTACAACATAACAAATATATATCATATAATGAACAGACATATTAAGTTTCCCATATTTTCGTTAATCTATATGACATACACATAATTTATTTTTTTTCTTGAAGGTTTTTTTTTTTTTTTTTTTTTTTTTTTTTTTTTTTTTTTTTGAAGGCATGGCATACATACACATAAATCATTGACCCATATCTCAATTAATAAAGAATCAATACTAGAAAAGAAAGAATCATAATTTTGATATATTTCCTTCTTTAATTCAAACAAATACGGAGTAAAAGTTAATTTAATATGCCTTCTATAGTAGAAAATAAAAAGTGATTTTCATATCTTTTAGTATAAAAGGGTGTCCCCTTTAACAATCCAACACATTTTCTAATCAAAAAGATTAATAAGAAATCAAGAAAATATTAGCAAGCTATATAATAAGAGTACAAGTGAAATATGGAGATGAAGAAGGTTGTTAGTTTTCTAATGTTGATGGTAATTTTGGTGGTTGTAACTAAAACTCAACTCGCCTCGGCTGTTCGACAATATCCCATTAGCCCCTTACCCTCAAACAACCTCTTCCAAGCGCTAACTCCGAATGTTGATGTTGGCCTTCAGTGCATAGGTGCTGGCCAAATATGCGGAGATATGAGAAATTTTTGTTGTCAAGGTTATTTTTGCAAACTAATTACTGAAGCTACCGGCATATGTACTTCGCTACAAACGTTACCCCCTATACCACCCCCTAGTTAAGTAAGACATGTTACGTTAACATAGAATGTTAGAATAAATATATTTCCTTTTTAATGGTTACATAAAAGGGGGATGATTAGTATTATTGCTATTCTTAGCTTGTTACTATGATTAATATTATACGAGTACTACTTTATTTTTTTAGTTTTTTTATCTTTATATTACTCCTTCCGTTTCATAATGTTAGTCCCATATGGAATCAATCACATAAAAAAAAAAAAAAAACAAATATATTTGGAATCTAACATTAAAGTACAACAGATTTCATAATTAGTTTACCTTATTTAACTTTTTTTTTTTTCATTAGGAAAATACAAGTCATAATTGCATAATTTAAGGTAAAAGTTTTCTTACCTAGAGTCAAGTCATCAATACACAATCAATTAATTACAAAAAAAATCAAGTTTAAATGAAATATATTTAATATGGGTAGATGTTTTTGAAACGTCCAAAATAGTATATGAGACTAACATTATGAAACGGAGGGAGTATTTTATTTTTCAATTTCAAAGGAAACAATATATTTTCAGGAAATATTTGTTTAGACAAAGGCGAGAATCGAGGGAAAAGAGAGGTACAATTGATAATGGGGTCCATAGTAATGTCATTTAGTGGGATTTGGGAAAAGAGGTTGGAGTTTTTATGTTTTTAAGTCGTTGGTAATATAAAATTAAAAAAACATGAGGTGACAATTACTAAAATGTGAACAATAATTGGTGATATTTTTCAAATTTTCCTTATATTTATTATCATAATCCTTTAACATTTGGAAAGGTTAATAACATAATTATACAAATAAATGCCCAATTAATCATGTGTTACATTCTCCTAACCTTTTCTAAACTTAACTTATTAACCTTCATTAGACCTCTCCGATAAAAACTTAGGGTCTTTTTACATGTACTGAACTGATTGAAACTGAACTGAATAGAGGTGAAATGAATATTTTATGAGAGAAAGAAATTAGGAGCTGAATTGAACTGAAATTAAGCTGAAGTGAATTGCTCCTTAATTAGACCCAATTAACCTTGATTAAACCTAAGACCCTATTCACTTCACCCTAAAAAAAATAATATTAAGTAAAAAAAAATTTAGATCAGTAAAAATAAGTTCAGTTCAGTTCAATAAAAATAAATTCATTTTAGTAAAAATAATTTCATTTCTGTAAAATTCAGTTATCTTAAAGAAGAAGTATAATAAAAAAATCAGTAAAAATAATGTCAATTCAGCAAAATTAATTCCAGTTCAGTAAAATCAATTTAAGTTCGGTAAAATTAATTTAAGTTCAGTAAAAATAATTTAAGTTCAACTAATATAATTTTGTTTCATTAAAAATAATTACAATTCAAAAAAAATAAAGTGAAGTAAAAGAGGCCTAATTAACCTTAATTTTTATTTATTTATTTATTTTTTAAATAGAACAACACAAAATAAAACCCAAATCCTCAACTTCATGAATCTCAACTCTCAAGAAATAAAGGCCCATTTTACACTTACAATTAGGAGTACAATTTTTTAGTAACTTATCAAAGAAAATGAAAAAATAAAAGAAGATTACATTAAGATTGAAAAATTGCACTATTACAGTTTATACCCATCAAATTTGAAGCTACAGTTGAGCCGCAAACGCTGAGTACTAAAGAATCCAATCTTATTCATTACAATGGCGGTCAGAAAATCATCTATCATCGAATAAGCTAACAAATATAGAGCAGAGTTGATTACCCTCAGCATAGCCATCCATTTGGTCATCACATTTTTAATTAATTTCTCTCTCTTCCACCTCATTAATGCCCAGCTCCCATACCCACTTATGCCCATGCCCTCCCATTGGTTGCCCTCTAATTTTGTGGTTATTGATTTCCTCTTTCTTACCTTACCTTTTTTTTTTTTTTTTTTTTTTTTTTTTTTTTTGAGAAGTCCAGATTTCCTCTTTCTTACTTTTACTCTACCCCACCATAACTATATGAATTAAATAATTAATAATAAATGATTACATTATTTAATCAACATTAATTAAACGTAGTTAATAATTATTCATTATTAATGTAAATTGTGATCTATTAATCGTTAACTAAGTAAAAAAAATGATAAAATGATACGATAACATATTATTTGACAATACGATAATAAATCTTAAAAATACACCAATACATAGAACATTTCTTTAAAAAAAAATTTAGCATGATATTTAAATAAAGATAGCTAAAATTGGAATAATACATTACTATCGATTATTATGCCTATTATTACCCCCAAACTTGAGCCACAAATGTTCCACTAAATCCGATTTTAGGGCTCTATGCATATCTTCATCACGATCACGAGCTCTATTAGACATGTAATTATCCAAACTTGCAATTCGATTTTTACTATTTTAATATTGAAAGGGTTCATTATTATTTCTGCTGCTTGAAGATGGAGGTGATGCTTGATCATATTCAGTCGGATCATAATATGTTGTATATGTATCTCGTTCATCCTCAACGATCATGTTGTTCATAATAATGCAAGATATCATAATTTTTCCCAACATTGATGCATCACGAGCAAAAGCGGGATTTCTTATTATTGCAAAGAGAGCCTGTAATACCCCAAAAGCACGCTCAACGTCCTTTCGCATACTTTCTTGTTTCTTGGCAAAAAGACCCTCTTTTTTTTTTTTTTTTTTTGACAAAAGACTCCTAAAAGTCATGACACAAATGGTTTCCATTTGGAGTTACCATAGGCACCATCTCAATATGTTGTCGTAGTCATCACGTAGAAAACGAGCACGACTAATAGGAAGCAGAGTCGCAAAAATTTGAATCTTATGAAGTATTAAGTACAATAAGATTAATAAAAATACGAGAAACATTAGTGGTAGCATTTACATCATATCAACAGAGCGCATCACTGAAAGCCTACACATATATACGAAGCATATCCAATAGGCACATCAAAGATGCTTCAAAGCAATTATGTTCAACTAAATCAAAGAATCAACTACATAGCTTATGAACACAACTCATATTCGGCATTCATCAATTCGGCTTTTCAGAATCTGAAAAGCAGGATTAACCCAAGCACCACAGCTACATTGCATGCCAGCCCAGTTGAAAGAACCTAATCGAGACTTGCACCCCATGCAATAGAGCTTCTCCCAAACATATCCTTCTTGAACTGGTGTAAAAGTAAATTACCAAATTTAGCATCTTCAAAAGTTGGATTCATGATTACTGTATTGAAAATAATAATAATAAAGACAAAACCTAAGCCAATACTCTTACTGTCTTACCTGTTTGCATCCACTTCAAAGGCTCGACAAATATGGCAGAGCATTCAGGCAACGAATTGGACTCACCCTTCTTCTTTCTCCATCCAAAGCTTTCCTCTCCCTTACCTTGCTCATGTGAAACTATACTCTCTTGTGAAGCAACAATTTGACGGCATTTCTTACAGCGATAAATTAGCTTAGTTTCCTCATCAAGATGTACTTCGGAGCTAATGTCAGAGATTACGGCTTCTGTCATTATATGAAAGCAGGTGATGCTTTTTAACAACCTAACAAGTTAGGAAAGAAGACAGATTTGTTGAGAAAGATATACGAAGAAGTCAAAACAGCAGCTGTTCCACAACATTAGCAAAATTCAAGCCATATTCAGGAACATGTAAGATGCAACATCAGCTAACAAACAATAAACACTCAATCAATACAGAAATATGTGCATCTGTTATTCGCTTAAATAGTGTTTAAGATAAGTAAGAAAATTTCAGCAGCTTCACTTGTTACTCATCATAGCATTCATGTCATCTTGCTTTAGTGGTCTTAAAGATGATTAGTCCCGAAGAGAGAACTGAATTATACAAATGGGAAGAGGGGTAGGAAGGAAGTAGCAAGGAATATTGCAATCAATCAAAATATATGCAGAAGATAATTATCAGGGGTAAAAAATCTAGAAAAGCACAAAGACTATAAAAGTTCTCACGCAAAGTTCTGAAACATAATATGCAAACTAAAGACTGCAGAATCTTCTTAGTCAATAGGCCATTTTGATCTTTTCAACAATATCCATTATATACAATCAAATACAAAGAACGAAACAAGATAAATCCAAAAGCTTAATACGTAGTATATACTGAGGACTATATTATTTGGCCTAATGTAAATCTCAGAATCTGAAGATGCTATAGTTAAAATCCTTCCAAGATTATTTCCCCCAAATTATTAAAACCATATCAAATGGAAAAATATGCCTAATACTGCCTCTAAATTAGTTTCAGAGCAACAACAATGATCTCATTCCAGCCAAGCAAAGTTCTGCAACAAACTCTCGTTTTACACATATTAAAACATATTACTCCGTAATGTGTTTTAGTATGTCCAAATTCAAAATTCTACCGATGTACTCTATTAAACACATTATTATAGTTGTGGGTATGTCATTATCATCTCAATAATCGATCATATGCCACATTTAGAATCAATTGTGATGTTGGCGAAACTTGAGGTTACATCCACTTGGAACTTGGGAAGGCATTTTTGTTTATCAGTCTCTATTATCAAATATTGAAAACCTATATTTCCCACTCTACCATATATTATTCTGATGATGGTAATCCAAAATCAGAAAAGCTATGTGTTAGCTTCAACATTCATATTGTTGTGTCAATTTTATAATAACAATTAACAATCCAATCACTACATGAATTATGTTCTAAAAATAAAATCAAAGCCTATGACACAAGACAGAGCATGAGAATAAACGTATTTCTTTGTTGTACCTGCATGAGCAAAACTGCAGAAACAAGTTAACTGGAAAATGAGAGGGTACCCACCTGTTCTATGGATCGCGTAAATTCTTATCAACAGATTTGACTGTAGATTCAAGTTTTGAAGCTCAAGTTCGACACACTGAATGGTTAATGAATTGAAACCTCAAGAAACACGTTGGTTGTTTAAAATTCGTAAACAATCACTGAGAGATAGACAAGGATATGAATTACTTGTTTAATCCTTCAAAACAGAATGAATGAATAGCCCTATAAAATTAATGATATTTCCTATTTTTAGAGGAGTCATTGAGTCAAGCATCATTCTTAATCAGAGGATATATTAAAAAAAAAAAAAACGGGGCGGCGGGGGGGGGGGGGGGGGGGGGGGGGGGGGGGGGGGGGAAGGCTTTACTCCAAAACTCAAACTCCAATAATAGTACAAGAAACAAGTTGCAAAGAAGTCTTTATTCTTGTTTAAGCAGCAAATATCCAACTTTCATTTAATACCTTGACTCAAACACACAAGAACCGAAAATAAACATCAGTGTTTAAATCGAATAAAAATCAATATCAATGTGTATAATTAATTAATTTGGGTTAAAAGGTCTTCACCAAGAAACAAACTAAATCCAATTAAAACTATCACAATTGTTCTTCAAACCGATTATAAAACCTAACAGAAAAATGAAACGACGAAATTAAAATTAAATAGCAGCAATTGAAGACAAACAAAAATAGTGAGAGTAAAAAATACCCAAAAACATTATATAATACCCAGAAAATACAAATATGACAATCAAACTACATGTTAAGGAAAACCCAAGTAGGATTTTGAACAAAAATTATAACTTGACGATTAAAAAGGTCGAAAATATTACGAATTCCGAACAAAAATCTAATGAATTCATGATCAAATAACAAAAGGCATATGTCGGAAAATAGGAATTCATATATAAGTATACACACATGAGTTGTACAAGATTGGCACACAAAAAAATTGATGAAAGCAAAAGAGAAAAGAGTACCTTAGAAGATGATGTTACTCCTGTCAGTGTATTGTGTGCAACAAGATGGTGAAGTTATTCGATGGTGCTCAAACTGCCCAAGTGCCGGAGAGGGTTCCTTCCTTTGGGCAATTAGGTGTAATTGAATAAACCAAATAAAACAACGGAAATAATCAAAGGTAACACTTATTTATCTGGGGGTAATTTTAGCCAATTTAAAGTGGGAAAATTTACTTGTCACAAACAAAAAAAAAAAAAATGGAAAAATTTAAGTTTAAAGTACGATAAATTTAATAAGGATAGCATGATTACCTTTGCAGACACACTAGATTTGATTTTTTACTGTTTTTAAATTAGCATCTTTATTCGGTTTACAAAAATACGTTGGTAACACTTAGTTATGTCAAGATAATTTTGATCATTGGAAAAATTGTCACCATTAATCTCAACTTTGCCTCGTTCGCCAATAATAATCCCTACTTTTGATTTTTTATCATCATTCCCAACTTTATACCTATTAATTTTGATTGCACCCAGCCGGTCATCCAACCTAATATTACAGGTTACAAGACACGTGTCAACCTATAATTGGCTTAAAATTAAAAAAAAAAAAAACCCAAAAACCACCCATGCCCAGCAGCTGCCACCGCACCCAGCCCCCACCCCCTATCTCGGAAAACACCACACCCCCACCCTATCAGAAAATCGGCCCAATCTCCGAAAACCCCTCCCCCGTTGCCGGAAAACGGTGCCCAGTCTTCCCCCTCACTCGAAACCCACCCCTTCCCTTCCCCCACCCCACCCCCAAAAATCCCCTTCCCCTCCCTCGAATTTCACCCATTTCCCCTAACCATCGGCGACAACCAGCCATGAAATCGGCCACAAACGGCCGAAATTGGCCGGTTTAGGGTTGAAATCAACCATTTAGCTCCAACATCGACCGATTTCAGCCATTTGTGGCCAATTTTTGTGGTTGATTTTGGGGAGGGGGTTGCTTTGTGGCCAATTGAGGATAAAAAAGACCAAATAATTAGCTAGGCGTGGCACTCAAATTTTAGTAGAAAGGAATGACGACTAATTTGTTCACACGATGCTCAGAATAGATAATTACAGGGAGAGGAGGTCGTAGGCAGTGGCGCATAAATGAAAGGTCAGGTAAGGACAGAGTAATAATTGGACAATAATTTTTCCAAGGAAGGATGGTTGCCAGGAAATGAGAAGGGGGTTGGGGGACTGGGGAGGAGAGATGTGAATTCCATGAGGGAAGACTAAATTTTTTAGAAACATAATATAGGGAGCTAATAATAATGTGCCATGTGGCCAACTAACTTGCTTAACCAGTTTAAGTCACCAGATCATTTTGAGAAGACACTGCTATAAATTAACATAGCTTAAGCATCAATATATACATGGCAAAAAATAGGAAGATGATGATTTTTTGATTAATAAACTGAATTAGAGCACTTTTGTATGATTAGTCCACTTCCTAAAGGTGGATTCTCTCCTAATTTAGCTATCTAAAGCTAACCCAAACATCCAACAATATTCAACATATTGATCTCTTCCCTAATCTTCTCTTATTTATAGCATTTCATTGCAGACCCTGACTATTGTTGAATAACACAAATAAGGATTAATTTTTGTAGTCCGACTATAGTTGAGATAGCTATTAATTATTCCTAGAACAAATCTTTCAAGGGTAGAATGACAAAACATCAACTGGGGAAAGCTAGGCAATTCGCCAACCTGTCAAAGAATGAAGTATTGCAATCCATCTCTGATGCAACTTCTATTAAATTTCTTCTGTGCGACTACAAAATATCATTGTGAACCAGGTTATAAAACATACTGAAGCTCGTATAAATTGTCTATAACAAAAGTCAAAGCACAAAGGATGGGATTATGGGATACATTAAGTTAAAATTGTCTCATACGCAGAGTAATGATCAAAAGCACCAGATAGCTCCATCAATATCGCAACTGATTGGTAAATTTTGGCACTAGTACTACTTCCACCTTACTCCTCAAAACCCTCATAATATATAACAAACACATCAAAATATCCAGCATCTTTCATATTCTCAGTTAATCCTTTCAGTATGGGATATATCTCATGTGATAGTTCCATGGATGAATCCCCTACCAAGAAAGGTTCGAAACCACTTCCTAAATCAACCCAAGCACAACCTGGGGACTTAAGCAACCCTAAGTCCCTCATATATGTTCGAACTCTTGCCAGTTTGTCCCAACAACTAGCAGCAGTGTACATATTAGCAATTAACACATAGAACCCTGGATTTCTGGGCCTCAATGCCAACTATTTCTCAGCTACCCACTCTCCTAAATCTATATTCCGATGGATTTGACATGCCCCGATTAGAGTAGCCCACATATCAGCACTTGGTTCAAAAGGCATTGTTTTAATGATCTCTTCTGCTTTCTTAAGCAACCCAGCCCTACCAAAAAGATCCACCATGCATGCATAGTGTTCCAAACAGGGTCTTATGCCATACACACTCTACATTTTTTCAAACAACAACTGACCCTGAATCACAAGACCAGAGTGGATACATGCTGACAAAATTGCAACCAAACTAATAAGATCAGGTTTGATTCCAGAACTATTTGTCTCTTCAAATAGTTTCAATGCAACTTCTCCCTAACCTAGAATACCATAGCCAGTTATTATATAAGTATATGTAACAATATCTTTCCTAGTCAAAATATTAACACTGTTTGAGCCTTTGAAACCCTTGATGTTCTTGCATACATATCCACTAGGGCATTCCATAATAGCAAATACTCACTGAAATCTTAACGCTTGATGATGAAGCAGTGGAGTTCTTTTCCATGTTGCAGGTTAGCTTCTCGAGCACACAAGGGAAGAATGCTGGCTATAGTAACATAATTTGGTCTAAAGCCACAAAGCAACATTTCCCTAAAGAGAAAGGAGGCTTCTTCATATTTTCCATAATGTGCATAACCTGAGATTATCGAATTCCAAGAAATTATATCCTTTTCTTCAATCTGTTGGAATATAATATGTGAATGTCTGTGATCTTGACACCAGGCATACATGGTAATTAATGCATTCTGAACATTTAGAAAATTAGCACAGCCACCACGGATAATAAAAGCATGCATCTCTTTCCCTGTTTTTATAGATCTCATGTGAGAGCAAGCGCTCAAGCCACTGACCATTGAAACAACATCCAACATAACAGCACAAGTTCTCATTTGATAAACCAAATCAAGTGCTCTATCATAGTTTCCGGTTCGCAAACACCCACCAATAATGGTGTTCCATGTTATAATGTTTAATTCAACATTCTCAAGCCGCATCTTCTCAAACAGCACAAATGCCTCTTCCCACATACCCTTGCATATCTAGATATCATAGAACTCCATGAATATCCATCCTTATTGGGCAAGTTATCGAACAAGACACGAGCAACGCCAACTTCGCCACATTTACCATACATGGAGATCAATGCATTTCGAACACAAATTGACTCCCCATAATTGCTGACCAAAATGGAGCTATGGACTTCCTTACCAAAACCAAGATCTAATTGTTCACCACATGCCTTTAGCACAGATGGATAAGTAAATTCATCCGGTCTGATCCCAAAATTCAACATTTGTCTGTAAGTACACAGAGCTTTATTTGAGAGTCCATTTCTTACATATGCAAATATAAGGATATTCCAAACCAAAGATCCAAAACACTAGATTCTTCAGCTATCAAATGTGCCTCAGGCAATAGATTAAAAGTTGAGTATAAAGTGACAAGCTTAGGAAGTAATAGACTATGTTGATCAAGACCCAAACATATGATCTGGGAATGGAGCAGCCTACCCTGTTGAAGTGACTTGTGTTTTGAACAAGCTATAAATAGGGAATATATTGGCTCTAAGATTTGATCATGTGCAGCAGAAGCAGTGAAATGAAGTTGGATCAAAGAGAAGGCTCTAAATGCTTTACCGAGATCACCATGACTAATGCATTCCTTTAGAGATATGAGAAAAGGATGAAACATCAATCTTTCCATAGTTTCAAATGTTTTTTATGCTCTTCCAATATCAGCAATTAATTTATTGCACCCAGTATGTTTGATATTTTGTTTCCACTTAACGTTCCAAGGTAAAAAGGGCTCAATCCAGAATATAAACAACTCTCTAGGAGACAACCATGAAGGAGAATGTGGCATGCACAAGGAAGAACATTATTTCTAGCAATTGGTGAAATGTACTCCTCATACTAAAAATCTTTGTAGTTGACCCGTCAAAAGTAAACTAACTTTTACCTGCAAACATATTAGCGAAGTTAGACTGACAATATATGAGAAAAATGGCATGATGGAAGAGCAAACATTGACATAACAGTATTTAACTCCTGTCATGAACAAATAAGTATCTCTGTTAGTGCTAGTACCAATCTAACTCATGCCCATTTCTAGGTATCTATGAAACAAAATTACTGGTAAATTAGTAATAATTGGACAATTATTTCACACCACCATTTGAGGGTGTGATGCATCACACAAAGACTGTTTATTGTTTTGATAACCCTAAAGGTTGAAGAAAATCTTGGTATTTTCCTTAACATAAACTCTAAATCTTGCTTAATTTTTGTTTAAACTTGTCTAAGTCTTGCTAGTAGCAGCTTTAGCTACAATCAACTATTGGAAAATCCATGTGCTATGATTCGAATATTCAATGCTAAGCTATTATATAAACGGGAATTCTCGTGCACAATGCTCAACAAACAACTTCAATCTACAATCAAATTACTGTAATTCAAACTATCTTTAAAAGAAATATCATATTAAGATTTCTGTAATCTATATAAATAAGACTCAATCCATATAATTCAGTAGTCAAAGCCTTAAAATGGCAAAAACTTTCTAGATCCTAACTCCACTTTTTCTATCCATCTCAATACTAATCATCTTGATCCAAGTCACACCTGCTAAAGCAAAGTATAGCCAGACAGAATTCATAAACGAGGTCCTAAAAGGGCATAATGCTGTCAGACAAGCAGTGGGGGTGTCGCCTCTGAAGTGGGAAAATTTGCTTGCTAAATATGCCAAGATATACTCAAGGCAGAGGTGACACGACTCTAAACTGATTCATTCTTTAGGTCCATTCGGGGAAAATCTATTCTGGGGTTCAGGGAAACGGTGGATGACAAAGGATGCAGTCGCAGCATGGGTGGCAGAGAAGCAATGGTATAACTACGATAACAACAGTTGTAGCAGTGGATATGCCTGTGGGCACTACACCCAAGTTGTATGGAAGCAAACCAAAATGGTTGGATGCTCCAAGATTATATGTGATAGCGGGAATTCATTAATTACCTGCGAGTACTATCCTACAGGAAATTATGTAGGGGAAAAGCCATACTAGAATCATGATTTACATGCTTAATTTCTCTGTGGTCGCCTACATTGATTACTCAGAGTGAAAAGTATTATATTTCCAGTAATACCTTTGATTATATTTTCCCTATTTTGTGTATTACATGTTGTGCAATCAGTGAGAAAGAGGCAGATACATATCAGGCTCTTCATGGAAGTCGTTCTTATTTTCTGAAGTTCCTTAAATGTGCAGTCAAAAATAGGAGTAACAACTAACAAGAGCTGTATTACCTTACACTTAAGCCCTAAATAAACAATCAACAGTAATAAAATTTCATAATTGCTATTTTCAATTCAAATGATCCAGGAATTGCAAAACTAGCAGTTAGATGCCGATTGGGAATAAAATAAACCAGAATTTTTTTTTCAGGACATTGGTAGTTGACGAACGGATATGATGTATTCAGATATAAGAGCAGTAAGCAGTTGCAAAGAGTCAAAAGATATACCAAGAAACATGATGAATTGTACAGAAAAATATTGACAATCTTAATTTGTTTATAAATTGGATATGAAAGCTTAATTTGTCAGAAAACTTCCCCTACACCATATGTCCATCTACACAATAACACAATCTTATAGTTGCTATACAATTTACCCCAAAAATGGCCTAGTAACTGTATTAAGAAAATTTCACCTTAGTGCCTGATTGAATCTAAACAACTCGTTTTAGACAAGACCAGATTTAAACACATACAAGCCTAACAAGGCATTGTAATGGCCCTTCTCGATTTCCTCCTCTTTCACCTGATGCAACAGGAGTGACTCAATGATAAAATCTTCCCAATCAATAGTATCATGACCTTTCTTCCTCTTCTTTTGGCTATTAACATTTTCTACAGTGCTTATATCATCACTACTACGTGATTGAGCATCCAACCCATTATGCAGGAAAGCATTACTGGATGTAACAATCGGGGGACTGATAATGCTATTGATGCGCCTCTTAGCCTCTCTTATCTTTTCCCTTCTCTTATTTACTGCATTACAACCACGAATATAAGACGGTGGAAGCACATCCAATCCAACATCTTTCTCCAACAACTGCTCCATCAAAAGCTTTTCACACATATCTGACCTCCCACTCCACCACTCATCAAAAAGTTCAACATCTAATCCACCTAGTCTATCTCCATAGTCAACTGTATCATTCTTTTTCGTTAAATTACAATTCAAAAACTCAGACTTGAACTTTGAGTAAACTCTAGCCAATTCTCCATGTGAAACCTTCAAATTCTCCAATCCTTCTGTTCCATTTAAACATCCCAAGCCATTATCAACAGCACTATCACCACCATCAATCCCTTTATACTCAACTTCCTTACTCAAACACTCCTCAACTACATCACCCAACTCAAACCCCGGACTCCCATATGAAAACTTTGATTTCTCTCTACCTCGATCCTCCATCGACTTCATCTCCATATACTTCAATACGAAAGGTGCATTCTTCACAATATTCTTAGCATTCACATCACTCCCCCAAGGCAAATTTTGTGCAACCTCCACCATTGCTTCCAAAAGCTCCTTATACCTCAACTTACAAGTCCTAATCGCCACATTCATCTCCTTGGCCACATCCTCAATCCGAACCTCAATCCCATTCACCGCGCCCACAAAAACCAACACCGCCACAGCAACAGGCCCCGGCCTCCGGCCTGTACTCAAAAACCACTTAATAGCACATTGTGTCACAAAAATCCCCTGTTTCACCATCAAATCAATCTTCTCCTCTTCAACCCCACTAAACCCAGAAAACCCTTTAATCATCTTCTCCAACAAACCCACCAAATCAAATTCCTTCAACTCTAACCCTAAAAAACCAACTACCCTATTCACCATTTTCCCCATTTCATACAATTCACAACCCACAACCCCAATAACCTCAGAAATAGGCAATGCTTTATCATTCTGACGCATAACAATGTAACAACAAGCACCAACAAGAACAGAAAACCAATTACCTAATCCAAATTCACCATCAGTTACCTTATTTATCATGGATTTAACTTCCCGGATTCGGGTATCGCCGAAGCTGAGACGAAATGTGATGTCCTCAATCATCTGATTGGATTCATAGAGCTTTCTTTCCTTGTAAGAGTAATCATTACCGGTACCAGAAGTTCCGACACGAACAAAGGTGCCTTGAGGGCCGGAAACACCGCCGAATGTATGCTGGTAATCGTCGAAATCTTGGACAATACCGCAAGATGAGCATACTGTTCCGCCGGTGACGGAATCGGTGACGAGTGCCTTGGATTTACAGCTTCGGCAAGCTGCCATTGATGAAGAATTGAGGTGAGACCGTGAGAGTGTTTTTTAGGGTTTTCTGATTTTAGGTTGAATTTCAGAATTTATAGGTTTTGTGCTTCTAACATCGCTCATTAAAACGATGTCGCTTTATAACCCACCCCGAAATCCCCTTAAACACCCCACCCGCTTGTAGAGGGTTATTACTTTATTTGACAGAGAAAAAAAAAAAAAAAAAAAAAAAAGCAATAAAATCCCAGAGTTCAAAAATGGCAGAAGATTCAGAAAAGAGATTTCACAGTATCATGGACAAACTCTTTCACTCTCCTAAATCTAATCTTCCTCTTTCAACAAGGTACTTTTTTTTTTTATTATTATTCTTGATTTTAATCCAATTTTATATGTTTTTCAATTCAATTATTAGTCCCTTTTCTCTAATTTGTGGGGATTTTTTTTCAATATTTTAAAATCTTATAATGGTTGGGAACTGTATTAAATATGATTTTGAGCTTATTAGGGTTGGTGGGATTAATGGGTTTTTGTGTAATTAAATTTATGTTGTTATATGAACTTAGAATTGTTGGGAATTCTATGAAATATGAATTGAAGTTTTCTGGGTTCTTGGGGATAATTATTATTGTGAATTGGGGTTTGTTTGAGCTTATTATACTAAGCTGAGCTGCTGTGTTGTAAGAACTGTTTGTTATTTGTTTCGAGAATTTGCAGTAGCATTAGAGTTGATTAAATAATTGATAGTATTTAGCTAATACTTGAATAATTACCTAGCTTTTTATTTGGAAGAGTTAGAACTAGGTATTGACTGTAGTTTGTGGATTATTATTGGTATTAAATGCTTTTTCCCCCTTCATTTTGTGGGGGTTTTGGTGAATAGTTCATCAAGTGGACAGAAAATGAGAGGGCAGAAGCGCCCCTTTTCAGCAACGGAATCGAATTTCAAAGGGGATAAAGGTGAAGGTCAATATGCAGCTCAAGCACCACCATGTAGACCTTGGAATAGGGAAGATCTTATGAGGAGGTTAGCTACATTCAAATCCATGAGATGGTTTGCTAAACCCAAGGTTCGATTCTCTATCAGTCATTTATTGATTGTTCTATGAACTGCTGCAAATTGGTATATTTTGTGATATTTCCATTTTCTTATTCAAATCTATACTAATATATTAAAAAGTATTCTTGGAACAATATATGTGCCACGTGAACTTATTTGCAATATGGATTTCTGTAAGAACTAATGCCTTTGTTCATACTAGGCTGTGGATGCTGTGAATTGTGCAAGGAGAGGTTGGGTTAATGTAGATTTCGACATCTTAGCCTGTGAAATTTGCGGAGCACGTCTACAATTTTCTACTCCTTCAGCTTGGAACCAGCAACAAGGCATGTTCTTTGTCTTTGCTACCTTCCTTTAGTTATTGTTTAGGTCCTTATTTGTTTTCTACTTGTCTAGGAAGAAAGCATGTATCTTCAATATTATAGACAAACATGTACTTAATTTACCTTTCATGCTTGCTTTTGGGCAGTTGAGAAGGCAGCTTTAGTTTTTAGCTTGAAGTTGGAGTCTGGACACAAGCTGCTTTGTCCATGGATTGACAATGCTTGTGATGCAAAGTTGGCATTATTTCCACCTATGCCTGCACCTGTGTTGGTTGATCACTATAAAGAGCGTTCTTCTGCATTGTTGCAACTTTCAGCTCTTCCTGTAATACCAGCTTCAGTTGTTGAGAGCATGAGAAGCTCTCAGTTGAAACACTTTCTCAAACAGTCAATAGCTGTGGAATGTGGTTCAGCACCTAATGATTCATGTTGGACAGAGTATCTCGGGAATGACGCTGAAGTTGTTTCTGCTGACTTGTACTATCAGGTATATCTAGCACTGTGTTTGGTTTACTTCCTCCCCTTCTAATAACAATTTTATAAAAAGTGCTGCTTGATATAATTTGGTAAAGGCACCTTGACAATTAAAGCAAACAAGAGAAAAATAGAGAAATATATAACCAGTGACAGTAATGAGTTTTTTTTTAACATTGTTATTATATCTTTAGATCACATCTATAAGTCTTCTCAACCTATATGAGGAATACTAAAATTCATGTGAAGTAGGTGGTGAATAAAACTATTGTTATGCTATAAGTCTGTAAGCGTGTCCATAATTTTTCATAAAGTGGCTAGCATGTTGGATCAATTTGGGTGCTACAAATTCTTTTGACTGAATCCAAGGTTGGCCGTAAAGTGGCTAGCATGCTGGTTCAATTTGGATGCTTCACTTTTTACCCTTATGCCTTACTGCTCTAATTGATAATGGAGGAGTAATGTAGACCCTGGCAATGGGTGTAAACATGCTAGGTCAGCCTAGGTGTTTGTCGTGGTTCTTGTTGCAATGAGGACTATGAGGATAAATTAAGGCCCTAAACCTGTCACAAGTTATTACCATAATGCAAAATAGGTTAAAAGAGCAACAGTAGAGGTTATTTGTAGCATTTCTCTATTCTCATCTGCTTACTAACCTTCCTTCTCTCCCCTCTATCCTACAAATATTTCCAATAATGAAAGTGCAATACTTACTTTGTAGTGCTGTAATTTTAATTGGAGTCATATGCATGCATTGTTTTTTATAAGAAATTCTTTTTCAGTATTCTAATGTTGAATATACTAGGTTGAGTTATTTACAATGACATGTGGCTGATGTGCAGGCTCATAGGTTATTAAGTTTATGTGGATGGGAACCTCGATTGCTTCCTTACATGGTTGATTGTGAGGACCAGCCTAAACTGTCTGGTAGCAATGACAACACCTCCAACTTGTCTCATGCAGCAGCTGATGAGCAGAGCAATAGGCTGTCTGTGTCCATGTCTGGTTCCAATGAAAGCATTAGGGAAGACGACGATCCTGGGGCTTCCAGTTTCTATTATGATCCTAATTCTACTGTATTGGATTGCAAGCTTTGTGGGGCAAGCATTGGGTTATGGGCCTTTGCAACAGTTCCTCGGCCCCTAGAATTGGTTAAAGTAGTTGGTCAAGCTGATATTGGTGGTAGAAGCAATCTTGGCAGCAAGACATCTGCAATTGAAAATCATGCCAACAATGGTAAAAGTGATCTTTCTGCTGCAAATGGAGAAGCTGCATCACCGAGGAAAACAGTGTTGAATTTGACAATTGCTGGTGGACCTCCTCCAACTAGACAGAACTTCAGGGCAACAATCTCCTTACCTGTTATTGGTCGTAATGTAAGGACTCGACTTTCTTACATGTCATCAGATGTAAGTACTGGTGAAGAGGAACCTATAGCTTTTAATGCCATTATGGACAGTTCAACCAAGGACAAGCAAAATGAAGAGACAAACTCTGGTGTAAGTAGTTCTGAGCCACAAGATAACACACCTTCAACTGCCGATATTGCCAAATCACAGGAGATGATTGTAGATAGTACGGCATTGAGGAAGGTAAAAGTTTCAGGATTATTCTGTCTGGTACAGTGCATTTTAATTTTAGCAGAAGTCTTAACATTGTTTAATGGGGCAGGAAACATTAAGCTTAACTAGTGGTGAACAGAACGAGAATGAAGTAAGAGACATTGCAACGACTACTTCACAAAAGGACATGGCAACATTGAGTGTTGGTGAGTTATTTTGGTCTCACTGCTTCCCTCTTCAGTTTGTGTTTGGTTAATCACTGTCTTCTGTATTTTATTGCTACTTTTAGAAGACTTTCGCCTACCGGATTTTTCCTCGCACTTCATTCTAAGTGAACTTAGACAAACGTAAAAATTTCTGGGTCTCCTGTGTAGCGAAGAGACCTGAAATTACAGGCTGATTCAAGCCTCTAAATCATAATGATATTTCTTGGTTAATCTCTAGCATTCTTGCTCATCTGATACAAGATACTAATGGATCAAATCCTTAAGCTGCAACATGTATTATATGTACGCTTTCACATCCATACATTGGTCACAAATGTAATTTATTTCGTCATAAGTTTTTGGCCATTGGGATTCTTTGTCCAAATTCACTTCCAGAAGAAAGTGCACTTGTTACAACTATACAATTCAAGAAAGAGCACAATATCCTCTGATTGTTTTTTAGTCTTCATAGGACAAGTCCAGGCCTAGCAGTTTGTCTACTTAACCTTGCTTTTTCTATAATGCCAGCGAAGGATCATCTTCCACCTAGGATTCTTGCTCACATCAAATTAAGCCTTAGCAAATGAGTATGTAGTATAATTTCTCTGTTGACACAGTTTGCTAGCTCTATTACCATCCATAAGACGTTAAGGCATGACCTAGGTCTATTTTCTAAACCCGTTCTAGTGGTAAAAGCTCTAGATGTAGTACACTTGAAAATTAGATAGTTATCATAACACACTAGATTTGATGTGGGATACAAGTGGGTTTTTACACTGTCTGTTTCCCTTCCAGGCACTTCACTAATCTCTATTAGGTTAGCATAATTTTTCATGTAGGAATGTAACATGTGGAAATCTTTGAAGCATGTTTAAACTAAATATTCTGTTATAGATGGTGATTATTTTACCGAAAGGTTTGCCACAAGCCTTATTGGATCAAATTCATCAAACATTAGTTTCGTAGATAAGGAAAATAATCATGATTTCTATCATTTTTTCCCTTGACAGAATAAAATTTAATCCTATGCTTTGTCTTGAGTCACCCAGGATCTGTCCCCTAGCCCTACGCACGCCTTAAATCCCCCCTCCCCCCTGTTCTCACTTCATGTATGGTGCATGGCTACTGCACATCTGGTGAAAACCTCTGGCTTGCAGTACAATGGAAGATTGCTGGTCCACAGTGGACTGGGGAATTGACACAGATCTGCACTGGCTACTGAACTCAATTTTTAGTCACTCATAGGCCTGTGATAAAGGAAACTAAGTTCCTTGGCAGTTGGAAAGCAGATGCTATACAGCTTGCTAAATTAAGTTGATCAAGCGTACCAGTCTTTCTGTTCTAGGTATGTTAGCTGCCATTAATAGGTAGGCCAACTATGATTTTTTCTATCATATTAAGGGAAGGAGGTAGAACCGTAGAAGGGATTGAATAATTTTGGTCTTGCAGGACAAGTATATTTGAAAGTTGAAGAATTTTCCTTGATGGGTAGTGACTAATTCTCATTTGTTGCCTGGACTTTATTTAGTTTGACTTCCACTTCATATGCCTTGTGAAGTGATGTAATATCTTAGAATTTGGCTTTTTATAGTGATTCTAAGTTTATGAACCCTTTTCCACTCTCATCTTTTCTTCATTAATAAACCCCCCTTAATCTTTCAGCTCCCTATCTCTACCATTGTGACCTTTGTGAGTAACGTTTTTTGCAGAAAGCATGGGCCCTTTTAACTTTTTAGCCCATTTTTTCACTGTCCACTGCCTCTGTTAGGGTTCTAGTAGGAACTTAATCTGGATAAGTTCTTGGACCATTGGATCCCTTACCGAAAGTTAGTGAAGTTTGTGGAAGTGATGAGGAGAAGAGAAATTAACATATTGTGTATCCAGGTTAAAAGGTAAAATAAATTATGAGCCAAATTAGTTTTCCCCTCAGGTTATAAGTTATGGTATGTAGGATTGAATAGGACTAGGAATTGGCATTATTGTTGTTGATAGGATAATGGAGGAGGAGCTTGTGGTTTATAGAAAGAGTATTTGGCTGATGAGGGTAAACTGTAAAATTAATATATGGGAAGGCAGGGAACTAGATTTTAAATGCTGTAAGCGTGTATGAGGTGGCATGGAAATGCCAATTTTGGGAGAACTTTGATGATGTGGTACAAGAAATTCCAGTGACATAAGTTATTTGTTGATGGAGATCTATAAGGGGAATTTGGGGACAAGTTGTAATGCATATGAGGCTCCATGGAGTATTGAGGTATGGAAGGAGGAATATAGCCAGAGAGACCATTTTGGATTTCACTCTTTCACACAGTCATGTCTTGTTCCTAGCAAACACATGGTTTAGTGAGAGGGGCTTGGAATTGGGGACTTTTGAAGTGGAACAAATGCAACTTGAGTCCTAATTGGTTGGGAGGAAAGGCAAGGTTGCCTAGACTGTAAGGTTATTCCAAGGGAGAGCTTTGCTACTCAGCCAATCAACGTAGCCTAGACATGTACACTATTCTTAATTGTATTCTTGCTGAGAAAAAGAAAAAGGGTGATTGTGAGAAATGGACAAGTATAAAGTAGCATATTCTACCTGGATTCAAAGGAGAGGTATATAGTAATATAGTTATTTATAGGATGGCAAAAGGAAGACAAGCAATTAACAATGACCTTTTTATGGTAAAGTGTGTAAAAGATTAGACCAAATGATTCTGGTCCAAAATGCTAACATCAAGGAAATTGTTCTAGGAAAAAACCAGCTAAAGAGCAGATGAGAAATCAATTCAGATTGACCCCCACAAGCTACATGTGAAATTGCATTCTGCATTCTTTTAAGTTGTGTGCTATAAAGAGTTGGCCCTACAGAATCAGCAACAATATAGAACACCATCTAAGGACTGCCAGCATATAACTTTTTAATCTACTGCATCCACTCTTTGTAACTTAATCTAAATGCTATTGAGGTCTCACCTCTTGCAAATCCTCTGATTTGAACGTGTGTTTTGCTGCTAAGATCTCTGTGCTCTTCTAAAATATTGAGCAGTGCTTGTTCTTAAGTATCTCCAAAATAGTGCCTTAACAACTCTGATGACCTTTTTAGTCAGGAGGAAAATAGTGCCCTAAAGTTTCCAAGCAAAACAATTTTTTTTTGATACTGTAGCAAGCCTGAGTAAAAGTGATCGGGTTCCCAAGAATTGATTCTACTTAGGAACTTTTAGCCTTTTCGATTTCCTGCTATGTTTTTCCATTGCATAAACAAGCTAGTATGCTATAATTGGATCACCTTGCTTAATCCTGTTTTTGCTCAAAAGTTCTTTAGAAGTTCACTTGATGAAAGTTTGAAATGGAAAATTGGTTAAACCTTCCTTAACAAAATTTTCAAATGTAGGAGAACGCAACTCACAAAGTACCTGCTGCAAAAGTTATCAATTAATTGAATTGAAGATCAATTTTGATTACGAGTCTAGGGGACATGTGTTACTCCCTAGTCCCTATCATCCTTTTCCAATTCTAGGAACCATAAAAAAAATTGGTATCTTTATGCCATTTGGGAACTTGGGAAATAAATGGAACAAGTATAGACAAGGACATATCTTTCCTAGTCTGTGAGCAGCTTAAGTTGCCTTTTAATCTCTCAAATATTCATATAAGGATTCAAGGAGGTAGATGATGATAAAGATTGCGGGCTTTGTTTTTTTACTCATATTTTTGACCCACTCTGTCATGCTTGAGGTCAGAAATGTGCAGTTATGGATTTTATTTATGTCATTGTGTCATTTTATTCACACTCTTTACTTCTTCAGTTTTCTGTTATTACTTTCATCTGCTGAGATTGCTCTGCAACTAGTGCACAAGAATGATCAATTATGCAGTGTTGAGATTAATTGGGAATAGAGGTATCAGATGTGAAACTTTATATTTTCAGACCTTTTCAATATAGACGCAGCGCTGTTATCCCTAGTTTTTTAGGCTAGCACTTGTCTGCCTTAAGAAATAATCTTGCTAGTGTATACTTATTTTTGTTTTTTAACTATGCTTAATTTAACCAGCAATATTTAACAGTGGTTTAAGGATGACACATTCTTTCTATATTTAACAGTTTTTAACTTTTAAGGATGGCACTTTCTTTCTAACATATGAATTCGTTCTCTCCAGATGAGGATATAAGCCGGCAATCACCCAATAAGAAGATGGAGTTTCATCCAATAAGGCAGCACCGGCACTTTTGCCCTTGGGTTGCATCCACAGGGACTGTTTCCCCAGGATGGCAACAAACTTTGTCAGCTCTGCAGAAAGAAAAAGTGTTTACAGTTCCAGAATTGGAGGGTTCTCCTTCTTCTCCATCTCCATCTCTTATCATGGTAATACAGAACCTTCATTTCCAAAGTTGCTGTTTTAATAGCCAAGTTACATTTGACGTGGTGATGCAAATTCTTTTTGTCCATTTTCTCTATTCTAGTTCTCTACAAATACTATCATATTGAGCAAAAACTACTGAAACTGTCTTTATATTAAAAGTATGAATCAGCCATTTGCATGACCAGTGCAGCTATGAACTGGTTTTGGATGATCCCATATTCTCATTTCTTTAATCATACTTCATTTTCTACTCTTTTTCCTCAATTATTCCTGTTGCCTCGGAGAGGTTGGGGTGGGGGGGAGGGGATGAGGATTGTGCTTCTCTGTTAGTCTGTGGCAGATTTTGAGAATAGCTATTTGGTTCAAGATGACAACCATTCTACATGTATTTTTGTAGGTTGATGATCCAATTACGTCTATTAGAAAACTCTTTGAGTCTCCACCAGCTAAAAGACCGAAACATGCTTCAAAATAATATTTACAGTTTGACCAAGATAGCTGATGCTGCTGCATGATCTCCAAGACATACATCTATTTCTGACCTTTACTATGATGTAGTAGGTAAATGCATCTTCCTGCATCAATTTTAGGTTGGTATATGGTCTCTGGATTTCTATTATTTATGGGACCATGTCAGTGGTCAGTTACATAAAATTGCAATGGAACTTTTGAAACAAAATTGTATTATGTTCCATTTGATTACTCTTATGACAAAAATGATGAACAAGAATGAGATCTGAGTGAATTCCTGATGTCATTCTAGCAGGCCACAATTCGTGATTATCACTTTTGAATAAGGACGGTTGAAACCCCTCTCAGCCACTACAGCTCTCTTGTCACCAATCAACTTCGCCACCCTGAAATTTGTAGAACCAGGCAAGTTTTGTTAGTATAGACTAGTATGATGTAAGACAAACAGTTCGGAAAACTAATTGCTGAAATTTATAGTGAAATCACCCCCCCTGCCGTGTGTGTGGGTTCCTTTTGTTGATATCATTGTTAAAAGCTTTAGGATCTATTCTCTTTCTTAATTACTGTTTCATTTTATAATCCTTTTGAATGATTAATTGGGTTGTTAAAAGGTTTACTCTGATAATTTATTTCCATAGACATAACCTTCAAATGTAGAAGGAAAATGTGGAAAAACTTCAATGCAACGTTCTGAAAATTTGAAGTTGGAAATTTTTTCTTGTAAAGCTGAAAAATTGAAGCCAAAAGAGGATTTTTCTGTGTGTTATTGTGTATGGAGTAATTAGTATTAGCTTCACTCTTTTGGCAAAAAAAAAAAAAAAAAAAAAAAAAAAAAAAGCCTATAGAAATTGCAGTATAGTTCTGTGTGTAATTTGTATGGAGTAATTAGTATTTTCCCTTACCTAAAATATGGAGAACTAGTGTTTTCTTGCACTGTCTTGACCTGACCAATCTTCTCCACAACATCCATTCCTTCAATCACTTTGCCAATTACCAATGCTGACGAATCGAGCTCTGGTGAGTCCTTTGTTGCTATGGTGAACTCTGTGCCGTTTGGCTCCACCCCTACCTCCTCCTGATCAATCTTAAGCTTCCCTTCTCTGGCAACTAACTTTACTTTAGGCGGCGGTTTTAAAGGATCCCTCACTATGATGCTCACGGTTCCAGCCAAGTTCTTAGTGCCAGGACGTTCTTCATTCTCTCTCTCCAATTCTTCAACCAACTTATCGTTCTTGAAGCTCCTTCCTGTTCTGCTTGCAAGCTCAGCATCCACCCCATAAGATCTAATTCCACCATGTTGAACATAGTTTGGCATGATCTTTACAAACTCTTTTCTTCTATAACTTATGCCCGCTTTTCCACTGACAATGTCACGAAATGTAGCTGCTCCAACAGGTGCATTTCGCTCATTTAATCCTATAATGATCCTTCCTGTCGGCTTCCCATCAATCGACACGTCAAGAAAAACCTGTTTAGTTGGATTTACTTTGGTGCTTTGAGAAGTTCCATTCGGAGTTACCTCGGGTTCTTGTTGCTCAATTTCACCTTTGTTCTGTTGTGGGGTTTCCTCAGCTGTGGGAGTTGCTTCAGGTTCTTGTTGCTCAACCTCACCGTTGTTCTGTTGTGGGATTTCCTCTGTTGTGGGAGTTGCCTCAGGTTCTTGTTGCTCAACCTCAGCTTTGTTCTGTTGTGGGACTTCCTCTGCTGTGGGAGTTGCTTCAGATTCTTGTTGCTCAACCTCACCTTTCAGCTGTTGTGGGATTTCCTCTGCTCGTGCATCCAAAAAAGGATGTGAATGCAGAGTCTGAGAGGTCAAGAGGAGCAGAGAAGAGTTTGTAAAGATTGTGAGCTCTCGGCGTGAAAACTTGTTGCATTGTTTAGGAATCGGAGGAGAAAGGCCAGCATGTACACTCTGGTTTTCAGGCATATATGGTAATTTTCGGGTGTGTAAAATCTGCGCAGGCGATTGTGCGAGTTTTAGATGTTGCAGCATCCTTGTAGCTCTAATGGAAGATAGCCTCTGTATCTGTCTTTCTCTCTTCTAATGACTTAAGTAGTGAATTACTCTTACTTTGTCAAAGAAAACAGGAGATGATATTGTGGATAAGATATAAGCTCATGAATGTTGGGCATCTGCACATAAGATTCATCTGAGACCACAATTACAAGTGTTGGTAGGCCATCCTCTGATTCTCTTCAGCCCCAAAACTCCATACCCCCTATTTTTTCTCCTGAATGGCTGATTTTTTTTAATGCATAGGTGATAAGACGATTTGTTTGTTAATAGTCGGTACTAATTATAGGGAGAGGTTTGATTAGTCTAAACCGAGAATGAGAGTGTTTAGTTGAGAAGGGATTGAAAATTTGAAAAACATAAACTAATTTCTTATACACATAGGTTTAAAAATTATTTTTCACAATACTGTCAACATAGGCTCGATTTTAAGGTTCGATATTTGTTAGTATTCAACTGCTAACATTTGAATGGCTACAATAAAATTGTGGTCATTGTATTAAAACAAATCATAGTCGTTAATTTCTATTGACTAATGTGAACCGTTGATATGATTTAAATTTTATTTTATTTTTAAAAAAAAAGTTTTCGATCTTATCAGTTTCTTCTATCTAAGTAATTTTTTTCCTCAAAAAATTCAAGCAACTCTATTTGAATGCCAGAGGCAACAACTGATCTAATGTCATATCAGTAAATAACTATGCACAAAAAGCACTTAGAAAAATAGACTAGTGGCTCCACAATAGCGTTGTAGCAATTTTGTTATCCCATCCATTGAAACAAATGGAACTTGGCAATTGCATGCCAATATCTAACTATTGTACGAAGAATTTGAAACCAATTCCCAATCTCCCAACTATTTATTCAGAAATTCAAGCCATAAAAAGCTAATGGCATACGGAGTAAAGCAAAGGGTGAATTTAGGGCCTGTTCATATTTACTGAACTGAGCTGAGCTGAACTGAACTGAGCTGAACTGAACTGAACTGATTGGAGCTGAACTGAACTGAACTGAAATGAATATTTTATGAGAGAGGGAAATTAAGAGATGAACTGATTGGAGCTGAACTGAAGTGATTGGAGCTGAACTGAACTGAAAATAAGTAAATATAAACAGGCCCTTAAGAAAAATTACACTTAAGAAGACAACAATGATTGGTCTTGGAGCCAATAGCAAATAATTATAATCAGTATACATGGATCACAAGCAAAGATTGAAGAGACGAAATTGATAAGGTAGTTTTTGTCATTTCTTTTAAACTACATTAATAATTCACATTAGTCAATATAAATAAACGGGTGTGATTTGTTTTAACACAATGGCCACAATTTTATTGTAGCTATTTGAAAGTCCGCTAACATTATGGTAGTATAATACTGTTAATACCATTAGAGATTCTATATTACTATAACTAAAAACGCCAACATTGTTAGCAGTTTTATACTAGTGAATATCAAACCTTGAAATCGAACCTTCGTGAACGATATTGTGAAAAATAGTATTTAAACCGATTTATATAAAGAATTAGTTTGTATTTTAACATTATTAAGATTGCTCATTTTTCACTCACTAAAAAAATTTCAAATGTTAAGATTAAAAGTGAGGGAGGAAGTAATATGGAGTATGATCACCAAATTATTAGCAGTCAAAAGTGCCTAAACGGCTAAGCCCTATACAAAATTTTGAAGTATTTGATAAACATATGCTAATTTGAAGAATTGGTTTGCTCTTTTTCTTCCTAATACTTCCTTCGTTTCTTTAACTACCGATAAGCAAAAATTATGAAGTTGATATTTGAAATATATATTGTGATTAATCTAACAAGATCTTACATGACTATATTTTTCATTACGTATAAAGCACAAAGCACGGTCAAAGGAAAGTGTGTGAATATAAGTTAAATCAAAACGTCTAACTAATAAAAAAACGAAGGTAATAGTACGTATAAAAATGCAACATTATAATGATTAACATTAACCTTTTCATTTATAAAGATAACATTATAATGATTAACATTAACCTTTTCATTTCTAAAGATAAAATTCTGAGAAAGAGTTTACTTAAATCCTAAAAAAAAAAAATAATAAATAAAATAAATCGTTTAATGTTTAGTAAAACAAAATTCTCAATTTATCCTAACAATCAAATATAAATTTCCTCTTCTTTACCTTTCCTATTAGAACTTACTAGCGTTCCTAAATCTTTCTTTTTCTTATTATACTACATTTGCCCTAGCCTAATCTACCCTTCTCCTCTATGTCTACTCCTTCACCCTTGCTCTAGTCTTTCTTCTCACACTACCGTAACCACTCACTGCAACCCTAACCTTTGTTTACGAACCTCAAACTATTGACAACCGGCAGCAAACGGAGCACATAAACAAGCCAATGAGAACAGCATGACGTATCTCAATGTATTTTGAGCCAAGCTGCTCTAGAACAGAGTGAAATGATGGAATTGTATTCCTGCAAACTACGCAGTTACGCAGCAAAGGAAACACAGCTGCTCCCTACTCCCCAAATGTTTAGGCAAGTACTTCATAATGATTGGTTTCCCTCTCTTTCGGTCTGAGACTGCCAAAGTGCTAGTAGAGTTGCATCATTTTCAACACTAATCTCTGGTTCTCAACAGTGTTTATGTTTCATGCGATATAGCTAAAAATGAAAAATAGAGGGAGTATAATCGATACTTGCCATCAATGTCAAACGATAGTGGCCAGAATGAGAAAACAGGCTATACATATTCCGCAACTGCTAGATTAGTAAACTCCTAATATCAACTTCCATGTAATGCATGAAAGAATATAACTGACAGTGTAGATGATTGCAGAATGAATCAATAGTTCTACAGACATTAGACAAGGCACGACTCAGTTTCTGTCAGAATATAGAAGATGGCAGTGATGTCCAGCATAATAGATCTTGAAGATATGAGCACTGGCCCTTCCAACACCACTTGGAAACAGTCCAATAATGTGCCTGAGAGACCTGGACAATGAAGTCCTCAGAACTCAGAAATATCCAACACCTCTTAGCTCTTGAATAGGTGGCTGATGGAAATCACTACCAACTCCTAAAAATACAACACGGCCTGCAACAATGAAACAACAGAATACATAAGATGCCTCCCCAAAAAAATCCCTGCTTTGTAGAATACATTCCGGGTTGCCATCTATGTAATGTGAATCTCTGATCACCACCAACCCCATTCCAAGAACACAAAGGAAAAACAAGCAACAGTATCAACAACAAAGTGCAAGGACAAAGGGTTCAACCCCAAAATATGTTCAGAACTACAGTTTTTTTAATAAACTAATAGGAAGCAAAAAAGCGTAGGACACAAATTTTGGATAAATGTCAGAACATCAATGTAAAACATACCATTTCGTCGAACTGCGATTTCCCTTACACGTTTAACTATACCAGAAACTTGATCAGTATAGATTTTGGTCTCCAGATTTCCCTCCAGATAAAGTAGTGAACTGCAACATGAATGAAGCTTCAGATATTAGTTGTATGAAGGCAGGCACGAGAAACGATTCCAACAGGTCAAAGCAACAAGTGCTGTTTTTTCCCCCAAAAATCAGTACAAAGATACATACTACCTCCATTAACTTTTAGTTGCAACTTTGGGGTATTATTTGTGAGATATAAAATAATTCCAAAGTTGCAGCTAAAAGTTAACGGAGGTAGTATTAGTGTTTGTTATTGCTATAACCACTTAACTATAAATACATATTTATTTTTATTTTTTTTATTGGGTTGGTAAGAACTGCCCTACTGGTTTGGAACCTCTCACGGATCAACAAGGCCTGGTTAGTAGGCTAGCCTCTTTGAGCATGGTGGGTTGTGAGGTAAGGCAATCCCAACCCTCAAGACACCCTTAGTGGAGATTGAACCCCAACTTCAAGTTTGGAAGGTCCCTCCTTACTACTAACCCAATACTTCGTTGATACTTGAAATGTAAATTGGCAACATAAATATCACTGTTCATACAAAGTGTTGTGCCAAGAGGGCCCTTAGTGGGGAATTGGGGATTGAACCCCAACCTCAAGTTTGGAAGGTCTCTCCTTACTACTAACCCTATACTTAGCTGGTACTTAATATTGTAAATTGGCAACATAAATATCACTGTTCATACAAAGATTACAAACATATAGGTATACAACTCTAGCAAAAGTATTCTGAAGAGAACTACAAAGGCCATCGTGATTTTAAAAACAAAAAATCAGGGAAGTGTCAAATTGACCACTTTACTTCTATCATACGCGCAATTTTGACTGAAGCAAATAGGGCTCCCAAGCTTTGTTTTGTGTAATCGACGCTAATTCCAGTTTTTTTAAACTTCAAAAGTTATTCTTTATTATAAGTGATTTAAAATGTTTTTCAAGCTATATACATACACACACATATAGTATTGTACACTGTATACATTAATACAACGGCCCTTTTTCCTCATTTCATTCTCTATCTTCAGTCATAGTGGAGCTTTGGAGACTTTGTTCTAAGTTAAGGCATGATTATGATGACATGTTGTTTAATTGTGTGTGTGTGTGTGTGTGTGGAGAAAGCCTCTCTCTCTCTCTCTCTCCACCTGCCAACCCCTGTTGACAGGTTGCTAATAGATGTACGTGGAGACTCAAAGCTCTCAAGTCCATGAAATTACTCAACACCAACACATTCTTAATTAGTTATCTTCTAAGATGAAAGGTTGGATATCATAATGAAGGATTGAAGGCACTATTAAGCTTGATAGTGCCACAACAATATGTCTCATCACAATCAAAATTCATATTCTCTATTGCAGAATGGAGGGAATACCAAGAACACTCTCATAAACGCACACAAACAAACCAACAAACCGTTATGAGTTCATTACAATATTTTAACTTCTGGAATCCCCAATTCTTCTGTCCTTCCTCACAAAATGCCAGCCGAATTAAAATCAATGTTCTCCATGTTGAAAACTTATCACACAACTAATAAGAAATAAAAAGTTTCTTATTCAATACCAAACAAAGAACAATGCAGACAAAACTGACTAGTGAAAGTGTGAAACCAGCATGGTATATAGATCAAGAAAAGAAATTTACCCAGGTTGAGCATTCTTCAGCACAACTGCACCCAATGTTTCCGGATATATAGCAACTCGATGCCATTGAACATTACAACGATCAGCATACTCCCTCGGCTCTTCATTTGGGAACGGAATCCGCTCATTCCTAATTCCACCGGTTCCTAAAGTAGTGAGTGTCACCAACTTCCCATTCTTCAGCCTCTTCTGTAACGGAATCTGCCCTACTTGTCCCACCAGTATAGCCTAATTTATCATAAAACGCAAACTAGGATCACTCAATTATCATCCAATCAAATCAGTATACCTTCAATACTACATTTTCATATGGTCTCCCGCTTTTCAACGAAACCAAACAATCACAAAATGCATAGATCAAACAAATCATTCCCATTAAATTACTACATTCATCTAGCATATATCCTAGGAGGCTAATCTCGAGACCCTTAACCCGACCACAAAATTAAAGGATTTTCTCAAAATTAATACAATGCAGGCAGATATTCTTTTTCTTAGGGTCGGTTAAACATTTATACACCGATCAACACATGATTTTGTCGTATAGTCTATGTTACTTTGACTTTTCATTTCACTTTAAGTACCCATGACGACGCTCAGACATGGATATAACACTTCAACACTTATTCTATACCAAACAATTACAAAAATGCATAGATCAAACAAATCATTCCCATTAAATTACTACATTCATCTAGCATATATCCTAGGAGGCTAATCTCAAGACCCTCACTAATACCCGACCACAAAATTAAAGAATTTTCTCAAATTTAATACTAGTACAATGTAGGCAGATTTTTTTTTCTTAGGCTCGGTTAAACATTAATACACCGATCAACACATGATTTTGCCGTATAGTCTATGTTACTTTGACACTTCATTTCACTTTAAGTACTCATGACAGACCCTCGACACCCAGACTGGGTATAACACTACAACACTTATTCTATACCAAAATAATGAATTCTTTTTACAAAATAGACGAGTTGGACACTTGGACACACCAATGCCCGAGTCCGAGTAACATAATGTAGAGTTAGCCCTTAGGACGGCATATATCACAACCAAAAAGAATGCAAAAATGGATAAAAATTAAACCTTGTAAATGCCGATATCTAAGCCACCCTCAAGAACTGTCTGAGTGAACGGGCGCTGCCCAGCAGAATCAGGGGAAGCAGCAGCGAACTCAGAGGAAGAAGGGGCCGAGTTATCAGGGCTAAACTCGGTTGATTCAGAGTTCGAGTTAAGAGTTGGTAACTCACTATCATCTGGGGTTGAATCAAAGTTGTACACTGGGGTTGAAGGACCATTGGAGAAGAAGGAAGTGGTAGTGTAGTAAAAGGGTTTTTGATTTGAGAAGAGATTTCGACATAGTTTTCTTGAAATTGATGTCAATGAGCTTGAGGTCGCCATTGATGGATGATAGTGAGGTTATTGATCAGAAAAGAGGGAATTGAATTTGTAAAGTTTGGGGGTTTTAAACCTGAGTAAAACCCTAGGGAAATGAAACAAATGTTGGGTCATGGGGTGGAACCGTGGAAGCACAAAAATGAAAAAAAAAAAAAAAAAAAAAAAAAAAAAGGAAAGTTTATCGATTGTACGTTTATCTAGTGGCATTATCGTAATAAATGTGTCAGAATTTACATTTAACGTCTAATTATGCAGCTGCCCCTGAAGTTATAAAGGAAAATTAGTCAATTACACATTATCAATAAATCAACAACTTATTATTTAATATGATCCTCACTAACGTGGATATAGTTACAAAAACGTCATGCTGATTGGACATATTTATTGATATATTTACGGCTATATCAAAGTGATAAATTGAGAGGGACTCCCTCCAAGCTCCAACAAATGAAATTAACATTATATTTCATTATTTCATACCTCTCAAGTTTATTAATCGGGGCTTGCTCCACAAAAATGACAAATTAGAACGTTTAAAAAACCTTGTGGGGAGTTTAGGGTTGTTAGTTGTTTGAAATGGGATGAATAGAACTTGAATTTGTCCTAATGTTTGATTGACTCAAGCATGATTATTTTTTAACTAAATTGATAATTAGTGAGCAATAATAATCAAAATGAACAATTTTTTAAAATACTGGGATATCATATCTTGCCGTTTCCAACTCTGTAGGTTGCAGCATTCCCTTTGCAACCGTATATCCACCTCACTTAGGATTTTAACTTTACTAGGTTAGGTCCCGTGCCATGCATAGTAATTTTCAATACTATTAAGTTTTTTTTTACTTTCATATGTTATATTCATGTCAATTGAATGCTAAAGAATAACAAAAATGACAGAAAAATATCACACTAAGAATTATCAATATGTATCTTTTTGGGCAAATCTTATTGAAGTATCCGTATAGTATTAATTGATTGAAATTTTAATCATAAATTATTCAAAGAAATGACAAAAGTATCATTTGTTGATTTGATTTCGTATTTCATTACTTAAGCTTGTAGCTTCTATTACATAATTTTACAACCAAATCAAGAAAATAATTTATAATGTTGTTATAATAAACCTATGTAATACAGTACATAATATGCCTTTCCGAAAAAAAAAAAAAAAAAAAGGTCATTTGTTACTAATTATGTTAAGAAAATTATTTTCTATTCTTTTGCTTAAGTTATAGTTGTCAATATTTTTTTGTGGAAAGTTATGTCAAATCTTTTTCCTAAAAAAAATGTTGTATTAAAATCTTTTGTTTTAATTTGTATATAATTTTTATTTATATGTAGAAAGATTTGATTTGTTTCTTAAAAAGAATTTTTTTTAAAAAGAAAAAAAAAAGCTAAGGACACACAGGAACATGACCCGTGTCATTATTGTTGGTGTGTCCTTTAGTATATAGTTATTGATGATTGATTGATTTTGCAACTAGGTTAAACACTTAAACCCCGTGCATGCAATGCACGAATATTGAATAATTATAATAACAATATGATTATTTAAAGGATAATGATTCGATTCACCAAGTACAATATTAAATCGTATAAAATATATTAAAACAATAAAAACATGTGAGTGAAAATATTTCAACATGTTATAGTTATAGACCTTACTTAGCTTTTTGCTGACGTATGTGCTGTTTTAGTGTGCTATTTGTGTTTGCGGTCATTTTTTTTTTTTTCTCATGGTGTCCCTACGACAATCTATTTTGGAATTTGTCCAAGATTGTCCTTAATGGAGAGCAGTCAAGCTTTTCTAAGCAGATTGATTAAGTAAGCATAGCTAAAGGAGCTCAAGGTTTCGATTAGTACAGTGTGCTATAACGAGTTTGTAAAGTTGTATAAATAGCTCACCTATTTAATTGGGTTGTAATTATTGTGATTTTGTAAGCCTTAACACTTGACAGGTTGTAGAATGTGGCAGTAATACCTCTGATTTAGGTGTAAATTTATGCATTTTTATTTACTGCTTATTATTAGCTAGTAAATCGGGGGTGTTACAGGGACAGGGTGGCGGCTATGGCTGGGTTGTGGTGGTGGGTGGATATTTTACTTTTTATTCTTTGATAATTAATTAAATATTTATTTTAAAAATTAAATCATATAAATGGCAGCCAATCCTAGGTTGCCACGTGGAAAATGGTATTTTGTAATATTTTTGATAAATTCAAGGACATAGGGTGAATTTGAAAATCTTGTGAGTATATGGTGAATAAAAAAATAACTCAGGGTTATTTGGTAAAAAATTCGTTATTAGAATTTTCATCCTCTTTTGTACATTTGATTAGTTAGATACTTAGATGATTATTTATTTCAATTTTCAAGTGTATTTTTTTGTAAAGTTATTATTTAAAATTTCAAATTTTGTATTGATGATACATTAAACATATTGATTATGAATTCTTGAAATTAACACACACAACACGTGCATATAGTGCTAGTCATAATTTAAGTTACTTATCCCTACCTTATAAAAAGTAGAAAATAACTCTTAGGAATAGTGTGCTACCAACTATACCCTCAAAAATATGTACAAAATTGTGTACAAAAATGTATATTTACTTTTTTACCCTCATTAATATGTTTACTCTCATTAATATATTTAATTGGTTTTTTTTTTTTCCATTAAACATACCATCAATTAATACAAAGTTTTTTTTTTTAACAAAAACTTGTAATGCCTTTTTTTTTTAAAATAAAAAAATTATAATGTTTTGTACTTCATATATTATTAATGTTATTTAAAAAGGAAAAAAAAAATTGTATATACGAAGACTTTGTTTATTACCACGAGATGATTTATTTTTACTCCTTTGTGGTTGCACTTCTAATTTACAATTTTGTTGTCCTTTAATTATTACAAATATTGTTAAGGTTTATTAGCTTTTTAATTGTACATTATTTGATGGCACGCACATAAACAATGTGGAATTTAAATGACATTCATATTAAAAATGATATTTGAGCAGATGTTATCAAAAGGTATAAATAACTTTAAAATCCTAAAATCAAAGGAAATCAATGATAGAAAAAAAAATGTATTAAATATGGAGAGAATTTAAGAGGAAAAATATAACTAAGTGGTTATTGCTTTAGTATTAGATATAGATATTAGATGGTTGTAGAACATTGAACTTACATTATTAAGTTTTTAGCTACAACGAACATTTCACATATTATTACTCCGTATGACCAAGCTAAAAAAAAATTCGTTTAAAGAAAAATACGTTAAGTATTATTGAATCATGCAAATCAATTAAGAGTTATAAACTAGCTTAAGATATGAAGGGATGCAAATCAATTAAATATTACTTAATAATAATTTTGAAATAAGACTGTTAAACTTTTGAGGGTTTTAAAAAATAATTATCATTTAAGATTTTGGTGGCTTTTTTTATATTTTTACACAACCACTATATATGCACATAAACCAAATACTACCTCTGGTTCAATTTACTCGCAACAAAGGAATATTTTATGTCTCACAAATAATACCCCTTTGTTGCGAGTAAATTGAACCGGAGATAGTAGTACGTATTAAAACTACCAGATCTACCACCCAAACCAAAGGTGTAACTACGCGCTAATACAACTTTTATGCAAGAGCTAACTCTTCTGCGCGCATCGCGCGCGTAGGATACCCTACTTTATGGAAAATTGACATATCACTTTCTTTCCTTTATTAGTTATTGAATTCAATTGGAGATAAATTTGATTGATTGAAATTTCATATTTGTTTATCAATTGATTTTGTGTAATGATTGACATAAATATAAAAAAAAACATGTAATTTATTTAATTTTGGACATATTTTAAGTAATTGATTATTACGGAGAATTTTTTTTTACTTGCTGAGTGATTGATCTTTCCGTTTTTGTTAATCCATTGATTTTTTTAATTATCATAAATTTAGTATTTACAGGAAACCGGGGCACCATTAGCCCCCTTATCTTGGCTTATATAATAGAGGTTCAAAATATTTTAGTACCCTTAAAATAATTTTATGATCCCGTCTTTAAACAAAGAGCACATGAAAAGAGTTTCCTCATCACCAATTCTCAATTTCTCATGCCTTAATTAAGACTAATAATAGAAGGAAATAAATAAATAAATATATAAAAGAGTCATGCTCAACCACAAGGATCTCATTCAGTAGAATACCTTTCATTTTATTTTCTTTTTAAAAAAGTACATTTTATTTTATTTTTTATATTTTATTTTCCCCTTATAAAACTAAATTAAAACAACTAACACTCATTAAATTATATAGTCTCTTCTTGTTCACATCATCCCTCTTTTCTCCTCTACTACTCTACAACTCTATATATATGCTTCCTCTTCACCTTGATCAAGACATACATCCCCCCATTTCTTGCCAACTCTTCTAGAACTTCTCCACCCTCTTCTTCACAACACAAAAAAAAAAGATATATGATGGATGAGAGAAAAATAGTAGTGGTGGTAGAAGAATCAGAAACAGCAAGAACAGCTCTAAAATGGGCGCTACAAAACCTCGTTCGATACGGCGACGTGGTGACACTCCTCCATATATGTCCTTACTACCCTCCTAGGTTACGTAACAAGAAGAAACTTAGGCTTCTTCGCTTAAAGGGTTATCAATTAGCTCTTTCTTTCAATGACATTTGTACCTCTTCATCTATTAATGTAAGTTCATGAATTTAAATTATATTACATAGTTTGTAATAAGAACAATATATATGATTAGTACTATTATTAATTGGTAATTATATTGATATATTATAGGTTTGAATTATACAGACGAAAATAGAGATAGTGGTGACAGAAGATGATGCAGAAGGAGAGAAAATGGTGGGGTTGGTTAGAGAAATGGGTGCCTTTGCTTTGGTTCTTGGTCTTCATGATCATAGTTTTTTCTACAGGTCAGTTTTTCCTACCCTTCAATTTTTATTATTGTCCCCTAAAAAAATTAATTTTTTTTTATAAGACGTTGTTACTAGGTTAGTTGGTCAAGTCTAGGCAGATACTCATAATATAATCCCAAGATATAATTCTGTCTACATTACTAATCTTTATGTTTTTACTAGGTTAGTTGGTAAAGTCTCGGCTGATACTTATAATATAACCCGAGATGTGATTTTGTTTAGGTTGCTAATCTTTATGCCGTTTTCGGGTGAGTAAGGAGAAAAACTTGTGGAGTGTTGGTTTGAAATGGTCCCTGGAGAAAGTAGAGAGAAATAGAGTAGAGTAGTTGAATTAGGATGACAATTAAATTCACATGATAGATGGATCAATCAACAACTCAAATGTCCTAGAAATGTATTATGTCTCACGCGCATTTCATTTACTTTCCTTTATGGTCTTATAAAGATTAGTATAATGCCAAAGTTTGTTTCATTGTTTGGTCTTCTTTTGCACTTCATTCCTTTACTTCCTTCTTATTACCCATATAATAAGGCAAAAGCTAATAAGCGCTCCCGGGGCGTTAGATAAGAGAATTAAAGTGGAAATATTTGAGTAAAATTAACATTAATTACACCGAACGACGCGTGATTTTGTCATGCATTCCTAACTTAATACCATTTCAACCAATATAATTACTTTTTATCTAACGCCCCGGGATGCTCGTTAGCAAGATCCATATAATAATAAGTCGCGCGTTATTAATAAAGTCGTGCATTTTATTAGGTCGTTGTCTTTGTATAATGTGTCACTTTTGATACATGTGTTACACTTTTTGTATTACAATCTAAAATTTTATACTTTCTTCGTTATTTTTTACTTGATCCGCTTTGACTTTTACATTATTTACCACCTCTCCTTTGACCGTCTTTTGTGAATGATATGTAAGGAAAAATATATTCATATGATATCTTTTTCAATTCGTCTTAATAAGTACTATCGTAATATACAACTTTTATAATTTTTACTTATGAAATTTTAAAGTTATTGATCGCTAAAGTTTTGTATTGGCAAGCGTGATAAAAGAAACAGGTCAGGTAAAAAAAACATAGGAATTATCAATTATCTACTTGGTATTAATTTAATAATCTAATCAATCATTAAATTAAACCTTGCATATAACAACGTTGAGTGATCTGAGCTATTATATTCTAATTTAGTGTTGGGTGGTTAAGTATTACTCTTCCAAGTTCCTAGCAAAACAACACTAGTGCTACAACACTCGCAAAAAGCCAAAGTTCTAGCACACCAAGGGGTTGTTTGGCAATTGGCGGTTGGCGGTTGGCTGTTGGCTTATTTGTTTGGCTTGTTTGACTAGCTGGAAGTATTAGCTGCATGAGTTGGCTTTTTAAGTTATTGTGTTAAGCTGGCTGTTTTCAAAAGTGTGGTAAAATTATTAATGATTGTTAGCTGTTTATTAGTTATAAAGTGGGCCAACAAGCCAAAAGCCAATAAAAAAAAGCTACTCTTATTAGCTTTTGGCGGAAAAGCTAGCTTAAAAGCCAACAAAAAAGCCAACTACCAAACATATTTTTTGGCTGTTTGACCAAACTTAAAAGCCAAAAGCCAAAAGCTTGGCAAAAGGCCAATTGCCAAACAACCCCCAAGTGTTTTTACTTTTAGCACTAAGATCATCATAAATATTGTACATATAATGTACTGTCAAACGAATATTTAACAATTACCACTACACTAAGTATATCCTTATAATATCAAATGAAAAAGAGTAATTTTCATTATTAATACTAGTTTAATTTCTTAAATGTTGATGATTTGATTTAAGCTATTTATGCTTTCTGTTGATTAAAAAAAATTAATTAGCAAGTATGCATTTGATTTGGAAGTTGTGGTTTTTTAACCACTCCAAAACCTTACCAACCCCATTTTAAAATACTAACTTTTTTTAGTAAAGGGAGTGAGCTAGTCATTAAGCAAATTATATATATGGAGTGACAAACAACATGAATCAAGAATTTTCTTTTTTTTAAGGTAGATTATTTACTTTGGTCGGTCATTAAAATAGAATATTACGTATTAAATTCATCATGGAGTAGCTTTAATTTTTTCCCTCTTTAATGGTAATCTATGCATACAAGCTGAGTAATACATGCATTTTTATTGTTTTCTTTATTTAGGGGTCATGTTATTTGTTGTTTTAGCACCTTAGGCTCATGCATGGATAAATTATACAATATGTGAAAGGAAAGGGTTTAATTAGAATTATAGATTTTAATCAAGGCAACATTACAAGGAAAATTGTTATAGTGGAAAATTGTTTTGAAAAAAAAAAAAAAAAAAAGACTAGAGGGAAACACTCAAAACAAGTACGTAGTATATTGTTGTACTTGTGACATAGACTGAAGAAATTTGCTTGTTTGAAATACAAAAAAAAAAAAATGTTATTCCCTTCATCCGTATTTACATGGCATCTCAAAATAATGTGTATGTTTCTAAAAACAATATATAACTATTACGGGACGGAGGGAGTATGAAAAAGTTAATACAAATCCGGATTCTCACAGGTGTACTTGTTGTTGAGGGACTGAACAAAGTCACATTGGTCATTCAAGCTTTTGCATAGTTGTTGAGGGACTGAAGGAAGTCACATTGGTGACATAAGCTTTTGCATAAGATCGATGAAATTAATACAAAGATCTTGATAATCTTGTCAAAAACAACACAAAGACAATTTTATAAGTCACTTGTAACAGAAAAAGATGGTAGGCAATTTACAACTTACAAGTAACATACATAAGCCAATTTACAACTTACAAGTAACATACATAAGCCAATTTACAACTACAAGTAACCTAAGCAAATCCATAAATGGGAGAATCAATACAAATCAATGATAGGCAACCACCAACTGAAGATGATTATTAATTGCCCATAAAAAATTTCTTAAAAGGGATAACTAGCTAAGTTTAACATACAATTAAACCCAATATTTTCTAGGCTTTAAGAAACATAACTCCAACCAATTAAATCAAAGGGCACTTAGATGGGAAAAGTGGGCTTGAGTTGGGATAATAAGAGAAAATAAACGTCTCTTATAACAGTTTTAGGGTCTTTTTACATTTATTGAGCTGAACTGAATTGATTTGAGCTGAGCTAAACTGAACTGAATAGAGCTGAAATGAATATATTATGAGGGAAGAAAATTAGGAGTTGAACTGAACTGATTAGAGCTGAACTGCACTGAACTGAAATTAAGCTGAAGTGAATAAACCTTCAATCAATATCAGCCCACTAAGATTCTCCAATAAATAACACAGATATCCAATGAAATAGCCTCAAGCATAACAAACTTGAACGTCAAACTAAACACCGTGATTAGCTAACCCGTTGGTTGTCCGATTGGGAAGGAAGATGAGTACGTGTTCTATTCCTTTCAAGGAAATAAAACTCTATAGCTTTCAAGATGATTTTTTTTTTTATTTGACAATGAGCTTTCAAGATGACTAATTGACTACTACTATTACTACCTCCGTTACATATTATTTGCAACGATTTGACATAAACTAGAGAGGAAAAATGTCCAATCGTTGCAAATAATATGTAACGGATGTAGTATTTTAAATTGTACGATACCCCTCATACTAGCATAAGCATAGTAGTATAGTACTAAAAATAATAAATTTGAAAAATGACAAGCATGTGTGTGGTGGCCTTCTAACTCTAATACAAACTTTTCTTGTCGGAATCAAATTATTTTCGCCAATGCCAGTATATCAATGTTATCATATTTATGAGTCCTACGTGATACGATCATCAATTGTATTTATTTATAACACCTATTATTAATTAGAAAATGTAATTGTTTGTCTGGATCCTAGTTATTATATTTTGGGAAAGAAATAAAAGATTGTTGAAAAGAACATGGCAAGTACAATAATATATTTTAGAAGTGTTTGTGATTTTGTCATCAATTTTTAGCTTTATATTTTTTGGTATTACATTGATATATATTATTTTGTCTCTTTCTAAATGGGCTATGTTATAGGAAGTAAGTGTCAAATAATATTCTTCACACAATAGTTAAATTTATGTATCCATGAAGCAAATCAGCCTCAAACCCTTAACACGATAATACTCAAGAGAGCTTACTAGCTTAGCTCGATTATTGTTATGTAATCCACCTTCCTTAATTAGGTTTGAACGGTTGAACCTATGCAAGAGCGGTTTGTGCTATTGCGTGGGTTCAACTTGGACATTTCACTATAATATAAATACATTTCATTTCTAAACTCGGTAGTCTATTGATCACCAAAACAGACGTCTAGAAAATTTATTAAATCATGTTAATCAATTTACGGAGTAACAAAGTTAATTATTTTTCTTCCTTACATTTATGTAAAAATATTAATTAATTTAAATTAATTAGTCGATAGTTCGTTTAAGAAAATATACAAATGTATGGTCGACATAGAATATGTTACTGTAATAGGAACGAACAGGAAGGTCCACAAAGATACTGATAAAATGAAAAATTGACCTTTAAAACTTGGATGAGGTTGCTATGGTTATTAGCATTATCCAAGTCTCTATCTCAACCAGTAAGTTGGCCATGACATATCTTTAAATAAAGTTGACCACTTTATTCTATTCCCTATTTATTTGGTCTCGTCAACTTTTACTACTAAGAACCCTGAACAATGGTGAAACCGTGAAACAATTAGTCCCAGTATCACAAATAATCATCGCATAAATATGCTAGTTAATTAAGTTAGTTTTAACTCTTTTAAGATGTTCGGAAAAAGTTGTCATACTATTATGACGTATTTTTGACACAATTAGATAATGGTTATAGGGGTTGAAATATTGTGACAATTACTCTATTAGTCCTTGATAAAGACCGAGCCATGAGAAGTCTTGGTTGTTTTGTTTTGATTGTACACATTATAATCCTCAATCAATTTTATCATAGTGGTACCATAATACGTTAGTAGAATTTGTTATGTACATCCGGGTATAGTGTATATCCGGGGTCATTTGCTCATTCAATCAACAAATGAGTAAAAATATACTATACCCGGATATACATAATATGCTCTCTACATTAGTGGTTGGGTGTTGAGCTATAAATCGTCACCATTCACAAAAATCACAAGAAATCATGAGTATTTTAGAATCTATATATTATGTGTTACATAATCTATTTAGACAAATTATAAAAAAAAATACATTATTAGTGATGAGTGATGACATTATTTGATAATGGCAGGTTGGCAATGAGACATGATAATATAACAAAGACATTGAATTGCAAAGTTCTTGCAATAAAACAACCAAGGCCGTCATGTTCATCGTCATCGGCTAGACTGACTACGAGTGCAAAATCATATGCATGCATCACTCAACTCGAAGCTTCACTCACTTTGGACTTTTCTCAAATCGAAGTTGCTCCTTTGCAGTAAGATTCTCCCTATTCCCTCCTCTAATTATTCTCGCTTATGTCAATATGGGTAAAGTTTCATATGATCCGGACTTACAATAACTAAATGAAATACGAGTATTTATTTTCAAGGATGGCTTATGAGTATTTAACTATTAAATATTCGAAAATAACTTCTAATGAATTTGAATAAAGGTCATCAGTTTTAAGATCAAAGAGTGAGGGATAGCTCAAGTGGTTAGAGCTTCCTTCAGTTAATGAGAATAGACTCTAGGTACATAATTAAAAAGTACGTGGTTGATTAGATTGTACTCCGTAATATAGAACATATTGTATTTTTTTTTAGCGTAGAGGTAATATAGAACATATTGTATTTTTTTTAGCGTAGAGGTATGTAGTTTTTTATCTGTTTTTTTGCCTTTGTTCCCCCTTGTATGGCTGGGTATACTTTTTTAATTTTAAATTACATATTACCATAGGATTCTTTCCTTTTAATTCTTAACAAAAAAAGAGGATAACAATCATGTTAATGGGTAATATTGTACATATAGATATAGACAAATATCAAAATTAAACAATCTGCTATGCTAGTGTCAGGCAATTTTTATTTATTTTGTTCTTATCTGTAGAAGTGTAGAACTTATAAGATAATAACATCAGATGTTAATTAAATAAGCTAATTAAGGTTAAATGCATATTAGTCATAGCATACATGAACATTTTTAATACATTATATAATTTTTGGAGTGTTCTATTCATTTATTTTATTTTATCCGTCTAATTTAAATTTACATATATGTTTGATATATGGTTAAACGTTACTCTATAATAAGAAAAGTAAGAAAAAAATAACTAGAACTATGAGAATTCATTTCAAAACATATATGAAGTATAATGTCGAATTGCGTCTCTACTATTCTCCAATGCTTTAATCAACTAGTTTAGTTAATTTGCATATACTCTATCACGGCACACTCGAACTAAATAATGTAAAACAAACGATAATAATTGAAAACCACAAAGTATGTAAGTATATTATCCTGTTTTTGGTGCAGAGTTCCTGATATAATCCCACAAAAGATTCCATACCAAATTTGTCCAGACCCTTCTGCAATAATATGGAGATCCAAGAAGACAAGGAGAAGATCACCCACACAAGACTAACTTGTTTATCATTATTAATCCATACTTTTTTTTTTTGGTTCTCTTTTTATATATCATTTTATGTTATTTTCTTTTAGCTAGGTTTGATATGGGAAAAAATTACCAAAGAAAAGTAGTTGAAAAAATTGAAATCATGCAAGTGGTTGCTTTTGAAATTAAACAGAAAAAGTGTTGATACTATACATGTAGAAAGAAAACATACATTGTGGATTTGAGGGAACAAGATTTGGTGGAGCCACACCCCATTGATATCCTATATCAACGAAAATCTGTTGATATAGTGGCATTGTTGTAATATTTGAGAACTTTTGCTGAATTCCACATGTTCAGTAGTGGAATGCTGATGTGGACTCCGTTTCTCCAATTTTTTTGATTTATACTTGTAACGGCACATTGTTGACGGAGAGTTTAACGCCATCACCCCTACCTTGTTGAGATCCCAGATGGATGAGGAGAGAGAATAACGGGTTTTGCTCGTGATAAGAGTTAACCCTGTATCTTCGTCCCACAGAAACTCAAATCGAAATACAATTTCCATTTTCGTATCAATTCGCAACGCTGTAATCATGGATTGCAGGAAAGAGATAGTTCCAAATTTCGACATGGAAGAGTAGATCTTACGGGATAACACGCTTTCCATTATTGATGAGGAGAGAGAAACCCATTATTGATGAGGAGAGAGAAACAGACGTTAGAAGAGAGCAACAGACGTTAGAAGAAGATTCCGTTTTAAAACATTCGCAACGGAGTACTTCTTACGGGATAACATACTCTTTCCATTTTTATCCTTACTTTAATGACTGATAAGACGAAAATGCCCTTATATCAACGCGCCAGGTTGATAGAGGATATCAATATGTATTTGCTCGATTTGGTGGTCTAACTTATTTCAGGACCCTTTTTATGTGTGATGAGATGAGTAAGTGACTAAGTCTAGATGTGGGTGTGTCAATAAATTCAATTGCTGCATAGCACCTTTGTTTCTCATATGTGGCTCTAAGGCTCTTGCTATGTATCATCTCTATTCTCTTTATCTATGATTCATTTCGTACGTAATACTTTTTTTTTTCTTTTCTTTTAACATATACTTTGTCTATTTTAATTAAAATAATCTCAACAATAACTTAGAACATTTTAATAACGGGTTATTATTTCAAAATCTCACCTATCGATCATTATTTCATTTCGTATGTAATAATCAGTAGGTGAGATTATTAAATAATAATAATAATTGATAGGCGGGCTAACCCTTAGATCACCCCTTGGACTAGCCCATGGTCCGACCCAGCTTAGCCCTTGAGGCCCATGGCCTGGGCTTGAGGCGCACTTGGGCCTTACGCCCTTACATTAATTCCAACCAGTTACCCCTGGTTGGAGTCGCACAACACAAATGAACGTCTACCAGAAAAAATTGAACATTTATTTTTGAACATTGTAATGTATAAAAAATAAACGTTTATAATATATATAAAAGTAAAATAAAGAAACTATGAAACTGAAAAAAAAAAAAAAAAAAAAAAAAAAGGATTGTGCATCTAATATTATGTAACTGCACATTTTAGTTGTAAATAAAAATGAACATATAATGTTATTGTTTATTCTTCAACATTTTTAAGGTTCAATTCAAGTGAAATACCTTGATTTGTTTAACACTCTTGAACGGATATCTTGCAATTCGTTGAGCTATATGATTTAATACCAATCAAATAAATCAACAGTATGTTTTTTTAATAAAAGGAACAAAATGCTAATGTCTAACATTATTAATGCTAAACATTATTAATGCTAATGTTAGTAGAACATCCTTAACTATAAAAACGAACATTTTATACAATTGAATAAACACAAAAATTTGTATTAATTTAAAAAAGAAAATGAACATTTATTTTATAAGAATGAACATCATACGACAAGAAAATGAAAATTTATTTTATACGAACGAACATATTACTGCATGAAAATAAACATTTAATTATTGAGAAATACAAAATCATTGTAATCGTAAATATTCATTTTAGTAGCGACCTCGTAAATATGTAGCTGGGCTCGACCTCAGCTAATAACGATAGCCAACCCAAAGCCATCATTTCTCCTCTAAAGAAGACCAAGCCAAAGAGCTTAAAGCATAGGCTTGATTATTAAAAAAAATCAGAACCACCTCAACTACCAACGCAGCGTCACGGCTCCTGTAATTTGTTCAACTTTCTCTCTCATCGGCTGGCTCATCAGATCCGGCGCCTCAGCTTCCCGCTTTTCTTTCAATTTCTCTCTCTTTTTTCTCTCTCCTCTGAAGAACAACCTTCTTCTGCTGCTACTACTACTCTCGCTAATGCCGCTCTTTGGTACTTTCTCTCTCTTTTCAATTCCTTGTTTTTGTTCTCAAATTGGAGCTTAATTGTGATCATGATAATGTATTATGTTATTAATAGTACAATTTTATTGAATTTTCAGGTAGTTTTTCTCTCAATTTTATAATTGATCAACTTTTATGGATAAGGTGATCTTTGAAAAATCATCTGATTAATTTCTTGTTTTTTTTTTTATTAATTGAGGAGATTTCCGTGGTTTTCTATTGATTATTTACTAATTATATTATGAACTTTGAATCAATTGTATGATTGTAATGTAAAATTTAAATTTGAAAACAAAACCATAGCTTTGATTGAATTAAGTTAGTCAACTTTATACAAAGAGGTTTAGAGAATCACTAGCAAGTCAAATTTGATTCTGAACATTTGCTGGTTATCTACCTTAGACTTTTGTTTTAAACATATCATCTTGGTAGTTAAATGCGCGAAGTTACATGTCCTTTGATTTATCGAACCTTATCACTATGTAATTTTTATCTTTTGTATGGAAAGATGAGACAATGCATTGCTATAGCTACTCGGAGAATATGGAATTTGTGAGAGAGAAAGGTGTCACCGGTTGTGTAGGTATTATAGACAACTAATTGAAATGTATAAGTATAATAAATCAATCATATACCAAGTGCCTCAATACCAAAAGTAATCTTAGGCAATATACTCTTATGATTGCAAATACGTTGTTTTTGTAACCCTAAGTTGGAATATTGACATTGAAGACTTTCTTAGCTTTATTAAGTATAGAATGTTAAGTGATAACAATTGAATACATACTAAACCAAGTAGCGTGCTTAATTTGGAATGGTTGTTTTCATTAGCTCTTAATGTCTTTTTCCAATTTTTATTTGCTTCATGTAAGTCATAAGTATAAGGGTATAGTTTAATTCATTTAGCTTGAGCATCTTGACAAGGTAAGCAACATCAAATTATTGCAATTTTGATCTTTATTCTTGTAGAGAAGTAACAAGTATGTGATAGTTTTCATAGGTTCCTGATGAAAGATTAGTGTAGAACTTCAAAAAGTCCAAGTGTATGAGTTGATAATTTACTTCCCTCGTTTACGGCGTGGGACAACACAATGCATACCACTAATATGAGGTTCTCAGTCTCCCATCATATATATATGTCAACGATTCTAAATTTAGAAAAGAAATTGAAAATGGGTCCAAGCTCCACATGAAAGCGGATGAGAATTTATAGATGTTTAATCACTAACAAAATCATGTGAATCCATCCTGAAACCCATTAGTAATGGAATGGGGAATTACTTTCTTAACTTGTGGTCATTTTCTCTCTCTTTTAAATGCACGCACATACTGAACAAAGGGACTCACTGATGCTCCTAAAAATTAATTGCTGTTTATTCATGTAAGGAACTGGAGTATTGTGTGATTGCAGTGTACCTTTAAAGTTAAAGGGTAAACTCTTCATATATGGATTAGAATGTTGGGGGCATTTAGGAAGGGTCATATTAGAAAGATAGGTTTAGCAAGAATGCGTTTATTGAAATGAATGTGTGGAACATCTTAAAAGAAAATGTTGTAATGAATATATTTGGGGAAAAAAAGGTGAGAGATTAGGGAAAATCGGTTTGGTTGGTATTGACATGTATGGCAACTACAAGATGCACTAGTAAGAAAGGTAGGGAATTGGGATCATGTATTGTAGATGAAGCTAAGGGTGCTCGTGGATGAAGGGAGTTAAAAATGATATGAGAAAATTGGGTTTACATGAGGATATAGCACTTGATAGAAGAGATTGGAAGGAGAGGATCTTTGTTGACAACCATCATAAATAATATATATTGGTTTATGCAGCCAAGTAGCCAACCCCGACATATTGGGATTACGGCTTTGGTTGTTGTTGCAAGGATATCACATTAATGTGATGGAAAAGGGAAATTTTTCTCTAGAGCTTAGTGTCAATTTGTGGATGCCTAGTCAATATTTGGATGCTTATGAATGCTTTTCATGACCTGTTGTGAATTAGACATAATTTGCTTCACCCTACACATATTAGAAATGTTTTCCACATGTGCTTACTCTACTGTTTGAGAATTCAAAGAAGTGTCACTTAGTTTCTATGCAGTGTGAATATGATATTTAATGCCATTGATGCAGTTTATGGAAATGCAATTCAAAATCTTTAAAGAATGATGCAATATGCTATCTGTTGCAGCTATTAGCGTGAGGTTTTACTCTCTGAGAAGCTCCTTGCTATGAGAAAGAATAAATCAAAGATGTCACTTTTCTAATGGGAGATTTAGTTTGTAGTTGTGCCGATTTGTTGATCATCGGAAGTGGATTATTTGCTTAGGACTGAGGAAGATTATGGAGTGGAATGGTAGTACAACTTTCCGGAACTTGAAAGGTAAAATCTTTTTCTGGTCCATAAGTCCATATGTCTCTAAGAACCGTGGAAGTCTTGCTCTTCATAATCCAATTTTAAGTTCAATAATAAGCTGTGTTAATCAAGCTCTGTAATTCTTGAGATTATGTAACTGCATTTGCTTCAGATTTGTGGCTTCTTGAAGTGTTTTAGATAGGAGGCGTTGGATTTGAACACATAAGGCAATTCTCCTTTCATGATTTTTTTTAGACAGCTGACACGTGATTCCTGCTTTTAATATTAGTGTTTGATAAAATACGATTATAGATCACGTATTCACGTGTAAGTTCTCTTATTTGTTAGATTGAAGTATAATTCTTTGCAACTCTTACTGGAAGAATGATCATAGATAAACAGAGGTATATTATAAGCTATCTGCCTTTTTGAATTACAAGAGAAGCTGTAATTTGTTGGATGCTAGTATACTTATCTATATGTGCATTTAATCGTTCTTTTTTACTGAACCTTTAAATAGTCAATTATTATTAAACTAGATTTCAATTAATTGTGCTTTTGGCTATTGAGCTTTTTTATACATTGATGGAACCTAAGAAAATGATTCTGTTTGGTGAAACTCGTGGAAAGAAGAGTCTTCTCCAGCAGAAATAAAAGAACAGCAATGGCTTTTGTGTGTGTGTGTGGGTGTGGGGGGGGGGGGGGGGGGTGTGGAAGGTTTGCGGGGCACAAAGCTGCTTGACAGGAGAAGAGAACTAGAACTGGAGAGGTACATTTTTTTTATCCTTTCCAGAAAGTGTTAGCTCCTAGGGATTGATTAAAGTTACAAGATGGGCTTGCTGATGTGATGTTGGTTGCTGGAACATTAAACTGGGAGTATGCTCATTGAACTCATCCAAAGCAAGAACTTCCACAAGAGAGTTGGACTGAGATTCTCATTTGAGCTTTAATATATATCACAGCTAACACTATATATATATAGAATGATCTAATCTCATACTCTCCTCAATTATCTACTTCCCTTTTTTTTTATTCTGAATTCCGAAAAAAAAAAAAAAAAAAAAAAAAAAAAAAATCCCCATATCTCTCCCTCTCCTCCCTGTCTCAACTCCTTCACTCTCCTCCTTATTTATCTCTTACTCTATCCTTTTTTTTTTCCTCTCATATTTCAAAGGATTTACATGACTGTGATAATGTCCTGGACAATATGCATAGTAAGAATACATGTGATTTATATCCAAGCTAGAGTAAGATTAAATATGCATAACTTTAAAGCTATATGTGCATTTATTATGTAAAAAATGTGCATAATTTACAAATTATATGCATATTATTCAACTGAAATCTGCAATTTCTTAGTATTAAAGATGCATATTTGAATTATATGCACATATTGTTGAATATTCTCTAAATTATCAAGGTATGTATGTTCGGCCAATTGCTCAATGTTTTTCACAATTCCTCGTTTAATGATACGAGTTCGGGAGTACAATGTAACAATACTCAATAATAAATGAAAATTGAAAATCCGATCAAAGTAGCAAAGCCAAGAAATTTGATACTTATTATTGGGATTGTAATTTGCTCATAACTATATTTACTTTTTTTTATCTCTTGAATTAGAAGTTAGAACTGTAAATAGGCTTTAATGGAGGAGAGAGAAAGTGTTTGTTTCAGTGAAGAGGAAAATGAAAGTAAAAAACGAATGTGCATAATTTTCGATTAAATGTGCATAAATTTTGTACTAAATGTGCATAATTTTTGTGCTGAATATGCCTTTTGCGCAGATTCCTTCTCATCCTTCTTATTTTAAGATCCTTCTCATTGGATCTCAACCCTATATATGTATGTATGTATATATATATGTATATGTATATGTATATATATATGTATATATATATATATATATATATATATATATATATATATATGTACATATATATATATATATATATATATACATATACATATATACACATATATATACATATATATAAATTTCAGAAATTAATGGGGTTCATTAATGTTTCAAATTTGCAATGAGCTAAGATTTGCTTAGTATTTGCTTGCTAGTTCGACATGTGAATTCTTAGCAAATTTAGGTTTTCTCTAATTTATTATCAAATTGTTTTTGGATTTGGAATGTTGGTTAGAATAAGCTCTATATGTTCCTAGATGGATTAGGTATAGTTGTGGTGCATCTTTATTATTTATACTAGGATTCTGGAGAGTTCCCTCATATTCACTAGACAGTTTGATGAGTTAAAAATTCAGCACCTTCAGTTTCTTAGTGATATTGAAAAATACATTGCTCTTTTTAATGATCATAAGAGCCAGAGAAGATTCATACTAAGCTTCGAAGCATCAAACAACCTTAATGATTTTTGTTTGAAGAGTTTTCATCTTCTAATGCATGTTTTCCAGAAATCCTTGAAGTCGGTTGTGTTTTTCTCTGGATTTTGGCATTTTGCATTGAAGCACAACCCCCCCTCCCCCCCCCCCCCCCCCCACCCCCACCCCCTCCCCTCCTTGTATATTTTGTGAGCGTTTGCATCCGACAAATGAAAGTGAGGAACATAATTCAAATATAAAGGCATGCTCTTTCTTAGATCTAATGATTGTTGATGAAAACTATAACATTCTCATTGAAAATGCTGCCAATCTTTTCATTTTGCAATGCTGGACCATAATTAAATGATGTTACTCATGTCCTTGGTCTGAAGCTAGGTACAATAATGATTATCTTCTTCCTTTCATATTTCCTCTGACCATATTTAGCTTATATGATAGCTGGTTTGCCAAAGCTTCACCTTAAGGTCTCAATGCTCACTCCTTTTTATGCTGTTTTAGAAAAATGAGAAGGCAGTAAATGTAAATTAATCCTTTTCTCAATAAGTGATATGAATATTGATATATCAGCGACTTGTCTTTCTTGTTTGTTTATGTAGACATAGAGCCGAAATCTGTGATGGATATGGGAATCATTTCAAATATTGATGCAGTTAATGTGGCCTTGATTCCTTCTGAGAAAGGAAATGACAGTCCATCATCAAAACCACGAAAGAAGACTATGACATCGGTATATCTCAAATACTTTGAGACTGCTCCTGATGGAAGGAGTCGTAGGTGTAAGTTTTGTGGACAGGTGTACTCCATTGCAACTGCTACCGGTAAATTTTCTTCTCCTGCCCTTCTTTATGTCTAGATGAATCAAAAGTGTATATAAATATTAACTGATTCATTTTATTCCCTTCTGATAGCAAATTCACACTGAATAGGGTTAAATTGGTATGAGATCTTGTGATTATGACGCAATATATGTTCCTATTCACTTATATATATGAAGCATAATTGAGTAACATAATATCTTTCTGGTATTCCCTTTCATATATCCCTCATTCTTCAAATCCAAACAAACTTCTGAAAAGTAAGATTAAGAAAATGCTGGGGTAATTTCCTTTATCTCCCTTATTTCTACTGTAAATGTTTTTCTAGTGATTTGATATCTCTTCCAACTTGATATGATGACCTTGTCATTGATGTATTTCTTATAAATAACACTTGTATATTCTTTAATCTTTATTCATTTTGTGCTGATTTGTCATATATAGTGATAATTATGCGCATTGATCTTTGATCATTGTATAACACCCTCTTTAATTTATCTTTCTGAAGGTAATTTGGGAAGACATCTTGGCAGTCGCCATCCAGGATATGATAAATCTGGTGATCTGATCCCAAGTACTGCCCCACTGTCCAGTCCCGCTGTAATAAAAAAATATCAATCTGAAGCCAAATCACCAAAATTTGATCATGATCACTTGAATTGGCTGCTTATTAAATGGCTAACTTCGTCTTCTCTACCTCCCTCAACCTTGGAGGAGCCCTGGCTGCTAAACTCTTTCAAATTTGTAAACCCCTCCATTCAGTTATGGTCTAAAGAGAAGCTCCAGGGTGTTTTATGTGAAGTTTTCAGGAGCATGCAGGAAGATGTACGGACAACATTGCAACAGGTGTCCTCTAAGGTTGCAATTGCTCTTGAATTCTGGACTTCTTATGAACAAATTTATTACATGAGTGTTACGTGCTATTGGATCGATGAGAGCTGGACTTTTCAAAAGTTCCTTCTAAATGTTTGTCGCATACCGTATCCATGTAGTGGTGCTGAGATCTATCATGCTTTAATTAATGTCTTAAAAAATTATAATATTGACGACAAAGTCCTTGCTTGCACACATGATAATAGTCAGAGTGCAATGCATGCATGCCACAAACTAAACGAATATATGGATGGGAAAAAGGTGGGCCCTTTCTGCTATATCCCCTGTGCAGCCCAGACACTAAATATGGTGATAGAAGATGGTTTAAGAACCACAAAACAAATAATCTCTAAGGTCAGAGACTTTGTAATAGAGATGAATGCTTCCCCTGTGATCATGGAGGATTTTATTCAGCTAACAACAGCTTATCAAGAAGGCATCTGGAGATTCCCCCTTGACAATTCCATTCGTTGGAATGGACATTACCAGATGATGGATATTGTCCGCAAGGTAAGCACCTTCTGTAAAATACTCCATAAGAGAGATGAGTGCTAGTCAAATTCAAATGCCATATGAAACAAATTACAGAAAGAGTGCCTAATGCAATTGGGTAATCTGTCTTCATTTTAGGAGTTCGGGGAATGGGCTGCACCAAGAACGAATTTATAAGAACCTTGGGAAGTTGTTGGGGGGGGGGGGGGGGGGGAGATAAATTGGGATTATGTAGTAATAATTTTTTTCTTCTGAAAAATGTCCAATGAATCATCCTAGCTAAACTGTGAATCTGTGATGTACATTTGAAAACTCGGGTATTACATCATCTATTATTCGAATGTGGTGATCAATACTAATCATTGAGTTTGGATTTTGCTTTGCTTTAAACCTGCTAAGACAACATAAGTGCTCTTCATAAAATTTTAAATTATCAAATTGGACAATAGGGTTACTGTGATTTCTATAACCTTGCCTTTCAGTGCATGTGTCTCCCCACTGTCATTCTGTATCTGTCTAATTTCCAACTTATATACTTGGAACAGAATTCCTATACTAAATTTAATTGACAGAGTTAAGTGTAAAAGGTCCTTTAGAAGATCATATGGATAGACTTTGAGGTTGAGGGAGGTATAATGGCTGTCTATAGCAGAGATCAGCTTCCGTGTCTTTCTAAGATTGTTGTGTTCAATTATCTCCTTATAATGGTTAATGGCTTCAGTGGCTGTAAAAGAATTGCTCAAAAAGATCCTAATATTTGAATCTAAATTTAACTTACTTCATACTTCCTCTATTATATTTTAATATTGCAACATCGGGTGATTTATGCTTCCCAAAGCAAAATTTAAATCTTATTATTATTATTTTTTTTTATTTATTATATAATAGTAAAAATTGTAAAAAAAATATTGATATTGTGAAATTATATACTGAGACAAATCTAACAAGACCCTACATGACCATTTTTTCTTACATATATACATATAAATCACAAAGGAGTGTGTGAATATTGAATAGTGTCATAAGTGTCAATGTTGCAATATTGAAAGCACAGAGAAGGTATTAAGTAAGCTTTTTATTGACCAATTTGGGGGGAGGGGGGTGTTAACACAGTTTTACAGCAGCAGTCTTGTGGTATAAGGTTTAGAGTCTAGTCAAATGTATGGCTTCTTTTTCTTATATGTTTCTTGTGCTAATTGATCAAGCTGAGGCTGATTTTCTCAAATTAGATCAGTTCTTCTTCTGGTTTCTTCAGAACTTGTACTTTGAAAGTAAGGTTTTTTTTTTCAAAGTAGGAAGAGACGAAACTTTTCATTTGCCTTCCATCTTTCTTTATAGCTTTAAAATCGTGATGTGGGTGTCAAAATTGCTACCGCCTGGAGAATGTGTGATTGTTTAGTGTCTTGGCATTATAATTTTGGCTTCTTGAAGCATCACGAAGTTTATTCCTCTTGGGGATGATACCCAATTTTTGTGGCTTTTTTTTTTTAATTTCGGGAATGTATCACTTTGAGTCTTCATTCTTTAAAAAATGTTCTAGGATACAATCATGTGTTGTTTGTCTTTTCAGTTGTCATTATCGAAATGTAGGGGAATGAAACTTGGAAGTATTTCTCCATAACTGTAAAATTTCCTGTCTGCAATGAATTACTTTTGTAAACCCAAAGCTGATATTATGAGGAATAGGCCTGCTATTGAGTTCATTGAGTTCTCTCTGATGGAGTTGAGTTCAGTATTATATAAACGCAGTTTTTGTCGTTGTATACCACGTATCTGTTATTTAGGGATTTCAAGCGCTTGGGATGGTTGGTTGCTGTCCTTGCTAAGGGGGAAAGGGTTGGTGATTGACTTATGTTTATATATATATTCTTTTTCTTTCGCTGTGTTTGTATTTGTACCTTTTTGACAGATGACAAAGAATTTTATGTAAGTTTACATTGTAGTGCAGGCCAGCAAGTCCATGGATAGCGTCATTAGGAAGCATGAAGACTCATTAGGTAGCAGAATGCTTCTAAATGCTGCTGAAAGGAATGCAGTTACCATTATGCATGGATACTTGGAACCCTTCTACAAGACCACGAGTGACATATGTGCAAACAAGGTTCCCAGTATTGGCCTAGTACTGTTTTTCATGGATCATATATCTGAAATGATTGCAGCATGCAAGGATTCTTGCCATTATCCAGATTGGCTAAAGAGTGCTGCTGAGGAAATGTCGCTAAAATCCAGCAGTTACAATGACCAGGTTTCCAATATATTTACTTACATGACAGCTATTCTTGATCCTCGGATCAAAGTAGAACTCATCCCAGAAACACTCAACTTAGAAAACAATTTGGAGTCTGCAAGAACCCATTTCCTTGGAAATTATTCGACCAGTCATTTTTCATCTGTGAACAATATATATGGTGCTTCAGAGAACGAAGATGGTGGTACAGTATCTTTTGCAGAGGAAATAGCCCGAAAAAGACGGAGGGCTAGCATGAGTGTTGCAACTGATGAGCTGACCCAATATCTGTCAGAACCGCCAGCTCCACTAACAACAGATGTTTTGGAGTGGTGGAAAGTTAATAGTGTACGTTATCCACGGCTGTCTATAATGGCTCGGGACTTTTTGTCAGTGCAGGCAACATCTGTGGCACCTGAAGAACTCTTCTCCAGCAAAGGGGATGAACTGGAAAGGCAACGGTTTGGTTTGCCTGCTTCAACTGCACAGGTTCTACTCTGTGTTAAGTCCTGGGCCGAAAGTGGCATTAAGTTGAAATACAGATTAAGTGAAATTGACTATGATATGCTTATGGAGCTAGCTACTGAAACTGCATCTGTGAATTGTAAAATAGGTTCTGACAAGAAACAAAAATAACAGAGTGCCTGACTAGAATCTATGAGTGTGTATGATAGTTTAGATAGAGGTAAACCAGCTATTCTGATTTGTAAAGTGCCATATAATTTACGGACCAGCAGCTAACTTGTTGTAAGATTTTATTATTCTTTTATAAAATTTACGTGTGTAGTCGGATACAGCATACATGTGTATTAGAAATGGTATTGTAGAACTGTAGAAGGATATCTGAGTTAGCATTGTATTAGAAAATATCCATGTATTTGAGAAGTGATATTGATTGTTGTAGTAAGTTGTATATTGTATTAGGTTTTATTTTATTTATCTCATTGACTGTTGAGAAATTATTTATTATTTTCTCTGCCTCAAAATAAAAGAGAGATTTATTCATTATTCTTATACAACTGTATTTATGTTATGTTAGGATTTGCAATCTTCCATTTTCTTCTCTTCATGTCCTCTCTCTCCAAATCCCTAGTTTATCTATCTGTCATTTAATGTGAATATTTATTTGCTTGCTTCAGTGTATATATGTTGTACATTGTACTCGGGAAATCAAATTAAAAACATTCACATTAGATCAGAACATCATATTTATATACTTCAAAAAAAAAAAAAAAAAAAAAAAAAAATCAGATTTATAACTTTACTAAATATCTTGAATTGGAATTAAATACTTGAAACAAATTTAACAAGATCCCACTTTATTTTTACTTTTATACATTAATCTTAGGAAATTTTAACTTTTGCTACCTGTCAAAACAGGTCGAATCCACTTTTGCTACCCATCAAAACTTTTATTTTATTTTACTACCTAACATATGCCCTTTTTTTAAATTTTGCTACCACTGAACGGAATCCGTTTATAATTCCGTTACCACCTTCCGACCACCACTCCCTCCTTTGCCACCGTACAAGCCTCCCTATCAGCCACCAAAATTAAATCAACCACCCAAGAAACCAACCTTGCCCCCTCCCGTTAGCCACCCAGCTCCCTACCCCGACCGGCGACCGGCGAACCCATCCCACCCCTTTTCCCCCACAAACGCAACCCAGCCCCCTCCCTTTTCCCCTGTTGCCCTGACCCTAGCCACCACACCGAAACCACAATCAAAGATCCGAATCGCCGCAACCACCACCACTACCACCACTCTTCTGCAACATTTTGCTCCAAACCCTAACGAATCGACCCGCCTTAACCTTTTCGGCCACCCTAACCCCTAAACCACCACACCGCAACTTTTTTCGGCAAACTTTAATTGATTTCTAGACGAGGTTCGATGGATCTGCGATTTGCTCTAATTTCGGGAATTGATGTGGGTGGCAGCGATTGGTGGTTTGAGTATCGGTGGTTGGGAATTGATTTTGTGTGGGTTGAGTGAGGAGGTGGCTGCAGGGGTTGCGATTGTGGGCTGGTATTTGGAGAGGAGCTACGCGTGGTGGCTGATTTGGTTGCGAGAACGGGGAAAGGGAAGGGGGGTGGGTTCGGTTGGCAGCGTAGGGGTGGGGGAAAGGGAGGGGGGTGGGTTCGCGTCGGCGCCGGCCGAATCTCTGGGCACCGGCCACCGGCAGGGGGGAGGGAAGGGGTGGTAGTTGAGGGGAGGGGTGGCAGGGGTGGGTGGTTTATTTTTTTGTTTTTTTATTTTTAATTTATAATTATTATTATTATTATTTTTTTAAAAAAAAAACTTAATAGAATTATTAACGAATCCGTTAAGTGGTAGAAAAATTTAAAAAAAGGGCATATGTTAGGTAGTAAAATAAAATAAAAGTTTTGATGGGTAGCAAAAGTGAATTCGACCTGTTTGACAGGTAGCAAAAGTCAAAATTTCCTTAATCTTAAAAGAGATCAAATTTGTAGTCAATCCATAACATCAAATTAGATCAAACCGTGTCAAAATCAGACAAAAATACCTTATTTTATATGGAGTATAAAGAGAGCATAGTTGCCCACTTTTTAAGAGACATACCATAGTAAATTTCTGCTGTTTTTTTTAGTTTGATGTGGAACACTGGAACTGTGAGTTGAGAATTTGAGATCAATTTTTTTTTAAAAAAAAAAAATTTAAAATAAAAAAGCAAATGAGTGTAGCAATCAAGCACTATTATGAATTCATGATAAAATAATACTTGTAATTAATAATAAGGAATCAAACTTGAAAAGAGATTAAGCTACTCCGTATATATATGACTTACACCTTATATCACACCTACTATAAGTGTAAAACTTTAAAAAAAAAAAAAAAAAAAAATCATCATACTGAATTGTGATTAATTATTCTAGTTGGCTAAATCATTCTAAACAATGTTCAAAATAATACATAGACAACGATTCCTGTCAAAGAATGCTGGATCAAAACTGCTTGGTGCAGTTCATTAGTAACATGAAATGAGCCTTCACTTGTATACTGGGATCAAATTTATGACATTAAATATGAGATTCAAACCTAACACCTTTACAGTAGTTAGCCTTGTTATCAACAAGTATTTAAACACAATATCTGCACATTAAAATAGGTGTTCTTTCCCATATTCACGCACAATTACTGGCACGCTCGTAGGTGGAATCTGTATAAAACAAATACTGTAATCAGAAATTGAAGAATAAAAGTAGAGTATCAAAGGTTGCAATTTTACAAATTTGCATCAAAGGTCAAGAAATGACAATGGTTTAATCTTTAATTGTTAATTTTGTAACATATGGCATAGTTACTTGGTTTAAGAATCTGGAAAAAGTAGGATGCAGGATGATTACTTGACAGACAGCATGTTGTTCCATAAAAGCTAGGTAAGCTAACTATAATAAAGAATATAAGTTACATAAAAAGGAAAACTTAAACAATACAGCACGATTCACATTGCTGTACCAATAAAAATGATAGATATATGAATTTTCAAGAAGGGTAGAGTATTATGAATATAAGTAACAAAACAGGTGTGGGGCAATAGTATTGAAAGCAAAAATTTACCAACCAACAAGAAGCAGCTTACCATGCCATAGTCAGTAACAATCAACGATATGTAATCTGAGGGAGTAGCATCATATCTGTGAATGACATCATTTATGTCATTAGGTCTAAAAATTACAATACTATTTATGTTTTATCCAAAATAAGAAAGGAATATAGAAGTATGATACTCACAATAAATTTAGGAGCTGCAAATTTTTCTTATTCACCCAATCGTCCAAATAATTTAGATCCTTTCTACCGGATACCTTAGCTATAACGTCAGGATCACCTGCAAGGAACACACTCATCATTATAAAAAATCTGGGAGCTCTATGGACACAACTCGATAAGAGAGAAAAGTTAATTACCAAGTTCATTAGTACATATGGAATCAAGTAGGACTCTCTCATGAAACTTGTAGGCTTCACAGCAAATAAGTACAGGAACACGGAATGAATGAGCAACCATAGAAACACATGCAGTTCCAATTCTTGAATAAACTATTCCATTAGACAATATGGAAGCAGCACCTAAGAAAACTTTTGTGACTTCATGCATGACATAAGAAACTGCATTTATATGCGTGTATGTACAGCTCAACCCTTTTGCAATTAGTCTTCGAAGCAATCTTTGACCTTCAAACTTTGGTCGTGAATCAACTATCACAACACGGAACTTTTTCCCAAGCTCATGGGCATATACCAATACCATTTCAACAACACTAGAGCAACCATAAGTAAGAAGAACATCACCGTCCCTAACTTTTGTGACAGCCTGTTGCACAATTACTTTGTCTGCTATTACGATTTTTTCATTAATAAAACGATATATATCAGAAGATAATGTAGCTTTTGTATCCGTCTCAGTAAGATTTGAAGGCAACTTTGCAATGCGGGCCTTTACGTATCTTATTGCATTACCCATACTGATAGAGAGGGGGCGGCATTCATTTAAAAATGACACGTAGCTACTGATCCTTGTCGCTAGATCTCTGGTTAGAATTTTGTCTGCAGGGGTATGGTAGTCTTCAATGGCTTCTTTAAAAGCATAGAGCATTGCAATACATCGTGCATTACTTCCAGATACATCGCCCGACAAATATTGCAAACCCACCTGACATCAAAAGCAAATACCAAGTATATTTAAGTATTTAACTATTTTGGTTGAATTTGATCAACTAAATTATTCTTTCTCTAAGCTCTAAGGCTTAAGATTGAAAAATACTCTAAATCACATTGCCATTTAGCTAGCTAAGGTAGGAAAACAACTGACAAAGTAGGGAACTCTTGGTTGTCTTGTAACTTGGCTTCTGGATTTAAAAAATGAGTTGCCAGATAAACCAATTTCTTTCTAAAAAAATTATAAAACTGTTCAAGTCTAAATACTCCACCAGATAGCTCAAGTAACAATAAGTCTAAATCAATGTTCTTATGCGTTCGTATGAAAAATAAATAAATAAATAAAAATCTGGAAAGGGCATGACATTTAATATGATTATTACATAATGTGAATTCCATATGATATTTAATAAACAATAAAATACTAGGAAACTTAAAAAATGATGCATGGTGTTCTCCGACTCATCATTACTTTAGACAGTGAAGATGTTATGAACCCAACCCTTTCCATTCAATCAAGAAGGAATAGATTTGGATATCTTAACTAATGGTTAATAACATCTATGAATCTTTCTTTTTTTTATATATGTTTATTTTGACTTCAAAATTAACCTGTCCTCATCTTGTTAGTCACATTCTTCAAAGGTAATAACTAAATTTTGATGAGCCGAGAACTTGATATACCAATGCTGAACTCATAAAAAACCTAATAAGTTATATATATTGATTATTGAAAAATTAACAGATAAAAAATGACATTGAATCTAAGCCCATAAAGATGATGTTTACCATAGTAGGTCCTTTTCCAATTGTGCACCAAACCAATCATTCTAAACCTTGGATTTGTTTCACCCATGATAAGCGCCTTGGAAAGGCAAAATAAGGAAGGAATCTAGATGCCGTCCAAAATTTAATTATGCATTGGCTTGCGCAAGAAGTGGATTACAGACACTCAATGAATATGATGATTTAGATATAGAGTGAGAAATCAGTGTAAGCAGACCAACAGTAAAAATGAGAAGGGAGGTAAAAGTATTCATTCAGAATTGTTCCTTCTCTTTCTTCTTTTAGGGTTTTACTGGTAAATCAAGTGGTAATTTCACAATTCACAGCACCATTAAAACAAAATATCAATTAATTTCAATATTGCTTCTTAATGATCTCCTTCACGATATCTCTGTTTAAACACATTTTTTAATAGCCTTCAAAAGTCTATAAAACCCACTTACAAAAACCAAGGCCAGCTCACTCACAAGCCAATCAGATAGGAGAAGAAGGTATCTAGCTTAAGGCATTCTTGACTGTCTCATAGCTATAATTCTGTGGTGGATTTTACCAGTGACATTTGAACTTTATTTAATTACCATCTTTAATGCTGATAAAAACAAAAATCAAATTGATAAAAAAAGCTGGTAAGTTAATGTACCTTGTACACAGCAGGATGAACTGAATCAAGATTGAAAAATTTTGACTCGAGGTCACGGAGCTGATTTCCACGTTCATACTGAGGCAAATGCTGAAACAACTCCACTCTGTTTCTAGCTTCAGGTTTGTCAATAACAGAGCGCTTTTTAGCCTTTTCCACTCTGCTCTTGTCATCATACTGCATCCGAGGATGGTAAACATCCTTCTTCTTGTCTTTCTCCGTTGGCCGATCACCTCCTTTCCTTTCAGGTACTGACACTGAGGATGTTGCCAAAGGAACATCTTTTTTCTGTGGATACTGCTTAGATGCTTTGGTTGGCTTTTCAGTGACAGGAGGTGCGACTCCAGAAGCCGCAGCTGCAATAATCATACCCATCACTTGTTTAGATCAATCAACGTCTTGCTAAATGGCCATGTATACACAGTATTAAAAAGAAAGTATCCAAAAATATTCCAAAAATTATAAGCACTAAGTGCAATATTTGACAGCAATCAAACAAAAGTTCAAACTAATGACTAACCCTCCCCCCCCCCCCCCCCAATCTCATACACACACGCACAAAAATAAATGAAAAAGTCTGAACCTTTTTTAGTAGATTTTGCAGCTCTCTGAGCCTCCTGTAAAGCGCGCCTTTCAGCTTTGCTAGTTTTATCCTTCAACGGTTTGGAGGTCACCTTTTTGTCTTCATGGTGAGACACTTGTACTTCTGATATATTTCCTCCCTTCTCTGCATCATTGGTTTCATTAAAAAAACTGCAACATAGATCATGTTCAAATATAAAAAGAGATACTTACTAAAGGCAATTTAATATAAAAGTAAAATGATTCTATGAATGCAATGTGGGAAGGAAAAGAAAAGGAATAAAAACAAACTCACAAAATGCATATATTGACATCTACACCTTTACTACTCAAAATAAACAAGCTTTGTTAATGCATAGCAAATTTCAGCTTTTAAAGTTCACATACAAATCAATTTCAATACATTGATGTTGCCAACCAGCAAATTATGAATGCAAATATGTTGGAAGGATCAGAATCAGAAAGCTTATTACTTCGCATCAACTCGATCCATTCCGCTACCAAAACACAGAGCGAGATCACAATGGTTGAAATGAAACAACTTAGCTCAGATCATGAACTGAATCTTTGTACAAGGGAGCTCTTCTTACAATGACTAAAGTCCGAAAACGAAAAGCAAGATTTAAAAAATTAAAAGCTTACACTATCCCAAGAATCTTCTTATCATCACGAATCAAACATAAAAAGCCTACGCAACTACACACCGCTTGTAATCAAGATAATAAAATTCCCCAATTCTGCTCCCAGAAAAGCATCAGATTGCAGAAAATGTTATCATATCTTAAAAATAAATTCGAATATGACAGCCCAAAAGCATTTATACCATTTGCCCAATAAATATAAATAACAAAAATTCATCATATAATTTGTAATTTTCCCACAATACAATATCATCATACACTTTGTAATTTTCCCACATTACACTATCATCCAATTTTGATTTTTTTTTTTTTTTTTTTTTTGCAATTCATCAACAAAATGATTTTTTCCAAGTTGGTTATAAGCGGGTTAACCATTTAAGTTCACAATAATTTCAAAAGTATACAGAACAAGAAATTAATCCTTAAATCAATTCAAAATCCCAAAAAAAAAAACATAAAAAAAAAACTCAAATCAAAATTATAAACAAAAAAAAATTACAACAAATAATGAAAATAGATTACTAACCATGATGAATAACAGTCAAATCAGCATCATGACCAGATTGTTCATCAGCAACAGGAGAATTAACACCAGACATATCAAAACCAATACTATACTTCCCAGAACTACTCGGAACCCAGTCGTCGGAAAAATCAGGCTGAGTTGACTCAGGCGAAGAAGCGGCGAGGTAAGAGTGAGAATCGTCGTAAACACGGCGAGCGGCGGATACAGTGGCGGCGGAAGAGGCGGCGGAGTGGGCGGGGACAGGAACAGGGAGAGAAGTGGAGGCGACGGCAGCGGCGGCGGCGGCGGAAGTGTCAGAGGGGATCGGCGGAGGAGGGATCATCACCGGAGAAAGGGCGGAGTCGTCGGCGGCGACGACGGTGGAGACGGTGGCGGAAGAATTAGGGTTTAGGGTTGGGGTAGTGGGATTGAATGTGAAACCAACTTGGCGGATTTTTGGGTCGATTCTTGCTCTATTTTGGGGGTTTCGTCGAGGTTCCATTTTCGTTTTTTCTTTTTCTTTTTTTTTTAGGAGGGGAGGATTGGTTATTTAATTTTTGATGGTTTGTTTTATTTTTATTATAGGTGAATTTTATTTAATTTTTTTTTTTTTTTAAGGAAAATTTAATTTTGGTGATTATTGGAGAGAGTTTGGGTATTGAGATTTAGGAGAGAGAAAAGGGGCAAGAAAAGGAAGATAAACTTTTTTTTTTTTTTTACTTTGAATTGTTGATTTGATTTGTGTTGAGTTTAGTCTTAGGTTTGATTTGGGGTTGATTTTGGGAGTTTATTGATGGATATGGTTAGTGGGTAATTAATTGGACTTTTTTTTTTTTTTTTTTTAATTTGAGGAAAAATTAATTGGATTTGTTATTAATTATTACGAAGTATAATTTTTTAAAGATTTTTAATTATTTTATGATAGAGTTAAGGAAATTAAATCGTTTTTGAATTGAGTTTTTTTTTTTTTTTTTTTTTTTTTTGGTCATTTGTATAAAAGTTATGTTAGCAAATAACCATGTCAATGATAAGACTTTAATTTGTTGGTTACCTTAAAGGCTTTTATCACTACTATTCGGGTTTTAAAATGGACTTCAAACAAAGATTTCATTTGAAACACTAATGATAGTTACCAACTTTAAAAACTTCTTGAGAGTTCACCAATCCTATTTATCCTAGTCAAACATTAAAAGTAAAACTAGGATTGATATTAATATGACATTTTTTTTTATCTTTTAGCTAGTTTATTTGTAATACTTATTTAAAGTCATTTATATCTTCAATAAAATTTAGAGAGATTTGAAGTTTAAGATATTAACGAGCATTCACTATCAAGGTTTGGTTTGACATACAACCGAGACTTGTATACCCTCGAACACGCGACATTCAATCTTAATCACGAATGTTCAAATTCCTTCCCTTGATTTACGGATTAAGCTACTTATTTTTATTAGGTTTTTGACCGCCTATCAAAATATACATATGTATTAGGTAGTTCATAAATAAGAATTATTTAAGAACAACAAAGCAATTTTATAGAGGAAAAAAAAAACAAGGTTTTGTTGGTCGGCTTTTCAACAAAGTACAATTACATAACATTGAAACTATTTGCTACTCGCCTACTCTTATAAGGAAGCTTTGATCAAGGTTTTCAATTTCAAACTAGCAGTATTATATTTATGTTAAAATCATGTTAACTATTGCCAATCATCAATGAAGTTTTTGAATTACTTAAGAGAGACAAATATTTTGGTTCATTTTTCCATTTTCCTTTCTTTGTTGTGATAAACCTAGGATAGGAAACAATTTTACACTGGCTTGGTAGGAAGTTAATACTCCGTATAATTTTAAGCGATCAAAGGAAACTCGTTATCCTTTTGTACGTAATATATGCCACATATTCCTCTTCACGCTTCCCCACTTCTCTATTTCTCTCTGCTTCCCTTCACCTTCCATTTTCTTCCATTTTTATCACATAAGTTTTCGTTTAATTAATAAAATAAAGTAAAGCCCTTTTTAAAATCATATTTTCCATGAAAATGGTTTTATTTAAAAATTGATATTTTGTAAAAATATTTGCAATCAAAATAAACAAAGCCTAATAGCACTATCATTAGAGAAAAAAAAATTCCCTCTTCTCCATATCACTAACATTAGATTTTTAAAGGAAAAAAAGAATTTTTTTCATCTCACCAACAACAAACCAAAAAAATTCCCTCACCACTCTCTTTCTTAATATTTACTATACCCCGGCCCACTATATTCTCTCTCTTACTTATTTTCAATTTTTATATTAATTATTACTATCCATAATATTTCCTACCCATAAACTTGACGATAATTAAATTGTAATTAATTAAAATTGTGACTTTAATTAATTACGAACTAATTAAATAGTAATGATTATTGTAAGACACAATTAATTAAATTAGAAATGCATTACATTAATAAAAAGTGAAATATGATTATGATACATGATGATTAAAGCATCATTAGATTTTAAGGATTATTTTCACCAAACATTTCCCAAATGTGCTCTATCAAGTCATCTTTCAAGAATTCATGAGTTCGTCTATTATGCATAACGTCCCTTATCTCCAAGTATTTATTAATGTCGATAGGTCGTCTTGTTTGAAACTGAAATTTCTCATCATTATTGATGGTACCGCTTGTACTAGCTTCACCTCCTAAACGCGACATTAGGCGATCTGTTTCGTAATATCTTCTTGTTACTTCAGCATTCTTATAAGTATCTCGTTCATCATCCTCTACTATCATGTTATGAATTATTATAAAAGCCTTCATAACGTCAACTAACACATCTTCATCGCAAGCAACAGCTGGTTGTCGTACAATTGCAAACCTCGCTTGTAGGACACTAAATGCACGTTCATCATCTTTACATACATCAGCTTGTCGTTCAGCCAAACGCATATGCTTATGAGTTTGAGGATTGGTAAATCCTTGCACAAAAGTAGCCCAACTCGGATAAATACCATCAACTAGGTAGTAAGCCATGTTGTATTTATGGCATTGACATTAAACTTCACCGGAGGTGCTCAATATTGCAAAACATCAATAAAACTGGTGAACGGTAAATTACATTAAGATCATTACAAGAACCCGGAATACCGAAAAAAGAATGCCATATCCATAGATCTTCATTTGCAACTGCTTCTAAAATGAGAGTTGTGTTATTATTTCGTTTGCAATATTGACCTTTCCATGCATTTGGACAATTCTTCCACTTCCAATGCTTACAATCAATACTGCCAATCATCCCTGGAAAAACCTCGTTGGTCATTTCTATAAAGGATCTTTTATAGGTCTTCGTCCGTCAGGCCTCGTAAATATTCAGCTTCAAATTCCTTAATTACCCCATCACAGAAATTTTATAGGCGTTTTCGTGCAGTTGTTTGACCCATACGTAGATACTCGTCAACTGCGTCAAGAGCCACATCGCTGTCGTGCATTTTTGGAGTCCAGACAACCCCAACTTCCCAAATGCATTTCGCCTTTCTTGGAAAAACTCATCATTTCCCACAATCTTATTCACGATCTTACAAAACATAGGTCGTTTCATCTGAAACTTCCAGCAAAACTGACTCTCATTATATACTGGAGGATCCGCAAAGTAGTTTTTGAACAATTGGCTATGCCCTTGTTCATGATTTCTATCCATTTGAACCAGAACATGAGCATTTGTATTATTGCGTTGATTTTGAGTGGAGGTGTTGGGTAAAATTTAGATGGTAAGTGATTATTGACAAGGTTGTCAATAACTTGGTGAAATTCTTCATTATTATCAAATGAAGAACTTGAGATTGAAGAGCTTTTTTGAAACAACATTTGTGTTAATTTTAGTAAATTTCTGTGGATGATGTTTTGAATTTGTATTGCAAACCATTCACATGGTTTTTATATATAATGAATGAGGCACATTTGTTCATATAATATGTTCAGAAAGTTGACATAGAAATTTTCAATGTTAGGGTTATTATGACTACACAATGACAAATGACATAGATGTGACTATTTAGAGGCACACATTTCATTGTGAAAATGACTTTACATTTTCATAAAGACTAGACAATGCCATAAAACATGAATTACAGATTTACAGAGTACCATAAAGATTACACAATGTCATAAATAAGACTACATAATGTCATAATTAAGACTACATAATATCAGAAACAAGACAACACAAATGTCATAAATAAAATTACGTGGTACCATAAAAAAAACAACACTACACAATCCAAGCCAAAATACTAAGGAAATAAGATTACCCAATACCATAAAAAACATCACCACATTGTACAGTTCCTCGAGTAATTTCTACTTAAACCTCTCTTCCATTTTGTTAAGCGATGTCTTAGCCAACAACACTTGCAATGTATCGAATTTTCGATTTAGTTTATATGCCTCCATCTTCTCTTGTTGCATTTGGAGATTTTTCTCCTCCAACTCTAGTTGTCTTTGCTCCCTCATTTCCTTTTGCATATCAAAATCAAGTTTCTTTTGTTTAAGGGTAACCTCAACATTGCATTTATCATTGTAAACTTTCATTTGTTCACCAACAACAATCAAATCTTCTGATGCTACCCCTTTGCCTTTTCTTCTGGCCTTGTCTTCCTTAACAGTTAACACCATCAGGGCGACTTATACCCCTAGATACAAAGCAACTAGTAGTATCGTCTCTAGTTCTTTTACACTACCGTTGCTTTCTTCAACTTCTTTTTCCGCTTTGTGTCAGCATCAACTTTCTTCCTTTCTTCCTTATATTCAGACCCCAACTCATGAACTTTCTTCACTTTGGATATCCATTCACCTTTCCCCACACATATTCAAATTTAAAATTCCTTGGTGAATTTTTCGAAACAATTCATGGGCAAATTTTTACCACATCACTATCATTGTACCCACTTCCCATTAATTTACCAGCTTCTTCCATAACACTTGCCTAGATGAGTAGGTCGACAATCATCCTCCTCCAATGAGTCTCCAACATGTTCTTGTTCCTCTTTGGAATCTCATGTGGTCGAGATAGATGAGCCGCATGATATTCTAGATGTATATTTCTCCAAAAGTCAACAAATTTTCTATCTTTGCCAATAATTGTGTTTGTGTAATTGTTGAAGTAAGCCTCAATTAGAGCTTTTTCTTTACCAGACCAATCATGGGTGTTTGTTACAACTGGAATCGGCTTATTTTGCTCTTGGGGATACTGTGGTGTCTCTGGAACAGTTTCTTTTTCATCGCTAATGAATAGACTATTACTTCCTTTATAGACTTGTGGAGATTGGTTGAAATTTTGGTGAGTTAGTGGAGTTGTTTCTTCTAGAGGTGGTTGTTGTGGAGGAATATAGAAAATTTGGAAAAATTCCCTCCATACTTTTGAAAAAACTGAGAAAATTGTAGATGATTCATAAGTGATGAAGGATCAAAGTCGTTCACATTTTGTGAACGATTGAGATTATTAGGATCCATTTTTACTTTAAAAAAGGGAACAAAATAACACAAAAAATTTAGGGGATAAAATTTGATTAAACACTTGAATGATACAGTTAAGTAATCTAAAGAGTGGAAAACGATATTCTCATCTGTATCAAAATATGGAAAAATGGATGTCTACTTATAGAGAATTTTTTTCCTGTCGGTAATTTTTTTTTTTAATAATTTTTGTATACAAAATAGTCGTTTTACACTAAAATGTTAACATTTTTACTGTTAAAATAAAGCTCTTCCAAAAAAAAAATGACATTGTAAGAAGATCATTGGCTAACATTTAATCTCACTACAACCTTTGCAATTTTGCCGTTGAATAATTTTGTATATTTATTTTTTTGGTGGGCCCCACACGAAATTAATAAAAAAAAAAAAGACCAAAACTTGCGCCTTACCCCATCAATAGTCAACCCATAGCAGCAAGAACGAAAGTTGAGAAATTATTCTCCAAGAGAAAAAAATTCCCAATTTTTCTAGAACTTTTTTTGAGAAATTTAGTTGGTAGGGTACTTTTTTGGGGGAAAAAATATCTAGAGGAGAAATTTTCCTCTGCTGTAAGTGATCTAAATAGATATTCTATATTTATGCTTTAAAAAAAAAAGATGTTCTATCCTTAACCTTTATAAAAATGCAAACTTGATACTGTAGCTTATGAATAGTAATATGTGGTGCTATTACAGCCTTGCCCCCAACATTAATGAATTGCCAATTTTGCTCCTATTCCTAATTGGTTGATGACTGTTGCTCTTCCACAGTCCCACCGACTTCCTTTGTTGTCTCTCTCATATCATCTCCTCGGGGAAAAAAAGGTGAGGTGCTTTGTAGGGGAAACAAGGAGAGAGAAACCTAGAGAGAGAAAAGTTTAACACCTTCAGAAACGATGGCGGTGAGCTCAAAACCACCAATCAAAGGGATGATTGGGCTTCGATTCTTCTCAACGTTTTTGGTTTTGGCGATGCGGTTACTAAGGTTACGATTGTGGAAGATGATCAAAGGTTACATTTCCTCCATTAAAGCAGCTTCTTGAGGTAAGATCTTTATCCTTTTTATAAGCATCTAATGTCAGTTTGACAATCTGGGGTATAGCCTTAATTTTAATAGAAGCCCACTAATCCTTTTTTGTGCTATGTTTTTTTGGTAAAGCTTCTTAATTAATTTTTTGAATTTCGATTGAAAAATCGAACTATTTTTTGATGAAGGACTGGTGATGAAACTATTAAGAGGAGAGAAAATGCGATAAACGGTGGCGGAGGTTATGGTGATGGCGAAGTTTTTGGCATTAATTTAATGAAGCTCATAAACTTGTAAGATATTTTCTCTCCTTCTATTTGATGTGGTTGAAAGAAAGATGAAAAAATTGCTCATTTCTGGGAAATTAGTCTTCAAAATTTTTTTCCTGGGTTTTTGCTCAAACTCTTTAATTTAGATGTTTGTTTGTAATCATCGAAAATCATTTCTCCGTCTAGCATTTCATCGTTAATCTAATTAGGTTCTTATTCTACTTGGATTTGTAAATAGTCATCAGGCTTGTTTGGAATTTGAACAAATTAGGGTGTATTCTTATTTCTTCTGGACTTGCTCTTTCATCAATGTTCAATTTCCAGGTTTCAATTCAATTTTACAAAGTTAATTATTCGGGATTTTCTTTGTTTGATTTATTGATGATGACGGCACCTCCGCCTCCTATTATTGCTCATCTTCCTCTTGCAATTTTCCCCTTTTGAGATCTTTAAGGTATACATATATTTCTCATTTCCTAGATTTTGGATTGTTCATTTCCAATTCTTGTTGCTACTTTCACCTTTATTTGTTAAATGTGAACCTTTTATTGATTATATCATTGCCACTTTATTAGATTTTTTGCGTGCATTTCTGGATCGCACACCACTCATTACTGGGTTTTTATTTGTGTTTGCTGAATAAAGCTACTGGGTGATTTTATCTTAAAATAATATGTTGTATGCTGGAATGTGAGGTTTAAACTGAGTAATATTACAACATTGCACGTTTATTGGAATATTAGGACCGTTGGCTTAGAATATATAGGACGTTGATCATTTACAGAAGAAGCTGACTAATAATATCAAAGAGAATTCAAATATCTAAGGAGGAGCTTTCTGAGGCTCAGAGATTAATAGTAAGTTTTACTATATTTACAATAAAATTTATGTTTGATAGTCTCTCTTTTCTTTTTCCAGACATATATATATCAGCTCCACAAATCGGAGGTTGCAAAGGTCAATTTATTTCTCTCTCCTGTACATTGGTGTGTAAGACTTATTAGGCTTAGTTACTAGCGCACTACTATGCTAGGTGGACCGTGAACATACACACTTACAAAATCACCTGCATACTTTTGCTTCTGTTAGAGACTTATGTTCTTTGTTCTTCCCTTGATTCATTTGTTAAAAGATTGTGATGCATCTCATATTCTGTTGCAGCAGCTATGTATTTCTTGTTGTGGCAACTTGATAATAAAGCTGACTTATTTTACTGAACAAAGGGGCAAAGAGTAGGAGTGTTCTTTTGTTAATTAGACTTAGATTCATTGTTTTGTACTTAATTACCAAATTGGCTACCGCTGTATATATATATATATGTGTGTGTGTGTGTGTGTGTGTGTGTGTGTGTGTGTGTGTGTGTGTGTGTGTGTGTGTGTGTGTGTGCGTCCGTCCGTGTGTGCGTCCGTCCGTCCGTCCGTGCGCCGTGCGCCGTGCGCCGTGTGTGTGTGTGTGTGTGTGTGTGTGTGTGTGTGTGTGTGTGTGTGTGTGTGTGTGTTTATTTTCTATTGCGAAATTTGACATTTAGTTGCAACATTAAATTCCTTTTATCTGCTTTCACCATTATGCAGAACTCAGAACTAGCTAAACAGCTTGAATACATGCTAGGATTGAGGTGAAGAAACTCGGGTATTATTGGATGTTCGATCTTTTTTTTAAAAAAAAAATATTTAATTTCTAGAAAATTTTTCTGTTAATGTTTGTTTGTGTTTTGTGGAATTGATGAAAGTTTACTTTGATTGATTGAGAAACAAGATCAGTTGAAGTTAGGCGATTTTTTGTGAAATTTGAACTATTTTTATTTGGCAAGTGAATTGGTGAGAGTTTTGAGTGGTTATATTACACATTGATGAAGTATTTTGTTTTTCAAGAATTTTGGGTGATGCTTAAATTAGGTTTAATTGCACCTTTATTGTTGAATTCGGTTTGGAATTTTGTTTGTTTGTGTTCTTTTGTTGAATCTACTTGTAAAAATATGCAGGGAAGTTGATTTGTTTTGTGCTTTTCTATTCTGAGCTTTCTCCAACCCTCCACTGAAGCAACTCCTGGACTTTCATCTCCATTGAAGAAGCTTGATATGTAATTTGATGATTCTCCGAAATCTAGGCTTAATTCTCTCTTTTTCACTCTCGTGTTCTAATTGTTTCAATATTCAGCTCTTTGATTAGATTTTTCCTTTTATTTGACTGTTTACTGATTAAATTTTGTTAATTTCTGTTTCTTTCGCAACTGTATTTTCTAGGTCTTTTTCTAAAAAAAAAAAAAGGAAAATTGCATCTGAGTTTAATTTAGTTTTACTGTTTTTTTTTTTTTGGCTGAAAACTAAGTTAGGATACAACTCTCTTATCTTCATTTCATTATTCACCACCCAAACAGAGCTCTTAATTTCAAGAATTGGTGAGCCCTTATCTTTCCAGTCATCAACCCTTCTCTTATTCTTATCACTAGCGACCTCACAGGTTTTTTTGCCATCTTTTTCTCTCCATTTTTGGTAACCTTTAATGTTATTGAGCTTTGTTTTGATGCAGTTTGGTGAGTTTTACAACGTAACTGAACCTTTTCTTTTACATTTTGCCACTATTTTGGTGAGTTAATATAGTTCATATCAGATGGTGAAAGGAATGCATTGGACTGAGTACTTGTATAGTCGTATGTTTAGTTGTTCTTTGGGGAAAAAAAAAAAAGGGAAAATACTCTTACAAATTAAAGAAAAAAAATGACAACCATAATTGTGGTTTAGTGCCTTGATTAGGTAAGAGCCAATCATGAATGACCAAGGTGTGAGTTGACATTGGTAACCAAGCATAATTAATTCATATTTTTGGGATGGTTCTGATTATATTCCATTAGTTCATAATAGAATTTTTTTTTTATCCAATTTGTTCTTTTTTTTTTGTTCATTGGAGTTTTATCATTATACGCACGTTTGTTGACCTTGTTTGTTCTTATTTGATTTTACTTCACTTGATTTTTTTTTTTTGCAAAAATTTTTTGCTTTTGCAATTAGAGATTCATTCATAAAATATTGGTCCCCTGAAGTCTTTCTCATATGGTTTAAGGATCAATGCAAACCAAATGCCACATGAATGGCTAAGAGTAACTATGAAATGGTCAACTCTGATGTCCTTGGTTGATTTTGAAATAAGGGCTATCGAATAAATCTCACTTTTTTTTTAAGGGGGGGGGGGGGTGGTGGTGGAGGGGGTGGAGGTAATAAGATCAGAAGCTCTGGTGAATAGTCCTTTCAGTTTTGATGGAAAAGTTGGATTTATGTCTAATGTTATTCTTTGAGAAGATTTCCCTTGCCAATTGTTATTTACTACTTATTATAATAATGTTTTTTGTGCAGGTTTGTTGTTCTGGACATGGAAAGAAAGGTGCACTTTGCGTTATTTAGCACTCAATTTGGCCTAAAACAATTAATGAGGTGTTTTCTGGTAGATTTATATGGTATTTACTATTTGTTCTTTCCTATCTATGCTAGCCCTTTTTTAGAAGCAGGAAACTAATAATTTATTAACCATGTCATCATGATTACTAAATTATAGGGTTATTAGATGTTCATACAATTAAATGAGTTGGGTTAATTATAGTAATATCTTTTCTAGGAATACTGCCTTAGTATCCGAAACTAATATTATTAGACTTTAGTTTTTAGAACAACAACATGATCCATAGCTGAGGTGTGAGGTAAGTACTAATTGAAATTTTAAATAAAAAATATTTGATTTTGAAGGCTTTGCTCGTATTGTGTTACTATTCTAATTTCTTTGTATCATGGTGCAATTTTTATTTTTTTGTGTTTATTGGCAGTTTGTTGGGAGCCATTAGGCAAAGAAGAGTGCAAGAGGCAATGACACAGCGCGACGGAGATAGTTTGACATAAATACTTGATTGTGTCGGCTTTTTTATCAGATCTTTAAACCCTTAAATGTAATATTGGTTTTATTAACAAGTATATAGTCTTATGTTAGAGAAATGAGATATTGTTGTAAAACTTTGTTCACATAGATTTTTCAATTTTGACTCAAATGTTAGAAATAGTGACATTTGTTTATTCACCATTAGTAGTATTCTAAGTTTGTTTAAGCTCTTTTTGCTTATTAAACATTCAATGTTATTCGTTAACAAATGTGGTTTTGTGACAATAATGGAAATGTTAGCTAATTTGTAGCATTTTTAAAATAAAACGTTTACCCTTATAGTAAAATCGTGTTGCATTCACAAGTAAATATTTTTTTTTTGGTAAATGTTGATATAACCATAGTTATGATAGATGAAGTGGAAGGAGGAGAGAGAGAGAGGAAAAAAGGGAAGGAGTAGGAGGAGAGAGGGGGGAAAAGAGGGAGGGAGTGGGAGGAGATAGAGAGAGAGAGAGAGAGAGAGAGAGAGAGAGAGAGAGAGAGAGAGAGAAGGGTCCATATAGAGAAAGAGAGACAGATGAGCCAGGAGTAAAGGGATAGGGAGACAAAGAGAGAGAGAGATAAGGGTCAAAAGAGAAAGAAATAAATCAATTAAGAGAAAGAGGGGCATAGAGAGAGGGATAAAAAGTGAGATGAGTCGGGAAAGAAAGAGAGAGAGGGAGGCTTACCAAATCGCTCAAATTATACAACAGTGGATAGGAAGGAGAAAAAAGGAACATTAAAAAAAAAGTTAGTGACTATCATACAAATAAGATCCCCTAATCATTATGTTAATACCACTCCAAACTACGAAACACGATTAAAGCATGAATCTTACATATCTTACCGTCGAGGGGGGGGGGGGGGGGGGAGGCACGTAGCGCGTGCTAAAAAGTAAAGTTATTCCCTCCAACCGTATCACCTAAAAATCGTACATAATTTAATTTAATCAGCAAATTAACTTTAATACATACACATTTGATATTTCTCATTCATTTTATACACTCCGTATCAGTTACAAACTCTAAAAATTATAATTTTCAATAGAAGAACCACTCGAAAATTTTCTACTTTAAATAGTCTAACAAATAGATATACAATTCTTTTATATATTTTACATTTAATCCATTTTACATAACTTTAGCCTCTAATATTGCATTTCCTTATTACTAATCCTTATTATCACAATCATTTTAAAATAAATATCTTCGAAAATTATTTAGGTACTCAATAAGAAACCATATTATGTCGTGAAATAATATCTAAAACAATAGTATACTTTTTGAAAAATCATTAATTCTAACAAATTTTTGATAACTTCACTTATAACAATTGTTTTTCCATACATATATCTCCATAGAAACTTTATCACTAATCCTTGTTAGTACTTACAAATTCTTGTATCCTTGCTATTACAAAACCCGAATACAACCACGAATATTACAATAACCGAACACAACTACGAATTTTACTTATCTTATAAGCTTTATCACTACCCCTTCTAACAACTTATAAATTAAAACGCCTCTATAATTACGCAACCTAAACCATATCACGAAGACCTCAAAAAAGGAACAATTTCACGAATCATACTTATCTTGTCGTCGAGGGAGCGCGCGTGCTCCAACGACTAGTATTTATAAGTGTGGATTTCATACCCTTATCTCCTAATCATCATTGCAATAAATACTTGGGCCTAAGATCAATTTAATGTGATTTCACCATGAACCATTTGCCAAGATGTGTTCCGTATATTTTATGGAAAGCAAGCTACGAGTATATGGTAATGTCATGAATTTTGGACTGTCCAAGTACAATACATATTTTGTATTTTTATTTTACTCCGTATTATTTTTTCTCAGGTTCTTAAATCTTATTGGTTTTTGAAGATCACTAAATATTTCATTATACCACATTATTAGGATAGTATCAACATATATGGAAGACAATTTATGATGATAATTAATTAACTATAAGAACTCCATTTATTGAAGATATATATATATATATATATATATATATATTTCGTAGACACCCAAATGTGTCTCCCTAAAACCAAACCCAGTGATGAATACCTTTCACGTCATTTGATTATCGAACGAAGTGAAAGTGTGAAAAGTCTAAAGATGAGGATGTTTTTATTAAAATATTTCTCTTTCTGTTTTCAAAAATATTTCTTTTCTTATCTTATTTATGAAAAATAGTCAGTCCAATTTGGTTTGGTCCATGATAAGGGTCCAATAATAGTGTAGTTGGATTGGGCTTGAAAAGAGCTTTCCAATGATATATTAATTATGAGCCCAATTCCGATGAATTATGAGGAAGTTATGGATTAAATTAAATTAGGCGCAATGATTTTAATGTGGCCAATGATTTAGAGGAGGGCCTATTAATTATTATTCCTAAAGTGATTAGGATTTATTTTAGTCTTCTAGGAATATCTAGAAGATTCTCTTTAATTCTAACTAGTTTTGTGCCCGTGCGATGCCCGGGTTGTTTATTGAATTTTAAGATATATTTTTAATCTATATGTCAAATTTTAAAACATATCATTGTTACAAAATTAGTTAGGAATTGATGTGTTTTTGTGACAATTTAAACTTGTAGACATGTAATGACTAATAATAATAATAATATTGGTAACCCGACCTGATTTACAGGTCTACACACAGTAATAAAATTATATTAGACTGTGCAATATATTATTTTAATTGATTAGAATATATTATAAACAATGGATGTGGTACATTTTGAACTAATTCCTTCGCTCCAGAAAAATATTATGATACAAAAAATAAATTTATATAATAACTTATATAAGTTATAATCTAATTATTTTTTGAATAAAATTATAATTCAATTTTTACTTTATAAAAAAAAAAAAAAATTCATGATAAAAATATTGGTACTTTATCAAAAATAAAACTTTAAATTAAAAATTTCATCCTAAAATTCTATCCAAATTTGATCGAAATAAAATTCTAAACTAACTTTTTTATCCTACAAATTGAATTCTATATAACTCCATCCTACGTGGCACGACACTTAGTAAAAAGTTGGAACGCCAAGTGTCGTTGTCTCGTCGCTTGACTAAAAGTTTAGCTTTATATATTAGTTATATGATAAGATTAGGATTGATGATTATATTTTAAAGATGTTTTATTTTGAATAAAATATATTAAATCTGATTTTAAAGCTGCTTGGATGCATAATTACCTGCAACCTGTTTTAAAGGTAATTATGCGTGTAAAAGCGCGTTGACTTTTGAACCAGCGCGAGACGACAGAGTCGTCGCCAGGCGCTGACCTTCGTCGCATGGCGCTGGCCTTTTTCGCCTGGCGACGAACTCGTCGCCTGGCGCTGACTCTTGTCGTTTGAGACAAAAGGTATTTTATTGTGAATATGATTTTCTTCGATCCCGTGCTATTTTTCCTACAAATAGGGGTTGTATCTCTCTGTTTTCGAATCATCTACATCTACAATCAACACCCAGAATTCTCTAATTCTCTCTCTCTCCCTCTAAAAGCTAGAAGCTTTCTCTCTTCTTTTTCTAAACCTTCCCTCTCTAAAAATTCCTCAATCATTAATTCTAGAAACACCTAGCCAAGTTTGAAGTTGCCTTCGCCCTGACGTGAAAGGTTTGATATTTCTGAGGGTTTGGTCCCAAATCTCTATTTCAATTATTTAATTTAATTGTTTGTTTATTCTTTTCCTTGAATTTACTAACGCGTGTATTTTGTTATTAGAAAGAGGTACGAGGCATCGAAGTAAGTACTTTAATTGTTTTGTTGATATTTTGATATAGAAATCATGCTTGGATTATTTTGTGGATTCCTAGTATCATGTTAATATGTTTTATTACTTTGTAGTATCATGTTTTATTACTTTGTAGTATCATCTTAAAAATAAAATTTAAGATTTTCGAATACATAAAATCACCGATTTCACATCCATTGATCGAGATTGTCCAATTAAAATGTATTATTGTAAGATTAAGAAACAACTCAAATTTGCACGAACCCTGATTTTTGAAAGAAATTTTTTTTAGATGGTGTAGATCAGCTCATTTGTTCATTCTTCGTCGATGCGTGAGTGAATGTAAGAGATAAAGGTCATGATTGATGGTTAATTTTATCAATGAATGAAGAATGTTGAAGAACAATATTTTAATTTTAATTTTTTAATTTAATCTTAAAATTTGATTTTATTAAAAACTGGATTTAATAAATAAATAAATTTGAAAGTAAAAAATAGACTTTTGAAAAATCGGAAATCATTTTTCTAGAAAAAAAAGAATTAAAAATAAAAAAAGATATTTGACCAAGTAATAAAAATAAAAGAAAAAAAATCAACCAATCAAATTTAAGAATGGTGATGGTCATTTTAAGGACGACCTTTGTAGAATTCCCTACCTTATAAAAAGTAGGAGATTGCTCTTATGAATAGTGCACGGACCATTATACCCTTCAAAATGCTTGTTTACCTTTTTATCCCATGTGTAATTAATTTTGCAAGTTTTCTTAAAATCCATCAATTAGGCCACAGTCACTTCACCTTATTTTTGTTGAATTGAAATTATTTTTACTGAAATAAAATTATATATGCTGAACTTAAATTATTTTTACTGAACCTAAATTAATTTAACTGAAATAAAATTATTTTTGCTGATTTTCTATCATAATTTTTTTTTTAAAAAAACTGAATTTTACTGAACTGAACTTATTTTTAGTGAACTGAAATTAATTTTACTGAACTGAACTTATTTTTACTTAATATTATTTTTTTAAGGTGAAGTGAACAGGGCCTTAATCAGAAATTAGATAGAGAATGGATTAATTAAGTTTAGAATTTTCTATATTTGATGGGGGTTATGGTTTAATTACATGACAGTATTAGTCACTAAACAATGAAATGTTGTTGCTTTATGTGGGCGTTATTTTAAAGTAGCTCAACTAAAGTTTAGAAAATTACACAACTACACAACATCTAACACATTTATCGTTTATATGCAAATAACTTTGATAAAATATTATACACAAACCGGCATAGGACATAAAGGACATCAATAATAATAATTCTTCTCAAAGGGATAGTTGTACCGCGCGCATCGCGCGCTTTGGAACCCCTAGTATACAATAAAATTGATGTATAGTAGGAAATTCATCAAGTCGATGTACATACCATGATACCAAGAAGTAAAGAAATAACTAGAGTAATATCAAGAGTATTCTTGTGTATTTGTGTGAACCCTAATTAATTATTATACATATATAGTGTCATGGTTCCCGTATTAAGGAGAGTCGTATCATTCTATTTACATGGTGTCAAAAGTTAGCTCGACATAATAAAATCTCATTCCAATTCACCATTCCTTTCATGTAGTGAAATATTAAGTTCTAATGGCTATGGTGAGGCTCATGCTCCATCCACACTTCAAATCCAACAGAATCTCATTTGGGTTTGGGGTTGGGGGGGGGGGGGGGGGAGCGGCGTCGTGTTGATAAAGTATTTGGGTCTTGACCCAATAGCTTGATTAAGTAATCATTATTACTTCCTATAATTTATTACTTGTTCTACTTTTCTTTTGCGGTCGTATTTTATTACTTACTTCATTTCTGATTTTGAAAACATTTCTTAATATTTTAATAATTTTTTCTCTCATAACAAACCCCCTAACTATTATACTTTAATATTATTATCATATTCTCTCTCCTTCCAACTACCATTCTTTATTCTTCCACCACCGCCACTTTCTTTATATTTTATTATTTTCTACTATTTCATCTAAAACTGCGTGTATGAAAAAATTAAGCTAGTAATAAAATACAAAGGGAGTGCGTGTTAAAAAAAAAGACATAACTTTCTATTTTCTTCCTTTTTGAAAATAATTTTGAGATTATGATGCATTACAATTTTGTGAAGTATGTAATCATGAAAGCATCTATTTATTTATTTCTTTTAAAAAAAATGAAAGCATAAGTAATAAGCTAGATTAATTTTTTTAAGGAAGGAAGCTAGTTATATAAAAAGAAGATGGTTTAGTTGGTTAAGGTCTGTTTAGATTTACTGAACTAAACTGAATTGAATGGAATTGAACTGAATTGTTCTGAACTGAGCTAACTGAAGTTAAGCTGAAGAGAACGTGTCCATAAACCCTTAATTATAATCTTGTTGATCTCAACTCCAAATGTAACACCCTAGAAATTCCTTTCTTTTAAAATACCTGTTTTGCCCTGTTTAAAACCTTAAATAGGAATATCTAAGACATTACCGCCACCGTGAAAACGGATAAGACAACTATCAAAGATACACAGCGGAAGACTAATTTCAAAACCATTCAAAACAAGTCAACTTAAAAAGTCAACCAATGAAAGTAAAGTCAAACCAAAGTCAAACGAAGTAAAAATAAAATCAACCTACAACTTGGAACCATTGTAGGCCCTTATTAACCTAAACCGAAAATCAAAATCCTTTTCGTTAGGCACATGAAATAAATAAAGTCATAAATAATTAAAGCAATAACACATTCTTATACTTATGGAAACTAGCATGATTCGCTCTTTACTTATGCCCATTCATGAAAATGCCTCATCATCTGAAAAGCTTATCTCTACTTGCTCCCACTAATCTCCATTAAAAATGGGTCATCATAGGGCCAAGGTAAAGACAAGGCCAACAAACATACAAAACACACAATCAACAAAGCTGAGTACATAAGCGTAATTAACACACTAACATATAATTTCCTATTAACACGCAACTTACCTGGTTGCACTTGTGTTTCAAGCATACATCCTTCAATAAAAGTTCTCACTAGACACTACACAATTTATTTAATATTGACTACGCATCGAACGGGTTTCCCACTCAACCTCCCCCAAATAAATTGAAGTTACTGACACGGGAGCTAACCGTGTTAGCAAAAAACCACTCATAGGTGGCGGAATTCATGCGCATAATAATAATAAAAGGAATGTACATTGTCCTGTACTCCAGTAGAAGTTATGATCAAATATAAAGTCACATAACTCCCCCCATATGTTCATACTCAAGGTATATACGTTCCAAGAGCTTTGGTGCGTAATCTCTTTCACTTTACGTTATTTACAGATTATTAAACTTGGTGATGACTCTCAAACCATAATCATTCAATTAACAATAATTATTCAATCAATCAAATATACCATTTTAATTCTTGAATAATTAGCGACCGCATAATATTTAATATTGAATCCTTTTTAATTCTACCTCGGTGCCAATGACACCTTAAACGCATAAAGCGCCACAAATCCTATCCCTCGTTGTTAAAAACACCTTAAGTGCACTAAGACACCAACATACAATTTATTCCTCGTATACATAGACACTTATATAGCTCCTTCCTCATGCTTATAACATCAATAAAAATTATATGAACCGTAATAAAAATTCCTTTTCAATATTCCAAATCAAATTAAACATTTAGTTTAATTAAACATGCTTTATATCATGCCATAAATAAATATGTGGTTCATAAATAATACTCCAAGCTATTTATTTCTCTTCTCTTCTCCCTGTTTTTGAAAACTTTATTTTAAGAAAACAACCAATCCAGTTTTGTTGGTCCATGATATTGGTCCAATAATGGTGTAGTTGGATGGGGCTTGAAAAAACCTTTCCAACGATATATTATAAGCCCAATTTCGATGAATATTGAGGAAGTTATGGCCAAAATACTAAACTGGGCCAAAACCGGATTTTACCTACGACCCAATGATCATGAGGAGGGTCCAAAGGTTTAATCCTATTCCTAAACTAATTAGGATTGATTAGAATCTTTTATAAGTTTATAAAATATCTTAATTATCCTTTTTTGAAAAGATAAGATTAAGGAATTTGATTTAAATATAAACTTTCCTTTTTTATAAAACTTTCCTTTTTTAAAGTCTTAATTCTATTCGGATTTAAACATGTTCAAAGACAGTCAGATATTATTTTCGTGCCTCATATTTTTTATCCAAATTTTATATGGTTGGATAGATCTTGAAATTATCTTTCCAATGATATATTATAATAATAATTTCGAGCTATAACGGAAAAGATATGAATAAGATATCAAACTCTATCCAAAACTGATACCGTCTCTTTATTTCGTTCATATCTTTTATTCTACAACATATTTTAATCTGATTCCAATTGGGTTAGAAAGTAGACTTCAATATCTTTCCAACGACATCTTATTCATCTTATTCCGATTCCTGGATCAAAAGATATGATAAAAACAAAATCCGCAAAAACTGCTGTCTACGAGTTTTATTTCGATTCGAATTTGGATTCTTTTCTTAATTCTTCTACCCTCTTTTTTCCTATAAATAGAGGTAATATCTCCCCTTTTTCAATAACCAACTCTCATCAATATTTTCTTGATTATTCTCTCTCTCTCTCTTTTTCTAAACTAGCCTTTTCTCAAATACAAAATTCCGCATTCATTAGATCTAGAAACACCTAGCCATATTCGAAGTTGCCTTCGCCCTAGACGTGAAAGGTTTTAATTTATGAGGGTTTGATCCCAAATCTCTCTTTCAATTATTTAATTTAATTGTTTTGTTTATTATTTTCCTTGAAGTTACTAACGCGTGTATTTTGTTATTAGAAAGAGGTACGAGGCATCCAAGTAAGTACTTTAATGGTTTAATTGATATTATGATGTAGAAATCATGCTTAGATTGTTATTTTAATTCCTAGTATCATGTCTAGGGTAACTTTAATATCAAGTATGATTAAAAGTACGATGCTTCCTATATTCTTCCTAATACTTATGATTGTTAGTATCATGTTAGGGCTAAAGATTTGATTTTTATTGCTTAGTGACATGCTAGGGTTTGTTATTAATCTTGTAAGTATCATGCCTAGGATCTTGCTACTATTATGCTTTAATATTAACATGAACATGATAATGATTATAATTGTTATAATTTATGACGATTATGAATATTAATATTATTATTTGGATAATGATTATTTTATTTATGATTATTATTGTTTTGATTTTATCTATGATGATTATTATCATGATGTTGATTATTTATTATGTTGCTTGATTATTTATATTTATTGCTTGATCACCTTTATTGCATGTTAAAGGGAATTTGGTACTTGTAATCACGCTTAATAAGAAAATTAATAATCTTGTTAGGTTAACTTTGATTATAATTCAAGTGATCGCCAATAATAGTTTATTTGTGCATTAATATTCGACCAACATAGATTAAACAGGTTTAGGGTTAATCCTATTGATTGTATGTTAATCAGAAAGCGCACATGAATACGAGCAGAATAAAGTAGAGGCCTATTATTAGGGCAGGTTCAATCTCTTTTAGGTTGGATTTGTACCATCATCCCCGAACCCTTATTTGGTTCATGACCTTATGGAGTTGACGATCTCTTGGATCGTTAAGGGGTGTAACTTTCACCTCGTGATGGTTTACAAGTTCCTTAAAAACTTGTTGGCGACTCTTTTGCTCTATTTTCTTCCCTTTTGGACGCCACCGTACTTTAGTGTATGATCACAGTGGGGTTCAAGCTAGTGGGATTTAAAGGCTTGAAATTATTCCCTACAGAAGGTTACACCCCTTAACAATCCAGGAGATCGTCAACTCCAATAGGTCTGGAACCATGACTGGTAGTTCGGGGATGAAGGTACAAATCCAACCTAAAAGAGATTGAACCTACCCTAATAATAGGCCTCTACTTTATTCTGATCGTATTCATGTGCGCTTTCTGACTAACATGCAATCAATAGGATTACCCCTAAATCTGTTTATCTATGTTGGTTGAATTTAATGCACAAATAAAACTATTATTGGCGATCACTTGAATTATAATCGTATTAACCCTAAATAAGATTATTAATTATCTTATTAAGCGTGATTACAAGTGACAGGGTAAAGTCGTATCCCCTAATCAAAAGTAAATACCTAAGTCCTCTAACTAAAGTAGATAGGGAAGTAGGGTCGAATACACAGAGAAACGGATCTTTCTATTCCTAATTAACTATTATAATCTAGATTATGAGGTAACCAAAATTTATAATTGAATAATAAACTAAACTACTGAGATCAAGAATAAGGAGAAAATAATATATAAAAGGATCTAGGGCATAGGTTCACCAATAAATAATATTCCAGGGTAGAATATAATAATCATTCATTAATGCATATATTAATCAGATTATAAAGGGCTTTCGCTACGTATTATAATCACACAATTAATTTACCGGTGTTAAATCTCATATTTCGAATCTCGACCTAACCATTTATAAATTAACCTGCCTATTGGAACTAGACCTAAACATCAATTCTCATCTGTCGAATCTCGAATAAATATTGTTAAACTCATGCATAAAAGATCAGGCCTAATCTAGTCACAGAGCATTAAATCAATTAATAGGGAATTAATCTAGCATTGATAATTAACATCAATAAATTACCCCTTCATATTATTTATGGATCCCCAAAAACCTTAGAAATAAAACTACTCACACATAATAGAAACTAAACTAATCAAAGCAATAAAGCAGGACATGATTAAAGGAATAAAATAAACAACTAAGATTAAGAGAAGAGAAATCGTTACCAAAATAAATCTGGAATTAAGAGTAGATTAAGAACAAAGGTTTAAGAGAAAGAAATCTAAGAAAACAATTAAGAGAGTAAAGAAAGAGAGAGAGAGAGAGAGAGAGAGAGAGAGAGAGAGAGAGAGAGAGAGAGAGAGAGAGAGAGAGAGAGATAGATAGATCCTAAAATCGTATCACGGAGGAGTATTTATACTCCATACAAATCCTAAGCTAAAACAAACTTAAACGACAAAATTAACTCCTAATATTTACACGCGCCCGCTCGGGCGCGCCTTTTTGCTCGTCAGTACCAATCTCGCGCCTGGCCGGGCGCGTCACCGGGCGCCGACCTTAGCTTCACCGGGCGCCGGCCTTAGCCTCTTTGGCCGGGCGGCTCTCTTGGGCCACTATTTGAACTACGATTGGGCTCCAATTCTTCGGGCCAATCTGGGTTTCTTCTTTCGGTCTTTAATACTCGGTCCAAATACCCTGGTATCACCTATACTGAGCCCTTAATCACCGGTTCGATGGCTCTAACCGGCCCTGGGCTATAAAATCTGGTCGTGCTTCTCCAGTGCTCGTGATTGCTCCAAAATATCTCGGAAAAGTACTCCAAAAGTGTAATTCCCTGCAAAAGTCAACCAAATCTACGAAAACACTAGAAAACACCAATTAGTAATAAAAGTGGCTCTAAAGAGCCAAAAACACTACTAATTATGACCAAGGGACGGGGGTAAAATACTATATAAAATAGACACATCAAACTCCCCCAAGCCAAACCTTTGCTTGTCCCTAAGCAAAGATCTCATCAATGAATCAATAAATATGCTTCACCCCAAAAGTAAAAATCAAGCAGAAGCGATCCAGGGTAAATCAAATAAACATGCTTCAAAATCAACCAATCAAATCCATGTAACCACCAATCTCTCCTAACAATTGTCAAATAGAGCAAACCACAAGAGCATATAGAATTCAAGACTAGTACTCACACACTCAACTCTCATTTATGTGGCGAGTAGAAGATGTACTCGATCGCTCTCCAACCAACCCTTTTATGTGAACAATGCCCTCCCAACTCACACTCTCGTGTGAATAAAACAATAAACGCTCAATCCTACTAGTCGACTCGAAATATGTTAAATCATAACTTGCATTGATAATCAACGCTTTCACATTCATATAATTCTATGCACAAAGGTCGGAAGGTATTTAAATCTTATAATGTAAGGCTAGGGTAAAGGGTAGGATAAATTTTGGAACAAGTGAGAGAAAATCTATGCTTAAGGGAGCAAATCCTAGTAAAACCCATGATCAAAATAAATAATGATCAACATCTCCTACATAACCAACTCCAACAAAAATCCACCAAATATACTACCAACAATATAAACAATCCCAACTCTTATAATTTCACTCATAAGATATAATAATGAAGAAGTAGAGTGAATAAACAAACTTTATTTCCAAACTTGAATTTTTCATTGAAACTCAATTTTTTTTCCTTTGATCAACCTCCAACTAGAACATTTGAACATTTGTTTTCTTGAACTTCTCTTTTTTTTTCATAACATCATGCTTTATTTTTTCAAGAAAATATAACTTTCAAACTCATCAAAAATAAACATGATAAAAAACAAAACAACTTCTCAAAAACCCACCCAATTATGCAAATAATAAGCACACTACAAACTCCCTCACCTCACTCACTAACAGCTCCCCCAAGCCAAGCTTGGGACTAGTAACCAATGGGGCAGAATAGGCTTGTAATGTGGCTAACAAACAACAAAAAGTCAAGGCAACAACATGGGTAGCAAAAATGGAACAAATGTATCTACAATCATCTGGAGGCTACCTAAAAGAACAAATGCCTTCGTCCTCCACAATGTGCATAATAATGAATCATATAAACATTACTTATAGTTGCAAACCAATACTCAAATTCATTGACAAACCAGGAACTAACACACATTCCTAATCAAATCAACTAGTCAAGCACTATATTCACAAGTAGTTGGACAAAATTGACGCATGTTATGGTTTCAAGGCAATCAAACATCAAATCATGATCAACTAATCCACAATGCTTATTATCATATACCAAGAATCAAAACAATTCTCTCAAGTAAGGGGCACAGGGAAGCATAATTTACAATTCATTGGAACATATTTTTAGATTTTTTTATTTTTTCAATTTTTTTTTTTTGTATTTTTCATAAATAAGAAAGCAATAAAACTTACCTAGAAAGCAGTAAATCTACCCTAAGAAAACACACCAAAAAAATAAAATAAAAGAGAAAAAGAAAGATACCAAATCCAAAATCTCCCCCAAGCCAGAATCAGACAATGTCCTCATTGGCTCGACAACTAGCCCAACATATCTAGTCCTGATCATCCTCATCCATGGAGCCGAAACCTGCACATCCACTGCCACCTGCACCACCTGCACCAGAAGAGCTACCACCAAAATAATCAGCATGAAAACTCCCCCCCGCCGGTCCCCCGAAAGGAATGTCCTGTCCGTACCCATGGAAGGAAGAATAGTCAGTGTAAATACCATGGGCAGTGGGATCCCTATCGTATCCTGGGGTGGAGGCTGAAACCAGTCAGGGTGAATAGCGTCGTCGGGAATGTTGCCCCGACGAGCATAATCATCGTACATAGGGCAGAGAGCTCTACCCTGGTTCCTCTCTAGGTACCCTAACCTCTGGTCTATGGAGCCTACCATCCTCCTAAGGTCAGTATGAGAATGATCGATACGTCCTAAGGCCTGACCTATACTCTGAAGGTCCCAAACTGGGTCAGAGTCAGCATGAGGGACGGATTGAGACATGCGAGGTGGAGAGAATGCCACCTCGGGCTGGGGCTGAGGCTGGGGTGGTGGTACTAGTGGTGGTGGTGCTTGCCCCCTAGCGTTGACAACTAAAATATCATATGTATAGGATGGTTTCCCTGGGGGAAAGGCGGTCAAGTCAGGACTGGGTAGGGGAAAGATGGGCAAAGGTTGCTCGCTCCCAGTCCTAATACACCAGAAGGGTATCTGCTCGCTATCCGGTCGTACCCACCCCAAATCCTCAAAATACCTAGCAGTCATATAGATATCTGGTCCACAGTTGGTCAGTTGGTGGGGTCCATCTACTACAAAACCGGCCTTTTTCACTGCTGTTCGAGTGATAACGCCTCCTAAACGGATGGGGGTGCGAGATGTGGTGCTGGCCGTGGCATGCCTTCTCAGATGGTGAATAATAAACCTACCTATGTTCAATTTCCCGAACCCATACACATAGTGTCCTATGACAGCTAGTTCGTTAGTTTGGGCATTATGGGGCTCGTTCCTAGCTAAAAAACACAAACCCGCAAATCTTTGCCAGATTTTTGGGACAGGGTGATGAATAGGTTTGGTACTAGCATGTTGGGGGTCAAGAGTAGGCAAACTAGTCAAAGCATGATATATGTCACCCATTTTATAGTCCGCATGCCATTGGTGAGGTAATTCAGAATTTAATTCAAATAATTTACAAAATTCTACATAAGTTAAACTAATATTCCTATTGTTCAACCTAAAAATTAAATTCAGCCCATTTCTACTACTAACAACTTGTAAAGAAGACAAGAATTCACAAGTTAGTTCTCGGTATGTAGGATAGTGCATATCAACAAATTTTCTCATGCCAATGTCATTTAAAAATCGTTTTACAAAATCATACAAACCAAATGATTCTAAAGTAGGGCGGTGTAACCACCGAGAAGGAATTACCTCGCGCCCGATTAAGTGTTCTAGCCGCTCCTTTTGCTCTCGGCTAGCAATACGGATCGTCGGCCAGTACAGGAGTGACAGGGTAAAGCCGTATCCCCAAATCAAAAGTAAATACCTAAATCCTCTAACTAAAGTAGATAGGGAAGTAGGGTCGATCTCCACAGGGAAACAAGTCTTTCTATTCCTAATTAACTAAAATAATCTAGATTATGAAGTAACCAATATTTATATTTGAATGAGAAACTAAACTACGAAGATTGAGAATAGGGAGAAACAATATATAAAAGGATCTAGGGCATAGGTTCACCAATAAATAATACTCCAGGGTAAAACATAGTAATCAATCATTGACATTGCATAAATAACACGATTAACAGGCTCTCGCAATTTATTAATCAACATAGATCTAACAGGCTCTCGCAATTTACTAGATCTAAGTTCTTATTGAAAATAGCCTTTAATATCAAATTAACATCTGCTCGATTCATCAATTTAATATTGCTATACTTTTACAAGCCGCAATTGTAAAACGTTAAAACAATTCAATAAGAAATTATCATGCAATACCAATAATCAATAATAGTCAATCATCAATGCATCAATTAACCAGATTGTAAAGGGCTTTCGCTACGTATTACAATCACACAATTAATTTACCGGTATTAAATCTCATCTCTCGAATCTCGACTTAACCATTTATAAATTAACCTGCCTATTGAATCTCGAATCAATGTTGTCAAACTCATGCATAAAAGATCAGGCCTAATCTAGTCACAGAGCATTAAATCAATCAATAGGAAATTAATCTAGCATTGATAATTAACAACAACAATTTACCCCTTCATATTATTTATGGATCCCCATAAACCCTAGAAATAAAACTACTCACACATATTAAAAACTAAACTAATCAAAGTAATAAAATAAATCATGATGAAAGGAATAAAATAAACAACTAAGATTAAGGGAAGAGAAATCGTTACCAAAGTAAATCTGGAATTAAGAGTAGAATTAAGAACAAAGGTTTTTAGAGAAAGAAATCTAAGAGAACAATTAAGAGAGTAAGGAAAGAGTAAAAAGGAGAAGAAGAGATACTAAAATCGTATTACGGAGGTGTATTTATACTCCGTACAAAAATCCTAAACTAAAACAAATTAAAACGACGTTAAACATCTCCTAAGAAATACACGCGCCCGATCGGGCGAGGCACCGCCTGATCGGGCGCGCCTTTTTAGCCCTACAACTAATCTCGCGCCCGGCCGGGCGCGTCACCGGGCGCCAGCCAAAGCTTCTCCCGCCCGGCCGGGCGCGCCTCCGAGCGCCAGCCTCTTTTGCCGGGCGGCTCATTTGGGCCACTATTTGGACTTCGATTGGGCTCCAATTCTTCGGGAAAATCGGGGTTTCCTCTTCCGGTCTTGAATACTCGGTCCAAATGCCCCGATATCACCTATACCGAGCCCTTAATCACCGGTTCGATGGCTCTAACTGGCCCTGGACTATAAACTCTGGTCGTGCTTCTCCAATGCTCGTGATTGCTCCAAAATATCTCGGGAAAATACTCCAAAAGCATAAATCCCTGCAAAAGTCAACCAAATCTACGAAAACACTAGAAAACACCAATTAGTAATAAAAGTGGCCCTAAAAAGCCAAAAAACTACTAATTATGACCAAGGGACGGGGGTAAAATACTGTATAAAATAGACACATCAGGGAGTTGCAAATCCGGGTCGTATTCCTCCCTCGAACTGGAGCTCCTACCGAAAATAGACTGAGCCCTCTTTGAAGCCATGATAGAAATAGGTATGAAAATTTATTTGAACGAAATCTGAAAATTTTTATATGAAAATGTAGAAAATGAAGAGGGGATTACTAATATGTAAGAATTTTTGGATTTGTGTGTGAATTGGAGAAGAAATCTTAGAGAGAAGGTAGAGAGAATTTGAGTTTAGAGAGAGAAAGTTATGGAGGTAGTAGAATGAAATGAGAAAAAAAGAGATGAAGAAAGAAGAAGAAGAAGTCGGGGCGTCGCGCCCGGTTGGGCGGGAGATCGCCTGGTCGGGCGATCTTATTTGGAAAATTCGTTCAGCTCTCGCGCCCGGTCGGGCAGCATTCGCCCGATCGGGCGATCTAAACGCCCGATTTCCTTCAATTCTCGCGCCCGATCGAATTTTTGCCTCTTCTCGCGCCCGGTCGGGCGAGGCTTGCCCGATCGGGCAGACAAAGTTGCCCATATACGACGAGTTTCGCGCCCGATCGGGCGAAAATATTCACTTTTTGGACCTAGCTCTCGCGCCCGATCAGGTGGACTTCGCCCGGCCGGGCCCGAGGCCAATTGTCGAGTTTCTCACTTTCTTCTTTGCTTCAAATTTTGGCTAACTCTTTACCTTTAAACCTGTATAAGCACTCATAAAACTCATTAAACTCCCTCATCTCTCCTGTCATAAGAAAAAGGAAAGAAAAACTAGTCTAAAAAGCATTAAAAATACGGGTTGCCTCCCACAAAGCGCTGGCTTATCTAGGTCCCGCACGACCTTCTTACCAAGTATAACAACTAGGACCCTTGGCCTAACGCTTGATTGGGCGGTTTCTCACCCGGTCTAGCGCTGTTAAGGCTGCGACGCGGCTTCCTGACATGCCCTGTGGGGCGCCAATTCACCTTATCTGGTGGATCCTCCTTGACTTGGACTGGGAGTTCTTCAATGCTACGCACTAAAGATCCTTCTTTGATCGAGGGTTGCTTCAAATTGTCATTGCATTCAACACTTGCAACTCGATCTGGCGGAATACTTACCGTAGGCTCAAATCGCACAACTTGCTTGATTGCTTCCACCTTTTCGTCCTCAAAACCAAGACCAACAGTGTAGAGGGTTCTTTCTATTGCATCGAATTCCTTCTGCCATTTGTCTATCTCATCTGAAAAGGATGCAACACAAGATACCGCCTCCAAGGGATCTTTTTCAAGAGCTTGGGGCTTGTTTGAATAATTTTCAACCACATTAACACTAAAACATTTTTCCTCAGTCATGGAGCTTTTAGGGGTATTGTTAAGATTGAAAATAACTTTATCATCCCCTGATAGTGTTAACTTACCACTTCTCACATCTATGATTGCTCCTGTAGTGTTAAGGAATGGTCTACCCAAAATAATTGGGGTTTGCATATCCTCTGCCATATTAAGAACAACAAAATCAACAGGTATATAAAATTTACTTACCCTAACGGGGACATCCTCTAAAACACCTAAGGGGTATTTGAAAGAGTGGTCGGCCATTTGTAGAGTTATATTGGTAGCTTTTAATTTACCCATATTCAAATTGGAACACACATATAATGGCATGACACTAACGCTAGCACCCAAATCACACAATGCATTATCAATCATTAGATTGCCTATATGACAAGTGATAGAAAAACTACCCGGATCTTTTAATTTAGGTGGAGACTTATTTTGAAGTACGACACTACACTCTGCAGTGAAAGCTACTGTCTCTACCTCACTAATAGACCTTTTCCTTGTCAATATTTCTTTCATAAATTTTGCATACGAAGGAATTTGTGTGATCAATTCAGTGAAGGGAACTGTTACCTTCAAATCTTTCACCATCTCCAAGAACTTACCAAACTGCTTATCCAAGTTTGTCTTCAAGTGATGATTGGGGAATGGAAGTTTGATAATTGGCTTTGGAGCATTGTTGCTCTTATCAGGAGTAGCCACCTTCTCTGGAGTCGTACCCTGCAATGTAGAACTAGATATGTTAGTATTATCCTTTAGCCCTGCAGGGCTATTAACTACATTGTTTGGTTTAACGGAATCAAGATTAGCATTATTTAATAAATCAGGTTCATCAACTCTGGGCATAGGGGGCCCTTCATAATTTGAACCACTCCTTAGAGTAATTGCATATGCTTGATCCGTAGGCCTGGTCGACTGTGCCGGCAGAGCTCCCTGTTGGCGGGCTTGTAGAGTAGCGGAAAGTTGCGCAATTTGATTATCTACAATTTTGTTGTGCACTAGAATTAAATCAATTGTCGCATCTCTACTCTCCATGTGCTTTTGCATATTAACCAACATCGCTCTAATTTCCACCAGAGAAGGGTCGGAAGATGAGGAAGGTTGTTGTGGTTGGTTCTTCTTGCGAGCATTGGGATGGTAATATTTCTGCTGCTGTTGCTGTGGCGCCTGTGGTTCTTGTGGTGGTGGATTTTGAACATTAGTACTCCGGTAGGAAAGGTACGGATGGTTCCGATACCCAGGATTGTAGGTGTTGGAGTATGGGTTATTCTGCCTATAAGCTTGAAAGACATTGACTTGCTCCACGGAACTCCTGCAATCTTGTTCCCAATGACCTAAAATACCACAATTTTCACAGAAAGCCTCATTAAAATTATTATTAATTGCGGAAACATTAGCTACATTAGCAATGCTCAGATTATCTAATTTTTGGCTAATAGAGGTCAATTGAGCTTGCAAAAAGGATACAGAGTGAACACTGTGCTTCCCCTTGTTAGAAAAACCTCTAGGATTCCCATATTGGGAATTATGTATCGCCATATCTTCAATAACCTGACCTGCATCATCAAAATTAAGATTCATAAATCTCCCACTAGCTGCAGAATCTAAAATTATTCTAGAAAAATTTCCAATGCCATTGTAAAAGGCTTGGATTAACTGCCATTGTGCTAAATTATGGTGGGGGAATTCTCTTTGTAGGTCCTTGAACCTCTCCCAAGCCTCATATAAAGATTCATCGGCTTCTTGGGCAAAGTTCTGAATCGCACTCCGTGGTACGGCTGTTCTCTCTGCAGGATAATACTTGTTATAAAAATTCAAAACCAGAGTTTCCCAGTCAGTTATACCAAGTGCAGTTCTATTTAAGCCATTAAACCACAATTTAGCTTTTCAAGTTAAAGAAAAGGGAAAAAGAATCTCCCTGATTTGGTCTTGAGTGACCCCGGGTTGCCTGATCATATTGCAATATTGACAATAGTCGGCAATGTGGAGATTTGGGTCTTCACCCTTGGCTCCATTGAATTGCTTCCTCTCTATCATCGTTATAAATTGAGGTTTAATTTCAAATTGAACCCCATCAAGAGCCGGAGTAGGGGTGAGATGTGGAAAATATGTGAGCTTTGGTTGTGAGTAATCACTAAGCTTCTTTGAAGCCGTCATCTATGATTCTAGATCTGATGATACCTCTGAATCGCTAGAACCAGTTGGAGGATCGCGTGATTATTATTATCACCAGAATCCGCCAGGATTTGCTTGTAGAGATTTTTCTGTCTATGAAAGGAACGTTTGATCTCAGGATCGAATGGGATGTACCCTGATCTGGAACACCTGGGCATAAACAAAAAACTAAAAGCAAATATGAGATTTGCCTCAAAAAACTAACGTTCTCTGAGACAAAAAGAAATAACCTAGACTACGAAAATAATCAGAAATAAAAATAAAACCGTTTCCCCGGCAACGACGCCAAATTTTGACAGGGTAAAGTCGTATTCCCTAGTCAAAAGTAAATACCTAAGTCCTCTAACTGAAGTCGATAGGGAAGTAGGGTCGAATCCACAGAGAAACGGATCTTTCTATTCCTAATTAACTATTATAATCTAGATTATGAGGTAACCAAAATTTATAATTGAATAATAAACTAAACTACGGAGATCAAGAATAAGGAGAAAATAATATATAAAAGGATCTAGGGCATAGGTTCACCAATAAATAATATTTCAGGGTTGAATATAATAATCATTCATCAATGCATATATTAATCAGATTATAAAGGGCTTTCGCTACGTATTATAATCGCACAATTAATTTACCGGTATTAAATCTCATATTTCGAATCTCGACCTAACCATTTATAAATTAACCTACCTATTGAAACTAGACCTAAACATCAATTCTCATCTGTCGAATCTCGAATCAATATTGTTAAACTCATGCATAAAAGATCAGGCCTAATCTAGTCACAGAGCATTAAATCAATCAATAGGGAATTAATCTAGCATTGATAATTAACAACAATAAATTACCCCTTCATATTATTTATGGATCCCCAAAAACCCTAGAAAGAAAACTACTCACACATAATAGAAACTAAACTAATCAAAGCAATAAAGCAGGACATGATTAAAGGAATAAAATAAACAACTAAGATTAAGAGAAGAGAAATCGTTACCAAAATAAATCTGGAATTAAGAGTAGATTAAGAACAAAAGTTTAAGAGAAATAAATCTAAGAAAACAATTAAGAGAGTAAAGAGAGAGAGAGAGAGAGAGAGAGAGAGAGAGAGAGAGAGAGAGAGAGAGAGAGAGAGAGAGAGAGAGATAGATCCTAAAATTGTATTACGGAGGAGTATTTATACTCCGTACAAATCCTAAGCTAAAACAAACTTAAACAACAAAATTAACTCCTAATATTTACACGCGCCCAATCGGGCGAGGCACCGCCCGATCGGGCGCGCCTTTTTGCTCTTCAGTACCAATCTCGCGCCCGGCCGGGCGCGTCACCGGGCGCCGACCTTAGCTTCTCCCGCCCGGCCGGGCGCGCCTCTGGGCGCCAGCCTCTTTGGTCGGGCGGCTCTCTTGGGCCACTATTTGAACTACGATTGGGCTCCAATTCTTTGGGCCAATCTGGGTTTCCTCTTCCGGTCTTTAATACTCGGTTCAAATGCCCCGGTATCACCTATACCGAGCCCTTAATCACCGGTTCGAGGGCTCTAACCGGCCATGGGCGATAAAATCTGGTCGTGCTTCTCCAGTGCTCGTGATTGCTCCAAAATATCTCGGAAAAGTACTCCAAAAGTGTAATTCCCTACAAAAGTCAACCAAATCTATGAAAACACTAGAAAACACCAATTAGTAATAAAAGTGGCTCTAAAGAGCCAAAAACACTACTAATTATGACAAAGGGACGAGGGTAAAATACTATATAAAATAGACACATCAACAAGTACAAATTCCCTTTAAACATGCATAAAAGGTGTGATCAAGCAATAACAATAAATAATCAAGCAACATAATAATAATCATCAAAATAATAATTATAACCATAATAATAATAATTAAAATAATCATGATCATAAATTATAACAATTATAATCTTAATTAACATAATCATGTTAAAACATAATATTAATAGCAAGATCCTTGGCATGATACTAACAAGATTAATAACAAACCCTAGCATGTCACTAAGCAATAAAAATCAAAGCTTTAACCCTAACATGATACTAACGATCATAAATATTAGGAAGAACATAAAAGGCATCATACTTTTAATCATACTTGGTATTAAAGTTACCCTAGACATGATACTAGGAATTTATTGTTGTCACCCTAAACATCAAATTAAGGAAAACATCCTAACATGATACTAGGAATCAAAATAACAATCTAAGCATGATTTCTATATCATAATATCAATTAAACCATTAAAGTACTTACTTGGATGCCTCGTACCTCTTTCTAATAACAAAATACACGCGTTAGTAACTTCAAGGAAAATAATAAACAAAACAATTAAATTAAATAATTGAAATAAAGATTTGGGACCAAACCCTCAGAAATTAAAACCTTTCACGTCTAGGGCGAAGGCAACTTCAAACTTGGCTAGGTGTGTCTAGTGCTAATGTATGAGGAATTGTGTTTGTAAAAAGGCTAGTTTAGAAAAAGAGAAAGAGAGAGAGAGAATAATCAAGAGATTCTTTATTAGAGTTGGTGAGAATTGGTGAATCAAAACGGAGTTTTTTAGAAGGATATTTATAGAGAAAATCAACCAAAAGATAAAAAATCAAAATAGAGTTCTGACGCGTAAAACGAGATTTGGCGCCAGACGGTGACATTAGCGCCAGGCGCTACCGCTAGCGCCAAGCGCCAAGCTTAGCGTCAGACGCTAATGCTGGCGTTTGGCGCTAACTTAATTATCGACGCGTTTTCTAAAATCAGATAGAAATTGCCGTACAGGAGGATAAAATTGTATTTTCCTCAAAAACATTCTTTTATTCTGATTAAAACTCTAAAAAGTCAACAAAAGTCAATTGACCAATGCTAATTGAATTAGGAATGAAAACAACCTTCTAGAAGAATCTAGAAGACTAAAACCAATCCTAATTGCATTAGGAATGATAAATCTATACTAGGCCCTCCTCTAGATCATTGGGCCGCATATGAGGCTTAAATCGGGCCCAGTTCAGTAATTTGGCCATAACTTTCTCATTATTCATCGGAATTGGGCTTATAATATATCGTTGGAAAGCTCTTTTCAAAACCTATCCAACTACACTACTATTGGACCCATATAATGGACCAAACAAACTGGATTGACTATTTTCTTAAAATAGGTTTTCAAAAACAGAGAGAAGAGAAAATAAATTAAAACTATCCGCAACACTAAACTTTCCACACTTTCACTTCATTCGATTATGATTCGACGTGAAAGGTACTCATCACTGGGTTTGGTTTTGGGGAGACACAAATGGGTGTCTACACCTACAATTTAAAATTATAGAAGAGTATTAAAATCCACTTTACACAAATTTCCAGCAATATATACTATTATAAAACCCCTCATAATTTAATTAAAACATGCTAAAATTATATTTAAAACATCATAATTTAGTCCCAATTAATGGGTAATTAAAATTCCTTAAAGAAACTTGGTTTTAAATGTTCTACTAAAAATTCCAGCACTATATTTTAATTAAAACTTGCTGTAAATAAGCCTTAAAACACTTTAATCAAAGATCTAAAGCATTAGACATGATATGTCTATTTTAAATAGTATTTTACCCCCGTCCCTTGGTCATAATTGGTAGTGTTTTTGGCTCTTTTGAGCCACTTTTATTACTAATTGGTGTTTTCTAGCGTTTTCGTAGTTTTGGTTGAGTTTTGCAGGAAATTGCACTTTTGGAGCATTTTTCCCGGGTTTTCATGGATCAACTACGGAGATTAGAGGAGCACAACCATCTTTGAAGCCCAAGGCCGGTTAGAGTCATCAAGTCGGTGATTAAAGGCTCGGTAATCGGGATACCGAGGTATTTGGACCGAATGATCAAGACCCTAAGTGGATATCCGGACTAGGCCGAAGAAATTATCCCAATCGAAGTTCCAAGCCTCGAGGTGAAGCAAGGGCCGGATCGGGCAAGTTTAGCTCAATCGGGCGTGGCGCGAGAGTGTGCTGGTGCGTGGCCAAAGGCACGCCCGATCGGGTGAGCTGTTAGCTCGATCGGGCGCGGCTGTTTAGAAGAGTACGCAGAGAAAAAGGCGGGCCCGATCGAGCGCGTGTTTTTTAGGGGATCTGATTAGTTTTCAATTAGGATTTGTTTTAGGGAGGTTTAAGTACGATTTTTGTACATAATTTTTAATTACCTTCTCTTTTAGATTTTCTCTCTCTACTTAGCTTTTAGATTAGTTTTCTCTCTTATACTTTGTTCTTAACTCTATTCTTGATTCCAGATTTCTTTGGTAACAATTTCTCTTCTCTTAATCTTAGTTATTTATTTTATTCCTTTGATCATGTCTTGTTTTATTGCTTTGATTAGTTTAGTTTTCATTATGTCTGAGTAGTTCTATTTCTAGGGTTTATGGGGATCCATAAATAATATGAAGGGGTAATTTATGGTTGTTAATTGTCAATGCTAGATTAATTTCCTATTGATTGATTTAATGCTCTGTGACTAGATTTGCGCAGATCTTTTATGAATGAGTTTAACAATATTGATTCGAGATTCGACAGATGAGAATTGATGTTTAGGTCTAGTTTCAATAGGCAGGTTAATTTATAAATGGTTAAGTCGAGATTCGAGAGATGAGATTTAATACCGGTAAATTAATTGTGTGATTGTAATACGTAGCGAAAGCCCTTTATGATCTGATTAATGTATGCATTGATGAATGATTATTATGTTTTACCCTGGAATATTATTTATTGGTGAACCTATGCCCTAGATCCTTTTATACATTGTTTTCTCCTTATTCTTAATCTTCGTAGTTTAGTTTTATATCCAAATTTACATATTGGTTACTTTATAATTTAGATTACTTCAATTAATTAGGAATAGAAAGACTCGTTTCTCTGTGGATTCGACCCTACTTCCCTATCTACATTAGTTAGAGGATTTAGGAATTACTTTTGATTAGGGGATACGACTATACCCTGTCAATACAACATAACCCTTCAATATTTATTAATCAAGAACCTAGGGTTTCAAAAATTGGGGCTTTTTAATTAAAAACAAAATCTGAAAATTAACTAACATAATACTTATAATTAAACATCAAAATCAAATCCCAAAATTCATAAATAATAATTAGATTTAAAAATAAATTAGTTTTAAGCAATAAAGATTAACTTTTTATATATATATATGCGAAAAAGGGGGAAAGGGGGAAAGGGGGAAGCGGCAGCCACCACACGCCGGTTGCCAGCGTCGGTGGCTGCCTGCTGCTGCTGGCGGCGGCGGCTAGCAGTGGTGGAGGGGGAAGAGCAGCCGAAAAAAGAAAGGGAAAGGGAAAAAAGGAGAAAGAAAAAGAGGAAAAATAAGGAGAAAGGAGAGAGAAGTTTACCTTGGGTTTTCTCCACTCTGGGCAAAGTTTGATTTGCCTCATATGTGGGATATTTATAACCCTTCTCTACAAACCCTTTTTCCCTAACTTTCCTCTTTTAAATTTTTCTAATCCCATCCCTAATAAAACTTTACTAAATTAAAACTTTCCTTAATTTAAACCCCAACATAATTAAATTAATTAATTAAATAAAATTTATTTTTATAAATATTTCCAAACTTATTTTAAATAATTGATTAAAATACTTTAAATAAAGTAATTCAATTTTATTAAATACTTCTTAAAATACTTATTTTATTTTAAATACGTATAAAAATACGAGGTATTACACCAAAACTTACTATGTGCCGTAAACACAGATGCTAAAAAAAAATGTCGTGACAAATGGAGAAAATAATGCAAAAGGGGAGATTCCACTGACAAACATTTTTTTTTAAAAAAAAAAAATCAAATTTACAATAAAAACAATAGCTATAAAGTTACCGTAAAATGATCAAAAGTTACGCTGTAATGAATGAAAGTTACTCTGTATATAAAAATGGAAAAATTAGAAATAATAATCCCAACTTTTACACATTTTGTTTCAATAATCCCAACTTTTGATTATTGTAGAATAATCCGAACTTTGGGGGTTGTTGATTTTCTTCAATCCCAAATACCGGTTACTGGTTGAATGAGTTTTTTTTTAATAATTTTTTATTAAAGTGACACGTGTCGCATATTTATTGGTTTAAAAATTTTAAAAAGAAAATTTTTTTAAAAATGACAAAACCACCCAACCAAAACCCCAACCACCCTTAGAGATCTGGTACCCTGCTCATCCCAGCCACCTCCCTCGTCAGACCGCCGACCCTCCCCCACCACTACAGTCGCCACTCCAGTAGCTACCCTCTAAACCACCACCCCCATCCTCGAAACCCCCACGCAACCACCAACAATAAAACCCCTCCCATACGCCCACCACCCAAACCCCAAAAAACACTCCTTGGTTACTTTTAGGGGATCTTAATGAGGTCACAAAACAATCTGAAAAATCTGGGGGAAGGCCGTTTTCGTCATGGTCAATGCAAGGATTTTAAGGCTTTCACGGATAAAGCTGGATTGGTTGATATGGGATTTCATGGAGCTCCATTTACCTGGACTAATACAAGAAAGGATGGAGCGCTTATTCGGCAAAGATTGGATAGGGCTCTCACTAGCTTGTCTTGGCTCGATATCTTCCCTCATACTAAGGTTTATCATCTAACTCACACTAATTATTCTGATCATTGTCCTCTACTTGTTGATATGACTAATCCTTCAGTAAAGGGCCCCTTCCCTTTAAGATGCAAGGAAGTTTGGATTGAACATCCTGCGTTTGCTAATTTTTTTGTTAATAATTGGACGTTAGCTAATAATAATTTTGTTCAAGGTTTGAGCAATTTTAGCAGTAGCATTAAATCTTGGAATTCTAATATTTTTGGTAGTTTAAAAAAGGATAAAAAATTTTTTTTGGCTTGTTTGGATGGTATCCAGAAATATTTGGCCTATAATAATTCTAATTTCTTAATTAATCTTGAGAAATAGTTGTTGCTAGATTTAAAGAGCATTCATAAGAAGGAAAGAATTATATGGGCGCAAAAAGCAGGTATTAATTGGCGAAAATATGCGGATCATAATACTAAATATTTTCATATTTTAGCCAAAATTAAAAAAAGTCGAGGAAAAATTTTGGCATTAAAAGATAGCAATGATAATTGGATAAAAGATTGTGGTGATTTAAAAAAATTAGCAACAGAATATTTTATGGATATTGTAGACACCTAAAAATGTCTCCCCAAAACCAAACCCGATGATGAACAACCTTTCACCGCCACTATTGGTCGGGTTCAGTATTTAATCCCGAGAGTGCTAAAAATATCGTATTTGATTAAATTCATATTTTTGAACAGTCCATGGATTAGTCTTGATGTTTGGTAAAAGCATAGTTTTAATTTCAGCCCAAACTTATTAATTAATTTTAGCCCAAACCTTTTTTATTTTATTGTTTTATTATTTATTTTTGGCCCAAAACTTTTATTTAATTATTTTCTTATTTTAGCCCAAATAATAATAAGTCAGAAAAGGCCCGAAATTATCAATCGACACTTAAAATGCCGAAGGAAATTAGGGTTAAAAATGTATTTAGACGGAAAAATGGGCTGGAATTTCCCGCGCCACGGCAGGTACCTACCGTGTCACGGGAATCCTTCCCGTCTGACGGTGGGATTTCCCGTGACACGGGAAGTCTGCCGTGCCACGGGGCATTCCGTGTCTTTTCCGCGTAAACCCTTAATGCGTTTTCTATCCCGTTTTCTGAAAATTTCCCGCGTCACACCAAAAGTGTACCGTGTCACGGGAAAGTGTGTCGTCTGACGGTGGAGCTTCCCGTGTCACGGTACAGTTTGCCGTGTCACGGGATACTTTTTTAGGGTTTTTATCATTTTAGGGTTCTGTGTGCTCCCTCAGCACATTTTCCCTATAAATACCCCCTCATTTCTGATGTACGGGGCACCGAGTAATTTTCTTATTTTATTTTCTCTCTTCTATGCTTTAGCCTAAACACTAGCCTACCCTTTTCTACTTCAAAATTCCTTCTTCAAGTACTCAAAGGAGTCCATACTTTACTCGTGGTTCTATCCTTAAGCCAAGGCGTGAAAGGTAGAATTGTTTGAGGGTTTGGCCCCAAAATCAACTTTACTTTATTTAATTTAATTTAATCATCGCTTTATTATTTTCTTGAAGTTACTAACTCGTTTATTATTTTGTAGTTGCAAACAAACAGAATCAAAGTAAGAGTCATGCTCCTTTTATTTCTATTATTTTTCTAACGATTTTATGTTGTTGGAATTGTGATTAAATTGGTTTTAATATTAATGTTTATTCTATTATTATTTTTATGATCACTATATTTCATGTTAAAGGGAATATGTAATTGAAAATTACGCCTAATAAGATAATTTGGACAACCGGTTTAGGATCCTTTTTAATCTTGTTGTTTAATTCAAGTGATCACAAATTTTATAGAATTATGTGTGCATTAATATTAAACCAATTTAGTTAAATAACAGTTTGGAGCGAATTGAATTATTGTTTGTATGCCTTTGAGATCACAGGAATGCTTTTCAATATAAGAATCGAGTAGAGGCCAATACGGGCGAATGTGACTCCATGATTCACTTCGTACCATCATCCCCGATCCTCCTTTCGTGGTTCCGAACCATACGGAGTTAGTAATCTCATGGATTATGAATGGGGTGTAACCTTCACGGGTCAATCGTTGTTGCCTATCGTTGTCCCTTATCGTGGTTGCCTTTTTTATGATCCGTGAACGGTTTACAAGTTCCTTAAAAACTTGTTGGCGGCTCCCTACTTTTTTGTCCCTAATCATTGTCCCTAATCGTATATGTCAATTCCCACTTCCTATGAGTGCCAAGCATATTCACACATGCTTTTTACGTAGGCGCACGTCGAGCGATGCCTACAATTTGGAGACTCCACTAGGGAGGATTCTTAATTATTTATCGATTTGAGTGATCGGTATTTAATTAAGATGAGTGGATGAGACTTGAAAGATTCTTGAAAAAATATTCCTGTGATTAATTTGGCATTTTTGCATCTGCATAGACGTTTTAACGTCGCATTCAGGTCTGTCCCGTAGGAAAAATTGGATAACTTGGTTGCGTGCGAAGGAAAACAGGGCACCAGTCAGATCTTCTGACTGCCGTGCCACGGCAGAATCTGCCGTGTCACGGTACAGTGCACCGTCAGACGGTGCACAGTACCGTGACACGGGAATTTTTGTCGTGTCACGACAGTCCTAAAATCAGTCCGGTGGCTTATTTTCTTTCCTCACAGTCGACTTCCTTCGATTTTTCTGAAAAAACGTATGTGTTCTACATGCGTCTTAACCCCGGGGATTTAAGCTCTATCGACCCAAAAACGCTCATGGCAATAAGGGTTCATCCGAGTTATTAAATCCACCCAAACCATGGAGTCGAGTTCGATTTCATCACGAACTCGCGGAGCCGCCCGTTGGCATACACCCTCAAGGGAGGCTGCCTTGCTAACGCGTCCAAACTCTTAACCATGGTACCCTTTTGACACCCAAAGCTTGACCAATAGTTGAACATAGATCTTGACTCTAGGTTGCGAACTTTTTTTTACATCATCGTGCCTAAATGCTATGTGGTTGTTTGGTGCTAACCTTCATGTGTTTGCTCTTTTGTATAACCCATGACCGAGGGTTTTTATTCTCACATAGTAATTAGTACGGACCTAAAATCGGTTAAAATCTGGAAAAATCACAAAACTGACCTGGAACTGCGCACCGTGTCACGACATTTTCTGCTGTGTCACGGTGAACAGTGCCGTGACACGGGGCTGTCTACCGTCTGACGGTAGACTGCACCGTGTCACGACAGTCTGTACCGTGACACGGTGCCCAGGAAAGTGTCCTGTCAGTCCTTTTTTCGATTTTTGTGTGAATGCTGTGTCCAGTTTTGTATCGTGTCTAGCTATACGGTCAAAACACGCGTCTATAACCTCACTTAATCACTCACATATTATGTTCACACACTTTTTTTTTAAGTCGTGTACCACCTTTTGACCGTATTTTAGGGAAGACTTGTTTTTTGTGTCGTTTTTTTTTCCGGAGTAAGTCGGATGGTATCCTCCCATATGTTTTTTTTTTAAAAATAAAAAAATAAACAAGTAGAATTTCAAAATTATAGATTTTTAATAAAAAAAAAAAATTCCTTTTCCTTTTTTCTTTTTAATCCGGATGGGTCAAGGTTAAGTTTGGTCATTAAAGGTGTGTTAGTTTCGGTGTCACAACACTTGGTCAATAAGCAGGGGTAGATTGTTACGGTTCGAGTCCATACCTCAACAACCTCTTATACCAAAGAGGCGTACAAGGAAACCACCTCAATCATCTCCACAAGATCCATCTCCAGTCTACTTTCAACCAATGGCCACTAAGGAAGACATCGAGAACCTCAACAGGACAATTGAAAGATTGTCTGACATGATGCAGACACTCACCACTAGAGTCAGCACTGTAGAACAAGACAATCAAAACAATGTCACTACTGCTGCAATGGACAAGATTAAGGAAAAGATGAGCAAGATTTCTGAAGAGTTCACTTATGTGGAACAGCCTGTCACCTCTTCGTCCATAAGAGACAAGCTTCTAAGAAGTTTTCCACTGCTGACATTCCCAAATTCAAGCCTACTGATAATCCGCTTTTCCATTTGAAGGCTTTTTCTACAACTATGGCTCTTAAGGGAGTAGATGTGACACTCTTCCCTACGGTGTTCCCTCTTTCCTTGGAGCATGCCTGTCAACAGTGGTTTTATTCTTTGGAATCCAAACATGTCGCGACCTGGGAGAATGTTGCTGAAAGCTTTATGAATCGTTACAAATGTAACATCCAGGCCAAGACTTCTGAACGTGAACTCTCCATTCTCAAACAGAAAGAGAATGAAGGCTTCACCACTTACTTAAGCAGGTGGAGGGAAACAGCTGCGCTCCTGGTGGATCCCCCCAAAGAGAAAGAAATGGTTCGCTTGTTCATTGCCAATCTGACTCATAAGTACAAGCAACACTTGAAGTTTTTGCCTCTGAGTACCTTTGAAGCTGTATACGATATTGGAATTAATATCGAGGATGAACTAATGAAGTCCGTTGGTAGCAACAATAATAACAGCACTTGGAAAAACAAGAAGAACGACACTCCTTCTTCTTCGTCTTCTAAGCCCAATAATGCTACCAACAATATCAATATCAATGATGTGTTGGCCCTTAATGCTCCTCCTCAAAGATTCCAAAGGCAAAGGAGGGTTTACACGCCTTTGGGAATGACTTATGATGCTGCTTATGACCGTTTGCATGGTTAGGGACTGATTATGCCAATCGGACCATTTCCAGAACCTCGACCAGAGAATAGGACCGCTAGCTATGACCCCTATGCTTATTGCAAGTTTCATCAAGGCAAGGGTCATAATACTGAGAAGTGTTGGAGGCTGAAGGATGCAATCCAAGACCTGACCGATGCTAATCAACTTCCTGTCCCTCCAGGGGGCAAGAAGCCTAACATTCAAACAGGTCCTCTTTCTGATGCTTTGGCTATCATGGGAGATGAAGTCTCCTTTGATCCTTCGATACTCATTTAACCTATGAATGAACCTCTGCCGGAAGTTGTATTTATCTCAAGTACTGAAAAAGTGAATGGAATTTGGGATAGTGATGATGAAGACGTCTATCTCAAGGATATAGCCTGTTCATCTCTTGGAACTAGTGAAGACGTTTGGGGGGACTTTGAGGTCAAGGTTCTCACCAGAAGTGGACGGTTGCAACAACCTAATCCACCTCCACCTCCACCACAATCACATTCGATAGTTGATCCCATCGACCCTGTGAACAGCGATGTGGTCAAACAACTGCAAAAGACCAAGGTGGAGATGAATGTATGGAAGCTTTTGGCCACTTCCCACGAGCATCGAAAGGCTGTGATGAATGCTCTGGTGAAGATAGGAGTTGATAATGACATGACTCCTCAAGGACTGGTCAACTTTCTCACTACTGAGTTGCCAAGTACTAGCAATCTGATTTCGTTTTCTGATAAGGATCTGCCCCCGGAAGGGGACCAACATAATAAGGCCTTACACCTCACTGTGGTGTGTAGGCAGATGAATGTTCCTATGAGCCTGGTTGATAATGGCTCTGCAATCAATGTATGCCCACTCCGTACTGCAAAGAAGTTGGGCATAAAGAATGAAGAATTGACTCCCTCCACTCAAGGGATTCGCGCTTATGATAATACTCGCCGTCAAGCCGTGGGTACTATCATACTAAATATAACTACTGGGGCCATTGAACGTCGCACCAAATTTCAGGTGGTGGACATTAAGGCCTCTTTCAATCTATTGTTAGGACGCCCTTGGCTTCATGAGCTAAAGGCGATTCCATCATCGCTGCACCAGAAAGTGAAAGCCATAGTTGGAGGGGTTCTGATTACTATTGAGGCTTCTCCTATGCGCATTCAAGTTATTGATACTCCTATCGTCCATGTTGAACATGACGAAGAAGATGAAGATCTTTGGGGGTTTTCACTTGATGATGTTCTTGTGATTGAAGAGGAGGAAAAGTGCCATCTCGACTTCGATCCCTATTCAAACACCAATATCAATGCCATTCTGAAGAAGCAAGGTCATTTCCCTGGAATGACCCTTGGACTCAAGAAGAAAATGGCTAAATCTTGGGTACATCCTGGTGCACTCAAGAAGGATACTTTTGGCTTGGGATTCAAGCCAACAAAAGAAGATGTGAAACAAGCTTTATTGAAGATGAAGGCTCGCAATAATGCTTGAATCACGAAGACGGAAATGGCCATGGATCCATATCCGTTCACCCTCAATGGCCAGTACATCAAAGAAGGGGAAGACTTCCCATGCTATGAATTCCCTAAGCCATTCGTCCATGATGGGATCCGTGAACTAGGATTCGAGGTGTTCCTCGATTGTGACTTCGTTGATAAAGACGAAGAGCTCTTCAGAACCGATAAGCCAGTTAGCCCAAGTTCTGATGATTTAGGAATCAACCTCCTTTTTGGATTGGAGAAGAATGAGTTTAAGCCGGTCCGCAATGATAACTCCGAGCTAGTTCAAGCTGTCATAGCAAACAAGGATTTTGACCCCTCCAAGTTAATCGTCCAAGCTGACAACATTTCAAGGGGATGGCGCAAGACATTGAGGATCACTAAGCCAAGTGGAGAGAAGTTGGAAATAACCGCTGGCGAGGGTCCTATGTTTGAAGAGTCTGAGTCGTCTGGGTCCGAGTCCGAGTCTGAGTCTAAGTCTGTAGACGAGTCCTTAGAGTCTGAGGCCAACCCTCTTTCTGCTATAGAATTCAACCCTGAGTCTCTTGTTGAGTCCTCTCTTTCTAGTCCTAATAATCCCGGTGAGGTCGCAGCCGACCTTGTCCCTCTTGATGTATTAGCCAATGAATTCAATAAAATGAGTACCTTTGCTTACGATGCGTGTCATTCCCCTAGCCCTGATCAATATTGCTTTGCTAATGATAAAAATGACAAAGAAATAATAAAAGCAATGGAAGAACACGAAAATAAAACAGCAGTTATCGAAGATACAGAAACAGTTAACATTTCCAATGATACGACTGTTAAAGAAGTAAAAATTGGATTAACGCTAAGTCAAGATGAACGCAAAGAGCTAATTAACTTGCTTAGTGAATTTGTTGATGTATTTGCTTGGTCATACCAAGATATGCCAGGAATTGACAGGGATATAGCTCAGCATACGACACCACTCATTCCAGGTATGAAGCCTGTCAAACAAAAGCTGCGCCGTATGAAACCCGATGTGGCTCTCAAAATCAAGGAAGAAATCAGGAAGCAGTTGGCCGCGGGTTTCATCAGAGTATCCAAATATCTTGAATGGATAGCAAATGTGGTTCCGGTTCTAAAGATGGATGGAAGGGTTAGAATGTGTGTTGATTACAGGGATCTCAATAAAGCAAGCCCAAAAGATGGGTTCCCTCTACCTCACATTGACATTCTGGTCGATAATACAGCAAACCATGCACTCTTGTCATTCATGGATGGTTACGCCGGATATAATCAGGTATTGATGGCCGAAGAAGACATGGAGAAAACCACATTCATCACGCAATGGGGTACATATTGCTATACGGTAATGCCATTCGGGTTGAAAAACGCGGGTGCCACCTACCAAAGAGCAGCTACAACATTGTTACATGACATGATGCACAAAGAGGTGGAGGTCTATGTCGATGATATGATCGTTAAGTCTAAAGATCGCCCAGGCCATATTATTGCACTTCGCAAGTTCTTTGAAAGACTCCGCAAATACAACATGAGATTAAATCCAGCAAAATGTGCATTCGGAGTCACGTCAGGCAAATTACTTGGATACGTGATCAGTTCTCGAGGGATTGAAATAGATCCTACAAAAGTAAAGGCGATCATGGACATGCCACCACCCAAAAATGAGAAGGGGATTCGAGGTTTCATTGGAAGGTTGCAGTATATAAGCAGGTTCATATCAAAGCTCACAGCAATATGTGAACCTATATTCAAGAATCTCAAGAAAAATGTCCCAGTCACATGGGATGACGATTGCCAAAAGGCTTTCGACAAAATCAAAGAGTATTTGGCAAACCCACCCGTGCTAGCGCCAGCAATACCTGACTTTCCTCTTCGACTCTACCTTACGGTCACAAGAGAAACAATGGGGGCAATGCTAGCACAAGAGATCGAAAGCAAGGAGAATGCAATCTATTACTTGAGCAAGAAACTTCAAGGATATGAGACGCGATACACACCACTTGAGAAGTTGTGTCTCGCACTTGTATGGGCCGCACAGAAACTTAGACATTACATGCTCACTCATACAGTGCATGTCGTGTCCAGAATGGATCCTCTCAAATACTTGTTCGAAAAAGCAACACTCATTGGCAGATTATCAAGGTGGATATTCAATCTTGCTCAGTTTGACTTGAGATTTGTGCCACAAAAAGCCATCAAAGGTTCTGCAGTTTCTGACTTCTTAGCAGATTTTCCGCTAGAAGAAGCTGAAAAAGAAGATGATGAGTACGATTTCCCTGATGAAGATTTACTCATGACTGAAGATGATAGCTGGACACTCTATTTCGATGGAGCTTCAAACCAAAAAGGATGTGGTGTAGGAGTCTTGCTCGTATCACCCAATGAAGAGCACATCCCAATTTCCACGAAGCTCGACTTTGATGTCACCAACAATGCCGCAGAATATGAAGCATTCATTTTGGGGTTAGAAACAGTTGTCGCCTTGGGAATTAAGAAACTCAGAATCTATGGTTATTCTTCACTAATCATTAACCAAATCTCCAAGAGATGGAAAGTGAGAAGTGAAAGTCTCGCTACGTATCAAGCTCATTTAGAAACTCTCACGGAGCAACTAGATGAAGTGGAATATACGTATTTGCCAAGAGAAGAAAACCAATTCGCCGACGCACTAGCTAAATTAGCATCAATGGTGCGAATTCCAACTGATACAATCAGGATGCCATTGACCATAGATAGAAGATATGAGCCGGCTTATGTTCACGCACTCGACGATGAACAAATCCCACCGTCAGATGAAGAACCACAAGAAGAAGATGAAGAGCCATGGTATACAGATATCCTTAATTATGTGACAAGAGGAGAATACCCCCCTAATACTGATAAAAGGGCACGCCGTGCTTTGAGGCTCCTGGCCTCACAGTATGTGCTCATCAGGGGAGAACTCCACAAGAGAACTGCAATGGGAAGAAATCTCTTATGCATAGCCAAGAGAGAAGCACATAAAACCATGGAAAACCTTCATGCCGGTATATGTGGAACACACATGAATGCAAAAATGTTAGTCCAAAAGATTCAACGAAAAGGTTACTATTGGACTACTATGGAGAGAGATTGTCACGAATACGTCAACAAATGTATGAAGTGTCAAGTCTACGCAAATTTACAGCATGTTCCACCTTCGCTTCTCTACATATATACTTCTCCATGGCCTTTCTCCGCTTGGGGCATTGACATCATTGGAAAAATAACACCACCAGAACAAGGGGGGCATGAATTCATTCTCGTAGCAATCGACTATTTTACCAAATGGGTCGAAGCTGCCTCATATGCTCAGCTGACGGCGAAACATGTAGCTCAATTCATTGAGAAAAATATCATATGCCGCTATGGGGTACCACATGAGATGATCAGTGATAATGGAATACATTTCCAAGCCGAATGCGCGGAATTATTACAGAAATATCATATCAAGCATCACAGATCATCACCTTACAGACCACAAACAAATGGTGCAGTCGAATCGGCCAACAAAAATGTAAAGACTATCATCGAAAAGATGACAGAAAATTACAAAGATTGGCCAAGTAAGCTACATTTCGCTCTTTGGGGTTATCGAACCTCTGTTCGTACATCAACGGGGGCTACCCTTTTCTCTTTGGTCTATGGAGTTGAAGTTGTACAACCAATCGAACTCGAAATCCCTTCTCTTCGAATCGCATTGGAAAGCCAACTAGATGAAGTTGACTGGATTAGAGCAAGATACGACGAACTGGTCTTACTTGATGAAAAACGCTTGGCAGCTTTGCATCATGTCCAAACCTACCAACAGCGTATGGCGCGACATTTTAATAAGAAAGTCAAGACCAGGAACATCAAAGAGGGTGACCTAGTGCTTAAGGCACTTCGTAAAAATGTGTTAGATCCAAGAGGAAAATTCAGACCGAATTGGTCAGGCCCGTACATTGTTAAAGCCATCCTGTCTGGCGGAGCGGCACAATTAGTAGACATGGACGGTAACGGCTTCAACAATTTAACCAACTTGGATCAACTCAAGAAATTCTGTGCCTAGTCGTATGGGTTCATGACCCAATAGAGTTACGTTTAGCCTGATTCCTTTTTAGGATACATAGGCAACCCCTCAAGGGAAACCGGCCACTTTAAAAAATAAAAAATCCTCCCTCTGTTGATCAAGTGTGCGTGTCAGTTCAACATTGCGTCACGACAAAAAAAAAAAAAAAAAAAAAAAGGGAATTGCCGCGACACGGGACATTCCACCGTGTCACGGTACTGTTCACCGTGGCACGGTGGCCCTGAGCGAAAAAAAAGGGGAAATTGCCGAGACGCGAGGATCTGTAACGTGACACGGGATTTTTCACCGTGACACGGTGGAATTTTAGTTTCCGTTTTTTTTAATGACGCATTCGTTGCGAATTCATTGTTTGTTCGAGTTTTTTTTTTTAATTTTCGTTCTTCCATTGCGTCCGACTCCTTGACTCGGATAAATAAATAATAAATAAAGGTCATTGTAATTTTTATTTTTAAGGTTGAAATAAATGTGCTATTATTATTAAAATAAATGCGACTACAAGTATTGGCATCATATGCCTTATTTTAAATAAAAAATTATAAATCATAAAAAGCAAAGCACTATTGATCTAATCTTTCTTCACTTTAGGAACATCCTTCTCTTGGTCAATTAGGTCGGCCTTCACCATTAAAGTGTCTTTCGTAGCCCGAACCGTCACACCCCTAGTCGAACTTTCACCCCTTTCACCTTTCTTGAATTTTTTCGGTTGTTTCTCCCTATACACCATCTTTTCTTTACCCTTTCCTTTCACATAATTCTTCTTTCTTGGCATTATAGGAGTCTTAAACTCAATCCCTTGTGTTCTCGGACCAAGACGATCTTTAGGAGGAGCTTTCTTATTTCCAAGACGACTCTTCACATCAGACTTGCGTGATCCAAATCGTTCCCTCCTACTCCTAGGGTTCAACCATGCCTTGTATGCACTAGATAAAGGAGGAGGAGCTTGGTCACTTGCAGAAACGGTCCACAAAGGTCTTCCAATCCAATAAGTCTCATACTTGTGAACGTTACTTTCATGCAACGATACTTCACGAGGACTATCGTTATAGCGTGGAATTACTTGTTCAAGTCCATAATGCCGCATCAGTCGAGAAGGGCAATAAAAGGTCAGTTTTGAGATACTAGGAACACGACAATATGGAGTATCATTCGTGCCAACCATCCTAGTAAGCCTCCACCAAGGCACCACCCAGCGAATGGAAAATTCCCTCTTTGCAAAGAAATTTTTCCAATCTTCATACGACATGTTCGCAGAGTAATTCTTTTTCCTACGGACTAGGTCGTTAGGGCCATATTTTTCAACATCGTCGGGGGCTTCAAATAATTCTAAACGCTCCATCAACCAAATCTGCAAAAAAAAAAAAAAAAAAAAAAGAAAAAAAAAATCAGTCGAAAAAAAAAAAAAAAAAAATTGCAGATTCCCGTGACACGGCAGGTTTCACCGTGTCACGGCAGACTCCCACCGTGACACGGTGCCTGTTTTGTGTCACGGGGGCTACTCGGAGCGTATTTTTACCTGCAACAGTACCAGAGAGCCCTTCCTGATGGCTTTCCGGTCAGCTTTTGCTTCGTCAAGGCCACGAAATGTTTCTCCAAGGCACGTCGGCATAGGAGATCTTCCAGATTCGACATGTTCAAGCACAGATGCTAGACAAGCATGTCCTACCCTACCGTTTGCAAATAAAAGCTTGCTAAACATGCAAAAAATATATGCCCTTCTACGATATACATGATAAGACTCAGAGATAGGGCGATTAAAATATAAATTAGCAAATTTTTCTAAGTCTACCTCATTACCACAAACAATTCTATTTAAATCTGGATCTGTTAGATTCAGATGACGTTCAAAATCTTGGTAATAATATTCACGTAGGGTAGGCATGGCAATAAGATTTCTAGCAGGAAATCCAAGGATTGCACCAAATTCCTCCGACAGGGGACAAATTTCATCATAATCAAATTTTAAAAAGTGTGTTTCTGGACTCCAATAATCTAATGCTGCCCTAATAAAATCATGTTCAATAGCTACATGTCGCAGGGCTAGCAAACCCCTGACATGAAATAACTCTAACTCTCTTTTTTCAGCATTGGTCAAAGAATAAGACCAGTCACGCAATGTATTATCAAAATTCTGAGACATGATTATTGAAATATGAAATTCTAAATAATTTTGTGTTTCGTAATTATGCATATCATGAATAAACTGGTCTTATTTTATAGCAAAAGCACTCGAAACTGCCCAGAATTTATCTTTTCATACGCGTATAACACACCGCTGAGTAATACGCGTACCGTGACACAGCAAGTCCTACCGTGTCATGGGAACTTTTGCCGCGACACGGCAAGTTCTGCCGTGACACGGTGAACAGTGCCGTGTCACGGCACCTCACGCGTTTTCTTTTTTTATCTTTTCCCGTATCTATCCGGATTTTTTATAGTATTTTATCTTCTCCGTTTATTTTTCAGTTTTCTGAGAGTTTTATTTCTAATAAAGTTCTCAACTTTTTTTTATCTCTATTTTTTTTAATTTTTTTTTATTATTTATTCATCACTTTAATATTCTATTTCTTTATCATTTTATTTTTGCTTGTCTTTTTATTTCTTTTTCTTTTGGGGAAGGTAATTTTATTTATTTGTTTATTCCTCACTTTAATATTCTCTTTTTATTTATTTTTGTTTGTCTTTTTATTTCTTTTTCTTTTGGGGAAGGTCGGTACCCTCCATTACTCCACTTATATTTTTTGTCGCGTCATTAATAAATACACGATCACACACAATGAGTTTCAAGCACACAATAACACACAATAATAAATACATAAGCTATGAATAGTGTACAAAAGAGTCATAATAAATAAACATGTCAAGTGTCATCATAGTAAGTACAAATAAAAACCCTCGGTCAAAAGTCTCTAGAGCCAGAATCAATATCATCTCCACCCTGCGAATATGGGAACAGTGAGCCAAAGGGTCCCTCCATCATCCGGGTACGGGGATTAGTGTCCCTACTAGTCCCTGTGACCCCAGCAGTAGTCAAACTCAACGCAGGACCCGTCCAGCCGGAAAACGGTGTAGACTGGCTCAAAGACACAGGAATCGTCGGTGAAGGCATCGTCCCATACATCGGAACTGAGAACAAGCCCGACACCGGTGTAGGAATCCCGGACAATGGAGCTGAAAATGAACCAGGATCCAAGGGAGTCAAAACAGACCCAAGCTCAGGCTGTGGAGGCTGTGAAAACGACTGACGCTGCCCCTGACTCTGGCCCGGAAAGCACTGGGAAGACTGAGGCTGCTGCCACTGAGCCTCCTGAAATGGCTGAGTAGTCTGAGGCTCTCGCTGAGAATGAAAACGCCGGTGAATCTCAGGAGATCGTCTACCACAACCAAGATCCTCCTCGTCCGAGCCTCTGTGTCTCGAGCGCGAGCGGGACCTCCGTTGCTCCTGAAAGATACAAAATCAAAAGGTGTCAACAGTGCAAAATAAAACAAATGGTACAAAATCAAAATGAATGATACCTCAAGAACGTCGCTAGAGCTCCGACAACTCGCACCACGCCGAAGCTTGATGATGCAATACTTCAGGGCGTCAACCAGCTTCATGAGTCCCATCATCTCCGGGCGGTTAGGCTGAGGATAAAACAAAGAAAAGTCAGTAATAAACGATGTTAAAAAAATGAATAATGCATCAAAAAAACTTACCGGCTCAAAGACCTCGGGCAGAGACTCCTGCGCCTGTATGTAACCATCTGGCGCGTCAGCGATATGATCCTCGGTGATACCAATCGGCCCTGGATAGCGGACAGACTGAGGCGGAATCTCGATCCTCCCCATAGGGCGAATAGTCGTGTGAAAATACGATCGGATAATCAAGTTATTCGACTATTTAAAACAGAGACTAGTAACAAAGATCCTCAAAAGAAATCATACCTCAGGAAGACGGGGTGGAGGAGCCAGAGAGGGAAGCAAGTCCCGCGCATAGTCACTCTCCATGTGTACAAGCTCCTGCCATGGAAAAGTTAGCGCTCTCCCCTGTTTATCAACTCTCTGATCAAGCGTGAGTCCAGCATCGACTCTGGTGGAGATGAGGGCACCACAAAGCGATCGCCACTATGCTGACGAACGACTCGCTCCCCCAAATACCAGACAAAGCGTCCGGTACCAACCAAAATGGTGCGGTGCGCTAAAAGACGCAAGGCCTTAGGTAGATCAGTCATCCCGGCCCAAGGACGATACTCGACATCAATGGCAACCTAAAAACCATAAAAAGTTAGCGTGAAACAACATAAACAACGTCAGAGGGAAAATAACAGGCAACAAAACTAATCCTTACGCCAACAGAAGAGGTGCCTCGACATAGTAGCCCACGCAGTGCAGGGACGGACTCCACCCGCGACTCTCCTCGATCACGCCAGCTGGCCCCGACGGGGAAATCATGGACCGCTCCACGACGCCGGCGAGGAGCCAAGCCTGGGAAGTACTCGTAGAACAATAACTGCGATGAAAAGTAATCCTTAGCACATGAGTCGAACAAGCTAAAGTGAAACAAAAAGGGAAAAGATCATCACCTCTACGACTCTCCACAAACCATAGACGGTGATGGGAGACTTGTCATTCAGCTGCCGACAGCCATGACGTAGCGATAAGAGAAGATCGGCGTGTCCAAGGCTGGCCCAGCTATAGGATCCTATCTCATGGATCCTGACCAAAGAGGGGAGGTAGTAAAGGAGTACGCGTGAACTCCTATCAGGAGAAAGGGTCATAGAGATCAGGATCAGGATAAAGATCCGCACTCGCTGCTCAGCCGACGTATCCTCCATGTCGAAGCCACGAGCTAAAACTAAAGCCAGCTCCGATCGTCCGCTCCTAGGACCATCTCGAGACACTGGTCGGGTCCTGATATGCTGAACAATCGGACCCAACAAATCAGCTGCCTCAGCCGATCCCCAAGATAGATCAGACATCTGAGCTACAGCCCGGTCGGTGAAGCGCAACCCGTTGATCATACTGAAGTCTAGAGGAGTCACCGTCATCTCCCCCCAAGAAAAATGAAAAGTGTTGGTAGTATCCCAGAAATACTCCAACAATGCGCGAACGACCGTCGCACCGCAACCCCGGGGGCTGCGAAACCCTACAACCGCCGTATAGAAATCTACTAAACAAGTCGATTCCCATAGGGCGTTCGTAGCAGGATCCCTCGTAATGATCTGGTGAAGTCGAGGGATCAAATCGCCGGCTCCAGAACCGTGGTGGCGAAGCGTGCCATCGACTATGCCGGAGAGTGGGCGATGAGAGACATGGTTTTCACGGCAGAAAACCAACTGGTCTGGAGTCCACGGAGGTGGAACCCACCTACCTCTACTCGCGGATGCCCGAGGCTCGGACTCTAAAGCATCGTCGTCCATACCCTCAGGAATGGTGGGTGTGTCCTCCCGAAAAGCCCGACGCCGGCCGAGGGTAGAAAGATCGCAATCTCGTCGCCTAGGCATGCTATTATAAAAATCTAAATGCTTAGCATCATTTCCTAAGACATTTAATTCAAGTTGCATTTTTATGAAAATAAAGATCTAAATATTTAGCATCATTTCCTAAGTTATTTAGTTATTTATCGAATTATACGCTAAATTTTTACCTCCAGGCTAAAAATTGGCAAAATTATGGTATTTAGTTTCTCCATGACAAACTAATACTACAGTTCTCCTAGCCGCATGATATTATGTTCTCCATGACAATATAGTACATACGCAAAATATGTTTCGAAATCGCACAAAAACAATGAATCAACACATCATGAAATATTTCACAAGGTTTACCACCATTTTTTTCACCATTTCAAGTACAAAGAAGTAACATGAACATCATTTCACAAAGTAGTACCCAAAAATGGTGATTTGCTCAATTCTCCATCAAATCATGCAATTTTTGTCTCAAATTTCTCACAAACACACATACATAAACATACAAGTAAAATCATGGCAAGAATTTCAACATAAAACCTCAAAATCAAAAATCCCCAAATTGATTTTTAAGGGTTTTTCATGAAATTACTTTTGAAGCAAATTTGAGGCACAAATTAAGAGGAACTTACATAGATCCTTGTAGAGGGTTGAAAATGGGGAAAGTAGCAGAAAATTAGAGCAAATTTGGTGAAGATTTGAGCTCCAAAAGCTCGAAAAATTTCGAAAATCCGCGCAGCCGCTGTGACACGGTTGATATTACCCGCGGCTCGGTGGCTGGATGACGTGTCGGTGAGTCAGTCCGTGTCACGGTGAGCTTGAGAGGCGACGGAGCTCCGGTGACTATGACGACAACCTCAGGCGGTAAACAGCAACAGCAACAGCAGTAGGAAGTAGCGATAAAAGCAGCAGCAAGTCGCAGAAAAAAATAAAAAAGAAAAGAGAAGAGAAAGAGGAAGCAAACCGACGTGACACGGTTAAGAACGCCGGCCGACGGGAAGAAAAACCGAGCGCCGGTGAGGAGAAAACGAGGCACGACAAACCAAAAAAAAATTTGAGCTGTTTGAATGAGAATCGAGCGAGAAAGAGAATGGCCAAAATGAGAAAAAATGTTGATATTTAAAATAAAAAAATCCCGTGCAACGGACCCCGTTCCCACGTCACGGTCCGATTTTTTGTGTGGTGCGCAAGCTTTAACCGGTCAAAGATGCTTTTTGACCATTTTTCAGCCATTTGATTCCCGCGATACGGGACCCCTTTGCCGTGTCACGGGAAGCAGCTCCGCGTGACGGGGGGCCCTTGCCGTGTCACGGGAATGTTTTTGTGACACGGCGATTTTGGTACAGTTATTTTGCGAATATTCTGACATTTTGACTGAAGTTGCACGATTTTTAAATAAATTGGACAGTTATTTTTCGCTGGAATTATGCGAAAAATTGTAATTGATACTTAAAGGGGACTAAAATTACCATTTTACCCCTAGCAAGCATCGAAGTCTATTTTTCGGCATTTTAAGCACTTAATATGGTCGGATAATCGACTTAAAGGTGTGAACCATCTGCGGCCCACGTTCGGGGATAATCGAACCATCATACACTTATAAATTTCAGCCAAGTCGGCTTTCCTCAAGCATGGAAAGCGTTATCGGTGGATTTTTCTTCAAGTATAGAAAACCGCCAAGTCGGCTTTCCTCAAGCATGGAAAGCGTTATCGGTGGATTTTTCTTTAAGTATAGAAAACCGCCAAGTCGGCTTTCCTCAAGCATGGAAAGCGTTATCGGTGGATTTTTCTTCAAGTATAGAAAACCGCCAAGTCGGCTTTCCTCAGGGATGGAAAGCGTTATCGGTGGATTTTTCTTCAAGTATAGAAAACCGACAAGTCGGCTTTCCTCAGGCATGGAAAGCGTTGTCGGTGGATTTTTCTTCAAGTATAGAAAATCGCCAAATTCCTTTGTCGGCTTTCCTCAAGCATGGGAGGCATTATCGGTGGATTTCTTCAAGCATAGAATGACACCAAATTCGTTCGTCAACTTTCCTCAGGCATGGAAAGTATTATCCAATAGCTTTCTTCAGGCTTAGAAAACTACCAAACTCTTCAGTCGGATTTCCTCAAGCATGGAAAGCGTTTCAACAAATGTCACTCGGTGGATTCCTTCAAGCTTAGGAAGCTGCCAAATCCGTTTGTCACCAATACACTGGTGTCAGATACGTATTCTATCCTTTTATCTGTAGAACTAACATTTTTCTGCAAGTATCGGCGTATACAGAGTGATTTAGGATCGCAGAACATCTTAAATCATTCTCCGTCCCTATCGGCTACTTTGATTATCGTTTTCGAAACTGACGTTTCTACAAACTCAGTCAAAGTGGGGGCTTCTGTAGACACCTAAAAATGTCTCCCCAAAACCAAACCCGATGATAAACAACCTTTCACCGCCACTATTGGTCGGGTTCAGTATTTAATCCCGAGGGTGCTTAAAAAATCATAGTTGATTAAATTCATATTTTTGAATAGTCCATGGATTAGTCTTGATGTTTGGTAAAAGCATAGTTTTAATTTCAGCCCAAACTTATTAATTAATTTTAGCCCAAACCTTTTTTATTTTATTGTTTTATTATTTATTTTTGGCCCAAACCTTTTATTTAATTATTTTCTTATTTTAGCCCAAATAATAATAAGTCAGAAAAGGCCCGAAATTATCAATCGGCACTTAAAATGCTGAAGGAAATTAGGGTTAAAAATGTATTTAGACGGAAAAACGGGCTAAAATTTCCCGCGCCACGGCAGGTACCTACCGTGTCACGAGAATCCTTCCCGTCTGACGGTGGGATTTCCCGTGACACGGGAAGTCTGCCGTGACACGGGACATTCTGTGTCTTTTCCGCGTAAACCCTTAAAGCGTTTTCTATCCCGTTTTCTGAAAATTTCCCGCGTCACACCAAAAGTGTACCGTGTCACGGGAAAGTGTGCCGTCGGACGGTGGAGCTTCCCGTGTCACAGTACAGTTTATCGTGTCACGGGATACTTTTTTAGGGTTTTTATCATTTTAGGGTTCCGTGTGCTCCCTCAGCACATTTTCCCTATAAATACCCCCTCAATTCTGATGTACGGGGCACCGAGTAATTTTCTTATTTTATTTTCTCTCTTCTATGCTTTAGCTTAAACACTAGCCTACCCTTTTCTAATTCAAAATTCCTTCTTCAAGTACTCAAAGGAGTCCATACTTTACTCGTGGTTCTATCCTTAAGCTAAGGCGTGAAAGGTAGAATTGTTTGAGGGTTTGGCCCCAAAATCAACTTTACTTTATTTAATTTAATTTAATCATCGCTTTATTATTTTCTTGAAGTTACTGACTCGTTTATTATTTTGTAGTTGCAAACAAACAGAATCAAAGTAAGAGTCATGCTCCTTTTATTTCTATTATTTTTCTAACGATTTTATGTTGTTGGAATTGTGATTAAATTGGTTTTAATATTAATGTTTATTCTATTATTATTTTTATGATCACTATATTTCATGTTAAAGGGAATATGTAATTGAAAGTTACGCCTAATAAGATAATTTGGACAACCGGTTTAGGATCCTTTTTAATCTTGTTGTTTAATTCAAGTGCTCACAAATTTTATAGAATTATGTGTGCATTAATATTAAACCAATTTAGTTAAATAACAGTTTGGAGCAAATTGAATTATTGTTTGTATGCCTTTGAGATTACAGGAATGCTTTTCAATATAAGAATCGAGTAGAGGCCAATACGGGCGAATGTGACTCCATGACTCACTTCGTACCATCATCCCCGATCCTCCTTTCGTGGTTACGAACCATACGGAGTTAGTAATCTCATGGATTATGAATGGGGTGTAACCTTCACGGGTCAATCGTTGTTGCCTATCGTTGTCCCTTATCGTGGTTGCCTTTTTTATGATCCGTGAACGGTTTACAAGTTCCTTAAAAACTTGTTGGCGGCTCCCTACTTTTTTGTCCCTAATCGTTGTCCCTAATCGTATATGTCAATTCCCACTTCCCATGAGTGCCAAGCATATTCACACATGCTTTTTACGTAGGCGCACGTCGAGCGACGCCTACAGATATCTTTAAATCACGTGTTCAATCTTTTTCCTTTAATCTTAATTTTGAAGCCAATTGTATTCTTACTGATTTCAGTAGGATTGCTATGTCTAGATGTCCATCTTTTGATGAAGTAAAGGAATGTATTTTTCAGTATGAACCCGATGAAATGTCCTGGACCTGGTGGTGTACAACCGAGGTTTTATCAACATTTTTGGTTGGAGCTAGGTCATTCCATTTATAATTTTGTTACTGAATGTTTTCAAAATTGTGCAATTCCTAAGGATATCAATCAATCTTATATTGCCTTGATCCCTAAGGTTGAGAATCCTTCAAAAATTTCAGAATTTAGACTCATTGGCTTGTGTAATACTAGTTATAAATTAATCACCAAGCTAATTTCGAATAGGGTAAAGCCTTTCCTCTCTAATATCATTAATCCCCTTCAATCAAGTTTTATTCCTGGTCGTGGTATTGAGGATAATGTCATAGTGGTTAAAGAGATTGCTCACATTTTTAAGAAGGTAAAAAAAGGCAAAAACATTTGTGCACTTAAACTTGATCTCACCAAGGCTTATGATAGTCTAGAATGGGCTTTCATTGAGGATACTTTGAATTTTTTTGGTTTTCCTGTAGACTTAAGCAAGCTGATTTTGAATTGCATTTGTTCTCCAAGGATTGCGGTTTTATGGAATGGGGAAATTTGTGATTTCTTTACTCCTAGTCGTGGTATTAGGCAAGGTGATCCCCTCTCCTCGTACATCTTTGTCTTATGTTTAGAGCGATTGTCTATCATGATTGAAAATCATGTTAAGGCTGGCCTTTGGAAACCTATTAAAATTACATCTTCGATTTTCATGTCTCATATCTTCTATGCTGATGATGTCTTTTTGTTTGGCAATTCTTCCATTGATAATGTTAAGGAAGTGATGAACATACTCATTCAATTTGGGGAATTGTCAGGTTTGAGAATTAATCAATCTAAGTCTTCTATGATTTTTCCCTCCAAGATGAATCATGTTGTTAGATCACATACTGCTCATTTTTTTGGCTTCAAATGTTCAACCTCATTTGGTAAATATTTGGGAATTGAGATTAGTCCTAACAAGCTTAAAGCCTCTCATTATTTTGGACTCTTAGATAAGACCATGGATAGAATCAAAGGATGGCAAGCTAAACTATTGAATTTGGCAGGAAGATGCACCTCGATCAAATCAGTTTTAAATTCCTATCCAGTTTATCATATGCAAACCAATCTTATTCCCTTTTCTGTTTTGGATAAACTTGAGCAAAGATGTAGGAAATTTCTCTGGAATAAGGTTGACAATGTGCATTATAGGCCTAGACTTGGGTGGAAATTTGTTACTATGCCCCTTATTGCGGGTGGGTTAGGGATTAGGAGACTTAGGGATTGGAATACTTGTTTTATGTCAAAGCTAGGTTGGACCCTTTTAAATAATCCCTCGAAGCTTTGGGTTAGGATTTTCAATGAGAAATACTTGAAGCATTCTGCTTTTTTTAGTTGTGTTCCTAAGCCATCTCAATCTCAAATTTGGAGAGATATTCTTAAGGGTAGACATCTTTTAGCTTCGGGTTTAAGGATTGGAATTGGAAATGGAGCATCAACCTCTTTGTGGTATCATCATTGGGTAAGTACGGGACCTATTCATCTTCTTATAAATTGTGAAGTTCCTCCTTCTATGGTTCATTGGATGGTTAAGGACATAATTCTAAATGGTGAATGGTTTCTTGATGAAATAAAAGATTTTTTGCCAACCTCTCTAATTTCTGAAATTCTGGCTACTCCTTTCTCCTTATTTTCAAACTGTGATGACTTTATTTGTTGGACAGCTGCTAAATCTGGTGAATTCACCATTAAAACTGCCTATCATGCTCTTACCTCTCCCTCATATGTTAATTTTTCATTTTTTAAGTCTTGGAAATCACTTTGGAAAATTAATGTCCCGGCAAAGTATAAGATGTTGCTTTGGAATATTCTTCATAGTATTTTGCCTGTAGCTGAAAAACTAGCTGTCATTCTCCCCGTAATCTCACCAGTTTGTGCTCGATGTAATCTCTATAATGAGTCGCATCTACATTTATTCAGAGACTGCTTTTCTTCATACATACTTTGGAAGGATATTTTTGCAAAAATTCCCCTTCCAACAGGTTTTAATTTCCAGCTTTTCTATAGTGTGGATTGGATGGTTTGGCTCAATTATAATCTCGATTTTAATAGCCATTGGAGGATGACTTTTACAATTACTCTTTGGCACATATGGAAGCATAGAAACACTGCTGTTTTTGACCTTAAAATGTTCAATTCAAGGGTAGTGTTTAGCAGATTTATTGTGGATTATCAATGTACTAATCACATTATGTAGGGCAAAGCTATAGCATCTGGTTTACCAAGCAGCTCGAGGGTGTTGAAGACTTGGAACCCTCCCCCTCAAGGGTGGGTTAAAATCAACACGAATGGCGCTTGGGTCTCAATCAATGTCGCTGCAGGAGGAGGTGTCGTAAGAAAAGATGATGGTACATGGATTATGGGTTATTCAAGCAAGTATAATGCTGTTACAGCATTTGCGTCTGAGTTGCTGGCGGTCAGAGAGGGTCTAGTAATGGTTAAGGGGGTGCAAATGAAGGAGGTTGAGTTAGAGGTAGATGTTTTATCTCTGCAGGTTATGCTCAACTTACCTGGTAAAAATGTCAACCATGAATTGGCTTGTGTGATTAAGGATATTGAAGAAACTATCAAATATTTTGATGTCTTTGACATTACTCATGTTAAAAGAAACAACAATGCCGTGGCGCATGAGCTTGCTGCCTTTGGTTTGGATATGAGTGTTGGTCACACTCTTCACATGGTATGCCCAGAGAGAGCAAGGCTGATCTATGAGGAGGAACAAGCTGCTATTGCTGCTATGCGTGCAACATGATCTTACTGCTACTTTCTACTTATATTCATAGTATTATCTTATTTTTATTTGCTTTTCGGCAAGGTACTGTTTGTTGGTTTAAGTATTGGTCCTCTGATTTTGTTTATATCTTGAGGCCAATTATAGTTCTTAGCATTATTGCCTCTAATTTTGTTAACGGTGCGAGGCTTTTTGTTTGTATTGTAAAACCTTTTATTTAATATATATATCGTCGTTTATGTGTTAAAAAAAAAACCCAATGTTGAAACATTCAATAAAATTGTTTCCAAATCACAACAAAAAATAACTAATTATTACCCCTTAGGTTCTTCTATAAAATCCAAACAAACCAAACACCTCATCCATAATCACCCTGACTTCTAATTTAGAAAACAACCCCGCAAAACAAGATCATAATACAAAATAAAAAACAATTTGATTAATTATTATTATATAATAATCAATTAAAAAACCTTAATAATCCACCCTTACCTTCTTCCACGTGCTTGGTTGCATGTCCCTAAAATTCACCCTTTCCAAAAACACTCACAAATCCCACTTCCACGTGTCACCTCCTCCTCCCTCCCACCTTTCCTTATTAACCCTACTATTCACCACCTCTTTTTGCATGATCTTTTCTATTTCTATCAAATAATCAAAAACACAACATAACATAACATCCTTTAAAAATGTCTTCCACCACCCGACCCCACCGCACCACCCAACTCACCACCACACCACCACCGCACACCACCCTCCTCCGCCGCATCCAAGACTCCTCCCCTAACTCATCCCAACTCATCGGCTTCCTCACACTCGCCATCGTAGGCGGGATACTTCTTCTCCTCACTGGCTTCACTATCACCGCTATTGTCCTAGGCTTTATTGTTTTTGCACCCATTATTGTCCTCACTAGCCCCTTTTGGCTACCTATCTTTGTCCTCGTCTTCGTACCCCTCGTTGGGTTCCTCTGCCTTTGCGGGTTTGGTGTTGCAGCCGTTGCGGTTCTATCATGGGTTTACCGGTACTCCCGGGGCCTCCACCCACCCGGTTCGGACCGGTTTGATTACGCTAGGAACCGGATTGCGACTACGGCTCGAGAGGTTAAGGATTATGCTAAGGAGTACGGTGGTTATCTTCATAGTAAGGTTAAGGATGCTGCTCCTGGTGCTTAAATGAACTATAACCCGGTTTTGATCGGGTTTTTTTTTTCGAATAACGGATCAAAATAACCATGCAATTTAATTAAATTGAATTAACTCGAGTTATTAGCTTACTTAAATGAACCGTACAATAATTTGTTTTTTTTTTTTTTTTTTTTTTTTTTTTTTTTTTTTTTTTTTTGTAGTATTTTCATTTTTATAAATTTTGTTCCATCTATTTAGCTATAGCTAGTTCCTTGATTTAATGTTGCTCGGTTTTGAATTTTTGATGTATACATAAAAATGCATTTGTAATTTTGTTTGTTAAATGCTGAATATTACACATGCTTATGTTACAAAGGATTATTAAATGTCTAAATCCCTGCAATCTAGCAATAAGTCTTGTGTAAGGCGGGTGTACGTACGTTAAAACGGTTACTTTGAGGGTAACTTTAACTATTTATATGGGTAAAACTTTTAATTTGTTGTTGGTTTGATTTTATTTTAAGGTGCGTGAAATTTCTTGTAGGTGTAATTTCTTATAATGGCTAACATGATTAATCTAATATTTTATAAGTTTTTTTAAGATAAAATTTATTATTAAAAAAATAAGAACTTATGTAGTATAAAGGATTATTAAAGGGTGAAGGATTATAGGGTAACTTTAAATACTTTTATGACAATTTTAACCCATTTTAAAATAAATTGACGTACATCTGTCTTTTGGAGAATTTGTGTGGAGATTTTGTTTGCAATCTAATCAAATGTTAACATGTTTCCAATGCTATTATGTAAATACTCAGTAGAATTTTGGCTTAATATCGTTATCAAAAAAATCCTTTATCAATGATTGTACTTTAATTTTGATAAAGGGGTTAACATTTATTACTTTTCATTTGTTTTATGAATTTGTTGCATCGTACTCCTGTATATGAATATGTCGTATTGTGGAATGATCTTTATCAAATAGAAGTTGTCAATTATGTTGATTATCAGATTAATTATTTACATATAATGATTTCCTTTATGTGCTGTAATAGCCTAATAGTTAGTTATTGATTTCGATAGATAAAAGATAGATTGTTGAGATGAGAGTCATGCATAGGAGGGTCAATTTAGGTGTAGCGCAAAAATAACAATGAAATTGTTTAACGACTAAGAAATTATTGAAAGATACTCGTACATATAATCTTATGTTGTAGCTCGTCAAGCTCGATCGTAGCAATGTAGCATATGTCAAGTTATAGCTGAACTAAACTGATTAGAGCTGCTGAACTAAACTGATTAGAGCTGCTGAATATTTTATAAGTGAAGGAAATTAGGAGTTGAACTGAACTTATTAGAGCTGAACTGAACTGAACTTATTAGAGCTGATTGAACTGAACTGAAAATAATCGTATCAGAACAGGGCCGAAGTCTAATGCATATATGATGATTAAGTAGTGGAGTTTCATGGAGTACGGATATGATGATTCTAATGTAGTCTTATTTCTTTTGATTACCACAAATTTTTTAAAAATGAATGGTTGAGATTATTTGTTTTTTAATTTATTTTTAATAAATAATTTTTAATTATTTTAGAAATATTTTTATCTTCCAAAAATTATTTTTAATATTTTTGCAATTCTAGAAATAAAAAAATATGGAGTATAAAATAATTTTTTAAAAAATGATTTTTTTTTTAAAATTACTAAATAAAAATATATTTTAATAATTTTAGCCGTCCATTTAAAAAAAATTATATTAGTCAAAAGTAATAAAAATTACATTAGATTTGCTTGAATAAGATGATTTGGCTACATAAAACTACAAAATGTGGTAGCTATGAACAGGAGTAGAGACAAATATTTCTGATCATGAAGTCAATTAAAGTTTTACTTATATTCCTTTTTTTTGTGAGAAAATATAAGTTTTTCAACATGATGATATGTATCTCAGCTAAAAGGGGCAAATCCGTCATTTCTCATAAATAACTTGGGTTAATTTTATCAAAATTATCTGTATATTTTTTTTTTGACAAAAGATACTATTAAAGAAAAACAGAATTACAACCTAATACTAACTAAAACAAGAACAATTAACAACCTACACACACTAAGAACCATTGCAGGAAGATTGAAGAGAACCAAACATTGAAATGGTCTTGCAACAAACCAAAAGCTGCAGAGCCCGGACCACCATAAGAACCGAACCACATCCAATAAGTGGACCAAGAGAAGCCAAATGAACCGAAGTAGTCGCGATCATGAGCCAAAAGCGCAGATCACTAACATTGAAGAGAACCCGAGCTGGCACTGAAAGCGAAGGGAACTCTTGGTGGAAAATGTTGGGAGACAGAAAAACCCGAAGTATGCACCCTATTGCTGAGAAACGGACCCGTGACACCATTCCACTCCTAGGGAACGAAAAACATAACTGCATCCTAAGAGCCTGGGAACAAAACCTGTAGAGTCATCTACCTTAATGAATCTATGAGAAACTGTGCATCCAAATGCAGTTTCTCCTCTTGCATTTCCACCAACGGAGAATGCAAGAAAATGGAGGAATTTGCTTAACCCAAACATTAAAGATGGGTAGCCTCCTTCAAGATATCGATTAAAAGCGATGACTGACCATGTCACCACCCAAACTAACCAAGGGATGATAGCAATTGACTGAATTCCCATATCATCCCACAAACGAGCAAATAACTTGCAGACCAAACTCCTCCCTCTAAAACCACCTTCCTCCTGCAAACTTCATATGCAGGAAAAGCTATCCAACTGCGCAAATAACTTTACCCCGGCCCCCTCGGAGAACTAATTCAACTATCAGGGGAACACTTTCACACCCCGAGAAGACTACTAGTGGTGGGGCAGGGCGATAATGGGGCGAGCATGGCGGGTATGATTTTTATCCCCATCCCCGCCCCAACACCCGCCAAACCGAGACCCATCCTCACCCTAGACGGGTCTCTTACTTGACCCGCCCCACTGACATCCCTAGTTGTGGACTTGTGAGTATAATCATTTAATTAGAAAGACTAAAGGAAATTTGCAAATTGCAGCCATTTAAGATAAAAATTATTGGCATGGTTGTGGACTTATGTTATTTTTTTGCTAATTTCGAGCTTAATCCGGATCCTTAAAAGCTTAAATGGCCCTTAAAACCTTAACTGAATATTTTTCGACACGTAAATCGATAAAAAAGTTGAATCGGGTTACAATTTATAACTTATAATAACTTTTAGGCCGTGATTTGCAATTTTTTTAAAATGACTGTAATTTGCAAAATACAAACTTTAAATGGTTGCAATTGACAAATTTTTCAAAACTAAATATACAAATCTATATAAGTGTTAACACTTTGTTTGTCATGTGATTTTAGGTAAATTATTGATTGACTTAAATATAAAAATAGATAAGATAAGTAGGATTGTTAGGGTACTTCATATTAAACAAATCATAGGAAAACATTGTAGAGTTAATATTATTTTATTGAGAAGTTTAAGAAGCGAGAGGAAAAGAAACAATAATAAAGTACCCATTTCATCATTTTTTAAGATGCATCACTTGTATATTTGCGAAATTTAAGTACAGTTATTTGTTGTAATTTTTCATAAGTTTTATTATCGCAATATTGAGGATTTCACGCTTGTCAATGCATATTTTATAATTTAAATATCTTAAGTTCTTTTGCTATATATTGAGATATATATAAATTCTTTTGGAAGTGATTTTGGTTGAAATTATATTGAATAATAGAAGCAACGGTTGAAACAAATTTGTGGTAATTAACAATCGGGTACCCGCTGACCTGATCAACCGGTCAAACGGGATACCTGAAATGTGGTTACCTAGTTTAACCGGATTGGGTCATATAGGTCAGGCGTTTAGCTACATGGAGCACCAATTAAGTACCCGGATCTAAATAGGCACCTTCATATTGAATCAAGAGAATTGCTGATATTATTTTATTTTTTAAAAAAAAGTAATTGTAGATTATTTTAAAATAACATTACCTTCGATGTACAATATTTATTGCACAAGCACCTAATATTTTAAAAATTTACGTCTAAAAACCGAGAAGAGCACTTAAGATTTAAGGGAGTACTTAAAAAGGCTAACAAACTACTCAATCCCTTATGGCTTTATTGCCATATAAATTTTTGTGAAATGCAAGTGTGAATATTATTTGATTCAAATTGAAAAGTAAAACAAAAGATTTTCAATTTATAACCCAAGTGGGTTACTTCTCTTGTCAATTGATTTTAGGATGAAATCTTGTTGTAGGCTTTGATTGTGGGCTTTCTTGGCTTCTCTCCCCTAGATCACATCCTGGAGCTGTAAATTAGGGTTCATATGATCTTTTATTATCTTCTTTATTATTATTTTTTTCTAGCTCTTTTATTTTTCATTAACTTATTTCGCATTAATCAAACACATCACCATCTAATTAATTTACCAACAAATTTAAGATGAAACCTCCTCTATGAAGTAGCTTTCTCTTTATGAGGAGGCTCCTCTATGAAGTAGCTTTCTCTTTATGAGGAGGGGTATGACTCTGACCCATATTTAACATAGTTGTCCATTATATAATTTAAAATTCATTGCATTTATTTGACATATAGATCCTTTGACTTGGTAGTGCTTGTAATCTTACACGTAAGGTGGTGCCGTGGAGCCGCAATGAAAGAGATGACTTTGAAAAACTTAGCAACTCAGTCAACTTAATCGATAAAATTTCTAGAATTTAATTACAAAGTATGATCTTATAACTACTAAGGCAAATGTCTCGTCTACTTTGTTTTTTGACCAAATACTACCAAGTCAAATTATCTTTTGCTTCAAACTTAGGGACTTTTTAAAAGGGCCCCAATCACATCAATTGGATTCTTAACATATACGGAGTATTTTAGACTCCCCAATCCCCATTTTGGAGTTTCAATTTCAACATCGGTGTTCGTTTGCTAGTGGTCTTAGGTCTTTTTTTTTTTTTTTTTTTTAATTTTTTTTTAAAAAAAAAAATCTTTTCAATATGGGAATTTTAATTTTTAACTTTTAATTTGACCATTTATAATCATGAATTATATTATTCTGGAATCTTTAATTTATGTGAGAGAGAAAAGTAAACAAAACATAACAATTAATTAAAAAAAAATAGAGGGAGTAATTATTAATTACATATTAACATTAAATTTATATTACGAATTCTTAAATTAATATCGATTTTAAAAATTTATTTATATTCTACAGGTTGCATATACATTACCCATCATTTTATTCTAACTTTTACTCTTTTTTTTTTTGGGCAAAACAAGCAAGCGTATTATTTTGTGTAAGAACTATTTATTTGTACAAATCTTGCAAACTTGCTCCCCTGAGATGTAAAATAACAATATACTCCCCTAATATGGTATTAATTTGAAATGCTTGACAAAAACATGCACCAATCGGTGTAATTAATGTTAATTTCAATTTAACAATACTGTACATATTTTAGTCATCTTATCTAACGCTCTCGTACGTTAGTTTTTGCCTTTGAATTATTTAATCTTGTCAAACTCAATTCAACATTAACATAAGTAATGTAAGAAAGAAAATAATTGAATTTAGTAGGAAAAAATACATGGTTATCGACTAATCACACGTTATTTGTTGTTAAATTCTTAATTGTTGAGACCCTGGCCTTTAAAATTTTAAATACTTAGTAACTTTGCTTCGAGCATTACTACATCTACCCACTAGCTAGGTAAATAAACCGCCATAAATATAAAATTGAAAAATATTAATATGGTTAATGTCGATTCTACTACCACCACTCTTTATTAGTGGTGGTAGTTTACCAAGCAGTCGATATTTGATAACATTTTTTTTTGGTGAAGAGTCGATATTTGATAACATGCATGTATAGAGATAAGGATTAAGGCACTAAACATTATTACATGATAATGTTGGCAACATACATATATAATTGAGGTGCATGATGAACCAAGTTGACAAGTGATTAAGATAAGCAACAACAAATGCGGGTTTGAACGTGTTACAAATTTGTACCTACTTGCCTACTTTATCGTTCGATGAATGCCAAATCTTACTTCACTAATTTTTTAATATTTTGTTGGTTGAAATAGAGTTTGTTGATTAATCTTTTTATTTTTATAATTTTAGTTTTAGAGAGAATGACTGTTAAGTTTTCACAAAAACAAGTGGCCGAATTATATTAAAGATTTTACCACAAGAAAAATACAGTTTAATTGTTTAATTAACAAGGGGTATTACTCAAGCTAGCCAAATAATAAATTATGGTCGAATTTTGATCGCGATGTCTTGGAGTTTTATTTGATTTCGAATATGTACTGTGCTCTACTTTATATTTTTGAATTAAATTTTACATTAGAAAACTAAATTGTACAAGTAATATACTAATGATTATGTACCACACGAAATTACAACATATGAAAATCATATTTCCATATATATATGGGTTTATACCAAAAAAGAAATTAAAAATTATTATATAGGATAATTAAGTTAAGATTTAATTTGTAGAATAAACCACCTTAAGGCCGGCTTTAAGGCCTTTAACTAAGGATTTATACGAAGAATTATGATACTTCCATTATCCATACTGATATGGTAATTGGTAAAGATGTGTAACTTTGAATTATGAGATAAATATATGTACTTTAGACTTGAATATTTGACTAAAAACTTTGGCAAAAATTATTAACATTCATAAATTCACTATAAATCCTACATAATGAATACTAATAAATTTCTAATAAAGTACTCCGTAATTGGTAGGTACGGAATAGTTAATACAATCACTCTTACCCAAAAAAAAAAAAAAAAAAAAAAAAAAAAAAAAAAAAAAAAAAAAAGAGAGAGAGAGAGAGAGAGAGAAGGACAAAGAAAACAAAATTAGCTATGAGAAAAGCCAAAAACAAAAATCAAAAATAAAAAGTTTATACACAAAGCAAAATTAAATTCAAAATCGATATTCAATTAAAAAAGCCTAAATAATAAAACACTAATTATGAATTTATGATACTAACATGCATGTTTGGAATGCCAAATCCCTCCACGGTTTTCAATTCCAAGCACACTATACACAAAAGTAGTCCATTTTATCACCTAAATATGTATATCATTCGGAAAAACTTTAAATTGCTTCATTAAACATATTTAATGTGATTTGATTAAAAAATATGATTTGATTAAAAAGTTTAAAATATTTAAGAATGATATGCATATCTAGGTGTTACACCTCAAATTCCTTATCCCTAATCCCACATTCCCACCACCTAATTATTCATATCAATAATTAATGGTAAAATAATTACCACCAATAATTGAATAATTAAGATGGTGGTAATTATTACTATTACTATTACCTAATAATTCTCAGCCGTCGGATAACCATGACCAATAAAAGGACTAGCACGTGGCGACTTCATAGGAGGCTCAGGCAGCTTATTACCATTACTATCATAATATATGACACCTGAAAAATCCAAAGGTTCACACTTATCACCCATCAAAATGGACCGTCGCCATACACCACCTTCACCGAAGCTTTCCTCGCCAAAATCTTTCTCCGCACCACCACGGCCGAGTACTCGCTTGTTTCTCGGCTTCACGGCTTTTTGAACGAGCCTTTTCGAGGCTCGACTCGTGTACTTAGCGCACAAATATGCTAGAGCCGCCACTGATTCTAGTATGTTGAGAGCTACAAGCTTTGATGAACCTAGGATTTGCTTTGGTTTATTTGGATGACACATGATTTTTTTTTTTTTTGGTGGTTTTTTATGAAGCAAAAATGTTAAGTTGAATAAACTAGTTGATGTTGATTATTAGAGGGGATGGAGAAATAATGGGGTTGTAATTTGTTGGTGAATTTGTGTGTATATATAGAGAATGTTAGAAGATTGATGTGCGGGGTGACGGGTGACCGGTATTTATAAGTTGGTTTTAGTTGGTTGACCACCTTTTAATTTTCTAGGCCACATTTTTTTAAAAAAGGGACCATACTAGTATTTATTTATTTATTTTTTTACACATTATGGTGGATGATGAGAATTGATCCCAAAATTTTTTGAAATTGGAAAGTTATAACCACTTGAGCTATCCTTTACTCTCATAGTCTCATACTAGTATGATTTATTTAATCATAATATCGCTTCTTATTCTAAATGATTTTTAAGTGCACAGTACATTTAACCATTAACTTACACATATAATTACATATAAATAATAATAAAAAAAAAACGTGTTATTAAAGTACTAATAATACAGATCAATTAAGACTTTTTATAATAATTATGCTACTTCTTCCGTCCCCGAAATAATGACTCTTTTGGGCTAATTTTGTGGGTAATAAGAAAATGAAAAAGATAGTATTAAAAGTACATTGGAAAGTGAAATTCACATAGAGTTTGAAAAAAAAAAAAGTAGAAAGAGTGTAATAAAAGTACATGGAAAAACAAAATTTACATGGGGAAGCTGACTTTGTACAAATATTGTTGCAAATTGGAGATTATTTTAATGCAAATGGGATGATCATTTTGGGACTAGATTTAGGGCATGAGGGTCAACCTTTCGGGGATAGAGGGAGTATTAATTTTTATATATGGGATATAATACAGAAAATTCTCTCAACTTATATGAATAATGTACGTACCACTATTCGAAAAGGAATAACAAAAAGTTTGGAAGTATTAGATTTATATAAAATATAAGGAAAATGGAAATATTGAGAAAAAATTAACATTTATAACACCGATCTGCGCGCGCGTGATTTTATCGTGAATTCCCAACTTAATTCCATTTTGGGTAGTATATTTAATAATTATACATAGCCCTAAGGGCTACATATATCATTACCCTAAATATAAGGCAAAAGCTAATGAGCGCCCCCGGGGCATTAGATAAGAGAATTAAAATGCAAATATTAGAGTAAAATTAACATTAATTACACCGAACGACGCGTGATTTTGTCATGAATTATTCCTAACTTAATACCATTTCAACCAATATAATTTATCCTTATCTAACGCCCCGGGGCGCTCGTTAGCAAGATCGTAAATATAATAATAGTAGAGTATGAAGTTTATAATCCAATCCATACCAGGCCAGTCTGGATCAGTCTATTTCAAAGGAATGAATTATCAATCCTATGGTTAGTGATGGGTATAGTATGAGATTCTAGGGACTTGTTCTCTTCACCTGAAACAAATAGATCTGGTCTGAATTTTTTAAGGTATGATCTGAATTTTTCTGATCTGGTCTGATCTGATTTGATTTAACAATTTGACTAAACTTTGACCGCATTTTAATAATAATCTATAAAGAAAAATATTATCAAAATGGATCTTTTTAGATTCGTCTCATTATGAACTTTTTAAATATGTAATTTTTATAAAAAAATTTAATACGCAATTAACTATATTTAGCAATAAGTAAAAGATAATCAAAAGTTCTGTTCTGGTCTGATCTGAATATTTCTGATCTGATCTGAATTTATTAAGGAATAAGTAATAAATATATAAAATAAGTTAAAAGAAGAAGTCATAGAGTGATATATAGGTAGAGTCATATGAGATTTTATAGTAAAGTTGTCCGACAAAATTAATAAAACAATGGAATGGATTCTGATCCCATTCCAAGATGGCAACTTATAATTTGTTCTAATTTTTCTAGATAAAAAACATCAAGATTGAAACATTTATTGTGTTCTTTAATTATTATTCGAGTCGTCTATTATCCGAGAGGTTGAGTGATGTCAATTCAAATGATACGCATGGTTAATAGAATTAGAGAATTTATTTTCCATAGGATTTGCTAGTTTTGATAAATTCTAACACTAGTAGAAAATATGTAATGGCAAGCGTTTCAAACCCCCTAATGGGAAGCGGTTCTGAACCGCATGCTTTTAGGGGGCTTGCCATTAGCCTTTTACATGGCAAGCGGTTCAGAACCGCTTGCCATTTGTATTGAATGGGCATCGGTTTTGGCCCAAACCGGTGCCCATTATGGCTATAAAAAATAAATTTTTTTTTTGGTGTTTTTCACTAAAATTGATACACGAACAAACTATATGTAAAACCAATAATATTTAGATAAATTAATTGATTGTTGTAACTTGTAAGTATTACATTTCATAAAAAAAAAATTAATACAAGTAATAAAAATAATACAACAGCTTGATTAAAAAAATAAAAAAAACAACAGCTCTTGTTCACATGCTCCACCACCACCACCGTCCACATGCACCACCACCACCACCGTCCACGCACGCGCACCACCACCATCCACCAAATCCCAGCCATTTTCGCCTAAAACAACCCCCACCATCCATCAGATCCCAGCCCATTCGCCCACCAAGACCCCCACCAAAACCCCCACCATCCACCAGATCCATACCCACTTCGCCCACCACGACCCCCACCAAAACCCCCACCAACACCAGATCGGTCTGAAACAAATCAATTCAACCACACATCACCATAAAATTAAAAAAAAAAACTTAAAAAAAAAAACCATGAATTCCACCATAACCTCGAAATTGGCTTGAAATTTGGGTTTTAAGGGTCAAATTCGACCAAGAAAACTCTAGATCTAGAGTTTTATGGTCGAATTTGACCTAAAAAACTCGAAAATGATGGTCTTGGCTCGAATTTGCTCGAAAATGATGGTCTTGGCTCGAAAATATGGTCGTGGGTCGAATTTGCTCGAAAATGATGGTCGCACCACCACCGGACTGAGAAGCGATGAAAGTAAAAAAATGGAGATGGAGAACGGAGATGAGAGAAGAAAGAGAAGGAGATGGAGGAGAGCTGGAGAGAGTGAGGGCGTGAAAATGGAGGAGAGGAGGAGAGAGAGCGTGAGAAATATAGAGGAGGAGGAGAGAGAACGTGAAAACTGAGGGGAGGAGGAGAAAGAGCGTGAGAAATATAGAGGAGGAGGAGAGAGAGCGTGAGATTTTAGGATTTTTTAAACAAATGGCAAGCGGTTCATGTTCCAAACCGCTTGCCATTTACAATTTGGCAAGCGGTTCACCCTAAACCGCTTGCCATTTACAATATTGCAAGCGGAATTGCAAAACCGCTTGCCATTTGGGGCTTCCCATTACATTTATTCTACTAGTGTAATTTGTATCTTTTTATAAGATTTAATTAGGGTTGTTAGGATTTATTTTTATTTTCTAATTTTATATATTTTATTGGGCATGAGATTATATGTCTATAAATATTTGTTTTCATTAATGAGAAGATATGTTATTGAGTCATCTAAAAACATCTGAAAATTGTGAGTTAGTTTAAGTGAATCAAATTGATATGTATTTGATCATTATCTAATGATTTCGAAATGGAAACCCAATTTTAGGCCAAATTACTCTTCTTTTGAGCAAATGGCAGTCTGGATTCGTTTTCCTGAACTCCCAGTTGAGTATTATGACAAAAACGCTTTGTTTGAAATAGCTAAAGTCGTGGCTAAGCCTATTCGTGTTGATTATGCTACCGACAGACTAACAAGAGGTCGTTATGCTCGAGTTTGTGTTGAGATTGATATCAAGCAGCCTTTGATTACGAAGGTTTGGGTAGGGGGCGCTTGGTAGCAAGTTATCTACGAAAATCTGGATTGTCTCTGTTTTAGTTGTGGCAAAGTAGGCCATGAGAAAAAGAATTGCTCGAGCTCTGAAATTCGGGTAGAGCAGAAGAAGGTTGTTGGGCTGGATCCTGATTTTTCGCATACAAAGCAGAATATGGGTCATATTAATGGGGCTGAAGTTGCTGAGCCTGTTCTGGGAATTCATCAAATTGAGGGCTCTGTTAGTGAGCCACATGTGGCGAGTCCGGTGAGCAGCATCATTGGTGAGACGAACTCTGTTATTCAACACAATTCTTTTGATGTGCTTAATATGGATTCTTCTGATAATAGCAGCCCAAGCCCAATATTGGAAGAGGATCATAGCTATGGGCCTTGGACAGTGGTCTGTAACAAAAGGAAGCAAAAGAGGATTGTTGGAAAGTCTAGCATTGATAATAACAATGTTAGGATAAAAAGCATTGATAATAACAATGTTTTAAAAAATAAAAATGTCAATGGTATTGATAATAACAATGCTAAACATAAAAAAATAAATATAAGCATTGATAATAACAATGCTAAGATCTCTTCTGATAATGCTATTAATCCTCTTTCTAAGAGAAGTTCTCATGGTTTAATTTGGAAAGAGAAAAAGATTCAAGAAAGTTGTGGGGAAATGCAAGTGGACATACCTAGTGAAAAGGGGAAATCCTTTTCCCTTTCCAATGAATCTAATCATAGGACTGCTGATATACTTGTTGAAGAAACAAATCTTTTTCCCTTGCCTTCAAATAGCCATGAAAAAGAAACTTTGGAACACGTGGATGCAATGTCCATTGATATCCCCCTTTTGAACCTGGATAAAACCCTATGTTCTCCCTCTTCTACTTCATTAACTCCTCATTCTATTATTCCCACTGACTCTTCACCTTCTATTCTTCCTTTTCATTCCAATTCTGATAACAACAATGAACCAAAACAATCAGAAAAACCCTCCATCACCTCCTCCACCTCTCCTAACTTATAGGAGAAGGAAACCACCATCCTCGCCTCTTCAGTCAATGCCACCAGCCTCCCCTCCAGTATCGCCACCCCCCTCACCACCTGTAACCTTGGGTCTACCGAATTTCGGGGCAATTTTGACTCCCCTCATGAAATATGCGAGGCGTCAAATACTGAGCCCTTCCGCTCCTACTCTCAACTTTCTTCCGGAGAAACCGCTAGTATCTCCTGCATTACCACCACCAGTGGTGTTGAGGCAGCAGCTTGTAGCCAGGGAGGAGTTTCCCAATGCCTTGATTCTGATGGATGCTCTCATGAGGAAGGAGGAGGGAAAATCTCTTCCAAAAAAAGGAAATTCTCGAATCATTCCCAATTCAAAAAAAAAATGTTAGTAACTCCTTTGCAATTCGTCACTCGCGGGTTCGATATGGGAGTTCCAAATCGCCGTATAGCGCTGTTTTTCTCCAAGGAGGAGGTAGTGGGGACTCAAATTGGAGTAACATATCGCAATCCTTCGAGGAGTTATCAACAAGTGCATGTGCTACTAACTCCGATAAGATTGGAAGACTTGGGGCCGATGAACATCATGGAACATTGGAGGGATTGGGAGAGCTTCTTTCTCCCGCCCAATGCAGGCCCGAATGATGAGCCTCGGGTTACTCTACAGCGTCCATTACCAAATCTTAATATGGAGATCATTATGTGGAATGTTAGAGGTGCTGTGAGAGATGAATTTGTGCCACATGCAAAGCATATTGTGGATACGTACCATCCTAATGTTTTTATTTTTCTGGAAACTAAAGTCCTATAATGCGTGCGAGACAAGTGATGCTTCAGTTGGGTTTCTCGGATCACAGAGTTGTGGTTGCTAGTGGTACTAGGGGTGGTATTTGGGTTTTCTGGAAAGGTAGTGTTGATCTGCTTGTTTTCACTTCAGAAGCTCATACCATCCATGCATTATTCCATTTTAGGAATGATAAGCCTGATGTTCTCATTTCGGGCATGCATGCTCCTTCTATTCCTAATGCGAGGCATGCTCTTTGGAGGAAAATGCGTGAGTCGATCCCTCCGGAACAAGTTCCCTGGTTGTTTTTAGGTGATTTCAATGAAGTCACTAATCAAGGAGAGAAGTCGGGAGGTCGTGAGTTCAAGCAAGGGTAATGCAAGGAGTTCATTGAATTTACTGAGGATGCGGGGTTGGTGGATTTAGGGTTTCACGGAAACCCTTTCACTTGGACTAATTCTAGAGAGGGCATTGATCTTATTCAACAACGTCTCGATCGAGCTATGACCAACCTTTCTTGGATCAATGCTTTCCCCCATACTAAGGTAAATCATCTCCCTCGTGCTTATACCGATCATTGTCCTTTATTCGTTGATGTTTGTAATTCTAAAGCCCTTGGTCCTTTCCCTTTGCGTTGCAAGGAGGTTTGGCTAGAACATCCTGATTTTAGTAATTTTTTCCTTAGTAATTGGAAGGAGCCGAATAATTCTCTTCTTAAGGGTATTGATAATTTTGGCAGAAATATTAATTCTTGGAATCACAATATTTTTGGAAGTCTCACTGTTAAAAAGAAAAGAATTTTGGCTAGGTTGGATGGTATACAAATTTCTCTAGCAAAAAATTATTCTCATTTTCTTGTTAAATTGGAGAAAAATTTGCTTCAGGATTTGGACTCTATATACAGGAAGGAGAGAATTATTTGGGCGCAGAAATCGGGTTTTAATTGGCGCAAGTATAGTGATCATAACACTAAATATTTCCATACTATTGCTAAAATTAAAAAAACAAAAGGAAAATTTTTTGCTTTAAAAGATAATTGTGGAAATTGGGTGAATGATGATCTTATTTTAAAAGATATGGCCACTGAGTATTTTAGAGATATATTTTCTTCTAAATTAAAAGATAATATTGTCAAAATCTCTTTCAGCCCTTATTTTCGGATTTCTAGCAGTGAGTCTTCTAGGATTAGCAAAATTCCTTCAACTGATGAGATTAAAGAATGTCTCTTTCGTATGGATCCTATGAAGTGTCCGGGACCGGATGGTATCCAACCAAAATTTTATCAACACTTCTGGGATGGTTTAGGAAATATAATCGTTGAGTTTGTTAAATCTTGTTTCTCGGACAGTTGTATCCCCTCGAGTATTAATCAATCTTTTATATCTCTTATTCCTAAGGTGGATGCTCCCTCCCATCTCTCTGAGTTTAGACCTATTGGGCTTTGCAACACTGTTTATAAATTAATTACCAAGCTCATTTCAGAGAAATTAAAGCCTTTCCTTAACAAGCTTATCAATCCTTTACAGTCTAGTTTTATTAAGGGGCGTGGTATTGAGGATAATGTGATTGTAATTAAGGAGATAACTCATATTATTAATAAAGAAAAAAAAGGAAAAAACATTGCAGCCTTGAAGCTGGACCTTTCTAAAGCTTATGACAGTCTTGAATGGAGTTTTATTGAGGATACTCTTATTGCTTTCAATTTTCCCTCCTCTATCATAACTCTTATTATGTCATGTATTTCCACTCCTAGAATCTCGGTTCTTTGGAATGGAGAAATCACTAAGGAATTTGTTCCCTCTAGAGGAATTAGACAAGGTGATCCCATGTCTTCTTATATCTTTGTCCTATGTCTTGAAAGGTTTTCTAGTATGATTGAGGCTAGTGTTAATGAGAAAAGGTGGAAACCTATGAAAATCTCTACAAACATTAGCATCTCTCATATTTTTTATGCGGATGATGTTTTTCTCTTTGGTCATGCCTCTTCTAATAATATTAAGGAAATGTTGGACATTCTAAATAGGTTTGGGGATCTTTCTGGCCTTCGGATTAATCTTGCTAAGTCCTCTCTTATTTGTCCTCCCAAGATGAATCATTTGATTAGGACTAGTCTTAGTGAGCATTTCAATTTAAGATCCTCTACTTCCTTTGGCAAATATTTAGGCATTGAGATTAGCCCTAATAGGCTTAAGGGGGATCACTATCTTTCTCTCCTTGACAAGACTATGAGCACAATAAGAGGTTGGCAGTGTAAATTGTTAAATCTTGCCGGTAGAGCTACTTTAGTCAAATCAGTTTTGAATTCGTTTCCTGTTTATCATATGCAAACTAATTTGCTTCCAATCTCAGTTATAAACTCCATAGATAAGCAGTGTAGGAAATTTTTGTGCAACAAAGTTGATAAAATTCACTACTCTCCTAGGATTAGATGGGGTCATGTCACTAAGCCTATGGAAATTGGTGGGTTAGGAATTAGAAGACTTAAGGATTGGAATATGGCTTTTATGGCAAAATTGGGGTGGACTTTACTTAATAGGCATGATAAACTTTGGGTTAGAATTTTTAATGATAAATATCTAAGGAATTCTGCTTTTTTTTATTGTATCCCTAATAATTCCCAATCCCCGATTTGGAGAGATATTTTAAAAGGAAGACATCCTCTAGCTTCGGGTCTCAAAGTGGGCATAGGTAATGGTAAAACTACGTCTCTTTGGTTTCATCATTGGGTTGGTAATAAACCTATTTATCTTTATTTAGATAGGGATGTTCCTAATGCCAAAGCCCATTGGTTTGTTTGTGATATTATTAGGAATGGCAGTTAGTTTCTTGATGATATTATGCACATTTTGCCTCGGTTCTTGATTGATTTAATTCTAGCTACTCCTTGCTCTAAATCTGGTAATATGGATGATTTCATAACTTGGTCTTTGACTAATAATGGAGTTTTTAGCATTAAATCTGCTTATCATCATTTGATTAAGGATAAGTGCGTTGCTTCGTCTTTTTGTAACTCTTGGAAAAGTGTGCGGAAAATTCATGCCCCTGCAAAATACAAGATGCTTTTGTGGAATTGTATGCATTCTATCCTTCCTGTAGCTCAAAAAATCAGTCTCTTTTTGCCTTTGGTTAGCTCAATTTGTGCTAGGTGTGGTATGTTTGAGGAATCTCATATCCATCTTTTTCGTGATTGTTTTTCTTCTCATATCCTTTGGAATGATATCTTTGATAAAATTAAAATTCCTTGTGGTTTTAGTTTTATTGACTTCATGAATTTAGATTGGATTGAGTGGTTGAACTATAATCTAGGCTTTGATTCTCATTGGAAAATGGTTTTTTTTTGTAGCTTTTTGGCATCTATGGAGTAATAGGAACATTACTGTATTTGAGAAAAAGATGTTCCATGCTCATGCCATTTTTGCTAGATTCTACAACGATTATCACTGCACTAACTTAATTTTGTAGGATAAAGGAAAGGGCTTAGCTTTTGCTTCTAGCTCTAGTGCTGTTACCTCCTCTCTATCTCTGACAGATGGTAGCTCTGGTTCATCCCATGCTGCTGTTCCTGTCTCTGATTTTGCTGCTGGGAGGATTGGCTCCACTGATGATGTATGTGCTTTGACTCTGAGAAGCTCTTGTCCTGCTATTCCTGTTCACCAGAGTTGGGTTCCTCCTCCTCCGGGTTTCAAGAGGATCCACACTGATGGATCTTGGAGATTGATTAATGTTGCAGCGGGTCGTGGTGTGATTAGGAATAAGGATGGTTCGTGGTTCTTGGGCTTCTCTAGCAAGTACAATGCTGTTACTGCCCTTGCTGCTGAATTGTTTGCTGTTAGAGATGCCCTCGCAATGGCTGTCACTTTTGAAGTGAAGAAGGTTGAGTTGTTCACTGATGCTATTTCCATAACAGTGATGTTTGACACTTTAGACCCTATTACCCATCATCCTCTTGCAGACACTATCAATGACATTGCTGATAGTATTCGCAAGCTTGAGGTGGTGGAAATTAAGCATGTTCGAAGGGACCTTAATGTTATTGCTCATAAGCTTGCTGAGGTTGGTAATGATATGGCTATTGGGCATAGAACTTACTACACTGTTCCGGAGTGTGTTAAGGATCTCTATGATAGAGAGATGGACAATCCTTCTGCTGCTGTTTGAAGGTTCTGTTTTCCTCCAGCTTAGATGTCTTTCTAGTGCTAATCAGGGTTGGATTTACTTTAGTTTATTGTATAATTACCTCTTGTTTTTTTCTTTTATCTGTTGGGTACTAGTTATGGTGATTACCTTCATCCAATTTTCTTGTATTATGTTTGATGTAAGGATAATCTTTTGATTAATATATCTTCTATGTTGTGTTAAAAAAAAAAAAGAATCAAATTGATTTCTTTGTTGCTTTTCTTCTTGTTTAAGTCAAAAAGATTAAAACTTTATTAAATTAGGTCTATACCTAGCTAGTATCCTTTATTTTGCAAACTCTAATAAACGTGATTTAATCCACATAATCTGTAAGTTAAGAGTGATGATCTTAAGGTATAAATTTGAGAAAGGATGAGTTTTTAGTTACTCCTTTTTTTAGCAGGCATATTTTTATAGATACATTTGCTAATAATGCATAATTCAATCATTAATATTTTAGGGTTCGTTTGGCATTGCTGTGGTTTTCTGTTTTTTGGTTTTTCAAAAGTATATGATATATGTTCATAATGAATCAAAATTATTTAAACTTATTAAAATTATGATAATTTTGAAAACTGACAACAGAAAAGTGAAAACATTTAGGGCTTGTTTGGCATCAGTTTTGGTTTTCAGTTTTCTGTTTTTTTGAAAACCAAAAACCAAAAACAGGAAACAAGAAAAAGGTGTTTCCACTTTTCTGTTGTCAGTTTTCAAAATTATCATAATTTTGATAAGTTTATATAATTTTTGATTCATTATGGGACACATATCATATACTTTTAAAAAACAAAAAACCGAAAAACAGAAAACCACAACAATGCCAAACGAACCCTTATTTTCTTGTTTCCTGTTTTTGGTTTAAAAGAAAAAAAAAAAAAAGGAAACTGAAAACAAAAAATGATGCCAAACAAGCCCTTAGTTACTAGTCTAGTAAAAAAAATAACAATAATAATAAACACATATATGACGAGATAAATATAAAATGACTCCAAATGACTTTTTTCAATTATTGCATATAAGTATAAGTTACAAAGCACACTCAAGGGGGAAGAAACATAAATAATGCTAAAGTCAATAAATGTCAAATAAAAAAAATGAATAAATTAAAGTATACATTAGAGGTGATTTTATGAGTTCTTTGTCTTGCAAAGAGAGAGATTTTATCAATAAAATTGTGAACGATAGGTCGTTAGGTGAAAAGAGGAGTTACATATAATTGACAACAAAGAGATTTTTTTTTTGGAAGGTTTTCCTTCTCTCCTCTCCCTTTTCTCTCCATCCCTACCATCTCTTTTCCTCTTGGTCTCAGTTGTGAATCTTTGTAGGGGCCTCCACTCGTGTTCTTATCGGTGGTAAGCTCCAAAAGCCTTTAAATTTCTTTCAATAAATAGATCTCATCGATCTCATCCTTAAAATGATGATTTTTCTCTTGAGTTTATTTTCTTTTTATGTTTCTATGGTAAGAGTTGAAATCTAGGGTTTCATAATCTCTACAAGAATGTAGAGGACCACGTGAGTTTTTTCACTCAAATGACTACGCATCAGTGGATTTCAAGCCAAATCAGTGCGAACTCACAAATTGTATTGCTTCAGATATGATGAAACTTTTTATAAAGACAATAGTTAATCAAATCTACGATGTATTTAGTTTTAAGGTGTGTACTTATGTTGGAATTCTTGATTTCTTAAGAATTATATGTAAGTGTCGTTTGACGATATTTTATTAATGAAATCCCTTTTTCTTCTTGTCAAAAAAATTATATATATATATGAGGAGGCTCTCGTGAAAATTTATTTTATGTGAGAATTTTTCTTATGTGAGAACACTCTTTATGTTCTAAATTTTTACTCATATGTTTTAAACTTTTCCTTAGATGTTCTAAATTAAATCAAATGTTCTAATTTAGTACTCACATGTTCTAAACCATAAATTAGTTAAGTTTGATATCAAATTTTAAATAACTTGTTCCAAAATTTTAACTTATAGGTGTTCTAAGATTTTTAATTATATGTTCCAGATTTTAAAGTGTATGTTCTATTTTTTTTTCACTCGTATGTTCTAAATTTTTTATTCACACTTTCTGTATTCTATATCAGTTTGTTCAAAATTTTTATTCACATGTTCATAATCTTAAATCAGAAGTTCTAAATTTTACTCATATGTTTAAAATTTCATAAAGCAAATTTTATAAATTTTTAATCACTTGTTCTAATTTATAAATCAGATGTTCTAAACATATTACTCACCGGATGTTCTAAATTATTACTCCTATGTTCAAAATTTTAATTTGAGTCACATGTTCTAAATTGTAACTCATATGTTCTAATTTTTTACTCACATGTTTTAAATTTTAGATCAGTTCTCATATAAGTATAAATTCTCACATATGGGTCTATTCTCACCAAATCCCTCACACACACACACACACACACACACACACACACACACACACACACATATATATATATATATATATATATATATATATATATATATACTCACTCAATTCATTTTTTTATTTATCCCAATTCCCTTTTTTCATTCACAACGTACGTATTTGTTAGAGGACCAACTCAACCAAAAGCTTAAGCTGATGGTTGAGGCCAGGAATATGTTTTTATACTCTATCACTCCCCCTCATATGAAAGACACTTTTGGGCTTGAAATGTGGATGCAATACAGGCCCACCCATACCTGGCGGGAATTAATTCCACTTGAAAAGAGGGGTGGATGAAATTTGAACCCGTAACCTGTATGTCACGTTGGCTCCGATACCATGTTAGATTAGCCGCATTAGGTTTCAATGTTCTATGTGTAACTATTCATTCACAATGATATGGCCTCATACAATATATAACTAGGTATACTTGGAGGGCAAGACCAAGTATCCTAAGATAACTCACAAAATATCATAGGAAATATTATCACAATATTTACAATTATCTTATTTCAAAAAATATATCCCAATATCATCAACTATACTGATATAATGATCCTACTGTAATATGATTTCTACAACTTACATTTCACCACTGGAGTCAATTTATAAATAAGTTTGATCACAAATTAAAATAGTAGATTTTTAAGACTTTAACAAATAATGCGGTCATATGAAATATTTTATTTTAATGTCCACTTATAGGCTATCATATATATTTTTATAATTTTGCATAACTATGTTTTTAATACTTGTGTTGAAGGCCGTAAAAAATTAGATGAGACAAGCAAAACAATGACTGGAGTAGTTTATTGTATTGATTTGTTGTTTTTAGTAGCACTAACTAGGTTAAATCCCGTGCCATGCACGGTCATAATTAAACTTTACAACAAAATTTATAAAGAATGATGTTAATTCAACAAATTTATCCAAAAAAAAAATATTTGTAACAAAATAATAGTCCCTTATTAAAGATATTGATGGTCAAAGTTGTGTCTCAACAAATGTGCAAATCCAACCATAACTTATAAAAAAACAGAGGAGTATAATATAATAAAATGATTTTGTTAAGTTGTTCATATAAACGTTATGTATATTTGTAAGATTTATACAAATTATCCTACCAAAATTATTATTCCTATTTTTAATTAAAATAAATTTTAAGTCAGAGGAAAAAAAAATTATAATAATATTATGACAATCTTTGGATGATGATATATGTCAATACCTTAATTTTAAACTATGTTAGTATATTTGTAACTAAAAGATTTATAGTATATAAAATATATGTTGAAAAAGAAAAAAAAAATTAATTGAGTATGATTGGATTAAATGTGTTGTCAAAATGGAAATAATTATTATGGTAGGTTATAAAATGGAAGTCATTAAAATTTGGCAAAAAAAAAAAAAAAAAAACAAAACAAAACAAAAAAGGAAAGGAAAAAAAGCGGGAAATTTTTTTATAACATCGTGACAAGTGTCACTTTAGGTTCGCTTTTAGTATAGGTTAATTGATGGTTGAGTTATTGGCGCATAATGATTATAATGGTAACTTGTAAGTGATAAAATTTGACTTTAAATAACATTATTTTTTTGTTGCCTCCACCTTTGTGGAATCAAGATATGGTACGTTTAACTTCTAACTTGATTTTCATTTGTGTCATTAATGTGAGGTGCCAATTTTTTAGACAAGAATTTTATGTATCCCCACTTTTATTATAGATCATAAATTGGATTAAATTTGCACCACAAAATAAATTGGATTAAATCCACAATATCAAAATTGGGCACACCAACATAATACGGAGTATATGTTGGGTTTGGTTGCGTGTGGAGAACGATTCAAGAGTAAAAGCAAAGGGTATGGAAGTCATAGGTGATGCGCGCATCATAGAATTTCTTGGTCTCTACCTACTAGGGACCACTTTGATCTCTACCAAGTATTAAAAAAATAAATAAATAAATAAAAAGGCTTGTTAAAAAACAAAATAGCTGAAAAAGGTGGGTAAAAACAAAAGTTCTGCTTACAGATTGTGCCCCCACCCCCCCCCCCACCCTATGTTCCATGAGTGTTCGTTCCCATTTTTTTTCACAAAATTATGGCGGGGGAATTTTTCCTCAAAATTTTTCCTCTAAATTTTTTGGTGAAAAAAATTAATGGAGTTAACCCCTTTACTTTCGATTCTCCCTCTAAGACCATCTCCAATGGCAAGACTCAAGTTTTAGTATTGAAATACAAATTGAGTTGTTTTTTTTACCTCAAATGGTGATACCACACCCACTTCTCAATTTAGCAACTCATGGGAAGTCTAATTTCCCAATGGCGAGACTCTGTTGAAATATACAAATGTCACTTTTAATTTATGGCATACCAAATCTATTTCGTTTTTAATATAAAATATTATAAAATTAAAAAACAAAAAAATAAAGGTAAAACTTAAGTAAATTACAAAATATATTAGAATATTGACAAGGTCCCCATAATTTTTGTCAAATGAGACTCAAAGTTAAGTATCTAAACTTAGCAACTTTCTTTTAGAGTTGCTAAGTTTAGATACCAACTTATTGGTGTACATTGCAAAAAATACTCTTTCTCTCTTAAAAATACTCAGATGAGTCTCACCCTGGGAGAGGGTCTAACACAAAGATAGCCTTTTGTACAACATAGTAAATTTAATTTTGTGACAAATTAATAAACGTAATGTGAGTGAGCTTATAGCAGCATTTAATCTGTAAATTTTGAGATATGGATTTAAGTTATGAGTCGGAGTACACCACCAAAGACTCATCAGACACGAATGGTAGTGAAGAGATATAAGGTCGTAGGGTTGTAGGTTCAGCTGGTATCGTTACAGTCACAACATAATAAGTCTTGTTGGTACCAACAAGACTTATGTTGGTGGTACCAACATGATAATATTGATGGTATCTTAAAATATCATATACTGTGTTGATGGTATCATGAATATATACTATCATGGGTTATTTGGTGAACTTGTTTTAAATAGTCTTAACTTGATGTTTTAAATATTCTTTGTGTGTGGTTTATTTAGCTTTTATTATTTATGTCGTCGTGTTATTTAGGTAATAAGTATGTAGAAGTCGTGGTGCAACGTTTTAAATTGATTATGTCTCAACGCTCTTGTTATAGTTGATTGGTGTACGTACTTAAGTAGTATAATTAGCTTTGGTTGCGCATATTTGCATATTCGCATAGTTTCCTTATGATAGAATATATGATAGATATTCTAGTTATTCTGTTATAGTAGGAGATATACTTTGTGAATTTTTGTAAATATCTTTTGAGATTCCTAACGATATTAGGTCTCATGTTTGTAACCCTATTTATACGGATCAATGGAATACACTCCAATCTGAGGAGTTTACATTATCTAACATGGTATCAGAGCTTTAGGTTACGATCTAGCTTCCACAATTTAATTACATTATCAATTGGGTTTTCTTCGATAGTATGGTTTATTACATTTTGATCGCGTAATTTTAAAATACTTGGGTTTGATACTATGGATGTGGGGAAAACATTAACATTGAACTCATCAAAGTTACATAAACAAGATACCATACGATCTTAATACTAACTAGACCTAGAATGGTGTTCATAATAATAATTTTAAATACCATTTAACACTAGGATGGTATACAAAATCTACATTTAGTAGACTTGTTAAGTTGTTATAGATTAGGCATATGGTTCACAATCATGATTATTTTAATTATCTTTGTTTTTCTTTTTTATTTAGTGATGTCGTGTGAGATGTGGTTTCTAACACGTGTCCAATGAACTAATATGATTTGCTCTCAATAATGGTGGGCGCCATGTTCTAGGGTATGCTCCTTAGAGAAAAAAATTGTACTTAAGAGGGGCCCACAACTGAAAACCCTGCCTTCTCTTTTTTTTTTTAAGGATTTTTTTAGAAAATAACACCACAAAAATGTCACGATTTTGATTATAACACCATCAAAAAAAACTTTGATTATAACACCACCAAAAAACCAAAAAATTTGATATCACCACCACCTAGTGGATGCCGTCCAAAAAACCGATTTTGGACCCCGCCAAGTACACATGTCATTTATATACTGGTTTTAAAAAAAATTTAAAAAATGGAAAAAAAAAAAGCTAAATCCTAAGTCAACAACCAAGCACACCACCAGCAGGCATGCCGCAAGCAGCAGCCCCTACATCTCACCGCCGGCACGACCCTCCACTGCCACCAAGCAACACCAGCGTACACCAGGTCACCCTCACCCTCCTTAACCAACCCTGAAAAACCCCATTGACCACCAGACGCCGCGATTGACCCCAGCCCGCAACCCCCTAAACCCTAGCCACCACCAAAACTGGCCACTAACGGTTGAAATTGGCTGATTTAGGGCCTGAGTATTCAAATTCGACCCTAAATTGGCCGATCTCAACCGCGAGTAGCGAGTTTTGTTTTAGAGTTGAAAAAATATGGTGGTGGCTCTCGGTTTTGAGTGGGGAAAGAAGGAGCGTTTCGGTGGCTTGGGTGTGTCGAAGGAGGTTTTCGGTGGCTGGGGGTGTGTTGGAAAAGGCTTTCGGTGGCTGGGGGTGTGTTGGAAGGGGTTCGAAGGGGTGGGAATTCGATGTCTGCAGTAGTGGTGGTGGTGGTTGCTTAGTGCGAATTCATGGTTGATGTTTTTAGATCTCTAAGGCAAGGCGGAGCTGGGGTAGTTTTTGGGGAGGGGAAGGGAGGGTTCGTCGATTTTGGTGGGCAGGGGTACCTGCAACTTGGGTTAGGTTGTCGGAGGTGGTGCATAAGTGGTGGCGGTGGTGGAATTGGGCTGTGTTTGGTTGTTTATGGGTATTTTTTTTTTAATTTTCTTTTTTTAATTTTTTTGTTAAACCAATAGGTTAGTGACATGTGTCTGTTATGGGCCCTACTAACGGATTCTTGGATGGAATCCGTTAAGTGGTGGTGAAATCAATTTTTTGTGTTTTTTTTTTGTGGTGTTATAATCAAAATTGTGACTTTTTTGTGGTGTTATTTTTCTTAAAAAAATCTTTTTTTTAATATGAAATTAGACATCTTTTACATAAAATTACCTTTTAACCCTTGGTAGAGACCAAAGTGGTCTCTAGTAGGTAGAGACCAAGAAATTCTCCGCGCATCATGCAACAAGAGATGTGCATGTGCGTAGCCCCGTACCAAGTAGGCCCTTCACACACAAAGGTCAAACTGCGTATGTGTAATACCCCGTATTTTTATACGTATTTTATTTAAAGTATATATTTTATAAAGTATTTAAATAGTTGTAATTATTTTAATTAAAGTATTTTAATTAATATTATTATTAAAGGAAAGTTTATTTAATTACTTTATTTAAAAGTTGGGGTTTTATTTTAGGAAAGTTTAATTTTTCAACAAGTTTATTAGGGAAGGAATTAGGAAAACCTGGAAGAGGGTTAGTAGAGAAGGGGTATAAATATCCCACTTATGAGGCAAATCAAACTTTGCCCAGAGTGGAGAAAACCCAAGGTAAACTTCTCTCTCTCTCCTCCTTATTTTTTCTTTCTTTTTCTTTTTCCCCTTCCCCTTATTTTTTCGGCTGCCCTCCTCCCTCACCACCGCTGCCAGCCACCGGCAGCAAGTGGCCGCCGCTGCCAGCAGCGCAAGCCGCCGGCAGCTGGCAGCCGGCAGCAGGCAGCCGCCGCGGCCAGCAGCCGGCAGCCGGTGGTGGCTGCCGTTCTTCCTCCCCTTTTTCCCCCTTTTTCGAACTACATATATAAAAAAAATAAAAAAATAAAAAAAACTAAGCTTTCTTGTTTTAATTTAATCTATTCTTGGATCTAAATATAAATTATGAGTTTGGGGGTTTAATTTTGATGTTTGATAATTGTAATTGTATGAATTAATTTTCAGATTTGGTTTTTAATTAAAAAGCCCCAATTTTTGAAACCCCATGTCCTTGATTTATGAAAATTATGAAAGTATATGAGGTATTAATGTTTAGATCTTCAATTTAAGTGTTTTAAGACTAAATTACAACAAGTTTTAATTAGAAATAAAGTGCTGGAATTTTATGTAGAGCACTTAATATTATGTTTTTGAAGGAAATTTAAATTACCCATTAAGTGGGACTTAATTAGGGTGTTTTAAATATAATTTCAGCTTATTCTAATTATTTTAAGAGGGGTTTTAGAATAGTATATATTGCTGGAAATTTGTTTAGAGTGAGTTTTAATGCTCTATTATAATTTTAATGTGTAGGAGGCTTCGAAGTGAGCAATTTTTACTAGTCGTGACGATTTTAAGATCGTATTCAAGGTACGTTCACGTACTTAGCATATTTTGATGATGTAGAATCATGCTAGGTTTAATTTCAATCAATTACAAGTAGTATCATGCTAAGGTTTATGTATTGAATTGTGAATTATTGGTGTTGGTGATTGAATTGTGAAGCATGAATTATTTGTGATGGTTTATGGATTGGAAAATTATATTTTTTGGCATGATTATATGGACTACATATTTATTTATGGCATGATAGAGAGCATGTTTAATTAAACTAATTGTTTAATTATGTTTGGAATACTGAAAATAAATTTTATTATGGTTCATATAATTTTTATTGATGCTTTAAGCATGAGAAAGGAGCTATATAAGTGTCTATGTACACAAGGAATAAATTGTATGTTGGTGCCTTTGTGCACTTAAGGTGTTTTTAACACCGAGGGATAGGATTTTTGGCGCTTTATGCGTTTAAGGTGTCTTTGACACTGAGGTAGAATTAAAAAGGGTTCAACATTAAATATTATGTGGTCACTAAATATTCAAGAATTAAATTGGTATGTTTGAGTGATTGAGTTATTATTGATGATTGAATTGTTATGCTTTGAGGGTCATCACCAAGTCTAATAATATGTAAATAACGTAAAGTGAAAGAGATTACGCACCAAAACTCTTGGAACGTATATACCTTGAGTATGAACATATGGGGGGAGTTATGTGACTTTACATTTGATCATAACTTCTAACGGAGTACAGGACGCTGTATATTCCTTTTTATTTTTATGCGCTGGAATTCCGCCACCTATGTGTGGCACAGGTTTGTTGCTGGCACGGTTAGCTCCCGTGTCAGTTAACCCCAATTTATTGGGATAGGTATAGTTGGAAACCCGTTCGATGCGTAATCAACGCTAAATGAATTAGTTAGTGTCTAGTTAGAGTGTCTTGTTGATTGTTGTGTGTGCTTGTAAACAGGTGCAATGAGGTAAGTGTGTGTGATGATAGGAGAATGCATGTTAGTGTGTTTAATTACGCTTATGTACTCAGCTTTGCTGATTGTGTGTGTTGTTTGTGTCTGGCCATGTCTTTATCTTGGCCCTACGATGATCCATTTTAATGGAGAGTAGTGGGGGCAAGTAGAGATACACTTTTCAGGTATTGAAGCATGTTCATGATGGGGCATGAGTGAAGAGAGAATCATGCTAGCTTCCATTAGAATATGATGTGTTTTATGCATTGAATATTTTATTATATTACTTTATGGACTAACACAAAAGTTTGGTTGTTTCGGTTTTGAATAAGGGCCTTAAATGGTTCCAAGTTGTAGTGGATTTTATTTGACTTTAGTTTTGTTGATTTTCAACTTTACTTTCGTTGGTTTGGTTTTTACATTGTGATATTTAAATAGTTTTGGTTTTCAAGTCTTCCGCTGTGTATCTTTGATAGTTGCCTTAGCCGTTTTCACGGTGGCGGTAATGTCTTAGAAATTCCTAAAACGTATTTTAAAAAGAGTAAAGTGTGTATTTAAAGGAAAGGAATTTCTAGGGTGTTACAAAGTGGTATCTGGGAGCTTAGGTTGAGATTTTAAATTATCACTAACACGAAAACGTTTTTATTATGATTTAAACTTGGCCAAGTGCTAATTTAATTTTACAATGTCACTTTAATTCCGATTTTATTTTATTTTAATTTATTTTATTTTAATTTATTTTATTAAGAGGGCCGAAATTTTTTTTTTTTTATTTATTTTGGTCCGAAATTTTTTTTTAGGGACACTCAAAATTTTTTTTTTAGTGTCCGAAATTTATATTTTTTTTTGTGAAGGCCGAAAATTTGGCCCCTTCCCTATAATTTCGAATTTTTTTTTTTAGCAAGGTAAAATATTTTTTTAGTTTGTTAATTTTGCAGGGAGCAAGGATTGAGGTAAGAATTATGTGTTAAAAGCTTTTATTAATATGTTGGTGAGCTTGGGTAGGAAAGAAAAGGGCATATAGGCTAGAATTTAATTTCTTCCTTGTGTGCATAAATTTTATTTTAGGGTGTTCAAGCATGTTGTATGACTAAATGTTTGTGATGAAAGCATGCAATATATGTATTATTTTATGTGATTCTTCAGATTGTATGATTGAACACTGAACTTTGTATTATTTATTTTATTTTATTTTATTTTTTTAGGGAAGGGAAATCTTTTCTAAACCTTTTCTCTACAGGATGCCAATTTTTCCTAGCAAGTTTACCCAAATGGGATCTCTCGTAAAGAAAAATAATGAACACCCCTATGACTTTGTAGAAAAGATCAGATACTTTTGTTCCTACATGAGCAATGTTCTACGGGAGAAAGTTTATGACACCCCTGATCGTATTTCGGCAATGATTGTCCATTGTCTTCTAGAGGAGCCCCCTTACTTTGCTGCCAAACAAAGATTTTCTGATTTTTATCTTCTAGGAGACATCCCAAATTACCATAAATACAGAGACTATTATGGCCAGTGGTATCCAGACTATATTTTCTTAACCAAATATCTCGTAAGGGTGGAGAAAGTTTATTGTCAGCGCTTAAACCTTCCCTACCCTGACCACTACTTTGATAACCCAGCAGAGAACAATCCTCCTCCAAATCAACAACCAGAAAATTCCGCTTCTTCTTCTTCTTCGTCGGGGGGTAATCCATCAGAAAATGGAGAACAACAAGAGGGTAATAGTTCACTTATGGACATTTTTGATCCAAACCCACCTCCAACTCCAATAATTATAGATATTTCATCGGATGAGGAAGAAGAAGGGGAGTTTGTTCCAGTAGAACCTGAACCTGAATCACCTAAACCAATGGAGGAGTCAAATGATTCTAACTTCGATCCTTCAAGCTACAAGCAATCCACCGACAAAAGGGACAACGTTCGAAAGGATTAAATCTTATGACTTTCCTCGCAACGAGTTCATATTCTTTATTTTAAAAATTTATTTGTTATTTCAGTTTTAGCAAATAAGTGGCATGACCACATCCGTTTTTGGAACACACTTTTTATTTTAATATCTTCAGTCTATTTTAATTAATAAACCTTATTTATTTCTTTGATAGATTTTTATTTATAAATTCTTTTGTTTTACAAATATTCCATTTCCCACCATTATTCCAGTAATCACCATTCCAAGCAACTTATCTCCAACAAACATTTATAAACCGCAAACGTCCATGGGAATTATTTTTATATTTATTGTGATGCTTTATTAAATGCATGGTTGGTTAGCAATCAATATTAATTGATAAAGCTACATCAAGGGAATTTTTAGCAATTGCTATCCCAAATTGTTAGCTTCAAATTTTACTGTAAATGTTTAAAAGTCGTTAAATATATACGGGTGTTCATCTTGAAAGCTAAACCTAGCCATTTCTAATAGTTATCCTTGTCCTATCAGGAGAAACCAAATGGCAGGGGGACGAAGTTCAGGTAGTGGTGGAAATGATTTGAATGATGTAGTGAGGCAATTGGCAGCGGTTGCCCAACAATTGGCAAGGAACTCAACTGGTAACGGGGATGCTCAAGGGGAGCTCTTTAAAAAGGTGGTGCAAAGCAAGCCACCAACCTATTAGGGCAAGCCTGATCCTGTGGTGTTGGAAAATTGGTTAAGGGAATTTGAGAAGCTGTTTGGAGCTGTGGGATGCCCTGAAAACTCCAAAGTAGGTTGTGCTACCTACTATCTGAGGGGTGAAGCTGACCTTTGGTGGCAACAAAACGAGGCTACCATTAGAGCATTACCTGGGTTCAACTGGACCAAATTCCAAGAAAAAGTGAGAGACAAGTTTTATCCTAGCTTTTTGCAGAAGCAGAAGGCTGAGGAATTTTCAAACCTTAGGATGGATAAGATGACAGTTATGGAATATTACACCAAGTTTATTGAGTTGCCCCGTTTTGCTGAAGGATCCGTCTCTACGGAGAAAGCAAAAGCTAGGAAGTTTGAGAGTGGGTTAACTACTGATCTGCAGTTGAAGCTGTGCGGGCAGGTATTTGAGACCCTGGATGAAGTATATGGAAGGGCCGCACACCTTTATGCTCTGGAGGAAAAGAAGAAGAAAGAGTTAGCTGAAATAGAAGGAAGAGAGAAGAGGAAGGAAGTGGGACAAGTTTCTGGAAACCAGGGAAACCAGAATGGTTTTAAGAAGCAGAAGTACCACCATAACAATAATTTCCCCAATAATAATAATTTCCAGAATAATAACCGCCAAGGGGGACGTAGCAACAATGAAGGGGCTAGAAACAATAACCAGGGGAATAATAAGAATGGAAGGACTTACTTCTACAAGAGGTGTAGGAACAATCACCCTGGGAGGGATTGTGAAGGCAATTTGGTTGCTTGTCGCACTTGCTACAAACTGGGGTATAGGGAGTACGAGTGTTACTCTAAGAATGCTAATGGGAATAAACAGAACAACTATAACTCAGGAGGAAACCAGAAGAATTTCCAAGGGAACCACAACAATTTTTCTGGGAATAATGGAGTGCAGCAGAATGGGGTGAGAAACAGTAACACCAACAATAGTAACAGCCAACAAAAGGGAGGAACTGCAGGGAAACTGAATGTTTTGAGTAGGCACGAGGCAGAGGCCACGAAAGATGTTATCACTGGTACTTTTTCTATTAACTCTATTCCTGTTAAAGTATTGTTTGATTATGGTGCAACTTTTTCTTTTGTTTCTAAGGGTATTGATATGTCTATTTTATATAATGTTTTACCCCCGTCCCTTGGTCATAATTAGTAGTGTTTTTGGCTCTTTCGGGCCACTTTTATTACTAATATGTGTTTTCTAGTGTTTTCGTAGTTTTGGTTGAGTTTTGCAGGGAATTGCACCTTTGGAGCATTTTCCCGGGATTTTTATGAAGCAACTACGAGCATTGGAAGAACACGACCACTTATGGAGCCCAAGGCCGGTTAGAGCCATCGAGCCGGTGATTAAGGGCTCGGTTATTTGGATCACGAGGCAATTTGGACCATGTATTCGAGACCCGAGAGGAAATATGGATTGGGCCGAGAAATCTAGCCCAATCGAAGTCCAAAGCCTTGAAGATAAAGACCGGGCCCGATCGGGCAAGCAATCGCCCGATCGGGCGGATGCGCGTGGGAGTGCCATCAAGGGAAGGCGCGCCCGATCGGGTGAGCTGCTAGCTCGATCGGGCACGGCACTTTAGGCTGGGCATAGAGAAAAAGGCGGGCCCGATCGGGCGCCCCCTTCGCCCGATCGGGCGCGTGTTTCCGGAAGTCGGTTTAAGCGTTCGTTTTATTTGCTTTAGCTTAGGTTTCGTAGATTAGTATAAATACTCTTTTGTGGAGCTAGTTTTAGTTGTCTTGGATCATTGTGTGAGACAATTTTCCTTAGATCATCTCTTTTCTCCCTTACTCTCTCTCTACTTTTCTCTCTCTCTCTACTTTTCTCTCTCTCTACAGCTCTTGGTTTATTCCATACTCTATCTCCTTTACTCTGGTAACTATTTCTCTCTCTTAATTTAATCTCTTTCTATTATGCTTTATTTAATTGCTTTGTTTAGTTTAGTTTTTATTATGTCTGAGTAGTTTAATTCTAGGGTTTATGGGGATCCATAATTAATATGAAGGGATAATTTGTTATTGTTGATTATTGATATTGCATGAAAATCTCTTATTGAATTGTTTTAATTCTTTGCAATTAGATTATGAATCGAGCAGATGTAATTTGATTGTGAATGTTTAGCAATATTGAATTGATGAATCGAGCAGATGTTAATTTAATATTAAAGGCTATTTTCAATAGGAACTTAGATCTAGTAAATTGCGAGAGCCTGTTAGATCTATGTTGATTAATAAATTGCGAGAGCCTGTTAATCATGTTATCTATGCAATGTTAATTATTGATTGTTATGATTTATCCCGGAGTATTATTATTGGTGAACCTGCGACCCTAGGCCTTCTTTTTATTGATTTCTTCCCTATCCTTAATCTCCGTAGTTTAGTTCCCTTTTTACAAATAATAATTTGGTTACTCTAATAATTTAGATTATAATTAATTAATTAGGAATAGAAAGACCAGTTTCCCTGTGGATTCGACCCTACTTCCCTATCTACTTTAGTTAGAGGATTTAGGTATTACTTTTGATTAGGGGATACGACTTTACCCTGTCAGGTATTGTTTCAAAACTTAAGGACTGCTTAAAAAGAGTAGAGGCAGTAGATTTACCTATAACCATCCCGACAGGTGGGGTAGTGAATTGTACCAAAACTTTTAGAAACGTGCCTTTAGAAATAGAGGGAAAGATATTTCCGTCTGATCTTATTGAGTTTGGGCTGAGCGACTTTGACCTTATCTTGGGGATGGACTGGCTGAGTAAGTATAATGCTGAGATTAGTTGTAGATCACAAAAAGTGAAGATGGTCACAAGTGGAAATGAATCAGTGACTTACTGGATGAATGGTAAAACAAAGTGCCCAAGGGTAATATCAGTGTTAAAATTAGCAAAGTACATGAAGAAGGGACATCCAGTATATTTCTGCAGCGTTAGGGATATGAACCATGAACAAGTGGCAAATCCAGAAAATATAGAAGTGGTCAACGAATTTCTGGATGTGTTTCCGGAAGAGATCCCTGGGATGCCACCTAAAAGGGCAATCGACTTTACCATAGATTTAGTTCCCGGAACAACCCCAATATCCAAGGCACCATATAGAATGGCACCTGCAGAAATGAGTGAATTAAAGGATCAGTTACAAGATTTGTTGGACAAAGGGTACATTAGACCAAGTGCTTCTCCTTGGGGAGCACCAGTTCTATTTGTGAAGAAAAAGGATGGAAGCATGAGACTGTGCATTGATTACAGGGAATTAAATAAGGTGACCATAAAGAATAAGTATCCCTTACCAAGAATAGATGATCTGTTTGACCAACTAAAGGGTGCCACAGTGTTTTTGAAAATTGACTTGAGGTCTGGATATCACCAATTGAGAATTGCCGATGAGGACATCCCTAAAACGGCATTTAGGACAAGATATGGACACTACAAATTTACAGTTATGCCTTTTAGATTGACGAATGCTCCGGCAATCTTTATGGATTTGATGAATAGGGTGTTTCATCAATTTATGGATAAGTTTGTAGTGGTGTTCATAGATGACATTTTGGTATACTCAAAGAACAAAGAAGAGCATGCAGAACACCTAAGGACAATTCTGCAAACATTGAGAGAAAACAGTCTTTATGCAAAGTTCTCTAAGTGTGAGTTTTGGTTGGAAAAGGTAGCCTTCTTAGGACACTTTGTGTCCAAGGACGGGGTAGAGGTAGACCCAGCCAAAATAGAAGCTGTTAAGAGTTGGCCGACACCCAAAACAGTATCTGATGTGAGAAGTTTCTTAGGTTTAGCAGGGTATTATAGGCATTTTGTTAAGGATTTTTCCAAGATTGCTAAACCTATGACTACTCTAATGAAGAAGGACAAGAAGTTTGAATGGGATGAGAAGTGTGAAGAGGCGTTCCAACTCTTAAAACACAAATTAGTTACAGCACCAGTGCTTACACTTCCAAATGATAGTGGACTGTATGATGTATATAGTGATGCATCAAAGAATGGTTTGGGGTGTGTGCTTATGCAAAATGGAAAGGTGATTGCATACGCATCAAGGCAGCTAAAAACACACGAGGTAAACTATCCAACCCATGATTTGGAATTAGCCGCCATCATTTTTGCACTGAAAATTTGGCGCCATTATCTGTATGGAGTGAAATGTAGAATTTACACAGACCACAAGAGCTTGAAGTACATTTTCACCCAAAAGGATTTGAATTCTCGTCAAAGGATATGGCTAGAGTATACGACGGATTACGATCTAGACATACAATACCACGAAGGGAAGGCAAATGTGGTTGCGGATGCTCTAAATCGTAAAACTAGTCATGGATTAAACTCGTTAGTAGTAGCTAATGAGTTATGTAGAGAAATGGCGAAATTGAATTTAGAAGTCGTGGAATGGGGAGTACCAGCAGGTATTTTTGCGAATCTGAGTATCCAACCAACAATATTCGACGAGATTCGAGAGAACCAAGAGGGAGATGTAAAGTTGGATAGGATTCGTGATAAAATTAAGCAAGGAAAAGCTATAGAATTCAAAATTCACGAAGATGGGAGCTTGAGGTATAAAGGTCGATGGTGTGTACCACAGAAATGTGAGGAAGTGAAGAAAAAGTTGATGGAAGAAGGCCACAACACACCTTACTCAGTACACCCGGGAGGAGACAAGTTATATAAGGATTTGAAGAAGATGTTTTGGTGGCCTAGAATGAAAAAGGAGGTTGCTGAATTTGTGGCAAAGTGTTTAACATGTCAAAAGGTGAAAATAGAGCAAAAGAGGCCTCAAGGGACTGTACAGTCATTAGAAATCCCAGGATGGAAGTGGGATTGCATTTCAATGGATTTCGTGACTAGCTTACCTAAGTCAAGGAGTGGAAATGATACCATTTGGGTAGTGGTGGACAGACTTACGAAATCAGCAGTGTTTATACCAATGAAAGAAACTTGGAAGATGGAGCAACTTGCGAAGGCTTACATCAAGCATGTAGTAAGGTTACATGGAGTTCCAAAAGATATTGTTTCTGACAGGGATTCCAGATTTCTCTCAAAATTATGGAAAAGTGTTCAAGAAAATTTTGGTACCATACTTAAGATGAGTACAACATTTCACCCTGCCACAGATGGGCAAACTGAAAGAACTATCCAAACCTTGGAGGACATGTTGAGAACTTGTGTAATAGACTTCCAGGGAGGTTGGGAAGACAATTTGGATTTAATTGAATTTTCCTATAATAATAGTTACCACGCAAGCATAGGAATGGTACCATTCGAGGCTTTATATGGGAGAAAATGTAGAAGTCCAGTTTGTTGGAACGACATTAGTGAAACTATGATTCTTGGGCCTCAAATGATTGAAGACACAGTCAAGCAAGTAAGGGAAATTCAATCTAAAATCCAAGCAGCTCAAGATCGCCAAAAGAGTTATGCAGACTTAAAGAGAAGAGAAGAAGAATTTGAAATTGGCGATAAGGTGTTACTAAAAGTGTCACCAATGAAAAGAGTGATGAGATTTGGGAAGAAAGGAAAGCTCAGTCCAAAATACATCGATCCATATGAAATACTACAAAGAATAGGCAAAGTAGCTTATAGGTTAGCCTTACCTCTGGAGCTTAGTAAAGTACATGACGTATTTCATGTGTCCTAATTGAGAAGGTACATCCCCGATAAGTCCCATGTGCTACAACCCGAAACCATCGAGTTAGATCAAAGTTTAACCTATGAAGAGAGACCTGTCAAGATTCTTGACAGTAAAGTGCGTAGTACACGCAACAAGAACGTTAAGATTGTAAAAGTACTTTGGTCTAACCAAGAATATGAGGAAGCCACTTGGGAAGAAGAGGATGAAATGAAAAAGAAATACCCAGAGTTGTTTCAGGTATGTAGAGTTACGGGGGCGTAACTCGTTTTCTTTAAGGGGGGTAGAATGCGGTAGAATTTCGCGCTTTTTCCTTATATTTCAGTTATTTTTGTGCTCTTTGCACGAATTTAAACAAGTATTTCGAGTATTTATGCTCTCAAAGAGACATAAAACAGTAAAGAAGTGACAAAAAGTACAGCAATACTATACATATTAAGGAAAAAGATTTGAATTTCGTTCCCCAAGTTTCGGGACGAAACTTTTTTTAAGGGGGGTAGACTGTAATACCCCGTATTTTTATACGTATTTTATTTAAAGTATGTATTTTATAAAGTATTTAAATAGTTGTAATTATTTTAATTAAAGTATTTTAATTAATATTATTATTAAAGGAAAGTTTATTTAATTACTTTATTTAAAAGTTGGGGTTTTATTTTAAGAAAGTTTAATTTTTCAACAAGTTTATTAGGGAAGGAATTAGGAAAACCTGGAAGAGGGTTAGTAGAGAAGGGGTATAAATATCCCACTTATGAGGCAAATCAAACTTTGCCCAGAGTGGAGAAAACCCAAGGTAAACTTCTCTCTCTCTCCTCCTTATTTTTTCTATCTTTTTCTTTTTCCCCTTCCCCTTATTTTTTCGGCTGCCCTCCTCCCTCACCACCGCTGCCAGCCACCGGCAGCTGGTGGCCGCCGGCAGCAGGCAGCCGCCGCCACCAGCAGCCGGCAGCAGGCAGCCGCCGCGGCCAGCAGCAGGCAGCCGCCGCGGCCAGCAGCCGGCAGCCGGTGGTGGCTGCCGTTCTTCCTCCCCTTTTTCCCCCTTTTTCGAACTACATATATAAAAAAAATAAAAAAATAAAAAAAACTAAGCTTTCTTGTTTTAATTTAATCTATTCTTGGATCTAAATATAAATTATGAGTTTGGGGGTTTAATTTTGATGTTTGATAATTGTAATTGTATGAATTAATTTTCAGATTTGGTTTTTAATTAAAAAGCCCCTATTTTTGAAACCCCATGTCCTTGATTTATGAAAATTATGAAAGTATATGAGGTATTAATGTTTAGATCTTCAATTTAAGTGTTTTAAGACTAAATTACAGCAAGTTTTAATTAGAAATAAAGTGCTGGAATTTTATGTAGAGCACTTAATATTATGTTTTTGAAGGAAATTTAAATTACCCATTAAGTGGGACTTAATTAGGGTGTTTTAAATATAATTTCAGCTTATTCTAATTATTTTAAGAGGGGTTTTAGAATAGTATATATTGCTGGAAATTTGTTTAGAGTGAGTTTTAATGCTCTATTATAATTTTAATGTGTAGGAGGCTTCGAAGTGAGCAATTTTTACTAGTCGTGACGATTTTAAGATCGTATTCAAGGTACGTTCACGTACTTAGCATATTTTGATGATGTAGAATCATGCTAGGTTTAATTTCAATCAATTACAAGTAGTATCATGCTAAGGTTTATGTATTGAATTGTGAATTATTGGTGTTGGTGATTGAATTGTGAAGCATGAATTATTTGTGATGGTTTATGGATTGGAAAATTATATTTTTTGGCATGATTATATGGACTACATATTTATTTATGGCATGATAGAGAGCATGTTTAATTAAACTAATTGTTTAATTATGTTTGGAATACTGAAAATAAATTTTATTATGGTTCATATAATTTTTATTGATGCTTTAAGCATGAGAAAGGAGCTATATAAGTGTCTATGTACACAAGGAATAAATTGTATGTTGGTGCCTTTGTGCACTTAAGGTGTTTTTAACACCGAGGGATAGGATTTTTGGCGCTTTATGCGTTTAAGGTGTCTTTGACACTGAGGTAGAATTCAAAAGGGTTCAACATTAAATATTATGTGGTCACTAAATATTCAAGAATTAAATTGGTATGTTTGAGTGATTGAGTTATTATTGATGATTGAATTGTTATGCTTTGAGGGTCATCACCAAGTCTAATAATATGTAAATAACGTAAAGTGAAAGAGATTACGCACCAAAACTCTTGGAACGTATATACCTTGAGTATGAACATATGGGGGGAGTTATGTGACTTTACATTTGATCATAACTTCTAACGGAGTACAGGACGCTGTATATTCCTTTTTATTTTTATGCGCTGGAATTTCGCCACCTATGTGTGGCACAAGTTTGTTGCTGGCACGGTTAGCTCCCGTGTCAGTTAACCCCAATTTATTGGGATAGGTATAGTTGGAAACCCGTTCGATGCGTAATCAACGCTAAATGAATTAGTTAGTGTCTAGTTAGAGTGTCTTGTTGATTGTTGTGTGTGCTTGTAAACAGGTGCAATGAGGTAAGTGTGTGTGATGATAGGAGAATGCATGTTAGTGTGTTTAATTACGCTTATGTACTTTTGCTGATTGTGTGTGTTGTTTGTGTCTGGCCATGTCTTTATCTTGGCCCTACGATGATCCATTTTAATGGAGAGTAGTGGGGGCAAGTAGAGATACACTTTTCAGGTATTGAAGCATGTTCATGATGGGGCATGAGTGAAGAGAGAATCATGCTAGCTTCCATTAGAATATGATGTGTTTTGTGCATTGAATATTTTATTATATTACTTTATGGACTAACACAAAAGTTTGGTTGTTTCGGTTTTGAATAAGGGCCTTAAATGGTTCCAAGTTGTAGTGGATTTTATTTGACTTTGGTTTTGTTGATTTTCAACTTTACTTTCGTTGGTTTGGTTTTTACATTGTGTTATTTAAATAGTTTTGGTTTTCAAGTCTTCCGCTGTGTATCTTTGATAGTTGCCTTAGCCGTTTTCACGGTGGCGGTAATGTCTTAGATATTCCTAAAACGTATTTTAAAAAGAGTAAAGTGTGTATTTAAAGGAAAGGAATTTCTAGGGTGTTACAGTATGTAGCTAGGGATAGTAGTGGCGTGGGTAGAGGCTCGAGTTATAGACTGGGGGCGAAGCTCAGGCTTTGTTTTTACGATTAACTAACATGGATTAATATATGTTTGTTGGATTGTTTTTTGGAAAAATACACTTTAATAATCCCAACTATTGCCGATTTACTTCTAATAATCTCAACTAAGATTTATTTTTTAATAATCCTAATTATGCCCTGCGTTTGCCTCCAATAATCCCAAAAACTGATTACCTGCTGAAAAGGTAATTTTTTTTAAACGCCACATGTAAGCGCATGATTGGCCTAATATTAAAAAAAAATTACAAAAAACTGAAAACTTCCTAGCCACCTCCACCGTGAAATCCCATCCAACCCCCCCCCCCCAACCGTGATACCCATCATGAAAACCGGCTAGCCACCTCCCTAACCCATGAAAATGGCCGGCTGGTCCTCCCAACCCCCAAACACACACAACCACCCTCAGCCCGTAAATTACTCTCTTCCCTTCCCTCTCTGTTCGCCGGAAAACCAAAACAGAAAAAAAACCCTCAACACCGCTCTTGCACCTTCAAAACCGCTGGAAAAAGCCATCCTACACCCTCGAAATCACCTAGGGTTCTAAACTCAGGGGTTGAGGAAGAGAGAAGGGTCGTTTTGTGACAGTAAGAGGTTATTGTTGAGGGAGAGTGGGTGGTTTTGGGGTTAGAGTAGACCGGTTAGGGGTGGTTTTTGGAGTTAATTTAAGAGCTAAGTGGCTGGTCAACTATTTTCGGTGGATAAGGGAGGCGACCGTCCGTTCTCGACGAGATGGGAGTTGGTCGCGGGGTTTTGCGGTGGCAGGAGGGGAGGGTGGTGGTTGTTAGGGTTTTTAGTTATTTTTTCCTTTTTTTAATTTTTTTGTTTAAATTATAAACCAAGCAATCATGTGTTGACACGTGAATTGGTGGCCTATAACCTATTACAACAAGTCATTGACTTGGTGTTGACCGGCTGGGTCTATTGGAGGCAAACTCAAGGCATAGTTAGGATTATTAAAAAATAAACCTTAGTTGAGATTACTAGAAGCAAATCGGCAATAGTTGATATATATTCATGTATTGTAATTAATTAGATAGATGTTAGATGAAAGATAAAAAAATTAAAAAAAAAACCTATTGCATTTATATTCATACTCTTGGGGTTCAAGAGAGGTGTGAACTTCATGATTGTTTGAGAACTTGCAATCATCATCATCAAACTAAAATAAATAGGGAAGTAGGGTCGAATCCACAGGAAAACAACGATCTTTTATTTCTAATTAATTATTATAATCTAAATTATCAAGTAACAAATAAGAATTGTGGGAATTATACTACGACAATAACTTATACTATGACAATAATTAAACAAAGGGAAATAATTAATAATAAAAGACATAGGGTCATAGGTTCACCAATAGTTAATACTTCGGAATAAAATATAACAATCAATTATCAATGCATAAATTAATCAGATTGTAAAAGACTTTCGCTACGTATTATAGTCACATAATTAACCTATCGGTATTAAATTGCATCTTTCGAATCTTGACTTAAAAAATTATAAATTAACTAATAATCCCACCTTTAGCTATTTTGCCCAAAACAATCCCACCTTTCCGAATTCCCAAAACAATCCCACCTTTGACCCTTATCTGCTCAAAACAAGCCTTTTACCGGTTTGTGAAATTAGTGACTTGTTTAAGAAGGTGACTTGCCATGTGTCACTTTTTAATTGGTTTATGTTTTAAAAAAATAAAGATCAAATTTTGGATTTTTTTGAAAATAACACCACATATTTTGAAAAAAAAAATGGATTATAACACCACCTTTTCTCGAATTTGTATTATAACACCACATAAAAATAAAAAAAAATTGATTTCACCACCTACTAACGGATTCCATCCAAGAATCCGTTAGTGGGGCTCACTTTGGACATATGTCACTCATCTATTGGATTAAATTTATTTTTTTTTTTAAAAAAAAAAAGAAAAATCCTAAAATGCTAAACCAGCCACCACCGCCGGTGGGTTCCCACCACCGTCACCCAAACCTAACCCCCAAAGCTCCGAGACCGTCGCTGAACCACCGTCGTCACCATGTTGTGCCCCAAAACCTCCGATACCGTCACGACACCATCGAAACCCCAACCTAAACTAGCCGAAACCCCAGCGCACACCGTCGCCGAACCACCGTCATCCGAAACCAAACCCAACCCAGCCGAAACCTCCCATCCACTTCGCTTCCTCCCCGAAACCCCTGTACTTCTGCTTCACCTTCAAACCGGCCGAAAACCACTTTCGAAGCCCCAGATGGGTCGATTTTGCGATGAGGCGACGACATGGGTGGTTTTCGGTGGTTCGTGGTAAGGGTTTGCACGGATTGATAGGTGGGATTTGCGCGGGGGGAGGGGGGCTGTGGTGGGTGGGGATGATGGGCGGTGATTTCGTCGGTGAAGGAAGGGTTGCCGCCTTGCCGGCGTCAGTAGGAGTCTTCGACTGTGGAGTCGCGGCCGCCGGTGGTGGGCTAGTGGCTGGGTTAGGGTTATAGGGGGTTTTTCTTTTTTATTTTTTTAAATTTTTTTACCTTTATTTTTTAAACCAATGTCTTATTGCCACGTGTCTATCTTGGGTCCTACTAACGGATATCATCCAAAATTCAGTTAGAAGGTGGTGAAATCCAATTTTTGGATTTTTTTGGTGGTGTTATAATCAAAGTTTGAGATTATGTGGTGTTATAATCCCTTTTTTTGTAAAATTTGTGGTGTTATTTTCAAAAAAATCCTTAAATTTTTTTTAAAAAAACTTTACTTCAACCTCTTCCCTAATTACCTCCCTGCCGGAGCTCCCCCTCCCCTGGGTCCCAACACTTCCCTGACAGAGCTCCTCCTGCCGGTCCCAATCGCCTTTCCCCTACTTTTCCAGCGCCACTCCTTTCCCCGCCGGCGAAGTCCGATCCCACCCTTTGTCCCCGTTGACAAACAACCCCTACCCTATTTCTCGACGACGAATAAACCCCACCACTAACCCCTTTAATTTCCCCATTTCCCCACGATAAACAAACCCCACCACTAACCCCTTCCCTATGACAAACAACAACCCCTACCCCAAACCCCTTTCCCGTCAACATTCATCAATACAAGTTTTATTATTATTATTTTTTTTTTAGTTTATTTAAATGCTAGTTGGTTATTCTTATTTGTGCAAATTGATTAATGGGTATGAAACTATGAATCTTATTGTTGTTGTTCATGGAAAAATTGGTAAATTAAAAGTTTATACCTTTTAGTTTTGTGGAAGATGAAGGGCTGGGGTAAAGGTGAATGAGTAGGGTGGGGGGGGGGGTCTACCAGACCATATACAGTGGGTTGGGTTTTGCAGCGAGGTTGGGTGGTGGTGTGGTGGTCTTGATGAGGTGGTGGTTATGGAGCGGTGGTGCCATGGTGGTCTGCGTGTTCTTCGGTTCTTCCATGGAAGAGGTGGTCAAGGTGGGTATGTAGGAGAGAGAATTTTTTATTTTATTTTATGTGGGTTTAGGTGGTGATGTGGTGGTGTTTATGGAATGGTGGTGGTGGACTTGTGGTTATGGTGGGTAGCTAAGGTGGGAGATGAGAGATTGGGAAAAAAATATAAATAAAAGTAAAAAAAATAAAAATAACATGTTAAACAAGTTGTAGGTTAAAAGGCTTATTTTGAGCAGATGGAGGTCAAAGGTGGGATTGTTTTGGGAATTCGAAAAGGTGGATTGTTTTGAGTAGAATAACTATAGGTGGGATTATTAGTTTCCATTTTTCCTATAAATTAACATGCAATATGCCAAGTCAGAGATTACAACTATACTCATAATTAGCTAAGGTTAGGTTGTGTGGTTGAACTAGTTGTTCATGACTAGAAAGTGCAAAACTAGAATCTTTAAGTGGCCGTTTAAAATTGTTGGTGTTGTGTGCGTTTATAATTTAAGTTTTTTTATTTTATTTTTTATTTTAAATTTCAATTAGGTTTTGGAAGATGCAATGCAAATTGAGGATTAGTTGTACCAAAGGGATCTTACTTTATCAACCTCTGTTGAAATGAAATCCTCCAGCCCGATATGAAGGAGGAGAATTGAATGTTCTTGGATCGCAAAACACATCATATATATCATTGGAAAATTTAAAATAGATATTTTTTAATGGAAAAATTGATGAGAATAATCCCAACTTTTCCTCATTCGCTCAAAATAATCCCAACTTTCGATTACCTTTTAAGAATCCGAACTTTAATATCAATTTGCTTCCAATTGTCCCAAGTGACCTTTAACCTGTTGAACATGTACTTTTTTTTGAGAAACATTAATGTACATATGTCACTACATGATTGGTCAAATAAGTTTAATTTTTAATTAAGTTGCTAATTAAATCATAGCTTCCTTGTTTTTTAAAAAAAATGTTTCATAAAAAAGCAACACCACCAGCGCTCACTACAAAAAAATGTCCATATAGAAACGGAATTATAGCGACTGAATTCAATCCGTTTCTAAATTAGAGACGGAATTAAAAAATCCGTCTCTAAATCAGCAACGGAATTGAAAATCCGTCTCTAAATTAGAAACGGATTTTTTTTCCGTTGCTGAATCTAGCAACGAATTTATTTCCCGTTCCTAAATTTAGAGACGGATTTTTTTTCGTTGCTAAGTTAGAGACGGATTTTTTTTTTCCGTTGCTAAATTAGAGACAGATTTTTTTTTTCCGTTGCTTATATGAGCAACGGATTTTTAATTTCGTCTCTAAATAATTTTCGAAAATAATCATGTAAAATATTACATTAGAGACGAATTATGTAAGTTAAATTCGTCTCTAAACTAGAAACGGATTTTCAAATCCGTCTCTAGTTCTAGAGAGAGATTTGAAAATCCGTTTCTAAGTTAGAGACGGATTTTAAATTCTGTATCTAATATTTCTTTCACTTATTATCATTTATGTGAGTAGAAGTAAACAAATAATATTTGGTATAGTTGGTAAGAGTTTCACTATGTGTTTGTTCGACTCCTACCAATTGCAATTCTTGCGATCGGGGATTCAAGGAGCCTTACATGCAAAGCCGAGTCGGGTTGACCTGAATGAGGTCGAGCCCAATAAACTTTCCTTATAGAGTCAAAATATTTTTTTTCTGTTGCTGGTATGAGAGACGGATTTATTTTCCGTTGCTGAATCTAGCAACGATTTTTTTTTTTTTTTTTTTTTTATCTTTTTCTAAAACTAGCGACAGATTTAATTTATTTTTTCCGTTGCTAAATCCAGCGACGGATTTATTTTTTCCGCTGCTAAATCTAGCGATGAGTTTTTTTTTTTTTTTTTTTTCTGTTGCTAAATCCAGCGACATATTTTTTTCCGTCTCTTAATTCATTTAGCGACAAGGTTTTTACCAACGCAGTGATCATGTCGATAAATCCGTAGCTAGGTATGTCCAGCGACGGATTTTTAGAAATTAGCAACGGATTTCACTTGTCGCTAAAAGGCCAAATTTTTGTAGTGGTTAAGCGCCAGTCAGCTCCTCAACCTCACCCACCGCCCAGCCCATGCAACCTGTCACCCCCACCGTGCCCAAACCCACACCCCTGCCCCGCCTCGTCGTCACCCTTCCTCCTAAACCACCATAAGCCCACCATGAAACCCCTTTCCTCCCCCCAAAATCCTTAAAAAATAATCATTCCCCACCGCTTAAACTGCCGATCGCTCCTCCCCAACACTCGAAACCCCTATTCGCTAGGGTTCCGAGGATATGAGAGGTGGAAATCAGGGATTTTTGTGGCGAAGGAGGTTTTTTTTCAAGGATTTTGGGGGAGATGGGGGTTTTGGGGTGGCGGACGACGACTAGGGTAAGGGGAAGGGCGTCGCTTTATCAGGCCGGGGGAGGTGGGTCTAGGGTCGGGGGCCTTGGCTGTGGGGGTGTGTGGTGCCAGAGGTGGCTAGAGCTGCTGAGGTGGTGGCTGTCTTTAGTTAATTAATTGAATTTTATTTAATTTTTAGTAATTGTTTTTTACCAGTTACGTCCTGATACTTGTCAAATAACTTGTTATAACAATTTGATTGACCGGTTGGGACCATTGGAAGCAAATTGATATTAAAGTTCAGATTATTAAAAAATAATCAGAAGTTGGGATTATTTTCATCAATTTTTCCTTTTTAAAATTGAGAAGTAATATAAAAAGAAAATAAATTACGATATTTTAAGTACTATGATATAATTAATTAGACCTCATTTAATTAGATCTCAATAATATGAATAATTTGTAGTAACAAGCTAAGAATAACAATAATACTAATCAATCATCCACCCTCTAAAACCATTAAATGAGATTTTTTTTTTTTTAAAATTTCTAGTAACATTCTTCTACGTAGCATCTCTTAACTTATTTAGATACTGGGGGACGCGGAGCACATATACCATCTTCATCTCCTGTACCTACTTTACAAAAATAAGCTTCACAACATTTGCTGAATATATCGCATGGTAGACCAACATCTACACATTCGAGGCCAACATCATTCGGAGTTAGCGCTTGAAAGAGGTTGTTTGAGGGTAAAGGACTAATGGGATACTGGCGGACAGCCAAGGTGGGTTGAGTTTTAGTTACAACCAACAAAATGACCATCAACATTAGAAAACTAATTACCTTCTTCATCTCCATTATATTTCACTAATACCTTTTTTTACTATATATAAGGTTTGCTTTTTCTGAATTCCTTAATGATCTTTGTGATTTAAAAATGAGTGTAGTGTGTTGGATGGTTGGAGGGGATACCCTTTTATACTAACACATTTAGTTTTCTACTATAAATGTCATATTTATTAGCTTTCATTTCTATGAACTAAAGAGGGAACTATATCAAAGAATCATGATTCTTCTTTTCTATGAACTAAAGAGGAAACTATATCAAAGAATCATGATTCTTTCTTTTCATGCATTGATTCTTCATAAAGTGAGATATGGATGAATTATGTCTCTTTCTTTTCTTGTATTCATTCTTTATACATTGAGATTTGGATCAATAATTTATGTGCATCTCTACTACATAATTGAAAGAAGAGGGAGGGGTGAATAATTGGTGTCCAAATTGTGAAATGCTCAAAATGCCCCTCAATCACTTTATTTTTATTTGGAAATTTTGTGAAAAACTACGTATTATAATCCAGAATGTGAGAAACTACCTATTTAAAAAATATTGTAATTGACTACCTAATTTTTTAAAATTGTTGTAATTTACTACTTTAGGACGGAATATGAAGTTTGACCAAAATTCTCCGGCGTTGACTTGGTCACGTGACACTTAAGGACCCCTTTCTTTCCCAAATCAACATGACCAAGTCAACGCCGGAGAGTTTTGGTCAAACTTCATATTCCGGCCTAAGGTAGTAAATTACAACAATTTTCAAAAATTAGATAGTCAATTACAACATTTTTTTAATAGGTAGTTTCTCGCAAATTTTGGATTATAATAGGTAATTTTTCACATAATTTCTTTTTTATTTTTTAAAAATGAAATATGAAAAACGAAATACTTAATAGGAAAATTTTCCATTAATAATACAACCTTTGGCCGGTTGTTTTTAAACAAGAAAACCTTTGCATTATACATTAATATTACAACCTTTAAGGGGTCTCAATTTTAAACAAGACAAAAAAAAAACTTGTAACTTGTTAAACCGGTTACCCTTGACACGTGTCATCATGTAATTGATTTAAATATTAAATTTTGATTTTCTTAAAATAAGCAGTTTTTTTTTTAAAAAAAAAAATAAATCTCTCCTAACCCCTTCTCCTTCCCATGTCAACCATGGTGGTCTTACCCCCCATCCTACGTACACGTACATCCTCGACGGCCTGATCTTCGACCACCAAACCTGCGGACTGTTATCCCCACCCTAATTCCGACCCTAACTTTTCCCAATCCTTCCAACCCCGTTTTAAGGGGTTTCGATAATGGAAGGAGGGGGTGGAGATTGTGGTCGAGAAGGGAGTAATCGGGGTTGCTGTGGTCAATTAGAGCTGCAATTGTGGAATCGGTGGTCGAGAAGGTGAAGAATCGGCGTGTGCATGTGGGAGTTTTAGGTTGTGGGGGTTAGCAGCGGTGGTCGCGATAGAGAGTTTCGGCGTGGTGGTGGGGTGGGGAGTTTTAGTGTGGTGGTGGGGTGGGAAGTTTAGGTGCAATGGTGGGGGTTGGCAGCTGTGGTTGGGAAGGGGAGACGACAATTTTGGTGGTGGGGATGGGGACCAGAGTGGTGCAGTGGTGGTATTTGGGGAAAGGAGAGAGGAAAGGAAAACAAATCATTTAAGCCAATCATATGGCAACACGTGGCATTGTTAACTTGTTTATCAGGTTACAACCGATTTTGTCTTGTTTAAAATTGAGACCCCCTAAAGGTTGTAATATTCATGTAAAATCCAAAAGTTGTGTTATATTTAAAAAGAATGACCCAGAGGTTGTATTATTAATGGGAATTTTTCCTACTTAAAATGATTTAGGCAATAAATAAAACGGGTTTTTCAACATATACCCTGAATTTTTTGTTTATTCACTATATACCCCTAAAATTTCTCAAATTCACCATATACCCCTTATTTGTTACAAAAACTCACCACATGCTCCTAATGACAGCAATATGAGTGGTGTTTGATTAATTATGCATCGAAACCACCTTTAGATCTCTCCCCATCCCCAAAACCACTCTTCTCCTTTCTTTAACCCTCGAAACCACTCCAAATCTCCATAACCATATCTATATGATTGATGTAGATGATGAGAAAAGGAAATTTGAGGTGGTTTTGTGGGTGGTTTCTGGGTAGGGGAATATATTTAGGGTGGTTTCGGGTCATGTATAATTAACCCTAATGGATGACGAAGTTAACAATCATTAGTCACCAAAGGATATATATGGTGTGTTTTTGTGAAACTTAGGGGTACGGTATATGATGAATTTAAAAATTTTCAAGGGTCTATGGTGAATAAACAAAAAACTCAAGAGTATATGGTGAAAAAACCGAAATAATTACCTTATTTATATTTGGTAATTGCAATCTTGATCGAACTAAATTCTTAAATAAGGTCATTGTACCATTCTTGTACAATATAGGGGAATTTTACTTTATTTTATTTTATTTTATCTTTGTAATTTTTACCACTAATAATCATAAACTTCAATCATTTTAAAATCTTTTCAACCTTTGTAAAAAAATATTGAGTTGAATTTTGTTATGGCAAAAAAAAAAAAAAATTGTTATGGACTTATGGAGTTTTTTCAAAATTCAACTCAATATTTTTTTACAAAGGTTGAAAAGGTGAAATAACACTACTACCTATTACTATTAAAGCAAATATTTGGTAAGTCCTATAAACACGCTGCCTATCAGCCTTGTATATACTACAATAAATTGAAAAGTCGACCCCATTTCGTTTTATGTTTTTCTGTTGCACTAGCCATAGATTATTGATGTCATTGTCAAAAAAAAAAAAAAAAAAAAAAAAAAAGATTATTGATGTCCCCTTGCTTGTTGACCCTTTAAGGAGTAACAAGACTAACGCATTAACGCAATATATATGTGATAGGATGTAAGATATAAAAACCCACTGTAAACCATAAAGACAAGCAAAAGCTTTCAAGTGTAGTGGTGATGTGCATAACCATAATTACTCCCCCAATAATCCTTTCACCCAAAAGATCTACATTATCGAGGCACCAACCCATTCGTGCTCTTCTTCTGTCTTTGAACCACGAATCATCGATCTTTATGTAGTCACACCAACTCCGACCTGCATGTATATATGAGATTTCTCCAAATGATGAGTGATAAATTGTTATTTGGTATGATTTTAGGGTACTTTTGAACCTTGTTTTCGTGATTATTCGACATCAAAGTTCATTATTTATCCTATTTTTATACAAATTTTGTACCATCCATGCTTCACGGGTTGTTTGTGTTTTTGATGTAATGTAGCTATTTTTAGCACTATATATGGACGTGATCAAGCATGAGTGAACAAGGAGAAGGGAAAGCTTAGTTGATAGAGCAATTAAGGAAGAAGGATGAGTGCCTTAAAGAGAAATGAAAAGCTTTTGGAAAGTTTTGGAAGGATTTTTGCACTAAGGTCAACTTCAACTGACCATAACTTTTTTTACACTCAACATTTTGAAGTGATTCAAATTATATATTAAAGTTCATCTCAAGAGCTTTCCAACGACTGGTCACATGCCTTATTCCGATGAGTAACGAAGAAGTTATGACCTTCCGAAAATAAGTTGTTTCGCCAAAAAAGAGCTGCACGTCAATAAGTGGCACGTCCGTGCAAGTCACTGCACGTCTGTGCCAAATGAAGCACGTCCGTGCAAGGCCAGACAGTAGCTACTGGTCGTATTTTAACAGGTCTGCACGTCCGTGCAACCTTTGGCACGTCCGTGCCGACCTGTAAACGGGTCATTTCCTCGTGTTCTCCGTCCTTTTACTTGGGGGTTATATAATACCTCTTTGGCTTCATTTGTAAAGGGGGGATCTTCTTAGAGTAGTTTTATCTTAGTTTAGGGTTTTTAGAGAGAGAAACTCTCATTTTCTAGAGAGAGAAAGTGAGAAAAACTTGTTGAATGCTTGGAATATGAAGAATTGAAGGAAGGAGACTTGATGATTTGATTATTTCTTGCAATATCAATGAGAATTTCTTACTCTCTCTCTTATTTTATTGCTTTAATTACTTATTTTTGCATCTTTTCTAGTTTTATTACTTGTTTATGTTAAATTAGTGTTTGGATTCATGTTCTTAGTAGTTTACTACTTTAGTTTTGCAATTTATAATGATGTGTGAGTAGTTCTTTTACTTGGGATGGTTGAAACCATTGATGAATTCACAATACTTGTTTGCATGTGTTGATTTAGCTAATGTGGGATGTTAATTAGTTAAGTTTAAGTGGTTTCATTGTTAGTTCTTGTAATTGGCCATTGCTAGAACTATTTATCTAAGCTTTCTCAACGAAGGATCGAGATATGAACTTGAGTTAGCTCCCTTATGCTTAATTAACTTGAAATGCCATGAGAATAGAAATTTCCAGTCAAGGGAATGTTTATTTCATCGTGATAATGCTTTAACACTTGTTTTATGCTTTGTAACTACGAGAGTAGGTTGTATTCATAACTCAAGTAATCCCTCTAGCTTGAGAGAGTAGTTGGGTGCCTTAGATGACTTCCACTAATTTATCCCCAAATTGCTATGTTTTGTATGTTAAATTGCAGTTTGTGAATGACTTAATTGGTGGATATCTTCCCAAGATCCTTTATATTATTGTTTGTAGTTTTTCATTATAACTCAAAACCCAAAAAGACTTGACTTAGCTTATCACAAATCGATACTTGTTAGTGCTCCCCTTAGTCCTTGTGGGATCGACCCTTACTTGCCCTTTCTACCCATTAGAGAGACCAAGTTAGGTTTTTATCTTTGGTAGGCTCGACGAAGGCCTATCAATGAGCCACATACATATATAAAACCCAGGCGGGAGCAAACCAGGCCAATGTGTAGAGTAGAAGAGTGAGCACTCTCCATAGTTGATTCCCCATCCAAAAAAATAGTATGAATTCCTAGGATATTCAAAATTTGCAATCCAATTGGTTTAAGAATAGGTGAATAAGTGAGCACTTTCTTAAAGTTGTGTATTGGCATGCCCGCATGTGTGCCAGCCAAAGTAGTTACGAGTAAATTATTTTGAAACAAAGCAATTGTAAAGGTACATTTTTGGGAAATTGAAACAGAAGGAGTATATATTTCTCTATCTAGTTTCTTTTATTATGTTGTCATGGTTTCACTTTGCATCATGTATACATTTTTCTCTAATCATCTTTTATAATTAGGATTTTTTTTTTAAAATAGCACCGCACATATTTTGAAAAAAATGGATTATAACACCACCTTTTCTCAAATTTGTATTATAACACCACATAAAAATCAAAAAAAATTTGATTTCACCACCAACTAAGGATTCTTAGATGGAATCCGTTAGTGGGCTCACTTTGGACATGTGTCACTCATCTATTGGATTAAAAAAATTATTTTTTTTTAAAAAGAAAAAGGCTAAAATGCTAAACCAGCCACCGCCGCCGGTGGGTTCCCACCACCGTCACCCAAACCCAACCCCCGAAGCTCCGAGACCGTCGTCGCTGAACCACCGTCGTCACCATACCCAGCCCCAAAACCTCCGAAACCGTCACACACCATTGAAACCCAACCTAAACTAGCCGAAACCCCAGCCCACACCGTCGCCGAACCACCGTAAAATAGCCGAAATCAACCTAAACTAGCCGAAACCTCCTAGCCACTGTGCTTCCTCCCCGAAAAACCACCCCTGTACTTCCGCTTCACCTTCAAACTGGCCGAAAACCACTTTCGAAGCCCTAGCTAGGTCGATTTTGCGGTGAGGCGATGACATGGGTGGTTTTCGATGGTTCGTGGTAAAGGTTTGCACTGATTGGTGGGATTTGCGCGCGGGGGGGGGGGGGGGGGGGGAGGGGGCTGTGGTGGGTGGGGAAGATGGGCGGTGATTTCGCCGGTGAAGGAAGGGTTGTCGGCGTCAATAAGGGTCTCCGGCTGTGGAGTCACGGCCGCCGGTGGTGGGCTAGTGGCTGGGTTAGGGTTATAAGGTGTTTTTTTAATTTTTATTTACATTTTCTTTTAAAACCAATGTCTTATTACCACGTGTCTATATATCTTGGGTCCCACTAACGGATTTCATCCAAAATTCCGTTAGAAGGTGGTGAAATCCAATTTTTGGATTTTTTTTTGTAGTGTTATAATCAAAGTTTGAGATTATGTGGTGTTATAATCCATTCTTTGTAAAATTTGTGGTGTTATTTTCAAAAAAATCCTTATAATTATTCTTAAGGAAAATCCTATAATCTAGTCAAGTGAGATTATGTCCTATTGGTCTTAATACAAAACTTCAAAATAAATATTAAGTTTTTATAATATTTAATTTTTAATATATAATTAAAGATATTAGTGATGATCAATAGTACGCATTAATATGTGTAACTAAAGAACAGTGTCAACTACACATCACTGAATTTGTTTACTTATTTGACATATACACATTATTGAAGATTATGATACAATATTAAAAACTTTGGTTACACATTCAATCTAATTTGGAACTCAAATACCTATCCCAAAATCAAAATGTTCATTTGGCAGCTTGCCTGGGATAGAATTCCTACAGCTCGAAACCTCCATTTGAGAAAGATAGCCACTTCAAACTCTTGCACTTTCTGTCTTTCTATGCCTGAATCTTCCGGTCACATTTTCTTGGACTGTAGCAGGGCATCTGAATTCTGGCACCTGCTGAACCCTCCTTCAAATTTCAAAAAAGTTCAACATGAAACCTTCCATCATTGGTTTTTCAAAAACCTCATAAACAAACAATTGTTTCACAAAAATATCCCTTGGAACATCATTTTCTGCTTCTGCATTTGGCAAATTTGGAAAAGAAGGAATTGTTGGCTCTTCTCTAAACAAAACATCCCTGCTATAAAATCCATTAACCAGAGCTTGTGGGCTGCTACTGAATGGTTTTACTCAACAAACCAGACAGCTAGAATAGAGCACACTCAAAGCTCTTGGTCTCCCCCCCCCCCCCCCCCCCCCCCTCCTCTATTCTTAAAAGTTAATGTAGATGCAGCTTTCAATCCCTCCACCAAAGAAACTGGATGTGCAGGTATCTGCAGAGATGAAAATGGTTCCTAGATACAAGGGTTCCAATGTAAAGGCTATTCTGCATCAGCAAATGAGGCTGAACTCCAAGCAATTTTCCTAGCTTTTTCATGGATAAAGGATCATGGATGGAGACATTGCATTATTGAATCTGACTGCAAGTTCATAGTGCAGGACATACATGAGGGCAGGGACTATATGCTAACCCCAAAATTAAATGCTTGCAGGTTGCTGCTACAGGAGCTATCTGAGGTCAAACTATATTATGGAGAAAGAGGCAAGAACAGCGTGGCTGATGTCTTGGCAAAAGATGCTAGAGGAAGGCTAAATATCTTGAATCATGTTTGTAATTTATTAGCTCCTCCTTTTGTGTGTATAAAAAACTTAGAAGTAGATGCTGCAAACTGTATTAATCATCCTAGGGGCCATGACCCCCATGCTGTACTTTTGGGCAACCCAATGGGAAGCCAACAAACACTAACTTAAATTAATATATTTGCCTTTCTCCTAAAAAAAAAAACATTCAATCTGATTAGTTACTCCGTATAATTCTTCTCTTTTGAATCATTTAATGAGATAATATAAAATTCAAAGTGGAAAAAACAAAAAGAATTGAAAGAGTGTAATAATGTTAGCAATCATATGTGTAATTGACTATTGTGTTGCATGATGATCACGTATAGCGGTACGGTCGATGAGAGATTCAGATGTAAGGCAACAAAAATCGCGGTAATGAACATGTGAGAACTTTGTAGTTTGTAGTTTATACCTACTTGCTTTAATAACGTTCGATGAATGCCAATTGTCAAATCTGACGTCATCAATTTATATATTTTTTCATAACATAGATTCTTCCAATTAACAAATATTTAATTTGTTGTTGACAATTGTTTTGTACAAGTATTACTTTATGATTTATTTTTATTGAAAAAGTCTTAAGAGAATATGACGGTTTTCTTTGGGGAAATTAGCACAAGGAAACAAGTGGCTTAGTTCTAATTAGACGCAACTATATATTAGGCCAATTAAAATAGTCTATTATTGATAAATTGTGGTTCATGCTAGCTCAACCTTATAATAATGATTTAATATATGGAGAAATACTAATTGAGACGGCTTGATAGTTGAGTAATATTTTGTTATAATAGTACACTGAAGTAATAAATCTCATATTCTCACTTTTTAAACTGTGTGATACAATATAATGTTTTTGAACGGAACTATATTATGTTAGGCGGTATATTTTAAAACTATTAATATATCCTATTATTACTCTACTTTACACTATATGAAGAGCTACTATGTGAAGAGCTTAATATTTTCATCGAACTTACACAAGCAAAGTGGGGAGATAATTTGAGAAAACTCAAATAATAGACTACCTTAGGGTCTGTTCACATTTATTTACTGAACTGAGCTGAACTGAACGGAGCTGAAGTAAACCGATTGGAGCTGAACTGAATTGAACTGAACTGATTGGAGCTGAACTGAACTGAGCCGAGCTAAAATGAATATTTTATGAGAGAGGGAAATTAAGAGTTGAAGTGAATGATTTGAACTGAACTAAACTGATTGGAGCTGAACTGAATTAAACTAAACAGAACTGAAATTAAGCTGAAGTGAACAGACCCTTAGTGAACTGATTTGAACATTATTTTCTTGTATTAACCAATTTGATCCTAACAATACCCTTACTAAACTCTTCTAAGACCGTTAATAAATATTTACAATAAGTTGATAAATAGTGTACTCTAAGCTAAACTGTAATTGTAGACTGAAATATTTGCCAAACAGTATCTAAAATCGTCACCAAAAAAAAAGGCACTAGAGTAATTGAAAGTTAATTTAATATATATATTGCGTCTTAGTACCAGAATTACAAAATTAAACCAACTAGCTAACAAGATCCTCGTCACGCTCAAGAGACGGAACAAACACGAGGAATGACAATGAGAACAAAAGAAGAGGGACAAGTCGCATAACCACCCCAACTTCAAATTCAAAGTTCAATATATACTCTACAAACATTACATATTCTTACTTTCTCCGTCGTGTTAGAATTGTCCTATTTGTCCATTTGTTGTGATAGCTTTTTAAATCAAATGAGATAATTTTAGTTCGACGGAGAGAGCTGATATCAACTGATTAAATAAATTTTGAGTAAGATATCTTAAAATCTACTATAATTTCCAATACACTCTTAACACATACATAGGAAGGCTTTAATTTCTCATCATTTATCGACTAGACTAGACATGACGATGGTGATTAACACCTAATAATTAACGTATACTTATATATTAATAACTCTTAAGTATAAAGTTTACGAGAAAGTTTACGAGAATGATATGTATGTATTAACATCAATTCCCCTTATTCTCGCACAAACAACCAAAAACTAAATTCAAATTCTTTCTGATCCTTTTTGTTCTTCTCATTCAGCATCCTTTAATAGGATTATAAAATAATTTTACAAGAACAAAAAGGATCAAAGGGAGTACAATAATTACCATCAATAATTGAAATGGTGATTAACACCTAATAATTTTCCGCCGTCGGATAACGGTAACCAATAAATGGACTAGCACGTGGCGACTTCATAGGAGGCTCGGACAATTTATTACCATTACAATCATAGTATATAACACCTGAAAAAGCCAAAGGGTCACACTTATCACCCATCAAAATAGACCGTCGCCATAAACCACCATCACCGAAGCTTTCCTCACCAAAATCTTTCTTCACGCCACCACGGCCGAGTACACGCTTATTACTCGGCTTCAAGACTTTTCCGACGAGCTTTTTCGAAGCTCGGCTCGTATACTTGGCACACAAGTAGGCTAGAGCCGCTATTGATTCTAGTAAGTTTAGAGCTATTAGCTTCGATGAACAAAGGATTTGTTTTGGTTTATTTGGATGACCCATATTTTTTTTTCTTAGTGTTTTTTTTTATGAAACAATATAAGATGAAGGGTTTGAAATTGATTTAAGAAATAATGGCGTTTTGTTGGAGGATTGTGAGTGTACATATATATAGAGAGAGGATTAGAGAAAGACATGAGAGTGGATGTTGAGGGGATGATGTGCGGGGTGATGGCTGATGCCTGATGGGTGACCGGTATTGCGAGTTAGATTTAGTTTGGTTGACCACCTTTTAATTAGTTTCCTCACCTCTTTCGAAAATATATATTTCTCTGAAATGAACTTGAGATAAGAGCCTAACCACGTATAAATTCAACTAGATTTTATTTTAAAATTATTTGTGATAGGTAAAGTAGTCCGATGATCTTATATATGTTAGCATGGACTACTAGTATCAACTCACATATTGGTTATTTAATTATCTAATAATAGTAAAATTCATTTAATTATCTAATAATAGTACAATTCATCTCTAACATGTGAGTCACCCTTATTCTTTTCACAAACTTTCTCACTGTTAGGGGCAATTTCTTAATTCCCTCACATGTGAGCCACCTTTTCATTTTAATTATCTTTGAATTATTACTCATTTTCCCACAATTTCTATCTTGAACGTGGACTAATATAGTGATATGTAGTGCCAATAATGCACATGTAGATTATTTACCTAACGGCTAACGCCTCCCTCAATTGTGAGTTTCAAACTGATCACAATCTTCCTTACCCACCTGAACTTCCCCAACATTTCACGAAATTTTCACTCACTTATAGTTATAGCCTTTTACGGCCCAATATATACGAACTAAGAATAAAAAAAAAAAAAATAAATAAATAAAAGAGAGAGAGAGAGAGAGAGAGGGGGGTTCATTAGCAATAATAGGCTTATTAATGAAAGTGTAACATCTAATTGGTGGTAGATAGGTGGAATAACCGACCAATATACTTTCCCTTTTGTTTTTAGTTGACATGTTTCCTTAGTCACGTTTATCAGTGCACAAATTCAATTATTAATACCTTTAATTACTGATAACCAAAAATCATAAAAATTTGATATTTTGAAAATATACATTGTGACGAATCTAACAAGATCTCACTTAAGTATATTATTCTTCACACATTAATCACAAAACATGGTCAAAAGGAGGTGTGTAAATAGTGCTAAAGTCAAAACGTGTCAACTAATATAAAACGGAGGAAGTATATTGTGAAGTTGTACGCATAGCCTTTGCACGTGTTTATTATTATTTTGCGAGTTTGCGACGTGTTTATAGATTAATTTTCTTGTCTCAAATCTCTACTTTTTACTTGGGAGTGTCGTAGGGTTTATATTAGGTAGGGTTCCCTTGGGTGATCATTATAAAAACGTTGATATGCCACAGAGTCCTTTTTTAAAAAAAATCTAACATTTGCACTTTCTTCTCTAAAAAATCTAACTTAAGTTTATTCCAAAAAAATCCAACCTTTATACCTTATCTTCACCAACAAATAAATTTGACCTTTAACCTATTAAACAGGTTAAAATGAATTTTCTTTTTTTAATTCTCTCACTTTCCCTTCTCACTCCTCCTCTTTCTCTCTCCTCTCTCCTCAAAAACTAAAACAACACAGCAGCAGCACGCATCTCCGCTGCCACCACTTACCTCACCCTACCCAAAGCTAGAACCGAAACCATTCTCCCACTCCTACCTAGGCTCAAAACCACAAGCCCTACCTAGCTGAAACCATTCTCCCACTCCTACCTAGGCTCGAAACCGCAAGCCCTACCTAGCCAAAATTACCAACCCCACTCCTACCTAGCTAAGCTCGGCGTCTTCTCCATCTCCTCGCCTTCCTCCGCGGCATCTCTGGCGATGAGTCCGAAACCACAACAAGGTTGTGAATTGTTGTGGAAGTTGCCTTTGGGTTGGTGCAATGTTGGGTGAGGTAAATGGTGGTTTTGAGTCGATGCGTGGTTGCGATTTACGGAGCTGCTGAAATGGAGGGTGGCAACGGAGATTGGGCGGTGGTGCGAACGAACTGGATTTGTTGATTGGTGAATGGTTTTACTTGGTGTGGGTTTTGAAAGGGGAAGAGATGCTATGGGTTGGTATGGATTGTTGGGCAACGACTAGTGGTAGGCAGGTGGCTTTCGGTTGAGGTGAGGCGATGAAATATTGGGTTGTTGGAGGATATTACGGATAGCGTGTGTTGATGCAGTGTAGGGGCGGCTGGCCGGCGAGAGGAGTTGTGTGGGTTACCCTGTGGAGAGGGGAATGGGGTTGCTGGGTTCCGGTGGCTAGTGGGCGGTGGTGATGAAGTGGTGAAGGAAGGAGAGTGAATTGGGTTTTATAAAAAAAATTTCTAATTTTTTTCTTTTAATTATTTTTGTTTTTTAATAATTAAAAAAATAATTAACATATTAATAGTTGACACGTGGCATATAACTTACAAAAACCGATCACAAACAGGTTATAGATCATTAGATGAAGATAAGGGATAAAGGTTGGATTTTTTAGAGAAGAAAGTGCAAAGGTGGATTTTTAATTTTCATTTTTCCTTTTATTGCATCACGTTAGCTTTTCAACATCTCATGGAGCCATATCATCAGGATTCATCACTCAAACAATTTTAACCATTACGCCACGTCACCCAAGAAACCAGTATTATTTTGTATAAAAACATAAAGATAAGGAGATTTGAACCCTTAACCTTTTATAATAATTATTATAACAATTATAACATAAAGATAACTATTTAGCCATCTAAGCCAATTATTATGAAAATTCTACAATGTCTTTCTTCAAAAAAGGCACCACAATATGTTGACATGGAGAAATTTGATGGGCCCGTATTGATTGATTTTCATTTTGAAGGGAAAATGAAAACTAATAATCTCACATTTGCTATTTTTGCTCAAAATAATCCGACCTTTTCGAAATCTCAAAATAATCCCATCTTTGACCTCCATCTTCTCAAAACAAGCCTTTTATCGGTATGTGAAATTAGTAACCTATTTTAGAAGGTGGCTTGCCACACGTGTCACCTTCTGAATTTTTTTTTTTAAAAAAATTACAAAATTTAAATTAAGATTAATAAAAAAAAGAAAAAACCTGTCTTCTTCCCTTTTCCCCAAGTACCTCCTTGCCGGAGCTCCCCCTCCCCGTGCTGGACCAACCACCCTGCTGTCGGAGCTCCCCCCCCCCCCCTCCACTAGCCATGCCCAGCGTCGCCCTTCCCCAGCCTTGTCAACCCCACTTCCTAACCTGCCGACGAAGTCCCACCTTTTTTCCCTTCGAGGAACAATAACCCCTACCTCTAATCTCTAACCTCTTCCCGTCGACGAACTTAAGCCCCAACCTTTAACCCCTTTCCCCGTTTCCCGAAGACGAACAACCCCCACTAGTAACCCCTTCCCTATGACTAGGGATGGCAAGGGATCTAGACCCGACCCGGATCCGTGGATCCAGATCCGTTTTTCATGGATCTGGGTCTTCAAATTTTGGACCCGACGAATCCGGGTCGGATCCAGGTCCTGCTGACAAAAACGGATCTGGATCTGGGTCTGGGCCCTAGACCCGGATCTAGATCCGTGGACCCGTTTTTTATTTTTCCTATTAAAAAAAACTAAAATTGTTTGTTTCTTTATTAAAAATGTTGATAATGTTAGTAATGATAAAGATTAACCCTTTCAAGAGATGAATTTTGGATGCTCATATTATATACATAATCGTTGTTTTTTCACTAGCTCATATGTAAAGTCGTATTTTTTTGTAGTTTATAATTTTAAGGAAATTTTGATTTTTACCACCTTCAAATAACGACTTTGTCGAATTTACCACCTCCAAAAAAAAACATTTACTTTACCACCTCATAAAAAAATTAAACATCAGTTTTACCACCAATCACCTCCAACTAAGGGATTCCGTCCAAAAATCCGTTAGTGGGGCCTACCCTGCACACGTGTCGCCATATTATTGGGTAAGTTTTAAAAAAAAAAATTTAAAAAAAAAAAATTAAAAAAATCCCCATCAAGCAACCGGTGGTTGCTGCCACCGTCGGGACCCCCACCGCCGGACCAGCTACGACCAGCCACACCACCTAACCGTTACGACCAGCCCCCACCACCTAACCGCTACCAGCCACCGTCGAAACCCCATCCACCGCACCAATTTCGAACTTAAAACCCTAGCCACCACCTAACAGCTACGACCAACCCCACCACCTAACCGCTACCACCGCACCGCACACCACAGCCGCGCCGATAATTTCGACCCCTTTTCCACCAATTTTCGACCTCAAAACCCTAGCCACCACCTAATAGCTACGACCAACCCCACCACCTAACCGCTACCATCGCACCGCACACCACAGCCGCACCGATTTCTACCTCTTTCCACCAATTTCCGACCTCAAAACCCTAGCCACCACCTAACAGCTACGACCAACCCCACCACCATCCAAACCCAGACCAGAAACCACCGCCACCCATACGCGAAACCAAAGCGACCCGATACCACCACCACCCAGACGCGAAACCACCGCAACCCACCCCAGCCAACCTAACCCCAAAACCAACCTAACCCCAGACTAGAAACCACGCCACCCAGACGCGAAACCATCGCGACCCGAAACCACCACCACCTAGACGCGAAACCCACGCGAAATTCCGACCAACCGAGGTAGTTGATGTCGTTGCTGGTTGGTTGACATGGAAGATCGGGGAAGATGAAGAAGAAACGTCAAAAATGTGGGCCATATTAACGGATTCATGGACGGAATCCGGTAGTTGGTGGTAAAATCGAAGTTTTGGAAATTTTGATGGTGGTAAAATAAATCTTTTTTTTTTTTGAGGTGGTAAATTCAATTAAGTGGTTATTTAAAGGTGGTAAAAATCAAAATTTCCTAATTTTAATTCAAAATATGAGTGTATAAGTTGGTTAATTTGGGGTTGAACTTAATAATCAACAACGTAAGTTTGAAATAAATTTTTTGACCCGAACATTACATTTATTGCAAAAAATTAGGCAAAATATATTGGATCCGTTTTGGACCCGGATCCGTTGGACCCGACGGATCCGGATGCAGGTCTTCATTTTCTAGACCCGACGGATCCGGGTCGGATCTGGATCCTACATACAAAAACGGATCTGGATCCGGGTCCATCCGAACCTGGTTCAGATCCGACCCGTTGCCATCCCTACCTATGACAAACAATAACATAACTCTTACCCAAAGCCCCTTTCCCGTCAACTTTCATCGATATAGTTTATTTATTTATTCATTTATTTATTGGTAATTTGTGCAAATTGATTAATGATTAGATCTTATTGTTGTTGTTCATGATAAAATAAGCAAATTGAAAGTTTATACCTTTTTGTTTTGTGGAAGATGAAGGTTGGGATTCAAGTGAGGGAGTAGGGTGGAGGTCTGCTGGACCAAATGGAGTGGGTTGGGTTTTGCAAGCGAGGTCAGGTGATGGTGTGGTGGTCTTGATGAGGTGGTGGTTATGGAGCGGTGGTGATTTGGGTGTTCTTCCATGGAAGAGGTGGTCAAGGTGGGGATGTAGGAAGAGAAAGATAGATTTTTTTTAACCTGGTTAACAAGTTGTAGGTAAACATGCTTGTTTTGAGCAGATGGGGGTCAAAAGTGGGATTATTTTGAGATTTTGAAAAGGTGGGATTGTTTTGAGAAGAAATAACAAAGGTAGTTAGGTAGGATGTCTTCAGGATTATTAGTTTCCTTTTTTCCCCATTTTGAATTATTTTTAATGTCCATAATGTATTAAAAATATATTTATGTTATGTATTCTTTTTAGAAAAATCTGTTTAAAAGGACCACTTAAGTAGTTTCTTTTGTTCAGAAGGACCTATCAAGGAAAAAGTTGTTTAAAAGGACCACAAAAGGCAATTTGGACTGTCTAGGGGAACCAAGACCAATTTTCAGGCAAGTCAACGTCGGAGTCTGACGTTGACCATCACGTATCAAGCACGTGCTCATTATTTTGAGGCCAAATTTTTCTTTCCCCTTTTTTCCCTCTTTTCCACTAATTCCCCCCAAATTTTCCCATTACCCCCAATTTTTCCCTTTCTTCTTCTTTCTCTCTCCTGAACCAAAACCATGAACCAAAATTTAAATTTTTTTCCCCCTTTCCACGATTTTTCCCCATTTTTCCCTTTAACCCCAATTATCCTTTTTTTCTAACATTCTCTCTCCTTATTTCTGTAACCTCAGATTTTTTTTTAAACCATAATTTCGCATTTATTTTCAAACGAATTCATCCACACTGCAATTGAGGATAATTCTCACAAGGTAAGGATTGTGGGTTTAGGTGGTTGTGGGTTCGTTAGGTGTTTGTTTCAGCTATTTGGTGGAGGTGTGTTGAGGCGGTGGCCCGATTGATGATGGTGGTGAAGTGGGAGGAGGGTTAGCGTGTTATGGGTTGATGCTGTGCTTGTTTTCTGTACTTGTGGTGAAATTAATGTTTACTATCCATTTAACATGATGCTTTGACCTCACTAACAATGGCAGACAAGAGTAAATGCCATAAATAATGCTTCTGGAGAAAGAAAGGAGGAGAGAGAATGAAATTGAAAAGGGTTAAGGGTCTGTTCTCTTACGTTGAAATTCAGTTCAGTTCAGCTCCTAATTTCCTTCTCTTATAAAATATTCATTTCAGTTCAGATCCTAATTTCCTTCTCTTATTAATATTCATTTCAGTTCAGTTCAGTTCAGCTCAGTTCAGTTTAGTTCAGCTCAGTTCAGTCAATGAGAACAGACCCTAAATTGGGGTTAATTGGAATATTAGAGGAAAATTGTGGAAAAAAGGAAAAAAAAATTAAATTTTTGTGAAATTAATGAGTCACGTGTAGAGCTGTCAGTGTCTGACCCGAACCGTTAAACCCGACTGTTTCGAACCGATCCGAAAAGGAACTGAACTGTTTAAAACCCGTTTTTTGGAAATCGAAAACTGACCCGACCCAATTTTTTCCAAACCGAAACTGAACTAAACCGAATTTGTGCAAACCGTTACTAACCCGACCCGTTATCAAGCCAAACCGTTACAACCCGAAACTGAAAGCAACCCAAACCGATTACGTTTAAACCCGATAGTAACCCGACCCGTTTTAAACAGAAAACCGTTAAAACCCGATAAAAATCCGATAAACCTAAATCGTTCCAACCCGTAACCCGTTGTGACCGAACCGGTTATAATTCGTAACCCGTTGTGACCGAACCGTTTACGACCCGTAGCCCGTTATGACCAAACCGTTTAAAACCCGTAACCCGTTATGACTGAGTCATTTACAACCTGTTACCCAATATGTTTATGATCTAATCTGTTTCAACCCACTACTCGATAAACCCAACTTATTTATGACTTGACTTGATTATAACATGACTCGTTCCTACACATTATCTGACTAATTCGACTCGATAATCATCCGACTCAATTTTAACCCGATATGATTTTGATTAGAAACCCGTTTCAAATTGGGTAAACTCGTTTTCAAACCAACCAAGTTCAATCTAAACCGATTATAACCGAAACAATAATGGTTGGACCCGATTTCACCCGATCTATTTTGAACCGAAACCCATTTTCGAACCGACCCAGTTAAACCCAAACAGATTATGACCCGAACCAATTACGACCCGTCCTGATTAAGACCCGAACTGTTTTTAACCGAAACCCACATTAAATGGGCTAAACCCGTTTTCAAACCGACCCAGTTCAACCCAAATTGATTATGACCCGAACCGACTAGAACCCGACCCGATAAGGACCCGATCCGAATAGAAACTGCAATTAAAAAAACCAAACCGAACTGACCCGATAATTTTCAAAACCGACCCAAACCGACCCGCTTATTATTTCAATCCGTTATAAACCGACCCGTTATAACCCGAAACTGATAAACCCAACCCAAACCCGAACTGTTTAACCGAATTGACACCCCTAGTCACGTGCCATGCGCGTGATGGTCAACGCTGAAGTCTGGCGTTGACTTTCCTGTAAATTGGCCTTGGTCCCTCTCAACAACCCAATTTGTCTTTTGTAATCCTTTTAAACAACATTTTCCTTAATAAGTCCTTCTGAACAAAAGAGACCACATAAGTGGTCCTTTTGAACAAATTTTTCTTCTTTTAATACATGTATTATTTTTAAACAATACTAATTAAAAGTTATGAATTTTTTTTTATAACATTATAAATTTTTGAAATTATACTTATAATTAAAAAGCACATTTATTTTTTAAAAAAAAATCACAAAATTAATTTTCATGATTGTTCATCAATGTCCATAGATTAGCCAACAAACAACCAAAATTATGGATCACAGATTTGCTGTCGGAGAAGAAGTACGACTGTAAAAAACATTGCCTGAAAAACCGCCAAAAATCTTCCCAAGAAAGTCGCCTTAAACCTTCCTAAAATCGACCAAATTTGAACCTAAAATCGTTGCCAAGTGGTCCAAGGACTGCCACCCCGGAATGCCTATATAGTAGCCTAAAAATAGCCGCCTAAAACCTGTAAATTTGCTTGAAACCTCCCCAAAAACACATCCCAAAAATAATCAAGAAACCCACCAAAAGACCCCTAAAAACTGCACAAAAAAGGCATCCAAAATACGCCTAAAAATTTGTCGGTCGCCGCCATGCATGAACCCTTCGCTGGACTACGTTCGTCGGAACCTGCACCCTAATAGCCCATTAATCCAGAGTCCCACAGGAGAGTGATCATTAAAAAATTACCCATAAACGATGATGAACACAATGAAGAACATTAAATATTTGATTATCAAAGTTTTAAATACAAGTATATTTTAATTTTTGTAAATAATTTTTAAAAAACTATAATGATGTACTCTTTATTAAAATACATGTTTTTACAATTATACATACATTTTAGCCTTTTAAAATACAGAAAAATTGACCAACCATAACATGACACGTCATTATGTTATGATGCCTTTTTTTGAAGAATAATGACGCGGTAGACTTCCCCCAATTATAAACTATGTTATTAGTGTGTAAATTAACCACAATTTTTAATTTAAAAAAAAAATAATAAAGATACTCAAAGAATAACTCAATTTTGGTTTGAGAACGACAATTTTAATTTTAAAAAGATTTAATAAAATTTATCAATTGCACGTCTAAAACAGTAACAACCAACGCCCGGACTACTCACTAGTTCATTACATTTATTGAGGGGAAAATGAGAGATTTTGCTATAAATATATATATATATATATATATATATATATATATATATATATATATATATATATATATATATATATATATATATATAATTTATATCACGTAGTACGACAATGCTATTTGTTGCATCCACGTATGAAAACATCAAGATATAGTAAGTGATGAACTTAATCGTAAAAGTATATTTTAGGTTTTTTTTTTCCTGTGTGACCTTTATATGTGTGGTGCCAAATTGAAGCCAAAAATGGCAAGAATAATTCTAAGCCTCTCCACTTCAATTATGGACGGTCATAAGTTGGATTCCAATTCACTATATTCAAGCTTGGGTGCACCACCAAATTAAAATACCATAATTATAATTATGACCTTAATATAAAAATTAAGTCACATCGAAACATGTATAATACCATATTCAAGCTTGGGTACCTTGTCTCATTCGCAATCAAATCATTAGCATAGCTTGTTAAAATGAGAACTTATCACATCGAAACATGTATAATAAGAAAATTTGGTATAGTACCTTCGTATACAACTAAAGAAAACCTTTACATATATAGTTACATTATTATTCATTCTTATATTCATACAAACTATACTTGCATTATCGTTCAAAATAATTGTTTTACTTTTAACTATTAGCCTTGAAGTATCTTAGTAAGGTATGATATCATAGCTTACTGGATCTATATACTTATGAAATTGTCACCTAATTTTGCCTTATTTGGTACAATCAGTTATATGGTGTATTGATTGTATGAGATGGAGAAATTAATATTCCCTATCTACAATTTCACCCTTATAAATTTATTAATTAAATAAGCTATTTGAAATTCACTCATTAGTTGTACTAGCTTAAGTCTTATGCAATACCGTGCCCTCTTAAGTGTTCTACTTGGAAGGGTTTTTTGGTTCTCTCTAAGTTTTCTCCTTTAGGAAGGTTTTTCTAGCCTCCATTGCTAATTTTTTTTTTTTTTGCTTTTTTGAAGGTTCACTCTTCACCTTTTCTCTCTTTCTCTTCAATCTCTTTTCTACTGATCTAAATTGTAAATTTTTGTAGGGGTTTCCATCAGTGTTTTTACTAGTGGTAAGCCTTAAAAAACTTTTAAATTTCTTTTAATAAATGAATTCCATCTTTATGATGGTTTTTGTTCTATCACAAACTATTGGGTCGGTGTTTAATAAATAGTTCGTGCAGCGGGGGAGATGACGATGACGATAAAGACGGCGACGACGATGATGACAGCAATGGTGGATCTCCTTCTCTCCCTGTAGGTGACAATGACGATGACTATGATGACATCAATGGCGAAGGAGAGAAGCGAGGTCATTCGTGACGGAAGAGAGAGAAAGTTTGATTCTCGGATTTTTCGAAAATTGCTAAAAAATTGAATTGGGGCTTTCTTATTTAATGTATAATTGTTGACATTGTTTGTCCCATATGATTGCATATTGAATTGTGCTCATTTTGATGACAAATGCATGTATTTTTGGTTGAGAAATGAGCAAGTTATACTATACTCATGACCTTTAGTACGAGCTCTTCAATGAAGGTTCCGCTATTGTTATGCATATCATCAAACAAATTATACATATCCTCAAACAAGTTATACATATCCTCCATCAAATAATTTATATCCTCCCATCATTTATACATATCATCCACTAGCTGGATGATATCCTCTATTGACTCTATGATATTATGGCTGGATGATATCCTCTATTGGCTATATGATATCATTTATGATTGTGTCTATGATATCCTTTATTGGCTAGATGACATTCTCTATTGGTTGGATGATATCCTCTACTCGCTGAATGATATCCTATATTGGTTGTATGATATCATGGCTGGATGGTATCCTCTATTGGCTATATCGCCTATATGATATCATTTATGATTGTGTCTATGATATCCTTTATTGACTGGATGATATCCTCAATTGGTTATATGATATCATGGCAGGATGATATCCTCTATTAGCTGGATGATATTATTCAACAATGATATCATATAGCCAATAGAGGATATCAACTGGTCAATAAAGGATATCATCCAGCCAGTAGATCGAAGATGTCATCCACCCAATAGAGGATGTCATCCAACCAATAAAGGATATCATCTAATCAATTGAGGATATCATCTAACCAATATAGGATATCAAAATCCGCTGGACTGGCGAAACATTTCGTCAATTTGGTTTGACACAATACCTTATGTCTATTAGGCTTAATTTCTTTGTTTGTTCGTCTGCCAAAGATTAAATATTTAGGATTTCATTATCTCTTAAAGTATCAAGAAGGCCTGATGAGTTTTTTCACCCAAACAACTATTCATCTACGGATCTCAAGCCGAATAGTGCTAATTAACATATTGTATTGCTTCGGATGAAGTTTCTTTATTAAGGCAATAATAAATCGAACCTGTGATATAACTAATTCTAACTTCAAAGGTGATTTGTACTTGTGTTGAAATTTCAGATTTCATAAGAATTGTTGTAAGTGTCGTTTGACTATCTTTCATTAATGAAATCCTTTTTCTTCTCGTCAAAAAAAAAAAAAAAAAAAAAAAAGGTTGTACTCGTACAATAATGTACAAATTTATTATACATGTATAATAATGTTATTAATAATTAATACTACCTCTGTTTCATATTATTTGCAATGATTAGACATTTTTCCTCACTGTTTTATGTCAATCGTTGCAAATAATACAAAATGGAGGTAGTATAATTATTATTAATAACTAATATAATAAAAATGCTCGTCAAATAATAATAATAATAATAATAATAATAATAATAATAATAATAATAATAATCATTATTATTATTATTATTATTATTATTATTATTATTATTATTATTATTATTATTATTACTCCCTCCGTGTTTTTTTAAGTGTTACACTTACTAAATCCGGCCGTGTTTTAATAAGTGTTACACTTCTTTTTTTGGAAAAAAGCTACATTAATATATTATATCTCTCTCCTCTCATGGTCCCCACCTAAACCCACTACTACTTTTTTATTATTATTATATCTATCATCTCACATTAATTACTTTTCAATAAACTATTAACCCCACTATATATTTTTTTCAATTTTTTAATACTCCAACTACCCCACTTACCTCTTATTTTATTTAAGTCAATATAATTGCCTAAAACTATGTGCCGGTCAAAGTGTAACACTTAAAAAAACACGGAGGGAGTATTATTATTATTATTATTATTATTGTTGTTGTTGTTGTTATTTAAACAGAAAGTTTCATACTTGGATGGCCACATACACTGTGTAGGCGAGGTTATTATTCGGTAGGGGTTACTCGGTTAGAGGTTACCTAGTCAAGGGTTACTCGATCGATCAGTGTTATTTGATCAGTCAGGGATTACTCGATCAGCAGTTTGAGGTTACTCGAACATGGATTACTTGATCAGTCATGAGTTACTCGTTCAGTCAGAGCTTACTTAGTCAGAGGTTACTCGCTCAATATTTTGGTGTGTGTCAGCCGACAACACGGTGTGGCCAACCACACATAAAACATGCTATGATAAAATAACTTAAATAAACTAAATTGAAACAACCTAAAATGAATGAAACTGAACGAACTTGTATTTATGTTATGTATGATTTGCTAAATAATATTAATATAATATATAATAATTGTATATCTTTTCCAAAGATAGTCTCCAATCTTATGTTATCTTAGATTCTATACATATATTCTACGTATAGCTGATGAATAATAGAGCATGTATCATGACTCCTTAATAGATTTACATACATGCCTCAAGGCAGAATATACTTTCTTTTTAGGGGTAGGCTTAATACGAAGTAGGCTACAATTATAATTTTTCCTTGTCTTTTCTTTTATGTGTAACAATCATGTATATGTAGAAGAACAACTTGATCTTGAGAAACGTCATCTAAGTTTTGCACATAAAGTTGCATATTGTTTTTAACTTTGGCTCCACATATATAGAAGCCATATATAAATCCACTTAGATTTAGACAAGCAAAAAAAACTAGTATAACGTTGACTAACTCTTTCATGTGCACTAAAGGTTGGATCATCTTATTTTGCTCCTAATTAGTCAACGAAAATGTGATTAAGGTCGATACTCCCTTTGATTTTGTGTAAGGCTAGTCTAATTAAGGATTAAATTATCATTTGATAATTAATAAGGTTGGAAAATGACTGTTAAATCCACTTGGTTTAAAACATGCTGTGTGTTTTCATTTGGCGGCGGAGTATGATGATGCCATATCCAATTTGCCATCATTTTAAGTGCTTCTTCATCAGTACTTGTCATGGACGTCAACATTATTCCTTAGCTTGGTCCTTGGTGTACACATGTATGTGTAAGTTTGGAAATATATTTACTCCCTCCGTCCCAAAAAGAATGACCCATTTGGCCAAAACTTTGTCACAAAAAAAATGACCCATTTGCATTAAAACACCATCAATTTGCAACAATATTTGTGCAAAATTAGCTTCCCCATATAAAAATTTGATTTTCCATGTTATTTTATTACTTTCTCTCTCTATTTTTTTAAAAAACCCCATGTAAATTTATCTTTCCAATATACTTTTATTTCTTTTTACTTAACTTCCTTAATACCCGCGTAATCAACCCAAATGGGTCGTTGTTTTTGGGACGGAGGGAGTAGTTTTTAATCTCGTGTAATGCTCAATAATTTTAAATGTGATTTGTGACTTGTTATATTGGTTTTAATATATCTGTTATTGTTGGGGTCCAATTATTCCTAATTGGGCCCGGTCCACAAATGATTCAATTTAAGTCGAGGTCAAGGCCCAAGCCTCCCTCCTGCTAAGTCAAGCTCAAGTCAACGGCCCAAGTCATCATGGTCAGCCCATATGATTCCAAGCCCATCTCTTCTCCTTGTTGTGCCAAGGTATAAAAGCCTTCAATTACATCATTTATCATTCATTCACATTCAAACCTCAAGCAATTAATACTCTTGCATAGCTTTCTCTCTCTAAACACTGTTTGACTTCGGCATTGGAGGGGCCTTCCTCGGCACAACCCCCGAGGCCAGTTTACGTATATTTGCTGTGCAGGAAACCCTCGACCTAGCATCACTTGGACCGAGATAGTCTTCAGCCACCACTCAGGACCTTCGGCAAGGTCCCGTTGTTTCACCCGAAACAATTTGGCGCCGTCTATGGGGAAGACTTTCAAAAAATCTAAGCCAATCTCAATAGTTCTACCGTACTCTTAGTATCAATGGCTAAGAACCGCAAGAACAAAAATAGCGGTGCTTCCCCCTCGCAGAAACGCCGAATAGCGGAGGGTAAGAGGCCCTTGGATCCTCCTACCCCAACACCATCACCTTCTCCGGAACGGAACTCTTCTAAGGGTGTCATCTCGGGAGGGGCGTGTCAGGAGGAGTCTCTTTCTCCCATAATCCAATCTCAGCACAGGCCAAGTCCTCCTCGGTCCAACGCTGAAAATCAGTCCAATCACAAGACTCAATCAATCGCTCGGAGTAAACCTTTGAGCACCCATTCTCGCTCTCACACTCAACCGAGGACTCCTTTAACGGGGCCCAGTTCGGAAGAGGTAGCGAGGGCTTTGGCGGTACTCATGGACGCCATGAAGGCCCAAAACATGCCACCTCCACGCGACCAAACTCCTCCGCAAACCAGGCACCAGCGGAGAAGGCTCGGCCAAGAGGGGGAGAGACCTCCCTCCTTTAGAGAGTTGGCAGAATGGGAAGAGGACACTTGGAGAACCGAACGAGAAAGGAAAAGGAACTTTCATTTCTTCAAAGAACCCTCTACCCAGCTCACCCAAAGCAAAACTCACAAAAGCAGCAGCTCTGCCTCTCGGCCAGAGACTGACCGCCGAAGTGCTCTCGACCGACTAGGCGATAGGGAATGGAGTGTGCATAGCCGCCTCTCCTTCCCTGTAGCCGAGGCCTAACCTTCCCAGCCAGGGACGAAAACCACTCCTACCTCTCTGAGAGGGCGAAGCGCGGTCCCTTCGGCTAGGAACAAAGGTAAGGTTGTGATGCTTCCTACCAGTTCTCCATTTGAGCAATGGATTCTGGAAGAACATGTGCCGACGGTTAAAATCCCGTCGCACATTACTTACGATTGGACTTCGGATCCGAAGGACCATATTGCCTCCTACGAGGGGCATATACACCTGTGCCCCAGGTCCGAAGCGACCTAGTGCAAATATTTCGCTACTACCCTCAAAGGGGTCGCGCAAGCGTGAATCTCCAAGGGGGTAAAGGAAGGCTCCATAACCGGGTGGGACGACCTGTCCGTCAAGTTTAGCAGCAAGTTTTCCACGGCAAATCGCCGAGAAAAGACTACTGCAGAACTCATGGTCCTGCAGCAAGGGGAGGCCGAAAGCCTCTGAGATTATCTGACTCGTTTCAGCAACGAGTCATCCGGCGTTTCCCAGCTGGATTAAGGGTTGGCCGTCTTTACCATGCAAAACGGCCTTCAGCCAGGAAAGTTCTTTGACTTCATGGTCATGCATCCCCCGTAGACCTTGGAGGAAGCTCTGAACGCTTCGGATAAGTTCATCCGAGCTGAAGAGTAGAACAAAACAAAAACCCAACCTCAATCTGGGGGCGGGAAGCAAAAACAACAACCGTCTGAAGGCCAAGGCTAGAAGGCGAAAGGAAAGGCGAAAGCCTCGGAACAATCTTCGGCCAACGAGTCGAAGAAGGAAAAGTCTGCTCCCTTCTCGGGTAGATACGAATCTTACACTCCGCTCGCCCTTCCGCGCGCTAAGATCTACAGCGTGACGAAGGAGGAGCAGAGTTACCGAAAGCCGAGACCACTCCCAGAGTGGTATCAGCGAAAAAATAAAAATCAGAGGTGTCAGTTCCATGAGTCACCGGGACACAACACTGAAGAATGTATCCAGCTGTAGACACCCATTTGTGTCTCCCCAAAACCAAACCCGGTGATGAGTACCTTTCACGTCAAATCATAATCGAATGAAGTGAAAGTGTGGAAAGTTTAGTGTTGCGGATAGTTTTAATTTCTTTTCTCTCCTCTCTGTTTTTGAAAACTTATTTTTAAGAAAATAGCCAATCCAGTTTGGTTGGTCCATGATATGGGTCCAATAGTAGTGTAGTTGGATGGGGCTTGACAAGAGCTTTTCAACGATACATTATAAGCCCAATTCCGATGAATATTGAGGAAGTTATGGCCAATTTACTGAACTGGGCCCAGTTTGAGCCTTATATGCGGCCCAATGATCTAAGGGAGGGCCTAATATAGATTTATCATTCCTAATGCAATTAGGAATGGTTTTAGTCTTTTATATTCTTCTAGAAGGTACTTTTCATTCCTAATTCAATTAGCATTGATAAATTGACTTTTGTTGACCTTTTAGAGTTTTAATTAAAATCAAAGAACATTTTTGAGGGAAATACGATTTTATCCTCCTGTACGACAATTTTTATCTTATTTTAAGAAAACGCGTGATTTTCTGAATCAGCGCCAAAAGCCAGCTGTAGCGCCTGGCGCTAGCATTGGTGCCTGGCGCCAATAGCCAGCGTTGGCGCTGGTTCGATTTTGTTTACGCCAGAACTCTGTTTTGGTATTTTATCTTTTTGGCTGATTTTCTCTATAAATAACGTGCTAAAAACTCCGTTTTCAAAAACCAGTTTTCATCAATAATCATCAATTCTCTCTTATTCTCTTCAAATTATTCACCAACTCTCATCAAGATTTTCTTGATTACTCTCTCTCTCTCCCTTTTCTAAACTAGCTTCTCTCAAATATAAAAATTCCGCATTCAGAAAGCACACATGAATATGATCAGGATAAAGTAAAGGCCTATTATTAGGGCAGGTTCAATCTCTTTTAGGTTGGATTTGTACCTTCATCCCCGAACCCTATTTGGTTCAAGACCTTATGGAGTTGACGATCTCTTGGATCGTTAAGGGGTGTAACCTTCACCCTGTGAACGGTCTACAAGTTCCTAAAACTTGTTGACGACTCTTTTGCTCTATTTTCTTTCCCTTTGGATGCCACCGTACTTTAGTGTATGATCACAGTGGGGTTCAAGCTAGGGGTTAATGCTTGAAATATTCCCTACACCAGCTAAAGGAACAAATTGTGGATATGGTCCGGAAGGGGTACTTGAAAAAATATATCGCGGATCACCGCGAGAAAAAAGAGGCTGAGAAATCCAAAAAGAACTCTCGGCAAGAAATTGACTTCCCCCGAAAGAACAGCAAAACTGCGGAGGGAAAATTCCCCCCATTCATGTTATCTCGGGAGGAGTATGCTCTCAGAGGGAGCACAAGCGTCCCCTCAAGGCTCTGACCTATCAGGTGAACAATGCTAGCATTCAGCCGCCCCAGTCACCAGTGCCGAACATGACGTTCACATCCGCTGACTGCCGGGGGGTGATGTACCCTCACGAGTACCCGTTGGTGATCATCGCCACGGTGGCCAACCACGATGTCAGCAAGGTTCTTGTTGATGGTGGTAGCGGAGCAAAAATTTTGTTTCGAAAGGCCTACAACCAAATTAAGCTAAAGCCCAAGCACCTCACGCCGGTACCCTACCCGGTATTCGGATTCAACGGAGTTTCAACTTATCCAGATGGGAAGGTGACCCTTCCTGTCACCATCGGCTGCGACGAAGCAGCTAGGAGCGTCATGACTGAATTTTTGGTCATCGACGCTCCTTCAGTGTACAACGTGATCATGGGGAGACCCATAATTCACGAGATTCAAGGGGTAGTCTCGACATACCACCAGCTCATGATCTATGTTTCGGATGCTGGCTACCCCGAAAGAATCGAGGGCAGCCAAAAGGAAGCCCGAAGGTGCAACTACCTCAAGCCATCCACCAGTCGTTCAGAAGATGACGACGAGGATGAGAAGGAGAAAGAAAAAGAGCCAAGTGCGAAGAAGCCGAAAAACCTAAGTGCTTCGGCCTAAGGTGCTCTAGCCAAAGAAAAGGGGCCTGAGTAGGAAAAGGCTAGCTCTTCATCTGAGCCGAAAGACTTAGAGAGCCAGCCGAAAAAGAAAAAGTCTGGGACGCATGCTGATATAGACAGCAGGCCAGATAATGAAGAGTCCGGCCCCACAGCAATGGAGCTGGACCAGCAGACTGAAACGGTCGAGTTGACAGAGGTCGCGCTGAAAAATGTGTTACAATCGGGTTGGATCTTGATCCGAAAGTCCGCGTTAAGCTCATCCACCTCCTTCGGTTCTTGTTTGCTTTCTCCGCAAATAAGAACCGAGACATCGCAGCCGAAGTCAAAAAAGTTGCTGGATGCAGGCTTCATCGAACCCTGCCAGTATCTAAAATGGCTGCCAATGTGGTGATGGTTCAGAAGGCAAATGGCACCTGGAGATTGTGTGTTGACTTCACGAACCTAAATAGGGCTTGTCCGAAGGATTTCAATCCCTTGCCGAGGATAGATCAGCTAGTCGACTCGACAAGTGGTCATGCCTTGCTTAGTTTCATGGACGCATTCTCGGGGTACCATCAGATCTTCATGCACCCCGACGACCGAGCAAAGACGGCATTCGTCACGAACGCCGGAGTATACAATTACAAAATGTAGCCCTTCGGATTGAAAAATGCGGGGCAACTTATCAAAGGCTGGTGGATCAGGTTTTCGCCGATCAAAAAGGCCGAAACATGGAAGTCTATGTTGACGATTCTATCGTCAAAAGCAAAAAAGATGAGGACCATGTTAAGGACCTGGCCGAAACCTTTGCCACCTTAAGAAAGCACCAAATGCAGCTGAATCCGAAGAAGTGTGTCTTCGGCGTGAAGTCAGAGAAATTCCTTGGATTCATGATCAGCAAAAGAGGGACTGATGTCAATCCCGCCAAGGTGCAAGTAGTGCTCGATCTTCCCGAGCCGAAAATAAAGAGGGACGTTCAGCGGCTCACCAGAAGAATGACAGCCCTCTCAAGGTTCATCTCTAGAGCCTCGGATAAGGGGTTACCTTTCTTCAAAGCCCTGAAACTCCCAAAAACAAAAGAGCTCGTCAAGAGAAGCCTTCAAGCAGCTTCGGGAGCATCTAGCTCAACTCCCAACACTGGCTAGCCCAGTAGAGGGAGAATCTCTGTACTTATACGTGGTTGTTAGCCCAGCCACCATCAATGCAGTGCTGCTGAGGGAAGAAAATAAAATTTAGCAACCGATCTACTTCGTCAGCCACACTCTGACAGATGCCGAGACCCGCTACCCCCTACTCGAGAAAGTTGCTTATGCAGTAGTGGTAGTCGCTCGGAAGTTGAGGCCCTACTTCGATTGCCATCAAATAGTGGTCTTAACTGATCAGCCGCTGGAAAAAGTCCTCGGCAAAGTTGGAAAATCAGGTAGGTTGGCCAAGTGGGCTTTTGAGCTCATTGAGTTCAGCATCAGCTACCAGCCGAGAGCAGCCATCAAGGCTCAAGCTCTAGCGGACTTCCTGGCCAAATGCTCGTACCAGGAGACGCTAGATGACGAAAAGAAAATCTGGACCAGCTCAAGGTTCATCGTCTTCAAGGGAGAGCTTCTGAAAAAATCCTTCTCAGCCCCATTGCTGAAGTGCGTGGGCCCAAAAGACGCAGATTACATCCTTTGGGAAATTCACCTTGGCATCTGTGGGAACCACATTTGGGGAAGGACCTTAGACCATAAGGCATTGAGGGTCGGATATTATTGGCCCACCATGATCTCAGATGCTAAGGAGTTGGTCAGAAAGTGTGAAAAATGCCAAAAGTTTGCACCAGTTATCCATCAGCCAGCTAGAGACCTTCAGCCGATCCTTAATCCGCTTCCATTTTCTCAATGGGGGTTGGATATCTTAGGTCCCTTTCTAGATGCACCGTACTAAAAAAGATGGTTGGTAGTCGGCATTGACTATTTCAGCAAATGGATTGAGGCTGAAGCAGCAGCAAATATCACAGAGCAAACTGTCAAGAAATTCATCTGGCAGAACATCATCACTCGCTTTGGTATTCCGAAGGTTTTTGTCTTCGATCATGGGAGGCAATTTGATAATTTGCCGCTGAGGCAATACACTGATCAGTTCGGCATCAAGTTGGCATATTCGGAAGTGTGTCACCCACAAAGTAATGGCCAAGCCGAAGCTGCAAATAAACAAATCCTCAACGCTTTGAATAAAAGGGTTAAGGATCAAAAGTCCAAGTGGATAGAGGAACTCCTAGGAACACTCTGGTCACTTCTGACAACTGAAAAACAATGGGCTATTCACCTTTTGAGCTGGTGTAAGGCGTCAAAGTCGTTCTTCCAGTGGAAATCGGTTCTGAAAGTCTACGAGTGCACCACTTCTCGGCTGAGAACGAGCAATTTATGAAGGAATCCCTTGATTTCCTCGATGAATTAAGAGACTCAGCCCGAGACAGAATGGCCTCTTACAAGGAGAGAATCAGCAAATTTTACAACCGAAGAGTTCATGCGAGGCCTCTAAAAGTTCGAGACCTCGTCCTTCGGAATGCTGCTGCAGTTCAAAAAAGTCGAATCCATGGGAAACTCTCAGCTGCTTGGGAGGGACCCTATGAAATTTATGATGAGCTTCAGCCAAGAACATACCGACTTCGGCAGTTGGATGGAGTTGAGCTGAAAAATCACTGGAATGCTGATGTACTTAAGAAATATCATGTGTAAACCCTTCGAAGCAGAACAATCTTTGTAAGTACATTTTGGATTATTAATGAAAGGCCTTAGAGCCACTATTTCTACAAATATTTGCAATTTTTATTCTTTCATTTTTTTTTTCTTTTTTCTATCTACTCTTTAAGGGTTTTCTTCAGCCCTGTCTGAAACCTTCGCCTTCAGGGCATCGGGTTTAGGATTGCTGATAAACTCGTCTTTTAAAGAACTCTGGTCTTTCAGCTGAAGTGAAAACTTCAGTAAGGCTTGTTCTCCAAGACAATTAGTCCATGGACAAATCTGGGATATTGCCGTAATTGAGCCCTGTATCTCAAAGGGCCATTATCTGAAACATTGCCTTCAGTTGGCCATGTGTTTCAGATATCAATTCTTTCAGATTGACAGAAAACCAAGAATAATAGCATAACTGTTAGAAATTTTTACTTAGCTTCATCAGAAAGCAAAAGAGACAAGAAACCATCTCAGAAATCCGAAGACCAAGTCTTCAAATTTATGGGGGGGCAAGAGACACTACAAGTGTAGATTATCACTTTCAACTAAAATAATCAAAGCCCAGATTATCACTTTCAACTAAATTCTTCAAAGCCGAAGCTTTTTACTTAGCAAATTTTGCCAGAAATTTCGAAACTCAAGAAAGCAAGCATGCAAGTTCAAGGCAAAGCAATAGAAGGCAAGCATCAGATGCATAATAAAAAGTTATGCTCGGATTACGAGCTACAAAGTTAACTATTTGAAAACATAAAAATAGAGTATCGGCAGCCGCCCACAAGCGAAATATTACAGCTGCCGAATACGTACAAAGGCAAAAACAAGGTTTGTACATTAAAGCAAGCTGAAGCAAAAACAAAGGCAAAAAAATTCAGAAGCGGCATTTGTCATTTTAAGAGCAAGTGGATCCGCAAGATTTTGAAGACGACTGCCCGAGTCCCTAGGCTTCAGCTGGAGGATCAGGCCTTCCAGCACCGCTGGGCTCCAAGGTGGCATCAATTTCGGCTGCTGAGGAAGCGGGCTTAACTTGGGTTTGAGCTTCTCTTTCTTGGTCCTCAGCCTCCTTTGCGTCAATGGCTTCTTCCATCTCTTCAGCATCCAGACGGGCCTCGAGGTCCAGCTCAGCCTGGCTGGCAAAGCGCATGTGAGGGTCGTTGGCGTCTTCAGCCTAGAACTCACACTGGTACCAGTCCAAGTCTGGGGCAGCATGGAGGGCCAACCTTCTGGACACCTTATACCCATGGGTGTATGCCTTCGCGTACTCCTCCCTGGTGTAGACCATGACAGCCAACTGTGCCTCAGCTTCAACCAATTTCTTTTCAGTCTCCTCCAAGTTCTTCTTGGATTGTTCAAGTTCAGCGGAAACTTGGGAGGAGGACGCCTTCTGCGCTCTCAGCTGCTCCTGGGCATCGTTCAATTGCAGCTTAACCCTGGAGGCTTCTTCATTTTGAGCTTGTAGCTGTCCCCGAACCAACTCAATAGTGGTTTGAGCCTGGCGCAGCTCTTCCTCCTTGGCGTCCAGCTGAGCCTGAGCCCTTTGCAACTTCTGATCTTGAACCTCGGCAGCGATCTGAGCTTCATAAATTTGGGCATCCCAAGCCTAAATGGCCTCCTCAGCTTCTTTTGTCTGGGATTCTAGAACAGCTACCCTCTGCTCAAACTCCGGACTTGGCTAGCAACTTGAGTTTGGGCCTCATCGGCTATCCGGCGCTCAATTTTGGCTTGGAAAGCAGGGATATCATCCGGACCCGTTCTTCTCCTTTTCCTCTGAACTAGGGGTTTCCCATCCATGTCTTCAGAATCCGAGGTTTCAGACTTAGAGAGATCTTCATATCGCGCGGGAGCTTTTCTCTCTCTCCTTCTGCCCTCTTCCTCAGACTGCAGAAGTGGGGGGCAAAAAGGGTTTTAAAAAAAAAACAAGACAAGCAAACAAAAAGAGCCGAAGGGCTTACCAGAGTCCTCGGTAGAGGCTCGTTTGCGGACGTCCCCTGCTCGGCGGCACCAGAGGTCCCTTCACCTCCTTCTAAGGCTTCAATCGCCCTAGTAACCTCTTCAGCTATCCGAACATCTTGTTCTTCCTCAGGCAGCAAACGCCTCAAAGGATCCCGTTTTGCCCACTATGGCTTTTGCTTCAAATAATCTGTAGCAGCCTCAATCTGAAGGCCAGTCGAATGTAGATACAACGGACGGTCCTTCGGATCAGTGACAGCGGGAGCCCGATCTAGGATGACCCTTTCAGCGTTCACTCCTAGCCGATTGTAGTCAATCCCTGAAGTGGCCCTTGCTCAGCTCTGAAAAAAGAAAAGGCAGAGTGAAGGAGTTAGTTTAATGAAGCAGACAATTTGAAATTCTAAAATAGTTATCAAACGAAAAGGAAGCAAATAGAGCAAGTCCTCGGCCCCAGCCGAAGGTACTTACCGCCTCTGAACTTTCAGCTGAGGCCGACAACCGCCAGCATCTTCTCTTGGAAGGCAAAGTGGGTGTCCGGAAGCCATCTCGTCGGGATAAACTTCATCCGGCCAGTTCCCCCGGGATTGTCTTGCTTCCCGAAGAAATCAATCTGCTCGTAGATGGGGTGGCTAGCGGCATCAGGGTCTTCAGGACCCAAATCCTGCATATTCGGATCAGGTCTAGAAAGGTAGCGAGGAGCCCCGAAGAAGTGGAGGTGCTCCGGATCCGCGGGAGCCCTAATCTAGATCCATTGACCTCTCCATTCCTTGTCCGAAGAGTCGTTCGACCACATAGTCAAATACTATGGATGACTCTCAATGCGCCACCAGCCGGAGCCATGCTGACCATATTGGCTCTGGGTGTTCGGCACCAGCTTGTGCAACTTTCGGAAGCAGTGCAGGTTCGGCTCAACAGCAAAGAACCGGCAGACCTAGAGATATGTCATTACTCGCCGAATGCTGACGGGTGTCAATTGGCACAGGGAGATCCTGTACTTTATCAAAATATCCCTGATGAAGGGATCCAGAGGGAACCGAAGCCCGTACTGTAACTGCCGAGTGTACACCCCCACTGCCCAAGGGGTGGACGATGAATCCTATCAGTATGCGCGGGCATTCGGCACCAGTACCCATCCTCTTCAAAAATGCCATAGTGCAACTCTATCTGTTCGGTGAACCGGTAGGCTTCAGCATTCCTGACCCACCAAGTATAGGGCACATTTCTCATCATGGCTGCAATGGCTCCGTCATTCTGCCATTCAGCGTGCCCAGGGAGCAGATTCCACGGTGCAGCCGGCAGAACCTCCTCCTGCTTAGCGCCACCAGCCTCGGCCTCTACCTGGGGGGACTCCGCATTCAGAGGGGTGCCCGAAAAACCCTCCTCCGGGTCAACCCTAACTCTTTCCCCGTTCCAAACGTCGGCGCGGTCCCTAGGATCCCGAACCTGGCCTTGTCGTCGGGGTTGACGTCCTCTTCCTCTAACCATTGTCGGATTTGCGAAGAGAAAAGTAGAGAAAGGGGAATTCTTTCAAAAATTCAAGAAAGTCGAAGGAAATTCAAAGAAATTTACCTTAATCTGAAGCGGAATTCACCGATTTGTCTAGTCGGAGCGACGAATTCTGGTTTGCAGCTTTAATCTCAGGGTTTTAGTGGAGTTTGGAGCGAAATCAAGGGGGTTCTGGTTCGAGTGAGAGTGCGAATTGGTGAAGAAATGAGGAAAGAGGAAAGTGCAACGCCGTTTATATTCCCAGAAAATGGAATTTGGGGAGTTGCGCTCTTAATTTCCCTTTAATCACTCATTAAGTAACCGTTAATCACACTACTCTTCAACTAACCGCCCATTATCCATCCAAATTCCCACTAATTATCCTAATTACAGTTATTTCGTTAATGACTGTTTAAAATTTAAATTTTTTTTGTTTAATTAAATCATTTACTTCCCTCCATTTTTATTAAATTCAAACCCGACCCGTCATCCTTCCAAATCGGGTCTGGGGGGCAAGTTGTTGGGGTCCAATTATTCCTAATTGGGCCCGGTCCACAAATGATTCAATTTAAGTCAAGGTCAAGGCCCAAGCCTCCCCCATGCCAAGTCAAGCTCAAGTCAACGGCCCAAGTCATCATGGTCAGCCCATATGATTCCAAGCCCAACTCTTCTCCATGTTGTGCTAAGGTATAAAAGCCTTCAATTACATCATTTATCATTCATTCACATTCAAGCCTCAAGCAATTAATACTCTTGCATAGCTTTCTCTCTCTAAACACTGTTTGATTTCGGCATCGGAGGGGCCTTCCTCGGCACTAACCCCGAGGCCAGTTTACGTGTATTTGCTGTGCAAGAAACCCTCGGCCCAACATCACTTGGATCGAGATAGTCTTCAGCCACCACTCAGGACCTTCGACAAAGTCCCGTTGTTTCACCCGAAACAGTTATGATATTGTTGGTGAGAGGAAAAACTAAAGTAATTAAACAATACGATCACAATGTTAGAAATTATCGGCATAGGTAAAAGATTAAATGAATTATGGAGCACATATTAATCACCTATCGTACCACTATATTGTGTATGTTGTGCCTTTTATAGCCTTACTGTAGACACCCATTTGTGTCTCCCCAAAACCAAACCCGGTGATGAGTACCTTTCACGTCGAATCATAATCAAATGAAGTGAAAGTGTGGAAAGTCTAGTGTTGCGGATAGTTTTAATTTCTTTTCTCTCTGTTTTTGAAAACCTATTTTTAGAAAACAGCCAATCCAGTTTGGTTGGTCCATGATATGGGTCCAATAGTAGTGTAGTTTGATAGGGCTTGAAAGAGCTTTCCACCGATATATTATAAGCCCAATTCCGATGATTATTGAGGAAGTTATGGCCAAATTACTAAACAGGGCCTGGTTTGAGCCTTATATGCGGCCCAATGATCTAGGGGATGGCCTAATATGGATTTATCATTCCTAATGCAATTAGGAATGGTTTTAGTCTTCTAGATTCTTCTAGAAGGTTCTTTTCATTCCTAATTTAATTAGCATTGATAAATTGACTTTTGTTGACTTTTTAGAGTTTTAATCTGAATAAAAGAATGTTTTTGAGAAAAATACGATTTTATCCTCCTGTACGGTTAATTTCTATCTGATTTTAGAAAACGCGTCAAAAACAGGATTAGCGCCTAACGCCAGCATTAGCGCCTGGCGCTAGCATTAGCGTCTGGCGCTAACTCTGTTTTTTCACGTCAGAACTCTGGTTCGATTTTCTATCTTTTTAGCTAATTTTCTCTATAAATAGCCTCCTAAAAACTCCGTTTTCATTCATCTACAATCATCAACTCTCTAGTTTTCTAATTCTTTTCTCTCTAAGCTAAAACTTCTCTCTCTCTTTTCTAAACCTACCTTCTTTTTACAAAATTCTTCATTCACGAGGCCTAGATACACCTAGCATTATTCGAAGTTGCCTTCGCCCTAGACGTGAAAGGTTTAATTTCTGAGGGTTTGGTCCCAAATCTCTCTTTCAATTATTTAACTTAATTGTTGTTTATATTTTCCTTGAAGTTACTAACGCGTGTATTTTGTTATTAGAAAGAGATACGAGGCATCCAAGTAAGTGCTTTAATGGTTTTTATTGATATTATGATGTAGAAATCATGTCTAGGTTGTTATTATGATTCCCATTATCATGTTAGGATGTTTTCCTTAATTTGATGTTTAGGGTGACAACAATAAATTCCTAGTATCATGTCTAGGGTAACTTTAATATCAAGTATGATTAAAAGTATGATGCCTTTTATGTTCTTCCTAATATTCATGATTGTTAGTATCATGTTAGGGCTAAAGCTTTGATTTTTATTGCTTAGTGACATGCTAGGGCTTGTTATTAATCTAGTTAGTATCATGCTTAGGATCTTTCTATTATTATTATGCTTTAACATGAACATGTTTATTTTTATGATTATTATTGTTATAATAATTGTTATTATGATGATTATTATGTTGCATGATTATATTTATTGTTATTGCTTGATCACGCCTTTTATGCATGCTTAAAGGGAATTGGTACTTGTAATCACACTTAATTAGATAATTAATAATCTTGTTTAGGGTTAATATGATTATAATTCAAGTGATTGTCAATAATAGATTTATTTGTGCATTAATATTCAACCAACAAAGATTAAACAGGTTTAGGGTAACCCTATTGATTGCATGTTAGTCAGAAAGCGCACATGAATACGATCAGAATAAAGTAGAGGCCTATTATTAGGGCGGGTTCAATCTCTTTTAGGTTGGATTTGTACCTTCATCCCCGAACTACCAGTCATGGTTTCAGACCTATTGGAGTTGACGATCTCCTTGATCGTTAAGGGGTGTAACCTTCACCTCGTGAATGGTTTACAAGTTCCTAAAACTTGTTGGCAACTCTTTTGCTCTATCTTCTTTCCCTTTGGACGCCACCATACTTTAGTGTATGATCACAGTGGGGTTCAAGCTAGGGATAATGCTTGAAATATTCCCTACACTTACAAAAATATGTGGCCGAAGAATGACCCAAGACCAAGACCTTTCAAGTACAACAATGTGGTTGTGTCGTGCCTATTTTGTGCTCTAGACTAGGGTTTTTTTTTTTTTTTTTTTTTTGAAAAATCTATAATCTGTCTATAACTAATACTAAAGTAGCAACTGTTGATGTCAAATTTTTCAAAGTTGTACACGTGGGCTATTTTATGAAAAGATTTCCCGCTCAAATGCTAATTATTATTATTTTTTAAAATAAAATACTAATTAATTTTAAACATATAGTAGCTATTATTTAGGTAATTAATTTAAAATAAGTACCTATTTGTATGTTCGTTGATTTTTTTTTACCCAAATGAGGATCAAGTAAAAAACAAACATTCAATAACTATATACTAAAAGACACACCAGCAACGACACGTGTTATCTCCTGGTGTGTCCTTAGTTTTTTTTTTTTTTTTTTTTATAAAATTGTATTAAAAAAAAATCTTATACAAAAATAACTTCAAAATCTTATTCAATATAGTAACTTAAAATAAAAAATATTTAACATATCTTTAACTCAAATATTTATGTATTTATATAAAAAAAAAAAATTTTTTTTTGAAAGATATAAAAAAAAAAAAAAAATTTGAAAGATATAAAAAAAAAAAAAATTATTATTAACATACTTTTGATTATAATCTACATCATTTTATATCTATCTTTCCTAACCTTTTATATATATTGATCAAAATTTGTCAACTTATGAACATTTTAAACTCAAAAAAAATATTCAAAGATAAATTACTGGTAAATCCGTGCATCGCACGGGTGCTAACCTAGTCTATAACTAATACTAAAGTAGCAACCGCTGATGTCAAAAATTTTCAAAGTTGTACACGTGGCGCTATTTTATGAAAATATTTCCTGCTCAAATCCTAATTATTATTATTTTTTAAAATAAAATACTAATTAATTTTAAACATATAGTAGCTATTATTTAGGTAATTAATTTAAAATAGGTACCTATTATTTTGGTAATGTATGTTCGTTGAATTTTTTTTTTATCCAAATGAGGAACAAGTCAAAAACAAACAATCAATAACTATATACTAAAAAACACCAGCAATGACATGTGTCATCTCCTGGTGTGTCCTTAGTTTTTTTTTTTTTTTTTTTGTATAAAATTGTATTAAAAAAAATCTTATACAAAAATAACTTCAAAATCTTATACAATATAGTAACTTAAAATAAAAAGGTTTTAACATATCTTTAACTCAAATATTTATGTATTTATGTAAATATATATATATATATATACTTTTGATTATAATCTACATCATTTTATATCTATCTTTCCTAACCCTTTATATTGATCAAAACTTGTCAACTATATTTTTAGATTCTTTTTTCTTTATAAAAAACTAATTATAATGATAGTTTAATAGTATTTATTGAAAATTATCGTGCATGGCACGGGAACTAACCTAGTTTATGTTGATATTAGGTTGTTGGAGTTTTTATTGGATTTGTAAGTTGTTAGCATAGTTGAGGTCAATTAAATTAAACTTATGAACATTTTAAACTCAAAAAAAAAAATACAAATTGTAGGGAATATTTCAAGCATTATCCCAAACTTGAATCCCACTGTGATCATACACTATAGCATGGTGGCGTCCAAAGGGAAAAAAGATAGAGCAAAAGAGTCGCCAATAAGTTTTAGGAACTTGTAAACCGTTCACAGAGTGAAGGTTACACCCTTTAACGATCCAGGAGATCGTCAACTCCAATAGGTCTGGAACCATGATTGGTAGTTCGAGGATGAAGGTACAAATCCAACCTAAAATAGATTGAGCCTGCCCTAATAATAGGCCTCTACTTTGTTCTGATCGTATTCACGTGCGCTTTCTGACTAACATACAATCAATAGGTTAACCCTAAACCTGTTTAATCTATGTTGGTTGAATATTAATGCACAAATAAACCTATTATTGGCGATCACTTGAATTATAATCATATTAACCCTAAACAAGATTATTAATTATCTTATTAAGCGTGATTACAAGTACAAATTCCCTTTAAACATGCATAAAAGGCGTGATCAAGCAATAACTAATAAATATCATCAAGCAACATAATAATAATCATAAATAATTATAATAATCATAATAATAATTATAATTTTCATAATCATGTTAAAGCATAATAATAGCAAGATCCTAGGCATGATACTAACAAGATTAATAACAAACCCTAGCATGTCACTAAGCAATAAAAATCAAAGCTTTAACCCTAACATGATACTAACATGAATATATTAGGAAGAAAATATGAAGCATCGCAGGAATCACAATTGTCATATTTGATATTAGAAATTATATTGTTACCCTAAACATGATACTAGGAAGATCAAAACGCCCTAACATGCCACTAGGAATCATAATAACAACCTAGACATGATTTCTATACCATAATATCAATAAAAATAATTAAAGCACTTACTTGGATGCCTCGTATCTCTTTCTAATAACAAAATACACGTGTTAGAAACTTCAAAGAAAATAATAATCAAACAATTAAATTAAATAATTGAAATAGAGAATTAGGGACCAAACCCTCAGAAATTAAAACCTTTCACGTCTAGGGCGAAGGCAACTTCGAACTTGGCTAGGTGTGTCTAGATCTTGTGAATGCGGAATTTTGTATGCAAAAGCTAGAGAGAGAAGAGATCTTGAAAACTAGAGAGAATAAGAAAATTAATTGTTGTTGATGGAAATTGATGAGAATTGACGAGAGAGAGAATTAGAGAGAATTGATGATCGAAAACGGAGGTTTTAGGAGGCTATTTATAGAGAAAATCAGCCGGACGAATAGAAAAACAAATCAGAGTTTCAACGAGAATAAAACTCAATTAGCGCCAGACGCTGGACATTAGCGCCAGGCGCTGAAGGTTAGCGCTAAAAAGCCTTAGCGCCAGACGCTAATAACTGGCGTCAGCCGTCAGGCGCTAATAGCCGTTTTCACGCGTTTTCTTAATTTTGATAAAATTTAGCCGTACAGAAGGGCAAAATCGTATTTCCTTAAAAAGACTTCTTTTATTCTGATTAAAACTCCAAAAAGTCAACCAAAGTCAACTTATCAATGCTAATTGAATTAGGAATGAAAAGAACCTTCTAGAAGAATCTAGAAGACTAAAATCAATTCTAATTGCATTAGGAATGATAAACTAATATTAGGCCCTCCTCTAGATCATTGGGCCGCATATAAAAATCAAACCGGACCCAGTTTAGTAATTTGGTCATAACTTCCTCATTATTCATCGGAATTGGGCTTATAATATATCGTTGGAAAGCTCTTTTCGAACCCAACCCAACTACACTATTATTGGACCCTTTCCATGGACCAAACCAAACTGGATTGGCTTTTTTCTTAAAATAGGTTTTCAAAAACAGAGAGAAAGAAAAGAATTAAAAGCTATCCGCAACACTAAACTTTCCACACTTTCACTTCATTTGATTATGATTCGACGTGAAAGGTACTCATCACTGGGTTTGGTTTTGGGGAGACACAAATGGGTGTCTACACAAATATTCAAAGATAAATTACTGGTAAATTCGTGCATCGCACGGGTGCTAACCTAGTTAATACTAAAATAACAACCGCTGACATCATCTTTTTTAAAAAAATTGTACACGTGTCAGCTTCTCCTTAAATTTTTTCCCGCCTAAACTTTTTTTCCCTCTTCCAATTTTCTATATTTATTTTATTTAATTTTTTTATTATTTTGAAAAAGCTAAATATTGACTGCAAAATACTTTTATTTTAAGTTACATATAGCTAATCTTAAAACAAATATTAACCCTGTATATATGCGATTACTCTGTCTAATTACAAATTCCACTGAATTTTGTTGTAAACATTATTTTTTTTTCATTAGATAGAGTACTATTTTAATTTTTGTAGTTTGGTGTTATTTAATACAAAGGTTTTACATATTTTGAGTGATAATATGACTTGAAAATGCATGTATACAATTATAAGTACATTTTATTATATCCGAGCATCGCACGGGAGCTAATCTAGTTGAAAATAATAATCTCACCTTTGTCTCATTTTTTCAAAATAATCCTTCTCTTGAATGATCTAGAAATAATCTCACCTTTAACCCCCATCTTCTCAAAATAAGGCCCTGTTCTCTTCACCTTAAAAAATAATATTAGGTAAAAATAATTTCAATTCAGTAAAAATAAGTTCAGTTCAGTAAAATTAATTTCAGTTTAGTAAAAATAATTTCAGTTCGGTAAAAATAAGTCCAGTTCAGTAAAATTCAGTTTTCTTAAAGAAGAATTATAATAGAAAATCAGTAAAAATAATTTCAGTTCAGTGAAAATAATTTAAGTTCAGTAAAATAATTTTAGTTCAGTAAAATTAAGTTCAGTTCAGTAAAAATAAGTTCAGTTCAGTAAAAATAATTTCAGTTCAGCAAAATTAAGGTGAATCAAACAGGGCCTAAGCCTTTAACCAGTTTATGAAATTGATAACCTATTGTAATAGGTCATTTCCCACGTGTAACCTCCTAATTGGCTAAAATTTAAATAATAATAATAATAATAATAATAATAATAATAATAATAATAATAATAATAATAATAATAATAATAATAATAATAGTAAAGGACAACCCTTAGTTTCCCCTTTCCTCCTCTGCCTGATCCTCCTCCCTATCAGACCAGCAGCCCGACTGCCGGCCGGACCCAATCACCAGCCGAAGCAGCCGAACTCTATCACCTGCAGCTCAATCACACGCCACCAATCACCTCTCACCCGTCAGATAACACCCAACTCAACCACACACCACCATTCACCTCCGATCCCACCAGCTCGCAAACAGCCCACAAACCCCATACCTCACCACCATATAACACCCAACTTAACCACACGCCAGCATGCAATCACAAAAACCGACAATGCACTAGCGACCCTGCTCCACCAATCAGCCAAACAACAATGCCGACACCCACCAATTCGAACAAAAATAGTGCCTAGAATTCGCAACTCATCTCACAAATCAACCTAAATTGGGGGCCTTCTGGAGGGAAGTGAATTTTTCGCTGCCTATCCCAGACGCCGGCCGGCTTCCATCCCCTTCTAATTCAAATGGGGCTTCGAGTTGAGGGTTAGGTGGGAGTTTTGGGTTGTGACCTTTGGACATGGAATTAAAGCCCTTTCGAGTTTCGGGGTGGGGCTCTGTTCGGTGGTGATGTGCAGGGCCGGCTAAGGGCCTGTGCAAACATACCTTTAGCACAAAGCCCCTTAACATTGAGGGTCCAACATTTCGAAACCCAATTGTTTAAAAAAAATCCATTTCTTCTGACTTCTTTTATTCACACGCATCAGGGCTAGATAAACACAATTATACCAAATTCCTTGAACTTAATTACCCCCTTCGGTGCATTGCAATTCCCATAAAGTTGTCAAAACTTCAAGATTTCATTTATTGCTAACTTTTCGTTGAATATCATCTTATACCCAGAAACTCCATAAAACCTTTTAAGACTCTTACCCTTCTTTTCCATTTAATCAATCTATCAAAAGATTTGAGAAATGTTTAATAATTAATTTTCTCCCCAAATTAATCACTGGTAAAATTATTGGTACCTAACATTTTCCCATCAAATCACTATAATTCTGCAAAACCAATAATATCCTTCAACAATTTGATCTAGAAAGGTAAAAGATTAAAATTAATTAACCTCTTGCATTGCTTGTGGATTGCTCATGAGGTATGCTAAATCCAAACTATCCGATAATTCTATGTGTAATTATATTTTTTTGTTCTGATGTTTCATTTTTATAGAACTTTAGACTTTTAGTAGTTGATTTTAGATTTTTAAAAAGTTAAGTTAAATGTTTAATTGTTATGAAGATTTGTGTTTTTTTTTTTACTCTTAATTCTCAAGCAGAAATGTAAAATGTTTTCATTTTCAAAAATTTGTAATTGAATGATTGGATTGCTAGATTATTAAGTTCCTTGACAGAGTAATTAAAAAATAAAAAGCTGAAAAAAAAGTGAGTTTATTTTTTCATTATTATAATTGTATTTTTTTTTATAAGCTAAAGGCCTTATTTTTAAGATTAGAATAGGGCCCCAAAAATGTTTAAGACAAAACTGGTAATATGGTGGTGGTGGTGATGGATAGGTGGTTGGTGGTGATGGATAGGTGGTTGGTGGTTATTGTGGTTGACATGGAAGAATGGGGTGAGATGGGAGAAGAGAAATCAAAGAAAAAATAAAATAAATAAAAATCTATTACTAGTAACTATTACTCAAACAGAGGATGTTGACATCACCACTGCCCACATGTCGCTCTTTTAATTAAAAAATTTCCGCCTAAATGCAATGATGATGTCATTTTTTTTTTTTTTTTTTGTAGAGCTATCACATTTAAACATTTTTAAAATTTAAATATTAGAAGCTTCTACATTACAACTAAAACCTATCAATTTATCATAAGAAATTGAAATAATTTAAATGGCACACTAATAAATGACCTCCTACATTAATGAATTAGACAACGTTTAACAGATATTATATCATAATTTTAATGAAAATAAAAAATTTTAAAATTACAAAATGTACGTAATTCTTATTTATATTCTTGTATAATAGCCATTTATTTTTAAAATGTACAATTAAAAATAGGTTTTATATAAACCGTGCATTGCACGGATTCTAAGCTAGTTTAAACTTGTAAAATAGGTTGAAGGTAAAAATGATCATTTTGAAAAGATAGAAGTTAAAGGTGGGATTATTTCTAGATTATTCAAAGACGGGATCGTTTTGAGAAGATCAGACAAATGTGGGATTATTGATTTCAATTTTTTTTTTTTTTTTTTTCGTGTTGTGTTGTGTTTTATTATGCATGGGTTGGCCCAAAGCCTTTTTTAATCACTATTTTTTGCAACTTCCTAGCATTATCATGTTATAGTTTTATCAATAACCGTAGATTTGTATTTTTAGGTTTCAAAATGAAACATGCATTCAGAATATGCAAAAGGGTGCTTGTGGTGAATCACGAAGTGAGTAGGAGATGGTGAGAGATGTGGGAACCTAACTCTATTGTTGCGCCTGTTTTACATATTTATTGATTTAGTATTACATTAGTATTAACTTTTGAAAATAATGGTTGAACCATCATATTGAGAAATGATATTATGGACAATTTTGCAATAGCCGCAATTGTAACCCTTTGATCATAATCATCGATTTTTTAGTATTAATTCTACATTGTTCATCCATTAACTAAACTATAAATTTTATTTTACCATGAAAAATCCTTTGTTACCCTTTTCTCTTTTCCTTTAATTTCCCCTTCCCATTTGTTCCCAACCTAATCCAATTCTCCGATGAAATCCGCCACATCATCGTTCACACTATCTCCATATAAAAAAAGAAGTTGCTACCTAAAATTTATGGTAAAATTGTGTAAATTAAAAAGGAGAAGGTGTACCTAGCTAAAAATTTGCATAATGAGGCAATTCATAACTTTATAGTTTAATTTGTTTATTTCTGTATTTGTTTTTTAAAGTCAACTTAAATATGAATAAATTATTATACAATAATATAGTCAATCTCTCATTGTAATGTGAGAAAGTCATGCACAACATGATCCTTCCAAAATCTGAATGAAGGGTAATTAGTACTTAATTATATACTACGTTACTTAATCATAATTTGATATATATTATCTTAAATAAGTATCATAATCATCGTATGCACTTATATGTAAGCATATCCCAAATAGGCAAATTATCATGCCATGCAAAATTAGTATAAAAATCATTCCTAAATATAATTTAATTAAGAAAATTAAATATTTACACAAATAATAATGTAAAAACTCTATATCAATCGTTTATTTTATGTATATTCTACCTATATTGTATGAAAATTTGTTTCCTTAACTTAATATAGTTTTTCTTTATTTTATTACACACTATATAATCTTCACATAAATATATTTTTTAGTATATATCTCAATGGTATATTATATAAATTTTTTATTATATAATTTTACATATAAAATTCTAATCCTTACCCTTTGTATTCAATAATCATATGTAAAAGGGCGATCTCATTCAATTGATATCTTTTTCAATTAAACAATAATTGTTCAGATTTTTACAACAACTAAGAGAAAAAAAAAAGAAAAAAAAAAGCAAAGAAAATGAAAACACTTATACAATTCAATATTATTCTTTCTCCTTTAATTTAATTTTTTAAATTAATTTTTAAATGGTTTTTTCCAATATTCATGATACACTTATTTTAATAATAATAATAATAATAATAATAATAATAATAATAATAATAATGATAATAATACAACGTTAGTAAAAAAAAATACAACATTATTAAAAACAAATACAACGTTAACAAAAATTTCAAGTTTGTTCACGCTCTATATATGATGTGTATATTTTGTAAAAAAAATTTATACAATTAATTATATATCGAATTAATTTTAAATACGTTGTATGTCTTGTAATTGTTCAGGCTTTTACAAACCTTTTAATATTGACGAATTTGACAATAATTTTTTATGATGGATTTAATCAATTAATATAAAACAAATTATTCGTAAATTAACAAATTATATGAAATCATATATATATTATATATATGTGTATATGAAACTTTTGAATTAGACTTTTCAATTGGTAATTAAATAATCTAACTAATTATCCCTATTTTTTAATTAGGTTTCACATTTATGGGTTTTTTAAACAAAGTTCTGAATTACTTTTTCTCTCAATTACTTTAAAATCAAAGTAAAATATGTAATCTATAAAAAAATATATAAAGTTAAATTAGAGTTAAAATTATATTTAGAAGCATTCAAATCAAATGAAAAACTATGTATTAAAAACATACAATTATTCTTATATTAAAAAGTTGGAAAAAAAAAATTATCATGCAAAACTCGACTTGCAATCATTAAAAAAAAGTAGAATCTTTCTACGAGCATTATTGGTGACTTAAAAAAACTCTAATAAATGAACGTAACAAACACACTTAAATATAAATGTTGTAATTCATATATTGTATCACTAATAATTTAAAAATTATAGAATTAGAATACATAGTATTTATCTCAAAATTTAAAAAAAATATATAAAATGAACCTTTTTATTACACATTTAATACATCACAAACATGATGTAATTCAAATTGAATTTTTAATGAATATTTCGACTAAAAAATATGGTATAATGTGACGAATCTAACTTTATATATATATATATATATATATATATATATATATATATATATATATATATATATATATATATATGTGTGTGTGTGTGTATATATATATATTAGTCAGTTTAATCAACAAGAAAAAATTATATTAAATAGTTTATAAATTAACAAATTACGTAAAACTACATAATTATTATATTAAAGATTATTGACGCATATAATTATGTGTATTGATAGACTAATTATAGATTTTATATTATTATATATAGTCATATCAAATAATTCGATGTTCAATATATAACTATTTTTTTTATTTTTTAATATTTGTAATAAGTTTTTTACAAAAAAGAAAAATTAGGCTCAATCAGAATTAGAACCTTTAATGGTATGTATTTATATCTCCAATCAATTATGCATTGTGTATGTAAATTGTGAATTGTGAATTGTTTATTGTGCTAATCATTACAAGTAATATAACTTTTTCATCCAACGGAGCAACAAAATATACAAAGATATCGATATACCAAAAGTAAATAAAGACATAGATCGGATTATTTCGCCTGAAATACCTGATGAACAGATACAGCCAGACGCACATGCAACATTATCAAATTTTATAATTCACGGACCATGCCGAGAAGCAAGGAAAACATCCTCATACATGGTCAAGAAAGATAAAGATGGGAAGATTAAAAAAATGAATATAATGGTTGTTTTGTAAACCTACTAAAATTGGCTTGAGCCAAAGCCATGATCCAGATCCAGATCCAAATTATTCATAAAATTGGTTTACTTAGGCCTCGTTCATTTCACCTTATTTTTGTTGAACTGTAATTATTTTTATTAAACTTAAATTACTTTTGCTGAACTTAAATTATTTTTGCTGAACTGAAATTAATTTAGTTGAATTTATGTTATATTTCTTCTTTAAAGTTACTGATTTTTATTGAATAAAGATTAATTTTACTCAACTGAAATTATTTTTACTAAATATTATTTTTTTTTAAGGTAAAGGAACAGACAGTTAATATTAAACTAGGACCCAGCCTAACAATGGGGGAGGGGGTCACTCAGGTGGTTAGAGCTCCCCTTCCGGTTTTAGAGGATTTTAAGATCGATTCCAATGTGCTTCTAGAATTTAGCTCAAATTTCTTATATATAGCATATTAAAACCATTATTAAAGTTGTACTATTGATTATTATGCCATTGTCTTTTAAAAAAAGAAAATGTATGAAAAAACACATTTTAAGTGAAAAGTTGTGAAAAAAGGGGTCTTTTAAGTTGTATTATGTTGTGAGGGGGTACTAGGCTGAGTTTTCTAGGTGGTCAATGGCGGAGCTCCAACGTTGACTCTCACATGGGAATCACGTGAATTTTTAAAAAAAGTCCACTCGATTTTTTTTTTTTTTAAGGAAGTATGAAAGGGGTAGTTCGAAAAGGAGGGAAATTTTAGGGGAAAGGGGAAAAAACGTGTGGGCTTTTTCAAGAAGTCACGTGACCCCCAAGTAAGAGTCAACGCCGGAGCTCCACCGTTGACCACCCAGAAAACCCAGTCTAGTACCCTCTCACAATATAATACAACTTAAAATGTCCTTTTTCACAGCTTTTCACTTAAAAGGTTCTTTTAAAAAAATCAACCACTTAAAATGTTCTTTTACACATATATTCCTTCAAAAAATGATGTAATATCCATGATTTAAACTGCTACTAATATCATACTAACATTACCTTGGATATTGGCATGAAATCTCGTTCACAAAATTGCTATTAAAATCATTTCTATTGTCATAGTTTATTACCAACAAGCAACTGATTGTTGGTTGTTAATAAATGTTCAAAAGACTAGAATATGAAAGAGACAAAGAGGGCTTTGGCAGGATTTCCAATTCTTTCAATTTGGCATTGTGTAATTGTCATGAAGAATGGCCCATTTCACAATATTTGGGTTCTTAAATAAAAATCTAACTTGGGCCAAATCTAGATTTTCAAGTTAAATGAATCAAACAAAATCATAAATTATTTTAAATCATCCATTTCCGAACTTCCCATCAGATAAAACATTTTCATATGAGAAAATACTTGTAGTACAAATCAAACGGGCACATTAGCTATGCTAGTTGCTTCACTTGCTTGATATGATCAATCTAATTAAGATTTTAAGAATACAACTGTGATTAATATTAAAAAAAAATTAAAAAAAAATATTATACTTTTATTATGTACTTGATCCCCCCCCCCCCCAACACTGGATCTCTTGCTTAATTTATATTCCTTTTTATCAATTACTCGGTTTAATACAACTTTTAATTTTTATATAATCAGGATAGGGTTACAAATTATATTATTACTTTGTATACCTTAGTTTTAAAACGTCACGTTAAATAAGTATCAATAGCAGGATTTTTTTTTTTTTTTTTTTTTTTTTTTTTTTTTTTTTTTGTTTAGAGAGCCGCAAGGGCGGGGTGAGAATTGATTCCAAGATCTCCTAGAATCGAAAAGGGAGTTCCAACAACTTGAGCTATCCCTCACTCTTATTAAATGGAATCATCTTACTTACAGCTGGGTACACATGTCATGCCAACGTGTCTTGCGCTCAAGCATATCGTGTCTAGACTGGCAAAATAATAGTAGTTGTATCGTACTATGCCAACGAGCCTCTTAATAATTTTAGAATATTAGTTGAATTGGTCAAAAATAAGAGGGTTGACATCAGGCCACTCTGTCGTGTTCATGTCAGATTCGTGTCAAAATTTTAAAATAATGTTCATGTACGGCCCAATGGCCCATAACCCAACGATGTGTCTCTCATGTTGATCGATCGGGCTTGCACCAAACTAACGGGTCAGACCGAATGCCTAGCCGCCCTTCATGGTGTCCCCACCCATGCCCATCCGCGATCCTTCTCTAATCTTACCACTCGCGATTTCGCCGAAGATGTGACGTGCATGGTCTTACTAATTCCATGCAATAGTGTGGGATGAGAATAAGGAAACAGCGTATAGTTGTCAGAAAACCCGCGGAGATCATGTGAATGACAGAAGGAACACTCTTCCATTGGCATAATTTGCATGTTTCATGCGAATTCATTAATTGTTTAACTAAATTTTTTTGCTCAGTCTACACCTTTTGTAGATTGGACCCTATAGATCCGGTCTTAAGGGGCATATTTCAAACCAAATACATCATTACCAGATTTATACGCATAAATATAATACTTGGATTTAATTTCTACTTAATTTACAACATATACCACATCAATACATCCTTGTTAATTAATTGGAATTTTGTTCTAATTTCATACGAGTATATTTTATGGTAATATATATCATGTTGTTATGGGATTTATTTCTACTTAATTTTCAACATCTACCTCATTGTTAAATAATTGGAATTTTGTTCTAGATTCATATGTTCGTTATGGTAATATCGACTTGTTATAATATGATATTTTCTATGTTTATGGGCATTATCGTGTTAAATAAGCTACATATAAGTACAATCACAATAATATAGAAATAAAGTTTTGTATATTTACCTTATTCATATATACCTTAATTAGCCTTTTTATTTGTCCAATCAATTAGTTGTTGCAGAGTTTACTGTATAAAAATACTCTATTCAAGAGGTGTAAATTGTGTCAAAAAAAATTGTGTAAATCTGTGTATAATATTGTAAGGGTGTATTCAAAGAGAAACTAAATCATACATACAAAGTATTATTGTAAGGGTGTATTAAAAAATGAGTAATTAGTCAATAATTTTTAAAAAAAAAAAATTTATGGTCAAACATTGAGCAACAGTCAATATGTAACTTGTAAGATACTGAAGTCTAGATACTGTTAATAAAAACCTTTTAAAACCAAGACGACTATGTTCTTTTTATTTATTTATTTTTATTTTTTATTTTTATTTATTTTTATTATTTATTTTTATTATTTATTTTTATTTTTCTTTTAACAAACAATTGGTATAATTTGTTAATGATATAAGTTGAAATTTAGATAATGTGAAGAATATTTGCTTATTGGAACTGAAATCCACTGTGAATACGATATTTCATAAATGTAATACTGTACTGGTATAGCTAATAATGATACATTTGTGTTATAGTTGAAATTTGTATTAAAATAGTATACTTCAAGTTGCTTAAATAAAATTGTTTTTGTTCTTCAATATACTTATTTCAAATTAGTGATTTTGATTGAATTATATTTAGATCTTATATCTACGTTACCGATTTTAACAAGTATCACAAGTTTTGTTGTAGTTTTTAATACGTACACATTGGAGTAGCTGTTTCTTGAGGGGCAATATATAATCTATTAGCTTATCAACTTTTAACTAACGACATTTCAACTTTTAGCCTTCTTTAACACTTTACGTTTTAACTAGCTTAGTACGTGATAATATAGCTTAAGAAAAAAAAAAAAAAAAAAAAAAAATTACGAACCAATGCAAAAATAATGACCAAGCACAATATAGTTAGGGGTTCATCGATCCCATGGGACTTAACCCTTTAAATACAGCTCATGTTTACTTTAGTGGCGTGTTTTTTCTAACTTTAACTTTTTTTGACAAAATATATTAAATTTACATAGCATAAATCAGATAAACTTACGACTTACGAGTAGTAAGTTTATAAACATCATATTCCATGTCGTGATAAAATAAGTTCATATAATTAAGTAGCAAATACTCAATACATTGAGATAAACTAGTAGTTAGACTAAACTCGTGAATTAGCTTGATCAAGTGCTAAAGATAACCTAGTTGAATGGATCGTTAATTTTGTGTATCAAACTAAATCATCAATCAATTTTTTTTTTTTTTCTTCTACAGAACTCCACATGTTTTGGCTAAGCAAGATTAATAGTATATATTTTGACCCTCGTAATGTTTGTCGTTTGATGTTGAGTAAATAAGTTTTCCACTGGGCTGTCTCTAGCCTGGCAATACTATCTGCCATCTGGCTTTTCAATTAATAAAAAAATTACTGTCAAATTTGAGTATTAATCAAAATAAAATAATAATCTTCGTACTACTAAAATAATAATAATATTAACCAACAGTTTCTAACTCTTTGTACACCAAATATATACAAAAGTTATTCTTACATATATCGCCCAATTTACATATAGTTATAATAAAAGCGACTTTAACTTATACAAAGTCAATTTTATAACGAAATCTCTTTTATATGATTTAAGATTTAAGATAATAATTATAACGATAAGTCCATAATGTGCACGTTATTTATACACATCCACTATATAAAAGAGATATCGTTACTAATAATAAGGTCCATATAGGTCCTATTCAGTCACATGACATCATGATCTTAATTTCTTTATCTGCTCAATACAAAAAGTCAACCCTTTTCACTAACCAAATAGACAACTATTGGTTCACATTTTTAATTTAATGTTAAATTAATTTTATGTTAGATATAACAAATTTCAGCTATAACCTCATTTTCCCCCATTTTGACGTGCCGTCCCAACCACTCTTTTGCTTCATTTCAAACTATATAGTAAATTTTTATCATATCAAAAATATAATAATGTACTTAATTAATTAGATTATTATTTACTTTCTTATTATTAGCACTTTGATGTTATACTTCTATGTTTATATACTCCGATCCCGCCGTATCGCCTGCGTAATATATTGCTGAATCTAATTTATAATAGTATATTTGTACTAATTTTTAAGAGTGAAATTAAAAAAATTGAGATAAAGTTTAAAATAGTGGTAAATAAATACCTTGATATAAAAATGAAGGAATAATTAAGGAATATAAGTATAAATTTCATGCATTGGTACTTGTAATTGTATTAAACGTTGGGTGTGCGTGCTCATATTTGTAATCCCCATATGCATATAACTTAGTGATCGTTTTCAACCCAAAAAAAAAATTAAAAAAAATACTGATCATGAACGTAGGAAGCAATAATTGCATTGATAATATAATGAATGATTGGCCCCAAAATAATAATAAATTTTTTTTCTAAATAAGATCCAAAGAAAAATAGGAAAATATACAAAATGGTATTAACAAAATAAAATTAACTTAAAATGATCGAATCTAGCAATTATAATATGGTTCTTACAACTATAACTAAAAATTAAAAAATAAAAAGGAAAATGTAAATACGAGTACTAATTAAGATCTTATTGTTTTTAAATTATGTAAAGGAATAGGATCATACATTATTGAATTAAAAGACCCAAATTAGAAATTAATTGGGAAGAAATTGAAAAGTACTAACTATAAATGAGAACAAAATTTAGATTCTAAATAAAAGTAATTAACAACATATATCATGTATCAATACAAAATGAAAGGAAAAAAAAAAAAAAAAAAAAACTCTACAAAAGCTAAGTAAAAAGTAAGAACCTTAAAAATGAATATATCAATGGTGCAAAGGGTTTGGACCGGTAGGAACGAGCCGTTTCTGCGCGCCAAAAAGCGGGTCGATCTCGGGTTCGGATCGAACGGGGACGTGCTTGCGGTGGTGCCTCTTGAACGGAGTAAAATCAAACAACTGTGTATTAGTATCACTCTCAAGCAGTTTCCTATGATCAACTCTCAAATTATGGGCATAATAACTTTTATTTTTGTTATTGCTAAAACTATTGTTACTATGATCATTATGATATAGTATAAACAATAGAGAAAGTAATAGTAACAAGACTAGTAATGGAAGAGACTTTTTGAATGTCATGGATATGAAAAAATTTAGAGAGAGAAAAAGAAAGCATTGAGCTAGGGAGTATATATTTTTTGTTGTTTTTTTTATTATTCAGTGAGGATGAAATTGATGACACTAAAGTATCGGATTTTCGGGGTTTAAATATATATTTTTCGAAATTTTCTGATACTAAAGACCCTTTTTCTAGTAGTCGCGATCAAACTAATAAGAGGACGAGGAAAGTTTGAAGCATATAGAGCATGAGATGATAGTGTGAAAGAGAGGAAGGGAGAAAACTAGGGAGGGTTGATGACAAAAAGGGTACAAAGAAGCTGCCTTTACGTTCAAGGAAAAGAAAGGAATGGCAACAAATACTAAGCTAAAAATTACTAATTAATTAATTAATTAATTAATTAGTTAATTATTTTAATTAATAAAATTAAATTAATAAAAAGAGCAGATTGTCAAAGAAAGAATTATATAAAGGGTTGACCACGGAAAAAGATGTGAAAAGGGGGTGGTTTTGGGAAGCACAAGTGCCTGAAGTGATGGAGGGGCCATCTTAAAATAATGGAAATTCATGCAAATTTTTCTCTCACTAAGAATTAGTCTTGTTCAACATAATTAGTTCACCACTTATAAAAAAATATGGGTGTTAGTACAAGAATTTATATAATTTGCATTGGGATATAGTGTTTGACGGCAATTCCCATAATATAATTTCTAGTTTTGTGTAATATGGATGGATGGATGGATGTCAAGCTCAAATAGAGTGGTTGATATGTCAAGCTTTGATGATAATTGTGGGGATTTTTAGGCTGATTTTGGGTACTTACCACCCTCCTAGCTTCTCCTTTCCAACAACTATATTACTGAGCAAATATTACCATCAATCTGTCATTAAAAGTTCTTCATGTTTAATTAGAGTATTGTGCATGCACACACATTTGTCATTGCAAGTCTTTGCTCGCTAATATCTCTAATTATTATGTACTCCCTTTGTCTCCAAATAAAAGTCTCATTTGTCTTTTACATTACGTATGGGAACATTGTAGCCTAATTATTAGAGACTATCCCTCCGTTTCTGAAAGTTCGACTCGTTTTGCATTTGCACGGTCTCCAATGAACATCTTTGACCACTAATAACTTCGGCTATGTATAAGTAAAATATTACTCGTAAAAAAGTTTATATTTGAAAAACTTATCATAAGGGGAATCTATAAAGATCAAACTTGTTAATTTATTTTGATTGTATAAATCATAAAATGTGGTCAAAGTTATTTTATTTTGACCATATAAATAGTAAGTGAGTCGAAATTTCAGGACAAAGGTAGTATATATGTTAATTAATTTAAATAAATAAAATTATAATGAACCATGCATTAATTTATGTTAATTGTTGGTCTGTTTGACACAGTCAATATGTAGAGCAAGAACTAAGTTACAAACCTAAACATCTCTTCCCTATCCTTAAACAATCCCACAAGTTAACTCATCAATTCGTGCTTGACTAGTACTCCGTAAAAAAAAATAAAAAAAAAAAATAAATAAATAAACTTACATCTACTGTCTACGTTGCATGAGTAGTCCCAACTACAAATCAAGTTGTGTAATATAATTGGATTAGTGTGCTTATAAATTTATAATTACAATTGGAGTTAATATGAAAGGGATTGATTGTGCATGCAAGAAGAAATCAATATCACCAAATTAAAGTATGATTTATGGTATCATGAACATAGATTTAATAGTTCACCAATACATAATGTCACTAGTCAAAGTAATTAAGAGTAATTAAGATATTAAATATGACATATATTTCCAAAAGTTTATATTCCATTAGTTTCATATTGTGCTTCTTACTTTGACCAATTTTACCTCACAAAAAGATTTTAATTATGAAGAACAAAATGAAGCTGAGAGAAACATATAGTTACAACAATAGATTAGAACGAATGACATGCAAATGGTCATAGAGTAGAATGGCAAAATATTTTCTTTTTGATACTCTATTACTAATAATTTTTACTCCTTATAAGGTAAGATGAAGACACGTTTAAACAAAAAAAAAAAAAAAAAGCTTCAAAACGAAATGTACTAGGTAGTAATTGTACTTGAATCACATATCGACAAGTTGAAATGATCAAATCACATATTGACAAGTCGAAAGGCTACCCAACTATCCCAAATCCTAACATGAATACTCCCTCCGTCCCAAATTACTCGCAACAGTTTGACTTTTTGCACTATTCATACATCTCCCTTTGACCATCTTTTTTAACTAGTATATGAAAGTCAATGTAATCATGTAAGATGTTGTTGGGTCTATTTTAATGTATAATTTCTTAATATAAACTTTTTATAACTTATATAAATATATAATAAAAGATATCAACGGTCAAACATGTGCATCGATAAGCGTGTCCAGTCAAAATGTTGCAAGTAAACTGGGACAGAGGGAGTAGATAGAATGCTACCCAAAATTATAGGTTGTAGCTAGTTTAGCACTTTAGCCATTGGAAGTTGATTTAAACCTTTATGAATAGCACTAAAATAGAAACCATTGACTTCATTTTGATAGATAAATCTACAAATTGAGTCTTTTGACTCTAGTAAGATCCAAAATTATCTTACCACCCATTAGCATGTTTAGACACCCATTAATAGAACTAGAGTGCTTTACCGTTGACTTTTTCCAACGCGTTTGAAATTGCGGTGACATTTATTATCTTTTTAATGATTTCTATTTCAGTATGCATGTTAGTTCCATTGAAATCAAAATACAGATATTATCCTCGTGTGTGGATAACTAAAAGAGCATATTTGACTTAATATTAGCCATTAAGAATGCAAATAAAAAGTGATTATATAACTTTTGTTTATCTTTAATTTGTATTGTACCAGTTATCTGTCGATGAAATAAAAGGCTATAGCTTGCTTGTTCTATCTACAGTTTCCAAAATACAAAGAAAAAATTGTTGCTACTTTTGCAGTGATTTTGATCTTGAATTTGGATACCACCCGCAAGAATTTAACCAATTAAATTAGTTGGTGAAAAATATACGTAGTATATGTTAAGATATATTCAAAATATATCTTTAGTCAATGTAAATATTCTAGTTACCTTGTTTATAGCTTAAGTATATTTTGTAATTAGCTATTCCCTTATTTGTAGCATAATTAGTGCCTTGAGATAAGGCTACTCAATTGTATATATTGGCTGACAAATTAATGGAATATTCACGGAATTAGTTTCCTTCATGGTATCAGTAGACTAGGGTATTCTTCCGCTGCACCCTACTGCTCTATTTTTTTTTTTTTCCGCCAATCTCTTCTCTTCTCTTCTTCCTTCTTTTCTTCTTCTTCTCCTCTCTTGTTTGCACAGCAGCCATGGCCGAAAATAAGAACAATTTTCATCCAGCTTTCACCGTGTCAAACATCAAAAGCAATATTCCCCTTACTATAGAAATGGAGAACGTCGAATACTCTGCTTGGGCGGAACTTTTTAAAATTAATGCTCGTTCTCACAAGGTTCTTAATCATATCATTGCTCCTAAAGAGAAGGTTGCTGCACCTTCGACCGCAGAGGAAAAGGAGTTATGGTCGGTGTTGGATGCTACCGTTCTTGGGTGGATTTATTCCACAATTTCGAAGGACCTTATGCATACAATCATGGAACCTGATTCGACGGCAATGGAGGCTTGGAATAGGCTCCGTAACATATTCCAAGACAATCAAAATTCCCGTGCCGTGACTCTTGAACATGAATTCTCCAACACGGATATGGAGGATTTCCCTAACGTCTCGGCGTATTGTCAACGACTCAAGAGTCTCTCCGATCAATTGAAGAATGTTGGGGCACCGGTGGATAACAACCGCCTTGTCCTTCAATTGGTCTCCGGTTTGACGGAACCGTACAATGGGGTTGCAACCTTGATAAGGCAAAGCAATCCTCTTCCTCAGTTTTACCAAGCCCGCTCAATGCTTACATTGGAGGAAGCCGGCTTGGCAAAGAAGGCAGCTTCGGCGTCGGCTTCGGCAATGGTGGTCAGTGCACCTCGTGATGCTAATTCGGGGTGAAGTTCGGGTTCATCATGTTCCTTCTAGGCACCAAATTGCGGATATTTTTACAAAGGGCCTCCCTCGTGTTCTTTTTGAAGACTTTAAAGATAGTCTAAGCATTCGTCCTCCTCCGGCTCAGACTATGGGGGTGTGTTAAGATATATTCAAAATATATCTTTAGTCAATGTAAATATTCTAGTTACCTTGTTTATAGCTTAAGTATATTTTGTAATTAGCTATTCCCTTATTTGTAGCATAATTAGTGCCTTGAGATAAGGCTACTCAATTGTATATATTGGCTGACAAATTAATGGAATATTCACGGAATTAGTTTCCTTCAGTATATATATTTGATCGACAGTAACCTAGCCCGTTGGTAATACTACTTCACCCAAAAGCATATATATTTTTCTTCTTAAATTTACATCACCATTATTATTTACAAACCCCTGAAAAATTATACTTCGTATTAAGCTTAGTCGAGTAATAAAATTGTACCTTTCAACTTTAATTTGAGCTAGAGGTTCAACCCCTATAACCCCATGCCAAACAAAGGGCACTTTGAGGGTGGAGTCCCTTACACTACCCCCTCACTCTTAAAATTTTTAGCTTGTTTACTTAGATCGAATTGACTTAAATAGGGTTTTGGCTCGATGAAGTAGCTAGTACTTCTAATCTCCTTACATTAACTTTTTTGCCAATTCCGAACTCATTTTGGACCATCAAGGTTTTAAATGACCCTTAAAACTTTAACAAAACATTTTTCAGCACACAAATCGATGAAACAAAATGATTGAGTTGCATTTTACAATTTATTAATACTTTTGGGTTGCATTTTGTAACTTCTTTTTTAAATGGCTGTAATTTATAAAATACAAACTTTAAAGGACTACAATTGACAAATTTTCCTAAAATATAATTTAAACTTTTTTTTTCTTACAAAATATTATATCCAATTCATACATTGAGATACAAAATGAGATTGCTATCTTGATTCATTGTTTTAAATTTGGGAAAGGCAATATCTACTTCAAAATTGCATGCTATTGGTATTGCATTTTTTGTTGAAGGTTGAATTTGACTGTATAGCAATTTATTATAGCATCTTCATATACCAAATTCCAAACATCCTAAATTAATCCATCGTTAAAATCCAATTGTAGTCCTTTATAAAATCCAAAAATTATACAACTATAAGAAAGCATTGAATGCAGTATGGCAATTAGAAGAACTAATTAATGGAACCAACAAATAAAATGAGAGAAAACTCAGAAGCAAGAAGAGGTGTACCTTTTAACTTGTGCAATAAAATAGGATGTTGTATTTATTAGTTGGTTGTATTTACAACTAGAAAGTGATCATTTTGTAGAATCACTATGAAAAAAACTTAAAGTCATGAGATTCACTTAATCTCATGCAGTAAATGACTAGTGTTTGGTCATGGGCTAGTCCGCTAGTTTCCTCCTACTTGGAGGAAGAGTCTACATGTTATATGGGCCAGTATTATTTCCTTATTGGTAAATTGGGCCCATATGATGCTGTTCTCTTTAATGAGACCAATATCAAAGGTGTGCTAAAATAAATTTGGGACATGCCCGTTATAAAGTCTTAAAGTTGGTAACTTGGGACTTGGGACTTTTTTTTTTTTTTTTTTTTTTTTTTTTTTTTTGAGAGGGATGGGACTTGGGACTATATGTTTGGTTGAAATATTGGGGTTGATATTATTTATATACACGAATACTCTATGTGTCTCTACTTATTTCATACTTCTTTCGTTTTTAAATACTACTTTCGGTACACAGGATATGCAACTTTTGTTAAAAATGGAAAGTTCACATTAGATGCAACTTTCTTCTTCTTTCCTTTTTTAGTAAATTTTTAAAATGAAATTACTCAAATACCCTTACTCAAGATATCATAAACACAATTAAACAACTAAATTAGAATAATATATTCACTTAATTAACATTATTTCCGGTGTTTAGGGATGAGTGGGGGTGGTTTCGGGTTGGTTCAGGGGCAGTTTAGTGTGAGTCGGGCGGTTTTGCGGTGGTTCAAAGTGAGTGGAGGTGGTTTCGGGGTGGTTTGTGGTGGTTCAAGGTGAGTGGAGGCGGTGGTTGGTTCAGGTGTGAGTGGTTCAGGTGGAGGCGGTGGTTCAGGGGTGACGGATGTTGGTGGTGGTGGTTCAGGGGTGACTACTGTTGTTGGTGGCTATTCTCTCTCCTACCCTTAATTACATACTCTTTAATTCATTAATTAGCTATTATGAAATTTTTATCTTGGGTTCCGTGAGAGCTCCAAAGTTGCATATAATGTGTACCGGAGGTAGTATTTATTTCTCCATGCGTAGAGTTTTACGAGAAATTGGAAAAAATAATAAAATATAGAGATAGAGGGGTTGATGGAAGAATAAAAAATTGTAAAAACCAAAAGTAGGTGAGTAAATTAGAGGAAAAAGAATATGAAATTGATAAAATATGATTTATGTTGGGTCCACTATTTGAGAGAATTGAATTAAATATTGTAAAAGATTTCCAAATTAGGAAATGGAGCAAGAATTTAATAACGGTCGGAAATAAAAAGTGGAGCAAGTATTTAAAAACAGAGGGAGTAACCTTTACGTAATATTATGAAGAAATTAATATATATATATATATATATATGTGTGTGTGTGTGTGTGTGTGTGTGTGTGTGTGTGTGTGTGTGTGTGTGTGTGTGTGTGTGTGTGTGTGTGTGTGTGTGTGTGTGTGTGTGTGTGTGTGTGTGTGTGTGTGTGTGTGTGTGTGTGTGTGTGTGTGTGTGTGTGTGTGTGTGTGTGTGTGTATGATACTTTTAAAATAATACATTAAGATTAATTCAACATGATCTCACATCTATAATATTATTAAAATCAATGGGATAACATGGTATTGTCATATGTCATTCTTCATTTAATAAGTTTGGCGCCCCATGAGCAATGACATGTCAAGACCTATTCTTCTACACTAAATATCACAATTCAATGCAAAATATTATTAAAACTCGAAGAAGTAGAAATGAAGTCTTGAGATGCATTAGCAAATGCATCTTCAACAGAACTAGGAATTTGGGAAAACAGAATGGGACCCAACTGTCAGTATAAAGTAATGTAGCCACAAAAAAAAGGAAAATCTTGTATAAGGGTATATGGTATAATACAACAATGTAATACTAAATTTCTTTTAACTTTGGAAAAATTAGAAAAAAAAATAATCCCAACTTTCATCAATTTTCCTACAATAATCCCAACTTTGGATTATTATGGAATAATCCGAACTTTGGGGGCTCCTCTTTTTCTTCAATCCCAAACCGGTCAACAAAAGTCAATGACCTATTATATTAGGTCACTTGACACGTGTCAAGCCCTAATTGGTCCAAAACATTTTAAAAAACCAAAAAAAAAAAAACAAAAATTCCAAAAATCACCAACCACCGGTCAACCTTCATCTTCCTCCACCGACCCACCCTAACAACCACCTCACTGCCCAGCCTGCCGCCCGTTAGTCACCGTCCATTTGCGTGAAACAACCTCCACCTCATAGCCGTCTTCCTCCCTCCCCGAAACACCCCATATTCCCCACGAAACCGCCACCCAAAACCTGAATCCACCACCCCGAAACCCCAAATCCACCAACAAAACCCCCCATTACTGCCAAAACCCCCCAAAATTGTTCTTCCCACCACCCCGAAACCCTAAGCGGCTAGGATTTTTTTACGGTGGGGAGGAATTTTTGGGGATTTTCGGGTTTGGGAGAGGAGGTTTTAGGCTGCGAACGGGGAGTGCGAAACCAGAGGAGGGGAAGGGGAAAGCGGCGAGTGGGAAACCGTCGCAGGGGAAAGGGGAAGGGAAACCAGCGTAGGGGGGAGGGAATTAGCGTCGGCGTTTGGGGTTGGCCTAGTGGTTGTTGGGGTTGGTCGGTGGTTTTTGGGGTTGCTGGTGCTAAAATTTTGGGGTTGGTTGGTTTTTTTTTTTAATAAATTTTGTTTTAGCCAATTCAGTTGTGACACGTGTCACTTTAAAAAACAAAAAAAAAAATTAACCATTCAACCGGTCACCGATTTTGGGATTGAAGAAAAAAAGGAACCCCCAAAGTTCGGATTATTCCATAATAATCCAAAGTTAGGATTATTGTAGGAAAATTGACACTAGTAGAATAAATGTAATGGCAAGCGGTTCAAACCCCCTAATGGCAAGCGGTTTTGAACCGCATGGGCTTAGGGGGCTTGCCATTTGCCATTTAAATGGCAAGCGGTTCAGAACCGCTTGCCATTACTAGAAAAAGGGCAGCGGTTTTGGCGCCAAACCGCTGCCCAATATGGGTATAAAAATTAAAAAAAAAATATATATTGGATTTTTCACATAAATTGATACACAAATCAAACATATGTAAAAGCATTAATATTTTTATTAATTATTTGTTCTAATATTACATTTACATCAAAAAAAAATTAATACAAGTAACAAAATTAATACAAATAATATATTTAAAAAAAATGCTCATGTTGCTTCGTACCACCAGCCACGACCACCAACACCACCGGCCCACCACGACCCACCAATACCAGTACACCCACCACGACCCCCACCAATACCTGAACACCCGTCAGCATCGACCCCTACCAATACACGACCACCCACCAGCCACGACCACACACCAGCCACCCGTCCACACACGACCCCCACCAACACCAAACAACAAATAAAAAAAAAACACACCACCAACACACACCGGCCAACACCACCACCCACCACGACCCCCACCAACAACAAATCGACCTAAAACAAACCAATTCAACCACCCATCACAATAAAATAAAATAAAAACTGAAAAAAACAAAATAAAAGATTAAAAAAAAAAGGAAATACCTTGAATACAACCAAAAAATCGAAATTGGCTTTAAATTTGGGTTTTATGGGTCAAATTCGACCATAAAAACTCTAGATCTAGAGTTTTTATTGTCGAATTCGACCATAAAAACCCCCACACACCACCACCGGACTACCACCATTTAAACCCACACAAATTGGCTCGAATTGGCTCGAAAACCCACCTGAATTCGCTCGAAAACCCACAAGAACAAATGAGGGTCTTGGCGTGAGAAAGGAAAGAAAGAGATGAGATAGAAAGATAAGAGAAGGAGATGGAGAAAGGAGAGTTGAGAAGAAAGAGAAGATGCGTGACAATGGAGGGGAGAGAGGAGAGAGAAGTGGGGGAGTGAAAGAGAGGAGAGAGAGAGAGTTGTTAGCCTGTTAATAGGGGCGAAAGGGGAGAGAGGAGAGAGAGGTCGTGAGAATGTGAGATTTATTGGGCTTAGGGTTTGTGAGCCCGTTTTTTTTTTTTAAATGGCCAGCGGTTTAAGGTTGAACCGCTTGCCAATTTAACTAATAGTAAGCGGTTCAACCCTAATCCGCTTGCCATTAGTTAAAAGGCAAGCGGTTCGCGCCAAAACCGCTTGTCAATTCATAGTTTTTTTTTTTTTTTTAATCAGTAATGGGAAGCGGATAACACAAACCGCTTGCAAATCATAGCTTCCCATCACATTTATTCTACTACTGTGATGAAAGTTGGGATTGTTATTTCTAATTTTTCCTTTAACTTTTTATTTCTGTTGACCCTTTAATTAGTTGTTTGACTCCGATTTCCTCAATTTCTTTTTTACTTTTCACTACTATTTAATTTTATCACCATTTCAACCCATTTTTCATGGTTCTCAATTTTTTCTCCAATTATTTTTTCTTGAGGTAAGTTCAGAGGGGCAAGACTTCATGATGGAAAATGGCAAGGAAGATGCTAGTGATAGAGGATCCGATTTTAACAAATCGTACGGAGGAATGTGATGAGCTCTTTGGTGGTGGTAGTGGCTGTATTTTTGGAGACGATGTCGAGAACAATGCTACCATTGAAGACCCAGTGAAGCACGATTGAGGCGAGGAAGATGAATTGGAGTTTGCTTTAGACGCATGGTTGAAGGAGGTAATTGTTAACTAACAAAAGTTCGTAGCTAGGGTTTAGCGAAAATTTAGCAAAACCTCAATTGGGAGTAGCGAAATTTTAATTACATCAAATGGTTAGGGGATCAAAAATTTAACGAAGCCTGAATTATATCAAAATTAAAAAAAGAGGAACAAATTAGGGGACTTTTTTTATAGCCAAGTTTGCTCAGCCTTTAATCAAAATAAGAAGAACAAATTAGGGGACTTTCACCATCTTCACTGGCCCGATTGAATGGGTAATCTGCCATAATAATTTAAATGTAAATCCATGTGAGCATGTAGTGAAATAATCTGCCACAATGGACATTGTTTTATATACTACTCTATTGTATTATATAACATTGTTTTATATACTACTCATCTATTGTATTGTATAACATTGTTTTATATACTACTCTATTGTATTATATAACATAGTGAGCATGTGGTGGAAAAATATGTTTGTTTTTTTCCCTTTATGATGACTGGACTTAGTTTTAATTGTGTGGTCTGTGTGAAACAATGGTTGTATCAATGTGACGAGTCATATTTATATAGTGTTTATAGGCACGATTATGCTTGTTTTATAGTTGCTTTTTGAGTCTTTTGTCGCTTTTTAGGTCACAATTGCATAAGTTGTCCATTTTGTGCTCTATTACGCTTCGTTTGTGTTTTCTTAATGTTTCAGGTAGTTTTTATAATTATTTGGACGCTTTCGGAGTGGTTTTGGAAGAATCGGACAATGATAGGATGAAAATTCGATGAATCAAGGTTGTTTAATGAAGGATATGTGTTTGTGGAAACTTAGGTTGAGATTCATATGAATGAGTAATGAATATAGCATCCACAGGTGTCGTTGTGCACTTTTCAGAATTGAATTTGAGTTAGAAACGAAGTAAAACGATGTTTTACAAAGTGGCAAAACTTACCTTTTCTCACTCTTTTGATCATAACTTGAGTTATAAAAATTAGATTGAAGTGATTCAAGTTGAGTAGGAAACTAGACTTGAAGATATTTCCAACAGTAGGTCACACGACTATATAAAACTTATGAATCAGAAGTTACAAGCCTGTGAAGTTGACACAATGTCCAGTAGCCCCGAGCGAGAGCTCGCAAGGTAGCTCGCATAGGCCTCGAGCAACAGCAGCCCCGAGCGAGAGCTCACTCGAACATGGAGCTATAGCTCCAATTTACCCACGACAGCAACAAGCAAGGAGCATCGTAGCACGTCTTTTGCTTGGCCCTCGATTCCATCGAGCATCTTCGTGCCACGTCATCTTCTATCGTCCAATCGTTTGACAACTCATGTAATTTATATTTTCTTATTACTTTTCTTTAATTATTTTTAGATTAGTTTTAGGATAATATAAATACTCAAGGGATTATTATTTTCCCTTATGCCTTTTATGCTTTTATATGTTTTACGTTCGTTTTAGCTTTCTCTCTAGCCCTAGTTTTTCATGGACAACTCCATGGATTCCTTCATGGATTTGTCCTTGAATTTGTTACTCTAATTTATAGAGGTAATTTTATTTCTTTACTTTTGATTATGCTTTCTTTATTAGTTTTAGTTTTAATTATTTATTTCATGCTAAAGTAGTTTATTTCTAGGGTTTGGTAATCCATGTTTATACTATGAATCTTGATTGATGTTATTGATATTTTAATTATTGATTTCTCTAATTGATAGTGTTTTGTTGTTAATCTTGCAACCTGATCAATTGTATGATTAATTCATGTTAATAAGAGTTTGAATCGAAAGATCTTACTTTTAGAGGCTTACTTACAATTAGCAATTCTGATTATGTTAGCGACCGAACTACATATGTTGATTTGAGAGCGTTGAGACCCGACCGTAGGCTTAGCAATTGCTCTAGATAATTGATTGATTGAATTATTATTGATATTTGATAGATTCAGAACTATAAACATGGTGAACCATAACCCTAGGTTCTTTTTATCAATTGTTTTACTCTTATTTTTAATTTAGACTACTTTTCTACCCCAATTTCGTGACATAGTTTAGTTTCACCAAGTTCTTAAAGGTTAGATTAAATAGTCATCTCTTTGTGGATTCGACCCTACTTACCCTACTACATTGTTAGGTTGTTTTGTTAGGAATTTATTTTTGACAGGTGTACGACAACCTATCACAATGCTACAGGAAAAGTGATTGATGATTATAATGTGATCTTGATTTGATGATTGTCCTCAGTTATAAAAGTGTATGTGCTTATTTAGTTTTAAATTGTATGTACAACAAGGGCAATGTGGGGCATGGGCAGTGTGTAGGCAGCAGGAAGGGGCAGGGGATTTGTGGGTAGGAGGAAGGGGAAGGGGTAGGCCTTGCATCCGATCCCTTTTACATGTGTTATGCATGTGTGTTTTTGTACCATTTATTTGCTTTTTACTGGATGCAATGCTTGCTTTAAGTGTGTTCTTGCTGTAAGTGTGTATGCATACTAATATATGCAGCATGGAGTATTGTTTATTTTCTGTTTTTTAGGTCAGTTTTTGTTGTTAAAAGTAGAATTATCCTAATTTTTTTTGTTTTTCACAACTGTGTTGGTGTTATGGTTGTTATAATGAATAACTTATTGATTTGGTTTGAATAATTGTGGTGGAATAGGTAAATGTTGGAGAAGAGTCCTACAAGACTCCTACGAAGGGAAGAGTACGGTGGCTATTAGTTTTGAGATTGAGGAGTTTGCAAATGTAGAGGTTTCTCTTCCCTCTCCCAATGTTGGAATGGTCTTTGATAGTTAGAAAAAATAGATGAATACTTTCAGAATTACGGAAAGCAAGAAGGTTTTTTTGGGTGGTTCGGTCAAGTGGAATTTTTGTAGGTGCTAATGTGAAGGAGAAGAAGAGTTTGACATGGACATGTGAGTGTTTTGGTATGCCTGGTAGGAAGAGCAAGGAAATCGGTCCCACCTTTGTCTCGGATTCACAAATATGTGAGGAAGTTTGTGTGAAAAGGAAGAGTAAAAAAGTTGAATACCCGGTGAAATAATATGCAAAGGTGAACGAGGTTGGTGATTGGGTAATCAATAAAGCCGAGCTAGAGCATAAAGGTCACGCACCTACACCAGGGAAGTCCAAGAACATCACCAAGTTTAGAAAGAAGTTCTTGATGGACAACCGACATATACTTCGCCAAGTGTTCAATGATCGGAAGGCGGGTGTTCCGGTTGCAAAAAATATACAATTGTATGACCCATCAACCAAATTGTTTAACCAGAAACTGTAGTCAGAAACCTCACCGCATACGAAGGATCCATCATAATCCTTTTCCTCGTATGTTGTGATGCCCAAGTTTTCGTATACATGACAGCGGCCATCCTAACATAATGATCTCCAACACGAGACCTCGGGGAAACAGCGCGATAACAGTCCCTTTGAGATGCATCTATGCCATCACAAAGAATTAAGTTTGGACCGGGCCTGCAGTTTCCATTAGCCACACAATTAGACAACAACATAAAATATGAGAAGTCGCCATTACACATTAAAGCTTTATTTACTCTTTATCGTTTTTCAATGCCTTCCACCCTCGAACGAAGTAGATTTGCCTCTTGTCAAAGGGACTAAGCTTATTTGGCCTATGTCCTTCCTCCAAAATGGGGGAGCTGTTCATATTATTAGCAGAATAATCAGCACCAAATGTTTTGGTAGGATTAACTTCTTCCCTTGGTCCGGTACTCCCAGCATTTTCACAGTGAGGGCTTCCGTTTGCCAGAAATTCATTAGCACCCAAACCAGTCATCTTACCCACAACCACTAAGGGCTTCCCCAATCAAACCCTCAACAATGGGTTCCAACCTTGTACTCAAATGACCTAATACTTGTACATAGCCAAAATCGAGCGTAAACCATAAAAAAAAAAAGGGCCAAAAAAATAACCAACCTGAACTTAAACAATAAATAAAATAAATGTTTTCCCTTAAGGTCTTCCAAATATAAGATACATATTATTAGGAAATAAAAATAATAAAATATATTAAATATACTCCTAGCTATATGGAATCAAGAAATTTTTTTTTTCTTAAAAAAAAAATAACGCAAACCAGCACCCACCAAAAAATGTTCATCATGTTCTTTTTTTCTTCCAAGCAATTCCATAACAAAAATTGAAGCAATACCCGATACGGAGTAAAAAAATTTCATATAAATTATTAGCCTCCGCCATAATACCATAGTGGCAGATTAAAGATACAATCACAAAACAATAATTAAAAACCAGTAGCAAACCAATAAATCTTAATGATAATGTCAAAAGCTTCAAAAGGACTAAAGGGCAAGTAACATACTGTAATACCCCGTATTTTTAAGCCGTTTACTAATTATTTAGGAAATTTTGACTTTTGCTACCTATCAAACACATCAATTTTATTTTTGCTACTTATGAAAACTTTTATTTTATTTTACTACCTAACATATGCTCTTTTTTTAACTTTTGCTACCAGTTAACGGAATCCGTTAGGGTTCCGTTAAGTTTATTTTAAAAATAAATAATAATAAAAGTAATATTAAAATTTTTTTAAAAAAAAAACCCAAATGCCCAGCCCGGCCCTCCTGTCTGCCACTCAGCCACCCTCCCCCTGCCGGCGACCGGCACCCAAAGCTGCGGCCGGCGCTGGCAACCCTCTTCCACACCCTTTCCCCACCAACGCAACCCAGCCCCCTCCCTTTTCCCCTTCTTGTTGCCCCGACCCCAACCACCACACCGAAACCACAATTGCCACACACCAATCTCTCTCCTCTGTCCTCTCGGAGTTTCTCCGGCGAACCCACAATCGCCACTCCGGTTTCGAGCTCGGTTCTTCTTCAACCTCAGAAACAATTGTCCCCCACCCCCTCTCCCCCACCTACCCCCTTTCCACCACACGCACCACTACCCCCCCACACACACACAGCCACACCCACCACACACAGCCACACCACCACACGCACCACCTTCAGCACCACGCGCACCATCACACACGCACAGCCACACCCACCACTACCCAAAAAATTTTTTTTAAAAAATATAATAAATTGATGGAAAAGGGTAAACATACCTTATGATCTTCAAATTTTGGTTTATATGGTTAAATTCGACCATGAAAACCCTAGATCTGGAGTTTTCATGGTCGAATTCGACCTAAAAAACCATTAATTGTCGAATCCGATCTAAAATCGTGGGGGTGGGTGGCGCCGGACTTCGAAAACCGAGGAGAGAGAATGAGAAGGGAGGCCCGGAGGAGGGAGGCAGAGATTAGAGAGAAAGATGAGAGAGGCGGTGATGAGAGAGAAAGAGAACGGAGGAGGGAGGAGGAGGTGGTTATGAAAGAGAATGAGGAGGGAGGAGATGAGAGAGAAAGAGAAGGCTGGTGTTTTTTTTATTTTTTTTATTTTTTTGGCTGACGGGGAGGCATTTAGGGTGGTTAAGGCGGGAGGGGTGGCCGGATGGTGGTAATGAAGGTGGCAGGATCTCAATAACGGAATTATTAACGGATTCCGTGATCAGGTAGCAAAAATTAAAAAACGGGATTTGATAGGTAGTAAAATAAAATAAAACTTTTCCCAGGTAGCAAAAATGAATTTTATGTGTTTCAGAGGTAGCAAAAGTCAAAATTTCCAATTATTAATTATGGATTTTTTCGAAATATTTTATTATACAAAAATATCTATTATTGTCCATATATGATTTTACAAAGATATAATTTTATTACGCTTTATAATTATATGAGTTAACTCAAAGTTGTCGGAATTTCAACCTCCAGTATTTTGCTTCCGAGTCAAACTAACAAGTATCAAATTATTCCTCCTTCCGTAATCAAAGTCAACCCTTATATTAATACTACTCATATTCACAACATTTATTAGGCCGACCGCATTTATTGGGTCATCAGCATTTATTGGGCCAGCTGCATTTATTACGCAATTTATAAGATGCACCATTGTGCATAGAAGATATATGCACCAGTCTCAAAACGACGGTGTTTCATCAGTTTTTAATTTCTTTTTTAACGTCACTATCCTATTTCTTGCAGGAGATGTTTCTTCCATATTTCCTCTCTCCTTTTTTCCTTCTTCTTTGATCAAATTATTTCCTTAATTTCTCTCTCCTCCTTTTCTCTTTCATCTATTTTCTCTCTCCTCTTTTTCTCTTTCATCTATTTTCTCTCTCCTCTTTTTTCTGTTTTTGATTTTTTCACTCTGTTTCGGTCATCATTAATGGAGATTATTGAAGTACATGATGAACTTGATATTTCAGGTTAGATCATTGATCTATTTTATTATTTTTGCTTTGAAATTAAGTTATATTTCGCTCTTCTTATATTAAAATATTCTCTTGTGATTGATTTTGCAACCGGAATTGATTATATTATGTTTCGATTAATTGATGTTGATTTTGCAAATAAATTTGATTTTATTATGTTGATTAATTGTTAATATATTTTGAATTATATGTTTTATTTTTTCTCTCCTCTTTTTTTTGTTCATACTTTATATTATAAGTTTAATTTTTCTGTTTTTATTGCTTTTTCATCAATTAATATTGATATTATAAATGTTTTATTAATTGTTCATATTTTATAATTAATTCGGTTCATATGATTACTTACTGCAGAATTTATGTGATCAATTTGAAAGATATTCATATATTTTAGTTGATATTTATTAATTATTGATTAATTTGAGATCTAATGTTAATAAAGCTACTGAAAGTGTGTGTTGAATTTAATTGTTGAGTTTAATTGCTTATTTATTTTGGATGATTTTCAGTTTCATTTATTTTTTAATTGTTAAATTGATGTTTTAATTTGTATTTTATGAATATAATTTGATTATATCATGTTTTTGAACATTTTGTTCATATAATTCGAGTAACGCACTTTCCATTGTATATATTATCAAAATTGTTACTAGCAGCATCATCTTATGAACATTGTTTCTATTTTTATGAACATTTAGGTTACATTAATGAACCTTTCTGTTTTACATAAATCTCTGAGTATGAATGTATCAATGTATGTTTTTTAGAAAATAATTGTAAACATAATTATGAACATTTTTTTTCCTGTATTTGAAATTTGTTGTTTTATTTTTGAACTCTAGTAATGGTTATTATGAATTGTGTTTGTTTATTGCAGTTATAACATATGAAGTTGTTTATAAGGAAAGGCCGAGCAGCATTCTGAGCAGTGTTTTCACGTGCAGAAGTTTTTGAAGGATGATCAGTAGTTTGTGGTTGGGGTTCAGAAGTTTTTGTTGGGGGTTCAGAGATTTTTGTAGGGTATTCAGTGGCTTGTGGTTGGGGTTCATAAGTTATTATATGGGGTTCAGAGGTTTTTGTAGGGTGTTCAGTGGTTTGTGATTGGGATTCAGAAGTTTTTATAGGGGGTTTAGAGGTTTTTTAGGGTGTTCAGTGGTTTGTGGTTGGGGTTTAGAAGTTTTTATAGGGTGTTCAGTGGTTTGTGGTTGGGGTTCAGAATTGTTTGTAGGGTGTTTAGTGGTTTGTGGTTAGGGTTCAGAAGTTTTTGTAGGGTATTCAGTGGTTTGTGGTTGGGGCTCAAAAATATTTGTAGGTGGTTTAGAGGTTTTTGTAGGGTGTTCAGTGGTTTGTGGTTGGGGTTCAGAAGTTTTTGTAGGTTGTTCAGTTGTTTGTGGTTGGGGTTCAGAAGTTTTTGTATGGAGTTCATAGGTTTTGGTAAGGTGTTCAGTGATTTGTGGTTGGAGTTCAGAGGTTTTTGAAGGTGGATAAAATGTTTTTGAAGGGTGTTCAGTGGTTTGTAGTTGGGGTTCAAAAAATTTTCTAGGGAGTTAAGAGGTTTTTTTAGGTTGGTTAAGTGTTTTCTAGTGGCTTATCAAAAAAATTTGGGGGCTTATCATAAATAAATATAAAACAACAAAAGAGGATATACACAACATCCAAATAAATTATTATTCATACCAAAATACTTGATAAAATATATACACAAATTATTGCTTCATACATCACATATATATGGACATAAAAGACAACTTATATGAACATCAAACAGGAAATATATGAACAAAAATATGAGGGATATGGAATGAGTAACATCATATTTGCTAATTTTATTGCACAATCCATCAAAATTGGTTAAAAAGCTCAAAAGACACAAAAAAAAAAAAAAAAAAAAAAAAAAGCAAATTTCTATTTTTTTTTTTTTTAACAAAATACAAGATACTTCATATTAAAGTGGATAGAAGTAGAGTTTACTCCATTTTTGTTAAAAATTTTAGAGCTTCCAGTAATTTAGAGGTAAAAAAAGGAGAATCAAAATTGTTAATGAGGGAAACAAAAAATAAAATCCAAAAAAAAAAGGAGAGATTAAAATCGAAAATGGTTGTTTAAAGTTTTAATTTAGATTTTCAAATAATAAAGAGAATATCAAAATTCAATGGTGAAAAAATAATGGTTGGGCTTCTTTCTATTGGGCTCGGGCTTCTGTTGGGCGCGGATACATTTGGGCTAGGCAGCAAATTGGGCTTGGTGCACCTATTTCTAAGTGCACCATGGTGCATATAATACCAATTGCATTTATTAGGCCAACAACATTTATTAGGTTGGCTGCATGACAGACTAAAGTCATATCACCTAATCAAAAGTAATTTCTATAACCACTAACTAAAATAGATAGAGAAGTAGGATCGAATCCACATGGAAACGAGTCTTTTTATTCCTAATTAATTAATATAAACTAGATTATAGAGTAGCAAATTATTATTATCGATCGGAAACTAAACTACTAAGAGTAAAAGTGGAAAGAATAAAAGTAGGAGGAGAAACAATGAATAAAAGACCTAGGGCATAGGTTCACCAATAAATAATATTACAGGGTAAAACATAATAATAATCAATCATCAATGCATCAATTAATCAGATCATAAAGGGCTTTCGCTACGTATTACAATCACATAATTAATCTACCGGTATTAAATCTCATATCTCGAATCTCGACTTAACCATTTATAAATTAACCTGTCTATTGAAACTAGACCTAAACATCAATTCTCATCTCTCGAATCTCGAATCAATATTGTCAAACTCATGCATAAAAGATCAGGTCTAATCTAGTCACATTGCATTAAATCAATCAATAGGAAATTAATCTAGAATTGACAATCAACAACAATAAATAACCCCTTCATATTATTTATGGATCCCCATGAACCTTGGAAAGAAAACTACTCACGCATAATTAAATTTACATTAATCAAAGCAATTGAACAAGACATGATTAAAATCAATAAATAATAAAGCTAATAAGCAAGCAATAATAATAAAAACTAGAGAAAGACAATTAGAGAAGAAGTAAAAGGAAGCAAGGTATCTGACAATAATTTAAAACTAATCCAAAACTAATGATAAACGAAACTAAAGTAAGACTAAAACTCCTAAACTTCCAACTGCCAATTATATCCAAGCCCAAAACTAAAATAACCGGCTATATACAATCTCAAAGTCATACTCGCCCGATCGGACATTGGGCCGCCCGATCGGGCCCACCATTTCACACGCCCCCAACAGCTGGCTTATTTAGAGGTTGGACTTCTTTCCATCTTGAATTTGTAACTTGTGTTTAATATAAGTTGTCCCAATTCACTTCTTCTTGATATCCAAGTACTTGACTTGCAATTAATACTCCAAAATGATTCGAGCCCTCAATCACCAAAACAAAATTTCGTTAACTTGGTCTTGGGCTTTAAATATACGGCCATAAAATACGGTCCGACTCCAATGTCTTCGTAGTGGATCAATAGGCTCGGGAATTGTCATAAATCTGCAGATTCCTATAAAATAATACCAACTCTACAAAAACACTAGAAAACATATATTAGTAATAAAAATAGCTCCGTAGAGCTCAAATAAGCACAAATATGACCGTGGGACGGGGAATAAAAATATATATAAAATAGACTCATCAAACTTCCCAAGCCAAACTTTTACTTGTCCCTAAGAAAAGCAATGAATAAATAAATCAATACTTCACCCCAAAAGTAATTTAAATCAATAAATATAATTCAAGGTAAATCTAACAAACATGTATAAAAGTCAACCAATCAAATCCATCCAACTACCAATCTTCCCTAACAATTGTCAAATAAATCAAACCACAAGAGCGTATAGAATTCAAGACTAGTGCTCACACACTCAACTCTCATTTATGTGGCGAGTAAAAGATGTACTCGATCGCTCTCCAACCAACCCCTTTAATATGAACAATGCCCTCCCAATTAACTCACACTCTCGTGTGTTTAAAAAGATATACACTCAACCTACTAGTCGACTCGAAATATGTCAAATCATAACTTGCATTGATAAACAACTAATTTCATATTCACACAACTCTATGCAAAAAGGTCGGAAGGTCTTTAAAGCTTGTAATGTAAAGCTAGGGTAAAAGGTAGGATAAATTTGGGAAATTGTGAGAGTAAAGCCATGTTTAAGGGAGCCAAATCCTAATAAATAAAACCAAGGTCAAAAATAAATAATGACCAAACATCTCCAACATACTCAACTCCACCAAAAATTCACCAAATACAACTCCAATAAAAACAAACAATCCCAACACTTACAATTTCACTCATAAAAGTATGATAATGTAGAACTAAAGTGAATAAACAAACTTCAAACTCATTCTTTTTTTCAAACTTGATATTCTTTTCTCTTTTTTTTTTTTGAACTTTTTTTCTTGAGCAACCTTCAACTATTACACTTGAACATTTAAACAGTTTTTTTCTTTTGCTCCTTTTTTTTTCTTTTTATCTCACATTGGAAATTTTTCAACTTTTAAACACCTATTTTTAAAAAAATTTCCAATCATAACATAAGAACAAATAAATAACTTCTCAAATTCACCCAAATTGTGCAAATAAATAAGCACACTACAACTCCCTCACCTCACTAACTATTAGCTCCCCCAAGACAAGCTTGGGACTAGTAATCAATGGGGCTTAAATAGGCTTGTAATGTGGCTAATAAACAACAAAAAATCAATGCAATAACATGGGTAGAAAGAAGGGAACAAATGTATCTAATATCATCTGAAGGCCACCTAAAGAACAAATGCCTTTGTCCTCCTCAATGTGCATAATAATGAGTCATACAAACATTACTCAAAGTTAAAAATCAATACTCAAATTCATTGACATACCAGGAACTAACACACATTCCTCACTAAATCAACTAGTCAAGCACTATATTCACAAGCAGTTGGGCAAAATTGACACATGTTAAGGTTTCAAGGCAATCAAACATCAAATCATGATCAACTAATCCACAATATCTATCATCAAAAACCAAGAATCAAAACAATTTCGAAAAATTTTCATCAAGGGGCACAAGGAAGCATGATTTATAATTCATTGGAATGTATTTTTGGTTTTTTTTTTTTTTTTTTAAAAGCAATAAAACACCATACGAACACGTACGGGAACCTCCCCCCAAGCTAAATTAGACAATGTCCTCATTGTCTTAAAGGGAAGCTAGTAGTCAAGGTGAATACTCCTCATCATCACCACATCAATGTCACCAAAGCCTCAAGGATTGCAATGCATCTCTTTGGAACAAATTTGGGCAAAAATGAAACAAAGTGTTAGTGGGAAAAGGTCCAAATTTGAGTCAAGTGTACTATTTCGATCATTACTTTTGATATATAAGTGATAATGCAATGATTTTAATTGCATTGGAAAGTAGACTTGAAGAGATTTCCAACAATAGGTCGCACGCCTAAATCCGATAAGAAACGCAAAAGTTATGGCTTGTCGAAATTGACGGATTTTGCTAACGCTATGCGCGCCCGATCGGGCGAGCTCTGCCCGATCGAATACGAGTGCAGTTCCAGCGTGAATGAAGCCTTCTCTAGCTCAAAAATCTGCACAAAACAAACTCCCACAAGCATAAGTTACACTCTCCTTACCTCTCTAAATAAATAAATAAAATAAAACACACACACACACACAAAAATGAGAAAAAACTAAACTAAAAGGCAAATTAAAGTACGGGTTGCCTCCCGTAAAGCGCTAGTTTATCAAGGTCTCACTCGACCATACTCCTTCTCTCAATCGGAAGAATTCAACGCCTTGAGTAATTTATCAAATGCTCCTGCAAACATTTCATTAAACACTATATAAGGCTTAATTGCAAGCACATTAATCCTTACAAAGAAAAGGTTAGGAGCACGTAAAGAGAACTCAAGGTAGAAGGAAAAATCAAAAGAGAGAGATGAAAATACACCACAACCTTATACTTCCTCCGTTAAAAATTTATAATTAATAGAACGAACATGGAGGTAGTCATTGTCTTTATCATCCAATAATGACTTGAAAATTTCACCCTTACGAATAACCTCATCATCATCAAAGGAATTTCCAACCATCGTTTCTACAACTAATGATTTTTCAATCACCGATTCATCAACCAATGATTTTTCAACCACAAATTCTATAATTGATGGTTCTTCATCCTTAATAACATTCATATTATTATAGTGTCCATAGACTTTTTCATCAAGAGCCTTCCAATAACTTTCATTAGCAACTAATCGTTTCCGAATATGATCATATGTATATGGAAAGACTCTAAAATCATCAGGAGCACGCACGAAAAACTCACTATAAGGGCATTCAGGATTTTCATGACAAAGACGATATTGACAAAGACAGTATTCAGGTGTTGCATAAAAATCATATAATTCTTGTAGTGGCGTAAGCATGGAGATTTTCAACTCATAAAAAAATAAAAAATAAAAAAAATCTAGACTTTAATAATAATTAGAAATAAAAATAAAACCGTTTCCCCGGCAACGACGCCAAATTTTGACAGGCTAAAGTCGTATCACCTAATCAAAAGTAATTCCTAAAACCACTAACTAAAATAGATAGGGAAGTAGGGTCGAATCTACGGGGAAATGAGTCTTTTTATTCCTAATTAATTAATATAAACTAGATTATAGAGTAACAAATTATTATTATCGAAGGGAAACTAAACTACTAAGAGTAAAAGTGGAAAGAATAAAAGTAGGAGGAGAAACAATGTATAAAAGACCTAGGGCATAGGCTCACCAATAAATAATATTCCAGGGTAAAACATAATAATCAATCATCAATAATTCATCAATTAATCAGATCATAAAGGCCTTTCGCTACGTATTACAATCACATAATTAATCTACCGGTATTAAATCTCATATCTCGAATCTCGACTTAACCATTTATAAATTAACCTGCCTATTGAAACTAGACCTAAACACCAATTCTCATCTCTCGAATCAATATTGTCAAACTCATGCATAAAAGATCAGACCTAATCTAGTCATAGAGCATTAAATCAATCAATAGGAAATTAATCTAGAATTGACAATCAACAACAATAAATTACCCCTTCATATTATTTATGGATCCCCATAAACCTTGAAAAAAAAACTACTCACGCATAACTAAATCTACACTAATCAAAGCAATTGAACAAGACATGATTAAAAGCAATAATAATAAAGCTAATAAGCAAGCAATAATAATAAAAACTAGAGAAAGACAATTAGAGAAGAAGTAAAAGGAATCAAGGTATCTGACAATAATTTAAAACTAATCTAAAACTAATGATAAACGAAACTAAAGTAAGACTAAAACTCCTAAACTACCTACTGCCAATTTAGCTTCCCTTTATATAATAAAGAGGAGTTATAATCAAGGTCAACTTCTAACCCACTACCAAAAAGCCGCATACTACTGCCAATCTCCATATTAGTGGGCTTTTTATTATATCCAAGCCAAAAACTAAAATAACCGGCTATATACAATCTCAAAGTCATACTCGCCCGATCGGCCATTGAGCCGCCCGATCGGGCCCACCATTTCACACGCCCCCAACAACTGGCTTATTTAGAGGTTGGGCTTCTTTCCATCTTGAATTTGTAACTTGTGTTTAATAGAAGTTGGCCCAATTCACTTCTTCTTGATATCCAAGTACTTGACTTGCAATTAGTACTCCAAAATGATTCGAGCCCTCAATCATCAAACCAAAATTTTGTTAATTTGGTCTTGGGCTTTAAATATACGGTTGTTTCGGGTGTACTCCGATGGGAATATCCGAACCACTGACAGCACTGCTGGAGTCTCGGGCTGCCTGTTGGGACCTCGGGCTGAACCTCGGGAAACTCCGTCAGCACCACTGGAGGACCTACAAGAGAGAGAACGTAAACTGCCCTCGGGGGTGGTTTCGAGGAACTCCCCTCCGATGGCTAAGTAAGTGTTTGCCTTTTGGGAGAGTATAAAGCTTAATATGCTTAAAGAGAGAGAGAGAGAGAGAGAGAGAGAGATTCATCAACCCCCTTTATGTGGCATATACGGGGGTATTTATAGTGTATGATAACCCTAATTTTAGTTGGGCTGGCAGCCGGGAGTCTGTGATCGACTTACTCTAGTTGGGCTGGCAGCCGGGAGTCTGTGATCGACTTACTCTAGTTGGGCTGGCAGCCGGGAGCCTAGAGCCGACTCACCCTGGTCGGGCTGGCAGCCGGGAGCCGGGAGCCTGGAGCCGACTTACCCTGGTCGGGCTGGCAGCCTGGAGCCGGGAGCCTAGAGCCGACTTACCCTGGTCGGGCTGGCAGCCGGGAGCCGGGAGCCGGGAGCCTGGAGTAGACTCAACGGGCTCAAAATGGTACTCGAGGTGCGTCATCCCTAGAGGGGCTGAGAGCGGGAGGTAGTTCAGCAGGAACTACCCTATACAACTAGCCCCCTAGAGATGGTATGAGGTGACTCATGCCAACTCTCTTGGTCGTCCTTCACCCCTTGAGTGAGGCCGGAAGCGAAGGAACAGCTCAGCAGGAGCTATCCTGTACAACTAGACCCCCAAGTGGTGGTATGACGTTACTCATGCCAGCTCTTTTGAGGTTGTAACCTTATCGGTAATTACTCAATAGGTCGTCTGACTGAGATCCTCCCATACAACTAGCCCCCCAAGTCTTAGGAGTTCTTCCGTGGTTCTAAGACTTAGAGAGATGTGTTGCAAAATGATAAAGTTGTCGTTTTCACGCAAAGAACAGTAATTAGGAGCTTAAGCGAGGAATTTCTGTTACTCCCGTTGAAAACCGAGAAGTTACAGCCTGAATCAAGGAGCTTTGATTACTCTCACTCAATTTTGAGAGATTATGGGCTTGGGCAAGGAATTTCAATTACTCCTGCTGAAGTTTGAGAATTTCAAGGAATTTCGATTACTCCTCGCTACACGCTGAAAAATTACGAGCTGAGCTTAGGCGAGGAATTTTGATTTCTCCCCACTGAATGCTGAAAAATTACGAGCTGAACTTGAGCGAGAAATTTTTATCTCTCCCCACTGAATGCTGAAAAGTTTCATCTGAACTTAGGCGAGGAATTTTTATCACTCTCCGCTGAATGCTGAAAAATTACGAGCTGAACTTAGGCGAGGAATTTTGATCACTCCCCGCTGAATGCTGAAAAATTACGAGCTGGACTTAGGCGAGGAATTTTGATCACTCCCCGCTGAATGCTGAAAAATTACGAGCTGAACTTAGGCGAGGAATTTTGATCACTCCCCGCTGAATGCTGAAAAATTTCGAGCTGAACTTAGGCGAGGAATTTTGACCACTCCCCGCTGAATGCTGAAAATTTTCGAGCTGAACTTAGGCGAGGAATTTTGATCACTCCCCGTTGAATGCTGAAAAATTTCGAGCTGAACTTAGGCGAGGAATTTTGATCACTCCCCGCTGAATGCTTAAAAATTTCGAGGTGAACTTGAGCGAGGAATTTTTATCATTCCCCGCTGCGTGCTGAAAAATTACGAGCTGAACTTAGGCGAGGAATTTTGATCACTCCCCGCTGAATGCTGAAAAATTTCGAGCTGAACTTAGGCGAGGAATTTTAATCACTCCCCGCTGAATGCTGAAAAATTACGAGCTGAACTTAGGCGAGGAATTTTGATCACTCCCCGCTGAATGCTGAAAAATTACGAGCTGAACTTAGGCGAGGAATTTTGATCACTCCCCGCTGAATGCTGAAAAATTTCGAGCTGAACTTAGGCGAGGAATTTTGATTACTCCCCGCTGAATGCTGAAAAATTTCGAGTGCTGAATGCTAAAAAATTTCGAGCTGAACTTAGGCGGGGAATTTTGATCACTCCCCGCTGAATGCTGAAAAATTTCGAGCTGAACTTAGGCGAGGAATTTTGATCACTCCCCGCTGAATGCTGAAAAATTTCGAGCTGAACTTAGGCGAGGAATTTTGATCACTCCCCGCTGAATGCTGAAAATTACGAGCTGAACTTAGGCGAGGAATTTTGATCACTCCCCGCTGAATGCTGAAAAATTTCGAGCTGAACTTAGGCGAGAAATTTTAATCACTCCCTGCTGAATGCTGAAAAATTTCGAGCTGAACTTAGGCGAGTAATTTTGATCACTCCCCGCTGAATGCTGAAAAATTTCGAGTTGAACTTAGGCGAGGAATTTTGATCACTCCCTGCTGAATGCTGAAAAATTTCGAGCTGAACTTAGGCGAGGAATTTTGATCACTCCCCGCTGAATGCTGAAAAATTTCGAGCTGAACTTAGGCGAGGAATTTTGATCACTCCCCGCTGAATGCTGAAAAATTTCGAGGAATTTTGTTTTGGCCATGACTTTTTGCTTGCGCTCCTTACTTAATTTATGTAAGGGCTTATGCAATGGTCTTCTTTCATCTTGTTTTGGTTGTGACCTTTTGCTTGTGCTCCTTACTTAATTTATGTAAGGGCCTATGCAATGGTCTTCCTTCAGCCTGTTGGCTGACATACTGAGGAATCGAGTGGAGCAGAACCAAGAGTGCCTTGGTGCCATTCAACTCTATCCTTTTTGCTTGCAAGAGTGTCAAAGAGAAGTACCTAAGAGATCCTTGGTACCCCTCACTGATTCTCTGCGATGCTTGACCGAACAACTATCCTCCTGCTCGCACTTAGTTTAGGGAGCGAACTTTGAACTAGAGCTGACGAAACTAACAAGACATGACAACAGGACATGACCCAGACACGAAAAATCGGGTTAATTTAAAACATGGGTATGAATTGACACAACACGACACGACACTATTGTCGGCTCTAGAATATTCTTATCGTCCCCTTTATAGAAGCGAGAACAGTGAGGAATTGTTGCTGCTTGTTATTGTAGATTTCAATCTCTCAGCTGGACCTGGTTAAGACCAGGTCTTGGCTGCTGCTTTCAGTATGACCTGGTTAAGACCATGTCTTGGCTGAATTTTGACATGCTCATGCTGGACATGGTTAAGACCAAGTCTTGGACGCTTTCTTCATTTTTAGCCTCATATTGAGGTGGAAATTCTTTGGATCCCCAGATGAGTAAGAATTGATATCATGTTTCTCACTTTGATCTATAGGGTTCCATATCAATTGTCACTTGACTTGGTGCTCTTTTCTGCACTATGTCACCAGTAATCCTTTATATCTGTTATACACAAATATTTGGCATAAAATAGCATTAGTGCAAATAAATTATAGAGAAGTCAATGAGCTCCTCTTTGAAGGAACTTTTAAGGGAAGAAGTAGTTTTGTATAGCTTAAGCTATTCTTTTTTGAAGCAGAAGCAGTGTTTGGGGCAGGATCGCTTGTTGTGAGAACCGGATTTTTTAGTGATATGACTCGGAGGGAGTCATCCCACATTATAGAACCCCCAAATGATGGAGCACTGTAGAGTTGCTCCCTTGCATCTAGCCCCCCTAAGTCTTAGAGGTGCTACAGCGGTTCTAAGACTTAAAGGAGACTGATGATTCACGGCAGCCTTGAGGTACATTACGCTCTTCTTGTTAGTGCTGAGTTAGATGGCTTGGCGTACTTGGAAAACTCTGACTACATTGCTGAAAACTTCAGCTTTTGCTGAAAAGTCTAATTGGCTTACTGAAGATTTTAACTTTCTGGCTGAGACACCAATTTGCTCTGCTGAGATTTTGATTTTTCTACTGAAAAATCTGAACTGCTTTGATGATAATCTTACTTTCTTGCTACAGCATCGGAATATTCCGCTCGCTGAAAAAATTCTGACTTTTGCTGAAGATTTCGATTTCCCTGCTGAAGTTTTTAATTTTTCTACTGAAAAAATCTGGTTGACTTGCTGAAAAATCTGATTCTTCTTGCTGAGGAACTTTATTTCCTTGCAAAAATTTCATTTCTTCTTCTAAGAAGCCTACAACCTCGCTGAAATTCTCATTTTTCTGCTGGAAATGCTGACTCCTGCTGAAATTTTGCAAGGATATAGCTTTTTCTTCTTGAAAATCTTGTTGTTTTTTGAAACATTTGATTATCCTGCTAGCTAAAAAGTTCTGATTTTCGCTGGAAACTTCGATTTTCTTGCTGAAACTCTGACTAACTTGGTGAAAAAAATCTGATTTCTCTTGTTGAGAAACCTTACTACTTTGCCAAAATCTTGAATTGTCTTCTGGGAAAGCTTTCTACCTTGCTGAAATTTTTACTTTCCTACTAAAAAATTGAGTGCTACTGCTTAGAATTTGTGAGAATATTTATTTTTCTTCTAAAAAATCTTACTGTCTTGCTGAAATTTCTGATTTCTTCTGCTGACAAAACTTGCTGCACTACAAAAATTCTGAATTTTCTTTCGAGGAAGCTTACTACCACTCTGAAAATTCAGAAGAAATCTGCTTGCCCTGCTAAAAAATTCTGATTTTTGGATTGAAACTTCTGTCTATTCCTCAAGAAATTCTAATTTTACTACTGAAAAGTCTTATTGCTTCGAGAGACTTCCAATTTTCTACTGAACACTCTGACTATTCCCCCTCTTTGTTGTGCTCTGATTGCTTTCCCCTTGATTTAAGTGTGTATTATTCATTTCATCAGAGCTTGATAATTGCAGACTTACTCGTCATTGTTGATGATTTCTTGAGTGTTCTTAAGGTGCCAAAGATGCTTCCTGTTCTTGTATCTTCTTTTCGACGTCTTGTACGCTTCGTTGAGGATTTGCTTATCAATTGAGCTGCTGCTCTTCTTGAGTGTTTTTTTTTTTTACCTACATGTTGCTCATAGATTTGGTGGTTTAGGCTGAGCTTGTTCAATCTACGTTCCGAATCGCATTGCTATTGAAGATCAGTCCGGCTATGCTTTTCTTCATAGACTACTTCTTGAGCTGACGCTTTAGTTAGCCTATTACTCCATGCGTGGAGTGTTTTCATAAGTTCCGCCTGAGCTTTCAGATTTTTGCCAGCAGATGTCATGCACTGAGCTTGCTGCTGCGGTTCTAAGCTGATCTGAAATCTTCATCAAACTTGTTGTATAGAAGAATTTGACTTCGAACTTACTGTCACTGCTCCAATTCTTGAATTGTGTAATCCTCTGTGCTTTTCATCCTCTCCATTAAATCGATCAGAATAGAGCAGGTGTCTTTGCTTTCTCTGTCTTCACGATTATGACATCTTAAGAGGTCAAGTATCGCTTTAATATTCTATCAGGCACAAATATATTTTTTCTTCTGCAAAAATAGCTGTTGAAAGAGTTGTTCAGAATTTGTTGACAGGGGAAAATTCCCTTATTCTGATAGGACACAACTAGCATTACAATCTGCTAAGCCTCTTTACCAACGAGCTGTAGCTGCTAGCTTTCGGGTCTGCAGGCCTTACTAATCACCCTTTGCTATTGCAGCTGATCGTAGAAGGGTGGCAGAGCTTATTCACTTTCAGAAATCGAGCAGGTTGTCTTGCCTTGTTGTGATTTTAATATGTACGAGAACTTTGCCATGCCAATTGTGATTTATTCTAAACCTTGCAACAGCTCTTTCACTTCTTAGTTGATGGGTACTCTTCTAAGCATAGCATGTAAGGTGCCTTTGAAGGGATTTTCATCAACCTCCTTTGCTGAAATTTGCAACCATTAAGTGTGAACCCGATGATGCTCAGATATTAAGTAGTGATTTTGTACATTCTCCCCTAAAAATGTTATAGAATGTTAATTTTAAGTGAGAATGTAGACAGAAGAAGAATACAATCGAGTTGCTTATAAGCTTCAGCTAAGTTGAACTCTTTTACTCCCCGAGCTGCTGTGTGCTTGGTCAAGAAAATGCATCACTATACACTTGTTTTTTGACACATGCCGCATAGCGACTCCATCAGGTACCAGTTGAAGGTCTTGAAACATTTTTCAAACCTTTAGATCCGAAATTGCTCTTGCCTTCCCATCTTTATATTGCTGACAGGACGACTAAGTAGCTTGTATTACTAGACTATTTGAAGGTTTTCCGGCAGATTATTTTTTGAGTTTTGACCCTCTGCATTGTGATCTTATTGTACTCATAACCACTGCTCATTATAAAACTTGTGTCATATGATCATGTGCTTAGGAGGATTTTCATGAAACTCACGAGTAGCTTGAGGTAGGAAGATGCCACTTTAATAAATAATAATCCTCCTCAAACTCCGTGCTTCAAACATAACATAGCCCGCTTCTGCTGCTATAAAATTGCAATTCCACTAAGAACGGAGTCATGCTTTCAAAAATGAGTTGATGATTACGGTAGAATAATAGGAAGTAATTCCGCCCATTCTCCCTAAAAAATGCAATAAATTTTTTATTTTGAGTGAGAATGCAGCCACAAGAATATACCAAGATCGCCTGCGATTTTTGGCTAAATTGAACTTTTTACCCTCAAAGTTGCTGCGTGCCTGACCATCAACCATATGGCGGCTTGCATCTTGCGGGTTGAAAGCTTCCAACTGCTCGTATGCAGCTGCTAGCGTCAGGGGTTGTGAAGCTCTTTCATCTGCACAAGTTTGTTGTCTGAGCATACCTGTACTCTGGTTAACATTGAAGTAATGCTATACGAGACCTCATTAGCAAGTTTTACATTTGTGCTTCAGTGTTCCAGCTACTTGTCGAACAGAACAGAAATAGTGAAAGGTGCGCTGCTGCAACTTATTTTCATCATGCTGCTCCCAAGCTCTGAGCCTAATATGGCAAACCTTGCACTCGCTTATAACAACAGTAGTGGTTTCATTCATCGACCGTTGTAGTAATAAGTTATATCACTCAATGGAGCTGCTATTTCCCAGCTTAATGCGGTTTAGCTTTTAGTGCAACTGCTTCTCTTTATTACCCCTTCTCTTTCTGAACTTCATCCTTAGGAGCTTGGTATAGAATTAACTCAGAAATTTGTAATCAGAGTTTGATTTTGGCATCAAATAAGCTCTGAGCACTATGTTTCTTTAATAATTTTTCTCCTTGTTGCTCTGTTTCATTCTGGACTTTTCACTTGTTCTAAACTCTTATGAAATTAGCTTTCACGTTCCGGACTAAGCGTAAAATTGGCTCTCAATTTCTTGGAGAAGCAAACGACATGGTAGAACGATTGTGCACTTGCTATCATCTTAGCTAATAATCTTTGGTTTCCGAAATGGCAGGAGCTTCGAAGTACACATAGCTTTTTGATCGTTTGTGAAGATCTTCCAGGGGAAATTTCCCTTACTCCAATAAGATATAGCAAGCACCGTGATTGGCCAGGCAACTCTACTACAGAGCTTTAGCTGCGAGCTTTAGAGTCCGCAAGCTTTGCTCATTTGAAGAATCGCAGCTACAGTAGCAATGTTGCTTTCAGAATACTCGATGAAGGCACGAATTTGAGATATAACATAACAGACCCTTTACTTTGCAATTGACCGTGCATCATTATCATATCGATTGCATCCCGCTACTCAGCATTCGTTTTTACCAATAACAAAAGCTATAGACAGTGACTTGTAATGTAACAGTCTACCTTTCACTAAGTCCGGCAGCGGTATAATGCTTTATGTCAAGATATGAGTCCGACTTATCACTTACATTGTCCAGAAAGTTCATGAGTAACGCTAATTTCTAACACCCAGCTTCGAAAATATCTCTTGGGCGTTTTATCAAACACCTACTATGCATATCCCATTTTCGCCTATTTTCAGTACATTTTTATAAATGTTTCCCTTCTTAACATCGAGCTCTAATTTACTTAATTATAATTTTGCCATGGACTATTTATCCATGCTTCTCAGCAAATAATCATTCCCCAAGCTCAATGCAAAGAAGATGCAAAACTAATATGCCCAACGTTAAAGTCATTCATGTCATTTAACGCCTAATAATTCTTAGTCAGGTAATTATACAAATGTGCAGGATTGGATTTTGAATATTTCATGGCTTTGACCGTTTTTCCACATTTCTCAGTGGATTAATGCAACAGGCTTAATGCCTAAATTTGTGCTTCTATGAAAAATATTAAATAGTATTATATGAGATGAAGAATGTTGCCTGATTGCAGAGTTGGTGATGGGTCTTGAGACCACTCAATATTAGAACTAATCACACTTAATCGTGGAGAAACAGAGACGCCCAGATTTAGCTCTTCTAGTAGCTTGACTTGCCTTCCATGGCTTTGCACTAGTACTTTTGTGCTAGATCCGGATGCATACAAGGTTGAAATTAGTGATATACTTTTGACCACCACCTCGGATGGCGGCGACTTAAGCTTATCCTCCGCTCTCTCACTTGCTTGTCCCTAAAACTCAGTTGGCTAGTGCTTCAATGTCAGGTTGGTTCGCCCCTCCTTCTAGCGCCAATTGTTTCGGGTGTACTCCGATGGGAATATCCGAACCACTGACAGCACTGCTGGAGTCTCGGGCTGCCTGCTGGGACCTCGGGCTGAACCTCGGGAAACTCCGTCAGCACCACTGGAGGACCTACAAGAGAGAGAACGTAAACTGCCCTCGGGGGTGGTTTCGAGGAACCCCCTCCGATGGCTAAGTAAGTGTTTGCCTTTTGAGAGAGTATAAAGCTTAATATGCTTAAAGAGAGAGAGAGAGAGATTCATCAACCCCCTTTATGTGGCATATACAGGGGTATTTATAGTGTATGATAACCCTAATTTCAGTGGTCAGCCTGTGGCCGACTTACTCTGTCGGGCTGGCAGTCGGGAGTCTGTGACCGACTTACTCTAGTTGGGCTGGCAGCCGGGAGCCTGGAGCCGACTCACCCTGGTCGGGCTGGCAGCCGGGAGCCGGGAGCCTGGAGCCGACTTACCCTGGTCGGGCTGGCAGCCGGGAGCCGGGAGCCTGGAGCCGACTTACCCTGGTCGGGCTGGCAGTCGGGAGCCGGGAGCCTGGAGTAGACTCAACGGGCTCAAAATGGTACTCGAGGTGCGTCATCCCTAGAGGGGCTGAGAGCGGGAGGTATTTCAGCAGGAACTACCCTATACAACGATCATAAAATACGGTCCGATTCCAATGTCTTCGTAGTGGCTCAATAAGCTCGGTAATTGTCATAAATCTGCAGATTCCTATAAAATAATATCAACTCTACAAAAACACTAGAAAACATATATTAGTAATAAAAATAGCTCCGTAGAGCTCAAATAAGCACAAATATGACCGTGGGACGGGGAATAAAAATATATATAAAATAGACTCATCACTGCATTAATTGGGTTGGCAGCATTTATGAAATCGGTTGGAATAGTGCCTGAGTTAGGGCTATATATAGCCATGGATGGAGGTCATTGTGACCATACCATCTTCTCCTCCCTTCCCTTTCCTTCTCTATGTTCACCTTCTCTAAGCTTTCATATAGTGGTAGTGAACTCCACCACGAGCACCACTTGCCGCCATCTGGCCACCCACTACCGGCAGCCACCGACCACCAAAGGTGACACCATCCACTCCTTACTTTTTCCTTAATTATTTCATCTCTTAGCTTAATCTCCACTAGTTTTAATACTAATAACTAGTTACTACCTCTAAAATAAGTACTACTACAATGCATGATTATTATTAATATTAATATTATTAGTATAATTATTGTTGTGGTTTATGATTTTATTCCAACTTTATGCTACTACTACCTTACGTACTACATACTCCTATTTTATAAATTTATGTATCATATTATTATTATAACTATTGTTGTTGATGACCTGCTACTACAACTACAAATATGATATTACTACGTATAAATCCTTCTTATCTTTATCTTCATTGTTATCTTATAATAATCGTTATCAATTACTACCTTACTATTCATACTATTACAGTACTACTACTACTTATTATGTTGTTATTACTGTTATTATTATCATCACTCATACACCACATATTGTAGCTACATACGTACTACATACATCTATATATGCACTACTCTTATTATTATTATTATTATTATTATTATTATTATTATTATTATTATTATTATTATTATTATTATTATTATTATTATTATGACCTCTTAACATTAAAAAGATTTCTTAAACTTTGAAAGTATAAATAGTATTATAAGAGTTAAACTAATTGCTCGTGCACAACTAAGTCAAGGGTCTACATTTTATGTACTAGTGTTTATGGGTTGAAGAGTTTTTTATTAGGACTTTGTGTTTATTGTAATAGGGATTTCAAGTTCGTAATTAGGAACTTCGTGCTTGTTTGCAAGGATCAAGGTACGTACACGTGGTTAGATCTTTTAAAAGTGAATTTTATATGCAACGTGATTTACATGTTAAGTGATTTCGAACCATGTTTACAAGATTGCAAAATATATTTCGGTGAAACATGTTTTAAGTGTTTGATCTCAAATGTTTAAATATTTCATATGGTTTATTATAAACCTGTACTGATATTCAAAGATGTTTTAAAAAGGAAGTTTTATTGTTTAAATTATCCCGAGCATGGGATATTGGAAAGTTTATTTAACAGAAGTTACTCCTTGGATCTTTGGATTTTAAACTCCCACTATGCGGAGTAAGTTGAAGACTATGGACTTTGTATGACCTAGTCTTTCCCCTTGATAGCACTATGTAAAGGAGTTACTAGATTGGGGGGTGTGCACACTTAGATGGGAAAATAATTTATGAAATAATGGACTGATCCATCCTATTCGGAATTATCTTTGGAAAGTTGGTTATTTCGGAAATTGGTTCTTTTGACAAGTTTTTATACATGAATTTTTATTCAGGAATGGTTTGGATAAATTATGATATCTTCAAAAGCATATTTAATTAATTAAATTGATTTTACATGTCTAGCATTTGTATGTACTTAGCATTTTGGCTAATACGTATTTGTTTTGGCTTGGCTTGGCCCTACTTATCATTTTGATAAGTAGATAAGTGATGGCGACCAGACGACGTGAATAATATGCTGCATTGGGGACGATGGGCGGTGATCACCTAGTTTAATTTAGTAAACATAGTAGCAGTGTTGTAATTACTTTGGAAGTGTTTTAAAACTATTACTATTATTATTAATGAAAAGACAAGTACTATTTTCCGCTGCAAAACTCTGTTAAGTCTTGCGTAATCACGTGGCGGTAATACTCCCAAGTTACTCCCTAAAGTTGAATTATTATTGTTAATATTAGAGAGTAATTTGGGGGTGTTACACATACAGCGGAAGTAAGGAAAGCGCAAGACAATAACATTTTCATTCCAGTGCTTTGAAAGGAAACGCTTTATTTAAAACAAAATTACAGCCAGTTTCAATTGATGCTAGATTATATAAAACAAAATTACAAGCATCCATATAATAAACCAGACTACTACACCAAAAAATTAGGATTGGATTGCATATCCAAAACACAAAACCACAAATAGTTCAAGATTCAAGTTTGAACACTCACCCGCTCGACAACGTCATCTACGGAAGCCTAATCCGTATCCCCTGAAATTGGGGCCTTGTTCTTAATAACACCATCATTCTCCCTTGGTACAAGAGGATGTTCCCTCTCCTTTAGTACAAGAGGATGTTCCTCCCCATAAGCAACATCGAAGACCTATCAATTGGAAAAAAATCTGTTACATACACAGTTATCGACCCACAAAACACATAAAAATAATGTTGATGTCTTACCAAAAGCTTGCCATACTCATTAGTCGACACCTTATCTTCAAGAAGAGCTGCCTTCACCTCACCACAGTTTCAGACCTTCACCCTCGGGTAAACGCCCCACTTGACAGGAACTCGATGCAAGTGGTCCAGATAATAAATCTACCAAAAAAGAAAGCCACAAAGTACCAAATCACAATTAGAAAAGAGTGAAGCTATTTTAAAATATGTTACAGATATTGAACACTATTTAAAAATATGTAACGTGAATAATTCAATATCAGATAATACTTTAATGAACACAAAAATATATCCTATTACCGACAAAAAAATGTAAATAGTTTGATTGAAGCTCACCACAATGAAGAGAAAACTGCCCCCACAGCCAGACCTAAAACCATCTTTCTGCAACTTCCTTTGAAATTTGTTAGCCGTGTCGCATAGCCACTCGAACGTCAACGAACGCTAGTCATTGTTGATAGCCTCGGTAGCCACAGTCAATGATGGTATGAGTGACTTCAGAAATATTGAATTATTAGCGGTTGTACAAACCATTGAACCAATTTACCAAGGGCGAAAAAAAGAAAGGCTACCATGAAATCCTACTCATCAACTTCATCTGCAAGGGGAATTGCTTCACCCGATGCATCCAATGGACATAATGCTTCTGAAGCATATTTCTACAAAATGGTTTCTTTTTTCGTACCGACACCATACAGATAAAAAATCCTTCTCATCTTCTCCTCCTTCTCCTCATCATTTTCACCAACATCAAAAGGGACTTTTTCAGCACCCATGGGTAACCCAAGTACATAACTCACTTGAGCGGGACCTAAGGGTAAGATCTCCCTGTCTCCAAACACCATCGTGCCATCAGGAAGCACTCTTATCATCAACCAATAGCAAAATTGCCTTGGTACATTTTTTATGTCAATTTCCAAGAGACCTTCAAACCCCATTTGTGTCACTAATGCGTGTCGTCTTGGATCAAAATGTTTCATAACTTGGCAGAAAGATTCGACTTTGCATACAATGTTGGGGTACTGCTTTGTAGACAATAAGAGTGATTTTGCATAAGTAGCCAACAAACAAACTTGTGTACAACAAAAAATACTCATTTACATGCACCAAATAAAAATTATCAGCTAAAACATCATACCTTTCCGACGTTCTCATGATGGATCTTCAACACTGCCCCTTCGCTCAAAAGTTTTTGCCCTTCAGTTATTTCACCTTAGACACATACAAATCATAAACCAAAGGTTATGTCCAATTCTTAGAATACTAATCTTGGTATAAATATATATGTCTTGGTAATTACATATTCACTATACCTTTGCCCTTTTCCTCTTTCGACTGTTACTCTTACTCTTCATGAACCGCATCATCATATTCATCAACTCAGAGGGAGAGCACGACTCCTCTTCACTATCTTCATCAGACTGCTCATTACCAGAACCATTGTCTTCATCACTATTTTCAACAACCACATTTATAGACTTCTTCAGTAGTTTTGCCTTCTTGTTAGTTTTATCCTTCCCCTTCACTTCAGACCCCCCCCCCCTTTACCATGGGTCTTAGAAGTCGATGGATCTTAAATGCAAGAATGACAGACAAAATGTCAGACTTCACCAACCACAGTCCACTAACATATTAATACAAACATAGAACACTAGCTCGCTAACAAGTGTTTCCAATTCTTTGATCTCACAACTGTCTTCGATCTCATAATTTTGCGGGGAATAATACAAACCTAACCTGCAAAAAATTACATCTGCACTTAGCATCATGGATAGAAGCTTCTACCTTAACTAAGACAACCTAAATAAACTACCTAATGCAAAGCTAAAACAAATCTTTGCACCAAAACAACATAACACAATATATCTTAACACATACTCGGGAAAAAAAAACTTAATCAATACAAAGGAAGAAACTGTCATATCAAGCAGGAAATGCAGAAACAAAGAGACCTAAAAATAGGAGGCCTAATAAAAGATAGCCATATAACATACCAAGCTTAACCCATTGTCCTACCCAATAGTCAAACTATAGAGGACTGTTAATTGGTGATTACAAGTCCATCCCTAACAAAACTACTTTAAACACTTAATGTGATAGTTAGATATGTTGTTTGAAGGCAGTACTTGGAAAGCCCCTGGGTAGGGCAACCATATAGTCATATACCCTAGTGCAAAAAAATCAAAACACAAAAATCAAAAATAAGAGAACACACTAGTTCATGTCGCACACTACAAAATTAAATCAATATAGCATCAAATAAAATTTGTTGCTATTCACCAAAAATTCGTTGCCAACTCTATTTAGCACGCAACAAGTTGGAAACGAAAATTTGTTGTTGCTAAAAGGCTTGTTGCCATGGGATTTTGGCTACCAGTTGCAAAGCAATTTTGTTGAAATATTGCATCAATTTAAATATAGTTTCCATGATTGTTGCTGTTTTTTGTGCTTCGTTGCCAACTTTGGCAACATATTACCATTGGTTGTTGCTAAAATTAGCAACAGATTATTAATGTTAGTTCCTAAAATAGCAACAAATTATTAATGTTGGTTCCTAAAAATAGCAATCTCACTGGTGAACTCGGCTCGACTTTGTATGCATGTAAGACTCTTTGTGTTATAATATAAGAAGTATTTTCAAGGCTATATTCTAAAATAAAAAGATCGAAAAGATGATCTTGTGACAATGAAAGAGTACGGTGTGTCGTGATGCAAATCACTGACTTGAAAACGAAATTCCGGCGCAATTGGGATGCACTATTGTATTCGCCGGCACGTTCCCTAAGGTTAACACACCACTTCCACACAAAGGCACTTTTGGGTGGAAGGTTGGAGCCAAGTAACTTATGCCCAATATAGAGTGTGTGTTTAAGCAAGCTTGTGTTTGATATGTATTTCTTGTGTATATCAAAATCAGAAAACATCCTCCAATTTATAGAGATGAATGAAGAAGACGAAAGATCATGGAGGAATCTTCTATGAACAATGAAGAGAAATCAGAAATATTATGGTGATTAAAAACACCATAATCAACCTCTTAAATGGGGGGGTTACAAGAAATCAAACAAGAAGAGGAATCCAAGGGAACCGTTGGAGTCCAACGGACAAACACGCGCCAGATCGGGCGGACACTCCTTTTTTCCAGACGTCTTCTCGCGCCCGGTCAGGCGGGGCTCGCCCGATCGGGCGGCGGAACTCCAGAATTTTACGACTCTTATTGCGCCCGGTCGGGCAGGTCTCGCTCAGTCGGGCGCCTGACCGGGCGCCCATATCTGATCCTTTGAATTTCCTTTCTTTATTTCCAACACTTTGAATCCCTAGTCTTAAGAACCGTAGTTGGTAGGAGTCGAACTTGTGACCTCGAAGTCACATGGTGAATCTATTACCAACTATACCGAGTATTATTTGTTTACTTCTATGCATATAATTTATAATAAGTGAACGAAATATTAGAGACGAAATTGAAAAATTTGTCTCTAAATTAAGGACAAAATCAAAAATCCGTCTCTAAATTAGAGACAAAATTGAAATCCGTTCTATTTGATGTCATTAAGCAACAAATAATAAGAAGAGTGTCTTCAAAAAATTTATACATAATAGCAAAAAGTGGCCTATATAAAAATTAACAATAAAATGTAACACAACTTGTTTCCAATGATAACAAATAAAAAAAATACATTATCATTTAGCAACAATAGTTTAGACGACTTGTTTCTAATGGAAACAATTCAAAAATTCATTGCCTTTGTTTGTTTCTAAATCAATACAAATAAAATATTTGTTGCCATAGTTTGTTACCATATGGCAACAAGAGAAAATTTTGATGCCACATAGTAACAACTAGTAAGACATTTTGTTTTAAATAGCAACAAATCATAAACATGTAGCCATTAATTATTAAAAAATTAAAGCAAAACATCGCTTTTAATTAGGCAATGAAAAAATTATATTCGTTGCTATTTTGCAACGTTTTAAAAATCTGTTGCCAAACTTAGTTGCTAAAATGCTTTTAGTTTTGTAGTGACATACTCAAAACATAAAAAAAAAAAAAAAAATCACAAAACACCAAAAGAAACCAAAGAAATTAGTCATAACTCATAAAAATAATCCCACATACTCATAAAGGGAACACACTAGTTCATGTCAAGTATCTTACTACCAACACATTACCCATATGCTTCCAAAGGGTCCACAATTTCACTTTTATTTGTGTGTGTGTGTGGGGGGGGGGGGGGAGTGTAATCCCCCATATTTTCAACTTAATTATAATTTATTTATATATTATTCTTACAAATATTTTTATGTCAATTTCATTGAATAAATTAATTTTATGAAAAGATTTAAGTAAACTAATATGTTTTTACTAGTTTACAAACAATTTTAACATTATAGCCCAAAACCCAAATGCTACTCCTAATCTAATTAGGAAACCCAAGCCCAAATAAAACCCTCAAACCCTCACACTTCTCCTCACTCTCACGTAAAAAAAAAAAAAAAGAAGAAGAACTTTCACTCTCCTTCTTCTCCTTCATTCACGTACAACACCACAAGAGGAAAAAAAAAAAACTGCAAACCCTTGCTGCCGCCGCGCCACCGCCTGACCGCCACCCCCCTGACCGCCGCGCCGCCCTGCATAGCCAGCCACCCAGCAGTTCGCCTCTCCTCTCTCCTCCTTCCTCTTGTTTTCTCTTCCTTTATTTTTGTTATTTTGATTAAAGCTTCAATTTTTGTTTGATTTCAATTATAAAATTATTGTTATTAGGCTTTAATAGTATGGTTAAATTAATTACAAAAGATTATAAATTTATGGGTTTAGTATGTCTAAATTATTAAAGAAAATTTCAGATTTTGTATATGTATGAATTTAGGGTTTAAAGCATTGATTTTTCATGTTTTATGGCTTGATAACGTGGTAATCAAGTCATCTAATCATACTATGTTTAAATTACGTTAAAGTATAATTATTTTAATCATATATAAATTTTCAGATTTATTAAAGTTTCAATTTTTATGAACAAGTTGTGTTAATTTCATGTTTTATGCTTCTAAACCTATAAAATAGTTATTGTGAGTAATTTGTGATTGAAAAAGCTTTGAACTTTTAATTCTAATTTTAAAAATAATTTTCAGATTTCATACTTTTTATTTTGAAGCCTCTAATTGCATTAAACACACTAACGTGGTATATCCTTGGGTTTTTAACACACTAACTTGCTATATAATGACTATTTCAAGTAATTATGCTTATGGGGTTATTTTATATACTTAAAACAAATTTCCAGATTTATTTACTCACTTTAAAGTTGCTGTAATTTGATATAAAACACTATATTTTCATAATTCTAACATATAAACTTAAAGTTGGGATGTTATATTATTAACTTTGATTATTGGGGAAAATTTAAAGGCTTTATTTTGATGATTTAAGAGGTTTTAAAGTAGTTTAGTATTGCTGTAAATTTATTTGCTTTGGCATTGATTTATTTCTAATTGTTTGGTTTAGGAGAGGACTTTGTAGAAGGCGACTTCTAGTTTTAAAGTGGCCAACCGGATTGTTTACACAAGGTACGTACAAGTTACGAAACCTTGCTTGTAGGTGCATGTTTAAGGACGGATCGAGAACTTAGAATCATGTATAGGATTGACCGGGTTAAATTGTCTGGTTATACATTGTGAATTTCAAATGATGTGCACTAGTTTATAATGCAAGAATTATTTGTGCTTTACATATGCAAGGTGCGCTTAAAGGCAAAGGTATGTGATTGGTGTAAAGATCAAATTATTACTCATTCATGATTATGCAAACAGGATGAGTAAAGGAGAAATTCAAGTCTTGTAAGACGAGGTTAAGGTTTTGGGGTGCCTTATGCACTCAAGGTGTTTATACACCGAGGTAGTAAAGGAATAATTAATAAATGTTGTTTGTCACTAATAAATCAAGAAGTTAAATTGAGAGTTTGCCATGTTTGATTGAATTGTGTTTGGGATGTTTTTTATTGTAATGTATATGAGTCATCACCAAGTCTAAACCTGTAAATCACGTAAAGTGCAAGATGGATGAGCAATAAAGCTCTGGAATGGTGCACATCTGGAGTAATGACAAACAGGGGTTGGGGTACATGGGGTATTAGCTGTGTACTTTTATCGTACGAGTCTCCTATTTCAAATATTATTTTTCTAAAACTAGGAGTTGGGTGAGATCTCATACTAACTACGATCACAGAGTCGCGCCCGTGGTCGTTGGATGTTTATTGATGTTTCCGAAAGGAGGCATGGGGTTTTTCTGTTATTGATGTTCTAAATGGGACATGGGTTGGACAACCTTGTCTATTGCTAAATCCAATGAATTAAATAAATGAGTCAGTCAATATCAATTAGTGAGGTCTTAATAAATTTAATAATCGAGTCATGAATTGAGTCTGTATTTAATGATGCTTGTGCTTGATTATTAGTAGCATGTTAGGTATTTTCTTAATTTATTTCGCAGCTTGTATGTACTCAGCTTTGCTGACTGCGTGCTTTTGTATGTGTCTTTCTTTGGTCAGGGCCTTCGCCTTTCAATGACCCTGTGACGATCCAATTTTTACACTTGTAATATTGGGGAGCAGAATAACCACAGGTTCTTACACATGCAGCATTCATCAGGGTTGTGGGATCTTGAGTAGAGAGTTGGTTGTTTGCATTTTATTTCTTTTGCAAGTTTGAATTTATTTTAATTCGATTTTATTTGACAATATTTCTTTTGGGATTGAATTTATTTGAACACTGAATTTAATCACTTACTACTTTTATTGGGTTTTGAATAAGGGCCTTAATGGTTCCAACTTGTAATACTTATTTTGATTTAATTCCTTTGTTTTGAGGTTTATTTATAACTGTTTTGGTTTTTCGCTGCTAATTTCTGAGATAGCCTTAACGTTTGAACACGTGGCGGTATCACGCCAGTAATTCTCTTGAAATTGTTCAAGTTATATACAGGTTTCTCACAGGTCTTTAAGAGAGAATTATTGGGGTGTTACAGGAAGGGTGTTGTTGTTGGGGGTGGTGGTGGGGTTGGTCTTAGATGCAACCTGATAATTAAGATGACAGATATTTATCTACTTTCCAGATGACCCTATATCCAATAAGAAAGAATCTATGTAAACATTGACAACAATATTTCCTTATAACATGACCATCAAACTTAAGCATCCTAGTTAGTTAAGTGATCTGGACAGAACACAGACAACAAACCATGATTTTTCACAAATCATCTTGGTCATTTATAGATTCATTGTTATCATCAAACAAAACTGACACTGTGTGCTCAACAATACTGCAAAATAGGTACAACAAGAATGCTAAAAATAACTTATATGACCCGACATATAGAGCTTAAAACTAACAAATTGAATAGAAAAACAAAGCTAAGCTTAGACACTAGTTCATGTCACATACTCAAAACCTCAATAAAACCAAAATAAGAAGAATTCTTAAACTGTTTCATCTCACACAGATTTAAATGATCAAATTACGTCATCTCACATATTCAAAAACTCAATCAAATCAAAATAATGAAACGCACTACTTCTTGTCATATACACAAAAACTCAATTACATCTAAATAAGAGTAACATACTAATTAATTTCATCATAAAACCTAAATCACCTTCTCAAATAATTAACAGTTGCAGGGGACTTTAATTAAACGCCACAAACCCCGTAACTCTTTGCCAATTTAAAAACCCACAAATTGGGGAAAATTATAAATTGAACTAATGAAGAAATTATACATAATTCCTACTTAATTCTCATAATAATACAACCCCCTACACCATTTATACAAACCCTAACAACTAAAAATTTTGGAGGACAATTGTAATTGGGGTGTTAGGATCAACAAAATTTATGTAATTCTTAAACCCTATTAATGATTTCGAATATCAACAACACCACACCCCACGTAAAACCCAGAACATCCGCATTTTAAAAACTCAAACTTTTAGGTTAACGATTATAATGAAATTAGCTTTGACAAAGAACTAAAATTGTTTCAACAAGCATTATAAATTTAGGGAAAACTAATGAATTTATAATTAACTCGCTTACTTGGGTCAAATTGATCACGAATCTAGCGTAAAATCCTTGAATTCTCCACGCGGCAAGCCTATAAAGAATTCTTCAACTAACCCACCACCGCAAACCACGATGGAGATGGAGGAAAAGGGGAATAAGGAATACAGGGAGCTAGAGTGAGAAGACAAAGGGTTCGAATTTCAAATTTCTCTTTCTTACTGGAAGAGAAACTAAGGGTTCGAATTTCAGAGGGGAGAGGGAGTGAGAAGACAGAATGATAGGTAAAGGGAAGAAAGAGAAAAAAAATAATCAAATTGTAAGTGCATGTGACCAAATACAAAATACGGAGTACAAATACAAGGTGTACAATTCTTCCCAAATACACTCAAGAAATACGAGATACCTATGCAAACGGGCTGACAAAAAGCATAACGGAAAGTGAGGTGGATTTCCACTCAAGCATGCGAATTTACCAGCTTGCCCTTGAATATGCATTTGCTAATGCATCTCTATACTCCCTTTAGACAAGCTCTTAAAACTCAATGGGATAACATAGTATTGCTATGTGTCATCCTTCATTTAATAAATTTGGTGCCACATGAGCAATGACATGTCAAGACCTATTCTTCTACACTAAATTATCAAAATTCAATGTAAAATTATGATTGAAATATAATTTGAACCACTAAGCGTAAGAATGACATTTATTACCATCAAACTATCAATGCCACTTAATACTTATTGTTCTTAATAGAATTATTCAAACCATGCGATGTAACTTTCAAATTTGACTGTAATGCTCCTTATTTCGCAACTTTGTATTAACTACTCAATATTATATTATTGTTTTATCATTTATTATTCAATTAATAAGCATATCTAGATTCCTTTTTTAATTTGAATTTCAATTTAATATTGAAATTTTGTAACCGTTAATGGGATCAAATATTTCCACCATAGATTTTTTTAGTTTACTCCCTTTAATGTGTAATCAAAGTGACTAATTAAACAATTAATATTGAATTTTTTTTTAAAAAAATAACCACAATATAATAAGATATAAGCAATGACCGGAGGCATCGTTCGGGCCAAAAACTAGTGAATTTATTACAACTTATAAAATTGTGTAAATGTGCGGTTAAAGTTTTTCAAATTTGACTCACGATTGTGTAATAGGGTAAACAAATAGGGACACGAGTTGTACCCTTTGCCATAGTTCATGTTGTTTTGGCTATCTCTCAATGTTGGTGCTACGTAGTACTCTATATTAAGTTTTGATATTTGCGTGCAACTAACTTATACTTAAAACTTTGTAAACAACTATTATCTCCACACATTACCAAACAAAGCTTAGTGGAGTTAGTAGAGAATTCATATTGTAACTTTGATGTCATGAGTTCGAGCCCCATCAACTACAGTTGTTTGGGAGTAGGGAGATTTTGTTATCTCCCCCCCCCCCCCCTCTTACTCTCAAGCATTGACATGCGGAGATGGACTGACTTAGCCTATGAGAGGAGCTGATTCAGTAGGGTCCTTCATCTTACCTTAAAAAAAAAAAAACAAATTACTCTCTCCACCCATGCATAATACAGTGCCTATTTTTTGTTGCGACTTTTAAGGCGTGCCTTTGACTATTAATATCTTTAGTTATGCAACCCAAGTGATAGTAAATATGTTATATTTTGGTCCTTTGGAATGATTTTATGTGTCTGGTTTAAGTCCTTTTTTCTTCTTCTTCTTGCTTTCTTAGTAGCCTTGATGGGTAATTCTTGTTGAGAATAAGGGAGCAAGTGAGAGAGGTAAAAGTCGTTCCTCTTGATCGTGGCATCTCAGATAAAAACATGAATATAACTACTGCTCTTAAATTCTCACTAAATTTCTTGATCATGATTACTCCTAGGAAAACTAGAATAGATCTGTTGCTCTCAAACCCTCACTAAACTCTTTGTTTGGTTTGTCGTCAGCTGAATATCCCTTTCACTTGCTGCCTTATTTTAGCCAGAATTACCACACCAAGGGTTACTAAAGCCACAAAGGTAAGCTCCAAGTTGGGCTTAAACCATCCAAGCAAAATACTACTCCGTACACCTTCTAAAGATGAGTCATTCATATAAAGATTAAACTCTAACTGCTAGTATATGTTTTTTAAAGGCAATTACAAGAACAAATTAATTACAGTATTAGCAAAAGTCTAAATTTATGAAGTACTACTCGTGTTGGTGCAATGGTGATTGGAACTTTACCGTATTTGGTAGAAAGAATCGTGTGTTCAATCCCCCCACAACAATAATTGAGAAGGGAAAGGAACCTAATCATCTGAAAATGAACCCTAAAGTTAGATAATTTAAAGACAAAAGGGTGAACTGGGTAGGAAAAAAAAAAGGAAAAACAAAAATTAATAATCCCACTTTTTCAAATTTGTAAACAACCCTATCTTTAACCCCCCATTTGCTCAAAATGATCATTTTACTTATTTCCGTTTTAACAAGTTAGTTTTTTATATCTTTATTTTTATTTCTTTAATATCTCTTTTTACCTCCAACCTCCCAACTTATTTCAATGGTAACCCACCAGACCTCACCCTGAAACTCCAATAATCCTCTCACCTAACCATCGTGCCCCCAAATCTAACACCCCCACCACCCATAAAACCCTAAACAAACACCGAAACCAACCACCTCACCCCTCACTCTTGATTTGAAACCCAGCCCCACCCAAAGAACCCGCACCTCTGATTTAAAACCCAACCCCAACCAAACGAACCCATACCCCGAATTTGAAACAATTATAGAGTAAATTATAGTGAAAATCAATCAATTACATAAGCTAATATAAGTACACGTTGGAGATTAATTATAATAAAGACTACCCATACTAGTAGGTTTTAATTTCTTAGCTAAAGCATAAAGTATGATAGATTATTTAAAGAAAAAAAATTGAGAATTATTGGGAAGGAATTGAAGGTGTAGTATTGGTAAATTGAAAAGGTGGGTGATATGATGAAATCCTCCCTTGCTTAGCTGCAATTGTTGTTTGACGGGGAAGGAGGTGGGCCTGATGGTTGTTGTTCGTCGACAAGAAAGGGGAAGGGCGGCTAGGCTCGACAGAGGGAGGGGGGAGCTTTGATAGGGAGGAAATTGGGGAAGAGGAAAGAAGAAAATGTTTTTTTTTTTTTTTTTTTTTTTTTAAAAAAAAAAAAAAATTCACCAGAAGGTGACACGTGACAAGTTACTTCTAAAACAGAATACTAATTTCACAAACCGGTAAAAAAATTATTTTGAGCATATACGGATTAAATTAAAGTGAGATTGTTTTTAGATTTCGATAAAATGCAATTATTTTGGGCAAAAGTAACAAAAATGAGATTATTAATTTCGTTTTTTTTTTTTTTTTTTTTTTTTTTTTTTTTTTTTTTTTGTTGATGTTGAGTCTTCGTGAGTTTGTGACCTAAGCCATTTTTCTTATTTGGTCTATATCTTCGACTTCTGACGTCCTTCATCCTGAAGTACTTGAACCAAACCGTAGCTCAGAGTTGAGTAGATTCCCCTCGCAACACTACCAAACATCATCCCGTGCTCCTCTTCTTCCTTTATATTTCAACACACCGTGCATAAAATTCGTTCGATCCCGCGCTCAGCTCACTCAATTCAAGAGAGAAAAAAATGGCGAAACCTCGAAAACCCCCCAAAAATGAAGCTTCCAAATCCGATTCTTCCTCCGCTGAAGCCCTCGTTCTTCATCAGAAGCTTTGTCTTTCGATTGACGTCAACAATAATCGAATTCATGGGTTTGTCTTTCTTTCTTTTCATTATCCCTAGTTTTTTCGCAATCCTTTGATTGTTATGTTGAAAATTGTTTCAATCCCTAATTTCTGGAAATTTTATGCTGAGTTGCTTGATTCTTGATTCAATTGTGTGAACTGTGAAGTGGAAAATTTTGTTTTAACATCTTTTGATGTATTGAATTATCGGATTTCAGATGTATTTTATTTTTACTGTTTTTCTGCAGAAACTTTGTTTGTTTGTTTGTTTTTTTTATATAAATTCTTGCTGAATTACTTAATTAAGTGGTTAACGATTTGTGCTATGTAGTGCATAGTTTTGATTTGGAAAGCGTACCGATTATTGTGCTAGGGTAATGACATGGGAGAGTTTGGGGAAATGGGAGGATTGCCCTCTTTTAAGCTCCATTTGTTTCGACGAAAAATGGTTTATCATGGAAAACAATTTTCAAGGGAAAACACAGGCGTAAAAAATAGTTTTCCTTGTTTGTTTCCGGGAAAGGGATGTGGCGTTCCTTCCTTCTAACATGAAAAATGTTTTCCTTTCATTGGAAAACTATTATCCACATTTGGGAAAAATATGCCACCCTTTACCAACCAAACAATATTGATTGGGAAAATCATTTTTCTAGAAAATATTTTGCATCATAACAATCGAAGCCTTGGATTAGGAACGCATTAGCATACATGTTACTGGAGTGGAGTGGGAGGATGTTGTGTTAAGGAGGTGGTATTATTATTAGGCTCTATTCTTCTTACTTTATTACCACTTATTTTAGGAAAAGATCTCACAAGTGAAGTTCAACGCTAATAACCCCCATAACTACAAAGTACAATATAGGATGTAAAGAACACAACAATAATAGATTGGATATGCTTGCTTAGGTTTTGGAATCTTTTGTACTTCCTTCGTTTCCTTAATGTTTTAACAATGGGAGGAGTGCGCAAAATTTTAGGAAAATTGGAAAAAGAAAGATAGAGAACGGCAAAATCACAAACTTGTCCATAAGATTGCTAACATTAATTAAAGCAACAAGCATTAGCAGGGGTATAATGAATATTTGTAATATGAAAGGAGATTTTTTTTTTTCCTGAAACGGGTTTGTTGTAATATTTTTGAAACTTTTTAATGAAGTAAACTTGGAATATTAAAGGAGCACAGGAAGTATGTGTTTGAAGTTCTTTATAGTGGTTTTATGGCCTTCTAGCAAAGAGCTTTTAGGGGGGGGGGGGGGGGGGGGGGGAGGGGGGTGGGTGGGTAGGGGGTTATGGCCTATAATATTATGAATTTTTGACTAGATGGACAATATTTATGTTATGTATTATTATGAGAAAATACTCCCTTTTGCCTCAAATTACTTTCCCCATTTCACTATATTGGATGTTTCAAATCAGTTGATCCATTTTTATTTTTTTGGGAAAGTTTTTTTCTCTCTACTTTTATTTGAACTCCAGGCCCTATATAGGCCCATCCAATTTTCCTCTCTACTTTTTTCAACTATGTAAAACATGTGCCATCTTCTCATTGTTATTGGCCTTTCATTTATTGATCCCTCTAGGCCACCTTATTTTTCAAAATCTCCATGTTTGCTGCTCCTTATTTATTGACGATGAGGTCGTTGACTAGCACTTTGGTTGCCTTACAGTTATGAGGTGGTCTGTATTTCTGTTTTTTAAAGCTAATGCTCATTTTTTTTAGTTCAGTAAGAGAAGAAATATGTAGGAGATGAGATAATGAGTATCTTAAATAGCATTTTCCTTTTATCTTATCTACTTCTTAAGGGGTATTTGGGTTAGCTAATGCTCAGTTTTTTTAAGGGCCGTTAACAGATTAAATGTGTACGAGATTTGTGACAATTAGTATCTTAAATAGCAGTTTCCTTTTATCCTATGTGCTTCTTAAGGAGTATTTGGGTTCACACACACACACACGCGCGTGCACACACACACACGCGCGTGCGCACACACACACACATATCCCCGGTTAAGAGATTTCCTTTTATCCTACTTCTTAAGGATTATTTGGGTTGATACCCCCTGCCCCCCCGATCTTCCATATTAGTTAATTATGGAGTATGTAATAAGTCATATTTGAACATAATGGTGATACAACTATACTGATTGTACTAGTAACTTACATGTTGTAACCCTGTAAGATGTTCCATATGTGCAATGTCTTTTTTTGAATGGGGAGAGTTCTGTTTTGTCTGCTCAAGAGAGTTTATATTTATTTCGTGACATTTGTATTTGCTTCTTCTAATTATAGTTACACCGAGTTGGAGATCGCTGTCCCTGATAATGGAATTATTGGCTTGCATGCTGAGAATTTGGAGATCGAGAGAGTTTCTGTGGATGGTGAGCCAGCAGAGTTTGACGTTTTCCCTCACTATCAACCTGTAGAAATTGAGAATAGGTGGTGTTCTGTGTCATCTGTCAGTTCTGCCGCGGATGCTGCTGGTGTGACTTACATATCAGCCTTGGAAAGGGAATTAGTTCCGAACCTGCTGATCCTTTGCCGTAAGTCAATTGACACAAGGAACCAACAGGAGGGACAACTGATCCTAGATGGCCTAGAAAATGGGGGCCAATCAAACGGCGAAGTGAAGCAGGTTATATTTTTATGTTGTGATTTAGATGAGTTTTGCTCTGTGAAATTGCCTGTATGTACTGGACGCTCAATGTCTTATGTAAGCTGGTTCACTGTTTCGTCATGCAATTTTGAACTGAGATTACACCCCCTTCCCCCACATTCACACCAATAAATATATTCTTTTTTTTAAAAAAAAATAAAAAGAGGAAAAAGTTAAATAGAACCTGAGGTTGCAGCATAGTGAGGTAATGAAATTTGCTGTTATTGTGATTGTTATGATGATCTATTTTCCTATCTCTCATTTGTTTTGCTTATAATATTGTTATAAGAGGAACTGGGAACACTAAAATTGAGCAACCATATCTCGAATTAGGTGTAACTTTTTAAAAGCAGGGAAGTGCTACCTTCTCCCACAAAGAAATGTCAATAGACAACCAAAGACCCAGCATTCTCTTCCATTAAATTGATCAGAAAACAGTGTTAAGTGGTTGACTTCCTGAAAAAATCAATTGATTATCATACCTCTAAACCTTTCATTGAGCCAAAAAATAGTGTTAAATTGTCAACTTCTTGAAATGGTAACTTATACATATTCTCTTGAACAACAACAACAACAAAAACAAAACAACAAAGCCCTAGGTGATTTGGGGTTGGCTAACATGAATCGTCATAAGGAACCGTACGATATAAAGAAAGGGACATAACAAGATAATCAGTTGATAGAGTTTGAAAAAAGGCAAGTGAAGTGAGAAAAAAAGAGCATCCAAGAAAGATTGATGGAGTTTTAAAAAAGAACTGAGAACAAAATTCAAGAAAGTTTTAAAGAAGTGGTTAAAATGTTGGAGTATAAAAACATAATTTGAGAAAACTTTAGCAAAGAAAATCAATATAGTTCATAAACAATAGTGGGATAATTTTTTTTTTTTTAAGTACATACTAAGATAATTTTTCTTTAAAAAATATGTATAATCATGACTTGCGGTTGACGCGAATTTTCTCCCTCCACTCCGCTTTATCCAACACCATATTTTCCTCGATCCCCAAAGCGCACTCATGTCATAAACGTCTTCTCTTGAACGATTCTGTTTATCTGGTCAATAGTATTGAACTATTTCTCTGTATGGCATATTTCAACTTATTGGTTTATACTTCATAGTCTATAGGTTTGTTCTGGCACAAGCTGTCATATAATGAGGTGTGTATTTCTGATCTCTCATGTAGGTTAATGTTGGGTGCAGAATGTAAGGTTGATTAGAATTGACTACTGGGTGGAGAAGGCAGAAGCAGGAATGCACTTTAATGATAGTGTATTACATACTAATAGCCAGATAAGACGTGCACACTGCTGGTTTCCTTGTATGGACGACAGTTTACAATGCTGCTGGTAACTGTCTGAATCTGTTTACTTTTGAATTGATCTCACATTTTACAGGAGCAGATTATACTAATGCTATTTATTTATATTCTTACCCCAGCTATGATCTAGAGTTTACTGTTCCTCATAACTTTGTTGCTGTTAGCAATGGAAGGTTACTTTATCAGGTATGACATTGAGAACCTTTTGTTGAATTTTTATGTGTTTCGTATGTTTTCTGCAGTATGCTGCAAATTTTGATGCCTGTTACTGTTATGCTCTGTTTCTGTGGCATTTTGGGAGACCTTTTATCATGTTGTGTATGTTATCCTCTAAAAAAGGATTATTTGAGGACCCAATGATGGATAGAATATTTATGAGGATTGATGGGGTGGAAGGGGGTGCGTTTTACTCTTATGAAGTTTTGTCTGCATACCATTCCTTTTTAATTCTCTCTGTCTCTTTAGAGGCTTAGAGAGTTATATTTGTGGTCTCTATAGGTTGTAGGGTGCTCTTGGTTTCAGGATCTTCCATGTCCAAGCACATTTCCAAAGGGTAATTGGCTTCGGCATTCCACTAGTAGGCTGAAGTGGTACTTGGTGTAATTAGCACACTTTTCTGTTTGGATTTTCTGTAGAGTACAACTTGTCCTCTTAATTTGGTATTGCCCTAAAATTTTTTATCAACATTCTTTTTTCTAAAAATATTCGCCTTTATTGATTCTTAATTGATACTTAATGTCACAGCTCCTTGTATATGAAATATCTGCTTCATATTCTCAGTGTAGATAAATTCCATTTGGAATAAATATTTTTTTTGATTTATAAAATGTTATCATCACATGATGTAAGTAAGAAGAGATGTAATGAACTAGATAATTTTTTGTAATTGTTTCTTTTATGCTTGCCGGGTTGCTGATTTATTTATTTCTCTAAAAACTGGCCTGCGGTGCTTTATCAATTCAAATTAGATGAGCAATGAAAATATGAAGCTTCTAAGGGTGTATACATTTTGAATTTCATCATGTGATCTGTTGAGTGAATTACATTTTGGCAAGATTGGTTACACAGCAGAATACCCAACAGAAGTATTCTGCTCGCCTGTTGTTGATTTACAACCATTTGATTTGTGGCAATCCAGACCGTTTTTGCTTATCTTATGCTGTTGATTTTTATGCTTGACCTCCTGATGCTGGTTTTCAAATTTGATAAATACTATTAAATTGGATGTAGGTTTTAAGCAAGGATGATCCTCCTCGTAAAACGTTTGTATATAAGTTGGATGTCCCAGTCTCTGCACAGTGGATATCTTTGGCAATAGCACCATTTCAGATTCTTCCAGACTATCATAATAGCCTTCTTTCACACATGTGTTTGCCGGGAAATGTATTAAAACTTCAAAACACTGTGGGATATTTTCAGAGTGCTTTCAGGTAAGTCAACAAATGCTTGTACAAAGTTGTTATTAAAATAAAAGTAAAAAATTGTAAACAGCTTGCTGTCCCTGCCCCAACCCTTATCTGCGGAAAAGACATTGCCTAATTTTAAGTCCAACTACTTTGTTGTTTTTCCCTCTCTTATTTCCCCAGGTCAATGAGCTTGTTTTGAAAAGACACCTTATGTTTTTTCATTTTATTCTCTGTAACGCTATTTCTTCTCCTTTGTTTTGGCAGACATTATGAGATTTACCTCAAATGTCCATTTCCATTTGGGTCATATAAGCAAGTGTTTATAGCTCCAGAGATGGTAATATCCTCTGTGACTTTGGGAGCTTCAATGAGTATCTTTAGCTCTCAAATCCTTTTTGATGAGAAGGTTATAGATCAGGTCAGTCGCTCACTCATATGGTTCATATGCAGAAATTTGTATGTTCTCGGTACTATTGACTTGTCTTATTTTGGTTGTTAGTAGACTTTGTACATCTATTTTGTGTCTGTTTTATAAGAATTTGAATAAAAATAAAAGAAGAGATAAATTTGACAGCACTAATTATACATAGTAAGGCCTATAGGGAAAATCACCATCCACTCACTAGTAAAAAAACCGAAGTATGTGCGAAAAACCCACCACCTTGGGAAAGGGTTTAACACTTCAACTTGCTCTCTAAATTACAAGTAGAAATTTTTACTAGTCTTGCTCCTTTTGTTTTATTTTGGAATCTTCAAACTATTTACACTTTGAGGCAATCTTCTAGATTATTGCCAGTATGTATAAAAAAGGAATTTATGTCAAAAACCACCTTTTAAATCCTTGTTTTTGTGAAAAACCATCTTGAAAAAAACATGTTGTAAAGACCACCGATTTTAACTCCGGTGGCTTGAGATAGATCAGTTTCAAAACAACAGGTTAAGGGTTCGAATCCTTATTTTTTTGTTGTAATTCACCACCTACTGCAGGAATATGAGCTTTGACTATAAATGATTCAATTGTTATTTGTTCTGGTGGCAATTTACAACAAAATTTTTTTGAGTTAGGTGTTTTTTACAACATTTTTTTTAAAGGTGTTTTTTTTAAGCATAATCAAATATTTAAAAGATGGTTTCTTACAAAGTTTTCATTTCAAAATAAATATAGTCACGTGGGTTTTGTTTGATTTGTGTCAATTAGATTTTTAAAAATATCATAACTTTTACGATTTTATAAGTAGGAAAAATTGACAAAAATAATCTCAACTTTGCCTCATTTGCCCAAAATATTCCCAACGAATTTCCTTTCAATAGTCCCAATCAGGGATCCAACTTGTTATAAGAAGTTTTTTTACACGTGTCAGCATATGATTTGATAAAAAAAAAATTAAAATTCAAAATTTAAATATTAAAAAATTAAAACAAATTTAAGAATTTAGTTAAGAAAAATAATAAAAAAATTAATTAATTAACTTAAACTTGCACCGCCACCCAGCGAGGTCACCTTTTAACCAGGCCGTCGTCCAGACCGACGACACCAACTCTTTTCCCTTCTTCCCATCCCTACACCCCTACCGATCCCCTTCCTCGAATCCACTTCGCCAGTTCTCCATCAACTAAAGAACCCACCCGCAAACCTCACCTTGCCGACTACGAACCCTCAGCCTTACCCCAGCCCTTTTCGGTTTCGTGGTTATAGAAGGGGTTGCGAGTTGGAGTTAATTAGTTGCAAAAAGGGTTTGCGGTTGCAGTAAAGTGTCGCAGCGGTGAGCGGGGACACTAGCGGGAGGATTCAAGGCGACATTGGGGCTGGGTCGGCTGGGTTGGGTTGGGTTGTTGGGTTGTGGCGAGCGCTGGTGGAGGTGGAGGGAGGGAAGGTGAATCATAAAATTGTTTTTAAAATAATTAATTTTTAATTATTTCAAAGTAGTTAGTTTTAAAATATATAGTTAATTGTTAATTTGTACTAATAATTTTTTAACCAATCATGTAATTACATGTGTAATTACTTTTCAACAAGTTACCAGTCACTTGGGACTATTGAAAGCAAATTCATATAAATTTCGGATTATTAAAAAATAATCCAAAGTTGGGCTTATTCTTGTCAATTTTTCCATTTAACTAAGAAAAATTTGCAAATTACAACCATTTAAAGTTTGTATTTTGTAAATTGCAGCCCCTTTTTTTTTAAAAAAAAATTGCAAGTTGCAGCACAAAATTCTTATAAATAGTAATTGCAACCCAATTTAACTTTTTCATCGATTGTGTGTCGAAAAATATTTGGTTAAGGATTTAGGGGCCATTTTAGAACTAAGGGTCCGAATTGAGCTCGGAATTAGCAACAAAATAACGTAAGTGCTACGTTTTGCATAACAAAAATGTATTGATTTGTATGCAACTATTTTTTGCTGTAAAAACGAGGCACTTATGTTAATTTTTTGCCAATTCCGAGCTCAATTTGGATCTTTAAGGACTAAAATGGCCGCTAAAATCTTAGCCGAGCATTTTTCGACTTGCTAACCGATAGAAAAATTGAATTAAGTTGCAATTTACAATTTATAACAACTTTTGGGTTGCAATTTGCATTTTTTTTAAAAATGGCTGCAATTTGCAAAATATTAATTTTAAATGGCTATAACTTGCAAATTTTCCTTTAACTAATATGTAATTAGATATATAAATTGTCAAACATGTGCACTGACAAGTGACATATGAAAAAACTTGATAAAATTTTCTGATAATATTGTAACATGAAGGGAGTGGACAAGATTAAAAAGGAAGAGAGAGGGGTAAAGTTTCATACTTGTCCATTTGATTGCAAACATAAAGTAAAACAAAAAATATTAGAAAGTATGAGTATATTTGTAATTGTAGTGTAAGAGAATAAATTTGTTTTCTTATAATAGGAATGTTGCAATATCTTTGAAATTTCTTATTTTCCTATAGAGTTACACGTTGCAATATCAAAGAAATGGAGGAAGTATATAAGATATTAAGGAATTAATAGGTGAATTGGAACTAAACATTTGGAAAATGATTAAATCCCACTAATGATAAATCATGACTTCTATGGATTTGTTGTGATGAAATTTATCTTAAATGTTATGCTCCATGGTCATGATTATAGGCTATTTTTTACTGTTTACATATTATACATATGTTGATACATGTATATTTACATTACATGCGTCATATGTGAGCAATGTATTCACTACTAGAAAATAGCTTATCTACGAGTTTTCCTGTTGCAAATGAGCTTAATTTGGTCGTAAAAGGGCTTTTATAACGAGAAACTCATGGTCATCCGTTGTCGCTATAGGCTTGGTTGTGAAAAGTTGACAACTAGTTTAGAAGACTCGTCGTAATTAAGTTTTTGTGACCAGGTACAAAACTTGTCGTCATTGTACACATTCACGATTAGATTACTTGACGTAATTATTGTTTCTGATAATTTAATGTTAATTACTTACGACGAATAAATTTTATAATTACGACCAGATTTCTTTTGTCATTTTCCTCATCGACAACACAAGATCACCCCTTTGTTGTTACAATTTTAACATCCACTTTTGTGGTCGCATTTTTTTATATATAAATTTTAAGGAAATTTTGATTTTTAACACCTTAACAAAATACAAAAATGGTTTTTAACACTATAAAAAAAAAAAAAATTATTTTAACACCGTAAAAAGTTCACCAAATTGGATATTACCACCACTTTCCAATTTCCATCAAAATATCCGTTAAGTGGGGTCCATTGTGCCACGTGTTGCTATATTATTAGTTTAAAAAAAAAGAAAAATTAAAAATAAAAAAAAAAACAAAAACAAAAACAAAAACCCTAAAACTAACCTAGCCACCCCAGCCCCGCGGCGCCACCAAAACCCCACCATTACCCTCCCGTTTCCAAGTCAAAGCCATCGGAAAACCCCCTCCTTCCCTTTTCCCCTCCCAGAAACCAAGAATCACACCCTAACGACCACAATTTTGGGCCGTTCAATTTTTAAATAACCACAAAACGGCCACTTACGGTCGAAATCGACCGTTTTATGGTCGAAATCAACCATTTCTGCTCTAATTCGGCCGACTTCGACCACTTGCAGCCGTTTTCGGTGGCCATTTTTATGGGGTCGTGGGCTTTGGGGGAGGGTTGCCGGCTATGTTACATGGTCTCGGCTACGTCCGTGTCCGAGTGTCCAATTCGTCAATTTCCAAAATTTTAGGACACGAGGACTCTGTCTTATATATAGACACGGGTGTGGGGACACGACACTTTCATTTTGTGAAAAAAAAATATTATAAGTAAAAAAGGAAAAAAAGTGAAGAGGTCGAGTGGTTAAAAAACTAATAAATATAGTCACTAGTCAGTAACTACAACTTTCTATCAAATCAAAATATTAAAAGTAAAAAAAGAGGTTGAGTGGTTAAAAAATAAAATATAACCAAAATAAAGAGCATCACACAGCTGTCCACCCTTTTGCTTTATCAATACAGCTGTCCCACACTCCCACTTACCACAAAACCTCATTCTTATCACTTTATCAGCCCTCACTCCTCAGTCTTTCGCTCTCTTCTTTCACTCTCTATTTCTTCATCATGCATTCATGTTGTTGCTCGGCAACAATAGAGTCCCACAAAACTCCCACGAATTCAAGCTGTTTTTTGGGTTTAAGTTGTCTATCGGTCGAAAATGCGGAGTTTTTATACTATGGTTTTTCCCCTTCCCCCCTCTCAGAAGTGTTCGAGTTCAAATACCCGAATATGGCATGAATTTCGTGTTCGTGTCCGTATCGTGTCGTGTCGACACGGACACTTTGGGATTTCAGCCGAGTCCGGTGAACATAGGCTGCTGGTTTTGGGGAGAGGAAAAGGAAGGGAAGGGATTTCCCAGTGTCTAGGGCTGGAAATGGGGCTGTTAAGGGGACGGAGTGGTGGAGGTTGACGGTGGGGGTGGGGTGGCTGGGGTAGTTTTAGTTTTTTTGTTTTTTTTTTTTTTTTTAAATTTTGGACCAGTTATATGCTGACACGTAGGTATGGTGAGCTCTTCTAAGGGATTCTATCCATGAATCAGTTATGTGGCGGTAAAAGCCAATTTTTAAAATTTTTTGGTGGTGTTATTATTATTATTATTTTTTTTTTTATGGTGTTAAACTAAAATTGGAATTTTTCAAAAGTATTGATCTAACTAAAATTAGTGGATTTGATCAATCGACAAATTAGAAGATTCAATGAGCATGTTGATCATTGTCTAGCCTTCAAAAGTTGTTCCAATAATATCTATTATCTCCTGCAATTCATTGAAACCCATGTAATATTTAGGATGGACAATCAAACATTATATAACTATTAAAATGACAACTAATGTTTTAATGATTTTTATGCACTTGATCGAAGACTATAAAGCATGCATGTATTGTTATAACATATAGATAATGATGGAAGAAACCTGACATGAAACAGTATTAGTAAAATATTTAGCATGTCATGTACGAAGTATTAATCTTTTTTTTATCAAAGTGCACATAACATAAACAAAGTCGATGCAACTTTTTATATTAGTACTATTTATCACTTCAAGTTTCAAGTTCAAAAAGAAAAACAACAATAGATAAGTATAGACAAAAAGGTTAAAAAAAAGGCATGGAATGTGGTATATAGGAAATCTGACAAAATATTGATAAAAAGGCAAAAAACTTAACCTCACATGCTAATAAAATTTAGAACAGAGTAGCTAACAAAGTCCCACAAAATTAAAGACAAAAACAGTATCACACCTAACGTCAAATTTGTTCAATTACGAAATCTAGTTACTGTTGAATGGCATAATTTGGCATGGTTCAATCATATTTTGCAGATAATAGAAGATGAGAAGAAAAATGTATTCCCTTCGTCCCATAACGTAGCTCCCGTTTGTGTTTTTTCACGAAATTTAAGAAATAGGAAGAGAAAGTATATGAGTACATTAATAATAGGAAAATTTGCAAATTGCAGCAATTTAAAGTTCGTATTTTGCAAATTGCAGCCATTTAATTTTTTTTTTTGCAAATTACTGCCCAAAAGTTCATATAAATTGTAAATTGCAACCCGATTCAACTTTTTCATCGGTTTACAAGTTGAAAAATCTTCGATTATGGTTTTAGAGGCCATTTTAGCCCTTAGGGGTCCGAATTGAGCTCGGAATCAACAAAAAAAAATAATGCAACTATCTTGTTTTGCGTAACAAAAACTTATCGATTTGTGGAAAACTGTAAATATGAGACACTTACGTTAATTTTTTTGCTAATTCCAAGCTCAATTCGGGCCCCTAAGGGCTAAAATGACCCCTAAAACCTTAACCGAAGATTTTTTAACATGTAAACCGATGAAAAAATTGAATCAGGCTGCAATTTACAATTTATACGAACTTTTGGGCTGCAATTTGCAAAAAAATTTTAAATGGCTGCAATTTGCAAAATATGAACTTTAAATGGCTGCAATTTGCAAATTTTCAAAAGTGCAATTATAGACAAAAGTTAGAGAGAGAAAGTGGAAAAAAGTACATGGCATGTGCAATATTCAAGGGTAATTTAGGAAGTACAATAAATATAATTAAAGAAGTGAGGGTATAATAGCCTTTACATACTATCTAAAAATAGAAACAGGAACTTGGTGAATTATTAAAATGTATGATTAGATTGTAAGACCCACTATATGGGGTCACTCATACTTCGTATAAAAGTATGGCCTACATATAAATTACATAGAACGAAACAGAACAACTCTCTTACTTTACTACATAATAACATATAGAGAAGACAAGTAAAAGTTAAGCTCTAAAGACATTCATCCAATTTTGCTTATTTTGAAGGTATGTAGATACCTATTCTTGTTATAAAACATAATTTTTCTTAAAAGACGTCATATCACATATACTCGGTTCCTACTAATATTTTATTCTTTGTTCTTCCCACTACAAAACATAATTGGTTGAATTAAGTCAAAATTATACTCTCTCCGTCCCCTTTTGATAGTCCCTTATGGTCAAATTTTAGTCCCAAAATATTCACCCCATTTGCCTTTTGTAACAACTATTAATATTAATTTTTTACCAAAATTCCCTCTAATTTGCAATAATATTTGTGCAAATTTAACTTTCTCATGTAAATTTTGTTTTCCCTTGTACTTTTATCACTTTCTCTCTCTATTTTTTTACATACCCAATGTCAATTTACTTTTTCAATGTACTTTAACTATTTTTTCTTGTGTTTATTAATTCCCGTGAAAAATGTCCATAAGGGACTATCAAAAGGGGACGGAGGGAGTATTTAACAAAGGAAGTAATTTTTGGTTTCCTCAAACCTTTATTTTATTCAATTTTACTTTCTTTTCTAAAATTCTCACTATAAAAACCCCAATCTCCCATCTCTACTGATAATTTCTAAAACAAAACCCAAAACAATGATAAATTTGACTAACTCATTATATACTCTAGATTATATCGCCCAAAAAAAGCAGTTAAACCCATATAAAAAATCAAATCTGAGAAATGAAAACAGAAAAATAAATAAAAAATTAAACCCACATAAAGATGATTAAAAGAAAATAAATGAAAAATTAGGCTTACCTCTACAGATTTTTACACGACAATCGCAATTCAACACTTAGGAACTTGGAACAATTGATCAAATTATATCCAAAATTTGGACCTTTGGAGTATAAATCTACTAAAATACTAAACAAATTTAAGATAAGTAAGGAAAATACAATCTCAACAAGTAGAATCACTTTTGACTACTATCATACTTGGAAGAGAGAGAATGAAAAAGTGACGATGATGTAATGACAAAGGAAACAAAGGGTTTCCTAACTTTTCTTTACATTTTCAACTTTTATTTTTATTTTTAATCGAAGTTGTATTGTCATTTCAGGCATTTAGTTAAAAAAAAATAAAGTTTAATTTAATAAACACAACCACTAACTAGTTGTACTTTATTTTGATATGGTTGTAATTGTTATTGCAAACCCGGGAAGAATCCCGCCAATCCCGCCTTACTTTTGGCAAAATTCTGGTATTTTTGGCGACGAGTATATTGACAAAGTACAACGATATTTCCAAATGGTCATAAATAACTATACTATTCACGACCAATTAATAAACTCGACGTTGATACTGATTTATTGTGACGAAAAACTTGATGGTTGTGAATTTTGGATGTAAATAGACCTTTTTCCAGTAGTGATTATTTTTAGTGTGCAAGTATCTCTTGTATTTTGTCCTGCTTGTATATGTGTGTGCCTGTAATCATAAGCTTATGCATCTCAACAACTTTTTTCAAAAAATTCATCAACAATTGCACAAAGCCCTTCTCTTCAATTTATAAGAGATTTATGCGGTAAAACCTGTGTTTTTTTTTTTAGTTCCAAAGCACTTCTGCATGAGTAAACGCAGTTTTGTTTTTTCAAGTCAAATTTAGTCAGGATATAATTTCATGCTAGTACAAATCAGGTGAAGTGTGTAGGGCCTAGATTACTGGTTGTTAAATAGATCAAAAGTCCATTTAGAATAAAATTATCATAGATATTGATATGCTTTATAATGTAATTTAATGGACTTAAATCAAGTCCTTGAGCTATGTAAAGTATCAATAATGGATTTTCAGCCATTTATTCCGACTTCTGAGAAACGTCATTCCATAGTTTATGTTATTAACTCTCTCCATGATATTCTATATTAAACTTTAAACTCATATGATGTCTGCTACAGATTTTGAGAACTTATATTTTCTGCATATAACAAGTTAGATATGCTCAAGTGTATTGTAAAAGAATTACTTCTAGAATTTAATGATGAAGCGGAATTTTCTAATCTGTCATTTCTGGCTGCAAAGGCCTCAGAGTGCTAATATTCGTTGATTTCATGTATGTTTATTTATTTATTTGTTTATATTAATAGTGTCAAGGGGTGGGGCATTTGAGTAAGCTATGTGAAGTTTATAATACAAAGTAATGTATCTGATGGAGATCCACGTTATCTATGGCTTTCCATGCCAGTTAATATTATGTTCTGTAATCTTGCTCGAAGAACGCCTTGTAGCTGATTAATTTACTTTTTTGTAGCATAGTTTGAAATGTCTGTATCTGGAACACACCTCCACACTCTCATATTTCCGTCTTGATGTGTTATTTAAATCACGCAGACCATAGACACAAGGATCAAGCTTGCTCATGCCCTTGCAAGACAGTGGTTTGGGGTATATATAACTCCTGAGACACCAAATGATGGTAGGTAGCTTAGATATAAAATCATTAGTCTGCTTAAATGGGTCCTTATTTTTGGCATGTTTTTTGTTGTGCTGGCAGAGTGGTTGGTTGAGGGCCTTGCTGGTTTCCTAACTGATACATATATTAAAGAATTTCTGGGAAATAATGAAGCACGCTACAGACGGTATAAGGTTAGTGCTACTGTAGAACTCTTTATTTTGGTTTTCATCTCTGTTTCACACTTCCACCAGAGTATTTATATTCTAATCAATTATGGAGTTTATATTTTTTTGTGGATAACATCTACTCCATTTCTGTATTTGGAGTTCTGCTAGTCTCTCTAAGAGTTATTTGGTGGACCTTGAGACCGTCTAGAAGCTGAGTACAATGATAGCTTAAATGTTTTTTCAGCATTCATCATATTTATCTGTCAGGTATATCTGTATTAAAGCTACATATGCCTGCTTATTGATGTGAAGTTTGGTACTTTTCTGTAAATACAGGCAAATTGTGCTGTTTGCAAGGCTGATGATAGTGGAGCAACAACTTTGAGTCCCTCTAGCTCTCCGAAAGATCTTTATGGTACCCAGTCAGTTGGTCTTTATGGAAGAATTCGTTCATGGAAATCTGTAAGTGAGCTTAATAGTTTATACGTGTACCTGATTAGATTGGACCTATTAGGTTATTTTGCATATATGCTGTTGTACATTTCTTATGTAAATTATTTATATATTTTTTGTTAATAGGTGGCTATCCTCCAAATGTTGGAAAAGCAGATGGGTCCAGATTTGTTTAAAGGGGTAAGACACTGCTCTTATATGTCTATGGGTCTTCTGGTATTCTATATCTGGATGTTATTATAGATCTTAGCCCCAGTTTTGAACAACCTATTCCAGCAGTGTAATAGTTTCTGGTCTATATACTGACTGTTGAAGCAATGCATGTTTGCTCTTTTTTTGATTTGTTATGTTGCTGTTACTATTGCATGTATGGACTTGTGTTCTATGAGGTCACATGTCACAGATGAAGTGGCTGCCACTGCAGCTTGTAGATTGCTGGTCTGGAACAATCTTTCTGAAGAGTATTATATTGCCATGTTGTGGTCAGTCTTCCGTAAGTTATTAGTTTAGAAACAGGGACTGGTAGTCTAATAATTGCTCCGAGCACTAAGTTAGCTAATAAATCCAGCCCATCCATTTAGGCCCAAATCACAATGATTTGTCGGAGAATTTTTGTCTTCATATCCTTATGCTTAGTACTAATTACATACATACTAAAAAAAATACATGGAAATGATTTTAGTTCTTTTATATCTGTTCTCCGAATTATTTAAAGAGTTAACTTTAGGTCTTATTTTTTCTGAATTTTTAAGTGTTACCTTTACTTTATAGTTCCAACATTCCATTCTTTTTGAATAACATTAAGACCTGTCAAATAAGACCCAAAGCCCAAAGTAAATTAGCCCTAACTGACTCTAACACCTGACTTACATGTCAAATAAGACCCAAATACCAAAGGTATAAATTTGACGTAATTCAGTTACATGTTTTCCAGCAAAACAATGAGTAAATTCCAAAATTTCATTCCTTTACTTTATCTTATTAGTTCAGACATTAGTTCTTAAATGATTTATTGCTAACTCCCTAGGGCTTGGTCTAATTTTGCTTTACAATTGCAGATTTTGCGAACTATTGTTTCCCGTGCTCAGGATGCTACTCGTTCACTGAGGACGCTTAGTACGAAGGAGGTATTGTGCATTACTGTTCTTAAGCATAGTCATCACCTATCCACTAGATACTTGAGTTGTCTAGCTCATCTTTTGTGATGAAATATGACTTATGTTTTTTATTATTTAGTTATATTGTGCTTTACTTTGCTTTCACCTTTCATGGTCATTGATGTTATTTTCAAATGCAAGATGATTATAATTGTGTTTGCAGTTCCGGCATTTTGCCAATAAGGTTGGTAATCTTGAACGTCCCTTTCTTAAAGAATTTTTTCATCGTTGGGTGGAGACTTGTGGCTGCCCTATCTTAAGGTATATATGTGATTTCCCTATAAAATTTTATATCGATAAGTTTTCTTATTCTCCTAACAATTAGTGTTTTCATGCTTGTTTTAATTCTTTCTAAGCCACAATTTTTTATTTTTTATTTTATTTATTAATTTATTTTTTATCTAGGATGGGGTTTTCTTACAATAAACGCAAGAATTTGGTTGAATTGGCTGCTTTTCGTGAGTGCACAGCTACTCCAAGTGCAATTACTGCTAATACAAACAGTAACATGGATTCTGAAAATCGGGAAGGCGATAATGGCTGGCCTGGCATGATGACGATTAAGGTTCACGAACTTGATGGTACACATGACCATCTCTTACCTATGGCTGGTGATGCTTGGCAGCTTTTAGAAATTAAGTGTCATTCCAGGCTTGCTGCTAAACGTCTCCAAAAGCCAAAGAAGGGTTCCAAACCTGATGGCTCTGATGACAATGGTGATACCGTTACCACTGTGGACATACGCTCTGGGTACTATATATACTAATTTCTGCTAAGGTGGCAAGATTACCGGTCATCATTTTTGTCTGACTATAATTATGCTTCTTGCAGGACAGATTCTCCCTTGTTGTGGGTCAGAGCAGATCCAGAGATGGAATATTTAGCTGAAATTCACTTCAACCAGCCTCTACAGTTGTGGGTAAGAATTATAATACCTCTTTAATAAGTAACTTTGTTAAATTCTTTGAGTCAGTTGCTTAGGGTTTTTGTCCATGACATGATGTGAATAACTTACTGAAGTTGGTGCAAAAGTCAGCAACCCTTGTCTGCATGCAATTTGTTATTGAGGTTTTTTTTATTTTATTTTATTTTATTATTATTATTATTATTATTATTATTATTATTATTATTATTATTATTATTATTATTATTATTATTATTATTATTATTATTATTATTATTATTATTATTATTATTATTATTATTATTATTATTATTATTATTATTATTATTATTATTATTATTATTATTATTATTATTATTATTATTATTATTATTATTATTATTATTATTATTATTATTATTATTATTATTATTATTATTATTATTATTATTATTATTATTATTATTATTATTATTATTATTATTATTATTATTATTATTATTATTATTATTATTATTATTATTATTATTATTATTATTATTATTATTATTATTATTATTATTATTATTATTATTATTATTATTATTATTATTATTATTATTATTATTATTATTATTATTATTATTATTATTATTATTATTATTATTATTATTATTATTATTATTATTATTATTATTATTATTATTATTATTATTATTATTATTATTATTATTATTATTATTATTATTATTATTATTATTATTATTATTATTATTATTATTATTATTATTATTATTATTATTATTATTATTATTATTATTATTATTATTATTATTATTATTATTATTATTATTATTATTATTATTATTATTATTATTATTATTATTATTATTATTATTATTATTATTATTATTATTATTATTATTATTATTATTATTATTATTATTATTATTATTATTATTATTATTATTATTATTATTATTATTATTATTATTATTATTATTATTATTATTATTATTATTATTATTATTATTATTATTATTATTATTATTATTATTATTATTATTATTATTATTATTATTATTATTATTATTATTATTATTATTATTATTATTATTATTATTATTATTATTATTATTATTATTATTATTATTATTATTATTATTATTATTATGATTATGATTATTATTATTATTATTACTATTTTCATGTACCAATAGCTGAATAAATTAGTTGTGATATCTTAAGCAAGCCTTAAGGATAATCAATTTTTCTCATTATTATTATTATTATTATTATTATTATTATTATTATTATTATTATTATTATTATTATTATTATTATTATTATTATTATTATTATTATTATTATTATTATTATTATTATTATTATTATTATTATTATTATTATTATTATGATGATGATGATGATGATGATGATGATGATGATGATGATTATTATTACTATTTTCATGTACCAATAGCTGAATAAATTAGTTGTGATATCTTAAGCAAGCCTTAAGGATAATCAATTTTTCTCATGGAGTTGCATTGGAATGATCAAGCTACTCAATCCTTCCATTTATGGTGTTTGAAAATGTAGGCTGATAATCTATGCACGGCTTATATATATCGGTCCCTAAGTTATGAAACATATCTCTTTTGAGTCATATGGGGATATTATTATTATTATTATTATTATTACTATTTTCATGTACCAATAGCTGAATAAATTAGTTGTGATATCTTAAGCAAGCCTTAAGGATAATCAATTTTTCTCATGGAGTTGCATTGGAATGATCAAGCTACTCAATCCTTCCATTTATGGTGTTTGAAAATGTAGGCTGATAATCTATGCACGGCTTATATATATCGGTCCCTAAGTTATGAAACATATCTCTTTTGAGTCATATGGGGATGTTACCTATTTTTCAATAGGGTTGATAAAGATTGGGCTGATGCTACATACTAATGTGCTGATATAAAAATTCATACTGTGAGAATTGGGCTCATATACACAACTGCAATCAGGATCAAATTTACAAATTGAATCTCTGGCTTGGATGATGAGATAGACACCTAATTGTAGAATTCAAGAAATTCAGAGCCCTCACTTGTTTTGCTTTAGAAACAGTTCCAATGGATGAAAAGATTCAGGGGCGTTTGGTACGAGGTATTCAGGGAAGGGTAAAGATAGGGGAATTAACACACTTGATTCCCTTTTCTGTTGTTTGTGGCTTGAGTGTTTATTCCCGTACCCTTTTTGAATACTCCTACCAAATGTCCCTGAAACTTTTTACCCACAGGAAATGTTTATATTGCAAAACGAGTTGGCTGCTACAATCTTTTGTCTAGTGAGGAAAAATTGATTTGACAACTAACAAAGTGACAAGTATTTGCATGACATTTGGGAAAAAGAAACACTCCCTCTGTTCTTGATAAGTTTTTCTTTTCTTTTTTTTTTCCCTCTCTTTTGAAAGACTGTTCCTTTTAAGTTTGATATTCTTAAAGTATTCATCGAGAGGAATTAAACAAAATCCCACTTGACTATGTTTTTTTCCTTACATATTGGAAATAATTTAGAAGATTCTATTAAGTTGTGATTAGTGTCAAGATTCCAAATGGAAAATACATTTAGGAACAAGGAGTACTTAATAAGTATTTGCATGAAAATGAAAAAAAAAAAAAAACACATCCGAGAAGTTTTAAAATAAAAATATAGCTAAAATTAATAGAACTGCTCTAAGGACTAGAGGTAACATATGATGCCTAAAATACTCTTGATATTACCATAATTGGTAGAGAGATCTAATTGCTTTTGTAAACAGTGATATTATTTTGGATTGGTGGATAGTCTCCTATTTTTCATTTCAAAAGCCTTGTTTTCAATACGTTGTAACAATCACTTGTATTTGTGATAAATGAACAAATATTAAGAACTGAGACAAAGGACAAGTTGTCCTCGTGATAGCAAAAAAAAAAAAAAAAAAAAGTATTATCCAAATTCTGTTGGATATTCCCCTATTTTTGTAATTTTTAAATCCCCCACTGCCTTAGCTGCAAATAAGCTATTCTTCACAACTATTAAAGTTTTATTGAAAATTCGTGCATTCTGCTCTATTCGCAAACACTAAATTGTCTTAAAATCACTTTGCCACATTTTCTCCTTTGCCTTTCCAAAGTCCATGTTACAGACTTGCAGTAGATCTATGGGATGCCTCTAAATATTGTTAGCCATCTCACGATTACTGACGAAGGAAGAGGTGTGGGCTCGTCTCATTATTAGCATGACACAAGTTCACAGCAGTACAGCACACACTCATATGGCGAAGTTGCCATTGGAGCTCTTCTTTGCAGCATATCATTTGTGTTGATTCTCCCTAACGCCAACGTCCTCACAAATGCCGTCACCTTAATAGGACCTTTGGCCTTCCTGATAAATTAATGGGCCGGGAAAGTGTGGGGGGTGTTCCTTGCCGGTTAAGAAAGGCAGGCCAAAAAAAGAATTTAAAGATAAGGTGCTTGATGTATCCCCCAACCCAATCATTTCCAAGAATCCTCTTCCTCAGAAAATGGAGGTGTTAATTATATAATGGAGGACAATATATATATATATTTTTTAATCTTATTGATGGGTTGTCTTGGGAATGAAGCTTTTGCATGAGAGGTGACTAGGAGAGTGCGACATAGCACATACATAATGGTATATTAAAATATATTGGTATAGATGCCTTCAAGCCTGATCTGTCTGACATAATATTTAATATCCTTGTAGATTAATCAGTTAGAGAAGGACAGAGATGTTGTTGCTCAAGCTCAAGCAATTGCAACACTGGAGGAGCTATCAAATATCCCCTTCCCTGTTGTCAACGCTCTGAATAATTTTATTGCTGATTCAAAGGTCAGCAGGAATCTTGTTGCTCTTATATCTTTGCTTCAATTATAGTTTTATGAAAGTCATCTTTAGCTTTATTTTATCTTGAAGGTCTTCTGGAGAGTCCGGATTGAAGCGGCGTTTGCACTGGCAAAAGTTGCATCAGAGGTATAATTAGCCTTTCTCTCTTCACCATAATAAAGCGATGTCCTTGGGGGTGTTCAGATGGAGGCCAAAAGTCTTTTCATTCTCTTGTCCATATTATTTCAGTTCTGAAGTAGAATTTGGCCTGTGCATTCCATGTATTTTCTAACATAGCCTTGTGTGAAATCAATATTATTATTGCTGATAAGTTTATGTGCCTGGAGTCATTTGTGTGAAATTTGTTTAATCTGTTGTATCCTTGTTATTTTTTGTACTTCAATATTTACTTTCTCCTTAGATAGGTTGACTTGTTTGATGGGTTTTAGGTCATGCAAGAACCATACGTGGAAGACACTCCCCAAATTAGGGATCTATCTGATTAATAACAAGGTTGGAGCTTCTGACACACACAAAAAAAACATTGGTGGGACTTTGTTCAGAACATGAGCAAAGGCTGAATTATCAATGCCATTTATCTCATTTCATAATATCCACTTTATACAATTTCATATACAGTCAAATATATACTTCCTCCATTTCTTTTTAGTTGACACGTTTCTTTAGTCATGTTTGCCAATGCACATATTCAACCGTTAATATCTTTAATTATTGTAAGCAAAAATATAAAAAGTTGATATTTTGAAAATATATAACGTGACGAATCTAACTAGACCCTACATGACTATATTTTTCATTACGTATAAATCACAAAACACGGTCAAAGGGAATTGTGTGAATATTATTAAAGCCAAAACGTGTCAAAACGGAGGTAGTAATATATTTGTGTTTAGAGATGTGCCTTGAGACTCTGGGTTCACTACAGTACATATTATGGGACGTAGGGATTAACTTCGTTATGGAGTGGAGCTTTGGTAATGGTGGTGGCAAGAGGCTATGGTAGTGAGGTTTTTTTTTGTTTTTTGTTTTTGTTTTTTCCCTGTGTGTGTTGTGTGTGTGTAAACACAAATTTTAAATATGCAAAATATAGATTTAAAATAAATGAAACAAAGTGTTGATTTTATTAATATGATAATATTGGGTACAATCTCTAATTTTATCCTCTGATTCGATCTCCACTTTGACTTTGACGTAATTCACGAATTGACTTGATTCTCGAACGAGGACCGTCGGGGCTTGATCTCGATCGAAGATTTGATGCAACACTTTGACTTATTGTTGATGTAGACCTTTGACTTGTTGTTGATGTAGACCTTTAACTTGAATTCTTGATTGAGGGCCGTCGAGGCTTGATCTCTTCCACGGGTGATCTTCTAGAGTAGATTGGCACGTCGAATGCTTGTTGTTCTTCTTCTAGGTTTTGAGAGGATTTCTTTGAAGAAGTTTAGAGTATTTGATGAGTTGTTTTCTTTGGAGAGGTTTGAGTAAATGAGAGGCTTTCTCTGTATTTTAATCTCCTTGTTATTTTGATCTCCTTGTTTACTCTAGGTTTTTCTCTCTGTATATTGATTCTCTTAATGTCCTGTTTTCCTCTCTCTCAAATGAATTAGAGAGCCTCTATTTATAGAGTGAGACACCCTAGGGTTAGTTAGGGTTTGATATATACTGAGCTTTTAAGGTAATCATGACTCATTTACAATAGTTTAACCCATTTTAATAGGTTTTTGCTATTAAATGAACAATTTAATTAAAACAATTAAAATGGGCTAATTTGACTGATTTCACCTAAAATAATTAAATTTAATTAATTGTCAAATGAACCTGAGTCAATATTTTGACTTTTGACCAGTACAATATCCAAAGTGGCACTTATATAATTTTTTCGTGCCTACAATGTGTACTCTTTTATATAGACTATAGCTGTATGATTTATGAATCTTTCCCAAAACTTCATATAATCTTAAAAGTATGTGGAGAAATTTTGTGTAATTGATATTTGTGTCAGCAATGTATGTTGTGCTTAGTACTTTGTTTTTATTTAGCATTAGTTTTGATGAAGTTTTCTCATAAATGAACTACTAGAGAAGAGTACAAGAACTAATGACAAATTCTGGTATTGGAAATAATCAGATTACATATTAGTCCGTTATTAGTCATTCTTATTGTTATACCTATGAACCTTATGATATTCTGTAAGTCCGTGTCTTTTTATACTCAAAGCTCTCTCCATGGCATCGTTTCATATTAAATGTTAAAAAAATAAATAAATAAAAAAAATAAAAAGGCTGTCCTGTTCAATATTCTCTAAACAGGGCAAGTCATGTTGTTGGCTTGCCTTTCCTTGTTCAATTAGTTAGGATTGAAAATACTCTAAGATGCCGACCCTGATTAAGTGGTCTTTTCCTGCTTAAGTTTGTGAAAACCAGCTCACAGTGACTCCATTTTTCTACCTGCACCATAATTCTGTTGTAGGCTGATTATTTTATAACAAAATTATATTATCATTTATTTTCATTCACAATTGATCTTCAGTTTGTTTACCTTTTGGTTTCAGGAGACTGGTTGGGCTGGTATGCTTAATCTTGTTAAATTCTACAAAGCTAAAAGATTTGATCCTTCAATTGGATTGCCCAAGTAAGCTTTCTGCATTAGCAGATAATTATTTCAGTTTCATTGTGTTTTGTCACAAATTTGCTACTAACTCTAGTTGAATATTTTTTGTGCCAGGCCTAATGACTTCCATGATTTTTCTGAGTATTTTGTTCTTGAGGTAATGCTATGAGGTAGGATTTGTATCAAAATCCAATGTTTGTTTGGCTTCCAACATTTTTTTAATAATTGATGGTCTGAGATGAGGTTTCCCTTTCTCATTCCGTTTGTCTTTCTGTAGTCAAGAACTTTCCATGTCTCTATCTCTCTCCATTGATTTGTTGTCAAGATTCAGGAATTGTCGTACTAAATGTAGTAATTTGGATGTGTGTAGTAATGACCAGACGAGCTAATATGCCACCACTTGACTTGACAAGCTAAAGTGGTGGCATGTTAGCTAGTCTGGTCAGTGCTGAATTGTTGTTACAAATATCTCATGCAAAAATGTTATATTGCATGTGCATTATATTATGAAATGTGAAACTGCTAGCAAAAACTCCTACATTGAGGTTAATCAAAAAAATTTGGTTTGTGGCAAATAACTAACTAGATTGCCGAGCTCATCTACCACAAGTCTACAATGCAATAACAGTATATGGTGTTGTGTGCATTGTAGGTAATTGAAAGTTTACAGGTATATTTTGCAGAAAATTAGGTATGAAGGTATATGTGAGTTTGCTAATGTACTGAGATACTGTCAATTATTGTACTGTGATATTAATTCTGAATCCTTATTTTGAAATTGACATTTATAGATTTCCAAATTCACCAAGATATTTGTGATATGCTTTTGAAGCTATGTGGGCTTGTTTATCACTTAATTTTATAATTTATCTATTTAATTACCTTAGGGTCACCTCACTTACCAGTTGTTGCTGCTGATTGTAGCATCAAATAAGTTAGTTGGCCTTTGACCTGTTATGAGTTGTCGCCATCATTAAGTATGGGTCTTGGTTTTGTGTGTTTGTCTAGGCCATTCCACATGCTGTAGCTACTGTGAGAACTGGTGATAAAAAAAGCCCGAGAGAAGCTGTGGAGTTTGTCTTGCAAGTTCTAAAGGTAAATTTCTTTGTTGGTGCATCCTGTATGATGTTAATTACAGTACACACTTTAAATGGGTGTTTTCCTCTTGCTGCAAGGAAAGACCAACATTTCATTCATATTTCTGTTGACGTTTTATCCCTTCACCCTGTTTTTGGTTTTTTTTTTTTTAAAATGTTTTAATATTGTTACTTTTATAAAGTTTCCACCAATAATAAATTGTAAAATACTGATTGCCTATTGGTCAATAATCAATAGTAATTGTAATAGTCAGAAACATCACAATGAATGATCTTCACTTGATTTTTTTTTTTTAAAATTTTTTTTCTTTTGCAAAATGACGATGTAGCAACTAGTGTGAGGAGGGAGTATTTGTAAAGGGATGTTTTGTGTGCTTTAAAGTCTTAATCTACTAAATATCTTCTGTTCTCTAGTATTGGCAAAGCTTTTTGTGGACCTTTATCACATGTTCTAATATTATGGTATGAATGTTAGTATGGTGTTCAGTTTGGAGTGTTACTACTTGTAAATTCTTTTATATCGATTTTTTTATCATTTATTTATTTTTCATAAATAGTCTTTAAGTATTATTGCTCATTTAATCCTTGTGATATTAACTATTGTTATTACCATATCTTTTCCCCCCCTACTTACTATCGCCATTGAAACCATGGAAATGAGAGTGGGTTCCATAAGTGGGCCCTATGGTGGGTTATAGGAAAAGAATTTATTTGCATAAATGGAATAAAGTAAAAATAGGTAGATAAAAAAATAAAAATAAAAAGAACAACCATAAACGAAAAGTAGGAAGATGAAAAAGAACAGAGGGAGTAAATGTTTGAGATCAAATATTGCTGGAATTTGCAATGGATCAACCCAACACTACTCCACCAATTCAAGTTTACTCAAGGAGACGCAAGAAGACAGGAGCAGGACAACAATAGCAGCAATTTGGGGAAGCAACAGAAAAGATTTCAGAGCAGCAAAAGAGGACAAAATTAATTATTATTCCACAAGTAATGTGGTAAATGAATGTGATTGTGTATAGCCACTTTGGCAGAATAGTACAACTTGTTTTAATTGCTAGGTTACATGAGGGAGAGGGGAATGTCTAGTATTTAAGGGAATGAAAGAATGAAAGAAGGTATGTGAGTTTTGATGTTAATCTAGTGTAGTTGTAGTAGTAGTGTAGCCTCCAAGCTTCCACCTTTATTGTAGTAGCAAGAGCAGTAGTTTGTAGCCGTTGCCTTCAAAATCAATCAAAAAGTCCTCAAGCTTCCTCTGTTTTTCTTGTGTGCACTGTTTGATTAATTCCTTGAGTCTTGAGTCTATTGCAGAATTGTGATCTTGTTAGTTTTGTTAAATCATAGAAGTAATTATGTTATTCTTTCAAGAATGTCTTGGACTACCTTGGGCTAACTCTTATGACAATTGATAGTATGTATAGATGATTGGAATGTTTCTTTTCTGAAGAAAAAGCATGGATGGGAGGTGGGTTGAGGGTTTGATTTGGACGTCTGTTTTTCTTAAAAAATTGTGTAGGTATTGACTCTATTGAGTTAGGGTAGCATATATGATATAGAATTAAATTTTTTTTAGCTAAAACAGAATATTCATTGAATCACTTTATAGTAATTAAGGTAGTGTCAGAAACATAAATGTGTTTTTCCCTTAATTTCAAGTATTCATCTCTGTTACTCTAGAATCAATGCCCTAAGAAAAATTTCCATGTCCTGGGCTTTATATTACTCTTATATGTGCTTTCAGGAAAACGATTTCTCTGCCAATCCTGTGAACTGCTATATGGTGAAGTATGAGTTATCTTCTGACTCTTGATCTGTTTGGATTCTTTTGCAGTACAATGATAATAGTGGTAATCCTTACTCCGATGTATTTTGGTTGGCTGCTCTTGTTGAAGCAATTGGAGAACTTGAATTTGGACAACAGGTTTTGCTCCCTTTCTGCTGATCGCGTAATATATTTTTGTCTGCATGATGCTTCTCATAACTCTGGGCTTACAACTCTGGATTGTCTCTCTCTGCGTTTTTCTCTGTTTCAAGGTCTAATGTATGTTCATTTTGTTTGAATTGTAGAACATAGCTTTTCTATCATCATTGCTCAAGCGGATTGACAGGCTGCTGCAATATGATAGGTGACTTATTTTCTGCTACTTATTCAATGTGTTGCTGTAATTATAAATTACCTGGACTTAATCTTTTAACTCTGCACTTGACATGTATCAGGCTGATGCCAAGCTATAATGGGATCCTGACTATTAGTTGCATTAGAGCAATAACGCAAATGGCATTGAAGCTTTCGGAATTCATTCCTCTTGTGAGTTGCTTGACATCTGTATTGTTATCTTTGTTTGTCTTCCTGCATTTCTTAGCTCTATTTGATGTTTCTTACTTGTTGCAGGATAGTATTTTAGAACTCATCAAACCATTTCAAGACTGCAAGGCAGTATGGCAAGTAAGAATTGAGGCTAGGAGAGCCCTTCTTGATATTGAGTTCTACTCTAAAGGCATAGATGCAGCATTGTTATTGTTCATCAAATTTCTGGAGGAAGAATCATCCTTAAGAGGTCTACATTTTCTTATTTTTTGTACAGGCGATTGATGCTTACCTGTTTTAATTAAAAGCAACCATTTTTTTACCTTTCTTTGACACTTCAATTATTGGAGTTCTCATGTACTTTTCCAAGATGGATGAGTGGTTTGATTCAATTTTGTCGTACTAGATGTAAACCTCATTAGTGGAGGTTTTATTTTAAAACAAATCTGTGTTGGGATATAGAAGCTAGAGCTTTTAAGAATGAATGTCACTCTTGTGTTAGTTGCGTGATGCTAATGATGATTGAACATATCATTGAGGAAACTCCCATTGTTTTTCTTTCTAACTTATTGATGATGGATGAGCAGTATGATATGATTATTACAATTTTTGGTGAGAGAATTTTGGTTGATCCTTTTGTTAAGCTGCCCTGTGATTGAGTTTTGCATGTTTCTTGTGGGCTGTGCTTCATTGAACTTAACAATATGCTACATTTTTTTTTCCTGCTTCATATATGTTTTATGTTTCACATTATCAGGGCAGGCAAAGTTGGGTGTACATGTCATCCGGCTGAGCCAAATTAGTGCTGGGTCTGGATCTAGTGATGATGTCAGGAGCCAAACTCTTGTGGCCTTGCTTCGTTTGCTTGAAAGCCGTGTAGCATTCCGCAATGTCTTTCTTAGGCATCACTTGTTCTGCATTTTACAAGTTTTGTCCGGCAGGTGAGTTGGTTGGCAAATATACCTTATAGTTAAACATTCAAAATCATATATACGAGTAATGCTCTTGGGAAGAAAATAATACTTCTTTATTCAAGGAGAATACTTTTGTGACCCATTTGTTAGGCAGTATTAATGAAGGTAATGATAATGAGTTTTGATGTAATTTTGTAAGGAATATCCAGTGCCAAAGTCTGTAGTACTGCTGTGACTCCATCTTTGAACTTCTGCTTTTGTTTTTGAATTTTCAATTACTATCAGTGATGATAAAAATAAAAAAAGAATGATATAAATTGACATTTATGGGATAACAATCTTCACTATTTTCATTGACTTGATGAGACTTGCCTTGCAAAGTTACATATTAACACATCACCTTTACCACCTTTTATTACCGCTTTCCAATTGGCTTTAGAGGTTTTTTGATGATTGGAAATGCAGGCAGTTTAAGTTAGGATCTGAATTTATGAATTTGATGAATATATTTTGTTTGAAATAATTACAGGATGTTTGATGTTATGTGTTTAAATTTAGTAGATTTTTTCTTCCTCTCCCCAAACCTTTGAAACCTTAATCCCCTGTCTCTTTCCTCTGCTCTTATCTATCTATTCTTCCTCACCCAAAAGAGCCAAAACCCCTAGATACTTTGATACCCTATCTATTCCACGAAACTGTCATTCACAAGGAAAATTACTGGTTCTTTGGTTTGTTCCTGCTTAAATGTTTGCACATGTAAGCTAACAGGAATTAATACTATTGGACTTGATACTCTCTTGAAGATCCTTTTAGGTACTCTACATCAGCTGTTACTGATACAATTTAAGTGTCTGCACTTGCTTTTCTCTGCATAGCATGATTTTATTCAATGTTTGTTTAGCTTAAAAAATCCCCCACGTTCCTGGTTCTGCACCATTGCGTTTTTTATGTTGATATTGATGCTGCTTGACTTGAAACAAGACTTCATGGAGCTTCTTTATAGAGTTTTTGTGAAAGACTTGGTTTGCAATTGACTGTCTTTTATTTGCGGGCTGGAAGGGGCTGGCTGGTCATTCACTAAACTTTTTTTTTTTGAATAGTTTGTAACAGTTCCCTTCATTTTCAGGCGCCCAACTCTATATGTTATTCCCAGAGATCACATGCGTCAAACTGGCTATGCAGAGATTTGCAGTGAACAGAGGAATACTTTCCTAGCTTTTATCAATCAAATGAAGCCAGCGGAGCATCCTATTGAAATTCAGAGCCCTTTTCAGGATGGAAATATTGCTGAAGAAATGTGCAAAGATGTGGATGCCATTTCCAACAGTCAGGAGCAGAAAATGCCAGTTCCGGATGCAATAGATGTAGATACTATTTCCAATACTCAGGTGCATGTAGTACCTGCTTCAGATGCATTTGAAGATGCTCAGGAAGCTGTTCAAGATGCAGTTGCTGATTCCAATGTTCAGGTGCACATAAATCCAGCTCAGGAAGCTGTTCAGGATGCAGTTACTGATTCCGATGTTCAGGTGCACATAATTCCAGCTCAGGAAGCTGTTCAGGATGCAGTTACTGATTCCAATGTTCAGGTGCACATAATTCCAGCTCAGGAAGCTTTTCAAGATGCAGATACTGATTCCAATGTTCAGGTGCACATAATTCCATCTCAGGAAGCTGTTCAAGATGCAGTTACTGATTCCAATGTTCAGGTGCACTTTATTCCAGCTCAGGAAGCTGTTCAAGGTGCAGTTACTGATTCCAATGTTCAGATGCACATAATTCCAGCTCAAGAAGCTCCGAAGGAAGCAGAGACTCTCTCCAACAGTCAGATGCATATAGTGCCAGCTCAAGAAGTTTCCAGAGAGGCAGATGCTGTATCCATTAGTCAGGATCGAAAGACAGCGGTTTTTAAAATCAGGGTCAAACAAACAGCAAATTCTAACAAAAGTGAAAAAATTGACATTTTGACTCATGCCAAATCTCAGGCTGGTCATAATGAAATTCATCCGGTAGCTAGCAGCTCTGTTTCTGTTGATGCACCCCAGCAAAATATAACGGAAGCTGTTAGCAGAAGCAATCAAATCACAGAAGAAGTGAATTCATGCCAGGGTCGTGGGTCCCATGTGACAGCCAGTATTGGCAGCGCCAAGCTAGCTACAGAAGGTGATGAGGTTGGGAAAGAGCTTTTGTGCACTGCTGATTCCAGCGCCATTCCAGCACTACAACAGCTTGATGATTGCTTATCACCCAATTTTTCCAAAGATAATCTTCTACAGGCTGAGGTGCACAAACAAGAAGTACAACAGTCACTGTCAGTTGCAGCTGAAGAGGTTGATGTTTCACAGAGCACTGTAAATCCAGAATCGCATGGGAAAAAGAAATCAAAGAAGAAAGACAAGGAAAAGAAAAGAAAGCGGGGGGATGATCATAAGAGCCACCGAGATGATCCTGAATATTTGGAGAGGAAACGTCTAAAGAAAGAGAAGAAGAAGAAGGAAAAGGAGATGGCAAAATTGCTGAATGATGAAAGGAATGTTGTATCTTGTGATGGGCGCAGTAGATTAGAAAATGAGAAAAGATTGTTTAGTAATGACACAAAGGCTGTGTCAACTGAGTCTCTGGCTAAGAATGAAGCACCTGCAATGAACATGGAAAGTATTGAGCATAGACCTTTCGGTCAGGAGATACCCTTGGAGCCAACATTATCGAGAAGTAGGGACGAGTTTGAACACCAGAAGGACTCTGTTAGATTAAAACCAAACGAACCTAATGGACCAAAATTAGTCCTTAAGGCAAGCGACAGTAAATCTGGAGCACCTGGAGGAGGTGGTTCAGGCCACAAACTACGAATCAAGATAAAGACTCGAAAATAAAACCCCCGTACAAGGTTGTAATAACTACGAAACCTTGAATGTATGTTAAACTATCTTCAACAGCCGTTGCAAATGGTTTGTTCACGAGGGGACTGCCATATAGTGCATTTTTCTTTCTAGTGGTTTGTTCCCGTTCTAAATCAATGCTAGCAAAGTTCACTTATAATGTTAGTGACCTCTTTTTTTTTATATATATAAATACATTTTTTACATCTTAATCTAGATAATAGTTTTTTGTTCAAAAGCTTCAAACTTGTCACTTTATTGTATACTCCGGAACTTCTACAGATGGGTAATTCCTAATTTCAACTTTTCAAGAGTTTTAAATGAGCTAAAAATGTTTTATCATGCAAATTTGGTAGATAAAATTAATAAATAACTGTGGACAACGTGTTATAGGTGTAAATGAATTTATTATACAAATTACACTTCCAAAGTAACTTCATATACGATCTTTTTTCTTTGTTCACATTCCTTCTCTTTCTTACCAACCCTTGTCATCGTGCAACCACAACCAAGCAAATGATTTATGCCAATAAGACACAAGGAGAGTTGGTCACTCACTCCATATACGATCTTTAATCGTTACAGACTTCATCTTTGAAAAACCTAATGAGGATCCAATAATTTTCATGTTTTAACAATTGCAGTGACCAACATAATTCTTTTTTATGGTTGAATTTAAAGTTCATGATATTTTCTTTGATGATTTTTTTTTTTACTAAATATATGGCTCCGTTGTTTAGTAGGCTTATTTATTTATTTATTATTACTTTTCGCTTTGGCCCCCAAAATGTTTGAGACATCATTCTAATCCTTTCGGGTTCCCACATACCAAATTCTAGCTTTTAAACTAAGATTGGGATTAGGATTGGGATTATATACCATCTATGTTCTATTCCCAACAAAATAATACAAGGGGGTCAAGTATTAGGAGATTAGAATTAGAATAGGTGAGAAATGACTAAATGCCCTTATACAAGAAGAAATTTTAGTGAGAGTATTTTTGTAAACTTAAAATGTACAAGTATTTCTTACCTATTACTACCAAACAAGGCATTGGTATATTAATTTTATAAATTCACAACATATTTTCATTACTTATCCCAACCTCAATTCTCCAAACTCGCATTCCTACATATCAAACTAAATAAATGAGTACAAAATAAATAGTTTTACCAAAATTATTCCCCGTAAATGTGTGATTATTTTTTCCATATAGATTTAAAAAATAAAATAAAATAAAAAATAGCATACTGCAAACAAAATAACATGATGCAACTATGCAATAAAGGTGCAAGTTTTAAATAGCATAAGCTTATAGCTTGGTGTGTTCCTTTATGTCCAACAAAAATCATTCTCCATATTGTCGATATTGACTATTGAGTACTGTCCACATCATCGTACAACACTGTCTTTCATATTTTGGCATTTTACTTCCTTTTTTCATCAATAATCATCATTTGTGGCCTTGTGGGCATTTTACTTTATTTCTTTTTTACATGAACGAAAGCTACATTATTATCGTTTTCCTCAGCTTGTAATAACGACTGTCTTAATAATTCCAGTCAAATTAGTAACCTAAACAAACTATCAGAACAATTGCGGTGAATTATACAAAGTACTACCTCTGTTTTTTTTAGTTGACACGTTTTGACTTTACCACTATTTACACACTCTTCTTTGATCGTATTTTATGCTTTGTATGTAATGAAAAATATAATTATGTGGAATCTTGTTAGATTCGTCACGATATATATTTTAAAAATATCAATCTTTCATAATTTTTGCTTATCGGAAATTAAAAATATGATTGGTTGAAATTGTGCATTGACAAACGTGACTAAAGAAACAAGTCAACTAAAAAGAAAAGGAGGAAGTATTAAATAATGGAATTAGGGCTAAGGCCTAAGGGTTGTTTTTGTTACATTTAATATTCAATATGCTAGTGTATATAGTGGGTTAAATTTGTTAACAGGGAGAACCGGCGAAAAGTGGTCATTGTCAAATACTAAGTACGAGTACTCGTTATAAAAAAATTCTAAGATAATCATTAACCTTTTACTAAAAACATAAATACTAAAATACCTAATACATATTTATTTTTAAAAAAGACGATGATAGATTTGAAATAAACAAATAATCTGTTTTATAGATATTCATCCCATAACAAACTGTTAACATGTACAACTTTAATTTTAATGTTCATACTTACCACCTATCAACGTTATAACACGTACACATTCAGTGCAAAATCCACAATTTTGTGCATACAATTTTATCACATTAGCATTAAACTTTACCATACCCTTATAAATTTAGAATTAGAAAATGAATCAATGATACCTAAGCTAATAGTACCAAAACATGCCCCCACCCCAAAAAAAACAAAACTTGTACTCCGTATAAGTGTAGCCTTTCTACTTAGGGCATGTTCTCTTACGTTGAAATTCAATTCAGTTCAGTTCAGTTCAGCTCAATTCAGTTAAGTTCAGTTCAGCTCAATTCAGTTCAGTTCAGCTCCTAATTTCCTTCTCTTATAAAATATTTAGTTCAGTTCAGCTCAATTCAGTTCAGTTCAGTTCAGTTCAGCTAAATTCAGTCAATGAGAACAATCAAACCCTTATCCATTCAAATAGGAGGTACTTGGATAGATAGTGGCAGCAGTTGCTACCTTATAAGGTGTTATAAATTCATTCGTGGAACAAGGACGAGTACTCTTTCCCTCTAAAACCAACCAATTATGTTGTAGCTCGAAGCCTACACTTGCATGGTTGAAGATTCACCTCCTGTTTATACAAGTAACCTTAAAGTTACCATTCTCCGTTTATGACTTTAAATTGACAAACCATACACGTACTGATGCATATAACTTTGACCATTAATTTCTCTTACTAAGTATATCTCTTCTATTTTTATCTCTATCAGACTATTCATATCTCTATTTCTATTCGCTTATTCTATACTTCCTCCGTTCTGTTAATATTACAACAAGGAGGAAATTACGCATCCCAAAACACATTTTATATGCTAAATATCTATAATTGTGTAAGAGTAAAAATTTTAAAAAGTTGATATTGTGAAAGTATTATATGAGATGAATCCAACAAGATCTCACTTCACTATATTTTGCTTAACGTATAACTCATAGTATATGGTCAAACAAGAGTGATAAATAGTGCAAAAAGTCCATTATTGTTGCAATATTAATAAAACGGGGGAAGTATATTAGTATCATACACTCCATTAAATTAAAGTAGTACAACTATATACAAGTAAAATAAAAATAGAGATAGAGTTAGAGATGGGAGACATAAAACTATTTAGAGCTTGTTCTCATTAACTGAATTCAGCTGAACTGAACTGAACTGAATATTTTATAAGAGAAGGAAATTAGGAGCTGAACTGAACTAAACTGAGCTGAACTGAACTGAACTGAACTGAACTGACCTGAATTTCAACGTATGAGAACAGACCCTTAGTAACATGTGCTGTAAAAAGAGAGAGAAGAAGAACATGAAGCATGTGTACTTGTATAGCATCGATCAACAAATGGTTCTATAGATTATTTTTGTGAAAAAAAAAAGACTTTTCAAAGTTCATAAAGGCATGTTATCTAATTTGGAATAGATGTAGACTAGCAAGAGGCTACACTACACTGATTATTGAATATTTCATTTTTTTTTTCAATACAATAATTTAACATTTATACTATTATTAATTATATACCAACTTAATGTTGATTAATAACTAGACTACTAGAGTAATATATTAAAAATCACATGCCATTACATCTTCCTATCTTGCACTTCATTGACACAGTTCTTTTATTATGTTTGTCACTGTACAAATTTAACAATAATATGTCTGATTAATAATAAGTAAAAACTATGTGTAAAAGTTGATACTATGAAGGTATATGCATGTAAACGATTCTAATAAGATCTTACACACAAGTACTATTTGTATGTTTTACCATAATACACATCACAAACGCTAGTTAAATAAAATTTATAAATAGTGTCAAAAGTCAAAAAATTTCAATAAAAAAATGAAATTTCTGACTTTTACTACCTCCAAATAATCACTTATTGGCTTTTACCACCACCGTATTTTAAAATTTTATTTTACCACCAACAAAATTTTTAAAAATTGGATTTCACCAACTAACGAATTTCATCCATGAATCCGTTAGTAGGACCCACTTTTTTGACATTTTCTCTTTATTTATCTCCCTCGATCTTCCATACCAACCAGCCGGGAATGAAATCAGCTCCAACTCGGTTGGTCGGAATTTCGTATGGGGCTAGGGAGGGTCGGAATTTGGTGTGGGCTAGGGAGGGGGTCAAAATTAGTTGTTGCTAAGGTTTTCTGGTCGAAATTGGTGCTGGCTAGGGTTTTAGGAGTGGTCAAAATTCGTTACTATAGACACCCAAATGTGTCTCCCCAAAACCAAACCCAGTGATGAATATCTTTCACGTCGAATCATAATCGAATTAAATGAAAGTGTGGAAAGTCTAGTGTTGCGGTTAGTTTTTATTTCTTTTTTTTCTCTTTGTTTTTTAAAACCTATTTTATGAAAATAGCCAATCCAGTTTAGTTTGGTCCATGGCAAGGGTCCAATAATGGTGTAGTTTGATTGGGCTCGAAAAGAGCTTTCCAACGATGTATTATAAGCCCAATTCCGATGAATAATGAGGAACACTACAAAAAAACCAGTGAATTGCGACCGTCAGAACCGGTCGCAAATTATAAGGAAAACGGTCGCTATTTAGAATTGCGACCGTCACCGGTCGCAAAGGAACGGTCGTTATTTAACTGGTCGCAAAAAAATAAAAATTGCGGCCACTTGGCGGTCGCAGATCAAATTGCGACCGTTTTTCGTATTTTCAACGACCGTTTTTTAAACTGACGTAATTTGTTATTTGCGACATGCAACGCGGTCGCAATTGCTGAAAATTACGACCGCCTAAGACGGTCGCAAACCTCAGGGATCTGCGACAGGCAGTGACGGTCGCAATTTTCAGTAAATTACGACCGCTTGTGACGGTCGCAAATTCCTGTGATCTGCGACAGGCCCTGACGGTCGCAAATATATGGGATCTGCGACATGCCCCGACGGTCGCAATTTTCAGTAAATTACGACCGCCTAAGACGGTCGCAAATTCTTGTGATCTGCGACAGGCCCTAACGGACGCAAAAACATGGGATCTGCGACAGGATAGGTAAACGGTCGCAATTCCTCATAGAATTGCGACAGGGCAATTTATTATTATAATGAAATTTTCAAATAATTACAATTTGCATTATCGATGCCATCCTAACCTGAACCTATAACCTGTTATCATGTGAATTAATTTCAAAATTAATATAAAATAAAAATAAAATGCATAATTCATATAGATAATAATATTAATAATTAAAAAGTCCAACTTCGAACAATACATACAATAATAATGTTCAAGTTAATAGTAATAGTAATTAGTTAGTAATAGTTTTATGGAAAAATTGCCCGCAATAATCCGACCTTTTGCCCGTCCGCTGAAAATAATCCCACCTTTGGATTATTTTTTAATAATCCCACCTTTACCCCTAATCCGCTTCCAATGGTCCCAGGTGACCAGTTACCAGTTGAAAAGGTAAATTTTTTTTTTTTTTGGTTTGAAATACACGTGTCACTACATAATTTGTCCAAAAAATTTAATTAAAAAATAAAAAAAAAACCCTCCACCCCAGCCACACCAGTCCCAGCCACCCCTAAGCCACCACCATCCCCACCTGACTGTAACCCACCACTAAGCCCACCAGAACGCAACCCACCAAACCGAAAACCCACTCCCAACCGACGCTGACCGGAACCCAAACCTAATCAAAGTTTCAGCCTCCATCATCCTCGCCACCACCTAAACCCAGAGCCACCACTGCCATGAAACCAAACCCCAGCCAACCCAGGAACCACTGCCACGACGCCATCAAACCAAACCCGAAACTAGATGTGGAACCCTCCAAACCCCAGCCACCGAACAAGACCCCAGGCAAGCCGATGTTAAGGGACGGGGAGGGGCTGGGATCGGGATGGGGAAGGGGTTTTCGAGGGTAGGGGGATGCCGGAATTCGGGAAAGGGGGAGGTCAACACGGCCAGAGGGGGTAGGGGATGTCGGAAAATCCGAAATTGGGGGTGATTGCGAGGCCGGAATAGGGCGATGGAGGTGGTCGAATTCTTGGGACAACCGTATACTTGATACAAGGGAGGTCGGGGTTAGTGGCTGGGGAGGTTGGCGCGCCGGGATTGGTGGCTGGGGAGGTCGGCGGGCTGGGATAGGTGGCAGGGGAGGTGGTTTGGCTGGTGGGTGGTTTTATTATTAATTAATTGTTTTTTTTTACCTTTTTTTAATTTTATTATTTGGACTAATCGGGTGTCGACACGTGTCAAGTGACTTGCTATAGCAAGTTAAGTTACCGGTTGGGACCATTAAAAAAGATCGGGGGGTAAAGGTAGGATTATTAAAAAATAATCCAAAGGTGGGATTATTTTCAGCGGACGGCCCAAAGGTGGGACTATTCCGGGCAATTTTTCCTAGTTTTATAAGCTTAACTTTAAAACTAAGTTAGATCTATATGAATAAGTAATGGCCTATGTTCCTTCAAAAAATAGATAAGGCCAACATGTAACAATATAATACCAATTTCAGGCCTATATTCCCCAAAAAAAATAACAAAATGGCCTATATCCCCCCCAAAAAAAACCTAAGGCCTATATTCCAAAAAAAAAACCTAAGGCCTATATTCCCCCAAAAAAATACTAAGGCCTATATCAACAATACTAATGTAAGAGCTTTATGAACAAAAACTACGACACCGGAGTCTGGTGACCAAGCCCACCACCACTCATGTCCGGGTCATCTTCCCTACGAAACTGAAATGGAAGACCACCTGAACAGTTAGAGAACAAGTTCTGCAACATTGTCTCCATCATTCGCTTACTCTCAATTGCTGCCTCCTCCCGCTCCTTCTTCAATGCCTCCTGCAATTGCGTTGCAAACTGTGCCTCCATCTGTGCTTGCATTTGCACTTTTGCCTCCTCTATTCGCTCGGCAACCTCGGCTTGCACACGTTCCTCCAAATGTGAAGCTATAGAAGGATTGTACGATTGCGAGCCTTTCTCGGAAGAGGGGGTGTAAAACAAACTAGCACTTGCACCTAGGCCCTTCACTACACCCTTTTTCCTACCACCAACGACCTCCCAGTATAGCTGGTTAGGGTCCGGTTGTGACCCTTCTTGAGTGGAAGACTCGCCAAGCTTCTTTTGGTAGGCTTCCTGAAATCAAACAAAACAAATTATGCATCTTAAACATGTTTATAGGTTCAAATTGCGAAAACATACACATTTTCAAGTATTTACAAGGCTATAGGTTTACAACTTAGCTAAAATGGCTTAAATGGCCTTCTAACTTACCCATTTTCTTTGTTTTTGATATATTCTAAGACTTTGTCATTCAAACAACTCATATTTAGCATACTAAACATGTTTATAGGTTCAAATTGGTTAATCATAGAGATTTTCATGCATATTCAAGGCTATAAGTTCATGACTAGGATAAAATGGCTTAAATGACCTTCTAACTTACCCATTTTCTTTGTTTATGCTATAATCTAAGATTTTATCAATCAAACAACTCATATTTAGCATATTAAACATGTTTATAGGTTCAAATTGCAAAAACTTCCACATTTTCATGCATATTCATGGCTATAGGTTCATGACTAGGCTAAAATGGCTTAAATGGCATTCTAACTTAGCCATTTTCTTTGTTTTTGCTATATTTCAAGATTTTATCAATCAAACAACTCATATTTAGCATACTAAACATTTTTATAGGTTCAAATTGGTAAAAACTTACACATTTTCAAGCATATTCATGGCTATAGGTTCATGACTAGGCTAAAATGGCATAAATGACCTTCTAACTTACCCATTTTCTTTGTTTTTGCTATATTCTAAGATTTTAGCAATAAAATAACTCATATTTAGCATACAAAACATGTTTATAGGCATAAATTGCTAAAGCATACACATTTTCAAGCATACACAAGGCTATAGGTTCATGACTAGGCTAAAATGGCTTAAATGACCTTCTAACTTACCCATTTTCTTTGTTTTTGATATATAGGTTCATGACTAGGATAAAATGGCTTAAATGACCTTCTAACTTACCCATTTTCTTTGTTTATGCTATATTCTAAGCTTTTATCAATCAAACAACTCATATTTAGCATATTAAACATGTTTATAGGTTCAAATTGCAATAACTTCCACATTTTCATGCATATTCATGGCTATAGGTTCATGACTAGGCTAAAATGGCTTAAATGGCATTCTAACTTAGCCATTTTCTTTGTTTTTGCTATATTTTAAGATTTTATCAATCAAACAACTCATATTTAGCATATTAAACATGTTTATAGGTTCAAATTGGTTAATCATAGAGATTTTCATGCATATTCAAGGCTATAAGTTCATGACTAGGATAAAATGGCTTAAATGACCTTCTAACTTACCCATTTTCTTTGTTTATGCTATATTCTAAGCTTTTATCAATCAAACAAATCATATTTAGCATATTAAACATGTTTATAGGTTCAAATTGCAAAAACTTCCACATTTTCATGCATATTCATGGCTATAGGTTCATGACTAGGCTAAAATGGCTTAAATGGCATTCTAACTTAGCCATTTTCTTTGTTTTTGCTATATTTTAAGATTTTATCAATCAAACAACTCATATTTAGCATACTAAACATGTTTATAGGTTCAAATTGGTTAATCATAGAAATTTTCAAGCATTTACAAGGCTATAGGTTCCTCTAATTTCAAATCACAAGTATAAGTGCCTATGTTTTGCTTGCTTCCTTAAAAAATAATTTCATTAGTTTCCAAAGTTACATTTGTTACCGAGATTTGTTGTGCCCTCTTGTTAGCCGCAACTTTTTCTTTTCCTGGAACTTCCTTGAAATGTGTCTTTAGGAACACCTTAGGAGCAGTTGGAAATAATTTCATTAGTTTCCAAAGTTACATTTGTTACCGAGATTTGTTGTGCCCTCTTGTTAGCCGCAACTTTTTCTTTTCCTGGAACTTCCTTGAAATGTGTCTTTAGGAACACCTTAGGAGCAGTTGGAAGTAGGGTTGTGCAAAAATCGATCCAGACCGTAATTTGGATCTGGACCGGACTGGACCTGGATCAGTCCGGACCGGACCTGTTGATTCCGGTCCGGTCTTCGGTCTAAGAAAATAGTGGATTCTGGTTTCAGGTCTGGACCTGAAACCCGAATTTTAATAATAATTTAAAAAAATTAATATAAATTTTGAGCACCCATTACCTTACCTTACCCTAACATTTTCAAACTCAAAAACCTTATCTCCTAGTCTCCACTCTCCAGCGCAGTCACATCTTACAGTCACCCTCACACATACTCCATTTTTTCCGGCAAGTTTGAGCACCATCGATTCACCGTGTGCCGCCGCGTCTTCTTCATCAAAACTCTCAAAGTCGAGTTATAGCTATGTCTCGAATCGCTGCTTTTTTTTAGGTCCGGTCCCCGGTCCCCAAAATTTCCAAATACCGGTCTTCAGGTCCAAGGGGTCCCGGTCCGGTTTGGACCAGTGCACAGCCCTAGTTAGAAGCACTCCACCGGCTTTCTGAGCCTGCAAAAATCAAATAACTCCATAAATGCTTTGTGTATGTAACTACTAAAATTTATCAGTATCATTATATACCAATAAGTATTACCATTTTCTTTGCATGCTTTGATGTAGAGATAGAACCTTGGAAGTGTGACGGCTCAATTGGATTAGACAGGGAGCCGCCTCTCCTGTTCTTCTTCGCTTTTTCTGATCTCTCCAGAAATCCCGGATCCTTTCTTTTCTCCATAATTCGCTCAAACATAGACTCTCCCATCCATCTGGGAACTGACTTGTTTCTCACCGAAACATTGTATGTAATCTCTTTCAGCCTCTTATGTGCCTTCTTTTCATACTCCTTCTTCACGAGGGCATCAAGATCAGCATTCCAAAGGTATTGTTTCTGCAAACAAGAAAAATAAAATGTATAATAATTTATTGTAATAAGTAACCAAAAAACAACAAAGTTAGATGAGTAAACTAAACTTGGGGGTTTTATAATACCATAAACGAGTTCCACCAGTGGGTCTTAGTAACGTTGTCAACCATTTCATAGTTAAGCCATGGTTCGCGCCAATGTGCTTGAAAAATATTCGTAATGGAGGTGCTCACAGTGTTATCATCTATGTCCGGGCTCTCAGGATGAGCTTCACAAAACCGTATGAATTGTTCAACACCATCCACAAACTCTGGCCTAAGTCTACGAGCATACCGCCATCGTATCTATCGTACATCCACCAACGCTCTTTCCTTTTCATGGTGACAAATTCTACAACACTATGAAAAACAAACACATTAATCATTCACACTGAACTTGTATTCATTACAATAATGGAATACGATACAATTAGAATCGAAATGATATCCAAAGGTCCTTATCATGACTTGAACAGGAAAGCTGATTTCACATTCTTTATTAAGAGATTTAAACATATGTTATGTCACATGCTTCTAACTTGATAAATAATTATAATTTTTACAACATTTTTTCTAAGATACTTATTATTTATAATTTACAATATTGATTAAATTATTTATAACTTACACTAAAAAATTATATTTATACCATTTCAAAGTAAATTGATGTAACATTAATAAAATAATAGAAGCAATATGATTTGTATACTTAACAAAGATGGGAGTTTGATAACAAAAATCAAAATATAAAAATATTAAAAAAAAAAAAAAACAACCACATATAACCCTTCATGAAAAAACAAAACAATTTACAAAATACTTTATAGAACCATAATACAAATTATTGTTCAAAAGATTATAATAACCCCTTAAACATACATATTTCTAATAAAGCCATTATAATTCAATAAGAATCATTTTTTTTAAAACGAAAACTAAAATTATCCAACACATGAGTTCACACCATCCAATAGTCCTACATTGGACATAAAGCAAAATAAATTTCTATTCCAACCAAAACACATCCAAGTTCTAGCCTACGCATAATAAAGCGTAAAAAATCCAACAATGAACCAAGCTATCAATACCAAACTAAAATTATCCAACACATGAGATCACAACTCCATAAACAACTAACATAAATATGAATCATATTGCACAAGTAAAAGAAGTAGATAAATAAGGGAAGAAAAACACACAGCGGAGGAGTTGACCAGAAAAGCAGAAGCGGCGACGAAGGTGTTCCTGGTATATGGTGGTGTTACACTTTTAGGCAGGGTATTTATAAAAAAATTTAAAATGAAAAAAATAAATAACTATAGCCGACTTACCTAGTGGGGGCGATGGAAAAAGACAGAAAAAGGAGGAAGGACGGGCAGAAGCAGAATCTGGCGACGATGGAGCTGCAAAGGGGGTTAATTTGCGACTCACAATTAGCTATTTCAGATTAAATAACGAAATTATAAAAAAAAAAAATCAACCAAAAGGTCAAGACTGAGAACATAGCTTTAATCAAAAGTTCAAGAGTTAAATTTCACCATTTTAAACCAAAAATTAGGCGAAAAGGCTATTTATACTATTTAAAGAAAATATTCAACTATGTAGCCTGATATTAAAGTAATTACAATGAGATAAACCCATGTATTAATACACATTTACGATAAGGTAGCTTATTTGGAATGCACATTTACCATGTCTAATTCTTAACTAGCCATTATGAATCTTGCATATTAGATAAAATCATGTACAAATTCAACAGTAAATCTCAAAGCAAACAAAGTTACATGGCTTATTTAATCGATTCAAGACAAAAATTTCATTACATCCAAACAATTCAATGTGATAGTGGCTCCCTTTCTAATCAAATTGCCACCCTAAACAGTTTAATTAAAACCAAACTTGAAATCCACTTCGACATTAGTTCCTTTCTACTCAAATTACACCAAAGCAAATCAATTCAATTTTAACACAATCACATTAATCATCAGACTACACCACAATCTATCAACAACAACATCAATGGACTTTAGTATTTCATCATCAAAATATAAACAATTATAAATGAAAGAAAAATTAAAATTGGTTACCATTTAACTCAAATTAAACCAAATAAGACTTCAGAATAACCATATTAACCCTAATTCAATCAAAAAATGAATCAAACCCAATTCCATAAATAAACTGCTTCATTAATCAATCCACAATAAGGTAATTAGTTCATCTAGGAAAAGAAAGAAAGAGAGAGAGAAGGCCATAAACAGTAACTAAATTTTTAAAAAATAAAATTAAAAAAAAAAACCAAAATTGCATGACTTACCTGATTACAGTCGATGGAAGACGGAGGAGGCTAAGATAGAAGGAGGAAACCGGCGAATTTTCGCCCTGCAAACGTTGATTTGTGACCCAATTTTAGGGTTTTCGCCCAAATTAACAAAATTCTAAAATTTAAGTTTAAAGAGAGGCTAGCAAGAAAGACAGCACTAATCGAAAATTCATTCTCAATATCATCACTAAGATAAATAACAGCAAAGTCAGAAACTTGTATTCAGAGAGTAAAGAAGGATATTATAGATCAAAGTAATCAAACATCAAAATAGAAAATTAAGAGCTTAAGACAGAAACTGGATCACAAAACTAACTTCAAGGATAAACTACAGCTTACAGATTCCTTTAGACTTTATTTTAAGAAAAAAATTGCAATGGGAAATGGTCCAGTGGTCAAGGCCTAAATGCTAGAGTCTGAACTGCCAAGTCCCAGGACAGTTTGTAGATATAAAATTTTTGCACTATGTAAACAACTGCCTAATGTAGCTTCCATCAAAGATTCAAAGTAACACTCTTCAAATTAACTTGAAAATGTCTACCAACACTAAACAAAACCTTTTAGTATCTCAGCTCCTAAAAAAAAAAAAAAAAAAAAAAAAAAAAAAAAAACCAAAATTGCATGACTTACCTTATTACAGTCGATGGAAGACGGAGGAGGCTAAGATAGAAAGAGGAAACCGGCGACTTTTCGCCCTGCAAACGTTGATTTGTAACCCAATTTTAGGGTTTTCGCCCAAATTAACAAAAATTCTAAACAAAATAATTGAGACCCAATCGACTTACCTTGAAACAATCGTTGGAAATCAAAGGAGAGACGGCCTGGAGGGGAATCCGGCGACGGTGGTCTGCATGGGGGTTGAATTGAGACCCAAAGTTAGGGTTTTCGAACAAATTAACTAAACTAATAAAATCAAAAACAAAAAAAAAATAGAACGGCATACCTATGTGTAGCGTCGCTGGCCGGAAACAGGTCGTCGGTGGGAATAACGGCGGAGCAGCGACCGTCGTAGGTGTTCTCCCTCTTCCCCCTTCTTCTCTGCTTCAAACTTCCCCTTCTGAAAATAAGAAAACACGACTTTGTTTTAATTTAGGATTTAGCGAAACAAAAAAAAGATTTAAAATGTTACGACCGTCTCTACGACCGTTTAGACCGGTCGTAATTATTTTTTTAAAAAAATTAATTCTAATAATTTTAACGACCGTTATAACGGCCGCAGTTTATTAAAAAACGGTCGCAATTAATTAAAATTACGACAGGCTAATAAACGGTCGTAAATAATACTAATTGCGACCGTTTTTTGGCCCGTTGCAAGAAAACAGTCGTAATATCATCGAATTTTAGTAGTGGAAGTTATGGCCAAATTACTAAACTGGGCCCGGTTTGATCTTTATATGCGGCTCAATGATCTAGAGGAGGGCCTATTTTGATTTATCATTCCTAATGCAATTAGGATTGATTATAATCTTCTAGAATCTTCTAGAAGGTTCTTTTGAATCCTAATTTAATTAGCATTGATAAATGAGTTTTATTTAGAATAAAAGAAGTGTTTTAAAGGAAATTATAGTTTTACCCCCTTGTACTGTTAAATTTTATCAAAAAAAGAAAACGCGTGGAAAAACTGGTTGTCGCGCCGCAGCTGCGGTCTGTCGCCTGGCGACAGGCGCGTGTTTGGCGACAGTATCGTGTTTTATTCTTTTCGAAACTCTGATTCGTTTTTTATCATATCCGGCTGATTTTCTTTATAAATAGCCTCCTAAAACCTCCGTTTTTAAATCACCAACTCTCATCAAGAATTTATTGATTCTCTCTCCCTCTTTCTAGCCTAGCCTTTTACAAACAAAATTCCTCACACATTAGCACTAGACAAACCTAGCCAAATTCGAAGTTGCCTTCGCCCTAGATGTGAAAGGTTTGGTATTTCTGAGGGTTAGGTCCCAAATCTAGTCTAAACTTTCTTAATCTTTATTTAATTTAATTGTTTTGTTTTATATTTTCCTTGAAGTTACTAACATGTGTATTTTGTTATTAGAAAGAGGTACGAGGCATCCAAGTAAGTGCTTTAATTGTTTTATTGATATTATGATATAGAAATCATGTTTAGGTTGTTATTCTGATTCCTAGTATCATGTTAGGATGCTTTTCTTAGTTTGATGTTTAGGGTAAAGAATAAGTTTCTTAATTATATCAATTATTATTTCTATGATGCTTCTTATTTTCTTTCCTAATATCATGTTAGTATTATGTTAGGGTTAAAGCTTTGATTTTTATATGTTTAGACGTTTAGTGACATGCTAGGGTTTGTTATTAATCTTGTTAGTATCATGCCTAGAATCTTGCTATAATTATTAATGTTTTAACATGATTATTTTTATAATTATTATAATTAATTTTATGATGATGATTATGTTGCTTGATTATATATTTATTGTTATTGCTTGATCACGCCTTTTATGCATGTTTAAAGGGAATTTGTACTTATAATCACACTTAATAAGATAATTAATAATCTTGTTTAGGGTTAATATATGATTATAGTTCAAGTGATCGCCAATAATAGATTTATTTGTGCATTAATATTCAACCAACATAAATTAAAAAGGTTTAGGGTAAACCTATTGATTGCATGTTAGTCAGAAAGCGCACATGAATACGAGAAAAATAAAGTAGAGGCCTATTATTAGGGCAGGTTCTTTCTCTTTTAGATTGGATTTGTACCTTCATTCCCGAACTTCCAGTCATGGTTCTAGACCTATTGGAGTTAACGATCTTCTGGATCGTTAAGGGGTGTAACCTTCACCCTGTGAACGGTTTACAAGTTCCTAAAACTTGTTGGCGACTCTTTTGCTTTAACTTCTATTCCTTTGGACGCCACCATGCTTAAGTGTATGATCACAGTGGGGTTCAAGTTTGGGGTAATGCTTGAAATATTCCCTACATGTACAAAGGGGTTTATGGGTGGTCGGAATTTGGTGAATATGGTTTTGGGGTGGGAACGGAATTCGGTGGCTAGTTTGGGATCGGAAATTGGTGGAAAGGAGGTCGGATTTCGGTGTCGGGGCTAGGATGAGCTTCCATAAAATCCGTCCGAAAAATTAAATAGCGCGGATGCCAGCTTGTTTTGGGGTCGAAATCCGATGAGCGGTGGTTGGAATCCAATGGGGCTAGGGAAGGGACTCAAAAATCAGTAGGGGAGGGGGTGTCGGGGCTAGGGCTGGGAGCCGGTTGGTGGTTGGGTCGGTTTTTTTTTTTTTTTTTTTAAATTTTATTATTTTCTATTTTTTTTTAAAAAAATTACCAAATAATATGGTGACACGTGTACATGGTAGGCCCCAGTAACGAATTTATACACATAATTCGTTAGTTGGGGGTGATTGGTGGTAAAAGCCAAATTATTATTATTATTATTATTATTATTATTATTATTATTATTATTATTATTATTATTATTATTATTATTATTATTATTATTATTATTATGCGGTGGTAAAATAAAACTTTAAAATATAGGAAATATACACTTTAGTAATCCTAATTATGGACTATTTACTTTTAATAATTAAAGTTTATTATTTAATAATCCTAACTATGTTGTGTGTTTTCCGCCAATTGTCCCAACTAGTCAACACTAAGTCAATGACTTGTTATAATAGGTAATCATGACACGTGTCAACACATAATTGGTCCAAGGTTATTTTTTTTTAAAAAATATTAAAACATAAAATAACAAAAAATAAATAAAAAAACAAAAAATCTCAGCCACCCCTTACCACCGTGAATCCCATCCCTAACCCCCAACCCCCTAACCCCGCCGGACCGGTCGTCCACCCCCTTTTAGCCATCGAAACCAACCGACGGCCAATCCTGACCCCCAAAACTAACTGCTAAGCCGAACCCAACCCTTAAAACCACCTGCCATCAAACGCGCGTCGACCCCCAAAAACCTCCTAAATTCACCGCCACCACCTATAGTTACACCTTTGCAGAGATTTTTTAATCAACGGAGGTGGTGTGATTGCGAGCGTGTTCTTGGCGATGGATTCAGCGTAGGCGACGAAATCCCGGACAAATTTGGTGACAAAAATCGTCGGCGGAGCCTCATTACAAAGCTTCGACAATTTGAATTTTTGTGGTCGAGGTTGGTTGGGAGGTTGTTTCGGGGATTGGGGGTGGGCTAAAGGGGTCGGCCGGCCGGTGTAGGTGGTTAAGGGGGTGGTCGTCGGTTTTTGGCATGTGGGGTTAGGGTTTGACGGTGGGGATAGGGTGGCTAGAATTTTGGTTTTTTTTTTGTTTTTATTTTTTTAAAATTTTTCTTTATGTTTTTTTTTAAAACTTTAAACCAATGTGTTAACACGTGGCTACTAAAAAAATAAAAAAATAATAAAAAAAAACTTTTTCATCAGGTTATCGGTTATTGGGACTATTAGAGGCAACACACATAGCATAGTTAGGATTATTAGATAATAAACCTTAGTTGGGATTATTAAAAGTAAATCGTCCATAGTTGAGATTATTAAAGTGTATTTTTCCTAAAACATAAAATTAAGGTGGTAATATAAAGGCAAATGTTCCTTAAAAAATTATGGAGGAAATAATATGTTGGATTATATGAAAGATATGGAATGAATGATATTTCATTGTGCAAATAGGAAAAAAAAAAGGGAGTAATAATAATCAGAGGGTTTGATAAAATGCATTTGTTTTGTTTTGTTTTGTAATACCCGGTAGGGATTTTCCAATGCATTTTTGTAATCATCAATATATTTACTTTCGTACTCTCTATAAAACCAAAAGCTTTATTCTCTCTCCTCAAACCTTAAAACACCCTCCCCCTTCCAACCCTAGGAACTCACTGGAGCTCTGACACCGCGGTCGTACTCTAGCGAGTCTCTTCTTCTTCTCTTGTTCTTTTCCTTACTTCTCTGTTTCCCCTCCTCTATTAAGCTTCTTTCTCACATTATAAAAGTCGACGCCCTTACCTTCTCAAGATCAATTCACCCTACTTTGAAGGTGTTTGTGTGAGCATATCCCTGTTAAAGAAGGTTTTGAGTGGAGTATTTTCGAATGTCGCTGTCACTGTTCCCACATTAGTGTGGAAGGATATCGTTTAAAGGATTTCGCCTGTGAAACAAGGTGTAAGGACTAGGCCTAATGTAATACCTCGTATTTTTATACGTATTTTAATTAAAATGAGTATTTTAAGAAGTATTTTAATTAAATTGAATTGTTTTATTTAAAGTATTTTAATTATTCATTTTGATGAGTTTGGAAATATTTTTATAAAAAGGAAAGTTTATTTAATTAGTTGTTTTATAAAAAGGACTAGGCCTAACGCAATGACAATTTGAAGCAACCTTCGATCGAAGAAGGATTTTTAGTGCGTAGCATTGAAGATCCCCCAGTCCAAGTCAAGGAGGATCCACCAGATAAGGTGATTTGGCGTCCCACAGGGTATGTCAGAAAGCCGCATCACAGCTTAAACACCGCTAGACCGGGTGAGAAACCACCCGATCAAGCGTTAGGCCAAGGATCCTAGATATTGTGTTTGGTAAGAAGGTCGTGCGGGACCTAGATAAACCAGCGCTTTGCGGGAGGCAACCCGTATTTCTTGCTTTCTAGACTAGTTTCTTTTTTATTTTAATTTTATTTTTACTTTAGAGAGGCGAGGAGAGTGAAATTTTACCGTCTATAAGTGTTTTTGTACAGGTATAGGTTTAAGAGGTCAAAAGACTTAGAAGAAATTGAAGACGAAGAAAAACAAAGGAAACGACTGGGCACGGGCCCGATCGGGCGAAGCTCGCCCGATCGGGCGCGCAAGGAGGGTTAAATTTCATGCCTCCACTCGCCCGATCCGATTGGGCGAAGTTGCCCGATCGGGCGCGAGAAGAGAGCTGGAATCGAGCCTTAATTCGCCCGATCGGGCGAAGTAGCCCGATCGGGCACGCAAGTGCAGTCAGAAACTCGAGCAAATTTCGCCCGATCGGGCGAGGTTGCCCGATCGGGCGCGAGAAGAGAGCTGGAATCGAACATTAATTCGCCCGATCGGGCGGAGTAGCCCGATCGGGCGCACAAGTGCAGTCAGAAACTCGAGCAAATTTCGCCCGATCGGGCGAGGTTGCCCGATCGGGCGCAAATCGAGTGAAGGAAAAGATATATCGGGCGGAGCTCGCCCGATCGGGCGCGCGTACGCGTCAGCAAACTTCGTCAACTCCGACAGGCCTTAACTTTTGCGTTTCTTATCTGATTTTTGCGTGTGACCTGTCGTTGGAAAGCTCTTCAAGTCTAGTTTCCAATGCAATTGGAATCACTTTATTATCTTTTATATATAAAAAGTTATGATCAGAATAATGCACCTGACTCAAATTTGAACTTTTTCCCACTAACACTTTGTTTCTTTCTTGCCCAATTTTGTTCCAAAGAGATGCATTGCAATCCTCGAGGCTTTGGTGACATTGATGTGGTGATGATGAAGAGCAGTCACCTTGACTACTAGCTTCCCTTTAAGACAATGAGGACATTGTCTGATTTAGCTTGGGGGGAGGTTCTCGTGTTCGTATGGTACATCTTTCACTCTCTCTCTTCTCTTTTTATTTTTATTTTTCTTAGTATAGATTTTATTACTTTCTTAGGTTAGTTTTTCCAATGAATTGTAAATTATGCTTCCCTGTACCCCTTACTTGAGAACATTGTTTTGATCCTTGGTATTTGATGATAAGCATTGTGGATTAGTTGATCATGATTTGATGTTTGATTGCCCTGAAACCTTCACATGCATCAATTTTGTCCAACTACTTGTGAATATAGTGCTTGACTAGTTGATTTGGTAAGGAATGTGTGATAGTTCCATAGTTCTCGGTATGTCAATGAATTTGAGTATTGGTTTGCAACTATAAGTAATGTTTATATGATTCATTATTATGCACATAGAGGAGGACGAAGGCATTTGTTCTTTTAGGTAGCCTCCAGATATTGTAGATACATTTGTTCCCTTCTTGCTACCCATGTTGTTGCCTTGACCTTTTGTTGGTTATCAGCCGCATTACAAGCCTATTTTGCCCCATTGGTTACTAGTCCCAAGCTTGGCTTGGGGGAGCTATTAGTGAGTAAGGTGAGGGAGTTTGTAGTGTGCTTATTATTTGCACAATTTGGGTGGGTTTTGAGAAGTTGTTTTGTTGTTGATCATGTTTATTTTTGATGCGTTTGAGAGTTATATTTTCTTGAAAAAAATAAAGCATGATATTATGAAAAAAAGAGAAGTTCAAGAAAAAAAAATGTGAAAAAAATAAGTGAACTTCGAAAGAAAGTGTTCAATGTTCAAATGTTCTAGTTGGAGGTCGATCAAAAGAAAAAAAAAATTTGAGCTTCAATGAAAAACTCAAGTTTGGAAATAAAGTTTGATTATTCACTCCACTTCTTCATTATTATATTTTTATGAGTGAAATTGTAAGAGTTGGGATGATTTATTATGATTGGAGTATATTTGGTTGATGTTAGAGTTGGTTATGTAGAAGATGTATGATCATCATTTATTTTGATCATGGGTTTATTAGGATTTGGCTCCCTTAATGCATAGCTTTTCTCTCACATACTCCCAAATTTATCCTACCCTTTACCCTAGCCTTACATTACAAGCTTAAAAGACCTTCCGACCTTGTGCATAGAAGTTATGTAAATGTGAAAGTGTTGTTTATCAATGCAAATTATGATTTGGCATATTTCGAGTCGACTAGTAGGATTGAGCGTTCATTGTTTTATATACACGAGAGAGTGAGTTGGGAGGGCATTGTTCACATAAAGGGGTTGGATGGAGAGCGATCAAGTACATCTTTTACTCGCCACATAAATGAGAGCGGAGTGTGTGAGCACTAGTCTTGAATTCTATATGCTCTTGTGGTTTGCTCTATTTGACAATTGTTAGGGAAGAAAGGTAATTGGATGGATTTGATTGGTTGATTTTGAAGCATGTTTATTTGATTTACCCTGAATCGTTTGTGCTTGATTTTTATGGATTGGGGTGAAGCATATTTATTGATTCATTGATGAGATCTTTGCTTAGGGACAAGCAAAGGTTTGGCTTGGGGGAGTTTGATATGTCCATTTTATATAGTGTTTTACCCCCGTCCCTTGGTCGTTATTAGTAGTGTTTTTGGCTCTTTCGGGCCACTTTTATTACTAATTTGTGTGTTCTAGTGTTTTTGTAGTTTTAGTTGTATTTTACAGGAAATTGCACTCTTGGAGCATTTTCCCGGGCTTTATGGATCAACTACGAAAGCTAGAAGGACGCGACCACTTTTGAAGCCCAGGATCGGTGAGAGCCGGTGATTAGGGGCTCGGTAATTGGGATTCCGAGGCATTTGGACCGAGTATTCGAGACCCGAGAGGAAATCCGGATTGGGCCGAGAAATCTAGCCCAATCGAAGTCCAAGCCTCAAGAGGAGCAAAGACCCGATCGGGCAACCTCTAGCCCGATCGGGCGCGACAAACCATAAAGCTGAGCGTGCTGAGGCGCGCCCGATCGTGCGAGCATCTAGCACGATCGGGCGATGCTGCTTGGGAAGAACGCGAAGAAAAAGGCGCGCCCGATCGGGCAGCCCTTAGCCCGATCGGGCGTGTGTATTTTTAGGAGACGATTAGCGTCGTTTTAGTTTGTTTTAGTTTAGGATTTGTAAGGAGTATAAATACTCCTCCGTAAAACTTTTTTTTGAAGGGACCTTCTTTCTTAGATTTTCTCTCTCTATTTAGTATCTCTCTCTCTCTCTCTCTCTCTCTCTCTCTTCTTTTCCTCTCTCTCTTTTTACTCTTTCTTTACTCTCTTAATTATTCTCTTAGAATTCTCTCTCTAAACCTTTGTTCTTAATCTACTCTTAATTCCAGATTACTTTTTGGTAACGATTCCTCTTCCCTTAATCTTAGTTGTTTATTTTATTCCTTTCATCATGATTTATTTTATTGCTTTGATTTGTTTAGTTTCTATTATGTGTGAGTAGTTTTATTTCTAGGGTTTATGGGGATCTAATAAATAATATGAAGGGGTAATTTATTGTTGTTAATTATCAATGCTAGATTAATTTCCTATTGATTGATTTAATGCTCTGTGACTAGATTAGGCCTATCTTTTATGCATGAGTTTGACAATATTGATTCAAGATGTGAGAGATGAGAATTGATGTTTAGGTCTAGTTTCAATAGGCAGGTTAATTTATAAATGGTTAAGTCGAGATTCGAGAGATGAGATTTAATACCGGTAAATTAATTATGTGATTGTAATACATAGCGAAAGCCCTTTACGATCTGGTTAATTGATGCATTGATGATTGACTATTATTGATTATTGATATTGCATGATAATTTCCTATTGAATTGTTTTAATGTTTTACAATTGCGGCTTGTAAAAGTATAGCAATATTAAATTGATGAATCGAGCAGATGTTAATTTGATATTAAAGGCTATTTTCAATAAGAACTTAGATCTAGTAAATTGCGAGAGTCTGTTAGATCTATGTTGATTAATAAATTGCGAGAGCCTGTTAATCATGTTATTTATGCAATGTCAATGATTGATTACTATGTTTTACCCTGGAGTATTATTTATTGGTGAACCTATGCCCTAGATCCTTTTATATATTGTTTTCTCCCTATTCCTATTCTTTGTAGTTTAGTCTCATACTCAAATATAAATATTGGTTACTTAGATAATTTAGATTATAATAATTAATTAGGAGTAAAAAGACTTGTTTCCCTGTGGAGATCGACCCTACTTCCCTATCTACTTTAGTTAGAGGATTTAGGAATTATTTTTGATTAGGGGATACGACTTTACCCTATCATCTAGTGAGAAGCTTTGTTGAATGTTGTATGCTTGAAAAACATGTGCAACAAGGTAAGTTGTGTGTTGATAGATAATTGTATGCTAGTGTGTTAATTACGCTTATGTACTCAGCTTTGCTGATTGTGTGTTTTGTGTGTTTGTTAGCCTTGTCTTTATCTTGGCCCTATGATGACCCATTTTTAATGGAGAGCAGTGGAAACAAGTAGAGAGAAGTTTTTCAGGTGATGAAGCATATTCATGAATGGGCATGAGTGAAGAGTGAATCATGCTAGTTTCTATAAGTATATGATGTGTTTATTGCTTTAATTATTTATGATATTATTATGCATGACTAACGCAAAGGTTTTGAATTTGGTTTGGTTTTAATAAGGGCCTATAATGGTTCCAAGTTATAGGTTGATTTTATTTTACTTTGTTTGACTTTGGTTTGACTTTACTTTCGTTGATTGACTTTTCAAGTTGACTTGTTTTGAATGGTTTTGAAATTAGTCTTCTGTTGTGTGTCTATGATATTTGTCTTAGTCGTTTTCACGGTGGCGGTAATGTCTTAAATATTCCTATTTAAAGTTTTAAACAGGGCAAAACATATATTTTTAAAGAAAGGAATTTCTAGGGTGTTACGCCTAACGCCGCCGTGAAAGGTCATTGGTAATTTCGACTCTGACGGAAATGATAAGTTAGGGATAAGGTTTCGTGGATCCTTGCTCATAAGGGTTAGGCCTTACGGCGTCGTCGGGAGGAATTCATAACGGAAACGAGAAAGTTAGGGATGAAGTTTCGAGGTTATTTGTGCTTGTGGTTTTGTTTTTCGGTTTGAACGGTGCTCTTCCTCTAATTTGTTCTCTTACCTAAGTATGTTTTTCTTGATGTTAATCAGAGTTTGCTTGTCTTTTTAAGTTGTTTTATGCTTTTTGGTTGTTTTGGTTATAGTCTTTTGGATGGTTGTGTGCAGAAGGAGTTAAGGTCCTTTGTTAAGGATCTTGATTTTGCTAAACTGTTAAGAAAGTTTACAAGCTATGTTGTTGGGGGTGATGAACAAGATGTTGGCCTTGGCTAAGGTGAAGTGTGTGTTTTGTTGGAGTGGTATTTGGTGTCTTTTTTTTCCCCATTCTTTGTCATGATTCTTGTAATCATTACTCTTGAAATTTACTATCCAAAGCAGACACCCAAACTTTATTTTGGGGTTTCACGAGCCTCGACATTATTGTCAAGGATTTCTTACCAACAAGGAAAGCTATTGAAGTAAAGGTCACATTGTCAAAGCTTTCTTACCAACAAGGAAAGCTATTGAAGTAAAGATCACATTTTCAAGTGACCTGTTTGAAGACCTTACTTGGTGATGATGAGTTGATCCCACCAGGTAAGGGAAAGCTAGTCATGGTCAAACAGTTTCGATTCTCTTTGCTACTCAATCTCTTTATGGTGTGTATTATGTTTCCGTAAGGAGGTCCTCATCTGCAACATGTCCAGCCAATTCCAATTTAATGTTATTTTCAATATCAAATGTTGTAAAGGCTTAAGTGTTAAAAGCCAGATTTTCAATTTTCAACTTGTATTAATTTCAAAGTTGGTAGTGGTAATAAGTCTTATTTCGTATTTTGTAAACCTAATTACATAAATCTATTCAACTTTTGAAAAAAAAATTAAAAAAAAAAAACTTACTTTCATATTACCCCCCCTCTCCCATAATAACTAGGACATATTTTTTTCTTCACTATATATGCATAAGGTTTGACCAAATTTTTACTAATATAATAAATATATTTCTTTTTTTTTATGAAATATGTTGTTAGATTTTTATTAATATAAAGTTTTATAATATAATTTTAAAGGTAAATTTCACTAATATTTAATTATACCAAAATAAAGTCAAACTAATGCATTGACATGTATATAAATTAATGTTGGCCGTGTTAGTTATTTTAGGACAAATGGAGGTATTTAATAATAAAAATTTAGTTTATAGTAAATGAGTACATCTTTTGAGAAGAAGGGGAGTATGATAAACGACCCTAGGTCACACCCTCCACAAGTGTCGATTTTATATAACCAAGGAGGTTCCACCACAAAATCATATGGCAATGAGGAATAGCTCCTTACCCTTATAAAGTAAACACGACTTTTTTGTTTATCCGATTTAGGCCCCATTCTTTAGAGCTTCTCTGCTCTGCTCTGCTCTGCTCTGCTCTGCTCTGCTCTGCTCAAATCGAATCTGCTCTGCTATGCTCTGGTCAAAAGGAATCTATTCTGCTCTGCTCTATTTTCAAATAATAATTACTAATAATAATTAATATTCAATAATAATAATTATTTCAATATTCTACTTTTAATTTCAATCAATATTAATGTTTTATTATTATTTTTATGATTAATATTATTATTGGTATTATTATTATTATTATTATTATTATTATTATTATTATTATTATTATTATTATTATTATTATTATTATTATTATTATTATTATTATTATTATTATTATTACTACTACTACTACTACTACTATTGATAATGTTATTATTATTATTATTATTATTATTATTATCAATGTTGTTGTTGTTGTTATTATTATTATTATAAATAAATGTGTATCATATTTAACATATGTTAATAGTAGAAAGATAAAGCAACAATGAAGGTGATAACAACCAAGATCAAAGCAACAATGAAGATGATGAGAATGCCAATCATATGGAAGTGGATGGTTAATTATGCACGATGTTAGACGCTAATATAATTATATTCCTATTTTGATATGCGGTTGTAGTCATTTGAAAATGTTAAGTTGTACTGTTTTATCTTTCTACTATTAACATATGTTAAATATGATACACATTTATTTATAATAATAATAACAACAACAACAACAACATTGATAATAATAATAATAATAATAATAATAATAATAATAATAATAATAATAATAATAATAATAATAATAATAATAATAATAATAATAATAATAATAACAACATTATCAATAGTAGTAGTAGTAGTGGGGGCCCAGATCATATCTTTACTATGATCGGCTTTTCAATAGCTAGAGGAGTGGGGGCCCAGATTGTATCTCGGCTTCCCACTAATTTTCTATAGGTTGTATAACTTTGTATGTTTTTTAGATTAATAATAATAATAATAATAATAATAACATTAGTAGTAGTAGTAGTAGTAATAATAATAATAATAATAATAATAATAATAATAATAATAATAATAATAATAATAATAATAATAATAATAATAACCCTCGGCTTGGGGCGATTAGGGTTAGGGTTGGGTAGGTTTAGGATTTTCCGATCTTCCACGTCTTTTTTCCGGCATGATCACCGGCGAGGTGTCAGGGTTTGTGCTCGTCATTTTCTAGGCGTTTAGCAAGCATTTTCCGGCCAAGTTTCAGTGAGTTTCGTTGGTTGTTTCTGGGCGGCTTTTGGGTGCGTTTCTAAGGTGGTTTTCAAGGGGGCTTTCCGGCAGAATTAAAGTGGCTTTAAGGTGTTTTCCACCGACGATTTTTAAGGCAGTATTAGGGGTTGTTTCGGTGCAGTTGGCTGGCGGTTTTACGGGCTGTTTTTGGTTGAGTTTCTGGTTGGTTTATGGCAGTTTCTGGGCGTGTTTCTGGCAGTTTCTTGGCGGCGTTTTCGGGGTTGTTTCCGGGCATTTCTGAGGCTGGTTTTTGGGGCTTTTTGTGGGCTGTTTTCAGGCTAAATTCTGGTCGATTCTGAGGCGAAATTCAGGCTGTTTCTGCGTGTGTTTTTGGTTGTGTTTTGTGGAAGTTTCTGGTGCAGTTTTGGCTGCTCTAGGGTGCAGTTTTCTGTCTGTTTCTACTGCATTTTCTGGCGTGTTTAAGGTTAGTTTTCAAGCGTGTTTCAGTCTATATTTGCTGCAGTTTCTGGTTCGTTTTTGGTGTGCTTTTCTGGTCAGTTTGGGTGCTGTTTTGGGTGCTTTTTGGGTGCAAGTTTCTGGTCTCTTTTGGTGCTGCTTTGCTGCGTTTTTGGGGCATTTTTTGTGCAGTTTGCGTGTGGTGTTTTGCGGTTCTCTTGTGGCAAGTTGTGGTGGGGGTTATGCCTCCTAGTGTTCTCTTTCATTGCCCGTTCGTGGGTCTTAATGGGTGTCAAGATGGTAGGGGTAATGGGCTCACTAAAACTTCTTTGATCACTCATCTCCGTGACCGCCATTGTTGTTCGAATGCGCGGGATTTGACCCGAAATACACTTACTTCTGATTTGGCAATTTTCTTAGAGGCGGAGTCAACTTTTCGTCGTATGGGCATTTGGCTTTGTGGGGAGTGTTTCAAGACACATTCTCTTCGTACGAAGTGTCGGCATGGTACGGGTTCTAATGACTTCGTGGCCCCTCCTGATTCTGGGGATGGTGTTGTTCGGTTTGTTCTTTATGGTTTTCCTAAACCGCAGGGTCCTACTGTATCTGGTACTGTTCCTAGGGTGCCTAGTGAGCCTCATTTTGCTTTTAATGTTGCTTTAATAGATAGTTTGCTATCTAAGCGGTTTCGTTCGGTAAAATCTATCCCTCCTAAGTGTCGCTTGGGTTTTTCTCGGGTTCTCAAAGGGGCCCTAGATAAGGTGATTGGCAAGCCTGATGACATCTCTTTTTGGGTTCAATTACTTGTGTTGCCTCTATGTGTCCTTAAAACCTTTTCTCCGAGGAGTAGTCGAGAGTGTTCTTCGGGTGTCAGGCGACTGCGGCAGGAAGAGAGTATCACCGGTGCTATTCGTTCTTGGTGTGATCCTGGTGGTTCTGTGCAACTTGTACGAGACACGTTGGCTGATGTGTCTCCACCTTTGTTGGACGCTGATGGGGACCATGATTTGTCCGAGCGTAATATTAAGCAGTGTAAGAGAAAGATTTCAGACGGGCATTACACTGCTGCGGTTAGGGTTCTTTCGTCTTCTGGTCTTGCCCCTTACAATGATGCTACTCTTGCAGATTTGCAAGCTAAGCACCCTTCCTTTCCGGCTCCTATCTTACCGGATAATCCAGTTGATCAGCACCTTATTGCTACTCCTGCTGTTGTTTTGGATCAGATTAGGGGTTTTCCACGAGGTACGTCATGCGGTAGAGATGGCCTACGTGCTCAACACCTTATGGATTGTTTGAGTGGTGCTGCTCTTGCTATTTCAGATGAGTTGGTGGACTCTATTACGCAGGTGGTTAATCTTTTTCTCGCCGGGAAATGTCCTGCTGAGTTGGGAGAGTATATTGCTAGTGCTCCTCTCACACCACTTGTTAAGCCTGGAGGTGGTATTCGGCCTATTGCTGTAGGTACAGTTTGGAGGCGTCTAGTTTCAAAGGTTGGGGCTGCTTTAATTGGTCCGCGTCTGGGAAGCTATCTAGGAGGTCTTCAGTTTGGTGTTGGGGTGTCGGCGGGTGGTGAGGCTATTCTTCATGCTGTTAATCGTTTGGTTGAGGCGCGTGGTGGTGATGTTGGTCTCTCTATGTTGTTGGTGGATTTTAAGAATGCTTTTAATTTGGTAGACCGTTCGGCTATGCTGCGTGAGGTTCGTCTCCGTTGTCCAGCTCTCTCGTGTTGGGTTGAATTCTGTTACTCTACTCCAGCCAGGCTTTTTTATGGGGAGCATACCTTATGGTCATGTCAGGGAGTGCAACAGGGTGATCCTCTAGGCCCTTTGCTTTTTGCTTTGGTTCTTCATCCTTTAGTGTGCCAAATCAGGGATTCTTTTGACTTATGTTTGCAAGCTTGGTATTTAGATGATGGCACTATTATTGGTGACACCTTAGTGGTAGGAAAGGTTTTGGAGTTGATTTTGGCGGAAGGACCTCGTCTCGGACTCCATGTCAGCGTTGAGAAAACAGAAGTATTCTGGCCCTCGGAGGACCCTCGTAGTCGTCTCGTCGGTGTCTTTCCTCCGGATATTGGTCGTCCTGTGCATGGTGTTAAGTTACTGGGTGGCCCTGTCAGTGCTGATTCCTCTTTCTGTGGTGAGCTTGTTTCACAGAGAGTGTCGAAGACCGTTGTGCTAATGGATGCTGTTGCTAAGCTCGATGATCCCCAATGCGAGTTGTTGCTTCTTCGTGCGTGTACTGGGGTTTCAAAACTCTACTTTGCTATGCGCACTTGTCCTCCTCGTCTTTTTGAAACAGCACAAGTTTCTTTTGACTTGGCCCTTCGGGCTTCTTTGGAGCGCATTGTAACAGCTTCGGGGCCTGGCTTTGGTGATTGGCAATGGCGACTTGCCACCTTACCTTTTTCTTATGGTGGTTTGGGTGTCTATTCAGCGGGTGATGTTCGGCTTTATGCTTTCCTTGCATCGCGTCTGCAGTCTTCTAGTCTTCAGGCTACGCTTCTTCGCCATTCTGGTATTGTTGGTCCGGGACCGGCCTTCGATGGTGCTCTTAGTCTTTTTAACAGCGCTGCGGAGACCGACCTTTTGAGTAACCCTAGTGAGATCGCTGCCCCCAAACTCATGAAAAAGTTGGCAGATATATATTTCACGAAGGTCACTGCATCTGCGGATTCCACTTTCTCCTTAACTCCGCGTCAGGTAGCCTTATGGAAGTCCCAACAGGGGGATCACTCTTCGGCCTGGTTGCGGACGGTCCCGATATCGGGTTTGGGTCAGACTATGAATGGTAAGACTTACCGTAGTGTTCTTTGCTACCGGTTAGGTGTTCCTTTGTTCTCCGTTTCAACACCGTGTTCTGCTTGCTCTAGGGTTTTTGACGGTGATATTTATGGGGATCATGCAGTGTCTTGTGCTGGGATGGTGGGTATTAAACATCGGCACAATGTTGTTCGTGACACCCTTGTTGATATTTGTATTCGGTCTGGAATCTCTGCTCGAAAGGAGGTTAACATTGGGTTGATTGGAGGAAACGACGGGGCTCTACGACCTGCAGATGTGCTGCTTTATTCCTGGGATAGAGGCCTTGATGTATGTGTTGATTTGACGGGGTCTTCACCTTTGACTCAATCGGGGTTGTCTGACTTCGTTCCTGGTCGTGTTGTGTCGGCGGCGGCTCAGCGGAAGCGGGACAAGTATGGGGCGCGTTTGATGTATCCATTTTATATAGTATTTTACCCCCGTCCCTTGGTCATAGTTAGTAGTGTTTTTGGCTCTTTAGAGCCACTTTTATTACTAATTGGTGTTTTCTAGTGTTTTCGTAGATTTGGTTGACTTTTGCAGGGATTTATGCTTTTGGAGTATTTTCCCGAGATATTTAGGAGCAATCACGAGCACTGGAGAAGCACGACCAGATTTTATAGCCCAGGGCCGGTTGGAGCCATCGAACCGGTGATTAAGGGCTCGGTAGAGGTGATACCGGGGCGTTTGGACCGAGTATTCAAGACCCAAAGAGGAAACCTAGATTGGCCCGAAGAATTGGAGCCCAATCGAAGTCCAAATATTGGCCCAAATGATCCGCCCGGCCAAAAAGGCTGGCGCCCGGAGGCGCGCCCGGCCGGGCGGGATAAGCGCCCGGTGACGCGCCCGGCCGGGCGCGAGATAGCTATTAAAGATAAAAAGGCGCGCCCGATCGGGCGGTGCCTCGCCCGATCGGGCGCGTGTTTATTTAGGAGACGATTTACGTCGTTTTAATTTGTTTCAGTTTAGGATTTTTGTACGGAGTATAAATACTCCTCCGTAATACGATTTTTGGGGATCTTCTTCTTCTTCTCTTAATCCTTTCTCCTAGACTTTCTCTCTCTACTTAGTTTTCTCTCTCTTAATCTCTCTCTAAACTTTTGTTCTTATTTCTTTGATTAATTCCAGATTTACTTTGGTGACGATTTCTCTTCCCTTAAACTTAGTTATTTATTTTATTCCTTTGATCATGATTTATTTTATTGCTTTGCTTAGTCTATATTTAATAATGTGTGAGTAGTTTAATTTCTAGGGTTCATGGGGATCTAATAAATGATATGAAGGGGTAAATTATTGTTGTTGATTATTAATGCTAGATTAATTTCCTATTGATTGATTTAATGCTCTGTGACTAGATTAGGCCTATCTTTTATGCATGAGTTTGACAATATTGATTCAAGAATCGAGAGATGAGAATTAATGTTTAGGTCTAGTTTCAATAGGCAAGTTAATTTATAAATGGTTAAGTCAAGATTCGAGAGATGAGATTTAATACCGATAAATTAATCATGTGGTTGTAATAAGTAGCGAGAGCCCTTTACAATCTGGTTAATTGATGCATTGATGATTGACTATTATTGATTGTTGGTTTTGCATGATAATTTCTTATTGGCTTGTTTTAATGTTTTACAATTGCGGCTTGTAAAAGTTTAGCAATATTAAATTGATGAATCGAGCAGATGTTAATTTGATATTAAAGGCTATTTTCAATAAGAACTTAGATCTAGTAAATTGCGAGAGCCTGTTAGGTCTATGTTGGTTAATAAATTGCGAGAGCTTGTTAATCATGTTATTTGTGCAATGTCAATGATTGATTACCCTATTTTGCCCCAGAATATTATTTATTGGTGAACCTATACCCTAGATCCTTTTATATATTATTTTCTCCCTTTTCTTACTCTTTTTAGTTTAGTTTCATATTCAACTTTTAATATTGGTCACTTAAATAATTTAGATTATAATATTTAATTAGGAGTAAAAAGACTTGTTTCCCTGTGGAGATCGACCCTACTTCCCTATCTACTTTAGTTAGTGAATTAGGTAATTATTTTTGATTAGGGGATACGACTTTACCCTGTCAAAATTTGGCGCCGTTGCCGGGGAAACGGTTTTATTTTTATTTCTAGTTATTATTAGAGTCTAGATTATTTTTAATTTATTATTATTATTATTTTTTAATTTTTAATTTTTTTTTATGAGTTGAAAATATCCATGCTTATGTCACTACAAGAATTATATAATTTTTATGCAGCACCTAACTACTGTAGTTGTCAACGTCTTTGTCATGAAAATCCTGAATGCCCTTATAGTGAGTTTTTTGTGCGTGCTCCGGATGATTTTAGAGTCTTTCCATATACATATGATCATATTCGGAAACGATTAGTTGCTAATGAAAGTTATTGGAAGGCTCTTGATGAAAAAGTTTACGGACACTATAATAATATGAATGTTATTGAGGATGAAGAACCATCGGTTATAGAATTTGTGGTTGAAAAATCATTGGTTGACGAATCAGTGATTGAAAAATCATTAGTTGTAGAAACGGTGGTTGATAATTCCTTTGTTGATGATGAGGTTATTTGTGAGGGTAAAATTTTAAAGTCATTATTGGATGATAAAGACAATGACTACCTCCATGTTCGTTCTATTAATTCTAAATTTTTAGCGGAGGAAGTAGAAGGTTGTGGGATAAATGTGCTTGCTATTAAGCCCTATATAGTGCTTAATGAAATGTTTGCAGGAGCGTTTGATAAGTTACTCAAGGCATTGAATTCTTCCGATTGAGAGAAGGAGTATGGTCGAGCGGGACCTTGATAAACTAGCGCTTTGCGGGAGGCAACCCGTATTTTGTTGATTTTTATTTAGTTTTTTTTTTTTTAATTATTTATTTGTTTGTGTGTTTTCTTTTTGTTTTGTTTTAGAGAGGTAGAGGAGAGTATATCTTATATTTGTGGGAGTGTGATTTTGTGCACAGATACTAGAAAAGTTGAGAAAAGATCGAAGGGCTAAAGGAATCCCAGGGCAATTAGCAGCAGCAAGCTGCCCCGTCAAATCAGTAGCACGGGCCCGATCGGGCAGAGCTCGCCCGATCGGGCGCGCGTACGCGTCAGCAAACTACGTCAACTTCGACAGGCCATAACTTTTGCGTTTCTTATCCGATTTTTGCGTGTGACCTGTCGTTGGAAAGCCCTTCAAGTCTAGTTTCCAATGCAATTAAAATCACTGTATTATCATTTATACATCAAAAGTTATGATCAGAATAGTGCACCTGACTCAAATTTGAACTTTTTCCCACTAACACTTTGTTTCTTTCTTGCCCAATTTTGTTCCAAAGAGATGCATTGCAATCCTCGAGGCTTTGGTGACATTGATGTGGTGTTGATGAAGAGTAGTCACCTTGACTACTAGCTTTCCTTTAAGACAATGAGGACATTGTCTGATTTAGCTTGGGGGGAGGTTCTCGTGTTCGTATGGTGTTCGTATGGTACATCTTTCACTCTCTCTTTTCTCTTTTTATTTTTATTTTTATTTTTCTTAGTATAGATTTTATTACTTTCTTAGGTTAGTTTTGTTCCAATGAATTGTAAATCATGTTTCCCTGTGCCCCTTACTTGAGAAAAATTGTTTTGATTCCTGGTATTTGATGATAAGCATTGTGGATTAGTTGATCATGATATGATGTTTGATTGCCTTGAAACCTTTACATGCGTCAATTTTGTCCAACTACTTGTGAAAATAGTGCTTGACTAGTTGATTTGGTAAGGATTGTGTGATAGTTCCATAATTCCTGGTATGTCAATGAATTTGAGTATTGGTTTGCTACTATTAGTAATATTTATATGATTCATTATTATGCACATTGTGGAGGACGAAGGCATTTGTTCTTTTAGGTAACCTTCAGATATTGTAGATACATTTGTTCCCTTCTTGCTACCCATGTTGTTGCCTTGACTTTTTATTGTTTATTAGCCACATTACAAGCCTATTTTGCCCTATTGGTTACTAGTCCCAAGCTTGGCTTGGGGGAGCTATTAGTGAGTGAGGTGAGGGAGTTTGTAGTGTGCTATTTATTTGCACAATTTGGGTGGGATTTTGAGAAGTAGTTTTGTTGATTGTTCATGTTTATTTTTGATGAATTCGAGAGTTATATTTTCTTGAAAAAATAAAGCATGATATTATGAAAAAAAAAGAGAGAAGTTCAAAGAGAAAAAAATGTGAAAAAATAAGCGAACTTCAAAAGGAAAAAAAATGTTCAAATGTTCTAGTTGGAGGTTTGTAAAGAATAATTCTGAGCCTCAATGAAAAAAATTAAAGTTTGGAAAATAAAGTTTGTTTATTCACTCTATTACTCCATTATTATATCTTATGAGTGAAATTGTAAGAGTTGGGTTTATTTATTATGATTGGAGTATATTTGGTTGATGTTAGAGTTGGTTATGTAGGAGATGTTGATTATTATTTATTTTTGATCATGAGTTTTATTAGGATATTGCTCCCTTAAGCATAGCTTTTCTCTCACGTATTTCCAAATTTATCCTACCCTTTACCTTAGCCTTACATTACAAGCTTTAAAGACCTTCCGACCTTTGTGCATAGAATTGTATGAATGTGAAAGTGTTGCTTATCAATGCAAGTTATGATTTGGCATATTTCGAGTCGACTAGTAGGATTGAGCGTTCATTGTTTTTATACACACGAGAGTGTGAGTTGGGAGGGCATTGTTCACATTAGAGGGGTGGTTGGAGAGCGATCGAGTACATCTTTTACTCGCCACATAAATGAGAGTCGAGTGTGTGAGCACTAGTCTTGAATTCTATATGCTCTTGTGGTTTGCTTTGTTTGACAATTGTTAGGGAAGAAAGGTAATTGGATGGATTTGATTGGTTGACTCTGAAGCGTGTTTATTTGATTTACCTTGGATCGCTTGTGCTTGATTTTTACTTATTGGGGTGAAGCATATTTATTGATTCATTGATGAGATCTTTGCTTAGGGACAAGCAAAGGTTTGGCTTGGGGGAGTTTGATGTATCCATTTTATATAGTATTTTACCCCCGTCCCTTGGTCATAGTTAGTAGTGTTTTTGGCTCTTTAGAGCCACTTTTATTACTAATTGGTGTTTTCTAGTGTTTTCGTAGATTTGGTTGACTTTTGCAGGGATTTATGCTTTTGGAGTATTTTCCCGAGATATTTAGGAGCAATCACGAGCACTGGAGAAGCACGACCAGATTTTATAGCCCAGGGCCGGTTGGAGCCATCGAACCGGTGATTAAGGGCTCGGTAGAGGTGATACCGGGGCGTTTGGACCGAGTATTCAAGACCCAAAGAGGAAACCTAGATTGGCCCGAAGAATTGGAGCCCAATCGAAGTCCAAATATTGGCCCAAATGATCCGCCCGGCCAAAAAGGCTGGCGCCCGGAGGCGCGCCCGGCCGGGCGGGATAAGCGCCCGGTGACGCGCCCGGCCGGGCGCGAGATAGCTATTAAAGATAAAAAGGCGCGCCCGATCGGGCGGTGCCTCGCCCGATCGGGCGCGTGTTTATTTAGGAGACGATTAACGTCGTTTTAATTTGTTTCAGTTTAGGATTTTTGTACGGAGTATAAATACTCCTCCGTAATACGATTTTTGGGGATCTTCTTCTTCTTCTCTTAATCCTTTCTCCTAGACTTTCTCTCTCTACTTAGTTTTCTCTCTCTTAATCTCTCTCTAAACTTTTGTTCTTATTTCTTTGATTAATTCCAGATTTACTTTGGTGACGATTTCTCTTCCCTTAAACTTAGTTATTTATTTTATTCCTTTGATCATGATTTATTTTATTGCTTTGCTTAGTCTATATTTAATAATGTGTGAGTAGTTTAATTTCTAGGGTTCATGGGGATCTAATAAATGATATGAAGGGGTAAATTATTGTTGTTGATTATTAATGCTAGATTAATTTCCTATTGATTGATTTAATACTCTGTGACTAGATTAGGCCTATCTTTTATGCATGAGTTTGACAATATTGATTCAAGAATCGAGAGATGAGAATTAATGTTTAGGTCTAGTTTCAATAGGCAAGTTAATTTATAAATGGTTAAGTCAAGATTCGAGAGATGAGATTTAATACCGATAAATTAATCATGTGGTTGTAATAAGTAGCGAGAGCCCTTTACAATCTGGTTAATTGATGCATTGATGATTGACTATTATTGATTGTTGGTTTTGCATGATAATTTCTTATTGGATTGTTTTAATGTTTTACAATTGCGGCTTGTAAAAGTTTAGCAATATTAAATTGATGAATCGAGCAGATGTTAATTTGATATTAAAGGCTATTTTCAATAAGAACTTAGATCTAGTAAATTGCGAGAGCCTGTTAGGTCTATGTTGGTTAATAAATTGCGAGAGCTTGTTAATCATGTTATTTGTGCAATGTCAATGATTGATTACCCTATTTTGCCCCAGAATATTATTTATTGGTGAACCTATACCCTAGATCCTTTTATATATTATTTTCTCCCTTTTCTTACTCTTTTTAGTTTAGTTTCATATTCAACTTTTAATATTGGTCACTTAAATAATTTAGATTATAATATTTAATTAGGAGTAAAAAGACTTGTTTCCCTGTGGAGATCGACCCTACTTCCCTATCTACTTTAGTTAGTGAATTAGGTAATTATTTTTGATTAGGGGATACGACTTTACCCTGTCAGCGTTGCAGGGCTATTGGCTATGGTTTTCTTCCTTTCTCCTTTTCTTCGTTGGGGGAATTAGAGAAGGATGCTATTGCGTTGCTGAAGCGGGTTCAGGCGTTCGCTAAGACTCAGGATGTTGGTGCTCGTGCAGCTGCTCACATCTTCAGCAGGATCGGGTTCGCTATAGCTAGAGGGGTGGGGGCCCAGATTGTATCTCGGCTCCCTACCAATTTCTTGTAAATTGATTGACTCTGTACGTTTTGTTTTTTTTTTTATAATAATAATAATAATAATAATAATAATAATAATAATAATAATAATAATAATAATAATAATAACATTAATAATAGTAAAATTAATAATAGTATTAATAATAACACCATTAATAATAGTATTAATAATAATGTTGGAATCTGCTCTGCTCGGCTCGGCTCAGCTCTGCTCTGCTCAAAAGAAATCTGCTCTGCTCTGCTCGGCTAAAATTTAATCTGCTCTGCTCTGCTGACCCCTGCTCTGCTCTGCCCTGCCCAGAAGCTCAAAAGAACAGGGCCTTAAGATAGTAGACACGACTTTCATGTTTATTCAATGTAGGATACATTTTCTAATAATTACCCTCTTTCAAGTGGGACGACAATTTTACTCATATGCAGGTTTGCTCATGGACTCACAAGAATAGCAATGGGTAAAATAAAACAAACTATATCTCTTGTAGACTCTTGCCACTTTCCTACATTATTGTCTTTATGATCAATTTTTGCGGGTCTTTGGGTGATTATGTTATGTTTGATCCCTTGTCTCTCATATTCTTTCACATTGACAAATAAAGAAGCGTTCACTTGTACTCTTTGTCTCTTTGATGATTTCGGGACAATGTATGTACCCTAAAACGTTGTATATTCTCTTATCTACACCATTGTCTAGGTCAATAACCCTTTATGTCACATTGACATAATGACAATGGAATACTACATGAATCCACCATAAATTCAATTTACATAATTCTTCACTCAAGCTCGAAATTAAGGTGCCTCTTTATTTTAAAACTCGAAGGTTAATGCAGCGGTGAGACATCAAATCTTTCGATTATATGTTCTCCGTGATACCATACCACTACAAATTATACACCAAAGAGAACAAACGATAATATTTGGCCAAAAAAAAGAGCATATGATATATATTTATAAGCGTAGTAAAACATAAAAATAAATTAAAAAATTTAAATAAAAAAATAATTTAATAAAAAAAACAAATAAAAAAACCTAAATAATTATTAAATCGTTAAAAATAATACCTATAAAAATAAAAGGAAAATTTGTCTAAAAGGTAATCATATGTTTACCTTTTTGTGAAAAAGGGTCTTATATGTTCAAAGTGGTGAAAAAAGTCCTAATAAGTTACTTTTGTTGTGAGGAGGGACCTTGACATCGAAATATGACCACCGACTTCACTTTTCCGACATTGACCATCATGCAATATGCACGTGATGTTTTAAAAATGTCTTTTCCTTCTTTTTTTCTCTTGATTTTAAGGAAAGAGAAAGGATTTTGAGAGAAAATTTGGAGATAGTAAGAGAGAAAATATGAAAACGTGGGGAAAAAAATGAAAGAAATGGCCTTTTTAAAACATCACGTGCCATGTGAGTGATGGTCAACACCGAAAAAGTAAAGTCAATGGTCATATTCCGATGTCAAGGTCCCTCCTCGCAACAAAAGTGACTTATAAGGCCTTTTTTCACCACTTTGAACATATAAGGTCCTTCTTCACAAAAAAGTGAATATATAAGTATCTTTCTAACAAATTTATCAAAATAAAAACTCAAATGATCATATTCTAATCCAATATTTTCTTGTTTATAGACCATGTCAACCAAAAGCTAAAGATGATGGTATTACCATACGCAAGTTACTCCACTTGAAAGTGATGAGGGTGGATGAGATTTAAACTTGTGACTTTTGTGTCACGTTGACTCTAAAACCAAGTTAACGAACATGTCAACCAAGTTTAGACTGATGGTTGAAAGCCAAAATCGATTTATATACTCTATCACTTCTTATAAATTGAGTAATATATATATTATTAAACCGTGCATATTTATTTGTGATTATAAATTAAAGTGCACAAATACATATTTAATAATATACAGACGTACAGTGGATTTTGTCCGAGAAAATAAAATGAAGTGTGACCCCTACCAAGTACGATTGAATCACAACACGTTAAAAGAATTTTTTTTAAAAAAAATCAGAAATATAGTCAACAAAATCATGTTAAGTTTTACTGCTCAAGATTTTATATTTATCCTCACTCAGTTGTAGCTTGCTTGCCCTATCAGCCGACACTCCAGCTACATACTTTCGTCTGTTAAAAGAGACTGAATGACTTGTATAAAATCTAATACCAAATCTCATATCATTATACTATTTGTCTGAGGTGACTTGTTTAAAGTTTTTATTTGCACCATGCCATGTTTACTTTTGGCTACCTGTTGATTTTTTGTATGCTTCTCCTAAAACCCCCCCACCTTACTTTCTCCAAAATAAGACTTCAATTTAAATTTTATTTGGTGGTTAGAGATCGAGAGCTATAAAGATAGGTAATGAGAATCGATATCTCTTGAAATTGGAGAAAACCTAATCAACGTAACTAATATAGTTATCGAATCAATTTTTTTATACCCGATGACACAAATAATATTTGTGTTTGATAGTAAGGAGGTTATCAGACTTCAACCCTAATATCTTTTTTTAGGATTGAGTATGAGGTAAGAACCTTACTAGTGAACTTATACTTTGTTAATAGTAAAGGAAACCTGATATTAGTATAAAATTTATATGTAGTCTATTCGTTTCAAAATAGTCGCAACATTTTATTTACACATTCGTTTCATAGTATATGCAACTATTTCTTATTTGTAAAGACACACACCTACTCCGTATTTAATTATTTCTCTCTTCTACTAATTGTACTTTCACAAAAAAGAAAAAAGAAAAAAAAATCATTTCTCTCTTCTACTGACTGCACCTTCACAAATATTTTTCCATTTCTATTTCTACGGCCTTAAAATGACTATCATTGTACTAATTTTTAATTGACCAATGTTGATTTATTTTTAATGTCAAAATGAATTATTACATTTATCTTTTTTTTTTTTTTAATTCATTTATTAATTTTGAATTTTTTTTTTCATAATTTTCCTAATTAATTTAAAATATTCAGTATTTAATATGAATGAAATTAAAATATAATTAAATATAATTCAGTATTCATTTTTTTCAAAAAATTAAATTAAATTTAATTTTGAAAATCTAAAACATAAAATTTTATAAATAAGAAAAAACAATTATAATTAATTTTGACATAAAAAAAATAAAAATAAAAAGACAAAATCAACAAATAAAAAAAAGGATCTTGCTAACGAGCGCCCCGGGACATTAGATAAGGATAAATTATATTGGTTGAAATGGTATTAAGTTAGGAATTCATGACAAAATCACGCGTCGTTCGGTGTAATTAATGTTAATTTTACTCTAATATTTGCACTTTAATTCTCTTATCTAACGCCCCGGGGGCGCTCATTAGCTTTTGCCTAAAAAAAATTAGTATAATGATAGTCATTTTAATTTTTAACCATAGAATTTTCAACTTACCTACACTATAATTTTTTTATTATTTGTTTTTCCTATTAACAATCAAATATATATACCTTTACAACTACGCTTTATATTATAACATTTTCTTTTTGTTCCTCAATCTATAAATTTTAAAAATTTCGTACAATATCTAGTATTATATTTACTACTCTTTTCTTTTTTTTTTTTTTTTTTTTTTTTTTTTTTTTGGGTAGGGAGAAGGGTCCTATCGTACTGGAACCTCTCATAAGTCCTTTTGACCCAAGTTAGCGGGCTAGACATTTTAAAAGTAGGGGGATGGGTAAGGGAATTTCCTCCCCAAATTGTCTCTAGTGAGGTTTGATCCTACAACGTAATGGTTATGAGATGCAAACCTACCATTATAATTACGGAGTGACTATAAAATGGAGAGAATATTTTTCAAAATTCCAAGGAAAAAAAAAACTATAACTTCCACTTATACTCCGTACTATTTTTTATCCCTAAACGTATATATATTTTGTACAGTAAAATGGGTACATTCTAGTTATTATAAAATCCAGAGAGTATTTTTCAAAATTTTAGAACAAAAAATTTGTACTGTACCGTGTAATTTGGACAAGAAAACTACAAGGAAAAAAAAAAGGATGAATTGACGTAGAGTAAACTGAAGAGCACGAATGGAGTACAAGTTTTGGAATATATGAAGTGAAGTCCATCATTCTTTCTGTGTGAATCCCAATGCCAACCTCACCTGACATACGTGGCATGGCCAATTTTACTCTTCATTTGCTTCATCAACACGTACAATATATTTTTTTTTCTCTTGTTACTAGGGTCTGTTTTCGTTGACTGAACTGAACTGAACTGAATTGAATTTATTAGAGTTGAGTTGAGCTGAACTGAACTTATTACAGCTGAACTGAAATGAACTAAACTGAACTGAATAATCTGACGAGAACAAAGCCTTATTATACTTTTTGTGTTTTAAAATACTGACACAGTCAATATTGTATATATGTCAATATACTAGTTTGACTTTATTTTTTATATATATAAGTATTAATGAAAATTATTTTAAAAATTATACTACCTTCGTTACAGGTTATGTGCAACGATTAGACATTTTCCTTCTCTGCTTTATGTCAAATCGTTGTACATAACCTGTAACTGAGGTAGTATTATAAAATTTTATATTAATACCTATTTAATAACATATTTTATGTTATGATAAAATATATTTTTCTTATGTTAGTAAAAAATTATGGTCAAAGCTAATACATAAATAGTAAAAAAAAAGTGCAAAATCCCAGATATTATGATATGTTCGATGGATGAAGTATGTAATTATAGTGGCTACAGTAAGATAGAAAATTTAGATTGTTGGTTTACTTTAGTCTCATTTTATTGGGATATATTTTAGGAAACAAGATAATTGTGAATATTGTGAAAATATATCCTAGAATATTTTGTGAGTTATCTTAGGATACTTGGCCTTACCCTCCAAGTATACCTACATATATATATTGTACAAGGTCGATTTGATGAATGTGAATTACAGAATACAATTCTTGAATACACTTTGTCATGGTATCAAGAGATTGAGTGTGATCCACGATTTAATCCTTGAACTTTGTTTTTCATAAACATTGTTCATATCAGTGAGTTTGAGAGAATTCAAATATAAATTCAATTTTTTTTTTCTTCCTGTGTGCGCTTGTATTGAGAGATCCCAGGAGGAGATGGAGGCAAAACGAAGGTAGATTTAACCTTTCATCTAGGCTCGAGTGACGGGCCTGGTAATGTTATCACACCAATACAACTCCGGGGTGACAACTATGATGAATGGGCTAGGGCTGTGAGGACAGCTTTGAAGGCAAAGAGAAAGTTTGGCTTCATAAATGGCACAATTGTGAAACCGACTGATCTTGAGAAGCTTGAGGATTGGGTAGCTGTACACTCGATGTTGGTTTCTTGGCTATCCAATACATTAGACTCGACTGTTAGGTCTACACTTGGTGATTATGATGATGCAAAGTTGCTATGGGATAATCTCAGAAACCGCTTTTGTGTTGTAAGCGGCACTCGAGTTTGTCAATTGAAAACGGCCTTGGCTGATTGTAAGCAAGGCAAACATGAACTTATCTCTGTTTACTTTGGCAGGGTGTCGAAAATTTGGGACGAGTTGACCACATATATTTCGATTCCGGAATGTAAGTGTGGTAATTGCACTTGCAATATTGTGCAGCAGGTGGAAAAAATAAGGGAAGATGATTTTGTACATCACTTCTTGATTGGCTTGGACTCGGCGTATGCGGCCTTGAGGGCTCAAATTCTAGCTCAAGACCCTTTGCCATCCGTAGACAAAGCATATCAGCAGGCCATACAGGCTGAGCGTTTGCGTGGAGGGGAGGTGACGGCCTCTAAGAGGATCGTAATGCTGCGGTGGCTTTCAAATTGCAGGGTACCAAGCCGCGACCAGAGAGTAGCGAGAAACTACTTTGCACTCACTGCAACAAAGAGGGACATGAAGAATCCACGTGCTTCCAACTTCATGGATACCCCGACTGGTGGGGGGATCGTCTCGTGGGGGGCGAGGGTCAGGTCGTGCTGCTGCCTCAACTGGTTGAGGTGGAGGAAGGTCAGGTGGCAGGGGCAGAGGGGGTGCGGCTTCCTCTGCTCGAGCGAACAAAACTGGTGGTCAGCACTCTTCTCAGAATTCTCATGGAGCTGCTGCCACGACATCTGATGGGGCAGCCCTTGCGGGAGTTACCTCTGCCCAAATTCAACAATTGCTCGATCACTTGAATTCTATCAAACCCAAGCTTCACGGTAAGCATGATTCGGGTTGGATAATTGACACCGGTGCCTCAAACCATGTGACTTGTGATCTTTCTTTTTTGATGAATGTGACGAGTGTGGATCATTATCCGGTGGGATTGCCGGATGGAAATTTTGCCAATGCCTCTAAAATTGGATCGTTGATGTTGCAAGGAGGATTGATCATTCATAATGTTCTTTATGTGCCTCAATTAAATTGCAATTTAATTTCAACCACTCAATTATGTGATGAATCAAATTGTGTAATGCAATTTACTAATAAGCTTTGTGTTATACAGGACCTAACGACAAGGAAGGTGATTGGAGCGGGTGAACGAGTGGATGGACTATATTATTTCCGGGGTGTTCTTTCGGTGAAGACTTTGAAGATAGATGGGGATCATTCAACAAGGTTGTGGATCAACGATTGGGGCATCCTTCGGGAAAGGTCTTGCAACAACTTCCGTTTGTGAGTCATAGTAGTCATAAATTTAATTCTTGTGATGTATGCCCACAGGCAAAACAACATAGGAGTAGTTTTCCTTTGAGTCAAAATAAAGCTAGTAGAATGTTTGAACTAGTGCATTTAGATTTGTGGGGGCCTTACAAGATCAAGTCGACTTGTGGCGCTCATTATTTCTTAACTATCGTAGATGATTATTCTAGAAGTGTGTGGACTTATTTGATTAGAAATAAAACGGAAGTTGAGTTTATGTTTTACAACTTTGTTGCTATTGTTAAGCGTCAATTTTCCCAAGATATTAAAATAGTCAGAAGTGATAATGGTACGGAGTTTAATTCCTTGAAAGATTATTTCTTTAATAATGGGATTATTTTTGAGACCTCGTGTGTGGACACGCCTCAACAAAATGGGCGTGTTGAACGGAAGCATCAACATATTTTGAATGTTGCCCGGGCCTTACGGTTTCAAGCAAACTTGCCTATAAAATTTTGGGGGGAGTGTGTTGAAGCGGCTTGTCATTTGATTAATAGAACTCCTTCTCGATTGCTTGGTTACAAGACTCCTTTTGAAATTTTATTCGGCAAACAACCTTCTTATGCACATATTCGAGTCTTCAGATGTTTGAGCTATGCATACAATCAAAAGAGTAAAGGTGATAAATTCGCTAGTAGGAGTCGAAAATGCGTTTTTATAGGTTACCCTTTCGGGAAAAAGGGATGGCGAATGTATGATTTGGAGACAAGAGAAATATTTGTTTCTCGGGACGTGAATTTTTTGGAAAATGAATTTCCGTATGTTGCTTCTAGTGACACTGGTGCCGGGGTGGAACATGGTGCTGCTGTGCCGAGAGTATATGAGGAGCTATATAGTGATGATGAAGGCGGTGCTCTAGGGTCAGAACACGAGCAAGAACAGCCCCACACAGTTGAGTCCACAGCCGGGCCGCGGCAGGAAGAGTTGATCCGCGACCAGGCTGCGGACAGGGCTGATTGGCCTGATCAACAACAGCACACAGTTGAGTCCACAGCCGGGCCGTGGCAGGAACTGATGAGCCACGACCAGGCCGCGGCTGGCACTGCTGCGAATGACACAGACCAGGCGGGTGGTGCAGTTGAGGGGCAGCAGCAACCTATTGAATTAGGGAGTGAGGTGCGTAGCTCTATGGGTCATGATGAGGTCTCAGGTGCCAACAATGGAAATGAACTTGGGAAAGGCAAACGACAAAAGTTTCCCTCGACAAAATTCCGTGATTTCGTAACACATACCATCTGGAATAATAGTCCATCTACATCAGCTAAACGTTCACTTGCGACATCACTTACCTTAGGTACTGTTTATCCTATAACACATTTTGTTGATTCTCACCGGTTTTCTGTGAAACACAGAACATATATTGCAGCTATTGCAGGAGGAAATGAACCCAAAAGTTTCAAAGAGGCCATGAAGCACGAGGGTTGGAGAAAGGCTATGGCAGATGAGATATAGGCACTAGAAGAAAAGGGGACTTGGGTGCTAGAAAAATTACCTCCCGGGAAAAAGGCACTCGGAAGTAAGTGGGTGTACAAAGAAAAATATGATGAGCATGGAAACTTGTAGAGATTGAAGGCGAGGCTAGTCGTCTTTGGCAATCATCAGGTTGAAGGTTTAGACTACAACGAGACATTTGCTCCGGTAGCAAAAATGGTGACAGTTCGGACCTTTCTCGCAGTAGCGGCAGTGAAAAATTGGGAAGTCCATCAAATGGATGTCCATAATGCATTCCTCCATGGAGATTTGGAAGAAGAGGTATATATGAAAATTCCCCCTGGTTTTGAGAAAGATAATTCTGACAAAGTTTGCAGGATGAAGAAGTCATTGTACGGGCTTAAACAGGCTCCAAGATGCTGGTTTGCTAAGCTTGCTGCAGCATTGAGAAATTATGGCTTTAAACAGTCATATTATGATTATTCCTTATTTACTCTGACAAAGGGTAAAATGCAGCTCAATGTGTTGGTATATGTTGATGATTTGATTGTTGCAGGCAATGATAAAACTGCTATGCTCAATTTTAAATCATATCTGGGAGATTGTTTCAAGATGAAAGATCTTGGTGTGTTGAAATATTTTTGGGGCTAGAGGTAGCCCGGAATAAACAGGGAATTTTTATTTGCCAGAGGAAGTATGCATTGGATATTATTACAGAGACCGGTTTACTTGATGCTAAACCTGCAGAGTTCCCTATGGAACAAAATCACAAGTTAGCTTTGGCTAAGGGAGAGTATTTTCATGATGTAGAGAAATATCGTCGTCTCATAGGGCGACTGATTTATTTGTCTGTCACGAGACCTGATTTAGCATATTCTGTGCACATTTTATCACAGTTTATGCAAAATCCCAGGATTGATCATTGGGAAGCAGCTTTGCGAGTTGTTAGATATTTGAAGAAGACCCCGGGACAAGGAATTTTATTGAGATCCGACAGTGCTTTACAGTTGGAAGGGTGGTGTGATTCTGATTGGGCAGGTTGTCCTCTCTCCAGGCGCTCCTTGAGTGGTTGGTTTGTGCTTCTTGGCCTTTCCCAGTTTCGTGGAAAACCAAGAAGCAACCTACTGTTGCGCTTTCTTCTTCGGAAGCAGAATATCGTTGTATGAATGCAATAACTTGTGAATTAAAGTGGTTGAAACGAATACTTGGTGACTTAGGTGTTAAACATGAGAGTGGGATGCATCTTTATTGTGATAGTCAGTCTGCGTTATACATTGCGCAGAATGCAGTGTTTCATGAACGAACAAAACATATTGAATCGATTGTCATTTTGTTCGGGATGCGATTACAGATGGGACGATTATACCTTCATATGTTCCTACGACGGTACAGTTGGCCGATATTTTTACAAAGGCTTTGGGAAAAGCTAAGTTTGAGTTTCTTCTTCGCAAGTTGGGCATTTGTGACCCGTATGCTCCAACTTGAAGGGGGGGTATTGGGATATATTTTAGGAAACAAGATAATTGTGAATATTGTGAAAATATATCCTAGAATATTTTGTGAGTTATCTTAGGATACTTGGCCTTGCCCTCCAAGTATACCTACATATATATATTGTACAAGGCCGATTTGATGAATGTGAATTACAGAATACAATTCTTGAATATACTTTGTCACATTTTAAACTCAGTAAATTTATTTAAAGCTCTAATATGTACGACTAGTATGACAACAAATTTGATACAATTGATTGTATGACTTGTATTTTAAACTCGGTTTTAGTTGTATCACTCATTGTATATATAATTTGATGTAATATATTTTGACAAAATTAATATTTTAAACTCATACTTCGGGCATGTTCTCATTGACTGAACAAAGGTGAACTGAATTGAATTTATTAGACCTGAATTGAACTTAGAATTAAACTGAAAATAATCTGATGAGAACATAGCCTTCCTCCTTTCAATTCATTCAATTCCAAGAGTTGAAAATGATTGTTCAATTTAAAATAGTAGTTGAAAAAAAAAAAAAAAAAAAAAAAGAGGAGAATAACAATTGGAGCCACATTTTTTCTAATTATCTCCATGTAGTAGCTAGTGGACATACATTTGCCACATGAAAACTCTTAAGTTTGGAGGGACATTAAGTAATTATATGGAATATAGCAATCTAGTAGCCTTTGACATTACAAAAATGTTCCTTTGTATATAAATATAAGTTATATTATTCTCAAATGCACCAATTAAACAAATGCATAACTCTACACAAAATTTAGAGAGAGAAAGAGTCTTCACTAGCTTTGTATTTGGTTCGTACGTTTTAGGAAGCTTTCTACCAATTATGAGTTACTTTGATGAAGGTACACTATTTCACTCTCTTTTACCAATAATTCCAATTTTTTTTTTGCAAGCATAAAGTACGTACAAATTTATTTGTCAATGTTAGTTTTTTAAGAAGCAAATGATATTCAAGATTTGGGATTATTTAATGATAGTATATTTCAATAATTCATGGCTACTTATCAATTTATTGAAATTATTGAAAGGATATTTCTAAACTTTTAATTTCAAGCTGCATAATTTAATTTATCTGTAACTATTTTGTAAAATTTTAAGCTTAATAACACTCGGCTACTTCCCATCCTTGCTTGATTTTAGAAATTAATTAAGAGATTGGAAAGACTTTATGTATTTTTTGATTAAGTTATTATTATTAGCATTGAATTGGTACATGTTTCGACTCCATCAATTCCTTGTTAAAGTTTTAGTTGAAAAGGAGATCGAGCAAAATCATTAGAAAACAAATTCCACACATTTTTAGTTATAATATTTGCTAAACCCTTATTAATTATTCTTTGAATCAATAGAATTAAGATTAAATTCCCAATTATTCTTTGGGTATTATGTTTATATAGAGCTAGGTTTATAAAGTAAGCACTTGCCAACGTTTAGTAAGCAAACAAAACAACCTTAATTCTAAAAAGTAACGCAAAACACTACTTTTCGAAACCCAATTGTTTCACAACTCACATAATTACAATTTAGAAATACCATAATTACACAACTCGAGGGGGATTAACCGTACTTTGTTGGACGTGTAATGCCATGATTAGGGTTAATGATGAGTCAAATGAATTGCTAAGAGCAATGATCGATGTTCCAAATCTATTGTAGTTAAACTGTTGTTGTGCCTCGTAGCATGTGACATACTACTAGCTAGATTTTGCGTATCTGAAGGCTAGTTTTGTTTGTTTTTATTTTTTGTTTTTTTATACTCCCTCTTTTTAATAATGTTACTCCCTTCGTGTTTTAAGTATTACAGTTTTTTTGTAAAAAAAAAAAAGTGTTACAATTTAACCGACACATAGTTTTACGCAATTTAATTGACTTAAATATAATACTCCGTAAGAGGTAAGTAGGGTTATTGGAGTATTAAAAAATTGTAAAAGAAAGATAGTGGGGTTAATAGTCTATTTGAAAGCTATGAATGTGAGAGGATGTATATAATAAAAAATAATAATAGTGGGTTTGAGTGGGTCTATGAGAGGAGAGAAATATAATATTTAAAGGTATCTTTTTGCCAAAAAAAAGAAGTGTAACACTTATTAAAATACGGCCGGATTTGGTAAGTGTAACTATTATTAAAACACGGAGGGAGTAGTCACATTTGAAATCAATTACATAAAATAAGAAAAGAAGAATATTTGAAATCTAACATTAAAGTACAAAATAATTCATAATTAGTTTACCTTATCTAAATTTTTTATTCATTTTTTTTCTTTAGGAAAAAATAAAAAGATAATGCATAATCTAAGTTAGAGCCTTACTTAGAGCCATGTCATAAAACCAATTAATTCTAAAAAAAATTAAGCTAGAAATGGAACATATTCAATATGGGTAGATTTTTTGAAAACGCCTAAAATATTATGTGTGACTAACATTATGAAACTGAGAGAGTACTAAAAACAAATATTGAAAGCTTGAAAAAAGTGTTTGCATTTATTGTTGTTAATTTTCAAAATCATGGATTCATGTTGTTTTTAATAATTGTAATTGATTCTTCTTTTCTATAACATTGTACTCCCTCTGTCCCATAATACATGGGACGTAGGGTTGAGGTGGACACATAGTTTAAAAAAAATTAAAGGTGCATCCATTTAAAATATTTGTTTTATTAGTCTCTTTGTTTTTTTTATAAGCTAGACTTGAGATTTTCCACTATTCATATGTCATCATTGACTTAATTTTTTATAGCAATATATAATATATAAATATGATCATGTAATATGTTGTTGGATTTGTCATAATGTCTACTTTTATAAATTATTTTTTTTCATAATTTTTACTAATTTCTCATTACAAATATTGATGATCAAAGTTGTAATGTGCAAGTTTGACTCTAGCTTATACTACGTATAAAAAACAGAAGGAGTATAATGATTTTTTTTTTTTTTTTTTTTTTTTTTTTTTTTTGCATTTTTATATATTGCAAAAAAAAAAAAAAAAAAAAAAAAAAAAAAAAAAAAGTAGGGAAGGTGGGGGTAGTAAGGAGAGAGGGAATGTAGGATTTAATTAGGTTTTAGGGTTTGTGGTCCCAAAGAGATTATAGCAAAGAATTTTTTATTAGTTATCCCATTCCATATTTAGTAACGTGTTGAGTTATATGAATCGAACGAAAATACTAATTGTGTCAAGTATTATGGGACGGAGGGATTATCATATGACTTTCAAATACGAAGTATAAATATTAAAAAAAAAAAAAATAGTGATATACTGATATGGAATCGAACAAGCCTAAGAAGTTCAAACGGGAGGCATGCAAAGGGCGAATTCCAAATACATGCACTTCTCGTTCGGTTGTTCCCTCTTTTCATTTCAAATATACTAACTAAAAAAATACACAAATTTTTATATATGGCTGATTACACTGTGTAGTCAGAGCCACTTATTCAGACATTACTTATTTTGGGGTCACTTATTCAAGGGTCACTCGGTCGATTAGGGGTTCTCTAATACAGAAAACGCGCTAACCGATTGAGTAACCCCAGAATAAGTAACCCTTGACCAAATGAGTAACCCTTAAATAAGTAACCCCTGAATAAGTAATCTCGGCGAAAACACGCTAACCGATTGAGTAACCCCATAATAAGTAACCATTGATCGACTGAGTAACCCTTGAATAAGTAACCCCAACGAAAATGCGCTAACTCCTCGAACACACAGAAAAAACAAAAAAAAAAAATAAATAAATAAATAAATAAATAAAAAAAAAAAGAGAATCTTCTAAATTTCTCTTAATTTATAAGAACAAATACATTCATGTGGGATTGAGTTTTGATTCATATTGGTGACTTGATTATTAATATTTAACTTTTATAACTTTTGCTAGTGTGAATTTGTGAAATAAAAGATATTTTTAGTCAAAGATGAGTAAAAACTTGCATCGATTTTCGAAACAGGAACATCATTCTGAAACGGAGGGAGTATCTTGAAAGAATTTAAGTTTGGGTTTACAATCACTGAAACAAAATTAGGGAAATGATACTTAAAAAATCCGTATACAATAAATTATAAAATCAGAAATATAACTGTTTGTTCTTTAGTTGGTACTATTAAGTTTAAATATTTTGTTAATTTGAACGGTATTCAATTTTAGACTACTTTCATTTAATGATGATGTTAACATTTTTCGTATAAACCTTGAGCATGATGAATGGCTATAATTTTGTATTTGTACAATTATGATTTTGTTGATATATCAAAATACATATGACGACAAATTTAACAAGATAATAGATTACATAACTATATTTTTCCATACATATAAATCACAAATAATAGTCAAAGAAGAGTTTTTTAATAATGTAAATTTCACAATCAACACTGTTATAAAATGGGGGTAGTATGAAGAAAAAAAACAAAACTTGGCCAAAGATTTAGAAAGGGATTAAATTATTTAAAAAAACAAGAAATTAGAGAAGAAACCATAACAAAGAGTGAAAGGGAATCCATAAAGAAAAAAAAAAAAAAGGAAAAGTGACTGTACTGGTTGAAAGAACATTGTAGACTAATTTTATTTGAGGAAGGCCTCATTTTGTGTGATTGAAAATAAATGAACATTGGCCAATGCCAACTAAATTGTAGATTAGATTGAAAAGACCATTTTCTTGGAAGTATAGTCACCATATGTCCGTATCATCTCAGCTTATAGATATTAATTAAACTAAGTTACTGTAGCAGATAACAAGCATTATTTAATATCAACAAATTCTTTATACTAGTAAAAAATTTGTAACTCAAAAAGCATTTTGTAATTATGTGTTGGGGAGATTACTATTAATCAAATGAAAAATCACACATGTCTAAGGGCCTGTTCTCATACATTTATTTTCAGTTCAGTTCAGTTTAGCTCCTAATTTCCTTCTCTTATAAAATATTCATTTTAGTTCAGTTCAGATGAGTTCAGTTCAGGTGAGTTCAGTCAATGAGAATATACCCTAATTCTAATGTGAGTGTCTTGTATCAATGAAGGAAGGAACCAAAAGTTAATCACTCTTTAGTGATAAGATTCTACTTCTTCTATCTCCTTATAATTTTAGGATGAAATTTTATTTGATCTATTGAAGTGAACCTCTCTCTTCCTCTTAAGATGATGGGTGCGATCCAACCCCCATATACTTCCTCCTTTTACTTTTAGTTGCAACACTTTACAATTTATACTATTCACATTCTTACACTACTTGATTAATATGTTCATAATATCTAATTTTATGTTTTTTTTTTAACTTATGGTACATTTTTTTTAACTTACGTGTACATTTATTTTTTTTTACTTATAATTAATATGTTCACAACAATTTTTTTTTTTTTTTTTTTTTTTTTTTTTTTTTTTTTTTCTGGAAACAAGCTGCAAATTTCACTAAATAAGATCAAATTTCCGCCAAGGATGTCAAGCATTGGGGAAAAGGACCGAGGGATACAAACTCATTACAACCTCTAGTTTCCTATCTCGCTACATTATGAGCTAGAGTATTGCCTGCTCGTTTAATATGGGAGAAAGAACAAGAATTAAAATATGAAGCTAACTTAACAATATCATCATAAATAAAATAAATGGGGGAGTCTTAATATGTTCACAACATCTAACTAGATTCATCTCAATTTATATTTTCACAAAAAGTGAAAAGTAAAGTATTGCAATTAAAATAGGATTAGTGGTTTTTCGCTAATATTTCAACTTTTTTCCGAGTATTTGTTTATGAATTTTGTACAATATTTCTTAGTGATGATGCCATTGGTAGGCCGCAGGGTCCTTATTTTTGAGACCATGGTAAATTGGTGGGCTCTGCTGATCTGCAAGAGTAGTACAAGAACAAGAGTAACAACATAAACAAGACTACAATTGTGAGTAAATCTGTTGTGTTTATTTATTGTATACTGTATTGTCCTGTTAATGTTTGGACTTAAAGCCTAGCCCAATTATCTTTCATAAAAATAAAGCCTAGCCCAATTAAATTAGTAAGCCCACTTTCATAGTGTGAGTTTTCCTACTTGTGCTTTTCATACTTTTTGGTTTTTTTTTTGATTTTTTTTTTTTTGATTCGAGCCAGAAGGGCGGGTACAATGGGGGCGGGGGAAATTCCAGCATATGCTGGGGGCAAGGATCGATCCCGTAACCTCGAGGTTACGAGATGAGAGTGCTACCATCAAGCCAACTCCACATCCTTCATACTTTTTGGTTTTTATTTATTTATTCATTTTTATTTTTGAACTTCTCAAATTACAAATTATACTTTAATCCGTTAGGCTTATAGTACCAAAAGAGCAAGCCAAATAAGTTGGATTTAAATTCATAACTTATACACAGAGTAGTTATTTTCAACAAATTTTATTTGAGGTAATTATATATTCTATGTTCAATTCAACTTATTTAATTTAATAATATTTGTTTATATCATAATAAATGGTTAGTGATAGATATTATATTTACGATAATATTTGTCACATATTACCAATGATTCATATATATAGAGGTTTACAAGGGTCGTACCGAAATCTAACAGTTAGATTAGATAGAATTCGATGGTGATATTTTATTAAATAATTATTTATCTTGTTAATTAGTGTACAAATAAGGTAAAGTTTGGTCAAATATTAAAATCAGACTAGAACAAATTAGATATTAAAAATCAAGTTGAACATAGTCATAGTGGCCTTAAAATCAATATCTTGCGTTATTCAAGTATGTATGTACTCCGCAAGACTTCATAGTAGCTAAAGACCAAGCACAATAATGTAATGATGTTGTGGACGGATGTGCAAATTCTAAGTTCAAATTCAAAGTTGGACTGAATTGGGTCATACTGAAAAATTCTAGTCTAGTTTCGGTCCTTAAAAAACCCTAACTTTAGGTTTTCGATTAGATCCAATTTAGACTTTAAAAATTTGGTCTAAATCAATGATTACTTGATTAGGGATATTCAGAAAATCAAAAGTATTTGAGTTGACATGATTCATTTTAGTCGAGTAATTTTTTGTAGAATATTGAATTGGGTATTTGACATGGAAAATCGAATCGTAATTGGGTTGGATCATGGGCTGTCATATATACTTAGGGGCCGTTTGGTTGGGGTATTTATGAAAGGGTATGTAAGGGAATCAATTGCCCTTACTCCCTTTGATAGTTTTTGTTAGGCCTTTTTTCCCACTTCCTTTACCTTCATGCAGTTAATACCGTGAAAATTGAACCAGTCATGCAATTAATACAAATGGAGGGATTCAAATTGTGGTAATTTTTTGTAACAACTTTTATAGTGTGATTGTGATATAAAAATTGCAAATTATAAAATAAGGGTAATGCTATACATAACCCTTATGGCTACATATAAGCCTTAAATACACTTTTGAAAATAGTATAAAATTAGGGTCTGTTCTCATTCGATTCAGTTCAGGTCTAATAAGTTTAGTTCATTTCAGTTCAGTTTCAGCTTCTAATTTTCTTCTCTTATAAAATATTTGTTTCAGTTCAGTTCAGCTCTAATAAGTTCAGTTCAGTTCAGTCTATGAGAACAGACCCTTAGTGTGTTTTTGTCATGATTTCCTAAATTTAAACAATTTTTTAAAGTGTATTTAATGTTTATATGTAACCCTTAGAACTATGTATAACATTTTCCATAAATTAATACTAACTAAGTTAAAAAAATAATAATAATAAAAAAAAAAACAATTTTTTCTTGAGAAAACTCGCGAAGCAAGTTCAAACTGGTGAAAAATTTGACCTAACCAAAATGAAAGTTTTCGGTCTATAATTTTGATCCAACCGACTTCGGACTACAGCCCTACAGTCCCTTGCGTTGCACATATCCAAATACTTACTCGTATAATAATTACTCGTAATTAGTTTTATAAATTAAAAATAAAATTAATTATTAATGAAATAACACAACCCTATTACATCTTGAAATTTTCTATTCTTAGTTTCAGATCATCAAATCTAGTTCTGAAATTGTTCATACCAATGTGTTTTTAAAGTAGAACTAGGATCCCAGTTTAATCTGCCTAGGTAATTAGATTCTTTGTACCTCTTCTTCATTCCAACCTGTTTGCCTGGTGAACCAAGAACCAGTAACAAGTCAGTGATCAAGCAAGCTAAGTCGAGGCGAAGTTGTGTAGAGCTATTCTATATTAACACAACCATAATTTAACCAACCTGACCCAATTAGCTAGACCTTATACCAGGCCTGAAAGTTCTATACAACCGGCTTTTTAGCCTAAAATCCAACCCCGTCCATGATCAGCTCTACTAGAGTCACATCGAAGGCAAGTATCACCATTACCGGCCATGAGCCCTTAATTTTATTAACCTCTCTCGAGTCTTCATCATGTTAAACACTGCATAAAGCTAATACAAGCAAGTTTACTCCAATTATGAAAACTTAAGTATTAATGGTTGTTAATTAACAAATTGCATGTAGATTTTAGTTAAAAACTGCCTTTTGACATGCATGTACTAAATTTCAAAATTTATCATATATAAAAGTAAAAAACATAAGCATGGTTCAACCAATTATTACTTAAATAATCAATCTATTAATGACAACCTAAGAATATAAGCATGGTTCAACCGATTATTACTTAAATAATTCTATCTATTAATGACAACCTCAAACAAGTTAATTTGTGCTTAGTAACAAACTAAGACCAAGTAATTATTGGTTGAACCATGCTAATTTGTACTACGACATTGATCAATAAAACAAACAAATTTGTCTAACCATGCATACTACTAGAGTACTAGTACGTACGACATTGATCAATAAAACCTTGCTGCCGCCTTTGTTTTCCAGCAGTAATTGAACACCTAATGTTACCCATTCTTTTTATCAAATGAGGGCTTGTTCACTTCAGCTTAATTTCAGTTTAGGGCCTGTTCTCATACGATTATTTTCAGTTCAGTTCAGTTCAATTCAGCTCTAATAAGTTCAGTTTAGTTTAGTTCAGTTTAACTCCTAATTTCTTTCTCTTATAAAATATTCAGTTCAGCTCAGCTCTAATAAGTTCAGTTCAGTTCAGTTGAGTTCAGTCAATGAGAACATGCCCTAAAGTTCAGTTCAGCTCCAATCAGTTCAGTTCAATTCAGCTCCTAATTTCCTTCTCTCATAAAATATTCATTTTAGTTCAGTTCAGCTCACTTCAGTAAATGTGAACATGCCCAGAGTATAACATTGAGTAATATAGCCCATAGCACTTGTTTAGATGAACACGTGAGATCTTGTTGGATTCGTATTGTCTCAACAATTTTTATCCAAATATTTACATCAGATCATAATCGTTACTGCTAACTAATAATGTGCAACGCGTCATAGTATGTTGTTTAAAGTTGTGTCTTGACGACTTATTTTACTAGTATAAACGTAGTTTTAATCACCTAATTAAGGGATCTCAATTATGAGAAGACTAACTATATATATATATATATATATATATATATATATATATATATATATATATATATATATATATATATATATACTGCTAAGCCTCCTATTATTTGAACAACTAGTTAAGAGAGGGAGGGGGGGGGGGGGGTGCTCAATGAGGGTTGGGTTATTTCTATTTAATTAATCCTACAGTTTGTTCGTTAGATTTCAATTTAATTAATTTAATTTAAATAAGTTCACATTTAAGTTTTGCTAAGTGAAAAGAAAAAAAAAATAACTTGTGAAAAAATAAGTAGAAGCTAACTAAGCAATCGTCATACATACAATGAATTTTTATTTATTTTTAATCACAATCTATGTACAATTTTATTTATTTCTATTTATTTATTTATTTATTTTTGTTTAAACCACAATCTATGTACAACTTAAATCAATCTGATCAACCTTATACCACTTAGCAAAATAGATAATGATAATTAATATGGTGCGAACTCAAATAAGTTAATTTAGTGATGAACCATTGATTTTTTTAGCATCTTTCTAGAGAGCCAAAACAGTTTGTTTGGATAAAGAAAGGGGATGGAAAAGAAGGGGAGGGAGGAGAAGAGGAGGGGAGGGAAAGGAAGGGGAGGGAAGAATGGTGAGTTTTCCTTCTAAATCTCTCCATTGTTGGAGGGATCAATTTCCTATAATTTAATCATTCTATTTCTCTCCCCTCCATTTCCATCCATTCCTCATTTGCTATCCAAATAAAAGATACTTTATCTCTCCATTTCTCTTCCCTTCCTTTCCCTCCATTTCCTTCAATCCAAACACACCGTAAAGGTCATATGTTGTAAACAAAATTTGATCATACGTTTTAGCCACCACCCTAAAAATTTAACCAAACAAGCTAGCTAGCTGATACAAGTATCTACCTATGCTAATTACTTTTAACATAGTTAACAACATTTCTCCTTGCCCATTTGGCCACTGCACCCGTCCATAGCAGTTCTATTTTGAAGTGGTCAAATAGTAGCTCAAGCTCAAGAATATAGCAACCTTACCCAAAGTTATTAACTTTAGGTTGCAAACTTGCAGTATTACGAAATTTTAGGTTGTAAACTTGCAGCATTAAGAAGATATTATTGTTAAAGGACCAATTCAACCAAAAGTTTAAACTTACTTTATCACGAATCCTTACATGAGAGCCCATTGAATTTGAAATGTGGATATAGCAATGGGCCCCACCGTACCCAGCGTTTAATATTCCATTTTGAAATAGGGGTGGATGAGAATTAAACTCGTGACTTTTGCATCACTCTGGCTCTTGATACCATGTTAAAGGATCAACTCAACTAAAAATTTAAGTTGCTGATTGAAGTTTAGGATCGGTTAATATACTCTATCAATTATTAACTAAGAAAGATTAATTAACAAAATAGTTAATGATTTGTCTTATTAGGTGTGTGTGGAAGGTAGATAAGGTAACTTTACTGAAAGACAGTTTTGTAGTTGAAAACCTGAAAATCCAACGACAATAGCAGCTTTACATACTTGAAGCATGATAAGAAAGCTATCAGAGCATCTATCTTACATGCATTTGAAACAAGTCTTCCTTTTGTACGGACATGTTATTTTTATCAATTACACTACTAATAATATCTTAATAAAAAATTTGTACTTAAATTAAAATCTAGTTTTTCACAAATTAACACTTTTTTTTTTCCTGATTATGAGAAGTACGTGAAAGATTATAATGAGACTTAATTTATGGTTAATTTGTAAATACATATAGCAAATTTAATTCTAACATAGGTTAATAAAAGTATCCAGAAAACCTTTCTTTGATTAATTAATTAATTAAATGGATGACTGTTAAAGAAAGAGATAAAAAGACAGGTGATGAATAAAGAAAAATGAAGAACACTTTAAAACTTGAAGTAGTACAAATTGAGAATAGACTAATGCAGTAAATGACTACAAAACTATGTCCTTGAATGTCAAACTAATCACCCATCCTTACATTGTTGTGGTCCTCGATCGATCGTGATTGGATGATCGTAATAACCTTCAGGGGCAGTCACATTCAGATCTAGAAATAACAAGGAAGATGATAAAAATATACGTAGTATATGACGATAATAAAAGAGTGGTCCAATTTAGAAATAAAGCATTTATGAAAAAAAAATTAAAAAAAAAAAAAAAAGAAAAGAAAGATGAAAGAAGGCATGGTTACGCAAATGGGTTTGTGGATAGGTTCAGTGCACAGAAGAACTAGGGCAAGGACACTAATTGAGGTACTAACACTTGTTCAATTCGTAATTATGCTGTCTCAATAATATCTGCATTTCCTAAAAGATAATGAAAACGACTTCTCCACACTTCACTACTTCAAATTTTTATTTTTTTTAAAATGGCAAACCAACCACAAATATGTTTAACCTAGATTTTTTTAATTTTTTTTTTGGTGCTAAATTAAAGTAGGGAAGATATTCATTTAAACCTAGAGCACGCCCCGGGTGTAGGCCGTGGTTAATGCCAAGTTTTTATAGTGGTGTATTGTCATGTTATGTGTTGTCTTAGCCGAATCTAGTGGTAGGTTTTTATAGTGTTGTATTGTCATATGACGCGTTGTCTTGACTCTTGAGTTTGAAATCCTTTAATTGAAATTCCAATACTAAAGGTTGTGTTGTTAAAATCCTCTTTACATTTTTTTTTACCCTTTTGATTTTGTGTCTGCATTAGTTTTTTTGTTAACCATGTCATTCACATGTACTTACAAAACTCAAAAGCAATTAGAATCAATGTTTGAAATTATGAACATTATATAGATTCATTATGTCAAGTTTCAACCACACTACTCCGATGGTAGAACTTGTGAATTATCTAAAACATTGAATATATATATATATATATATATATATATATTTTAAAGGAATAGGAATAAATTAATATGATGCACTTAGTTAGGTGACCAAATGTATTAGTCAGTTTTTTCCTCCTATAATATACTTCTTTAAAGTTGCTGATTTTTACAAAATTGAAATTATCTTTATTGAACTGAAATTATTTATATTGAACTTAACAAAAAATAAACTCAAATTAACAATTTTGGGGTATTTCACAAACCAATAATTAGTAAATATATACTCTTTTTTTTTTCTTTTCTTATTATTATTATTATTATTTTTATTATTTTTTCATATTGATTGGGTGATCTTAATTAATAAAGAATTGGATATATGATTAGTATTCCGTACACATTTTTGCAAAATATCTGGACCCTCATAAGAATTACGTACTATGAGTGATCCTCATTCCTCCATTGAAATTTAGATAAAAAAAATAGGCATCCAACTCATTCTTGTTATACTCTTTTTAGAATTTTCTTTTACAGATAGTTGTCATTAATAATGCTTGTCCACTGCTTGATAAATATTATTTCTCACTTTCTTTTGTAATGATTCTATTGGTACCCTGGTCTCTTGTGATAAGATTTCTTCGTGCTTTCCTACTCTACTAAAATTCAACCATACTCTATTGTAATTCATCTATATAGTGTTCAGATCCGATGAGAAGATTTTTAAATAAGAAGGATGAGATTTATTAATGAATAACATTTTTTATTTTTATTTTCCCATTAAAATATGCATATTTAAAAAAAAAAAATAAAAAAATTGAATGTGCATATGTTGATTTTCCTCATTTTTTTGGAAAAATAATGTATGCACATCATGTTCAAATAATATGCACGCCATGTTTGAGTAATTAAAAAAAAAGGTGAAAAAAAATATTTATGCACATTCAATTAAAAAAATTGATTCACTAGATCTTCTCATTAATTAGGCTTATATACTCGTTTCTCTAGCAATAAATTTAAAAAAAAAAAAAAAAAAAAAAAAAAAGGTCCATGCATGACCCATGATCAACAATCGTGCCTCTCATGTTGTGTCAGGTTTTCAATGGGCTCTTGCCACATCAGGCCAATCTTGTGCAAGGCCTAATCCGGCCACAATAATTAGTATACTTTGCTAGCCAGTTAACTAATCTACTTTGCCAAAACCATTGGAGATCTTTGACAAATTCAAGATACCACATTGGAGATGCTAGTGAAATCTAATAACTCCTCTCGAGTTTAGCAATAGTTATCCAAGATGTTACATATCACTCAGCAAATGTTTGTGATACATACAAGGCCTTCAATTGTGACCTTAAATACAAGTTTTACCAAGTATAGAAAGTTTCAAAAATCATATTAGAAATCATTAACCCCCAATTTTAACTCCCTCAAAAGATGACTAGATACATGTATGTACTTCATGTTGTATCAACTATTGCTTATGGAAAGATGACACATCTGAGCATATTTACTATACTTGTTAAGCATATCTTGACTTTGGCTTTGTTTTGGTTACCATTAATAAAGTAAGAATATTAAGACTTGATATGATTAATTTGGTCTAGCTAGTTTACTTGATCTAGTGGCTCGAATCTTTCGAGTTTGGTATAATGTGATTTGATTCAAACAAAAATAAGTAATCAATCTTTAAGGGTCTGTTCACATTTATTGAACTGAACTGAATTGAACTGATTGGAGCTGAACTGAACTGAACTAAATATTTTATGAGAGAGGGAAATTAGGAGCTGCACTGAACTGAACTGATTGGAGCTGAACTGAATTGAACTGGATTGAACTGATTGAAGCTGAACTGAACTGAACTGAAATTAAGTAAATGTAAACATGCCCTAAATTTAGGTCAATATATTATATGAGAGTTTGCATAAAAAAAAAAAAAGATTATATGAGAGCAAATCAATAGAAGCTCAAAAACAACAATTATAATTATGTACACCATTCCTTTTGTTTTAACTTTTCAATATTTCCATTTTTAGAGGTTTAAAAGTAGTTATCAAATTACTATTAACTTACTAAATGTAGATACTAATATACCTATATTTGGGAGCTGGGACAACTTCGTAGAGTTGTAGTGTACGACTTAGATAGAAAGAAATTATTGGACGGAAAGAGGGCTAGATGAGGATTTTTTTGATTTTTTTTAAAAAAAATTATTTGATATGATGCTTTTTTCACATTTTCTTATTGGCGAAGATTCCTATAATATAACTTTCAATCTTTCATACATCGGAATGTAATTAGTTTCTCCTTATCTCAAAAAATCTATAAATGAGCATAAAAGCCTTTTCAAGAAAATACTTTGGAATCATTATGTATATAGAGCTAGATACACCAACATATCTATTTTCAATATGAATTTAGGTACTCCAAATATAGTACTTATATTATAGAAACATACCAAATACTAGCATAAAATAAAACTTGGTCCCTTTAAAGACTAGAACTCTAGAAGAAACGATATGATTATATGAAGTCAAATATGGTACAAACTGTCAAAATATAGCTGTTTCTTTTCAGCACAATCTATACCATTAGGCTTTAGCTTTGCTGTTCTACAAGTATTATTTTTTTTCTCCTTTTCTTTTTATACAAATATATTATTATTTTTTTTTTTACAAAAATTAAGGTTAAAATTAAAATCTACACTAAATAATCTTTTCTTCTCTCTCTTTGCAGATGTAATCTGCAGCATCATATCAGATAGCTTGGCTTGATAAAATTTCAGGACTCTCACTCTCATCTTGGTAAGTAGTTGATATAATTATTGGCATTAATACTAATAATATTACATACCTACTGTAACACACTAACACTGTTCACATTTAAAAATTTATAAAAAATAAAATAAATCAAATTTTCACATATATGGTAGAGGAATAAAATTGAAACTTAAGAATTGAATCAAACAGCATATTACTATCAGTTGAACTGTCTGGAAGAGATGCAAAGGACCGTGTCGAAAAGGAAAGAAAAACAGTTGTAGATTTGGTCCAGGGAGAAACTGAAAATGGCCTTTGGGTAACTAACTATGTATGCCCTAAACCTAGAATTAGAGAAAGGAACAACTCTATTAAGCTATGTCATTTTACCTAAAAATTAAGTTGTTCATTGACCTAAGAACCTTAATATGGGATAAAACGTCATCACTTACCTGATTACCTTAACACGGAAAAGAAAGGGTAATTGAGTAAGTGATGGCGTTTTGTCCTGTATCCTTTTACTTTGGTCATGATTTCAGGCTATGCTTAGAGCTCAGCCTACCACGATAACCTCGTTCATTATTATTTCTGTCCTACTCTCAGAAGCTAGCTAATCAATAAGAAAATGTTAATTAAACGAGTTGTTTATATAAATATTAAAATTAAAAATTGTGATTTAATCAAAAGTTTTAATCGGTTACCTTGTAATTGTTAATTGAGACTTCATTTAGTTATTTTGCCTTTAAGGAGTTCCGTATGACAAGACATGAACTCTTGATATGATATTATCATTCTCTCAGTATTTTTTTTTTTTTTTATATTAAAAAATAGATAATAAATAAATTAAAAAAAAAAAAAAGAATATTTTTTGTAAATTCATATTCCTAGTGACCTAACTATTTATTTTGGGTTGATTCTTGTGGCTTTAGTTTTTCCTCTCTCCACTCTATCCCTTAAATCTCGCTTTGATTTGTATGACATGACATTTAATTATCAAATGTCATCAACCATGGACAATGGTGATAGTAATGAATAATGATGTAAACAACTTTCTACACTTCTCAGTTCTCACCATTACCATTGTTGATTATTTGTGTTGAGATGAGATCAATCACAATTAATGGTCAATTATAGATTTTTTTTTCTTGGAAAGAAGTGAAAGTCGATAAAATAATTATGTATAGTAGCACATTTAAGATAATTTTGGCAAAGAAAGACTAAGGGGGGAATCAATAATGGTTTAGGACCATATATACAATATACTTTAATTTCTGCCGCTTTAGTTAGATGGCAAATAAATGGACAGTGAACTACTTCTTTAGCCATGTTCACATGGTCTATACTCTATATTACACTAATTATACGCGACAATTCCCCTCCCCATGGAAGAATCTGATTTGCCTTGTTTGGTAAAGAGTTTTCCAGAGCGTTGTAAGTTTGTTTACCTATTAATTGAAAGGTTTGTGAAAAATCTAATTTGAGTGTTTGGTAAATAGCTTATTGAAAGAGCTTTTAGAATCAAAAAACTCTTTTTGAAAACTCAAAATAGAAGCTTTTTAAATTTAAATTAAAATATTGAATATATATAGCTTTTTGGTTGTTACATATATTGAAACAATTAATAATATACAGATATTGACCAAATAGTTTAAAAAAAAAAAAAAAAAGCTATTTATAACTATTCAGTTACTCAAACGAGCTAATACAACTAGAGCTGTCAAAAGCTGACCCGATCCGAAATACCGACCCTAACTCGACCTATTAACCGACCCGTATGAACCCGAAAAAAATGGTGACCCGAACCCGACCTAACCCGACCTAAAACCAACCCTAGACCCGAGTTGACCCGAGTATTTGAGACCCAAACCCGAACATTAATCGACCTAGAGACGACCCGACCCGAATGTAACCCGTAAATTATTGACCTGAACCGAACCCGACCTGAGCTGAAATTTACCCAAACCCATTTTAACCTGTCAAAACTCGAATTCAACCCGACTTGTTTCTAACCCGACCCGAATTCAACCCGATATGTTCCTAACCCGACCCAAATTTAACCCGACCGGCTACAAACCCGACTCGAATTTCAACCCGGCATGTTACAAACCCGACCCGAATCAACCCGACTTGTTATTGACCCGACCCAAATTCAACCCGACTTGTTATTGAATCAATATGTATAGGTCGTTATCGCATGTTGGTATTGGAACGGAAATTGAATCCGAACTCTATTCCTTTAATGTTTCACTTTGAATTTTAAGAGGTTAGTTTCACAACATGTTATTAGGTATGAATTTCAGGGACGAAACATGTTTTCCGCAAATTATTGACTTGAACCGAATCCGACTCGAACCCGAGAATGACCCGACTTGGAAATGACCCGACTTGATTATAACCCGCAAATTATTGACTTGAACCGAATCCAACTTGAACCCGAGAATGACCCGACCTAATTATAACCCGTAAATAATTGACTTGAACTGAACCTGACTCAAATTCGAGAACGACCCTAACTCGTTGAAACCCGTAAAGACCCGAATTTAACCCGACCTTTTTTCACCCGACCCGAATGTAACCCGACCTTTTACTAATCTGACCTAAACCAGACCCAAACCCGATAAGATGTATGATCCGACGTGACCCGACTCAAGCATGACCCAACCCGAACCCGACCCGCATATGTTATGACATTAACCCGTATTGACCCGACCCGAGATGACCCGACTCACATTAACCCGACTCAAACCCAACCCGTTTACCCGAATTGACAGCTCTAAATATAACCAGCGGTTGTATTATGTGCATGGTTTGACTCAAACCACATAATACAACCAGCTATATCAATCAACTATCTGTTAATTACCCGACAGGGCCTTAGTGGAGTTTAAAAGGTCGAGGCCTCTTTATATGAGAATTAAACTAATCTTGGAAAATATCTTATACGGTATGTTGCACATGTTGATGGGTCTAACTGTCTAAGCTGTTTAACATATACTCTGTACGAAGTATATAAGTGTCAACCTTTATGTTTGTGGAAATATGGCATTGTCTCTTGGTAGCTTATAAAATCGATTTGGTTTGGAAGATTTTAGCAGAAGTCATAGATGTGTTCCTTGCCCTAATAATATATTAGCTTCTAGAAAAAGGCATAGAAACCATCAATATTTAGGGGTTTGAAGGGTGATGTTAAACTAAAATAGTCTTTAATTTCTAATTTCTTAAAGGGGTAAGGGTAGTAAGGAAAATTCAAAGGAGGTAGTGTAGGAGGGGGTAAGGGATATGTATAAAAAGCTAAAACTAACCTGACCCGAGAACCCGACCTGAACCGGCAATGATCTAAACCCAACCTGTACTCGAACAGGTTGATGTCAAAAACTAACCCGACCCGAGAACCCGACCTGAACCGGCAATGATCTAAACCCAACCTGTACTCGAACAGGGAGAAACTAGTGACTTGTAACTCGACCCGAACCTGACCTGACCTTAACCAAAAACCGATTTGATCCAATACTTTATGACCTGAACCCGAACCTGCACCCGACCTGATAGTAACCGTCAACCGATTTAATCCGACCTGAAAACAATATGAACCTGAACTGGTACCCAACCTAATTAAAACTTGTACCCGAGTCATGGAAAGTTTAATAAACTTTTATATATCTTTTATTCAGCTTATATACTGGTATAATTCTGTAAACCCTCAATTCGATTTAATAAAATCTTTTGTTCAGCTTGTATACCTTTTGTTCTCTATTACTCGTATATAGGTTTAGTAAAATCTTGATGATGTTTGATCAAATTATAGAATGCGTAATTATATAGTTCAAGTTTACCATATCGATATTTATTAGAATTGAACTTGAACTTGAACCAAAACTCGACTCAACACTAACCCGAACCCAAATGTACCATCTTATTAACCCATCCAAACCCTACTCAACACAACCTGAACCTGAAATTAAACCCGATCTGATTTTAACTCGAATTGAACTCGACCTATATCTGAAAAGGTGAACGACCCGTTATAACTTGAACTGAAATTGACCCGACCTGAGTCTGAACCTGATTTGAAGCTAGATTGACCCGACATAACCTGGTCCTGATTTAACCCGAAACCTGATTTAACCCGACCCAAACCCGACTTAAATACCCGAATTGACATCTCTAGATAGATTAATATTTATTATACCAATCTGCGCGTGATTTTGTCATGAATTGAATTTTCAAGTTAATTCCATTTTAAGAAATATATTTAATGCTTATGCATAACTCTAAGGGCTACGTATATGTTAGGAATATTATTAGGATAATTTTATCATATCTTTGTGATTATTCATATATGCTTAGTTTCCTAGTTTATAGGCTCAAGATATATATCTTGAAGATATTGTGATATTGTTTGATAGACTTTAGGAAACTATGTACTCTATAAATTGGATGATCAATCAATGAATGAGGCTTAAGCTTTGAGCCCTAATTACTTTGACAGTATATTATTACCTAAAAATAATTATGTAAGAGATAATGAGTGTAACTTATTAATAATGACTCATGATCATACAATACTTTTTATATCATTTTAGATGGCAAACAATTATACAGTACACGACTTCTTTCAGTTCAACTGAGTTCAGTCTATGAGAACAGGCCCGCACGTCCATACGTGTGCACAAGAGATTTTGAATCAACAACATAGTTCACATCGGTTTCCCTACCCCCAGAGGAATCTAATTTGGGTGAGAGCAATAAAGGAGTTTAACATTGGCCTTATTCTTCGATCTATAATCTCTTGGAAATGACCTTATAGAGTATGTTTTACATGTTTATTGGTCATAGATGTTTAACATGTTTACAAGTGCCAAATTTAACTATCCTTTTAAAATGTTTTTAATACTACCTCCGTTACAGGTTATCTGCAGCGATTTGACATAAAACAGAGAAGGAAAATGTCTACTCGTTTCACATAATCTATAACGGAGGGAGTAAAAAGTTCTTTAATTTGAGTTTAATAGGATCTCCATAAGAATTGGGATAATTGGATTTAGGAAAAAGCAATAAAGAGGCTTTGGTTTCAATAGGAAAACTGTGACAAATTCAAACACCTAAAAATGTATCTTCTCCTTGTTCATGTGTAATTTCCGATGATCATACTATACGTCTATACCAATTCCAAGAATCAACCTAGGAACTGCAATACTACCAACTACCAAGTAGTATGAATGGGGTTTTCTAAAAATAATCCAATACAAATCTTTCGACTCTTTCTCTCTCTAACCCCCATCTCTATCCTCCACCGTCCCCCTTTTTCGTAGCTTCTGCTCGCCGGCGACTGGCGGGTTTTGCCTAGCCGTCGCCGGCGAGCCCCACCCTTTCGTAGCTTTCATTTTTTGCTATTTAATTTTAGTTTTTTTGGGTCTGTTGGTGCAGAACAGGGGTTCCTCTTCGGTCCTCCATTATTTGGGTTCATCGTCAAGTTCTTGGCGGCTTGCTTCAACAAATCAAGAACAAAAGGCTAGTCTTAACGTCGTCATCGAAAGGAATTTCGTTAATTAATTCCCGACGGTAAAGGTGAAGTTAAGGTTAGAGTTTCCTCGTGTACCCAAGGTTAGGTTCAGTGAAGGGGTTCTTTGAGGTGCCGTTGACGATTGCTCTCGGTGTGGGTTGGGTTGGTGCTGGTGAGGTTTGATTCGTTGTCTTTTCCTCTGTTCTCTTGCAAGTTTGTTTATTTTTCCTGATGGTATTAGCTTCGTTCTTCCTGATGTCCGTGTGTTTGTTTTCTTTGCTTTGGTTAGTTGTGAATAGTTTGTTGTTATTTATTTGTCTTAGTTCATCTATGATGTCCTTGTTTATTTTGATGTTTTGGTTGTTGATTTTTAATAATTCTCTTTCTCTGCGTGGTGATGAGTTAGAGGTTCATAGGGTTGTTCTGGTTATGGAGGTTAATGAAGTGTGGTCGTTGTTCTTGGAGCCTTGTTGGTCGGTTTTAGGGGTTGTAAGGTTAGGAAATCCCTTGTTAATTGGGTTGGTGGTTCGTGTGGTTGCCTTTTCGGGGTGTATCTTTGTTCCCCTGGTAGTTAAAGTTAATCGGGTGAAGGGGAGTTCTCAATCAGGTGATGGGGTTTCCTTCTCCGGGAGTATGGATGTTTTTTCTTGTTTGGTTTTCCAGGGGGTTAAGTTTCATATGCAGTTGGAAGAGTTCCCTTGCATTTGGAGATTGCAGGGAAAGAGTGGTGTTGAGAGAAGCGGTTTGTTTGCAGTCCTTGTTGCTTGGTTGTGGGATGATATAGGCATTCATACAATTGCAATCATCCCTTTGTTGTTTGTTTTGGTGATGACAAAGTCAGTCATCGCTGTAAATCAAAATCTTGAAGGAGGCTCCCCATCTTTAGTGTTTGGGGTAAGCAAAGTCCTCCATTATCTTGCACTCTTTGTGGGTAGAGTTGCAGGAAGAGAACCTGCATTGGAATGCATGGTTTATCATGATAGAGTAGTCGTTCAAGTATACGACTCTTTTGGGTTTGTTCCCAGACTCCTAGGATGCGACTTTGATTTTCGATCCCTAGGAGTGGAATGGTATCAAGGGTTTTTTCTTCAGCAATAGGGTGCACTCATTTTTCGATGCCAGTGCCACTTCCGATTTTCTGCATTAAGGTTATTCTGTGTTTTATGTCCATCTCGAATGTTATGGTTAATTCGGCATTTCTCGGTCAACATTGAGAATGTGGTACAATTTTCTTGGTTGGCTAGGCTCTGTAGTATTTGGGGTGCTGTGAATCTTTTCTGGTACTTTGGTTCTCTTCGTATTTCCTCCTTTGGTCATTGTCAGGCGCTCTATGATGTTAGGTTTAGGTGTGTTGTCTTAGCATCTTTACACAAGGTAGTTTTGGTAGTAGTTCGTGTTAGGTTGGTTTTTGCTTCTTTTAGCTCTATTAGGTTGATATTGCTTTTATTTATTTATTTGATAGCTCTTTTGTCAAAAAAAAAACCTAGGAACTGCTAAACACCCAATCCATCCGTCATTCAACCTTTCAAATACCCAAACCTATTTATTAGAGGTCAAATTTACTCACAAATTAAATCTGTGAGTAATTGAGTATGCGACCGAATATTTAAAATGTGTATCCCCTTTTTTTTTTCAAACCTAATTTTTTTTTATCCTTCATATCTTTCATTTTGCATAGGCCACATGGGCATGCACTCCGACTCCAATTATAGGTAAGAGCTACTAGAACAAAGCTGTACAAGTCTTCCTATGCCTACACAGTATGTACATACAAGCTTGTCTTGATCCATTTTGACCTAACATTTCCATATTCCCTATATATAGAAGCCAACCAGCATGATTTTGCATCAAAGATAGGTATTGCACAAAGTTTTGTATGTGGATGGCCATACAGTATGACCATCCAATATATGGGTTGCATCGTTAGTGTAATAGGGGTTACTTGGTTAGTGTTAAGGGGTTACTTCGTCAATGTTATAGGAGTTACTCGGCCAGTGTTACAGGAATTACTTGGTCCATGTTATAGGGGTTACTTTATTCTTTTATAAGTGGTCACACGGTGTGGCCAGCCACACACAAAACGAGCTGTATATAATGTACTTTTCGGTAATTTGTATTTGCACTTTTCTTTAGACGTACCTTTTACCATTAATATTATAAATTATCTAATAACAAAAATTATAAAAATTTGATTTTACGGTACACTCTCGTGTGGGCGAACTTGGTTTGTTCAATTATTTTCTACGTTTTCCTTAACTCTTACTCACTTTCCATTTATATTCGTTTTTTAAGTTCTACTCACTTTTACTTTATATTATTCCTTTTATGACAGCTTTTTATTCATTTTTTATCATCCAAAGTCTCCCTTTCTGGGCCTCGGTTATGTTTAATAAACCTCTCATTCTCCATCTCTCTCCTCTTTAATACCAAAATACCCTAATGTATGGTCCCTAATTTTACTTTCCTAGGTTAATTTGCGTAGGTACAGTAACTGTGTTACACTCGGTAAAATGGAGGTTGTATAAAATTGTTGATGAGTCTAATAATATCTCACATCTCACGTCACCATTTTTTTAAAAAATAAATATATAGCAATGAGAGTTGTTTATTGGTCAAAGTTTGACCATAAAAATAAAAACGAAAGTTATACTATAGGACAGAGGGGATAGTATAACTAAATAAATATATGTTGCACAATTATTTACCTATACTAAAGTGGAGTTTTTTCAAGGGACGACTTTTTCCTCCTAGCTAAACTGTCTTCATTTTTTTTTCTTTTTTGTTTTATGAGAATCATTAATTTGCTTAGAAACTTCATTATTTATTTATTTTTTGAGGACAACATTATTTATTTATTATTATTATTTCTCTTGTGAATTCCATATTTTTTTACAATTAATTTCAAAAACTAGCATGGCTCATCTAGAAAGTTATCTAATTTCACAAATTCTTTAATAAGGCGGACTTTCATTAACTTATTATAAGACGGGTTAAAGTTACCCTTATATGTTATAAAAGTTACTCCGTAATAATGTATTAGATTAATCCTATTAGCCTTAATAACATGTATATCCATTATAAAATACACATTAATAAAATACAATCAAACTCATTACATACTTCGTATAACTGTCTTTCAATAAAATTAGTTCCTTATACAAAACTTATTGATCTAGCTTTCAACTTAAAAAAACTTAAATTCCCGTTCCAAAATCTCTCAACCCTTTCAGCATTTCTAAGGATCGATCTTCAAGGAAATGTTTGTCCTATCATTCTATCAATCATGTATATATGATGACCCTTAAATACATCTGTTTCGAAAATCTAAATCTTCTTTATTTAGTCATTCTCTTACTATAGTATATAAGAATCACTAACAATTTCATGTTGATATTGTTATATACTTTCCCCTTTAATTTGATAGCAATTATATATATATATATATATATATATATATATATATATATATATATATATATATATATATATATTTTGCATTTGATTTTATGTAGTGCACTGAACAGAACAATGTGCTGTTCTCGCAATTAAGTTTCAACATGAACATAAACTAGGAAATTGGTTGATGAACTTTGATCAAATGGGAAACTTATTGGCAGTGCAAATGATGATTCTTCATTCATTTGTTGTTGTGGATGTATCATCACTTTCTAAAGTGCAAGATGCAATAATTATTTTATGTGAAGTTCATTTGTTATGAACCTCAGTTATTGGTCTCATTGGTATAATCTTCTTATATACGAGCATGTTCACATTTACTGAAGTGAGTTGAACTGAATTGATTACAGCTTAGTTGAAGTAAACTGAGGTGAAATGAATATTTTATGAGAGAAGGAAATTATGAGTTGAAGTGAAATGAAATAAACTAAATTGATTGGAGCTAAACTAAACTGAACTGAAATTAAGCGAAAGTGAACATGCCCTTATATTTTTCTCAAAATTATGCTTGCTTGGAATGAGAAGAATAATTAGTGGGTTGTGTTGATCCTTTGCTTATCACATTTGTTGCTCACATTTTAAAAGGAGATAGGGATTGCTATTATGCGTCACTTTTTAAAGTTGTGACCTACGGAGTATTATCCTTGTCGTTTCAAACTTTATAATGTACTCTATTTGTGTCAAAGTAACTGCAATATTTGACTTTTTAAATTCAAGTTTTGTAAACCTTTGACCTTATATCTAATGAGTATACTAAGCTAATAAACATTATTGAACGTGCAGTGATCTTGATTAAGATGCTTTTAACTTAAAATTTAGCATTTGAAAAGTCTATATTTGTATTAATACCTAAGTAAAAATGTTAATGAATAAATATACATTCCTTGCGCAATCTAAAGTCAAATTGCAACACTCAATTTGGAACGACGGGTGTAATATTCAATTTCAATACGTAATTATGTATAGTAATTAATAAATCATCTCTTTAATTTATCTCCTTATATTTTAAGCATGTTCTGGCGTAATAAAATTTATAATCAAGATAATGGTACAATTGACAATTAATAGTTATAACATAGAGCTAATTATAAGAAATGGAGGAAGTAATTGGATTTTTAAAAACACCCTAGCTATTGACAGTTTGACAGCACATGAATTTTTAAACTATTTTTACATTTCAACTTAGAATTTTACCAAGTTATTTAGAAACAAGCTCAAACTGAAAGGATAGCTCTTCAATTACATTTATTTGTTACTACTATTTACAACTTGAAACATTTATAAATCCATAATACAATACATTTGATTTGAGCTATTAGTGATTACCAAGTAAATAAAGTAACATTAGAGACCATTAATTCTAAACACAATAATAACTTAAGTAAATCAAATTAAGAACTCTTGACAGAAAAAAAAAAAAAAAAAAAAAAAAAAGGGTTTTCATACTATGCGTACATCACATAGTACATACCCCTCATGAAAGGAAGTGAATTATCCCTGTACTATAAACCTTGGCGAATTCAAATTCGAGGGGACAACAATGGTAATTGGAAGAGATAAAAACGTACACCATTTTAGCTAGCTAGCTAGGACGACATGCAACCATTGTGTTCGTTACTGCTGTGGGCCTTCCACCATGTTCCGTTGTGTCGAAATCGTGTAGCTTGGAGCTGCAATAATGATGATCATCAGTTAACAATAAAATTAATGGTACAATCTAGACGAATACATTTATAGATATGTCTATATCAAAATATACGTGTAACAATTTTTATGCTATAAATAAGTTTATCATATAGAAATGATGTACTATAATTATAGTATATGATTAGGTATTATGGAAATTTACCACTTTGATGACAAACTTCAAAACTTGGCTGATAGTTTAAAGTTGTTGTTAAAGGACTCCAATTTCCTGTAAGATTATCACCTGTAACTTCAAAATAATCATTGTTTCCTTCCTTAATGATACTTGTATTAGTGTAATTAACTTGTTCTCTACTTTTCTTTCTCTCTAATGTTCTTTTCTTTGCCCTTTCTCTTGCAACTCTTCTTTCCTCTTTTGTTGTTTTCTTTCTCTTCTTAATAACTTCATCTTTTCTAGCACATGATGACAACCCTCTCTTCTCCTTAGAACACCCTATTCTTTCCTCTTCGACTATTGTCGAATCCACTTCACAATCATCCGAGGTTGAGGATATGGTGGTGCACTTAGTAGTCACACCACTTGGGCTTCCATGCTTGCTTTGAACGAGCTCTTCGATGGATGACTTAGATTGTATCAACAACCACTCGACGGTTCTACTAGCCTTATCAAAGCCTAACATGTCTTGCAACTTGAAGAAAGGGCGAGCAACTTGAAGGGAGAGTCTCATTCTCCTATCTCTTAAACCATGAGCCGTCCTAATCTTGCTATGCCTATCCTTATTGGAAGTTCTCTTCCTCTTCATCAAACCGCCGTGACTAATAGCATTCTTATTAGAGCTTATGGTGTGGTTATTCATTTCATTATCTTCTACTATTCCATTGACCTCATCACCCTTGTTTGATGAATCATCCACTACCTTGCTATGATCAACTTCCAAGATGGAGGAATCGTCGGTCAAAATAGAGCTATTGTTAGCTAAGAAGGATTGTTGGATGAATTCAAGGTCATGGTTGATAACAAAATCGTTGATTTCATTGTAAATCAAAGGAGAAGGCAAGTGATAGTAAGATGTAGAGTAATGATTAGATGAATAATGATCATCTTGCTTGGAATTCGGGTTTGAATCATCAATAAGGTAGCTCAATATATTGTCCACATAAAGAATGGGACTAGTAGTACAAGTAGTTGTACTATTATTATTGCTCAAAGTAGAGGAGTTCAACATTATTATTGGGTGTAAAGACTAAACTATACTATTCTATGCGTTACTATCACACAAGGCAAGAACTAAAAAGAAACACTGAGAGCTATTTGAAAGGGAACTCTCAAAAGAAATTAGGAGAAGACTTTTTTAAGTAGAGCAATTCTTTTCAAGTGCCTTGTAGCATCAAGCAAAGTTGTTATAAGCTCGTTCGATCCGTCTTTTTCAATCTACTTTTCTGCAAACAAAGAATCAACTACAAAGCTTGAGATAATGGAGATGTTATGGAGTACAACACTAACATACACATGTGCCATATGTTGTTCAATGACAAAGACAAGTTAAAAAAAAAACTAATTAATACCATATATGTACACTTAATCTATGTGATTAAGAAAGATGGATAAGAGATAAAATTTGCTAATTGACCTACCTTACACCATAATAATGGGAATAATTGAAGTGGGGGGGGGGGGGGGGGGGGAGCTCGAAAGAGACGCGACAATAAGCTTTAGAAAGGTAAAAGGAAAGAGGGGGAATAGATGATGGGAATGATGATGAGAAGATGAAGGAAGATATAATGAGGGAAATTAAAGGTAAGATGCTAGGCTAGTGTCACATCTCTTTTTTTAGGAAGGAAAAAAGTTGGATGGTTGTGTTTGAGTTGTGTAGCAGCAACCATGAAAAGGAAATTAAAGGGTGGGGAATGAATTGAAGACCAATACAACAAAGACAATATGGCCAGAACTTAAAACATACAATAGTGTTCTTTGTTTTATGAATTGAAGTGACTAAGTGTGTGGATGATAACATTTAGTGTTTGTGTCTTCAAGGGCCTCTTCACGTGGGAGTCAATTGACTATCTTTGAGATGGATTTTGACACCCAAACTCCTCCATCCCCACAACTTTTCAATGCTTTCTTACCAGCCTATATCCAACAATAATTACTCTGGCTTGTGGTCGCGATACATGATCAATCGAGGATCAACAAAATAGTCCAATCTCGTATTTGTATTAATGTATGCAGTACTTGAGAGGGTTGTGGTGCGAAATTTGGCAGTACCTGGATGGTTGTGGTGGTACATTGTTCTTCATTCAGATAGAATTTCAAGTGGGTTTGTTGACATATTGGTGTTGCATACATTATTAGGGAGTTGTGGTGGTTGAATTGATTGTAAAATTATGCCGTTTAATGGACTCAACCTATCAAGCCTTTTTGCTAACATGAAATATACACACAAAACACGTATTCTATTAGAGTCCATCATATCATTGATAAGGACATAACACATATTTACCTTATGGAGTATTAATAATTATCTACAAATACATTATACCCCATATGGCCATATTTATTTCAAAATCCATTTGACCTTACCGAGCTGAAAATTTTAGTGGGATTTGATCACACAACCTTAAGGTTCTGAGATAAAAACCTTACCACTAAACTAAGCTATGCCTAGTCATTGTAACCTTACCTTCTTGTACCTAATACTCGTACTTTATGGTACTCAAACGCCTAACCACTTATTTTGAATCGAAACCTTAGCTAATGTGATTGTGAGAATATATATATATATACACCCCCTTAGCTCATCTAACATAACCACGACTTTGATCGAGAAGCTAGATATACATATCTTGTCATACTAGTAGTCCAGTACATACACACAGTTGTCATATTACTAGTTCAAATTTGAATATGACGTAATTGTGAATCCACAAGAATGACAAAGTCCCACCCTATATATCTAGGCGATATGTCCCTCGACTCCCTCATTACCTCCCTAAGTGTACTTACTGTAAGGAGCAATAGTGTAAATTGATGTAAGAGATATTTTGAAGGCTCTTCTCCAATCTAGCTTGATGTTTGTTGAGCACACAAGACAATAATAAGTATAGGCATTGACCGTTCTAAACCCTATCTGAATCTGATTTTTTTTTTAAAAAAAACAAATAAATAAAAATAATAAAAATATATAAAAATAAAAACCTCTGAAACCATTTGCTGCACTTGGGCCCTTTAAACGCTGCATACCTACACATTAAGCAGTGAACTCCATTTTTTCAAGGGCTATTTTTTTTTTCTTGGTAATAAATTCATAATATTTGTTTTAATTCCTTTAATTTATCATAATTTGTTGAGCCATTAATATTAAATATTATTGATTCTATAATATGGCAGAATCTTCTGAATTTTTTTGTCTGATAATTATGTTTTCTTAGTATCTTTCCATGAAAAGTCCTTTTGTTTTAATTAGGAAATGGAAAACAGGCTACTCCTTAATCTAAAGTCTGTGATATCACTGATATGAGATGTAGTAATCTAGACATGGTGAATTTACAATTATTTTCTCATAAGAAACCAATCAGATTAAATACTCACTTCATCTCTTTTCAAAAAGTAATTAAAAAATAAATCAATTATTCGTCCTATTATTATTTTGCTACATTATCTCGGTTATTAATATTCCCTTTTTAGAAATTACTACATCCTTAAAGTTTTTTCACTATAGTTTGTCACTAAAATTTAGCCTGACCCGACCCCTCTCCTTTTTATCTTTCACTTTTTTCACATTCATTGTAAAGTATGTCCTGCGAAAACAATTCTCAAGTAGCACATAAATAGGGACGGAAAAAGTAACATAAATTTCTAGATTCATGGGTAATTACCATACAGTCCTTTTTACCAACCAATATTAACCCCATAAAATCAATATTTATCCTTTCTCTGAGCCCTATTCTATCAGACAATACTCACTCATATACCCCATTTCATCCCCAATTAACAGTTAATCATCTTCACACATTTGCATATTTCGGAACATAAAAGGCGCACCTTGTTGGTATGAGTAATACGAACACACAGAAATCGACACACACTTGAACTACGACCCCAGATCTCATGTACAATAGTCCTACTTGAGGACAAGCAACAATAACCTGGACTCGAAATCGTTGTCATTAACAGTACTATACAAACTTGTCTTTGTGATGACAATGTTCCAACCAACCATTAGAAAGATAACCTGCACTCTTCCATACGTAGGCGAAATTTGCAGTTCCTTGTTATGTTGTTACAACATCATTGGTTTCAACTTATAGGACAAATTATAGGATATGATGTATAATATACAAGTTTGTTAATGTATTCTAAAGTTTAGTTTTTTGGATTTTGGTGTTCAACCTTTTCTTTCAGCAAATTGAGACTTGTTATTTCTAATTATTACCATTAATTTGGATATTTCTTCAACAACTTGTGGCTTTACTCTCATTATTGATAATGATTTGTACTTGTATAAGTTTTAATTAAAATCAACTAAATTAATAAAACTTTATGGAATAATTAAGTTTTGTACTGTATATATACAACAGCCTAATTAATCATCCCAATTATCATTAATTGTCACAATCATTTGGATACTTTTCTAATGTTGTACGTACATTATTTTTTCTTCTTTTCTGCTTTACCATGGGGACCTTGGGGGTTGTTAGACTAGTCTTCAAATGTATGTGAAATTGTAAATGTAGTACTTTTTCAGATTCTAGGTATACATATGTATATTGTTGTTGCAATGCCATTGGTGGCTATAGAGAATCATAAGAAAAGCAACTCGTTACTAGTGATTTCAGTCATCCCAGATTACATAAAAATTCATAATTTGCATATCATTCAAAAAAAAAAAAAAAAAAAAAAAAAAAAAAAGACAAGCACGTACAAGCAATAATGATTCTACTACATACTTCTGTTTCACAATGATGTTTACGATATATAGATTTGAGACGTCCATTTAAGTGTATTTTTAATTCCTCTTAATCTTAATTAAAGAAAAGTATAGTATGTATGTGACATAAAATGATGTATGTGGAGGTATAAATAAAGCCCTAGTGGAGGGCAATAATGTAAAGACAAGCAAAAAAAGGGGTGGCAAATGTGGCATAGAAAGCAAACCTTCTTTTGACTGTAGAAGAGGGCCTCTTATATTCCTGAATGAAGGTCATTTTCATTAAAAAGAGGTGAACAGCCTCAACACACTCTTTCTCTCTCTTTCAAGTAGTCAAGTAGTTACAGCTATGTGAGGGTGGTATCCATCCATCCATCTATCTCATCTTAAGCTTGCTTATACTCTATTTTCTTATTAGCTTTTTCCTTCTCTCTCTCTTTCTCTCTCAAGCCTTTCTAATGGAATGTATGTTGTGTTCCCTCCAATGCCGCGTGCTTATCTATGAAAATGCCTCCCTAAATAATAGTATTTTATGTTAAAGGTGTCAATTCAAGTTATCAGTCGGTTAGGGGCAAGCCTGGTTAATTTAGGTCATTTCGGATTTGAGACATCAACCAAATTATTGAGTGGTTAATTTAGGTTGCATTTGAGACGTGTCAAATTATTGAGTGATGCAGATGAAATTCATAAATTTGGGTTATTTTTTGCCTGCTCTATTTTGATATCAATGATGACGTATATTAAGGGCATATTGGATATTTACAGTGTAAAAAAAGTTAGATTATTTCTTAATGGGAAATTGCATACATATGCAAAATTTGTGAAATTTTTTAAAAAGGAAATTATTGGTAATGAATATCTAAAGAACGAAGGATATAATCAATTAGATTTTGAATTAGATGTTCTAACAATACTTTTAGGTGTTTACGCAATAAAATTTGAAACTATGAAAGCTACCCTTTCTTTTACAACCTAAACAATAATGTGCTTTAGATTCGTATCTAATGTAATTGTGAAACTATTTGATGCAAGAACTAGCGTTAAGATCAATAAAGTAGGGTTAATGAGTCTCACTCAAAACATCAATTAAGTATGTGTTATGAGGAATTAAAGGGAGATATATTAGGTTACTATATTGCTTGTACTCGTAAAACTATACACCACAATATTTCAAACCCTACTAAGCTAGCTAGTGCTTTCAATTCCACTTCATCTATGTCATGTCTAGTCTATATATCTATTTACATCCATATTTTTTTAAGATTTTTTTTTTTTTTTTTATCGTTAAGTACTACAAGTATTATATTTTTATGGAAATACGAGTAGTCCTTTTGCATGAACATGATGCACAATACCAGCTTACCTTGTGGACTAGTGGTAAGAGAATGAAACCTCTGAAGTCTAGGTCCAGGGTTCAAGCATTGGTACCACCTCTCTTTCTCTCTTCTCTCTGAACATGATGCACAATTATAAAGCTAAAATATGCATCTATTTTTACCATGCCTACTCCTTACAAATTTTTACCAAATTTGCATGCCGTTCTATTACTACCCCTTTTTCCTACTCAAAGGTCTTTATCCATCGTTTTAGATTAGATTATTAGACTACCATTACGTTTGTACCTCATTTTTATTGGTTACTTTATGGTGTTATGCTTTAATATCTCACGCCCTTACTTTGTGTCATGCGATGTATGAGAAACCACGTACGTATACAATCAATATCATATGCCTTTGTTGAATTCTACTTAATTAATTTCCTATTGCTTCTAGTTAAAGAGTTAAATGGACCTAATTGACTTGTGAGAGATCGGAAATTTATGATAATTTGACTAGCCTTTTGTTTTTATGTCTCGGGTAAAACACTAATTTGAAAATTAAATATATCTAATTTAAAACACTAATTAATGTCATATGATTACTATAGTTCATTAAACAAATACGGAGTATATATGATGAATTGTTAGTGATAGAAATTATACTTATGATAATATTTGTCGCAGATTAGGATAATATTGTATATATATTCTGTTATACCTCGTATTCTTATATGTCATGTTAGATTTCGGGAAAACTCCTCAAATTAGAATGTGTCATGACCTCATGCTCATATACTTTAACTTCAACCAAGAGTGTCTATAATGTTTTGTTATAAAGAGTTAATCGTATTCATAAACTTGAAAATTTAATGTTTATTTTTATACATGTATTTTTAACTATAATCTATAATAACAGAAAATAATGATAATTTAATTTCTTTTATTTGCTCATACATAAAATAAAACATACATTGTTTTAAAAATAAAAAAAATATAAAACTTATACTACTATTTTATATATGTAACCCAAAATATGTATTGAATATTTTAAGCTATTTATATATTTATTTATTTTTTCTATTCTAATGAAACGTCTCATATATATATATATATATATATATATGTTGACTTGTACTTCACATCATTAGCTTCGATCCTACATACTTCACAATGTCTATGTATGTTGACTTGTACATCGATCCTTGAAACATGCTAAAAAAACCATGAAGCATAACAAGTACAAAAACACATACGTCTAACACTTAACACTTAGATGCACGATACACACATCACTGAATTTTCTCCAAGCTTCGCAATTATTTCTCTTGAAGCATATACTACAAAAATTTCCTAATCTAGGTTTGTTGATATGAGCTCCATATAAAAACATCTATGCTTGTTATACAATGGAGACTTGTGTACGATCCAATAGTCAACACAATGGATAAACCCTATGCATGTGCCCACTCTTTGGACTCATTTACTTTATGAACCTTATCCAAATACAAATAGCTTTTATTATATATATTATATTATTCTTTGAAACTATACATTACATAAATTACAATATGAGATAATAATAAGTTTACGTATGGTACTTGTTGAAATAATCAACAAATGAACTAGCTAAGTTTCCTTAGTTGCAAAAGAAGACACAAAACTTTTCCTATTTATAGTGAAGCACCACTCAAATTGGGCTAATGCAACAATTACTTTGGTTAGTTACGGTATTATTCAGTTGTAGCAGCTTTTATAGCCGTCCAAGTATGACTAAGTTAGTTGATTGAATTGGTTACATGCACACTACTACTACTAGCTCTCAATCTCTCATCTGGAAGATTTTGATGTTTGTGATTATTATGCCCTCTACAATGCTCTAGCAATCAACATGAGCTAATGCTCACGTGAGAATGAGATGCCTAAATGTCCTAATGACTCAATGATTGTCATATATACTTCCTCCGTTTTTATTTTTTTTATTTGAAACACAATGGATGTTAATGCATGTATGCACTTATAAGAGGTGATTAGAGAAGGTAAAAGAACTATTATATCAAAGTAATTAAAACTATGTTTTAAGTAAAAGATCAGAAAAGTATGTAGTTGGTCTTCTTGTAATCAGTCTTAAATTATTTGTCATGTTAAAACAGATTTCGTCCATTTTCAAGCCTTTGCTCACAATGTATCTATGGACTTTATGTACATGAATGATTTTGGTCGTGATGCATGGTAAATTATTACGCAGTATGTAGTATATATATATGTAGGGAATGAAAATGTTATTATGTTGATATGTATTTTTTAGATTAATGAGAATAGTTGAATGCTTAAGTATATAATAAAATGTTTTGATTAATTTCCAATGGTTCATATTATCAGTAAGTATATACTTCGTATAATAGATTAATAACTTGTGGTAGTATTGTTTGTTTTATAGGTTATGGTAGAAAGAATGAGGCCTTTGCTCGATCTCAAAAGGTATATTGAATGATGTGTGTTAGATTTCGGGAAAACTCCTCGAATTGGAGTGTGTACCATTGATCAATATATATAGAATTTTACAAGACTTATAATCCTAGTACGATAAGGATATAAAAGATACACAATTTTTTCCCAATATGCGATAAATATTATCATAACTATAGTATCTATCACACCCCCGCGGTCATAGCGGGAGGAGATCGTACGCTAAGACTAGATCTAAAATCTAATCCAAAAATAAGTCTCATGGTATGCCTTTTGTGCCGCAAACTGCTATCTAGAAGGAACATGTAAAACCCGAACTTGTCCCAAAGCAACCTTTTCTCAAACAAAATGGATATCAATCTCCACATTTTGCTTGGTGCGTTAGTTGGTGTTGTACCAGGTTGCCAGAATGGTAGAAAGCACCGACATTATCATAATAAACAATAGTAGCCTATCGAAAAGGACAGCGTAACTCAAGTAAAAGATTACGAAGCCAACATGCTTCAGAGACAACATTTGCGACGCCTTGATATTTAGCTTCTGGCACGATTTAGATAAAGTATGTTGACGATTAGATGACCAAGAAATGAGGTTGTCCCCAAGAAAGCAGCAATAACCCGATGTGCAGTGGAACAACGGGTATCGGGACAACCTCCCCAGTCAGCATCGGTGTAAGTAATCAAACGATGAGAAGCAGACGGATATAAATGTAAGCCACGATCAATGGTATTCTGAGCATAATGCAAAATGCGTTTTAATGCATCATAATGAGATTCTTGGGGATCATGCCATGCATAAAAGACACACTTGTTGTACCGCATAGGCAAAATCTAGCCTATGAAAGTGAGATATTGAAGAGCACCTGCTAAAGTGCGATACAAAGTAGGATCCCGAAAAGGTGGTCCTACATCTGCACTAAGTTTGGACTTAGTGTCAGTTGGAGTAGCAACAGGTTTACAAGAGCCAATACATGCACGCTCTAAAATCTCATGTGCATACTTTTCCTGTGAAAGTAGCAAATAAGAAGGAGTACGAGTCACCGCAATCCATAAAAAATTGCTCAAAGGACACAAATCAGTCATAGGGAACTCAGTTTGCAACTGAGATATGATCCCCTCACGCAACCTATTAGAAGAGGTAACTAATATAATATCATCAACACACTACTAAAATTCGACTATTTTACATACGACCGTTTATTTACGACCGTCTAAAAAACGGTCGCAATATATAGTTAGCAAATGCGACCGATTAAATACCGGTCGTAGATTTTAATATTGTGACCGTTTAATACTTTTCTGCGACTGATATAGCAGACGTAATAAGATTCAATTTATTTTTTTTAAAAAAAAAACTAATTACGACCGTCTAAACAGTCGCAGATACAGTCGTGGTTTTTCGGGAACTTAATAAAAACAAAATACAATGAGTTTTATAATTGTCTTAGAAAAGGAGGTGGGAAAACGAAGAAGACAAAGAGGCGAATAAGGGTCGCACGACCCCGACCTCCTCTCACCGACGCGGCATTCTCCGACCATCATCTCATCTCATCAGTAAGTCCTTTGAATTCTTGTTTTTTATAACAAAATTTATTGAAGTAGTGCAAAAACCCTAACTCTTGGGTCGTAAATCAGGCGGTTCGCTGACCATCGTCGCCAGCACTTCCTATTGCCCGTCACTCCTCCGTTTTTCCTCGCCGCCACCCAGGTAAGTTGTTAAATTCTTTTTTTTTTTGTTTTTTTCGTTTTATTTGGGCGAAAATGGCTAATTTTGGTCGAATTTCACCATGGCTGCAGACCACCGACGCCGACGGTCCGTACTCCAGGCCCTCCTTTTTCCGTTGCCGCATCCTCCCAGCCTCCCCGGTATGTCATCTCAGTTATTTTATTTTTATTTTTATTTTTTTTAATTTCTTTGAGTTCTCTACAAACCTTAACTTCCATTTAATTTAATACTCGTTTAATTTTCTGTTTTAGGTTATGCTCATTGCTGGGTTATAAAAATATGGATTTAGTTAACTGAATGGAATTAGATTTATAGAAAATGCTAATGAATCATGAAAAGAAATATATTCATACATAACAGATGAAAAAAAGTATTGGAGGGGAAAACCTAAATGAATGTAGCAGGTTCAGGACTTATGTGAAGCAAATCCTGAGAGCCCGGGTGTAGATGAAGTAATATGCCTTTGTTCGGTATGTAAGAATAGGCGTCTTCATGATGCAAACACAGTAAAACTTCATTTGTATAAGAAAGGGTTTATACCTAATTACTATGAGTGGGTGTCTCATGGTGAAGAGTTCCCTACATCAAGTGTAGAACAACCAAAACCTTACCGTGAAATGGTTCTCGATGCTCTTGGGTAGGGGTGAGCATAACAGGGTACCCTGTAAAAATCTTAGGATCCAGAATCGGAACCTGTTCAACAGGTTCCTAAAAATTGGGAACCGGAACCGAAACCTGCAGGTTCCGGTTCCTCAACAGGGTACCCTGTCTTTCAAAGTAAGCTTAATAATTACTTGATAAATTTTAACAAAAAAAAAAAAAATAGATGTTCACAATAAAATCTTACAACTTTAATACAGCACAACAAATATAACAAACTAACACTCATTGTCTAGAATATTTGATACAATATTATAAATACTTGTATTAATACCATTAACTAAACCTTTTAAGAGTAAGATGAAAAATGAATAAGAGGAGGAAGAGAGGTATGTGATGGCTTTTATACAATTTTGATGTAAGAAGGCATTATATTTGGGTTTAAATGATAGGTTCTGATTTGTGTATCCTATAGGGAACCTGTACTAACAGGGTACCCTACAGGTTCCGAGTCCAAAATTTTATTACCCGAAATCGGAACCTGTTGCAACAGGTTCCCAATTTTATTACCCGGAATCGGAACCTAATCTACAGGTTCCGGGTTTGGAACTTGCAGTTTCGAACAGGTCCCCGTTTCGGTTCTAGGTCAGGGTACCCTGAATTTTTTCTCACCCCTACTCTTGGGAGTAATCATGAACCATCGGGTGATGATGGTACTAGTGGTTCAGATGAAGAGCCAAATGCTCAAGCAAAAGCATTTCAAGATCTTTTAAAGGCTGTCAAGCAACCAATGTATGAAGGGAGCTCCATGTCTGTCCTAGAAATGGCATCTCGAATTGTATCTTTGAAGTCGGAATACAATTTTCCCCATAGGTGTGTTGATGGGTTTGCTTCATTAATGAACGAAGCAATTCCAAACGATAATAAGATGGGGAAAACATTCTATGATACAAAGAAGATTCTTAACGGACTTGAGCTTCCGCACGAGAAGATTCACACATGCCCAAAGGGTTGTATGTTATTGATAGCATGATATTTTGTATGATTATAGAGTGGTATTTAACATTGAATTTGTGAGGAATCGATGCCTTATTTCATCATTCACTCTATTTTTATGCATTTTTGTGTATTACGTGCTTCACGGGGTTTTTTTTTTTATTGTTTTTTATAACATTTTAGGTCCAATGATCACACTACGAAGCATCCCGGGAAGTATGCAAGGAATTTTGAGCAATGAGAAAATGGAGTGAAGCAATTTCGAAGAAGAAAGAAGCAAGATCGAAGAAAGGAAGGAAAATAAAGGCCAAGAAGACCCTACACGGACGTGATAACTCTTGCACGCTCGTGCAGGGGTGTTCTAGAATGACTACTGATACTGCCCAGGTTTGCACGACCGTGCAACATCAAGAACGCCCGTGCAGAACCTTAGGCATGGTCGTGCCCAGCCCTGCACGCCCGTGCAGGGTGTCTTGGTCCAAAACAGTAGCTACTGCTTCAGCATAAGAAGACCTGCACGGACGTGCAACATTTGGCACGCCCGTGCAACTTGCAAGATACCAAGACAGTAGGTTTCGCCTTCTACTGTCTGATTGTGCATGGCCCTGCACAATGCTTCACGCCCGTGCTGCCTATGCTGCACGCTTGTGCCAAGCTACAGTCGAACCCGATTCTTGTTTTCTCCATCTTTTTTTGGGGGTCTTATAAATACCTCCCTTGAACTCATTTGTACGGACCTTCTTCCCTTTTAACTCCCTTAGGCTTATTCTCTTGATTAGTTTATAGTTTTCCTCTCCCTTAGTTTCTAAAAAAACTCAATCATTTGTAAGAATTATTGGAAGTTTCTTCCATCAATTTCAACAATTTCTCAACTTTGAAGCTTATTAAGTAATCTTTCTCCTCTATCTCTTGCTCTTAATTTTCAGTTTTTAATTGCTTTGAGTTGATAATTTATCCCTTAATCTTGTTTATTTGCTCTTGCATGTTTAATCCATTCTTGTTCTATCTCTCTCCTAACTTATTTGAATTCATGAAAACTCTAGATTTAATTGATAGAGTAATTTCCACCATGTTTAGTGAGTAGTCTCTTAGTTAGGGGTTGGGTGAAAACCCAACTAAGCTATGGTTGATTGACTTGGATTTATTCATGTTCTACCTTGGATTGATAGTTTTTTGTGCTTGAATTGATTATTGCATGTGTATTTTGATGGCCACTTTATGCTCATGTGTTCATCCCTCTTCTCACATTGAAAGATGGGGTTTTTAGGGTGAGTCCTTTCTTGTGCAATTGGATTATGCTACCTTCATAACGATGGATGTTTGGTTTCATTAAGTATGATGCTTTAGTATGGTAATTAGGTGAGAAATCCCAATTATTTATGCTTCATGCTAGTTCGGAATGACCGAGAAACAAACTCGAGCTAGAAACCCACTTCCTATCCTTGATGCTTAATCCTTGTTTTGGTGCTTAATCTAGGAAGTACTTATGTTGTAACTTTGAAAGAAGACAATGTTAAGTTCCTATTCTATGTTCCATGTGTGCTCATGATTTATCCTTGTTATTGATTATTTGGTTTGGTTGGTGTTGAATCCTGTTTCCCCTAGCCTTCCTTTATATAGTAGTTAACTAATCAAAACCCAATTTGTGACCAAATTAGCTTACAATCGTTTCATACTCCTGGTTTTCTTTACCCATTCCCTATGGATACGATCCTCTACTTACCCTAGACTTGTCTTAGGTTAGTTTAGGTAGAAATACTATTTGGTTTAGGGTGATTGTCCAACGACCGATTATTCCTATACCAGTTATTTTGGAGAAATGATGCTGACTTGGATAAGTGTAGAGTGTGCCAAAGGGACAGATACAAAAGGACTTCAAAGGGGTCATTGGTTCCAATAAAAGAACTCGTTTATTTCCCCATCACTCCAAGGCTACAAAGGTTGTTTGCAACAAAGAACATTGCTGAGGAAATGACATGACATCCTAAAAACCCAAGATTCCATGGCACAATTGCGCATCGTAGTGATAGTGAAGCTTGGAAGCACTTGAATAGATCCTTCCCCGATTTCGCATCTGAACTAGAAATGTGAGACTTGGTATGTGTACCGATGGGTTTGCTTTGCATGGCAAGTTTAGGGGGTCAATACTCATGTTGGCCAGTCATTCTGACCCCGTATAACTTGCCTCCATCGATGTGCATGAAGAAACCATTTATGTTCCTTTCTTTGCTTATTCCTGGTCCAAAAAATCCGAAGGGGAACTTGGATGTGTATATGCAACCGTTGATTGAAGAATTGAAGCAATTGTGGGATGTTGGTGCAACAACTTGCGAAATTTCTAGGAGAAAAAACTTCAATCTGTGTGCAGCAGTCTTGTGGACTATAAGCGATTTCCCAACCTATGGTATGCTTTTTGGATGGTCAACAACCGGTAAAAAAGTTTGTCCATATTGTTTGGACAAATCAAAATCTTTTTACCTTGAACATGGTTGTAAAATTGTCATGGTTTGAATTTCACCGACAATTTCTTCCTCCCGAACATCCTTTTCGAAACAACAAAACTGCTTTTTTAAGGATAGGGTTGAAAAGGGGTCACCGCCTCACATAATGTCTAGCGACAAGTTATGGCAACAAGTTCAACACTTGGCAAAGGCAACAGATGGCTCTGAAGCACTCGCAAGCTTGAAAAAGAATAAACTAGGGTGGTTCAAACAAAGCATTCATTGGGAGCTCCCGTACCGGAAGACTCTTCTCCTCCGCCACAACCTCGATGTCATGCATATTGAAAAGAATTTCTTTGACTAACTAATTCACACGGTGACGGATGTGAAAAAATAAATTTCAGACACAGTTGCAGCTAGAAATGACATTGCCAAATATTGTAAACGACCACAACTTCATGTGACGGAGGATGCGAGAGGGAAAGACACTTTACTAAAAGCTCCATTCACACTAGATAAGGCTCAAAAGAAAGTGTTATGCGAGTGGGTTAGAAGCTTGAAATTTCCCGATGGTTATGCTTCTAATTTGACTAGATGTGTAGAGTTACAAACATGCAAGCTTCGCGGTTTGAAGAGCCACGACTGTCATGTCTTCATGGAGAGATTGTTGTCGGTTGCTTTGAAGGAATTGCTCCCGGTCCATGTTTGGAAAGCTATTACTGAAATTAGTCTATTCTTCCGTGACCTTTTGATGCGGTTCCAAGGCATCAATATTGTTATTATAATTATTTTTATTGTTATTTTTAGTTTATTATTAGATGACCGAATTTATTAGGATATTTTTGTTAGTTTAATTCGGTTAGTATAAGATAAGCTTAACTTTAAAGATCATATTTGCAAAATATTATCTTTACAAGTTAGTGTTAGTTTCCTAGTTAGATTAGAATTTGTTTTACCGATTTTTAGGCTAATTATTTAGCTTATAAATACGTGATGGTGTTTAACGAAAAGTATGATTGATTGATTTGAAATTTATAAAGTTTTACGTAAGCTTGTGCTTGTGTATTCTTGGCCTAGTTTAGGTTTTAAGCTCGTGTTGCTTAGCGTTTCTTGACCGAGACTCAAGATTCCAAACCTTTCAACTGCGATTGAAGCTTATATCCATCAAAATTCAAATCAAATTGGTGTGGCTGCTGTTTGACGAGGGACGAGTTTGACAATTTGTGTCAAAAAACTCAGTTTCGAATGTCATATTGATCGATTTGGTTCTCCTTCGTTTCTAAAGATTTTGAGGTGATTCTTTTTTTCACATTGGTTAATTTTTTCAGGTGTCTCGGCCCTTCTAATCCACTCAAAGTATTTTTCAGGTTCATTCATACTCCCATTGAATTCGGGAAGATCTAATCTAAGGTTCCTATCATCATCTTTGGTATCCTTTGTTGTTCCACCATCAAATTGAGTGATATGGAAAGGTTGGAACACAACATTACAGAAATACTTTGTAAGCTCGAGAAGATATTTCCACCATCGTTCTTCAACTCTATAGAACACTTACCAGTTCACCTGCCATATGAAGCTGGGTTATGTGGTCCTATCCAATATCGTTGGATGTATCCATTTAAAAGGTTTTATTTCCTCCTAATTCATAATTTCAAACATTGTTTATAAACATATTGTTGTTTGAATGATATATAACTTATTTAATAATTTTTAAAATTATAGGTTCCTTAATCATTTGAAACGTAAAATTAGTAATAAGGCTAGTGTTGAATAGGGATGGCAATTCAATTTGAGTTCGATTCGAATCCGATCCGATCCGAAGGAAAAAATCCGATCCGAATCCGTTTAATTTGAGTCCGAATCCGAATCCGACAAAATAGGTCCGAATCCGAATAGGAGGCGGATCAGACTTGGACCCTGTGCAGAGTCCAACCGAGTCCGACCTGAGTCTGAGTCCGAATCCGAGTCCGACCCGAGTCCGACCCGAATCCGAGTCCGAGTTCGAATTCGATCCGAAAACATGCTAAATTTGGGAATCGGGATATTTGCAACATATATTAAATCAATTTATCAATTCAGTTTTAATAATTTAGCCCACCTTGACTACTTTATGGCCCAACTTCCTTAATTCAATTACTTAAAAAAAAATAAAAAAAATAAAACTAGTAAAAACTAAAAGGACAGTGAACAAAAACCCTAACTCTTCACCTTCACTCTATTGCACATTTGCACAACCACCATCTTGCATCTTCTTTATATTCAAAGGGAAAAAAACCACCTTATTCACGCAAACCAACGCCGCCCACCACTCCACCAGCTAGGCGACAATCCTATCGACGTTTCGAAGGTTTATCTCTGATTTCCGACCACCTCTGGTGTCCGACCACCTTCCCGGCGATTCGAAGGTATTATCTCTGATTTCCTTCATGCTATTTTCGTTTTTTTTTTGCTAGTTAAATTAAATATGATCATAGATGAACCCTAGATTGTGAAATTGATATGATAATTACTCAAAGAATGAAATAAACAACAACTTATCTCAGAAATCGCTTCAATGTGCGATTCAATGGAGAGTTCAGTGAGAGGCAGGGGCGCAGGGCAAGCCGTCAAATAAATAAATGGGTTGGGTCTTAAACGTGGGTCAATTTTATTTGATTTTTCTGTTTTATTTTAGTTTAATTTTTCGTAATTTGGTATGTTAGCAGACTTGTTAGCTATATAATCATCTAGTTGCTTCAGTTTTTGTTTTGTTTTGTTTATTATTATTTTGTTTTTAATTTTTGAGTTATTTTATTATTCTCTGATTTCTATGTTTTCATATGATAAATTCTTATTTTTCTCATGTTGTAAGTATGGTTGATTTTTCACATTGACTTATATTTGCATAAATTTTTGACTAAGATTAATTATTATTGATGTTTAGGCTTAAACCATATTGAATCTTCAACATAAACGACTCCTCCTACAAAACAAACAAAAGGTAGTATCTACATACTCTTTCATATATTATATTTTATGCATAAATTTTGGTTAGTGTTATTTTATGAAATAATGATTAATTTTTAATATTACAATTGTATAAATATGGAAACCGATGAGGCATCTTCTAGTCCGGATGATTGTGAAGAGGTTAATGGCCAACCAACTCATACTAAAACTACTAAGAAGCAAATCAATGATTCAAATACATCACATGTGAATGACAATGATGATGAAAATGAAAATGATGATGAAAATGAAGATGAGGGTGTGATAACGGGTAGTAATGGAAGAAAGTTGACTTCGGCGGTGTGGAAATTTTATGACAGGAAATTGGTTAATGGAGTATGGAGGGCCTTTTGTAAAGGTTGTAAAGAAAATTTTGTGGGTAAGAGCTCAAGTGGCACTACAGACTTGAGAGAACATACAAAAAGATGTATGAAAGTCAAGAAGACAATAGATGTAAGACAACAATTGTTACTAGCTAGTGCAAGTAGGAGTGGAAGTCCTACTATGACAATTGGAAAATTCAAATTCAACCAACAAGTTTCAAGAAATGAGTTGGTGAACATGATTCTTATGCATGAGTATCCACTTTCCATTGTTGAGCATGAGGGTTTTAGAAGGTATTCACATAGTTTGAACCCCGAATTTCATATCATTTCAAGGAATACCGTGAAATCCGACATTCTAAAGGATAACAAGGAAGAGAAATCTCGATTGATGAAGTTGTTGGGAGCAAATGAAAGTAAAGTCGCCATCACTACGGATATGTGGACTTGTAACAATCAAATAAAAGGTTATATGGCCGTGACGACACATTTTATTGATGATGATTGGATCTTGCAAAATTGTCTCATAAGGTAATTATACTACTTCATCACATAATTGATTATTATTATTATTATGTAATTTTATTTTATGATCTTTTTATTCATATGAGAAGGTAGTTGCATAATGTTTTAGATTGCTAATTACATATAATTATTAATTATTGTTAGGTTCATGTATGTTCCATGCCCACACAACAAAGATACAATTAGTAAGGCATTAGTTGTATATTTGAAGAGCTTTAATTTGGACGAAAAAGTTTCAACTATTACCGTCGATAATTGTACAACCAATGATGCGGTTATGGATGTGTTGCGTGAAAAACTTGCTCCTAGTAAGCTTAATTTGGGTGGTACCTATTAGCATATGAGATGTTGTGCACATATTTTAAATCTAGTTGTCAATGATGGATTGAGTATTATTGGTGATGCAATTGAGAGAGTTCGTGGTGTTATTGCCTTTTGTACTTCTACACCAAAGAGATATGAAAAGTTTGAAGATGCTTGTAATTATGTGAAAATTCCTATAACTAAGAAATTGATTTTGGATTGTAAGACTAGGTGAAATTCATGTTTTGAAATGTTACAAGTTACCCTCTTATATAAAGATGCTTTTACTAGGTTGTTTTCAAAAGTTGGAAAAAGAGGAAAAGATAAGTTTATGTTGCCTAGTAAAAATGAGTGGAAAATGGCTAGTGAAATTTGTGAAAAATTAGCCTTATTTAGTAGGACAAGTGATGCTTTTCGGGGAAAAACTATCTTACCGCAAACTTGTATTTTGAAAAAGTTTGTGAAATTAAACTTGCATTGAGAAAATGGTTGTGTTGTGGGAATAAAGTAATAGAGATGATGGCTTCAAAAATGATCTCCAAGTTTGATAAGTATTGGGAGGTTATTAATATGATATTATCCGTGGCATCGGTTTTGGATCCAAGAAGGAAAATGGAATGTGTGTCTCTTTATTTTCATGCCCTTCATGGTGATAGTGGTGATGATGAATGTGAGAAGGTTAAACAATTCTTACTTGATTTAGCTCTTGATTATGAATATGATGTGTATTATAAAGAGTCGTCTTCGGTAGCACCTTCTTGCATTCTTAATGACAAGGGTAAGAGACCCATGACCTACTTGGATGATGTGGAGGGATTATGGGCAAAACATGTATCAACACAACCAACAAAAAAAGGTCGCAAGTTTGAGGTGGAGGCATACTTAGAGGAGGATAGGATAGTTGTTGATGATAACAAGTTTAATCTTATAGCTTGGTGGAATGCCGAAACAAGTAAGTATCCTACCCTCTCTAGAATTGCTAGGGATATTCTTGCGGTGCCCATTTCTACCGTTGCTTCGGAGAGTGCTTTTAGTGCCGGTGGTAGAGTAGTTAGTCCCCATCGTAGTAGACTACACCAAGACACCGTGGAAGCTTTTATGTGCCTTCAAAGTTTGAGATTTCCTCAATTTGAAAGGTAACTAATGTAATATATTAAAAATATTTATTGCCTTGTGCATTATTTTATTTATTTTAATGCATTTGCATTTATAATTAGGTATTACAAGTGGTGGCAATTGTCAATTTGCATCGGTCTTTGAAGATGAAGATGTGGATGATAGTGAAGTGCTCCCATAGTAAGTTTCTTATTATATTTATTTCACTACTCATTTTTATTTTGTTATACATATGTTTATATTTTTGCTTAAAATTCATATTACTTTTGGATGATGCACAAGATTTTCACTCACTTTTAATTTTCCATGTCTAATTTTATTTTTATTTTTTGTTATTTTTTTGGTGTAGGATATCATTGGACTTCAAGTTGGGAAAGCTCTTCTTGTCAAGTTATGTTTGTATTTTGAATAAAAATATTGTAATTTTAATTTGAGTCATTAATTAAGGACTTAAGGTGGTATTGTTGAAAGACTAATTAGAAGTTACTTTTTATTGTTGTATGATGATATTATTTTATAATTTGGGACAATTATTTGCTCGTTTGTAGCAAACTTTTATCATGTAACTTAATTCTTATTTATGTTATATTTAGACTTTATGCATTTTTATCTAAAGTTTTACGCACTAATAATCCAATATGATTTAGGAAATAAAGTTTATTAGGGATAATACAAAAATTTATAAGTATATTTAACATTTTTTAAAAAAAAATAGTATTCGGATCCATTCGGAGGTCCGAATATATGGATCGAATTCGGACCATGAAAATATGATTTGGATCGGATTTGGATTCGGAGTTTTCGGATTCGGATTTGGAGTCGGATCCAACTCCAAGGCCCGTTTACAAAACGGATCGAATTCGGACTTGGGTGCATCCGACCCGAATCCGATCCATTGCCATTCCTAGTGTTGAAGGTTTAATATGCAATACATATTTAATGGAAGAGATAGGATACTTTTGATTTAACTACTTCCCACAAGGAGTGGATACAAAAACTCGTGACTTAGGCCGTAATGTTCATGATGATGTTGAAAGCTCTTTGGATGATAGTGTTCCAGAACTCTTTAGGGTTGATTGTGGACGATCATATACTGGTGGAGTGCACTGCTTTTTGGATGAGAATGAACTTCAACGTGCTCATTTATATGTTATGGGAAATAGCGGCATTTTGTAAGCATATAAGAGGTATTGATTTTGTCTTCATGAAAGTCACTAAGATTTTATTAAATTTTGCAATGTTTCAACCGTTGACCACCATCATTAATATTTTTATTATGGTTTTATGTAAGGGGTTTTGAGGCCCACTTATAGGCGTGTCGCGTACCTAACAAAAATAAACCTAACTAGACCACTACTATGTAGACGGGCAAGCAAGGGCCGGATCCCAAGAGACTATGGTTCAACTAATCAAATAGACTCAAGCAATTACTAAGCAAGTAACCAAATCAAATAAGTGTGAATCAATAACTAAAGAACTAATTAAAACGATTAAATCAAAACAATATGACAAATCAATGCTAAAAACATCCAGGATCAAGCATCACCACGAATACAATTAATGCAATAGTCGTTCTACCCCTAACACATAATTCAATTGATTAAAGAGGAAAAGTATTCCATGAATAATACCAATGGTCTCTCCCGAGTTATCAATGGCTTCTCTAATCACAATCAAGCCTACTTCCGTGGAATCATGTAAATTAAAGACCTTAAGCACATTACTCTAACTTCTAATCATCCATTCAACTACTCCCGTGATGAACTTCAAACCCTTAATTGATTTATTCAAATTCGTTAAAACCCAACTCCCGTTGCGATTAAAACAAAGGATTAATAACAATACCAATTATACCTAATCTAGTATTGGCATAAGCATAATCAATTAAGCATATCAATTACAATTATTATTAGAGAATTTAAAGAATTAAATCATGCATTAATCATATTCGGGTTCCGCTAAATCTTGGAATAAAGAAATTACTCACACATATTAATGAAAGAAAAAACAATAATCAATGAAGAAAACATGATTAATAAGTAATTAAAAGTAAAATAAGAAATAAAGATGAATACCAATTGCTTGAATGAAGAAAAGTACCAATTGTTGATGAACAAAGATCAAAACTTGAAAGTTTAATTTTAATCTAGATCTAGAGAGAATATTAGGGTTCTAATGAATGTTTAAAAGATGCAAAAATAATAACTAAGTATCCCCTAGTTGGGTTTTACAAAGGGTATTTATATCCCTTAATTAAGAAATCCCGAAAAGTGATGAAAACGCGCTCCGCGAAGCCTTGCTCGGTCAGACCGGGAAATGTCGCCCAGTCGGGCGCGAGAAACAAAGTCGTCTTGTGCTTCTTCATCTAGCTTCCTCATGTAGTACCTCGTTTTCCCGGGCTGCGCGGGCAAGGCTGCTTGGTCCGGGCGGACGGAAGTCAAACTCTATACTTTCTCTCTCGTGGCTTCTCTTCTTTCCTTCTTCGCCCTGGCTGCCAGGGCAATGTTTCCCTCCAGGGCGGACACGGGTAAAATTCTCCTCCATATTACTAAGCTCTCATGGCTATCCAAAACAAGTCCAAATCATCCGAAAATCTTCACATGCCTACAAAATCAATTAAATAGACCAAGCCACACTAGAGAAGAGAATATTAGCGAGAAGTAGCTCCGTAGAGCTCAAAAACCATACGAAAATAGCTACAAAATGAGGGTAAAATATGGTATAGAACGTGTACATCAACCACATTGCTCAAATGCAACCTACTATTAGTACGGAAGATGTGTGGATTAAACATGAAGCTGAATTCCTTGAGTGGTTTACCGTCGACTTTTGTTATGTAAGTGAGTGTTTTAAGCATTTGAAATCCACATGTTTTTTTCACTTATTAACTATAATTTCACGATCAATATCAATTTAACATATGTCATATGAGCAGGTGATTCAAGACAATCCAAATGATGAAATACTATTTGCTTTGGCCATGGGTCCATCTAAGCGAGTGCGTACTTGGAGCCAATTCTATGTGAACAGATACAAATTCCAAACTTATGGCCATGGTAAACAAAAATCAACCATGAACTACGAATTAAGCGAATCCAATGAAGATATTGGGGATTGTTTTGGTATTTTAGAGGATATCATCGAGTTGGAGTTCACTGGTGCCCTAAGAACTTATAAGATTGTTCTCTTCAAGTGAAATTGGATGGATCCTACGAGGGGTATAAACAATGATCAATACAAGCTTATAGAAGTCAATCATACCAAAAAATACCCCAAGTAAGATTCATTTGTGCTTTCTTACCAAGTTAACCAGGTCTACTACGCACCTTACCTAAGTCTAAAAACAGATAAGGTTCAATGGTGGGCGGTGTTCAAGACAAAGACGAGGTCTGTTGTTGATGCACCGGTTGACGAAGACTTTCTACAGGAGACTATAGAAGACATACCAACTCTCTCTACTCCAGATGGTATTCCAGACTATGAAGGTGATGAAGACGACTTTGGAGATTCTAATGCTGATGATGAAGTGCTACTTGATGCCCGTCCAGTTTCGAATCTACTGATAGTGAGGATGAGGATGACAGATTTTGGGATGATGATACTAATGATGATGATCTCAGTGTTCGAACGTTTTATTTATGTAATCATAATGGATTTCACTTTATTTAAAAGACAATTAACTTTTTTTTATTTTATATATTGAAGTATTATTGGTATTGTAGACACCTAAAATTGTCTCTTCAAAACCAAACCCTATGATGAACAACCTTTAACCGTATTGTTTGGGTTGAGTATTTAATCTTTGGAGTGCTTAAATCCATGTTTCCATTCAATATATTTCATAAACCAATCCAATTCATAGCTCATTCCCTTAAACCATAACTTGTTTTCCTCTTTTCGTGTCCGCATCACAAAACCGGGAGAAACTAATTTTGAGGCCCAATAATTTTGATCCAATTATTATTTGGTTGTATAGGCCTTGAAATAAGCTTTCCAACCATAAATCATAAGCCCAATTCCGATTTAAAACGAATAAGATATGAGCAAAATACTAAACTCGGTCCAAAACCGACACTCTTTCACTAAATGCCATATCTTAAAATCTACAAATGATTTTGACTTTATTCTAATTGGGTTGGAAATTAGACTTGATAATATTTCCAATTATATATTATATGCCTTATTCCAAGTTACGGATCAAAAGTTATCATGGTTTTAAAAACGCGTAAAAAACTGGAATTACAGCGCACAGTGTAAAAACACCGTGTCACAGCAAAATCTTACGTGGCACGGTGCTTGGTGCCGTGACACGGTAATTTTCATCGCCACGATGCTTTTTTCCGTGTTTTTTCTCATGCGCTAATGAATTGGATGCAAAAATGGAAATAATTTCCACCGTGTCACGGAAATAGTTGTCGCGCCACGGGAAATTGCACCGCGTCACGGCATAATTTTCCGTTTCACGTTGCCCATCTTGAGACACGGGGATGTTCCGTGTTTTCTCCGTGTAAACCCTTCACGCGTTATTATCTTCTGTAGGTTAATTATTTCCCGCGTCTTAACAAACTGTTCCGCGTCACACCAGGTTCTCCCATGTCACGGGATTCTCTACCGTGTCGCGACAATCTTTTTTAGGGTTTTTATCTTTTTAGGGTTCCATGTGTTCCCTCAACTCATTTTCTCTATAAATACCCCCCTCTTTTCTACAGTTTGGGGCACCAAATGATTCTCTCCTCCTCTCTTCTACACCAAAAATTATTCTCTTCTCTCTCTCTCATACTCTAAGCCTTAAACCTATATTTCTAATTACATCATTTCTTCCTTAAGCACTCCAAGGATTCCATACATAACCCGAGGTTCCGTCCTTAAACCAAGGCATGAAAGGTATAATTGACTAAGGGTTTGGACCAAATTAATTCTACTTTTTATTTAATTTAATTGTTTCAATTTGATTTATATTTTTATTAAAGTTACTAACAATTTATTCATGATGTAGCAATTTTAAGGAACGCGCGTAATGTGAGTAATTAATTAATTTAATTACTTATTTTTATTTTTATATTGCTAGTATCATGATTAGGTTTGTTTATATTTGATTTTACTAACAATATTATTGTTAAATTGCTTTCAATATTAATGTTGATTCTATTATTATTATTTATTGATCACCATATTGCATGTTTAAAGGGAATAGTGTAATTGAAAATCAAGCCTAATAAGATAATTTGGACGACAGGTTTAGGTTCCTTTTTAATCTTGTTGTTTAATCAAGTGATCACGATATTTTAGAATTATACGTTGCATTAATATTCAACCAATTTAGTCTAATAATAGTTTGGAACAAATTAAATCTTTGTTTACATGCCTTTGAGATCGCATGAATCACTTTTCACTATAAGAATCGAGTAGAGGCTAATACGGGCGAATGTGACTCCATGACTCACTTTGTACCATCATCCCCGATCCTCCTTTTATGGTTCCGAACCATATGGAGTTAGTAATCTCATGGATTATGAATGGGGTGTAACCTTCACGGGTCAATCGTTGTTGCCTTCACGGCTCATGAAATAAGATTTTTTAATGATTTGAGGGGCTAGGAGGACATCTTTTAAGGCTATGGAGTTATGGGGTAAAGTAGTGTGACCATAACCAATAATTGGAATACGATGACCATTGTCAACTAAAATATGATTATTCGTGCTTAAATTAAAGAGGGGCAAGAGATTACCAGAATTGTGTGTCATATGAGATGTAGCACCCTGTAAGGAGGGTGATCCCATCGTAAGGGGTACTCTCCTTAAATGCCCTTGGCCGCTTAAAAGCCTAGGATTTTACACTTGTTAAGGTGTAGTAGGACTTGAATTCCTGACTGTTTGGGGGACCTTGAATTAGAATTGATTCTATCATCACGCTTTTTTTATAAGAAACAAGTAGGAGTCGCCAATGAGTTTTAGGAAAAACTCATAAACCTCGTTCATGCCTTTCTTCCATGTGGAGTTCATGGAATAATTAGCACAAATCATAAGTTTACCCATGTCCAAATTGGTCTATAAACCAGAAATGAGTTCGGGAGCGAGGGTACTAAGATAACGTTCCTTTTAGAGGGGAATCGTCATCCTAGCCCTAGTACGACCTCTACTAGCTCTTCCTTTTTCACAATTTCATCACCAAACAATATATGCAACGTGATACTTAAAACTATGTAAGTTGATTTTATTTACAAGCATTAATTCACGTAGGAATTACTGACAGGGTAAAGTCGTATCCCCTAATCAAAAATAATTCCTAAATCCTCTAACTAAAGTAGATAGGGAAGTAGGGTCGATCTCCACAGGGAAACAAGTCTTTCTATTCCTAATTAACTAAAATAATCTAGATTATGAAGTAACCAATATTTATATTTGAATAAGAAACTAAACTACTAAGATTGAGAATAGGGAGAAAACAATATATAAAAGGATCTAGGGCATAGGTTCACCAATAAATAATACTCCAGGGTAAAACATAATAATCATTCATTGACATTGCATAAGTAACATGATTAACAGGCTCTCGTAATTTATTAATCAACATAGATCTAACAGGCTCTCGCAATTTACTAGACCTAAGTTCTTATTGAAAATAGCCTTTAATATCAAATTAACATCTTCTCGATTCATCAATTCAATATTGCTATACTTTTACAAGCCGTAATTGTAAAACGTTAAAACAATTCAATAAGAAATTATCATGCAATATTAATAATCAACAATAGTCAATCATCAATGCATTAATTAACCAGATTGTAAAGGGCTTTCGCTACGTATTACAATCACAGAATTAATCTACCGGTATTAAATCTCATCTCTCGAATCTCGACTTAACCATTTATAAATTAACTTGCCTATTGAAACTAGACCTAAACATTAATTCTCATCTGTCGAATCTCGAATCAATATTGTCAAACTCATGCGTAAAAGATTAGGCCTAATCTAGTCACAGAGCATTAAATCAATCAATAGGAAATTAATCTAGCATTGACAATCAACAACAATAAATTACCCCTTCATATTATTTATGGATCCCCATAAACCCTAGAAATAAAACTACTCATACATAATTGAATCTAAACTAATCAAAGCAATAAAGTAAATCATGATGAAAGGAATAAAATAAACAACTAAGATTAAGGGAAGAGAAATCGTTACCAAAATAATATGGAATTAAGAGTAAATTAAAAGCAAAGGTTTAGGAGAAAGAAATCTAAGAGAATAATTAAGAGAATAAGGAAAGAGTATAAAGAAAAAGAGAAGGAAAGAGATAGAGATCCTAAAATCGTATTACGGAGGAGTATTTATACTCCGTACAAATCCTAAACTAAAACAAACTAAAACGACGCTAATCGTCAACTAATAAATACACGCGCCCGATCGGGTGAGGCACCGCCCGATCGGGCGCGCCTTTTTATCCTTAATACTAATCTCGCGCCCGGCCGGGCGCGTCACCGGGCGCCAGCCTTAACTTCTCCCGCCCGGCCGGGCGCGCCTCCGGGCGCCAGCCTTTTTGGCCGGGCGGCTCTCTTGGGCCACTATTTGGACTACGATTGGGCTCCAATTCCTCGGGCCAATCTGGGTTTCCTCTTTGGGTCTTGAATACTCGGTCCAAATGCCCCGGTATCACCTATACCGAGCCCTTAATCACCGGTTCGATGGCTCTAACCGGCCCTGGGCTATAAAATCTGGTCGTGTTTCTCCAATGCTCGTGATTGCTCCAAAATATCTCGGGAAAATACTCCAAATGCATAAATCCCTGCAAAAGTCAACCAAATCTACGAAAACACTAGAAAACACCAATTAGTAATAAAAGTGGCTCTAAAGAGACAAAAACACTACTAATTATGACCAAGGGACGGGGGTAAAATACTATATAAAATAGACACATCAAACTCCCCCAAGCCAAACCTTTGCTTGTCCCTAAGAAAAGATCTCATCAATGAATCAATAAATATACTTCACCCCAAAAAGTAAAAATCAAACTCAAACGATCCAGGGTAAATCAAATAAACATGCTTCAAAGTCAACTAATCAAATCCATCTATTTACCAATCTTCCCTAACAATTGTCAAATAGAGCAAACTGCAAGAGCATATAGAATTCAAGACTAGTGCTCACACACTCAACTCTCATTTTCGTGGCGAGTAAAATATGTACTCGATCGCTCACCATCCAACCCCTTTATGTGAACAATGCCCTCCCAACTCACACTCTCGTGTGTATAAAAACATTGAACGCTCATCCTACTAGTCGACTCGAAATATGCCAAGTCATAACTTGCATTGATAAACAACACTTTCACATTTACAGAACTTCTATGCACAAGGTCAGAAGGTCTTTTAAGCTTGTAATGTAAGGCTAGGGTAAAGGTAGGATAAATTTGGGATTATGTGAGAGAAAAGCTATGCATTAAGGGAGCCAAATCCTAATAAACCCATGATCAAAATAATGATGATCATACATCTCCATAAACATAACCAACTCCAACAAAAACCACCAAATACAACTCTAATCATCATAAACAATCCCAACACTCACAATAATCACTCATAAAAATATGATAATGTAGAACTTTGAGTGAAAAACAAACCTTGAACTCATTCTTTTTTTTTCTTTTTTTTTTCAAACTTGAATTTTTTTCTTTTTTTTTTCTTTAGAACAACCTTCAAATAGAACATTTGAGCATTAATTTTTTTTCTTTTGCTCTTTTTTTTTCCTTTTTAACTCATATTGGAAATTTCAACTTTGAAACACAATATCAATATTTTCCAATCAAAAATCAAAGAACAACAACTCTTCTTTTATTCCCACATTGTGCAAGTAATATGCACACCACAACTCCCTCACCTCACCAACTAATAGCTCCCCCAATCCAAGCTTGGGACTAGTAACCAATGGGGCTCAAATAGGCTTGTAATGTGGCTAAATAATCAATAAAAGGGCACAAGCAACAACATGGGTAACAAGAAGGGAACAAATGTATCTAATACTCTGAAGGCTACCTAAAAGAATGAACGCCTTCGTCCTCCTCATGTGCATAATAATAAGTCATGAAACACTACTCATAATTGCAAATCAATACTCAAATTCATTGACATACCAGGAATTATGGAACTATCACACATTTCCTAACCAAATCAACTAGTTAAGCACTATATTCACAAGTAGTTGGGCAAGATTGACTCATGTTTAGGAATCCAAGCAATTAAACTTCAAATCATGACCAACTAATCCACAATGCTTACCATCAAATACCAAGAATCAAAACAATTTTCTCAAGTAAGGGGCACAGGGATGCATGATTTACAATTCATTGGAACGTATTTTTGAATTTTTTTTAATTTTCAATTTTTTTTGTATTTTTATGTATATAAGAAAGCAATAAAACCAACCTAAGAAAACACACAAAAAATAAAAGAAAAGAGAAAAAGAAATATACCAAACCAAAATCTCCCCCAAGCCAGAATCAGACAATGTCCTCATTGGCTCGGGAACTAGCCCAGCATAGCTAGTCCTGATTATCCTCATCCATCGAGCCGAAACCCGCACCTCCACTGCCACCTGCACCAGAAGAGCTACCACCAAAATAATCAGCGTGAAAACTCCCTCCCCCCGCCGGTCCCCCGAAAGGAATGTCCTGGCCGTACCCGAAGAAAGAAGAATAGTTAGTGTAAATACCACGGGCAGTGGGATCCCTATCGTATCCCTGGGGTGGAGGCTGAAACCAGTCAGGGTGAATAGCGTAGTCGGGAATGTTGCCCCGACGAGCATAATCATCGTACATAGGGTAGAGAGCTCTACCCTGGTTCCTCTCTAGGTACCCTAACCTCTGGTCTAAGGAGCCAACCATCCTCCTAAGGTCAGTATGGGAATGCTCGATACGTCCTAGGGCCTGACCTATACTCTGAAGATCCCAAACTGGGTCAGAGTCAACATGAAGGACGGAGTGGGACATACGAGGTGGAGAGAAAGTCACCTCGGGCTGAGGCTGGGGTGGTGGAACTGGTGGTGGTGGTGCCTGCCCCCTAGCGTTGGCATCTAAAACATCATAAGTGTAAGAAGGTTGCCCTGGGGGAAAGGCGGTCAAGTCAGGACTGGGTAGGGGAAAAATGGGCAAAGGTTGCTCGCTCCCAGTCCAAATACACCAAAAGGGTGTCTGCTCGCTATCCGGTCTAACCCACCCAACATCCTCAAAATACCTAGCAGTCATGTAGGTATCTGGTCCACAGTTGGTCAGCTAGTGGGGTCCGTCTACTACAAAACCAGCCTTTTTCACTGCTATTCGAGTGATAAGGCCACCTAGACGGATAGGGGTATTGGAAGTGGTGCTGGCTGTGGCATGCCTACTCAAATGGTGAACTATAAACCTACCTATGTTCAATTTCCCGTACCCGTACACATAATTTCCTATGACAGCTAGTTCGTTAGATTGAGCGTTATGAGGCTCGGCCCTACCTAAAAAACACAAACCCGCAATTCTTTGCCAGTTTTTTGGGACAGGGTGGTGAATAGGTTTGGTACTAGCATGTTGGGGGTCGGGGGTAGGCAAACCAGTCAAAGCATAATATAAGTCACCCATTTTATAGTCCGCATGCCACTGGTGAGATAATTCAGAATTTAATTCAAAAATTTTACAAAATTCTACCAAAGTTAAACTAATATTTCTATTATTTAACCTGAAAAATAAATTTGGCCCATTTCTACTACTAACAAAATGGAAAGTGGACATGAATTCACAAGTAAGTTCTCGGTATGTAGGATAGTGCATATCAACAAATTTTCTCATGCCAATGTCATTCAAAAATCGTTTTACAAAATCATATAAACCAAATGATTCTAGGGTAGGGCGGTGTAACCACCGAGAAGGAATTACCTCGCGACCGATTAAGTGCTCTAGCCGTTCCTTTTGCTCTCGGCTCACAATCCGGATCGTCGGCCAGTACGGGAGTTGCAAGTCCGGGTCGTATTCCTCCCTCGAACTGGAGCTCCTACCAAATATGGACCTAGCCCTCTTTGAAGCCATGTCTAAGAAATGGGTTTGAAAATTAATTGAATTAAAACTGAAAATTTTTTATATGAAAGTGTAGAGGATGAAGAGAGGATCACAAATATGTAAAGAGTTTTGAATTTGGGTAAGAAATGAAGGAGAAATCTTAGAGAGAAGGTAGAGAGAATTTGAGTTCTAGAGAGAGAAAGTTATGAAAGTAAGAAGAAATGAAGGGAGAAAGAAGGAAGAGACGAAGAGAATGACGCGGATGCCACTCGCGCCCGGTCGGGCGGTGGGTCGCCCGGTCGGGCGATCTGGGGTATTTTGCATGCTGATTCTTGCGCCCGGTCGGGCGATCTAATTTACCCAAAATTCGTATACTTTCGCGCCCGGTCGGGCGATCTGTAGCTCTAAAATTACGCCCTTCTTGTGCCTGATCGGGCGAGGCTTGCCCGATCGGGCGGACAATTAAGTCCGTAAACGACAAGTTTCGCGCCCGATCGGGCGAGCTTCACCCGATCGGGCCCGAGGCTAAATCGTCTAATTATCATTCTTGTTCTTATCTCAAAAATTTGGCTAACTCTTTTCTTCAAACCTGTACAAACACTCATAAGACTCATTAAATTCCCTCATCTCTCCTCTCATAAGGAAAAAGGAAATAAAGACTAGTCTAAAAAGATATAAAAATACGGGTTGCCTCCCACAAAGCGCTGGTTTATCTAGGTCCCGCACGACCTTCTTACCAAGTACAATATCTAGGACCCTTGGCCTAACGCTTGATCGGGTGGTTTCTCACCCGGTCTAGCGGTGTTCAGGTTGCGATGGGGCTTCCTGACATACCCTGTGGGACGCCAAATCACCTTATTTAGTGGATCCTCCTTGACTTGGAATGGTGGATCTTCAATGCTACGCACTAAAGATCCTTCTTTGATCGAGGATTGCTTCAAATTTTCCTTGCATGCGACACTTGCAACTCGATCTGACGGAACACTTACCGTAGGCTCGATTCGCACAACTTGCTTGATCGGTTCCACTTGTTCATCCTCGAAACCAAGACCAACATTGTAGAGTGCTCTTTCTATTGCATCGACTTCTTTCTACCATTTGTCTATCTCATCTGAAAAGGATGCAACACAAGATACCGCCTCCAAGGGATCTTTTTCAAGAGCTTGGGGCTTGTTAGAATAATTTACAACCACATTAACACTGAAACATTTCTCCTCAGTCATGGAGCTTTTAGGGGCATTATTCAGATTAAAAACAACTTTATCATCCCCTACTGATAATGTTAACTTACCACTTCTTACATCTATGACTTCTCCTGCAGTGTTAAGGAATGGTCTACCCAAAATAATTGGGGTTTGCATATCCTCAGCCATATCAAGAACAACAAAATATACAGGTATATAAAATTTACCTACTCTAACGGGGACATCCTCTATAACACCTAAGGGGTATTTGAAAGAACGGTCGGCCATTTGTAGAGTTATATTGGTAGCTTTTAATTTACCCATATTCAACTTAGAACACACAGATAATGGCATGACGCTAACACTTGCACCCAAATCACATAATGCATTATCAATCAAGAGATTGCCAATATGACAAGGGATGGAAAAACTACCCGGATCTTTTAGTTTAGGCGGAGACTTATTTTGAAGTACGGCACTACACTCTGCAGTGAAAGCTATCGTCTCTACCTCTCTAATAGACCTTTTTCTCGTCAGTATTTCTTTCATAAATTTTGCATACGAGGGGATTTGGGTGATCAATTCAGTAAAGGGAACTGTTACCTTCAAATCTTTTACCACCTCCAGGAACTTACCAAACTGCTTATCTAAGTTTGTCTTCAATTGACGATTGGGGAATGGAAGTTTGATAGTTGGCTTTGGAGCATTATTACTCTTGTCTGGAGTAGCCACCTTCTCTGGAGTTGTACCCTGCAATGTAGAATTAGATATGTTAGTATTATCTTTTAGCCCTGCAGGGCTATCAACTACATTGTTTGGTTTAACGGAATTAAGATTAGCATTATTTAACAAAACAGGTTCATCAACTCTGGGCATAGAGGGCCCTTCATAGTTTGAACCGCTCCTCAGAGTAATTGCAAATGCTTGATCCGTAGGCCGGGTTGGCTGTGCCAGCAGAGCTCCCTGTTGGCGGGCTTGTAGAGTAGCGGAGAGTTGCGCAATTTGATTATCTACAATTTTATTATGCGCTAGAATTTGATCAATTGTCGCATCTCTGCTCTCCATGTGCTTTTGCATATTAACCAACATTGCTCTAATTTCCGCCAGAGAAGGGTCGGAAGATGAGGGGGTTTGTTGTGGTTGGTTCTTCTAGCTAGCATTGGGATGATAATATTTCTGCTGCTGTGGCGCCTGTGGTTCTTGTGGTGGTGGATTTTGAACATTAGTGCTCCGGTAGGAAAGGTACGGATGATTCCGATACCCAGGATTGTAGGTGTTGGAGTATGGGTTATTCTGCCTATAAGCTTGGAAGGCATTAACTTGCTCCACGGAACTCCTGCAATCTTGCTCCCAATGACCTACAATACCACAATTTTCACAGAAAGCCTCATTAGAATTATTATTAATTGCAGAAACATTAGCTGCATTAGTAGTGCTCAGATTATCTAATTTTTGGCAAATAGAGGTTAGTTGAGCTTGCAAAAAGGATACAGAGTCGACACTATGCTTCCCTTTGTTAGCAAATCCTCTAGGATTCCCATATTGGGAATTGTGTATCGCCATGTCTTCAATAACCTACCCTGCATCATCAACATTAAGATTCATAAATCTCCCACTAGCTGCAGAGTCTAAAATTATTCTAGAAGAATTTCCAATGCCGTTATAAAAGGCTTGGATTAACGTCCATTGCGCTAAATTATGGTGATGGCATTCTCTTTGTAAGTCCTTGAACCTCTCCCAAGCCTCATATAAAGATTCATCGACTTCTTGGGCAAAGTTCTGGATCGCACTCCATAGTACTGCTGTTCTCTTTGCAGGATAATACTTGTTATAGAAATTCAAAACAAGAGTTTCCCAGTCAGTTATACCAAGTGTAGTTCTATTTAAGCCATTAAACCACAATTTAGCTTTTATAGTTAAAGAGAAGGGAAAGAGAATCTCCCTGATTTGGTCTTGAGTGACCCCGGCTTGCCCGATGGTGTTGCAATATTGACAATAGTCGGCAATGTGAAGATTCGGGTCTTCACCCTTGGCTCCACTGAATTGATTCCTCTCTATCATCGTTATAAATTGAGGTTTAATTTCAAATTGAACCCCATCAAGAGCCGGAGTAGGGGTGAGATGTGGAAAATCAGTAAGCTTTGGTTGTGAATAATCACTAAGCTTCTTTGGAGCCGTCATCTCTGATGATGTCTCTTAATCGCTAGAACCAGTTGGAGGATTTCGGTGATTATTGTTATTATCACCCGAATCCGCCAGGATTTGCTTGTAGAAATTTTAAAGTCTATGGAAGGAACGTTCGATCTCAGGATCGAATGGGATGTAACCTGATCTGGAACACCAAGGCATAAACAAAAACTAGAAGCAAATATGAGATTTGTCTCAGAGAACTAACGCTCTCTGAGACAAAAGGGAAATAATCTAGACTACAAAAACAATCAGAAAAAAAAATAAAACCGTTTCCCCGGCAACGGCGCCAAATTTTGACAGGGTAAAGTCGTATCCCCTAATCAAAAATAATTCCTAAATCCTCTAATTAAAGTAGATAGGGAAGTAGGGTCGATCTCCACAGGGAAACAAGTCTTTCTATTCCTAATTAACTAAAATAATCTAGATTATGAAGTAACCAATATTTATATTTGAATAAGAAACTAAACTACTAAGATTGAGAATAGGGAGAAAACAATATATAAAAGGATCTAGGGCATAGGTTCACCAATAAATAATACTCCAGGGTAAAACATAATAATCATTCATTGACATTGCATAAGTAACATGATTAACAGGCTCTCGCAATTTATTAATCAACATAGATCTAACAGGCTCTCGCAATTTACTAGACCTAAGTTCTTACTGAAAATAGCCTTTAATATCAAATTAACATCTGCTCGATTCATCAATTCAATATTGCTATACTTTTACAAGCCGTAATTGTAAAACGTTAAAACAATTCAATAAGAAATTATCATGCAATATTAATAATCAATAATAGTCAATCATCAATGCATTAATTAACCAGATTGTAAAGGGCTTTCCCTACGTATTACAATCACAGAATTAATCTACCGGTATTAAATCTCATCTCTCGAATCTCGACTTAACCATTTATAAATTAACCTGCCTATTGAAACTAGACCTAAACATTAATTCTCATCTGTCGAATCTCAAATCAATATTGTCAAACTCATGCATAAAAGATCAGGCCTAATCTAGTCACAGAGCATTAAATCAATCAATAGGAAATGAATCTAGCATTGACAATCAACAACAATAAATTACCCCTTCATATTATTTATGGATCCCCATAAACCCTAGAAATAAAACTACTCACACATAATTGAATCTAAACTAATCAAAGCAATAAAGTAAATCATGATGAAAGGAATAAAATAAACAACTAAGATTAAGGGAAGAGAAATCATTACCAAAATAATCTGGAATTAAGAGTAAATTAAGAGCAAAGGTTTAGGAGAAAGAAATCTAAGAGAATAATTAAGAGAGTAAGGAAAGAGTAAAAGAAAAAGAGAAGGAAAGAGATAGAGAACCTAAAATCGTATTACGGAGGAGTATTTATACTCCGTACAAATCCTAAACTAAAACAAACTAAAACGACGCTAATCGTCAACTAATAAATACACGCGCCCGATCGGGCGAGGCACCGCCCGATCGGGCGCGCCTTTTTATCTCTAATACTAATCTCGCGCCCGGCCGGGCGCGTCACCGGGCGCTAGCCTTAACTTCTCCCGCCCGGCCGGGCGCGCCTCCGGGCGCCAGCCTTTTTGGCCGGGCGGCTCTCTTGGGCCACTATTTGAACTACGATTGGGCTCCAATTCTTCGGGCCAATCTGGGTTTCCTCTTTGGGTCTTGAATACTCGGTCCAAATGCCCCGGTATCACCTATACCGAGCCCTTAATCACCGGTTCGATGGCTCTAACCGGCCCTGGGCTATAAAATCTGGTCGTGTTTCTCCAATGCTCGTGATTGCTCCAAAATATCTCGGGAAAATACTCCAAAAGCATAAATCCCTGCAAAAGTCAACCAAATCTACGAAAACACTAGAAAACACCAATTAGTAATAAAAGTGGCTCTAAAGAGCCAAAAACACTACTAATTATGACCAAGAGACGGGGGTAAAATACTATATAAAATAGACACATCAATTATATTGCAAAGTCGTTATTCTTATTTAATTAAATTCGTGGAAGAACAATAAATAAACAAGATTCGCCTTGGCTTAGGTGATCAATCAACAATTATTTAATTCAATTCTAGTCTTTATTTAACGCAAGATACTATATGAAATTGATTAATTAATTATTTTAAAAGTGATCAAACAACACTAATTAATTTATTAAAGTCCTTTTAAACAAGAAAATAAAGGTGATTTAACTAAGTGCTCGGGAATTTACCACTTCTCTTTGCTAGATCTCCGTTTAGAACACTTATGGACACCTTCTTGTGGGGAACCTCCACCGTAGTAACAAAGTATCGAAAGGGTGAGTGTTTAGGACAAGAGGTCTAGGTTGCACAAGTTCACAAGTTATTTCGCCAGAGTTTTAGGTTAATTTATGTCTGTTGAAGCCTCGGTTTAAGCTCGTATTTATAGGGAATGATTAGGTTTAGGGTTTCGAGCATTCTGCCGAATAATTACAAATCTTTCGCAGCGCAACTCTGGAAGTTGCGCTGGGTGTCGCGCGCAACTGAAATAGTTGCGCGCGGCATCCCAGCGCGACTTTGTGAGTTGCGCGCAGCTTTTTCTGCGGCAGCACTAAGTTTTAACCTAGGTGCTCCTAAATCCGTCATTACTAGGGTTTAAGAACGGGCTTAAGCCTTATTATGATCGGGTTTAGTTTATTGGACCTTTGTTTTGGCCTTTTTCTTTAATTTGGGCTAGTCTTTTGTGTTTTGTGGCTTAACCAGTTATCCATAAGTATTCTTCACTTTGATCCAACACGAAGAGGGCTTTATTTATCGTCATTGCATTTCTTGTTGGGACAGGAGGCCAAAAGTAGATGTCTACACACTCGAGTCCATGTACCAATCATTATCTGGACTTGAAAGACCCATCAAAGAATATGCACTCCCGAACTCCGTGGGTGTCATAAGTGGGCCGTATTGGGGCTGTCCGATAATGTAGGCCGGCTGAGAATATAAGTCGCGTCCTGGACCAGCATTGGGCCGAGCTTGATAGACCTCATTAGTGGGGAATGGTGCAGGATCAACGGCCCAACCATGTGGCTGCCAAACTTGCTGATGTTGATTGGGCCAAGGAGGCTGCTCGGCCCAAGGTTGCCCATTAGATGTGGGCTGTTGTTGCCAAGTCTGCTGTTGTTGTTGCGAGTTTGATTGTGGTGGCTGGTTTGCGCCACAACCTTATCCTCCTCCACCTCGTCCGCTTCCCTTTCCTCGCCCCTACTTGTTGCCGCCTCGGCCACGGCCACTGCCGCCACCTGTTCCTCTGCCGCCGGCTGGTGGTTGTTGAGGTGAGAGGTCAGATTGTGGTGTTTGTGCAACAAACGATGATGAAGTCTTGCCGGAGTCACTGTTACGGCGAGTTTCTTCAAGTAAAAGGCAAGAACGAGCCGTATAGAAAGAGGGTAAAGGATCGGTTTTTGCAATCATAGTTACAACGGTGTCAAAGTCTGTTTTGTTTAGACCCGCAACGAGTCGGAGAACAAGCTTTTGATCAGAGATCTGTTGATCAACATTGGCAAGTTGATCAGCGAGGTTTTTGAGTTGTTGACAGTATGCTATGACGTTCGGGAAACTGTCAAGATGAAGCTCGTTCAACTGAGTTTCAAGATACACCGCCCTCGTGGTTTTGTTGTCTTAAAAAATTTCCCGAAGTCGATCCCAAGTTTTCCTTGCAGTGGACTTTGGTTTGAGGATTGTTTGTAGGAGTTCAACGAAATTGTGCCGTTTATCCATTGCTTGACAATGGCATCTAAACGAACCCATAAGGCCTCCGAAATATCCGTAGGACGAGATACGATTGAATCAATGTGATCAAGAACGTTGTATGCACAAACGTGATTTTCAAACAATTCTACCCAATTAGAATATTGAACCTTCTCGTAATCGAGAGTCAAGGGGATCGAGTTCTTGATGTTAGAGACGGTGAGTGCCGGATGGAACTCATTAGATGGAGGAGGAGGAGGCGGTGGGGTGTCGTCTTCCTTGGCCAATAAAGCTGTTGTGTTTGGGGCAAGGTAATTATGAAGATAAAGAGAAGAATTAAATATGCTAAAGTAATAATAGCACTGATAAAATTAATTGTTAAAGCAAACAAATATGTGAAATATGGAAGAAACAGATGCGGAAGTGTAATGAAGGCAAGGTCCCAATAAAACAAAAAAACCAATAAAGTTGGAAAAAAAAATTGAGATATAAAACCTTGGTTGTGGATACCATGTTAGATTTCGAGAAAACTTCTCAGATTGGAGTGTGTGCCATTGATTAATATTTATAGAGTTTATAATGATAGCCTAATCACCTTAGGAAACCTAGGACGATAAGGATACAAAAAATACATAAAATCTATCCTAATCTGCGACAAATATTATCATAACTATAATATCTATCAAATAATAATAATAATAATAATAATAATAATAATAATAATAATAATAATAATAATAATAATAATAACAATAAAAATAGAATAATAATAATAATAATAATAATAATAATAATAATAATAATAATAATAATAATAATAATAATAATAATAATAATAATAATAATAATAATAATAATAATAATAATAATAATAATAATAATAATAATAATACAGAAGACCCTCAAAGCGGGCATGAGTGTGTCTTTCCCCCTAATATTTCTCGACCTTTGCGTGGTGTGAAGTTGCTTGGTGGACCTGCTAGTTTCGATTCTAGTTTAGTGGTGAGCTTGTGATGCAGAGGGTGACCAAGACCATTGCCATTATGGATAAGTTCGCTATGCTGGATGATCCTCAGTGTGAGTTGTTGTTACTTAGGGCATGTACCGGAGTTTTTAAACTCTACTTTGCATTGCGTACTTGTCCTCCTAGTACTTATAAGGCGGCTCAGCGCACTTTCAATGGGCCATAAACTCATTAAACATAAACTCATTTAAATTTGGCTTTAAATCATTAGCAATATCATTAGACATAAACTCATTAAAACATATAATTTAACACTTTGACGAGGTACCAAAATAAAATAAATTTTAAACGGGTGCGAAAATTCAATTAGGTCCATTTTCGAGGTACCAAAATTAAAAATTTCCTTAATTTAATTATTTCCTTTTGGGGCAGTGAAGAAATCAACAACTTCTAAATGAGTTGTATTAAATCTTTTATTTAATTATTCCCTTCAAAGGAAGTATAAAAATATGGAGTATATTAAACCTTTTATTTTAACTAACTACTATATTAATGATAATAATCATATCATTTTAGTATAAGATCTTTTTAAAATATAATAATAAAGTTTTTTTCACACCATGTCCTTGTTGGTGTGTCTTTTAGTATATAGTTATTGTCAATGATTTATAAATAAATGCACATGTGACACATGCATCATCGTTAGTGCATTATATTGACCATGATGTTTATATTTGATGGTTCAATAATAAAAGCTATGGGTACAAGCTTATAACAAGTTGATATTTTAAAAAGTACTTGTATATATATACATGGAAAAATTGATTTTATGGTCCCAACTTTCAACCATCTGCTAAAAATAGTCTCACCTTTTGATTATTCCAATGGACCCAACTTAAAAAAATTCTTCCTAAAATGGTCCTAAACCTCAAATGACGAGGCTAAGCAGTTACTAATGTCATGTGTCGCAATAATGTTGTTTTTTTTTAATTAAAAAAATGAGACAAATTCTTATCCCATATTGACGGTCAGCGTGGCGAGGAAGAAAAAAAATTAGAGAACGTGGTGCTCGTGGTGGAGAAAGAAAGAAAGAGATAAAAGACGATGGTCATGGTAGCTTTACAAGCTAGGGTGGTGAATGGTTCATGATCATGAGAGAAAAGGATATAATGAGGTGATTTTATTGTGGTCAGGTAGCTAAAAGGATCAATGGTTAAGGGGTGTATGGGAGGCAATGGGAATTGAAGGTGGCTTAGTAGGCTTAGTGGTGAAAAAAGGGTGAAGGTGGGTAGAGATAAGGTACGTACTCGTTTTAGAAAATGGAAAATTCACGAGACTTTTTAACATTTCACCTTACACAATAATCAATGACGTGATAGGTACTCATCACTGGGTTTGGTTTTTGGGGAGACACAATTAGGTGTCTACAATCACCATTTCAGTGTTACAAAAGTTGTGGGTCGCCGTTGAGAATTTCCCTTATTTAAAATACCCGTTTGCTATAATTGACTCTATCATATGGTATTCTATAATTCATTTTCGCAAATACGTGAAGTAACAAGAAAATATATTTCAATTAAAATGTTCATATTAATTTAAACAATTTTTTATATTAATAATTAAATATAGATAAAAATTATATATGGTGCGTGGTACAAGACTTAAACTACTTTTGAACAATGTTGATGATAGAAACACATGGCTAAGTCATGCTCATCAAGAGTATATCCAATTTTATATTCATCTCCCTCATTAGATTGTTACCAAATATATTCAAATTAAATTTTGCTCTAGCATATCCAAAGCAAATCAAATCAATTTTTGTATGTGGTATCCAAAAATGATAAAATATCAGATAAATCCTAGTATAGAAGTTAAACTAGAAAGCAATGCAACATTAACAACCTCATCCAAACTAATAATTCACTTAGTTATAGCAAAGCTCATTATCGTTCCGTCGTTAACAAGGCAGAAATTCTTTATAAATAAACAACCGCGTCTATCAACAATATAGATAGATTAGTCAAAGATGTTCCGGTGTCAAACACCATATATAGTCATAGGGAGACTTTATTATGTACCACCAAAAGTCGTTTATTTGACACATATATGTTAGTTAGGATATCTCGTAGTTTGTTGATCTCTTATTTTAGGTGAAGATAGGGAGGGTTTGAGAATGTGACAAAATAGCTCTAGAAAAAGCAAGGAAGATAAGGAAGGGGAGAGCGGGCGAAGTCATGGGTTACATTTGAGATTATTTTTATGTGTATATATATAATTTGGAGCAATAAATGTTTGGTATTTAGATTACAAAGCTAAGTATACAATATTACAAACAACATATAGGACCACTTCACACACATATATTACAAAGCTATGTATAGTATCATATATCTTATTATACACGCTAAGTGTCCTATATATATTTTTAATCATAGAATGTTAAACAAATTTATATTATATATTAAATTCATATTTCATATATTATATATTATATTACATATAAATTTTAAGTGTAAATATATTTGACATATATAAGTACGTGTAACTTAAACTGGTAGGTTTTTTTTTTTTTTTTGAATTATGTAGTGCAACAAGGTTCTACAACCGCGCTTGAAGCCTTCTACTCCGAAGAAGATCCAATGAAAGAATTGGGGACGTACCTACATCAAGGGGTACTAACTCCACGAATTCTAACCCAAACAAAGACGATAATGAGTTAGAGAAATAAAATTTCATTGATCCTAAATATGACACCACTCATGCTACATTGATCAAGATATTCTATATAGTAGGAACAAGTAGGCCAGTTTAACTCTTATGAAAACCATGACTTGGCACCACATCGAGTAGAAACATCATTTAGTGTTATTCCACATGTCACTTCTTTGGCAACAAACATGATCAAAGGATTGGGAAGCAAAGCGATTATAGTATGGGAAGTCACCTAGATCAAAGCAAAGAGTTACAAGGAAGAACTTTGGAGCCAAGGAAGGCTACTACTGGCGTCAACTAAGAGTTTAGTTGTGAGCGTGTATGGGTGAAAATGTGTTGTTTCTACCTACTCCTACCACCATCACTAGTGAGTGATGGGAGATTGGGTATACATCAAGATGGATTTTTGGGGTAAAATATGTTGAAATGTATATATATAATTTGGAACCATAAATGGTTGATACTTAGATTATAAAGCTAAGTGTACAATATTTTAAAAAACATATAGGACCACTTTCCACACACAAAAAAAGACTTTTGGTGTGGTGTGAATACTATCATGTAGCTTATACACACAAGGAGTCTTGTATATTTTTAATCATAGACTAATTTATATTATATATTATATTACATGTAAATATTATGTGTGTATATATATTTGATACATATAGATGTGTGTAATTTAAACTGATAAATTTTTTTGAATCGTGCAGCGCAACAAGGTTACATAACCGCGCTTGAAGCCTACTACTCTAGGAGGAGATCCAATGAAGGAGTTGGAGACATACCTACACCAAAGGGTATGAGCTATATGAATTCTAACCCAAACAAAGACAGTGAAAAGTCAGAGAAATAAAATTTCATTAATTGTATATATGACACCTCTCATGCTACATTGATAAAGATATTCAATATAATAGGAACAAGGAGGTCAGGTTAACTCTCATGAAAATCATGACTTGGAACCACATTGAGTACAAGCATTAGTATAACACCCTAGAAATTCTTTTCTTGTAAAATACTTGTTTTCCCTATATAAAACTTTAAATAGGAATATCTAAGACATTACCGCCACCGTGAAAACAGCTAAGACAACTATCAAAGACACACAGCGGAAGTCTAATTGCAAAACCATTCAAAACAAGTCAACTTAAGAAGTCAACCAAACGAAAGTAAAGTCAATGACGGTAAAATAAAATCAACCTACAACTTAGAAGCATTGTAGGCCCTTATTAAAACCAAACCAACTTTAAAACTTTGCGTTAGTCTCATAAATAATAAAATCAAAATAATCAAAGCATTAACTCATCTTAACTAATAGAAACTAGCAAGATTCGCTCTTCACTCATGCCCCGTCATGCATATGCTTCAATCACCTAAAAAGCTTCTCTCTACTTGATTCCACTACTCTCCATTAAAAATGAGTCATCATAGGGCCAAGGTAAAGACAAAGCCAACAACCACACAAAACACATAATCAGCAAAGCTAAGTACATAAGCATAATTAACACACTAACATACATTTACCTATCAACACACAACTTACCTTGTTGCGTCTGTTTACAAGCACACACAATATTCGGCAAGACTTCTCAACTAGACCACTAAATAATTTATTTAGTGTTGATTACGCATCAAACGGGTTTCCCACTCAACCTCCCCCAAATAAATTGAGGTTACTGACACGGGAGCTAACCGTGCCAGCATCAAAACCACACATAGGTGGCGGAATTCCTGCGCATAATAATAATAAAAGGAATGTACAGCGACATGTACTCCAGTAGAAGTTATGATCAAATATAAAGTCACATAACTCCCCCCCATATGTTCATACTCAAGGTATATACGTTCCAAGAGTTTTGCTGCTTAATCTCTTTCACTTTACGTTATTTACATATTATTAGACTTGGTGATGACTCTCAAACCATAATCGTTCAATCAACAATAATTATTCAATCAATCAAATATACCAATTTAATTCTTGAATAATTAGTGACCACATAATATTTAATATTGAATCCTTTTTAATTCTACCTCGGTGTCAATGACACCTTAAACGCATAAAGCGCCACAAATCCTATCCCTCGGTGTTAAAAACACCTTAAGTGCACTAAGGCACCAACATACAATTTATTCCTCGTGTACATAGACACTTATATAGCTCCTTCCTCATGCTTATAACATCAATAAAAATTATATGAATCATAATAAAATTCCTTTTCAATATTCCAAACCAAATTAAACATTTAGTTTAATTAAACATGCTCTCTAACATGCTATAAATAAATATGTGGTTCATAAATAATATTCCAAACTATTAATTTTCATTCAATAATCCATCACAAATAAATCATATTTCATAATCCAATCACCAATAACATCCAAATCAAAATTTCTAATCCAAACCTAGCATGATACTACTTGTAATCAATCAAACACATTTATCATGCTATTATATTAACATAATTATGCTAAGTATGCGAACGTACCTTAAATAAGTCCTTAAAGTAGCCGATTACACTACACCAATTCCCAAATTAAGTCTCCTACATAAAGGGACAATAATACTATATTAATTCTCCTTGTATACACAATTTCCAGCAACTTAAATTTACTTTAGACAACTTAAAATAATCTGAAAATTATTTAAAAATCCCTAATTAAACTCCTTTTTAATGGGTAATCACACCCTTTTATTAAAATCACAATTATAGTACTTTAAATAAAATTCCAGGATTTTAAACTAATCAAAAACCCTTTAAAACTTCATCAAAATACATCTTTATACTTAAATTATCCATAGAAACATTAAATTATCTCTTACCCTTTAAACTCAAGGATAAAATTTAAAGCATAAAAAAAAACTTCGTTAAAATCAAAAACTGCCCGAAAATCATATTTAGAGGCTGGATTTGGCCACGAGAGGGTGGTGCTCACTACCATAGGTAGTTAGTCTTTCTTAAAACGTTGTTTCCACATGGAAAACACTACCTTTTTTTTTTATCAAAATTGGATGAGTTCAGGACCTAATCGAGATTAAAACGGGATTAACATTAACGAACGAAATCTAAAAATTAAAACACGAATTTACATGTTCAAAATAATCTGGAATTAAGTTAAACTAATCAGTAGTTATAATCACCAAAATTTCAAAACATCATTACTATAAAAGCCCTAAATCAATTGTTCATAAATACCCTAAAATCATGATTTTCAATAATTAAAAACCCTAGGTAATAAAATTTACAAAATCTAAAAATTATGACATTTATAAAATCTGAAATTATAAATTTTATTCATCAAAATACAATTTGATACTAATTAAATTACTTTCAAACAATTAAATCAAAACCCATAAATCAATAATTATAATTACGCAAATTAATAAAATAAAGAATAAAGAAAATAAGACTAACCTTTTTGTGTGGAAAATTTTTGGGGATTCATGGGGTATTTATAGAGTAGAGAGTGTAGGGTTAAATTTGGGCTTATAAAAATGTGGGCTTAAGTAATGTGATAGGGCTTAAGTTATGGGTTTTGGAATGGGTTATTCCAATAAGAGTATGGAGGAATAATTTAAATTGCCCAATAATTAATAAAAGTTTGGCCCAAAATATATTTTACTTTTATAAAACCTTATATTTAAAATACATTAACCCTTTAAAATATTTTATTAAAATACTTGAGCCCTTAACAATACATTTTATTAATACTTACATACTTTATAAAAATACATAAAAATACGGGGTATTACAATTAGCTATTAAATAATAAATATGTAGAGTAATACAAAAATAATTTCATTTTAGTAAAAATAAAATGAAGAGAACAAGCGCTAACTATAGTACTTCCTCTGTGTTTTTAGTTGCATCCCTTTACAAACTATAGACATTTAGGCAGTTTTTGGACAGAGAGAGATTTTTTTTTTTTTAAAAAAAATAAAAATAAAAAAAACTCAATAATTATAAAGATAAAGAGAGTTTATCAATAACTATATACTAAACGACACACCTGCAATAACAAAGGTTAATTTCTGGTGTGTCCTTAAAATTTTTTTTTAAGTAAGTTATGTAATTTTTTTTTTGTTTTTATCAAATATATAAACAGTATAGAAATTTTATACTATACACGCTTACTCTTCTCTTAGCTTGGGCAATATAAAGTCGGAGTAGAAAAATTATTTATACAAACCGATTTATTTTGAAGAACCATTTTCATGCATATTTTCCTTTATCATTTTTGGCAGGTTGAATATCATAAAATCTAATCATTCTTTCATTTGAAGCAGGATTTAAATAATGGAAAGGAGCATGTGAATTTGACATTCTGTAATATAAAATATATTATTTATATTGGTTTATATAAATTAGGAATGAGGTTTATCCTAAAATATTATCCTAATTGTAATCACAAAATATAATATCAGGCTATTAGAAATTTAGAATCACCATTTTTTTTATTATCATCAAACAAACCATATAACCCGTGGATTAATGGCAGATAAATTTATTTTTAAAATTGAAAGTAAAAAAGATTATTCGCCTTTTGAAGATAATGTCACTCGAAAAATAATCGAATGTTCTTGATTTTTTATTCTTTGTTGAGTCTGATGTAGTCAACCAACCAAAAAGTCAATAATCCAGCAAATTCAACTAATTCACCTTTTTGAAGATAATGTCACTCGAAAAATAAGCAAATGTTCGTCATTTTGTGTTCTTGGTTGAGTCTGATGTAGTCAACCAATCAATAATTCCTACAAATTCAACTTATACCATCATCATCATAATCAAAATAGTGAAAATAATCAAATTAACCCAATATAAATGTATACTTGAAATAAAAGATGGCTTCTTGAAAGTGACAATTAACTTATATGGTTTATAATTAAACGAAATAATGTTTATTGGGGGTTAACCTAAGGTTTTTCTAGAAACGTTAATGAGGCCAATATAATTAAGAAGTACATATGATATTATAGATTTTGAGGATTGAAACTTATGAGATTTGTTTAGAGGGAAAAAAAACTGGGATAAAATGCATATTTTAGCAGTAAGCATATATGCTTGATGAGATTTTTTTTTTATTTTGTTAAAAAAGAATTGAAAAGAATAACGGGTTGTATAACGTGGAAGAGTATATGATAGAGCATTTTTTTAATAGAACATTATTTTTCTCTTTAATGTGGAATAGAACATTGTTTTTAAACCAATGATAGAGTAGTTTTTCTTATTTAAAATAAAATTTAATTTTTTATTTTTTATTTATAAATTTGGAATATGTAAGGTAATTATGTAAATTGAGAAGGACAATTTGGGGATAGTGAAATTTATCACCCAAGATCTAATTGTTATGCTTCCACAAATAATTGAAATTCAATTTCTTGGTCTGTATCCTCCATTTTTTGAAACTTATAAAGTTCTTCCATTAAACCCTGATCAATGAACCTCCAAAATCCTTCAAATTGTATCTGATTAAACCTAGGGATTGTAGACATTCCCCCATTTCCATCCCGTAGTATTTGCACGCAATTCCCCATTTGTTGCAAAATCCTATTTTTGGCTCATTTTTCGTTGAATTATATAGACCGATCTATCTATGATGCAATTTAAATTATGTTTACTAAATCACATAGAATTTGACACAAAAACTGTTCCATTTAATTCCCTTTTCCAACTCTTTTTTTTCTCCCCCTAATGTTGGGAAAAGTGACTCATTAAAATGACAATCTACAAAACGAGCCGTAAATAAATCCCCTATTGTAAGCTCAAGATATTTAATTATTGATTGGGATTCAAATCCAACATATATTACCAACCTCCTTTGAGGACCCATCTTGGAGCGTTGTGGTGGAGCTATTGGAACATAAACCGCACATTCAAAAATACTTAGATGGGAAATATTGGGTTCCTTACCAGAAACCAATTGTTATGGGAATAACTTGTGATAACTTGTTGGCGTAATGCGAATTAGTGTTGCTGCATGTAATATATCATGTCCCCAAGCAGAAATTAGGAGATTGGATTTCATAAGCAATGGTCTAGCAATTAACTGAAGACATTTAATTAATGACTATGCCAGACCGTTTTGTGTATGAACATGTTCTACAACATTTACCCTAATGAACATGCAATAATCATTGAAAGCTTGAGATGTAAATTCACCATCATTATCAAGCCGAATAATCTGAATAGAAGTATCTGGAAAATGTGCCCGTAACTTAATCAATTAGGCAAGTAATCTCGCAAACGCCGGGTTACGAGTTGATAACATACAAGGATACATGTGACTATCTAGTTGATGCATCATTTAAAACCAAAAAATATCCGAATGGTCCACATGGAGGATGTATGGCCCCACAAATATCTCCTTGTATGCGTTCTAGAAAACTAATTGATTCAAAATTAATTTTAGTTGGTAATGGGCGAATTATCAACTTGCCTTCTGAGCAAGCAGCACATGAAAAATTATATTATGAAGAATCTGCTAGCTCTTCAAAGAATGTCCACATGAATTTGTAATTTTTTTCGCATCATTATTGAACCAGTATGGCAGTATGGCCTAACCGGTCATACCAAACAACAAAGTTATTAGTTTTTTAGTTTACGATAGCATGAGGTTCAATAACATTGATTTTTGTGTAGTATAAACCAGTGGAGAATGTAGAAAGTTTCTCCAAAACATGTTTTGTGCCTTGAGTTATATTCGTAATTTGAAGGAATTCATTATTTTCATCATTGATTGTCTCAAGATGATAACCATTGTTGCGAATATCCTTGAAACTTAATAAATTTCTTTGAGATAGTGGGGATATAATGCATCTTCCAGAGCCTTAAATGATATTTGTACTACCCGATATGGTACTCACATTAATCCTTTTCATCATCAAATGAGTTTTTTTTTTTATTATTTTTTATTTTTATTTTAAAGTATTGTATGAGTAGTTACATTGTCAGCAATACATAATTCTTTACCATTCATAGCAAATTGAACTTGAGTAGTATCCATGTTTTTCATTAAATGAAATATATGTCAAAATATTAAGCATAAAAAAATAATGATGATAAAATAATAAATCTATAAAAACATTCAAATAGTTCATAAATTCATAAAACATATAAAGCCCTTATTACAACCATAGAAATTAACATAAGTAAATTGCTAGATAAAGTCTAATACATAAAGCTGACACAAAACAATATAAATTTATGGAAATTTTGAATTTTGGTACCTCAAAAATGGACCTAATTGAGTATTTGCACCCGTTTAAAATTTTTTTTTAGTACCCATCAAAGTGTAAAATTATAGGTTTTGGTACCTCCGTCTATGTTCTATTAACTTTTCAGTTAGTGGGCCCATTATATAATATTTATTAATTTAATTTATTAAAAAAAAACCCCAACCAGCCAGTGCCACCCCTTCCCCCTCCCCGTCTCGGCTGTCGGCGCCCAAACATTCCACTGGTGCCGACGATCCTTCCTATCTTTTAAACCACTACACACCGCCACACAATTGCCTTCTAAAACAACCATCGTTTGCCGAAAACAACACCCTCCCCTGTTCGCCGGCCACCTCCTGAAACAACCATCCTCCCCTTTTCGCCGTCCCTTGAAACCCTAAAACCTAAAAAAAGCCGAAAAACAAAACTTGTTTAGGGTTTATAAACAAACAAGAAACGAGTGGTTTTCTAGTTTGTTTTTGGTGGTTTTGCGGGGGATGTTTCGTGCAAGGGGTAATTTTGGTGGTGGTGGTGTGATGGAGCGGCGAATTGGAGGTTAATTAGGGAGTTGTGAGTCGTGGTGGTGGCGGCTAAAGTGTGTTCAACGGATTTGGTGACTGTGAGCTGCGTGCCTGGCCACGGCGGTAGGCTGATGTGGCTGGGCTTCGGCCTGGCTGCGGTGGCATGCTGCTGTCGTGGTTGCTTGTGCACCTAATAATTGTTGTTTTGGTGGTTGGAAGGTGGTTATCGGGGTTGTCGGCAGCTGCACAGGGAGGCGGAGAGGGGACAAGGGTGGCTGGGAGGTGGCAGGACTATTTCAAGGTCCCACTAACTGAACATGGACGAAGGGCTTGTTCTCATTGATTGAAATGAGCTAAACTGAACAAATTGATTACTGATTTTTAACTACGGATTAATGATCTTTGATTATTTATTATTATATATATCTGTATATACAAATATACATATTAAAATATTTATGAAAAATATACTATATAATTTAAATATTTATGAAAAATATATTAAAAACATGGAATCTCAAAACATTTTAAAAACATATTATTATTATTATTATTATTATTATTATTATTATTATTATTATTATTATTATTATTATTATTATTATTACCATTATCTTTATCTTTATCATTATCATTATTATCGTCGTTGTTGTAATATAAGCTTAAAAGTATGAACTTTGACTTTAAATCATTAGCAATATCATTAGACATAAACTTATTAGAGCTGAATTGAACTGAAAATAATCTAATGAGAACAGGCTCGGAGGTACCAAAACATATAATTTAACACTTTGACAGGGTACCAATATAAAAATAAATTTTAAACGGGTGCGAAAATTCAATTAGGTCTATTTTCGAGGTACCAAAATTCAAAATATCCTTAATTTAATTATTTCCTTTCAGGGCAGTGAAGAAATCAACAACTTCTAAATGAGTTGTATTAAATCTTTTATTTAATTATTCCTTTCGAGGGAAGTATAAAAATATGGAGTATATTAAATCTTTTATTTTAACTAACTACTATATTAATGATAATAATCATATCATTTTAGTATAAGATCTTTTTAAAATATAATAATAAAGTTTTTTTTCACACCAGGAGTGTGTCCTTGATGATGTGTCTTTTAGTATATAGTTATTGATTGATGATTTATAAATAAATGCACATGTGACACATGCATCATCGTTAGTGCATTATATTGACCATGATGTATATATTTGATGGTTCAATAATAAAAGCTATGGGTACAAGCCTAAAACAAGTTGATATTTTAAAAAGTACTTGTATATATATACATGGAAAAATTGATTTTATGGTCCCAACTTTCGACTATTTGCTAAAAATAGTCTCACCTTTTGATTATTCCATAATGGACCCAACTTTGGAAAATTCTTCCCAAAATGGTCCTAAACCTCAAATGACGAGGCTAAGCAAATACTAATGTCATGTGTCGCAATAATATTGATTTTTTTTAATTAAAAAAATGAGACAAACTCCTATCCCATATTGGCGGTCGGCGTGGAGAGGAAGAAAAAAAAAAAGAGAATGTGATGCTCGTGGTGGAGAAAAAAAGGAGATAAAAGGCGGCGGTCATGGTAGCTTTACAAGCTAGGGTGGCGGATGGTTTAAGATCATGAGAGAAAAGGATAGAATGATGTGATTTGATGATTGTGGTCAGGTAGCTAAAAGGATCAATGGTTAAGGGGTATATGGGAGGCAATTGAAATTGAGGGTGGCTTAGTAGGCTTAGTGGTGAAAAAGGGTGAAGGTGGGTAGAGATAAGGTACGTTCTCGTTTTAGAAAAGGGAAAATTCACAAAACTTTTCAACATTTCACCTTACTCTATAATCAATGACGTGAAAGGTACTCATCACTGGGTTTGGTTTTTGGGGAGATACAATTAGGTGTCTACAATCACCATATCAGCGTTACAGAAGTAGTGGGTCACCGTTGAGAATTTCCCTTATTTAAAATATCAGTTTGCTTTAATTGACTCTAACATATGGTATTCTATATTTCATTTTCGCAAATACGTGAAGTAACAAGAAAACATATTTCTCTTAAATTGTCCACATTAAATTTAAACAATTTTTTATATTAATAATTAAATATGGATAAAAATTATATATGGTGCGTGGTACAAAACTTAAACTAGTTTTGAACAATGTTGATGATAGAAATACATTGCTAAGTCATGCTCATCAAGAGTATATCCAATTTTATATTCAACTCCCTCATTAGATTGTTACCAAATATATTCAAATTAAATTTTTCTCTAGCATATCCTAAGAAAATCAAATCCATTTTTGTATGTGGTATCCAAAAATGATAAAAGATCAGATAAATCCTAATAGAGTAGTTAAACTAGAAAACAATGCAACATTGACAACCTCATCCAAACTAATAATTCACTTAGTTAAAGCAAAGCTCATTATCGTAACGTCGTTGCCAAGGCAGAAATTCTTTATAAATACGCAACTGCGTCTATCAACAATATAGATGGATTAGTCAAAGATGTTCCGGTGTCAAACACCATATATAGTCATAGGGAGACTTTATTATGTACCACCAAAAGTCGTTTATTTGACACATATATGTTAGTTAGGATATCTTGTAGTTTGTTGATCTCTTATTTTAGGTGAAGATAGGGAGGGTTTGAGAATGTGACAAAGTAGCTCTAAAAAATGTAAGGAAGATGAGGAGGGGGAGAGCGGGCTAAGTCATGGGTTACATTTGAGATTATTTTTATGTGTATATATATAATTTGGAGCAATAAATGTTTGATATCTAGATTACAAAGCTAAGTATACAATATTACAAACAACATATAGGACTACTTCACAAAAAAAAAAAAAAAAAAAAAAAAAAAAACCCTCTTTTTGTATAGTATCATGTATCTTATTATACACGCTAAGAGTCCTATATATATTTTTAATCATAGAATGGTAAACAAATTTATATTATATATCAAATTTATATGTCATATATTATATATTATATTACATATAAATATTAAGTGTAAATATATTTGACATATATAATTACACTGGTATTTTTTTTTTTTTTTTTTTTTTTGAATTATGCAGTGCAACCAGGTTCTACAACCGCCCTTAAAGCCTTCTACTCCGAAGAAAATCCAATGAAAGAGTTGGGGACGTACCTATATCAAGGGGTACTAACTCCATGAATTCTAAACCAAACAAAGACGATAATTAGTTAGAGAAATAAAATTTCATTGATCCTAAATATGACACCACTCATGTTACATTGATCAAGATATTCTATATAGTAGGAACAAGGAGGCCAGTTTAACTCTTATGAAAATCATGACTTGGCACCATATTGAGTAGAAACATCACTTAGTGTTGTTCCACATGTCACTTCTTTGACAATAAACATGATCAAAGGATTAGGAAACAAAGCGATTATAGTATGGGAAGTCACCTAGATCAAAGCAAGAGTTACAATGAAGAACTTTGGAGCCAAGGAAGGCTAATACTGGCGTCAACTAAGAGTTTAGTTATGAGCGTGTATGGGTGAAAATGTGTTGTTTCTACCTACTCATACCACCATCATTAGTGAGTGATTGTAGATTGCGTATACATCAAGATGGATTTTTGGGGGAAAATATGCTGAAATGTATATATAGTTGGAACCATAAATTGTTGATACTTAGATTACAAAGCTAAGAATATTATTTCAAAAAACATATAGGACCACTTCACACACACACACAAAAAAAAAAAAAAAGACTTTTGGTGTGGTGTGTATACTATCGTGTAACTTATACACACAAGGAGTTTTGTATATTTTTAATCATAGACTAATTTATATTATATATTATATTACATATAAATATTATGTGTATATATATTTGACACATATAGATGTGTGTAATTTAAACTGATACAATTTTTTTAATCATGCAGCGCAACGAGTTTACATAACCGCGCTTGAAGCATGCTACTCTCGGAGGAGATCCAATGAAGGATTTGGAGCATACCTACACTAAAAGGGTACGAGCTCTATGAATTCTAACCCAAACAAAGACAGGGATTAGTCAGACAAATAAAATTTCATTAATTCTATATCAGACACCTCTCATGCTACATTGATCAAGCTAGATATTTAATATAATAAGAACAAGGAGGTCCGGTTAACTCTCATGAAAACCATTACTTGGAACCACATTGAGCCGAAGCATTAACTATTAAATAATAAATATGAAGAGTAATACAAAAATAATTTTATTTTAGTAAAAATAAAATGAAGAGAACAAGCGCTAACTATAGTATGTCCTCTGTTTTTTTAGTTGCATCCCTCTATAAACTGTAGACATTTAGGTAGTTTTTGGACAGAGAGAGATTTTTTTTATAAAAAAAAATAAATAAATAAAAAATTCAGGTAATTATAGAGATAAAGAGAGTTTATCAATAACTATATACTAAAAGACACACCAGCAATGACATAGGCTAATTTCTGGTGTGTTCTTAATATATATTTTTAATTATTAATTACTATTTTCTTAAAGTAAGTTATGTTAAAAAAAAAGTTTGTTTTTATCAACTATATAAACTGTATATAAATTTTATATTGTACACGCGTACTCTTCTCCTAGCTTGTGTAATATAAAGTGGGAGTAGAAAAATTATTTATACATACCGGTTTATTTTGAAGAACCATTTTCATGCATATTTTCCTTTATCATTTTTGGCAGGTTGAATATCATAAAATCTGATCATTCTAACATGAGAAGCAGGATTTAAATAATGGAAAGGAGAATGTGAATTTGACATTCTGTAATATAAAACAAATTATTTATATTGGTTTATATAAATTAGGAATGAGGTTTATATATCCTAAAACATTATCCTAATTGTAATCACAAAATATAATATCAGGCTATTAGAAATTTAGAATCACCATTTTCTTTTATTATCATCAAACAAACAATAAAACCCGTGGATTAATGGCATATGAATTTATTTTTAAAATTAAAAGTAAAAAAGATTATTCACCTTTTGAAGATAATGTCACTAAAAAAATAATCGAATGTTCGTGATTTTGTATTCTTTGTTGAGTCTGATGTAGTCAACCAACCAAAAAGTCAATAATTCCTGCAAATTCAACTAATTCACCTTTTTGAAGATTATGTCACTCGAAAAATAAGCGAATGTTTGTCATTTTGTGTTCTTGGTGGAGTCTGATGTAGTCAATCAATCAATAATTCCTACAAATTCAACTTATACCATCGTCATCATAATCAAAATAGTGAGAATAATCAAATTAACCTAATATAAATGTATACTTGAAATAAAAGATGGCTTCTTGAAAGTGACAATTGACTTATATGGTTTATAATTAAACGAAATAATGAATTTTGGGGTTAACCTAAGGTTTTTCTAGAAACGTTAATGAGGCCAATATAATTAAGAAGTACATATGATATTATAGATTTTGAGGATTAAAGCTTATGAGACTTATTTAGAGGGAAACAAATCTGGGATAACATGCATATTTTAGCAATTAGCATATAAGCTTGATGAGAATTTTTTTTTTGTTAAAAAAGAATTGAAAAGAATAACGGGTTGTTTAACGTGGAAGAGTATATGATGGAGCATTTTTTTTAATAGAGCAGTATTTTTCTCTTTAATGTGGAATAGAGCAGTTATTTTTTAGTTATTTTTTTTATAACCAATGATAGAATAGTTTTTCTTATTTAAAATAAAATTTAATTTTTTATTTATAAATTTGGAATATGTAAGGTAATTTTGTAAATTGAGAAGGGCAATTTGGGGATAGTGAAATTTATCACCCAAGATCTAATTGATATGCTTCCACAAATAATGGCAAATTTGTCAAAAAAAACCTTTTAAATGCACTATTTTGCGAAAAAAACCTTTTAAAAACTTTTTTGTAAAAGAAAACCCAAACTCATCTAATTTTTGTTGAAGACAACCTAATACCTCTAATTCACCTAATTAACCACTAATTACTTCTAATTACTCTCTAACTATTTAATAATAAAATTAGTTTTTAAATAAAGAAAAAAAATACAAACCACCATGTCCACCACCAACCAGCCACCTACTCCCTTTCCCCCTCCCCTAGCAGCAGCCCCACCACCCACCTAATTCACCAGAATCGTAGCCCCCATCTAAGCTAACCACAAAACCACCCCAGCCACAACCTACTACTAGCTAGCCCACTCCCGTCGTCAACCACCACCAAGAAACAAACCTCCTTACTCCCATCGCCAGCTCACCACAAAAATTACCCATACCCAAGAAACCGCCTTGGAGGTTGAAGTGCTCCTCGCGAAAGAAGTCGGGGCGGGCAAAGCTTCTGCAAGGGCCCTCCTCTTCCCGTGGAAGGAGGAGAGAGAAATTCATGGTGAAATTAAAGTTTTCAATTGATAAATTAGGGTTTTTGTGAGATAATTTAAGGAAATTGAGATGGAGAAGCCATTGATAACCATGATTGAGCTAGGAGAGAGAATGATGAAATTAGGAATTTTTGGAGGAAATTGATGAAGAAGAAAGGAGGGGGTAAGGGGAAAGGGATGTAGGGCCACCGGCGGCTCAAATGGGGGGAGAGGGCTGCTGTCAAGGGAGGGGTGGTTGGATGGATGGTGGTGGGCTGGTGGGGGCGGGTTTTCTTTTTTAATTTATAAATTAATTTAATTATTAAGTAGTAAAATGAGAATTAGAGGTTAATTAGAAGAGATTAGAGGTTAATTAAGTGTATTAGTAGGGCAAGGTTGTTTTAAACAAAAAATAATTAAGTTTGGGTTTTCTTTTACAAAAAAGCTTTTAAAAGGTTTTTTTTCGCAAAATAGTGCATTTAAAAGGTTTTTTTTGACAAATTTGCCACAAATAATTGAAATTCAATCTCTTGGTCTGTATCTTCCATTTTTTGAAACTTATAAAGTTCTTTCGTTTAACCCTGATCAATGAACCTCCAAAATCCTTCAAATTGTATCTGATTAAACCTAGGGATTGTAGACATTCCCCCATTTCCATCCCGTATCATTTGCAGGCAATTCCCCATTTATTGAAAAATCCTATTTTTGGATCATTCTTCGTTGAATTATATATTTATTGACCAAGCTATCTCTGATGCAATTTAAATTTTGTTTACTAAGTCACATAGAACTTGACACAAAAATTGTTCCATTTAATTCCCTTTTCCAACTCTCTTTTTTCTCCCCCTAATGTTGGGAAAAGTGACTCATTAAAATGACAATCTACAAAACTAGCCGTAAATAAATCCCCTATTGTAGGCTCAAGATATTAAATTATTAATTGGGATTCAAATCCAACATATATTTCCAACCTCCTTTGAGGACCCATCTTAGAGCGTTGTGGTGGAGCTATTGGAACATACACCGCACATCCAAAAATTCTTAGATGGGAAATATTTGGTTCCTAACCATAAACCAATTGTAATGGGGAGAACTTGTGATAACTTGTTGGCATAATGCGAACTAGTGTTGTTGCATGTAATATAGCATGTCCCCAAGCAGAAATTAGGAGATTGGATTTCATAAGCAATGGTCTAGCAATTAACTGAAGACATTTAATTAATTACTCTGCCATACCATTTTGTGTATGAACATGTGCTATAAGGATTTTCAACATTTATCCCAATGAACATGCAATAATCATTGAAAGCTTGAGATGTAAATTCACCAACATTATCAAGTCGAATAGTCTGAATAGAAGTATCTGGAAAATGTGCCCGTAACTGAATCAATTGGGCAAGTAATCTCGCAAACGCCAGGTTACGAGTTGATATTATACAAGGATACATGTAACCATCTAGTTGATGCATCATTTAAAACCAAAAAATATCCGAATGGTCCACATGGAGGATGTATGGCCACACAAATATCTCCTTGTATGCGTTCTAGAAAACTAATTGATTCAAAATTAATTTTAGTTGGTGATGGGTAAATTATCAACTTGCCTTCTGAGCAAGCATCACATTGAAAAATTATTATGAAGAATCTGCTAGCTCTTCAAAGAATGTCCACATGAATTTGTAATTTTTTTTCGCATCATTATTGAACCAGTATGGCCTAACCGGTCATACCAAACAACTAAGTTATTAGTTTTTATTTTACTATAGCATGAGGTTCAATAGCATTTATTTTTGTGTAGTATAAACCAGTGGAGAATGCAGAAAGTTTCTCCAAAACATGTTTTGTGCCTTGAGTTATATTCGTAAATTTGAAGGAATTCATTATTTTCATCATTGATTGTCTCAATATGTTACCATTGTTGCGAATATATTTGAAACTTAATAAATTTCTTTTAGATAGTGGGGAGTATAATGCATCAATTATTTTAATTTTAGTTCCCCAAGGCAATTTTATAATGGCTCTTCCAGAGCCTTCAATGAAATTTGTACTACCCGATATGGTACTCGCGTTAATCCTTTTCATCATCAAATGAGATTTTTTTATTTTATTTTAAAGTATTGTATGAGTAGTTACATTGTCAGCAATACATAATTCTTCATCATTCATAGCAAATTGAACTTGAGTAGTATCCATATTCTTCAAGAAAGGAAATATATGTCAAAATAATAAGCATAAAAAAAATGATGATAAAATAATAAATCAATAAAAACATTCAAATAGTTCATAAATTCATAAAACATATAAAGTCCTTATTACAACCATAGAAATTAACATAATTAAATTACTAGATAAAGTCTAATTCTTAAAGCTGACACAAAACCATAGAAATTAACATAATTAAATTAATAGATAAAGTCTAATTCTTAAAGCTGACACAAAACAATATAAATTTAAGGAAATTTTGAATTTTGGCCCCTAAAAAATGGTCGTAATTGAATTTTTGCACCCGTTTAAAACTTTTTTTTTTTATTTTGGTCTCCATCAAAGTGTAAAATTATAGGTTTTGGTACCTCCGTCTATGTTCTATTAACTTTTCCATTAGTGGGGCCCATTATATAATATTTTATAACTTAATTTATTAAAAAAACTTTACAAAAAAAAAAAAACCCCCAACCTGCCACTGCCACCCTTCCCTAGGGGTGAAAGTTCGGTTTTCGGTTTGATTTTTTGCCCAAACTAAAACCGAACCACTTTAATTTGGTTTCTGGATTTTGATAACCACACCGCACACTTTACTTTAGAAAACGAACCAAACCAAACCATATTTATTTCGGTTTCATAAAAAAAAACCAAACCAAACCGAATTTTCATATCAAGCACCATAAACATCAAATTTTGCAAAAAAAAAAAAAAAACGAACCAAACAAAACCGAACCAAACCAATCCCTACAAACATAATTAAACAAGTTTTCTAACATGATCAGAAAAAATTGGAATAAAAAGTACAGAAATATCAGAAAAAATTGGACATAAATTAGAAGTTTAGCATAAATTAGTAGAAAAAAGAAAAACTCAAACCAAATTAAAAGAAAGAAAAAGAGGACATACCTCACATTCCATCGATTAGAAGTTTAGCATAAATTAGTAGAAAAAAGAAAAACTCAAACCAAATTAAAAGAAAGAAAAAGAGGACATACCTCACATTCCATCGAAAAAACATCGAATTTGGCTTTTAAAGGTCAAATTCAACCATGAAAACTCTAGATCTAGAGTTTTCATTGTTGAATTTCTAGAGTTTTCATGGTTGAATTTGACATGAAAAACCTTTAGTTGATGGTAATCTAAATCAAAACCTCGAATTTAGTTGATGGTGTTCATAGATGGTGAAGGGGGCGAATTTGAAAGCAGATTTTGTTAATGTGTTCATTAATGGTGGAGAGGAGAAAGAAAAGAAAAAGGAAAAGATAAGAGGAGAGTGAAGGCGTGAAGCGAAGAAGAGGAAAGGAGAGAGAAAGGGTGGAGAGAGAGAAAGAGAGAGAAGCTGAGAGTGATTAGGGTTTTTTTTTGCATTATATACCTAGGGTAATTCAGAGTTGGGCTAGGGTTTAATTAGATTGGGCCTATATTTCGGTGTGGTTCGATTTTGTTCGGTTTTTAATTTTCGCAAACCAAAACCAAACCACACTCCGATTTTTTTTTAAAAAAAAACCGAAACCGAACCACTTCCGAAAAAAACCGAACCAATTTTCTTATTCGGTTCAGTTTTCGATTTGGTTCGGTTTTAAACCGAGTTTGTTTCACCCCTACCCTTCCCCCTCCCTGTCTTGTCTACTGGTGCCCAAACATTCCCCCAGCGCCGGCGAGCCCACCTAGCCGTTAAACCACTGCACACCTCCACACAACTGCCTTCTAAAACAACCACCGTTCGCCGAAAACAACCCCCTCCCCTGTTCGCCGGCCTCCTCCTGAAACAACCACCCTCCTCTTTTCGTTGCCCCTCGAAACCCTAAAACCCACTATAGGGAATATTTCAAGAATCTCACACTTGAGCCCCACTGTGATCAGACACTTAAAAATGGTGGCGTCCAAAGGGAAGGAAGCTAGATTAAAAGATTCTCTAACAAGTTTTAGGAACTTGTAAACCGTTCACGGGGTGAAGGTTACACCCCTTCACGATCCATGAGATCGCTAACTCCATAATGGTCTGGAACCATGACTGGATATTCGGTGATGAAGGTACAAATCCAACCTAAAAGAGATTGAACTTGCCCTAATCTTCTCATATTCATGTGTGCTTTTTTACTAACATACAATCAATATATTAATCCTAAACTTGTTTATCTATGTTGGTTGAATATTAATGCACAAATAAATCTATTATTGGAGATCACTTGAATTATAATCATATTAGCCCTAACAAGATTATTAATTGTCTTATAAAGCGTGATTACAAGTACAAATTCCCTTTAAGCATGCATAAAAGGCGTGATCAAGCAATAACAACAACAAATCAAGCAACATAATCATAACAATCATTATCATCACAATAATAATCCCAATAAATCATAATAATATTATCAAGATCCTAGGCATGATACTAACAAGATTAATAACAAATCCTAGCATGTCACTAAACAATAAAAATCAAAGCTTTATCCCTAACATGATACTAACATGATATTTAGAAATAGGAAGCAACCTAAACATGATACTAGAAAGCAATAAATAACATCCTAACATGATACTAGAAATAATAAAGACATCCTAACGTGATACTAGGAATAATTAAAGCATGAATTCTATATAAAAATAATAACAAAGTAATCAAATTAGTTACTTGGATTCCTCGTATCTCTTTCTGATAACAAAATACACGCGTTAGTAACTTCAAGGAAAATATTAAATAAAACAATTAAGTTAAATAATTGAAATAGGGATTTGGGACCAAACCCTCAGAAATTAGCAACCTTTCACGTCTAAGGCGGAGGCAATTTCGAACTTGGCTAGGTGTGTCTAGAACTTGTGAATGCGGAATTTTGTAAAAGGGAGGGTTTAGAAAGAGGGAGAAGAATAAGCTTCTAGCTTAAAGACAAGAATTACAATGAGATGATTGTTGATTAATAAAAACGAGAAAATACGACCCCTATTTATAAGAAAATAGTCCGGAATCGATAGAAAAGAATCAGAATTTGAATCGGAATAAAAATGACCCCTGTCGCCAGCAACAGAGCCCAGCGCGAGACGACAAGGATCACGCATGGAGACAGGCGTTGTCGTTTGGCGACAAGCTTGTCGTTTGACGCTGGTTAAAAGATAAAACGCGCTTTGTACGGAATCCTCTTCTTAATATAATTAAGCGATTTAAATTCCTTTTTAATTAATTCTAAATCAAATTTTATCATAATAAAACACTTGTTTTATTTCAAATCAAAGTCTTTATTTTTCTAAAAGATAATTATCAATCCTAATGCCATTGGAACTCAAAATAACCTTCTAGACTATTCTAGAAGAATATAATCAATCCCAATAATTTTATGAATAATAATTAATTGGCCCTCAACTAGATCATTGGGCCATAAAACTATTTCAGACCCAATTTAGTATTTGGACCATAACTTCCTCATTATTCATCGGAATTGGGCTTATAATATATCATTGGAAAGCTCTTTGCGAGCTCGACCCAATTACACTATTAGTGGAATTTTATTATGGACCAAGATAATTTGGACGGGCTATTTTCATAAATAGAGTAGTTTTTTTAAAACAGAAATAAAGTCGTTTTATTAAAATGACCGCATCACAAGACTTTTCACACTTTCAATTCGTTCGATAATCAAGTGATGTGAAAAGTATTCATCAACGGGTTTGTTTTTTTGGGAGACACATTTGGGTGTCTACACCCACCTGAAAAAAAACGGAAAAATAAAACCCATTTAGGGTTTATAAACAACCTAGAAACAAGTGGTTTTCTGGTTTGTTTTAGGTGGTTTGGGGGGATGTTTCGTTGCAAGGGGTAATTTTGGTGGTGGTGGTGGTGTGATGGAGAGGCGAATTAGAGGTGAATTAGGGAGTTTCGGGTGGTGGTGGTGGCGGCAGAATTGTGTTCAACGGCTTTGGTGACTGTGGGCTTCGTCCCTAGCCGCGACGGCAGGCTGCTGTGGCTAGGCTTCGGCCTGGCCGTGGCGGCATGCTGCTGTCGTGGTTGCTTGCGCACCTGATAATTGGTGTTTTGGTGGCTGACAGGTGGTTATCGGGGTTGCCCGCAACCGCCCAGGGAGAGGGGCCAAGGGTGGCTGGGAAGTGGCAGGACCATGCCTAGGTCCCACTAGCTGAACATGGACGGAGGGCTTGTTCTCATTGATTGAAATGAGCTGAACTGAACTTGTTGATTAGTGATTTTTAACTACGGATTAATGATCTTTGATTATTTATTATTATATATATGTGTATATACAAATATACATATTAAAATATTTATGAAAAATATACTATATAATTAAAATATTTATGAAAAATATATTAAAAACATGGAACCTGAAAACATTTTTAAAACATATTATTATTATTATTATTATTATTATTATTATTATTATTATTATTATTATTATTATTAATATTATTATTAATATTATTATTATTATTATTATTATTATTATTATTATTATTATTATTATTATTATTATTATTATTATTATTATTATTATTATTATTATTATTATTATTATTATTATTATTATTATCGTTGTTGTAATATAAGCTTAAAAGTATAAAATTTGGTTTTAAATCATTTGTAATGTCATTAGACATAAACTTATTAGAGCTGAACTGAACTGAGAATCCCTTTATTATTATTATTAGACATATAATTAGACATATCTTAGATACCCGTTATCAAACCCTCATCTAATGAGAATCACTTTATTATTATTGTTAGACATATAATTTAACACTTTATTTGACGGGTATCAAAATAAAAATAAATTTTAAACGGGTGCTGTAACATCCTTAGAAATTCCTTTCTTTTAAAATACATGTTTTGTCATGATTAAAACTTTAAATAGGAATATCTAAGATATTATCGCCACCGTGAAAACGGCTAAGGCAACTATCAAAGACACACAGCGGAAGACTATATTCAAAAACATTCAAAACAAGTCAACCAAACGAATGTAAAGTCAAACCAAAGTCAAACGAAGTAAAATAAAACCAACCTACAACTTGGAACCAACATAGGCCCTTATTAAAAACTAAACCAACTTCAAAACTTTGTGTTAGTCATGCACAATAATAATATCATAAATAATTAAAGCATTAAACACATCATATACTTATGAAAACTAGCATGATTTGCTCTTCACTCATGCCCATTCATGAATATGCTCCATCACCTAAAAAGCTTCTCTCCACTTGTTTTCACTACTCTCCATTAAAAATGGGTCATCATAAGGCAAAGATAAGACAAGGCCAACAAACACACAAAACACACAATCAACAAAGCTGCGTACATAAGCGTAAATAAAACACTAACATGCATTTATCTATCAACACATAACTTACCTTGCTGCATCTGTTATTCAAGCATACAACATTCCACAAAACTTCTCAACTAGACAACTACATAATTTATTTAGCGTTGATTACGCATCGAACGAGTTTCCCACTCAACCTCCTCCAAATAAATTGGAGGTTACAGAAACGGGAGCTAACCGTGCCAGCATCAAAACCACTCATAGGTGGCAGAATTTCTGCGCATAATAATAATAAAAAGGAATGTATAGCATCCTGTACTCCAGTAGAAGTAATGGTTAAATATAAAACCCCATAACTCCCCCCATATGTTCATACTCAAGGTGTATACGTTCGAAGAGTTTTGGTGTGTAATCTCTTTCACTTTACATTATTTACAGATTATTAAACTTGGTGATGACTCTCAAACCATAATCATTCAATCAACAATAATTATTCAATCAATCAAATATACCAATTTAATTCTTGAATAATTAGTGACCACACAATATTTAAATGTTGAATCCCTTTTAATTCTACCTCGGTGCCAATGATACCTTAAACGCATAAGCGCCAAATATCCTATCCCTCGGTGTTAGAAACACCTTAAGTGCACTAAGGCACCAACATACAATTTATTCCTCGTGTACATTAACACTTATATAGCTCTTTCCTCATGCTTATAGCATCAATAAAAATTATATGAACGATAAATAAAATTCCTTTTCAATATTCCAAACCAAATTACACATTTAGATTAATTAAACATGCTCTCTAACATGCCATAAATAAATATGTGGTTCATAAATAATATTCCAATCAATTAATTTCCATTCAATAATCCATCACAATTAAATCATGCTTCATAATCCAATCACCAATAACATCCAAATCATAACTTCCTTTCCAAACCTAGCATAATGCTACTTGTAATCAATCAAACACATTTAGACTGCTATTATATTAACATAGTTATGCTAAGTACGCGAAGGTACCTCAAACAAGCCCTTAAAGTAGTCGATTACACTACAACAATTCCCGAATCAAGTCTCCTAAATAAAGGGACAATAATACTATATTAATTACCCTTTTATACACAATTTCCAGCAACTTAAATTCACTTTAGACTACTTAAAATAATCTGAAAATTATTTAAAAACCCCTAATTAAACTTTTCTTTAATGGGTAATTAAACCCTTTCAATAAAATCATAATTCTACTACTTAAAATAAAATTCCAGAAACATTACTTTGTTTAAAACTCCTTAAAAACTGATCAAAACCATATTTTTATACTTGGTTAATTAATCAAAATCAATGGGTATTCAAAACCTCAAAAAAAATTGATAAAAGAACTTTAAAAATCAATACTTTAATAAATTAAAACCATAACTTTTAATACTTTATGAAATTTGAAAATTAAACACTTTATTATTTAAAATTTACAATCTTTAATCATCAAAACATCACTTTTATGCTTAATTAATCAATATAAATGCAATAGGAACAAAAGCCCCAATTTAATTAATCATAAGAACCTTAAAATCCCAATTTTAAATAAATTGAAACCTTAGGTTTTAAAATCTGAAATTTATACCAACCTTAATAATCTGAAATATTAGCTCAAAACATCAAAAACATAGTTTTGATACTAATTTAATTAATTTCAAACAATAAAAATAACAATTTAACAAGCATTAAAATTAAATAAAATAAAACTAAGGAGAGAGATTGTGGGGCAGCCACGGTGGGCCGCGACTGCTGGTGGGTTGTCAGCTGGCTAGGCGGCGCCGCCGGTGGGTCGTGGGCTCCGGTGGTAGCCATGGTTTAAACAACAACAAAACAACTCCAACCATGAACATTGTAGGAAGGAGGAAAAAAGAAAGAAAATAAAAGGAGAAAAAAAAGGGAAAAGAAAAAGAAAGGGGTGGGTTTTGACCATTTAACTTTTGGGTGGCAAATTTTAGGGATTCAATAGGTATTTATAGAGTAGGGTAAGTTAGAATTATTTGGGCCTTATAGGAAATATGATAGATGGAGAAATAACTGGCCCAAATTGATAAGTAAATAGGATGATTGATCACATTGTGAAAATGGCTACTTTTGGAATAGATATATATATCGACCCAAATATTAAGACAATTTTTACTGGTAATCAATAATTAAAATAGTTTGAATCCAAAATATATTTTATAATTAAATAAGTAATTTATAAAATACATAAAAATACGGGGTATTACAGGTGCGAAAATTCAATCAGGTCCATTTTCGAAGTACCAAAATTCAAAATTTCCATAATTTAATTATTTCCTTTCGGGGCAGTAAAGAAATCAACAACTTCTAAATGAGTTGTATTGCCAAAATCAAATTATTCCCTTCGAGGGAAGTATAAAAATATGGAGTATATTAAATCTTTTATTTTAATTTACTACTATATTAATGAAAATAATCATATCATTTTAGTATAAAGATCTTTTTAAAATATAATAAAGTTTTTTTTTTCACACCAGGAGATAACATGTGTCCTTGCTGGTGTGTCTTTTAGTATATAGTTATTGATTGATGATTTATAAATAAATGCACATGTGACACATGCATCATCGTAAGTGTATAATATTAACCATGATGTTTATATTGATGGTTCAATAATAAAAGCTATGGGTACAAGCCTATAACAAGTTGATATTTTAAAAAGTACTTGTATATATATAAATGGAAAAATTGATTTTAATGGTCCCAACTTTCGACCATCCGCTAAAAACAGTCTCACCGTTTGTTTATCCCATAATGAACACAACTTTTGGAAAATTCTTCCCAAAATGGTGAAAGGAATGGTGTCCTTCAACAAGTGCATTATTCCGATAGAGGGTTCGGAATTATTAGAAAGCTAATTATTTAGTGAGGTCAAATGATTGGAATTGTAACACCCTACAAATTCCTTTCTTTTGAAATACCTGTTTCTGGTCTGTTTAACACTTTAAATATGAACATCTAAGATATTACCGCCACCGTGAAAACGGCTAAGGCAACTATCAAAGACACACGGTGGAAGACTCTCCTTTAAAATATTTTAAAACGGCTCAACTTAAAAAGTCAACTCACGAAAGTAAAGTCAAACCAAAGTAAAATAAAGTCAAACCTACAACTTGGAACCATTGTAGGCCCTTAACAAAACAATCCAATTTAAAAACCTTCACGTTAGTCTCGCAATAAAAATAGCATAGAATAAATAAAAGCAATAACACATCATATACTTGTGGAAACTAGCATGATTCGCTCTTCACTCATGCCCATCATGAATATGGTTCATCACCTGAAAAGGTTCTCTCTACTTGTTTCACTACTCTCCATTAAAAATGGGTCATCATAGGGCCAAGGTAAAGACAAGGCCAACAAACATACAAACACACAATCAGCAAAGCTGAGTACATAAGCGTACTTAAACACACTAACATGCATCTACCTATCAACACACAACTTACCTTGTTGCACCTGTTTTTCAAGCATACAACATTCAACAAAACTTTTCAACTAAGTAACTAAATAATTTATTTAGTTTTGATTACGCATCGAACGAGTTTCCCCCCTAACCTGCCCCAATAAAGGGGTACTAACGCGGGAGCTAACCGTGCCAGTATAAAAGAACTACTCGTAAGTAGGGGAATTCCTGCACATAATAATAAAAGGAATGTACATCGTCCTGTACTCCCGTAGAAGTTATGGTCAAATATAAAGTCACATAAATCCCCCCATATGTTCATACTCAAGGTATATACATTTCAAGAGTTTTAGTGCGTAATCTCCTCCACTTTACGTTCTTTACAATTTATTAACTTGGTGATGACTCTCGAATCATAACAACATCAAACATCATGATTATTTAAACAATTAAACACTTTAATTAAATTCTTGAAGAACTATTGACCACATAATATTTAATGTTGAACCACTTTTAAATCTACCTCGATGTCAAAGACACCTTAAACGCTTAATGCGCCAAAAATCCTATCCCTCGTTGTTAAAAACACCTTAAGTGCACTAAGGCACCAACATACAATTTATTTCCTCGTGTACCTAGACACTTACATAGCTCATTTCTCATGCTTAAAGCATTAATAAAAATAATATGTACCAGAATAAAATTCTCTTTTAATATTCCAATCCAAATTAAACATTTAGTTTAATTGAACATGCTTTCTATCATGCCACAAATAAAAGTGTGGTTCATATTCAACATTCCAAACTATTATTCTCCAACCATTAATCCATCACAAATAAATCATGCTTCATAATTCAATCTTCAGTAACAACCAAATCAAAATTTCCATTCCAAATCTAGCATGATACTACTTGTAATCAATTAATCACATTTAGCATGCTACTACATCATCAAAATTATGCTAAGTACGCAAACATACCTTAAATACGATCTTAATATCGCCACGACTAATAGAAATCAATCACTTCGAAGTCTCCTACAATTTAAAATAATAGAAGAGTATTAAAATCCTCTCTACACAAATTTCAAGCAATATATACTATTATTAAACCCTTCATAATTTAATTAAAATAAGTTGAAATTATATTTAAAACATCCTACTTTAATCCCAATTAATGGGTAATTAAAATTCCTTTCCTTAAAGAAACTTGATTTTTAATGTACTACCAAAATTTCCAGCATTATATATTAATGAAAACTTGTTGTAATTGCTGTAAAACACTTAAATCAAAGGTTTAAACCATCCTAAATCATAATCCTTCAATAATTAATAATTTATGAATATAGGGTTTTAAAATTGGGGATTTTTAATTAGAATTAAAATCTAAAAATTAAATTACATACTACTTATAACCAATCATAATATTAATCACAAAACCCATAATTAAAAACGAGATCTAAGGTTTCACAAGAATTAAAACAAATTTTTTTTTCGAAGAAGAGGAGCAGTCGGACAGCAGGCTGACACCATTCTCGGCTGCTGCCAACGCCGGTGGCTGCCGCTGCTGCCGGCTGGTGTTGCTGGTGGCCAGCGGCCCACTGGTGGTGGTGGTGGTCGGCGGTGGTGAAGGTCGAAAAAGAGGAAGGGGAAAAGGAAAAGAAAAATAAAGGAGAAGAGAGAGAAAGTTTACCTCGGGTGTTCTCCACTCTGGGCAAAGTTTGATTTGCCCCAAGTGTTGAATATTTATACCCTTTCTCTAGAAAACCTTCTTCATAAACTTTCCCTTTTTAATCTTTCCTAATCTCTTTCCTAATAAAATGTTACTAAAATAAAACTTCCGTAAATTAAACCCTAACTTAAATAAAATAATTAGTTAAACAAACTTTCCTTTTATAAAATATTTTCAAACTTATTAAAATAAATAATTAAAATACTATAAATAAAACATTTCAAATTATTTAAATACTTCACAAAATAATTATTTTAAATAAAATACGTATAAAAATACGATGTATTACAGACTACCTTCCTCCCCCTTAAAAGAAGTTTCGTCCCAAAACTCAGAAGTTTCGTCCCAAAACTTGGGAAACGAACATACTTTTTCCTCACTTTGTATAATATTGATGTACTTTTGTCATACCTTTACCTTTTTGTATCTCTTTGAGAACACAATAACTTAAAATACTCATTAAAATTGTGCAAAAAGGATAAATAACTAAAAATATAGGGAAAAAGCGTGAAGTTCTACCACATTCTACCCGCTTAAAGAAAACAAGTTACGTCCCCGTAACTCAACAAATCTGAAACAACTCTGGGTATTTCTTGTTCATTTCATCTTCTGCCTCCCAAGTGGCATCCTCATATTCTTGGTTAGCCCATAGCACTTTTACAATCTTAACATTCTTATTGCATGTACTACGCACTTTACTGTCAAGAAATTTGACAAGCCTCTCTTCATAGGTTAAACTTTGGTCTAATTCAATGGTTTCATGTTGTAAAACATGAAACTTATCAGGGATATATCTTCTTAATTGGGACACATGAAATACATCATGCACTTTGCTTAGTTCCATGAGTAATGCCAACCTATAGGCTACCTTGCCTATCTTTTGTAGTATCTCATATGGGCCAATATACTTTGGACTAAGCTTTCCCTTCTTTCCAAACCTCATCACCCCTTTCATTGGTGACACCTTTAACAACACCTTGTCACCAACTTCAAATTCTTCTTCTCTACGCTTCAAATCCGCGTAGCTCTTTTGGCGATCTTGAGCTGCTTGAATCTTGGCTTTAATTTCCCTCACTTGTTTCACTGTATATTCAATCATTTGAGGCCCTAGAATCATTGTTTCACTTATGTCATTCCAACAGATTGGACTACGACACTTCCTCCCATATAATGCCTCAAATGGAGCCATTCCTATGCTCGCATGATAACTATTATTATAGGAAAATTCAATCAAATCCAAGCTATCCTCCCATCCTGCTTGAAAATCTATAACACAAGCTCTCAACATGTCCTCCAAGGTTTGAATGGTTCTCTATGTTTGTCCATCTATGGCAGGGTGAAACGCTATACTCATCTTAAGTGTCGTACCAAAGTTTTCTTATACACTTTTCCAGATTTTTGAAAGAAACTTGGAATCTCTGTCAGATACAATATCTTTTGGAACTCCATGTAACCTCACAACATTTTTTATGTAAGCTTTTGCAAGTTTCTCCATCTTCCAAGTCTCCTTCATTGGTATGAACACCGCAGATTTTGTAAGTCTGTCCACCACTACCAAATGGTGTCATTTCCACTCTTTGATTTTAGAAGGCAAGTCATAAAATCCATTGAAATGCAATCCCACTTCCATCTAGGAATTTTCAATGATTGCACAATCCCTTGGGGTCTTTTGTGCTCTATTTTCACCTTTTGGCAAGTAAGACACTTTGCTACAAATTCCGCAACTTCATTCTTCATTCTAGGCCACCAATACACCTTTTTCAAGTCCTTGTATAGTTTATCCCCTCCTGGGTGCACTGAATAGGGTGTATTGTGTCCCTCTTCCATTAGCTTCCTCTTCACTTCCTCACACTTTTGGGGTACACACCATGTACCTCAAACTTCAACCTTCATGAATTTTGAAATCTGTAGCTTTGCCTTGTTTTATTTTCTCACGAATCTTATCCAATTTTACGTCTCTTGGTTTTCCCTTATCTCATCGAATATGGTTGGTTGGATAGTCAAATTCGCAAGAATGCTAGCTGGTACTCCCCATTCTAAAACTTCTAAGTTCATTTTCCTCATTTCTCTACATAACTCATCAGCCACTACTAAAGTATCTAATCCATGACTGATTTTACGACTTAGAGCATCTGTGACTACATTTGTTTTTCCCTCATGATACTGTATGTCCAAGTCATAATCCGTCGTATACTATAACCATCTCCTTTGGAGAGAGTTCAAATCCTTTTGAGTGAAAATATACTTCAAGCTCTTATAGTTTGTGTAAATTCTACATTTAACTCCATACAAGTAATGACGCCAGATCTTTAGTGCAAATATAATTGCAGCAAGTTCTAAATCATGGGTTGGGTAATTTACTTCATACAGGGCACCGATTTTGGACTAGAATTAAAACAAAAATTAATTTTTTTTTCGAAGAAGAGGAGCAATCGGACAGCAAGTCGACGCCAGTGCCGACTGCTGCTGCCGGCTGGTGTTGATGGTGGCTGGCGGCCCACCGGTGGTGGTGGTGGCCGGCGGTGGTGAAGGCCGAAAAAGAAGAAGGGGAAAAAGAAAGAAAAAGAAAAGAAAAATAAAGGAGAAGAGATAGAAAGTTTACCTTGGGTTTTCTCCAGTCTAGGCAAAATTAGATTTGCCCCAACTGTTGAATATTTATATCCTTTCTCTAGAAACCCTTCTTCATAAACTTTCCCTTTTTAATCTTTACTAATCCTTCTCCTAATAAAACTTTACTAAAATAAAACTTCCTTAAATTATACCCCAACTTAAATAAAATAATTAATTAAACAAACTTTCCTTTTATAAAATATTTCCAAACTTATTAAAATACTATATACTACCTCCGGTTCATTTTAGTTGCAACAAAGTACAACTTTACGCAAACCTAGGCAAAACTTTTAAGGGGCTTAATGCATGTGAAGATTAAGTGATTAAGGGAGTTAAAAAGGAGGGAAACCATGTGGTCCCCTTTTTTATTAAAGTAGAACAAGTGGGAAAGTTTGGTGAGGTGGAGTTTTCCCACCCAAAAAAAAAAATCTGACTTTTCACATGGGTGGGAATTCCCTCCCATTTTTCCAGCCAATTTTAAGAGGGACTTCCCTTTTTTTTTTAGTTTCCCACAAATTTCCCTCCCAAATTTTCTAGGGAAATTGATGCGGTTCCAAGGCATCAATATTGTTATTATAATTATTTTTATTGTTATTTTTAGTTTATTATTAGATGACCGAATTTATTAGGATATTTTTGTTAGTTTAATTCGGTTAGTATAAGATAAGCTTAACTTTAAAGATCATATTTGCAAAATATTATCTTTACAAGTTAGAGTTAGTTTCCTAGTTAGATTAGAATTTGTTTTACCGATTTTTAGGCTAATTATTTAGCTTATAAATACATGATGGTGTTTAACGAAAAGTATGATTGATTGATTTGAAATTTATAAAGTTTTACGTAAGCTTGTGCTTGTGTATTCTTGGCCTAGTTTAGGTTTTAAGCTCGTGTTGCTTAGCGTTTCTTGACCGAGACTCAAGATTCCAAACCTTTCAACTGCGATTGAAGGTTATATCCATCAAAATTCATATCAAATTGGTGTGGCTGCTGTTTGACGAGGGACGAGTTTGACAATTTGTGTCAAAAAACTCAGTTTCGAATGTCATATTGATTGACTTGGTTCTCCTTCGTTTCTAAAGATTTTGAGGTGATTCTTTTTTTCAAATTGGTTAATTTTTTGTCTAGTTTTCACCTGCAAAATTTGAGAACTTTTCGAGAAGCATAGCTATTAAACTGGGTTCGTTCTTTACACCTGGTCAAAAATCAAATTAATCTGCCATTGTTGAGAAAAAAATAAACTGCGATTACTTGGCTGGGAATTTTTTTCTGAATTTTTGGTCGAGTATTTTAGACAGATAGGGCTAGCAGTATCCAAAATTTCAGAATTTTTCGAGGTGTTTTCATTGGGTTTTGGTCCTCGTACTTTCGATCAATTTCTGGACTGGTTTTGTGTGTTTTCTCATCCACATAAACATGGAAAATAAAAGTTGGTTTGAAGCATTTATGATGGAAATCAAGAAAATGAATGAATGTTTGGATAGAATTGATGCTCGTTTTCAAATTCGTGACGTGAGATGTGGTGTACAAGATATGTCTTATGAGAAAGAGAAACTAGAGTAACCAATTGTTGAGGCTATATACGAGGAAAAGATTGTATCTTTACCGAGTGATAATCTTACAAATCCAATTTTAGAGCAATCTCATGAACAACTAGTAGAAGAAAAAGAAATTATGGAGCACAAAAGTGTATATTTGTCTAGTTTTGTTGACGAGGAGGTTACATTTGAACTATCTAAGTTGGTAGCAAAAAGTCAAATTTCTACAACTTCCTTTTATGGTGATAATTGGGATACAAATATTTTCACGTATTATTTCCATTATATTGATTGCATTGACAAAGGTGTGTCATCAATTAAAATTTTGGAGCATTCAATTGAAGTTTGTGGTGCATTCATTGGTGTAAAATATAAGCATGACGTGGTTGGATGGAGACATATTCTTTTAGCTCATGTTCGATTAATTTGGATGATATCTTGGTTCCATGATTTGCTAAAACTTAGGACAAGTTTTTTTCAAGAGGGGGAGTATGATGCGGTTCCAAGGCATCAATATTGTTATTATAATTATTTTTATTGTTATTTTTAGTTTATTATTAGATGACCGAATTTATTAGGATATTTTTGTTAGTTTAGTTCGGTTAGTATAAGATAAGCTTAACTTTAAAGATCATATTTGCAAAATATTATCTTTACAAGTTAGAGTTAGTTTCCTAGTTAGATTAGAATTTGTTTTACCGATTTTTAGGCTAATTATTTAGCTTATAAATACGTGATGGTGTTTAATGAAAAGTATGATTGATTGATTTGAAATTTATAAAGTTTTACGTAAGCTTGTGCTTGTGTATTCTTGGCCTAGTTTAGGTTTTAAGCTCGTATTGCTTAGCGTTTCTTGACCGAGACTCAAGATTCCAAACCTTTCAACTGCGATTGAAGGTTATATCCATCAAAATTCATATCAGAAATTCAAAATTTTTGCCAAATACCCCAAAATATGTTTTTCTTAACATTCAAATCAATTCCCCTTATAAAAAGAGGACTTTCCAAACCACATAACAGTTTGTTTTTCAAGCAAAAGGCAGATCAGGGAGGGGTTGGGGGGGGGGGTTTAGGGTGAATAATTCAATATTTACAAAACACAAGCCTACAAATTACAAAAGCCTATAATTAGTTTAAAATTAGCCTAAATTCACATTGCTAAGTTAAACAAAAGCAGCATCTATGATCAGTTCTTCTAGGCTCCGTTGAAGACCATCCAAAAAATTCCAGCCACCACTTCATCACCTTCAGACAGCCTGAAAAAAAAGGTAAAGGACTCATGGCAGAGTTCTTTCAAGAACTCTTTTTTAATGAAAATCAACTGTACAATGAGGAGCAGACAATGGAAGCATGACATCATTTCACAGAAGAAGAAAGTGAAGAAGACAATAGCAACTCAGAAGAAGAAGCTGGTTATGATGCAGATGATGATGGTGAACAACATGGTCCACTGCATATGTATGGAAGACAAAGCAGAGAAATGACAGTGGAAGAAAAGCGTCAACTAGTTGATGAGATCATGCTTAATATGGAGGGGGACTCTTTGCCAAGAGGATTTTTATCCAGTTTGGTCAGAAAGCATCATGTGCATAGATCAACAACAACAAGACGGTTTAAGGTAATTAAGCAACACATGTTAGACGGAAATGTTGTAGATGTTAGGACCAAAAAAATAGGTATTGTTGGCAGAAAACAAAAAGAGTACACTGATGAATTCTTAACATCTGTGCCTTTGTACAAAAGACAAACTGAAAGAGGATATGTTGCAGCTAGGGGTGAACATGGTCTGGTTTGGTGCGGTTTGAGTCTAAACCAAACCAAAGCCGCAAAATACGGTTTGGTCAATTTTCCAAACCAAACCATATTAGTATTGAAACCAAACCGTAATAATGCGGTTTGGTGCGGTTTGGTTTGGTTTGCGGTTTATGATGAGACGACATTTTTTCCTAAAAATTGTCAAATATTAATAAACTTATAATAAAGTTCAAATAATTATCCCAAAGGTATTGAATTATACTAAAAATTTTTATTAAAAATAACAACCAACTAATTAAGTGCTAGGTGCCAACACAATAACACATAATAAAAATAATACATAACAAATTAACAGTGGAAAAAAACATAATACATTTGTCCAGAAAAAAAATTCATACTACATTATAGTTATATGACCTATTGAATTTTAAGTATTGATATTTGAGATTGAGTATAGAATACTGACCTTATAGTCTTCTAATGATTTTTCATTTTTTTCATTTTTATTTTTTTTATAATATATAATAACTATTTTAATTTATTTAAAAATTATATAAATATTAAAATGCGGTTTACTGGTTTACGGTTTGGTTTGGTTTATAATTTTTGAAAGACCAAACCAAACCGCAAATCGTATTTCCCAAAAAAATCGAAACCAAACCATATTTTTCCAAACCGTAAACCAAACCAAACCGCTAAAATGCGGTTTGGTTACGGTCCAGACCAAACTGTGTACAGCCCTAGTTGCAGCACTTCATGTGTCTAAGTCAGCTATTCACAGGTTAAGGAAAAGGGGTAGACCGAGAACACACACAAGCACAAACAAACCAGCACTCACTGAGCATCATAAAATAGCAAGACTGAAATGGGTTCTTAGTCACATTACCCCAATTCCTGCATAAGGGGACCCTTCGTTTGAAGACATGCAACAATGGATACACATTGATGAAAAGTTGTTTTTTTATAAACTCAGAAACAAGGACATTTTATCTTCTACCAACAGAAGACAATCCATACAGAGCACAACAGTCCAGAAGGTTTAAGGTGAAGGCTATGTTTATGGGCATGATTGGAAAACCATTGTATGATGCAAACAAACAATTATTACACGATGGGAAGTATGGTCTTTTCCCTTTTGTCAAGTATGAGGAAGCAAATAAAAAGAGTAAAAACAGAGACAAGGGAACCAGAGAGGCTAATGCAGTCCAGAGTATTAACAAGGAAGCAATAAGGGACATGCTACTTAATCATGTGTTGCCAACAATACATGAACAATGGCCCCCACAACTTCCCAAGGACATAACTATTCAATGGGACAATGCTAGGCCTCACCAAATACCACAAGATCCAGAATTTCAAGAAGCATGTCAAGCATATGGATTCAACATACAATTTGTTTTTCAACCAGCTCAATCACCAGACATGAATGTTCTAGACTTAGGACTATTCAATGTCATTCAATCACTGCACTATCAGTCATTCCTTTAAAATTTAGATGATCTCATCAAAGAAGTTAAAATAGCATTCAAAGAATTTGATCCAGAGTTGAACAAATATAGTTGGATTACACTTCAGTCATGCATGATTGAGGTATTAACAAGAAAAGGAGGAAACAACTATACACCACCACACATGAAAAAAAGAAGTCTAGACAGGCAAGGTATTTTACCAGATTTGCTTCAGGTAGACAAGGAATTGATTGCAGAGGTTGTTACCTATATTGATTCAATCACAATCCCAAGTAGTAGTGCAAATGAATTTCAAATGGAAGCTGATGCAGATTGAAGAATACAAGGAAGCACAATCAAACCAGCCGAGCCAAAGACTGCCACACATAACCAGTACAATCTTAACATGTTTTTTGTTGTTTTTGTTGGTATTGGTTAGGTGTATTTTGGTACATACTTAAGTTACACATTCTTAGGCAGTCTTGTATGCTTATTTAGTTTGGTTTTGTAAAAATCACAACCTTTTGTTATTAATGCAAACACAACCTTTTTGGGTACTAATCACCCATCAGAAAGGGTTAAGTTCTCTTTTAAGGCATCAATGAGTTATGGTACCTCAATAGAAGCCTTAAACAGAGGTAACTAGAGCAGCCATGACACTTAAATAGCTATCAGATGAGTCCCTTCATCATTTGGATGGGATTCAATTTGATGCAAGCTGTGGGGGGGGGGGGACTCAATGCATCACACAAAGGGGACTCATCAACAAAATCATAGCAGCAGTCCACCAACACACCGACACAACTACTCAAGTCAACCAACAAACCAATTCATATCCAAAACAACAATTCATACCCAAACAACCAACATCTTATACCGAAACAACATAGCCAAACATAACAGGGGACTCATCAATTCATATCCAAAACAACAATTCATACCCAAACAACCAACAACTCATAACCAAACAACATATCCAAACATAATAGGGGACTCATCAATTCATAGCCAAACAACAATTCATACCCAAACAACCAACAACGCATACCAAAACACATACCCAAACATAACAGGAAACTCATCAATTCATACCCAATGAACCAACACTATCAGAAATAGCATAACAAAGAACAGGGGTCTCATCAATAGCATAATTAACCACAAATTGGAACAAAAGAAGAAGATTAGGGTATTAGGAATTACACTGCCCAATTAGTATGGGGAAAGGGACTATTGGGGGTAGTAGATCTGGAGGCAAGCATCCAGTACGTCATCTGGATCCTGCCCCCTTGGTAAGCCGGCTCTTAGGCGCTTAGTACCAGCGCTAGGCCCAGAAGTACTCCCACCTATCATGGGATGGGAAGTAGGTGGCTGAAGGACTTCTCTAGCAGTCAGCTCCTGGAACAAAGAAGACCCAGTTTCAGAATTGGCGTCTGGTGGTGGTGAAGCAGCTGGAACAGCCACCACAGCAGCAGATCCACCCTCTTTGGTGGAAACGACCTTCCGATCTGGGTTGTGAGGTGGCGGAACAGGCCTTTTAGACCCAGAACACTTTGTCGGCTTCTCATCCTCGTCGCTTGAGATGTATTCAGCAAGCTTCGCCTCTACAATATTTCTCCGAGCAATTACAGAAGCACGACGGAGTGGCTTCATCACACCAGAACCACAACGAGGTATGTACGTGGTTGCCTCAGGTTTAGGTGGGGATCGTGTGGATCCAGAAGAAAGGGATTCATGGCTTACCAGATCTATAATTTTAGGTTGAGAAGAAGACATTTGAAGAGTGAATTAAGGTGATTCGTAGTAAAAAAAAAAAAAACCCAGAAAATGAAGAGAGAGAAAGAGGAAAGAACCCATTTTTTTTAGGAGAAAGAGGAGGCGAAGTGGAGAGAGAATAAGAGAGTACGAAAGTGAGAGATTTAAAAAGGTAGGGTTTGAGAGGGGGGTGTGATTTCTGGAAAAAAATTCCAGAATTTAATTCTCTCAACCATTTTCCAGAATTGAATGCAGATTCAATGAAGGTGGTTGGGAGATGAAGGAATTTAAAGGGGAAGGGGTAAATTTGGTGGGAATAGTTAAATTAATTAATTAAATCACCAAACTAAGCAAATGAAATTAGGAGTGTTAATAAGATAGATTAGGAAAAAGTAAGGGCATATATGTCATTTTAAAGCCCAAAAGTTTCCAAATAAGGAAAAAAAAATTTGTTGCAAGTAATTTGAACAACCCCAAAATGGAAATTGTTGCAAGTAAAATGAACCGGAGGTAGTATAAAACATTTCAAATTATTTAAATGCTTCACAAAATACTTATTTTAAATAAAATACGTATAAAAATATGGGGTATTACAGGAATGCCTGGGTGGAGGCCGCTTCCGATCAGAATTATTATTGTATAATTAATATTACAGCTTAATTTGACTGAACCCTTCAGGTCACACCCAAGCAACTAACGAACCGACGCGACGAATTAATTTGGAAGGAATTAATGAGTTGTCCGAGTAATTAATATTTAAACGTCGGAAAATTCGAACTTGAAGCGTAAAAAATGAGCGTCGGAAGTCGAGTCGAAAATAATAAAAGACAAGACAATAACATTATTAATAAATCAACAAAATTACCAAAATACCCCTAGCATTGGAATGCCCCGAGCAAATCGAGTGCTAGAGGCATATGGCCTGGCAAGGTGGCTAGCAATGCGTGATAGCGCACCTTGGCTAGCAAGGCCAGCTAGAAAACCGCACCATGTGCGAGGCATGCTGGGAGCTGGCCGAGGCTAACAGCCTGCACCAAGTGCGTGGAATGCCAGCAAGCCGAGGCTAGCAGCCCGCACCAAGTGTGAGGCCTGCTAGCAAGCTGTAGCTAGCAGCTTGCACCAAGTGCGAGGCCTGCTAGCAAGCTGTAGCTAGCAGCCTGCACCAAGTGCGAGGCATGCTAGCAGGCCGCACAAGGTGCGTGGCATGCTAGTAGAAGGCCTCGATCGAGCAGCCCGCACACTTGGTGTGTGGCCTGTTGGGCTGAAGGGCATAGCAGCGGCTGGTAGCCCACACTTGGGTGACTTGGTGCCCAAGTGTGGGGGGTGCCACATGGCGCACTTTGATTGGCTTGAGGGAATGTGTTGGCCGGCTATGGGAGAGGAGCGGGGAGCAAGTTTGGTCCCCCCTTCTCCAAATGGTCCTCACCTAACCTCTCTTATGAGCATGCTACTTGTTGATTTATTACTAGCTTGATCATTAATTTTATTTTTGATTTAAAATAAAATGGAAAAATCAAATCTCCCATATTGATGGGAGAGATTTTCTCACTTTTGCCTTTCCCTATAAATACCTAACTTGGGTATTGGGAAAAGCACTTGAGTAAGTGTCGAAAAAGGCATCACCATTGTGAAAACCTTTGAACACAATTCATTGCTCGGGTTTAGGTCGAGCTTAGCTAACTCCTAAGCAATAGACCATTTTCGGTGCTCGGGTCGAGGGTGGACTTCGTTCGAGGTCCTCGTATGAGCGGGGCTTAGAGCTTTTGAAGTAAGAGCTCTATTAGTGAGCGAAGCACACGCCAAAGGTAATAATCTCTTTCTTAATCTTGTTGTTTAAGTTAATTATGCTTCATGGTTATAATTATTGTGAGTGTGGTTTGGCTCGGGTTTCCTTCCGCGGTGAGTCGGATTCACCGAAACCCAACACTGGTATTAGAGCCTTGCTCATTTATATTTATAATCATATTTTTCAAGGTGTTTTTTGGCTTAATTTTTCTGGTTTTATGTTGCTAATTAGATTAGTAGTTCGGTTTTATTATTTTTAAGCCCATATTATAGCCGATTTCAGCCCCGAACCCAGATTTTTGCCCAAAAATAGTGAATTTTGGGTGGAAAAGGTGTTCTGGAAATGGTTTAAACTTTTAGGACTGTGTTTTTAGCAAAAAAAAAAAAGGACCAAAAAAGCCTTTTGCGGGGGATTTTTCGTTTTGACGAAAATTTTAAGTCTTTCGAACCTTGAATCTTAATGGCATATTTATGGTGGTTATGTATTTGGTTCTTTACTTACTTTATATGCAATTTAAAACCTCTTTAAGCATGGTTACTTGGTAGTAATTGGTGCTTGAAAGTTTGGTTTTTATTTTCACATAATTGCAAATCCATTGCATTAAGTGTGAAAAATTTGTTCTTTGTTGCTTCCAAGTACTAAAGATTCAATCTTTAATTGTTTAAAGTGATTGAAACTTTGAGTTACTAAATTCCATGAATTTTTGGTTGAACTTTTGATTTAATCATGTATTAAGTTGATTAGAATCATAAAGTTTGAATCTTGTGATAGAAATTTCATTTATCTTCATATTGGAAGATATAATTTTTCAAGGATTCACAAGTGTTAAAGTTGGAATCTTTAAATTGAACTTTGTGTTCATATTTCTTACTCCCTTTTTATTTGTCAAAAACTCATGATTAATTTAAATTAATTAAATTAATAGTGAGTTATTGCCCTTATTTTTATTTCACCAAGTTAAATCAATTTTATTAAAGAATGGTTCTTGGAAATAATTTTGGTCATATGCACCTTAATGAATTTTTAATTTAAGTTGGACTTGTTTAATTTTTCATTGTTTACTCATTAATTTCAGTGTCGCTAGAATCAGAGGGAGGGTCTCTTCGATTGTTGTCTTCCTCATAACCCGCCAGAATTTGTCTATAAATTTTCCTTTGCCTATGGAACGAGCGCTCGATCTCAGGATCGAATGGAATGTAACCTGATCTGGAACACTTGGGCATAAACAAGGAACTAAAAGAAAAATATGAGAATTGTGTAGGGAATAATTTCAAGCCTTTAAAATCCCACTAGCTTGAACCCCACTGTGATCATACACTAAAGTACGGTGGCGTCCAAAAGGGAAGAAGATAGAGCAAAAGAGTCGCCAACAAGTTTTTAAGGAACTTGTAAACCGTTCACGAGGTGAAGGTTACACCCCTTAACGATCCAAGAGATCGTCAACTCCATAAGGTCATGAACCAAATAAGGGTTCGGGGATGAAGGTACAAATCAAACCTAAAAGAGATTGAACCTGCCCTAATAATAGGCCTCTACTTTATTCTGCTCGTATTCATGTGCGCTTTTTAATTAACATGCAATCAATAGAATTAACCTAAACCTGTTTATCTATGTTGGTTGAATTTAATGCACAAATAAACTATTATTGGCGATCACTTGAATTATAATCATATTAACCCTAACAAGATTATTAAATATCTTATTAAGCGTGATTACAAGTACCAATTCCCTTTAAACATGCATAAAAAGGTGTGATAAAGCAATAAAGAATAAATATAATATGTATCAAGCAACATAATAAATAATCAACATCATTAATAATAACATTAATCATAATCATAATCATGTTAAAGCATAGCAAGATCCTAGGCATGATACTAACAAGATTAATAACAAACCCTAGCATGTCACTAAGCAATAAAAATCAAATCTTTAGCCCTAACATGATACTAACATGAATAAATATTAGGAAGAGAATAAAAGGCATCATAGCAATCATATTTAATATTAAAAATACCCTAGACATGATACTAGGAATATCATAATAATAACAATATAGACATGATATCTACATCATAATATCAATAAAATCAATTTAAGTACTTACTTGGATGCCTCGTACCTCTTTCTAATAACAAAATACACACGTTAGTAACTTCAAGGAAAATAATAATCAAAGCAATTAAATTAAATAATGGAAATAGAAATTTGGGACCAAACCCTCAGAAATTGAAACCTTTCACGTCTAGGGCGAAGGCAACTTCGAATATGGCTAGGTGTTTCTAGATCTTGTGAATGCGGAATTTTGTGTTAAAAAGCAAAGAAATTAAGAAAAGAATGCTAAAGAATGGAAGCTTGATGAATGAATTTTGAATGAAAAGAATTGATGAATGCTAATTAAAACTAATTGTTGATGAGAATTTGTGAATGAAGAAAGTTGATTAAAACTTAAGAATAAAGAGAATTGGTGAATTAAAACGGAGTTTTTGATACGATATTTATAGAGAAAATCATCCAAAAAAGATAATTTATCAAAACAGAGTCTGAAGACCGCAAAACCATCTCGGCGCCAGCCCTGGCTCATTGGCGCCAGGACCAGTGGCTAGCGCCAGGCGCCAATGCTGGCGTCTGGCGCCAATCCCAATTCCAGGCGCCAAGGCCTGGGGTTGGACGCCAAATCGGCTTTTAACGCGTTTTCGAAAATCTGATAAACTTACCGTACTGGAAGATAAAATAATATAATTTCAGTCGAAAATGCTATTTGATCTAATTAAAACTCCGAAGAGTCCTAATTAAATTAGGAATGAAAAGAACCTTCTAGAACGTTCTAGAAGACTAAAACCATTCCTAACTGCATTAGGAATGATAAATTATATTAGGCCCTCCCCTAGATCATTAGGCCGTACATAAAGCTCAAACCGGGCCCAGTTTAGTAAATTGGCCATAATTTCCTCAATATTCATCGGAATTGGGCTTATAATATATTGTTGGAAAGGTCTTTGCAAACCCCATCCAACTACACCATTATTGGACCCATATCATGGACCAACCAAACTGGATTGGCTGTTTTCTTAAAATAAAGTTTTCAAAAACAAAGAGAAAAGAAAAGAAATAAAACTTTCCGCAACACTAGACCTTTCCACACTTTCGTTTCATTGGATTATGATTCGACGTGAAAGGTACTCATCACTGGGTTTGGTTTTGGGGAGACACAAATGGGTGTCTACAGAAGCCCCCACTTTGACTGAGTTTGGAGAAACGCAAGTTTCGAAAACGAAAGCCAAAGTATCGATAGGGACGGAGAATGATTTAGAACGTTATGCGATCCTAAATCACTCTTGTAACGCCGATACCTGCAAAACTAGCGTTAGTTAAACAGATAAAAGAGTTAAGAAACGCGTATCTTGCACCGTCGAGCACACGTCTCTGAAAGTAACCGATTGTTGCCGCTTTGTTTTGATGACCTCCTGCAAGCTAGAGAATGCCATCCCGCTTGAAAACCGCTACGCCCGTAACCGCTTCCAAATTAGAAGATCGCTTCGCCTGAAACTATCCTCCCCGCTATGATAATATTCCACGTCCAAGGGAATACCATCGAAGATTGCTTCACTTGAAATAATCCTCAATTGTTTGTGACAACTCTCCACAATCTAGGGAACGCCACCTTGCTGTTTCGATGTTCACTCGTCTCTGAACAAAGAGCTTCTTCTTGATATGTCTCTAATTTCCGCTGTGATAGTCTTCGAAAAGATCACTGCTTCTTAATGTTTTCTATGCCAGTACGTCGGCGCTTTGCTGCTTGTGATCCAGTATGTCGGTGCTTTTGTTGTGATGACAATCCTCTTTTCTTTGGGAATAGTTGCCAACACAACTCTTGTATGATGTATGACAATCCGATTTAGGGAAAGTTGTCAATGCCACGTAACAACCCATCCTTGGAAATGTTGTCACGATGAAGCGACAATCCGTACCTCGGAAAATTTGCCAAAATCCAATTTTTGGAAAAGTTGCCAATGCTTCGTAATAATCTTTCATAAGAACTTTGCTACGATCGACAATCCACGTCTTGGAATATAACTCTTGAAAGCAATCCACCTTGGAAATTTGCCAACGCTATGCGACAATCCTTTTGGGAAAATATTGCCACTATTGACAATCTGCGTCTTGGAACATTTGCAAAAAAGAGTCGACCGACAATCCACTTCGGGAAAATTTGCCACTTACTGAAATGAATGACAATCCACGTTGAGGAACTTTTGCCGATATTTATGATGAATAGAAACCTACAACAATCCTTTGGGAAATTTTGCCATAGGGAACTGGGTGTATGACAATCCAATCTCGGAAAACTTGCCAGTGATCCATGAACGTATGACAATCCGAACTTGGAAAAACTTGCCAACAAAGAAGGAGCACGACAATCCACGTTTGGAAACTTTGCCAGAGATGACAATCCAATCTTGGAAAAATTGTCGTTTGAAGAAGATGCACGACAATCCGTTTTTGGAAATATTGTCAGTTGGGGATGACAATCCAATTTTTGGAAAACTTTGTCGTTTAATAAGAATGCACGACAATCCATATTTGGAAATATTGTCGTTTAAGTGTTTGCTTTTGAACCGATTGTAATGAGCCAGTGTTTTAGGCGCTTAAGCTAAGTGAGACGATTTTTTGTCAGGTCAATCACTTACTACGATTGTAATCGAGCCGACTACTACTCATGTCAAATTGCTTATAGGGGCTAACTGGCGTACCAAGGAACCCGAAATTGCTGCATGAGGTCGAAATCACCTTTCTGAGAGGCTTCGAGCTCTGTCGTTGCTGAGATATCTATGGCGCCAAGAATTGGAGTAGGGTCTTCCCTATTCTGCTGCACCTGTATTTATTTTTTGACTATAGAACTTTGCCAATCTTTTCAATTATCTTAGGATTGACCTAAGGCTTAATGTTGCTTGACTCATCGACTCGACTCAAGGTATAAACTTGACTCGATATGTTTGACTGACTCGAGGTTGACTCGACTCGAAGTGTAATGACACATGTGTTAGACTCAAATCAAAGTGATATGGCACGACATGACTCAATGTGTACATGACTCGTGTGTGCATTGTAATGTGATCGTGCGACTCAAAAAATGCAAAAAAGCAAAAATTTTCCGTCAATTTTGTGGAGGGTACCGACTTTCTCCCGAAAAAAAAAGACGTGAAAAAGAAAATCAAAAGTTTGAAGATGCATGTTGAATGAGCTTAGTCAAATGTTGTTTGATACTATCTCTCAAGGTGCAAGGATTAATCCATCCTAGGCTATCTCAATGGTTGACTCGGTGATGAAAGTATTTGGGTAACTTAGGAATGGAGGCTAAGCACTTCATACTTCATGATGCAATGATAATTATGAGTGATTTTGACGAAGCATGATTCAGCGTTAAGATTTCATTACAAAGGGTTCCTAAGGGAAATATATTTGGTCATGTATCTGTGCAGTGTGTGATAGTGACACTAAAGTTAGGCCGCAAGAGCTAAGTGTGTGAAAAAATATATTATTGAAAAGAGTCAAATGGTGGTGACTCTTAGGCTAGGTAAGCTAATGATGTAGGGATCAAGCCCCCAAGTCTAGCTCTAAGTGAATAGGGATGAGTGTAGGATATCCTTTGATATGATCATGGTGCAAGTGTGTGAATGTGAATATGAATGCATGTTTATTACGGCCGCACCTCGATGTGAGGTTGCCTACGTATCCGTTAGGAATCAAGCTGAACGTAGCTCTAGCCGAACCTCGCACAAGTGTGTATACCTCAAAAAAGGTCTTTTTAAGGGTTGTAATGTGGTTAGGCTAAAGGTTTAAAGAAGAAGGGGATAAAGGCTCAAGACCCTAGATAAGCCCCCAAGGTGTGCAACCTTGCTTTTGAATATTTGTATTTTTATGCTTAAAGTTTCTCGCTCTTTTTTATCTCTTTTTGCTTTAGCATTTATTTTATTTTAATAAGCGTGGGCAATCCCGATCATGCGGTATATCACTCACTTGGCATTCATGTTTCTCAGGCACGGTACCGAGCACTCGATAAGAGACACAATCTGAGACGTGTTCATATCAAAGATATTTTCATATCAAAGACATTGGAACACTTGCCCTTTTGTACACTTTTATTTATTTATTTTTCTTTTATTTTTATTTTGATCTTTTGAAATCACTCAAGCTTTTTTTTTTAGAATTGCAAAAGTTGCACACCATCCCATCCCAGGGTTAGGTAGATGTAGGTTGAAAAAAGAAAGGTCTATCGTTGGACGAGGCTCAAAGTGGTTTATGAAGAAAGGATTTGTAAATTAGAAAGGTGAAAGGAGATATGATGTGGCTACAAGGGTGCCTCAAATCATTGGTATAACTTGTGCTTAATTCGACATGGATTTTTTTTTTTTTTTAATGCAATGTAATGAAATGATCATATGCAAGGAAATAAATGCTCATTTTATTAAAAAGGGAAAAGAAAAGAAAAACTACAAAAATAATCTAAAGGAAAAGAAAAGGTGCCTATGCTAGACTTATTGGGGAAAGAAAAGATGAAAAAGAAATAGAAAAAGAGGCCATGAAATCTTGTCGTTGTAGCTCGCCTCTTGTCTTGTATCATTCGCTTCATCATCACCCAGTCTTCTCGCTAGCTAGAGGCAATGGGACCTTGTTTGCTTCTATGAGGTCTTGAATGAGATTTTGAAACCTGTAGCATTCATCAGTGGTATGACCGTTTCCTCGATGGTACTTGCAATAGGAATTTGGATTCCATCTCGAAGATCGATTTTCTAGTGTTGGATCCTCGGTAGGGCCAATAGGTTTGATTAATCCTCGATCATAAAGACGATCGAAAGCAGCATCGTAGGTCATTCCAATGGGTGTGAACTCTCGCCTTGGTTTCCTTTTAGATCCTTGATTGTCCATGGCTAAGACATCATTATAGTCAAAGGTACTAACATTATTGCTAGAGTGGGCGTTTTCGGAAGAAGAAAGATTGTCGCTCTTCTTTCCTTTCCAGCCACCGTGGTTACTATTGTTAGTAGCTTTTTGCTTTGCGAGGTCGTCTTCGATTTCGATACCTATGTCATAGACGGCCTTGAAAGTATTCAAGTTGTGTTGATATTTTAAGTGCTTTGAATACTTTTCTTGGAGATTCTTGATAAACATCCTCACGGATTCTTTTTCAGTGGGGACCTCAATCATCTTGGCGGAAGTTTCCCTCCACTTATTAAAGAAAGAAGTAAAGCCTTCATTCTCTTTTTGTCTTAGCATCTCAAGTTGTCTATGGTCGGTTTCAACTTGGATATTGCACTTGTACCTATCAACGAAAGCATTCACTATTGATTCCCAAGTAGAGGTTTTTTCCTTGTCAAGGGAGAAAAACCATTGTTGGCAAACGGTTTCAAGAGATAGTGGGAACAAAGAGGAAAAAACCTTCTTATCGATACCCTTAATGTTCATTATTGTTTCAAAAGCTCTTAGATGGAAGTAAGGGTTATCTGTTGCCTTGAATTTGGGGATGTCAGTGGCGTTGAACTTATGCGGAAGAAGTTCCTTGTCCAGCGAGACCCCTTGCGAACTCATGCCTTGAAATTTATAGTCACTAGATAGCTTGCTTAGACTCTCTTGCATGAGATCCATCCGTTGTTGCTTCACGGGATCATCGACCTTAAGTGTGAGGAGCTTCAGTGTTTCAGACATGGTAACCAATTGGTTCCTAAGCTCATTGACTTCTTCTTGAGTTGCCATTATCTTCTTAGCCTTCCTCTTTTGACGAATCGGTTTATCAAAAAGCGAGACTTGAATAAAGCGGTTGTCCTTGATTAATCTCCCTTCTCTCCTCGACCAAGTACTGTGGAAAAGGAAATTGGGGATATTTATTGTTAATTATTTGACTCAAACTTTATTCAACATGCAATGGATGGAGGAGGTGAAGAAAGATGGAAGAATGTGAAGAATATTTAGATGGAGGGATATGAAGAATTAGGAATAGAATGTACCCCCCAACTCAAATGACGGAAAGACCGACTCATGCATGGACCTACGACATGGTCATGGTGATGTATACTCAAAGTGTGTGCTAAGACTAGTGAGTGTAAATTGTGCGTTAAGACTCGTATCATGACCATGTGGCTAGACTATGTGACCAAGACTCGATTAATGACTTGACAAGGTGTTATTGACAGCGAAAATTAACCGAATTAATTAGTAAACTGGTTAATTAGACCCTAGGTGATGACTCGACAAATAATCCGAACTGTCGGCCAAGCGACAGGACTGGCGTCACAATATGGTGATTGGCGCCAGACTTTTTAGTAAATGTCTGGCGCTACACACCATACAGTGGCGCTACAGCTCAGATTTTGGCACCAATGTTGGAGCCTCGGTCTGGGACTGTTTTCGGTATTATTAGTAAACTGGGGTATGCCTAAAGTCGTACTAGGTCGATTCCGATTAAAAGAAGAAAAAACTTTATTGACTCAAATTAACTAATTAATTAGGCAAAGTTCTTTAAGTCATTAATTATAATCTCAACACAAATCAACAAACGGTTAAGAGGAGCATAGGATATATATGCACAACAAATAATGCACAATTAGTCAAGTAAGCACAATATGATGCAATGAGTTCGCAACCTAACCATGGCTCTAGTTCTCTAAAGTTCGGGATATGGTTTAGTCAAATAGGGTCCATGGTTAATTGTCCAGATGCACCGCGTAGAAGCCTAGCCGTGAAGGGTTAACGCGCGTGGATAGAACACCGCGAGTTTTTAGAAAAAACTCACTTCCATGGTTTGGTGAATTCAACCTCTCAGATGTACCCTTTGTTGCCAGGAGCATTCAATCAGGTAGATAGAGCATGAATTCCCAGAGGGTTATGTCCATATGTAGAACACATATGGGTTTCAGAAAAGTGAGAAAAAAATACGGTCGAAATTAGAACGCATATTTCTTGCTCGGTATTGGGGGAAATTGGCGTCAGCAAACAGAGACTGGCGCCAACTTTTAACTGTAGGGCCTAGCGCCGATACTGGCGTCTGGCGCTACGGCTAAAAGTTTGGCGCCAAGCTCTGGCCCCTGACGCTACTTCCCGCATGCCTCAGCAGCTTTCTGTTCTCAATAAAATCATCTTGTTTCGCGCGGTGTTATTTCAGTCCTAGTTGTGAAAGACATTTCTCAAATTTTCTACGTGTAAAATCCTATGTTTTGACTCATTACGGATGGTCTTTCCAATGAGAACCTTTTTATGCATATGACAATAATGTTAATCAAAATTACGCACATGAAATACTTAGAACTTTTCGAGTCTCATCCACTCATTCTAAATCATTGCCGAAACAAATTCAGGAATTAAAATAGAAATCCTCCCCAGAAGAGTCGCCAAAAACTGTAGGGAATAATTTCAAGCCTTTAAAATCCCACTAGCTTGAACCCCACTGTGAACATACACTAAAGTACGGTGGCGTCCAAAAGGGAAGAAGATAGAGCAAAAGAGTCGCCAACAAGTTTTTAAGGAACTTGTAAACCGTTCACGAGGTGAAGGTTACACCCCTTAACGATCCAAGAGATCGTCAACTCCATAAGGTCATGAACCAAATAAGGGTTCGGGGATGAAGGTACAAATCAAACCTAAAAGAGATTGAACCTGCCCTAATAATAGGCCTCTACTTTATTCTGCTCGTATTCATGTGCGCTTTTTAATTAACATGCAATCAATAGAATTAACCTAAACCTGTTTATCTATGTTGGTTGAATTTAATGCACAAATAAACTATTATTGGCGATCACTTGAATTATAATCATATTAACCCTAACAAGATTATTAAATATCTTATTAAGCGTGATTAGAAGTACCAATTCCCTTTAAACATGCATAAAAAGGTGTGATAAAGCAATAAAGAATAAATATAATATGTATCAAGCAACATAATAAATAATCAACATCATTAATAATAACATTAATCATAATCATAATCATGTTAAAGCATAGCAAGATCCTAGGCATGATACTAACAAGATTAATAACAAACCCTAGCATGTCACTAAGCAATAAAAATCAAATCTTTAGCCCTAACATGATACTAACATGAATAAATATTAGGAAGAGAATAAAAGGCATCATAGCAATCATATTTAATTAAAAATACCCTAGACATGATACTAGGAATATCATAATAATAACAATATAGACATGATATCTACATCATAATATCAATAAAATCAATTTAAGTACTTACTTGGATGCCTCGTACCTCTTTCTAATAACAAAATACACACGTTAGTAACTTCAAGGAAAATAATAATCAAAGCAATTAAATTAAATAATGGAAATAGAAATTTGGGACCAAACCCTCAGAAATTGAAACCTTTCACGTCTAGGGCGAAGGCAACTTCGAATATGGCTAGGTGTTTCTAGATCTTGTGAATGCGGAATTTTGTGTTAAAAAGCAAAGAAATTAAGAAAAGAATGCTAAAGAATGGAAGCTTGATGAATGAATTTTGAATGAAAAGAATTGATGAATGCTAATTAAAACTAATTGTTGATGAGAATTTGTGAATGAAGAAAGTTGATTAAAACTTAAGAATAAAGAGAATTGGTGAATCAAAACGGAGTTTTTGATACGATATTTATAGAGAAAATCATCCAAAAAAGATAATTTATCAAAACAGAGTCTGAAGACCGCAAAACCATCTCGGCGCCAGCCCTGGCTCATTGGCGCCAGGACCAGTGGCTAGCGCCAGGCGCCAATGCTGGCGTCTGGCGCCAATCACGATTCCAGGCGCCAAGGCCTGGGGTTGGACGCCAAATCGGCTTTTAACGCGTTTTCGAAAATCTGATAAACTTACCGTACTGGAAGATAAAATAATATAATTTCATTCGAAAATGCTATTTGATCTAATTAAAACTCTGAAGAGTCCTAATTAAATTAGGAATGAAAAGAACCTTCTAGAACGTTCTAGAAGACTAAAACCATTCCTAACTGCATTAGGAATGATAAATTATATTAGGCCCTCCCCTAGATCATTAGGCCGTACATAAAGCTCAAACTGGGCCCAGTTTAGTAAATTGGCCATAATTTCCTCAATATTCATCGGAATTGGGCTTATAATATATTGTTGGAAAGGTCTTTGCAAACCCCATCCAACTACACCATTATTGGACCCATATAATGGACCAACCAAACTGGATTGACTGTTTTCTTAAAATAAAGTTTTCAAAAACAAAGAGAAAAGAAAAGAAATAAAACTTTCCGCAACACTAGACCTTTCCACACTTTCGTTTCATTCAATTATGATTCGACGTGAAAGGTACTCATCACTGGGTTTGGTTTTGGGGAGACACAAATGGGTGTCTACAAATTGCCTCAAAGAACTAACGTTCTCTGAGACAAGAGGGGATAATCTAGATTACAAAAAATAATCAGAAAATAAAAATAAAACTGTTTCCCCGGCAACGGCGCCAAAATTTTGACAGGATCAAGTCGTATTCACCTAATCAAAAATAAACCTAAATCCACTAACTATGTAGATAGGGAAGAAGGGTCGAACCACAGGGAAACAAGTCAATTTACTCCTAATTAATTAAATGCAATCTAAATTATCATGTAACAATTTATTGTAAAAAGGTAATTAAATACTAAAAGTAAGAGTAGGGGAGGAATAAAAAGCGTATAAATCAACGAAGGGAAACCTAGGGTATAGGTTCACTAATAAACAATATTCTAGGGCAAATCATAATAAACAATCATCAAGCATCAATTAATCAGATTATAAAGGGCTTTCGCTACATATTATAATCACAGAGTTAATTTACCGGTATTAAATCTCATCTTTCGAATCTCGACTTAACCATTTATAAATTAGTCCGCCTATTGAAACTAAGCCTAAACATCAATTCTCATCTGTCGAATCTCGAATTGATATTGCTAAACTCATACAATTAAATTTGGCCAAACCTAATTGCATAGCATTAAATCAATCAATAGGAAATTAATCAAGCATTGATAATCAACAATCACAAATTTACCCCTTCATATTATTTATTAGATCCCCATAAACCCTAAAAATAAAACTACTCAAGCATAATTAAATATAAACTAATTAAATCAATAACGCAAGACATAATGAAGGAATTAAATAAAATTACTAAAATTGAAAGAGAAGAAATTGTTACCAAAAGAAATCTGTATTATGGAATGGAATTAAGAACAAAGTTGAGAGAATTTAAGAGAGAGAAAATATTCTAAGTAGAGAGAGAAAATCTAAAAAAGAAGGTAATCCAAAATTATGTACAAAAATCGTACTTAAACATCCCTAAAACAAATCCTTAAACGAAAACTAATCATGTCTCTAAAAAACATGCGCCCGATCGGGCCCGCCTTTTTTTCTATGCCCTTGCTGGTGCGCCGCGCCCGATCGAGCCTAAGCTCACCCGATCGGGCGCGCCTTTCTTCTTGTTGCTGCTTTTTGCGCGCCCGCCCGATCGGGCGTATGCTTGCCCGACCGGGCCCGACTTCTTCTTCGAGGCTTGGATTTCGATTGGGCTCGATTATTCGGCCCAATCCAGATTTCCTCTTCGGGTCTTGAATATTCGATCCATATGCCCCGGTATCACATACCCAGCCCTTAATCATCGGCTCTCACCGGTCCTGGGCTTCAAAAACGGTCATGTCCTCCTAATGCTCGTAGTTGCTTCGTGGAAAACCCGAAAAACGCTCCAAATGTGCAATTTCCTACAAAACTCAAGCAAAACTACAAAAACACTAGAAAACACAAATTAGTAATAAAAGTGGCTCTAAAGAGCCAAAAACACCACTAATTATGACCATGGGACGGGGGTAAAACACTATATAAATTGGACATATCAAACTCCCCCAAGCCAAACCTTTGTCTTGTCCCTAAGTAAAGAGCTCATCAATGAACATATAAAACATGCTTTATCCCAATAAACAAAATCAAGCACAAACGATTCAAGGTAAATCTAATGAACATGCTTCAATGTCAATCAATCTCTTTCATCTAATCATTCTTCCTCCCCAACAATTGTCAAGTAGAGCAAACCACATGAGCATATAGAATTCAAGACTAGTGCTCACACACTCAACTCTCATTTATGTGGCGAGTAAAAGATGTACTCGATCGCTCTCTAACCAACCCCTTTATTTGTGAACAATGCCCTCCCAACTCACACCCTCGTGTGTTTAAAACAATGAACGCTAAACCTACTAGTCGACTCGAAATATGTCAAATCATAACTTGCATTGATAAACAACACTTTCACATTCATACAACTCTTATGCACAAAGGTCGGAAGGTCTTTAAAGCCTGTAATGTAAGCTAGGGTAAAGGGTAGGATACATTTAGGAAAATGTGAGAGTAAAGTCATGCTTAAGGGAGCCATATCCTAATAAAACTCAAGGTCGCAACAAGTGATGACCAAAACATCTCCAATCACAACTCAACTCCACAAAATTTCACCAAACAATCATATACACAACACAATCCCAACACTTACATATTCACTCACAAAGTATGGTAATATGAAATAGAGTGAATTAAACAAACTTTGAACTACTTATTCTTTTTTTTTTCTTTCTTTTTTCAAACTTGAACTTTTTTTTCTTTTTTTTTTCTTGAGCAACCTTCAAATAGAACATTTGAACATATGAAACAACTTTTTTTCCTTTGCTTTTTTATCTTTTTAACTCATATTGGAAATTTTCAACTTTGAAACACAAAACATCAATATTTTCCAATCAAAATATCAAAGAACAAACACTCTTCTTTTATTCCCACATTGTGCAAATAATATGCACACCACAACTCCCTCACCTCACCAACTAATAGCTCCCCCAAGCCAAGCTTGGGACTAGTAACAAATGGGGCTCATATAAGCTTGTAATGTGGCTAAATAAACAATAAAAGGGAACAAGCAACAACATGGGTAACAAGAAGGGAACAAATGTATCTAATATCGTCTGAAGGCTACCTAAGAAAACAAATGCCTTCGTCCTCCTCAATGTGCATAATATTGAGCCATATAAACATTACTAATGGTTGCAAACCAATACTCAAATTCCTTGACATACCTGTAGGGAATATTTCAAGCATTACCCCTAGCTTGAACCCCACTATGATCATACACTAAAGTACGGCGGCGTCCAAAGGGAAGGAAGCTAGAGCAAAAGAGTCGCCAACAAGTTTTAGGAACTTGTAAACCGTTCACGAGGTGAAGGTTACACCCCTTAACGATCCAGGAGATCGTCAACTCCAATAGGTTTGGAACCATGACTAGTAGTTCGGGGATGAAGGTACAAATCCAACCTAAAAGAGATTGAACCTGCCCTAATAATAGGCCTCTACTTTATTCTGATCATATTCATGTGCGCTTTCTGACTAACATGCAATCAATAGGATTAACCCTAAACCTGTTTATCTATGTTGGTTAAATATTAATGCACAAATAAACTATTATTGGCGATCACTTGAATTATAATCATATTAGCCCTAAACAAGATTATCAATTATCTTATTAAGCGTGATTACAAGTACAAATTCCCTTTAAACATGCATAAAAAGGTGTGATCAAGTAATAACAATAAATATAATATATCAAGCAACATAATAATAACAATAATAATTATAATAATTATAATAATCATAATCATAATCATAATAATCATGTTAAAGCATAATAGCAAGATCCTAGGCATGATACTAACAAGATTAATAACAAACCCTAGCATCTCACTAAGCAATAAAAATCAAAGATTTAACCCTAACATGATACTATTATGAATATTAGGAAGAGAATAAAAGGCATTGCAGGAATCATGATTGATATAAGAAAATCACCCTAAATATCATACTAAAGAAAGCATCCTAACATGATACTAGGAACATCCTAAACATGATACTAGGAATCAATAAAACATTCTAACATGATACTAGGAATCAAAATAACAACCTAAGCATGATTTCTATATCATAATAACAATGCAAACAATTAAAGCACTTACTTGGATGCCTCGTACCTCTTTCTAATAACAAAATACACACGTTAGTAACTTCAAGGAAAATATAAAATCAAACAATTAAATTAAATAATTGAAATAGAGATTTGGGGCCAAACCCTCAGAAATATCAAACATTTCACGTCTAGGGCGAAGGCAACTTCGAACTTGGCTAGGTGTGTCTAGTGCTAATGTATGAGGAATTGTGTTTGTAAAAGGGTTGGCTTAGAAAGAGAGAGAGAATCAAGAATTTCTTGATGAGAGTTGATGAGAATTGGTGATTGAAAACAGAATTTTAAGAGGCTATTTATAGAGAAAATCATTCGGATGGATAAAAAAACGAATCAGAGTTTCAACGATAATAAAACTCGATTAGCGTCAGACGCTGCACATTAGCGCCAGGCGCTGAAGGTTAGCACCAGGCGCCAAGCCTTAGCGCCAGACGCTAATTCTTAGCGTCGGGCGCTAATAATCAGTTTCACGCGTTTTTGTTTTTATCATATCTTTAGATCCAGAAGTCCAAATAAGGCATATAATATGTCGTTGGAAAGCTCTTGAAGTCTACTTTCCAAACCAATAAGAATCAGATTAAAATATTTTGTAGATAAAAAGATATGTTTAAAATAGTGAAAGGGTGTCACTTTTGGATAGAGTTTAATATCTAATTCATATCCTTTTCGTTATCGCTTGGATTTTATATTATAATATATCATTGGAAAGATAATTTCAAGATCTATCCAACCATATAAAATTTGGATAAAGATTATGAGGCACAAAAATTAAATCTGAATATATTCCACTTCGTACAAAACAAGGATTCTAAAAAGGAGTAGTTTTATTCAATTTCAAACTCTTTGAAACATAATTATCAACCCTAACTCCATTAGGATTTAAAAGAACCTTCTAGAGTATTCTAGAAGACTATAATAAATCCTAATAGCTTTAGGAATGATAATTAATAATAGGCCCTCCTCTAGATCATTGGGCCGCATATAAAAATCAAACCGGGCCCAGTTTAGTATTTTGGCCATAACTTCCTCATTATTCATCGGAATTGGGCTTATAATATATCGTTGGAAAGATCTTTTAAAGCCCCATCCAACTACACTATTATTGGACCCTTATCATGGACCAAACTAAAGTGGAATGCATGTTTTTTAAAAATAAGGTAAGAAAAGAAATATTTTTAAAAACAGAAAGAAGAAATATTTTAATAAAAACATCCTCATCACTAGACTTTTAACACTTTCGCTTTGTTCGATAATCAAATGAAATTAAAGGTACTCATCACTGGGTTTGGTTTTGGGGAGACAGATTTGGGTGTCTACATAAGCCCCCACTTTGACTGAGTTTGGAGAAACGCAAGTTTCGAAAACGAAAGTCAAAGTAGCGATAGGGACGGAGAATGATTCAGAACGTTTTGCGATCCTAAATCACTCTTGTAACGTTGATACCTGCAAAAATAGCGTTAGTTAAAACAGATAAAAGAGTTAAGAAACGCGTATCTTGCACCGTCGAGCACACGTCTCTAAAGTAACCGATTTGCTGCTGTATTGCTGTTGTGACAACCTTCCGCAAGCTAGGAAACGTCATCTTGCTATTTGTTTTTACGATCTTCCGCAATCTAGGGAATGTCGTCGATCAATGCTGCTACATCTCGAGCCTCTTTCTTGAATCATAGTGACAACCTTTCCAATTATAGAAAAAAGTCGTCGAAGACCGCCCATCTCGTGCTATCTTCTCAAATCTTGGTGACAACCTCCACAATCTTAGCGAATGCCGTCGAAGACCGCCTATCTTGTGCTATCTTCTCAAATCTTGGTGACAACCTCCACAATCTTAGCGAATGCCGTCGAAGACTGCCCATCTCATGCTATCTTCTCAAATCTTGGTGACAACCTCCACAATCTTAGCGAATGCCTTCGAAGACCACCCATCTCGTGCCATCTTCTCAAATCTTGGTGACAACCTCCACAATCTTAGCGAATGCCGTCGAAGACCGCCCATCTTGTGCTATCTTCTCAAATCTCAGTGACAACCTCTACAATCTTAGCGAATGTCGTCGAAGACCGCCCATCTCGTGCTATCTTCTCAAATCTTGGGTGACAACCTCCACAATCTCAGCGAATGTCGTCGAAAATAACTTTACTTGAAGTCATCCTCAGTTGTTGCGATAATATTCCGAAGAAAATCACCGAATACCAACGCTTGTCGATCTTTAAAGCTCGCTTAAACTTGCTTTAGCCAGTCCGTCGGCGCTTCTGCTGCTTGTAAACCAGTATGCCGGTACTTTGAATTGTGAACCTGTGTGTCGGTGCTGTGAACCATTACGTCGGTGCTTCTGAACCAGTATGTCGGTGCCTTTGTAATGAGCCAATGTTTAGGCACTTCAAGCTAAGTGAGACGATCTTTCGTCAGGTTGATTACTTATTTGCGATCGTAATCAAATCGACTACTTAATCATGTCAAATTGCTTATAGGGGCTAACTGGCGTACCAAGGAACCCGAAATTGATGTTCTGAGAGGCTTCGAGCTCTGTCGCTACTAAAATATCTCTGACGGCGCGATTTTGCTCTGTCGCCAGATGCTAGGATCTAGCGCCAGGCGCTGAAATCTATTGTCAGACGCTGGATGTTGTCGTCTGGCGCTGGAGTCGGGTCTTCCCTATTCTGCTTTTTCTGCCGCTGTTGCTCGGTTTCGCTCCAAACTTTGAGCTTGGTCGTTTCCTTTCAACCAAATATGCTTAAGTATTTTGTAAATTAAAGCTCTTCATCTCTAATTTACCGATCAATGTAACACCTCTTATCTTGGAGGAATCTCCTGTGGTCATATTCGCGGTTTTTTCGAAAAAAAATCCGGGAATGTCCTCGCTTGCTAGGGTGCACCTGCATTTAATCTTTGACTATAGGACTTTGCTTGTTTTTCTTTAGGGTTGACCTAAGACTTAGTCTTGACTCAACTCATTGACTTGACATGACTCAAGGTATAAACTTGACTCGCTGTGATTGGCTCGAGGTTGACTCAACTTGAAGTGAAATGACACATGTGACTCATGACCCGTGTGTGCATTGTATTATGATTGTGCGACTCGAAAATGCAAAAAAAGCAAAAAATTTCCGTCATTTTTGTGGAGGGTACCGACTTTCTCCCGAAAAAGAAAGACGCGAAAAAAAAGAATCGAAGTGAAGTTTTTGAAGGTGCATGTTGAATGAGCTTAGTCAAATGTTGTTTGATACTATCTCTCAAGGTGCAAGTATTAATCCATCCTAGGCTATCTCAATGGTTGACTCAATGATGAAAGTATTTAGGTAACTTAGGCGCGGAGGCTAAGCACTTCATACTTCGATGCAATGATGATTATGATTGATGAGTGATTTTGTTATGACGAGACATGCTTCAATGTCGTGTTAAGATCTCATGACAAAGGGTTCCTAAGGGAATGTATATTTGGTCATGTATCTGTGATGTGTGTAAAAGTGACACTAAACTAGGCTGCAAGGGCTAAGTTTGTGGAGAAAGATATTATTTCAAGAAGAGTCAAATGATGGTGACTCTTAGGTTAGGTAAGCTAATGATGTAGGGATCAAGCCCCCAAGTCTAGCTCTAAGTGAATAGGGATGAGCATTGGAGATCCCTTGATATGATCATGATGTGTGAATGTGAATGTGAATATGAATGCTTGTTTATTACGGTCGAACCTCGATGTGAGGTTGCCTACGAATCCGTTAGGAATCAGGCCGAACGTAGCTCTAGCCAAACCTCGCACAAGTATGTGTATACCTCAAAAAGGGCTTTTTAAGGGTTGTAACATGGTTAGGCTAAAGGTTGAAGAAGAAGGGGATAAAAGGCTCAAGACCCTAGATAAGCTCCCAAGGTGTGCAACTTTGCTTTTGAATATTTGTATATTTATGCTTGAGTTTCTACTCTTTTTTAGCTCTCTTTTTTTTCTCTCTTTTTTTTTTGTTTTTGCCCCCTTTTTTTTTATTTTGAACTTTTTTTTGATAAGTGTGGGCAATCCCCGATCATGCGGTCTATCACTCACTTGGCATTCATGTTTCTCAGGCACGGTACCGAGCACTCAATAAGAGACGCAATCTGAGTCGTGTTCTTATCAAAGACATTTTCATGTCAAAGACATTGGAACACTTGCCCTTTTGTACACCCCTTTTTTTTTATTGCTTAGTTTTTGCTATTTTAATCTTTTGAATCACTCAAGCTTTTTATGAAATTTAAAATTGCATAAGTTGCACACAATCCCATCCCAAGGTTAGGTAGATGTAGGTTGAAAACTGAAAGGTCTATCGTTAGACGAGGCTCAAAGTGGTTTAAAAAAATTGTATATTTGAAGGGTGAAAGGTGATATGATGTGGCTAAAAAGGGTGCCTCAAATCATTGGTATACCTTGTGCTTAGTTTGACATGGTTTTTTTTTTTATTAATGCAAAGCAATGATCATATGCAGGAAAATAAATGCTCATTTTATTAAAAGGGAAAAAGAAAAAAACCTACAAAATAAATCGAAAAGAAAGGTGCCTATGATAGACTTATTAGGGAAAGGGTAAATAAAAATAAATAGAAAAAGAGGTCACGAAATCTTGTCGTTGAAGCTCACCTCTTGTCTTGTGTCGTTTTCTTTATCATCACTTGCTCTTCTTGTTAGCTGGAGGCATGGGAAGCTTGTTATTATCAATCAAATGTTGGATAGACTCCTTTAGCTTCCAACAGCTCTCAGTAGCATGACCCCTACCTTGATGGTACTTGCAGTGTTTCATCTGGATTCCAAGTAGGCAATCTCTTTTCAGGTGCGGGATGTTGAATAAGTCCAATGGGAGTAATGAGTCCCTTAGCATGGAGTCGATCGAAGGCAGTATCGTAACTCATCCCAATGGGGGTGAAGTCTTTCCTTAGTTGCTTCTTAGATCCTTGGTTATCCATGGCTAAAACTTCACTGAGATCAAAGTACTAACATTGTTACTAGAGTGGGCGTTTTCGAAAGAAGAAGGATTATCGTTCTTCTTTCCTTTCCAGCCACCGTGGTTACTATTGTTAGTAGCTTTTTGCTTTGCGAGGTCGTCTTCGATCTCAAAACCTATGCCATAGACGGCTTTGAAAGTATTCAAGTTGTGTTGATATTTTAAGTGCTTTGAATACTTTTCTTGGAGATTCTTGATAAACATCCTCATAGAATCTTTTTCGGTGGGGACCTCAATCATCTTAGCGGAAGTTTCCCTCCACTTATTGAAGAAAGAAGTAAAGCCTTCATTCTCTTTTTGTCTTAGCATTTCAAGTTGTCTATAATCAGTTTTAACTTGGATATTGCATTTATACCTATCAATGAAAGCGTTCACCATTGATTTCCAGGTAGAGGTTTTCTCTTTGTCCAGGGAGAAGAACCATTGTTGGAAAACGGTTTCAAGAGATAGAGAAAATATAGAGGGAAACACTTTCTTATCAATTCCCTTAATACTCATTATTGTTTGAAAAGCTCTTAGATGAAAATAAGGGTTGTCAGTTGCCTTGAATTTTGGGATGTCGGTTGCATTGAACTTCTGCGGAAGAAGCTCCTTGTTCACCGAGACCCCTTGTGAACTAATTCCTTGAAATTTGTAGTCACTAGATAGCTTGCTCAAGCTCTCTTGCATGAGGTCCATCTGTTGTTGCTTCATAGGGTCATTAATTTTGAGGGCTAAAGCCTTCAATGTCTCAGTCACGTCAGCCAACTTCTTCTTGAGTTCATTGACTTCTTCTTGACTTGCCATTATCTTCTTAGCTTTTCTTTTCTGACTGACTAGTTTATCAAAAAGTAGAACTTGAACAAATATGTTGTCCTTGATTAATCTCCCTTCTTTTCTTGACCAAGTACTATGGAAAGGGAAATTAGGGATTTCATTGTTAATTATTTGACTCAACTCTATTCAACATGCATAGATGAAAGAAGGCAAGAATAATGAAGGTTGTGATATGGAGAAAGCATGTAGAGAATGGAAAGATGATGTAGATGGAGAGATCGATATGAAAAAATTAGGAATAGAATGTACCCCCAACTCAAATGACAGAAAACGACTCATGCTTGAACCTAATACATGGTCATGGTGACATATACAAAGTGTGTACTAAGACTAGTGAGTGTAGTGACATGTTAAGACTCGTGTCATGACCATGTGGCTAGACTATGTGGCTAGACTCAAGCAATGATTAAGTTAAGACTTCACGTATATGCATTAAACTGGATAGGCTGTGGTATTTTAGTCATAACTGTTGATATGTGACTTTTATTGGGATAAAACCAACGCCAAATTAAAGATAAAACTCAGGGCTAAAGATCCATGGTTTGTACGACTCGTAGTTCTTCCTAGAACTCCGTCTACGACCAAAACAAGTTGACGCTTGTGCAGTATACGGGAATAAAAATGCGGGTTGACTTAAAGAAACTATGACTCGATTTTAGGTATATTTATTAGCTCAAATTAATTCATCAATTAATTAACCAAAGTCCTTTATTCTTTAATTAGTTTATTTAGTCTTAACACAAGTCAAACAAACGGTTAGGAAAAATCACATAGAGTATGCACAACAAATAATGCACAATTAGTCAAGTAGGCACAATATGATGCAATGCGTTTGCAACCTAACCATGGCTCTAGTTCTCTAAAGTTCGGGATATGGGTTAGTCAAAGAGGGTCCATGGTTAATTGTCCGGATGCACCGCGCGGAAGCCTAACCGTAAAGGGTTGGCGCGAGTGGATGGAACACCGCGAATTTAGAAAAACTCGCTTCCATGGTTTGGTGAATTCAACATTCTCGGATGTACCCTTTGTTGCACAGAGCATTCAATCAGGTAGATGGAGCATGAATTCCCAAAGGGTTATGTCCATATGTAGAACACATATGGGTTTCAGAAAAGTGAGAAAAACTCAATCAGGAAGTAGGATCGAGCAAACAGTGCTAAAAACTGGTCAAAATTAGAACACATATTTCTGGCTAGGTATTGGAAGAACTTGGCGCCAGCAAACAGAGGCTGGCGCCAGCTTTTGGATTTAGCGCTTAGCGACAGAGCTGTCGTCTGGCGCTAAAGTCAAAATACTGGCGCTAATCTCTGTTCGCTGACGCTAGTTCCTACATGCCTCAGTAGCTTTCTGTGCTCTATAAAATTTTCCAGTTTCGCGCAGTGTTATTTCGATCCTAGTTGTGAAAGATATTCCTCAAATTTCCTACGTGTAAAAATCCTATGTTTTAACTCATTACGGATGGTCTTTCCAATGAGATCTTTTTTATGCATATGACAATAATGTTAATAAAAATTACGCACAAGAAATACTTAGAACTTTTCGAGTCTCATCCACTCATTCTAAATCATTGCTGAAATAAATTTCAGGAATTAAAATAGAAATCCTCCCCAGCGGAGTCGCTAAAAACTGTAGGGAATATTTCAAGCATTACCCCAAACTTGAACCCCACTGTGATCATACACTAAAGTACGGTGGCGTCCAAAGGGAAGGAAGCTAGAGCAAAAGAGTCGCCAACAAGTTTTAGGAACTTGTAAACCGTTCAGGAGGTGAAGGTTACACCCCTTAACGATCCAGGAGATCGTCAACTCCAATAGGTCTGGAACTATGACTGGTAGTTTGGGAATGAAGGTACAAATCCAACCTAAAAGAGATTGAACCTGCCCTAATAATAGGCCTCTACTTTATTCTGATCGTATTCATGTGCGCTTTCTGACTAACATGCAATCAATAGGATTAACCCTAAACCTGTTTATCTATGTTGGTTGAATATTAATGCACAAATAAACTATTATTGGCGATCACTTGAATTATAATCATATTAGCCCTAAACAAGATTATCAATTATCTTACTAAGCGTAATTACAAGTACAAACTCCCTTTAAACATGCATAAAAAGGTGTGATCAAGCAATAACAATAAATATAATATATCAAGCAACATAGTAATAACAATAATAATAATAATAATTATAATAATCATAATCATAATCATAATAATCATGTTAAAGCATATATAATAGCAAGATCCTAGACATGATACTAACAAGATTAATAACAAACCCTAACATGTCACTAAGCAATAAAAATCAAAGCTTTAACCCTAACATGATACTATTATGAATATTAGAAATAGAATAAAAGGCATCGCAGGAATCATGATTGATATAAGAAAATCACCCTAAATATCATACTAAAGAAATCATTCTAACATGATACTAGGAACATCATAAACATGATACTAGGAATCAATAAAACATCCTAACATGATACTAGGAATCAAAATAACAACCTAAGCGTGATTTCTATATCATAATAACAATACAAGAAATTAAAGCACTTACTTGGATGCCTCGTACCTCTTTCTAATAACACAATACACACATTAGTAACTTTAAGGAAAATATAAAATCAAACAATTAAATTAAATAATTGAAATAGAGATTTGGGGCCAAAACCTTATAAATATCAAACCTTTCACGTCTAGGGCGAAGGCAACTTTGAACTTGGCTAGGTGTGTCTAGTACTAATGTATGAGGAATTGTGTTTGTAAAAGGGTTGGCTTAGAAAGAGAAAGAGAATCAAGAATTTCTTGATGAGAGTTGATGAGAATTGGTGATTGAAAACAGAATTTTAAGAGGCTATTTATAGAGAAAATCAGTCGGATGGATAAAAAAACGAATCAGAGTTTCAACGAGAATAAAAAAACTCGATTAGCGCCAGACGCTGCACATTAGCGCCAGGCGCTCAAGGTTAGCACCAGGCGCCAAGCCTTAGCGCCAGGCGCTAATAATCAGTTTCATGCGTTTTTGTTTTTATCATATCTTTTGATCCAGAAGTCCAAATAAGGCATATAATATGTCGTTGGAAAGCTCTTGAAGTCTACTTTCCAACCCAATTAGAATCAGATTAAAATATTTTGTAGATAAAAATATACGGCCAAAATAGTGAACGGGTGTCACTTTTGGATAGAGTTTCATATCTAATTCATATCTTTTTCGTTATAGCTCGGATTTTATATTATAATATATCATTGGAAAGATAATTTTAATATCTATCCAACCGTTTAAAATTTGGATAAAGATTTTGAGGCACGAAAATAAAATCTGAATATATTCCACTTCGTATAAAACAAGGATTCTAAAAAGGAGTAGTTTTATTCAATCTCAAACTCTTTGAAACATAATTATCAATCCTAACTCCATTAGGATTTAAAAGAACCTTCTAGAGTATTCTAGAAGACTATAATCAATCCTAATAGCTTTAGGAATGATAATTAATAATAGGCCGTCCTCTAGATCATTGGGTCGCATATAAAAACCAAACCGGGCCCAATTTAGTATTTTGGCCATAACTTCCTCATTATTCATCGGAATTGGGCTTAATATATCGTTTGAAAGATCTTTTCAATCCCCATCCAACTACACTATTATTGGACCCTTATCATGGACCAAACTAAAGTGGAATGCACGTTTTTTAAAAATAAGGTAAGAAAAGAAATATTTTCAAAAACAGAAAGAAGAGATATTTTAATAAAAACATCCTCATCATTAGACTTTTCACACTTTCGCTTTGTTCGATAATCAAATGACATGAAAGGTACTCATCACTGGGTTTGGTTTTGGGGAGACACATTTGGGTGTCTACAATACCAGGAACTATCACACATTCCTAACCAAATCAACTAGTCAAGCACTATATTCACAAATAGTTGGCAAAATTGACGCATGTTTAGGAATCCAAACAATTAAACTTCAAATCATGATCATTCACAGATCTCATTATCATATACCAAGAATCAAAACAATATTTTCCAAGTATGGGACACAGGGAAGCATGATTTACAATTCATTGGAACGTATTTTTGATTTTGTTTTTTTTTTCAAATTTTTTTTGTATTTTTTTTTATAAAGGAAAGCAATAAAAACTACACTAGAAATCAATAAAAACTATACTAGAAAAGCAATAGATAGAGAAAAGAGAGAAAGAGTTACCATATATACTAGAAATCTCCCCCCAAGCCAAATCAAGCAATGCCCTCATTGACTTGGGAGGGTAGCTAGGAGAAGCTACTCCTCATCATCATCCATCCTCTCGTAGCCTCCTCCATAACTCGAGTCGGCACCACCCTGGCTCGTTCCAGCACCACCGTAGCCCGAACCACCTACAAAATAGTTAGGGTCTACATTTCCCCCCATACCCCCAAAAGAAGCATCACCCCCATATCCATGGACTGAAGAGTAGTCCACATATGTACCAAAACCTCCAGGGGTGGAATACCCTCCTTGGGGGTAATGGAACCAGTCGGGAACTAATGCCTCGGGGGGATAGCCCCTCGGCGTGCATAGTCATCGTACATTGGGTATAAACCCCTCCCGAGGTTCCTCTCTACGTCACCCACCCGTCTATCCAAAGTGCCTAACCTAGAGTCTTGGGTTTGCACCATGCCCTCAACTCTCCCTTGCCCCCTCTCTATACGGTCAAGTTGGCTCCGAAAAGCCGAAAAGTCATAAGGGGCATGGGGGTTGATGTTATAATCTACGGAGGAGGTGGGCATGCCATAGGTGAAGGGTTGGGGTGGTGGTTGGTAGTGTGGTGTATGGTGTTGGGGGGAATGGTGAGGTTGTGGTGAAAGTTGAGGTTCCTGAACCTCGCCTTGACCATTTATCTCGAATGTGTAAGAAGGCTTCCCCTTCTCAAATTTGGTCAAGGCGGGGTTGGGTAGGGTAAATGTTTGGTCTCTCCTACCCGATTCCCGGTAGACTATCCACCAAGTCTCACCGCCCATGGGTTGCACCCAATTTAGGCTCCCTAAGTAAGCTAGGTCCATGAGGGTTGGGCCCTCTACTTTCCTATGCCCGATTGGGTTCCATCCTAAGTGTTTAATAGCAATATGGGTCACCAACCCCCCAAAGTAGATAGGCGCCCTAGACCTACCCGATTTGGCCGCGTTGGCCGCCCTTTGAAAGTGTTGGGCTATCCTATGTTGTATGTTTAATTTCTCAGCATTAGGAACCAAATAGGATGCCAACAATTCAAGTTCATCCCTCCTCACGTTTGTCGGTTCATGCCTCCCAAAAATTATGAGGCCGGAAAACCTTTGCCAAAACTTTGGGATGGGATGTTGAATCCACGTCCCTTTGGCATGTTGGAGGTTAAGCAAACCCTCCCCGGCAAGTCTCTTGTAGACCACAGCAATGTGGTCTTGGGAGGGTTCGATAGGTTTGTCCGATTTTAGCTCAAACAATTTACTAAATTCTTTTAGAGTTAATCCCACATCATTGTTTAGCAATCGGAATTGTACATGAGTGATTAAAGCATTCATTTTAATAACATTAAAACTAGAAGAATTCTAATGTCAAATAATCATAAGTATCATGATGCATTTGGAAGAAACCACTCATGCCTATACCCTTAAATAATTTCTCTACGGGTTTATCAAGACCTAGTCTAGACAATGTAGGATGATGAATGAAACGAGTGGAGATTACCTGCCTCTGGATGAGGTTGAGCATCCTTGCTCGTTGTTCCGTTGAGGTGATAACAACCTCCTCCCATCCCGGTATTTGAAGCTCCGGGTCGACCATTAGTTGTTGTGGCCTCGAACTTTCGCCCCTTTGTTGTCTAGATCGTTTGGAAGCCATTTGTAGTGAAAAATTTTGGTAATGAAGCTTTCTCTCTCTAAGGGTTTTAAGAAATTTTGAGAAAAAGTGAGAGAAAGTGGGTGGAAAATGTAGAGGAAGGTGTGAGGATTAAGAATATGTAAAAAATTTTGGATTTTGATGGATGAATTTGAGAAGATCTTGGAAAGAAAGTGAGTTTGAAGGTTTGAAAATGGAGGTTTTAGAGAGAGAAAGTGTGAATAAAGAAGAAGAAGTAAGAAAGAAAAAGAAAAGAAAGGGGAAGAAGGAGGATTAAATCCTCCGGATTTAAGGCGCGCCCGATCGGGTGAGTATGGGTTTGCTGGATATGTGAAATGCGCGCCCGATTGGGCGAACTTCGCCCGATATTTCTTTTCATGGCACTTGATTTCTCCAAATTTTCGCCCGATTGGGCGAGAATTCCCTTGATTTTCTACTTGATTTGCATGCCCGATTGGGCGTGCCTCGCCTGATCGGGCGAAATTATGCTCCGATAAAATCCATATTTCGCGCCCGATTGGGACTCCTTGCCCGATCGGGCGAAATTATGCTCGATTCTGATCTTCAGGTGCACTCCCGATCGGGCGAGCCTTGCCCGATCGGGCCTATACCCAATCCGGAACTTCTCTTTTCTTCACCTTTTTCTCTTGAAAACTCCGTACTTTATGTTCTAAAACCTGTACAAAACACTCATGAAAGGTAAGATTTCACTCTCCTCACCTCTCTAAAAAAAAATAAAGAAAAACTAGTCTAGAAAGAAAGAAATACGGGTTGTGTAGACACCTAAAAATGTCTCCCCAAAAACAAACCCGTTGATGAACACCTTTCACCGCCATTATTGGTCGAGTTGATTATTTAATCTTTGGAGTGCTTAAATCCATGTTCTATCCAATATATTTCATGAACCAATCCAATTTCTAGCTCATTTCCCTAAACCATAACCTATTTTCCACTTTTCGTGTCCACATCGCAAAACTGAGAGAAACTGATTTTATGGATATAAAATTTGATCCAATTATTATTTTGTTGGATAGGCCTTTAAAAAATCTTTCCAACCATATATCATAAGCCCAATTCCGAGCTATAACGAAAAAGATATGAGCAAAACATTAAACTCGGCCCAAAACCGACACCCTTCTACTAAAACAGCCATATCTTAAAATCTACAAATTATTTTGACCTAATTCTATGTGGATTGAAAATTAGACTTGATAAGCTTTCCAATGATATATTATATGCTTTATTCCGAGTTACGGATCAAAAGTTATGATGATTTTAAAAACGGGTAAAAAACTGGAATTACCGCGCAGCAGCTAAAATGCCGCGACGCGGTAAGATCTGACGTGGCACGGGAGAAATTCCCGTGACACGGTAATTTGGAGGGCATTTTAATTTTTCTTAGTGCCCCGTGACTTGGCATAAGTACCGTGACCCGGCGCCATATGCCGTGACACGGTGGACTTTGCCGCGTCACGGCGTTTTCTGCCGTGTCACGGTGGGTTGCTGCCGTGTCACGGTGCTTACAACTTTCCCGCGTCACGGGGAACTGTGCCGCGACACGGGAATTACTGCCGTGTCACGGTAGGAATTCCCGTGTCACGGTGCCAGTGCTGTGACACGGGACAACTCCGTGTTTTTTCCGCGTAATCCCTTCACGCGTTTTTACTCCCGTAGGTCAAATATTTCCCGCGTCACGCTAATTTCCCTCGTGACACGGTAGAGTCTGACCGTGTCACGGTACAGTCTGACCGTGTCACGGTACAGTCTGACCGTGTCGCGGTAGCCTTTTTTAGGGTTTTTATCTTTTTAGGGTTCCGTGTGTTCCCTCTGCTCATTTTCCCTATAAATACCCCCCTCCTTTCTGCAGTTCGGGGCAGCAATAATCATTCTCTCTCACCTTGCACCAAAAATCATCCTCTTCTCCCTCTTTAACCTAATTTCTAGCCTCCTTATTCTTCCATAATAATTCCCCTAAGCACTCCAAGGAGTCTATACTTAACCCGAGGTTCCGTCCTTAAACCAAGGCGTGAAAGGTACAAATAACTGAGGGTTTGGATCAAATCAATTCTACTTTTTATTTAATTTAATTTTCATTTATTTTATTATTTTTATTGAAGTTACTAATAGTTTATTCATGATGTAGCAATTTAAAGGAACGCGCGAAATGTGAGTAATTATTAATTAATTTAATTACTTTTATTTTATTTTCTTATTGCTAGTATTATGATTAGGTTATTTTATATTTGATTTGACTAACGCTATTATTGTTGAATTTCTTCCAATATTAATGTTTATTCTATTGTTTTTTATGATCACTATATTGCCTGTTTAAAGGGAATATGTAATTGAAAATCACGACTAATAAGATAATTTGGACAACCGGTTTAGGATCCTTTTTAATTTTATTATTAATTAAAGTGATCACAATATTTTAGAATTATATGTTGCATTAGTATTAAACCAATTTAGCTTAATAATAGTTTAGAGCGAATTGAATTATTGTTTGTATGCCTTTGAGATCGCAGGAAAGCTTTTCACTATAAGAATCGAGTAGAGGCCAATACGGGCGAATGTGACTCCATGACTCACTTCGTACCATCATCCCCGATCCTCCTTTCGTGGTTCTGAACCATATGGAGTTAGTAATCTCATGGATTATGAATGGGGTGTAACCTTCACGGGTCAATCGTTGTTGCCTTCGTTGTCCCTTATTCGTGGTTGCCTTTTATGATCCGTGAACGGTTTACAAGTTCCTTAAAAACTTGTTGGCGGCTCCCTACTTTATTTGTCCCTAATCGTTGTCCCTAATCGTATTATGTCAATTCCCACTTCCTATGAGTGCCAAGCATATTCACAACATGCTTTTAACGTAGGCGCACTTCAAACGACACCTACAGGTTGCCTCCCGCAAAACGCTGGTTTATCTAGGTCCCGCACGACCCTCTTACCACATTGAAGCTCAAAATGAATCGGAACCGCCTCATGATATAGCTTGAGTCTTTGGCCATTAACCTTGAACTCATTACCATGTTCATCGAAAACCTCCACAGAACCGAATTTATTGGCCCTTTTTACAGTAAAAAGACCCAACCATCTTGACCTCAACTTTCCTGGGGATAGTTTAAGTCTAGAGTTGAACAACAACACTTTATCACCCTCTTTGAACAACACGAGCACTATCATAGGTCGTCAACCTAAACTCATCGAGTTGGTTAAGTTGAAGTAACCTATTTTCTCTTCTCATAGTCAACTTCCTTCGATTTTTCTGAAAAAACGTATGTGTTCTACATACGTCTTAGCCCCGGGGGATTTAAGCTCTATCAACCCAAAAACGCTCATGGCAATAAGGGTTCATCCGAGTTATTAAATTCACCCAAACCATGGAGTCGAGTTCGATTTCATCACGAACTTGCGGAGCCGCCCGTTGGCATACACCCTCAAAGGAGGCTGCCTTGCTAACGCGTCCAAACTCTTAACCATGGTACCCTATTGACACCAAATAAACTTGACCATAGTCGAACATAGAACTTGACCTTAGGTTGCGAACTATTCTTTGACTCATTGTGCCTACATGTTTTATGTTTGGTCGTTTTGATCCTAACCTTAACGATCTTTCTTTGTCTATGGTGACTAACGATTGCCAATGGACCGTACTCACTTAGTAATAAGCAAAAAAAAAAAAAAAAAAAAAAAAAATTTGTCGTGTCACGGTACAGTGCACCGTCTGACGGGGTACCGTACCGTGGCACGGGAATGTCGACCGTGACACGGTGGATTTTCCAAAAAAAAAAATTAAAAATAAAAAAATAAAAAAATTTGCCCTGTCACGGTACAGTGCACCGTCTGACGGGGTACCGTACCGTGGCACGGGAATGTCAACCGTGACACGGTGGATTTCCAAAAAAAAAAAAAAAAAAAAAAAAAAAAAAATTGTCGTGTCACGGTACAGTGCACCGTCTGACGGGGTACCGTAACGTGGCACGGGAATGTCGACCGTGACACGATGGATTTTCAAAAAAAAAAAAAAAAAAATTGCCGTGTCACGGTGCAGTGCACCGTTTAACGGGGTACCGTACCGTGGCACTGGAATGTCGACTGTGACACGATGGATTTTCCAAAAAAAAAAAAAAAGCGTCAGTCAAGTCTTCCGTGTTAATTTGGTCCTCGCGTCAGTCATTTTGGTTATTGTTCACATGTCTAGCCATACGATCATACCACGAGTCTTATAACATCACTTAGTCACTCACGAGTCAAGTATAGTCCACACACTTTCTTTATGTTCAGACTCGAGTCGTGCACCAGGTCGTTTATGATCGTATATTAGGTTCATGCACCCTTTTTTCGTCATAATAAAAAATGAGTGGAGTTTTCTCACCTGTTTTCAAATGTCTAATTTTTTTTTCTTCCTTTCCTATCTTGAGCAATGAGTCAAACAATTAAGTGAATTATTTTACTTCACAGTACTTGTTCAAGGAACAGAGATAGATCAATACGGTTCGAGCCATTACCGCAACAATCTCTCAGATCTAATAGGCGTTCAAAGAGAACTTTGTCATCTCCGTTACTCATCACCTTTCAATGGCAACTAAAGAAGACATTGAGAACATCAACAAATCCATTGAGGCACTGTCTTCCATGATGCAAACCCTTACCACTAGGGTCACTACCATGGAACAAAACAAGGTCACTGTTTCCACCCTTGATAAACTGAAGGAACAAATGAGTAAAATCTCTGAGGATTTCACTTATGTGGAACGGCCTCCCACTCCTTTGGATGTGAAGGACAGACTCCCTGAAAAGTTCTCCACTGCTGATATTCCAAAGTTCAAGCCTACTGACAATCCAATATTCTATTTGAAGGCGTTCTCTGCAACCATGGCTCTTAAGGGATTGGACGTAACACTCTTCCCTACGGTGTTCCCTCTCTCCTTAGAACATGCTTGCCAACAATGGTTTTATTCCTTAGATGCCAAGCATACTGCGACTTGGCAAGATGTCACCGACAGTTTCATGAATCGTTACAAGTGTAACATTCAAACTAAAACTTCTGAACGTGAACTCTCCATTCTCAAACAGAAAGAGAATGAAGGCTTCACCGCTTACCTGAACAGGTGGAGGGAAACAGCTTCACTCTTGGTAGATCCTCCCAAAGAAAGAGAGATGGTTCGCCTCTTTATTCAAAATCTGACTCATAAATATAGGGAACATCTCAAATTTCTTCCACTGAACACTTTCGAAGCTGTATACGACATCGGCATCAATATCGAGGATGAGCTAATAAAGACTGCTGGTAGTAACAATAATAACACTTGGAAAAACAAGAAGAACGACCATCCTTCTTCTTCGTCTTCTAAGCACGAAAATACTACCAACAATATAAGCCAAGTTGATATCAATGAAGTGTTAGCTCTTGATACTCCATTGCCAAAGAAGAAAAGAACTTACACTCATTTAGGAATGACTTATGATGCGGCCTTTGATCGCCTTTACGGTCAAGGCTTGATCACGCCTATTGGACCATTTCCAGAGCCAAAACCTGAAGAAAGGAGCGCCAAATGGAATCCCAATTCCTATTGCAAGTACCATCAAGGAAGGGGCCACACTACAGAGCAATGTTGGAATTTGAAGGACGTCATTCAAGACTTGATGGATGCAAACAAACTTCCTGGCGGCAAGAAGTAATAAATACAAGGCACGCAGATTCTTTGTGCAAGATTTCATGATTTCTTTCTTTATCATTCTTCTCCATTCCCTCATTCATGTCTAGCATAGGTTTTCCACTTTGAATTTTTTTATATGTTTCATGTGTTTCGTTCACCTTTTCCATTAATAAAATGAGCAATTTTCCTTTACATCACGATCATAGAATTTTTCATTCATTCATTCATTCTCAAAAAAAAAAAAAAAAAAAAAAAATCAATTACCGAACTAAACCCAAGGTACACCAATGACTTGAGGCACCTTTGCAACCATGTCATTCCCTGTTAACCGTTCAATCACATTCCATTTCTTCATCAACCATTTTGAGCCTCGTCTAACGTTTGTCCTTCATTTCTTCAACCCACATTCACTTAACTCTGGAATTGGAAGATGTGTAATTGTATAACATTCAAAAAGAAAGTAAAAAAAAAAAAAAAAAAGCAGCAAAGCAACAATAAAACAATGTCTAAAGGCAAGTGTTCCAATGTCTTTGATATGAACACGTCTCAAATTGCGTCTCTCATCGAGTGCTTGGTACCGTGCCTGAGAAACATGAATGCTAAGTGAGTGATGGACCGCATGATCTGAGATTGTCTACATTGATTCAAAAAAAAAAAAAAAAAAAAAAAAAAAAAAAAAAAAGAAATCCAAAACAAAAAAAAAAAAGAAAAAAAAAAGTTGAAAATAAACTTGCAAAATTCAAAATTTTCAAATTCAAAATTACACATCTTGGGGATTCTCTCGGGTCTTGAGCCTTTTACCCCTTTCTTCCTTAAACCATCAACTTAACCACATTACAACCCTTGAAAGACCTCTTTGAGGTGTACATACACTTGCGCAAAGTTCGGTTAGAGCTACGTTCGGCCTGATTCCTAACGGATACGTAGGCAACCTCACATCGAGGTGCGGCCACATTCATATTCATATCCAAGCATTTAGAGCTAGACTTGGGGGCTTGAACCCAAATCACATTAGCTTACCCAGCCTGAAGAGCCATCATCTTTGACTCTTCTCACAACTCTTTCCATCACCATAACCCTTGCAGCCAGCCTTAGTATCACATTCACACACTTCACTCACACATTCATATCCAAATCATCATTTCCTTTAAGAGCCCTTTATCATGAAATCTTGTTTTAACACTGTGCATGTTTCATCATATTTAAAGACAACATTCAGTAGAAGAAACATTGTATACTTGCTTAGCTTCCTGACCTGAGCAATGTTCATTGTTTCGCATAATGTGCTAAGAAACATTTATATATCAATGATTTTTAATCATACAAAGCATATCGTGCTTAGCTCCTTGACCTAAGCAACGTTCATTATGCAATAATCACTATACGTGCTTAGCTTCCAGACCTAAGTGACGTTCAAAATCGCTTCTTTACACCATATATGATGCTTAGCTCCATGACTTAAGTTCATTCATCTATCGTGTCACATGATGTATTTGTCCTTAGCCTCCTGGCCTAAGAACATGCATCATGCATACATTATTTTCAGGACAAGCAATTCAATCCATACGATTTATTTCGTCTTGCTCAAGGAGGAAGTTCAAAACTTCTCTCCCTTTTCATTATTTTATTTTTGGGAAGTTCAAAAAACTTTTTCCAAGTTTTCATCGAAGGAAGTTCGAAAATAAAAGTTCAGTTTTCACATCTTTCTTTTTTGGGAGAAAGTCGGTACCCTCCACTCATGACAAAAATTGACGGAAAATTTTTGCTTTTGCATCTTCGTTTGCTTGTGTCTGCACACACACATACACACACACACTCACAAGTCATACACATGTCATGTCACATCAAGTCAAACTTGGTAAAGTTAGTGGTCAAGTCAATCACAGTATGTACGAGTCCATTGGCAAATTTATTTTTGCAGGTCTTATCTACAGCCCACGTCCGGGGACAAGCGGACCATCTACAGCCCACGTCCGGGGACAAGCGGACCCTCTACATCCCACGTCCGGGGACCAGCGGACCACCATCATTTCATAACGCAAGGTTCTCGATACACAGAGACTTGCAATCTCATCATCTGTCGACTTTCCTCAAGCATGGAAAGTATTATCCGGTGGATTTCTTCAAGCATAAAAAACTGCCAAGTCGGCTTTCCTCAAGCATGGAAAGCGTTATCGGTGGATTTTTCTTCAAGTATAGAAAACCGCCAAGTCGGCTTTCCTCAAGCATGGAAAGCGTTATCGGTGGATTTTTCTTCAAGTATAGAAAACCGCCAAGAAGTCGGCTTTCCTCAAGCATGGAAGGCATTATCGGTGGAATTCTTCAAGCATAGAATGACACCAAATTCATACGTCGACTTTCCTCAAGCATGGAAAGTGTCATCCGGTAGGTTTCTTCAGGCTTACAAAGCTACCAAACTCATATGTCGGCTTTCCTCAAGCATGGAAAGCATTTCAACAAACATCATTCGGTGGATTCCTTCAAGCATAGGAAGCTACCAAGCTCATTTGCCACCGATACACTGGTGTCAGATAAGCGTTCTATCCCTTTACTCTTTTATCTGTGGAATTAACATTTTTTGCAGGTATCGGCGTATACAGAATGATTTAGGATCGCAGAACGTCTTAAATCATTCTCCGTCCCTATCGACTACTTTGACTATCGTTTTCGAAACTGGCGTTTCTACAAACTCAGTCAAAGTGGGGGCTTCTGTAGACACCTAAAAATGTCTCCCCAAAACCAAACCCGTTGATGAACACCTTTCACCGCCATTATTGGTTGATTTGAGTATTTAATCTTTGGAGTGCTTAAATCCATGTTCTATCCAATATATTTCATGAACCAATCCAATTTCTAGCTCATTTCCCTAAACCATAACCTATTTTCCACTTTTCGTGTCCACATCGCAAAACTGAGAGAAACTGATTTTATGGATATAAAATTTTGATCCAATTATTATTTTTTTGGATAGGCCTTTAAAAAAGCTTTCCAACCATATATCATAAGCCCAATTCCGAGCTATAACGAAAAAGATATGAGCAAAACATTAAACTCGGCCCAAAACCGACACCCTTCTACTAAAACAGTCATATCTTAAAATCTACAAATTATTTTGACCTGATTCTAATTGGGTTGAAAATTAGACTTGATAAGATTTCCAATGATATATTATATGCTTATTCCGAGTTACGGATCAAAAGTTATGATGATTTTAAAAACGGGTAAAAAACTGGAATTACCGCGCAGCAGCTAAAATGCCGCGACGCGGTAAGATCTGACGTGGCACGGGAGAAATTCCCGTGACACGGTAATTTGAAGGGCATTTTCATGTTTCTTAGTGCCTCGTGACTTGGCATAAGTACCGTGACCCGGCGCCATATGTCGTGACACAGTGGACTTTGCCGCGTCACAGCGTTTTCTGCCGTGTCACGGTGGGTTGCTGCCGGGTCACGGTGCTTACAACTTTCCCGCGTCACGGGGAACTGTGCCGCGACACGGAAATTACTGACGTGTCACGGTAGGAATTCCCGTGTCACGGTGCCAGTGCTGTGACACGGGACAACTCCGTGTTTTTTCCGCGTAATCCCTTCACGCGTTTTTACTCCCGTAGGTCAAATATTTCCCGCGTCACGCTAATTTCCCCCGTGACACGGTAGAGTCTGACCGTGTCACGGTACAGTCTGACCGTGTCACGGTACAGTCTGACCGTGTCGCGGTAGCCTTTTTTAGGGTTTTATCTTTTTAGGGTTCTGTGTGTTCCCTCTGCTCATTTTCCCTATAAATACCCCCATCCTTTCTGCAGTTCGGGGCAGCAATAATCATTCTCTCTCACCTTGCACCAAAAATCATCCTCTTCTCCCTCTTTAACCTAATTTCTAGCCTCCTTATTCTTCCATAATAATTCCCCTAAGCACTCCAAGGAGTCTATACTTAACCCGAGGTTCCGTCCTTAAACCAAGGCATGAAAGGTACAAATAACTGAGGGTTTGGATCAAATCAATTCTACTTTTTATTTAATTTAATTTTCAATTACTTTATTATTTTTATTGAAGTTACTAACAGTTTATTCATGATGTAGCAATTTAAAGGAACGCGCGAAATGTGAGTAATTATTAATTAATTTAATTACTTTTATTTTATTTTCTTATTGCTAGTATCATGATTAGGTTATTTTATATTTGATTTGACTAACGCTATTATTGTTGAATTGCTTCCAATATTAATGTTTATTCTATTGTTTTTTATGATCACTATATTGCATGTTTAAAGGGAATATGTAATTGAAAATCATGACTAATAAGATAATTTGGACAACCGGTTTAGGATCCTTTTTAATTTTATTATTAATTAAAGTGATCACAATATTTTAGAATTATATGTTGCATTAGTATTAAACCAATTTAGCTTAATAATAGTTTGGAGCGAATTGAATTATTGTTTGTATGCCTTTGAGATCGCAGGAATGCTTTTCACTATAAGAATCGAGTAGAGGCCAATACGGGCGAATGTGACTCCATGACTCACTTTGTACCATCATCCCCGATCCTCCTTTCGTGGTTCCGAACCATATGGAGTTAGTAATCTCATGGATTATGAATGGGGTGTAACCTTCACGGGTCAATCGTTGTTGCCTTCGTTGTCCCTTATTCGTGGTTGCCTTTTATGATCCGTGAACGGTTTACAAGTTCCTTAAAAACTTGTTGGCGGCTCCCTACTTTATTTGTCCCTAATCGTTGTCCCTAGTCGTATTATGTCAATTCCCACTTCCTATGAGTGCCAAGCATATTCACAACATGCTTTTAACATAGGCGCACTTCAAACGACGCCTACAAGTTGCCTCCCGCAAAACGCTGGTTTATCTAGGTCCCGCACGACCCTCTTACCACATTGAAGCTCAAAATGAATCGGAACCGCCTCATGATATAGCTTGAGTCTTTGGCCATTAACCTTGAACTCATTACCATGTTCATCAAAAACCTCCACAGAACCGAATTTATTGGCCCTTTTTACAGTAAAAAGACCCAACCATCTTGACCTCAACTTTCCTGGGGATAGTTTAAGTCTAGAGTTGAACAACAACACTTTATCACCCTCTTTGAATTCTCTCGGAATGATCATCTTGTCGTGCCATCTCTTTGTCTTCTCCTTGTAGACACGAGCACTATCATAGGTCGTCAACCTAAACTCATCGAGTTGGTTAAGTTGAAGTAACCTCTTTTCTCCCGCTAATTTGGCATCCAAATTGATCTCCTTAATAGCCAATATGCCTTGTATTCTAATTCGACCGGGAGATGACATGTTTTACCGTACACGAGTCTATATAGAGTAGTGCCTATAGGGGTCTTGAACGCAGTTCTGTACGCCCAAAGGGTGTCATCCAACTTATCACTCCAATCTTTCCTTGACTTTGCTACCACCGTCTCTATAATGGCCTTGATCTTACGGTTAGAAACTTCAACTTGGCCACTAGTTTGGGGATGGTAGGCTAAACCTGTCCTATGATAGACACCATACTTTTTGAGGAGAGTGTCTAACTTCCGCTCATGAAAGTGAGATCCTCCGTCACTGATTATCGCTCTAGGCACGCCAAATCTTGGAAAGATGGTCTTCTTGAAAAGTCTATGGACCACCTTGGCATCATTAGTAGGAGTAGCGATGGCCTCAACCCACTTGGATACATAGTCGACGGCGACAAGTATATAGTGGTTCCCTTTTGAAGAAGGAAACGGTCCCATGTAATCAACACCCCAAACATCAAAATTTTCAACTTCTAAAATTCCGGTTTGAGGCATCTCATGCTGCCGCGAGATGTTGCCAGTCCTCTGGCAAGAGTCACAAGCCTGCACAAAAGTGTTATCATCCTTAAACATTGTAGGCTAATAAAAACCCGACTCATTAATCTTGGCCACCGTTTCAGTGGGGCCATGATTTCCTCCATATGGTGAGGTGTGGCAACTAGTAAGCACACCGTGAACTTCCCATTCGGGAACACACCTGCGAAATAATCCATCTGCACACTCACGAAACAAAAAAGGATCATCCCAAAAATAATGTTTAACATCAGAAAGGAATTTCTTTTTTTGTTGGTAGGACAAGTCAGGAGGTAGAGTACCACCCACTAAATAATTAGCAAAGTCGGTATACCATGGGTGTTTCTCTACAACTGCATATAGATTGTCGTCAGGGAAAGAATCATCTATAGGAAGAGAATCCTTACCCTCACCATACCTGATACGTGACAAGTGGTCTGCCACTACGTTCTCTGCTCCCTTTTTATCTTTTATTTCGATATTAAAATCTTGGAGCAAAAGAACCCATCAGAGTAGCCTTGGGCTTTGATTCCACCTTAGCTATCAAGTACTTCAACGCTGCATGGTCAGTAAAAACAATGACTTTAGAACCAACAAGATATGATCTAAATTTTTCTAAAGCATATATAACAGCAAGAAACTCCTTCTCCGTAGTGGCATAGTTGACTTGGGCTTCATCCAAAGTTTTTCTTGCATAATAAATAGCACGCAAAACCTTGTCCTTTCTTTGTCCGAGCACGGCTCCTAGTGCAAAGTCACTTGCATCACACATTATCTCGAAAGGGAGATTCCAATCGGGAGCACATATGATGGGTGCCGATATCAAAACCTGCTTAATCCTGCTAAAAGCCTCAAGACACTCTTCAGTGAAAATAAAAGGAGCATCCTTGAGCAAAAGCTGAGTCAGTGGTTTAGCAATTTTAGAAAAATCTTTGATAAAGCGACGATAAAACCCCGCATGACCCAAGAAACTTCTAACTCCCTTAAAATTAACTAGGGGAGGTAATTGCTGAATCACTGAAATCTTAGCTTTGTCTACTTGTATGCCCTTATCAGATACAATGTGACCTAGAACTACTCCCTCTGTCACCATAAAGTGACATTTATCCCAATTTAGAACTAAGTTGCATTCTTCACATCGTTTTAAAATTTTAGCGAGATTTATTAGACATGAATCAGATGAAGAATCATACACGCTAAAATCATCCATAAAGACTTCCATAATAGACTCTATGAAATCAGAACAGATGCTCATCATACAACGTTGAAAGGTAGTGGGAGCATTACATAAACCAAAGGGCATTCTACGATATGAAAAAGTGACATAAGGGCATGTAAAGGTTGTCTTTTCCTAATCTTCAGGGTGAATCGAAATTTTGAAAAAATCCCGAATACCCATCTGTTGGAAATATTTCAAGCATTACCCCTAGCTTGAACCCCACTTTGATCATACACTAAAGTACGGTGGCGTCCAAAGGGAAATAAGATAGAGTAAAAGAGTCGCCAACAAGTTTTAGGAACTCGTAAACCGTTCACGAGTTGAAGGTTACACCCCTTAACGATCCAGGAGATCGTCAATTCCAATAGGTCTGGAACCATGACTGGTAGTTCGGGGATGAAGGTACAAATCCAACCTAAAAGAGATTGAACCTGCCCTAATAATAGGCCTCTACTTTATTCTGATCGTATTCATGTGCGCTTTCTGACTAACATGCAATCAATAGGTTTACCCTAAACCTGTTTAATCTATGTTAGTTGAATATTAATGCACAAATAAAACTATTATTGGCGATCACTTGAATTATAATCAAATTAACCCTAAACAAGATTATTAATTATCTTATAAAACGTGATTACAAGTACAATTTCCCTTTAAACATGCATAAAAGGTGTGATCAAGCAATAACAATAAATATCAAGTAACATAATTATCCATAAAAATAATAATAATAATAATACATCATAATCATGTTAAAGCATAATAATAATAATAATAATAATAATAATAATAATAATAATAATAATAATAATAATAATAATAATAATAATAATAATAATAATAATAATAATAATAATAGTAAGATCCTAGGCATGATACTAACAAGATTAATAACAAACCCTAGCATGTCACTAGACATCAAAGATCAAAGATTTAACCCTAACATGATATTAGGAAGAAAATAGGAAGCATCACAATTGTCATATTTGATATTAGAAATTATAGTTGTTACCCTAAACATGATACTAGGAAGATCAAAACGCCCTAACATGACGCTAGGAATCATAATAACAACCTAAGCATGACTTCTATATCATAATATCAATGCAAATAATTAAAGCACTTATTTGGATGTCTCGTACCTCTTTCTAATAACAAAATACACGCGTTAGTAACTTCAAGGAAAATAATAAACAAATATTTGAAAGAGAGATTTAGGACCAAACCCTCAGAAATATTTAACCTTTCACGTCTAGGGCACCTCTTTCTAATAAAAAAATACACGCATTAGTAACTTCAAGGAAAATAATAAACAAATAATTAAATCAAATAATTGAAAGAGAGATTTGGGACCAAACCCTCAGAAATATCAAACCTTTCATGTCTAGGGCGAAGGCAACTTCAACAATGCTAGGTATGTTTGGTGCTAATGTATGAGAAATTGTGTTTGTAAAAAGGGTTGGTTTAGAAAAAGAGAGAGAATCAAGAAATTCTTGATGAGAGTTGGTGAGAAAGAGAATTAGAGAATTGATGGAAATTGATGAAAATTGATAGAGAGAATTGATTATTGATGAGAATTGATGATTGTAGATGAGAATTGGTGATTGAAAATGGAGTTTTTAGGAGGCTATTTATAGAGAAAATCAGCCAAAAAGATAGAAAATCGAACCAGAGTTCTGACGCGAAAAAACGGAGTTAGCGCCAGACGCTGACTGTAGACACCCATTTGTGTCTCCCCAAAAACAAACCCAGTGATGAATACCTTTCATGTCATTTTATTATCGAACAAATCGAACGTGTGAAAAGTCTAGTGATGAGTATGTTTTTATTAAAATATCTCTTCTTTCTGTTTTTGAAAATATTTCTTTTCTTACCTTATTTTTAAAAAACGTGCATTATAGTTTATTTTGGTCCATGATATGGGTCTAATAATAGTGTAGTTGGATGGGGGCTTGAAAAGAACTTTCCAACGATATATTATAAGCCCAATTCCGATGAATAATGAGGAAGTTATGGCTAAAATACTAAAATGGGCTCGAACCGGATTTTACCTACGACCCAATGATCATGTGGAGGGTCCAAAGGTTTAATCCTATTCCTAAAACAATTAGGATTAATTAGAACCTTCCATAAGTTTTTAAGAGATATTAATTATCAATTTTGAAAAGATAAGATTAAAGAATTTGAGTTAAATAAAAACTTTTCTTTTTTTAAAACTTTCCTTTTCTTAAATCCTAATTCTATTTGAATTTAAAGATGTTCAAAGACAGTCAGATTTTATTTTCGTGCCTCATAATCTTTATCCAAATTTTATATGGTTGGATAGATCTTGAAATTATCTTTCCAATGATATATTATAATATTAAATCCGAGTTTGAACGAAAAAGATATGAATAAGATATGAAACTCTATCCAAAACTGACACCGTCCTACTATTTCGGCCATATATTTTTATCTACAAAATATTTTAATCTGATTCTAATTGGGTTGGAATGTAGACTTCAAGATCTTTCCAACGACATATTATATGCCTTATTTGGATTTCTAGATCAAAAGATATGATAAAAACAAAATCTGCAAAAACTGCTGTCTATCGAGTTTTATTTCGATTCGAATTCGGATTCTCTTCTTATTCTTCGACCCTCTTTTTTCCTATAAAGAGGTCATATCTCCCCTTTTTCAATCACCAACTCTCATCAAGAATTTCTTGATTCTATCCCTCTTTCTAGTCTAGCCTTTTACAAAAAAAATTCCTCATACATTAGCACTAGACACACCTAGCCAAGTTCGAAGTTGCCTTCGCCCTAGACGTGAAAGAAAGATGTACGAGGCATCCAAGTAAGTTCTTTAATTGATTTATTGATATTATGATATAGAAATCATGACTAGGTTGTTATTATGATTTCTAGTGTCATGTTAGGATGTTTTGATCTTTCTAGTATCATGTTTAGAGTAATAACTATAATTTCTAATATCAAATATGACAATTATGATTATTATGATGCTTCCTATTCTCTTCCTAATATTTTTATTAGTATCATGTTAGGGCTATATATTTGATTTTTATTGCTTAGTGACATGCTAGGGTTTGTTATTAATCTTGTTAGTATCATGCCTGGGATCTTGCTATTAATATTATGCTTTAACATGATTATGATAATTATGATAATGATTATGATTATTATTTTTATTATTATTATTACTATTTATTATTATGTTGTTATATTTATTGTTATTGCTTGGTCACACCTTTTATGCATGTTTAAAGGGAATTGATACTTGTAATCACGCTTAATAAGATAATTAATAATCTTGTTTAGGGTTAATTTGATTATAATTCAAGTGATCGCCAATAATAGTTTGTTTGTGCATTAATATTCAACCAACATAGATAAACAGGTTTAGGGTTAATCCTATTGATTTCATGTTAGTCAGAAAGCGCACACGAGTACGATCAGAATAAAGTAGAGGCCTATTATTAGGGCAGGTTCAATCTCTTTTAGGTTAGATTTGTACCTTCATCCCCGAACTACCAGTCATGGTTCCAGACCTACTGAAGTTGACGATCTCCTGGATAATTAAGGGGTGTAAACTTCACCTCGTGAACGGTTTACAAGTTCCTAAAACTTGTTGGCGACTCTTTTGCTCTATCTTCTTTCCCTTTGGACGCCGCCGTACTTTAGTGTATGACCACAGTGGGGTTCAAGTTTGGGGTAATGCTTGAAATATTCCCTACACTGACATTAGCGCCAGGCGCCAAACTTAGCGCCAGGCGCTAATCAGGATTTTGACGCGTTTTCTAAAATCAGATAGAATTTAACCGTACAGGAGGATAAAATCGTATTTTCCTCAAAAACACTCTTTTGTTCTGATTAAAATTCCAAAAAGTCAACAAAAGTCAATTTATCAATGCTAATTGAATTAGGAATGATAAATCCATATTAGGCCCTCCTCTAGATCATTGGGTCACATATAAGGTTCAACCCAGACCCAGTTAAGTAATTTGGCCATAACTTCCTCATTATTTATCGGAATTGGGCTTATAATATATCGTTGGAAAGGTCTTTTCAAACCCTATCCAACTAAACTATTAATGGACCCATGTCATGGACCAACCAAACTGGATTGGTTTTTTTCTTAAAATAGGTTTTCAAAATCAGAGAGAAGAGAAAAAGAAATTAAAACTATCCGCAACACTAGATTTTCCACACTTTCACCTCATTCGATTATGGTTTGACGTGAAAGGTACTCATCACCGGGTTTGGTTTTGGGGAGACACAAATGGGTGTCTACAGAAGCCCCCACTTTGACTGAGTTTGGAGAAACGCAAGTTTCGAAAACAAAAGGCAAAGTATCAATAGGGACGGAGAATGATTCAGAACGTTCTGCGATCCTAAATCATTCTTTTAACGCCGATACCTGCAAACTAGCGTTAGTTAAAACAGATAAAAGAGTTAAGAAACGCGTATCTTGCACCGTCGAGCACACTTCTCTGAAAGTAACCGATTTGTTGATGCATTTGTCGTTATGACAACCTTCCACAATCTATGGAACGCCATCTTCCTGTTTTGATGCTCACTCGTCTCTGAACAATGGAGCTTTTTTTAATGATATGTCCACGCGTCTCTGAACAAAGAGCTTTGATGATATGTCCACGTGCCTCCGAACAAAAGTGCTTGAAAGAAATGTCCACGCCTCTCTGAACAAAAGAGCTTGAAAGAAATGTCCACTCGTCTCTGAACAAAAGAGCTTCGATCATATGTCCACGCGTCTTTGAACAAAAGAGCTTCTATGCTTGAATGTTTGTTGCGATAATATTCCGAAGAAAAACTTTCGAAGACCAACGCTTGTCGATCTTTAAAGCTCGCTTGAACTTTGCTTCCGCTATGCCAGTACGTCGGCGCTTTTGATGCTTGTAAACCAGTATGTCGGTGTCTCTGCTGTTTATGAACCAGTATGTCGGTGTCTCTACTATTTATGAACCAGTATGTCGATGTCTTGTGATGAGCCAATATTTAGGCGCTTTAAGCTAAGTGAGACGATCTTTCATCAGGTCGATCACTTATTGCGATTGTAATCAAGCCGACTACTTAATCATGTCAAATTGCTTATAGGGGCTAACTGGCGTACCAAGGAACCCGAAATTGCTGAAAGAGGTTAAAATAACTGCTCTGAGTGGTTGAGCGTTCTGTCGCCGCTGCAATGCCTCTGGCGTCGCGATTTGGCTCTGTCGCCAGACGCTGGGATCTAGCGCCAGGCGCTGAAATCTGTCACCAGACGCTAGATGTTGTCGTCTGGCGCTGGAGTCGGGTCTTCTCTATTCTGCTCTTGCTGCCGCTGGGATGCACCTGTATTTATCTTTCACTATAGGACTTTGCCAATTTCTTTAACTATTTTAGGGTTGACCTAAGGTTTAGAGTTGATTGACTCATTGACTTGACACGACTCAAGGTATAAACTTGACTCGATGTGTTTGACTCGACTCGTAGTGAAATGACACGTATGACTCATGACCCGTGTGTGCATTTTATTGTGATTGTGCGACTCGAAAATGCAAAAAAAAAAAAACAAAAATTTTCCGTCATTTTTGTGGAGGATACTGACTTTCTCCCGAAAAAGAAAGACGCGAAAAAGGATCGAAGTGTTTGAAGGGACATGTTGAATGAGCTTAGTCAAATGTTGTTGATACTATCTCTCAAGGTGCAAGGATTAACCCATCCTAGGCTATCTTAATTGACTCAATAATGAAAGTATGTAGGTAACTTAGGCACGGAGGCTAAGCACTTCATACTTCGATGCAATGGTGATTATGATTGATGAGTGATGTTGATATGACAAGGCATGATTCAACGTTGTGTTAAGATTTCATGACAAAGGGTTCCTAAGGGAAGTACTATTTGGTCATGTATCTGTGCAGTGTGTGAATAGTGACACTAAGGTTAGGCCGCAAGGGCTAAGTGTGTGGGAAAATATTATTTCAAGAAGAGTCAAATGATGGTGACTCTTTAGGCTAGGTAAGCTGATGATATAGGGATCAAGCCCCCAAGTCTAGCTCTAAGTAGATAGGGATGAGCATAGGAGATCCCTAGATATGATCATGGCGTGAGTCTGTGAATGTGAATATGAATGCATTTTTATTACGGCCGCACCTCGATGTGAGGTTGCCTACGTATCTGTTAGGAATCAGGCCGAACGTAGCTCTAGCCGAACCTCGCACAAGTGTGTGTATACCTCAAAAAGGTCTTTTTAAGGGTTGTAACGTGGTTAGGCTAAAGGTTGAAGAAGAAGGGGATAAAAGGCTCAAGACCCTAGATAACCCCCCAAGGTGTGCAACCTTGCATTTGGATCCTTGTATTATTATGCTTGAGATTTCTCACTTTGAGTTCTTTATTTTTTTATTTTTGCTCTCTTTTTTTTTGCTTTTGCATTTTATTTTATTTTGAACCTTTTTTTGATAAGTGTGGGCAATCCCGATCATGCGGTCTATCACTCACTTGGCATTCATGTTTCTCAGGCACGGTATCGAGCACTCAATAAAAGACGCAATCTAATACATGTTCATATCAAAGACATTGGAACACTTGCCCTTTTTGTACACTTTTATTTATTTTTTTGCTTATTTTATTTATTTTGATCTTTTGAAATCACTCAAGCTTTTGAAATTGCATAAGTTACACACCATCTCATCCCAAGGTTAGGTAGATATGGGTTGAAAAAATGAAGGGTCTATCGTTAGACGAGGCTCAAAGTGGTTTATCAAAAAAGGATTGCATATTTGAAGGGTGAAAGGTGATATGGCTACAAGAGGTGCCTCAAATCATTGGTATACCTTGTGCTTAGTTTGACATGGATATTTTTTAAATGCAACGCAATGTGATGATCATATGTAAGGAAATAAAATGATCATTTTATTAAAAGGAAAAAGGAAAAAACTCTACAAAATTAATCTAAGGAAAGAAAGGTGCCTATGCTAGACTTATTGGGGAAAGGGTAAAAAAAATAGAAAAAAGATCATGAAATCTTGTCGTTGAAGCTTACCTCTTATCCCTTGGCTTATCATTACTTGGTGTTCTTGCCGACTGGAGTATTGGAAGCCCGTTATTGTCGATCAAATATTGGATTGCTTCCTTTAGCTTCCAACAGCTCTCAGTAGTATGACCCCTACCTTGATGGTACTTGCAGCGTACATTTGGGTTTCAACTAGGCAATCTCTTCTCAAGTTGGGGATCTTGAATAGGTCCAATAGAAGTAATGAGTCCCTTTGCATGGAGTCGATCGAAAGCATCATTGTAGCTAATTCCAATAGGGGTGAAATCCTTTCTTAGTTTCTTTCTAAGTCCTCGATTATCCATGGATAAGATTTCATTAAGGTCGAAAGTACCAACTCTTTTACTAGAGTAGGTGTTTTCGGAAGAAGAAGGATAGTCGTTCTTCTTTCCTTTACAGCCACTGTTTTTATCGTTACTAATCTTGGCCTTCTTGTCGCGCGGAGGAACATGAAGGAGATTTAAATCAATGAGGTCTTGAACACGATCTTTGAGGGCGAGACATACTTCGGTGGTGTGACCACGACCTCTATGGTATCGGCAATAAGATTTTGGGTCCCAATTGGGATACCTTTTTCAAGCGGAGGGTCTTGACTGGGACCAATGGGGTGGATGAGACCTTGATCGTGAAGACAGTCAAAAGCTTCATTGTAAGTCATTCCTATTGGTGTGTATTCTTCAATGGTCTGTTTTGCCCGTGGATTAGGAGCATTGAGTTCTTCATTAAATCCTTGGTGAGAATTTTGTTCGATAACCATCACCCGATTTTCTAATCCTTATACCATATTCAAGAGCATGGCAATGACATCTTGCAGTTTTTGAACGTCCTCTTTTAGACTTGACGAGTCTTCCCTGGTATTATAAATGAAAATACTTTCACCCTCCTCAATCATGGCCACTTCATCAAGAGAGGTTATATAAGCTGTCTCGATCATGGGCTCACCTACAAGTGTGATAAGAAGTGATGGATCGAAGGATGTTTGATCTTCTTCGATGGCTAGAATCTCGGAAGTTTCATTGTTGTCGATCAGATATTGAATAGCTTCTTTGAGTTTCCAACACTCCTCGGTATCTTGACCCTTTCCTTGGTGATATTTGCAGTGTTTATTAGGATCCCACTTAGGTGGCCTGGCTTCTGGAACCGGGTCCTTGATAGGTCCTATGGGAATGACTAGTCCTTTGTGGTGTAGCTTTTTGAAAGTTGTTTCATAACTCATACCAAGTGGAGTGAACACTCTTTTCGACCTTTGTATTCGTGATTTAGAGACGTTCATAGCATGTACTTCATTAATGGGATAGGAAGAAGAAGGATGGTCGTTCTTCTTTCCTCTCGTACTATTATCTTTCATAAGGTCATCTTCAATGTCAATGCCTATATTATACACAACCTTGAAAGTATTCAAGTTGTGTTGGTATTTTAAGTGCTTTGAATACTTCACTTGGATATTCTTGATAAACATCCTTACAGATTCTTTTTCGGTAGGAACCTTAACCATATTAGTAGAAGTTTCCCTCCATTTGTTGAAGAAAGAAGTGAACCCTTCGTTTTCTTTTTGTTTTAACGTCTCAAGCTGTCTGTGTTCTGTTTCGTCTTGAATGTTGCACTTATATCTATCTATGAAAGCGTTTGTTATCGACTCCCAAGAAGAGGTTTTCTCTTTGTCAACGGAAAAGAACCATTGTTGACAAACGGTCTCAAGAGATAAAGAAAACAAAGAACGAAATACTTTCTTATCAATCCCCTTAATGTTCATTATAGTTTCAAAAGCTCTTAGATGAAAGTAAGGGTTATCTGTTGCCTTGAATTTTGGGATGTCGTTGGCATTAAACTTATGCGGAAGAAGTTCCTTATCCAGCGAGACCCCTTGTGAACTAATGCCCTGAAATTTATAGTCACTAGATAGCTTGATCAAGATTTCTTGCATAAGGTTCATTTGTTGTTGCTTCACATGGTCATCAATTTTTGAGGGTTAAAGCCTTCAATGCTTCATTCACGGTAATCAATTTATTCCTAAGTTCATTGACTTCTTCTTGAGTTGCCATTATCTTCTTAGATTTCCTATTTTGATGAATCGGTTTATCAAAAATTAAGACTTGAACAAAGGTGTTGTCCTTGATTAATCGCCCTTCTCTCCTTGACCAAGTACTGTGGAAAGGGAAATTAGGGATATTCATTGTTAATTATTTGACTCAACTCTATTCAACTTGCATAGATGAAAGAAGGTAGGAAAAATGAAGGTCGTGATGTGAAGAAAAATGATGTAGATTGAGGGATATGAAGAAATTAGAAATAGAATGTACCCCCAACTCAAATGATGGAAAACCGACTCATGGATGAACCTAAGACATGGTCATGGTGACATGTACAAAGTGTGTGTTAAACTAGTGAGTGTAGGTGACATGTTAAGACTCGTGTCATGACCATGTGGCTAGACTATGTGACTAGACTCAAGCAAAGACTAACAGATTGTTTGGATAAAGAAAAGGGAAGGAAAAGAAGGGGAGGGAGGAGAAGAGGAGGGGAGGGAAAGGGAGGGGAGGGAAGGGAAAAATGATAAGTTTTCCTTCCAAATCTCTCCATTGTTGGAGGGATCAATTTCCTACAATTTATTCCTTCCATTTCTCTCCCCTCCAATTCCCTCCCTTCCTCATTTGCTATCCAAATGAAAGATACTCCATCTCTCCATTTCTCTTCCCTTCCTTTCCTTCCATTTCCTTCTATCCAAACACACCGTAAGTTAAGACTTCACGTATATGCATTAAACTGGACAAGCTATAGTATTTTAGTCATAACTTTTGATCTGTGACTCTGATTGGGATGAAACCAACGCCAAATTAAAGATAAAACTCAGTGCTACATATCCATATGTGTTACCACTCGTATTTCTTCCTAGAACTCCAGCTATGACCCAAACAAGTTGACGTTTGTGCAGTATACGAGAATAAAAATCCGGGTTGACTTAAAGGAACTATGACTCAATTTTAGGTATATTTATTAGCTCAAATTCATTAATCAATTAAGAAAATTCCTTTAGTCATTAATTATTTTATTAAAACTATTTACAAACACAAGTCAAACCAAACGGTTAGGAAAAAAACATAGAGTATGCACAAGCAAAGAATGCACAAGTAGTCAAGTAGTCACAATATGATGCAATGAGTTTGCAACCTAACCATGGCTCTAGTTCTCTAAAGTTCGGGATATGGGTTAGTCAAAGAGGGTCCATGGTTAATTGTCCGGATTCACCGCGCGGAAGCCTAACCGTGAAGGGTTGGCGCGAGTGGATGGGACACCGCGAGTTTAGAAAAAATCGCTTCCATGGTTTGGTGAATTCAACATTCTCGGATGTACCCTTTGTTGCACAGAGCGTTCAATCAGGTAGATGGAGCATGAATTCCCAGAGGGTTATGTCCATATGTAGAACACATATGGGTTTCAGAAAAGTGAGAAAAACTCAATAAGGAAGTAGGATCGAGCAAACAGTGCTAAAAACTGGTCAAAATTAGAAAGCATATTTCTGGCTCGGTATTGGAAGAACTTGGCGCCAGCAAACAGAGGCCAGCGCCACAATTTGGCTTTAGCGCCTGGGAACAGAAGCTGTCGCCTGGCGCTAACGTCAAATAATTGGCGCTACACTTTGTTCGCTAATGCTAGTTCCTACATGCCTCAGCAGCTTTCTATGCTCGATAAAATTTTCCAGTTCCTAGTTGTGAAAGATATTCCTCAAATTTCCTACGTGTAAAAATCCTATGTTTTAACTCATTACGGATGGTCTTTCCAATGAGATCTTTTTTATGCTTATGACAATAATGTTAATCAAAATTACACACATGAAATACTTAGAACTTTTCGAGTCTCATCCACTCATTCTAAATCATTGCCGAAATAAATTTCATGAATTAAAATAGAAATCCTCCCCAGTGGAGTCGCCAAAAAATGTAGGGAATATTTCAAGCATTACTCCTAGCTTAAACCCCACTGTGATCATACACTAAAGTACGGTGGCGTATAGACAGCCTTGAAAGTATTTAAATTGTGTTGGTACTTTAAGTGCTTTGAATACTTCCCTTGGAGATTCTTAATAAACATCCTCACATATTCTTTTTCGGTAGGAGCCTTGACCATATTAGCGGAAGTTTCCCTCCATTTATTGAAGAAAGACGTGAACCCTTCGTTTTCTTTTTGTTTTAACATCTCAAGTTGTCTACAGTCTGTTTTCGTCTTGGATGTTGCACTTATATCTATCTATGAAAGCGTTTATTATCGACTCCCAAGAAGAGGTTTTCTCTTTCTCGAGGGAAAAGAACCATTGTTGACAAACGGTTTCGAGAGATAGTGGGAACAGAGAGGGGAAAACCTTCTTATTGATACCCTTAATACTCATTATAGTTTCAAAAGCTCTTAGATGGAAGTAAGGGTTATCTGTTGCCTTGAATTTAGGGATGTCAGTGGCGTTGAACTTATGCGGAAGAAGTTCCTTGTCCAGCGAGACCCCTTGCGAACTCATGCCCTGAAATTTATAGTCACTAGATAGCTTGCTCAAGCTTTCTTGCATGAGGTTCATTTGTTGTTGCTTCACGGGATCATCGATCTTGAGTGTGAGTAGCTTCAGTGTCTCAGTCACGGTAACCAATTGGTTCCTAAGCTCATTGACTTCCTCTTCAGTTGCCATTATCTTCTTAGCCTTCCTCCTTTGTCGAATCGGTTTATCAAAAAGTGAGACCTGAATAAAGAGGTTGTCCTTGATTAATCGCCCTTCTCTCCTCGACCAAGTACTGTGGAAAAGGAATTTGGGGATACTCATTGTTAATTATTTGACTCAAACTTTATTCAACATGCAATGGATGGAGGAAATGAAGAAAGATTGGAATAGGATGTGAAAGAAGAATGATGTAGATGGAGGGATATGAAGAATTAGGAGTAGAATGTACTCCCCAACTCAAATGATGGAAAAAACCGACTCATGCATGAACCTAAAACATGGTCATGGTGATAGGTGTACTCAAAGTGTGTGCTAAGACTAGTGAGTGTAGGTGGTATGTTAAGACTCGGGTCATGACCATGTGGCTAGACTATGTGACTAGACTCAATTAATGACTCGACAAGGTGTTATTGACAGCGAAAATTAACCGAATTAATTAGCAAACTGGTTAATTAGACTCTAGGTGATGACTCAATCAATAATCCGAACTTTCGGCCAAACGACAGGACTGGCGTCACACTGTGTAGCTTGGCGCCAGACGACAGAGCTGTCGCCAGGCGCCACACTCCACAGTGTGGCGCTACAGCTTAGACTTTGGCGCCAACATTGGAGCTTCAGTCTGGTACTGTTTTCGGTGTTATTAATCAACTGGGGTATGCCTAAAGTCGTACTAGGTCAATTTCGATTAAAATATTAGACTTTATTGACTCAAATTAATTAATTAATTAATTAGGCAAAGTTCTTTAAGTCATTAATTTATTTAATCTCAACACAAGTCAAACAAACAGTTAAGAAAACATAGAAAATATGCACAACAAATAATGCACAATTAGTCAAGTAGGCACAATATGATGCAATGAGTTTGCAACCTAACCATGGCTCTAGTTCTCTAAAGTTCGGGATATGGTTTAGTCAATAGAGGGTCCATGGTTAATTGTCCGGATGCACTGCGCGGAAGCCTAACCGTGAAGGGTTGGCGCGAGTGGATGGGACAGCGCGAGCTTTAGAAAAAACTCGCTTCCATGGTTTGGTGAATTCAACATCTCGGATGTACCCTTTGTTGCACAGAGAGTTCAATCAGGTAGATGGAGCATGAATTCCCAGAGGGTTATGTCCATATGTAGAACACATATGGGTTTCGAAAAAGTGAGAAAAAATTCAATCAGGAAGTAGGATCGAGCAAACAATACGAAAAACCGGTCGAAATTAGAACGCATATTTCTGGCTCGGTATGGGGGGAAGTTGGCGCCAGCAATCAGAGACTGGCACCAGTTTATAACTGTAGCGCTTGGCGCCAATGCTGGCGTCTAGCGCTACGGCTAAAAGTCTGGCGCCAAGCTCTGGCCCCTGGCGCTACTTCCCACATGCCTCAGCAGCTTTCTGTGCTCGATAAAATTTTCCAGTTTCGCGCAGTGTTATTTCGGTCCTAGTTGTGAAAGATATTTCTCAGATTTCCTACGTGTAAAATCCTATGTTTTTAACTCATTACGGATGGTCTTTCCAATGAGATCTTTTTTATGCATATGACAATAATGTTAATCAAAATTACGCACATGAAATACTTAGAACGTTTCGAGTCTCATCCACTCATTCTAAATCATTGCCGAAATAAATTTCAGGAATTCAAATAGAAATCCTCCCCAGTGGAGTCGCCAAAAACTGTAGGGAATAAATTTCAAGCGTTAATCCCCTTGCTTGAACCCCACTGTGATCATACACTAAAGTACGGTGGCGTTCAAAAGGGAAGAAGATAGAGCAAAAGAGTCGCCAACAAGTTTTAGGAACTTGTAAACCATTCACAGGGTGAAGGTTAAACCCCTTAACGATCCAAGAGATCGTCAACTCCATAAGTCTAGAACCAAATAAGGGTTCGGGGATGAAGGTACAAATCCAACCTAAAAGAGATTGAACCTGCCCTAATAATAGGCTTCTACTTTATTCTGATCGTATTCATGTGCGCTTTTTGACTAACATACAATCAATAGGATTAACCCTAAACCTGTTTAATCTATGTTGGTTGAATATTAATGCACAAATAAATCTATTATTGGCGATCACTTGAAATTATAATCAAATTAACCCTAACAAGATTATTAAATATCTTATTAAGCGTGATTACAAGTACTAATTCCCTTTAAACATGAATAAAAGGTGTGATCAAGCAATAACAATAAATATCAAGCAACATAATAATAGTAAATATCATGACAATAAAATTATAATCATCATCAAGATAATAATAATCATAAAAATAATAATCATAATAATAATCGTCATAAATAAAATAATAATAATAATATTCATAATCATCATAAATTATAACAATTATAATCATAATCATGTTCATGTTAATATTAAAGCATAATAATAGCAAGATCCTAGGCATGATACTAACAAGATTAATAACAAATCCTAGCATGTCACTAAGCAATAAAAATCAAATCTTTAGCCCTAACATGATACTAACAACTATAAATATTAGGAAGAACATAGGAGGCATCATAGCAATCATATTTAATATTAAAATTACCCTAGACATGATACTAGGAATATCATATTAACAATCTAAACATGATTTCTACATCATAACATCAATAAAATCAATTAAAGTACTTACTTTGATGCCTCGTACCTCTTTCTAATAACAAAATACACACGTTAGTAACTTCAAGGAAAATAATAAACAAACAATCAAATTAAATAATTGAAAGAGAGATTTGGGACCAAACCCTCAGAAATTAAACCTTTCACGTCTAGGGCGAAGGCAACTTCGAATATGGCTAGGTGTTTCTAAATCTTGCGAATGCGGAATTTTGTATGTAAAAGCAAGTTTAAAGAAAGAAAGAGAAAGAGGAATGAATGAAATAGAAGAGAATGAGAATTAAAAACTGATTGTAGGTGAATATAATTGAAAACTGATTGTTGATGAGAATTGGTGAATGAAAACGGAGTTTTTAATACGTTATTTATAGAGAAAATCAGCCAAAAAGATAAAATTAACAAAACAGAGTCTGGCGCACGCAAAACAGAGCTGGCGCCAGGCGCCAACACTAGCGCTAGGCGCCAATGCCAGCGCCAGGTCCTAGTGCCAGGCGCCAATGCCTGGCGTCAGGCGCTAGTCCTGTTTTTGACGCGTTTTCGAAAATCAGATAAATTTGCCGTACTGGAGGATAAAATCGTATATTTTCCTCGAAAATGCTCTTTGATTTTAATTAAAACTCTAAAAAGTCAACAAAAGTCAATTTATCAATGCTAATTGAATTAGGAATGAAAAGAACCTTCTAGAAGAATCTAGAAGACTAAAATCATTCCTAATTGCATTAGGAATGACAAATCATATTAGGCCTTCCCCTAGATCATTGGGCCGTATATAAGGCTCAAACCGGGCCCAGTTTAGTAAATTGGTCATAACTTCCTCAATATTCATCGGAATTGGGCTTATAATATATCGTTGGAAAGCTCTTGTCAAGCCCCATCCAACTAGACCACTATTGGACCCATATCATGGACCAACCAAACTGGATTGGCTGTTTTCTTAAAATAAGTTTTCAAAAACAGAGAGAAGAGAAACGAAATTAAAACTATCCGCAACACTAAACTTTCCACACTTTCGCTTCATTCAATTATGATTCGACGTGAAAGGTACTAATCACTGGGTTTGGTTTTGGGGAGACACAAATGGGTGTCTACAGCCGTCATCTCTGATTCTGAGTCTGAAGAAATTTCTACGTCGCTAGAATCAGAGGGAGGGTCTCTTCGATTGTTGTCTTCCTCAGAACCCGCCAGAATTTGTCTATAAATTTTCCTTTGCCTATGGAACGAGCGCTCGATCTCAGGATCGAATGGAATGTAACCTGATCTGGAACACCTGGGCATAAACAAGGAACTAAAAGACAAATATGAGAATTGCCTCAAAGAACTAACGTTCTCTGAGACAAGAGGGGATAATCTAGACTATAAAAAATAATCAGGAAATAAAAATAAAACCGTTTCCCCGGCAACGGCGCCAAAATTTTGACAGGCTCAAGTCGTATTCACCTAATAAAAAATAAACCTAAATCCACTAACTATGTAGATAGGGAAGAAGGGTTGAACCACAGGGAAACAAGTCAATTTACTCCTAATTAATTAAATGCAATCTAAATTATCAAGTAACAATTTATTGTAAAAAGGTAATTAAATACTAAAAGTAAGAGTAGGGGAGGAATAAAAAGCGTATAAATCAACGAAGGAAAACCTAGGGCATAGGTTCACTAATAAACAATATTCCAGGGCAAATCATATTAAACAATCATCAAGCATCAATTAATCAGATTATAAAGGGCTTTCGCTACGTATTATAATCACAGAGTTAATTTACCGGTATTAAATCTCATCTGTCGAATCTCGACTTAACCATTTATAAATTAGTCCGCCTATTGAAACTAAGCCTAAACATCAATTCTCATCTGTTGAATCTCGAATTAATATTGCTAAACTCATACAATTAAATCTAGCCAAACCTAATTGCATAGCATTAAATCAATCAATAGGAAATTAATCAAGCATTGATAATCAACAATCACAAATTTACCCCTTCATATTATTTATTAGATCTCCATAAACCCTAGAAATAAAACTACTCAAGCATAATTAAATCTAAACTAATCAAATCAATAAAGCAAGACATAATGAAGGAATTTAATAAAATAACTAAAATTAAAAGAGAAGAAATTGTTACCAAAAGAAATCTGGATTAAGGAATGGAATTAAGAACAAAGTTGAGAGAATTTAATAGAGAGAAAATATTCTAAGTAGAGAGAGAAAATCTAAAAAAGAAGGTAATCCAAAATTACGTACAAAAATCGTACTTAAACATCCCTAAAACAAATCCTTAAACGAAAAATAATCAAGTCTCTAAAAAACACGCGCCCGATCGGGCGAAGGGCCGCCCGATCGGGCCCGCCTTTTTTTCTATGCCCTTGATGGTGCGCCGCGCCCGATCGATCCTAAGCTCACCCGATCGAGCGTGCCTTTCTTCTTGGTGCTGCTTTGTGCGCGCCCGCCCGATCGGGCGTATGCTTGCCCGATCGGGCCCGGCTTCTTCTTCGAGGCTTAAATTTCGATTGGGCTCGATTCTTCGGCCCAATCCGGATTTCCTCTTTGGGTCTTGAATATTCGATCCATATGCCCCGGTATAACATACCGAGCCCTTAGTCACCGGCTCTCACCGGTCCTGGCTTCAAAAACGGTCATGTCCTCCTAAAGCTCGTAGTTGCTTCGTGGAAAACCCGAAAAACGCTCCAAGTGTGCAATTTCCTATAAAACTCAAGAAAAACTACAAAAACACTAGAAAACACAAATTAGTAATAAAAGTGGCTCTAAAGAGCCAAAAACACCACTAATTATGACCATGGGACAAAGGTAAAACACTATATAAATTGGACATATCAGAAGGTGTTCTTAACTCTTTCAATTTAGAATCGTTTGAGAATTGTGAAGGATGTTTATTAGGCAAGATGATTAAACAACTATTCTCCAAGTTGGGAAAAAGGGCGGGAGACTTGTTGGCTCTAATACACACCGATGTATGTGGACCAATGAGCTCCGCCACAAGGAACGGACATCGATATTTTATCACCTTCAAAGATGACTATAGTAGATATGGCTATGTCTACCTCATGTCGCATAAATCTGAATCATTTGAAAAGTTCAAAGAATTTCAGAGTGAAGTTGAAAATCATAATCAAAGCCCTTCCATCGGATCGAGGTGGTGAATACTTGAGCCAAGAATTCGATGACCATCTGAAAGAAAAGGGTATACTTTCAAAATTGACACCTCCAAGAACTCCACAATGGAACGGAGTATCCAAAAGGAGAAATCGAACCTTGTTAGACATGGTACGATCTACAATGGGTCTTAGTGATCTTCCTATATTTTTCTGAGGACACGCACTTCTAACTACGGTACTAACACTGACCCGTGCTCCGTCAAAAGCTGTAGAAAAGACTTTATACAAGTTATGGACGAAGAAACCTCCTAGGTAGTCTTTTCTAAAGATATAGAGATGCAAAGCATATGTCAAGAAATTGATTTCTGACAAACTTCATCCCAAATCTGACAAGGTTTACTTTGTGGGCTACCTAAACGAAACCAAAGGGTATTACTTATGCAATAAATTCGAGAACAAAGTGTTTGTTGCTCGTAATGGTGTCTTTTTGGAGAAGGAGCACCTTTCCAAAATGACAAGTGGGAGGAAAATCAAACTCGACAAAGTTTGAGAGGACGAGAAAAAAAATCAAAATGGCAGTCAAAGTGCTCAAATAGCATCTGTTGACGCAAGTCAAAATGATGAAAATGTGCAAAGTCAAATCGAAAACGCAAATGCTCTTCCATTACCTTACGTAGGTCTCAAAGGCCGAGATCTCAACCTAACAGATATCTTGGTATAGTATTAACCGAGAATCAGGACATCCTGATTATGGATGGAGATAAACCGGCAACCTACAAGCAAGTGATGGCAAGCACCGACTCTGCTAAATGGCAAGAGGCCATGAGATTCGAAATGGATTCCATGTTTGAAAATCAATTCTAGGACTTGGTTGACTAACTCGAAGTTTACACACCTATCAAATGTAAGTGGATTTTCAAGTTGAAAACCGACAAAGATGGAAATGTATTCATTTACAAAGCTAGATTGGTAACAAAAGGTTACACGCAAGTTCATGGTATTGATTACGATGAAACCTTTTCTCCAATCGCAATGCTTAAATTTGTTCGGATCCTCCTAGTGATTGCTGCACATTACAATTATGAAATATGGCAGATGGACGTCAAAACCGTCTTCCTCAATGGTATTTTGGAAGAAATTGTGTATGACATAGCCTGAAGGTTTTGTCAACAAAACAATGCTGGGAAAGTTTGTAAGCTTAAAAAGTCCATTTATGGGTTAAAGCAAGCTAGCAGGAGTTGGAATCTGCGATTCAATAAATCCATCCGTAAGTTTAGTTTTATCAAAAATCCAGATGAATCTTATGTTTACAAGAAGGTCAGTGGGAGTGACATCGTGTAGGGAATATTTTAAGCATTACCCCAAACTTGAACCCCACTGTGATCATACACTAAAGCATGGTGGCGTCCAAAGGGAAAGAAGCTAGAGCAAAAGAGTCGCCAACAAGTTTTAGAAACTTGTAAACCGTTCACAAGGTGAAGGTTACACCCCTTAACTATTCAGGAGATCGTTAACTCCAATAGGTCTGGAACCAAGACTGGAAGTTAGGGGATGAAGGTACAAATCCAACCTAAAAGAGATTGAACCTGCCCTAATAATAGGCCTCTACTTTATTCTGATCGTATCCATGTGCGCTTTCTGACTAACATGCAATCAATAGGTTTACCCTAAACCTGTTTAATCTATGTCGGTTGAATATTAATGCACAAATAAAACTATTATTGGCGATCACTTGAATTATAATCATATTAACCCTAAACAAGATTATTAATTATCTTATTAAGCGTGATTACAAGTACCAATTCCCTTTAAACATGCATAAAAGGCGTGATCAAGCAATAACAATAAATATAATCAAGAAACATAGTAATCATCATAACATTAATAATAAATCATAATAACAATCATAAGCATAATCATGTTAAAGCATAATGTTAATCTCAAGATCCTAGGCATGATACCAACAAGATTAATAACTAACCCTAGCATGTCACTAAGCAACAAAAATTAAAACTTTAGCCATAACATGATACTAACATGATATTAGGAAAGAAAATAGGAAGCATACTTTTAATCATACTTGATATTAGGAATTTTTAGTTGTTACCCTAAACATGATACTAGCTTAGGAAGCAATAAAACATCCTAACATGATACTAGGAATCAAAATAACAATCTAAGCATGATTTCTATATCATAATATCAATAAAGCAATTAAAGCACTTACTTGGATGCCTCGTACCTCTTTCTAATAACAAAATACACACCTTTGTAACTTCAAGGAAAATAATAAAATCAAACAATTAAATTAAATAATTGAAAGAGAGATTTGGGACCAAACCCTCAGAATTATCAAACCTTTCAAGTCTAGGGCGAAGGCAACTTCGAATTTGGCTAGGTGTTTCTAGATCTTGTGAATGCAGAATTTTGTTTGCAAAAGGCTAGTTTAGAAAAGAGAGAGAGAGAGAATAAGCTTTAGCTTAGAGAGAGAAGAGAATTAGAGAATTGTTGATGATAATTCGTGATTGAAAACGGAGGTTTTAGGAGGCTATTTATAGAAAAAAAAAATCAGCCGGATATGACAAAAAACGAATCAGAGTTTCAAAAAGAATAAAACACGATCACAGCGCCAACCACGCGCCTGTCGCCAAACGCTGGAGTGCAGCGCCAAACGCCAGGTCTGTCGCCAGACGCTGGAAATAAATTTCCACGCGTTTTCTTATTTTGATTAAATTTAACCGTACGAGAGGGTAAAATCGTATTTTCCTTAAAAACACTTCTTTTATTCTGATTAAAACTCTTAAAAGTCAATTAAAGTCAATTTATCAATGCTAATTAAATTAGGATTCAAAAGAACCTTCTAGAAAAATCTAGAAGACTATAATCAATTCTAATTGCATTAGGAATGATAAATCAATATAGGCCCTCCTCTAGATCATTGGGCCGCACATAAAGATCAAACCGGGCCCAGTTTAGTAATTTGGCCATAACTTGCTCATTATTCATCGGAATTGGGCTTATAATATATCTTTGGAAAGCTCTTTTCGAACCCAACCCAACGACACCATTATTGGACCCTTTCCATGAACCAAACTAAACTGGATTTTCTGTTTTCTTAAAATAAGTTTCAAAACGAAAGTCAAAGTAGCGATAGGGACGGGGAATGATTCAGAACGTTCTGCGATCCTAAATCATCCTTGTAACGCCGATACCTGCAAACTAGCGTTAGTTAAACAGATAAGAGAGTTAAGAAACGCGTATCTTGCACCGTCGAGCACACGTCTCTGTAGTAACTGATTTGTTGTTGTTGCTTTGCTGTTGTTGACAACCTTCCACAAGCTAGGGAACGCCGTCGATCAATGTTGCTACATCTCGAGCCTTTTTCTTGAATCATAGTGACAACCTCCCAATCATAGCAAAAGTTGTCGAAGACCGCCTCATCACGAACCGCTCTTCTCACATCTCGGTGGCAACCTCCACAATCTTAGCGAATGCTGTCGAAGACCGCCCATCTCGTGCTATCTTCTCAAATCTTGGTCACAACCTCCACAATCTTGGCGAATGCTGTCGAAGACCGCCCATCTCGTGATATCTTCTCAAATCTTTGATGACAACCTCCACAATCTCAGTGAATGTCGTCGAAGACCGCCCATCTCGTGCTATCTTCTCAAACCTTGGGTGACAACCTCCACAATCTTAGCGAATGCTGTCGAAGAACGCCCATTGTAGGTGTCGCTCGAAGTGCGCCTACGTTAAATCATGTGTGAATATGATTGGCACTCATAGGAAGTGGGAATTGACATATACGATTAGGGACAAGGAAAGTAAGGAGCCGCCAACAAGTTTTTAAGGAACTTGTAAACCGTTCACGAATCATAAAAAGGCAACCACGATAAGGGACAACGATAGGCAACAACGATTGACCCGTGAAGGTTACACCCCATTCATAATCCATGAGATTACTAACTCCATATGGTTCGGAACCACAAAAGGAGGATCGGGGATGATGGTACGAAGTGAGTCATAGAGTCACATTTGCCCGTATTGGCCTCTACTCGATTCTTATAGTTAAAAGTGATTCCTGCGATCTCAAAGGCATACAAACAAAATATTCAGTTTGCTCCAAACTATTATTAATTTAAATTGGTTAAATATTAATGCAACACATAATTCTAAAATATTAGTGATCACTTGATTAAACAAAAAGATTAAAAAGGAACCTAAACCGGTTGTCCAAATTATCTTATTAGGCGTGATTTTCAATTACATATTCCCTTTAAACATGCAATATGGTGATCAATAATAACAATAGAATAAACATTAATATTTGAAGCAATTCAACAATAATAACGTTAGTCAAATCAAATAATAAACCTAATCATGATACTATCAACAAGAATAAAAATAAGAGTAATTAGGTGATTAATTACTCACTTTCCGCATTTCCTTGAATTGCTACATCATGAATAAACTGTTAGTAACTTTAATAAAAATATAAATAAAATGAAAATTAAATTAAATAAATGTAGATTTGATTTGGTCCAAACCCTCAGTTAATTATACCTTTCACGCCTTGGTTTAAATATAGAACTTTGGGTATTGTATGAACTCCTTGGAGTGCTTAATTAGGGGAAGTATTTTGAGAGAATAGGGTGGCTAGTATTTAGGCTAAAGAGAGAGAAGAGAATTATTTTGTGATCAATCTTTTTGATGATTGAAAAAGGGGTGATATGACCTCTATTTATAGGGAAAAAAAAGGGGTCGAAGAATTAATATAAGATCCGAATTAAATCGGAATAAAACTCGATAGACTGCAGTTTTTGAAGTTTTTGTTTTTATCATATCTTTTGATCCAGAAATCGGAATAAGATGAATAAGATATAGATGAAAAGATCTTCAAGTATACTTTCTAACCCAATTGTAATCAGATTAAAATATTTTATAGAATAAAAGATATGGCCGAAATAGTGAGACGGTGTCAGTTTTGGATAGAGTTTGATATTTTATTCATATCTTTTCCGTTATAGCTCGGAATTGATATTATAATATATCGTTGGAAAGATAATTTCAAGGGATATCCAAACATATAAAATTTGAATAAAAACTATGAGGCACGAAAAATAATATCTGTCTATCTTTGAATGTCTTTCAATTCGAATAGAAATAGGATTTTCAAAAAGAAAAGTTTTATTCAATTTCAAACTCTTTAATCTTATCTTTTCAAAAAGTATAATTAGGATCTTTTAGAAACTTATAGAAGTTTCTAATTAATCCTAATTGGTTTAGGAATGGGATTAAATAAGTTGGACCCTCCACATGATCATTGGGTCGTAGGTAAGGTGGGCTTAGGTTCGGTTTGGGCTCAATTTAACATTTTGGCCATAACTTATTCGTTATAACTCGGATTTGGGATTATAATATATCGTTGGAAATCTCTTTTAAAGCCCCATACAATTATTAAATCATTGGACCCAAATTATGGACCAAAATAAACTGGATTAAACGTTTTTATAAAAGGACACGAAATGAATGATTTTAAAGGACATGAAATGAATTATTTTGGGTTTAAAGGAACGAAAAGAGGAAAATAAGTTATGGTTTGTGGAAATGGAATAGGAATTGGGTTGGTTTATGAAATGGAAATATGGATTTAAGCACTCCAAGATTAAATACTCAACCCAACCAATAATGGCGGTGAAAGGTTGTTCATCATCGGGTTTGGTTTTGGAGAGACATTTTTAGATGTCTACACCCATCTCATGCTATCTTCTCAAATCTTGGTGACAACCTCCACAATATTAGCGAATGCCATTGAAAATAACTTTACTTGAAGTCATCCTCAGTTGTTGCGATAATATTCCGAAGAAAATTACCGAAGACCAAAGCTTGTCGATCTTTAAAGCTCGCTTGAACTTTGCTTTAGCCGGTGCGTCGGCACTTCTACTGCTTGTAAACCAGTATGTCGGTGCTTTGAATTGTGAAATCATATGTCAGTGCTTCTGAACCAGTATGTCGGTGCTTTGAATTGTGAACCTGTATGTCGGTGCTTTTGCAGTGAGCCAATGCTTAGGCGCTTTAAGCTAAGTGAGACGATCCTTCGTCGGGTTGATCACTTAATGTGATTGTAACCGAGCTGATTACTAAATCATGTCAAATTTCTTATATGGCTAATTGGCGTACCAAGGAATCCGAAATTGTTGCACTATGTCGAAATAACCATTCTGAGTGGCTTAGAGTTCTGTCGCCGCTGCAACGCCTCTGGCGCCGCGATTTTTCTCTGTGGCCAGGCGACAGATGTTGGCGCTAGGCGACAGCCTTGTCGTCTGGCGCTGGAGTCGGGTATTCCCTATTTTTCCCTTGCTGCTGCTGTTCGTCGCTCGGTTTCGCTTCGAACTTTGAACTTGGTCGTTTCCTTTCAACCAAATCCGCTCAAATCTTTTGTAAATTAAAGCTCTTCATCTCTAATTTACTGATCTATGTGATTTTGCTCAAACTCCTCTTATCTTGGAGGAATCTCATGAAATCCGGGAATGTTCTTGCTTGCTGGGATGCACCTGCATTTATATCTTTGACTATAGGACTTTGCTTATCTCTTTAATTATCTTAGGGTTGACCTAAGGCTTAGTGTTGCTTGACTCATTGACTTGTCGTGACTCAAGATATGAACTTGACTCACTGTGATTGACTGACTCGAGGTTGACTCGACTTAAAGTGTTTGACAAATGTGTTAGACTCAAATCAAGGTGATATGACATGACATGACTCAACGTGTACATGACTTGTGTGTGCATTATAATGTGATCGTGCGACTCGAAAATGCAAAAAATCAAAAATTTTCTGTCATTTTTGTGGAGGGTACCGACTTTCTCCCGAAAATAAGAAAGACGCGAAAAATAATCAAAGTGTTTGAGGGTGCATATTGAATGAGCTTAGTTAAAAGTTGTTTGATACTATCTCTCAAGGTGCAAGGATTAATCCATCCTAGGCTATCTCAATTGTTGACTCAATGATGAAAGTATTTGGGTAACTTAGGCACGGAGGCTAACCACTTCATACTTTGTGATGCAAAGATGATTATGATTGATATGACAATGCATGCTTCAACGTTGTGTTAAGATTTCATGACAAAAGGTTCCTAAGGGAAGTATATTTGGTCATGTATCTGTGATGTGTGTGAAAGTGACACTAAAGTTAGGCCGCAAGGGCTAAGTGTGTGGAAAATATTTTGAAAAGAGTCAGATGGTGGTGACTCTTAGGCTAGGTAAGCTAATGATGTAGGGATCTATCCCCCAACTCTAGCTCTAAATGAATATGGATGAGCACAGGGGATCCCTTGATATGATCATAGTGTGAGTGTGTGAATGTGAATATGAATGCATTTTTATTACGGCCGCACCTCGATGTGAGGTTTCCTACGTATCCGTTAGGAATCAGGCCGAACGTAGCTCTAGCCGAACCTCGCACAAGTGTGTGTATACCTCAAAAAGGTCTTTTTAAGGGTTGTAACGTTTTTAGGCTAAAGGTTGAAGAAGAAGGGGATAAAGGCTCAAGACCCTAGATAAGCCCCCAAGGTGTGCAACCTTGATTTTGAATATTTGTATTTTTATGCTTGAGTTTTCTCATGTTTGAGCTCTTTCTTTTTTTTTTTTTTTTGCTATTTCTTTTGTTTTAGCATTTATTTACTTTTATAAGTTTGGGCAATCCTGATCATGCGGACTATCACTCACTTGGCATTCATGTTTCTCAGGCACGATACCGAGCACTCGATAAGAGACGCAATCTGAGACGTGTTCATATCAAAGACATGTTCATGTCAAAGACATTGGAACACTTGCCCTTTTGTACACTTTTATTTATTATTTGCTTATTTTTAATATTTTGAAATCATTCAAGCTTTTTAAAAATTGCATAAGTTGCACACTTTCCCATCCCAAGGTTAGGTAGGTATGGGTTGAAAAAAGAAAGGTATATCGTTAGACGAGGCTCAAAGTGGTGTATCAAGAAAGGATTGTATATATACAAGGGTGAAAGGTATGATATGGCTACAAGAGGTGCCTCAAATCATTGGTATAACTTGTGCTTAATTCGACATGGATTTTTTTTTAAAATGCGATGTAATGAAATGATCATATGCAAGAAATAAATGCTCATTTTATTAAAAGGGAAAAAGAAAACATCTATAAAATTAATCTAAGGAGAATAAAAAGGTGCCTATGCTAGACTTATTGGGGAAAGGGTAAATAAAAGAAATAGAAAAGAGGAGGTCACGAAATCTCGTCGTTGAAGCTCGCCTCTTGTCTTGTTTCATTTGCTTTATCATTGCTCGCTTTTCTTACTAGCTGTAGGTATGGGAACTTGTTATCATCGATCAAATGTTGAATAGTCTCCTTTAGCTTCCAACAGCTCTCAGTAGTATGACCCCTACCTTAATGATATTTGCAATGTGCATATGGATTCCAACTAGGCAATTTCTTTTCAGGTGCGGGATCTTGAATAGGTCCAATGGGAGTAATGAGTCCCTTGGCATGGAGTCGATCGAAGGCAGTATCGTAACTCATCCCAATGGGGGTGAAGTCTTTCCTTAGTTACTTCTTAGGTCCTTGGTTATCCATGGCTAAAACTTCACTAAGATCAAAGGTACTAACATTGTTACTAGAGTGGGCGATTTCGGAAGAAGAAGGATTGTCGTTCTTCTTTCCTTTCCACCCACCGTGGTTACTATTGTTAGTAGCTTTTTGCTTTGCGAGTTCATCTTCTATTTTAATTCCAATATCATAGACGGCCTTGAAAGTATTCAAATTATGTTGATATTTTAAATGCTTTGAATATTTCTCTTGGAGATTCTTGATAAACATCCTTACAAATTCTCTTTCGGTGGGCACCTCAATCATCTTAGTGGAAGTTTCCCTCCACTTATTGAAGAAAGAAATAAAGCCTTCATTCTCTTTTTGTATTAGTATCTTGAGTTGTCTATAATCGGTTTCGACTTGAATATTGCATTTATATCTATCAATGAAAGCGTTTACTATCCATTCCCAGTTAGAGGTTTTCTCTTTGTCAAGGGAGAAGAACCATTGTTGGAAAACGGTTTCAAGAGATAAAGAAAACAAGGAATGAAAGACTTTCCTATCAATCCCCTTAATGTTCATTATAGTTTCAAATGCTCTTAAGTGAAGATGGGATTATCGGTTGCCTTGAACTTAGGGACGTCAGTGGCATTGAACTTCTGCGGAAGAAGCTCCTTGTCCACCGAGACCCCTTGCAAACTGATGCCCTGGAATTTATAGTCACTAGATAGCTTTCTCAAGCTTTCTTGCATATGATCCATTTGTTGTTGCTTCACAGGATCATTGATTTTGAGGGTTAAAGCCTTCAACACCTCAGTTACGTCAGTAAATTAATTCCTAAGTTCGATGACTTCTTCTTGAGTTGCCATTATCTTTTTAGCTTTCCTCTTTTGAAGAATCGGTTTATTAAAAAGTAAGACTTGAACAAAGGTGTTGTCTTTGATTAATCGCCCTTCTCTCCTTGATCAAGTACTATGGAAAGGGAAATTAGGGATATCGACTGTTAATTATTTGAATCAAAATCTATTCAACATGCAATAGATGGAAGGAGGTTAGAGAAATAAATATTGTGATATGGAGAAAGCATGTAGAGAATGAAAAGATGATGTAGATGGAGAGATAAAAAATTAGGAATAGAAAGTACCCCCAACTCAAATGACGAAAAAAAACTGACTCATGCATGAACCTAAGACATGGTCATGGTGACATATACACAGAGTGTATGCTAAGACTAGTGAGTGTAGGTGACATGTTAAGACTCTTGTTTAAGACCATGTGGCTAGACTATGTGACTAGACTCAATTAAGGACTTTAACGAAGGTATTGTTATTAATAAACTAATCGAATTGATCAGCAAACTATTTAATTAGACACATAGTGATAACTCGAGCAAAATACCGAACTTTCGCCAAAGCAACAGGACTGTCGCCGCACTTTTCAGTGTAGCGCCAGATGACAGAGCTGTCGCTAGGCTCTGCACAACACAGTGTGGCGCTGCAGTCCAAATCTTGGCGCCATTGCTGGAACGTTGATCTGGGACTGCTTTCAGTATTATTACTCTACAGGACATGCCTAAAGTCGTACTAAGTCAATTCTGATTAAATTATTAGACTTTAATTATTCTAATTAATTAATTAGGCAAAGTTTTTTTAGTCATTAATCAGTTTATTTAATCTTAAACACAAGTCAAACAAACGGTTAGGAAAAACACGTAGAATATGCACAAGGAAGAGATGCACAAGTAGTCACAATATGATGCAATGAGTTTGCAACCTAACCATGGCTCTAGTTTTCTAAAGTTCAAGAATATGGGTTAGTCAAAGAGGGTCCATGGTTATGAGTCCGGATGCACCGCGCGGAAGCCTTACTGTTGGAAGGGTTGGCGCGAGTGGATGGGACCTCGCGAGTTAAACTCGCTTCCATAGTTTGGTGAATTCAACATTCTCGGATGTACCCTTTGTTGCTCAGAGCGTTCAATCAGGTAGATGGAGCATGAATTCGCAAAGGGTTATGTCCATATGTAGAACACATATGGGTTTCAGAAAAGTGAGAAAAATTCAATCATATTTCTCAAATTTCCTACGTGTAAAAATCCTATGTTTTTTACTCATTACGGATGGTCTTTCCAATGAGATCCTTTTTTATGCATATGACAATAATGTTAATCAAAATTACGCACATGAAATACTTAGAACTTTTCGAGTCTCATCCACTCATTCTAAATCATTGCCGAAATAAATTTCAGGATTTAAAATAGAATCCTCCCCAATGGAGTCGCCAAAAACTGTAGGGAATATTTCAAGCATTACCCCAAACTTGAACCACACTGTGATCATACACTAAAGCATGGTGGCGTCCAAAGGGAAATAAGCTAGAGCAAAAGAGTCGCCAACAAGTTTTAGAAACTTGTAAACCGTTCACAGGGTGAAGGTTACACCCCTTAAAGATCCAGAAGATCGTTAACTCCAATAGGTCTGGAACCAAGACTGGAAGTTCGGGGATGAAGGTACAAATCCAACCTAAAAGAGATTGAACCTGCCCTAATAATAGGCCTCTAATTTATTCTGATCGTATCCATGTGCGCTTTCTGACTAACTTGCAATCAATAGGTTTACCCTAAACCTGTTTAATCTATGTCGGTTAAATATTAATGCACAAATAAAACTATTATTGGCGATCACTTGAATTATAATCATATTAACCCTAAACAAGATTATTAATTATCTTATTAAGCGTGATTACACGTACCAATTCCCTTTAAACATGCATAAAAGGCGTGATCAAGCAATAACAATAAATATAATCAAGCAACATAATAATCATCATAACAATAATAATGAATCATAATAACAATCATAAGCATAATCTTGTTAAAGCATAATGTTAATCTCAAGATCCTAGGCATGATATCAACAAGATTAATAACTAACCCAAGCATGTCACTAAGCAATAAAAATTAAAGCTTTATCCATAACATGATACTAACATGATATTAGGAAAGAAAATAGGAAGCATTCTTATAATCATACTTGATATTAGGAATTTTTAGTTGTTACCCTAAACATGATACTAGGAAGCAATAAAACATCCTAACATGATACTAGGAATCAAAATAACAATCTAAGCATGATTTCTATATCATAATATCAATAAAGCAATTAAAGCACTTACTTGGATGCCTCGTACCTCTTTCTAATAACAAAATACACACCTTTGTAACTTCAAGGAAAATAATAAAATCAAACAATTAAATTAAATAATTGAAAGAGAGATTTGGGACCAAACCCTCAGAAATATCAAACCTTTCAAGTCTAGGGCGAAGGCAACTTCGAATTTGGCTAGGTGTTTCTAGATCTTGTGAATGCAGAATTTTGTTTGCAAAAGGCTAGTTTAGAAAAGAGAGAGAGAGAGAATAAGCTTTAGCTTAGAGAGAGAAGATAATTAGAGAATTGTTGATGATAATACGTGATTGAAAACGGAGGTTTTAAGAGGCTATTTATAGAAAAAAAATCAGCCGGATATGATAAAAAACGAATCAGAGTTTCAAAAAGAATAAAACACGATCGCAGTGCCAACCACGCGCCTGTCGCCAAACGCTGGAGTGCAGCGCCAAACGCCAGGTCTGGCGTCGGACGCTGGTCCTGTCGCCAGACGCTGGAAATAAATTTCCACATGTTTTCTTATTTTGATAAAATTTAACCGTACGAGAGGGTAAAATCGTATTTTCCTTAAAAACACTTCTTTTATTCTGATTAAAACTCTTAAAAGTCAATTAAAGTTAATTTATCAATGCTAATCAAATTAGGATTCAAAAGAACCTTCTAGAAAAATCTAGAAGACTATAATCAATTCTAATTGCATTAGGAATGATAAATCAATATAGGCCCTCCTCTAGATCATTGGGCCGCACATAAAGATCAAACCGGGCCCAGTTTAGTAATTTGGCCATAACTTCCTCATTATTCATCGGAATTGGGCATATAATATATCGTTGGAAAGCTCTCTTTTCGAACCCGACCCAACTACACCATTATTGGACCCTTGCCATGGACCAAACTAAACTGGACTGGTTGTTTTCTTAAAATAGGTTTTCAAAAACAGAGAGAAAGAAAAGAAATAAAAACTATCCGCAACACTAGACTTTCCACACTCTCACTTTATTCGATTATGATTTGACGTGAAAGGTACTCATCACTGGGTTTGGTTTTGGGTAGACACACATGGGTGTCTACAAATCGCCTTCCTACTCTTATATGTCAATGACATATTGCTCATTGGAAACAGCATTCCATTGTTAGAGTATGTAAAGTCCTAGCTCGGAAATTGTTTTTCAATTAAAGACTTGGGAGAGGCTCAGTACATACTAGGCAACAAGATCTATAGGGATAGATCGAAAAGGATGATTGGATTGAGCCAAGGTACTTATATTGATAAGGTACTAGCTCGATTCGGCATGGAGGAGGCCAAGAGTGGTCACCTACCCATGTCACATGGCATAACCCTAAGCAAGAAGCAGTGTCCACAGACACCTGATGAGCGGGAAAGGATGAATCAGATTCCATATGCTTCTCTTATTGGATCGATCATGTATGCCATGATATGTACTAGGCTAGATGTATCGTATGCCTTGAGTGCTACGAGTCGTTACCAATCAGACCCAGGAGAGGCCCATTGGAGTATTGGACTGTGGCTAAGAATATCCTAAAGTATGTACCTGAAGAGGAACAAGGATAAATTCCTGGTGTATGGTGGTTTAGAGGAATTAGTTGTTGAAGGTTATATCGACGCGAGCTTCCACACAGAGAGAGACGATTTCAAATTGCAATATGGATATGTGTTTTGTCTAAATGAAGGAGCGTTTAGTTGGAAGAGTGTCAAGTAGAGCACAACTGCAGATTCTAAAACTGAAGTCGAATACTTGGCAGCTGCTGAAGCGGCTAAGGAGGCTATTTGGATTCGTAAGTTCGTTAGTGAACTTGATGTTGTACCCTCAATCAAGGGTCTAATAGCCCTCTATTGTGACAACTATGGAGCTATTTCTCAGACAAGAAAGCCAAGGGAACATCAGAAGGTCAAACATGTTAAACGGTGATTTCACATGATTCGAGAATGGAAATCAGAAGGTGAAATCAGAATTTGCAAAGTTGGAACGGATGATAATGTAGCTGATCCACTTACTAAACCTTTGCCTCAAGTGAAGCATAACAAGCACGTTGAGGCAATGGAAATCAGGCATGTTGGAGACTGACTTTGATTTCCTTTTTTAGTGTTTTAGTTAATTTTTGAACATTTAATGTAAGATACTAAGAAAAACCATTCAAGTTTTGGAGTAATTTAAATTTCATGCAATATTTTATCACTCCGTTTGCTATTTAATTGTGGTTTAGGATTAAATAACGAGTCAATTCGATTATGAGAATATTCGAAATAGGGTATCAAGACCAGTCTTAATAAGGAAACACCTATTAAGTGAACATTGAATATTATAATCGAGAATTATCCCTAATCAAGGTCATTTAAACGATAGACGATTAATGACCACTCCAGATTAGTGTGTAGTTTGATTTATAGCACCGTTTCTTGTGCTACAAGAACGTGATTGTTATAAATCATTTGTACAGGTATTGGTTTGGAACCATATAGGATCGACCTATGAGAATATCTTAAGAGATTAAAAATCGTCATAAGTATACTTCTCATTATGGCTATCGGAACCTATTTCCTCAACCATGGGAATTGTGAGTTCTCTTGTTTGAGTACTAGTCCGCTTTCATATTGACAAAAATTTGTCGTAAAAGGGGATTATAACGGCAACACTCGGGCGGCTAGGTCCTCTCAGTAAGAAAAGCTACATTACAAGACTGGGAATGTCCCCCTACTAAAAATAGGGAAGATGTCTTTGTTGTTTACAAGGCCTCTCGAAGAGGGAGACTGCAAAATGCATTGTCATGCTCGGATGGATTTTAGAAATCATCTGTTTATTGAAAATCGAACTCGGGATCGAGAAACACTTCAAGACGTAATAAGGATGACGATTAAATCTTACCTTATAGTTCATGAAGAGACAATAAGTGACATAGGAAAAAAGCTATACACTAAATGCACAAGTGTATTATTCCGATAGAGGGTTTGGAATTATTAAAAAGTTAATTATTCAGTGAGGTCAAGTGATCGGAATGCATGGGTGGAGGCCGCTTCCGATTAGTAATATCATGTATAATTAATATTACAGCTTAATCTTGACTGAACCCTTCGGGTCACACCAAAGCAACTAACGAACCGACGCGATGAATTAATTTGATTGGAAGGAATTAATGAGTCACCCAAGTAATTAATATTTAGACTTCAGAAATTCGATCTTGGAGCGTCAAAATCGAGCGTCAGAAGTCGAGTCGAAAATAATAAAAGACGAGATGAAAAAATTACTAATAAATCAACAAAATTACCAAAATACCCCTAGCATCGGAATGCCCCGAGCAAACCGAGTGCTAGGGGCATATGGCCTAGCACGGTGGCTAGAAATGCGTGATAGCACACCTTGGCTAGCAAGGCCAGCTAGCAGCCCGCACCATGTGCGAGGCATGCTAGCAGCTGGCCAAGGTTGGCAGCCCGCACCAAGTGCATGGCATGCCAGTAAGTCGAGGCTAGCAACCCGCACCAAGTGCGAGGCCTGCTAGCAAGCTACAGCTAGCAACCTGCACCAAGTGCGAGGCATGCTAGCAGGCTGCAGCTAGAAGCTCGCACAAGGTGTGTGGCATGCTAGTAGCAGGCCTTGGCCAAGCAGCTCGCACACTTGGTGCGTGGCCTGCTGAGCCAAAGGGCATAGCACCAGCTGGCAGCCCACAATTGGGTGCCTTGGTGCCTAAGTGTGGGGGTGCCACATGGCACGCTTTGATTGGCTTGAGGAAATATGTTGGCCTGCTATGGGAGAGGAGTAAAGAGCAAGTTTGTTCCCCCCCCCTCCTTCTCCAAATGGTCCTCACCAAACCTCTCTTATGAGCATGCCACTTGTTGATTTATTTGTAGCTTGATCATTAATTTTATTTTTGATTTAAAATAAAATGGAAAAATCAAATCTCCCACATTGATGGGAGAGCTTTTCTCACTCTTGCCTTTCCCTATAAATACCTAACTTGAGATATTGGGAAAAGCACTCGAGTAAGTGTTGAAAAAGGCATCACCGTTGTGAAAAACTTTTAACACAATTAATTACTCGAATTTAGGTCGAGCTTAGATAACTCCTGAGCAATAGACCATTTTTGGTGCTCGGGTCGCGGGTGGACTTCGTTGGAGGTCCTCGTGTGAGCGAGGCTTAGAGTTTTCGAATTAAGATCTCTATTAGTGAGCGAAGCACGTGCCAAAGGTATTAATCTCTTTCTTAATCTAGCTTGTTGTTGGTTATAATTATTATGAGTGTGGTCTTGGCTCAGGTTTCCTTCCGCGGCGAGTCGGATTCACAGAAATCCAACAAATGGTCCTAAACCTCAAATGACAAGGCTAACCAGTTACTGAAATGATGTGCCGCAATAATGTTGATTTTTTTTAATAAAAAAAGAGACAAAATCTTATCCCATATTGGCGGTTGGCGTGGCGAGAAAGAAAAAAATAAGAGAATGTGATTCTCGTGGTTGAGAAAGAAAGAAGGAAATAAAAGGCGGTGGTCATGGTAGCTTTACAAGCTAGGGTGGTGGATGGTTTAAGATCATGAGAGAAAAGGATAGAATGAGGTGATTTGATTGTGGTCAAGGGGTGTATGGGAGGCGATTGGAATTGAGGGTGGCTTAGTAGGCTTAGTGGTGACAAAGGGTGAAGGTGGGTAGACATAAGGTACGTACTCTTTTTAGAAAAGGGAAAATTCAGGATACTTTTCAACATTTCACCTTACTCGATAATCAATGACGTGAAAAGTACTCATCACTGCGTTTGGTTTTTGGGGAGACACAATTAGGTGTCTACAATCACCATTTCAGTGTTACAGAAGTTGTGGGTCACCGTTGAGAATTTCCCTTATTTAAAATACCAGTTTGCTTTAATTGACTCTATCATATGGTATTCTATATTTCATTTTCACAAATACGTGAAGTAACAAAAAAACATATTTCACTTCAATTGTCCACATTAAATTTAAACAATTTTTTTATTTTAATAATTAAATATAGATAAAAAATTTATATGGTGCGTGGTACAAAACTTAAACTACTTTTGAACAATGTTGATGATAGAAATACATGGCTAAGTCATGCTCATCAAGAGTATATCCGATTCTATATTCATCTCCCTCATTAGATTGTTACCAAATATATTCAAATTAAATTTTGCTCTAGCATATCCTAAGCAAACTAATTCCATTTTTGTAGATGAAATCCAAAAATGATAAAAGATCAGATAAATCCTTGTAGAGTAGTTAAACTGGAAAGCAATGCAACATTAACAACCTCATCCAAACTAAAAATTCACTTAGTGATAGCAAAGCTCATTATCGTTCCGTCGTTGTCAAGGAAGAAATTTTTTATAAATACACAACCGCGTCTATAAACAATAGAGATAGATTAGTCAAAGATGTGCCGGTGTCAAACACCATATATAGTCGTAGGGAGACTTTATTATGTACCACCAAAAGTCATTTATTTGACACATATATGTTAGTTAGGATACCTCGTAGTTTGTTGATCTCTTATTTTAGGTGAAGATAGGGAGGGTTTGAGAATATGACAAAGTAGCTCTAGAAAAGGTAAGGAAGATGAGGAAGGGGAGAGCGGGCGAAGTCATGGGTTACATTTGAGATTATTGTTATGTGTATATATATAATTTGGAGCAATAAATGTTTGGTATATAGATTACAAAGCTAAGTATACAATATTGCAAACAACATATAGGACCACACACACACACACACACACACACACACAAAACCCTCTTTCTGCATAGTATCATGTATCTTATTATACACACTAAGAGTCCTATATATATTTTTAATCATAAAATGTTAAACAAATTTATATTATATATTAAATTCATATGTCATATATTATATATTATATTACATATAAATATTAAGTGTAAATATATCTGACATATATAAGTATGTGTAATTTAAAGTGGTAGTTTTATTTTTTATTTTTAATTATGCAATGCAACAAGGTTCTACAACCGCGCTTGAAGCCTTCTACTCCGACGAAAATTCAAAGAAAGAGTTGGGGACGTACCTACATCAAGGGGTACTAACTCCATGAATTCTAACCCAAACAAAGACGATGATGAGTTAAAGAAAAAAAAAATTCATTGATCCTTATAAATATGACACCACTCTTGCTACATTGATCAAGATATTCTATATAATAGGAACAAGGAGGCCAATTTAACTCTTATAAAAACCATGACTTGGCACAACATCGAGTAGAAACATCACTTAGTGTTGTTCCAAATGTCACTTCTTTGGCAATAAACATGATTAAAGGATTGGGAAGCAAAGCGATTATAGTATGGGATGGAAGTCACCTAGATCAAATCAAGAGTTACAAGGAAGAGCTTTGGAGCCAAGGAAGGCTACTACTGGTGTCAACTAAGAGTTTAGTTGTGAGCATGTATGGGTGAAAATGTGTTGTTTCTACCTACTCCTACCACCATCTCTAGTGAGTGATGGGAGATTGGGTATACATCAAGATGGATTTTTGGGGGAAAATATGTTGAAATTTATACATATAATTTGGAACCATAAATGGTTGATACTTAGATTACAAAGCTAAGTATACAATATTTCAAAAAACATCTAGGACCACTTCACACGAAAAAAAAAAAAAAAAAAAAAAAGACTTTTGGTGTGGTGTGTATAATATCACGTAACTTATACACACCAGGAGTCTTGTATATTTTTAATCATAGAATAATTTATATTATATATTATATAACATGTAAATATTATGTCTATATATATTTGACACATATAGATGTGTGTAATTCAAACCGATACATTTTTTTGAATCATGCAGCGCAACGAGGTTACATAACCGCGCTTGAAGCCTGCTACTCTCGGAGGAGATCCAATGAAGGAGTTGGAGACATACCTACACCAAAGGGTATGAGCTCTATGAATTCTAACCCAAACAAAGACATTGACGAGTCAGAGAAATAAAACTTCATTAATTCTATATAGGAATTTTTTATTTTTAACACCATAAAAAAACGCAAAAATGATTTTTAACACTACAAAAAAAAAAATTTGTTTTAACACCACCAAAAACCTCCAAATTTTGTTTTTACCACCACTTAACAGATTTTAGGATGAAATCCGTTAAGTGGGGCCACAATGCCACGTGTCTCAATATAGTTGGCTAAAAAAGAAAAGAAAATAGAAAAAATAATAATTAAAAAAAAAAAGGCCCAGCCACCCCATCACCCCCATAGGAAGCCTTTCCCCCACCCAACCAGCGCAGCCCCCACCCCCGACCCTACCTCCGGCGAACCCCCTTCCTAGGCCGACCTCCGATAACCTTCCCCCGACCCTTTCCCACAACCCTAGCCTGACCGACACCCCTATAACCCACCCAAACGGCCGGCCTTCAACTCCCTAAAAGAGGCCACGAAATCAACCACTAATGACCGAAATCGGCCAGTTTAGGGTCGAAAACAACCACTCAACCCCCAAATTGGCTGATTTCGACCGTTAGTGGCCGATTTCATAGCCGGTTTGGGTAGTGCGACCATTTTGGGGATATAATGGGTGTCGGCCTGGTTGTGGGAGGTGGTTCACGGTACGCCGGAGGTAAGGTTGGGGGCGGGGCTGCGCAGATAGCGTGGGGAAGAGGGTGCCTGTGGTTGTGAGTGATGGTGGTGGTGGGGTGTCGGTGGTGGACTTGGTGGTGGTAGGGTGGTTGTATTAGTTTTAGGGTTTGTTTTATTTTTAAAAAAAAATTCTTTTTTTAGCTAACACAATTTTGACAAGTGATTTTTTTGTAGTGTTAAAATAAAAACTTTTTTTTGTAGTGTTAAAAATCATTTTTGTGTTTTTTTTTTTTTTTTTTTTATGGTGTTAAAAATCAAAATTTCCTTTGTATATATGATACCTCTCATGCTACATTGATCAAGATATTCAACATAATAGGAACAAGTAGGTGAGGTTAACTCTCATGAAAACCATGACTTGGAACCACAAGCATTAGCTATAAAATAACAAATATGCAAAGTAATAGAAAAATAATTTTATTTTAGTAAAAATAAAATGAAGAGAACAAGCACTAACTATAGTACTTCCTCTGTTTTTTTAGTTTCATCCCTTTACAAATTATAGACATTTAGGCCGTTTTTGGAAATGAGAGAGATTTTTTTTTTTTTTAATTATAGAGATAAAGAGAGTTTATCAATAACTATATACTAAAAGACACACCAGCAATGACATATGTCAATTTCTAGTGTGTCCTTAATATATTTTTTAATAATTAATTACTATGTTTTTTTAAGTAAGTTATGTAAAAAAAAGTTTTTTTTTATCAACTATATAAACAGTATAAAAATTTTATATTGTACACGCGTACCCTTCTCTTAGCTTGTGTAATATAAAGTGGGAGTAGAAAAATTATTTATACATATCGGTTTATTTTGAAGAACCATTTTCATCCATATTTTCCTTTATCATTTTTGGCAGGTTGAATATCATACAATCTAATCATTCTAAGATTTCTAACATTTGAAGCAGGATTTAAGTAATGGGAAGGAGCATGTGAATCTGACATTCTGCAATATAAAATAAATAATTTATATTGGTTTACATAAATTAGGAATGAGGTTTATCCTAAAACATTATCCTAATTGTAATCACAAAATATAATATCAGGCTTTTAGAAATTTAGAATCATCATTTTTTTAATTATCATCAAACAAACCATAAAACCCGTGGATTAATGTGAGATAAATTTATTTTTAAAATTAGAAGTAAAAAATGATTATTCACCTTTTTGAAGATAATGTCACTCGAAAAATAATCGAATGTTAGTGATTTTGTATTATTTGTTGAGTCTGATTTAGTCAACCAACCAAAAAGTCAATAATTCCTTAAAATTCAACTAATTTACCTTTTTGAAAATAATGTCACTCGAAAAAAAAGCAAATGTTCGTGATTTTGTGTTCTTGGTTGAGTCTGATGTAGTCAACCAATCAATAATTCCTACAAATTCAACTAATACCATCATCATCATAATCGAAATAGTAAAAATAATCAAATTAACCCAATATAAATGTATACTTGAAATAAAAGATGGTTTCTTGAAAGTGACAATTGACTTATATGGTTTATAATTAAACGAAATAATGAATTTTGGGGTTAACCTAAGGTTTTTCTAGAAACGTTAATGAGACCAATATAATTAAGAAGTACATATGATATTATAGATTTTGAGGATTGAAGCTTATGAGATTTGTTTAGAGGAAAAAAAAAAAAATTGGGTAACATGCATATTTTAGCAGTTAGCATATAAGCTTGATGAGATTTTTCCTTTTTTTTAAAAAAAAAAAAAAAGAATTGAAAAGAATAACGGATTGTTTAACGTAAAAGAATATATGATAGAGCAGTTTTTTTTTAATAGAGCAGTATTTTTCTGTTTGATGTGGAATAGAGCAGTTTTTTTTAAAAAAAAAAAAAAAAAAAACCAATGATAGAATAGTTTTTCTTATTTAAAATAAAATTTAATTTTTTATTTATAAATTGAAAAAATGAAAGGTAATTTTGTAAATTGAGAAGGGCAATTTGGGGATAGTGAAATTTATCACCTAAGATGCCATTTGTCTTTATATATATTATTACTATAGATGAGCAATAATATTTACCAATTTATTTAATGTAAATATGAAATTAATTATGGAATAATAAGGAAATATATAATCTTTTTCAAAAATATGTAATTTTGGTGGAATATTTTTTAAGAATTTGTTCTATCTTTATCAAATATTCCATGTTACTTCAATTTTGTTCAAGATATTTAACAATCTTTATAATTTACGCTATAAATAACTTAATTTATCAAATGAAAATATGGGTAATTAAAACAATCGTGCATAGCACGGGATCTAATGATCTAATATTCTAATCTAGTTAACTAAAAAGTAAAGTGATGCAAATAATTTAAAACTTCTGTTATATGAATGTAATATACTCCTTCTGTGTTTTAATAAGTGTTACATTTACTTTTTTTGGCAAAGAGCTATCTTTAAATAATACTTCGTACTTCATATATCCTTCTCCTCTCATGGTCCTCACCCAAACCCACTACTACTTTATTATTATTATTATTATTATTATTATTATTATTATTATTATTATTATTATTATTATTATTATTATTATTATTATTATTATTATTATTATTATTATTATTATTATTATTATTATTATTATTATTATTATTATTATTATTATTATTATTATTATTATTATAGGAAATTTTGATTTTTACCACCTTCAAATAACGACTTTATTGAATATACCACTTCAAAAAAAAAAAAGATTTACTTAATTACCACCTCATAAAAAAAATAAAACATCAGTTTTACCACCTAAGCCTAACTCCGGTGACGGAAACCGCCAGTGGGGCCCACCGTAACAGCTAGTTTTTGAAATTATCCCCAAATTCTCTCGATTTCCCTTTGATTTAAACCTAACTTCTTCATTTCTACATCTATTTTGTGAAGATTAAAGTTTTTTTTTGCCATTTTCTTTTCAAATTCTGATTTTGGGTGATCCTTAACTATCCCACATCCTCAAACTATCAAATTATTGAAGATTGTACTCGGCCCTGAATCAATCGACTATTCGACGACAAATAGCGAAAAGGTAAGCAATTTTCATGAATTCTGTTGTAATTTTTTGCAATTGTTTGCGTGATTATGTTGCAATTGCTAAGTATAATTAAAATTGCATGTTTTCTGTTATTAATTCAACCCCAATTTCATATTGTAAATAATTAGGGTTCATGTAAGTGTAAATTAATTTGGGGGTTTTTGATATTTCAATTAGGCAGTAAAATTAGGGTTAGATTATGGTAATTGTGTTCAAATACAATTAGTTTCAATGAAAAATTGGCAGTAGAAATGACAATACTACCTCTGAATTATGAGTACAAATTTTTTCTAGAAGTCGGATCTATTCTTCGACGCCGTCTGTTTTCTGAAACCTCTGTCATATAACAGTCAGGTTTAGGAAACAGAAATTGAAGCAGCTCAGGTATGAGTAATTGTTGTTGCTCATCCATTCGGTATTTATAAGATCAAGCATGTTTTTGTTTGCAATCCTTAAGCCATTAAGGATACAAATCAGACCAAAAACCAAGCTATAAGCAAATTATAACTTTATAAGATGAACTTTGGCTCATTTACTACCCAAATTAAGGATTTGTGAAGAAAATCGCAAAAAAAAAAAAACTTCAATCTTCAACAATTTTATGTAGAAATGAAGAAGGTTGGTTTAAATAGAAGGGAAATCGAGAGAATTTGGGGATAATTTCAAAGACTAGCTGTTATGGTGGTCCCACTGGCAGTTTCCGCCACCGGAGTTAGGCTTAGGTGGTAAAACTGATGTTTTATTTTTTTATGAGGTGGTAAAGTAAATCTTTTTTTTTTTGGAGGTGGTAAATTCAATGAAGTCGTTATTTGAAGGTGGTAAAAATCAAAATTTCCTTATTATTATTATTATTATTATTATTATTATTATTATTATTATTATTATTATTATTATTATTATTATTATTATTATTATTATTATTATTATTATTATTATTATTATTATTATATATTTCCTCTCATTCATTACTTTTCAGTAAACTATTAACCCCACTATCTTTCTTTTACAATTTTTAATACTCAAACTACTCCACTTACCTAAAACTATGTGCCGATCAAACTATAACACTTATTAAGGGCCTGTTCACTTTTAATTAACTAGTTGTTGGCGCGCGGTCCCCCAACGCTATTTTGCCGTCGTGATTAGTGTGTAATTAGTAGTAGTTTTTGTGTTAATGTAATTTAATTTTATTAATTGATAGGTTAGGTGTATGTTAAATTTTAAAAGGGTAGGAGTTAGTAATATTTTGTCAATGTCTATAAATATTTTTGTTGCTTAATACGAACGTCTTCTATAGTAGATTAATGGTATAATAAAAACTCTCGTAGTTTAGTGTTGTTAATTTGTTATAAGTGTCGTCTATCCTCTAATGTAATTTTCTATATTTTGATTGGTTATTGTGATATGTTTTGATTGATTATTTAAATTTGGTTATGCTATATGAGATGACTTTAGTTTTTTTTATACTAATGTAAATTGGAAGTAATCATTAAAATATCTTGATATTTAATATAATTTTTTATTGTAGGAGTTGAATTTTTATGGTATGACTAATATTTGATCTTTTGTGATAAGGCCAATATATTAGGTCTAAACTATTGGACTTAAACTTAGAAACTAAATTGCAACACATAGTTTGATTGCATGGGAATTCAATATCATAATTTATAGTATTTCTTAAATGGAAACTGATAACATAAAACTAAATTACAAGCATACAACAATACGGCTTAAGCATAAATTTATGTGCAAGTGGATGGAGGTAGTTGTGTTAGTACTAAATTATTTGTATAAAATTTCCACTACTAAATACTAAGTAGGTTGCTTTTGTACTGCAATAAGAATTAAGAATTGTCTACAAGTGTGTTTAGATGATCATTGATTAAGATACCAAATCAAAAAAAGCCTAGGAATATATATTTATTGGCTATTATTTGTTGATTATTGTTGTGCAGGTAATCCCAAATATGAGCATTTGAAACAGCTGGACAAAGCATCAGAGAAGTTGAAGCTTTTTAAGGCAGATTTACTTTATTATGATTCGGTTGCTGCTGAGAAGATCCCTTCAACTTTACTATAGTACTATGTAGTGATAAAATAGACAACATTACTCTTAAGCCGTATTCTTATTCTAGCAACCATTATAACCAACATATTTGTGCATATTGTATATCATTTAAAGAATCAATTAGAGTCTTTGTATGATCCTAGCATTAGAATCAATTTAAGTTCGGTAACTTGCAAAATACGATAATTGAATGTAAAGAATTGTCTTTGTAAAAAGAATTACAAGGTAATATTGTAATTTTACACTATTTAATCTTAAGATACAATTTCTTCTAATGATATGTAAAACTTTTTTCGCTATTAGCCATCCAACGTGCAAAATCCTCCAAAATTAAGTTGGTCGGTAGGAGATGATCTACTTTTATGGAATATTATTCCATTTCTTTGATGTAGACACCAACACCATTGGCTTTACCGGCCAATTTGGTTTTTATTTAGGTGTTTAGTTGTCAATTTTTAAGTTATTTTATTTATTGACAACCCACCTAAATAAATATATATGTGTGTACGTATTATGGAAAATCTCTAAAATTATAGATTTTCTCATATTCGCACACTTCTCCCAAGTTTATTTGTTGGAGTTGGATTCATCTGATGGAAATTAATTCCATTTCTTTCATATAAACACCCACTCCATTTGCTTCAATGCATAACTTGGGATTTATTTATACACTTTAATATTAATATGTTACTTCTGCAGTGAATTTAACCACCGGTAACATAATTATATTAAAGTGCATTTTAAGGGAATACATTACCACCAACTTTGGTGTTGATTCCCTGTTTTACCACGAACTTTGCTGCTGATTGTGTTTTTATGTATAGATGGAATGGTATTTTTATGAATGCTGAAATTGTTTTTTGGTTTATAATAGGAAGGTGAAGTTGATATTTTTTGTTAATTATTGTTTGAGGCATTTTGTAAGTTAGGATGATAAGGAATTTGTGTTTTTCTTTTTGTAGAGAAGTTTTGGTTTCTATTTGTTTTGCAATGTGTCGGAATGAAGTATTTTGCATTTGTTCATTCACATGTTGAGTCCTATTTATAGTAAGAAAATGCTTTTTTTTTTAAAAAAAAAATAAATTTTGTGATGATAATTTTGTTTTGTAGTGCTTTTATTTGTGCTTTTTCAAATGCTCTTTATTAGATTGTATTTATGGTGGTTAAGTAGTTTTGTCTATCTGATTTTGATATGAACTAAAGAAGACTTTTTATTCTAATTATTATTTTAATTTAAGCTATATTAGTTTAATTAGAATTATAATTAGAACTTCCTTTATTACTTGTTGATTTTTTAAACTAAATATTGTAACCTTTTTTATGATTTAGAAGGAAAAATAAATAAAACTATTTGTTAAGCATAATTAATATTTTTTAGACTAAATATTGTCCATATTCAACTTAAAGTTCCATGAGATATATATGTGTTATTAGGATTAGTTAGATTTAAGCTCGCTAATGATTAAGTGTATATTATGTTAAAATAATGTTTTATTATTGTCTTGCTTGGTAAATTAAGGTGCAAAAAATTATTAATCTGGCAGTAATGGCACTTGTTATCTAAATTAGTGATGGCGCTTGTTACTAAATTAGTAATGGCACTTGTTACTCTAACTATTAAAAGGTATTGGTTGTTTGAAATCAAATGCTTGGTATTGTTGCTTTGATTTTTTCTGTTTAAGGTGCACATGGCAACAGCTTTAAATGTATGGTGGAAGATAAATTGCAATGGCTGTCTTCTCTGAATAAGTTCCATGCATGCTTCTTTCTTGCGCTGCAGCATGTGTTTAAAGCAATGAAATGGAATCTTTGTTGTAGCTTTGTTGACAAAATTCTGTAAAGCTGAGCCTTATCAACAAACTAACAATAATAATTCATTCTCTATTGTAGCAGGACATTCATAATCGGATTAGATGATGTTCATTGCAATCATTCACCTAAGTAGGCTGTCCAGCATATGAAAACTAATTAGTGTTACAATAGATGATAATTAGTGCTACAATAGATGATAATTAGATGATGTAGCATTAACCTGTAGCACTAAATTTAGCTTATAATCTATAGTAGGTTAGTAGCTTGACAGACTACTGTTGAATTTATTTACAGTTACTGCTGAATTTGCTTGCTTTATTCTTATGCTGGAACGCTTTATATATTGCTGATGATGCTGCTTTGATATGTCAGCTACTTTTGTAGTGGCTGAATTTATATTGCTTGGCTTTATATAGAGTGGTGAGATCTATGTTATAGTAAAATTGGTTAAGTAACATCAATGTTTTAATTTGAGTATTTATCTTGTATTTATTTTTCAGTTTGTACTTTGACAAATTCCAAAGGACTTATTGTATTTGTGTTTTGATTAATAAGTATATAAGTTTGAAATTGACTGAGAAATTTTCATATATGTTACATGAATAGTCAAGTTTTCTATTATCTATCTTCAATGCATTCAATTTATAGTCAATATGAAAGTCTTATTCTTGATGTAGTTATACCTGTGTTTAATATATAGTTAATAAGCTATTATAAATGTGGTCAATATTTATCAATATTATATTTAATTGGAATTACTGTCAATGAGATGTTTTTCATACACAATTTACTAACTGATGTACTATATATGTTCAGAATTATTTAGTTCTGTATTAGTTTTTTATGCAGTTTCTATTGTAATGTGCAAGTAATTGAAGGAAAGTTTCGTGATAAGGTGTTTGAAAGGCTTGATTATTTTATATTTTTTGTATTTTACTATGTTTTTTTATGCAAATTTTTACAAAGTAATTCATTGAGATTGAAATTGGCTGAAATTTCTTAGATTTTGTTTCTGTAAATGTTAAATAACAACTTCATTCTATTTGATATATATGCTTGCATTCTAATTATGAATTAATTCTTTTGATTACAGGAATTATGAGTCTATACACAAATTTACCTTCTCATTTGATGTTTTTCAAAGATGAATATCGTAAAGAGTTGGTATGAAAAAAACGATTTGTTTAAAATGTTTTTGTTTCCTGTTCTTGGATATTTATCAACGATAATTTTGTTTTTCCTAGGTGTTTTTATTTCTTGGATTTAGATTTCAATAGAATTTTTAAAATTTATTTTGTAGGAGTTACCGGAGAGTTGGACATCTATGTTAACTGGTGTATCTAGTCCAGTGGAAGTCATTCGTGGCAGCAATAGTCGTGTATGGACTGTTCAGTTGTTGAAAGTGACAGAGCATAGTAAGGAATTTATGCTATTAGACTTTGGCTGGGAAGGGTTTGTCAATGATAATTGAATTTGTGAAGGTGAAATCCTTATCGTATATTATGGTGGGAATAGGAGATTTTATGTAAGAATATTTTCATCGTCGATGGTGGAAAGGTTTGGTTCTCTATAACCTTTACATAGGTCTATGTCAAGTGGTGGAATTGGTTCTTCTAATGTTGATTTTCTTGCTGCCCTAAGAATTGGGAATCAACCATGGTTCCCTTGGGTGATTAAACCAACATGCTATGAAGAAGATACTTTGGTTAGTATCTTTTTCTATTTATTTAAGTTATGAATATAAAATTTTAAATAAGTGATCTTATTGTACAGAATGCATTTTATGTGTTACATGTGCAGGAAATTCCAGTAGCCTTTGGTAATCAGGTGTTTGATCATGTCAATATGCGGACTGTAATTCAAATGCAATTTGGAGATAGAAGATGGGATTCTGTCGTCGAAATTTGTTCCCGATTGAATGGAAACATTCATAGTAGGATAATGAGTGGAATTTCGCAAGTGATTGCAGATGGTCAGTTAGAATATGGAAAATCGAAATTGTATTTTTGCAGAGCAATGATCCGATTGTGCTTGAGATTGTGTTTCTTTAGATGTTGATTTAGTGATAGGTTATTGTAACGCTTGAGAAATGGAGCTGTAATAATAAATGAAGATTCGAGATCTTCTACAATGTAATGTTTTTTATGATAATAATCTATGCAAAGGGTTATTTTGAGCTCCCTAATTAACTTAATCTGTGAAATCAGTTTTATTCAAATATCATTATTTATGTTCTACATTTGTTGAAGATTAGTGAATAATAATTTATACTACTGTTAAACAAATTTGTCCTCTTATTGCATTATGTTTGTTATTTCAGCTTTTATCATGCCATTGAAACTTTTACAGCATATCAGCTCTTTTTTTTTTTTTTTTTTTTTTTTAAACAATTTCACATGGCTACAGGTTTATAAGATGTTGACACTTTAATGACATACTGAATTTGGCAGAATTGGTAATTTGTGTAATTGAACCGTGTCGTAAGTTTTCACTTTAAAAATCAATCAATGTAAGAAAATCTGATTCAATTACAGTAGTTGCTAATTAGTAAAGGTAGAAGAAGTGGACTTTTTAATATAGCTTTATAAAATAGCTAATGGCATCTTATTTATTAGTTGAATGTAATTAAAATGTTACTTTTTTATTGTTTGCTTTTATATGTTATATGTATAGTACTCAAGGTACAAAGTTGGATTCTATAAGTAATCACTGGTTTTTACTTTTATTTTTGTGTTGCCTATAAGATGGTTATGTTTAGTTATTTATTTATTATATATAGAGGTGTAATATGCTTGTAAATTTTAGCCTAGTTGTTGTCGTAGAATTCCCGAGCTAGGAATAATGGTATTGGATCTAAAGGTTTCTATATCTTCTAAATTAGGTTTATATTTATTTCTGTTTGTTGTATTTAATTGGAATTTATTTTTGGTTTTAGGATTGCAATTATCCCTTAATGGAGTGGGTTTTAAAAGTGGAAGAAGAACATCTAGTAGTTGCGGTATAATTCTACTTTTTAAGAGATGAATGATAGAAGAATATTTATTTCTTAGACTTGTTTACAGCTGCTGATTGTTTGTTTTTGTATAGGAGATTCCCTCTTTGTTTTATCATATTTTAGCACATCGGTGTGGAGGCTTTCGAATTTATTGGGGCAATAATAGAGTCTCATGGAACATAGTTATTTATAAAACCTGCATTGACAATCAGATTACTGGTATGTATATTGATGCAGGGTGGAAGGAATTTATGTCAGATAATGATATCGTAGTAGGAGATATTTTGGTAATCTATTTTATGAGTGATTTTGTTTTTCACTCTAAAATTTATACTTGTGATGGAGTGGAGAAGACTCATGTAAACATCCCTACTGCTGTTACTATTCCTATTCGAAGAAGGCTTCCCCTTAGTATTGGGCAAATGGATGCACATTTAACTCAAATGCAGGCAGAATGTCCTGAACCATCGTTTAAGTATGTATTTGATCGTCAATCTATTCAGCAAGGCATAATTGTAAGTACTGTGTTGATTTTTAAGTTTGTTGAGAGTATTTTGTGCTTAAAAATTATGACATTCTTATTTATTTGTGCAGCTTGTTCCTGTGCCTTTTTCTAGGGTTCATTTTCATTATATGGATTCGTGTATTGTGGCTTTATTATGCCATAGAAAGAAACAGTGGCATGTTGAGCTTCAGTTAATGAAGGAGAACAATTTGATTACTTATAGTTTATTGAAGAACGGTGTAAATTGGTTCTATGAAGACCAGGCTATTGTTGATGGAGTTGGGGCCATAATTGTTTATCGACATGGGAACCCTATTTTGTTTGAGTTGATGCTTGGACCAGTTTAGGCATTGATGTATCTATTTTATATAGTATTTTACCCCCGTCCCTTGGTCATAATTAGTAGTGTTTTTGGCTCTTTAGAGCCACTTTTATTACTAATTGGTGTTTTCTAGTGTTTTCGTAGATTTGGTTGACTTTTGTAGGGATTTATATTTTTGGAGTACTTTCCCGAGATATTTTGGAGCAATCACGAACATTGGAGAAGCACGACCAGATTTTATAGCCCAGGGCCGGTTAGAGCCATCAAACCGGTGATTAAGGGCTCGGTATAGGTGATACCGGGGCATTTGGACCGATTATTCAAGACCGGAAGTGGAAACCCAGATTGGCCCGAAGAATTGGAGCCCAATCGTAGTCCAAATAGTGGCCCAAGTGAGCCGCCCGGCCAAAGAGGCTGGCGCCCGGAGGCGCGCCCGGCCGGGCGGGAGAAGCTAAGGCTGGCGCCCGGTGACGCGCCCGGCCGGGCGCGAGATTAGTATTAAGGATAAAAGGCGCGCCCTATCGGGCGGTGCCTCGCCCGATCGGGCGCGTGTATTTATTAGTTGACGATTAGCGTCGTTTTAGTTTGTTTTAGTTTAGGATTTGTACGGAGTATAAATACTCCTCCGTAATACGATTTTAGGGGATCTCTTTCCTCTCTCTCTTTTTACTCTTTCTTTTACTCTCTTAATTGTTCTCTTAGATTTCTTTCTCCTAAACCTTTGTTCTTAATTCTACTCTTAACTCCAGCTTTATTTTGGTAACGATTTCTCTTCTCTTAATCTTAGTTGTTTATTTTATTCCTTTAATCATGTTTTACTTTATTTCTTTGATTAGTTTAGTTTTTAATATGTGTGAGTAGTTTTAATTCTAGGGTTTAATGGGATCCATAAATAATATGAAGGGGTAATTTATTGTTGTTGATTGTCAATGCTAGATTAATTTCCTATCGATTGATTTAATGCTTTGTGAGTAGATTAGGCCTATCTTTTATGCATGAGTTTGACAACATTGATTCGAGATTCGAGAGATGAGAGTTGATGTTTAGGTCTAGTTTCAATAGGCAGATTAATTTATAAATGGTTAAGTCGAGATTCGAGAGATGAGATTTAATACCGGTAAATTAATTGTGTGATTGTAATACGTAGCGAAAGCCCTTTACAATCTGGTTAATTGATGCATTGATGATTGACTATTATTGGTTCTTGATATTGCATGATAATTTCTTATTGAATTGTTTTAACGCTTTACAATTACGGCTTGTAAAAGTATAGCAATATTGAATTGATGAATCGAGCAGATGTTAATTTGATATTAAAGGTTATTTTCAATAGGAACTTAGATCTAGTAAATTGCGAGAGCCTGTTAGATCTATGTTGATTAATAAATTGCGAGAGCCTGTTAATCATGTTATTTATGCAATGTCAATGATTGATTACTATGTTTTACCCTGGAGTATTATTTATTGGTGAACCTATGCCCTAGATCCTTTTATATATTGTTTTCTCCCTATTCTCAATCTTAGTAGTTTAGTTTCTTATTCAAATATAAATATTGGTTACTTCATAATCTAGATTATTTTAGTTAATTAGGAATAGAAAGACTTGTTTCCCTGTGGAGATCGACCCTACTTCCTTATCTGCTTTAGTTAGAGGACTTAGGAATTATTTTTGATTAGGGGATACAACTTTACCCTGTCAGGCATTTAGGTTTAATATGTTTATTTAGGATGTAAAATATCTAATAATTTTCTAATGTTAATGGCTTCTGTTTATGTGTGCTTTTAACTCTTGCCTTGTATCCGCTGTTTTGACTTATTATATAAAAAGTTCTTTGATTGAATGTGAAAGTTAAAAGTTTTAATATATTTTGAGATTCCTTTTGTGTTCTTTGTAGCTTTTGTATTTTATATCTTGAGCAGGATAATATCATGAAGCTAAAAAGTATATGAATAGCAATACATTTCTACATTTTCTAATAGATATATTATAAATATTTTCATATATATATATATATATATATATATATATATATATATATATATATATATATATATATATATATATATATATATATATATTTATATATATATATATATATATATATATATATATATATATATATATATATATATATATATATATATATATATATATATATATATATATATATATATATATATATATATATATATATATATATATATATATATATATATATATATATATATATATATATATATATATATATATATATATATATATATATGTACATATTAGCACAGCAGTACATAACAACATAATTTAAGTTGGGTGTTTGCCTGGAACACTTACTATTGTTAGTGTTCCTGGGAAACCCCTCAAAATATATTTGTCTGCAGCATCTAATTCCTATATACATGAGATTCTAGACATAAAGCAGAGATTTAATTTTATGTGATGCTGGAGTTCTACATAAGATATTTGGGCAACTATGTGCTGTACTGATAAATATTTTTATACGCAGTCTCAGCAGAAGCAAAATGTTAATAACTGCCCATATACTTATAGCCTAGCAAAAGGTTTAATATTCAAAAGAGGTGCAGATAGTGCACCTTATGTAGATGATGTTCAATGCTTCAGTAATTTACTACATATTTCTTTAGTCTTTGAACTACTAAGTCTCCTTGGTTGAAGTGTCTGATGGTGTTTTCTTCACCTTCTCTGTCTTCACTATCACAGGTGTGTCTAGCTTTTGTTGAGGCTACGGAATCTGAAGTACATCATCGATACCTTCTTTTCCTAGAGAAATTCCAGGGTTTTGACCTCTAGTGTGCTTTTTCTAGGTCATTCCCCCAAAGCAAAGTTTTTTCTTGGCACCGGTTTGTGATGTCTGCAGTTCCAAATCGGTTTCCTGATCTCCGGATTCCATAGGGCTTTTCCCCAATGACTTTTTGCGCTTAAGAGTTTCAGCACTTTCTTGAGGTGATGTAGCTATTTCAGTGTAAATGCTTCCCTCATTTTGTTCCTCTGAAGATTTCTTCATTTTTGGAGTTGGAATAAATGGCTCAGATGGTCCAGATACAATGGTATTTTCTGAATGCTTCTCCATTGAATCTTTTCCTTGATCAGTATTGGTTACAGTGTCTTGAATGTTCTGTTCTGTGTCAAGACTTTCTTTGAGCTCAATTGTTTTAAGAGTCCACTCTAGCACATTAATTTGACCTAAGTGTTGAGTAGGCCCTACTTTAATATAGAATGGAGTGCTGCTCAACATGTCTTGAATAGCTCTGAAAGCGTCTTGATCATCCTGTATTGATATTTTAGAATGGTTAGTAACAGAATGTACTCAAAATAGTATTCTTTTTCTTCTTTCTATTTTCTGTTCTTGTTTTTTTTCCCTTTTTATTCTGGTTCATCTATAAAGTTTTGATGCACAAATTTGTTTTGTATCAAAATCATTATAATCGATTAATGTATGGTTTAATTGGTTTAAGAATATGTTTATTTTGAATTATAATTAGTGTGAATCTTATGTTCTGGTGCAGTAGTTGTAAGTTATAGTGCATGTGTAAGTTTGACTAAAAGATTCAACTCACCGCTTCTTTTATGGCGTAGATTGTAGCTGCTGTTTTTCTGAACAATCTTTCTGTGTCATCATTGAATGTTGTGAAGGCCATTGTTCCTGTGTCATCTCTAGCTTCAAATTTGAAAGTTATCCTGATATAATTTTAAATAATATCTGTTAGTAGTAGCAGCTAGAAATGAAGCTCAATGTAAATGTTTGCTAATATTATACCTCTCAATACTGATGCATTCCTTATTTGAACATGCAGCACAAGAATAGCATTTCTGCAAAGGAAGGTTGGTGCGTTTCCAGCAGTTTGAACATCCAGTATAAGCATTCACCTTTTCTAGTTCTGCGTTTTCAATGGTTACTTCGATCCAGAGGACTTCTTCTTGTAAGGTGTTGCTAGGCTACATTTACAATATAATTGATGATGGTTTTGGTAGTGTCACAATATAGATTAACTGTGAAGTTATTGAAATAAATTATAGTGCATGACTTTTTACCTTTTTCTGCCTGAGTTCAGCAATGGATAGTATTTTCCTGTTTTCACTTGGATATCTGATTTCTAATACCCTTGCTTGTATATCCACTACCCTTTGATAGAAAAGGTTAGCCCTTACAAAATAGTAGTAGCAAAGAAGAAAAGATTAGGCTTGGTAAAATAGTAGTAGTAAAGAAGATTATTTATGTATAGAGCAGTTTTTTAATAGGTTTAGTTTAAGAAATTACCAGTCAGACAGAACAGTTGCTCGATTTCCCTTGGGTTCATATACTATTCGAGTGGACATACCAGAATTCATTGAAAAGCCTATTTGCAGCATACAGTAGTTAATTATTGATAGCAATGAATCATTTACGTAGCTAAACTATAATAATTATTGTCTTACCACGGCGAGTATTTGGCTTCAGAGCCCTGAAACCAATAACCTTAAATGTTTCTGCCCAATTTGATAGCTTATCAAAATATTTTGGAGCTGTAAGGTCATTCCACATTGAGATGGTAAGTGGTTGATCACAGCTGTTACAAAAACATGTATTTGATAAGGACTCTAATATACAGCTTTTATAAAGAAATGTATATGGTGTTTACTCCTGAACAATTAGTTTAATGAGAATGAACCTTTCATCAATGATTACTATTTCGCGGACCAAGCTCTCTCGCTTTCCCTCCCTGGGTTCAATTTTTCTTGGTTCTTCTTCTACAAATAATACGACACCCACTACATCTGCCATTTACAAAAAATTCTATTAGTGGTTCTATTTTTTATTTCTAAAAGCACATTGTTAATTTAGTATATTATACCGTATTTTTCATCAGGATCTATTGCACGAGGTATACTTGCTAGTGGCTTATAGTCAGGTAGAACTGGTCCAAGTTCTGGATGAATAGGCTGAATAACAGTTCTACTACCAAAAGTCATTTGGTAAGGAAACTGATCGATCTCAGTTCTCCATTTTTCATCTATGAACTTAATTGGTGCAGCAGAAATGTCGTATTCTCCTAGATATTGTAATGCATCTTCAAAAGCTTCAATTTGATCACCAAATAAAGTACCACGCATCCTATTACCCTACAATATGCATAACATTAAACAATTTCAATGTGCACATTTATGATAATACAGTGGTAGGTCGAAGGTGGTAAGTATATATACCCTAATTTTAAGTAAGGAGAATAAAATCTGTTATTTTTTCCGTCTAAGGTAGTGTTAATTTTGCGAGGCAATGTCTGTACTTGTAAACAATAAAGTGATAAAAAGATTGTTTGTAAAGATTCTAACACTATTAAGTCATATATATCATCATTGTAAGAAGAAGTCTTTAACAAGATGCTTATAATTAATTTCTGTTTTTTTTCTTGTATCATCAGTACCTATTTATTTTCTATTTAAAAAAACCTTGCTTGAAGATGTTTGAAATAAAGCATGAAATATATTATGGGCTGTAAAATTCTAATTATGCATGCAGATGTATTTTTGTTTTAATTATAATATTTCAACTATTTAAATGACTTAAACAGAATTAAGTTCCTTTACAGTATTTCTAAGTAATTTACTATACAGTTCATAATTTTGTTTGATATAGGTTAGATTACAGGTAGTCATGCTTTAAAATATAAATAATGTAACAATATGAATCTTTTTTACAGTATATTCTTTCAATTTCAATATGAAAATTGCAGATCTAGGATGCAATGATATCTAAAGCAATAAATATATACTTTTCATCTTTAAGAAGTAAAGTTTGGAATCAAACTGTTTTTTTGGAAGATAGTATGTCCCTTCCCTTCTCAGCAGCAACCACTCTTACTATATAAGCTTTGCTTGCTGCATTTAATTGATTCAAGTACACATATTCTGGCTTTTGTCTGACTGCTTTGTATTTGTCTGTTGAAATAAATGTTTCCAGAGAAATTTGTTTAGAACTATCAGGTAATGTAAGTGTATAATTTTATAACAAACAATAGTTAGTCTAAATAGGAAATCGTATTTCAAAGAATTTCAGTTAGAAAAAAAGGCAACAAGCTAATAAAAATATACAGCAGACAACAATTTGACAGAAAGAACTATACCTTCCATGGCTAATGTGCTTGCTGTAAGTTTGATCTTTTGAGTGAAAAAAACGAATGTTAGGATTGCATTTAGTTTGACATTACTTAGGACAGAATATAAGAATAAAAAATGCAAAACAGTGATGCAAATAATCAACAGACTAAGGAAAAGCTTTTTTTTCAACTTTACTGTTTACACTGTGCAACCCATACTTGTGAAAAAGAAGTGCAACCCATACCTGTAAGGTACTCTATGTACCTGAAATAATTTTTAAAACCTTGTAGAAAGTAATTTTTCATTTAAATAATACAGTAATGGTAGTTTTTTTTTATGCAGTACATATGAATTTATCACAGCCACAATCAGGCAAAAGAATGGGGAACAATATTGCTATTTTTAAGGAATTGGATTTTATACATTGGCAAAAGCTAAAATCGAATTACAGATATTGCATAGGTTTTAACAATTTCTTATCTTTTTTATATTTTAAAAAGAAAAAAAGTCATACAAGTCATTTTAATATTCTGATTTTTAAGTATAATACATATAACTTACAAAAATTTGAAAAAGCATACTGGTTTTTTTTTTTTTTTTTTTTTTTTTTTTTGTTTTAACATAAACCTAAACAATTTGTTGCTTTGGCCACATCTAATATTTGCCAAATACATGTTTTTGTCTTCATTAAATGCTACCTAAAATATTAATGAAATGAATTGTCAGCATAAAGACAATTTCAAATTCTACTTAGTGCATATAAGATATGTAATTTACCTTAATAAAGTCATGTCTTTGTATGTGCTTTTTATAGGTGGCTTCCTAATAAGGCAGAAACGTAACTTCATCTCCAAAAGTTGTTTTCTGCATCATAAAAACAATAAACTACTAATTAAATTATCAACTGACTACGAATAAGTAATGTAATGAAAACTGATATATAATAAGAGTTGAACTTACTTATTCTTGCTACTGCGTAGTAATCTAAAGTACTCCTGCCAATTTTAGCACGGTATAGAAGACAATGTTTTTAACATAGTTCTTTGGACATTGGCCAGTAGAAGCAACTGATATAACTTTCACTTTGCTGGCTGACCGTGCTCGTGATAGAGCAACATACAATTGACCATGTGAGAAACATGATCGAGGGAGATAAATTAACACTTGATCTAAGGTCTGCCCTTGTGACTTGTTAATGGTCATTGCAAAGCTTAGTTTGATTGGAAATTGGCTTCTTTAAAACTGAAAAGGATACTTCTGGGAACTTGATGGCCTGAGTTTAATTCTTGGTATAAAAACATGCTCTCCTTGATGTTGGCCAATGGAAATGACACACTCAATTAAATTAGGAAAAAAACGCTTGCATATAAGGCGTGTTCCATTGCATAGACCAGAAGAAGGCAAAAGGTTTCTGAGCAATATTACTGGGCAGTTTTCTTTTAACACAAGGTTGTGAGGACTGAGTCCTCTTGGGCACAATTTATTTAGAAATTCTGTAGGATATACACTGCCAGTATCATCCAAAATACTGTCATAGCTTGTATGAGTTACAGCTTGTCCCGGGAATCTTTCAATCATGAAAGAATTGATGTTATCAACATCTTCATTTATCGGTGTCAAAACAGCCCTTCTAGAAAAGATTTGATGATCTAAAGCACTTGAATCAAGCTCTGGAAAAGAATTCTCAAGCACCAGAAGCATTGGATTATCATCAGGCTCAAAAGTATACACTATCTGCGCTGGTAACTCAACAAAGTCACTTTCTTTACTTTGCAATTCACCATTTCCTAATGCAAGTAAAAACTGAGAAAATGAAGGATCTTCTCTAGCTCTTAAGTTTTCTGTTAACCTGAATCTTCTCAAGTGGTGCCATATATAGAACTGACAACGCTTGCTTCAACTGCTTCTTTCTAAGTCTTATTAGGAACAACGGGCAACACTTGTCGGAAGTCTCCACCAAAAACAATTACTTTCCCACCAAACAAAACATCATTATCACATATATCCCGTAAGAGAAGGTCTAGCGACTCTATATTCTGTTTGTTAGCCATTGATGCTTCATCCCATATTATAAGAGTTGTTTCTTGTATCAATGAAGCCAGGCTACTTTGCTTAGAAACACTACATGCCAATGAATCATCACTATCTACCGGAATTTTAAATCTCGAATGTGCTGTTCTGCCAGATGGAATATTTGCAGCCGCTATTCCAGATGTAGTTGTTGGCAAAACAATTTTATTCATAAGACGGATCTCAGCATACAACGCATTATATAGGAATGTTTTACCCGTTCCACCAGGACCATCTACAAAGAAAGCCCCTTGTTTTCCTTCGACAATATGTTGCATTATAGAAGTAAATATTTCCCTTTGTGCTGAATTTAATAAGCTGCAGCAGTCTATGCATGCCTGAGGAATTGGAGCATCCAATGCATCCTGAATATCTTTTGTTCTATCTATTTCTGTATCGTTGTTGTTTATTAAAAAAGCTAGACCACACTCACCTAACGATTTCCCCATGGCTTGCTCCACTGACCTGACTGTTAGTTTCTTAATTTTCTTTCAGCACCAGAATACTTTCTTGCAAAATCTTCTGACAATGCAGAATAGTACTTGTACCATAATTGTTCATCATTGCTCGGTTGACAGAATATGAGAACAGTTGCAAATAAACGACGCAGGGCCACCGGTAGCTGAATTTCAGTAGCTTCAGCTAAACAAATACTTGCAGCATCATCTTCTTCTAGAATACCCGCTGCAAGACAAGCTTCTTTGAAACTTGCATACACATAACCTTTAACTGTACGAAGATCTGTAAAAGACTTTAGACTGTTCACATGTAACAGGAGCAATCGAAGGTAAAAGCGCTCACCTTCAGAAGGGGCCACAAAGCTAATCGGCCAATCATTGGCTTTTTAGACTGACGCTTATACCATGCTTTTTTATAGGCATCCCACTTGTAGTGCTCTGGAAATTCCCCGTATAAGTATCCTAACCCATTCTCAGTAGCTGCATTCATACGAAAGAACTCTGTTAAAGGAGTCTTAGCATACGCACCACTTGCAATGCCAACATCTAAACGTTCATAGGGGCGTACACATACTGTGTTCACGTCTGGAATATGAACAGAAAGAGGCAAGACCGGTGGATACATCTCAAATAAATCAAACCCAAAAATTCTCCAGGCTGCTTCACAAGGTGAGACCCATCTTCCTGACTGAAATTGAGCAATTTCATCACCACAATTTGCATCCTCAGCTGACACGTTAAAGGCCACCCGATCATGTCCCTTGTAAACATATTTATAAAGATACTTTACTGCTTTTATAGTTGAACATACTTCGACATTTAGATGACAGTCAAAGAGAGCTGTGAGATAAGGATTATATGGCACAACCCATCGGTTATCTAATTGAGCATTTCTGACCTTCACTTTTTCTCCAGTATCTGTTCTTTGATAACAGGAATAACCATCCTTATTTGTCGTAGTCTATGCAGTGTATTGCTTCGAATACCCATTTTTACAAGAAATGACATTGTCTCTCTTTCGCATACAAGGGCACTCTGGATTTAGCTCGCCACATGGTCCATGCATCATATGCCTTAAAACAATTGCACGTAATTCAGGCAGAGTCACAGGAGGTATCTCTGCACAAACATACTTGTCATAATCAGCAGGACACTTCATCTTATATTGCTGCTGCAAAATCAACAGGAAATGAGCATGTGGCAATCCTCTCTTCTGAAACTCTACAACATATATCATTGCTGCCACTTCACCAAAGACCTTGTCTTTCTTGATTTTTTTTTTTTTAGAGCAATCAACTTTGCTCGAAAAATTCAAGCAACTAAATCTGGTCGATCTTGTGCAGTCTTACCAGGCTCTAATTCCGCTTTTATTTCTGCCCAATTAGCGTTACATGTCATGGTGACAAAGAGATCAGGCTTCCCATACTTCTGCACAAGGGCCATTGCATTTAAGTATCTCCTTTTCATATCACGAGGCCCCCAATAAAAGATGGTGGCAAAATGAACTTATGTCCAACATTGGCTGCACTTGTCTCTCCACTTTGTACAGTGTCAAGAATACCTTTGTAGAGATCATCTCTTATTGTATCCTGATTTTGTCGGAAAAAATCTAATCTTGTGTTTTCAACTTTGATGTACATATCTGTGATATATTGCAAAAATGCACGACCTGCTCTTAAAAGCATGTTTCCTACTCTAATCTGCAGCTTATAAGCATAATATTCTATAGCAGAGATATATCTATCAGCTTTTGTTTTTCTTCTACGAGCTCCTACAAACATTAACAGAGATAAATAACTAAGAGGCACCATATATATAAAAAAACAACGGATATAAAATAAATTGCACGATACATCAGAAAGTTGTAAGTATTTACGAGTTTCTTCTGCATCAAGAAAATCTTCCGTGCTGTGCACCGCGCATGATTGAATAGGATCAAGTTCCATTGCCATTTGTTTGTCTCCACCATGAGAGATTTTCTTTAAACCCTGATGCCATCCACATTCGCCTTTAGGAAAGAGCAAAGGGTATTGTAAAGGGTCATAGCACCCAAAATAATGGGCAATGCGATGCAACTTTGCAGATTTTGCCGTCACAAGAATGTGTGGCCATGAACTCTGACTTGATGAAACACTATCAGGCCAAATGACAGCAACTTCATCTGATGTAGGAGCGTTGTATACTCTCTGATCTGGAACAGTGTTTGAATTAATTATGATATTAGTACTTTCATTGACATTTACTTCTTTCAAAGATCGAAAAAATCTGGCATATGGATTATTCTCAGTTACTCGCATCAATATGTCAATAACATCTTGTCTTAACTCAGAGAAACAGTCTGTTCTATGTTTAAGTTCATTTTGACCATCATAAAAATAAAGTTGCAAATATTTCGGGCCATTTTCATCAGGTAATAAATCTGGCACAAAGTGATATATTTGGCCATGTAATTTAAAAACATATATGCCTTTGTAAGTTTCTCTATCAGTTTTACCACCAATTGAACTAAGTGCAAATAAGTTATTGTACAATCTAGCATATTTTCTAAAATGCACTGCATCTTCATCTTTTGCAGTAAAAAGTCTTACTAATTCAGGAGGATATTCATTAGCAACAATGCTAATATCACCATTATCGCAGCAAAAATGTAAAGATTCGAAGGAGAATTTCTTAGCCCCACATTCATTACAATAAGTAGGTGGAGATAATAGCAGGGGTTGTGTAGGCAGTGGCTTTCCTATAGTGGCTGCTGGTATTTCTGTCATATATTACAAAAGCATATCTAAGGAATTTCTAATTTGTAAAATCACATACATGTATATGACTTTTATGAACTGAAATTACACTGCGATTTACCTTTTGCTGCATTTCTAAGCTGTTTAGAAGTTTGTGCAGCTGCTGATGGAACTCTAGCAGTCTCTGTAACAGAGCATCCCAAAAATGAAGGCAGACTATAAATCACCTAAAAGCACATCTACAGATTGAATATAAACTTAAATCGAGAGAAAATATTTACTTGGAATCACAGTATATTTTGAAGGTCTTGATCTAGGCTTTTTAGATTTGGATTGTTCTCCTTTGCTGCGGGGAAAAATAAACAATTTACAGGCTTCTTTGACAAGGATAAAAAAGCACCATATAAAATTACTCATTCTACCTAATGCAATCACCCATAGATAATACACTTCTTGTTCTCTTTGATTTCCGTCCCTGAGTTGATGGTCTTTTAAAATTATCAGGAGGATCAGCTATAAAAAAACATATAGAACAATGGATCAGTAACTTGATTTTCATATAATATAATACATCATTATAGCAATTAGTATAAATACCAAAATCCATCTCTAATAACATATCATTTATATAGCTCACCCATATAATGTTGTTGCAGTCAAAGCTAGTTCAACAACCTGCAACACGTATCAACTATATCTCTTTGTACCTGATTAAAAAGAACTATGCATTACTAACAATACATGTAGTTTAATATGTAATAGAGTTATTAAAGCACTCATACTGTCGTACTACTATCTCCCGTGATTCTAATCGTATTCTGTAACACTCTGTTACCTTTTTTTGATTCATCACACTAATATATATTATAAATAACTGTATTTAGGTGCCCTAATTCTATTACCTAATCCCATAGTCACACCACATTTAAAAATTTTCACATTCCAGAATTCTTTTTAATTAAAGATTTCTCTTCCACACTACTAAGAAAGCAATACCCCAAGAAGAATCCAAGAACAGTAGGCTACTATAAGTATCTATCATTTCTCTAATTACAACACTAATACAAGCACCCCCAAAAATCTAAAAACATTGTTTAAATGAAAAAATTAACAATTAATGACCAAGTTATAAGATTTTCCTGAATAATTATATTCAAAATAGAATTACATTACATTATATTGAAAATACACATTACAATGTATTTCAGCTCAACATACAAGGATAGTTTGTTGCTGAAATACTTCAACAAGCACTACAAACAGACCTAACTTAAAAACCAAAATAAGAAATAACATCCTAGATAATAACAGGCATTTGTCCATAGTAAACCTAGATCGGGCAATTCAATAAAGGTCATGCCGTCCAAAATATTAGATGAAGACTACAAACAAGCTAAACAAACTTTGCACGCTTCCAAACAGTCTCTAATTCAGGTATCCCAGAAACCAAAGGCTCAGTGCGAGAAGAAAATGCAGCACTTAATGGTGTTGTTGAGCGTCTTCTAATTGGAGCAGCTGGAGGCAAACTAATCTTGGGTATCTGATTTCTTTCAGAATTAGGAGTCAAACATTCATCATCAGCAAACTTTTCTTCCCTCGCAGCTAAGCACCTCTTTAATTGATAAAATCTTTCTTTTAAAGCACTACAAGCAGCGCTCTTCTCCAAAGAAACACCGTAATTAGCATCAACAATTTCTAGGTTGTATCTAGTCACCAAGTAATGTATAGCTCTCTTAGCAGCCTTCTGCATAACACTATTTATTTCAGGACAAGCATCACTATATATGCACTCCAATCACCTCCACTATGGAGACAAGTCATTGTTAACCAAGCTACAAAGCCCAAGCCTTCCACCCAAATAGTCTCTAATGGACTTACATCTGCACCTGTTCGTGTAACAACAACACCTAAGAAACCTACAAAGTCAATCGTTACATGAACAACTTCATCAGAAGATTTCTTGCCTAAATTGCTTTGTGAAATAGGCACTTCTAATCCTTTCTCAAAACATAACTCAACAACCTTATGTTTATAAAGCTTGCTGCATAGCTGATACATTCTTGCTCTATCAGAGGTAAAATCACTCACTCGCACCCCAAAATGGCTCATCAATTTCTGCACAGCTCTTTAAGCTGCCCTTTCTTGTGACTCATGAACTGTATTGGCTTCCTCACCAAAGAACACAAATTCAGATTTGCCATTCTCAGTCTTAACACGAACACATGCATTGTTCCTAGCCTTGTCTATGAAATCATAAACAGGTTCAGAAAAATTTAAACAATCAACCATTTGACCTAAAAGAGGTCGAAATGGAATGGCAATTCTGTTGGACTGAATAGCCATAACCTGTAACCGACAAAAATAAAATTAAACAAACAAACATATCCTCTAAACTAAAACAACTATTAAACTATAACAGCTAGCATAGCATATTTAAAAAAACTCAAGCATTATATTAAATTCTAATCCAAATTTTACTAAATATACTTACCAATAATAGAAGTAAGTAATTGTAACAGCACATATAGCTCCAGTTGCAAAAACCTACAATTTTTGTATTATAATACATTTTTTTCCCCCACAACCCCAAAAAAACAAAAAAAAAAACAAAAAAACAAAACAAAACACAAACCCCCACCCAAAAAAAAAAAAAAAAAAAAAAAAAAAAAAAAAAAAAACACAGAAAATGAAGATGTTAGCTAGCTGACTAAATCCAAAATAGCACAAAGATATTAAGGTAAGGAAAAATAGAGCCATCAGTCCATCAATGAAAAACTGTAAACTATTTAAGTAATGTAGAACTGCAAGTTTAGTAATCTCAGATCTACTATAGTTCCGGTAAGTTTAAGCAATATTGTATTTCATAAATCATTAAGCCAATATTCATTTCTGTCTGTACAATTCCACCATTATTAAAAAAAATACATATTCATAGAACCAACCTTTATAGTCACAGGATAATAAGGAGAGGAAGAAACTAAAAATAAACCACACTAAAGGCAAGATACAATATATATATACATACATTATTTAATTATATATTATTATTATCAAAAAAGAAAAAAATAAATTAAAGGACATATCCAACATATCTTAACCATCTAAAAAATCTACACCACATAAAAGGACACATTCTACATATTTTATTTAGAGAAAAACATATACCATATAAATTATTCCAATTTGAAGATTGAATTTTAAAACTGACCAAATGAAAGGACAAAGAGTACACATTTCATCAATTTTAAAATTCATCCCACATTGTGCTTCAACAGTGTAAATTACTAACCCACTTTTGCATATTAACAATGAATTAATTGCCTAATTAATTTGTTAAATCAGACAATTCACACTGTTACTCATCAAACACAACAATAACTAAAATAATTTTCAATAACAAGCAAAGTAATAATTAGACAAACCTCACACTGCGAAACAACCAAATCCAAAGCTGCGACCAAAGAAACTCCATCAAACCACTCCATGAAAGTAACAGCCGCAAAAACCAAAGAAGCTATAAGGACAACAACAACAACAAAAAAAAGCAAAAAAAAAAAAGCCTAAAGCAAAGACAGTACCTAACAAAGAACGAAAGGAAGAAGATTAAAATGAAATGAAGAAGATGAAAGGCAAAGATGCTAATAGCAGGGGAGACAAGGACACGCGTCAGCCGACATATGACAGATAGCATGCTAATACACAAAGACTAAAATAGCCCTGGAAATTTAGGCAATCCAGTTCAGGGGCTAAGGGCAAGGGCGTCAATCCGCTGTTCCTAAGGAATAGTAAAACTCACTACAGTCCTGGTGCTTGGGACTTTTTAAGGGGTAAAGATTTCATTTCAGTTCAGCTCCAATCAGTTCAGTTCAACTCTTAATTTCCCCCTCTCATAAAATATTCATTTCAGCTCAGTTCAGTTCAGTTCAGCTCCAATCAGTTCAGTTCAGTTCAACTCAGTTCAGTAAATGTGAACAGAACCTAAAACACGGAGGGAGTAACTAAAAAATGTGATTTATAAAAAAAGAATCCATAAAGATAGAATCCATGAGGTGGTAGTGAGTACACTAGCCTCTCTTTACTCTCTTCTCAATCTAAAACCCTAGTCTTCATTGTTGAATTTTGGAGGGGCTTCCATCGATTTTTATTGGTGGAAAGCCCCAATTGTTTGTTTTTGTGTGCTTTTTCTATTGTTTTAGGTTTATAATAATTCTTCCTCTTCTAGGAGGAATATTTCTCCCTCGAAAGACAGGGTTTTTCTTTTTCTTTAGGAAGATTTAGGTTTATAATAATTCTTCCTTTTCAATTGTTTTAGGTTAATAATAATTCTTCCTTTTCTATGTTTTAGGAAGATTTGGCTCCTTTGAAAGACCGGGTTTTTCTTCTCTCTTTTGAGGGAGGATTTGCTTTTTTATTTTATGGATTGCTATAGAGTTGTTTCATGGATAAAATTTTGTGCGAGATCGAAAAAGAGGTAAATATTTCAATTACAATCTAGCGAATCAGACGGAAATTTTCTGCACGGCTACAACAGATCGATAGACCCTCTCGCCAATGAAAGGTGTAAATCATAGCGATATGAAAGAGGGTATGAAGAATGTACGATTTGCAACAACGATCGTAGCTTTGCTTACGGAATGTTTTTATTTGATTCGATTATTATTTATTAATTAGATCTGAATCTCTTTGTAGATGTCGTATGAATTTATTTATGAATCAATTTTATTTCAAAAAAAAAAAAAATCCATTTGGTAGTGTACTAGTGTGGTACGCTCCCGCCCGCGAAAACACACCGTTTCTTTTCCCGCCAATACGAAAAAAGACCCATTTCTCCATAAAAACTTTTGCTTCTTCCACTTAAATCAATTTCCAAAATTCAAACCTCCATTTTCAGACTTTTTTCGCCATTTTCTCCCTTCTGCTAAATTAACCTACTGAGAACCATCAATGGACGACGATCTGCATTTTCTCGATCATAATAAACTCCCTGAACTTAAGCTCGGTAAAACCCTAATTCTGTTTTTGTTCTTCCCCTTTTTTTAAAATTGTTTTACATTCTTAATTTTCTGGGTTTTGTACTGTGTAATATATGCTATTTTGATTTTTAATTGAATGATTTCTGAATGAATTATTTCACTTGATGTAATTTTTTATATCAATTTTAGATGCAAAGCAGGCTCAAGGGTTTCTATCATTTTTCAAAACCCTACCTCAGGTGAGCCTTATTTTGTCTAATTATTTCGATTTCTTCTAAATTATGTATTTTTTTTAGTGTTTTTATGAAGGTTAATCTGTTTTGCTTCCAGGATTCTCGAGCTGTTCGGTTTTTCGATCGTCGGGTTAGTTCTATGTTTTTACTATCTCCAGAATTGTTAGGGTTTTACACTGATTGTCACTAGTTTGTGCTATTTTAGGTTTTCCATAAAGAATATAGGTGTTATTATTATTCATTTGATTATTTTTACTCCTTGTATATTATTTTTTTTTTAGTAAGATGATCCTTATGACTTTTGAACACAATCAAACTCATTATAACCCAATTGCAAAAATTCCCAATTTCACTTAAATGGCCGTTATAGAAATGCCGATTAAGTATTGTTTTTTCGTTGATTGTTGGTGACTTAGTTATCTAACAACAGATTTGAGTGCAAACTAACGACATTCTCAATTATCATCTTTTGTATAATTGGTCCTTCACTTAATGGTTTCGATTTTAGTTATAATAAGTGGGGTTTCTAATTATCAGTTAGTCATTGAATCTATTCTTTATAAATTATCAAGGGATACTGTCTAATTTTTTTTTTTATTTTTTTTTTTAATGTAAAAATGAAGGAGGAAGAGATACAAGTTCAAAATTTAGTCGAAGTGCTTTGTGTTCTACAAAATTTAGACGGATACTTATTTCAAGTGCTGATTTTTCCAAAACTTCTATCTAAAGCTGTGAAGGAAAAATATTCAAGCTGTATTTCCTGTATACTCTTGCAAAGTCTGGGATCATAATTAGAGCCAAATCCATCCTTACACACCATTATGCTTTTAACAGTGCTTGCATTTTGGATGTAGGAACTTGTAGATGCATTTACCTTTACCTTGCTTGGTCATGCATGTAAAGTAAATAGTATTAAATGATAAGCATGTTAAATTTGTAATCCGTGAACATTAAAAGCATGACCCTCTCATCTTTGCTTCATACACCAATACTCCTGAAGTTGATTTTCATTCTTAAAGTCTTTTTTTTTTCTTGGTACATTGTAAATGACTGTTAGGATTGGTCTATTATCAACCTTGGACTAAGAAATTCTGCACTTGAAACAGGATTATTTTACTGCCCATGGAGAAAATGCAGCTTTTGTCGCAAAAACTTATTACCACACTACCACTGCCCTTAGACAATTAGGTAATGGTTCTGATAGCTTATCCAGCGTAACTGTAAGTAAAAGCATGTTCGAAACAATTGCTCGTGATTTACTCTTAGAAAGGACAGACCGCACAATTGAGCTTTATGAGGGTAGTGGCTCTAACTGTAGGCTTGTGAAGAGTGGGAGTCCAGGAAACTTAGGAAGTTTTGAAGACATTCTATTTGCAAATAATGAAATGCAAGATTCTCCTGCAACTGTTGCATTGTTACCGAACTTCAGGGAAAATGGTTGTACTATTGGATTGGGTTACATTGACCTTACCAAGAGAGTGGTTGGTTTGGCTGAATTTCTTGATGATAGCCAATTCACAAATGTGGAATCAGCTCTGGTAGGGCTTGGTTGCAGAGAATGCCTTCTCCCAGTGGATGTTGCGAAGTCTACTGAAGGAAGGGGGTTGCTTGATGCATTATCAAGATGTGGTGTGATGGTAACTGAAAGGAAAAAAAATGAGTTCAAGGCAAGGGATTTGGTGCCAGATCTTGGAAGGCTTGTAAAAGGTTCGATTGAGCCTGTTCGTGATCTAGTTTCAGGACTTGAAATTGCTCCTGCTGCTTTGGGAGCCTTATTATCTTATGCAGAAATGCTTTCAGATGAAACCAATTATGGAAATTTTACTATTAAGCCGTATAATCTTGACAGTTGCATGAGGTTAGACTCTGCTGCTATGAGAGCATTAAATGTTATGGAGAGCAAAAATGATGCTAACAAAAATTTTAGCTTATTTGGTCTGATGAATAGAACCTGTACTGCCGGAATGGGAAAACGATTGCTTCACATGTGGCTGAAACAGCCTTTATTGGATGTTAATGAAATAAATGATCGGCTGAACTTGGTACAAGCTTTTGTGGAGGATATAGAACTTTGTCAGGAGCTTAGACAACATCTAAAAAGAATATCTGATATAGATAGATTAACACGCAATCTTCAGAAGAAAAAAGCTGGTTTACATCATGTTGTAAAACTTTATCAGGTTGGCAAATTCTTATTTTATTTTCATTGTCTTGCAATATTTGTTGGCACAGTTCATTGCTTTTATTTGAACATTTTAACTTTTGCTTGTTTTGTATTTAAATTATTAAAATTTAACATCATTGTATTGAAAGAGCCTAAAATTTGTTTAGATTAGATTACTGCTATTTGTAATTTATGAGGGCCTTTTTCATTTAAATTTATACTTGCAATTCCTATAATTGCTTTCTTGCATATAGATCTTTGTATTTATATGTCTTTTTGTTTGTGCTTTCCAGTCAAGCATAAGACTTCCATACATAAAAAGTGCTCTTGAGAAATATGAAGGGCAATTCTCCCCACTGATCAAGGAAAGGTTTTTCGAGCCCCTTGGAATATGTAGTGATGATGATCACCTAAACAAGTTTGTGGCCCTTGTTGAGACTTCTGTTGACCTTGATCAACTTGAGAATGGTGAATATATGATCTCATCTGGTTATGATTCAAGGCTTCTTGAACTGAAAGAGGAACAAGAGTCACTTGAGAGCAATATAGATAGTCTTCATAAAAAAACTGCTGATGATCTTGATCTCACTGATAAAGTTCTAAAGCTAGAAAAGGGTACACAATTTGGACATGTATTTAGGATAACAAAGAAGGAGGAACCAAAAATTAGAAAAAAGCTTACTACACAGTTTATTGTACTAGAAACACGAAAGGATGGTGTCAAATTTACAAATTCAAAACTCAAAAAATTAGGGGATCAGTATCAAAGGATACTTGAAGAGTACAAAAATTGCCAAAAGGAACTAGTACAGCGAGTGGTTCAGACTGCCGCTACATTTTCTGAGGTATGGCATGATCTATTTATCTGTTTTCCTCTTTCTTAGGATAGATCTATGCATTAAAGATGTTTTGAATATGCAGGTATTTGAGTCTTTAGCCGCATTGCTAGCTGAACTCGATGTTTTGCTTGGTTTTGCTGACTTGGCTACAAGCTGTCCTACTCCCTATACTAGACCAGACATAACTCCATCAGTAAGCGTGCATTCATTTTTTTTTTTTTGTGAAGTTTAGAAAGTGTAGGAGCAATTCATTATGCTTTTTTCATGTTGGCTACCACAGGATGTTGGAGATATTATATTAGAAGGAAGTAGACACCCCTGTGTTGAGGCACAAGATTGGGTGAATTTCATACCAAATGACTGTAAACTTGTGAGTGTTGTTCTTGCCAGTCTGCTAGTTTAAGTTATGAAGCATATGTTTAGCTAATGTATTAAATTTCCTTATGTAACAGGTCAGAGGACAAAGCTGGTTCCAAATCATCACTGGGCCGAATATGGGTGGAAAGTCCACTTTCATTAGACAGGTGATCATAATTTTGCAGGCTGATTGATTCTTACAACTTTATTACTTCCTATATAGTGTCCACCTGTACAATACAGCTTTGAAAAAGTAAATTGATACTCTTGTTTTTTAAGGCAAGTAAATTGGTACTTCTACAAAAGTTTAGATCCTGTCAATTCCCAAGTTTTCATGAATTTCATTTTTTTTTTCTTTTTTTTTTTCCTTTTTTTTTTCCCTTTCCTGTATTGCCTAATGAATGTCACTTGGTTTCTCTTGGAATTTGAAACTTTTTCAGTTGATTGTGATATTATGTCTCTGAGCTCAGGTGTTGATCTTTTATTTTATTATATATATTTGCTTCAGGTTGGTGTAAATATTTTAATGGCACAAGTGGGATCATTTGTTCCTTGTGACAGAGCCACCATTTCTGTTCGTGATTGCATATTTGCTCGTGTTGGTGCTGGCGATTGTCAAGTGAGTTTTATATGAGTTTAAATTATATGCATTTTATCATCCAGAATGTTGGGAGTACTTAAATTATATAGTTTATAGTTTATTGTACTTGAAACACGAAAGGATGAGTTTAAATTATATGAAACAAAGGATAGCACTTAAAGTTTACTTGCTCACATTAGTCCCATGACTGAATGTCTTTGTGTTCTGAAATGTCAAAGTTAATACTTTCTCCCTTCACTCCATGTTATTTACCACTAAACTAATTTCTTTTATATCTCAGCTTTTAGTTATTTTATATATCAGTGGAGTATGAATTGTCTGTTCCAAATACAAACTTTCTAACTAACAGCACCTTAATCTGACTAACTGGCGTATAGACTAATGTTGTATAATAGGTTCATCCCTTTCCCCACCTACCCTCGCTGCCTTCTCTTCCAAACCACCATTTGGAACATGTGAATTGGTAACATGGTGTATTATACACTGGTAAACTAGTGGACTTGTCTAACAAAGCTAGATTGTGAACAATGTCCTAAACATGTTCCATGTACTAGAACATAGCGCACTATTGGTAATTCTGGCATAACCTTTTAAGACACTTAATTTTGAATGAACAATCATAAATATTAAAATTTCCTTTTTGTCATAATTGTTTCAGTTTGACAAGAATAAATGAAATACTTTGTCAGAAAGAACAAAAATACAAAATCAATCAATATTGTGGAAGAAATAAATCTCGATGTAAAGACATCTTGTGGGAATGAGTCTAAGTGAAACTGGAACATTCATGTGTTTGGAAAGAGGAAAAACAATGCAATGCACGCCAATATGTAGTGTTGGACCATTAATTTAGGGCAAATAGCAGAAGATAAAGTGTTTTAATGCCATGCCGAACATCGTAATCTTATTCTCTTCTTTCTTTTAGTTGCGAGGAGTGTCCACTTTTATGCAAGAAATGCTTGAGACAGCATCAATTTTGAAGGGAGCCACTGACAAGTCCCTGATAATTATTGATGAGCTGGGCCGAGGGACATCTACTTATGATGGATTTGGTTAGTCTTATCTATTTGTGATTCATTTTATCATGATAAAGTTTATATTGCATATTGTTGATAGATTTGCTTGATCTTATTTTGTGCATTTTGATCTCACCAACCATATCACTAAGCCAATGTTTTGTAACTTGATAGGTTTGTATCTGTGGAATGCTTCTTTCACAGCTTGCACACCTGTAAACTAGTAATTGTTAATTTTGTCATAAAAACTGGTGTAGTTAATTTTCACAGTACTTGCTTGCAGAAAAAAATTGGCTGTAAATTGCTGCGGTTCTAGATCTGCTGAATTTCAGCATGATGTTGCTGTGAAATTATGTGAGGGGGAGGGGCATGTTAAGTAGACTAATATACTTTAGTTAGTAGTGTCTTGAAGAGGAAGATAAGTGAGTTTGATAGAGTGTTACTATAAAAAAGAGAAGGATTGACATGTTGACTATAGTGATGAGTGATTAATTGTGATGAGTTATTAGTTTGTAGCTTTGGGAGAGTGCCATTCCTCTCGAAAGATTGGCAAGGCTGCATCTAGCTTATTCACAGTCATCTTTTTTCCCTCGATGCATCACTTTTATTCAAAAGTCCTCTGTTTTGATGCTTAAGTCAATGAATTCATTACAAGACTACAGATGTTAGTGAATAGGTTGCGGATTGGGAGTTCCCTATGAGGCCATGATGTTGCATGGATGACTTTGAATGATAGAGATACATGATTGCTGTAGTATGATTTTCTCTTTTTAACCAGTTCACTTTTTGCCTTTGTAATATGATAGAATGTTGTTTGCAATCTTTTTTGTTTTTTTTGTTTTTTTTTTTTTTTTTTTTGAGGCCTGGGGGGTTACACTTTTGTGTAATGTTCCCTCCTGCCAGTTGTAATTCTAGACTCTAGACCAGGCTCTTGGCAGTTTGCATAATTGATTCTTCATCCTGGCAGGAAAATTGGAGAAGAGTAAAGAAAATTGAATTCTTAATTTATGATTCTTTGTTTATGAGCTTGGTAGGCCATAATTTGTACTCCCTTCGTCCCTTAATACAATGCTTCTTTCTCTTTATTATGTGAGGAATAAATGCTCAAAAGAGGCATTGTATTAAGGGACGGAGGGAGTAGTTATGAAGTATTCCTGAGTTATTTTGTTTTTCCTCTGTATCTTCTAAAATATTATACGAATTATGTGTGTTGTAAATACAATTATAATTGATTGTTAAACAGCAATCAGATATTCTAGCTTTTAAACCAATGCTCGTGGTTGTTTTCTTATCTTTTGGATCTTTACCCAGTCACAGTCACATATCATTCTCAATCGCTGAACTCTACACTTATCTTGCTCTATGAGCCAAGTCATCTTGAGCAGATATATGCTGTGTCATTTGAACATAATTATTTTGCTTGTGCAGGCCTAGCTTGGGCAATTTGTGAGCACATTGTTGATGTCATCAAGGCACCTACTTTGTTTGCTACCCACTTCCATGAACTCACAGCATTAGCACATGATAACAGAGAGGGTGAACCTTCAAATAAAAAGATTATTGGTGTAGCAAATTACCATGTTAGTGCACACATAGATTCTTCAAGTCGTAAGCTGACCATGCTCTACAAGGTATTGCTCTATTGTTTTGCCTTTGTTCATTGTTCTATTTTGATTTCCCGTGTGTTGTTATTTTCACTAACACTGTAAATATATTGACTCAAATTGTGTTTGAATTGGTATTAATAAAATTAAAATGCCTATTTTTTTGTAGTTCATTTCAAATTTTCAACTATAAGTTTGTCATTAGTCTATTACTTATTTATTTTAAATGACATGAACTCAGAGCCATATATTTCATCTTTTGCTATCATCAGGTTGAACCAGGGGCTTGTGATCAAAGTTTTGGCATTCATGTTGCTGAATTTGCCAATTTTCCTGAATCGGTTGTATCCCTAGCAAGAGAAAAGGCTGCTGAGCTGGAAGACTTCTCCCCTGCCACAATAAATGCTGTTGATCTTTCGAAACAGGTTGAGTACAAAAATTTCTCAGTTTTCTTCACAATTAAAATTATTGTCTTAATCAACAAATGAGTCAATCTCCTTCGTTATTCCTTACATGAAAATCATTTGTTTCTTTATGACGATATACAGAACATTTAGTTAATCTTCCTATTCTTTTGACTAGTAACGACCATGCACGAATTCAGTCATCTTTGAAAACACTAAATTATGAAGAATGTGTATTGTTCACATGGAAAATAAAAGTTGTTCATTCTCCAACAATGAAGTATTTGAACATGAGAATATTCAAGTAATTCTATGATATAGAGAGATATAGATCATAAAGACAATGTACAAATTGAAAATTTGGAGATACAAGGGAGAAGACGTGGAAAATCAAAAGTTTGAGATGCCGAAGACATAAAGAGTGTTTGACATTCTGGGTTTGTGGATTGAAATAATTTGTAGTTAGAGGAAGGTTTACGAGGTTCTATATTATATTAATTGGGTAGAATATGTAGAAGTGAGAATTTGGAAATAATAGGCAGAAATTGCGAAATATCTAAAGTTTGAGATGCCAAAGAGAAATAAAGTGTTAAAGATTCTGGATTAAAATAATTTACTAGTTAGAGGAAGATTCATGAGGTTTTCTCTATTAAAGTAATTGTGCAAGATATGTCGAAGTTGAGTAGATTGAGTAGATAACTTTGGTCTGATGAGATTTTGGAATGTGTGGGAGATTTATGAATTTGAGGTGTATGCATCAACCAAACACGACCAAGGCACCAAGATATGGTGAAGAAGTGGAGGGAGGAGGTTTGTTAGGATTATATGTGCAGTTTGCAAGTAAAGATTTTGTAATGTTTTTTTGATTTGTAATGTTGAGTTGGTGGAGCATACAACTAAATAAGTAAATATTAGAAATAGGCAATATTTGAGCATGTACCTTTAATATATATATTTCAATTATCATTGGATTATTTCTGTGGCGTAGTCTTATGATTTATGTACCACGTGTCTTGAAGTTTACTCGGACATACCAGATAGTGGTCACTTCAAGTATTTCTGTGATGATGTTTGACATTACCCAGTATCTGTTAAAAAAGTATGTTATTCAACTTGTTTGATGCACATTTCAGGCGGGACAAAAACGGAAAAGGGAATTTGATCCCGATGCTGTCTCTCAGGGTGCAGCAAGGGCTCACCAGTTTTTGAAAGAGTTTGCTGAGCTTCCATTAGAACAGATGGATATGAAGCAAGCATTGGATCATGTCAACAAAATGAAGAGTGACTTAGAGAAGGATTCAGAGAACTGTCATTGGTTGAAGCAGTTTCTTTAGTTTTCTCAACTCAGACAGTCACAGCATCTCCAGAATTTTGTTCATATCTGGAAGCTGCATATTAGGATTAGTTGGTGATCTTGGATTAGGAAGCCTAGGTGAACCTATCACACTTTTCCCATCTTTGGAGCATTAAATTCAGCCCAGTCAAGCTAGAAAATGCTTGTTCTTCGAGATGCTCCTATTTTCCTGTTAATAGAGGTGGGTGGGAATATGAGGTGTAATGAGGATAATGAAATGGATATATGTTTCATGATCTTTTGCCTTTGTAGATGATAAGGGTGGCGTAATGAATCTTTAAGTTCCGAAGATGTAAATGATGCAATTACTGTTATGTTGTAAGAAAGGAGTTCATTGATCTACAAGAGTTCCTTGTTTTGTATGTGCATGAAATGAGTACTTATATTATTTTGGTTGAAGTTGTTGAAATGTGGATCCTCAGATAGCGGAACTGGAAGAACTGCTGATTAGTGCTTCCATAGTCTTTACTTTGAAACTCTGTAAATACTTAGGTTGCAACAATTAAAAGTAGGGTTTCTAACTCACATAATCTTAACAAAAAGTAATATCAGATTGATATTTTCTGCAATCAACCTTCTAACTGAGGAATTCTTGGACTCTAATTGTTAGAGTCATGGTTGACTCTAAGGGCATAATCGTCCTTTTATTGTGTACCCACTTGTAAAAAAAAAAAAAACAAAACACTAAGGTTGGGAAAAGGACAACTCATGGTATTAAAGAAATCAAAAAGGGGGAAATGACAGCAGTAAAAAAAAATTTAATAACTCATTTTTCTCTCTAAAATTATACCCTCCTCTCTAAGTTTTTGCAAGCTCTATCTCTAAATTGGTTAATTATATCCAACTACTTTCCTATTAAAGACAATCGTTTTCCGGCCAAAATTAAAGCTCAATTCCATACATTACAGCCTACAGGTAACAACTCGTCAAGCTTTGATATCTTTGCAAATTCGGTCCAAATTTCGAACAACCATAGAAGGAAATGGCGAAATGGACTTGGTAATTTAAAAATACAACAAAATACCAACTTCATCATCATTTCATCAAATACTATTGAATTTAACTGTTAATGGCGGCGTTGTTGGATTTGAACATCGCGATTCCGGACTGCAATGATGGTGAAATCTCAATTCTACACTTGATGGTATTTTTTATGGTGTTCTTTCAAATACCAACAGTCCTTGATGGTATTTGGTGTTGTTCTTGTTCTATCTTTTGCTGTTGATGGTACTTTTTACGATACCAACAACTTCTTGATGATATTTTTTTATTTACCAACAATCCTTGTTGGTATTCTCCAACAATTTTTGATGGCATTCTTTTAGATACTAACAACCCTTGATGGTATTCCTTTTTTCAATTTGCCATTGATGGTATTCTTTAGATATTAAGTATAATAACCTTTGATTTTGATTTGTTGGATATATAAATTAGGGAACCTCTGTTTATTCGTCAATACTCAATAGCAATGTTGTAATTAATGTGGTAATTTGCTATGTTCTTCAATTACCCATAAAATTCTTACACTTGCATGGAGAAGAAAGACTTGTCCTTTTCAACTCATTTCCCCGGCCTTACTTTACGTCCTATTCTACTTTACTGTCTTTTTCCTTTTCATTTTTTTTTTCTAAGTGGATACACAGTAGAAGGATGATTATGCCCTTATTAGAGTCCAAGAGTTCCTCCTTCTGACTATTAAACTTTGGTTGCAATCTCTGAGATTACTATCTTTTACATGATAACATTGGATTTAATAACACTAATTGAGTTTGTACTATAAGTTGGATATGCTTTGCGTCATTGTTAATTTTACTGAATTTCGGTTCATAGAGCAACATAGGATTGTGGACTTGTGGTGGTGCAGCCATGCAGGTGGTCTGTTGGCTGAGTTTAGGCCCCTATTTTCTAAGAAGAAAAAATTGAAGCAAGCTAATAACGACTAAGAACTAAGAAATGAAAAGGGTTGCTTTCAGCCAATATTAGTCCACTTTACAAAAGTCATATCAATTGGTTTTGATTTAGTTAAAAAAAAAAAAAAAAAAAAAAAAGGCTTCAATCCGTAAAATTAAATTGGCAAAAGTTAGTATCTCCATATTGTAAAAAGTACAATTGAATTACTAAAAATCACTCTAGATCATGTAAAAGTATGTCAATTTGTAAAAATAGATCAATTATGATTGTACAACCAAGCCAAATTTTTAATGTTACTTGTTTTTTTGGAAGAGGTTTAGGGCATGTTCTCATTGACTGAACTGGATTGAAAGTGAAATGAACTGAATTGAACTGAACTGAACTTAACTTATTAGATCTGAATTGAACTGAACTTATTAGATCTGAACTGAACGGAATTGAATATCTTATGAGAGAAGGAAATTAGGAGATGAATTGAACATAAATGAAAATAACCTGATGAGAACAAGGCCTTAAGCACGGCAAATGAGTAAAGAAAACGAGTGAGGTTATATCATGTACATTGTACAACATAGAACTAATTATATAATGAATATCATAAAGTTAGCAAAATTCGTTTTTATAATTTTTTTTATTTGACAAATTCTTTAATATTTTTAAGACGTTTATTGAATAGGTTGGTGAAATATTTAGGTTTGGGTGCTGATAAAATGTACTTTAAATCTTGCATTTATATGTTTTTCTATTTTGAGCTTTACAATTGTTAGGCCTACCGTCTATCCGAAATAAAAATTGTAAAACAATAACATTATATTACAAGATTTGATTCCTTGGACAAGATTTGCATAAAAGTATAATACCAAAAACAAAACAAAAAATCAAATAATTCATCCTACCCACTACTCAAAATTGTTAGGCCAAATTCACAAACGAAAAGATTAAAAAATATATATATGAAGTATGTCAACTTCCATGTATTAACAACATACATATAGGAGTAATAGGACTAAACCAACATTATACTTTTTCATTGAGATTCGTTAATCAAGTTAAAGTGTTACGCATCTATCAAATAATATTTAATAAGATTCCTATACAGTTGAAATTCTCTGGCGGGTTTTGATAATTAGTCGAGTTATGTTTTTAAATCATATTTTTTCATAATAAAAAATAAAGAAATTTTTAGTTTAGAATCAATTTTTACTTATTGAAATTATCTTTTACTATATTCAAGTAATAATTTTAGGTTTCCTTCTGTTTTTTTCTATTAGTGGTGTGTGCGGTCTTTGGGTCTTTTTTTTCTTTGTTTGTGTGTGTGGTTTATTCGGGTTTGTTATTTTTTCTTTTTGTGTGGTGCGTTTGTGCGCTATGGGGAGTGCAGATCGGTGTGCCGATCTTCTGGTGCAGGATTTGAGCCGGGTTTTTTTGGCTTTGGGGCTTTGGTTTGATCTTCTTTTGGTTTGGGCTGAAGGGTTATGCTTCCAAGCCGATATCCGTGTTTGATCAGAAATAGTTTTGTCAATGATAAATTGTACAACACCAAATTTGAATTCAGGTCGAGGAGTACAGGCTTCTGAGTCAATTAAAGTTCACGTCAGAAACTACAACTTATTGCCAGACCCCCTTGCAAGAGGCTGCATAGGACATCGTTATATGAGACAAGGGTATTTCAGGAAGTCGATTTGCGCGTGCAATTGTAGTTTATTTTATTTCGAACTTGTAATTGGTTCAATTGTCTTAGTAATGTTCGATTACGATTTCTTATGTAAGTGCCGTATGGCTTATTATTAATGAATTTTAATCTTCCTCCTCAAAAAAAAAAAAAAATATTCAAGTAATAATTTTGTATTTTAATGATTTCCTAGTGCCCTTAGTAGTTGTTTTATAAGGTTACTTTCGTTGATTAAAACTTATTTTCATTACATAAAATAATTTCACTATATTATACTTCCTTCGTTTCTTTTTAGTTGACATGCTTCTTTAGTCACTATTGTCAATGCGCAATTTTTAGGCATGTTCTGATTTACCAAACTGAGTTGAACTGAATTGTTTATGAGAAAAGGAAATTAGGAACTGAAGTAGTCTAAACTAAACTGATTGGAACTAAACTGAACTGAAATTAAGCTGAAGAGAACATGCCCTTAACCATTATATCTGTAATTACCCATAAGCAAAAATTATTAAAATTTGATATATTAAAAATATATATCGTGACGAATCTAATAAGATCTCACATAGTCACATGAATATATTTTTCACTGCGTATAAAGTATAAAACACAGTTAAAGGAGATGTATAAATAGTGCTAAAATCAAAACGTGTCAATAGGGATGTCAGTGGGGCGGGTCAAGTAGGAGACCCGCCACATCCCCGCCCCAGTAGGGCGGGGATGGTCGGATGGGTCTTGGTTTGGTGGATGGTGGGACGGGGATGGGGATAAAAATCATACCCACCGTGGGTGATGGGGCGAGGGTGGATTTTACATTGTACCCAAAAATCATACCCACCATGGGTGATGGGCGGGGGTGGATTTTACATTGTACCCGTCCCATCCCCGCCCCGCTCCACCCGCCCCACTTCGTACCCGCCTTATCCCCACCTCACACCCACTTCTATATATTTTATAAAACAAAATTATATACTTTTATACTATTTTATATATAAAAAAAATATGTAAAGTAAAATAGTAGATATAATAATTTGTAATACACTAATTTTATAACTAAAAAAAGTGCGTAATAATAATAATAATAATTTTATTTGTTGTAATTTATACGTAGTATTAAATATGTTGGATTGTGTATTGGGAGGTGGAGATTAGGCGGGTCTTAGGTCGGTAGGGATTAAGTGGGGATGGATATCCAAGTGGGGGTGGGGTGAGGATGGTTTTGGAATTGTACTCGCCGGAGCGGGGATGGGGATGAATTTTGGACCCACCGTGGGGGTGGGAACAAGGATGGGGATGAAAATTTTAGATGGGGATGGGAAGGCCAACATCCGCCCCGACCCGCCCCATTGACATCTCTACGTGTCAACTAAAAAATAAAAAACGGAGGTAGTAACCTTTTTTTTCGAGAAAAGGTAGTAACTTCCTTTCAATGAAAAATGTGAATATTATTTTTGTAAGGTGAATATGGCCTAATAAGTATTCTCCTTAATTTTTTTTATTTTTTTTTATTTTTTTTTGAGAATTTGCCTTTTTCTTATTGCAAAGAAACTTATTATTGCTAAAAAAATCAAATATGTTAACTTAATTCTGCTTAAATCTTATTCTCTACACCTTCAAACAATATTCAAGAAAAATTATTTAAGCTTAGAAAATATAACTATATTTTAGAGAAAATATGTTAAGTTTAACAAAAATAAGCTAAATTTAGTAAATAAAGTTATCATCTTATAAAAATCAATAGATTCAAAGAAAAACATATGATACTATGTAGTGAATAAAAAAAAAAAACAAAAATAAGTTATATTCAGCGAATTTAGTTTTAGCAAAAATCTAAATAAAGTATATATAAAACACATTTAAAGGGGAGTAAGATATATGGATTTTTAACGAATGAAATTATTTCTTGCAATGGTCAATTATTTTATCTTCTCTTTCTCATATATTTAAGTTGAATAAAAATATTTGATTATTCATTAAAATTAAAGGAAGGTAGAAGCTTTAAAATTATGGTATATAATATGAAATGTATATTTAAATTCTAACTAAGAAGTGGTGGAACATGAATAATGGATTTTCTGGCCGTTTTTAATACGCGTCGCTTTTGCCGGGGAGTATAAAATCGTAACTAGTCTTGAGACCATCTAATATTAATTGATTTTTAGGCCGAACCAAAATAATACTCCACTAAAAAGGAAATTTTAGATTGCCTAAAATGAAAAAATAGAATCGGACCAGGACGAATCGACCTTGGATTTTGGGCTCAAAATTTTTGCCTTGCCCCAAACAATTTTCAGATTGGGTTAGCTAGCAGGTCAGTTTTGATAAACTCTTTGTTAACTTACATATCATATCTAAATTTATTTACAATTTGGAAAAAGGCGCATGATGAATTTTAATGTAAATGATTATTGCGTAAGTTATTCATTTTTATTTTTCCCTTTCTCTTATGTAAGCTCAAGAAATAATTGTCATTTGTCAATGAGAAGGGTAAGAACTCTGTAATTAGGTTATGTAAAATAGTTAAATATCAACTAAAGAAATTGTTGAAAAATGAATGGATGTTATGGAGCTGCCGTAAATTTTCACCTTTTTAGACAAAAAATAATTCAAATAAAAGGAGATAATTTTGTTTGGTTAGTATATTGAAAATAAAGTAATAAGTTATACGTAGTGTATAAATTCTCAATTTACGTGCTAAGTGACATGCCAAATTAAAGTATTTAAGCTACGGCTTGTTGATAGCTCTGAAATTAAAGTATGAATAAAACTAAAAATCCATACGTTTTATTAATTGCAATGGTCATTTTTTAATCTTTCTTTCTCACGTAAAAGAGGGTAAATGCAATAATAACCTTGCCATGCCACATTAACTTTTAAGCTGATTGTCATTTTAGCTAGTTTAAACTTCAATGGCTAGCTAATTAACTCAGAGTTGATAAAAACTAGCATGGCCCGTTGGCCCGACCTGATTTTGGGCAGGTTTGAGAAGCATTTCTCTGTCCAAAATCAGGTCGGGCCCAGCTCGGCCCGATTTTAAATTTTTTTAGACGGCCTTTGGAATACATTTTTACGCTATTTTAGTTCCTTTTTTGGTCCATCCAGAAAAGCCCACACGACCCGGCCATTTTGGGCAGGTTTTGGCATGGAAAATTTGGCCCAAAGCTAGGCCTGACTCAAGAAATGGACAAATTTTTTATGCCATGGTACGGCCTGCCCATTGATTAGGTTGAAAAAGTGAGAAGATTATTTTGAAACAAAAGGAGTTTATTTATCTGCTCAGTTTTTTGTTTGTTCTAGTTGCTTTTTGCACATTTACCAACAATGCAATATGTATTATAAAATATGAAAACTACTCATCTAAAAGTCATTGAAAAATCTAAAAAGAACCTATATGATCAATTTTTAAACAGAAAAACATTTAAAACCGAGGAGCTAATAATGATATTTTATATAAATTTAACATTGTCCATGTCCAAATATTATCTTGATAAGCAAGTAGGCCAAGATTCAATTGATGACCCTATTTTATAAACATTAAAAAAATATCATTTGATGATGTTACATTTACTGTACTCATTCAATATAGAATTGGATGTCATAATCATAAAATATCAACTAGTACTAATTATTATATTTTCACAAGAGATTTCCATCAATTGGTACTCAATTTTCCTTTTCTTTTTTACCAGATTTTTATTTTTTTCTAAATTAAAAAATATTGTTTTTTTCCCATGAAATTATTGGGTCACTTTTTAATGAAAGAAGCAACAAACTTTTCAAGATACTTTCAAAATTAAAAATAAAATAAATAAATAAATTTTTACAAGAAGGCACAAAATTCGTCTGGTTTAATTTATGGCAATCAATTTTCTCAAACATCTGCTCACTCATCAATGGCGCCTACTGTAACTCCCCTCATTCTCTCTCTAAAAACTCTCGATTTCTCTCTCTAAAACCCACAAATTCCCTTTCTCCCCTAAAAAAATCCATGCAAAATTCTCAAAAATAAAAACCCCAACTTTTTTTAAGTGAATTTCCTGAATTTTCAGTGAAATTTCTGAAATTAAAATAGTGAAAAATGAGAGGAAGAAGGCATGCGATGAGCTGGAGAAAAGTGGCGCAGTCTTCACAAGGGTTGGCTGCGCATGGCTTGCTTTTCACTTTCACCCTTTTGCTTGTTCTCAAGCTTGATCACCCTTCCTCTTTTTCTTGGTGGTTCGTTTTTTTTTTTTTTTTTTTTTTTTTTTTTGTTTGTTTAATTTTATGTTTTTACCACTTTTATGATATGATAATTGGGAAAGTTTGTATTTTTTTTGGTTTAATTGTTTGCAATAGTATTTTTTTTAGACTATAAGATGTCAATTTGCAATCATGCTTTGATTTTTGTGGGGTTTTCTTGTTCAATATGTAATTGAACCAATCATTTTTGTTTGAATTTTGCTGTTTTTTCCCTGAATTGGGTATTTTCTGTTGTTTAGAATGCTTTATAGTATGATGAATCCAAATGGGATTTTTGAATTTCCATTTAAAGGGTTTGAATTTTTGGTATAAGTTTTATTCAGGTAGCTTTATTTATGATGTCATACTTGTCAAGTTGTCAAAGAATTTTGTGGGTCTGCAGAAAGTTGGCAACTTGAAACAAAATAATGTTTGAATTTTGCCAAATTTAGAGAATCCTTCATTATGAGACAAGGAATTGATTTCTATTGTTGTGGAGTGTGGACAGAAGTCTTAGAGTTGACCACAGTTTCTACATTTGTTTTCCTTCGCTTATAATTGCACTAGGTTGGGAGGGTGAAAAGGGGTTGGTGCTGGTGGCGGCCAAGTTTTTCTTTAGTTGATGTTAAAAATTTCTTGGCATCACTTATTTTGTGTGGTCGATTGGTCGAACATTGAAGACGGGTACATACTCGATAGTAATATGAAAAAATTGTTTGAGGAATGAGTATTAATTGTTTTTTGACTGAATTCCTTGCATGTATGAATGTATTGCTTATACTTTTTTAAGTTGACTTGAAGGAAAGATGGGAACTTGTCCAAGTGATTTTTCTAGTAATTGAAATAGGGGAATCAAATGGTTGTGAATTTCTAGATAGGCTACAAACAAGTAGCTCAATGTCCTCAGATATAACATTTTTTCATCATTGAAGTATTCTACTGGTTTGCACTTTTGAATCGTGTGTTTGGGTTCAAAAGCAGGATAGAGATATCATGGATTCATGAGGTACATACCAGAAAAATCTAAAGTTGAAGCCTTGAAGGTTTGGTCTTCATTGTTATAACTAAATTAGGAGAACAGCCAAAAGAAATCAGATCTCTTTTCAGAGGATAGGTAGATTACAGAAACCTCTTTAGGTGGTGCTATATAAGTTTTGAGACCGTCATGCTCCTCTTTAAAGAAATTAGATCTCAGTTGCATTAACACATTGCAACTGCATTGTAAAGGTTTAGAGTGTACTGTAATTGTGATTATATTAGGCCGCGACAGCTGCAAATCATCTGTAATTTCAAAAGCAGTTCCGCAACATCTGAACTATATAACCTTGTAGTAAAGATTTTGCATTATCAGAGTATGGTAAGCAATCAATGATAAAGACAAAAAAATAGAAGAGAAATGGGCTTTTGGCCTACCTCCCTAGTATAAGGAAATAACTGAAGTTATACTCATTGCTCAAAATTGCAATGCATGCTGCATGTAAGAGTGCTACTTTGCTTTTGTTGATTTTAAGAATGATGAGATTCTAGTTCTCATGATCTTAGGTCTTATAGAGGCCAAATTACTTTGTTTGGATATGAAAGGCATTGTAATAGTGTAGATAGTAAAGGCAGAAGACATCAGTGGTAGTGGAGTCACATAAGGTAGGCTAACAACATGTCATATCATTTGAGCTGAAAATTATTTATACATGATTTTCTTCTATTTATGATGAGGTATTAGGATTTTGTAAGAATGTCATATGGTTTGTATCAAGGGCACCCTTTCTCCTATGACTCTTGTGGGGTAGGGTTTTATTCCTCGCAAATTTCCTGTGAACTTGCCCTTTTGTGAGTACAATGATTTAGGATTTACTAGGAGAGGAAAGTGATGTCAATTTTATCTTTGTTCTTTAAGTTGTTTCATTCATAGGCTTAGCTGCATTTACGTATTTTTGAATTCTAAATATGTGAGCACTATGTTGCAGGACTGTCTTTTTGCCCATATGGCTGTTCCATGCTGTTGTTGCCCGTGGAAGGTTCTCTTTACCTGCCCCTTCAGTTCCACATGATCGTCATGTATATAATAACTCCCAATTCTCAAGATTCAAATACTTTGAAAAGCTGCTGGTGCTTTCATTTTCTATGAAATTGATGCTTATGTTAACATATAGCTAATGTATGCCTTTCAATAACAGTGGGCACCTTGTCATGCTGTTGTGGCCGCACCATTGATCATTGCATTTGAATTGCTCCTATGCGTATATCTTGAGAGCCTTTCTGGTATGTTTGTTAGCATCAATTTTGCTGTGTCTTTGCATTATTTTGATTATTTTCTTTCAAAGGAAGGAGGTTTATAGCACGACATGTCATACGTAGGTGTTATTGTGTAGGCAGTTAGTTTGATCTATTTTTTTTTTTATTTTTGTTTTTATTTTTTCTATTAGATTGCAGTTATCACCAATGGTTGGTAATGTAGTATTTACACTATTTAGTACCTCAACTAATTTAGGGATTTTGCTTGTAACTCTTTATATTGACTCCGTGACAGTTAATGGTGCTGCTGCTGTGAGCCTGAAGATTGTTTTCTTTCCTTTGTTGGCTTTTGAAACAATTATTCTAATTGACAATTTCAGGTATTTACTCTAATAATCCCTACCTTTTAAATGTATGAGAAAACACTTATGAATAGTTTGAGGACAATTATATCCTTAATATGTTTGTTTATCTATGTGCCCCTATTATGTTAATTGTATCTAAGTTTTTCCTTGTGTGATTAACTCTTATAAATAGTGTTTAGACAATTATACCCTCTAAAATGTTTATGTACTTATTTGCTCTCATTAAATGTTTCTTACCTTTTTTTGGAACTCATAAGAACAGTATGCGAACATTTATACCCCTAAAAATATTTGTTTACATATTTTTTTCCCTCATTAATGTTGTCAACGAAAGGGCTCTCTAAGCATGGCTAGCTATGACGAAAGCATCGCGTGCGTTAGCCACCCTAGTATTAGAAGTTTTACATGTCACCACTTCTGGCATCTAAAAACTTTAAGGTCTAAATCACTTATTATTCTAGGTCATGTGTTTTTCAACAATATTAAGCCCATCTAAGCAAAATCTATGCTGGCAAAAACAGTTATCATGTTTGAAAATAATTTGCTTATTGCTGATGAGGGGGTATGACTATGTAAGGATCTGTTTTGAGGGACTTGTCAACTGTAAGGAGCAGCTTTTATGGAAGAGTTGAGAAGAATTCTTTATAGCAGTTTAATATATCTTCTACATAGATCTCGATGTGAAAATGGTATTTGAATTGTTTATGTATAGGTGTCTATGATACATCTTTGGAGAAAGGAGTATTGGATAAAGATTCTGAATTCTGAAATGTCTGCTCCTTATTTCAACTGATGTATGTTGATGGCTGAGATACCACTCAACATTGTAGTAAATCTGTCTGTTGTCTTTAACAATATTATGTGCCAGTTGTCTTCAACCTGAACACTGATTACCTTGAGTTGATTCATGGTGCCTCATACCTAGTTTTGATATTGTATTTACTTTGAACATAGTACATATTAATATTGCTCCTGTCACATAATAAGAGACAAGGAGGGCTTTACTACCATTCATGGAAAAAGATGAAAAATAACTTAATGATTATGATGTCATAATGATTCAGTTGTTTCTGGAGCTGAATTTTTCTTACCTTGGTCTCTAAGAAGTCGTTCTAACTTCCCTAAGATGCACCTAGTTGATTTATTTCTGTACTTGTGATAAAAAAGCAAAATAATTACTTGCCTTTATTGGATTGTAGTGTATTTTCTTTTCTTTTTATTGATCTTTTACATCTTGAATAAGAATCACTTAATACCACTTAAATATTTGGCTAATGTGTATAGACAGTCTGATTGCTCCTTATGCTTATGTACTTTTGTTGTTGACTATTCCACATTTCCACCTGATGCATTATATCTGAGGTGTGAAAGGGTTTTTACAGAATGTGCAGGGCTTTAATGCCAGTAGATGACGAAAGCTTAAATGACGACGCAATATGGGAGACACTTCCAGTAAGTTTTGTTCTCTCTGTACCAAATTTTCAACATCTCCTTGGGCAATGGACATATAATCTTTTAATGTAGCTATTTTGGTTATATTCGACAAGCTTTCTGACTTGCCCTTTATGCCAAGGAAACTAATTATGGGACATCCTGAACAAAGTATTTGAACAATATCTAGGAATGGCAAAAGCATAATTGTTACTAGAACATTAGTAAGCAGGATTTTGGGAAATCTTTCGACGAAAATCCTAACTTATTTAGAACAAAGGTAGTAATAAACATCAGTTTTAAATTTTAAAACAATTTGTTATCACCTGTATAGCCCAACATTAGTTGATCTAAGTTGAATTGGTGGTCTTACAGTTGATTCAATTTCTCCTAACCATGAGATAGGATTTGCTGTATATAGATTTAGTTCTAATGATTTTTCAAGTGATATTGATTATCGAAAAATATTAGATCCTTTTTCTTTGCTTCTTAGTTGCTTAACGGTTCGACCTTAATATTTTGTGTGCAGCATTTCTGGGTTGCTATCTCCATGGTTTTCTTTCTTGCTGCAACATTTTTCACCGCCTTAAAAATATCTGGTACAATCTTTCTCCCTGCCCTTTTCTAATATTCTCTAACTGATATTCATATGAACTAAAAACATTGTAGTTACTACTTTGCCTAGGCTATATTTTAGTTTGTGCATCTAAGCTTTTCTGAAAATTTCAGTAGCCTTCAAAAGCAATAAGTTATGAGATGAACTCTCCTAGTTTGGGGAATGCAGTTATATATATGACAATAGGTCTATATGTGAGAACTCAACGTATATGAGAACTGATCTAAAATTTTAAACATATGAGTAAAAATTTAGAACATTTGAGTAAATATTTAGAACATATGATTTTAAATTTAGTACGTGTGAGTAAAAATTTTAAAAACCTGATTAAATTTAGAACGTATGAATAAAACTTAGAATATCTGATTTAGGACTCAAAACAATAGAGTAAAAATTAAGAACACTTGATTTAAAGTTTAGAACATAGATTGTTCTCACATATGAAAGAGTTCTCACATAAAGAAGGGGTTCTCATGAGAGCCTTCCCCTATTTATATATATTTTTTTGAAGGAAATCATTCAATGGGTGATAAACTAATAGCCAATAGGGTCTTCATTGATGAGGTGGTGCTTGATAGACAATAAAGTAATGGGGGTAAATCAATTACCCTAGGGTAGGGGTTGGTAATTATTGCCCTCATTTGTCGGTAATATATACTACCTTGCCTCTCTCCTAATTTTTCTTTCACGAAATACTTGCAACCATCACCTTCTACACCCTTCCACAATGTAATACTCAATTCTTATTACCCCATTGATTGATTTCCTCCATTCCAATCATACGGTTTATGAAGAAGGGAAGAATCAAGTTGGTGTACTTGATTCTGTCTTTGACTTGATAGTTGCTGTTCAATTGATATCAAAGTCAATTTTATTTTTGACTCTGATGATATTCAATTTTTATCAATTTAGTGCACTTGGTTTTTGGTTCTAATACAAGCTCAAAGCCAAAGCCAAAGCCAAGTCTTTTCAAAAACATTTGACGTAGCATGCAATTTAAGCACCTTCTTTGTTACTTTTATCTTTTCTAGTGTATAAGTTGGCTTGAATATGCCTAGTAGGTAGTTAACGAGCTGAACCAAGACTGAACCTAGAAAATTGAGCACTATTCGAGGTTTATGAGGCTGACCTTGCCTCGAAGCTGGGTTTGAAGCTCATATACTCGATTTGGTGCTCGAAGCCTAACTGCTATTGGTTATAAAATTTGCTGGTTTATTGTAGCACTCAAGGCCTAACTGTATATAGTTAATTTTATGGTAATTTTTTAAAAAAAAAAATAAAAAAATGAGTTTGCTCACAAGGTTTGAAGCCGAGTATAGATCAAGCTTGTCTCATTAAGATCCCGAGTCGAGCCAGCTCAAACTGAAATTTTACCAAAGCCAAACCTCGTGTAGTTCACGAACAGGCTGGACTCCTTGATATCTTATAGAACTGTGTTACCTTGTACTACTTTACCATTGTTTTTGGACAAGCCATTCAGCCTATTTTGTTATTAACAGTATGTCTGGTTGACAGGATTTGATGAGAAAGGAAATCAAGTAAAAGATAAAAAGAGCCCAGGTTTGCTTTTAATCTATGTATAGAATTTGAATATAAAGGAGATAAGGCAAATCAACAATTCTTGAACAGAAAGAAGCTAATCAGTATATTTCCCTTTCATTTCTTTAATATTAGCTTAAAGACAAATAATGTCTCTCAATTCTACATTTCTGTTCAATGGACTAAATGACGATATTGCTAGTTTCCTCCTTTATACTAGTACATTTTTTTTACTTCACCTCTCATCCCATTCGTATTTTCTGCCTTCCTCTCCAATTACCTAAGACAATTAATATCTTGTATTTATCCATGTCAATTGTATATAAAGAATGACAAAAAATTATCTTGGACTGAACAATAATATGCTAGGTTGTGTTGCTTGGCAGACTTGCCGTGACTATTAGGTAATTTTTACAGGGTTGGAAAAGAATATAATCATTTGGACAAAACGCATTTGAAATTTTCTTTGGTAAACCGTAATTAACCGCAAGGTGTTATTTTTTATCTAGTTTGTGGTGGAGTTTAATTATCTTTGTTGTCTAGATAGTAACTGTCTGACAGATTGCAGATTTTTATGGCATGCCTTTCTCACTCTTTCTAGTTCTCATAACGGTATTTTCTTCCATGTTACAAATGTTTTTGCTTGCTCACCACTTGCCTAGGTTATTGATTTGCATGGGGACATTTATGTGCAATTACTGTATGAATTCAAATGTTGTCCTGCTTGAAAATATGTACTCAATTTGCTTTTAGTTTCCATCATGTTTTGAATCTTTTGATTTCCGTCTGCAGTATGAATTACTTAGTTCTTCATATTTATGTCTTAATATCTCTTAATTCTTTCAAATTAAATTCTTGCAGGTGACATTGGTTCACTGGGATGGTGGGACTTATTTATCAATTTTGGGTAAAGTTTTTCTGCTCTCACGGTCGATCTTTTTGAATGAGCCAAACCCTTCCCCCCCCTTTTCACCGAAAGCTCTAACAAGAGGTTATTGAAGTTGGCCCTGTCCACTTTTGGGTCAGGTTCTTGCCAAGGGTTTCCTGTCTGACCTGATGCTGTTATTATTGAGCATTCTAACCCAGTGTATAAGAAAGTGTGCCTAGGTGCTGAGGTGCAAGCGCAAGGCGACCTGGGCCATTGGCTAGGTGGGGCGCTTTGATGAGGTTCACTGAGGTGCAGCTGGAAGCAAATTTTTTTTTTTTTTTTTTTTTTTTTTTTTTTTTTTTTTGTGATTTTTTTTCAAGTGCGCCTCAGTGAGATGTACTGAAAATCCTTATCACCTTGGCGCGCCTTGAGCCTTATACATTGTTCTAGCCTTTGAAACCATGGGGGGCTGATCTTGGCCCATCCTGATGCATCAGGTCGTTTATTAGATTGGTGGCCCAGCCTGTATTTAACATTTTAATTACTTCTATTTTTCTTTCTACAAAAATTTTCCTATGATGATTAATTTTGGTTTCTCATTTTGTTATTTATGTTGCTACTTTTTTTGCGCAGTATTGCCGAGTGTTTTGCCTTTCTTGTTTGTACAAAATGGTCCAATCCTATGATACATACGAATTCATGCCCCATGGAGAATACTGCATCTGTATGTCCAGATCAGGATCAAAATCAGGAGAGCCTGTGTGGTTTGCCCGATATTGGTGGCCATTTTATGAAAATACCAATTATTGCTTTCCAAGTCCTCCTTTGCATGCGCTTAGAGGTAAACTTCTTTATGATTTGTTGTCTTTCTTGCTTGTGTAATTAAATAAACAACCTACTAATTTTTGGCACCTTGGCTTACGTATTAAACAATGTAATTTAGTTATTTTAAATTTTTAATTTTTAATTTTGCAGGGAACTCCTAGTGGTGCTAAAAATATCCCTTTTCCAGTTCTTTTTTCTCCGTTGTTCCTTTTACAAGGTGTTGGGGTTTTATTTGCTATGTCAAGACTGGTAGAGAAAATCTATCTCTTGCTGCGTAGTGATGCTGGGCAAGGGCCATATCTTAATTTGTCTGCAAAACTTGGTGATTGTCTTGCATTTATGCATCATGGCTCAAGGTGATGATAATTCTAATATAGTGCTCATTGTATCTGGTTACTGAACAATCATGCATATCTGGAAAATGAATTTTAATCTCTTTCTGCCATTTTGGTTGTAAAATAGGCTAATTGGCTGGTGGTCCATTGATGAGGGAAGTCATGAAGAACGGGCAAAACTTTTGCTTGAAGGGGCCTCTGGGTTAGTACCTTTCCTCCAATATATTGATGCAATGTGCTATTATTTTCCACTTGTTTGTTTTGTACACTTCATTTATCCTAACATATTAGACAGTTACACAGTCCTACTACTTCAGGATGTCTGGGAAAAAAAAATATCATTTTTTTAGAAGGCAATGCATAATGTATCATGCTTGTAATTTCAATAGTACCCCAATTAGTAGATCTTGATTTACCTTATTCGAAGCTTCAAATTGGCTTGACTGAGTGTACTGGATGTGGCGCATAAGACCTAAAACAGATTTTTTGCATTAATGTGTTGATTGGAAGGTGGCAATGTGGCATTCTGCTAGTAGAATCCAGGCTTTGGGCTAATTGTGGGATGCTTGAGCCACCTGGAAGATCTCAAAGCAGGAAGTTGAAGGCCTAGGTCCAAGCGGTGTGCGTTCTAGGCTTTTTTATGTGATAATGAAGGGAAATGGATAGTTCTACGGGTATTGTTTAATTTAATTGGATGGTACGATGTAACTATTGTTTCCATATGGTGTTCAATGAACAGATTGCCATATGAGATCATGTCATTTTATTTGAACATAAACTCGAAAGGAGCATCTGGGACTTGATTGTAGCTACTTCCAAAAATTTATGTTGATGCTTTACCTTGATTGGAGTACCCAAGTCTCACATTGCTCCTGTATCTAAATAACTTTCGCATCCAATCTTTAGGCTAAAATTTTGAAGTGTCTTACGTTCCATTTAAGTTGATTTTTAGTCGCTTCTCTTTTTGTGAAGAATATTTCCAAGGCTGCTGCCGCCGCTGTCCACAGGCATCAGAGGTTTGCTAGTTGCTACATTAATACATATAAATTCTGTATCAAATCCTCCATTCCATAGTGGATGTATTGGTGTATTGCCTTTTATTTGGGAGAGGGGTGGGGGTGCAAACAGTACCCATAGACTTGCGGATAGAGTCAAAAGGCCATTATCAATAAACTATAGCAGAAAATATAAAGATCAATTATTATGAGAATTTATTTTTTAAATAGTTTATTAGCTCTTCAATCAATCTTCTGTTTGTGTTGTTGTATTCAGGTACAATACCTTCTGCCAATTTCCACCTGAGATTGTGAAAAAAATGCCAAAGAAGGACTTGGCTGAGGAGGTGAGTTTTCTTTTAGGAAATGGACTGGCCATTTGACTTCAAAACTTTTGAGGAAACTGATGTGGATATATGACTTGATTTTATTTCTTCTGTTGAACTCGGTTATAATCTGGAATTCTGTTGTCTGTATTCAGGTTTGGAAATTGCAGGCAGCTCTGGTTCAGCAGACTGAAATAACCAAAAATAGCCAACAAGAGTATGAAAGATTACAAAATGTATGATTCTCAAGCTTATATGAGCTGTCTTTGTACATGCATGATACGTTTGTGTTTTTATGTTTGTTTCGTAGAAAATCAAATAATGGGTCGTGTTTGTTCCTATTATTGATGCTTGTTTGCTTACATATTAAGTGCTTTGGTTTGAATGCTTGAAATAGATGCCTTTGGTACTTGTAGCTGTCATTTGACATTATTTGGTTGATGATTATATCCTGGCCTGTGGACCAGGATGCGTGTGATATAATTAATGAGTCATGGCTTAATTGACTTGTATCCCATTTGAATAACCTGACCCATACTCGGAATTTAAAATGACCCAAATTTGACCCGACCCTGCTTGAAAAATAACGCTACTGAATATATGGTTAAATTGATATACTAAGCTAATTGACTGAAAGCCTGAATTTTACCCAACTTTAATGATCCCAAAATAAATCCAATCCAAGCAACCCATATGCCACCTTTCTAAGAGATTGTCTACTCTATCATGTTTACTGATGTTCAAATTAGGTTAAACAATGTTGATTTTGCATTTTGTTCAACCATTATATACTTATCTTGTGAATCTAATTTCTTTCTCAGCATTGATAGCATTGTTTTCTGTTTGAATCAGGACAAAGTTCTCTGCCGAATATGCTTTGAGGGAGATATTAGTATTGTTCTGCTCCCCTGTAGGCATCGGATCCTCTGCAGGTGTATATTCTTTGCTTATGCCATGTTCTTGCTCTCTATTTTTTTGCTCAAATCTTTCATTCATTTAATTGATTTCTTTTCCTTCCCTTCTCCCCCCTCTTTTTCCTGGTGCAGTGTCTGCAGCGACAAGTGCAAAAGATGTCCAGTTTGCCGAGTCATTGTTGATGACCGATTAGTTGTATATGATGTATAGTTGCAGCTTGCTATCGATGCTTTATCTATGACAAATTTGACATGTTTTAGGCAAAGAACAAGATAGTCTTTTTCTATTCTATTTTCATTTTTCAATCTTTCATACTAGTGACTGTAAAAATATGTCACTGATTAAGTTAAATTAGAGCAGCCTGTTGTAAGTGTTTTATACTCGGTGTTTTGCTTTCATTGATGTAAATATAACGGTAGCGAGGATCACAAGTTATTCACTGATCTTAAAGCTCTTTAAGGTGTTAATGTTAATACAACTAGGAGGATGTAATTCATCAAATGCTATTTGTTGTACGATGATTGATGATTCAAAAGAGGCGCAGTCAAAAATTATGGAGTACATAAGTAAGCACCTCATTAGGTACTTCAATCTTTATTAAAAAAAAAGGTACTGGGCTCACTGATCAAAAATCAGAACTAAATCTGAAACCCATAATTAAAAACCAAATCTGAAACCCATAACTAAAAACTAAATCTGAAACCCATAACTAAATTCCACCATTGAAACAAAATCCAAGATAAGGATTTTCACCTGAAGATAATGAGTCCGTTTGATGATATTTGACAAAAGAACTAATATGTATTTATGGAGGCGTGGATCCTGCAGGCAGATGCACTATCGAAACGACGCTTTAAAAAAAAAGGCGGAATGTACATCATGTTGTATCCTATAATCATAATGTACATTACTATAGAAAAGAACACAGTGTTTACTTCTAAAGTACGCGAGTTTTTTGTGCATCAGTTTTGTTAAAAAAGGAATACATAAGTAGTAATTATTCTTTTACCATTCATTAATTACAACACATTAAAAGTTCAGTTTCTCTCTATAAAAATTTCAAAGCCATTTAAGTTCCTCAAATCCTAAGCAAAACTTCAAAATTTTTGAAATGTTGAGTTTAAATTTGTTCAAGATGACGGACAAAAAATGAAAGGTAAGATAAGATTCGACATTCATACTTGTTTATTGTGAGTTGAAGTGTTTGTTTTTTTTTATAAATTTGGTTGAAAATTGTAATATTTGGTTATATATGTAACACCCCGACCCCAAACAAATTAAGGAGGGGCTTATTGCCATGAAATGCACATTAAGGGCCAACAACTGTCCTCACAAACCATCCCAAGACTACTCCCAGCCAAGCACGCTTAACTGTGGAGTATCTTAGCAAATGAGCTCCTTAAAAGGAAGATGCATCTTGTTGATATGAGTAGTATATCAAATCCTTTTAAAGCAATCATGAGGGGTATTACAAATATATATATATATATATATATATATATATATACATATATATATATATATACATATATATATATATACATATATATATATATACATATATATATATATACATATATATATATATACATATATATATATATACATATATATATATATACATATATATATATATACATATATATATATATATACATATATATATATATATATATATATATAATTTTTAAGAATTAATTTGTGATTTATGTGGTTTTGGTGTTGCAATGAGAAACAATATAAAGTTTTTGAAGAAGACTGACCTATTATTACATTTTGTAGAAAGCAAGCAAATAAACAAATTCAGAAAAAGTTGTAGATCAAAATAATACAATGTACATTAAAACATTATTTTTCATATTCTACAAAGCGGAATGAACATATTATAGAAATGTAATGAACATATATATAGTTACAATGAAAAGAACATCCTATTATAATGTAATGAACAAATATCTAGAGTGAAAAGAACATACTATTAAAATATAATAAACATATACCTAGAGTAAAAAGAACATGCTTATAAATAATGTTCTTTATCTCCATGTTGTTTGATTGTCAAAATGTCGTATTTATAATATTTACTCCGTAATACATTATATTATCATGTTCTTTATTAATATTACGGATGTTATTTAGATACATATATAAAGAACATAAACTGGATGGTTTTTTTTTGTTTTGTTTAGTGTTTTTTTTTTTAAAAAAAAATAGCTATATGTTCTTTACAAAACAACTACATGTGATGTTCTTTATAAAATAGCTATATGTACTTTACAAAACAACTATATGTTCATTACATTATAACTATATGTTCATTCCGCCTTTTTTAAAGAAAAATTCGGATGCACGGAGCATCATGCATCCGCCTTCAGGGCTAATAATGGAAAATAAAGATTTTTTTTAGGAACGGAAAATAAAGATTTGTGGGACCTGTATTTTAATAAATGTTGTTGACTTATTTACGAAAATGTCTTACTGGGATGTTTTGTTGATTTGTTTACGAAAATGCCACTAGATAAACGATTTTTATTTATCACGAAGATAAACTTGTATTTTCTCAAATAATCCCTGAAGATCAATAATTTGAAATCTAAAAGAATCACACAAACAAACACTAAAATTTATGGCTAAATGCAGAAAGATTTAATAACAAAATTGAAGCACAGAACAAACTAAGAATGAAACATGAGCATAAAAATGTATTGAAGGCCCAAATTCCATAGCCCAAATTATTACATCTCACGGTTTCTAGAAAACTCTATATTTAGAAATTCATGGAGAATTATGGAAGAATCTACAAATGGTAATAAATGGTGAAGATTCTAGATTTACGTGGAGAATTTAAAGAGCACTTGTGTTAAATTTTCCACACACTTTTTCCACCTCCATACATCACTTATAAATAGTGGTGTTGTGCATTATTTGAGAGCATTTATCTACCTACATATCCTCCAATACTCCGATACGTTACACTTTATGAGTATCACTCCATACATTATGCTTAGAGAGAATTTATCTACAAGTGTCCGCTCTCATACATATTATGATCGGAGTTTCCACCTACACACAATCTCCCTAATCCATCACTATCCTTATATTATTAAATTTCTGACGTTTGTTAGCTTTTTTTTTTTTTTTTTTTTTTTTTTATAATTTTTCCCACATTTAATTTTAAGTGTCCATTTTTTACAACTTATTTGAAGAATTTAAACGGATGCTAATGGTAAGAATTGCAAATTAAGAGTTAAATGCAACAAATCATAATCTAATTAAACAACGCGTCGAGAATCTCAACGAGGTGTAGATTATGCAAAACACCTGTCCAAACACAATATTTTACAAACAAAATGTTCAGTTGATGAAAAATCCCAATAACAAAATTAATCATTCCCAAGCTTTCTTAAACAATTGAACAATATAAATCGCACCAAAACTTAGAACACTTGCATCAATTTACGCATTGAAGAAGTGAGCCCAGTTCTCCCTAATTTAAACCCCCAAAGACTCGCCTCAATCACATTAAAGACTTGGTGGTACACTCGGAAAAAGTTAGAAAATCTGTTATGATTGCCGAGCTCCATGGTTGAACAAGAATCAACGAGAACTTTGGTGGACCGGTAACACTTAGTGTAAACCTCCATTGACAAGCAATTCCTTAATTACCCATTTGTTTGAAATATCACTAACTTTCTTTTTATAATAAAAGAGTTTGACCTTTATTATTATTATTGCCAAGTTGGATTAGTTCGTCATTGACATTAATCTTTATGTTTTTAAATAAAGGTGATAATTTTAATTTTATCTTCTTGGTACATGAAACAATAAAACAAATTTGGATCGTGCAAATAAACGAATAAATCCAGTTATTTAGGTTATTGACCCACTTATTACTAAACACAAAACAATATGATACAAAAATCGAATAGTTTTATGGATCGAACCAAGGATTTGTGATGGAAAAAAGTTGTCTTCTTTAATTCAATTTTCCCGGCATAATCCATCATTATACCTATTGGCTAACTTTAATTATAGGTCAACAATCACGGATTTATCTTCATTTTTATCAATCTAAGAATTCATATATATACTTGTTGTGAAATCGAATTGAAACCCTTATTGCAAAAAAATTTCGAAAAACCAAAGAACCATTAGATCTATGGTGAGCAGCAATTAATACTACCTCAGTTTTTTATTAGTTGGCACGTTTTGACTTTAGCACTATTCACATACCTCCTTTTGACCATGTTTTGTGATTTATATGTAAGGAAGGGGAATCTTGTTAGATTCGTCACAATGTATATTTTTAAAATATCAAATTTTTATAATGTTTGCTTATCGATAATTAAAGATATTAATGATTTAATTTGTGTATTGGAAAACGTGACTAAAGAAACGTGTCAACTAAAAAGAAACGGAGGAAGTATAATAGAAGAAATACCTTGTAAATGTACTAAACGAGTTAATGTGTATTATTGATTATTGATCGGTTGAACAATAATGAAGAACTAACTTGATGGACAAGTTTTTAATTTTGATTTTGGTTTAATGTTTATTTTGATTATTAATTAATACAAAGTAGTATTTAAATTAGAAAAAAAAAACCGAAATTATTAAGAAAATACATTCTGGAAATTACAAATATTTCAAAAATAATGAAAAATTTTCCTAAAAAAAAAATGAAAAATATATTTTTAATTAAAATTACTAATCTATTAACTATTACTAAAATAGAAAATTGTTGACATCATCCTATCTCCCAAACTGTATATATGTCGCTTTCTCATAAAAACTTTTCCCGCCAAATGCAATTAATGATGTCATATATATTTATTTTTTTCTTGAGGAATTTGTTATTTTTTATTTTTAATAATTTTCATTTCAATTTTTTAACCGTGTCAATAAATAAATAAATAAATATTTTCTTTTGGTTGGAATAAATAAATTGATATCGAGCTTAAACCTTTTAGGAAACTACGAAGTTTTTTTTAAAAGATTTTATTATAATAATAATAATAATAATAATAATAATAATAATAATAATAATAATAATAATAATAATTGGCTATGGTTTTCTTCCTTTCTCCTTTTCTTCGTTGGGGGAATTAGAGAAGGATGTTATTGCGTTGCTGAAGCGGGTTCAGGCGTTCGCTAAGACTCAGGATATTGGTGCTCGTGCAGATGCTCACATCTTCAGCAGGATCGGGTTCGCTATAGCTAGAAGGGTGGGGGCCCAGATTGTATCTCGGCTCCCTACCAATTTCTTGTAAATTGATTGACTCTGTACGTTTTGTTTTTTATAATAATAATAATAATAATAATAATAATAATAATAATAATAATATTATTATTATTATTATTATTATTATTATTATTATTATTATTATTATTATTATTATTATTATTATTATTATTATTATTATTATTATTATTATTATTATTATTATTATTATTATTTTAAGAATGCTATAAAGTAAATGTTAACAATGTTTTGTTTTTTCAAGGTGCTTCTATTTATTTAAATTAGGATCTTTAAATTAAAAGTATTTTTATTTTGTATTTTGAACTCTTAGGTATGGAGTATATAAATTGGTATGCATATAGTTTGATTAGATCATATTGACTTTCATTTTTATATTTTGTTACTCTTGTAATTTATTCTGATAGCTATGATCTAATTTATAAGTATATACGGGAAAATAAATGATAGAAATAAGCTATTTCATTTCAATAATTTTTTTAATTCGTGCATTGCACGAGTCTAATCTACTTAAAAAATAAATGAAAAACAAATAATCTCAGCCGTCCATTTTTTTGTGGTAGTTAAAAATTAAAAGTCATATGACTACATTACAATCCCCCACCAACTGCACCTAGCTAATAAGGACGATTGTGTTTGTTATAGTAACGACACCCATACAGCCTAAGGATGTCAGTGGGGCGGGTCAAGTAGGAGACCCGCCCCATCCCCGCCCCAGTTGGATGGGCATGGGTCTTGGTTTGGCGGGTGGTGGGGCGGGGATGGGGATAAAAATCATAACCGCCATGGGTGATGGGGCGGGAGTGGATTTTACATTGTACCCGCCCCATCCCCGGCTCCCCGCCTTGCCCTACCCGCCCCACTTCGTACTCGTCTCACCCCCATCTTACACGCACATTTATATATTTTTAAAAACAAAATTATTTATTTTTGTACTATTTTATATATAATAAAATGTAACTAATATTATGACTAAAAGAGTGTAATACTTCTTCAAAAAGAAAAAAATGTGTAATATTAACGATAATTTTTTTTCTTGTAATCTATACTCTATTAATTATGTTGGATTGTGTATTAGGAGGTGGGGATTAGGCGAGTCTTAGGTGGGGATAAAGTGGGGATGGATACCAAGTGGGGGGGTGGGGCAGGGATGGTTTTGAAATTGTAACTGCAAGACGGGGACAAAGATGAATTTTGGACTTGCTGCGGGGTTGGGGATGGGGATGAAAATTTTTAGTGGGGATGGGATGGAAAGGCCAATATCCTCCCTGCCCCGTCCCGCTCCATTGACATCCCTAATACAACAATATCAGGCCAAAATCATCAAACGCCCTAACAATCAGCATAATTCAGCATCAATAATGAACCGAGATTTACCATCAATTGGATGAGCCTTGAATATTGCTTCCATGGTTTAGTTCAGAAAACAACGAAATCTTACAGTTTAGTTTTATCATAATTACTACAACCAAATGTTCAATAAAATGTTTTCAAACTTCCAACAGAATCATACAATCTCTTGAACTTTAGTAGGCAATAATAACATCCCTCATTCTAACTTCCCTTTATTCTAATCCATTGTTCTGAAGAATCAAAACTTCACTAATAATAGACTTACTCAACTTAAATCAACTCCTGATTATCTTATCGTGTTACACATACAATCATGCTTAGCTAGCTTAACTACGCGATTATGCAACAGACAAGGTGATAGCATACGCCTCAGACACAGGCAGTTTTATGCCTTCAGAACTTCCACTTGCTGGTTTTTCAGCCGCCATTACATGCCCATCAATAACAGCTGATACAAAATCATCGAAACACTCATCAATGGACCGAAAGGGTGTATCAGGATACAGCGAAGTTGCTTCCAAATCTGTAGCTTTATCCAATGCAAAATTTATCTGACAGCCTTGGATGAAAATGTCATGAGTAAATGCTGCCACAATACTCTCAGGGATCCTCATTTCTAGCATTACAAACAATAAATCGCGGTATGAAATTAGTCACGGTCATATATGTTGTCCATGCCAAGTACTTAAGATAATAAGTCGCGTTATCTTACCATTAGCAGCATTGAGTAGATCGTCTTCTGTAATGGTGACTCGAGGAAGGTTACGATTAATCTTCTTCTCCCATAAGGAAGCAAGCTCGTTAATGCTTAAGAGATTGTTAGGAGGTCGAAAATGAACAGCTTTGTTGATAGTCCGGTTATCGTTGATCACTTTCATTGTTAGTCTTCCTATATCAGTACCAGCCACAAAGTATGCTGAACACAACAACCAAAACAAAGATTATGTATGTTAACATAGATTTTGTAAACTACAAAATATATGAACCTAGAAAAAAATAATATATTTCATCATTAAGTAAAGATTAAATCAATGTAGGAAGTGTTATGATAAAGTTGGATTATATTGGTGTTTCAAAAAAAAAAAAAGTTGGATTATATTGGTCAGACCTTATTCTCTTCACCTGAAAATAGGGATGTCCATTATTCGGATAAAAATCAAAATTTAATCCAATCCAAACCGAATTATTAATTTGGATCGGATTGAAATTTTTTGAAAATTCGGATTTTCGTATCAGATTGGATTGACCTTGTTTGTATATAAAAAAAACCGAATTAACCGAAATATGAAACCATGTTTTTACCAATAAGGATTGTTTATATTAATCATATAAAATTATGTTGATAATTATATTAATATAAATTATGTAAAACAATGTTTTCAATACTTGTATTAATCATGTACAACTATGTTTTCAAGACTAAAGTTTTTATAATTGCATTTTTATTTTTATATAACTTTAGGCCCTAAAAATTTGTAGTGTATTTTAATTCGGATTTTTGAATTGGATCCAAATAACCGAATTTTAATTCGGATTGGATTGATGAGAAATTCGAATCGAATTGGATTTGAAAATTAAAAATCGAATTTTATTTCGGATCGAATTAGATTTGGCTTAAATCCAAACCGAAAACCGAATATATGCCCTACCTGAAAAGCTAGATGAATTACTTGTGCAGATTTTCAATTGAATTTTGATTATTTTTACAAACTTATTTATGTAACTTTTTTTTAAATTAAAGAGACTATTATTTTAATTAAAAAAAAGTAGAAAAGTATTCACTAATTAGGAGGTAGTTGTAGTAATTTTTTTTGTCACATGTTGGCTACCTACCAGCTACCTATACCTCCAACAAAATCATCCTAGGGAACATTTTAATATTATATGATTAAATTCCTAGAAAACATTGGTTCTTAGCGTAGGAACCAAAGTAAGACTACTTACCAACAAAATTATAAATGCAGCTTAATTTTGACGCTTTGCAAAAATAGAATAAAAATAATACAAGAAGTTAAACCAGAGAATGCAAAATAATGTTATCCTTATTGCATTTATAGAAGGAAATTTTGTGAAAAACTATCTATTATAATCCAGAATTTGCGAGAAACTACCTATTAAAAAGAATGTTGTAATTAACTACCTAATATTTTTAAAATGTTGTAATTTACTACCTTTACGCCGGATTATGAAGAAGTTTGACCAAAATTCTCCGGCATTGACTTGGTCACGTGACACTTGGTGAAAGAAAAGGGTCATTAAGTGTCACGTGATGGTCACGTGACCAAGTCAACACCGGAGAGCTTTGGTCAAACTCCTTCATAATCCGGCGTAAGGTAGTAAATTACAACATTTTTCGAAAATTAGGTAGTCAATTACAACATTTTTTTTAATAGGTAGTTTCTCGCAAATTCTAGACTATAATAGGTAGTTTTTTCATAAAATTTCCTTTATAGAAACATAGTCTATAATTATTGGCCAAAATTTCTTTTATCTAGCTTCATTATATTTTGTGTAACTATAAGACTATTTACATGTCTTCCATATATATATATAAAAAAAAAAGAGACTATTTACATGTCTTTAATTACTTGAATTGAAATCCCGAAAACCAATAATGTATATTATGTACTCATTCTATTTTTAAAAGTTCTTATTTTGACTTTTTTTTGTGAGGCAATTACCAAAAGTAGGCAATTACTAATTTATCTCATATGAATGATCGAGATTACCTTTGACATTGCCGTCGCCATAAATATGGAAGCGATCCAAAGGAGGAAGAACATCAGCAGGGTGAGTATTGTCATGATAAGGCCAAGCAGCAATGGAGTTGCAACAAATGTAGGTGTAGGAAATCCCAGCCTCTTCAATTGCTCTTCTTACTTGTCTTTTTTCATTGTACATTTGTAGTCCTGGTTCTACTGGATATGCTCTTTCTATGTCATGCCCAAATTCTGATGGCAAGAACCTCTACAACATAATTTTTTTACACTTTTAATTACCTTTTGTTTTATACATATACAATAATAAATAACAATATAATAAAGATTCGTGATAAGAATAATATACGAACTAGTTTTTTTTTTTTTTTTTTTTGTTGACAATATATAGTATGTTATGATGGTATAAAAAAGACCTACATATATACCTACCAAAGAAACTAATCGTTGAAAAAATATTATTATCTTTATTAAACTTGATATGGAGTATTGTAATTAATTTTTAACCAAATTAGTAAACTAACCAAAATCATTCCTTTATTAAAAAAAAGTAAGATTGGCACAAAAAAAAGTATAGTAAATTATAACCTTGACAGTGCCAACAGCTTTGATGGCAGTAATAAGTTGGAGTTGGTCTAAAATGCTTTCTCCACCAACGGCTGAAATCACAACTTCAATCTTATATTCCTCCAATATCTTTTCCATCAACTTCTTGTCCGTTATAGTCCCCTGCATTTTTTATTTACTATTACAAATAATAATAATAATAATAATAATAATAATAATAATAATAATAATAATAATAATAATCTACTTTTTTTTTTTTTTTTTTTTTTTTTTTTTTTTTTTTTTGTTAAAAAAAAGACACCATAAAAGACAGTGATGTAGACGAGATTTAATTTGAAGTTTTGACCCTCAAAACTTTAATCAATTAAACTAGTTAGAAATCCTATACTAATAATTGTTGTTTTGATTTACATAAATAACATACGGAGTAGTTTTTAAATTTTTTATCAATTAAGGGGTATTTTTTTGGGGGTCAAAATTGCAAAATTCATTTAATTGTTCAATAGATTATTCTTGTATCAAATTTATAATTTTTAATCATACTCTTAATTGTATTAAGATCAGGCATGTTTAATTTGTTTATAATAAATATACTACAAGTACGTGTTAATTAGCAAACTAGTACGTATTTATATATATAACTATATAGATAAATGTAATTAAATAAGTTGAGCTTGCATTAGAGTGAGAACATACGATAATAATGGTGGCACCCTTATTTTGAAGGGAATGAATGGTTTGAGCCTTGCTTGTGAAGGCCGATGAACCGGACCGAACAAGTAAATAAGTAGGGCGACCAGAGTCTAGACAAGCTTCGGCTATGAACCTACCGATGAACCCGGTTGAACCAACTATGAGGGTTCGACCCCCCATTTTACCGTTAGCCAAAACCGGACCGGTAGAAGCCGTCATCTAGCTAGGTTTTCCTACGTCGCTTTCAAAGAGGAGAGAGTAGAGAAAGAGATAGATGTTGGAAGTTAGTATGAAATATTGTTGGAGGGGAGAATGATAATATATATATAGAGAATGGAATATACTCCGTATTCGTTTGTGCATGTAGGATTTTAGGGCAAGGGGACGTAAAGGAAAAGGATTATGACTGTTGATACCAATTAATAGTAGTAATTAATTATTACGGTGTCAAACAAAAAAAAAACAAAAAAAAAAAAAAAAAAAAAAATTATGTACACTATAATATTTTTAGAATATGATACAATAATACTTGAGGAATTGAAACAAAGACATGATAATTGATTAACATCAAATAGGTAAAAGGTAATAGTTTTACTTATATTTTGATGATCATTTTGATAAATGGTTATTATAAATTACGAGAATTTGTAAGGAAAATTTTATCTTATAACAATGGTAATTCGATGAGCTCACCTAATTAAGTGTAATTTTGACGATTAAGGTTGATATAGTTTTGTATCCTTGATGGTTAGATTAGAAGAGTTAGATTGCTTAGTAAATAAAGAGGGGTAGGTTGAGCTATAGAATTATAAGCATGCATGGAAGGGTAGATATGGGGCTAAGCTTTATTGGTCATTCGCAATACTAGTACGTCCGTCAATATGGGAATCTATATGGGTCCACTTTAGATTCATTTTTTTTTTTGTTTGTTTATTTAATTAGTGTCCAATTATATATACATCAATTAATCAAATTGCGTACTAGGCAAGTTAAGAGCCAAATTAATAACTAATCTATGTCATTACTCATTAACTTTGTCCAACTATGAGGAAATGAGGTTTCATAAATGGTATTTCCCTCTAACAAAGGTTTCATATGTTATTTATGCGTCTTTACCAGGTCCACTTCAATGTAAGAGAAGGTGAATATGGTAAAGTTCAATAATAGGCCATGTCTTAAAAAGTTTAAGATTATATATTTATATAAAATATAATAATAAAAAAAAAACGTTTATTGTAGACTTTCAACAATATGACGAAGATAAAACAGTGGCAAGGAAAATGGAAATGTCACGACACATGCCAACAAACTAAGAAATTATAGAGAGAGAAGGAGACCTCTCCTTAGGACCTGTTCTAATTGACTGAATTGAACTTATTAGAGCTGAACTGAACTGAACTGAACTAAAAATAATCGTATCAGAACATGCCTTTAGTCTACCTTGCTTACACTCTTACTTCACATGTTAAGGGAAGGAAATACATATTCAGGTAGCTTAGCTCGAATTCAATAAGTAAAGGTGCTTCATAGAGTAGACTACTTTACGATAACAAATGATCGTCGGTAGGAGTACAAGATTTAAAGACCCATTCTTAGGGGGACTGGGTGCCATGCATTCTACTGCTATATGGGTTCATTTATACAGGGGATTTAAGACAAAATTGAGCTCAAAAGCAACTTACCAATCCAAAAACTTTGCTTTTAACGACTAGCTATGCCCTTAAGCTTTAATTATTGTTGTAAAGCAATCCTTATACTAGAATAAAAAATAAAGACTCTAAAGAGAACTCACTAAGTCTAGCTTATTGCAATTTATCAATGTAATTTAGGATCAAATAAATTATAATTTCTCAACAAGAGATCGAATTTAAATTTTTTAGTTAGGGTTCAAGATTTTGGGTGATCTAGTTTGCATGTGAATTTGGGTGAACTGCTTATCTCAAAGCCACATGCACCCTATCCACTTGAAAACTCCTAAAGATTGGTCGATCTGCTCCAAAAAATTGGGCTTTTAGAAAATCCTCAAAATTAGTCTCACCATCTTAAATGGCCACTCTTATCCACCTAGAAACCCAAAATCTTAAAAATTTGAAAACAAATGTGAGTATAATGAAAATATACATTTTCATATCATCAAATATGACTTTAGGTGGTTAAATTTAATCATTAAGATTCTAAATAAACTTGAATTTTTAGGGCGTGTTCGACACTAGTTTTTGAGTAGCTTTTATGTAGCTTTTAGTGGTTTGACCAAATCAAATCACTACTTAATAAAAAAATGTGAGTGTTTGGCAAAGTAATGGTTTAAGTAGCTTTTAGCGGTGGATGTAGCTTTTATGAAAAGTTAGGATTATTAGCTTTTAAAGTTAGAGGTAGCTTTTGAGGTGGCTGTTGAAAATTTAATGTATAGTTTTAAAAATAAAATATTGAATCTTATATGTAACAGCTAGTCAACCACTACTTTACCGAATACTCATACCTAAATTATCTATTTTCACAGCTAACAGCTACGCACACAACTAACCTCTACATTCACAGCTAACAGCTACCTACACAGCTATATTTTACCGAAACGACTTTTTTTGGTGATGGAAAAAATAATGGTAATAGATGGGAAAAATTTGACTTTTTTTGGTGATGGAAAAATAATGGTAATAGCTGGAAGAGAGAAAGTGTGGTTGCAAGACATCAAGCAGAAGGTGATAAAGGCAACATAAAGAGGGCAACAACAAACCACAAAAGTGAATATAAGGTGAATATGATGAAGTGAGGTTGAATAATCGAAACACACTTTATGTCAAAGATTACTATGAATAACTTTCTTTTTCCCTCCCCTTTTTTTTTTTCAAGATTTCATGAAAAATTCTAAGGATCTCTCACGAGCACTACTTGGGATACAAACATCTTTTACATTTTTTTTTGGCTTGGAAGACGACATTAGCCGGACGTTATCTCTCTTTTCAAAAATGGTGCTTGAATTTTTCAATTGAGGTCGAGCAAATCAATATAGAGGCAGGCCGACAAACACCTATCATTTGGGGGTTAACCATGTCCTTGTTTTATAGTTCCTCTGTTTTTTTTTTTTTTTTTTTTTTTTTTTTTTTTTTTTTTTTTTCTTTTCTTTTTAGTTGCAACACTTCTCTTTTCACGCTTGCCGATGCATGTTTTCAATCGTTAATTAATATATTTAATTACCAATATGTAAAACTTATAAAGATTATTGCATAAATCAAGACGAATCTAACAGGATGTCACATTACTATATTTTTAATTATAAGTACTAGTATAAACCGTCAAATATAGTCAAACAAAGTGAAACGCATGAATAGTGTAAAAGTTAAACTGTTGCAACTATAAAAAATGGAGGAAGTATTTTTTTTATATACTAAAAACGCAACGATGGTGTTGGGGTTGGGGTTTGTTGTGGTGTTGGTGGTGTTAGGCATGTTGTTTGTTGTGGCTGTTTGTGTTCGTTTGTCATTGATGATGAGAAAGGAAGAAGGGAGGTTAAAGAAGATGGAAGGAAACAGAAATTTATAATGAATTATCAGCTTGTAAAAACATTAAAAATTGAAAAATTGGTTAAAAAGGTCCTTTAATGTAGACCTTTTTGTTTGAAAGATCAATTTAAATTATTAAAAAGGTGGCACAAAAGGTCCTTTTATCACGTTTGGGTTGTGAGTTTGTGGCAAGGATCCTTTGACCATTTTCTAGCATTAGCTTTTTTCCCGGTCATATACAGCCACATGCAATTCACGTGACCAGTTAATTTCCTTTTTCCCCCCTTATTAAACCTTAATTTCTCAATACAATTAAACCCAAAACTTCAATTGCAATCCCTGAAATTAAATTGAAGGCAATTCAAGGCTAATCGAAGAAGTTAAGGTGAAAACCCTTTGTTAATTTGCATTTGAATATTGCAACTTGAATTTTCTCCCTTTTATCATAGATTTTAGCAATGCAAAATGATAAATAGGTATAATTGCAGACTTTCCAGTTGCCCAGAGAACCTTTGTGGACCCATGAAAACCTAGGAAGGATATTTTGGTCACCTTATAAACTAGAGAAATTAGGGTTTAATAGGAGGAAAAGGAAGGAAAAAAAAAAAAAAAGAGGAACTTGAGTGGTCATGTGCGTTGCCACTAATTTAGAGCTTAAGATTTCATTCCCTCTATCATGTACAAATTAAAATACCACTAATTTAGAGCTTATATATAGACTTGGGTCAAATTCTACTCGATCAAAACGATTGGCGAATCAGGTCAATCTTTGTTCTGATACAAGTAGTTTTTAAAAATGAAAAGTCAGATTTTATCATCTTGCTATTAATCAAATGACAAACTTTTAAATAATTGGAGTTATTGGACTAAATTTCCGCCAATAGCGATTACTGTTGTAAGCGGTTTAACCTTTTTGTTCCCCCTCAAATATGTCGATTTTATCCTTGTTTAACTCTTAACCGGGACCTTTTTATTATAATATCCGTTAAAAATCGTTATAAATTTCATTTGATTGGCTAATTATTTAATTTTTTTTTTTTTAGAAAGATTGGCTTAAGAAACAAAATCACATCGTATACCACTAGCCTTTGCTCTACTCACTTCCGGCACCGGCATCTGCAACAACAAAACCATTATTCTGATCGACTGTTTCGGCAATTCGAAACCCTAACCTCCATTTTTCTTCTCACTGATTCAAAAGTTCGATATTGTAATTTAGGGTTTTCTATTGATCCCATTGTTAGATCTGAAAAAAGCAAATTGATTTCTTCACATCAAAGTGAATTTGCTGGGATGTTGTTTAATTGAATTCAGAGAAAACGACTGGAAAATTTGGATTTTTGCTGGGTATTCTAAGGATTGGAGTTGAGTGAAGTTAAGGTAAGCTCTGTTTTTTATATTAAGTCGAATTATTGAGAAATTTTTCTATATGAACTAGATAAAGTGTTGATTTGCTGTATGTTTTGTTGCTGTAGATCAATTTTGAGATTCATTGAACTGTTGAGTGTGATCAAGTAGTTTTGTTTTTGGTGAAATGTTGCCATTATGATGTTTTGTTGGATGATAATTTGTCTAAAGTTTGTGGGAAATGAGCCGTTCCCCATCGTTTTCATTAAAGTCGGAACCGAGTCCGAAAGTCGATAATGAGTCGTTACACCGATGGATTGTGGCGTTTTATGTGATTAGGTTTGATCTTGAGCAAGGTCAAGTAGTAGAGGAATGTTATCCGGCAGGTTGTTTATCTGAGGATGAGGAGCTTGGGACGGCTTTTAGTTCGTTCCCGGATTCTGTGTCCCAAAACCAAAATCGTTCGAGTATCCATGATTGCATATTCTTCTTTAGGATAAGAAGGCGGGGAAATGTTGATGCAGCAAATGTACTTACTTCTGAGATAGTTGAGATAGAGAGAGATACTCCTCAGAAGTCTGCCACAAATGGGAAGGTGTTGCAGGTATTGAGTAACCATAAGAGTGGTGATGATTCTCGGTTCTTGTATGGCTTTGTCTTTAATAGGCAAAGGCATGATGAGAGGCTTAAGCGAGGTGGGGAACAGAAGTCGGTGGTGATCTTGTCTCATAGTCCATTTTCTAGTGTGTTCAGGCCTTTGTTGCAAATTATGGGTCCATTGTTCTTTGACATAGGAAAGAAAGCTCTTGAGCATATTGCCGCTTATGTGTCATTGTGGCCTCCTCCAGTTCCGGGGAAGTTGATGGAACTTCCCATTGGTAATGCTACCTTGAAAGTGAACCTGCCTCCCGTCCAAAGTTTGCCTTTAGATGAGAAAAAGATGCTTGAAGAGTCTGCCTCTCTTATGGTTCCATTGCTTGCTACTAATCAGTCGATCCCCCTTGGCCTTTTCCATGAAGCAAACCTTTTTGGTATATTTCGTGGAATTCTCTTGCAGCTTTGGGTTCTGTGGGAGTTAGTACTTGTTGGTGAGCCTGTTCTTATCATTGCCCCAACTCCTCCTCAGTGTTGCGAGGCTGTTGCAGGTCTTGTGAGTTTGGTTGCTCCACTGCTTTGTAGTATTGACTTCAGGCCTTACTTCACCATTCATGATCCTGAATTTGCCCATTTGAACTCACTACAAGATGGTGGCACCTTTCCTCCTATGATACTCGGTGTAACAAACCTCTTTTTCCTGAAAGCATTACGCAATTTTCCACACATTGTGTCCGTTGGAAGTCCTGTTGCTAATTCAAGCCGTGCTAACGTTGTTTCCGGGTCCTCTTCTGGTAGACCAACTGGTCGCTTAGAAGGATTGGGTGTTCAACAGCTCTCTTTGAGAAAATTTTCTCCATCGAGCTTGTTAAATGCAGTCAAGTTGAGGAGGGATGGTCCTCTTGGTCTGATGACAGAACACAAAGAAGCTGTTTGGACCACTTACGGTGCAACTACCAAGCCAGATACATCTATCTTGAACAGGCTTGTTGATGCGGGAACGTTAGCAAGGGTTGAGGAATCTATGTCTGTTGTGAACAATGAGATTCTACGTCGGCATTTTCTGGAGCTTACCACCAATTTTTTGTCTCCTTTTGGCCCTTATTTCAAGATCAATACTCCTCCTGAAGGGTCTTCACCATTTGTTGATCCACCACCTCTTCCTCCGTTTAAGGCAGAGGAATTCCTTCATACTTTAGCTGCAAGAGGTCCAGGAAAATTTCTATCAAAGAGGATGAGATCAAACTGGCTTGATTTATACAGGTGAGGAGTGCAAGTGTATATTAGAGATAATATTTTACTTGACTGTTTAGTTACAACTAAGGCTGACACTAACTTTGTGGTTCTATTGATAGGCGTTTTCTTAAAGGGAAAAATTTTATGCCATGGTTTTCTAGAAGGCGTGCAGTGGCTGAGCAAGAGCAGCACAGATTATGGAAACAAGCAAGATTGAAAACCGATATCCATCAATTCTTATCAAAAATGTCTGAATTAGAAGTTGTGGACTCCTTCAATGCTATTGAAAGGCACCTTCTTGGGGAGTTGCAGGTGACCTTCAGAAATTCTTTATTTAGATCTAATTCTTGAAGCAAGAACTAGTTTGGCGTTGAATGATTTGGTTCAGTCATTTCAGTGATCTTATTTAAGCTATACTATTTTACTTATACAATAGTGATTCACTAAACCTTTTGTTAGAATTGCCCATATGCAAATATGAGAGCTAATGTTTAAAGTTAAAATTACTATATGTTCTTAGTACCTCTTAGGAGAATTAAGATAATGAAAAAGAATTATTATTATTTTTTAATATATCGACATACTACCTTAGATTGAAAGTTCATAACGCTTCCCATATTCATCCATTCGAATAGTTCCTTTACACTCACTTTTTGGCAAACCCCTTTTAGTACCTTATCCCTCTTTCCTAACTATGTTTATACCTTTCCACTCTCTTACTTACTCTTATCCTTACACTCACTCACCTTTTTACATTCTTTCTTACTTTATACCCTTTATTCTCGCACTCATAGCATTTAACACTCTCTCCTATTTCCTTAATTGGTGAGTAAATACTTTCTCCTTATTTTTTTTTGTAAAAAACTACATCACTTTTGAATTCATGAACTCCTAGGCAATTTTGAGAGTTGAGAGAGATAGAATAAATAAAGAGGGCCCATGTGATATGTGTGTGTGTGTGTGGAAATAGTAAATTTTAAGAACTTGTGGAAATGGAGTAAGTATTTTAATAAATTCTAATGGAATAGTGGAATTTAATATAATATCCCATTAACCGTGTCCATTCTTAAAAATTCCAAATGGAAAGTTTGATGTATGTTTAGCCATGGGTATGAACTATGTTATCACAACCTGTTCATTTTTAGGTAAAAGTTAATATTCTCGATAATTTGATATGTCAAAAGGTTTTGTGTGAGACCGGACTCACGTGAGTCCAGTTTATAACCTTCAAACACACTAACTCCATTTTCTCTTTCCTCCATTTTTACAATCTTTCATTCGTCACCATTTTTTTTCACATTTTCTCTCTCCTCCTTATTCTGATCCTTACCTCATCGTACACAATACTTCTTCGACGATGGCTGCCACCGCCGCCCCTGATGAAGAGGAGGAGACGAACACCGCTCTCAATCTAAAGAGTTACCAGTGAGAAGGTTGGAGTTGTTGGAATTAGGGATGGCAATGGATCTGGATCCGGTCCGGATCCGTGGATCCAGATCCGTTTTCCACAGATATGGGTCTTCAAATTTTGGACCCGACGGATCCGGGGCGGATCCGGGTCCCTTGGAAAAAAACGGATCTGGGTCCATTAGACCCGGACCCAGATCCGTTTACCCGTTTATAATTCCTTTGAAAGAAAATTCCTAAATTTACTAATTAAATGGCCCAACAGCTGAGCCCAGTAGAAAATTAAAACACTCAAGTTATAATACTCTCTCTCCATATTCCCTAGTACAGCAGTACCCAAAGTCTCAAACCCTAAATTTCTCTCTCTCCATAATACCCATACCCTCCATTGAAGTCGGCGACTCAAGCAAATCTCCGTTCAGTAAGCACTAAGCATCGAGGAGCTTCTCTGACGAATGCATCCCTTCAATTTCTCTAAATCTAATTTGGGTTTTTGATAATTAAAATTGAAATGATGAATTCGATGTCATTTTTGTTGTTGTTGTTCGATGTCGCTTGTGTTTGACAGCAGAAAGAGACTATGCTAAATTGCTAATCCTCTTGGAGTCTTGGGTATAGGAATATGGTAAAAGGGGAATGAATGGCGGCAATGAAAAGAAAATGGGTGATGGTGAATTGGTTATGTTGTTGGTAGCAATGAGAAATTTGTTGCTAAAGTTTCTACTGACATTTTGTTATTTCAATTTAATTTGTTTTTATTCAATTTAATTATATGTTCTAGAAGTAGTCCAGAACCTTATATAAAATCAAACTTCTAATTTTTTACTAATAATTGCCTATTGTTATTATTTTTGTTTTTTTTTTCCTATTATTATATAAGATCTGTTTTGGACCCGTTTTAGACCCGGATCCGGTGGACCCGTCGGATCTGGATATGGGTCTCCATTTTCTAGACCCGACGGATCTGGGGCGGATCTGGAACTACAGTAGAGAAACGGATCTGGATCCGGGTCCTAAAGGACCCGGTCCAGATCCGACCCGTTGCCATCTCTAGTTGGAACCAGCGTGGTGGCATATGAGCTTCTACATGGAGTGTAATGTAGAGGATTACAAAGAGGAGAGAGAATATTGAGAGGAGTTTTGAGGAAGATGACGACATTTTTGGGGTTTCTATTTGGTGGGTTTGTAGGAGAGAGAGTAAGAGTGAAAGTGAGGTTGGGAGGGAGAGTCACATGAGAAGAGACGAATAATGAATGCCCAGTTGTGGACCCTCTCTTGCGTGACGATTAGTATGTAATAACTGACCAATATTATATAATGCCTGACCAATTTCTTATCTGACCAATTTTGTCTAATACCTTACCAATATTATCTAATTTCTGATACTATTATCTAATACCTTGTCAATATTATCTAATTTCTGACATTTATTATCTAAGATACTTATTATCTAATATCTGACCAACTTTATCTGAATTCTGATACTTATTATTTAATATCTGACCAATATTATCTAATTTCTGACCCTTATTATCTAATTTCTGATACTTATTTCTTAAATATCTGACCATTATTATAAAATTTCTAACAATTAAATTTTTTTTTTTGTATGATTGAACTCACGTGAGTCCGTTCTACACAATACTTTTCCTTGATATGTAGCATTAACGGCTCCTAAGATTCCTGTTTGAAAATAACAGTATTGATTATTATAAAAATTAAAAAGGACACAAAATGTAGATATCTATAGCATAAGATGATTAGTTGATCACCAAGACAGATTGAAACACTAATGATGGATATAATTAATAAAAGTATATTCTAGCTTTTATAAAATTTCGTCATTTTTATTTTGGTGATTACAACTCAGTATTACCAATTCAGCAACTCATTTCTTGAAGCAGATCTCTTAGCACGAGTTTCCATTCGTCTGAAGTCTTGTTGTCTCCTTCATTTTCATCAAATTACAGCCATAACTCTTTGAAGCTTCACTTTTCTCTTCTTTCTGATAAGCTTCTTTTGACTTTGCCTGCGTCTAGTATAACACAGTACTGACCTAACTTCTGAGCAGGAGATTCTGAATCTGTTTCAATCCTAAACTTCATCATCAACATCAACATAGGCATTGCAGTTTTAATGTCTGTAGATAGGCTGGTTACCCTGAGTGCAAAATGTTACCCATTAGACTTGCGCGAGGAACAAAGGTTGTTTGTGATGGATCAATCAAAATAAACTCACCAAGAAAATCTATTAGCTATGAGCTTAGTGAGGCACTTATTAATGGTGTTACAACATGAAATGAGTCTGTCATTACTTGGCTTTGTGGCATTAGGCAGCTTGGGAACTTTAGCAATAACGGTATATAAAACCTCCCTAAGCAAACTGCCAGAGTTTAAGCAGGAAAGGATAGCATTAAATACAGCTTCTCCTACTGCTGCTCTATTCTTTAAGAAAATCAATAGAGCATTAAAGGCATCAAGCCCAGGAGCTTTCCCCTCGTTGGGAGAGAATAACCCCTCTTTTCTTTCTTCCCTAAACACCTGTCTCCCCAAAATTACCTTTTGGTCTTGTCTTCAGAGATAGACTTGAAGACAATGTTGTTTAGAACCTGAATTCCCGGATAACTAGAATGGGCATGAGAGCCACGAAGACCCTCAGGAGATCTTATTAATGGCAAGGAGGCAATAATACAGGAGATTACAACTATCTATTTGAGAACTCTTTCTATGAGATTTGTGATTAATTTTTCTTGAGAGAATAGAGTTTGTGATTTTTGATGGAGTTGATTAGGCCATATCTCTATTCAGCATTGAGAGTGTTTGAACCTTGAAGTGACCTTTTGAGGAGAGTTCTTATTAAAGGGTTCACTATGTTTTTCTTGTAGGATTTATGCGAGCTCATTAGAGAAGATTTTGGACTCTCATCTTTTTCCTTTTTTTTTTCCTCCCCCTTTTCCTTTTTGAGCTTTTATAGAATTTGAATAAGTGGGAGGAGCATGAATTCTTTGTTCCCTGTGTCCCAATAATACATCATTGTGCTGATGTTGGAGATATTTGCTCCTTAACCTGATAACCTACCCCACCAACAATTGAATGTTTTGGTTTTTAGTAAAGGGTTTATCAGAATAAAGAAGCTGAATTACAGGTTTTTGTTTTCTTCTGTTTGTTAATTGCTTCTCTTTCTGTTCTTGTTGACAGCTCTTCTAAAGAGTGGTTTTTAGCCTAAGGTTTTGATGCTAGGAATCATGTTTCTTCATTTTTGTAAGCTCTGGAGAGCATTGTTGTCTCAAGTAGGATTCTTGGGCTAAACTTACTCATTGGGTCTGATATCTAAATTGCTGTATTAGTTATCTTATGCTTTCCTAACATGATCTCTGTTAATTCCAATGGCCCTAAAATACAGTCTCCCCCTCATCCTCCTTTCTAGTTAGTATGAGTAGGCTTGAGAATTACTTGGTTTCCGTTACTCCAAAATTAAAGAAGAATGGACTTGTTTGTGTCTAAAATTTCACTCTGGTCTTCTTTACTAATAAAATTTAGAAGACAAAGAGCTTCTCCCTTCCATCAAAAAAAAAAAGAGCTTCTCCTCTGGCATTATACAAAGGCCATAGAGGATGCTCTTAAGAAAAGAAATTTTTTTCCCCATGAGCTGTTGTAGTTTGTCATGGGGAGAAAGATTTGCTAACCGTTTGCACTCTTGTTTTTCAGTTCTCTTTGACATTTATCATTAGCCTTGTGATGCAAAGTAGTGCCAATGATGTCCGTGTAGATTGGGAAACTAGAAAGAAGAATGGTTTACCTTGATGTATCGTTCATTGGGGCTGTCAAATGTCTTTTCTTTCAAATGTATTCTGACAGAATAACCATCACTGTTAATAACTCGTAGTTTCAGCATTTGTTGGTTGTTTAGAACACAAGTTTAGCTTGGTTTGTAGGTTCTGTACTGAATCACACAGAAAACTGTCAGTTTCAGAATATTACTTTTTTCAATTATTTTATCTAACCTGTACACATGAATTGTGGTAGTCATCAATTGTCAACTTGATGCAACCCTTCTCATATATCCATGAACTCCATCTCCCTGGAGTTCACTGGGAACTGATCATTGATTAAGAAATTCTAAATAGGCTTTACTATATTTTGCCTACTCTGCCTCAGCCCTTAGATCAGTAACTGTGCTTATCACAAATATAATGTAAAGCACAGAGAATGGAAGCTTGCTGTCTTAGCATCAGTCCTTTAGTGTAATAATCCTGTCAGCCTTATAGTCAGCTCCTTGGTAAGACTAAAATGTAGAGATGTCCTGCAGAGATGTTTAGACTAGGAGGAAATGGAGCAAATTGATCAAGGGACATCATTTTATTAACTTCCTGTGTTCCTATTTACTTTTCCCATAGATGTTTATACAGTTTTATGCAAGCGAAATAGTGGAGTAAAAATTGGGTGGCTGAGTGAGAGAGGAGTAGGTAGTTTACTAGGATGATGGAGCAAGTACATTGGGACCCTTGAAAAGGAAAACAGGGCAAGTAAAATGCGGCAGTCTCTCTCTCTCTCTTTATTTATTTATTTATTTATTTATTTATTTTTTTAATAAGGTAGACGCCGAATTTTTTTTGTTAACTTGGGCAGTTTATGTGATGTTGATACCAAAGGGTTGGCTTTTGTGATGTGATTGAGGGAAATCGTAGTCAAGAATACCTGACTCTTCCATTTAGGCTACTAGTGTTTGGTGTGAAGAGCTTGTTAAACTTACTGCCTAATGTTTTTTTTTTTGAAAGATTAGGCAGTAAGTTTAACAAGCTCCTATGTGTTGGACAAGGTTTTGTACAAGGGGACCTTAAGTGGAGGCCGCAGTTGAAGTTGAATCAATTTTATGTCATTTTATTTTATTAATGGCTACTTCATTAACACTGTGTTTGGATAAAAAAGGAGGAAGGAAAAGAAGGGGAGGGAGGAGAAGAGGAGGGGAGGGGAGGGAAAGGGAGGGGAGGGAAGAATGTTGAATTTTCCTTCCAAATCTCTCCATTGTTGGAGGGATCAATTTCCAACAATTTAATCCCTTCATTTCTCTCCCCTCCAATTCCCTTCCTTCCTCATTTGTTATCCAAATAAAAGATATTCCATCTCTCCATTTCCCTTCCCACCCTAAATACAGTTGATAGGTAAAAGATTATATAATTATGATCCAATTAACATAATTTTTTGTGATTAAGTTAAACATAATTAAAGCCATATCTGCTTATCTAAAAAATACGAGTTTTTGGACGGCATTTTGCTTCAAATGTTAAGTTATTTTTGAAGAGGTGTATGTAGTGAAAAAGAAATGATTCTATCGACTACCATTTTTTTGTGCAAGGAAGAGGATTGTAGTTAACCAAGAAGAGAGGACATTGTTTCTAACTGTCTACTGTGTAGTGGATCAATGTTATTTAGTGGATCCCAAAATGTGGAAACATGACCTGGCTTCCTCTGGGCTTAATTGTGTAGGTGTTTAAAAAAAACATGGGTTATCCTCTTACCATGCCCCAGTAACAAGTGATTAGGATTTAATTACTTTTCACTAATTGTCTGTACAATTGTTGTGGTGATGTCTGATATTGTACCTGGTACATGTGCAATTTGTCTTGTTCTTTACAAGTCTCCATAACATTGAAACTGTCAAGTTCCATTGCTTTACATTCAACAGAAGTTCAAGCATTTAAAAATTCTATAGCTCTGTGTTGTGTGAATTCTATAACTGAGACTTTTGAATCAGCTGCAGAAGTCTGGAACAAGTGGACAAGACTCTATGAAAAGTTGCCAGAAGCTGCAGGAAGATCTACAGGCAGTGTTTAGTGTTCTGCCGAAGGACATGCAGCAGTTGCTCCTTCTGAATCCTGAGCGAGCAGCTCTTGTACAGGAAACTTAGGGTGGCTTTTTTCCTTTCAATTTGGGTAGATTTTTACTTGAGCTAAAACTGGAGGTGCTCTCGTCGGCTCTTCTATAGATACATGTTTATTAATTTTATCCTACTTTCACTGAAGTGGCTAGCTTATGGCTGAATCTTTAAGGTGGGGCTTAATTATCTTTTGGGCTTTTAAGTAATAATTTCATTAGATTCTTAGAAAACAAGTTACTCCTGTACTGACTAATTTTTATCTCCATTCCTCCAGCTTGCATGTATCTTAATTGAGAAGATCGATGTTTGAATACAATTAAGGATTCTGGGATGAATATACTGGCATTACCGCACCTCTAAAAGGGTGCAGGAAGGTTACATGACTTCAGGTTAATGGAAAATTTATTGGCCATTTTTCGTCGCATATTTTAAGGAGCGACTGGTCGTGTTTATAGTCAATGTGTTATAATACATCTTGTTTTTGTTTCATTACCCTTTCTATCCAACATAATCATTAAACATGGAGGGCCTAATTCAGAAAAATTAAACGTCTGTGGTTGTATGCCCTTAAAGCCGGCATCAAAAGAAATTAAAATTGTTGGAGTATTGTGAAAAATGGTTACTCATTTATGTTCATTTTGGAATTTATGAGAAGATATACTCCATCAGTCAAATGACAACATCAGTTATGTACCAAGTTCTTATTAAAAACCACTTAACTAAGTTAATATCATCCCGAGTTAAAATTAGCATTTGAGTACAAGTCCAACACATAATAGAGGAAGAAATGTGAGCGTCTTAAAGTCGAGAAGAACCACAAAACTACCTAAATATATTCCCATAGAATGTATCCGATCAGCTTCTTAACCTTCATTCTTTGCACATACTTGTATGCTAGTTCTTCTGTTATGGTCACCACAGCTTAGAGAACATGATTATACATGACATTGACTAGAAACTAAGAAAAATTGGAAGCAAGATTGTACTGTGAATCAATTAGAGAATTACGACATCTCATTTCTGCATCATATGATTCATATCCGGACTAACCTTGGGTTTGTTTCTACACTTTACTAATGCTATTGGAATGCTGCAGAGATGCTGAGATTCAAAGATTTTAACTTTGAGTTTTAGAATTTTTACATTTAGGTTACCAAAAAACAAACAAGGCAGAATTTATTGGTTGGGTAACATCAAATAAATGTAGGACAACATTGAAATTTTGGGTACTACTACAGTACTACCTTCGTTTTCCTAATATTGCAACAATTACCATTTTAGTTAATTTCACAATTATTGAAACATTAACATATATATACACATGATTTCTCTCTATCTCACATGAGTCTATTCTTTATTTCTCTCATTCTTCTGCAATTACTAGAGTAATCTAGGAGTATTATTACCAAAGGGTCAAAACGCTGACGTTTAAATTGTATATACAATACTCTAGGAGTACTCTAGGAGTTATATATATTAAATGTTGTCATTTTATAATGATAAATTAGTTGGCTGAATTGGTTCTTAATTGATATTAATTAATACCCCGTTTTATACTTTCGAAATAAAGTTGTAATTATGTTAATACTCTCATTATATATCAATAAAAATAAAGTTGTAATTTTTCCCCAAAATATTCCAAAATAAATTATATTTAAATTATTCTTAAATTAACAAATTACATAAAATTACATCTATATTGAAATAAATTGACATTTAAAATTATGTGTAGTAATAAATTAATTATATTTTTTTATATTACCTTTCTCATAATGAAAATATAATAAAAGTTGTGTTTGAGAAATATATTTTTTTTCTTTGAGAAACGCAAAAATTTTGAATCTACTTGATGATGACATCTCATATTGCAAGCAGCTCAGCCACGTCAGACAAGAAAAATAACAGAATGTAAAGTTTGTTATTATATTTTGTTAGAGTTGGCAGCTCATTTGTAACAAACTCATTTATGTCTGATTATTGTAATTAAGCTATATATATAGTGTTAGCTGTTGTAATTCATTACAATTCACAATAATAAAATTCCTCAATTTCCATCTCTACTTTCTCTCTCTAGAATTCTTCCTCTTCTCATAATTCTAATATGGTATCAGAGCTACGAAACTCATTCATGGAGTTTTTCGATCGTTTCTGATTGTTGTTTCGTCTTGATTTTGTAAGTTTGTTCTTCGATTTTCTTTAGCAAAGTTGATTCAAATACTTCTTGATTTGATCTGTGAATTCTGGAGTTACAAAATTGATTCCACTAGTTCTTGATTTGGTTTGAGTATTCTGGAGATTGTTGCTTGATTTTTCTTGATATTAAAGCTTATTTGGAGATTATTGATTGTTCTTTGCTGAAAAATCTGTTACAATCAATCGATTATCTTGATTTGAAGGGATTTGATTCTTGAAGTAGTTTGTTGATTTTTGTTAATAATTGATTTGAGAAATGGTTGGAGAAACTAATAAATCGCAAGATCCTACTCAAAATCCCGTTTCACCTTATTATATTCATCCAAATGATAGTCTCAAAATGACATCTGTTACTGTTAAATTTGATGAAACTAGTTATGGTGATTGGAAGTGTGCAATGATGATAGGATTAACTGCTAAAAACAAATTAGCTTTTGTTGATGGTTCGATTACAGTACCTATTCCAGAAGATGTTTGTTATAATGCTTGGAGAAGGTGTAATGATTTAGTGATCAGTTGGATTCTAAGTTCTTTAGATCCTGTTCTAGCTAGAAGTGTCCTCTATTTTACTACTGCTAGAGAGATATGGAAGAACTTAGAGGAGAGATATGCTCAATCTTCTGGATCTCAGTTGTTTGCTATACAACAACAGTTATCTGATTTACCACAAGCAAATCAGTCAATAGCAGAATATTTCACAAAAATGAAGATGTTATGGGATGAATTGGATGGTATGAGTCCACTGCCAGTTTGTAGTTGTGCAGGGTGGACTTGCAATATCACTCAAAAGTTGGTAAAACAAAGGGAAGATCAGAGGTTAATTCAATTCTTGATGAAGTTAAATGAACAGTTCACAATGGCCAGAGGAAATATTTTGATGATGCAGCCCTTGGTTCCTGTTAATCATGCTTCCAGGCTTCTCATACAAGAAGAAAGACATAAATCAATTGTTCACTCTTTGCAACCTGGAGTAGAAACACATGCTCTCATGGCTGATACAACAAGTTCAATTGAATCCTGTGCTTTTACAGCATATAGAAGAAATTTTGATAACAGAAACTACAAGAATCTGAACTATGGAAAGATGGATTTTCAGTTCCAAGATAAGAATAAGGGAAAGTTTGATAACGTGAGACAATCACAGTTTTTCTGTGAACGTTGCAAAATTCCTGGACATGCAATTGACAGATGCTTCAAGATACATGGTTATCCAAGAGATTTCAAGCAGAATACTAAGAGATTTGCTAATTTTGCTCAAGGAGGTGACAACAATACTGATGCTGAAGATGTTGTAACAGCTTCCTTTACTCTGGATCAATACAGTAAATTCAAAGAATTCATGGAAGGACAGACTGTATGTGGTATTTAGAATTCCAATGAGAACCCTAAAGAGGACAGTGCAGCTTTCTTGGCAGGTAAACTCTGCTTATTTTCTTCATTTAGTTCTGATTGGATTCTGGATAGTGGTGCAACAGATCATATGTGTTATGATCTTAAATATTTTGCAACTTTTGATGTTGTGACTGCTGGTAATCATAGTATTACTATTCTAGATGGAAGTGAAGTTAAAGTAGCTCACATAGGAACAGTATTGTTAAAAGCATTAACTCTTCAAAATGTCCTATATGTTCCTAGTTTTAAGTTCAATCTAGAATCTATTCCAAAGTTGTGTTTAAATTTGGATTGTGAAGTGATTTTTACAGCTAATAAGTGTTTTGTTCAGGATTATTCAATGAGAATGCATCTTGGTAGCTTGAAGAAAGGTCTTTATTGCACTCCAGCCTCAGCAGCTCAAATATCTTCAATCCCTTTCTCTTTAGATGATCAGCCAGACAGTTCTCTGCAGATTGCAACAGTTGCTTCTGCTAATACTCAGGGAGACACAGATAATCAGGCCAAGCTTCTTCATCTCAGACTAGGCCATTTACCTTTTACTCAGCTTAGATTAGTTGATCCTATGACCAGTTCTAAGTCTTCTGTAGACACTATATGTCATATTTGTCCTGCTGCTAGACAATATAGGCTTTCTTTTCCTAATAGCTTAATAAAGTCTACAAGACCTTTTCATCTTTTACATATTGACCTATGGGGTCCTCATAGAGTTGTAACTCATAACAATTGTTCAATATTTCTGACTATTGTTGATGATTTCTCAAGATGTACTTGGATTCATTTGATGAAATATAAGTCTGAGACTGTTTCAATTCTTAAATCTTTCATTTCTTTCATTGAAAGTCAGTATAAGTTGAATGTTGAGTGCATTAGATCTGATAATGCTTTGGAGTTATATGAAGGGGAAGCCAGGATTTTTTATCCTAGTAAAGGGATAGTTCATCAAACTAGTTGTGTTGATACACCCCAACAAAATGGAGTTGTAGAAAGGAAACATAAGCATTTATTGGAGATAGCCAGGGCACTGTTCTTTCAATCGATATAATGTGCCAGCCAAGTTTTGGGGAGAATGTGTCTTGTGTGCAGCTTATATAATCAACAGAACTCCTTTGAAGTGTTTGGGGTTTTGTTTCACCATATGAGAAAATTTACAATAACCCCCCCCCCCCCCCCCCCATATTTCACAGTTGAGAGTGTTTGGTTGTTTGTGTTAGGTTTCAACCCTCAAACAAGGGAGAAGTAAGTTTGATCTTAGGGCAGAACCTCACATTTTCTTGGGTTATTCATCTACTCAAAAGGGTTATAAAGTAATGAATTTGAGTACTAAGTATATACATGTGTCTAGAGATGTCATTTTTCATGAAAGCAAGGCACTTTCTTTTTCATCTTTAACCTTCTGATTCTTCTTCCAGATCTTCACTTTTTCCCATCTTCCTTCCTTCTAACACCCTTCCTGATATAGTCATACACAATAATGTTCCTGATATATTCAACTTCTCTTCATACAGCTCCACATAATTCTTCTACTACTACTATTTCTACTCAACCTAATTCTGTTCCCATTTCCATTCCTATTTCTGTTCCAAGCAACCAGACTGAAACCACTATCAGAAAATCCTCTAGACTAGTTAAAAATCCATCTTGGATTGACAAATACATTTGTAATTTGTCCACTACTCACATCACTTCTCACTAGTGTAATCTTGTGTATTATAAAGATCTTTCTTCTGCTCATAAAGGTTTAATTGCTCAGCATACTGAGATAGTTGAACCTACCACTTATAAAAAAGATGCAAAATCACCTAAGTGGGTTGAAGCCATGGTAAAAGAGTTAAAAGCTCTCAAGGATAATAATACATGGGAGATTGTTACATTACCTCATGGTAAGAAAGCAATAGGCAGTAAATGGGTATTCAGGTTAAAAAGGAATGTAGATGGGAGTATTGAAAGGTATAAAGCAAGGCTTGTGGCTAAAGGTTTCACTCAAAAGTATGGCATATACTATTTGGAAACCATTTCCCCTGTTATGAAGATGTCAACTATAAGGTGTTTGCTTTCAATTGTTGCTTCAAAGAACCGGAAAGTCTACCAGTTAGATTTAAATAATGCATTTCTGCATGAAGATCTTCATGAGGAGGTGTATATGAAGATTCCTGAAGGTTTTCAAGCTGCTCCTACTCAGGTTTGCAAGTTAAAGAAGTATTTATATGGACTGAAACAAGCATCCAGACAATGGTTTGCTAAACTGGTTCATGAGCTGTTGTTTCTTAGCTTCAAACAGTCTAAAAATGATTACTCTATGTTCATCAAGCACAACAAAGATGAGATGATTGTTGTCACAGTCTATGTCAATGATATTCTGGTAACAGGAAGTAACTCAGACAACATTACAGAGTTAAAAAGACATTTGCATTATAGTTTCAGTATAAAAGATTTCGGTGAAGTATACTATTTTCTTGGCATAGAAGTCTCCAGAACTGATGTTAGGTTTGTTATGACTCAAAAGAAGTTTACAAAAGAGTTGCTGAAGGATTCTGGTATGGATTTGTCTAAACACATTGTTACACCCTTGCCTATAAATTTGAAGTTGTCTGCTTATAGATGTTTGGTGGGAAAGCTAAACTTCTTAACAAGTACTAGACCTGATTTATCTTACACAGTTCAGGCTTTGAGTCAGTTTATGAGTGAGCCTAGGACTTCTCATCTAGCTGCTTTACAACATACCTTGAGGTATGCTGCTGGTACTGAAGGACAAGGGATATTGCTAAAGGCTTCTGATCAACTCAAACTTGAAGCTTTTTCAGACTCTAATTGGGGGGCATGTGTGGACACTAGAAGATCAATTACAGGATATTTGTTACTGCTTGGAAATTCTCCAATTTCTTGGAAATCTAAGAAATAGTCTACAATCTCTAAGAGCTCCTCAGAAGCAGAATACAGGGCTATGTCTAATGCAGCCTCTGAGATCACTTGGTTAGTTAGACTGCTTGAAGAATTGGGTGTGCAAAATCTGAAGCCAGTGACTTTGAACTGTGACAATCAGTATGCATCTACATTGCTAAAAATCCTGTCTTTCATGACAGGACCAAGCATATAGAAATAGATTGCCACTTTACAAGGGATAAAGTGATGGAAGGTCTAATTTCTTTGAGCTATTTGCCAAGTCAAGTTCAGCTTGCTGATATTTTTACTGCCATCAGTAAAGTTTAATGAGCTGTTATTCAAGCTTGGAATGCTCCTTACTTTCAGCTTGCGGGGGGGGGGGGGGGGGGTGTGAAGCTACTTGATTATGACAGGTCAGATTGCAAGTAGCTCAGCCACGTTACACAAGAAAAATAACAAAATGTGAAGTTTGTTATTATAGTTTGTTAGAGTTGTCAGCTCATTTGTAACAAACTCTTTTATTTCTAATTAATGTAATTAAGCTATATATATATAGTCTTAGCTGCCGTAATTCATTACAATTCATAATAATAAAATTCTCTCAATTTCCCTCTCTAAAATTCTTCCTCTTCTCATAATTCTGATAAGAATGAAATGGTTGATTTTATGTTGAAGGCAAATGAGCTAGTGAGTGGGTTTGCGAAGGCTCATAAAAGCGTGGCGTTATGGGAAACTCTAATCAAAGTATCCAAAGATGGTCTCCTCCTATACATGGTTTCTACAAAGTTAATGCTGATGTACACTGATTTTGGTTTTTCCTATTTATAAATTTTGCAGCGTTTGTCAAAAAAAAAAAAAAAAAGTGTAGTAATAAATTAATTATATTTTTTACATTATCTTTCTCATAATGAAAATATAATAAAATTATATCAATATAATTACATCTTTATTTTATTGAAATACTCTTACATGGACCTGGTCCACAATAATTTTATTGTGCACCCGAGGTTTATGCACCCGCAACTGACATTATATAGAATATAGTGACCCTTATTTTTAACATAGTAACCTTATTTTTAACATAGTAACCTTTATCAAAACTTGTATAACGTTTAATATTATTGTGAACTTGAATATGACGTTATGACTCTAATTTTAACATAGTGACCTTTATTATTTATGTTGACCAATATATAAAATATTTCATTAAAAAAATTAATCTCTTATATCCTATATATTTCCAAAATGACTTTTATTTTAACATAGTGGCCTTATTTTTAATATAGTGACCTTTTTTTTTTTATTATTATTAATAAAACAACTATAGTTTCTCTTATATTAGTGGTCCACAATAAATTAGTGTGAACCAGGTTCATTTAAGAATTTATGATAAAAATAAAGTTGTAATTATGTGAATCAATAAATTAATTAACTTTATATTATATGCATTGTAATTATACTTTCACTATATATAGCAATAAAAATGGTGTATAATTTATGCTGATAAGTTTCTAAGTTTCTAACTGATAAAAAAAACTAAAGTTTCTTGAAGGTATGCACTGTCGAAAAATTCTGCTTCTTATAAAATTATTAATTTCATTACATGATCTGAGTATGGACATATTTTTGATATATTCAATCAAATCATTTACTGAGCCATAAAAAAAAAAAAAAAAATTCAATTTTAAGAATTTATTTTAAAAAAAATAAACGGGTTAAGTCTATGCCTTGAATTTAGATCCACTTCTTTCTAATCCATTCACGTTGATTCTAACAGATCTCCTATTACTTCTAAATAATCTGTTTGAAGTAAATTTCATTAGATTCAATCAAACGACCATATTTCCTTACATCTATTACGACCGATATTTTACAATTTTCTTTTTTGTCAAAATCTCAAAGTTATATGTTCCCGATTATCTATTCACTTCAGAATAGGGATTACCCGTATTCCAACTCCGTAAAAATCTCCAACCTCTTTAACCCATTTTTACACTATGGGCTCGTTTGGTTGAATGTAGGAATTGCAAATTCTTTGGAAAATTGATTTCCCATGAAATTGAACTTCCTAGGAAATTCTAAAAAGTGTTTGGTTAACTAAGGGAAGTGGAAATTCCCATGGGAAGTTCCACTTACCTAGGTCCCCCTAGGTAATTAACTTCCCCCATTTTGTGGGAAGTGGAGATTCATGGGAATTTCCACTTCCCATGAATTTGTCAACCAAACAACTTCAAAGAATTAAAATTCCTAGGATTTCCAACTTATTTGTCAACCAAACAACCCCTATATTTGTTTTTTGTCCTCACTTTTAAAAAAAATAATACTCCCTCCGTCCCTTTATTACATGTCTATTTCTCATTTTGCACGGGAATTAAGAAAGTTAAAAATATTTAACACTAATAATTGGGAGTATAAATATGCATGTAGGGTTAGAGAGAGATAGAGAGAAAGAAAAAGTGGTTGGGAATTAGGAGAGACAAAGTATTGGGAATTGATGTTAAAGTACAAAAAAGAAAAAGAAAATGATGACAAATCATCAAAAAGAGAATAATATTGTAGAAAAATACAACCTATAAATAGAAACAGACACTTAATTTTAGTCACCCAAAAAGATCACATCTCTTTGGACATTGTTGTTAATGACTTGCAAAGCATAAACCATAGTATTATAATTATTCGTCTTCTGACCGTAATTTAAAATCTATACATATTTAAAAGGCGTTACTAAGAATGTTCATATACAAAAATGATGATAAGGGGATTCGAACACCCAATCTTTTGTAAGAAAGATGGTTCCTTATCCATCTAAGCCACTCATAAACTTTGTTATAACCATTAAAATAAATGTATATAATTGATAATCACAAGGACTAAATTAGCAACCGGTGTAACGCCGGACTACACACTAGTATTTAATTTAAACATTAGAGTTTTAGGAAAGAAGAATTTAATGAAAAATTAGTTTAGATAGCTATAAAATCCCATTCTATAGTTAGTATAAAAAGAATATTACGGATGCTTATAATTATTCGAATGATTAACCTTACTTTAAAATTATATAATAGACATATGTTTGATTACAAAAACTTAGGTACCTTTTTAAAAAAAAATAAAATTATCTTTTTAAATTATATTTTGATTTTTTTCATTTAAACCCATGAACATAACCCGTTGGTAGATTCTTAACGACTAACAATTTTTTTCAAGTATTTCAATAGAAAAATTAGAAAATTGAGAAGTCAACTTATTTTTATGGTGTTGTCATTAGATTAACATATTAATGCATATTATCAATAACCCTATAAAAGCTTATTACCAATAACACTTCTTCAAAATTTCCTACTATCTTAGGTCAACATTTGAATTATAAATAAGTTCTCACTTCTGCTCATATGCTTCGCCCTTATTAGCCCAATATGAACACAAGTGAAAATTGAAACTAGTTAACACAACTTTTAAAATGAATTATTGAGAATATGAAGATTATTCTAGATGAATTATGAAGTATAGAGCACTCACCTCTATCTTTGTTTATATAATAAATATTCATACAAATATACATTTCTTAAACATCAGACCACGCTACCGCTTGGAGAGATTAATTTCACAAGATTGGGGGAGCATGCGCACATCATGCTCCCATGCGTAGTAAGATTATCTATATAATAAACATGATTATTAATAATTTTAACAAAAACTCTCTGGTTTAAGTGTTGTTGATGGTGCTTGTAGTGGGTGTGCTTGGCTTATGTGTGGAGACTTCAATCATGTGCTTTGAGAGATGCAAACAACAAATTCTTTTTTTGATTCCGTTAAGCAATGAAGACATATTAACCGAACTACATCTTTGTACAATGATGCCGGTATTTTGCTTTCTGACCCTGTTAGCATTTCAGATGAAATGTAGAAAATGACCGAATTATAAGTCATTTCGGTCATATTTGGGCCATTTTAAGTAAAATGGGTTTTAAAACTCAATAAAATGCACTTTTAATGTGATTTCAATCTTTAGACACCTAAAACTAGGTAACATAGAAACGTTATGAGAAAGAAATAGGTCATTTGATAAGAAATGTTGAAAATGACCGAATTAGAAGTCATTTAGGCCATATTTGGGTCATTTTGAGTAAAATGGGTCTTAAAACTCAATAAAATGCACTTTTAATGTGATTTCAAGCCATAAACACCTAAAACTAGATAACATAGAAATGTTATGAGAAAGAAATAGGTCATTTGATAAGAAATGTATAAAATGACCGAATTAGAAGTCATTTAGGCCATTTTGAGTAAAAATGGGTCTTAAAACTAAATAAAATACACTTTTAATGTGATTTCAAGCCTTAAACACCTAAAAATAGGTAGCATAAAAATGTTATGAGAAAGAAATAGGCCATTTGATAAGAAATGTAGAAAATGGGCTAAGTAGAAGTCATTTAGGCCATATTTGGGCCATTTTGAGTAAAATAGATCTTAAAACTCAATAAAATACAATTTTAATGTGATTTAAATCCTTAGACACCTAAAATTAGGTAACATATAAATATTATGAGAAAAAAAATATAGGCCATTTGATAAGAAATGTAGAAAATGGGCAAAGTAGAAGTCATATAGGCCACATTTGGGCCATTTTGAGTAAAATGCGTCTTAAAACTTTGTCAAATGATCTTTTAATGTGATTTCAAGCCTTAAACACCTATAACTAGGTAACATTGACATGTTATGAGAAATAAATAGGTCAGTTGATAAGGAATGTAGAAAATGGGCAAAGTAGAAGTTATATGAGCCTTATTTAGGCCATTTAGGATGAAAATGCTATTTTGATGTAATTTCAATCCTTAGCCACCTTAAACTAAGTATAATTGACATGTTATGAGAAAAAACTAGTTAATTAGTTAAGAAATGTAGAAAATGGACAAAGTAGTAGTCAAATAGGCCTTCTTTTAGGCTATTTTGACCTGAGTGAACTTGTAAATGCATGACTATATGACTTGCTTGTTTATATATACTTACATGTTTAACATAAGTAATTATTTCAAACATATTTATATGTATATTAAAATTTTTTCAAGGTACAAAAGGAAGGTCTGTTAACAAAAAAGGAACTTACTGAAGTTTGAGACATGTTGGCGTCTTTCATCACCTTTAATTTGTAAATGTCACTTCTATTTGAACTTATATTTTGTTAACATTTTAACTACATTATTATCTAATTAGTACTGTTTGTATATATGTGTAGGCGTCGCTCGAAGTGCGCCTACGTTAAAAGCATGTGTGAATATGCTTGACACTCTTAGGAAGTAGGAATTGACATATACGGTTAGGGACAAGGAAAGTAGGGAGCCGCCAACAAGTTTTTAAGGAACTTGTAAACCGTTCACGGATCATTTAAGGCAACCACGAATAAAGGGACAACGATAGGCAACAACGATTGACCCGTGAAGGTTACACCCCATTCATAATCCATGAGATTACTAACTCCATATGGTTCGGAACCACGAAAGGAGGATCGGGGATGATGGTACGAAGTGAGTCATGGAGTCACATTCGCCCGTATTGGCCTCTACTCGATTCTTATAGTGAAAAGTGATTCCTGCGATCTCAAAGGCATACAAACAAAATATTCAATTTGCTCAAAACTATTATTATGCTAAATTGGTTTAATATTAATGCAACACATTATTCTAAAATATTAGTGATCACTTGATTAAATAACAAGATTAAAAAGGAACCTAAACCGGTTGTCCAAATTATCTTATTAGGTGTGATTTTCAATTACATATTCCCTTTAACATGCAATATGGTGATCATAAAAATAATAGAATAAACATTAATATTGAAAGCAATTTAACAATGATAACGTTAGTCAAATCAAATATAAAATAATCTAATCATGATACTGGCAACAAGAATAAAAATAAGAGTAATTAAGTGAATAATTACTCACTTTCTGCATTTCCTTGAATTGCTACATCATGAATAAACTGTTAGTAACTTCAATAAAAATATAAATCAAATGAAAATTAAATTAAATAAATGTAGATTTGATTTGGTCCAAACCCTCAGTTATGTGTACCTTTCACGCCTTGGTTTAAGGACGGAACCTCGGGTTAAGTATAGACTCCTTGGAAAGCTTAGGGAAAGAATGATGTAATTAGGAATATAGGTTTAAGGCTTAGAATATGGGAGAGAGAGAGAGAGAATGATTTTTGGTGTAAAAGAGAGAAAGAGAGAAGGATTTGATCATGAATCTCGTTCATTGGAAAAGGGGTGATATGATCTCTATTTATAGAGAAAAAAGAAGGGTGGAAAAATTAAGATAAGATCCGAATTAAATCGGAATAAAACTCGATAGACTGCAGTTTTTGCGATTTTTGTTTTTATCATATCTTTTGATCCAGAAATCGGAATAAGATGAATAAGATATCGTTAGAAATATCTTGAAGTCTACTTTCTAACCCAATTAGAATCAGATTAAAATATTTTATAGAATGAAATATATGGCCGAAATAGTGAGACGGTGTCAGTTTTGGATAGAGTTTGACATTTTATTCATATCTTTTCCGTTATAGCTCGGAATTTATATTATAATATATCATTGGAAAGATAATTTCAAGGGCTATCCAACCATATAAAATTTGGATAAAAACTATGAGGCACAAAAATAATATTTGTCTATCTTTGAACGTCTTTCAATTCAGATAGAAATAGGATTTTCAAAAAGAAAAGTTTTATTCAATTTCAAACTCTTTAATCTTATCTTTTCAAAACGGATAATTAAGATCTTTTACAAACTTTTAGAAGCTTCTAATTATCCTAATTGGTTTAGGAATGGGATTAAATAATTTGGACCCTCCACATGATCATTGGGTCGTAGGTAAGGTGGGCTTAGGTTCGGTTTGGGCTCAGTTTAATATTTTGGTCATAACTTATTCGTTATAACTCGGATTTGGGCTTATAATATATCGTTGGAAAGATCTTTTCAAGCCCCATACAAATATTCAATCATTGGACCCAGATTATGGACCAAAATAAACTGGATGAAACGTTTTTATAAAAAGGACACGAAATGAATGATTTTAAAGGGCACGAAATGAATTATTTTGGGTTTAAAGGCACGAAAAGAGGAAAATAAGTTATGGTTTGGGGAAATGGGCTAGGAATTGGGTTGGTTTATGAAATGGAAATATGGATTTAAGCACTCCAAGATTAAATAATCAACCCGACCAATAATGGCGGTGAAAGGTTGTTCATCATCGGGTTTGGTTCTGGGGAGACATTTTTAGGTGTCTACAATATGTATATGACATTTTTTATGTATTGTATTGCATCTGGGATTATTATTATTATTATTATTATTATTATTATTATTATTATTATTATTATTATTATTATTATTATTATTATTATTATTATTATTATTATTATTATTATTATTATTATTATATATTGCCACCAGTTTTGAGCCGGTGGCTTTTGAAGATGGTATTGCCACCCCCCAAATGACCAGCGGTTCAAAACCGGTGGCACAAGGGGGGTTTGAATCGGCGGCTTTTTGTATTTTTCTACTTGTGTTGTTATGAGAATTTTCAGACGAAGTTTGACGTAGAAATTAATTTACTGAAAATTAATTAAGCTCTTTTTTTTTTTTTTTTTTTTTGAAAGGGATATTTACATATAGTTGTGTAAAAAATAACATATGTTTGAAAAAATAACAAAAAGTTGAAGCCAAATAACACAAAGTTCAAGGAAGATAATAACACAATAATCTTTTAGCAAAGTAACAAATGATTTCAACAAAATAATACAAGGTTTGCGTGAAATAACACAAATTTATACTCCCTCCGTCTCTTTATTACAGTCCCCTTTGTAACATTTATTAATCACATAATAAAGAGAAAGGATACTCTAATAAAGAGACGGAGGGAGTACTAGAGTAACACATGTTGAAGTCAAAATAAGGGTCTGTTCTCTTCAGCTTATTTTCTGTTCAATTCAGTTCAGTTCTTAATTTCTTTCTCTCATAAAATATTCAGTTCAGCTCAGCTCAGATCAGTTCCAATAAGTTTAGTTCAGTTCAGCTTAGTTCAGTAAATCAGAATAGGCTAGACACTAACATGTATCAAAATAACACATGGTTTACGTGAAGTAACACAATGTTTTAGCAAAATAACATAAGGCTATTTTATCAAACAACAACACAAGATTTGCGTAAAATAACATAATGTTTTAGAAGAACTACATAGTATTTTAATTAGTAAAATAACATAAAGTTCTCATAAAATAACACAACGTTTTGGCAAATACAAAAATAACATAGGTTCGATTGAATCAAATCAAATTAACATATTTAGTTCAAATTAGCATTACATTTTCAATTAAAATAAAAACAAATTAAATCTACTTACTTTGTTTTGCTCATTCTTCATGATTGTCGTTTCTTTTATATAATTCATGAATGTTAACCATTTTTTATGTAGTGAAATTGATTTTCAACTTCGACTGAGTAATTTTGTGCTTGTTTAAGTGGTTAAAATAATAATCAAAAGAATTTTTGTGGTTTTTGTTGAGAAGAATGAAGGATTTGATGATGCTAAAATAATGGTGGAAGAGAGAAAAGGTGGGGAGAGAGAAATGAAATTGAAATTTTGATTATTTTAGGTTTATTTCATTTTTATACTCTCAATTTTTTGATTATTTTAGGTTTATTTCATTTATATACTCTCATAGCTTTTTATGTTATTTTGTTCTAAAAATATGTTATTTCACTTAATATGTAGGAGTACCATGAGCATGGTACACTAGTAGTACCTCATACAAATTGCTATCTTTCAGTTCATCTTAATTTTTGTGTCTCCGCCCCTTGTTACAATATTAAAGAACGAAAGAAGTGTAATTTTTCCTATTTTATGATTTTTGTAATTTTTTAATGATTTTTATTTTTATTTTATTATTAGTATTAATTTTCGAAATACAATCTATTCTCTAACAATAACAAATTTAATTTTTCTTCCTTAGGTACTCTTTTCATCATTCAATTTTTCTATGAGCTCTCTATTTTTTGTTTCAAAAAAAAAAAAGAGCTCCCTACTTTTCTTTTAATACTAGTATCACTATTTGTTCAAGAAACTTTTTGTTTTTAATTTTGATATGAAAAAATAAACAAATTTAGATTATTTTACTTGTTTAAAACGTGTATCTCACGAGTCTAATCTAGTGAACTAATAACAGAAGCCAAAGAAAGTAACAAAGAAACAGGAAATAAGAAGGGTAGGAAAATATTTAATTTGCAGGTTTTCTTGCTTAGCATCCCAGTGAGGCTTAAAAACTAAAATAGATGACTAATCTCATTCCTCCCTTAGAAATAGCGACTTGTTCATGATTGACTATCTAAATTGCAGATATGGTTATTAATATAAAATTTGAAACCTCCTTTACAATATTAACCATCTTATTAAATCCCGAATCGATCCTATGATTTTACGATCTAAAACTACACGCTCCTAAAGTTTATAAGATCGTACGATCCTATATAGAGAAAAAAAAAGGAGAGGTAAATATGATACTATGACCTTAAAAAAAAGGAAAATTTGTCAGAAACAACCTTTAAAAGTGTCCACTTTATTTAAAATAACTTTTTAAATTTTTTTTTGCAATTTCAGACCACATTACAAATTTTTTTTATCAAAGACAACCAAATGCTACTTTCCGGTGTTGACTCTATTTTTCCCGATGTTGACCACTAGTGTGCAACGCACATGAACTCGTATATTGCTTAATACACCAATTTTCCCTCCAATTCACCCGTACTAAAATAGGGATGAAAGAGAAGCAGATGTTTTAATAGGAGTTAATTGGAGGGAAAAGGGGTGTATTAAGCAATATAGGAGGTCATGTGACTCGCACACTCGTGGTCAACATCGGGAAAAATAGAGTCAACGCCGGAAAGTAACATTTGGTTGTCTTTAATAAAAAAAAATTATAATGTGGTCTGAAATTGCAAAAAAAAAAAAAAAAAAAAAAAAAAAAAAAATTAAAAGGTTGTTTTAAATAAAGTGGACACAAAAAAGGTTGTTTTCTGACAAATTTTCCTAAAAAAAAATTTTAAAAAAATGATCCTATAATCCGATCCTATATATTAAGATAAATTTAAGAAGTTGATTTATTCTTTACACATGTTTTTTTAACTACTACATAATTATATGCACATTTGCTTAAATATTTAATCATTATTACTAGATAAACATAATTCAAAGAAATTCACATAATTTTATTAATCAATTACTTAACATTAACCATAGTGACAACCTTATTTTTGACAGACTTGAACATAATGTATCATTCAATATAATTATTGGATATAAATAAACGTCGAACTTAATGGAACAAAGTAATTGTTTTTCAATATTAAAATGAGTTGCTATGCATGATTGCATTGGTGAATAAATGTCAATTGTTTTTCCATCCACCGTATTTGGTCATAACTAAAAAAAATATATCAATTGAATGTAAGTTGAAATACCCTTCTCTTCTTTTCTTTATTGATGATGAAATGTAAAAAAAAAAAAAAAAAAAAAAAAAAAAAAAAAAAAAAGTAAATTACAATAGATTTGTAATTCAACAAAGGAGGACTTACTTAATACAAATTTTGGGCGAAAATTAAATTTTGTGTAATAAATTCAAGAATTGATGTAGGGGTGGGCAGTCTTATATAATGGCCCGCCCCATGTCTACATATATATAGTTGGTTTCTTACCGGTATTCATTAATACCATTCTTTATATTTTTGAAATAAAGTTGTAATTATGCTATTACTTTCATTATATAGCAATAAAAATAAAGTTGTAATTTTTATCAAAATATTCCGAAATAAATTATATTTAAATTATCTATAAATTAACAAATTACATAAAACTACATCTATTTAAAACAAATTGATTATGTCTAGTAATAAATTAATTATAACTTTTACATTAAGTTTTTCATAAAAAAATATCAATATAATTGAGACTTTATTTTATTGAAATACTTTCATTATATAGCAATAAAATAAAGTTATAATTATGTGAATTAATAATTTAATTATAATTTTATAGTATATACATTGTAATTGATATACTTTCATTATATAGCAATAAAAATGGTGTATAAGTTATGTTGATAAGTTTTAAATTTATAATTGGTAAAAAAAGGCTAAAGCCTCTGGAACATATTCACTGCGGAAGAATTATGCTGGTTTTGGATTATTGATTTCCTTACACATGTATTGATATATTTTTGATGTATTTAATTAAACCTATTTTTGATGTATTTAATTAAACCATTTAATGAACCACAAAAAAATGAATTCAATATTAAAAAAAAATTTAAAAAAAAAATAAATAGGTTAAGTGTATCACAAATTTATATATGCGGTTTGTGGTACTATGCTGTAATACCCGTATTTTTTTTACATATTTTATTTAAAATAAGTATTTTGTGGGGTATTTAAATAATTTGAAATAAATTATTTATGATATATTATTATTTATTTTAATCAAGTTTAGAAATATTTTATAAAAGAAAGTTTTATTTAAATTAATTATTTTATTAAGTTGGAATTTAATTTAGGAAAATTTTATTTTAGTAAAGTTTTATTAGGAAAGGGATTAAGAGATTAAAAAAGGGAAGCAGGTAAGAAGTGTTTCTAGATAAAGGGGTATAAATATTCAACACTTAGGAAAATTAAACTTTAATACAAATTAGGTTGGTTTGGGAGGTGTGATGCGGAACGAGATTGAGGATGTGGTTGTGGCTATGTGTATACAACTTGCTGGTAGATTAGAAGTGGAGGTCGATGAGGTTATGGCTATGAGACACGCCATGAAGATTGCTTTGGAATCGGGTTTCCTGACAATTTGTTTAGAGGCGGACAACCTCAAGCTCCACCATTGTATAAAGAAGGGCAGAGCTGATCTGAATGAGTTCTGTTTCATCATTAGAGACATCCTCCTGCTTGCTAGTTCCTGTCTTTTTGTTTCTTTTGCATTTGTGAAAAGAAATGACAATTGTGTAGCGCATAGCCTTGAAAATCTTAGTTGCAACTATGATGGTCTTAGAGTGTGGTTGGAAGAGTATCCCGTTGAGATACATGAGGTTGTAATGGCTGATTTAAGCCCTTCTTCTTCTTAATAATATTTGCTCGTATTCCGTAAAAAAAAACAACTTTGCCTATTGTGGAGAAAACTCAAGGTAAAATTTCTCTCCCTTCTCCTTTATTTTATTTTCTTTTTCTTTCTTTTCCCCCCTTCCCCTTTTATTTTGACCGGTCGTCTCCACCACCACACACCATCGACCACCACCACAACCACAACAACCGGCGCAAGTAGGGGTGTAAATGAGCCGAGCTGAGTAGTACCTTGTTCATGTTCAAGTTCATTTAACTTAGGCGAGTTCGAGCACAATCCCGAGCTTTCAAACGAGCACAAAAATTTGTTTAAGCTCGACTCATTTATTAAACTGTATGTTCGCGAACGGTTCATGAATGACTCGTTTATCAAACGAGTTGATAAACGAGCGCTTCATGAACAAGCTTTGTAATAAACGAGTTTCTCTAATAATTGTGCTTTGTAGTTCTGACATTTGAAAAATCTTAAAATTATCATAATAATTAAATCCTAATTATAAATCTAAGGATTAAATCTAAATCATTAAAAAAACTTAAGAATAAAATTAACAATTATGAATAAATAAGTTATTCATGAATATAAATAAACGAGTAGTACACATGCATAAATAAATGAGTTGTTCATGAACTTATCTAAACGAGCATACCTATGTTTGTGTTCAAGTTCATTTATTAAACGAGCTTATAAATTTGTTCAAGCTCGGCTCATTTATTAAATAAACGAATATGAACGAGCTTCAACCGAGTTCAAACCCGAGTAATTTATTGATCGGCTTGGTTCATTTACACCCCTAGGCGCAAGCGCCAGCAGCCGCAACGACACTAGCGAGGCGCGACATCAGCCCAGCCGTGCCGTGGTGGCTGCTTCCTTGCGGACCGCCGAACCAAAAAAAAAATCTTTGTGTTTTACATCTTGTTTAAACCTTAGATCTAATTATAAATTAAGGGCTTTGTGTTAATATTATGATGATTGATATTATGTATGGCGTAAATAAATTTTTCAGATTTTAATTCCAATTAAAAAGCCCCAATTTTGAAACCCTAGATTCATAAATAATTAAGTATTGAAGGGTTATAAATTAGGGTGGTTTAAACCTTTGATTTAAGTGTTTTAAAGCCTAATTACAGCAAATTTTTATTAATATATATTGCTGGAATTTTATGTAGTATACCAAAAATCAAGTTTCTTTAAGGAATTTTAATTACCCATTCATTGGGATTAAAGTATAGGTTTTAAATAAAATTTGAGCTTGTTTTAATTAAATTATGAGTGATTTAATAAGAGTATATATTGTTGGAAATTTGTGTAGAGTGGAATTTAATGCTCTATTATTATTTTAATTTGTAGGAGACTTTGAAGTGAGTGAAATCTATTAGTCGTGGCGATATTAAGATCGTATTCAAGGTACGTTCGCATACTTAGCATATTTTTTTTTTTGATGATATAGTGGCATGCTAGATGTGATTAATTAATTCCAAATAGTATCATGCTAGATTATGGTAGGAAATTGTGTATAGGTGATTGAATTATGAAGCATGATTTATTTGTGATGGATTAATAATGGTTGGAGAATAACAGTTTGGGATGTTGAATATGAACCACACTTTTATTTGTGGCATGATAGAAAGCATGTTTAATTAAACTAAATGTTTAATTAGGTTTGGAATATTAAAATGAAATTTTATTATGGTTCATATAATTTTTATTGATGCAATAAGCATGGGAAATGAGCTATGTAAGTGTCTACGTACACGAGGAATATTAAATTGTATGTTGGTGCCTTAGTGCACTTAAGTGTTTTTTACATCGAGGGATATGATTTTTGACGCATTAATCGTTTAAGGTGTCTTTGACACCGAGGTAGATTTAAATAGGATTCAACATTAAATATTATGTGGTCACTAATTATTCAAAAATTAAGTTGGAGTGTTTAATTGTTAGCATAATTATTATGGTTGTATGATTATGATTTGAGAGTCATCACCAAGTTTAATAATATGTAAATAACGTAAAGTGAAAGAGATTACTCACCAAAACTCTTGGAACATATATACCTGAATATGAACATATGGGGGGAGTTATGGGGTTTTATATTTAACCATAACTTCTACTGAGGGTACAGGACGTTGTACTTTCCATTTTATTATACACAGGAATTCCACCACTTACGAGTGATTCTTGTATACTGACACGATTAGCTCTCGTGTTAGTACCCCTTTATTGGGGCAGGTTAGGGGGAAACCTGTTCGATGCCACTACAAGAAAATAACCTTTTCGTAGCAATTATTTTAACCTTTAGTATCGATTGTAATTGCAACAAAAAGCTTTCCCAACGAATGGTATTCGATACAATATCTCTCGTTGCATTAGCCTTTAGTAATGGTTTTCAATATCGCTGGGGTTGGCCTCAATAATCGATCCGAAAACTACATCCAATCATGGTGATTATTGTAGTGATTACAATCGCTATAAATGTTTAACTCATTTTCTACACACAAAAAAAAAAAAAAAAAAAAAAAAAAAAAAAAAAAAAAAAAAAAAAAAACGTGTGTATGATCTTTACAAGACTCGAACGTGCAACCTCAAACTCTTATATTAAATGTTTCACCAATAAGCTATGACATATTTAATGTATTCTTTTTCAAACAATATTTATATATCTAGTGTTGAAAAGGCTTTTTGTATCGATTTTAGGATTTAGTGGCGATTGTAAATGATACGATTTCTCAAAATTATATAAATGTGTAAAAATAGTGTGGATATGTATTATTATGTTTTCCATATCGATTTTATATGGGAAAACCATGGCGATTGTAAAATGATACGACTTCCTTAATTATTTCACAAACATACTTGCATATTGTAGCGAATGTACAATCGCTACCAAATAATCGATAGGAAAAGACATTTTTCTTGTAGTGTGCGTAACCAAAACTAAATAAATTATTTAGTTACTTAGTTGAGAAGTTTTGTTGTATGTTGTGTGCTTGATAACAGGTGCAACAAGGTAAGTTGTGTGTTGATAGGTAAAAGCATGTTAGTGTGTTTAGTTACGCTTATGTACTCAACTTTGTTGATTGTGTGTTTGTTGGCCTTGTCTTTACCTTGGCCCTATGATGACCCATTTAATGGGGAGTAGTGGAAATAAGTAGAGAGAAGCTTTTCAGGTGATGAAGCATATTCATGATGGGCATGAGTGAAGAGCGAATCATGCTAGTTTCCATAAGTTTATGATGTGCTATTTCTTTAATTATACTATAATATTATTGTTGCGAGACTAACGTAAAGGTTTTGAGATTTGATTTGGTTTTGTTAAGGGCATACAATGGTTCCAAGTTGTATGTTTGACTTTGTTTTACTTTGGTTTGCCTTTACCTCCATGAATTGACTTTTTATGTTGTGTCGTTTTATATATTCAAAAGGAGAGTCTTCCGCTGTGTGTCTTTGATAGTTGCCTTAGCCGTTTTCACAGTGGCGGTGATTGATACCAAGATTTTTCTATTTAAAGTTTTAAACAGGGCAAAACATGTATTTTATAAGAAAGGAATTTCTAGGGTGTTACATGTGTGGCAGGGGTTATTACTTGAGTTTCTCGATCATTGGTTACTTAAGTTTCTCAGTCAGGGGTTATTCGAGTTTCCGGGATTACTGAGTTTCTCGGTCAGGGGTTACTCGAGTTTTTCGGTTAGGGGTTACTGGACTTTCTAGGTCAGGGGTTACTCGAGTCACAATTTTTTGAATGTTGCCTAACCGAGAAACTCGAGTAACCCCTGACTGAGAAACTCGAGCAACCCCTGTCCAAAACCCTCAAATAACCCATGACTGAAAAACTCAAGTAACCACTAACCCTCACCAAGTAACTCAAGTAACCTCTGACTGAAAAACTCAAGTAACCCCTGACCGAGTAACTCAAGTAACTCCTGACCGAGTAACTCAAGTAACCTCTGACTGAAAAACTCAAGTAACCCCTCACTGAAAAATGCAAGTAACCCCTAACAAAATTCGGTAACCCCTGCCGCATGGTGTGGCCTGTTGCACCAAAAAATTGTTGTAAGTCTACACCTTGAACTTAGATTCACTTCTTTCTCATCCATTCACGTTGATTCTAACAGAACTCTTATTACTTCTAAATAATATGTTTGAAATAAATTTCATTAGATTCAATCAAGCGGACATATTTCCTTAGATCTATTATGGTCAATATTTTATACTACCTCCGTTACATATTATTTGCAACGATTTGACATAAAGTAGAGAGGAAAAATGTATAATCGTTGCAAATAATATATAACGGAGTTAGTAATTTTCTTGTTCGTCAAACTCTCAAAATTATATGTTCGCAATCATCTATTCACTTCAGAATAGAGATTCACATGTATTCCAACACCATAAAACTCGTCTAACGAAAACACCAAATCGAAAATGTAAATTCATTTTCCAACCGGATGTTTCTACTATGGTCACTTTTATTATGACCATTACTATTCTTAAATCTTATTGGTTGATTTTTCCTTTTTTTTTTTTAAATGCTTGGTCAAACTTCTTTTTTATTTTATTATTTTTTAAAATCATTTTCTTTTTCTAGAAAATAATTTTTGATTTTTCAAAAAAAAAAAAACATTCTAGTAATTATTTTATTAAAATCAGTTTTATTATAAAATCTGAAAATAAGATTAAATTAAAATAATCAAACATCAAATTTTTTTTCTTCATTGTTCTTCGTTATTTTTCAACATTCTTCAAAGTTCTTCATCAATGGATGAAATTAATCACCAATTCATGATCTTTGTCTCGCAAACACAATCGCACATCGACAAAGATTAAAAATATGACCCGATCTACACAACATATGCAAAATTTTAAATTTTCCGAAATCGAGGTCCTAGCGGAGCGAATTTATGTTTGTTTTTAATCCTAGAATAATAGATTTTTATTGGACAATCTCAATTAAAGGATGCAAAAGTTGAGATCTTATGTAATCGAAATTAAAAATTTTAAGTTTTTCGTTAATGTGGGTTCGTCAGGAAAATTCAAGAAGAAACCGTAACATATTTTCTTCAAAATCCTGTTTGATCGAAAAAATGAAGATGAAATTTAAAAACTTGTTTTTGTATTAGGTTTTCACCCATATGCTAATAGGACATTACCTATAACAAACAGTTTTACTGTTTATTCGTTTACTACCATAAAGAGTATTATAATCATATTAAATGCTATGATTATGACATTTAATTTATGATTATATTTATGTTATCATCAAAGAAACTCATTAGATTATCAATGCAAATTTAATTTAACTATTAATAATTGATTTGAATTACATGGAAGACTTTAACATATTAATTATCAACAAAAGGTTATGACCGTGCACATTATAGGTCATTACATTATGAAACGATATAAGCCAAGCTTATGTCACGAAGAACTATTTATTTAGAAATGTAATTCAACTAGTTAAATATCAACTAGCGTTGTGATTTTTGCGAATTCAAAAAATAATACTATAATATTGTTTTCTAAAAAAAAAAACAAAGCTATTCAACAATTATATATATGGTTAACTTAACTATTGAAATCTAAATGTCTTTCAAAATTTGATTAAAGTTTTTCTAGACAAAACTTATGTTACAAATCTTACAATATGTCAATTTTAAATATCATGCCTTCAATAAATTGAGTTATTATAGTTAATTATTTATTATCATTAATTGTATTCCATATATTGATACTATCCTTATATATTGATATTTAACTAGTTGGATCACATTTATAAATAAAAACTTCGTGACATAAGTTTGGCATATATCGTTTCATAATATAATGACCTATAATGTGTACAGTCATACCTTTTTATTGATAATAAAAAATGTTAAAGTCTTAAATAATGTAATTCAAAACAATTATTAATAGTTTAATTTAATTTTTATTGATAATCTAAAGAAATTTATTTGATGATAACATAAATATAATCACAAATTAAAACTCATAATCATAGCATTCAATATTATTATAACACTCTTTATGGTCGTGTGGACGAATAAACAGTAAACCCACTTGTTATAGTGACAGGGTAAGTCGTATCCCCTAATAAAAAATAATTACCTAGATCACTAACTAAAGTAGATAGGGAAGTAGGGTCGAACTCCACAGGGAAACAGGTCTTTTTAATTCTAATTAATTAATATAATCTAAATTATCTAAGTAACCAATATTTTAAGTGTGAATTCTATACTACGAAGAATGAGTTTAGGGAGAAAAGAATCAATAATAAGGAAACCTAGGGTCACAGGTTCACCAATAATTAATAATTCGGGATAGAACGAAGTAATTAATAATTAACAATGCACAAATAACATGATTAACAGGCTCTCGCAATTTATTAACCAACATAGATCTAACAGGCTCTCGCAATTTATTAGACCTAAGTTCCTATTAAAAATAGCCTTTAATATTAAATCAACATCTGCTCGATTCATCAATTCAATATTTCTAAACATTCACAATCAAATTACATCTGCTCGATTCATAATCTAATTGCAAAGAATTAAAACAATTCAATAGGAAATTATCATGCAATATCAACAATCAATAATAACAAACTATCCATTCATATTAATTATGGATCCCCATAAACCCTAGAATTAAACTACTCACTAATCATCATAACTAAACCAATCAAATAAATAAATAAGAACATAATCAAGAAAACAATTAAAATAGCTGAAATTAAAAAGGGAAGAAATTGTACCAAAATAAATCTGGAATTAATGGAGGAATTTAGAACAAGAGTTTAGAGAGAATTTAAGAGAGAGAAAAATACTAAGTAAAGAGAGAAAGTCTAAGAGAGAGAGAGTCAGTAAATAATCCGTACAAAACGTATATATACTTCCCCAAAAACACGAATTAAACTAAGCTTAATCAGACTCTAGAAAAACACGCGCCCGATCGGGCGAAGGGGCGCCCGATCGGGCCCGCCTTTTTTACAACGCTCCTTCTAATGTGCTGCGCCCGATCGAGCCTACGCTCACCCGATCGGGCGCGCCTTTCCTTGATGGCACTCATGCGCGCAGCCGCCCGATCGGGCGTATGCTTGCCCGATCGGGCCCGGTCTTCATCTTCAAGGCTTGGACTTCGATTGGGCTAGATTTCTCGGCCCAATCCATATTTCCTCTCGGGTCTCGAATACATGGTCCAAATGCCTCGTGATCCAAATAACCGAGCCATTAGTCACCGGCTCTCACCGATCTTGGGCTCCGAAAGTGGTCGTGTCCTTCTAGCTTCCGTAGTCGATCCAATAAGGCCCGGGAAAATGCTCCAAGAGTGCAATTTCCTGTAAAATACAACTAAAACTACGAAAACACTAGAACACACAAATTAGTAATAAAAGTGGCCCGAAAGAGCCAAAAACACTACTAATAATGACCACGGGACGGGGGTAAAACACTATATAAAACAGACATATCAAACTCCCCCAAGCCAAACCTTTGCTTGTCCCTAAGCAAAGAGCTCATCAATGAACATATAAAACATACTTCACCCCAATAAACAAATCAAAAGCCCACGATTCAAGGTAAAATTAAATGAACATGCTTCAACATCAATCAATCTTATTCATCTAATCACTCTTCCTCCCCAACAATTGTCAAGTAGAGCAAACCACAAGAGCATATAGAATTCAAGACTAGTGCTCACACACTCGACTCTCATTTATGTGGCGAGTAAAGAATGTACCCGATCGCTCTCCATCCCAACCCCTTTAATGTGAACAATGCCCTCCCAACTCACACTCTCGTGTGTATAAAAACATTGAACGCTCATCCTACTAGTCGACTCGAAATATGCCAAGTCATAACTTGCATTGAAAAACAACACTTTCACATTTAAATAACTTCTATGCACAAGGTCGGAAGGTCTTTTAAGCTTGTAATGTAAGGCTAGGGTAAAGGTAGGATAAATTTGGGATTATGTGAGAGAAAAGCTATGCATTAAGGGAGCCAAATCCTAATAAACCCAAAAATAATGATCATATACATCTCCAACATAACCAACTCCAACAACAAACCACCAAATATATACTCCAAACAATAAAAACAATCCCAACGCTCACAATTTCACTCATAAAAATATGATAATGTAGAACTTGAGTGAAAAACAAACCCTTGAACTCATAACTTGAAATATTTACATTGAAACTCAACTTTTTTTTCTTTTCTTTTGACTAACCTTCACTTAGAACATTTGAACATCAAACATTTTTCTTTTTTTTTTTCTTAGAAGTTCACTTTTTTTTTTTTTCAAATTTCTCACTTTTATTTCTTTGAACTTCTTTTTTTTCATCACACTTTTTTTTTTCTCAAATATATACAACTTTCAAACTCATAAAAACAAAAATATGATCAAGAACAAATTACTTCTCAAAACCCACCCAAATTGTGCAAATAAAGTGCACACTACAAACTCCCTCACCTCACTCACTAATAGCTCCCCCAAGCCAAGCTTGGGACTAGTAACCAATGGGGCAATTAAGGCTTGTAATGTGGCTATAAACAATAAAAGGGCACAAGCAACAACATGGGTGACAAGAAGGGAACAAATGTATCTAAATACTCTGAAGGCTACCTAAAAGAATGAACGCCCCTTCATCCTCCTCGTGTGCATAATAAAAAGTCATGAAACACTACTCATAGTTGCAAATCAATACTCAAATTTATTGACATACCAGGAATTATGGAACTATCACACATTTCCTAACCAAATCAACTAGTCAAGCACTATATTCACAAGTAGTTGGGCAAAATTGACGCAAGTTTAGGTGTAGACACCCATTTGTGTCTCCCCAAAACCAAACCCGGTGATGAGTACCTTTCACGTCGAATCATAATCGAATGAAACGAAAGTGTGGAAAGGTCTAGTGTTGCGGAAAGTTTTATTTCTTTTCTTTTCTTTTCTCTTCTCTCTGTTTTTGAAAACTTTATTTTAAGAAAACAGCCAATCCAGTTTGGTTGGTCCATGATATGGGTCCAATAGTGGTGTAGTTGGATAGGGTTTGTAAAGACCTTTCCAACGATATATTATAAGCCCAATTCCGATGAATATTGAGGAATTTATGGCCAATTTACTAAACTGGGCCCGGTTTGAGTTTTAAGTATGGCCCAATGATCTAGGGGAGGGCCTAATATGATTTATCATTCCTAATGTAATTAGGAATGGTTTTGGTCTTCTAGAACATTCTAGAAGGTTCTTATCATTCTTAATTCAATTAGGATTCTTTAGAGTTTTAATCAAGATCAAATAGCATTTTCGACTGAAATTATATTATTTTATCTTCCAGTACGGTAAAATTATCAGTTTTTCGAAAACGTGTTAAAAGTCGGTTTGGCGTCCAACCTCAGGCCTTGGCGCCAGACGCCAGCCATGGGCGCCTGGCGCTAGCCACTGGTCCTGGCGCTAATGAGCCAGGGTTGGCGCCAAGTTGTTTTTGCGATCTTCAGACTCTGTTTTGATAAATTATCTTTTTTGGCCGATTTTCTCTATAAATATCGTATCAAAAACTCCGTTTTGAGGGACGGATTATCATATATCATTCACCAATTCTTTTATTCTTAAGTTTTAATAAATTCCGTTTTCATTCATTCATCTACAATCTTCAATCGTCAACAAATTAGTTTATGAATCATTAATCTTTCTTTCATTCTTTCTTTTCTAATACTTTTCTTGTTTTACACAAAATTCCGCATTCACAAGATCTTGATACACCTAGCCATATTCGAAGTTGTCTTCGCCCTAGACGTGAAAGGTTTTAATTTCTGAGGGTTTGGTCCCAAATCTCTCTTTCAATTATTTAATTTAATTGCTTTGTTTATTATTTTTCTTGAAGTTACTAACGTGTGTATTTTGTTATTAGAAAGAGGTACGAGACATCCAAGTAAGTACTTTATTGATTAATTGATTTTTATGATGTAGACATCATGTTTATATTATTATTATGATATTCCTAGTATCATGTCTAGGGTGTTTTTAATATTAAGCATGATGAAGAATATGATGCTTCCTATGTTCTTTCTAACATTTATGATTATGATTGATGATGATTATTCATTATGTTGCTTGATATGCATATTATTGTATATTGTTATTGCTTGATCACACCTTTTATTGCAGGTTAAAGGGAATTGGTATTTGCAATCACGCTTAATAAGATAATTAATAATCTTGTTAGGTTAATTGTGATTAAAATTCAAGTGATCGCCAATAATAGATTTGTTTGTGCATTAAATTCAACCAACATAGATTAAACAGGTTTAGGGTTAATCCTATTGATTGTATGTTAATCAGAAAGCGCACATGAATACAAGCAGAATAAAGTAGAGGCCTATTATTAGGGCAGGTTCAATCTCTTTTAGGTTGGATTTGTACCTTCATCCCCGGACCCTTATTTGGTTCATGACCTTATGGAGTTGACGATCTCTTGGATCGTTAAGGGGTGTAACCTTCACCTCGTGAACGGTTTACAAGTTCCTTAAAAACTTGTTGGCGACTCTTTTGCTCTATCTTCTTCCCTTTTGGACGCCACCATACTTTAGTGTATGATCACAGTGGGGTTCAAGCTAGTGGGATTTTTAAAGGCTTGAAATTATTCCCTACATTAGGAATCCAAACAATTAGACTTTAAATCATGACCAACAAATCCACAATATTCATCATCAAATACCAAGAATCAAAACAAATTTTCTCAAGTATGGGGCACAGGGAAGTATGAATTACAATTCATTGGAACGTATTTTTGAATTTTTTTTATTTTTGAATTTTTTTTTTATTTTTCATATATAAGAAAGCAATAAAAAACTACACTAGGAAAGCAAATAAAAACTATACTAGAAAGCAAATAAAGAGAGAAAAGGAAGAGAATTTCCAAGTGAAAGAACACCCCCCAAGCCAAATCAAGCAATGCCCTAATTGACTTGGGAGAGTAGCCTACTCCTCATCCTCATCCATCCTAGAATAACCCCCGCCGTGGCTAGAACCGGCTCCTCCATGGCTAGAGCCACCACCACCATACCCTGAACCACCGGCATAGTAGATAGGGTCTACATTCCCACCCATACCCCCATATCCGTGGACCGAAGAGTAGTCCACGTAAGTACCATATGCACCGGGGTGAGAATACCCTCCTTGGGGGTATTGGAACCAATCAGGAGTAAGTGAATCGGGAGGAATAGCCCCTCGACGGGCATAATCATCATACATGGGGTAAAGGCCCCTCCCTAGGTTCCTCTCAATAAGACCAACCTGCCCATATAGGGTGCTTAACCTAGAGTCTAGGTTTTGCATCATGCCCTCAACCCTCCCTTGCCCCGTCTCAATGCGGTCTAATTGGCTCCTAAAAGCCGAAAAGTCATATGGGGCATTGGGGTCGACATTGTAATCGACCGAGGAAGTGGGCATGCCGTAGGTGAAAGGTGGGGGTGGTTGGTAGTGGGGTGAGTGGTGAATGGGGGATTGGTGAATGGGGGATTGGTGGGGTTGTGGTGAGGGGTGAGGTGGTTGAACCTCACCTTGACCATCTAACTCGAAAGTATAAGAGGGCTTCCCCCTCTCAAATTTGGTCAAGGCGGGGTTGGGTAAGGTAAAGGCTTGGTCCCTCCTACCCGATTGTCGGTGGACAATCCACCAAGTATCACTCCCCACCGGTTGTACCCAGTTCAAACTCCCTAAATAGGGTAGGTCCATTAGGTTCGATCCCACAACTTTCCTTTGGCCATCGGGGTTCCAACCTAAGTGTTTCCTAGCAATATGGGTCACTAACCCCCCAAAGTAAATAGGTGCTCTAGACCTACTAGCCTCGGCCGCATTGGCCGCCCTTTGGAAATGATTGGCTATCCTATGGGGTATGTTCAATTTTTCAGCATTAGGAATTATATAGGATGCCAATAGTTCCAATTCATCCCTCCGAACATTTGCCGGTTCATGCCTCCCAAAAATGGTGAGGCCGACAAATCTTTGCCAAAGTTTTGGGACGGGATGTTGAATCCACGTCCCTTTGGCATGTTGGAGGTTCACTAAATCCTCCCCGGTTAACCTCTTATAGACCACGGCGGTGTGGTCTTGAGAGGGTTCAATAGGCTTATCCGATTTTAAGTCAAACAACTTTCCAAATTCTTTTAAAGTTAGTCTCACATCGTTGTTTAACAATCGAAATTGCACATGAGTGATAAGTGCATTCATTTTAATAACATTAAAACTTGAGATAAATTCCAATGTTAAATAATCATAAGTATCATGGCACATTTGAAAAAAACCACTCATGCCTATGCCCTTGAACAATTTTTCTACATATTTATCAAGACTTAGCCTAACTAATGTAGGATGATGAATGAAACGGGTAGAAATTACCTGACGATCGATGAGGTTGACCATCCGAACCCGTTGCTCCTCCGAGGTGATTACAACCTCCTCCCATCCCAGAATTTGAAGGTCCAGGTTGATTGTTGGTTGTGGTGCACTTGAGCTCTCACCCCTTTGATTCCTTGAACGCTTGGAGGCCATTTTCTTGAAAAATAGTGGAAAATTTGAGGTATCTCTCTCTTAGGGTTTGAGAAAAGTTGAGAGAAAATTGGGGAAAATTAGTATAGATTGTAGAGGAGGATGAGGGGAGATGGAATATGTACGAATTTTTTATTTTGGATGGAAGAATTGGAGAAGATCTTGGATTGAAGTGTAAGTTCAAGGTTTGAAAATGGAGGTTTTAGAGAGAGAAAGTGAATGAAGAAGATGAAATAAGGAGAAAATGAGGAAAGAAAGAAGAGAAAAGAAAATAAAGGGGGGACGGCCTGAAGGCGCGCCCGATCGGGCGAAAGTGCGGAATTCCAAAACTCAAGTTGCGCGCCCGATCGGGCGAGCTCTGCCCGACCGGGCGCGAACGCGAACGAAATTTTTGCCCTTTGCTCGCCCGACATATCTTTTTCTTTTACTCGATTATCCAAAAAAAGCGCCCGATCGGGCGAAAATTGCCCCTGAATCCATTTTTGCTTGCGCGCCCGATCAGGCGAAATTGGTCCCGATTTTTAGCTCGCTTTCGCGCCCGATCGGGCGAGCCTCGCCCGATCGGGCCCGAGAGAGCCTTATTCCCCGATTTCATTTCTTCTTCAAAATTTTTCTAAGTCTTTATACCTCTCAAATTCATACCTGTACAACAACACTTAAAACTGGTGAAATATCACTCTCCTCGCCTCTCTAAAAAAACAAAAAAAAAAAAAAAATAAGAAAAAATAAGGAAAAGGAAAACTAGCCTAGAAAGCATGAAATACGGGTTGCCTCCCGCAAAGCGCTGGTTGATCTAGGTCCCGCACGACCTTCTCACCACCTTGAAACTCATGTTGGAAGTGGAGTTAAGAGAGTCTCCTTCACATCTCTAATGGTAGCACCTTCATGATACAATTTCAACCTTTGGCCATTCACCTTGAATTCTTCACCTTTTCCATTCACCAACTCTACCAAACCAAATTTTTTCACCTTGGTGACAGTGAAGGGACCGGACCATCTAGACTTCAACTTTTCTGGGAAAATCTTCAATCTAGAATTAAAGAGAAGAACCTTATCGCCCGGTGCAAACTCTCTTGGTAAGATCCTCTTGTCATGCCACTTCTTGGTCTTCTCCTTGTAGATCCACGCACTATCATATGCCGACAATCTAAACTCATCCAACTCATTGAGTTGAAGGAGTCTCTTCTTACCCGCGGCTTTAGAATCCATATTAAGCTCTTTGATCGCCCAAAAAGCTTTGTACTCCAATTCTACGGGAAGATGACATGCCTTACCATAAACCAATCTATAAGGTGAAGTACCAATCGGTGTCTTAAATGCTGTTCGGTATGCCCAAAGTGTGTCATCAAGCTTCATGCTCCAATCTTTCCTTGACTTGGCTACTACCTTTTCTAGGATCGCCTTGATTTCCCTATTAGAGACCTCAACTTGACCACTAGTTTGAGGGTGGTAATTAAGCCCTGTTCTGTGATATACGCCATACTTCTTGAGGAGGTTATCCAATTGTCTTTCATGGAAGTGGGTACCCCTATCGCTAATAATAGCTCGTGGAACACCAAACCTGGGAAATATGATCTTCTTGAAGAGCTTAATGACTACCTTGGAATCATTTGTTGGTGAAGCTATGGCTTCTACCCACTTGGACACATAATCTACGGCTACAAGTATGTAACAATTCCCATTGGAAGATGGGAACGGTCCCATATAATCGATACCCCAAACATCAAATATTTCGACTTCGAGAATCCCAGTTTGGGGCATCTCATGCCTCCGCGAAATGTTGCCAGTCCTCTGGCAAGAGTCACAAGCCTGCACAAAAGTGTTAGCATCTTTAAACATAGTAGGCCAAAAGAAGCCTGACTCATTAATCTTAACCACCGTTTTAGTGGGGCCATGATGTCCACCATAGGGTGAAGTATGACAACTGGTAAGGACGCCGTGAACCTCCCACTCGGGAACACACCTGCGAAATAATCCATCTGCACACTCACGGAACAAAAAAGGGTCATCCCAAAAATAATGTTTAACATCATAAAGGAATTTCTTTTTCTGTTGGTAGGACAGGTCAAGAGGTAGAGTACCACCCACTATATAATTAGCAAAATCGGCAAACCAAGGGTGATGCTCTACAACTGCATACAGGTTGTCATCAGGGAAAGAATCATCTATAGGTAAAGAATCCTTACCCTCATCATACCTGATACGTGACAAGTGGTCTGCCACTACGTTCTCTGCTCCCTTTTTATCTTTTATTTCAATATTGAAATCTTGGAGCAAGAGAACCCACCAAAGTAGCCTTGGCTTTGATTCCGCCTTGGCTATCAAGTATTTCAATGCTGCATGATCAGTAAAAAAATAACTTTAGAACCAACTAGATATGATCTAAATTTTTCTAAAGCATAAATTACAGCAAGAAACTCCTTTTCGGTGGTGGCATAGTTGACTTGGGCTTCATCTAAGGTTTTTCTAGCATAATAAATAGCATGCAAAACCTTGTCCTTCCTCTGTCCGAGCACGGCTCCTAGTGCAAAGTCACTTGCATCACACATGATCTCGAAAGGGAGGTTCCAATCGGGAGCACATATGATGGGTGCCGATATCAAAGCCTGCTTAATCCTGTTAAAAGCCTCAAGACACTCGTCAGTAAAAATAAATGGGGCATCCTTGAGTAAAAGCTGTGTCAGTGGTTTTAGCAATTTTAGAAAAATCTTTGATAAAGCGGCGATAAAACCCCGCATGACCCAAGAAGCTTCTAACTCCCTTAACACTGACTGGGGGAGGTAATTGCTCAATCACTGATATTTTAGCTTTGTCTACTTGTATGCCCTTATCAGATATAATATGGCCAAGGACTACTCCCTCTGTCACCATAAAGTGACATTTCTCCCAATTAAGTACTAAGTTGCACTCTTCACATCTTTTCAAAATTTTAGCGAGATTAATTAAGCATGAATCAAATGAAGAACCATATACGCTAAAATCATCCATAAAGACCTCCATAATAGACTCTATGAAATCAGAAAAAATGCTCATCATGCAACGTTGAAAGGTAGCAGGTGCATTACATAAACCAAAGGGCATTCTACGATATGCAAAAGTGTCATAAGGGCATGTAAAGGTAGTCTTTTCCTGATCTTCAGGGTGAATCGGAATTTGGAAAAATCCCGAATACCCGTCCAAATAGCAAAAGAATTTGTGATTAGCTAACCTCTCAAGCATTTGATCAATAAAGGGGAGAGGGAAGTGATCCTTTTTAGTGGCGATATTTAGTCTACGATAGTCTATGCACATACGCCACCCTGTTACAGTTCTAGTAGGAATTAATTCATTTTTGTCATTAGTTATCACATTCATCCCACCCTTCTTTGGTACTACCTGCACAGGACTTACCCACTTGGAGTCAGAAATAGGATAGATGATACCTGCATCAAGTAATTTCATTACCTCTTTCTTGACTACTTCCTGCATGTTTGGATTTAATCTTCGTTGGGGTTGAATGCAAGGCTTGTAATTTTCCTCTAGATGAATCCTGTGCATGCAAAAATCAGGGCTAATACCCTTGAGATCATCAATACTGTACCCTATAACCTTCTTATGGGTTTTGAGGACCCCTAGAAGTTGGGAAGATTGTAGGTCAGTGAGTGCAGTACTGATGATCACGAGGTGTAGTTCCTGCTCATCTAGAAAAACATATTTTAAATGAGAAGGGAGAGGTTTTAGCTCAGGTTTCTTGACCTCTGCAGGTTTTGATTCCTGGACTAAATTTACTACCTTCATTGTCTCCTTGGGGCTTAACTCTTCTAAGGAAAGAGCCTTTTCAATATCATGTACCTCATTACCCCAAACGCTTGCATTGTCGCTAGATAAATTCCCGCAGAGAACTTCCTCCAAGGGATCCTTCGCAAGAACCTGTGGCAAGCTATCAACACAAATATCGTCCATTATATCAATTGTATCAATATAACAACAATTTTCCTCTAACATAGGCCCTTTCAAAACCTTCCCTAAATTAAAGGTAACATTATCGTCACCTACAGAAAGGGTTAGTTTACCATTTTTCACATCAATAATAGCTCCTACCTAATATAATGGGTATTTGTGTGTCCTCTGCCATATCTAAAACAAAAAAATCAACCGGAATAAAAAATTTACCAACTCTGACAGGTACGTCCTCTAAAATACCTAAGGGATACTTTACCGAACGATCTGCCATTTGCAAAGTTATATTAGTAATTTTTAATTCTCCCATATTTAATTTAGCGCAGATAGATGATGGCATGACACTGACACTAGCACCCAAATCACATAAAGCTTTATCAATAAAAACATTCCCAATGTGACAAGGGATAGAAAAACTACCGGGATCCTTTAATTTAGGAGGGGATTTATTTTGCAAATAAGCGCTACACTCCTCTGTGAAAGCTACAGTTTCTACTTCATTAAAGGCCCTTTTCCTAGTCAGAATGTCTTTCATGAATTTAGCATAAGCAGGTACTTGAGTGATTAAATCAGTGAAAGGAACTGTTACCTGCAGGTTTTTAACAACCTCTAAAAACTTACCGAATTGTTTATCGAGCTTACTCTTCAGTTGTTTATTAGGGAATGGAAGCTTGATAACTGGGCTCTGCACATCTCCTCCCTTATCCTGCAATTTACCCTGCACAGAAACATTAGTAGGGTTAGTATCTTTTTGTAGCCCTGCAGGGCTAGCAGGATTACCGTTTGGTGTAGAGGAATCTAGATCAGGAACTGGTCCATCTTCCTTTGGCATAGGAGGTCCATCATAATGTGAACCACTCCTTAGAGTGATTGCATTAGCATGATCTGTAGGATGGATAGGTTGTGACGGTAGAGCTCCCTGCTGACGGGATTGTAGGGTAGATGAAACTTGTGCAATTTGATTGTCCATGATTTTATTATGGGCTAGAATAGAATCAATTTGCGCATCCCTACTCTCCATATGCTTTTGCATATTGGCTAGCATCACTCTAATTTCTGTCATGGCAGGGTCGGAAGATGATGAGGGTGATGCTTGGCTTTTCTGGCCGGCATTAGGATGATAATATTTTTGATGTGGTGGGGGTTGCTGTTGTGGTTGTTGTGGAGGTGGAGGGTTTTGTACATTGGTACTCCGGTATGAAAGATAAGGATGGTTTTTATAACCGGCATTGTAGGAATTGGAATAAGGGTTATTTTGCCTATAGGTTTGGAAGGCATTAACTTGTTCCATAGAGCTCCTACAATCTTGCTCCCAATGACCTACAATTCCACAATTTTCACAAAAAGTTTCATGGTTAGCAACAGCAGAAACATTAGCTACAGAGTTAGGAGCAGCAGTAAGATTATCTAATTTTTGACAAATAGATGTTAATTGAGCTTGCAAAAAGGATACGGAATCGACATTATGTTTTCCCTTATTTGCAAACCCCCTCGGATTCCCATATTGGGAATTGTGTATTGCCATGTCTTCGATAACCTGTCCTGCATCATCCACATTTAAATTCATAAACCTCCCACTAGCTGCCGAATCTAGTACTGATCTAGAAGAATTTTCAAGTCCATTATAAAATGCTTGGATCAATTGCCATTGTGCTAGATTGTGGTGGGGGCACTCTCTCTGTAGATCCTTGAACCTCTCCCAAGCCTCATATAACGTTTCGTCGGCCTCTTGAGCGAAGTTCTGAATAGCACTTCTTAGTACCGCTGTTCTCTCTGCAGGATAATATTTATTATAGAAATTCAAAGCAAGAGTTTCCCAGTCAGTAATACCAAGTGCAATTCTATTCAAACCATTAAACCATAATTTTGCTTTGCCACATAATGAAAAGGGAAAAAGAATCTCCCTGATTTGGTGTTACAATATTGGCAGAAATCTGCGATGTGAAGATTAGGATCTTCACCCTTAGCTCCGCTGAACTGCTTCCTCTCTATCATAGTGATAAATTGGGGCTTGATCTCAAATTGAACTCCATCTAGAGCCGGAGTAGGAGTAAGGTGCGGGAAATCTGTGAGCTTCGATTGCGAATAATCACTGAGTTTCTTCTGGGCCGTCATCTCTGATTCTGAATCTGAAGGAATATCTGTATCACTAGAATCAGGGGGAGGATCTCTTCGATCGTTGTCCTCCTCAGAACCAGCCAGAATTTGTCTATAGAGTCTCCTCTGCCTATGAAAAGAACGCTCGATCTCAGGATCAAAAGGGATGTCACCTGATCTAGAACACCTGGGCATAAACAAAGAACTAGAGACAAATATGAGATTTGCCTCAAAGAACTAATGTTCTCTGAGGCAAAAGGGGGGATAATCTAGACTACAAAAAATATAATCAGAAAATAAAAATAAAACTGTTTTCCCCGGCAACGGCGCCAAATTTTGACAGGGTAAAGTCGTATCCCCTAATCAAAAATAATTACCTAGATCACTAACTAAGGTAGATAGGGAAGTAGGGTCGAACTCCACAGGGAAACATGTCTTTTTAATTCTAATTAATTAATATAATCTAAATTATCTAAGTTACCAATATTTTAAGTGTGAATTCTATACTACGAAGAATGAGTTTAGGGAGAAAAGAATCAATAATAAGGAAACCTAGGGTCACAGGTTCACCAATAATTAATAATTCGGGATAGAACGAAGTAATTAATAATTAACAATGCACAAATAACATGATTAACAGGCTCTTGCAATTTATTAACCAACATAGATCTAACAGGCTCTCGCAATTTATTAGACCTAAGTTCCTATTAAAAATAGCCTTTAATATTAAATCAACATCTGCTCGATTCATCAATTCAATATTGCTAAACATTCACAATCAAATTACATCTGCTCGATTCATAATCTAATTGCAAAGAATTAAAACAATTCAATAGGAAATTATCATGCAATATCAACAATCAATAATAACAAACTATCCATTCATATTAATTATGGATCCCCATAAACCCTAGAATTAAACTACTCACTAATCATCATAACTAAACCAATCAAATAAATAAATAAGAACATAATCAAGAAAACAATTAAAATAGCTGAAATTAAAAAGGGAAGAAATTGTACCAAAATAAATCTGGAATTAATGGAGGAATTTCGAACAAGAGTTTAGAGAGAATTTAAGAGAGAGAAAAATACTAAGTAAAGAGAGAAAGTCTAAGAGAGAGAGAGAGAGAGTCAGTAAATAATCCGTACAAAACGTATATATACTTCCCCAAAAACACGAATTAAACTAAGCTTAATCAGACTCTAGAAAAACACGCGCCCGATCGGGCGAAGGGGCGCCCGATCGGGCCCGCCTTTTTTACAACGCTCCTTCTAATGTGCTGCGCCCGATCGAGCCTACGCTCACCCGATCGGGCGCGCCTTTCCTTGATGGCACTCATGCGCGCAGCCGCCCGATCGGGCGTATGCTTGCCCGATCAGGCCCGGTCTTCATCTTCAAGGCTTGGACTTCGATTGGGCTAGATTTCTCGGCCCAATCCATATTTCCTCTCGGGTCTCGAATACATGGTCCAAATGCCTCGTGATCCAAATAACCGAGCCCTTAGTCACCGGCTCTCACCGATCTTGGGCTCCGAAAGTGGTCGTGTCCTTCTAGCTTCCGTAGTCGATCCAATAAGGCCCGGGAAAATGCTCCAAGAGTGCAATTTCCTGTAAAATACAACTAAAACTACGAAAACACTAGAACACACAAATTAGTAATAAAAGTGGCCCGAAAGAGCCAAAAACACTACTAATAATGACCACGGGACGGGGGTAAAACACTATATAAAACAGACATATCATATATGTAATGTCCTATTAGCATATTGGTGAAAACCTAATACAAAAACAAAATTTAAAATTTCATCTTCGTTTTTTAGGATCAAACAAGGTTTCGAAGAAGATATTTTACGATTTCTTCCATGATTTGTTTCACAAACCTAGATTATCGAAGAAGTGAATATTTAAGATTTTCAACTACATGTAATCGCCAATTTCGCATCCCTTGATTGAAATTATTCAATTTAAATGTATTATTCTAGGATTAAGAAACAACCTACATTGATTCGAATGCGTACGAACTCCAATTTTCAAAAAAATAAAAAATCGCACATGGTGTGTAGATCAGGGCATGTATTCATTTTCCGCCTGAAGCGTGAGTTAATTTAAGAAACATAGATCATGAATTTGTTGTTAATTTCATCCATTGATGAAGAAACTTGAAGAACTTTGAAGAACTATGAAGAACAATTTTTTATTTTGATTTATATAATTTAATCATATTTTTGGATTTAATTAATAACTGATTTTAAGTAAATAGTTTCAAAAATTAAAAAAGGAATTTTGGAAATCAATAATTATTTTTTGGAAAAATGAAAAAGAATTAAAAATGAAAAATTCTAAAAATAAGGTTTGACCAAGATTTTAAGAAAAAGCAAAAATTAGCCAATCATAATTAACTATAGTCATGGTCATAGTGAGAGTGACCATGCTAGAATTTTTATTTTGGAACCTCTTTAAGACATTTACATTATATTTGTTTTTTTATTCTCACATCTCTTTGGACATTGTTGTTAATGACTTGCAAAGCGTAAACCATAGTATTGTTGGTCTTCTGACAATTTAAAATATTTAATTTAAACGTAAGAGTTTTAGGAAAGAAGAATTTAATGAAAAGTTAGTTTAGATAGCTATAAAATCCCATTCTATAGTTAGTATAAAAAGAATATTACGGATGCTTTTAATTAGTAGAATGATTAACCTTACTTTAAAATTATATAATAGACATATGTTTGATTAAAAATACTTAGGTACCTTTTTTTTTCAAAAAATTATCTTTTTTTAATTATATTTTGATTTTTTTCATTTAAACCCATGAACATAACCCGTCTTTGGTAGATTCTTAACGACTACCAAATTTTTTCAAGTATTTCAATAGAAAAATTAGAAAATTGAGAAGTCAGCTTATTTTTAAGGTGTTGTCATTAGATTAACATATTAATGCCGCGGAAAATTTGTCACAAACAACCTTTTAAAGTGTCCACTTTATTTAAAACAACTTTTTAATTTTTTTTTTTTGCAATTTCAGGCCACATTATAAATTTTTTTTATCAAAGACAACCAAATATTACTTTCCGGTGTTGACTCTATTTTTCCCGATGTTGACCACGAGTGTGCGAGTCACGTGACCTCCTATATTGCTTAATACACCCCTTTTCCTTCCAATTAACTCCTATTAAAACCCCTGCTTCTCTTTCATCCCTCTTTTAGTACGAGTGAATTGGAGGGAAAATTGGTGTATTAAGCAATATACGAGTCCATGTGCGTTGCACACTAGTGGTCAACATCGGGAAAAATAGAGTCAACACCGGAAAGTAGCATTTGGTTGTCTTTGATAAAAAAAATTTATAATGTGGTCTGAAATTGCAAAAAAAAAAATTAAAAAGGTTGTTTTAAATAAAGTGGACACTTTAAAAGGTTATTTGTGACAAATTTTCCTAATGCATATTATCAATCCCCCTATAAAAGCTTATTACCAATAATACTTTTCCAAAATTTCCTACTATCTTAGGTCAACATTTGAATTATAAATAAGTTCTCACTTCTGCAGTTCTGCTCATATGCTTCGCACCTATTAGCCCAATATGAACACAAGTGAAAATTGAAACTAGTTATGAAAATTTTTAGCTACAACCCCCTGTAGGTAAAGCTCCCTACTCCCCCAATGTACTACATCGTTTTTCTTTTTTTTTTTCCTTCTTCGTCTTATTATTAAGTTCTTTTCTTATCCTTCAAGCCATGTATATATATGATTTATACTCTAATTTTCTGTTGTTTTTTTTTCGCTTTTTTTTTTGGCATTTTCTCTCTCTTGTTCTACATTGTTTCTCTCTCATTCAAGGATGAATCATTGATTAGAGTTGTTGATCGTGATTGATTATGAAGTTCTACATTCTTCAATTGTCGATTATGAACGTGATAGTGAAATTATTTTCCTTGTGTTGTCTGATTGCGTGATTCGTTTGTCGATCAATGTGAGTTGTTTTGATCGATTTTGTCTCTATTTTAGTTCGATTTGTGTTTGCTGTTATAATTCAAGTTAATTTAAGTGCAATTTTGATTAAATTTGTCTCTGATTTCAATCTATGTGAGTTAGTTAGCTGTGTTTTGTTTATTGATTGCTGATTTTCTTTTGTATTTTACGTTAATTTGTATTACAATTTCTGTATTTATTCGATCTCATATATTGATTGTTATTGTACTAATCTATAATTATTTTGTATTTTTTATTTCTTAATTGTTAATATGTAGGTGTTTTATGTGGTTGATTATATTTTATTGCTATGAACAACAATTATGCTGTTAATATGTTCTATAAATTTTGTAGATACGTTTTTGTGTTTTTATGCAGTTTTTATTATTTTGATCAATTTGATAATGCTAAATGATCTTGTTCATTTATGCTAATGTACAAGTTGTGGTATTATTATTTACATGAAATATTTTGATAATCAGTAATTTATTTTTATTGTAATTACTATAATTTGCTGTTTTTTATTTTCATAAATGCTAAATGATCTTTAAGATTTTTATTGTTTATTGTTTTGTATTTGTACATATATGTTACTTATTATGTTCATTTGTGTGCAGTGGGTAATAATGATGAAATTCTTTGTAAAGAATTGAAGTAACTAAATCTGTGTTGCTTGGTAAGGAAGAAGAAGTTTATGAAAGGTGGAATAATCATTTTGAATCATATTAATCAACATCCTCCAACGGCTCCAAAAAAAGGCTAAGTTTCTTCAAGTGATTCAAGAAATGTTTGTGCCAAGTTCCTTAAAGTGATTCAAGAAATATCAAGTTCCTTTAAGTGTGCTTTCAAGTTCCGGCCTCCAAGTGTTTCAAGAGATGTTCAATTCAAAGTGCTAAATTAATGTGGTAGTTTACATATTTCTTCTAAGTATGATAGGTTGTTAGCTTTTTTTTATACTAAGGTAGCGAATAGGTTGGCAAACAATAATAATTAAGAATTTGGATGGAAATAATATACTATATTGTTAGAGCTTAAACTTTTTCTAATAATTGATATGTAATCAAACATATTTAGTTTTAGCAACGAGCATTTGTCTTTTGGTTATGAACATTTTATTGCATTTTGTTATAGTTGTTATATAATTGAACATAAAATATTCTGGTAATGAACATATGATTTCTTGTTGAAGAACATTTTCATTCCAATAATTATACTAATGAATTAAAAAAAATATGAATATTAATGTACTTGATCATTTAGAAATCCATAAATGAACATATATTTGAAAAGATCGATATTTTTAGTAATTTGTGCTTCCATAAATCTTCTTTGCTCTTCTTCTATTTCCTCTAGCTTCTGTATTTTTGACAGGGTATAGTCGTATCCCCTAATAAAAAATAATTACCTAAGTCCTCTAACTAAAGTAGATAGGGAAGTAGGATCGAACTCCACAGGGAAACAAGTCTTTCTACTCCTAATTAATTATTATAATCTAAATTATCTAAGTAACCAATATTATTGTGAATAAATTCTATACTACAAAGAATAAGGTCGAAAGAAATAAAGTAGGGGAAAATCAAATATTAAAAGACCTAGGGCATAGGTTCACTAATAAACAACATTCCAGGGCAAATCATAACAAGCAATCATCAAGCATTGATTAATCAGATTATAAAGGGCTTTCGCTACGTATTATAGTCACAGAGTTAATTTACCTGTATTAAATCTCATATGTCGAATCTCGACTTAACCATTTATAAATTAGTCCGCCTATTGAAACTAAGCCTAAACATCAATTCTCATCTGTCGAATCTCGAATTAATATTGTTAAACTCATACAATTAAATCTGGCCAAACCTAATTGCATAGCATTAAATCAATCAATAGGAAATTAACCAAGCATTGATAATTAACAATCACAAAATTACCCCTTCATATCATTTATTAGATCCCCATAAACCCTAGAAATAAAACTACTCAAGCATCATCATAACTAAACTAATCAAATAAATAAAGCAAAGCATAATCAAAGAAGTAAATAAAATAGTTGAAATTAAAAGAGAAGAAATTTTTACCAAAAGAAATCTGGATTAATGAAAGTAATTAAGAACAAAAGTTGAGAGAGAATTTAAGAGAGAGAAATATCCTAAGTAGAGAGAGAAAATCTAAAAGAAGAAGGTAATCCAAAATTACGTACATAATTCGTACTTAAACATTCCTCAAAACAAAAATTAAAACTAATCTAATCAGCTCTGAGAAAAACACGCGGCCGATCGGGCGAAGGGCCGCCCGATCGGGCCCGCCTTTTTGCCTTGCCCGCTGCTGCTGTGCCGCGCCCAATCGAGCTTACGCTCACCCGATTGGGCGCGTCTCTTCCTTGAGAGTTCTTATGCGCGCAGCCGCCCGATCGGGCGTACGCTTGCCCGATCGGGCCCGGTCTTCTTCTTCGAGGCTTGGATTTCGATTGGGCTCAATTCCTCGGCCCAATCTGGATTTCCTCATCGGGTCTTGATTAATCAATCCAATAGCCTCGGTTTCTCATACCGAGCCCTTAATCACCGGCTCTCATCAATCCTGGGCTTCAAGAGTGGTCGTGTCCTTCTAGCTTCCGTAGTTGATCCATGAAAACCCGGGAAAATGCTCCAAAAGTGCAATTTCCTGTAAAATACAACTAAAACTACGAAAACACTAGAAAACACAAATTAGTAATAAAAGTGGCTCTAAAGCGCCAAAAACACTACTAATTATGACCATGGGACGGGGGTAAAACACTATATAAATTGGACATATCAAACTCCCCCAAGCCAAACCTTTGCTTGTCCCTAAGCAAAGAGCTCATCAATGAACATATAAAACATGCCTCATCCCAATAAACAAAATCAAGCACAAACGATTCAAGATAAATTAAATGAACATGCTTCAATGTCAATCAATCTCATACATCTAATTATCATTCATCCCCAACAATTGTCAAGTAAAGCAAACCACATGAGCATATAGAATTCAAGACTAGTGCTCACACACTGAACGAACTCTCATTTATGTGGCGAGTAAAAGATGTACTCGATCGCTCTCCAACCAACCCCTTTATTTGTGAACAATGCCCACCCATCTCACACTCTCGTGTGTTTAAAACAATGAACGCTCAACCTACTAGTCGACTCGAAATATGTCAAGTCATAACTTGCATTGATAAACAACACTTTCACATTCATACAACTCTATGCACAAAGGTCGGAAGGTCTTTAAAGCTTGTAATGTAAGGCTAGGGTAAATGGTAGGAAAAATTTGGGAAAATGTAAGAGTAAAGCCATGCTTAAGGGAGCCATATCCTAATAAAACCCAAGGTCACAACAAATGATGACCAAATCATCTCCAATCACAACTCAACTCCACAAAAGTTCACCAAACAATCATATATACAACACAATCCCAACACTTACATATTCACTCACAAAATATGATAATATGGAATAGAGTAAATTAAAACAAACTTTGAACCACTTATTCTTCTTCTTTTCTTTTTTTTTTTTCAAACTTGAACTCTTTTTTTTTTTTGAATTTTTTTCTTTTTCTTTTCTTGAACAACCTTCAAATAGAACATTTGAACATATGAAACAACTATTTTTTTTTCTTTTTAACTCATATTGGAAATTTCAACTCTGTAACACAACATATCAATATTTTCCAATCATAAAATCAAAGAACAATCACTCTTCTTTTATTCCCACATTGTGCAAATAATGTGCACACCACAACTCCCTCACCTCACCAACTAATAGCTCCCCCAAGCCAAGCTTGGGACTAGTAACCAGTGGGGCTCATATAGGCTTGTAATGTGGCTAAATAAACAATAAAAGGGCACAAGCAACAACATGGGTAACAAGAAGGGAACAAATGTATCTAATATCGTCTGAAGGCTTCCTAAGAGAAAAAATTCCTTCGTCCTCCTCAATGTGCATAATATTGAGCTATATAAACATTACTAATAGTTGCAAACCAATACTCAAATTCATTGACATACCAGGAACTAACACACATTCCTAACCAAATCAACTAGTCAAGCATTATATTCACAAATAGTTGGCAAAATTGACGCATGTTTAGGAATCCAAAAAATTAAACTTCAAATCATGATCAACAAATTCACAAAGCTCATTATCATATACCAAGAATCAAAACAATATTATCTAAGTATGGGACACAGGGAAGCATGAATTACAATTCATTGGAACGTATTTTTGAATTTTTTTTTTATTTTTCTAATTTTTTTTGTATTTTTTCATAAGGAAAAGCAATAAAAACTACACTAGGAAAGCAATAAATAGAGAAGAGATAAAGAAAGTTACCATATATACAAGAAATCTCCCCCCAAGACAAATCAAGCAATGCCCTCATTGACTTGGGAGGGTAGCTACGAGAAGCTACTCCTCATCGTCATCCATCCTCTCATATCCTCCTCCATAGCTCGAGCCGACACCACCCTGGCTCGTTCCAGCACCACCATAACCCGAACCACTTGTCGATCAATGAGGTTTAGCATCCTAGCCCGTTGCTCCTCCGAGATGATAACAATCTCCTCCCATCCCGGCACTTGAAGCTCCGGGTTGACCGTTGGTTGTTGTACCCTCGAACTTTCACCCCTTTGTGTCCTTGAACGCTTTGAAGCCATTATATGTGGAAAATTGGGTATTTGAAGCTTTCTCTCTCTAAGGGTTTGAAGGAAGTATGAGAGAAAGTGGGAGAAAATGGGTGGAAAATGTAGAGGAAGGTGTGAGGATTAAGAATATGTAAGAAATTTGAGGTTTTGATGGGTGAATTTGAGGATATCTTTGATTGAAGGTGGAGTTGAAGGTTTGAAGATGGAGGTTTTAGAGAGAGAAAGTGTGAAGGAGAAAGAAGAAGTAAGGAAGAAAAAGAAAAGAGAAAGGGGGAAGGGGGTTTAAAACCCCGGATTAAAAAGGCGCACCCGATCGGGCGAGCCTCGCCCGATCGGGCGAAGGTGGCTTATGCTGATTTGCAAAGTGCGCGCCCGATCGGGCGACCTCCGCCCGATCGGGCGCGAACAAGAACCTTGGAATCGCCATTTCGCCCGCCCGATATTTCTTTTTTGGCACTCGATTTCTCCAAAAATCCGCCCGATCGGGCGGCCTCGCCCGATCGGGCGAAATTTCCCTTGATTTCTTCTCTGACTTGCGCGCCCGATCGGGACTCCTTGCCCGATCGGGCGAAATTAAGCTCCGATAAAAACAATATTGCGCGCCCGATCGGGACTCCTCGCCCGATCGAGCGAAATAAACTCGAACTTTGGACCTTAGGTGCGCGCCCGATCGGGCCCGTACCCAGATCTGGAGCTTCTCTTTCTTCGCCTTGTTCTCTTGAAAACCTTCGTACGTTGTGATCTAAAACCTGTACAAAACACTGATGAAAGGTAAAATTCACTCTCATCACCTCTTTAAGGAAAAGTAGAAATAAAAGTAAATAAAAATATTAGTTTAGAAAGCAGGAAATACGGGTTGCCTCCCGCAAAGCGCTGGTTTATCTAGGTCCCGCACGACCCTCTTACCACAGTGAAACTCAGAGTGAATCGGAACCGCTTAGGTGAAGTAATTCAACTGCACCAATTATAGCCCCCTCATGATATAGCTTGAGTCTTTGGCCATTAACCTTAAAATCGTTACCATGTTCGTCGAAAACCTCCACAGAACCAAATTTATTAGCCATTTTTACAATAAAAGGACCCGACCACCTTGACTTTAACTTTCCTGGGAAAAGCTTAAGTCGAGAGTTGAATAGTAACACTTTATCACCCTCCTTGAATTCTCTCGGAAGGATCATCTTGTCGTCCCACCTCTTTGTCTTATCCTTGTAGACTCGAGCACTATCATAGGCCGTCAACCTAAACTCATCGAGTTGATTAAGTTGAAGTAGCCTCTTTTCTCCCGCTAGTTTGGCATCTAAATTGAGCTCCTTAATAGCCTAATATGCCTTATATTCAAATTCGACCGGGAGATGACATGCTTTGCCGTACACGAGTCTATACGGAGTAGTACCTATAGGGGTCTTGAATGCAATTTTGTACGCCCATAGGGTGTCGTCCAACTTGTCGCTCCAATCTTTCCTTGACTTTGCCACCATCTTCTCTAGAATGGCCTTGATCTCACGGTTAGAAACCTCAACTTGGCCACTAGTTTGGGGGTGATAGGCTAAACCTGTCCTATGGTAGACACCATACTTTTTGAGGAGGGTGTCTAACTTCCTTTCATGAAAGTGAGATCCTCCGTCACTTATTATTGCTCTAGGTACGCCAAATCTTGGAAAGATGGTCTTCTTGAAAAGTCTGTCCCACCTTGGCATCATTGGTAGGAGTGGCGATGGCCTCGACCCACTTGGATACATAGTCGATGGCGACAAGAATATAACGGTTCCCTTTTGAAGAAGGGAACGGTCCCATGTAGTCAACACCCCAAACGTCAAAAATTTCAACTTCTAAAATTCCTGTTTGGGGCATCTCATGCCTCCGCGAGATGTTGCCAGTCCTCTGGCAAGAGTCACAAGCCTGCACAAAAATGTTAGCATCCTTAAACATCATAGGCCAATAAAAACCTGACTCATTAATCTTGGCCACCGTTTTAGTGGGGCCATGATGTCCTCCATATGGTGAGGTGTGGCAACAATTAAGCACACAGTGGACTTCCCATTCGGGAACACACCTGCAAAAAAATCCATATGCACACTCACGAAACAAAAAAGGATCATCCCAAAAATAATGTTTAACATCATAAAGGAATTTCTTTTTCTGTTGGTAGGACAAGTCAAGAGGTAGAGTACCGCCCACTAAATAATTGTCAAAATCCGCATACCATGGGTGCCGCTCTACAATTGCATAGAGGTTGTCATCAGGGAAAGAATCATCTATAGGTAGAGAATCCTTACCCTCATCATACCTGATACGTGACAAGTGGTCTGCCACTACGTTCTCTGCTCCCTTTTTATCTTTGATTTCGATGTTAAAGTCTTGGAATAAGAGAACCCATCGAAGTAGCCTTGGCTTTTATTCCGCCTTAGCTATCAAGTACTTCAATGCTGCATGGTTAGTAAAAACAATGACTTTAGAACCAACAAGGTATGATCTAAATTTTTCTAAAGCATAAATAACAGCAAGAAACTCCTTTTCCGTAGTGCCATAGTTGACTTGGGCCTCATCCAAAGTTTTGCTTGCACAATAAATAGCATGCAAAACCTTGTTCTTTCTCTGTCTGAGCACGGCTCCTAGCGCAAAGTCACTTACATCACACATGATCTCGAAAGGAAGGTTCCAATTGGGAGCGCATATGATGGGTGCCGATATCAAAGCCTACTTAATCCTGTTGAAAGCCTCAAGACACTCGTCAGTAAAAATAAAAGGAGCATCCTTGAGCAGAAGCTGAGTCAGTGGTTTAGCAATTTTAGAAAAATCTTTGATAAAGCGGCGATAAAACCCCGCATGACCCAAGAAACTTCTAACTCCCTTAACATTAACTGGGGGAGGTAATTGCTCAATCACTAATATCTTAGCTTTGTCTACTTGTATGCCCTTATCAGATACAATGTGACCTAGAACTACTCCATCTGTCACCATAAAGTGACATTTTTCCCAATTAAGAACTAAATTGCACTCTTCACATCGTTTCAAAATTTTAGCGAGATTAATTAAACATGAATCAAATGAAGAACCATACACGCTAAAATCATCCATAAAGACTTCCATAATAGACTCTATGAAATCAGAAAAAATGCTCATCATACAACGTTGAAAGGTAGCGGGTGCATTACATAAACCAAAAGGCATTCTACGATATGCAAAAGTGCCATAAGGGCATGTAAAAGTTGTCTTTTCATGATCTTCAGGGTGAATCGAAATTTGGAAAAATCCCAAATACCCATCCAAATAGCAAAAGAATTTATGATTAGCTAACCTCTCAAGCATTTGATCTATAAAGGGAAGAGGGAAGTGGTCCTTTTTAGTGGCGATATTTAAACTACGATAATCAATGCACATACGTCACCCTATGACAGTTCTAGTGGGAATTAATTCATTTTTTTCATTGGTTATCACAGTCATCCCACCCTTTTTAGGCACTACCTGCACAGGACTTACCCATTTGGAGTCAGAAATAGGATAGATAATACCTGCATCAAGTAATTTCATAACCTCCTTCTTGACTACCTCCTGCATGTTGGGATTTAATCTTCGTTGGGGTTGAATGCAAGGCTTATAGTTGTCCTCTAGATGTATCCTATGCATACAAAAATCAGGGATAATACCCTTGAGATCATCAATACTGTACCCAATAGCTTTCTTATGGGTTTTGAGAACCCCTAGAAGTTGGGAAGTTTGTAGGTCAGTAAGTGCAGTACTGATGATCACGGGGTATAGTTCTTGTTCATCAAGAAAAATATATTTTAAATGAGAAGGGAGAGGTTTTAGCTCAGGTTTCTTAACCTCTGCAGGTTTTGATTCCTGAACTAATTAAATTTACTACCTCCATTGTTTCCTTGGGGCTTAACTCTTTTAAGGAAAGAGCCTTTTCAATATCTTGTACCTCGTTACCCCAAACGCTTGCATTGTCTTTAGATAAATTCCCGCAGAGAAATTCCTCTAGGGGATCCCTCGCAAGAACCTGTGGCAAGCTATCATCACAAATATCGTCCATTATATCAATTACATCAATATAACAACAATTTTCCTCTAGCATAGGCCCTTTCAAAACTTTCCCTAAATTAAAAGTAACATTGTCGTCACCTACAGAAAGGGTTAGTTTACCATTTTTAACATCTATAATTGCTCCTGCAGTATGGAGAAAAGGCCTACCTAATATAATGGGTATTTGCGTATCCTCTGTCATGTCTAACACGACAAAATCAACAGGAATAAAAAATTTACCAACTCTGACAGGGACGTCCTCTAAAATACCTAAGGGGTATTTTACCGAACGATCTGCCATTTGCAAAGTTATATTAGTAACTTTTAATTCTCCCATATTAAGTTTAGCATAGACAGACGATGGCATGACACTGACACTAGCACCCAAATCACACAAAGCTTTATCGATAAAAACATTCCCTATATGACAAGGGATAGAAAAACTACCGGGATCTTTTAATTTAGGAGGAGATTTGTTTTGCAATAAAGCACTACACTCCTCTGTGAAAGCTACAGTTTCTACTTCATTAAAGGCCCTTTTCCTAGTCAGAATGTCTTTCATAAATTTAACATAAGCAGGAACTTGAGTGATTAAGTCAGTGAAAGGAACTGTTACCTGCAGGTTTTCACAACCTCTAAAAACTTACCGAATTGTTTATCAAACTTACTCTTCAGTTGTCTATTAGGGAATGGAAGTTTGATAACCGGGATCTGCACATCTCCTCCCTTATCCTGCGATTTACCCTGCACAGAAACATTAGTAGAGTTAGTATCTATTTGTAGCCCTGCAGGGCTAGCAGGATTAGCGTTTGGTATAGAGGAATCTACATCAGGAACTGGTCTATCTTCTTTTGGCATAGGAGGTCCATCATAATGTGAACCACTCCTTAGAGTCATTGCATTGGCATGATCTGTAGGATGGATAGGTTGTGATGGTAGAGCTCCCTGCTGACGGGATTGTAGGGTAGATGAAAGTTGTGCAATTTGATTGTCCATGATTTTATTATGGGCTAAAATGGAATCAATTTGCGCATCCCTACTCTCCATATGCTTTTGCATATTAGCAAGCATTTCTCTAATTTCTGTCATGGCAGGGTCGGAAGATGATGAGGGTGATTCTTGGCTTTTCTGGCCGGAATTAGGATGATAATATTTTTGTTGTGGTGGGGTTTGCTGTTGTGGTTGTTGTGGAGGTGGAGGGTTTTGTACATTGGTGCTCCGGTATGAAAGATATGGATGATTCCTATAACCGGCATTGTAGGAATTGGAATATGGGTTATTCTGCCTATAGGTTTGAAAGGCATTAACTTGTTCCATAGAGCTCCTACAATCTTGCTCCCAATGCCCTACAATTCCACAATTTTCACAAAAAGCTTCATTGTTAGAAACATCAGAAACATTAGCTACAGAGTTAGGAGCAACAGTAAGATTATCTAATTTTTGACAAATAGACATTAATTGAGCTTGCAGAAAGGATACTAAATCAACATTATGTTTTCCTTTATTTGCAAACCCTCTCGGATTCCCGTATTGGGAATTGTGTATTGCCATATCTTCGATAACCTGTCCTGCATCGTCCACATTTAAATTCATGAACCTCCCACTGGCTGCAGAATCTAGCACTGATCTAGAAGAATTTCCAAGTCCATTGTAGAATGCTTGGATCAATTGTCATTGTGCTAGATTGTGGTGGAAGCACTCTCTCTGTAGATCCTTGAACCTCTCCCAAGCCTCATATAGCGTTTTGTCGGCCTCTTGAGCGAAGTTCTGAATAGCACTCCTTAGTACTGCTGTTCTCTCTGCAGGATAGTATTTGTTATAAAAATTCAAAGCAAGAGTTTCCCAGTCAGTAATACCAAGTGCAGTTCTATTCAAACCATTAAATCATAATTTAGCTTTGCCACATAATGAAAAAGGAAAAATAATCTCCCTGATTTGGTCCTGCGTGACCCCGGCTTGTCTAATGGTGTTACAATACTGGCAGAAATCTGCGATGTGAAGATTAGGATCTTCACCCTTAGCTCCGCTGAATTGCTTCCTCTCTATCATAGTGATAAATTGGGGCTTGATTTCGAACTGAACTCCATATAGTGCCGGAGTGGGAGTAAGGTGCGGGAAATCTGTGAGCTTCAGCTGCGAGTAGTCACTGAGTTTCTTCTGGGCCGTCATCTCTGATTCTGAATCTGAAGGAATATCTGTGTCACTAGAATCAGAGGGAGGATCTCTTCGACTGTTGTCCTCCTCGGAACCCGCCAGAATTTGTCTATAGTCCTTTCCCTATGAAAAGAGCGCTCAATCTCAAGATCGAATGGGATGTAACCTGATCTAGAACACCTGGGCATAAACAAGGAACTAAAAGAAAAATATGAGAATTGCCTCAAAGAACTAACGTTCTCTGAGACAAAAGGGGATAATCTAGACTACAAAAAAAATAATCAGAAAATAAAAATAAAACCGTTTCCCCGGCAACGGCGCCAAATTTTGACAGGGTATAATCGTATCCCCTAATAAAAAATAATTACCTAAGTCCTCTAACTAAAGTAGATAGGGAAGTAGGGTCGAACTCCACAGGGAAACAAGTCTTTCTACTCCTAATTAATTATTATAATTTAAATTATCTAAGTAACCAATATTATTGTGAATAAATTCTATACTACGAAGAATAAGGTCGAAAGAAATAAAGTAGGGGGAAATCAAATATTAAAAGACCTAGGGCATAGGTTCACTAATAAACAACATTCCAGGGCAAATCATAATAAGCAATCATTAAGCATTGATTAATCAGATTATAAAGGGCTTTCGCTACGTATTATAGTCATAGAGTTAATTTACCGGTATTAAATCTCATATGTCGAATCTCGACTTAACCATTTATAAATTAGTCCGCCTATTGAAACTAAGCCTAAACATCAATTCTCATCTGTCGAATCTCGAATTAATATTGTTAAACTCATACAATTAAATCTGGCCAAACCTAATTGCATAGCATTAAATCAATCAATAGGAAATTAACCAAGCATTGATAATTAACAATTACAAAATTACCCCTTCATATCATTTATTAGATCCCCATAAACCCTAGAAATAAAACTACTCAAGCATCATCATAACTAAACTAATCAAATAAATAAGGCAAAGCATAATCAAAGAAGTAAATAAAATAGTTGAAATTAAAAGAGAAGAAATTGTTACCAAAAGAAATCTAGATTAATGAAAGTAATTAAGAACAAAAGTTGAGAGAGAATTTAAGAGAGAGAAATATCCTAAGTAGAGAGAGGAAATCTAAAAGAAGAAGGTAATCCAAAATTACGTACATAATTCGTACTTAAACATTCCTCAAAACAAAAATTAAAACTAATCTAATCAGCTCTGAGAAAAACACGCGCCCGATCGGGCGAAGGGCCGCCTGATCGGGCCCGCCTTTTTGACTTGCCCGCTGCTGGTGTGCCGCGCTCGATCGAGCTTACGCTCACCCGATCGGGCGCGCCTCTTCCTTGAGAGTTCTAATGCGCATAGCCGCCCGATCGGGCGTATGCTTGTCCGATCGGGCCCGGTCTTCTTCTTCGAGGCTTGGATTTCGATTGGGCTCAATTCCTCGGCCCAATTTGGATTTCCTCATCGGGTCTTGATTAATCGATTCAATAGCCTCGGTTTCTCATACCGAGCCCTTAATCACCGGCTCTCACCGATCCTGGGCTTCAAGAGTGGTCGCGTCCTTTTAGCTTCCGTAGTTGATCCATGAAAACCCGGGAAAATGCTCCAAAAGTGCAATTTCCTGTAAAATACAACTAAAACTACGAAAACACTAGAAAACACAAATTAGTAATAAAAGTGGCTCTAAAGAGCCAAAAACACTACTAATTATGACCATGGGACGGGGGTAAAACACTATATAAATTGGACATATCAATTTTCCGGAAATAGCATCAATTGAACAATGTACTGTATTCTCAGCTTCCTGATTTTGTTTATATGTAATCCAAACAAATTACAATGTCAATATATAATTATAACTATGGTTTAGAATTTTCATCTCTAAATTTTAGTTTATGTTTCGATCACCTACCCTATATGAAACATCACTACAATATAAACCGTGTATATTGTGAATGTGAGAACACTCTTTATATTCTAAATTTTTACTCATATGTTCTAAATTTTAAATCTGATGTTCTAAACTTTTCCTTAGGTGTTCTAAATTAAATCAAATGTTCTAATTTAGTATTCACATGTTCTAAACTATAAATTAGTTAAGTTTGATGTCACAAATTTTAAATAACTTGTTCCAAAATTTTAACTTATATGTTCTAAATTTTAAAACGTGTGTTCTAAGATTTTTAATTATATGTTCCAGATTTTAAATGAAAGCGTATGTTCTATTTTTCTACTCGTATGTTCTAAATTCTTTTCTCACACTTTCTATATTCTATATCAGTTTGTTCTAAATTTTTATTCACATGTTCATAATCTTATATGAGATGTTCTAAATTTTACTCATATGTTTAAAATTTCATAAAGCAAATTTTATAAATTTTTAATCACTTGTTTTAATTCTTAAATAAAATGTTCTAAACATATTACTCACACAAATGTTCTAAATTATTACTCATATGTTCAAAATTTTAATTTGAGTCACACGTTCTAAATTTTAACTCGCATGTTTTAAATTTTAACTCACATGTTCTGAATTTTAAATCAGTTCTCACATAAGTATGAATTTTAAATTATTATATCAGTTACTCATATATATATACACACACGTTATATTGATATTACATATTTAATAAATGTTCAATTGGCATAACAAAAATGTACATTATTTTTTATATAAATGATCATTGTATCCAAATAAAATGAGCATATATAAATTTTTATATAGAATTTAGAATATACGTTTTCACAAATCTATATAAAAATGAACATTATTTTTATATTATGTTACATAAACTTAAAGAATCTACATCAAAGTGTTATTCAAATAAATATTTTTGTATACTTAAAGGAACAACCATACACTCTCTCTCTCTCTCTCTCTCTCTCTCTCTCTCTCTCTCTCACACACACACACACACACACATATCAAAAGAATTTTAAGAATAACGTCATGTCAAAATGAACATATAGTCTATTATAAATGATCATTATACCTTGCAATTGCATACATATATTTTTCAACGGGACCGACCACTTGATGTTATTATATACTTTAAAAGTTTAGGATCAACTATATGAGATTTAGCTTGGCGCTCTTTTTGTATTTTATCCACTATTGATTGAATAAGAATATCATCGTCATCTCTATTCATACACAATTTTTTTAAAAGAAAATAAAATCAATTAGCAATTAGAAACTCCATAATGTAAGTGACTAATTAAATAAACACTTTCAAATAATGTAGATTACACACTTACATGTCTCTAGAGTTGTCTTCCTTACTCTCGATCTGGAAGATCATATATGCATACTGAAATGAACCAACACAGACATGTATTTAAAAATGAACAGTACTTTATATATAAATGAACATTTTGAATTTCATATATGATCAAATTATATTATTTCAAAGGAATGAAACTTTATAATTTAGGCCGCATATAAACAAAACTACATACTAAAATGAATATTCTTGAATTTCATAAATGAACATTATCTTTCAATTATGTTACATGAACCTAAAGAATCTATATCGAAGTGTTAGTGAAATGAACATTTTTGTATACTTAAATGAAACCATAGACATATATATATGTGTCAAAAGAATTTCAAAAAAAACATCATGTCAAAATGAACATATAATATATGATTATAAATTATTGTTATACCTTGCAATTGCAGACATGTCTTTTTCAACAAGGACACTTGTTATTATATCTTTTAAGAGTTGAGGATCAATTGTATTGTATTCACTCTTGATTGTATAGGAATATCATCGTCATCACTGTTTATACACATTTAAAAAAAAAATCAATTAAGAATTATATAGCTCCATAATGTAAGTGACAATATGTGATTTATTTTTGAACATTTTTTAAAATAGAATCATATTCTAAAATAGAATCATCAAAGGTTTATGATGAATGAACAATATGTGATTTATTTTTGAACATATTTTGACATGTGAATGCACATACATTAATATATGTGTGAATATACACATATCCAAATGAACTTCTATACATCAAATTCGAATAAGCATCTATCAATATTAGAGCTAAAATGTATGTAATATAATATTCAAATGGCGCTCATGAGCATATATTTTTATATATGAAGTTAAACATGTATTATTATAGTCTATGTGGATATTTTCAATATGAGAATGAACATGTACGTATTTACATTCAAATAAACATATGTTTAAATACCAGTAAACATTCATTAATATGTAAAGATCATAAACAAAATTAAGGTAATCTTCTCTCAATAATGAACCCTAGTAGATGTAAGGTAAGAATGTAAATGATCATATACTAATATCATAACAAACATCTATCAAAATGAAAATGAACATTTGTTCAGCAACCGTCTTCTCCGACGGAACCTTCGAAGTGTTCTTTTCTGTTTCGTTTCTACAAAAATACCACCAAATATAGTAGATTGTAGTCTATTTTGCACAAAAATAAGTGTAATCATAGTAGATTTTGTTTTAGAATATCAAAACACAAATTAAAATATAAAATCTAGGGTTTACACTCAAAATTCTACTAAAATGAACAAAGTCTTACTCTTCTTTTTTGGAATCTAGTTGCGATTGAAGAAATTAATCTCGAATGTCAGACATTTTTGGAACTTTTGATGCAATTTGCAGTAATTTTGAAGCAATTTGTAGTGAGTTTCTTGTGAGTTTTTGGTTTTGATGAGAGAGAATTTGTCGAAAATGGATTTGAAATAAGGTTATTGATTTTTTTTTCTTTTTTTTTTTTGCAATTACCGTGGTTAGTTAGTGGGGGGGTAAGTGCAGCTGTGCAGGTTGTATGGTTAGTGGGGTGTGGTAAGAGTTTTATTGTAATTTCAGGGAGGGGGTAGGTATTAATGGCTAAAAGGGGGTGTAGTGAATAGGAATTAAACTAGTTAACACAACTTTTAAAATGAATTATTGAGAATATGAAGATTATTCTATATGATTTATGAAGTATAGAGCACTCACCTCTATCTTTGTTTATATAATAAATATTCATACAAAAATACATTGCTTAAACATCAGACCACGCTACCACTTGGCGAGATTAATTTCACAAGATTGGGGGAGCATGCGCACATCATGCTCCAATGACTAGTAAGCATAAAACATAGTAAGATTATCTACTACATCCGTTAACTATTATTTGCAATAAAGGAATATTTTATATCTCACAAATAATACCCCTTTGTTGCAAATAATAGTTAACGGAGGTAGTAGATAATTAAGGATAAAATGGCTTGCTTCGGGAGATGCTAACAGCAAATTCTTTTTTGCTCCTGTTAAGCAACGAAGACATATTAACAGAATTACATCTTTGTACAATGTTGCCGGTATTCTGCTTTCTGACCCTGCTAGCATTTCAGATGAAATTGTTGGCTTTTGTAAGAAGCTTTTAGGTTTTGCTGCAGATGCTATTCATATGCCTGATCTTTCTGCCCTTAGTTCTGGGACTAGACTTTCTAAAGATGCAGCTGATTCTCTTTGTGCTCCTGTGTTCTATTTATGAGATTGATAGTATTGTCAAAGCTTTTGATGATACAAAAGCACCAGGCCTTGATGGGTGTAATTCTTTCCTCTTTAAAAAGTCGCCGCATATCATTAAGCATGATATTTACACTACTATTTTGGATTTCTTTGACACTGGAAGAATGGCTCGTAATATTAATATTACACTTGTTACTCTAGTCCCAAAAATTGAGAATGCTTCTCATGTGAAATCTTTTTGACCGATTGCTTGTTGTTCTGTTATATACAAGATAATATCTTAAATCATTACTAACATGTTGCAGAAAGTGATTATTGAGGTGGTTTGTGATTGTCAAGCTGGGTTTGTCTCGGTTAGACATTTTGCAGACAATATTCTTCTTGCCACTGAGTTGATTAAAGGTTATGGCAGAGCTCATAATTTCCCAATATGCATTTTAAAGGTGGATCTAAAGAAAGCATATAACTTGATAGAATGGGCCTTTTTGAAAATTGTGTTGCAAGAGTTGGATTTTCCTATGAAATTTATAGGCTAGATTATGGAGTGCTTAGCTATAGTCTCTTACTTAATTTTGATCAATGGTTTTTCCCTTGTAAGCCCTTCATGGCAAAAAAGGGTCTACGCCAGGGAGATCCTACGTCTCCATTCCTTTTTGCTATTGGAATGGAGTACCTCTCTTGTTGTATTGAGTTAGTTGTCTTCCAACCCGGATTTTAATCATCATCCTAGATGTGAGAGGCTCAATTTGACCTACATGGTGTTTGCAGACAATCTTCTTAGGTTTGCTCAAGCTAACAAGGAGTCCGTTGGGACTCTTAATGATGGCTTTTATGAAATTTTCTCAAGTTTCAGGTTTGGAGGCAAAACCTAGATAAGAGTAATACTACCTCCGTTAATAGTTATTTGCAACATTTACCAAAAAAGGGTGCTACCTATTATGTGCAACAAAACTATTTCTTTCCTAATATAGTAACTTTTTCTGATAAAATGACCAAAATACCCTCATTTAAAAATTATTAACACATAATACTACACATAATTACAAATTATTATAACTCTAATCTAACTTAATCATCTAAGATTTCCCCCCAAATAAATCAGATTAATCATCTACCCACCAACTCTCTCCTCCATCTTCATCTCTAATTTTAGATCTCCATCTTCACCATCATCATCATCTTCTTCGATCATCATCTCTCATCTTCCTCCCTCTTCGTCTCTCATCTCTCATCTCTCATCTCTCATCACCTTCTTCATTATCGTCATTTATCATCTTAGATCGTGGGTTGATGTTGGTGGTTTGTGGGTGGGTTCGATAGATTAGGTGGAAGTTATGGTTCGTGGCTTATTTTTGTGGTTTGTGGGTGGGTGTTATTCGCGGATGGTTGTTTCAATTCGTGGGTGGGTGTCGGTGGTGGTGGTTCTGGGCGGTTCGTGGGGGTAGTTTCGTGAATGGGTTTGGTTTTTTGGGTTTTAGATCTGGTGGTTCTAGGGTGGTTTTCGTTGTTTTTGTGTGGTTTTCGTGATTCTTGGGTGGATTTCGGTGGTTTGTGGGTGATCGCCGGTGCGTTGCGGGTGGCGTAGCTGGTGGTTTGTGGGTTTTGGGTGGCGTGTGGTGGTTGTTCTGGGATGTTCTCTTTAATTGTAATTGTTTTTTTTTAAAAAATCAATGTAGTTAATTACATGCCCATTACTTTCAATAATCATGTTTAAGAAGTCTTGTCTAGGAGTCCGCGTTGACCCCTTTCTTGCAAATAACCGTTAACAGTGGTAGTATTTATTTTGCTGGTATTTCTAATGATGTTAAAGAAGATATTCTGGGAATTGTTAATGTTCCTATTGGTGAGCTGTTATTTAGAAACTTGGGAGTCCCTTTATCTTTGAAAAAGCTCAGTTACTCTCAATGTAAGCCGATTGTTGAAAAGATAATTGCTAGAGCTAAATCTTGGACTAGCAAATTCATGAGTTATGCAGGTGTATTGCAGCTTATTAAGTCCCATCCTTTTCGGAATGCAGACTGCTTGGTGTCAAATTTTTGTCATGCCAAAAAAGATTATCACGGAAGTTCAGTCTTATTGTTGTGGACTTATTGCTGTGGACTGGGGGTATTGACATGTCTAGATGAGCTCTCGAGGATTGGGAAAGAGTGATGCTCCCCAAGGTCGCTGGTGGCTAGAATAAAATGTTCAACTTTGGAATAAAGCTGCTATTGCAATATTTTATGGGCTCTTACTCGTAAAAAGGACAAGCTTTAGGTGAGACGGGTTGATAGCTGTTATACTAAAGGTAAGGATCTGTTTACTATTCCTAGTTCTTGTTCTTGGGCTTTGAAGAAGATTATGCATAGTAGAGATATCATTCAGAGATGCTAATTGGGATTCTGTCACGACTAAAGGTAGATTCTCAATTGGCAAACTGTATAAGCAGCTGCAGGAAACTTTTGAGAAGGTGCCTTGGAGAAGAGTAAACTGTAATTCTAAAGCTAACCCAAAGAGTCTCTTAATTCTTTGGTTAGTTGCCAAAACAAACTTGCTACTGCAGATAGGATTATTAATTGGGGTGTTCAGTGCTCCATTCATCGTGTGCTTTGTCAGTCTGGTATACCAGAATCTATTGACCACCTGTTCTTTCGCTGTGACTATGCTGCTAATATCTAGCAGAAGGTCCTTCACTGCATCAGGATATAGAGAAGTAGTCTGTGTTTTAAGGAGGAGCTGCTCCTTGCTCTTAATATGAGCAGGAAAACTACTACCCAAGTTGTTATCACACTGTGTGCTTTGCTGAAACAGTTTACCATGTTTGGAATCAGAGGAATACTAGAATCTTTAGGCAAAAGAATGAAGAGCTAGATATCATTGTTAAGCGTATTCTGTTCAATGTTGCTTGTAGGTGTGATGGAGATGAAAAAGTGGCTGTTATAGTTTCTTTCTTTAGTGTTTGTGCTGTATTGTCTTGCTTTTAACAGCAAGTTCCTTGGTTCTTAATAAAATTGCAAAGCAAAAAAAAAAAAACACAAACATGATAAGCAAATCATGAGATAAAATCAACTAATTAACCAAAACATAATGAGCAAACCATGTGACAATGTCAGCTTAACTACACCTAAATATATTTACATGGACAATCCTACCCAAAAACCATGTAAACTAAACTTTTAAGGGCCATCTAGCTGCATGTATGCGCTGCAAAAGAAGAGAAATCAACAGAGAACAAATGTAGCAGAAATTAGCAATACACTAGTTTCTGGAAATGACTAGCGCTTAACACGAAACCGCTGACGGTGTAAATAATATAGAAACCTTTTTCTTCCCCATTTCCACCAGATAGGCGGTGCTACAACTCGATGTTTTCTTTTTTTAGTTTTTCCTGCAAAACACACAAAAATTATATGGATGACTAGAGATGCTTGGCACACTTGAAAACACTGTGGCCACTCCAGAGGCAAACTTGAGCCAACATGCTACATGATCCTCAAACTACCCAACTAAAGACTGTTATTTTATTACTAAACTGCCCCACATTAAAATTTTAATATACCAAAGATTCTAGCAACTAAGAAGATGCCAATTCACCTCATTTCTAAATTTATTTTTCTTTGTTTGGAACGGGGGGGAGGGGGGGGGGGGGGGATAGGAAATTTTGTAAATAGACTAATCTATACTGGGTTCACAAGTTTCAAACTCACTTTTGTTTCCAGCCAAGTATGATTCCCAGCATGACTGCAATTTCATGATGTTGGAAGAGAGACTTGACCAAAAGTTCGTCTGGATATTCAAAACATCCAAGACAGTTTGCATGCAAGCTGCGGAAGGTGCAATACCTTTAAATTGGTTCTCAGGTCTTTCGCCAAGCAAAACCTTCAGATATCAAACATAAATTAAATAAAATAAAATGACAAATAAATAAATAAATAAAAACTCATTTGGACATTACTAAATACTTCCATATATGTAACATTAATACTAGAGAGGCATGAAGTTACAATTTTGTGAGCAACACAGTGATGCCATTCCAATCACAAGCTTTAATGCAATCTGGCCACATATATAAATTCTTACTTTTCGATTAGGCTAAAAGGTAAATTTGAATGTCTCCTACTTTACAATGAAATAATTGATGGGAAAGTTCTAGTAAAAACAGCAGTCCAAAAATACCAGAATTGGGAAAGAATCATAAAAAAACATTCACACAGACACACATTATATGATAACACAGATACTCAGTATCAAACTATTGATGTAGCTATAATTTACATCCACATATGGCACTGTTTCACTATATGCTTCTTGCAGCATTTAATAGTGCACAAAAGTGCTCATTTAATAATAAATTCACTAATTTCCATATTCTAATTATCCAAAACCAGCCAAGAATCTTTGAAGAGCAGGTAGCTTAATGTTTTATACTTCATTTATTTGATTTAAGCTAAACAACAAATATTATAGAAATCAAAATCAAACAAATCTCATTTTTAAGACGCATTAATTTGTATTACTTCCACAGGCAGTTTGTCTTCTCATTTACTTCATGAAAAATCCCTTTGTAGGTTAGTCACAATTTATTTACGTATAAAAAATAAATTGATTTTTGTCAAAAATAAATAAAAAATATATATAAGAAAAGGTGAAATGGGCCATGTGACGGATTGCTAGGGTTTTTCGAATGAAATTTAAGTAAATCTTGTTGTTGCAAAGTCGCGTGGTGTTTTTTGAACCTAAGATGACATCATTGGTCAAGCCATCAGGGCAAGAGGCATTTGCAACAACTGATTTACTCTTTTTGGTACACGATTTAAATCCCAAAGCATAATAAGACTCAGAAGGGTATTAGACTATTATTCTGAATGGTCTCAGTAATTATCAGTCAAACAAGGTGCTAGGAGTCCGAATTGCACACTTCTAAGCTAGCTTATTCGTTGTATTAATGATGCGTCGTTGGAGAGGGTGGGGGTGTTTAATAAGCGAGGTGGAGAGAAGGGGAGGAGCCGAGGGGGAAGTTGATGTTTGATGTTGCTGGAAGAGAACATGGAAAACGATAAATCAAAGGGGTAACGTAGGTATGTCGGAAATTTGCTTTTAATTAGTAATGGGAGTTAAATTTGCTTTTAATTAGTAATGGGAGTTTAATAGTCCAGATGACATCAATACCAAATTCCTACTGCACCAAGTCATACAATTAACAAGGTGTCTATCATAGATAATGAGTGTGGGAGGGGGATGGTAAGGGGGAGGCGGATCTCTAATTCATCAAGTACTTTACAAGCGTTTTTTCTCAAGACTGCAACAAGTTTCCGTCAGATTCTAGGGCTTTCTCAGACTTCCTTTTCCTGTGTACATCAGCTAAAAAGTATCTTTCAACATCTTAGACCCCTGAGCCTCAACAGTATTGCTATCAAAGAATAGCTAAGAATCAAACTGACTCCCATCTCAATCTCAAATAGTCTGCATGCATGCTAAAACAATCATATATACTCGTATTTCCTTTACATTAAAAGTACCTTAATTACAGCTGTTGCAGATGACGATATTGATCGCAGATTATACCTGAAATCAGAATCAAATGAAGCATAACCATGTAACTATCATAATTTTAAAAAAAAACAACTAAGGCCGAAAAACAAGTTTACCACTTACCCGCCCTCCAGTATTACAAGCAGCTTTCCTCCCGCAAGGCTATTCAACATGTCAGTCATACAAGCATAACCAGCAGGTGTGACCTACAAGTATTTTACATGCAAACCTAATATCAGGAATTCAGGACATGACTGATGAGAGGGGAATATTATATCCTACAGGTTTTAGGAGAGTATCATAGTCCTCACATCACATCCACCAAGTGGATCGCCTCTTGCTGCATCAAATCCAGCTGATATAATAACGAAATCAGGGGTAAACTCCTGGGCTGCAAATATAAAGGTTACAAGATCTATTAGAAATGTTAGTACAGCAAAGAAAAATGTTCATAAGCACTCTTATATAACTTTAGGATAGAAATATAAAAAGTCATCAAGATCACCAGGGGATTCATCCCTGTCTAACCTAATTCTTTATAATCAACAGTCATTCAAAGCGGCCTGAAGATAAATTCTTCAAAAGTTATGGTAAACTGTAGTATATTTTCACTTAGGGAATTGTATAATGTGATCTTTTGGGGCTGTTAAACTTGCAAGCTTACATTTAACGAGTAAAAATGACAAACCAGGGAAATCCGTGTAAAAGTTAATTGTAACAAGTATCATATAAAAGTCATTCCAGTACCAAATCCACAATTAAAAACAAAGTCCCCATGCAACAAATTTATGGATCATGACAAATTGGACAAGTACCTTATAATCAAGCCTTGTACTGGAGTCCGGGAAACACTGATGAAAACATCAAATAAAAAAATTTCTCACGGCTTAATTTTATCTTAAGGCAATTGGTGCAAAACAATAACTGCACAGCAGTTGCACAAAATAGCAAGACTTCACAGCCTTTTTAAAATTAGAATTTTTGGAGAACATTATCATAGCATTCTCTTGCATAAATCCATATACTTCATCGTAATAGATGAATGTCCAAGGATCCAGCTGACATAATAGTTAAAGGAATAAGTAACTTCAGAATATTTAAAAGTCAACTTCTGTCTCCTTTTAGATACGCATATGATAATTTTCATGCCCTTTTAGGGTAATTGAAGAATACATTGAATAGAATGAGTGAATGACTAATCAATACAAGAAAGCCAAGTCAGTGTACCAATGGACAATCCCTAGATTTGCATTTAATCTGCACCATTTCCCAAAATAAATGCTTGATACAATAGCACTACCTATGTTGATCTATTCCAAACTCAATATTCTTTAAAGATGATCTAAGGACATGAAAATATTTCAGAGTAAGTGGTGTGCTTGTTACAAATGAGCATTGTGAAAAATTAATTGCAGATGAATGTTAAAGAAAATATGAAAATAAGGAAAGGATGGATGGGGGTGATTGTATCAACAAAATTCCAAAATTTTGAGTCTCAGGAGGCTGGGACACTCCTCTGACAAATTCCAACCGCAAACTGTGCTACTCACATACAGTAGATGCCAAACCAAGCAGCAGCTCATACAACACCCTGAGCATGTAGCAGAGCAGACAGCAGAAGGGATGTGCCAACACCAAGTAGTGGATGGGAAAAGCATCTAGTTTGGCAGCACGAGTATAGGCAAGTATCAACAATATTAATTTTACCAGGTAGCAACATAGAGGTTTGAGAAAAGGGTAAGTAGCAGAGAAGGAGGGAGTAGTAGGATTGTTCAGAAAATTATACTTCCTCTGTTAAATATTAATTGCAACAAAGAATATTTTATGTTACACAAATAATTCCTCTTTGTTGCAATTAATAGTTAACGGAGGAACTATGTGGAAGCCTACAATTTCTGGCCTTACCCATCTCTCTTTTTATTCAATTCCTAACATTCCCCATTTCTCTCACTTCTAAGTTCTAACAGAATTCTGACACCACAGTATGCATAACAACTTTCATTTATATTTCTCATATTTCCCATCGGGTACTCGCGTCATGAGTAAGTGGCTCTGATGGGAAGCTATGGTGCCGGTAGGTGCATAACAGTGCTTTGCAAATTGTAAGCATTAATTAGTATTTTTTATCTATTGGTAGTGTTTGGTAGTCACCTATTGGAAGCACGACATGTTGAAATGCAAAGATGTAATCATTGTCACCAACTCCTCCACAGCTCCAAGGAACATTCACACAGTAGCCTTCACCACCCATGGTACCAACCTGCAGAAAAAAATTAGGTTCTTGAATTATGAACAAAGTACAAATAGGCATGACAAATTAGAATATTGGCATCTCAGGCTTATGCTTCAGATCTACCGCATAAAACTGTAATCATAATACTCATAAACACCATTGAACATCTTTTTATGGTTTTTTTGACCTTAGGCGCTTAATTGACAATATGGTTCAAATAATATTTGCTCTTCTGCCCTCAAGAAAACAAAAAAAGATTGCCTCAAGGGCAAAGTAACCTTTGGTGCCATTGCATCTCTCGCATTAAACAAAAGAGGAAAATGACAATCATTACAAGCCTTATGGAGTTTATATTTGTACCATATTGTAAAAGTAGCCCCATTTTGAACAAGGTGTTGTGCACTCCTTATCTTAAACCAAAAGGGTAAATGGAATCTATCACTAAAGAAAGAAACAACAACAAAGTTCCCACAATAAATGACACATCTAGACAAAATCTTTCACAAACCTTGCCTAAAGAAAGAAACACCACTAACAAAGTTCCAACAATAAATTACACATTCCCACCTTAATACAATGGCAACAAAGATTTAATCCCAACATTTTTTGTGATAAAGGATTGTCCACATAAATTTGAATGAAGAAAGAGAGAAATGATAATATAAAATTGGACGGGGAAACGTTGGGGGTAAAAAAAATTATAAAAAAAAAAAATAATAATAAAAATAAAAATAAAAATAAAACATAAAAATAAAAATGTAAAGTGAAACCCAAAAAGAGGATATGAAAATAAAATTTGAAAAGTTTTTTTATAAGAGGGTTTAAAGGTTTTAAAGAAAGGAAAGACATGCAAGTTATAACACATAAAATTAACAAAGGATATAAATAGAGTTTGCAAAACACAATGATATATATAATATTAATTATGTCAACACATGTCCTCGGTGTTTTTCTCCTCCACCCTATCCAACGCATATTTTCCACAATCCCAAAGACTCTTATCAATCTTAATCACCTCCTCCAAATTTTCTTTGGTCTTCCCGTGCACCTCACGATTCCATCACTTTACCACTCTCCAAGCCTCCTTACCAGAGCTTCACACAACCTTAGTTTTAAAAGGCGCAAGGCGCACCAAGGCGCAAATGGTCCTCGCATCCTAGGCGCGAGGCGCAAAGCGAAGGCGAGCGCCTTTTGCATGCAAGGCGCATGTATTTATATATTTATTTCAAATTATTTTTTACTTTGATAGTACTTAATACCAATTAAAAAGATTCATAATAAATTAAATAATGATATATTTAAAGCTAAGGTAGTCTGAATTTAAAAAAATGTCCATTCTTCAATTTATAACTTAAATCTTAGTTATTTTCCTTGAGGCGCAAAGGCGCGCCTTACCAAAGTGTTAGAATCCAACTCCTTTTGATGTATTAGATTCTCTTTAGATGCTTTCTTAGAGTCTAGTTTATGTTTTCTAAGCTTGAGGTCCCATTATTGTGTTACTGTCAGTTTAGTGTTCACTAGGGATTCTCCTTGTAATCAAATTAAAGCTCTTTAGAGGGTGAATGATTAATGAAATCTTAAGCCTTCTACCAAGTGTTGCCTTGCTCTTATGCTTATTTGTTGTTAGACCTTTATAGATATTGTGTCTTACTTGCATAATAACTCCCCTCCAAACCAACTTGATGCACTAAGAACTTGTGGTTCGGACCCACTTGTGCCTGCCTTGAAGTATCGGCCGTCACAAGCCCCGTCCACCCGCACTCCGTCGCCCAAATAGACGTGAGTGCTCTTTCGATTTAATTGCCTGCTTGTATTGCTTTGTGCTCTCTTCCGCTCAAGGCTAGCGTTCTTGCTGCCAAAAGGCTAGAGCGCGCCGCACGTTTCGGGGTCCAAACTCCCGGACCGTGACACAAAGGCACTTTGAGGCGCGTGCCTTTGAGCCTCGCCTAGCTAAAGCCCATTTCCTGGACTGAGGCGTGCTTTTTAAAACCAAAAACACAACATCCACACTTATATATATATATATATATATATATATATATATATATATATATATATATATATATATATATATATATATAATTAAAAAATAAATAAAAAAAGATACATGTTTTTTTAGAGCACAACACATGCACATATGATTAAAGCATGCATCCAATACATGCACGCATCAAAGCTAACACATCAAATACCCTTAGACCCACCCCCATCTTCAACCCTGGCACATATGATTAAACTAGCCAATCAACATCTTGTTGTGCATGAAACCATGACTATATATAGGTCCACCTAACTTATTTACTGCTAAAATATCTTCTGTGCCCATGACTGGAGGCATACACAGGCTTTTCATGAGTTTTTCATGTGTTGCTCATAGTTCATAGTTTTCCATCTTGTGCTAATATAAAAGCTACTATTGTGAACTATTGAAAGCAAGAGGTTGAGGGACACATATAGAATTATGTTCAACAACCCTCTCTCCTCAAGCTTATGTCTCTTAAGTGACATACAACTGGTTGGAAGGCTCGATTGTTCTAAACTGTCTTTTGTGAAAGAAATACTTGTCACCAAATAAACTTTCTCATCCTCATTGACGCAACTTTATAATCTATCTATAATGACCCAATTTCTGCATCCTGTCCCTAGTTTCTCACAATTCATTGTTATTAATCTGTGCTTCATAGCATTACACCAAAAACAACTAAGGACCAAAACAAGAAAATACCTCATGGGCTGCCCCAGTTCCAGGATAAAAGTTGCCTCCCTCGTGTCTGTGCAGCGAAATATACAAAACCTGCAACAAGTCAAATGTTTCATGCAAAATTTATATCAAGCAGCGCCATTAAACAAAGAACAAAAAAAGCATCAAGGATTGAAGGCCACTGAAGATGCTTCTATTAGGCTTTGTCAAACAATTAAGATGCTTAATTGCACAAATCCATTATTTTTTGAGTTAACCAAGGAGCACAAAGAAAAACATGAGTAACTTCACATACACTTTGAATATTATTACTAGTCCAGTCATTGATTCAATTTTAATAAATAATAAGTCAAGTAACAAATTAAACTGATTTTCTACACCAAAACTCTACCGGAGTGAATATTTTTACAAATTTAACAGATTTTACTTTATAAAACTGATTTGTACTTCTTGCAACTGATTTTACAGATTAGAAATTAGTTTTAATAATTCACAAGTATATTTTGTTATGTGAAGTCATGATTTTTACTTTTTAAAAAAATGATATTTACTGACTGAAACTGAATTTACTTCTTATTTTTAGATTTACTATTTTTAAGGTGACACAAATATAACCTAGCTTGAGCAAAACAAGATCTACACGATAAAAGAGGGCATACAAAAAAGAGCTACACAGTCAAAGAGGTCTTAAACAACCATACTGTTCTGCATGTAAGAGCTGCATGCAAGAATATGCTCACTCAGAGGTATCAACAAGAGTAGCAGAAAAATCAAAATTAAACTCTCCAGGGCTCACCGACTTGTTCTTGTCAAATATATCTTGTGTACCATTTCCATGGTGTACATCCTGCACACACCCCAAAAAAATGATTAGCACCTGAAGATCTTACACATAAAGTAGCGTCTGGCAACTAGGAAACAATAATATGTAGTATTACCCAATCAACAATCAAGACCTTCTTGGCTCCAGCAACTTGAGCAGCTAATGCAGCAATTGCTGCATTATTGTGGAGGCAGAAACCCATGGACTCATGTACACCAGCATGATGACCAGGAGGCCGAATCTGATGCATCAAATTAAATACAGCACTTTTAGTGACAGATTCCAGGTATCAAATTTCTAAGAACTCCAAAGAAAATTGAACTTCTACCAGGGCAAATCCATTTTTGGCGCGTCCAGAAAAAATCTCAGAAGCAAGATCAGCACATAAACCAGCTGCAAGCCTTGCAGCTTGCGCAGAATGCTCATTTGCATATGTGTCAGGAGTGAAATAGCTGAATATTGATGATGACATACTGGTCAGTGCAAAACATACTTCTTCAAGTAATCAACCAACTAATACATGTATTAATTATCTAAACAAGCAACAAAAGATAATTTTGTACACCTATGAGATTGAATATGTATAGAAGATGATCATGATTCATGAACAGACATAGCTGGCAAAAACCAGAAGTGAAGGTTGTGAGTCCTGCATGGCCTGGCTTACATGCCAAAAAATATAAGTAATGCTCAATTAGCAGTCGTTGTTAACCATACAATATCTTTAACAAGAAGAATATATTAACCTGAGAAATTTGTTAACGAAATCTTATATTCATTCCCTTAAAACATGACTCCACTAGTCAACGTCTTCTCAGAAGAAGCATTTCCAAATGTAACCAATCTAGCTTTGCTTATCCTTCTCCAACAACTCACATATATATCCGTGGTTATTAAACACATAAATAAAGGTATACACAAATGCTGCAGGGAACAAGCCCAGAAACAACGCACCAAATGCCACTCAGAAGACACTTCAGAACCACAAGTTGAAAGATCGGACATATGAAGGGCTTGTTCTCTTAACCTTCTATTTAAAACCTTCAGGTGCAACACATTCCATAAGGTTTGAGTAAAAATCACCCAGATGCGTTTTTAACCACATTTTGTAAAGAAAAAGACAAATCACCTATATGCACCTCACGCCACAAAGCAGCAGAAGTGCTAATTCTCACTCCTAAGCAAAGGCGGGTATAATTATTATGCTGTTTTGAGTACAAAATGTGTTTTTTTTTTTTCCTAGAATTGATTAATTTGGAATTTAAAGTTCTCCATATACCCAAAAGGCCAAGACCGCGCCTCGGTACTTAAGAGCACCTAATGCCTTTTAAGACTAAGATTGTAAAATGTTTTTGACATGTCTCAAACTCCTTGTACATGACAATTAACAAAATTAAAATATTAATCAAATATAGATACAGCTATTTTTTTATTTTCCTAAGATAGTACTTAATTAATGAGATAAAGCAAAGTCTAAGGGAAAGAAACTAGTACTCTTTAAAACAGAAATCACTGCCATTAATTTTTTAACTAAGAGTGTGTATGCATCTAAGTGACACGCCAAAGGGCCACTCGCTCAGGATATGCAAATGAGTTTTACAAGATCAAGAACTAGAGAGGCTTGAAGATCTGCAAACAATACAGATAGTATGAATTTGCCAAACCCAAATGCAATTTCCATATGAATGTCACGTGCCGCAAATATTGAACAGAACTCAAAAAAGCAAAGCAAAAAGGCTCAACCACTATCAATAAGAAGTCTATTGATTCAAACCTCTAGATCTTACTCAGATACAGAAATGAATCAAATGGAAATGATTAACCATTATACTTTATGCATATAAAGTCTGATTATTCAAATCTTCAAAGCTTACACAGATGCCTTTTGGCAGCTCTTTGTTACCTTTTAATTCAGACAAGGCAAGATAAAAATAGGGCTTAACATGAATGAAAGGGACTAGGTATTCTATATAAAATGAAGATTGCTAAGATTAGACAAGTATAATTTAGCATTCAACTTAACTAGCCAAGCTGCATGCATCCACTCCTCCCAAATCAACTTAGCATTCAACTTAACCAGCCAAGCTGCATGCATCCACTCCTACCAAATCCTACTATGGACAATACATACAAGGAGATCTAATATTACTCAATTAGCTCGTCCAAAAGGTTTATAGTTAATAATCTGTGGACAGATTACATTTCAGCAGCAGCTACAAAGTAGCAAATGCTGTGAAAGATACTTCAGCTCAGGAAATATTATGAAGATAAGAATCCATCTTCCTACACATCTCTAACAAAAAAACAGATGGACACAGCAGGTATGGAAACTTGGAGAATGAAAACCCTTATCCAATGACAATACATGAATGCAAGATCCAAGAGAAAAAAGATAAAGAAAAATAAATATGAGATACAAGGGCCAGAAGCAGACCTAGAAAGCATTTTCTCGGTGACGTCGACGGCATTTATATGCTCCATAGTATGTACCTGAAGATACACATCATGCAACAATGATTCAATAAGAGAAAAGAACAGATGGCCCTGTAAAAATGCAAAATATTATGGCTATGACTAGCTAACGGTTATTCATCCATCAAAAAAAAAAAAAAAAATGTAAGAGCCAAAATCTAGAAGTACATTCAGAAATCAGAAAACAGTGAGTACATCATACATCTTATTTTCCTATCCTACCTAGACAGCTAAGCTTTAGGAAAAGAAACAAACATGGGTACATGTACAACTATACAAGACATCTAACCCACTCGGTCATATTGCCACCCACAGATAATGGCATAAGCTCAATAGGTTACTACTATTTCGTTTCTTATACCACAACTAGTCATTGTATTCAATCTGTTATACGAGAAAATGAACCTTTATTATCAGCTAGGTAAAGAAATGAACTCGCATACTGGAATAATGATTATTGCTACTGACATAAGTAAATTGTTATTGTTGTTGTTATTATTTCTCTTCTTTTCTGATGCCATAACTAGGCATTGTATTCAATCTGCTATACAAGAAAATGAACCTTTAATGTCCGCTAGGCGCTAGGTAAGAAAATGAACTTGATATTGGAATGTTTTTCGTTGCTACTGACATGTGACTAATTTACATAAGCTTAAATCATGTAGTTCACAATGAATACAAGTTTTCATTTCGAATAGGAATAATAAAGATACATCTAACATAACTAAATAACAACTTCAATAACAACCCAAGGATCACCTCATGGTGTTTGCACTGGTAGAGATTTTTCTTGATCAACCTAAAAGGTCAACTACCCAAGGAATTAAAGAAAGTAAGAAAAGAGAGGCAACCTCAAGTGTCTATAAATAGGACGAAAACACTTGCCCCTCAACCAGTGGCGGATATATGAAGGCACAAGGGGTAGCACATGCTACCCCTGAATGAAAAAAAAAAAAAAAAAAAAAAAAAAAAAAAAAAAAAAAAAAAAAAGAAGAAGTTTAAAGAGACCTGTTATCTTAAATAACTGCTCTCTTAAAGTCTGCTATAATAAATGCCAACAATCCCGCTTCTTTCCAAGTTAAAAGAAAATAGACATGTTTATATTAAACAGGTCTATTAAGTTCTAACCTTTTCTTTTTATGATTTCCTTCTTAAAAAAACAGGCCTCTTAGATTGATTTTTTTTTTTCTTTTTTGAAACAAATTAACTATAGTTATATATGTACATAATATTTCCTTCAAAAAAAAAAAAAAAAAAAAAAATTTGTACATAATATAATTTTTGTAAAAACTCTCATTTAAGTTATAAAAACTTACAAATTAGTAGAATCTTAAGATTTTAAATTATAAAATATATATACTTATACTTTAATTATTTTAATCACCGTACATAATACCAAATATAATAATAATACAATATTATTCTTCCTGTCAAAAAAAATAAAATATTATTCTTAAAAACTCCTTCTTTGATAAAACTTCTTCCCATTTTTGTTCCACTTTTCAATGCACATATTTATTTGGTAAGTAATCAATATATTTACTATTTAGTTTCATTTGAGTAAATCAATAATTTATATTAAATAAAATAATTTTATAGTTTTATATTTACTTTTGAATAATAAATTCAGAGGAATACATACAAAAATATACTATTAAACCTATGAAATACTTTTTAATTTGATCATATTCATAAGTAGAATATAATTTATTCCATATTCGTTAAATGAAAATTCATAACAAAAATGAATTTTTAAAATTTAAAGACTAATGATAATGCTAGTATATAATATAGAGCTTTTTTTATTTTCATTTTTTTCCCCTTATTATTCTATGCTACCCCTAGTTAGAATTCCTAGATCCGCCACTGCCCTCTACCCCCTACAATAACCACGTCCTAATAAGGGCAAAGTACAAACATCATTCCAGATTACCAGACCAGCCTTTTTCTTGAGCAATGTATTGCATTCGTATTTATATTTATTAACATGTTCCTCAAGCAAGCCTTTCAATTCCCCAATTTTTTCACTTTTCCAGGAATTTTTTTCACTTTTCAAGGAACATAGTTCCTTTTGATGTCCTACTCTCAAATGTTCAATGGAACAAAAGCAAGACCATTCAAAGAGATATCACAATCAAACCAGTTATATTGAAACATATCCACAGTTCACATTGTACGATTACTAGCAGAAATGCTGGAAATGAAGCATGCACCTATAAAGGCATTAAAGAGTTACAGCAACATATCATAAGTAAATGATTACCTTCAATAGTTCTTCTTTAGTTATTTCTCTAGCACCAATAGGACGACATTTGCCAGGATAGATTCCTACATACACCAAAAATACGCAATATCTTCGAAATTAATAATGAAAAATAAAAAAAATTTAAAAAGTATTAGTGAAACATGCTCCGACATCCATCACAACCAGAAGTGAAAAGAAGACATAACCAAATGTAAGAAGAGTGCAATACGGGACCTGCTGTAGAAAGGCTAGCGGCAATTGCTCGTAAACGATCAGGTCTTTCTGGATGAGAATAGACCTTCTCTGCAACCTATTGCCATAAACCAACAAATAAGATCAGTTGTCAAGGAAAAACCAAGAGAAACATTCAAAGATTCATTATAAAGCATCCTTTAGAAAACGGCTTGCTTTCTTTCAAATCAATCAAGCAAGCAGTAGTTTTTTCCTAGAAGAAGGGTGACCACCTCCTTCCACTTTGGCCGAGGGCGATTCTTGTCGGGTAATTATCCTTAATTGTTTTTAAATTGAACTGAGTTTAGCTCTGCAAGGCCACAAATGCGCATGTAGCATGGAAAAGAATGATTAAGAAAAAAAAAAAGTTTGTTTAAAGAAAAATAATTTATGGAATGTATATACTAAAGTTAGTCTACGTTGGAGGTTGACAAGACGTCCTAAATCAAGATAAAATTACAGTGAGTCCCATTTCCCCTAAACTCAAGGAGCTAAATAAATAACACTATCCCAAAAGTCATTGCAAGAGTGGCCTCTGAGAAGATACATCAATTACATTCTAACAAGAAACCACAATTTTTCATAAAAGCAATGAGTCGTAGCTAATTTTCTTTCATCAACCTAAACCCCTCAGAGTTCATTTGAAACAACTCCCCCAAAAATTTCCTCCAAATAGACATTTACCACCAAATGAAGCATGATACACAAGCCAAGGTTTTCTGTTGGCACTAATCAAACAACAACAACAAAATAAAAAATACCTAAAAAAAAGAAGGTTGTGCGCCTCTCCTATACTCTCCTCTCCTCTTCTCTCCTCCTATTTTCTAGGGTTTCTACAAAATCTTGGCCGTTTAAGCCGGAAATTAGACTATTTCCGACTCTTCCCTTATTTTTATTTAGTTTTGCAATTTAGATTTCAATAAATCTACACATGTAGTGTAGATATCCGTCCGTCTCCCTATGGTGGAGTCGTAGTTTTTTGTTAGTTTAGTTGTTTATTTATGTTTAGGGTTTGTTTGTATGTTAGGGTTCATCAAAAAAGTAATCATCTTTTGCCCTATTGTCAGTTCTTTGGTAAAGATTTGTTCGGGATCGCAACGGTTGTCAAATTTTTAAATGCGTTCAGGCGAATCAGATGAGAATCATCCTTACGGGTACCACGAATCGTTAGACTGTCTCTCCGAAAAGGTTGTATATTCCAGCGATGTGTGCGAGAGATGTACCACAATGCAAGATCTTTTCAACGATCGTAGCTCTGATGAAGGAAACCCTAATTTGATTCAATTTTATGTATTTGTTAATTTAGATTTCATTTGTAGATGTCGGATGGCTTTTATTAATGAATTGATTTGTTTCAAAAAAATAAAAAATACCTAATCAAAGCTAGCATCTTTACAAAAGCTCTCACAGCAAGAGGAACAGGAACCTCAGTCTTCCAATTCGAGATACAAAACAAGGGGATCATCGTAACCAGGTTAAACAACCAAGGGGTAAAAAAAATGGACAGAAAATTGAAGAAAAGACAATGAAAATAGAAACAAGTAAACTGGTCTTCTCTCTAAGCATCCTTCCAAAGATAATATATCAGCATACACGTATCACAAAACTGACAGCACAAAATAAAAGCATTGATCATGAAAGAAACCAATTTCCACGGACATGTAAGCACTATTAGCCTAAAGTGCATCCCTATTCTTTGACAGTCCATATTTGAATCCAGATTTTCCTCCTGATGATGTGATACAAAAGGGAATTCAAATGCAATACACCACAAGCATCAATCAAGCAAAACTAGCATACTTGGAACAAAAAAATAGACCATCATTCCAATCTCTGGACCTCCAACTTTCAGTTGACAAATCAGATCCCACTTCAGCAGGTGTATCTCATTACCCAAACAGATAATAAGAGAGACAATAAAGAGCATGCTAAACAAGAATTACGATGCTATCCTGCCACCCAGGGAGAACTCTTCCAGCCATCCAACCTCTACAAAACCTACAAACCACCTCCCATGCACACACAAACACACGATACATCAATACTCTAGCAAAAACATCCACGATACATCTGCACTAAATACCTTAAGACATTCTTATGAAAGTTATATAGCAAATAGCCAGTATTATAAGCTCACTTATTAAGAGCTATATAGCAAATAGCTAGTATTACAATTTTCTATTCAAAGAGTTGAAGAAGAATTTCAAAGAAGCTAAAAGCATTATACTACATCACTTTGAGCACTGAAATACACATTGTTGTGACAATAGTGAAAAGCAAGCATATGCCAATACCCAGGCCTATATAACCCAAATACTGCAATTTCAACATCACCTCAGTAAGCCAGCTAAGGGATTTGTACATCCAAAAAAAATCATGGACTATATATATTAGCTATGATGTCAAAACACATAAGTGAAAACAGAACTAGTTACCAAAAGCTAGAAGAGCGTGATAATCAGGGGTAAAAGCATACTTCTGAGTGCAATAACATTCTCTCATCAAAACCTATTGCAGTGGAGTGCCCAGCAGCTGCAATATCAGATACAGATTCTGTAGAAATTGAAACATAAGAAATTTATCACAACTTCAGAGAAGAACAATGAAATTACATTCTAAAATACAAGCTTTTCAAACCAATTAACCAACGAATTAATTTAACACAAGGACTCATCTACAACAAACCACATTTAGAGAGATTTCGAAAGCATTCTACAAAAATCCATATATGCTCTTCCGCATATGACAAAAAAAATTATAGTGCATCAACCAGGATAGGGCCTCGAAGCAATCAAAGGGACCCCAATTTGGTGCAGAACAGTCAAAACATAAATCATAGTGCGTGCAATGCAATTGTTTTTCAAGCAACAAGATTTAAGCGATAAAAACTCCTATCAATATATACCCCGTAGGAAAAAAATCTAGAGCCGCCATTTCAAAAAATTAATAGCTTTTTAAAGTTGGCGGGTACTATTTTACTTTGAAAATGAAGGTGGGTTGATATGCTAATACTTCAAAAATATTATGACAGCATATGTAAATTTTTGTTCATATCAGAAAAAATGTATTAAATATGGGAAATGTAACATTGGATGCTTATAGAAAAAATATTTGAACGTTAGTGAAATGCATATATACATAAGTGAGAGAATATCTAGGACTGTCATTATAAAAATAAAAAATAAAAAATAAATAAAAATACATTAAATGCTCGGCGAGTATGATTGTAATTTGAAAATGTAAGGTGAGCTGATATACTAATACTATAAATGCGAGGATATTGATACCTAAGTGAGTGATCGGGTAATGACCTTATACAAGTGAGGTTAATGGTGAGTTGACAAACAAGTGGGCCACTGGGCATTGATATATTTGATGAGTATGGATGTATTTGATTTTATACCAACCATGTTCGATTCACTAAAATAAAGTCTATAAGTTTTGTTACTACAGTTAGTTAAAAATCCAATGACTTTGCGCCAATTGTGAAAGATTCTCAAATTATACTCCCTTTACACTTTTATAATAGGAAAGACACTAATATTTTAATGCATTTCTCCACTTCCCTACTATAAATAAATGGTCTCACGCTCACATTCAATTAAAAAAAAAATACCCACTATCTCCATTAAAATTACTTTAATAAAACAATACCCCCCCCCCTCTACTAGCACCTATCATACTTGTTTTATGATACCACCTAGCCCATTGTAGCATCTTTAAGGGGTGCCACGTTATACAAAGGTAGGTAATTGAGCTTTCAAGGGTTGTTCACCACACCAAACATTATGAAGAAAGAAAGCCTTCAACTCATTCTTTCTACTGATGACAATATGACTATCTATGTCTAGCCTTGAAATTTCATAAATCACAAAAGAGAATAAAATTAGAAGAGTCCCAAGAATATAGTATATAAATCACCTTAGCTGACCACAAACTTGAGCAGAATTGCTTCATTCCAATGTATCAAACAAAATATTTTGATAAAAACACAGAGGAAAAATCAGAATTATTAGCTAATGGCAGAAGGAGACACTTTAGTGCACTGAATGCATCATCCTCTAAGATTCTGAATATTAAAACACTCAAGCCTCCTTTGATTGTCATAACAAAAAACTACAGTGAAGAGGACTATAAAACTAAGCTCTTATCATATGCTCCCGGACACTTTCTAAATTTGCAAAGTGATAGCCCTATAAAATCAGAGACCATGCAAGCGAAAGAAGAGGGCTAGGGTACATGTCTTATATTTCTTTTTGCAACCCTCTTACTTCACATACCCCGACTAAGTACACCCAAGTTTCAAATGTCACGATTGACCCTAGTGTCACATTGAACTTGGTTTGGTCTATGCTTTATGAAATAAATTACACACTTAGATAAGCGTTATGTGCATACCCAAAACGTTATTTAATAGCCCAAAATAAACTCTATCCTTAATGATATAAAGGCAGCCCGTTTCATCATTCCTTTGAAGCTTTCTTGTTCACAATTGTTAAGTTGAAGTATGTTTTTTCCCCCTATTACAAAAGAAAAGTTCTGGTTTCAAGAAGGGAATGATGTAAACTCAACTCCACCCTCATCCTACAAGCCTACTTATATAAGATTAATATCCGAGAACGTGTATTCCTTCACCTATTCTCGTTACAAATGCATCAACATGCAGATTTTTATGCTTTATCCTAAAAAAAATTACCTTTTGTTTGGAGTAATTTCACATTTCCGTGAAAATTCTCTGACTAACTTGTTTGTAGTAATTTCACATTTCCATGGAAATTCTCTAAATACTTTAGTTTTATGAATCAATGAAGTACAGTTAATATAATGATTTCACATCGACAATCAAATTTACTTTTTGATGATGGTACATTGGTACTTACAAAATAATTAGATAGTTGTACATCAAAAGTCGTCTAGTGCACCAAACATAGTCTAAGTTTTGAAAATCCAAATCCCATTTCATTGTTGCTCTCACTTTTATCTCCATTCAACTGTGTCTAAACAACTAAACACGATAAAATTAATTACACGTCCAAGAAAAAAAAATGCACAACAAACTCGCACCTGTAAAGGTTTCTTTCACTTGCAAGTCAAGTGGAGAAAGAGCAGCCACTTGTGAAGCAAAAAATCCATGCTTAAGAATTCCAGATTCCTTGTGCTCATTGCATGTCTCACACAAAACAACACCATCTGGGTTAAGCATTGTGCAATTGATGCAAGACCACCTTCGAACGAGAAACGGCTCCCAATCAAGATCATCTTCATCATCATCAATCAATTCATCCGGGTTATTACAGAGATCTTCTAGGGTCAATTCTCTATTACAGTTTTCCTTTTTCTTCTACAACAAATTAACACAACCAATGAACAATCTTTTCAATATATTGTTTTAACTAACTAACTTGGGCATCGCCCGAGCCAGTAACTAGTTGTACATCGTATGCCACATATGTTTACAGATGCAAATTAAATACCTTTGCATCAGAGCGAGAGCAAAAACTCGCCGTGCTCGTGGCCGTGTCAATATTTCCATTAAGCTGCTCATCAGTTCCATTTTGGCAAATAACTAACTCAGCTGATTCTGATATCATTTTGCATTCAGCACCCTGCTCACATTGACCAACTTAGCAACAAAATACATGTATAAATAAATTTAAAAAATAAAAATAAATAAATAAATAAATAAAAACAATTTTTAAGCAAAATAATTCACCATTAATTAATAGATACGTTCAAAGCCTTCGACTTCATCAATTGAAGAGCACGAACAACTGTGAATATCGAAAATTGAGATCTAGGGTTTGAGTGATTGCCCCTAAAAGCCAAAATTGAATTGTTAGCAGAGATTAAGGGGGTTTTGTAGGTGAAGTTGAGACGATTGAAATGGTGGATTTTTGACAGAGACAACGAAACGACGACGATGTCACCGGTGAAATTGACGCCGGTTTTGGAGGAGAGAGAAAGACATGCAGGTCAGCAACTGATGACTTAATTTTAATACTATGAGATGAGAAGTTGAAGAGTTTTTCTTTTAATTACAGTTTTTTTTTTTTTTTTTTTTTTTTTTGAAAAAATTACAGTATTTTTTTAAACGAGCATAATTTTGGGGGGGGGGGGGGGGGGGGGGGAGAGATTGGAATGTAGGGGTGTTCCTTCGATTTCGCTTTTAGTTTGGATTATGTCAAATCCAATTCAATTCGATTTTGAAATAAAATTGGATTTTTAATTTTTCAAATTCAATCTAATTCATATTTTTTTTATTAAATTCAATTCAAATTATTGTGTAGTTATTTGGATCCGATTTTGAACTCTGAATTAAAAAATATTGTAAGTTTTTAGGATCTAATTCAACTTATAAAACTTAAAATACAATTATAAAAATTTAAGTCTTGAAAACATAGTTGTACATGACTAATACAAGTACTGAAAACATATACTCCCTCGGCATTCAATTATCTGCAACATTTGTCATAATTGGGTGCTACCTATTATCTGCAACAAATGTTTTTATTTCTATTTTTAGTAAAATTTATAGTGTAAAAAGACATCCTTACCCTAACCTTTTTTGTTTTAAATTTGTTTAACTTATCTTAATTATGCACAAAGGGGACCACCTTTTCTCTCCTTTTTCCCACTCAAATGTACCCACATGCAAAATTAAATCACATGCACCACTTTCTCTCTCCTATTTCCCTCATTTTTTCCAATTTAATTAAACACCCTAACTTGTCATTAAACTTCCCTAAAAGTTTTGCCTAGGAGTCCGTAAAAGTTGTCTTTGTTGCAGATAATTGAAACCGGAGGGAGTACATGATTAATATTAATATGATTAAGGGCCTGTTCATATTTATTGAACTGAGCTGAACTGAACTGATTGGAGCTGAACTGAACTAAACTGAACTGAACTGATTGGAGCTGAACTGAACTGAACTGAACTGAACTAAAAATTTAAAATGCATAAAACTGAACTGAACTGATTAGAGTTGAACTGAACTGAACTGAACTGAACTGATTAGAGCTGAACTGAACTGAACTGAACTGAACTGGTTGGAGCTGAACTGAACTGAACTGAACTGAAAATAAGTAAATATGAACAGACCCTAAAACATATAGTTTTACATGGTTAATATATACTCCCTCCTTTTTTAAATACTTGTTCTACTTCTCCATGCGCGAAGTTTTAAGAATTAATAAAATACTAATATAAAAGTGGTGGGGTAGGCAGAAGAATAAAAAATTGTAAAAAGCAAAATTAGTTGAGAGAATTGGAAAATATGAAATTAATAAAATATGATTTATGTGGAGGTCCACTAGACGAATTAAATGAATTAAATATTGTAAAAACTTTCCAAATAAGGAAATGAACCATATATTTAAAAACGGCCAGAAAAGGAAAGTGGAGCAAGTATTAAAAAACGGATGAAATACAATATTTGTAAGATTACGGTTTCATATTTCGGTTATTTGGATCCAAACAATGTCACGATCAAATTAATAGTTCAGTTTGGACTGGGCTGGCTTTGTTTAAATCCGAATAATGGACACCTACTTTGAATCCTACAAGGTTGCAAGCTAAGAGCATGAATATCAAAGAGGTTATATGTCCTCTTGTATGGTACTTTTGCTGATTTGGAGTAATCCTCTTTGATGTTAGGTAGTATAGAGGATCCTCAAGGGGAAGAGGATTCTCATTCATCCTTATCTGGTGAAGGATTATTCACCTCGTCCTTTGTGCCAAAGAGGATGGAGCAAATCAGCCAAAACCCACCGTTTGAGCAATTTTAATGGACAAACGGCGACGTTTAGCTGATAAAAAAAAAAAAAAAAAAAAGAAACTCAAAACTTACTGACATATGACAAAAACTTCAAAGTAGCAAAAACAAGGGCAACGGCTAGAATTTCAATTTGGCCTCATATTGCTTGACAAGTGTCAACCTTTTATTTGTTTATTTTTAACAAAATTTTACTACCTCGAAATATGTATAATGGTAATTAGTGAAAAACGGTAACTTATTTAAAAAACTGATTTCACCAACGGCTTTTTTTTTTTTTTTCCTCTATAAAATGAACCTAATTTTGGCCAATTTTTATACACTTTAATTTTTTACCTTTTTTCACTCCTTCCTCTTTTTCATCTCTTTTTTATAATTTTCTTATATAATGGATGAAAATAATCATAATTATGGAAGAAGTAATAATTTTCCAAATTCTCAATACAATTCAAACACTCCCCCTTTTGATCCAAATATATTCAATAATCCACAATTTCAAGCTGCTTTGCAATGGTTTGGTAGCCACCAAAGACCTATAAACCCGAATTATACATCCCAAATTCCTCACCAATTTCATGGGGGTTCATCTTCACAAAATGTCCCATTATTTCCCATGTCTCAACATTTTACCCACCCCATGGATCAATCTCTAGGAGTAAATGTTAGTAGCACTGCTTCTCCAACAGAAGATGTGCGGGAAGCACAACATCTAGAAGATCTCGATGATGATGTTGTTGACATTACTAGAGAAGACCCCAGTGATAAAAAAGCTAGTGCATGGAGTATAGCTGAGGATAAGGCGCTTGTTTCAGGCTACATCAATGCCGATGGGAATGTTACCATGAATACGAAACGAACTAAAGCCGGTTTATGGGCTGCAATTGGGAAGTTATACGAAGAGGCACGAGTAGAGAACCTTGAAGAGATAAATGCACGGACCATTAAGTCCATGAAACAACGTTGGGATTTTATCAACAGATGAGTTTCAAAATGGGTTATGGCGTACAGTTACATCCTACGACACCTGAAAAGTGAAAACTCAGGCGGAGACGTTGTCCAACGTGCCCATGAGTATTATGCAAAACTCAATCATGGAAAGCACTTTACTTTGATGCATTGTTTTGAAACAATGCAAAATTTTCCTAAAGGGGACCCACATATGGTTCAACAGCTTCCTTTGGAGAGCGAGGGAAGTGGGAAACGATCCGAACCAGAATCACCAAGTGTGGGTGCTGGAAGAAAGCGGCCTATGGGTATAAAAAAAATCAAAGAGTGTAGCTGCAGAAGGTAGTAATTCTTCCACATCGATAAACCTTGAAGCTTTCAACACAACTCTTGACGAAACTAGTGATAAGCGGCTTGATCAAGGAGAACGAATGATCGACTTGATAAATAAAAGGAGCGAAGATAGGAAAAAGCTAAAGGAGGAGGAGATGAAATTCAGCATGTTATGTTCATTGATGGCAAAACCCGTCCTCGATGAATTTGAAGTTGAAATGTACAAGAAGCTTAGAGAGGAGTTTAGTAACAGGTTTTTTTAGAGATATTAGTTAAGTACTAGTTATTTTTTATGTATTAAGTATTTAATCTTTTAGTTTATGTATCAAGAGTTTATCTTTCATATAACAACATTATGTTTAAGATTTGTTGTAGTACTTTAGATGTAATCGTACGTAGTAGTAATTTTAATCGTTTGTATTTTTATTTGATGTTAGATGTTGTAATATTATGTGTGAGTAATAATATTATGTTTCTATTAAAAAAAAGCATGTAATTTTCTATCTTATCTACCAAAAATCCTGTCCCTCTGCTAAAAATCTTATCTTCTGTGAAAAAATCTCATTTTATCTGTCAAAAAATCTCATCTTATCTGCCACAAAATCTGACCTTATCTACCAAAAATCTTATCCCTCTGCTAAAAATCTTATCCTCTGTTAAACAATCTCCTTTTATCTGCTAAAAATCTTATCCATTGTTTAAAAAATCTTATCTTCTGGTAAAAATCTTATCTTACCAGATTGCAAATTATTTTTTGTAACTTTTATCTCAATTGCCTATAAATTGACCTATTTCACTTACAACACTTCTACTATCACAACTACAACTACATATTAATATTTTTAAAATGAGTAGTAATTCAAATTCTTCCACTTCTAGTGATGAAATCTATGACTACATGTTGCTTGATTTTATTGAGGAAAATCGGCAACAACAAATCATAGAAGACGCATTGAGATATGTGGTTAACACCACCATGCAACAACAACAAGAAGATGTTCCACGTCAGAGAAAACGAAGGGAAGTTATACCACGTAATCGTGAAGCAGCACATGATCAGTTGGTTGCTGACTATTTCAGCGAACAACCATTGTATAGTGATGATAAGTTTCGACGTAGGTTTCGCATGCGGAAACCTCTATTTATGAAGATAGTGAACCAACTAAGTGAAACTGATCGATTCTTCCAGCAACATCCAGATGCTAGTATGCGTTTGGGTGCTTCTCCAATACAAAAGTGCACATCGGCTATAAGGATGTTAGCATATGGATGTGCAGCTGATCAAGTTGACGAGTACCTCAAGCTTGGGGCAACTACGGTTAGACATTGTATCACACACTTCGTTGACGGAGTGATTCGTGAAATCTCAGCAGAATACTTGAGGAAACCAACCCCCGAAGATATGAATCGCCTTCTAAGAGAAGGAGAGGAAAGAGGTTTTTCTGGTATGTTGGGAAGTATCGACTGCATGCATTGGGAGTGGAAAAATTGTCCAGCGGGGTGGAAAGAGATGTATCAAGGGCGATAAAAAACGGCGACGGTTATCTTAGAAGCTGTTGCATCTTGTGATTTGTGGATATGGCATGCCTTTTTTGGAACACTTGGATCCTGCAACGATATAAATGTCCTTCAACGTTCACCCGTCTTTGACAACATTTTAAATGGTCGTGCTCCACAAATTCAGTTCATCGTGAATGGGAATACTTACAATCAGGGGTATTATCTCACAGATAGGATCTATCCAAAATGGGCAACATTTATAGGTGCAATAACTGCACCGCAAACCCCTAAACAACGATTGTTTACTACCAAACAAGAGAGTATTAGAAAAGATGTAGAACGTGCATTTGGAGTGTTGCAAGCTCGATTTGCCATTATAAGACATCCTGCTTTGGCATGGAGTGTCGAAATGTTGTGGAAAATTGTTATGGCGTGTATTATCATGCACAATATGATCATGGAAGATGAGCGCGAAAGTTATCTTAACTATTGGGATCCTAATGAGTTTGCTACTGAACAACCCGAGTATTTAGCAGGAACTTCAAACCGAAGAGCAACGACTTTCACCGTAACCCCGCGCTACCAAAATCCCAATCTTACCACATTAATGGCAACACCAAAAAATCTCTACGATAAACAAACTCATATGTCACTTAAACAAGATTTGGTAGAACATTTGTGGGCAAGATTTGGGCATACTAGTAATCGGTAAGGAAAAAGGAAGATATTTACTTATTTGTCTTTAATTTCTTGTATTTGTTGTACTTTAGTATATCAATTAGTGTTTTTATTCCTAATTCCATGTGTTATTGCATCAAAATATTGGTAAAGTATGGTAATTTTTATTATGTATGCTAATTATGGAATACTAATTATTATTATTATTATTATTATTATTATTATTATTATTAATGTTGATATTATTATTATTAGATCTTATCAATAACAAATAATGAATAATAATATGGTGGGGCCATATTTATAGTATAAAATATATCAAGATGATACCCTTTGATGTGGGAAAAATAAATGGAAGAGAGGAAAGAGATAGTGGAAAATGAGGTGGATGAAAGAGAGTGTGAGGTGTCAAAATAGGGTAAGGAGAGAGAATGAATGAGAGAATAAAACCATCCTCTCCAATATTCATGCTCTAATGGAGTATTGTTCTTTTAAATGTAGAGGGTTGTAATGGATCGAAGGTGGGTTGGGTAATGCATGACCAACCTTCATCTACCACCTGATCCATTCATCACCTAAATTACCTTAATCCATATTCAATCCACCTATTATTCTTTACTCATGAATGAATTGAATAGATTAGATGATAAATCCTTGTGTAAAAATTACACCCACTTACCATTGAACCAAGAGAATAATAATGTTATACAAGGGAGTTCAATAGATAAATTACTAAATTTTATAGGCCATAGAATTGGGCAGCGCCAGTTGGACCTCTACCAGCCCCCCATGTGGCTATGTGTTATGGTCCGGGAGTTTGAGCCCTGAAACATGTGGCGCAATCTAGCCTTTTGGTGGCAAGAACACTAGCCTTAAGCAAAAGAAGGGCCAGAGCACACAACAACACAAGCGGGCAATGAATCTTAGGAGCACTTTTGTCTATTTGGGCAACAGAGTGCGGGAGGTCGGGGCTTGTGATGGCTGATACTTCAAGGCGGGCACAAGCGGGTCCAACCCACGAGTCCTTAATACATCAAGTTGGTTTGGAGGGAAGCTATTATGCAAGTAAGACACAATATCTATAAAGGTCTAACAACAAACAAGCATAAAAGCAAGGCAACACTTGGTAGAAGGCTTAAGATTTCATTCAATCATTCACCCTCTAAAGAGCTCTAATTTGATTGCAAGGAGAATCCCTAGTGAACACTGCATTGATAGTAACACAATAATGGGACCTCGGGCCTAGAAAACATAGAGAAAACTTAGAGAAAACTCTAAGAAAGCATCTAAAGGAAATCTAATACATCAAAAGGAGTCCGATTCTAACACTATGCCTCTGGAACCACTGGGGCTTAAATTGAGGATTTAAGCCAAGGACAACACAATGAGGGCTGGTGAATTAAAGACTAAAGAGTTTACAAAGCACAACACAATGAGCAACTCACTTTCAGGCATTCTGATCCTGCACCTCCTCTTCCAAGTTCCAATTCTCACCTAAACACTAAACATTTATTAAAGTTCCTGTCACCATTTATTAAAGGAACCTGCAGCGAAGAAGTCATTCACTCTTCATTATGGACCTGTTTACTCTTTCAAGAAAGAAGACCTTTATAAATTATATTAGTGCTAGCTAGTGTTTATAGTCTTATAGAGCTTGTGTAGTTAGCAATTAGATGCAATGAAATGGCTTGTTTGCTAAAAGTGTTGTATTCTATTTGTATTAGTGACTCCAAAATACATGTAGTAACTAGCAAGTACAAGAGGTTTTTTGTTATCATCGGAGCAAAAGCAATGCAGCTCATTAGCATTGGCTATAATAAGGGCTACTATCGTCTTATATTTCTTTCTTCTTATACTTGTCAAGGAATACAGCCTACGAAGCCAAAATTTTGTCATTCAACAATTCTCCACCCTTGAAGTACATATTTAACCATGTGCCAATGAAAGGGATGATTTGGCTGCAGAGATTATTTAAAGCATCGTTAACCGACATCTTCATTCCTCAAAACAAAAAACTTCTGCAAAACTGGAACTTGGTACCTGTAGAGAACATAGTGTCATCAAATCGTATTGCTATACTACATATATTTCAAAGTATAATTTTATTTATACTTTATATTAATAGATAATAGTTATATTAATAGTCAAAGTGCTGCAACAATAAAGGGAGAAAATACTAACTAACAACAGCAACTATAAGTATAGAAATGTGGGCCTAGCGATTGTTGAAATACAAACATTTGCCAAATACTATAAGTAACTCATAACTAACCAGTATCACCATGGATCATCAACATCAGAAATGGTGGAAAGCAGTATTGACCTAAGCTCCTCTATTTCTTTCAGCACTTGCTCATTCTCAGCCTGTCTTTCCTGTATCTCAGTTGCTAGTGCTGCAAAAGAGAATTTTTTTAATGACATTATGTCAATAGATCGAAGTAAAGTATATCAGAAGTCAAATTTCCTGCTCTTGACATTTTGGGCACAAACACCATCACATTTAAGATGGTGATTAAAAATCCAGAACAAATTCAATACTTGGCAATAGCTAGCTGGACAAGGTGCCACAGAACTAGGGAATACACAGGCTTGTAAAATATTAAGTTTCACAATCATGGCGTTCAGAAACTATATACTACGATAAATGATCAAGCATTAAGCAAAAAAAATTCAGTTTCATTGTAACGTTTTTTTTTTTTTCAAAGGCCAATTTTAAAATTGAGCACCAGGCAAGAACCTTCACAAGACATGAACAAACCATTCAAACCCCAGTGACGACACCAGTGGATCCTGCTTCTAGTCAACTAGGTTCTCAAACATAGCTGTACAAAAAATTACTCAAGATATCAAATTTTTAGGTCCAAAACCTCTAAAGCTATGCTTGCTAACATATTATTATAACCTATATACCAGTTTCCATTTGAGTGATCTATATCAACTTATATCAAGGTCTTTACATAATAAAGGCAGACACATACAGAGAAGATTCACAGAAGATGGCAGCTATTGGAATAAAGGGATCAGTAACTAAGAATTTGATTTTTTTAAAAAACTACTGCAGGACCAGGCCAAAAGTATATTGAGCTGATTGCAAGCTTTGTTCATCACAAGCTACCAAAAGTACTCAGGAAAAAAAAAAAGCAATAAGTACTTAAGCTTGAAATAGAACTCCTAGGAACTGCCAGTTGTCATACTGTTAAGTAAAGTGGATAATTTGGTTCGCATATAAGCATGAGTCTTTAGGCTACTGCCAATAATTGGAAGGTCCTTCATATCTTCTAAGTAGATATACTTTGCACACGATTGAAGGGAGTCTATCTTAGTAAACAAGAATGATGACCTACTGCCATACTGAAAAGCAAAAAAAAAGGTAACTAGATATTATGCATTATAGACAAGATATAGACAATTTGAAATAAAATCAAATTGGCAGTCAAACATCAGTTGACTTAGATGAACAAAGAATTCAAATTAACATCAAACATAATATATGCTGTTAATAAAAATGCACAAGGTCAGCCCACAATGAATATACAAAACTCTTCAAACTACTAAACAGACCAGCAAGAGTGCCATTGAAACCGTGGTATGTGTGTAATGGAGAAAAGAGCCTCGGTTGAAATTCGCTTTGTCCACTACACTTAGCACTTGCAGTAACATACATTTCAACAAAGACGAAAAAGTAGACATTTAAGCTGTTTCAGCTTTCAAATGTGATGGATTGATTAGAAGTCTCATTAAACTGCACACTACCACATAATTGTCAGGAAAAAAAAAAGGTGGCAGTTGACAATTTGGGCAGAATTAAAACAGACAGTAGCCTTCTTATATTGGGGCAGAAAAAAAGGGGGGAGTTGTCAATTTGGGCAGAATTTGGGAAGCAGCAAACTTGTAATAATTAGATTCTTCTTATCCTGCTATGGCTAGGAGACACATGAGCAGCAGGAAACATGGTTCTATAATATGCTACAGTATATTACGTTTCGTAGATTCAGTAGGTCACCAAGCAGTGATCAACTGCTGACACGCCTGAGAACTCTAGTATACAAGCAAAATATTGACTGTGATTCAGGTTTTTATTGAACACAAAGTAAAAAACAATTATTGTAAGAGTTATACAATGTTGAAAAGATTTATAAGAGGAAGATTATTACCAGAATTAGACCTGTATAGATCTTCAAGAATGTCCTCAGAAAGTGCAGTCACTGGTACTCTAAAATTGTAACCTGTCTGATCAAGCTTATGGATCTCATCCTCAAGAGATTCTTTTTCCAACAACATTTCCCTCAGTTTGTTGCAATCTTCACTTTCAATTTTCTTTTGGAATTCAATGCACGCCACGGAAAAATTTTCCCTATCCAGAAATTCAACAATTAATCTCATCAAGATAATCTTGTACAGTTGTTTCAACGAAAATTTTAGCACATTGACATTATATAAAGAATTTGAATATGTTGAAATTATACCTCTTTTTAATCTAAAGCAAAGAGAAAGAGGTTGCTTTCTATCTATTCATTGTCACATAGATATAAGTCAAAACATGGTCACTATGTACTGAACACTGAGAAAAAAATTCAAAAAGAATGCTGAGGCTTTAGTTAGCAGTTTAGCACTATTAATATACTTAACCAAAAACATCACAAATGATTGCCAGGCTTGCCACTAATTACACCTTCAAATAATGCTTGTATATATTGAAGAGTGGGTTTTCCACTATTAAACACCCACATTTTATGTTACTTTCCATAAAACCATCATTGTTCCTGATTCAATCCTGTTTTCAAGGAAGTACTGATCATCTTAAGGTTCAAAAAGGTTAATAAAATGTTTCAAGAAACAGTTTAAATTCCTCCATTCATGATTTAAGCCTCAACTGATTTATTTTTACAGAATTAAGTAGAAAAGAGAAATCATGAATATTTAGGTAGTCGATGAAAGACTAACCAAACTTAGGTTTCTATGAGTTTGTGCGTGCATGGGGTGTGTGTGTATAATGTATATATAATCTATACTAATTTTGGCTGCTTTAAATTTCCATTGATCAGCAAGGAAACCACTAATTCTCATAGAAACTAATGTGTTAATATTGACAACTGAATTATTAAAGCTGATAGTTCAAATCCTCCAGAACCTCATTATATCAGAATTAGAATTACAGCGAATGCAAAGACCACTTTGATCTTAAAGAAAAGGAACATAAGCAGCACAAATCTTATTGACTTCCTGCAACATGCTGCTAAATTGCAAAGCAAAGACTCGGATGCTGGTACCTTAATTTTCTTACAAGATGATACAGATAAACACTCATCATCCATTCTACTTTCGTTCTTTTTTAATTTTTTTTTTTTTAAAAATCATACTTTATTTTATAATACTTTAATATGATCTTACTTTTTAGTTTTATTTTCTTTCAGCTTCTTTTCATTTTTTTTTATTTCCTAATTATTAGTTTATGTAAGTTAAATTGTTTTATCATACATTAGTTCATTTTATTTTTAAAAAAAAATAAATTTGAAAAAAATCCCGATTTCTCCCCCGTAATATTTTGTTTGTAAAAGAGTGTTTCGGAGCTTCAGGTCACAAGTTGAAACAGCTCCCAAATCTCAAGTCCCACACCCTCTCTCTCTCTCTCTCTCCTTGCTGCCCTGCACCCAGCCACCTAAACATGCACACACCATTGACACCAACCAATAGCAATTTCAACACCCGTATGCCGTATTCTCATTGCTCTCCCTGATGCACCCCCTGTTGCTGCACCTTCCTACACTCCACAGTCCACACCTATCTAAACTTTACCATACATACCTCCCTAAATGCAAGCAGCCAACAACACCACCAACACACTCTCCAATCTCTCACCCACACAGCCAAACAGCAACAACTACACCCCTCAACAACTCACCACACCCACAAACACCAACTCCCTTGCTGCCCTTGCCTCACCTAGCAAACACAAGCTACGCAGCTAGCCCTCTCTTCCTCAGACCCTCACTCATGCAACACCAGCCTGCGGCACCAAACCAGCAGCCCACCTTTCAGATATGAAAAAGTATTTGAGTAATCTTGAGTCTCTCAGAAACCAATTGCCTCTATAAAACTAAGCAACAAAGAGTAGACCAAACTACCAAATTTGGGTAACATTGCTTTACAAAGTCCATCTGCATTTGTTGACTGTTTACCTAATTTTGGGATTTCAAGCTTAACATTTATAAACACAGGCAAGACTGCAAGAGACAATTGTTGTGGACTAAAAAACAGAATAAAACTTTCATGTTCAGACATAAAGGACCTTGCCTATAATAAAAAAGAAGACATAGATATTGGCCAGATTGCTTCAGCAATGTGTAAGATTTTCCCTAGAACTATTTAAAATGTCTCCAAAAAGCATGTATATTGTATTCAATTAGAATGAACAATGAAATAAATTAACAGCTTTAAAGAGTACCGCTTCTTGTTCAATCTATCACGTAGATCATCTTTTTTCCTCCTTTGATCATTAATCTCTTCCGTCAAAGCTGCTATTGATTTTCTTGAGTTAACTATGAATAAAACAAAAGAGTGGTTGTAATAGCAAGAACTTGTATAACAGAATGAAGAACTAGCTACTGAGATAAAATATTTGGCATAAGACAATAAATACGGCAAAACTACAGCAATCACATTATGCACAATACTACATTTCTATCATGTTTCTTGACAAAAACCTAAGCTATTACAACGAACACACACACAAAAAAAAAAAAAAAAAATTGAACGTTGGAAATCTTTTCTATTGGGGCACGACATTTCTGCTTGTGGATTTTGCTTGGGTGGATAAAAAGAAACAACAATGTTTTATTTAGAATATCAGAGCTTAGCGGTGAATAACTAGTACATGCACCCTAGATTTGTAATCAGACGAACAAGCTCATTTGCAGCACAATTCATTCAAGAGAGTCAGACAATGTTCCTATGTCACTAATCACTGGTGTAATCCATAAACTCACAGTAATTGTTCATTATGCTTACTACTTTAGATTTTATTATGTGAGATAACCAAATGAATGCCTCTAAACTTTTGGCAACACATTGGCATAAGCTACAATGTTAGGTAAACTTCCACTACAATACTTCACTCGTTGGGTTATGAGACTTATATTATGTTCAATGTCATATTTAATTACAAAGTATCCCTTCTTCACTTGCTTATTCTTAGTAGTAAGCGGCTCAATTTGGACCCTTTTTCTTTCTCTTCAATCTTCATATCCTTCTACATTTCCCTTCCCTTCGTTACTTTCACTCGTGCACCCCCTCAAATTTTCCTCTTCTCTCTCTTCTCAGCCCATCTTCTTTCATTCCCATAGCCCAATCCTCTCAACTCACCCCTCACTTCAAAGTCCTCTTCTTTCTCTTCTCAGCCCATCTTCTTTCATTCCCATAGCCCAATCCTCTCAACTCACCCCTCACTTCAAAGTCGCACCAACACGACACTTGCAACTTCAAAAACGCTCTCTAAAAACATATAATTAAATCGCATTACAACAAATATACCTATTTCACCGATTCTTTAAGAGCATGATAATTTAATCATCTATTCCTTTCATCCTAAGTAGGAAACAACTTTCTTTGCTATCACCGAGAATTTTAATTCGAAACCATCATCAAATTAATAATCAATCAGCAATCTTCAAACTAACTTCGACTAATAATGTTAAATAACCCAAACTCCAATCAACATTCTGATTTTAATAGCCCAAACTCCAATCAACATTCTGATTTTAATAACCCAAAAAAATACACAATTATAGCTATAATCAAAGAGAAATGATAAAAAGATCAACAAAACCTCAAATCAAAAGAATTACCTGTGACAGTAATCAAACCACTTAATTCAAATTGAGACAAATAAATCAACTTCATGAGCTCAGATTCTCTAGCACCCAACGCATTCTCAATCTCTTCAATTTTAACAATTTCCGATTCAATTTCCCTTGTAATTTGGATATTCGCTTCGATTTCATCATTAACCTAACAGAAAAATTAATTTGCTCAAATTTTGTTGGCGAAAACCCTAGGTATGAAATTGAATGATTAAAATTGATGCAGAAATCAAAGGGAAAATTTGGAATTGGATCACCTTGTCAAGCATGTCCTTGAGGGTTGAAATTTGGAGGAGAATTGCTCCTGAATCGTCCATCTTTCTCTCTCCTTTTTCATGGAAGTTCCCGCGAATGATTTTGGCGTCTAACGGCTACTCCCGTTGTAGTTATTGTACGACTGTACGTAATAGATTCAAGTAGCGGTGAGTCATGACTCATGAGTGTATGATAAGTAAAATAATGTTAGATTTGATTATTATTTTTTATTTTTAGGAAAAGTTAGTGCGTTTTTATTAATCAACGTTCAAAGCACTCTGTTCGAAAAGAACGTACGGGGAAACCTCACAAGGATAATAGTTTTCCCAAATCTGTTCTACACCAAACGACACTAACTTAGCGAGGTGATGAGCGGCAAAATTACCCTCGCGTCTAACATGTGACCAACTAATTAAATTGAAATGAGAACTAATACAAAGAATATCATCAAGAATTTTATCCAAATTTGAGAAGAAAGTGGAAGCAGACTCGAGGCGTGAGATAATTCCTTTGCAATCCGACTCAACAATGATGTTCTTCAACCAATATCGACGACCCAGCTTTACCACAAAACAGATGGCCATTCCTTCAGCCACGTCTGGAGGCCATCTACCTCGCAACCTTCTGCAACCAGCAAACACAACTTCCCCTGCTGCATTTCGTGCTATAGCACCAAGGCCTATCCACCTCTCGGTCTGTAAACACTACGTGAAAAAACGAATTTGGCACCGGTTCAAACCCGGCCTAAGGCACCGGTTTGAACCGGTGCCAATGTGGGGGGTGCCAAAAACCCAATTTTTAGCACCGGTGCCATAGGGTCAAATAGGCACCGGTTAACCGGTGCCATAACTTTGGGAAATAAAGTCAATTGGCACCGGTTAACCGGTGCCAATTCATGTATTTTTTTTTAGTTTGCTTTATCCACTTAGACACAATCAATATCCACTTAGACACAATCAAAGATATATTGATCAAAATTGATCATTAAATAAGAAATATAATCAGAAACATATAACAAGCTTGAATACGAAATATATTGATGATTAAATTGTTATTTTACAATACAAAAAAATAAAATAAATTACAACATCAAAATCCAGAAAAAAAAAATTATAACATTAAAGAAAAAAAAAATTACACATCGAAGAAAAAAAAAATTACAACATTGAAATCAAAATTTCAAAATCAACACCTTGATTCTTCACCTGCATCAATTAAAACACCGACATTAATAAAAACTCACTGTAAACTAAAATTACGAAAATTAAGATTCAAACCCAGAAAAAAAATTGAAATTCAAACCCAGAAAAAAAATTAAGATTCAAACCCAGAAAAAAAATTGAAATCGCAAAAAAATTAAATCGAAAAAAAATTAAATCGAAAAATACCCAGAAATAAAAAAAAACCCAGAAATGGAAATAAATTGAAATTGAAAAAAAATTGAAATCGAAAAAACCCAGATAAAAAATAAAAATTAAAAAACCTAGAAATCGAAAAACAAAAAATCAAAATCGAAAACAAAATATATTAAAATCGAATAAACAAAAACAAAAATCGAAAAAAAATTCAAAATCAAACATAAGAAAAAATATAATCCAGAAATCGAAAAATAAAAAATCAAAATCGAAAACAAAATATATTAAAATCGAATAAACAAAAATCGAAAAAAAAAATCAAAATTGAAAACGGAAAAAAAATAACCCAGAAATCAAAAAACAAAAAATCAAAATCGAAAACAAAATGTATTAAAATCAAAATCGAAAACAAAATGTATTAAAATCAAAATCGAAAAAAATAAATCAAAATCGAAATCGAAAACAAAAAATCAAAATCGAAAAAAATAAATCTATTAAAATCGAGTTAAAAAAAAACCAGAAATCGACAAAAAAAAATCAAAATCGCAAAAAAAAAAACCTAAAGTGAAATCGGAAAAAAAACCCAAAAATTGAGGGAGAAGGAGACGTGTTCGTGGTGTTGCATGTGCTCGTGGTGGTCTCCGTGGTGGTGTTCGTGGTGGTCTCCGTGGTGGTCTTCGTGGTGGGCTTGAAGGAGAAGGAGAAGGAGACGTGGTAGCTTAGTCTTGAGGGAGAAGGAGGAGATGAGAAAGGGAAGGAGGAGATGAGAAAGACTGGTGAAGTGGTGAGCGAAAGAGGAGGAGAGGAGAGAGAAAGAGAAGGAGAGAAGAGGAGAGGAGAAGCGGCGGAATGAGAATTAGGGTTTGGGGGGTTTATATATGGGAGGGTTTTTTTTATTTTATAATAATAAAGTTTAACCGTTTTTTTTTTTTTAATTAAGGAGCGGTTCAATTGGCACCGGTTCAAACCGGTGCCCTGAACCGATGCCTTTTATATTTGTGTAAAATAGCGCCCAAATTTGGGCCGGTTTAGGGCACCGGTTTGGCCTGAACCGGTGCCTTTATGGGGGTGCCTTATTGTATTTTTCTACTAGTGAAAGAGGCATTGCAGTTAATCTTAATACACTCACCAATGGGCGCTGACCAGGACCTCGGGCTGCTGCTAGGCTTCTTCATCTTGTGGCCATAAATTTGAGTGGAGTACTTGTTATAATCAGCAACAAGTCGCTGGACTCGATCGGGGATGATCAAGTGAGGGGTTTCCTTAGCATTGAAGATCATATCATTCCGTCTACACCAAATCTGCTACATCAAAGCCACTCCCACTTGACACTTCTTTTTATCTAATTTGCTCCAGGAGACAAGTAAATCAGTGAAGTCAATATCACCAACATTCAACCAAAGTTCCTCACAGGCACATTCTCGCCAGAGGTCTCTCACCGAGTGACAATAAAAAGGGCATGTCGGGTTATCTCAGAATTGTTACACCAGGGGCAGCAGTCCTCCTCCATCATATGACATCTCTTTAGCAAATCCCTCACAGGAAGAGAGTCCGTACACAATCGCCACAAAAAGTGTCGAACCTTCGGAGTGGTCTCAAATTTCCAGATTTCGACCCAAGCTTGATAGAAATTGTCGAGATTACAAGACTTACCCAATAGGCCAACATATAGGCGGTTTTGACGGAGTAAATCCCATCTTTGGTGAACGCCCAAGTCAAGCAATCGTCAACTACACGAGAGCTAAGAGGAATAGCCATAATGCAATTAGTGTCCCTTTCCGAAAAAATTGAAGATATCAGCCCATAATTCCACTCTTTTCTATGGTTATAAATTAAATCACAGACTTACAACACGGAATCAACCTTCTCGTTCTCTATAAAGCGCTTTCTATCATCGGCAACCCACGGGTCCTTCCATATATCAATGCTAGCACCATCCCCTACTCTCCAAATAAGACCTTCCTTGAGTAGAGCTTTTTAGCCCCATATACTCCTCCAAGAATAGCTACTAACCAATCCCAGGGACGAGTCAAGGAAGGAAGAATTGGGGTAATACTTGCTTTTCATCACCTGAGCCAAAAGAGAAGAAGGATCTTGAACTAATCTCCAAGCTTGACGACCAAGGAGAGCTTGATTAAATACTTCCATGTCACGAAATCCGAGACCTCCCAAACATTTCGGGTTGCACATGGAATCCCAACTTCTCCAATGAACGTGATTTTTACCATCTGAGTTACCCCACCAGAATTTTGCCGTGAGAGAACGAATCTCATGAAGTACACATGTGGGAATTCTGTAAACCCCCATAAGGTACGTCGGAATTGCTTGGATCACCGATTTGATGAGGACTTCTTTCCCCGCCTTGGATAACAATTTCTCCTTCCACCCTTGGAGCTTCTTCCAGATCTGATTATTATTTAATTGTATTATATATGCTATAACTCTACAAGTACTTTAACGATAATACTTTTTTTTTTTGACAAAGGTTTAAACAAATTACATATTAATAGAAAAGCAAATTGAAAGTTGCGCTGCTTCAGCCTCTATTTGGTGAGCTCGGTGAACCCGCCTTCTATCCGCCTTATGAATGTCGCAGTGTCTGAAAGAAACCCTAAGCAGCTTGATTTTGCAAATGATCCAAAGTAGATTAATGTCACCTTGACCATCGCCTCTAAGGAGAGTAACCAGATTATAAGAATCAGTAAAAATGGTGATTGACTGAATATCCGCGCCTAAAGCCCAACGAAGGCCATATAAACAAGCTAAAGCCTCCAAGTGTAACGCCGTAGTACATAACCCAAAATTACTGCCGCTTCTAATCCTCTGATTCGTCACGTCCTGATTATCCATGCACCAACCCATCCCTGTTATATTTGAATCTACAAACCACAAATCGTCTGTTTGAATTGAAATCATACATGGTGTAGCAGCATATTCCCTCAGTTGTGCTGCATAAAAGCCTGGTGGCGTTGTGCAGGTAGGAGTTAAGCAAGGAGTGTGGAAAGGTGTAATAGTAGGATCACCCTGTATAAAGAGAGTATGTGATCGAAGTACTTTAGAACTTGCAAAAGGAGGTGAAGAATCTGAATGAAAAACCCTGTTATTCCGAAATAACTAGAGACTCCAAAGAGTACCAATAAAGATACTAATGCGGGGGCTTGAAGTCTCATCCCGACTAATGAAAATTCGGTTTTAATATTGGATCCAATCTGTAAGATAAAGGTCTCCATCGTGTTGTGAGTGGATGCAATAATGCTAATAAAAAAAAGAGGTTAAATAATCTTCATTTAGTTTCAAAAAAAAAATAAAATGTTTATCATTTCATGACTTTTTTTTCTAATGAATCGTATATATAAATTATGCAATTCTAGCTAAATAATAAATTAAGTCTTCAAAAAAAAAAAAGAAAAAAAGAAAAGGTTTCTTCATTTATAAATAAACTAGAGGTTACGTGTTCAAATCTTGTATGTGTATTTTTTTTAATAAGTTGATGACATGCATGAAATGAGAATCGAAATGAGGAGAGTAACATATATGTCACGTATACTGATTTAGAAACGCTTTTTAATATATAGTATAGATTACTTCGTATAATTCTGAGCATTTTCTCGAGGATTATCTAATTTATAAATATAAAACTCTTCCCTCCCCCATTTCAAAATAAATTTCCTAATTTCACTGGTAAAAAATAGTAAATGAGAAGCCCCAAATGGAAAGCGGTTATGGAAATCCGCTTCGAAACAAAAACCCACCAAAAAAAAAATATCAAACATCAAATGGCAAGTGGTTTGGGTTTGAACCGCTCCCAAAAATATAATTGGAAGCAGTTCAAACAGTGAACCGCTCCCCATTTGCTAAAAAAGCCCTAACATTTCCACCCCTCCTTATTTCTCACGCCTCATTCTTCTTCTCTTTCCTCTCAGCTCCATTTCTCATGCCCTTCATTACACTATTTACGCACATCATTTTAACCTCAATTGCTGCATTATACATAAAACTAGTTTTAGGCCCGCACGATGTCCCAAGTCATTGCTTGCAATTTTTATTATAGTTATTTTTTTTTTTAAAAAAAATTGGGAAATTCTCTTTGGTAACACTGTAATATTTAATTTTCTCAATGGTGAATTGCAAAATTTTTTATTATCTTTGGTAAACTCAAACTTTTTATATTAACTAACCATAACATTAGTGATAAAGTATAGTTAAATATTTAACTATAATTAGTTATTTTTTAATTTATTTTATTATTATTATTATTTTACTTATTAAAAAAAAATTAAAACAAAAAAAATCAACCCACCAACCAGACACCATTCCCGCCCCTACCCACGCCGGCACGGTGGCGCCAGCCCCACTTCCGCTGACTCGCCGACCTCCCCCTCCCCCTAAACCGTCATCAACAACCACCACCCAAATCGCAACCTTCTTCTCCCCCTGAACCGTTATCAACAACCACCACCCAGAATTAAAACCAAAACCCTCCTTCGCCGGCGGCCAGGCGCTCCAAGCTCAGTCGGCGGACGCCCAACCTCCCCCACGGCCGGCGACACCCCATCTCTCCTATTCGCCGGCCGAAAACCCTTAAACCCACCCAAAAACACCAGAAAATACCCAAACCCGTTTTGGGGTTCGAAACCAAACCCAGAAAACAGGTTGGGTTTTCCGATGGTTTTGGGTGGGATTTAGGGTTTCCGTGGTCGACTTACAGGGGAGGAGGTTTTTCGGGGAGGAGGAGTGGTTTTCTTGGTGGTTTGGGGTGGGTTTAAGGGTTTTCGGGTGGGGGAAATGGGGGGTCGAGGTAAAGGGAAAGAGAGGAGGTGGGGGACGGGGAGGCTGGGCGTCGGTAGTGGGGGAGGTTGGGCGTCGGGCATGGGGGAGTCCAGACGTCGCTGGCCGGGGGTTGGGCGCCTAGCCACCGGCAGTGGTGTTGCTGTCGCTGGTGGCTAGGTAAGATGGTACGGGGTTTGATTTTTTTTTTTTGGGATTTGGGTTTAATATTAACCATGGTTAGTGAATTATATATAAAATAGCCATTCTCTTTGGTAATCAATAGTTCAGATTTACCAATGATAATAAGTTTTTTCACAGTTTACCACTTAGAAAAGTAGAAATGACAGTGTTACCAAAGAGAATTTCCCAAAAAAATTCAATATTAATGTTTAATTTGTCAATTTGATTAGACATAATTAAAGGGAGGAAACTTAAAAATTTATGGCGAGAATATTTGATGTCCATCAACGGTTACAAAATTTCAACAGTGAATTGAAGTTGAAGTTAAAATAATAATTTAGGTTTGCTTATTAATTGAATAAAAAATAATAAAACAATAATATATTGAGTAGTTAATACAAAGTTGCAAAATAAGGAGCATTACGGTCAAATCAGAAGTTACAACGTGTAGTTTAAATTATTCTATTTGGAACAATAAGTAGTGAGGGGCATTGATAGTTTGATGGTAAATTACTAAATTTTGTCTTATGTTTATTGGTTCAAATTATAACTCAATCATAAATTTGCATTGAATTTTGGTATTTAGTATTGATGAATAGGTCTTGACATGTCATTGCTTATGTGGTGCCAAATACATAAAGGGAGGGGTAACATATGTCAATACCATGTTATCTTATTGAGTTTTAATAATATTACTAGTGTGTGGCCCGGGCGATGCCCCGGGTTGCTAGTTTATACTTGTTGGTTTCGAGTTTAAGTCTTGCTTTAAACATTTTTTAGTTGCCAAACTCAATCATTACATAATGGAAACAAATAGTATAATAAAATACCAATTAACTTATCTAAGTAAACTATAATTTTGTTGGATAAAAAAACACAATTAATAAATGGCTAAGATGGTAAGACTTGTAACTTAAGACTTGTTGGTCTTGAGTTCAAGTCTTGTTATAAGCAAACCTAATACAGGTTGTGAAGGTGACATGTGGCACATATTGCTAACATGTCGAACTTAAAAAAGGTGACACGTGGAACATATTATGTTTTAGGAACGCTTTTTAATATATAACTAGTGTTCGGCCCGGGCGTTGCTCCGGGTGTTACTTTGAGTACTTTTTTTTATTATTATAAAAGAGTTTGAAACTGTTTTTTTTTATTTTTTTTATTTATTATTATTATTGTCTGTAAATTATAATAATACAATTACAATAATAAATAGTTTTGAATATTTTTTGCTTTTATTTCTAATATGTATTTATATATTTATGTGCATAGATAAAACATGATTAGTTTCTAGCTTAGATAGTAATAAGTTGGTCTTCATTCAATGAGGTCTTGTATTCAAACCTCATTGTATACATTTTTGGATAATCATGACATGAAACAAAAATATGCTAGAGATACACATGGAATGTTAAATGATGATGTGGCATTATACTATGCAAGAATGAGATACACGTGGCACATTGACAATTTTAGGAACGCTTTTTAATATATAACTAGTGTGTGACCCGGACGATGCCTCAGGTTGCTAGTTTGTAATTGTTGGTTTCGAGTTTAAGTCTTGCTATAAACATTTTTTAGTTGTCAAACTCAATCATTACATAATGGAAACAAATAGTATAATAAAACACCAATTAACTTATCTAAGATAACTATAATTTTGTTGGATAAAAAAACACAATTAATAAATGGCTAAGATGATAAGACTTGTAACTTAAGACTTATTGGTCTTGAGTTCAAGTCTTGTAATAAGCATTTTTTAGATGCAAACCTAATACATGCTGTGAAAAAAGGTGACACGTGGAACATATTCTGTTTTAGGAACGTTTTTTTATATAATAATAATAATAATAATAATAATAATAATAATAATAATAATAATAATAATAATAATAATAAGTATTGATAGTATATATATAACTTTTAAAAGTGGGAAGTTGGCAAGTTGAAATGCTCCTTAGTAATAGTGTGGTGACCTTTTTGCCCCTCAAAATATTCAATTACAGTTTTGCCCCTTCCCCTCTTTTTCACCTTTTTCTTTACCCCATCATTCACTTTTCCTCTAAGCCATATGTTTTCTGACCTTTCAGCTTTCCTCTTCTCTCCTCTCTTTTCACGTTCACAAGTTTTCTCAGCCAAAGCTAGGGTGTCGACACCTTCAGCCACGATGGCGGTGAGTTTCCTCTACTTCTTCACGTCGATCTCTCTCTTTCCTCGCTCCTCATCCTTCTCGCCTTCTTCACCATGGCCGCACTCGTAGCTCATCTTCCTCTTCTTCGGTAATTACTCGCTTTTGATTGAAACTGCGGTTTCAGCATTTTATTTTTGGATTAATGTGTGTTTTTTGTGTTTTGCTAAGGATGATGATGATGCTTCCATCGGAGTTTCGATCTCTTCTGTTACGGTTAGGGCTTTTGATTGTCTTTCGATTATTTTTGGATTATTTGAATTCGATTTTGTGATTTTTGAGTGTTGCTTGGATCTGATTTTTTATTTTGTTATTGTATGAAATGTAGGATGTTGAGGAAAATCTAAATCCTCCATTGGATCTCCTTCTTATCTCTCTCTTCCTTTGAAGTAGCTTTTGAGGTACGCTCATAATTTATTTAGTTTGGCTTTTAGGGTTTTGTTCTAATGGGTACTATTTCAGATCTTTCGTATTTATCTTTTACCCCAAAAAAATCAAACCTACCCCCATTGCCATCCCCTTTCCCTCTTTCCATGGCTGACGCTAGAATTTTTATTTCATTGAAGCAGTTTCGAAGCTTTCCCTCAGCCAGAAGCGGTTGCTCAAGTAAGTAGTATTTTTTTCCTTTTTTATTGTTGTAAAAGCTATTCAGTTTCACCTTTCTTTTCATCTCAAATCTTATTGATCTATTGAACAATTATGCGCAACCTTAATTAGGAAGTAAAGGATTCAAAATGCCCAGCAATGATGAGGGATTTGAAGAAATCAATGAATATGAACATTTATTTGAGAAAGTTAAACAGAGGTTAAAAACGGATCGATCTAAGGTAACCCTACAAATTTTTCTGGTTTTTTCTTTGATTATTTTCAATTTGATCGGTTTTTTGTGATTTTTGTGATTAAATCTGAAATGGGTACGTTTAATTGTTGAAGAAAGTTGCAGAAACTAGAGAGAAAACGAAGAAGATTATCTCTGAACATGCAGAAAGAATTGCCACACAAGCTGAAGAACGCAAGATTCATCAATAAGGTATTTATAAAGGTTATTTATAGATTTTGAGTTGTTTTGGCATTTGGGTTTTGGTTTAATGGTTTTGATTTATTGAATGTATGTAAGGTGTTTGTTTAAATGCGCCGCTGAAGTTTTGTAGGGTTTTTGTGATTTATTGTTTGATCTCAGGTTACTTATCTATGTGGTGTACTTGGGTTTGGAGGATTTTGCTTTCTACTTGGGGCAAGTGAGTCTTAAATTTCTTACCAATCTGGAATTTTGGTTTTGCAGCATTTATTTTGTTTTAGGTGTAGGTTTAGGTTGTTGAAGCGTAGTACTTATTGTCTAATTTTTAATTTTCAGGGTCACAAGATGTTCCTATGGTGTATTGTTTATTTTATGTCATATTTGTTCCACTTAGATGGATTTACTATCGGTACAAGAAGTGGCATTACTATCTTTAAGAAAGGGACCTCTGAAAACAAAACATGCTTTAGAAACTAAATGGGTTGATGGGAACACATTGAAGCATTTGCTCCAAATCCTTCTTGGCTCATTTTTCTTTTAGTTCTAACATTTTGACACTATTATTCATTGTTGGGGCTGGTTAATAAAGTATGCTTAATATAAGTGAGATAAAATTTGCTTGGTAGAGGTTACATTGGTCTTGAGCTTCGAAAAACCAACAATTTAGATGTCTGCAGAGTGGTTTACTCTGAGACTGAATTTTAATGATGATTGTTAATACAATTCAGAAACGTTTGAAATCTGATAATTATGTTATGGTTTCTGTTTCTTTGAATGCAGTTTGTCGATTGATCAATGAGGAGACTATTCCCGCGGTTTTGCCCCAGGTTGTTGACTTGCTTAATCACCCTAAAGAGGCTGTTAAAAAGGTTGTTATGGATTTGCATCGGTTTTATCAACAATCCTCGTCTTTAGTTTCACACCTTGTCTTGAATTTTCGCAAGGTGAAAGGATTTCTTTCCTTTTTTCTGCATTATGTAAATTATGGGTTTTGGGTTGTGGATAATATTGTTTATTATGACTTGTAATTTTGTTGAATCATTATGGGTTTCAAACTGTGCATTGTAGTAGTAACAGTTTGGTTGGCAAGGTGTGCCTCTTACTCGAAAAGTAAGATAATCTTTAGTTCCACATTTTTATACTTTTTCTAAAAAACTGAGTATTTTTTTGCTCATTTTGGTTGATTTTTTTTTTTGAAGGAAAGAAGGAAAGAATTTTGGTTTCAATTTCGTCGATTTATGTAATAATCTTTTGTGGAGGTTGCTTGTTTTTGTTTATTATTGGGTTAATTTTCTGGGAATCGGTTGTTTTTTTAGCATTATTGTCGAAATTCCGGTGATTGATTTGTGTTTTTTGAGTGAAAATGGTTGGTTTTAATTTGTTTTGGTTACCTAGATTTGGTTATTGTGTAATGTTTTGTTGATGGTGGTCAACAAGTTTGTTCTTTGGTTAAATTTATGCCTTATGGCCTATGGGTATGATTAGTGTTTCTATGTACCAGTGTATCAATTAATTGTTTTATATTATTTCTGGGTTTGTGAACAGCTTCAAACAGATTTGTAGGTACTTTCATGTTTTCAAGTGGTAATTTGAGGCCCGTGCTTGGGCATTTAAATTGAGTATTTGGGTTAGCTTGAACATATGATTAGTACTGAAGCTTTTCAACCCTTCCTAGAAGGTGGGGAAAGCTTACACATTGATGCTAATCACAAGCTAAACCACTTTAATTTGGTAGCTTCTTCAACAATAATTTGGGAAGTGCTTTGAGGTATCCTAAATCAACATACAACACAAAGATGGCGAAGAAGAGGAAATTTAAGTTCGTCTGAAGGGTAATTGTGGCTCAATGGTGCTGAAAGTTGGTCAGATTGTTGTAGTTATACGAAATCGACTTCATCACGGTGATCATGGATACAAGCTCTGGCATGACTCAGGCATAGCTACACTTGTGCTTTAGCTGTTCAGCACCCCTTTTGTTGGACTTTATTATAATGTAGTCTCAGTCCTAAATTCCTAATGTATCTTATGAGATAACTGATACTGTAGCAAAATATTAATAAGGTGTATTGTATATATGAATATGATTCAATTTTACTACAATATGAAACTTTATATGTAAGCTGTAACGATGAGCACATTTGATATGTCAATATGTTGATTATTTTAGTGAATGGGAAGGACTTGAAAGATATAACAGACCAGATGGAAGAAATAATTGTCAAACATGCTTTTTAGGAGATACATTTTCTATATGGTCCTCATGTTTATCGGTTTAGCGTGTGTGGTATACTGGTATATACAACTATACAAGTACTCTATAGACCTTCCTTTGTATAATTGTATGTACTTATCATTGAAGAATGCATCTAACATAGCTTAAATATTTCATCTACTCCGTAATAAAAACCTACCATACATTCATACCAATTAATTTAGTTGTGAATATGTATAGTGATTTGAAGAATTTTAACAAGTGTCAAGGAGTGAGCAAAAAATTGGGTATTCGATCCCAAATCCTAAAATAATTAGGACTCACCAGGTGAAGAGCAATGTTTTGTTGTTTTAAGTGAAGTGATGAAGTGCTTCGAACCTTGGATCCACTCTCGTTCACTCAAAAAACAATTATTGCAGGAGTTGAAGTATATCATCAGCTTCCTCCTAGCAAAGAAATAAAAAGAATAAAGGTCCTGACACCTTTTTAAAAAGCAAGAGCTATAACCATAAAGGAAAAGGTGGGAAAAGGGCCACGTTGTCATCAATAAAAAGAAAAATCAAGATGGCAAATTCTTCACATTTTACTCTATAAATCATCGCGACTGAAGAAAGTGGCCGAAGCAGACTGCCGAAATTTTATCTTGACAAGCCGAAGTTAGCCATTGCTGAAGCTTATCATGCCGAGCCAATGATTTGTTCATCCGAAGCTAATTGTCGAAGCTCAACATCCCATGCTTAGCTAAGGAATTGCAGCTAATAGCCGAGGTAATTAATTGACCGAAGCTCAGCCGAGACAAATGTTGTTTAGCCGAACCAAATTGCATCCGAGCCGAAGGTGGTTCACCCTCGCCGAAGCTTGACTCTCAGCCGAGACTTGTAACCGCCGAGCTGAAGTTGGTTCATCCGAGCCGAAAGTGGTTCCTTCGAGCTGAAGCTCAGCCGAGACGAATGTGGTTCAGCCGAACCAAATTTCATTCAAGCCGAAGGTGGTTCACCTTCGCCGAAGTTCGAGCTCCCAACCCTCGCCAAAGCTTGAGGTTCGAGCCAAAGGTTCTGCCGAATAAAGTTCGTCCGAGTAACAAAATAACAAATGTAGATTTTCCGTTCTAGTTTCGGTGGACTGCTAGAAGTAATGGTAGAAGCAATTTGTAGCTACCTAGATGCTCGTACCACAGAGTTGGAAACTGGTGTCTATCCAGCTTTAGATGAGTTTCTTTCTTTGAGCAAATTTATGCTATAGGTGGTGGAAATGCTATTGATTGCTTCTCTGAGGTTGAACTATTTGATCTGAATGTTGGTAAGTGGGTCCCTACCAGGTCAATGGCGCAAGAGGTAATGTACATAATTATTCATCCTGCTACTATCAAGTTTTTGCTCTACCTCAAAATTTATGTTTCTATGTAAGCAATCCTTTCGGGTTCAATTACATGCAGCAAAAACCACATTTGAATATCCATTCTTGCATTTTGATTGTGTAGCTGAATATCTTGTTCGCTAGAAAATTCACTGTTACTTTTTTTTAGTTTAGTTGAATTGTCTCAAAGTTCTTACTTGCTAGCTGGTGTAGTTTGTGGAATGAGTGTATCATCTGAAGGAAATGTGTCCTCGACTCTCGTGCAATTACTAATATAATATGGATCGTATTATGGAAATAATAAGTTCGTTTAGTTGGGTCGTCTTTACGTCTTGCTAGAGACCAATATTGATCATTGGGTTAAACTAATGCCAACTAAATGGATCATATGAGGTCACACGTTACAATGTTAGGTCGAACAAGAATACCGAGTCCAAAAGTTGGGCTTAGTGAATGATTGGCCATAAGGAGTAAGATAGGAATAAGTCTTCCCCTAATTAGATAATATGATTATATATAATAAAGGGCTTGGGGAAAAATAATACTGATGTTCATCTTTCATAAAGAAACAACGTAATATTTTTCCCTTCCTCTCTCTCTACAACCGGTTAGAAGTTCTCCATAGAAAAGGAGATTAATCTCTCCCGTCCAACTAGCATTGGTGGAGGTTCGATCTACACTTGTGGACCAATATTAGAGGAGCGACAATTGGGGCTCTAATCTCCGCAAAAAGGTAGAAGAAAGCTTGGGAATTCACGCATCAAAGGTTAATTCTAAACTATTATGTGATCCTTTATTTGTATATGTATGAGATCCTGTTTAGGTGCGTATGAATGAGATTCATGAAATTCTGCTTAGAGTACCTAAAACCCTACAGTGGTATCAGTTAGCCACTTGCATATAATTTATTGGTCACAATAATATGATTATTTTGATGTGTTTTATGTTAATTTTAATTTGATTAAGGGGAGGAATTGAATTATGGATCGAATAACCCAATTAAAATATGTTTTTGATTGATTGGAATTGTTTAAATGTAGATTTAATTGCTCAATTTTCTTCTTAACCCTAGACAAATTTTTTTAAGCCCTAAATGCATTAATTAATTTTCTGATTTTTGTTGTGTTATGAACCCTAATTTCGAAAATTAATGTGTTAATTTCATATTATTTGATTTAATTTCTCATACTTAAAAGTGTTTAGTGTGATTATATAATTCATAAAAGAGTTTTATATGAATTAGAAATCGAATTCTATGAAAAGCCCTAAATTATTTAAAATGGAGATTTTAGATTAATTTTCTGAAATTATGCATAAAGGAGTTTATGTTTAATTTAATTAGATCACCAAATTAATTTTGCAAGAGTTTTGAAATTAATTCAACTAAAAAAAAGGAGAATTAATAAATTGAGTGGGAGCAGCCACGACTGGGTGGCAGAGCCACTTGCCGATGGGCCACGGTGGCTGCTCCGGTGGTCAGGTGGGGCGGAAGGCAGTAGGAGAGGTCGAGCTAGGGGAGGGCAGTAGCATTACCGCTTGCTGCTGTCCTGGTTGGCTAGCGTGGTTGGGCACTTTGCCTGGCTGCGGGGATGGTGGAATCTACGGCTGGGCAGGGTGCTCAGTCAAGCTCTGGCGGTCGAACAATCTGGGGCAGTAGGTGCGGCAATTATGGGGAGGTTGCAGTGGCTGGATGTGCAACAGTTGCACGATTCCAGTCACTACACCTGATGGTTGGTGTGCTGGGCTGTTGCCTGGTGCGCCAGCCAGGGCTGCTATGGCTGGGCGACTGCCTGGCCGCGGCGGCTATCTGCTGCGGTGGCTGGGCAGTGTACTCAGTCACAGTCCCCTGTTTTTAAAAAAAAAAATTTAATTTTGAAATTTAAATTTAATTATGGATAAGTATTTCAAAATCTGTTTTTTAAGTAGATAAATGAGCAATTCCAATTATGGTTATTTGACTTGGTGTATTTGATTATCCATAATTTGATTTTTTAATCTAATTAAAATTAGATGGTTAACTAGTGATTAGGATGAAATTTTAAATTAGTTAAGATAATCCTAGAATATAAATGTGATTCATTTTCTTAGATTATATATTTATTTGATTTCATCTCATTCCTAATTTAAATATATAATATTTTAGTTATGGTAATGAATAATATGGAGATATTATCTAATCGTGTCTTAAAATATGTGATATTTTGAAATATACGTGGCCTTAATTAAGAAAATCTGATATTTTAGTTTAGGCAAAGTATGCTATGTGATTTATTATGTGGCAATTGTATGTTATATATGATATATTATTTTTGCTATAAATGACAAGTATGACCCAAAGTTTAAATTAGAAAATACGATATGCGTATCGTTGTGTTTTTTGTAATTTAAATACGATCTGCGTATCATTAAATATTTTTGTAATTTATTTTAATTATGAACTAGTTATTTAAATACTTGATAAATCCAAAGAAGAGCCCAAAATGAGAAGGCCCATGACGAAGGTGGATGGAGATCCATAAAGAGTTCAAGGAAGTGTCTAATCAAGCTTAGTTCTTAGGATTAGGGGCCATACTACCTCATATTTAATTTTATTGATTTTATTATTATTCTTAAAATGTTTATAAGTTTATTGAATGTTGTTATCAAATGCGCTATAGTTCACTAATTTATAACAACATAATAAACTTAAGTCCCACAAATATTGAGGCTTGCTTTTCCAAATATAAAGTACTTATTAAACCCTTGATTAATAGTAATGGGTCATGCCTCCGCAGGGTATTATTATTAATCTTGGGAGGTAAGGTGAAATTGCGAATTTTTCACACTTAATTTGGTCATCCTCGACAAAATCATCAAAAGCGTTTTAGATTTTGAAGCAAGGGGATAGTTGAACATGTGATGTTATCTATCCAACCAAGAATTACAAGAAGTTGTAATTAGTAAAGGAGTTTACTTATCTTGAAAATGTAACCTTAAGGAAGGGCCTCCGTCCGCTTAATGCTACATAGGGATGGGATCTTGGAATCACATTATTCATAAAGGGACACAAAATGAATATAGTGTAAAGTAGCTAAAATGATTTCAAAGGATGTTTGAATCATAAACTACTTTGATAAACATAGTTGAACTTTGTATTTATTTGCAAATATTATGTCTTAATTGATTAATTTTTGTGTTATATATGTTATCTCCTCGATTGAAATAAATATTGAGAAACGTTCTCAAAACTAAAAGAGTATCCGTAAACCATTATCCATGCTTTGCTAAAAAGGTTTTAAAGGCTAAAAGCAGTGTTAAAAACCTATTTAATAATGTCACATGTCTAATGATAGCTTCTAAGAACTCAAAAAGTTTGAATAATTGAATGGCTCCACCATTGACTCATTTTGAAAACGTTTCAAGTGATTGGAGTCGATGGAGAGGTACAAGACCTCTAAAGACAACATGATTGCGACTCACATGAAGAACCCAGTATTTTTCTTTATCTTTGATCAATATGATTGAACATGGTGAATGACTTGGATTTTCATACTGTCAAATGTTGACTAATTTAAGTGACATCATTCTTCACTTATTGCATGCGGTGTTAAATACAAGATTAAACTCCAACATGAATTGTGTTGAATGGTTTTAGCAAAATTATGTAAGATGCTTAAAGTAGTTGAGCATAGTATCATTTTGAGCTTGAAAGAAATGTTCTAGATGGTTCAAATGGGAAAGGGTTAAGAAGGATGGGGACGACAATAAAAGCCAAAGGATAAAGAAAAGACAAATAATTTGTCAATTCTTAATCTCAAGGTTACTAAAATGTCAAGTGCTATTACGAATAGCAAATGTTTAAATTGAGGACTAGCTCCAAGAGATTGAAAACTACCCCATAAAGTACAGTTGGAAGGTAAAGAATGGAAATGTTCCACATTAAGTATTTATAGAAATTGATTTAGAAAAAATCTACTTATTTGACATGTGATGTCAAGATTAACTCTCTCATTGAAGAATGAGGTTGAGCTAAAGAGTTGAAACTTGGATAAGGGAAAAGTAAATCTACAATGTGAGAAACAAATGTTGTTTTACATGTATGACTTTACATTTCACTTAACTATATATAGTTTAGCATTGACATAAATAATCGTTATTACATTCTTATTATAATCAAAACATCCTTCCATTGCAGTTATCACTGAATGTCAAAGATTCAAAGCCGAACAAATGTTATTTTGTGCTTAGTTGAATCAAGGGAAGTTTTGAAACGCTAAATAGGTTAAAGAGTTCTATATGTTAGATATAGATGAACCATTTCTATATATGAATCACTTCTAGAAATGTCAATTTGATCAAAATAAAATAGAATTGCATACGAAAGCTCCAAAGGGATGGACTTCTAACATCATAAGATTATGAATCCATTGATGTATGCGAATCATATTGTAGTTTGATGATTGAAAAGTTTATCTTTTGGAGAAAAGGTGACGTGAAATTATGGTTGAATACATAACGATGTAATTAAGAAACCTAAGATTCAAAGGCTAGAGATGAACATGGACACTTCATTTGAATATTATCACACATGCTTACATGAAGCATGAAAATTTTGAAGAGGTTCAATAAGGTTCAAAATGAAGAATAAAAGAGACTTGACAAGACAATAAAACATTGCGATATGATCGTAACAGTTTATTTTTGAGTCAAATTGTTAACTTGGCAAGAATTCAAAAGCATTTACGATATGATTGTAGTAATGAGCATTTGAGCCAAGAACTTGATGATCATTCCGAGGATCGTGAAATTAGTTTACAACCTACTCCACTAAGAGAAAATGTTTTTCAAATGGAGGAATTAAACTATATAAGATATAGCATAATTCATAATGAATTGTACCTATCTTCCAAACAATAGTTCTAAGGATACACTTTTAAAATGAGCTTTTACACTAATTAGAACTGCCTCAAATCACAATGTAGATAAGATATCATATAAGATATGGATAAGAGAAGTTCTTATTTTGTTTTTCTACAAATTTAAGAATAAGAAACTTGTATTAAACTGGTTAGTGCATTGTTGAATTCTAAAGCTCAGTACAAGGGTACTACAACCACAAAATGTTTGAGGACAAATTGTTTGTTTCTCTAATTGGTGCCTTTTGAAAAATATGTCATTTCTAAAAGGCAAGTGGGAGCGAGTAATTCTCGAAAAGGTCGAGAAGAGCAACAAACTGGCTTACCCTATGCTAAAAGAGCTTTTTTTTTTTTCATAAGGCAAGTGAGAGTACGTATAAGTGTTGAAGGTGTTCGAGAGAACTAACAAATGAGCATGATTCACACCCTGTCAAAAACAACAATACGTGGTCTCATTAATGTAATGGGATACGTAACCATGTGTCAAGGGCCACATTCCATGTATACCCTTCTTATGTTGTTCTTCATTGAAAATAAGTTTTCACTTGTTGCGTATAAACCCACAAATTCTAGCACTACTAAAAATTAAGGTTTTTGCGATCGTCTCTAACGGTCGCAGAAAATAGCAAAAACGGTCACAATTCATCCGTCAACGGTCGTAAAGGGGGTGTCGTTATTTACTTGGTCGCAAAAAAAAAATTGCGACCAGTTGACGGTCGCAGATTTTTTGCGACCGTTTTTAATATTTTCAACGACCGTTAGGGGAACGGTCGCAAATATTAACAATTGCGACCGTTTTAATTGACGGTCGCAAAATAGGAGTTTAGCGACCGCTTAAAGCCGTCGCTAAAAGTTTTCAAAAAAACAAAAAAAAAAGCACCCACAACCAGCCTGTACTTCACAGGGAGCCCCATCACCAATGTCCACCTAAAACACTACTAGCCACCACCGATACACCACCCAACCACCTCGAAAGCACTAGCCCACCCCATAAAACTCACCTTGCCACTCCCGTAACTCCACCAGCTACCCCCATAAATCTCAACCAATAGAAAAAAAATAAAACTGAAAAAAAAAACGTTCTGAGCAAAACAAATTATACCAAAAATCAAACAAAACAAAAAAAAATCAAACAATAGCAAACAAAAAATCAAACAAAACCCACAAAATTAACTAAATAAAAAATTCGAACATTCTTAAAAAAAAAAAAAAAAATTCGAACAAGCAAAAAAATCGAAGGACATTCAAACACACAAAACCCACAGAAATCCAGAAAACAAAGGAAAAAAAAAAAAGAAAATCAAGCTAAAAAAAATCCAGAAAATCAACCCCCAAAATATGAAAATTTTTACAAAGTATACGAAAACTAAAATAATCAACAAAATTTGAACATCAACGAAATTGAAAATCAAACCCAATATCAACGAAATTTGAATAATATATGAACAAAAGTCATGAAAATCGAACAAAATTAACAAAAAAATATAATTAAACCCAAATAACAGAAAATCGAATAATATATGTAAAAATTCATGAAAATTCGAACAAAATTAACAACAAATCAGAATCAAACCCAAATCAAAGAAATTCGAATACAAACTCCAACAAAAATCACAAAAATCGATTAAAACACGAAACAAAACCATAAAAATAGAAAATAAACAAAAATAAACAAAAATTTCAGAAAAACCAACATACCTTTCCCAATATTTCTTCCTCTTTGGGTTTATATATATGTTCAAATTCGACCATATAAACTCCAGATCTGGAACTTTTATGGGCGAGGTTGACCATGAAACCCATAATTCGTTTGTTGAAAATAAACTCTTTTCCATAACTTGTTTGTTGACAAAAAATCCGAACACCAAAACTCAAGATCTGAAAATAATGAAGAAAAAAAAGGAGGGTCGTGAGATCGAAGGAAAAAGGAAGGAAAGAAGGAGGAAGGAAAGAGAAGGAGGAAAGAAAGAAGAAGGAGGAGGAACGTGAGATTGAGAAAGGAAAAAGTAGAAAGAGAAAGGAGAGAGAAGAAAGAGGAGGACGTGAGATGTGAGCGGCTATCAACATATTAGGGTTAGGAGTAGAGCTCTTTTATACCATTTTTTTAAAATAAAATAAAAAAACACTTTTGCGACCGGTATAGCGGTCGTAATTTTGCGACCGTTTGAGAAGCGGTCGTAATTGTCGCATTTTGCGACTGGTATAGCTGTCGTAATTTTGCGACCGTTTGAGAAACAGTCGTAATTGTCGCATTTTGCAACCGGTATAACGGTCGTAATTTTGCGACCATTTGAGAAACGGTCGTAATTGTTGCATTTTGCGACCGCCACTAACGGTCGTAACGAAATTAATTTAATTTTGAATTATTTTTCACATGACTTTTATTTTTAAAATATATTTAAATACCTTTGCGACCGTTTTATAACCCAAAAATGGTCGCAAATTTGCGACCGCCTTAAAAACGGTTTTCATGACATATTTTGCGACCGTTTTTATGACGGTCGTAGAAAAACGGTCGCCAAACGGCCGAATTTTAGTAGTGTAGTAAATCTAAGCCAGAGAAATAAGTTTGATGGTTAAGAAATTCTAAAATATTGATTTTAGAATGTAAGATTTCACGAGTCACAACTCCAAAATAGCTTAGTACAATGAAAATCTGAAATGGTTTCCATGTCTGAAATTGAGTGTGAGACACTTGATTGATTTGCATGAATTGGGAGAGAACCATTGAATGCAAAGAGTAGACAAGGAAGGTAAAATGTTTTCTAAGCATTGACTAGTCACTAAAGGATTCAACGAATTCATAGTATTGACTATGGTGAAATCTTTCATTGCTAATATTTTGACCTTAGCAGAGAAAGCTGCTGAGGCATGTAGGAACTAGCGTCAGCGAACAAAGATTAGCGCCAGTATTTTGACCTTAGCGCTAGACGACAGCCTCTGTCGCTAGGCGCTAAAGCCAAAAGATGGCGCCAGCCTCTGTTTGCTGGCGCCAAGTTCTTCCAATACCGAGCCAGAAATATGTGTTCTAATTTCGACCAGTTTTTAGCATTGCTTGCTCGATCCTAGTTCCTGATTGAGTTTTTCTCACTTTTTCGAAACCCATATGTGTTCTACATATGGACATAACCCTATGGGAATTCATGCTCCATCTACCTGATTGAACGCTCTGAGCAACAAAGGGTACATCCGAGAATGTTGAATTCACCAAACCATGGAAGCGAGTTTTTTCTAAACTCGCAGTGTCCCATCCACTCGCGCCGACCCTTCACGGTTAGGCTTCTACCCGGTGCATCCGGACAATTAACCATGGACCCTCTTTGACTAACCCATATCCCGAACTTTAGAGAACTAGAGCCATGGTTAGGTTGAAAACTCATTGCATCATAGTGTGCCTACTTGACTAATTGTGCATTATTTGTTGTGCATACTCTATGTGTTTTTCCTAATTGTTTGTTTGACTTGTGCTAAGATTAAATAAATTTATTTATGACTAAAAGAACTTCGCCTAATTAATTAATTAATTAATTAATTAATTTGAGTAAATAAAGTCTAATGTTTTAACCAGAGTTGACTTAGTACGACTTTAGGTATACCCCTGTTGATCAATAATACCGAAAACAGTTTCAGATCGACGCTCCAGCAATGGCGCCAAAGTTTGAACTGTAACGCCACTCTGTTGAGTGTGGCACCTGGCGAAAATCCTGTCATCTGGCGCTACGCTGAAAAGAGAGGTGCCAGTCCTGTCGTTTTGACGACAATTCGGTTTATTGCTCGAGTCATCACTTTGTGTCCAATTAAATAGTTTGCTTTAATTCGGTTAATAATGCCTTGTTCAGTCATTAATTGAGTCTAGGCACCAAGTCCCATGGTCTTACACAAAAGTCCAAGCATGTCACTTACACTCACCACATAACGCACACACCAATACACACTTTTGACCATGTCTAAGAAAGTCTTGTATGCGCATTTTTTCCGTCATTTTTTTTAGGGGGGTAAGTCGGATATTAATCCTCCAATTTAAATCACTTGATTAAATACCATACTTGATTCCTAAAAACATATACCTTATTTTTGCCAAAAATATACACCTATTTTTTAAAATCGTAAAGTCAAGGTCGATTTGAGTCAAATAATTAAAACAAAAATGGTTTAAATTACAGCGCGTGGTCAAGAAAGAAAGGGCGGTTAATCAAAGACAATCTTTTTGTACAAGTCCAACTTTTCGACAAACCCATCGCTCGTAAGAGGAAAGCTAGGACAGTAATGGCAACACAAGAGGAAGTCAATGAGCTCAGGAACCAACTGGTTACCGTGACTGAGGCATTAAAGATTCTAACCCTCAAGATCGATGATCCCGTGAAACAACAACAGATGGACCTCATGCAAGAGAGTCTGAGCAAGCTATCTAGCGACTACAAGTTTCAAGGGATTAGCTCACAAGGGGTCTCGGTGGACAAGGATCTTCTTCCGCAGAAGTTCAATACCAACGACATCCCGAAATTTAAAGCAACTGATAACCCTTATTTTCATTTAAGAGCCTTCGAGACAATAATGAGTATTAAGGGTATCGACAAGAAAGTGTTCCCCTCTCTGTTCCCACTATCTCTCGAAACCGTTTGCTAGCAATGGTTCTTTTCTCTCGAGAAAGAAAAAACCTCCACCTGGGAGTCCATAGCAAACGCTTTCGTTGATAGATACAAATGCAATATTCAAGTTGAGACCGACCATAGGGAACTTGAAATCCTCAAGCAGAAGGAGAATGAAGGCTTCACCTCCTTCTTTAACAAATGGAGAGAAACCTCAGCTAAGATGATTGAGGTGCCCAGTGAAAAAGAGTCCGTAAGGTTATTCATAAAAAACCTTCAAGAAAAGTATTCCAAGCATCTCAAATATCAGAATAATCTCCATACCTTCAAGGCCGTCTACGACATTGGAATTAATATTGAAGACGACCTGGCTAAGTTTAAAGCTGCCAACAATAACTCCAACAGTGGTTGGAAAGGCAAGAAGAACGACAATCCTTCTTCTTCCAAAAACAACCACTCAAACAATGTTAGCACTTTTAACCTAAATGAAGTCCTTGCTATGAATAATCAAGGACAAAAGAAACCATTTAGGAGGAACTTTACTCCTATTGACATGAGTTATGACACCGCATTTGACCGATTAAATGCAAAAGGTCTTATAGCTCCTATTGGACCATTTGGGGACCCACCAATCGAGAAGAGGACGGCTAACTGGAACCCCAATGCACATTGCAAGTATCACCAAGGTAGGGGCCATCTCACCGAGAACTGTTGGAAGCTTAAAGAAGCTATCCAATATTTAATCGACAACAACAAGCTACCATTGCCCCATGCCAGTAAGAAGACAAGTATTGATAATTCACCTCTTGCTCACTCCTTGGCCATCTCTGATGAGGAAAACGAGGTTGATCCCTCGTCTCTCATCAAACCTGTTAAAGAAATCTATGCTATCAAAGAAGAGGAGGAGATCTTTTTCGACACCTTGGATAACCTTCCAGAATTAGCAAGTAAAGAGGACTTACAATTGCTTACACTGACTATGATGGAAGGTTCACACTTGCTACATGAAGCCCTCAAAGTTATAAAAGAACTTCAACAGAAATATGACGAGTTTCCACCCTCGAAAAGTTAACCCAAGAAAGAGTTTACACCCATGGGAATGACTTATGAGGCGAAACGTTTTCCTTTACAAGTCACCGAAAAACCCAAGAAGAGTAATAGACTCTACACTCCAATTGGGATCCCATACGTACAAATTTTCAAAATGCTCTCCGAGAGTGGCGAGATCAAACCTCCCGAACCGAGACCATTTGAATCATTAAAAAGGACAGATAGATATTACTGTCAGTATCATCAATCAGGGGGGCATACTATCGAAAACTGTTTTAAATTCAAGGATTTTATTCAGAAAATGATTGATGAAAAGAAGCTAGTCCAAGTTCCACAAGAAGAGGACGCAAATATTAATGGAGTTTGGGACAGCGACGAAGAAGACGTCTATTTAAAAGACATGGTAGGACCTCCACCTTCGGTGTCATATGCCATGGATGACTTTTGGGTTGAAGAAGATCCATTAATAGACGTCCTCACAAGATCCGGGAGAATGCAACCTCCTGTTTCAACACAACCCATGCCAACCACACAACAAGTTCCTATACCTATCATAGAAGATAATGACATCGTCAAACAGTTCAAGAAAACAAAAGTTGAAATGAACGTATGGAAGCTTCTGGCAACGTCTCGAGAACATAGGTTGGCCGTAATGAATGCCCTGGATAAAATAGGGATAGATTCTGACACCACTCATGAGGGGTTGGCTAACTTCCTCACGAGTGATCTCCCTAGTCCCATCAATTTGATCACCTTTTCCGACAAGGATTTGCCCCCAGAAGGTGACAAACACTATAAGGCATTAAACCTCACAGTGGTTTGCAAGAGAATGAACGTCCCTATGACTCTTGTAGACAATGGATCAGCCATTAATGTCTATCAACTTATAACTGCGAGGATGTTAGGCATAAGGGATGAAGACTTAACCCCGTCAACACAAGGAATAAGAGCCTATGACAACACTCGTCGTCAAGCTCTAGGTAAAATTACCATGAATGTAACGGAGGGAGCGATAGAACACGCTACTACTTTCCAAGTAGTAGATATTAAAGCTTCATTCAATATAATGTTGGGGCGCCCTTGGCTTCATGACCTAAAGGCCGTCCCCTCATCTCTCCACCAACATGTAAAAGCTATAGTAGGAGGAATTCCTATTACCATCGATGCTTCGCCTATGAGGATTAAATCTATAGAGAATCCAATAATTAACGTGGAGCACGATAAAGACGATGAAGATTTGTGGGGCTTTAATGAAGAGGTCTACTTAATCCAAGAGGATGAAAGGACCCCTCTCTGCCACGACCCCCATTCCAACATGATCGTGAATGCTATTCTGAAGAAGCAAGGACATTTTCCTGGGATGAACTTAGGAAAGAAGAAAGGAATAGCAAAACCGCTGGAATCACCCGGCCTCCCTAAATTAGACACTTTCGGACTTGGTTTTGAACCGACTCGGAAAGATCTCAAGCGAGCCCAGGAAAAGTCGAAGGCACGTAGGGACGCTCGCATTCAAAAGAAAGCAATCACAATGGATCAGTACCCTCTTACCCTTAATGGACAATTCATAAAAGAAGGAGAGGACTATCCATGCTACAAATTTCCTGAACCATTTGTCGTAAATGGCATAAGGCAACTGGGATTTGAAATTTTCTTAGATTGCTATTTCACAGACGAAATCCCAACTCCTATCCATAAGGAGAAAGCACCCCCATGCTTTGACTTTAATGTCATGGGATTATTATTTGGGCGAGAAAAGGATGAGCCGACGTACAAAGGGGATAACTCCTCGCTCATTCAGACAGTCCTACAAAGCGAAAGCTTCGATCCTTCGAAGCTGATCACTCCAGCGGAAGGATCACTACAAGGGTGGCGTAAGACCGTCAAGGTGACTACTCCAAGTGGAAGAAAGATCTCCATCACGACAGGGCAAGGACCGATGTTTGAAGAGTCGTCTAAGTCAGAGTCAGAGTCAGAGTCTCTCCCTATAGAGTCATCTAGGTCTTTAGTTGTAGCACCTCCTCCTTCTATCCCTTCCCCTAGAATAGTTAGTGATCAAGTCCATGAGGACATATCACTCTTTGATGTAATGATCTCAGAGTATAATAATATGACTTCTTCTCCTTACTCCTTGTGTTCTACTTTAACCGAAGATGACAAGTATTGCTTAATTAACAATGAAAAAGACAAAGAACTTATTAAAGCAATGGAAACACTTGAAAAGAAGACACCGATAATTGAAGAAACTGAGATGGTTGATATCTCAAATGATTCAACCAATAAAAGAGAATTTAAAATTGGACTAACACTTAATGAACAAGAAAGAACCGATTTAATTAACTTGCTTAAAGAATTCATCGATGTATTTGCTTGGTCATACGAAGATATGCCAGGCATTAATAGAGAAATAGCTCAACACACTATACCACTAATTCCGGGAATGATACCTGTAAAACAAAAGTTACGTCGAATGAAACCCAACGTAGCTCTTAAAATAAAAGAGGAAGTTAAAAAACAAATAACTGCAGGTTTCATCAAGGTATCCAAATACCCCGAATGGGTTGCCAACGTCGTCCCAGTTCCGAAAAAAGATGGAAGGGTAAGAATGTGTGTCGACTATCGAGATCTAAATAAGGCAAGTCCAAAGGACGACTTCCCTTTATCACACATCGATATTCTGGTGGATAACACAGCAAATCACGCACTTCTCTCGTTCATGGATGGATACACAGGCTATAATCAGATTCTCATGGCAGAAGAAGACATGGAGAAAACAACCTTCATAACACCATGGGGTACTTACTGCTACACGGTAATGCCATTCGGGTTGAAAAACGCGGGTGCTACTTACCAACGTGCAGCGACTGCCTTACTCCATGACATGATTCATAAAGAAGTCAAAGTGTATGTGGACGATATGATTGTAAAGTCAAAAGATCGCCCAGGTCATCAAGTAGCCTTAAGAAAATTTTTCGAAAGGCTAAGAAAATACAATATGAGGTTGAACCCATCAAAGTGTGCTTTTGGAGTCACCTCAGGCAAACTTTTGGGTTATGTCATAAGCTCTAGAGGATAGAGATAGACCCAACCAAGATCAAGGCAATCATGTCAATGCCACCGCCCAAAACCGAGAAGCAAATTTGAGGATTTATTGGTCGGTTGCAATACATAAGCAGGTTCATATCAAAATTGACGACAATATGTGAACCAATCTTTAAAAAGATGAAGAAGAATGTACCAGTAATATGGAATGACGAGTGTCAAAAAGCCTTTGAAAAGATCAAAGCCTATCTCGCAAATCCTCCCGTATTAGCACCAGCACTTCCGGGAATACCTCTTAGGCTGTACTTAACAGTTACCAAAGAGACAATGGGAGCTATGCTAGCACAAGAAGTAAAAGGAAAAGAAAACGCGATCTACTATCTAAGCAAGAAAATGCTCGAATATGAAGCGCGTTATACACCTCTTGAGAAATTGTGCCTCGCCTTGGTGTGGGCCACAACCAAGTTAAGAAATTACATGCTCGTGCATACAGTCTTTGTAGTCTCCCGATTAGATCCACTCAAGTATCTATTCGAGAAATCTACACTCAATGGACGCATATCGAGATGGATAGTTAATTTAGCCCAGTTTGATGTAAGGTTCATGCCACAAAAAGCTATCAAAGGATCTGTGGTGTCATACTTTCTAGCGGATTTTCCAATAGAAGACTCGACGCCAATACACGACAATGAATTTCCAGATGAGGACTTAATGGTCACTGAAGATGATACTTGGACCTTGTACTTTGACGAAGCCTCAAACCAAAAGGGATGTGGCGTTGGAGTATTACTAGTATCACCTAAAGAAGAGCATGTTCCAATCTCCATAAAGCTTGATTTCGACGTTACCAACAACGCTGCTGAATACGAAGCATGCGTGGTAGGCCTTGAAACAGCTTTGGCATCGGGAGTAAAAAAGTTACGGATATTCGGAGACTCTTCATTGATTATCAATCAAATCTCCAAAAGGTGGAAAGTAAGGAGCGAAAGTCTGGCCCTTTACCAAACCTATCTGGAAACCCTTACTAATCAGTTAGAGAAGGTAGAATACACATATCTACCTAGAGAAGAAAATAAATTTGCTGATGCCTTGGCAAGACTAGCCTCAATGGTTAGGATTCCTACAGAAATCGAGCAAATGCCTCTAACTATAGAAAAAAGGCACAAACCAGCATATATTTAAGCTATAGAAGATGATGAAGTAATCCAAGACGAAGAAGAAGAACCGTGGTATACGAATATACTTAATTATGTCACCTAAGGAGAATACCCTCCCCATGCTGACAAAAGAGCAAAACGAGCATTAAGACTCTTGGCTTCCCAATAAATACTCATAGACAATGAGCTACATAAAAGGGTACCTAAGGGTCGAGCTCTTATGTGTAGGAAAAAAGGATGCCCAAAGAGCAATGAGGATAGTCCACGAAGGAATTTGTAGAACTCACATAAATGGCAAAATGTTAGTCCAAAAGATAATGCGAGAAGGATACTATTGGAGTACAATGAATAGGGATTGCCATCAATACGTAAAAAGATGCCCTAAGTGCCAAACCTATGCCAATTTACAACACGTCATCCTTGCTCTACACCTACACGTCGCCATGGCCATTCTCTACATGGGGAATTGAAATCATCGGCAAAATCACTCCCTTAGGAACAGGAGGCCACGAATATATCCTAGTGGCAATTGATTACTTCATAAAGTGGGTTGAAGCACAATCATACGCTAAACTCACCGCAAAACATGTAACACTCTTTATCAAAAGAAATATTATTTGTCGATACGAAGTCCCACATGAAATGATAAGTGACAATGGAACTCACTTTCAAGCCGAATGTGAAGAATTGCTACAAAAATATGGCATTCAACATTATCATTCTTCCCCTTATAGACCTCAGGCAAACGGAGCAGTCGAAGCAGCTAATTAAAAATCTAAAGACTATCATCGAGAAAATGACGGAAAATTACAGGGATTGGCCTGACAAACTTCACTTCGCATTGTGGGGTTATCGCACGTCAATTCGCACATCAACAGGAAATACGCCATTTTCCCTGGTTTATGGAATGGATGCCGTACAACTTGTCGAACTAGAGATTCCATCTCTACGCATCGCATTAGAAAAAAAACTCGATGAAGTTGAATGGACTAGGGCAAGATATGAAGAGCTAATTCTACTAGATGAAAAACAACTAGAAGCTCTACATCATACTCAATGTTACCAAACTCGTATGGCTAGAAATTTTAATAAGAAGGTCAAGACACGAAACATCAAAGTAGGAGACTTGGTGTTAAAAGCATTAAGGAAAAATGTTTTAGATCCAAGGGGAAAATTCAGACCTAATTGGTCTGGACCCTACATTGTCAAAACAATCCTGTTAGGAGGTGCAAAAAAAATTAACTGATATGGATGGAAATGAGTTCTCGAACATGATAAATCTTGACCAACTTAAGAAATACTACCCATAATTACTTGAGTAGGATACTCAAGAGAGCTACGTTTGGCCTGATTCCTTAAGAAAGGATACGTAGGCAACCCTTTACGGGTGCGGCCACTTTATTTTTTTTTTTTCAAATCTTGCATCCCAGACTTAATAAAAAATTCAACATAAGATCGATGAAATATCGGCGTCACGGAAAAGATTCTGGCGCCAGCCGATGAACATTAGCGCCAGACGACAGCTTCCGTCGCCTGACGCCAGTCGCAGAATTGTGGCGCCAATTTACTGTAAAATGTCTGGGAATATTTCGGTGTTTTTCGAAAAATTTTCGACTTCCGTACTCGAAAAATTTTCTGGAAAATTAATTGTTCGGTTTTCATTGCTTTAATAAAATAAATTTAAAGAAAATAATTTATTTTTAAAAAAAAGCTGGAATTTCATTAATAAAATAAATTTCATTATTGATGGAATTTAAATAAAGCTTAAATAAATTAACTTTGAATTAAAAAAATAAATAAAGTCTAATAATTGAAAATTAAGCAATGCTCTTAATCTTTTTTCTCTTTCTTAGCTCTTTTCCAATTCTTGTCTGCGTCTTCTTCCTCATCCATAACCTTAGCTAGTAGGCATCCTTTAGAAGACCTACATTCAATCTTTGAATAAATAGTCTCTCCCTTAGCTAGGACCCCATGCTTCTTTTCTACCCAAATTTTCTTTTCTGTGGTGTCAACCTTCCTTTTTCCTTTATCTTTCGCAGTACTCTTCTTCTTAGGCGTTATAGGTGTTTTGAACTCAATTCTTTCACCCAAGAGTTCCTTAAAAGGAATCACTTTGTCACCTAGACGACTCTTCACATCAGTTTTACTTTGATTTTTCTTCACATCCTTTAAGGGTTTCTTCAGAAGCCATTTTTTCACATCATTGGGCAAAGAAGGAGGAACATTTTGGGTAATTACTTCCCATAAAGGTCTAGCGCTCCAATAAGCATCAAATTTGTCTACTTCCCGAGAGACAGGGAACTCGTAGGGACGACGAAGATCACCGGAAGGAATAGTCTGAAGTAGGCCATTCTGTCTTTTTACCCTGCAAGGATAATAAAAAGTCATGCGGGACAAGCTTGGAAGACGGCAGAAAGGCTTCTTGTTGACACCAACCATCTTTTATATTTTCCACCAAGGGATGACCCACTTGATGGCAAAATTACAAGACTCGAAGACCTTCTTGAAGGAGTTGTGTCTTCGATAAGTGCAATTACTAGATATATCATGGATCACTATTATGGAGATAATAAGTTCATTCTCTTGGGGCGTCATCATATGTTGCTAGACTATAAGAGATGATCTTTGGGCTAGTGAAATAGTCCAAAGCCCGCTAGAATGGATCCTATGAGGTCACACACAAAGGTATTGGGTTAAGCAAGTAAGAGGCCCATTAATGGGCGTTATGAACATTTAACTAAAAATGAATAGGATTGGGCTAGTGTAGTTTGATTGGGATTAGGAATTGGGATTTGTCATGGACTCTTATTTAGAGATGTGATCTATAAATAAGATCCATGCCTAGGGTTGAATATAGAAGTCACAATTAACTTATAGTGAATTGTGAATCAAGGCAACCAAATCCCAAAAACCCTAACTACCCCCCCCTCTCACGGCACCCCTCTCCTTCCCCCTTGTACTTGCGGCCGGCCACCTCTGGTGGTACTCGCGATGGTTCGTGACTAGTTCGTTGTTCATACTTCTCCGTAGAAAGTCGATTGAAGAGTTTGATCGCGACTAACTAGCATTAGTGGAGGTCTTAATCCGTGCCTGTGGACCAAATAGAGGAACCACGTTTGAGGTTCTTTGTCTCCCTTGTTCTTGCTCGATTACTAGTGGAATCACGCTTCAAAGGTATAATTCTTACTCTTTATGTGTTATGCATGAGATCCTTGGTTAGGTACTTTATGAATATGATTCATGTTTATTCCGCTGCGTAGTACCTATAATTCCCTACAGTGGTATCAGTTAGCCTCTTGCAATTACATATATTGAGTATTAATTCTTTGATAATCCACAATTTTAATTCAATTAGGAGGGAGAATAATTTAATTATGGGTCAATTATTATATTAAATGTGATTTAACAATATAGAATCATTAAAAGTTGTTTAATTTGCTCCATATTAGCCCTAATTTGATCCGAAAATTGCCCTACAAAGATTGAAAAATTCAAACCCCCCCACCCTATTTTTCGAAAATTTCGAAATCATAAACCCCAATTTATGGAACTTGTGTTTTTGATTTTGATTTAATTCGAAAATTTTGTGTTTAAAGAATTTAATCCTTTTGATTTCATGTTAAATTGTGAATTTTTCATGATCAACCTATTTGATTTAAAAGTTAAATTGAATTAGGATTAAATTCATGAAGAACTCTAATTTTGAAATTGAATATGATTTAATTTTAAAATTAGATGGACCACATTAATTTAATTTTAATAAAAATGTTTTGTTTTAAATAAAAAAAAATCAAAAAAAAGAGGGGATTGAGGTGCGGTAGCCGCACCGGCGGTGGTCCAGGAGGGAGGGTGGGCTGGGCACGGGTCGGACAGGGGCAGCGCTGCAGTGCACCACCCTGTTGCGTGTGGTTCTGCTGCTGTCCTTGCGTCGCTGTAGGGCAGCGTACACCGCAAGGTGTACGACCACCGTGGCTGGCTTCGGCTGGCCACACCACGGTGGCTGACGCAATTTTCAAAAAAAAAAATTTATTTTATTTTGGATAAAAATCAGTTTTTCAAAATTAAAAATTAAAAGATTAGTTTTGATTTTGAGAAGATAATTAACAAAGTTAAAGTTGTTAATTTTGTTAAGATAAGATAAATATGGAGCAAAAGATTCTATTTGGATAATAATTGATTAAATAATGTGATTATCCCATAATTATTTTAGGATATTAATTGATTTAATATATGTGATTGGCAAGTAATTAGGATAGAATTTCCTAAAAGTTAGGATAATCATGGAAAATAAATATGATTTATCTTCCATAATTAAAATAAGATTTGATTCTATCTCATACCTAAATTAAAATATATGATATCTTATAATTGGTTATGAATAATATATGATATTATCTAATAACAGTAATTAATAAAAATATGAGATATTTAGGAGCCATGTTTCCTTTACTGTGAACATTCGATGTTGTAGTTTAGGAAATCATGATGAGTGATTTATTATATGGCATTTTATAATATATGATGTTATTTATTGCTATATAGACTAGTATGGCCCATAGATTCTAAATACGATCTGCGCGCATCTGTAGACACCCGTTTGTGTCTCCCCAAAACCAAACCCAGTGATGAGTACCTTTCACGTCGAATCATAATTGAATGAAACGAAAGTGTGGAAAGGTCTAGTGTTGCGGAAAGTTTTATTTCTTTTCTCTTCTCTCTGTTTTTGAAAACTTTATTTTAAGAAAACAGCAATCCAGTTTGGTTGGTCCTTGATATGGGTCCAATAGTAGTGTAGTTGGATGGGGCTTACAAAGACCTTTCCAACGATATATTATAAGCCCAATTCCGATGAATATTGAGGAAATTATGGCCAATTTACTAAACTGGGCCCGGTTTGAGCTTTATGTGCGGCCCAATGATCTAGGGGAGGGCCTAATATGATTTATCATTCCTAATGTGATAAGGAATGGTTTTAGTCTTCTAGAATCTTCTAGAAGGTTATTTTCATTCCTAATTCAATTAGCATTGATAAGTTGACTTTGTTGACTTTTTAGAGTTTTAATCAAGATCAAAATAGCATTTTCGAAGAAATTATTTTATTTTATCTTCCAGTACGGTAAATCTATCAGATTTTCGAAAACGCGTTGAAATCAAGACTGGCGTCCAACCCCAGGCCTTGGCGCCTGGAACCAGGCTTGGTGCCAGACGCTAGCCATTGGCGCCTGGCGCTAGCCACTGGTGCCTGGCGCCAGCTAGCCAGGTTTGGCGCCAACCTTGTTTTGCGTGCGTCAGACTCTGTTTTGTTAAATTATCTTTTTTGGCTGATTTTCTTTATAAATATCGTATCGAGAACTCCGTTTTCAGGGACCAATTCTCATCATTCATCATCTTTCATTCACGAGTTCTCAACAATCATCCTTTAGTATTCTTTCATTCAATTCTTTCTTACTTTTTCATACAAAATTCCGCATTCGCAAGATCTAGAAACACCTAGCCATATTCGAAGTTGCCTTCGCCCTAGACGTGAAAGGTTTAATTTTTGAGGGTTTGGTCCCAAATCTCTATTTCAATTATTTAATTTGATTGTTTGATTATTATTTTCCTTGAAGTTACTAACGTGTGTATTTTGTTATTAGAAAGAGGTACGAGGCATCAAAGTAAGTACTTTAATTGATTAATTGATATTATGATGTAGAAATCATGTTTAAATTGTTGTTATGATATTCCTAGTATCATGTCTAGGTTATATTTAATATTAAATATGATTGTTATGATGCTTCCTATGTTCTTCCTAATATTTATGATTGTTAGTATCATGTTAGGGCTAAAGATTTGATTTTTATTGCTTAGTGACATGCTAGGGTTTGTTATTAATCTTGTTAGTATCATGCCTAGGATCTTGCTATTTTTATTATGCTTTAATATTAACATGAATATGATTATGATTATAATGATTATGAATATTATGATTATTATTATTTTGATGATGATTAATATTGATTATTTATTGTGTTGCTTGATTATTTTTATTTATTGCTTGATCACACCTTTTATTGCATGTTTAAAGGGAATTTTGTACTTGTAATCACGCTTAATAAGATAATTAATAATCTTGTTAGGTTAACTATGAAAATAATTTCAAGTGATCGCCAATAATAGTTTGTTTGTGCATTAATATTCAACCAACATAGATTAAACAGGTTTAGGGTTAACCTATTGATTGTATGTTAGTCAGAAAGCGCACATGAATACGAGCAGAATAAAGTAGAGGCCTATTATTAGGGCAGGTTCAATCTCTTTTAGGTTGGATTTGTATCTTCATCCCCGAACCCTTATTTGGTTCATGACCTTATGGAGTTGACGATCTCTTGGATCATTAAGGGGTGTAACCTTCACCTCGTGAACGGTTTACAAGTTCCTTAAAAACTTGTTGGCGACTCTTTTGCTCTATCTTCTTCCCTTTTGGACGCCACCATACTTTAGTGTATGATCACAGTGGGGTTCAAGCTAGTGGGATTTTTAAAGGCTTGAAATTATTCCCTACAGTTTTTTGGCGACTCCACTGGGGAGGATTTCTATTTTAATTCCTGAATTTGTTTCGGCAATGATTTAGAATGAGTGGATGAGACTCGAAAAGTTCTAAGTATTTCATGTGCGTAATTTTGATTAACATTATTGTCATATGAATAAAAAGGTTCTCATTGGAAAGACCATTCGTAATGAGTAAAAAACATAGGATTTTACACGTAGGAAATTTGAGAAATGTCTTTCACAACTAGGACTGAAATAACACCACGCGAAACTGGAAGATTTTATCGAGCACAGAAAGCTGCTGAGGCATGTGGGAAGTAGCGTCAGGGGCCAGAGCTTGGCGCCACACTTTTTGCCGTAGCGCCAGACGCCAGTATTGGCACCAGGCGCTACAGTTAAAAGTTGGCGCCAGTCTCTGATTGCTGGCGCCAGTTTCCCCCAATACCGAGCCAGAAATATGCGTTCTAATTTCGTCCGGTTTTTCGTATTGTTTGCTCGATCCTACTTCCTGATTGAATTTTTTCTCACTTTTCTGAAACCCATATGTGTTCTACATATGGACATAACCCTCTGGGAATTCATGCTCCATCTACTCGATTAAACGCTCCGTGCAACAAAGGGTACATCCGAGATGTTGAATTCACCAAACCATGGAAGCGAGTTTTTTTTCTAAAGCTCGCGGTGTCCCATCCACTCGCGCCAACCCTTCACGGTTAGGCTTCCGCGCGGTGCATCCGGACAATTAACCATGGACCCTCTTTGACTAAACCATATCCTGAACTTTAGAGAACTAGAGCCATGGTTAGGTTGTAAACGCATTGCATCATATTGTGCCTACTTGACTAATTGTGCATTATTTGTTGTGCATATATATTTTATGTTTCTCTTAACCGTTTGTTGACTTGTATTGAGATTAAATAAATTAATGACTTAAAGAACTTTGCCTAATTAATTAATTAATTAATTAATCTGAGTCAATAAAGTCTAATTTTTCAATTGGAATTGACCTAGTACGACTTTAGGCATACCCCAGCTGACTAATAATACCGAAAATAGTCCCAGACCGAAGCTCCACTATTGGCGCCAAAGTCTGAGCTGTAGCGCCACACTATGGTGTGTAGCGCCAGACATCAACTAAATTCTCTCGCGCCAAGCTCCACAGTGTGACGCCAGTCCTGTCGCTTGGCCGACAGTTCGGATTATTTGTCGAGTCATCATCTAAAGTCTAATTAATCAGTCTTCTATTTAATTCGGTTAATTTTGCTGACAATAATGCTTAATTGAATCAATGATCGAGTTTAGGCACTAAGTTTCATGGTCTTACACATGAGTCCAAACATGTCACTTACACTCAATGCACACACCAATACACATGTTTCGATCATGATTAAGAGAGTCTTGTGCGCGTTTTTCCGTCATTTTTTTAGGGGGGTAAGTCGGATATTAATCCTCCAATATAAACAATAATACTTAGTTCCCTAAAAATATGTACATTATTGTTGCCAAAATTATGCATCCTTTTTTTTCAAAAAATAAACCATAAGGTCAAGTTGATTCGAGTCAAGTAATTAAAACGCAAAATGGTTTAATTTACAGCGCGTGGTCAAGAAAGGAAGGACGATTAATCAAAGATAACCTCTTCGTACAAGTCCAACTTTTTGACAAACCTATAGCTCGCAAGAGGAAAGCAAGAGTTATAATGGAAACTCAAGAAGAAGTCAATGATCTTAAGAACCAACTGGCTACTGTGACTGAGACACTGAAGCTTCTCGCACTTAGGATCGATGATCCCGTGAAACAACAACAAATGGACCTCATGCAAGAGAGCCTAAGCAAGTTGTCCAGCAACTACAAGTTTCAAGAACTCACATCCCAAGGGGTCTCGGTGGATAAAGATCTTCTTCCGCAGAAGTTCAACGCTAACGACATCCCAAAATTCAGAGCAATTGACAACCCTTACTTCCACTTAAGAGCATTTGAAACAATAATGAGTATCAAGGGTATTGATAAGAAGGTCTTCCCTTCTCTGTTCTCACTATCTCTCGAGACCGTTTGCCAACAATGGTTCTTTTCTCTCGAGAAAGAAAAGACCTCTACCTGGGAATCTATAGCAAACGCTTTCGTTGATAGGTACAAATGCAACATTCAAGTCGAAACTGACCATAGAGAACTTGAAATCCTCAAATAGAAAGAGAATGAAGGCTTCACCTCTTTCTTTAACAAGTGGAGAGAAACCTCAGCTAAAATGATCGAGGTACCAAGTGAAAAAGAGTTTGTGAGACTATTCATCAAAAATCTCCAAGAAAAATATTCCAAACATCTTAAATATCAAAATAACCTCCATAACTTTAAGGCTGTTTATGATATTGGGATCAATATTGAAGATGACTTGGTTAAGTCTAAAGCTACTAACAATAACTCCAACAGTGGCTGGAAAGGAAAGAAGAACGACAATCCTTCTTCTTCCAAAACCGCCCACTCAAATAACGTTAGCACCTTTAATCTAGGAGAAGTCCTCGCTATGAACAACCAAGGAAAAAGGAAACCATTTAGGAGGAACTTCACTCCTATTGGCATGAGTTATGACACCGCATTTGATCGATTAAATGCAAAGGGTCTTATAACTCCCATTAGACCATTTGGGGATCCACCAGTCGAGAAGAGGTCGGTTAACTGGAACCCCAACGCACATTGCAAATATCACCAAGGTAGGGGCCATTCTGCTGAAAGCTGTTGGAAGCTTAAGGAAGCTATCCAAGACCTGATTGACAATAACAAACTGCCGTTGCCCCCTACCAGTAAGAAGCCAAGCATTGACAATGCACCTCTAGCTCATACTTTGGCTATCTCCGATGAAGAAAACGAGGTTGACCCCTCATCTCTCATTAAGCCTGTCAAAAAAATCGATGTCGAAGAAAAAGGAGAAGAGATCTTTTTCGATGTCAGAGATAACCTTCCAGAACCAGCAAATAAGGAAGACATACAATTGCTCACACTGTCCATGAAGGAGGCATCACAACTATTACGTGAAGCTCTCAAAGTTATGAACGAGCTTCACAAGAAATATGATGAGCCTCCATGTCCAAAGGAGGAACCCAAAAGAGAATTCACACCAGTAAGAACGACTTATGAGGCAAAGTATTTTCCCTTACAAGTCACCGAAAAACCCAAGAAGAGCAATAAAGTTTACACTCCAATTGGGATCCCATATGCACAAATGTTCGAAATGCTCTCCGAGAGTGGCAAGGTCAAACCTCTCGAACCGAGACCATTTGAGTCATTAAAAAGGACAGATAGATATTACTGTCAGTATCATCAATCAGGGGGGCACACCATAGAAAATTGTTTCAAATTCAAGGATTTGGTGCAGAAAATGATTGATGAAAAGGAATTAATCCAAGTTCAACAAGAAGAGGACATAACCGTTAATGGAGTGTGGGACAGTGACGAAGAAGATGTCTACCTAAAAGACATAGTAGGACCTTCACCTTCTGTATCATACACCACAGACAACATTTGGGCTGAAGAAGATTCATCAATAAACGTCCTCACAAGATCCGGGAGGATGCAACCTCCCGTTTCAACACAACCTATGCCTACCGTACAACAAGTTCCCATACCTATCATCGAAGACAACGACATCGTTAAACAGTTTAAGAAGAAAAAAGTTGAGATGAATGTGTGGAAACTCCTGGCAACATCTCGAGAACATAGGTTGGCTGTAATGAATGCCTTGGATAAAATCGGGATAGATTCTGACACCACTCCTGAGGGACTAGCTAACTTCCTCACAAGTGACCTTCCTAGTCCGATTAATCTAATCACCTTCTCTGACAAAGATTTACCCCCAGAAGGTGACAAACACTACAAGGCATTAAACCTTACGGTAGTCTGCAAAAGAATGAATGTTCCCATGACTCTTGTAGACCATGGATCAGCTATCAATGTCTGTCCACTTAGAACTGCAAGGATGCTCGGCATAAGGGATGAGGATTTAATTCCGTCCACACAAGGAATAAGAGCTTACGATAATACTCGCCGTCAAGCTCTTGGCAAAATAACCCTAAATGTGACGGCAGGAGCAATAGAACATGCTACTACTTTTCAAGTAGTAGATATCAAAGCCTCATTTAATTTGTTGTTAGGACGCCCTTGGCTCCATGATCTAAAGGCCGTCCCTTCATCTCTCCACCAACAAGTGAAAGCCATAGTTGGAGGAATTCCAATCACTATTGACGCTTCGCCGATGAGAATCAAATCCATAGAAAATCCAATCATCAATGTAGAGCACGACGAAGATGATGAAGACCTATGGGGCTTTAACGAAGAAGTCTCCTTAATCCAGGAGGATGAAAGGACATCTCTTTGCCACGACCCCCATTCCAACATGATTGTCAACACCATGCTGAAGAAACAAGGACACTTCCCTGGGATGACCCTAGGAAAGAAGAAAGGGATAGCAAAATCGGTGGAGTCATCTGGCCTCCCTAAGCTAGATACTTTCGGGCTTGGTTTCGAACCGACTTGTAAAGATCTCAAGCGAGCCCAGGACAAGTTGAAAGCACGTAGAGACGCTCGCATTCAAAAGAAAGCAATTCCAATGGATCAATACCCTCTTACGCTTAATGGTCAGTTTATAAAAGAAGGAGAGGACTATCCATGCCATGAATTTCCCGAGCCATTTGTTGTAAATGGCATACGACAACCAGGATTCGAGATTTTCTCGGATTGCTACTTCACTGACGAAATCCCAACTCCTGTCCATAAGGAGAAAGCACCCCCATGCTTTGAATTTAACGTCATGGGATTACTGTTTGGGCGAGAAAAGAACGAGCCAGCTTATGAAGAAGATAATTCCTCACTCATTCAAACAGTCCTACAAAGCGAAAACTTCGACCCCTCGAAGCTAATTACTCTAGCCGAAGGATCACTACAAGGGTGGCGCAAGACTATCAAAGTGACTACTCCAAGTGGAAGGAAGATATCAATCACGATAGGGCAAGGGCCGATGTTCGAAGAGTCGTCGGAGTCAGAATCCGAGTCAGAGTCTTTCCCTTTAGAGTCTTCTAAGTCGTTAGCAATAACACCTCCCCTTCCTATTTCTTCTCCTAGGATAGTTAGTGATCCAGTCCCTGAGGACATATCACTCTTTGATGTAATGATCTCAGAGTATAATAATATTTCTCGTTCTCCTTACTTCTTGTGCTCTTCCCTAACCCAAGATAATGAGCATTGCTTAGCTAACGATGAAAAAGACAAAGAAATTATTAAAGCAATGGAAACACTCGAAAAGAAAACACCAGTAATTGAAGAGACTAAAACAGTTGACATCTCGAATGATTCAACTCATAAAAGAGAAGTTAAAATCGGACTAACATTGAATAAACAAGAAAGAACCGATTTAGTTAACTTACTTAAAGAATTTATTGATGTATTTGCTTGGTCATATGAAGATATGCCAAGCATTAACAGAGAAATAGCTCAACACACTATACCACTTATCCCAGGAATGAAACCTGTAAAACAAAAGTTGCGTCGAATGAAACCCGACGTAGCACTTAAAATAAAAGAAGAAGTTCAAAAACAAGTAACTGCAGGTTTCATCAAAGGTATCCAAATACCCCGAATGGGTCGCCAACGTCGTCCCAGTTGCAAAGAAAGACGGAAGGGTAAGGATGTGTGTCGACTATCGAGATCTAAATAAGGCAAGTCCAAAGGACGACTTCCCTTTGCAAAACATCGATATTCTGGTAGAAAACACGGCAAATCACGCGCTTCTCTCATTCATGGACGGATATGCAGGGTACAATCAGATTCTCATGGCAGAAGAAGACATGGAGAAAACGACCTTCATCACACCATGGGGCACTTACTGCTACACGGTAATGCCATTTGGGTTAAAAAACGCAGGTGCTACTTACCAACGTGCAACAACCGCCTTACTCCATGACATGATGCATAAAGAAGTCGAAGTATATGTCGACGACATGATTGTGAAATCAAAGGACCGTCCAGGCCATCAAGTAGCCTTGAGGAAGTTTTTCAAAAGGCTAAGAAAATATAATATGAGGTTGAATCCATCAAAATGTGCTTTTGGAGTCACCTCGGGCAAGCTCTTGGGATACATCATAAGCTCTAGAGGAATAGAGATAGATCCAACCAATATTAAAGCAATCATGTCGATGCCACCGCCCAAGACCGAGAAACAGATTCGAGGATTTATTGGCCGGTTGCAATACATAAGTAGGTTCATATCAAAACTGACAACGATATGTGAACCAATCTTCAAAAAGCTCAAGAAGAATGTACCAGTAATATGGGATGATGAGTGTCAAAAAGCCTTTGACAAGATCAAAGCCTATCTCGCAAATCCTCCCGTATTAGCGCCAGCACTTCCCGGAATACCTCTTAGGTTATACTTGACGGTTACTAAAGAGACAATGGGAGCCATGCTAGCACAAGAGGTAGAAAGCAAAGAGAATGCAATCTATTACCAAAGTAAGAAGATGCTCGAATACGAAACACGCTATACACCACTCGAGAAATTGTGCCTCGCTTTGGTGTGGGCCACAACTAAGTTGAGACATTACATGTTGGTACATACCGTTTTCGTAGTCTCCCGATTGGATCCACTCAAGTATCTGTTCGAGAAATCAACACTCAATGGACGTATTTCAAGATGGATAGTCAATTTAGCCCAGTTCGACATACGGTTTATGCCACAAAAAGCTATTAAAGGATCTGTGGTGTCAGATTTTCTAGCAGACTTTCCAATAGAAGACTCGACACCAATACAGGACAATGAATATCCGGATGAAGATTTGATGGTCACCGAAGATGATACTTGGACCTTGTATTTCGAAGGAGCCTCAAACTAAAAGGGATGTGGCGTTGGAGTGCTACTAGTATCACCTAAAGAAGAACACGTTCCAATCTCAATAAAGCTTCATTTCGACGTTACCAACAACGCTGCTGAATATGAAGCATGCGTGGTAGGCCTTGAAACAGCCCTGGCATTGGGAGTAAAGAAGTTAAGGATATTCGGAGACTCTTCTTTGATTATCAATCAGATATCTAAAAGGTGGAAAGTAAGGAGCGAAAGCCTAGCCCCTTACCAAACTTATCTGGAAACTCTTACCGATCAGTTAGAGAAGGTAGAATACACATATCTACCTAGAGAAGAAAACCAATTTGCTGACGCCTTGGCAAGATTGGCCTCAATGGTTAGGATTCCCACGGAAATCGAGCAAATGCCTCTAACTATCGAAAAAAGGCATAAACCAGCATATATACAGGCTATAGAAGACGACGACCCAGTCCAAGACGAAGAAGAAGAACAAGAGGAAGAACCATGGTACACAGACATACTCAACTACGTCATCAATGGAGAATACCCTCCTCATGCTGACAAAAGAGCAAAGCGTGCATTGAGACTTTTGGCTTCTCAATATGTACTCATAGACAACGAGCTACATAAAAGGGTACCTAAAGGTCGAGCTCTCCTATGTGTGGGAAAGGTGGATGCACAAAGAATAATGAGAATAGTTCACGAAGGAATCTGTGGAACTCATGTAAATGGCAAAATGTTAGTCCAGAAAATAATGCGAGAAGGGTATTATTGGACTATAATGAATAGAGATTGCCATCAATACGTGAAAAGATGCCCTAAGTGTCAAATTTATGCCAATTTACAACATGTCCCTCCATCTTTGCTCTACACCTACACATCGCCATGGCCATTCTCTACATGGGGAATTGACATAATTGGCAAAATCACTCCCCCAGGGACAGGAGGCCACGAATTTATTCTAGTAGCAATTGATTACTTTACAAAGTGGGTCGAAGCGCAATCATACGCTAAACTCACTGCAAAACATGTAGCACTCTTTATCGAGAGAAATATTATTTGTCGATATGGAGTCCCACATGAAATGATAAGTGATAATGGAACTCACTTTCAAGCCGAATGTGAAGAATTGCTACATAAATATGGTATCCAACATCATCATTCGTCCCCTTATAGATCGCAAGCAAACGGAGCAGTCAAGGCAGCTAATAAGAATCTAAGGACTATCATCGAGAAAATGACAGAAAATTATAAAGATTGGCCTGACAAGCTCCACTTCGCACTGTGGGGTTATCGCACGTCAATCCGTACGTCAACCGGAAATACACCATTCTCTTTGGTATACGGAATGGATGCCGTACAACCCGTCGAATTAGAAATACCATCTCTACGCATTGTGCTAGAGAGTAAACTTGATGAAGTTGAATGGACTAGGGCAAGATATGAAGAATTGATCCTACTCGACGAAAAACGACTAGAAGCTCTACATCACACTCAGTGTTATCAAACTCGTATGGCTAGACATTTTAATGAGAAGGTCAAGACAAGAAATATCAAAGTAAGAGATTTGGTATTAAAAGCACTAAGGAAAAATGTTTTAGACCCAAGGGGAAAATTTAGACCTAATTGGTCTGGCCCCTACATTGTCAAAACAATCCTGTCAGGTGGTGCAGCAAAACTAACTGATATGGATGGCAATGAATTCTCAAACATGACCAATCTTGACCAACTTAAAAAATACTACCCATAATTACTTGAGTAGGATACTCAAGAGAGCTACGTTCGGCCTGATTCCTTAGGAAAGGATACGTAGGCAACCCTTTATGGGTGCGGCCACTTTATTTTTCGACATCTCCGCGTTCCAGAATCAACTAAAAAGTCAACACAAAGTCGACTAATTGTTGGCGTCGCAGAACAGAGCCTGGCGCCAGCCATAAGTCATCAGCGCCAGCCGATGGAATTGGCGCCTGGCGCCAGAATTCAATGGCAGGAGCCAAATGCCAATGACTGGCGCCAATTTAGGAAAAATCGGGGCGAATTTTGGTGTTTTTCGGAAAATTTTCGACTTCCGTACTCGAAGAATTTCTGGAAAATTAATTTTTTTCGATTTTCATTGCTTTAATAAAATAAATTTAAAGTAAATAATTTAATTGAAAGCTAAAATTTCATTAATAAAATAAAATTACATTGTTAATGGAATTTAAATAGGGCTGAAATAAATTAACTTTAAATAAAAGTAACAATCTAATAAATCTAAAGCTAAGCAATGTTTTTAATCTTTCTTTTCCTTTTTAGCTCTTTTCCAATTCTTTTCTGCTTCCTCCTCTTCATCCATTACTTTAGCTAGTAGGCATCCTTTAGAGGACCTACATTCAATTTTAGAATAGATTGTCTCCCCTTCAGCTAGCACCCCATGCTTCTTTTCCACCCAAGCCTTTTTGTCCGTGGTGTTAGCTTTCCTTTTCCTTTGTCTCTAGTAGTATTTTTCTTCCTAGGCGTTGTAGGTGTTTTGAATTCGATTCTTGCACCTAAGCGTTCTTTGGCAGGTGTCACCCTGTCACCTAGACGATTCTTCACATCGGTTCTACCCTGATCAATTGAAGATTTCTTCAGCAACTACTTCTTTACATCATTAGGTAAAGAAGGGGGAACCTTTTGGGTAATCACTTCCCATAAAGGTCTAGCGTTCCAGTAAGCGTCGAATCTGTCTACTTCTTGAGATACGGGGTACTCATAGGGAGGACGAAGATCCCCGGAGGGAATATTTTGAAGTAAGCCGTATTGTCTCTTTACCCTGCAAGGATAATAATATGTTACGCGAGACAAGCTTGGAAGACGACAAAAAGGTTGCTTGTTAACACCAACCATCCTTTCTATTTTCCACCATGGGATGACCCACTTGATAGCAAAATCACGTGATTCAAATACTTTTCTCCACCCATGACGCCCAATCTTAGGGATGCGCTTCTTTCTTCTCACAAAGCAATTGGGAGTATATTTTTCGATGTCATCCGGAGGGCTAATTAACCCTAGCCTCTCCATTAGCCACATCTGTAAAAAATTGCAATGCAAACAAAATTATTATTACAATACAAAAATATATTTTTTGATTTCTGTAATTAAGAATGTTATTTTTCTACCTGTAATAAAATTGGAGAACCGCGAAAAGGCGCTTTTGAGTCCCTTTTCAATTCATCGAGACTAATCAGGGTCTCTCCAACTATTAATGGCATTGGATTCCTCCCTGATTCAATTTGTTCTAGTACAGTGGTGATAATTGATTGACCCTCATTATTGTTACCACTACTAAGAAAAAATTGATTGAGCATGCAAAATAAAAACGCCCTTCTTCTATATATATGAAAGGATTTAGAAAAAGGTTTATCAAAATAATAGCGTGCGAATTCTTTCAAATTAACTATATTGCCATCTACTATTTTTGATAAATCCCTTTCCTTTAAATTAAATAAGCGTTCGAAATCCTTTTAGTAATATGCTTCTACTCTGGGGATTACTACTAGGTCTATTGCAGGGAAGCCTAAGATAGCACCAAATTCCTCTGGCAAAGGGTTAATCTCATCATACCCTATTCTGAAACAATGCGTATCAATATTCCAAAATTCTAAAGCGGTATGTATGAAGTCTAGGTATAGATCTACCCCTTTGATGCCATAAATTCCCCCCAAGTGAAATAAATCTAATTCTTTTCTTTCTCTAGCATTAAGAGATCGACACCATTCATGAGTGTATTGGGTGAAGGTTTTAGTGGCTAAAGACATGATTATTATTTTCTGAAGAAGAGAATAAATTTTTTCGCTGGAATTATGAGAAGAATCGGCTGAGCAGGGGGCTATTTATGCACAAATTGCGAAGAATTTTAATCTGAATGAAATACGGAGTCAGCGTCAATTGGCGTCAAAGCCCCGACATTGGCGCCACCCCCCAGAGCTTGGCGCCACGCGCTAAGTGTAGCGCCTGGCGCCACGCGCCATAGTGTGACACCAGCTGGCGCCAAGTCACCATGGCAGCCGCACGTGCTCAGTTTGCGTTTTGATATTAAACTTGAGTCGGTTAATGACTTTATGGCCCCGATTAATTTTCCTAAATATCTTTTCTATCTTTTTTCTTAATTAATTAAATATAGCAATTATTTTTAATTTATTTTATTTCCTTTTTTTGGATTTTATTTTAATTTTCAAAAAACCGGCATTTTTTCCGTTTTCTTTTCCTTTTTATTTTTTCTTTTTGGGGGAGAGAGTCGGATAATATCCTCCATCAATAATAAAATGACGGAATTTTTGCGCATAAATTGTTAACATACACTAACATAATAATAAGCAATCGAATAAATTTACGATAACATAAAAATACAAATGTGTCTAAATAATGAGTCAAAGGCAAAGTTCTATAAAAGTCAAAAAAAAATATATGTACAGAAACAGACTACGGCGCCGGAGGACGTAAGCCCATCATGCCATAAAACTGCGCCGTACGAGGAGTCACCTCTCCACCAGCTCTAGCCTCGGCACCGGCTCCAGTCTCCGTAGGAGGAGGAAGACTCAGGATAGGACCGCTCCAGCCAGGATCAACCTGAGGCTGAGACCGCGGAGGCTGCTGTGATGACGAGCCAACCTCGTACATCCCACCACCTCTGAAAGCCGAGGTAGCCTCTCCTACCGGTGCAGCAGGAGCACCCTCAGAAGAAGATCCCGAGCCCTCAGCAACGTCGGCTCGAGCAGCCTCAGAGCGACCGCCTCTACCCCCTGACGAAGTACGGCGACGTCTCGAGCTAGACCTCGCCGGATCTCTCCGCCCCTCAAGTCTCGTACGGGTATGAGAAGCGATAGGCTGGCCCTGCAAAAAGAATTAAATCAGAAACAAAGTAAAACTGAAGCCATAATGCAGAAATAATGAGTAAAAAAGGTTACCTCTCGGACAACGTCGTCCTGACGACAGGTGGCCGCATTCCTCATCCGGACGAGCTGGCTCCGGAAGGCATCTATGCATCGTGCCATAGCCGAAACCACCTCGTGTGAGGACTGTCAGAAAAATAAGTCAGTGAAAATACATGATAAAAGAACACAAAATTCGGAACTTAAACTAGGCTTATACTAGTCCGGTGGCGAGGAATCGACCGCTCAACGAAGCGCTCGCCCTCGAGAGCCGGAGAAATCATCTCCTCGATCGGCCCGTACATCCCCTGGTAGTGAATGGACATACGGGGCGGCACAAACTCAGCAGGACCATCCTGATAAAACAGAAGAAATTGGTAAGGTATTATTTGGGGGCTACTTAGCGAAAAATAAAAGCTAAAGATCTTACCTTCACATCCTCAGCTGGTACGGGGGCTGGAGCTAATAAAGGTAGTAGCTCCTCAGCGTAACACCGCCCGAGGATCACATGGGACCGCCAAAGGGAACCAGCTCCCTCAGCCATGCTCGACAACCGTCCCTCGTCGAACATGTGACGTGGCGGAGGAGCAGAAACAACGAAGATATCAGAAGAGTGCTGTCTAGCAACTCTCTCTCCTAAATACGCGACTGCTCCGTGGGTCCCCAGAAAATAGCGACACTCAGCGGAGTACTGTGCGGCTAATCCAGGGACTGTCCAACCGCCCCACGGTCGGTATATCACCTCAGGTCCCTATAAAAAGCACCAATCAGGAAAGAAAATATCTAAAGCACCGCGGAAGAGCAAGATAAACAACTAAAAGTCATACCGAGATGATCTAGCTCCGGACACGTGCAGTAGACATGTCCACATGGTGGCCGCCCCAAGAAGCGCTCACCGGATATCCCCTCGGCGATGGTCTCGCCGGCGCAACAGAAGGAAAGTACTCGTAGAACCAGATCTACAAAGAGTTAAAAGTGTGAGCAAATGCTAACTAATATGTAGGGCTAAACTTTATAGGGAATAATGTTTACCTCTACGACCTTCCAGAAAGCAGAAAAAGCGACGTTCGTCCTAAAGGACCGGTGACGACACGAGTCCCTCAGCGCACGAACGAAATCAGCGTAGGCCAAGCTGGCCCAGTCATAAGTCCCGATCCGCTGAAGATCACGGACAACAGAAAGGTAGTAAAACAATGCCCTACTACCCTTGTCAGGAGAGAATGTCCCTGACAACAACATCAACACAAAGATGCGCACCCGCTGCTCTCGGGTGGTCGCATCATCATCAAGAGCCACTGCCAGCGTCGAGCGGCGAATCCCTCTAGCACTGAACTGAGTCGTCTCGACTTCAGCTCGGGCCCGAATAGCAATCGGCCCCAACAACTCATCGACCTCTGAAGAAAAGACGTCGATCCCACCGTCAAACGGCAGCGGCACAGAAGTGAACTTCAGTCCTGTGATGAGACTGAAGTCTGTAGGGGTGACCATTATCTCGCCCCAGGGAAAATGGAAGGTGTTGGTGGTGTCCCTGAAGAACTCCACCAAAGCGCGCACTACGTGATGACCCCCGCTGGAGGCGACCATAGCCTCGGAGGTCTCGAATAGAGTAGCTAGCCCGCAGGACTCCCATAAGAGTCTCGTCTCGAGGTCCCTGGCGATATGCATCCTGTACAGATCGCCTAGACCATCGCAGCCAGAGCCATGATGCCGTGTCCTCCCGGGCTCGGTTCCCCGTCTCACCCTCTTAGAAACGTGGTGGACAGGGGCAAAGAACAAAGTCTGCTCATCCCACTCCGTGAGCCGACTTAGCGAAGTGGACGGCGTGGCGTCGTCCTCCACGAGCTCATGCTCCCGTCTAGTGTTTCGGGACCGTGAACCTGAGCCTCGTTGTCTAGCCATGCTACATTGTGCAGAATCATCATAAATTAAGGTTCTATAGTATCTAAGGTTCGCCTAGCCGCATGATACTATGTTCGTAAAAACAGAGTACGTAGTACTAAAATAGAGCACAAATTCAAATCGAGCATGACAACATCTTTCAAGCAATCAAACAATTTCTTGCAACACTATAGTGATTATTGTGACAAATTGAACAAGAGTTGCTAGTGAAAACGGCAAGAACAAACCACATTGTTCTTCACGACCTTAAGAGGTCCAACAATGGCAGATTGCTCATTCCTTCACCAAATTGAGTCAAACAAGTCTCAAATTACTCCCAAGGCAATATATAAACATAAACAAGCAATTTCATGGCATAAAACTTGACAAACAAAGCAAATTGAGCATCATAGAATTCGAATTTTCATGAAATTCGTGAATATTCATGCCAAGAATTCGTAAAAACCGGTGTGAGTTTGAGGAAAACTTACATAGATCGGGAAAATAGATGAGAAGAGCTTTGATTTGCAACAAATTTGAGCGAATTCGGTTGAGAAACGAGCAAGCAATGAGCAATTGAAGCTTTCGGTTTCCTCGAGCAGTTTTCGCGACGAACAGAGGAGCGAAATGAAGGAGAAACGGGGATTTAAAGAAAATCCCGTGCTGGCGCCAGTCCCTAGGAATTGGCGTCACCATCTGGGCTTGGCGCTTGGCGCCAACGTCAGCGTCTGGCGCTAACGCCAAATGTTGGCGTTGATGGTTTTTAAGCGACGCCGAAGCACCCAACCACTTGTTGAGGTTGTGCTAGCCTTCTGCAATATATTTTTTTGGGTTCCTTGGTACGCCAGTTAGCCCCTCTAAGCAATTTGACATGATTAAGTAATCAGCTTGATTACATAAAGTGATCGACCTGATAAGAGATCGTCTCACTTAGCTTAAAGCGCCTAAGCATTGGCTCATTAACATAAGGCACCGACATACAGGTTCAAAAGCAAAAGGCACCGACATACAGGTTCAAAGCAAAAGAGCGCCGACGTACAGGCATAGCGGAGGCAAAGTTCAAGAGAACTTTTAAAGATCGACAGGCGTGGATCTTCAGTAATTTCCTTTGGGAAATTATCGCATCGAATGAGGATGACTTCAAGAGAAGATATCTTCGACAGCGTTCCCTAGCTTGCGGAGAGTTGTCTCGAACAACTGAAGGTAATTTCGGGCGAAGTTATCTTCGATGGTATTCCCTAGGATGTGGAATATTATCAATGTGGATGAGGATTGTTTCAAGAGAAATAATCTTCGATGGTATTCCCTTGGATGTGGAATATTATCAATGCGGATGAGGATTGTTTCAAGAGAAATAATCTTCGATAGTATTCCCTTGGACGCGGAATATTATCAATACGGAGGAGGATAGTTTCAAGGCAAAGAAATCTTCTAATTTGGAAGCAGTTACAGGCGTAGCGGTTTTCAAGCAGGGTGGCTTTATCTAGCTTGCAGGAGGTCATCAAAACAGCGACAGCAACAATCGGTTACTTTCAGAGACGTGTGCTCGACGATGCAAGATACGCGTTTCTTAACTCTTCTATCTGTTTAACTAACGCTAGTTTTGCAGGTATCGGCGTTACAAGATTGATTTAGGATCGCAGAACGTTCTGAGTCATTCTCCGTCCCTATCGCTACTTTGACTTTCGTTTTTCGAAACTTGCGTTTCTCCAAACTCAGTCAAAGTGGGGGCTTCTTTAGACACCCGTCTGTGTCTTCCCAAAACCAAACCCAGTGATGAGTACCTTTCACGTCGAATCATAATCGAATGAAACGAAAGTGTGGAAAGGTCTAGTGTTGCGGAAAGTTTTATTTCTTTTCTCTTCTCTTTGTTTTTTAAAACTTTATTTTAAGAAAACAGCCAATCCAGTTTGGTTGGTCCTTGATATGGGTCCAATAGTAGTGTAGTTGGATGGGGCTTACAAAGACCTTTCCAACGATATATTATAAGCCCAATTCCGATGAATATTGAGGAAATTATGGCCAATTTACTAAACTGGGCCCGGTTTGAGCTTTATGTGCGGCCCAATGATCTAGGGGAGGGCCTAATATGATTTATCATTCCTAATGTGATTAGGAATGGTTTTAGTCTTCTAGAATCTTCTAGAAGGTTATTTTCATTCCTAATTCAATTAGCATTGATAAGTTGACTTTGTTAACTTTTCAGAGTTTTAATCAAGATCAAATAGCATTTTCGAAGAAATTATTTTATTTTATCTTCCAGTACGGTAAATCTATCAGATTTTCGAAAATGCGTTGAAATCAAGACTGGCGTCCAACCCCAGGCCTTGGCGCCAGACGCTAGCCATTGGCGCCTGACGCTAGCCACTGGTGCCTGGCGCCAGCTAGCCAGGTTTGGCGCCAACCTTGTTTTGCGTGCGTCAGACTCTGTTTTGTTAAATTATCTTTTTTGGCTGATTTTCTTTATAAATATCGTATCGAGAACTCCGTTTTCAGGGACCAATTCTCATCATTCATCATCTTTCATTCACGAGTTCTCAACAATCATCCTTTAGTATTCTTTCATTCAATTCTTTCTTACTTTTTCATACAAAATTCCGCATTCGCAAGATCTAGAAACACCTAGCCATATTCGAAGTTGCCTTCGCCCTAGACGTGAAAGGTTTAATCTGAGGGTTTGGTCCCAAATCTCTATTTCAATTATTTAATTTGATTGTTTGATTATTATTTTCCTTGAAGTTACTAACGTGTGTATTTTGTTATTAGAAAGAGGTACGAGGCATCAAAGTAAGTACTTTAATTGATTAATTGATATTATGATGTAGAAATCATGTTTAAATTGTTGTTATGATATTCCTAGTATCATGTCTAGGTTATATTTAATATTAAATATGATTGTTATGATGCTTCCTATGTTCTTCCTAATATTTATGATTGTTAGTATCATGTTAGGGCTAAAGATTTGATTTTTATTGCTTAGTGACATGCTAGGGTTTGTTATTAATCTTGTTAGTATCATGCCTAGGATCTTGCTATTTTTATTATGCTTTAATATTAACATGAATATGATTATGATTATAATGATTATGAATATTATGATTATTATTATTTTGATGATGATTAATATTGATTATTTATTGTGTTGCTTGATTATTTTTATTTATTGCTTGATCACACCTTTTATTGCATGTTTAAAGGGAATTTTGTACTTGTAATCACGCTTAATAAGATAATTAATAATCTTGTTAGGTTAACTATGATTATAATTTCAAGTGATCGCCAATAATAGTTTGTTTGTGCATTAATATTCAACCAACATAGATTAAACAGGTTTAGGGTTAACCTATTGATTGTATGTTAGTCAGAAAGCGCACATGAATACGAGCAGAATAAAGTAGAGGCCTATTATTAGGGCAGGTTCAATCTCTTTTAGGTTGGATTTGTACCTTCATCCTCGAACCCTTATTTGGTTCATGACCTTATGGAGTTGACGATCTCTTGGATCGTTAAGGGGTGTAACCTTCACCTCGTGAACGGTTTACAAGTTCCTTAAAAACTTGTTGGCGACTCTTTTGCTCTATCTTCTTCCCTTTTGGACGCCACCATAATTTAGTGTATGATCACAGTGGGGTTCAAGCTAGTGGGATTTTTAAAGGCTTAAAATTATTCCCTACAGCATCGTTTCGTATTTTTGTAATCTAAATACGGTCTGCGTACCGTTAAGTATTTTTGTAATTTATTTTATTTTATTTAAGTAGTAGATATAATAGAATAGTATTACAGGTTGCAGTTAATCCAAGAATCCATGGAGTGGAGGCCCAAAGGAGCAAGATGGATGAGATCCATGAAGGTTCAAGTGGAGCTTTTGCTTTATTAGTTTTCTTAGGATTAAGGGGCCATACTATGTCATGCTTTTTATTTATGCATTAGTAGATTATGCATGTTAGATTTTATTTATGTTGTTTGATGATGCGCTAGAGTTCACTAAATAATCACAACATAATAAATCTAGGTCCCAGTAATATTGAGGTTGCTTTCTAATTAAAAACCCGATGAAACCTTCGATATTTATGACAGGTCATGCCTCAGCTGGGTGTCATACTATATCTTAGGGGAGTGGGGGTAAATCACGTTTTACACTTTTAATTGGTTATACTCAACAAGGTTACCTAAAGCGTTTAGAACCTTGAAGCTAAGGGTAATAATTAAACATGTGATGGGTAATTATTCAACCAAGAATTACAAAAAAGTTGTAATCAGTAAAGAGTTTACTGACCTTGAAAATGCAATACTTCATGGTAGGGCCTCAGTCCGGTCAATTATTGCACAAATAAAGGATCTTGGAATCATTCTATTCAATAGGGATCAATTAAATTGAATGAATGTTTTAAAGTTACCAGTTTTATGATCGCTTATGGTACGTTAAAAATTTATTAAACATAATTATTGAACTTTGCCTCGTTTGTTTTTGTTTGTAGATGAATAACTTATATGACAACACTGTTTTACCAATGAAACTTAACTTAAGGCTGAATCTCAGAAACTTCAGGGAATGGGAAAATGAGTTGAGAAAAGTTCTCACAAGCCATGGGCTTGAATCTCGTTTATATATTCCTGCTGTGAGCAAGTATACAGAAAAATATGAAGCTGAAAGGCATGCTGAAATCGTTTCAGATGCAGAGAAAATCAGAGGGCTCATTTTAGAATCTATTCCAACTTGTTGGAAAAGAAGATTCAGGCACTATGAGCTAACCAACTTGTACAAATGTCTTCTTGCTATCTGTCGAGGTGGCATTGGGGCATTAGGAAGTGGAGGCTTCAAAGATCAAAATGTAAGAGAGGTCGTTAACTCGATCCCTCAGATTTACTATTCCTGGACTGACAGCGTCAGGTATGAGGCTTACAATGTTCATTGTAAGATAATGGCTAAAAGACTCATGCCTGGTCAGTCAGTAAGGGCCCATGTCAAGGAACTAATTGAAATGTTCAATCAGATGGATGTCCTTGGAAAACCGATCGATGATGACTCTGCACATGATATTATCTTGTTCTCACTCCATGATGGTTTTGACATTGTCAAGCTCACTCATAATGATGAGGGATCGTCGGTGACATTGATCAATCTTTTGCTTAACCATGCCGAGGAGTTCCTGAAAAGGAGAGGAAGCAAATGCTTCTTTTGCGCTAGTTGGCCATGCCATACACCAGGGTGTCCCCACTATACACCAGTGAAAACAGAAGGTAAAGAGTTACTTGATGTTTTCGTTGTAGAAATTAATCTTATTTCATCTTCCACTTGGGTATTTGATACCGGTTGTGGTGCTCACATCGTTAATAACGTGCAGGGCTTGAAAGAAAGTAAGAAGTTAGCAAAAGGGGAAGTAACGCTTCGAGTAGGAAATGGAGCAAAAGTTGTTGCACTTGCTATTGGAAGTTATCATCTAATACTTCCCTCTGGACTTATTTTGGTGCTTAATAACTGTTATTATGTACCAACAATTACTAAAAACATTATTTCAGTTCCTGTTTTAGATTCCGAAGGATTTTCATTTGAAATAAAAGAGACAAATGTTGTTTTATTTCGAAAGAAAATATGTTATATGCTAACGCAAAATTAGTTAATGGTTTGTATGTCTTAGAATATACAACTCATGTCTACAATATTGATCATAAAAAGCAGAAAACAGATGGTTCAAACCCAACTTACCTATGGCATTGTAGGCTTGGTCACATCAACCAAAAGCGCATCCAAAAATTACATAAGGATGGACTCCTTTCTTATTTTGATTATGAATCATTTGAAAATTATGAGTCATGCTTTCTTGGGTAAATGACTAAGTCACCCTTCACGGGTATAGGTGAAAAAGCTAGTGACCTTTTGGGACTCATACATACAGATGTAGGTGGACCAATGAGTTCAAAAGCAAGGGGTGGGTTTAATTACTTCATTACTTTTACTGATGATTTAAGTAGATATGGTTATGTTTACTTAATGAAGAACAAGTCGGAATCCTTTGAAAAGTTCAAAGAATTCCAGAATGAGGTACAGAACCAACTTGGGAAAACGATTAAAGCATTACAATCTGATCGTGGTGGTGAATATTTGACCCAAGAGTTTGATGAACATCTGATTAATTGTGGAATACTTTCACAGTTAACTCCTCCAGGAACGCCACAGTTGAATGGTGTGTCAGAAAGGAGGAATAGGACCCTATTAGACATGGTTTGGTCCATGATGAGCTTTACTGATCTTCACATATCGTTCTGGGGATATGCATTAGAAGTAGCTGCGAGAATACTGAACAGAAGCCCGTCCAAAGCAGTAGAAAAGACTCTATATGAGTTGTGGAATGGGAGAGCTCCAAGGTTGTCTTTTCTAAAGATTTAGGGATGTGAAGCCTATGTAAAACGTTTACAAGGTGATAAACTACACCCTAAATCAGACAAGTGTTTCTTTGTGGGCTATCCAAAAGAAACAAGAGGGTATTACTTCTACAATCACGAAGATAACAAAGTGTTTGTTGCTCGCGATGGTGTCTTTCTAGAAAAGGAATTCCTTTCTAGAAAGTCAAGTGGGAGTAAAGTGGTTCTCGAAGAAATTCAAGATGAGCAACAAATGGATGTGGATAACACCACATCAGAGGCGAGGGTGCATGAATCGATTAATCATGTGTCGGAGTAAGCTAATTCGACTAGCGAGACGCCTATCGTCCCACTTGAACCTAGTTCATGCGAAAATCTTCAAAGAGTTGGAGAAAATATTTCTATTGTTGCTCCTACCCCACGTAGGTCTGCCAGAATCAGAAACAAACAATTTGTTGAGGTTATGATAACTGAGGATTCTGAAATCTTCTTATTGGAGAATGAAGAACCTACAACCTACAAGCAAGCTTTGGCGAGCCCCAACTCAGATAAATGGCTTGATGCCATGAAGTTCGAAATGGAATCGATGTCTGAAAATGAAGTGTGGACCCTAGTTAACTTGACTGATGGGGTAAAACCTATTGGTTGCAAATAGGTTTACAAGATTAAAACAGGCAAGGATGGAAATGCCTACATCCATAAAGCAAGACTGGTTGCGAAAGGATACATACAGATTCATGGTACTGACTATGATGAAACCTTTTCCCCAGTAGCCATGCTTAAATCCATTCGGATTTTTCTAGCGATTGCTGCATTTTTCGATTACGAAATTTGGAAGATGGATGTCAAAACCGCCTTCTTGAATGGGTTCTTGACGGAGGAAGTGTACATGACACAACCTGAGGGTTTTAAGATCCAGAAAATCCTAGAAAGGTATGCGAACTTCAGAAATCTATTTATGGATTGAAGCAAGCATCCAGGAGTTAGAATCTTCGTTTTGATGAAGCAATCAAATAGTTTGATTTTCTCAAAAGTGAAGAGGAACCTTGTGTATACAAGAAGTCTAGTGGGAGCAACATAGTTTTCCTAGTCTTGTATGTGGATGACATACTGCTCATGGGAAATGACATACCAATGCTTGAGTCAGTCAAGGAGTGGTTGAAGAGTTGTTTTTCCATGAAGGACTTGGGTAACGCCGAGTACATTTTGGGAATCAAGATCCATCGAGACAGGTCTCGAAGGATGATTGGACTAAGTCAAGAGACTTATATTGATAAGGTTCTTGACAGGTTTGAGATGGCAAACTCCAAGAGAGGATTTCTTCCCATATCTCATGGCATTACGCTCAGCAAATCTCAATGTCCGGTTATGCTGGATGAGATGAGACGTATGGCTATCACTCCTTATGCTTCTGTAATAGGATCGATAATGTATGCCATGATTTGTACGAGGCCGGATGTTGCATTTGCTCTAAGCATGTGTAGCAGGTTTCAGGCAAATCCAGGTGATGCACACTGGACAGTTGCCAAGAACATCCTTAAGTACTTGAGAAGAACGAAAAGAATGTTTCTAGTTTATGGCGGCGAAGATGAGTTGGTTGTCAAAGGTTATATAGATGTGAGTTTCCAAACAGACAGAGATGACTTTAGATCACAGTTTGGGTACATTTTCTGTCTGAATGGAGGAGCAGTGAGCTGGAAGAGTTCGAAGCAGAGTACTGTTGCAGACTCTACAACAGAATCAGAATATTTGGCTGCAGTTGAAGCAGCCAAAGAAGCAGTTTGGATAAAGAAGTTCCTAATTGAGCTGGATATCGTACCAAGTGCTCAAAAGGGAATCGAGTTGTATTGTGACAACAATGGCACCATTGCTCAATCAAAGGAGCCTAGGTCACACTTCAAATCCAAACATGTTGAGAGGAAGTATCACCTCATTCGAGAGATCGTTAACAGAGGAGATGTGAAGATGTGCAAAGTTCATACGGATGAGAATATTGCTGATCCACTTACTAAACCCCTTTCATTACCTAAGCATGAGAAACATGCTAGTAAAGCTGGATTGAAGCAAATGATGTTATTAGAAGTTGTATTTATTTTTGGAGAAAAATAAGTTACATATGTAATACACTCATTTGCAGAATTATGTTTAATCAGAAATTTTATCATTTCTCTTATTTAATCGTGGTTTCAATATTAAATAAAATGTCCAAAATAATTATGGATTGATGGGCTCATTAGGTTGATGACCTGGTGAATGAAACCCCCCAGGTGAACTAAATTCATACATTATTTAAGTTCCTAGTTCGGAATCATTAAACTGGACATAAATGATTTCTAATAATGGACTAGCATGTAAGATTGATTGGATAGCGCAGTTTCATGGGCTATATGAGCATAGTGAGGCTCGGTCAATCACATGGATATGCATGAATGATGCATGATCGAACTATAGACCTACTTTGAAGTTCAAGTATAGAGCTTCCGGATATATTAGTGGATTCCTTTGACATGAGTGGAACATTGATTTCATTCAATGGATATGGCTGTGGTACACTCAAACGTCTGCCCGTAACCGGAGATTATAAAGGGTGTTTCCTAGTTATTTCAGAAGTTAAGTGGGATCTTTGGTTGCCACAAGATTGGATTGAGTCTACCTATTAAATAGGAATGTGTCTTGGCCCCTTAAAGAGGGAGAATTCAGAAAAATGCACGGCCGTGCTCAAATGTATTACATAGTAATCATTTGTTCTTTGAATCTCACTCAGTTTTTCAAGAAAAGATTTGTAGACTAATATGATCACGACATGAGATGCAATCATATTATCAAATCGACACACATTAACTTAAGGAATTTAAATATTGCGCACTTGTCTCAGACAAGTGGGAGATTGAAGGAGTTGTGTCTTCGATAAGTGCAATTACTAGATATATCAAGGATCACTATTATGGAGATAATAAGTTCATTCTCTTGCGACGTCATCATCTGTTGCTAACTATGAGAGATGATCTTTGGGCTAGTGAAATAGTCCAAAGCCCGCTAGAATGGATCCTATGAGGTCACACACAAAGGTATTGGGTTAAGCAAGTAAGAGGCCCATTAATGGGCGTTATGAGCATTTAACTAATCATGAATAGGATTGGGCTAGTGTAGTTTGATTGGGATTAGGAGTTGGGCTTTGTCATGGACTCTTATTTAGAGATGTGATCTATAAATAAGATCCATGCCTAGGGTTGAATATAGAAGTCACAATTAACTTACAGTGAATTGTGAATCAAGGCAACCAAATCCCAAAAACCCTAACTACCCCCTCTCTCTCTCACGGCACCCCTCTCCTTCCCCCTTGGACTTGCGGCCGGCCACCCCTGGTGGTGCTCGCGGTGGTTCGTGACTAGTTCGTTGTTCATACTTCTCCGTAGAAAGTCGATTGAAGAGTTCGATCGCGACTAACTAGCATTAGTGGAGGTCTTAATCCGTGCCTGTGGAACAAGTAGAGGAATCACGTTTGAGGTTCTTTGTATCCCTTGTTCTTGCTCGATTACTAGTGGAATCACGCTTCAAAGGTATAATTCTTACTCTTTATGTGTTATGCATGAGATCATTGGTTAGGTACTTTATGAATATGATTCATGTTTATTCCGCTGCGTAGTACCTATAATTCCCTACACTTCTTCCATTCGTGGCGCCCCATCTTAGAGAAGCGTTTCTTCCTTGTCACGAAGCAATTTGGAGTATACTTCTCAACATTGTCTGGAGGGCTAATTAATTCCAGTCTTTCCATTAGCCACATCTGTAAAAATTGCAATGCAAATAAATTATTATTACTATACAAAAATATATTTTTGATTTATGTAATTAAAAATATTATTTTTCTACCTGTAATAAAATTGGAGAGCCCCGAAAAGGTGCTTTTGGATTCTTCTTTAATTCATCAAGACTAAGCATAGTCTCTCCAACTATTAAGGGCATTGGATTTCTCCCAGATTCAATCTGTTCTAAAACAGTGGATATAATTGACTGACCCTCATTATTTTTACCACTATTGAGAAATAATTGATTGAGCATGCAAAAGAGAAAAGCCCTTTTTCTATAAACATGGAAAGATTCAGAATAAGGTCTATCAAAATAATGGCGAGCAAATTCTTTCAAATTAACTACGCTACCATCTACTATTTTTGATAGATATTTGTCTTTTAAATTGAAGAAACGTTCAAAATCCTTATAATAATATTCGTTTATTCTAGGGATTACTACAAGATCTAGTGTAGGGAAGCCTAAAATAGCACTGAATTCTTCCGACAAAGGGCTATGATTCATCATACCCTATTCTAAAGCAATGAGTATCTACATCCTAATATTCTAGAGCGGTATGAATAAAATCTAAATCAAGATCTACCCCTTTGACACCATAAATACCCCCCAAGTGAACCATATCTAACTCTTTTCTCTCCTTGGTATTAAGAGACCGGCACCATTCATGAGTGTAGTTAGTAAAACTTTTGGAGACTAGAGACATGTTATTTTTTTTAATGCTAAGAAAAAATTTTATTTGCTGAAATTATGAAAAAAATCGGTTGGGTAGGGGGCTATTTATACACAAAGTCGGCACAGTTTTAATCCAGGAAGGATTCGAAGTCAGCGCTCATTAGCGCCAGACGCTAAATATTGGCGCCAGAGCCTGGCGCCAAACGCTAAGTGTAGCGCCTGGCGCTACACCAAAACGCGTAGTGCCAGCTGGCGCTAATGTATCTTATTGTACGAGCTTTCCAAAAAACCGCGTTTTGACCTGATTCAAGTCTGCCAATGACTTTACGGTTTCTCTATTCTTCTTTTATCTCTTTTTCTAAAAATTCTTTTATTCCTTCCTCTTAATTAATATAACTATTATATTAATTTTAGGATTTTTATTTAGACTAACTTTCAAGTCTTTATCCAATATTTTTTTTGACTTTTATTTTTCATTTTTTCTTTTTTGGGGGAGAAAGTCGGATACCCTCCATCATTAATAAAAATGACGGAATTTTTTTTTGCGCAAAATTATTTTACACAATTCTTTGCACACACAAACATGCACATAACAATAATAAAAAATGAAAAACCACGATAAATGATGAATAAAATAGTATATATTTACAAACATGTCGAAAAAATGAGTCTAATTAAAAGCAAAGTTCTATACAAAGTGAAAATGAAATAATAAAAAGCACAGGAACAAACTACGGCGCCGGGGGACGTACACCCATCTTCTCATAAAACTGCGCCGTACGAGGAGTAACCTCTCCACCAGCTCCAACGCCAGCTCCGGTCTCCTCGGGAGGAGGAAAACTCAAAACAGGACCCGTCCACCCAAGATCAACCTGAGGCTGAGGCTGCGAACGAAGGCTGCTGCGATGACGAGCCGGCCTCGTACATCCCACCACCTCTAAGAGCCGAGGTAGCCTCTCCCTGGCCTACCGGCGCAGCATGTGCACCCTCAGATGAAGAGCCCGATCCCTCTACTGCCTCGGTACGGGCAGCCTCAGAATGACCGCCCCGACCTCCCGAACCAGTGCGGCGACAACTCGAGATAGACCTCGCCGAATCCCTCTGCGCCTAAAGTCTCGTGCGGGTACGAGAAGGAATGGGCTGGCCCAACAAAAGAAACTAAGATCAGAAACATGCAAAGTAGAAGCGGTAATACAAAAAACATAAGAAGGGAAGCTACCTCCTGAACGGCGTCGTCTCGACGACATGTAGCCACGTTCCTCATCCGGACGAGCTGGCTACGGAAGGTATCTATGCATCGTGCCATCGCTGAAACCACCTCGTGTGAGAACTGTCAAAGAAATAAGTCAGTAAACATGCATAGCATATATGGACAAAAGTTACAAATGAATAAGCGTACCCGAGTCTGGTGACGAGGAATCGACCGCTCCACAAAGCGCTCGCCCTCCGGAGTCGCAGGAATCATCTCCTCAATCGGCCCCTATGTCCCCTGACAGTGGATGGACATACGGGGTGGCACGAACTCGGCAGGATCACCCTGACAAAGCAAAACAAAATCAGTGAAGCATCACTTGGGGGCTACTTAACGAAAAGTAAAAGTTGAAAATCATACCGCCACATCCTCAGCAGGTACAGGAACTGGAGCTAACAACGGCGGTAGCTCCTCCTCATAGCACCGCCCAGGGATCGTGTAAGATCGCTAAGGGGTACCAGCTCGCTCTGATATGCTCACCAACCTCGCAGCATTAAACATGTGATGCGGTAGAGGAGCAGGAACGACAAAGGTATCTGAGGATTGCTGAATAGCAACTTTCTCTCCAAGATACGCAATCGCTCCATAGGTCCCTAAGAAATAGCGACGCTCAGCAGAATACTGCGCGGCTAGCCCAGGGACTGCCAAGTCGACCCACGGTCTGTACAACACATAAGACTCCTGCAAAGAACGCCTGTCAGACAAGAATCTATCGAAGGCATTGCAAAATGTTCAAATAAGTAAAGAATCATACCGAGATGATCCAATCTCGAACATAGGCAGTGGACATCCCCACACGGCGGCTTCCCCAGGAAGCACTAACTGGAAACCTGCGCGGCGACGGTCTTGCCGGCGTAGCTGAGGGGAAGTACTCATAGAACCAGATCTACGAAAGGCAAAAATTATCAGCAAGTGCCTGCTAAAGCTTAGAGTTAAACTTTACAGCAAATAAAGTATACTTTTACGACCCTCCAAAAACCGGATAGAGCAACGTTCCTCGCGAAGGACCGATGTCGACACGAGCCCCGCAACGCTCGGATGAAATCAGCATAGGCCAAGCTGGCCCAGTCGTAAGTCCCGATCCGGTGTAGATCACGGACAGCAGGAAGGTAGTAAAGCAACACCCTACTACCCTTGTTAGGGGAGAACGTCCCTGACAGCAAGATAAGTGCAAAGATGCGCACCCGCTGCTCTCGGGTAGTCGCACCATCATCAAAAGCCGCTGCTAGAGTCGAGCGGCGAATCCCCCTAGCACTGAATTGAGTCGACTCCACCTCAGCTCAAGCCCGAATAGAAATCGGACCCAATAGATCCTCGACCTCTGGAGAAAAGAAATCGATATCGCTATCGATCGACAGCGCCACAAAGCTAAACTCCAGTCCCGTAATGAGACTGAAGTCGGTCGGAGTGACCATCATCTCACCCCAAGGGAAGTGGAAAGTGTTGGTGGTGTCCCAAAAGAACTCCACCAGAGCACGGACTACATGGTGACCCCCGCTGGAGGCAATCATGGCCTCTGAGGTCTCAAACAGTGCAGTCAGTCCGCAAGACTCCCATAGAAGTCTCGTCTCGTCGTCTTTGGCGATGTACATCTTGTATAGGTCGCCCAAGCCGTCACAACCGGAACCGTGACAACGTGTCCTCCCAACTGTGACGCCCCGTCTCACCCTCTCAGAGATATGGTGGAAGAGAGAGAAATACAAGGTCCGCTCATCCCACTCAGGTAGTCGGTCGAGCGAAGTGGACGGATCAGCGTCGTCCTTTACAGGCTCATGCTCCCGTCGAACGTCTCGGGACCGTGAACTAGAGCCTCGCTGTCTAGCCATGCTACATTGTGCAGAATCATTATAAATTAAGGTTCTATGGTATCTAAGGTTCGCCTAGCTGTATGATACTATGTTCGCAAAAAAAAAACAGAGTGCGTAGTACTAGAACATAGCACAAATTCAAATTGAGCATATATAGCATTTTCAAGCAACCAAACAATTTCTTGCAATACTGTAGCAATTATTGTGACAAATTGGACAAGAATTGCTAGCAAAAACATCATAGAACAAGCCACATTGTCTTCTCGACCTTAAGAGGTTCAACAATGGTGATTTGTTCGTTTCTTCACCAAATTGAGTCAAACAAGTCTCAAATTACTCCCAAGGAAATATATAAACATAGTCAAGCAATTTCATGGCATAAAATTTGATAAACAAAGAGAATTTAGCAATTCTAATTTCGAATTTTCAAGAAAGTCGTGAACAAATGCATGCAAATTCATAAAAACCAACGTGATTTTGGAGGAAACTTACTTAGATCGGGAAAATGGATGGAATAAGCTTTGATTTGCAACAAATTTGAGCGAATTTGGTTGAGAAACGAGCAAGAATGAGTGAATTGAAGTTCTGAGAATTCTCGAAGCCGAAACGCGAGCAACAGTAGCAGAAATGAAGAAGAGAAGGGTATTTAAGGAAACCCGACTCTAGCGCCAAGCGTCAGACCTTGGCGTCAGTCGATAAAGCTTAGCACCTGGCGCTAGTTCCAGCGTCTGGCGTTACATCCAGATAAGCAGCGCTAACGTTATTTCAGCGACGCCAGACTGTTCAGCCACTCAGTACGGTTGTTCCAACCTTGTGCAATATATTTTGGGTTCCTTGGTACGCCAGTTAGCCCCTCTAAGAAATTTGACACGGTTTTTAGTAATCGGCTTGATTACAATTACATAAAGTGATCGACCTAATGAAAGATCGTCTCACTTAGCTTAAAGCGCCTCAGCATTGGCTCATCGCAGAAGGCACCGACATACCGGTTCATTTAGAAAGGCACCGACATACTGGTTCATTCAGAAAGGCACCGACATACTGGTTCATAATTCAGCAAAAGGCACCGACATACGGGTTCACAAGCAGCAAAAGTGCCGACGTACAGGCATAGCGGAAACAAAGTTCAAGCGAGCTTTTAAAGATCAACAAGCGTGGGTCTTCGGTGATTTCCTTTGGAATATTATCGCAACAAATGAGGATAGCTTCAAGGGAGGATATCTTCGGCAGCGTTCCCTAGCTTGCGGAGAGTTGTCACAAACAACTGAAGGTGATTTCAAGCGAAGTTGTCTTCGATCGTGTTCCCTAAGATGTGGAAGATGGTCACAAAGCGGAAGAGGATCGTTTCAAGCGAAGCAATCTTCGATGGGGTTCTCTAGCTTGCAAAAGTCTATCATAGCAAAATTGGAGGCAGTTACAAGCGTAGCAGTTTTCAGGCGGTATTCTCTAGCTTGTAGGAGGTCGTCAAGAGTACAGAAATACAAGGATGCGGCAGCAAATCGGTTACCTTTAGAGACGTGTGCTCGATGGTGCAAGATACGCGTTTATTAACTCTTTTATCTGTTTAACTAACGCTAGTTTGTAGGTATCGGCGTTACAAGAGTGATTTAGGATCGCAGAACGTTCTGAATCATTCTCCGTCCCTATCGATACTTTGACTTTTGTTTTCGAAACGTGCGTTTCTCCAAACTCAGTCAAAGTGGTGGCTTCTATAGACACCCATTTTTGTCTCCCCAAAACCAAACCCGGTGATGAGTACCTTTCACGTCGAATCGTAATCAAATGAAGTGTAAGTGTGGAAAGTTTAGTGTTGCGGATAGTTTTAATTTCTTTTCTCTTCTCTCTATTTTTGAAAATCTATTTTAAGAAAGCAGCCAATCCAATTTGGTTGGTCCATGATATGGGTCCAATAGTAGTGTAGTTGGATAGGTCTTGAAAAGAGTTTTCCAACGATATATTATAAGCCCAATAACGATGAATATTGAGGAAGTTATGGCCAAATTACTAAACCGGGCTTGGTTTGAGCCTTATATGCGGCCCAATGATCTAGAGGAGGGCCTAATATAGATTTATCATTCCTAATGCAATTTGGAATGGTTTTAGTCTTCTAGATTCTTCTAGAAGGTTATTTTCATTCCTAATTCAATTAGCATTGATAAATTGACTTTTGTTGACTTTTTAGAGTTTTAATCAGAATAAAAGAATGTTTTTGAGGAAAATACGATTTTATCCTCCTGAACGGTTAATTTATATCTGATTTTAGAAAACGCGTCAATAATTTAATTAGCGCCAAATGCCAGCATTAGCGCCTGACGCTAAGCTTGGCGCCTGGCGCTAGCGTTAGCGCCTGGCGCTAGTGTCAGCGTCTGGCGCTAGCCTCATTTTTGCGCGTCAGAATTCTGTTTCGATTTTTTTATCTTTTTGGCTGATTTTCTCTATAATTAGTCTTCTAAAAACTCCGTTTTCATTCACCAACTCTCATCAAGAAATTCTTGATTCTCTCTCTCTTTCTATGCCTAGCTTTTTACAAACACAATTCCTCATACATTAGTACTAGACACACCTAGCATTATTCGAAGTTGCCTTCGCCCTAGACGTGAAAGGTTTTAATTTCTGAGGGTTTGGTCCCAAATCTCTTCTTTCAATTATTATTTAATTGTTGTTTGATTATTATTTTCCTTGAAGTTACTAACGCGTGTATTTTGTTATTAGAAAGAGATACAAGGCATCCAAGTAAGTATTTTATTGGTTTTTATTGATGTTATTATGTAGAAATCATGCTTAGGTTGTTATTATGATTCCTAGTATCATGTTAGGATGTTTTCCTTAATTTGATGTTTAGGGTGACAACAATAAATTCCTAGTTTCATGTCTAGGGTAACTTTAATATCAAGTATGATGACTTTTATTTTCTTCCTAATATTCATTATTGTTAGTATCATGTTAGGGTTAAAACTTTGATTTTTATTGTTTAGTGACATGCTAGGGTTTGTTATTAATCTTATTAGTATCATGCCTAGGATCTTGCTATTCTTATGCTTTAAAAAGATTATTTTACTTATGATTATAAGTTTATGATGATGATTATTATAATCATTATTATGATGATTTATTATGTTGCTTGATTATATATTTATTTTTATTGCTTGATCACGCCTTTTATGCATGTTTAAAGGGAATTGGTACTTGTAATCACGCTTAATGAGATAATTAATAATCTTGTTTAGGGTTAATTTTGATTATAATTCAAGTGATCGCCAATAATAGATTTATTTGTGCATTAAATTCAACCAACATAGATAAACAGATTTAGGGTAACATATTGATTGTATGTTAGTCAGAAAGCGCACATGAATTCGATTAGAATAAAGTAGAGGCCTATTATTAGGGCGGTTCAATCTCTTTCAGGTTGGATTTATACCTTCATCCCCGAACTGCCAGTCATGGTTCCAGACCTATTAGAGTTAATGATCTCTTGGATCGTTAAGGGGTGTAACCTTCACCTCGTGAACGGTTTACAAGTTCCTAAAACTTGTTGGCGACTCTTTTGCTCTAGCTTCCTTCCCTTTGGACGCCACCGTACTTTACTGTATGATCACAGTGGGGTTCAAGCTAGGGGTAATGCTTGAAATATTCCCTACAGTTTGTCAAATGCGTGATTTGATGAATGAAACCCCATAAGTGAACTGAATTCATGGAATATTTAAGTTCCTAATCCAAGTCGTTAAACTGGACATAAACGACTTATTGAAAAGGATTAGCATATAAGATTGATTGATAGCGCAGTTTCATGAGCTATGGGTACATAGAGATGTTTAGTCAATTATATGGATTTGTATGGTTGATACATGATCGAACTAACCTATTTAGAAGTTTTTGAAAACTTCGCAATTATATTAGTGGATTCCTAAGACATGAGTGGAACACTATTTATCTTAATGATTAGTGTAACTTTGATGTTGTTAAACGTCATGCCGTAAAAGGGGGCTATAAAGGCAACACTTTAGTTATACTAAAAGTTGAGTGGGAGTTTTGGTTGCCACAAGATTGAAAAGGTCCTCCTATATTAGATAGGATGGGTGTCTTGGCCTCTTGAAGAGTAAGGATTGGAAATGCATGGCCGTGCTCAAATGGATTACTAGATAATCATTTTTTTAGCAATTCGAACTCGGATTTCAAGAAACGATTTGTGTACTAGTATGGATGACATAGAGATGTAATCAGACTGATCAAATTGGACACTAAGAGACTTCAGGAATTTGAAGATTGCACGCTTGTCTCAAACAAGTGGGAGATTGAAGGAAATGTGTCCTCGACTCTCGTGCAATTACTAATATAATATGGATCGTATTATGGAGATAATAAGTTCGTTTAGTTGGGTCGTCTTTACGTCTTGCTAGAGACCAATATTGATCATTGGGTTAAACCAATGCCAACTAAATGGATCCTATGAGGTCACACGTGAAAGTGTTAGGTCGAACAAGAATACCGAGTCCAAAAGTTGGGCTTAGTGAATGACTGGCCATAAGGAGTAAGATAGGAATAAGTCTTGCCCTAATTAGATAATATGATTATATATAATAAAAGGCTTGGGGAAAAATAATACTGACGTTCATCTTTCATAAAGAAACAACGTAATATTTTTCCCTTCCTCTCTCTCTACAAACGGTTAGAAGTTCTCCATAGAAAAGGAGATTAATCTCGCCCGTCCAACTAGCATTGGTGGAGGTTCTATCTACACTTGTGGACCAATATTAGAGGAGCAACAATTGGGGCTCTAATCTCTGCAAAAAGGCAGAAGAAAGCTTGGGAATTCACGCATCAAAGGTTAATTCTAAACTATTATGTGATCCTTTATTTGTATATGTAAGAGATCCTGTTTAGGTGCATATGAATGAGATTCATGAAATTCCGCTTAGAATATCTAAAACCCTACATCATCATCAGCATTTCGCTAAGTATACGTTTTTTCCTTTTCTCATTTATAATATGGCTTGGTTCTTTCTCAGAATTTTGAAATTTTATAAGCACTTATATTTGAACTTTTAATTAATCGATCTTTTGCAACTAAATTATTTGTTGGGGGTTTAATATTTTTGAACAATCTTAACAGTAATTGAGATGGTGGATTATTGTGAATTAAGTGAATGCTGAAAGTGTAGACTCAGTGTTGCTTGATTCTCCAATACATGATTGCCGGGTATTAATTAGGCCCAATTGTACCACATTCGTGTATTAATTCATCGTCTATGGTTTACGGGGATCAGGTGATTATGCCAACATCGACGACATGTATTTATCTTTATAGCATTTGTGAAATCGTTTGGTGAATTCCGGTTTTCTTATATTTGTTTTTAGTTTTTCCACAAGATACAGGGAGTAGTGTGTAAAAAGTCTTTTGCTTTGGGAAATATCCTGAGAGGAACCTTATGGATAGTGGGTTTAGATGAATTGTGGTAGATTAGGTTGGCAATGGTTTTGGGTAACCATACACTGTTTGTAATTGTAGGGAATAATTTCAAGCCTTTAAAATCCCACTAGCTTGAACCCCACTGTGATCATACACCAAAGTACGGTGGCGTCCAAAAGGGAAGAAGATAGAGCAAAAGAGTCGCCAACAAGTTTTTTAGGAACTTGTAAACCGTTCACGAGGTGAAGGTTACACCCCTTAACGATCCAAGAGATCGTCAACTCCATAAGGTCTAGAACCAAATAAGGGTTCGGGGATGAAGGTACAAATCCAACTTAAAAGAGATTGAATCTGCCCTAATAATAGGTCTCTACTTTATTCTGATCGTATTCATGTGCGCTTTCTGATTAACATGCAATCAATAGGTTTAACCATAAACCTGTTTATCTATGTTGGTTGAATATTAATGCACAAATAAATCTATTATTGGCGATCACTTGAATTATAATCATATTAACCTTAAACAAGATTATTAATTATCTTATTAAGCATGATTACAAGTACAAATTCCCTTTAAACATGCACAAAAGGCGATCAAGCAATAAATATAAATAATCAAGCAACACAATAAATAATCAATATCATGAATAATAATTATAATCATAACAATAAAATAATCATCATCATAACAATAATAATATTCATAATCATGTTAAAGCATAATAAAAATAGCAAGATCCTAGGAATGATACTAACAAGATTAATAACAAACCCTAGCATGTCACTAAGCAATAAAAATCAAATCTTTAGCCCTAACATGATACTAACAATCATAAATATTAGGAAGAATATAGGAAGCATCGTAACAATCATAATAAACATATTAAAAATACCCTAGACATGATACTAGGAATATCATAATAACAATGTAAACATGATTTCTACATCATAAAATCAATTAAAACCATTAAAGTACTTACTTTGATGCCTCGTACCTTTTTCTAATTACAAAATACACACGTTAGTAACTTCAAGGAAAATAATAAACAAAACAATTAAATTAAATAATTGAAATAGAGATTTGGGACCAAACCCTCATAAATTAAAACCTTTCACGTCTAGGGCGAAGGCAACTTCGAATATGGCTAGGTGTTTCTAGATCTTGCGAATGCGGAATTTTGTATGTGATAACAAAGTTTAGAGGAAAGATGAATGAAAGAATGAATGATTCAATTGGTGAATGAATGGTGAATGATAGATGTAGATGATGATTGATGATGATTGGTGATGATTCAAAACGGAGTTTTAAATACGATATTTATAGAGAAAATCAGCCAAAAAAGATAAATTAACAAAATAGAGTCTGACGCTCAGGAAACAGAACTGGCGCCAACCCTGGCTAGCTGGCGCCAGGCACCAGCCTTAGGGCCAGGCGCCAATGGCTAGTGCCAGGCGCCAGGCCTAGTTCCAGGCGCCAAGGTCTGGGGTTGGACGCCAAGCTTGATTTTAACGCGTTTTCGAAAATCCGATAAGTTTACCGTACTAGAGGATAAAATAATATAATTTCTTCGAAAATGCTATTTGATTTTGATTAAAACTCTGAAAAGTCAACAAAGTCAACTTATCAATGCTAATTGAATTAGGAATGAAAATAACCTTCTAGAAGATTCTAGAAGACTAAAACCATTCCTAATTGCATTAGGAATGATAAATCATATTAGGCCCTCCCCAAGATCATTGGGCCGTACATAAAGCTCAAACCGGGCCCAGTTTGGTAAATTGGCCATAACTTCCTCAATATTCATCGGAATTGGGCTTATAATATATCGTTGGAAAGGTCTTTGCAAGCTCTATCCAATTACACCACTATTGGACCCATATCATGGACCAACCAAACTGGATAGGCTGTTTTCTTAAAATAAAGTTTTCAAAAACAGAGAGAAGAGAAAAGAAATTAAAACTTTCCGCAACACTAGACCTTTCCACACTTTCGTTTCATTTGATTATGATTCGACGTGAAAGGTACTTAGACTGGGTTTGGTTTTGGGGAGACACAAATGGGTGTCTATAGTAATCTGTATGCAATTGAGAGGGTCTTGTCTATTACACGTTTCAGCTATTTGATAGATTTTGGAACTTGTGGTTAGCTTGCCTATCCAATGTTTCCGGATGAATTGCTGCAATGCACTCACCATATGTAGGTTAGAGAAGTGATCTGCAGTGGTCACAAACCCGAAAATTCTCAAGACTTTTCAGCAGAAATAATCAGTTGATACCTCATCACTGGTGAATCTTGGTACTTTTGTCGTCTTACTTCCAATAGTCTGATCCACAGTTAGGTGTTACTCATGTTAGTAAATCACATGTGGTATGAGTTGAGTGTTAATAAGGATGCTTAAGGCTGTGAATTGTTTTGTACTCAAGTGGGTCTTATGGGTGATATGAGTGATGGAGAACCTCTCCAATCATCAAATAAAATTCAATTCAATTCAATTCAGAGTATTGTAATTGACACAAACTAAAGTGAATGATTATAATTACATGGCTACGTGTAAATTATATTAGAATTATTGCGGCCTAACGTCATGGCTTCAATTGTTTTAATGTGATAGTCCTGTGGAAAAATGAATGATATTATGATAAGTTAAAAATGTGATGTATGTTGTATCAGTTTCAACCCCACCAGACCCAGGTATGGAGATTTGGATATAGATATGAACATATTGCTTAATAGCTGTTTTATATAGCTAAAATTATGTAATTTAAGGGTTGAATTTGATATTTTGGTGGTTTTTGTGAAATGGTTAGGTGAGAATCCAATTGAGTCAAGGACCAGCTGCAAGTTACCATGACCACACCAGATGGGCGAGAAGTGGAACCCAAAATTGTGGTGATTGTGGCTCAGAAGCAGTGCTATGCATGAAGCAGTGCGTGTTAGCAATCATAGTGTTGCATAAGTGTTGTTCAAAATATGTACTACCCTCTCTCTAATGACACAAATGATGCTCGAGAAACACCACTACATATATATGCAAGATATGCTGGATTTTAATGTATACTCTTTGTCCTTTGGGTTAATTTTTTGCATTTATTAAATTCTTTATTTATATATGCTATTTTAAAATTTTTAGAGAAGAAGATATTTGTTTATGAACAATTAATATGGTATAGCTTTTTTTTTTAGTAAAATATATTGAATATGTCCTTTTTATTTGTATATATTCTATTTTTTAAACCTAAAGCAAGCGTTGGGTAGTGATGAATCAAACATTTAGAAGAATATATTTTTTCTATATTCGGGGAGATTTGCTCATAGAAAAAAACATAGGTTAGACAAGATGGCTAAAAGTACTATATCATTTTTCACAATCTTTTATCTTTTGGGTCGAACAACAATTGCAAACTATATCAAATTTGTTAGGCATAAAAAGTGAATGTTGAATAGCTTGTAGCTAACTATGATTAAAATCATCAATGTTGCTCCCAAGTGTTAAGTTATGTTAACCTCACGGCCTCACATACAAACCTTTATATTTCAGATTTCGATTGGATTTTTTGCATTCGATATTTGTTTTCCGGATTGGATATTGGTTCTAAATGAATATATAGACATTCCCATTTTCCAAAATTGATTTAGAAAATGTTTTACTTATTTGAACTTATTGAATCATTTTAGATGCAATTAAAAAAAAAAATCGGTACTCCAACATTATTGTTAACTAGCATGTCCTACATCACATTTTGCCATTTGGAGCGCGCGCATTAGAGATAAACCAATATATATAATAGGGAAAGGGGAGAGTGAGAAGGGGGAAGGGGCTTTTGAGAGAAGGATCAAGTGCAACCTATAATTGCCAAAGCCTTTTAGAGGATGGTATAAGGACAAGTCATCTGAATAGTAGCACATTTAACATAAAAGTTATACATTATGGTAGAATTGTTGTAGAATTATGGCAAATTTGACATAAAAATTAACCCACACCGTGTGGCAGGGGTTACCCGAGCTGTTTTGTTAGGGGTTATCCGAGTTATGTAGTCAGGGTTTCCTCGAGTTACTCGATCAAGGATTACTTGTGGGGTTCAGATAGGGGTTACTCGAGAAGTTCACTCGGTTAAGGGTTACTTGAGGGGTTACTCGATCAGGGGTTACTCGAATTACTCGGTCAAGGGTTACTCAAGGAGTTTCTCAGTCAGGGGTTACTCAAGTTACTCGGTCAGGGGTTACTTGAGTTACTAGGTAAGGGGTTATTTAAGGAGTTCGGTCAGGGTTATTTGAGTAATTCGGTAAGGGTTACTTAAACAGTTCGGTCAAGGGTTACTCGCTCAACGGTTACTTGAGTGTTCATTCAGGGGTTGCTTGAAGAATTACTCAGTATGGGGTTAGTCGGCCAAATATTACCTAAGATATAGGAGGAGAGTAAGGGGAGATGGAGAGAAAGGGAAAGGGAGGTAGAGAAACAAGGGCCAAAATCGAAATAATCATCGAGAGAAAGAAAGGGAACTAGGAAGGCAAAGGGTTTGAAGAGAGAGACATAGAGGAGCTAAGAGATAAGGCAAGCCGAAAGGTAGAGATACCAGTTCAAAAGAGATAAGGGGTAGGATAGAAGAAGGAATAAAGGCCTAGAGAAAAAAAATTTAGAAAAAAATAGGAGAGATAGAAATATGGATTATGAAAAAAAGAGGATGAGATAGAGTGAAGCTAAAAAAAAGATATAGGGACAGGAGAAATTCAATGGGGTTAGAAGAGAAATAAATAGAGTGATAAATAGGGAATAGAACTAAGAGAAAAGGATAGAGAAAGAGTGTATGATATAATAATAAAAAAAAAACGAAGGAGAAGGCTCGAGGGAGAAAGAGGGAGTAAGTGCGATCTATAATTTTCGATTATTATTTTATCTTTTCTCACTTATTTGAACTCGATTTTGTCACAGCATATATTATTAAACAAAAACTTTTTACAGTTGTAAGCCACACCGTGTCTTAGGGGCTACCCGAGTTATTTTATTAGGGGTTATTTGAGTTATGCAGTCAGGGGTTACTCGAGTTACTCGGTCAGGAGTTAATTTTGGGGTTCAAATAGAGGTTACTCGAGAGGTTCACTCAGTTAAGGGTTACTTGAGGGATGACTTGATCAGGGGTTACTCGAATTAATCGATCAAGGGTTATTCGAGAATTCACTCGGTCATGGGTTACTCAAGTTAGTCGGTCAGAGGTTACTCGAGTTACATGTTAAGGGCTTATTTGAGGAGTTCGGTCAGGGGTTACTTGGGTAATTCGATCATGGTTACTTAAAGAGTTCGGTCATGGGTTACTCGGTTAGCAGTTACTTGAAGTTTAATTCAGTGGTTACTTGAAGAATTACTCATTCCGGGGTTAGTCGGTTAGGGTTACTTAAGATAGAGGAGGAGAGGAAGAGGAGAAGGAAAGAAAGGGAAAAGGAGGTAGAGAAACTAGGGCCAAAATAGAGAAAATCATCGAGGGAGAGAAAGGAAACTAGGAAAGCGAAGGGTTTGAAGAGAGAGACAAAGAGAGGCTAAGAGATAGAGTAGACCGAAAGATAGAGATACCAATTTAAAAAATATAAAGGGTAGGCTAGAAGAAGGGATAAAGGCCGGGAGAAAAAAAAAGTTAGAAAAAATGGGAGAGATAGAAATTTGGGTTATGAAAAAAAGAGGATGGATGAGATAGAGAGAGGCTCAAAAAAAAATATAGGGACATGAGAAATGCAAGGGGGTTGGAAGAGAAATAAAGAGAGTGATAAATAGAGAAGAGGACTGAGAGAAAAGGACAGAAAAAGAGTATATGATATACTAATAAAGAACGAAGGAGAAGGCTCGAGGGAGAGAAAAAGATGGAGAGTAAGTGCGACCTATAATTTTCGATTATTGTTTTATCTTTTCTCACTTATTTGAACTCGGTTTTGTCACAACATATATTATCAAACAACAACTTTTTTGTGTTGAAAGCCACACCTTGTAGCAGGGGTTACCCAAGTTATATTGTTAGGGGTTATCCGAGTTATGCATTCAGGGGTTACTCGAGTTACTCGGTCAGGGGTTACTTGTGGGGTTCAGATAGGGGTTACTCGAGAGGTTCACTCGGTTAAGGGTTACTTGAGGTCTTACTCGATCAGGAGTTACTAGAATTACTCGGTCAAGGGTTTGAGTTACTCGAGTTAGTCGGTCAAGGGTTACTCGAGTTACATGGTAAAGGGTTATTTAAGGAGTTTAGTCAGGGGTTACTTGGTCAAGTTACTTGATGGTTAATTTAGAGGTTACTTGAGGAATTACTCAATTTGGGGTTAGTCGATCAAGGGTTACTTAAGATAGAGGAGGAGAGGAAGGGAAGAAGAGAAAAGGATAAGGAGGTAGAGAAAAAAGGGCTAAAATATAGAGAATCATTGAGAGAGAGAAAGGGAACTAGGAAAGCGAAGGGTTTGAAGAGAGAGACAAAGAGGGGCTAAAAGATAGGGCAGGTTGAAAGATAGAGATACCAGTTCAAAAGAGATAAGGGGTAAACTAGAAGAAGGGATAAAGGCCAGGATAAAAAAAGTTAGAAAACATGAGAGGGATAGAAATATGGGTTATGAAGGAAGGAGGATGAGATAGAGAGAGGCTAAAAAAAGATATAGGGACTATAGAAATGCAAGGGGGTTGGAAGAGATATAAATAGAGTGATAAATAGGGAATAGGACTGAGAGAAAATGATAGAGAAAGAATATATGTTATAATAATAAAGAACGAAGGAGAAGGCTCGAGGGAGAATGAGAGAGAGGGAGTAAGTGCGACTTATAATTTTCAATTATTGTTTTATTTTTTTCACTTATTTGAATTCGATTTTGTCACAACATATATTATCAAACAATAACTTTTTAGTGCAGCAAGCCACACCATGTGGCAGGGGTTATCCGAATTATGCAGTCAGTGGTTACTCAAGTTACTCGGTTAGGAGTTATTGTGGGGTTCAGATAGGGGTTACTCGAGAGGTTCACTCGGTTAAGGGTTACTTGAGGGATTACTCGATCAGGAGTTACTCGAATTACTCGATCAAGGTTTACTCGAGAAGTTACTCGGTCATGGGTTACTCAAGTTACTCGGTCATAGGTTACTCGAGTTATTAGGTAAGGGGTTATTTAAGGGGTTTAGCCAGGGGTTACTTAAGTAATTCAGTCAGGGTTACTTAAAGAGTTCGGTCAGGGGTTACTCAGTCAACAATTACCTAAGGATTCATTCAGGGGTTACTTGAAGAATTACTCAGTCCGGGGTTAGTCGGTCAGGGGTTACTTAAGATAGAGGAGGAGAGGAAAGGGAGAACGAGAAAGGGAAAAGGAGGTGGAGAAACAAGGGCTACATAAACTGGAAGAGACGATAAACAGAAAGGGAAAACGCCCCATAATTAACATTCACATTAGAAAATTATTGCTACATAAACAACAACAACATTATCGATCTATATATAACAATAACGTTATATTTGTTGATGCAACAAATACTATGTCAAAATACAACAAATTAATTCACATTTACGTTAAATGTAAAACAAAACTATTCTGATTCGCCAAATGGAGCGCGCGCATACATGTATATATATTTAACTTTTGAAAACTTTTATCTATTGTGGCAATCTGTGCCTTTATTTGCTCTAACCTTTACTGGAGCCAATATTATCAAGATCTAAAATTCAGACATTTTCATAATTTTATAAAGCAGCAACATCTCAAAAGGTTTTCAAAATAACAATCAAAAACTAAAATTGAAACCACACTATAACCTAGCAACATCAGGATCATTACAACCAAATTTCATGATCAAATCATTAACAGCATCATCCCTATCAGAATCTTCTTCTGCGTATTATCCCCAAAACCAGTAGCCAAATATCGCATCACTCTCCACTTTCTTGCCTTCAACAATGTCATTTTTCACATCTTCCTTATTTGTACCATCACCTTCACCCTTAACAGCATCCACAGTTTTACACTATGTCAAAATACACAACGCACGTTGTATGAAGACATACTCAGTTTGGAAAATCTAATTATGTAGTTCTTGTTACATATAAGGACTACATATTAATATTTTACCCCCAAAACAAAGGAACTAAAATAGGGCCTGATCCTCTAGGAACTATTTTACAACTCTTACAACCTAGCCAAAAAAAAAAAAAAAAAACATGACAAACATTTGGGCCTTCTTAACTACATTTTCATAAAATAGGTCCAATAGTTGAAAACACCAATTTAAATGTCACCCAATTTTTTAAAGTGTTAGCTTAAAGTTTCATCTAATTTTTAGAAGCAATATGCAAATACATCAACATATTTAAATTTAAAATAAAGCAAGACTAAGCCCAAATCAACTTACAATTCAAGAGAATAAAATCATCTTTCCTTAATTTGATACAACAACAACATCACTATTTACATAATTAACATACACATTATAAATTAAATTATTGCTACATTATGAATCGGCAAGAATACACAATAATAATACTACACGTTATAAATTATTGCTAAATAAACAACTACAACTTTATTAATCTATATATAATGATAACATTGTGTTTATAAAATGCAACAAACACTATGTCAAAATACAACAAATTAATCACACATTAACGTTAAGCGTCAAACTAAACTTTTCAATTAGTAATAGAATATTTACGGGTGAGCAAATTATTGTGTGGTGAAGTATGGTAGAAGAAAAGATAAAGGCGGGGAGAAAAAAAAAAGTTAGAAAAAATGGGAGAGATAGAAATATGGGTTATGAAGAAAGAAGATGAGACAGGGAGAGGCTAAAAAAAAGATATGGGGACAGGAGAAATGCAAGGGGGTTGGAAGAGAAATAAAGAGAGTGATAAATAGAGAATAGGACTGAGAGAAAAGGGCAAAGAAAGTGTATATGATATAATAATAAAGAATGAAGGAGAAGGCTCGAGGGAGAGAGAGAAAGGGAGTAAGTGCGACCTATAATTTTCAATTATTGTTTTATCTTTTCTCACTTATTTGAACTCATTTTGTCACACCATATATTATCACACAACAATTTTTGGTACAGCAAGCCACATTGTGTGGTAAGGGTTACCCGAGTTATTTTATTAGGGATTATCCGAGTTATGCAGTTAGGGGTTACTTGAGTTACTTGGTCCAGGGGTTACTTTTTGGGTTCAAATAGGGGTTACTCAAGAGGTTCACTCGGTTAAGGGTTACTTGAGGGATTAGGTTACTCGAATTACTCGGTCAAGGATTACTCGAGGAGTTACTCGGTCATGGGTAACGCGAGTTACTCAATCAGGGGTTACTCGAATTACTAGGTAAGGGGTTATTTAAGGAGTTCGGTTAGGGTTACTTAAATAGTCCAGTCAGAGGTTATTCAGTCATCGGTTACTTGAGGGTTTATTTAGGGGTGACTTGAATAATTGCTCAGTCCAAGGTTAGTTGGTCAAGGGTTACTTAATGTAGAGGAGGAGAGGAAGGGGAGAAGGAGAGAAAGGGAAAGAGAGGTAGAGAAACAAGGGCCAAAATAGAGAACATCATCGTGAGAGATAAAGGGAACTATGAAAGCGAAGGGTTTGAAAAGAGAGACAAAGAGGGGCTAAGAGATAGGGCAGGGCGAAAGATAGTGATACCAATTCAAAAGAGATAAGGGGTATGCTAGAACAAGGGATAAAGGTCGGGAGAAAAAAAAAAGTTAGAAAAAAATGGTTGAGATAGAAATATGGGTTATGAAGGAAAAAGGATGAGATAGAGAGAGGCTAAAAAAAAGATGTTGGGACAAGAGAAATGCAAGGGGTTTGGAAGAGAAATAAAAAGAGTGATAAATAGAGAATAGGACTGAGAGTAAAGGACAGAGAAAGAGTATATGATATAATTATAAAGAACGAAGGAGAAGGCTCGAGGGAGAGAGAGAAAGGGAGTAAGTGCGACCTATAATTTTATATTATTGTTTTATCTTTTCTAACTAATTTGAACTCAATTTTGTCACAACATATATCATCACACAACAACTTTTTGGTGCAGCAAGCCACACCGTGTGGCAGGGGTTACCCAAGTTATTTTGTTAGGGGTTATCCGAGTTATGCAATCATGGTTACTTGAATTACTCGGTCAGGGGTTACTTGTGGGGTTCATATAAGGATTACTCGAGAGGTTCAAACGGTTAAGGGTTACTTGAGGGATTACTCGATCAGGGGTTACTCGAATTACTCGGTCAAGGATTACTCGAGGAGTTACTCGGTCATGGGTTACATGACTTACTCAATCAAGGGTTACTCGAGTTACTAGGTAAGGGGTTATTTAAGGAGTTTGGTCACGGGTTACTTGAGTAATTCAGTCAGAGGTTACTCGGTCATCAGTTACTTGAGGGTTCATTCAGGGGTGACTTGAAGAATTACTCAGTCCAAGGTTAGTCGGTCAAGGGTTACTTAAGATAGAGGAGGAGAAGAAGGGAAGAAGGAGAGAAAGGGAAAGAGAGGTAGAGAAACAAGGGCCAAAATACAGAAAATCATCGAGAGAGATAAAGGGAACTATGAAAGCAAAGGGTTTGAAGAGAGAGACAAAGAGGGGCAAAGAGATAGGGCAAGGCGAAAGATAGAGATACTAGTTCAAAAGAGATAAGGGGTAGGCTAGAAGAAAGGATAAAGGCCGGGAGAAAAAAAAGTTAGAAAAAATGGTTGAGATAGAAATATGGGTTATGAAGGAAAGAGGATGAGATAGAGAGAGGATGAGAATAATTAGAGCATCGACCATACAAAAAACACAATTTAATCCAAATCTTAATGCACATTGATCAGATCCGGCTAAAACAATTCATAAATTGCAAATATAAATCTATCAATTTGAACATGTATAAAATTTACAAACAAATAGTAGATATCAAGTACAAATGTATCAATTTTAATATGTATAGAATTTTAAGATAAGGTAGGCTAGGCCCAATTCAAATTACAAATTAATAGCTTAATAGATAGACCATAAAATCATCTTTTGTTAATTTGGTACAATAACAAAAACCAATCCATTCACATAAAAAAGAACGACCCATAATTAAAATTCACATTATAATTTCTTACTACATAACAATAACGATATAACTAATCCATATATAACAATAACATTATATTTGTATATACAACAAATATTATGTCAAAATACAACAATTTAATTACAAATTTACCTTAAGTGCTATGCAAAACTATTTCGATTCACCAAATGAACCTCGCGCATCGCGCGCGTGGAAGTCTATGACTAGTAATAATAAGTATAGATAGATTATTATAGATGAAATGAAGTCATGTGGTCAAGGGGGTCCTTGGCTACTTGATAGTATCGTCTTAACGTATAATTTTTAAAGGATACCCTTCATATTTATTGATAATTACAGATATTATTAGTCAAGATTATTATGTGTTCGCAAATAAATACTTCTATCAGTCAAAATGAGACATTTATTTATAACAAAGAAAAATATGCAATATGTTATACAGCAGTCAAAATGGGACATTTATTTAAAGAAAATATGCAATATGTTATTTTAAGGAAAAATTGCCACCATTAATCCCAACTTTGATCCGTCCGCTGTTATTAATCCCAACTATCATTTAATTTCTATCACTCCCAACTTTGTACCCTATTAATTTTTATCACCCTCAAGTGACTTGAAACCGGTTGAAGAGGTAAACCTTGCTTACTTGAGATTACTTGTACACATGTCGCAATCTAATTGGTTAAAAAGTAAAAAAAATCAAATCAAATATTAAATTTTTTTTAAAAAAAAAAACAAAAACAAAACCACCCAACGAGTCAACGACAGCCACAACCACCCACGGCCAGCCAACCCCCTTCCTCCGAAGCACCGACCATCGCCCCCAGCTCCTTCACTCTCCAATTTCTTCCACCCAAACTGACCCTTCTCCACTTTATCCAGTCTCCACGGCCACAACCGCACCAAAGGAATAGCCACATCCATCTCTCTTCTCTTGCGCACCTAAACCGAGGAAAGGGGTCGGAATTTAACGTGGAAAGATGGTTGAAATTCAATGGGGATGGAAGGTGGCTGGTCGGAATTCGACGGGGAAAGGAAAGGATGACGAAATCCGGTGAGGAAGGGGGTGGAAACTGATAATAAAAGAGATGGAGCTGCAAAATCCGGTGGGGAAGGGGGCGAAAACGGTGGGGAAGGTTGGTTATGGGAGTTAGCAGCGGGCAGCGGCTGCCGAAATGGCAGGAGCTTTCTCCCTGCCGCAACAGCATGGAGCTACTGGCTGCCGAAATGGCAGGAGCTTTCTCTCTGCCGCAACAGCATGGAGCTGCTGGCTGCCGAATATGCCACCTGCTGTTGGGTAAGGGTTAAGTTTTTTTTTTTTTTTTTTTTTTACAATTTTTGTTTTTTTTAATTAATTAATTTATTTTAATTTTTTTGACCTATCACGTATGAACACGTGTCTGATAACTTGCAATATCAGGTTGGATAACCGGTTGGGGGTGATAGAAATTGATAGGGTATAATGTTGGGAGTGGAAAAAAAATAGACGGAAGTTGGGATTAATCATGGAAATTACTCATTGGCGGACGGAGCAATGTTGAGATTAATCATGGCAATTTTTCCTTATTTTTATAGCTTTCCCAAGTCTATATTTACAACTTGTAGTTGCATATTAGATGTACAAAATTTTTTGAATGCATGCATATATACTTGTGCAATAACTTCAAGTTATGGGGCATTCACTTTTTTTGTGTTTAGCTTGTCCCAAATTTTATGGAGGTGTTTAGCAATTGGCTTTTTCCCTAGATTTTGGATTTTAGCTTTTTAGTTAGGTCAAACAACCAAAATATATGTTTAATAGTTGGCTTTTTTTGTTGGCTTTTAAGCTTGTTTTTCCGCCAAAAGCTATTAAGAGTAGCTTTTTCTATTGGCTTTTAGCTTAGCTTGTTGGCCCACTTTATCACTAATAAACAGCTAACAACCATTAATAATTTTACCAAACACTTTTGTAAACAGCCGGCTTAAACAATAACTTAAAAAGCTCATACAGCTAATACTTTCAGCTAGTTAAACAAGCCAAGCAAGTAAGCCAGCAGCCAACCACCGATTGCCAAAAAACACCTATATACAAGTCGATTTAATTATATCTCAATGTTTCTAGATTATTTTAGCACGTTGGCTAATTGACAGGTTGCTACTTGTAGGGAATATTTCAAGCATTACCCCTAACTTGAACCCCACTGTGATCATACACTAAAGTACGGTGGCGTCCAAAGGGAAAGAAGATAGAGCAAACGAGTCGCCAACAAGTTTTTTAGGAACTTGTAAACCGTTCACGAGGTGAAGGTTACACCCCTTAACGATCCAAGAGATCGTCAACTCCAATAGGTCTGGAACCATGAATGGTAGTTCGGGGATGAAGGTACAAATCCAACCTAAAAGAGATTGAACCTGCCCTAATAATAGGCCTCTACTTTATTCTGATCGTATTCATGTGCGCTTTCTAATTAACATACAATCAATAGGATTAAACCTAAACCTGTTTATCTATGTTGGTTGAATATTAATGCACAAATAAAACTATTATTGGTGATCACTTGTATTATAATCAAATTAACCCTAAACAAGATTATTAATTATCTTATTAAGCGTGATTACAAGTACCAATTCCCTTTAAACATGCATAAAAGGTGTGATCAAGAAATAAAAATAAATATCAAGCAACAAAATAATAATAAATAATAATAAATTATAATTAAAATAATCATAATAATAAACAAAACAATAATCATCATAATAATAATTATAATAATCATAATCATAATAATCATGTTAAAGCATAATAATAGCAAGACCCTAGGCATGATACTAACAAGATTAATAACAAACCCTAGCATGTCAATAAGCAATGAAAAATCAAAGGTTTAGCCCTAACATGATACTAACAATCATAAATATTAGGAAGAACATAAAAGGCATCATACTTTTAATCATACTTGATATTAAAGTTACCCTAGATATGATACTAGGAATTAAAATAACAATCTAAGCATGATTTCTACATCATAATATCAATTAAACCATTAAAGTACTTACTTGGATGCCTTGTACCCCTTTCTAATAACAAAACACACACATCAGTAACTTCAAGGAAAATATAAAACAAACAATTAAATTAAATAATTGAAATAAAGATTTGGGACCAAACCCTCAGAAATTAAAACCTTTCACATCTAGGGAGAAGGCAACTTCTAATATGGCTAGGTGTTTCTAAGTCTTGCGAATGCGGAATTTTGTATTTGAGAAAAGGCTAGTTTAGAAAAGAGAAAGAGAAAGAGAGAGTAATCAAGAATTTCTTGATGAGATTTGGTGAATGAAAACGGAGTTTTTAGAAGGCTATTTATAGAGAAAATCAGCCAAAAAGATAAAAAATCAAAACAGAGTTCTGACGCGTAAAATCGAGGTTAGCTCTAGACGCTAACGCTAGCGCCAGGCGCCAAGCTTAGCGTTAGGTGCTGCCGCTAAGCTTGGCGTTTGGCGCTGACTAAAATATTAACGCGTTTTCTAAAATCAGATAGAAATTGCCGTATAGGAGGATAAAATTGTATTTTCCTCAAAAACATTCTTTTGTTCTGATTAAAACTCTAAAAAGTCAACAAAAGTCAATTTATCAATGCTAATTGAATTAGGAATAAAAAGAACATTCTAGAAGAATCTAGAAGACTAAAACCATTCCTAATTGCATTAGGAATGATAAATCTATATTAGGCCCTCCTCTAGATCATTGGGTCGTATATGAGGCTCAAACCGGGCCCAGTTCAGTAATTTGGCCATAACTTCCTCAATATTCATCGGAATTGGGCTTATAATATATCGTCGAAAAGGTCTTTTCAAGCTCTATCCAACTACACTACTATTGGACCCATATCATGGACCAACCAAACTGGATTGGATGTTTTCTTAAAATAGGTTTTCAAAAACAGAGAGAAAAGAAAAGAAATTAAAATTATCCGCAACACTAAATTTTCCACACTTTCACTTCATTTGATTATGATTTGACGTGAAAGGTACTCATCACTGGGTTTGGCTTTGGGGAGACACAAATGGGTGTCTATAGAAGCCCCCACTTTGACTGAGTTTGGAGAAACGCACATTTTGAAAACAAAAGTCAAAGTATCGATAGGGACGGAGAATGATTCAGAACGTTCTGCGATCCTAAATCATTCTTGTAATGCCGATACCTGCAAAACTAGCGTTAGTTAAAACAGATAAGAGAGTTAAAAAACGCGTATCTTGCACCGTCGAGCACACGTCTCTGAAGGTAACCGATTTGCAGCTGTATTACTGTATTGATGACCTCCTGCAAGGTAGAGAATTCCATCCCGCTTAAAGACTGCTACACTTGTAACTGCCTCCAATTCCGCCATGATAATCTTCCGCAAGCCAGGGAAGACTATCGAAGATTACTTCGCTTGAAACGATCCTCTTCCGCTTTGTGACCATCTTCCACATCTTAGGGAACACGATCGTCTCATCTTCCACATAATTTAATTAAGAATGAAAAATAAAGCAATACATATTGCGTTAACATATCTATGACTTATAAGAAATGGAGAGCAAAAACAAGAGAGTGAAAGAGTGAACGGAGAACGACCTTTCCACCGAGGAAAATGATCTACTTCGTAGGTCAAATAAGAAGGTCAAACGGAATTCGTCGGAGATTTCTCCAGATATTCAATCGACTAATGTTGAAATGGAGACTTTTGTACCTGAAACTTTGGTTGAAGAAGAAAATAGGGTGAAACCCTCCCCTATATCGTACATACAAGCGGCGGCTGGAGGGAGTAAATCCCCAAGGAATGAATGGGCTTTTGATGGTTTTTATGATGAGGATGTCTCTGATGATGATATTTCGCTAGATTGTGACTCGGATGATGAGAGTTGCCCTACTATTTTGCTCACTAAGGAGGAGAAACAGAGGCTACGTTCCCCTTGGAGAAATGACCTAATTATCAAATTGTTTGATAAAAGGATGAGTTATGCAGTCCTAGTGAAGCGCTTGAAATTGAAATGGCAATTGAAGGGGGATATAGCTCTTATTGACGTTGGACATGATTACTATGTTGTTCGTTTTAATAACATGGAGGATTATGATTGGGTTTTAACCCAAGGTCCCTGGCTAATTGGTGATAGTTACCTAACTATTAGGAAGTGGGAGCCAAACTTTTTAGCGGATGAAGCCCCGATAAAGAAATTGAATGCGTGGGTACGGATTCCGCAGCTCTCAGTGGAATACTTTGATAAGAAATTTTTGTTAGAGATTGGTTCAAGAATTGGCAAGGTTATCAAGATTGATAAGAACACAGAATCGAGGGATCGTGGTCAGTACATCAGATTCTGCATTGAAGTGGACTTGACAAAACCTTTATTGTCAAAATTCAGACTTAATGGAAGAATTTGGAAGATACAGTACGAAGGATTGAGACAAAATTTTTTCAAATGTGGGCATATTGGACATAAGGAAGATGGGTGTAGTATGTTTGGGAGTGTGAGGAATGGTGAAGATATGAATGAGTTGGCAGGTGGAGCTAATGGAGTAAAGCAGGTCTTGAAAAGGTCGAAGGATAGACCAGAAGTTCAGGATAAGTATGGCGCATGGATGTTAGTGCAACGTCCTCAGAGGAAGAGTGCTCCGAAGACCAAGCAGGATCAATTTAGAAAACAGAATACTAACTCGAAAGGAGTTAAGCAGGGTGCTGGGGCAAATGGTGGGGTGCAGTTACCTCAGAAGAGTTTGAAGGAGGGTTAAGGTCCACTCAGAAAGGCTCAAGAGAGCACAACTCAAGTGCATGGTTCGAGGTTCAATGTTTTGAACTAGGAAAATGAGATGGAAACAGAGGACATGCCATTGGAAAGAAATAATACTTATGTGAGGATTGATGAGAATTTCGGAAGTCATGATTCTATGATGGGAAGAAGTGTGGTTAATTTGGGTGGTGATAAGAGTATAGGAAAGAATCCTGGGGAGAATAAAATTATTCAAGAGGGTAGTGATGAAGTGATGGTCACAGAAGATTTGGAGGAGGATTCTGGAATAAGATTGGGAAGTTCAGTAGATATGGCAAGTAAAAAGATTGAGAGGATTATCTCAAGGAGCAAAAAATATAATTTTCGTGTAGAAGATAGTCCTTCAAAATCTTTGAATCAATTGGAGAGTATAATTAAACATAAATATCCTCTTCAAGTTAATAATTTTGTTAATAATTTGGATCCTAAATATTCTGTTAAAGATCCAAATTATAATAATTTTTCCCAATCAGTAAGTGGAAAAGAAAACCTCTTTGAAGTTGCTTCCTCGACACCTACTGTTCTTCGTGGTGATAGGGAGTTGTCGTTTGAAAGGAGTGATGATGCCATATCAGGTACCGATCACTTTGGTCACAAGGATTCCCAGCGAGTACGAAAAGTTCATAGATTACCAGATGGAGGGGCCAACTCTAGTGTGCGCTCATCCGGTAGCGAACAAGATGGAGATGGAGGTGAATTCGTACCTACCTCCTCCCCCGGAGATTTTGGCAAGGTTTCCGCTTCCGATAAAAACGGATGGTCCGTTGAGGGCTCTGAGCGAGGAGTATCTAGGCATGATGCCTAATATTCCTTTGGAGATTTATGATAGATTTCCGAATTTCCCAAGTTTTAATATGTCGATAAAATTGTTAATTTGGAATGTTCATGGGGGTGGGAATAAGCTCAATTCAATTAGGGAATTGGTTCTTATTAATGATCCTATGGTTTTAGCTCTTGTTGAAACACATCTAAGTGGTGAACAAGCAAATAATGTATGTGCTCGAATTGGTTTTTCTGGTCAAAGAAGGGTGGAAGCGCAGGGATTTAGTGGTGGCATATGGCTGTTTTGGAGGCAAGAGCAGGTTGATATTATTGTCTATGATGAGAGCTCCCAACATATGATAGTGCTGATTTCTAAGAATGGTGATACTCCTTGGTTATTCTTGGCAGTGTATGCAAGTCCATACCGTAGTCTTCAGAGAGATCTGTGGAGAGAGTTGGAAGGAATTTGAAATAGGTACTCAGGGCCGTGGCTTCTTGGTGGCGATTTTATTGAGACAATGTCTATTGAAGAAAGGAATGGAAACAACAACTCAGAGATGTAGAGAAGATGTCAAGAATTTACAAATTGGTTGCAGAATAATGGCCTTATTGATCTTGGATGCTCGGGTCCAGAACATACATGGTTTCGAGGATTAACTCCAGACACTTTTAAATCTACAAGACTCAATAGAGGCTTAGCTAATGAGGAGTGGAGATTATTATTTGAAGAAGGAGTTGTTCGTAATCTCCCTAAAATTAAGTCGGATCACTGCTGGATTTTAATTCGCACGAATGGTTTGGCTCCAATTTCTATGGAAAATAGACCATTTAGATTTCAAGCGGTTTGGATGCATCACGATAAATTTGAGGACTTTGTGTGGTCGAACTGGAATAAAGCAGCACCAATTGTACCCTTTCTGAAAGAATTTGCTCTGAAGTTGGAAAATTGGAACCGTGAGGAATTCCACAATATTTTTCGTAAAAAGTCTGAATAGTGGGCTAGGTTAGAAGGAATTTAGAAGCTGTTAGCTCAAGGCATGTAACCTCATCTTATTACGCTCGAAGGAGAATTAAGGTAGCAGATGGACGAAGTGCTTGACCAGGAAGAGATTCTTTGGTTTTAGAAATCGAGAGAAGAAGCAATCATTTATGGGGATAGAAATACCAAGTACTTTCACTTGGTCACGGTATTAAGAAGGAAGAGAAATAGGATTGAGACTTTGCAAAATAACGCTGGAGTCTGGGTTACAGAACCTGACCAGGTACAACAACTCGTGCTTGACTTTTGGCAAAATATTTTCATGGAGGAACAAGTTGGGGTAAGGCATGATAATATTATTCCTGACTATTTTCCTTCTATATGCTCGAGTGATTGGGAAAAAGTTAGCCGGCCTGTCGAAGAGTGTGAAGTTTATAAGGTTTTAAAAAGTATGAAACCTTTCAAAGCCCCGGGTTCGGATGGTTTTCAATCGATATTTTTTCAGAAATATTAGGAGATTGTAAAGCCGAGTCTGTTTTTGCTCTATTTAAGGATGAAGGTCGTGAATTTTCGGAAGGTTTAAATGATGCTTTTTTGGTGCTAATCCCAAAAGTTGATGTGCCACGACAAGTTAAGCAATTTAGGCCGATTGGTTTAACTCAGTCATGTTGACAATGCGACAGGTGCTGAAGAAGCGATCGAGGAATATTTCTTCCATTTGCTCCCAATCAATAGATTTTTGAGGTAGATCTGTGTACTAATCAAATGCAACACTCTTGAGAGAGTGAACAAATTGCTTTACAAGCAAATCTCCAGAAGTCCCGGCATTATTGCAGGTCTCTATGAAGTGTGCAATATGTTGCTCAAGGTTGCACGTCCCGTCAAATTGTTGGAACTTTGGAGGTTGATAACCGCTTGGCATTTTCATCTTATCAATTCTCTTGGTTTAAGGCTTGCTGTAGTGACCATCTTTGTTGATGTCTCTACCAAGATATTGTTTGATAACATTGGCTATCATCTCCTGGATTGCTTGAAAGTTGAACGAATCTCTTTTTGAACTAAGCTTTGTCTTTGTGCAAAGTTCTGACCCGCTGCTATCATCTTTTCTTTCTTCGATTGGGCGGTTCTCGAGTTTTCTTTCGAATGCAGCAATTTGTTCGCTTTTGAGATTAATTTGTGCCCCCTTTTCATTTGCTGCTAACTCCTCCTTGATGGTGTTTGCTTTAATTGCCATGACATTTACAACGACGTTGTCTTATGCGTTGTCCTTTGTCATCATTTCTTCAACGTGTTGAAGGTACTTTGTTATTTCAATTCGTGGAGAAAGAGATGAGAGATAGAAATCGTCCCGCCGAGCGTGCCAAATTTTTAAACATAAATTTTAAATCTGTAAATGATAGATTCAAAACATACACAACAATAAGTTAATTTTATTAACTTGATAATTTAGGGTACAATCTCTAATTTGATCTCCATTTTTGTAACACCCTGGAAATTCCTTTGTTTTAAAATACCTGTTTTGCCCTCTTTAAAAATTTAAATAGGAATATCTAAGATATTACCGCCACCGTGAAAACGGCTAAGGCAACCATCAAATACACACAGCGGAAGACTAATTTCAAAACCATTCAAAACAAGGCAACTTGAAAAGTCAACCAACGAAAGTAAAGTCAAAACTAAAGTCAAACGAAGTAAAATAATACCATCCTACAACTTGGAACCATTGTAGGCCCTTATTAAAACCAAACTGACTTTAAAACCTTTACGTTAGTCATGCATGATAATAATATCATAAATAATTAAAGCATTAAACACATCATATACTTATCGAAACTAGCATGATTCGCTCTTCACTCATGCCCATTCATGAATATGCTTCGTCACCTGAAAATCTCCTCTCTACTTGTCCCCACCACTCGCCATTAGAAAATGGGTCGTCGTAGGGCCAAAGTAAAGGCATGGCCAAACACACAAACACACACAATCAGCAAAGCTGAGTACATAAGCGTAATTAAACACACTAACATGCTTTCACCTATTAACACACACTTACCTCATTGCACCTGTTCACAAACACACCAATCAACACAACAAAATGACTAGACCATAATTAATTCATTTTGCATTGATTACGCATCGAACGGGTTTCCACCTATTAACCTCCCCCAAATAAATTTGAGGTTAACTGGCACGGGAGCTAACCGTGCCAGCGACAAAACCACACAAAGGTGGCGGAATTCCTGCGCATAATAATAAATAATAAAAAGGAATATACATCATCCTGTACTCCATTGGAAGTTATGGTTAAATATAAAACCCCATAACCCCCCCCCCCCCATTGTCCATACTCAAGGTATATACGTTCCAAGAGTTTTGGTGCGTAATCTCTTTCACTTTACGTTATTTACACATTATTAGACTTGGTGATGACTCTCAAAGCATAATAAGTCAATCAACAATAATTATTCAATCAAGCAAATATACCAATTTAATTCTTGAATGATTAGTGACCACATCTTATTTATTGTTGAACCCTTTTTAATTCTACCTCAGTGTCAAAGACACCTTAAACGCATAATGCGCCAAAAATCCTATCCCTCGGTGTTAAAAACACCTTAAGTGCACAAAGGCACCAACATACAAAAACACCTTCCTCATGCTTAAAGCATCAATAAAAATTATTTGAACCATAATAAATTTTTTTTTCAATATTCCAAACATAATTAAACATGTAGTTTAATTAATCATGCCTTCTAACATGCCATAAATAAAATGTGGTTCAAACACAACATGCCAAAAATATAAATTTCCCAATCCATAAACCATCACAAATAATTCATGCTTCACCATTCAATCACCAACACCATTAATTCAAAATTCCATACATAAACCTTAGCATGATACTACTTGTAATTGATTGAAATCAAGCCTAGCATGATTCTACATCATCAAAATATGCTAAGTACGCGAACGTACCTCAAATAAGCTCTTAAAATAATCGAGTACTCTACAACAATTCTCAAACCAAGTCTCCTACATAAAGGGACAATAATACTATATTAATTACCCTTGTATACACAATTTCCAGCAACTTAAACTCACTTTAAATAACTTATAATAATCTGAAAATTATTTAAAAACCCCTAATTAAACTCCTTTTTAATGGATAACCTCACCCTTTTATTAAAAATCACAATTATACTACTTTAAATAAAATTCCAACATTTTAAACTAATCAAAAATCCTTTAAAACTTCATCAAAATACATCTTTATACTTAAATTATCCATAGAAACATTAAATTATCTCTTACCCCTTTTAAACTCAAAGATAAAATTTAAAGCATAAAAAAAAACTTCGTTAAAAATCAAAAACTGCTCAAACATCGTATTTAGAGGCCGAATTTGGCCACGAAAGGGTGGTTCTCACTACCAAAGGTAGTGAGTCTTTCTTCAAACGTTGTTTTTACTCGAAAAACACTACTGTTTTATCAAAATCGGAGGAGTTAGAACCTGACCGAGATTAAAACGAGATTAATATTAACGAACGGAAATCTAATTATTAAAACATGAATTTGCGTGTTCAAAATAAATCTGGAATTAAATTAAACTAATAAGTAGTTATAATCAAAAAAATTTCAAAACATCATTACTATAAAAGCCCTAAATCAATTATTCATAAAAACCCTAAAATCATGATTTTCAATAATTAAAAACCCTAGGTTATAAAATTTTCAAAATCTGAAAATTATAAAGTTCAATCATCAAAATACAATTTGATACTAGTTAAATTAATTTCAAACAATAAAATCAAAACCCATAAATCAATAATTATAATTACACAAATTAATAAAACAAAGGAGAGAGAAAATAAGACTAACCTTTTTGTGTGGGAAATTTTTGGGGATTCATGGGGTATTTATAGAGTAAAAAGTGTAGGGTTAAGTTTGGGCTTATAAAAATGTGGGCTTGAGTTATGGGATAGGGCTTAAGTTATGGGTTTTGGAATGAGTTATTCCAATAAGAGTATGTAGGAATAATTTACATTGCCCAATAATTAATAAACGTTTGGCCCAAAACTTATTTTACTTTTATAAAACTTTATATTTAAAATACTTTAACCCTTTAAAATATTTAATTAAGCCCTTGACAATACATTTTATTAATACTTAAATACTTTATAAAAATACATAAAAATACGGGGTATTACAGTCTACCCCCCTTAAAAGAAGTTTCGTCCTCGAAACTTAGGTACGAAAACTTTAAAAACTCGTTTTAAGGCAAATAAATACTTAAAATCTCAAAAACTTTTCTTTATACTTTTAGTTGTTGTACTTTTGTGATACTTCCTTTCTACCTCATCTATTCATTTACACACAAACTAGTGTGTAAAGTAACCAACTTGTTGACCTACTTACACAAAATAATGTGTAAGATAACAACTTTACTAACAAACTTACACAAAATAATGTGTAAACTATTAGACTATCTAACAAACTCACACTAGCATTAGTGTAAGAGTCAACTTTGGTAATAAACTTACACATCTTAGTGTGTAAAATAATCAAACTTATCAACTAAATCAGTGTAAAACTGACGAAAAAGCACTTTAAAATGCCAAAATTAAGGAAAAAGCGCATAATTCTATCGCACTCTACCCCCCTTAAAGAAAACGAGTTACGCCCCCGTAACTCCACTTAACTCAACTTTAGAATCATGTTGATCTTTTCTCATTCCATCCTTGGTAAGGTCATACACTTCTATGTATGCATTCTTTGTTGCAAACCAAAATTCTTATTAATTCCTTACACATTATACCAAAAATAATCAATTTCCATCTATACTATCTTTCACCCATCCTCTAGTAAAAGTATGAAGCACTTTGATATTCGAAACTTTGATTTGTCCAGCTTTTTCATGATCAAATTGGCTGAACTCAATAGATCTCTTTGCATCTCATACCTTTAGTTAATGTTTTGTTTTTCACAATGACTTATGAAAATTGTCTTATACTTTACCAAGGTTCGATAATATGCCAAGTTATTTGCCACTTTACCAATTCTATGCAAATTCATATATATTTCTATATACTTTGGCTCAAATTTTCTTTCTTACCAAAATTCATCTTTTGTCTTATGGGTTACACTTTCAATAACACTTGTGTCTTGTCCGTTGTTAAACTTGCACTACTCAGATCAAATCCATTCATGTATACTTTTCTTGTTTCGGTCACTAATGTTTCCCAACATAGTGATCTTTCAAGATTCTTTTATTCCAATCCTCAAAATGTTGCCATACCAATGCTGGCTTGTATGGTGACCTTGTTACATCCTTTTCCGAAATTGAATATGCTTGTTTTCAGCATAAATTCCCATGTCAAATATTATTTCGCTATTATACTAATGGATGGAGGTTGTAATCGTCTCAAATGTATTACCAAAGTTCTCCTGTATACCTCCTTCTAGGATTTTGGAAGAAACTAGGAATTTTTTTTTTTTTTATCTGACATGATATTTTCAGGTACTCCATGTAATCTCACAACGAATTTGATGTAAGCCTTCGCAAGTTAATCCATCTTCAAAGTCTCCTTCATCGGGTTTTAACTTTCTTTTTCCAACACTTTCGAAGAGATTAATTTCCTTATTTTCCCTTAAATTAAACATTATTAGCAACGTATTTGCCCAATACATTACTTCCCTTTCATTGACATTGAATGTCTCTTCCACGGTCCTTTATCAACTCCAATAATTTCTTGTTACATTTTTAAATCCTTATGTGTGAGAGTCTATCTCAAACTTTAAACTATAAAATTCATTCACAAATAATCATTAATTTATACAAAGTTATTTCACGCTTATTACTTTCCATGAACTTCCAATTATTCTTCGCCAGGGCATTCACTTGTTAATAATCCTTTCGAATCTATCAAAACCTTCCACACCGTTGTCCAACTTAAACCTCAACAACAATTGTTTTATCACCGAGTCCATAATTCACCGTTTTATCCCTGTTACATCAACTTTTCCTCTTATCGCAAGGTTTCCCAAAATGGTCCTTTCTCAATCACAACTCACGCTCAGGAAAAACCTGCGTGCATTTGCTTCTCTCTAAGCATCAACACGTTATATTACAGATGTTCACATCGTCCTTTCCTTCCCATTCTTGGAATTCACAAAAATACCTTCAATGAAAATACTGAATTCCAGAAGTCCATGGAAATTATAGGTGATTCATTATCCCAAAAGGCAAAAATGAAAACTCGAATCGTCCAAACCTTGTCATAAGCGCCAAATTCTAAATATCCTCTTTTGAATATTTTTACTTAGTAGTTCTATCCTCAAGTCTAATATCGAAATGATATTTGCTCATTTCATTTGATCAAACTAATCGTCGCTTTAAAGCAAATTAAAGGATAATTATACTTCTTTGTCACATTGATCAATCCCCCATAGGCACTTTACAGACACTTCCATCCCTTTCTTTAACAATTACATGCGCTCTCCAGGGTGATGTAACCTTCTTTCAATGACCTCAATAGTATCTTTCAACCCCCTTTAAGCAATGCAACATTAACCTTTTCTCCACACGCAAATATGTCCATATAATACCTCCAACTTCACTTAACCTTTATATCCTTGCTTATATTTCCCATGCTTACATCGTTCCTCCAATTAAATCCATAATCTCTCTTCTAGCATCCCTTGAATAAACTTGTGACCCCTAAATAATCTCAACTTCAATCACTTTATAACCAATCCTTACCTAAATCATATCAACACATTCCAATCAAATTCATAAATCTTGTCATAAATTCTTCTCCTTTATGACATTTTCATATTCATAGTTCAATAATTTCAATACCTTTAAGTATATTATTTCTTCATGGTTTTAACATTCTTAACCTCCAAGAATTACTTAAGCCACCTTCCTGCTTCTTCTTATTCCCAATATATCTTTTTAAAACTCCTTTAGTCATCTTGTTGATCTTTCACCCACCTTTTTTCTGGTTTGATCCCTTATCCTCATCCTTAGTCTCACTTTTTTTATTTTTATTTTTTATTTTTTTTATTTTTTTATTTTTTAGAGAATATATTAATTGTTCACTCTTTATACAATTCAGTCAAACTCCTAAAAACATTATATTTTGACAATTATCATTGGAACTCATATAAAGATCACCCTCCTTTAACTTGTTCCTTGGGCTTCTAAGCAATACTACTCCCTTGAAAACTTCGAGATCTTAACAACTTGGAGTGCTACTCCAAAGCAAACAATCTTTTCATTTCCACCCAAACTTCACTACATGTTCCTTCCATCTGCATGAAAGTTCGGTAAAACTTATTTCGAGTTTGCTATCTCAAATGTCCCTCAGATAAGATTGGGTGTATTCACAACTTGTTCGTTCCCATTGACATGGTAAAATTAACTCTTTCCAGTACTTATCATACAAACTTTCATTCCCTCTCAAATTCTCAAGACACTTTTTGCCTTTAAACAGCTTGCATAACTCTTTAACTCAACCCTCAAAACTCTGGGAATTGATCTCCCTTTGGTGTTTAGATGGTTTTCACTCTTTAACACTATTTAGTTACACCTTCATCCACTACAGGATTATGGGTGGTTATATCATCTTTGGCAATCTACCAAGTTTGCCTTACTACCTTATTCAAATCATTTCCATTACTGGAATTGTTTCTTGTCACCATACTTCCTGGATGATAAAACTGGATGCTATATAGGTTGGGTTGAAACACCTAGCTTTCACTTGTTCTAATCAAAACATCAACCAATAAACTCAATCAAGGAACAATTATTATTTAATTCGAATTAAGGTTTGAGGTAACATATTTTTGTCCTCATTTCCAATAATTCAAATGCATAAAATTATGATTGATAAACAACCATAGTTCATATAATTAAACAAGCAATCAAAAATATAAATATCCCCATGACTGCTACCCAAAAGGATAGAAAGAAATGAGCAACTCTTGGAAAACAATAGAAATCATAAGGTTGTTGAACAACTCTAAAAGATTAGGTGAATAAGTTCAAGAACTCTCTCCAAAATGATAGCTTTGCTATGACTCCTTAACGTAGGATAATGATCTTCATATCCCAAGGTTAATGAGTAAATACTCATAACTTTTAGATGATATGTGTTAATATTCTCAAGGTTGAACTTGTGACAATGTTCTTAAGGTTCGACAAAACAAAAGTCCTCAATATTCCAACAAGATCATAACTTCTCAAAACTCCAACCATATATTAAAATATATATTTTCAACTCTCCATCCCAAATTAAATAACTTTAATCATAAGAAATGATAAGTTACTAAGCATAAAATGTCAAACTTCAATTGATCCGCATTGAGTATCCCTCAACTCGTATAATAACTTTCATCATTACTCATCTCTAATCAACTCCTATGCTCACCTCATTTGGGCTCTTGTTCAATTTCGACTCCAATTCAAACTCATACTCAAAGACAAAACATATTCCTCAAAATAGATAATATCCCAAATGATTTCATCCTTAAGCTCCTTAACCATATGCATTAAAATCAATCTCTTTATCCTTATAACTTGGTGTCTCCATACACAAGTGTACAAAACTCAAAGTACTCATTTTTAATATCTAGACAACGTATCCTAACAACAAATTATCCCAAAAAATAATACTCACATTCATGTGATGATGTGCATCCAAAAATTCTTCAAAAATACATCTCAAATAAGACCATTGAAGCGAACCATCCTAACATAAGAAATTGAACTCTCAAAATCCTTAACATTCCTCAAAATTTTCATCATAGAAACTCACAGGGTATAGGTTTAGGGATCCTACAAGAAAACGGGATTAACTACCAATAACAAACCCTTCCCATAACCATATAATACAGTTCTTGTAGAAAATGAAGTTCGATGTTCAATCAAACAATCTTGATAGCTCACATATAAGGATTCACATATTACATGTTGTCATCAATAAACATTTAGTCATACAACATGCTTGAACACTTCTTAAAAAAAAGATACATATGCACATAGGAAAGAAATTAAATTCTAGCCTATATGCCCTTCCTTCTCCTACCCAAGCTCACCACACTAGTAGAAAAATACAAAAAGGCACCGCTCTATGGCCACCGGTTTTCGAAAACCGGTGGCTTAAAAAATGGGTGTGATAGGCTAATTCACATTGCCACCGGTTCAAACCAAACCGGTGGCATAAATGGTAAAGGCCACCGATTTGAACCCGTGGCAATAATCAATTAAAAAATAAAACGCCCCTCTTATAAACCCCAAACCCTACCTCATGTCCTCTTACTCCTCTCAGCCGCTCTTTCTCTCTCCTGCTCTCCCCTCTCCTCTCTCTCTCTCCTGTTCTCCTCTCTTTTCTTTCTCTTTCAATTCGATCGTTGATATTTCTAGTTTATATAGTGTTTTATCCCCGTCCCTTGGTCGTTATTAGTAGTGTTTTTGGCTCTTTCGGGCCACTTTTATTACTAATTTGTGTGTTATAGTGTTTTCGTAGTTTTAGTTGTATTTTACAGGAAATTGCACTCTTGGAGCATTTTCCCGGGCCTTATTGGATCGACTACGGAAGCTAGAAGGACACGACCACTTTTGGAGCCCAAGATCGGTGAGAGCCGGTGATTAAGGGCTCGGTAATTGGGATCACGAGGCATTTGGACCAAGTATTCGAGACCCGAGAGGAAATATGGATTGGGCCGAGAAATCTAGCCCAATCGAAGTTCAAGCCTCGAAGAAGAAGACCGGGCCCGATCGGGCAAGCATACGCCCGATCGGGCGGATGCGCGCAAAGGCACCCTCAAGGAAGAGGCGCGCCCGATCGGGTGAGCTAAGCTCGATCGGGCGCGGCACGTCAGTAGAGGCCATGTAAAAAAAAGGCGGGCCCGATCGGGCGGCCCTTCGCCCGATCGGGCGCGTGTTTTCCTAGAATCTGATTAGTTTAGTTTTAATTCTTGTTTTAGGAGAGGTTTAAATACGATTTGTGGGCCGCCCGATCGGGCGCGTGTTTTCCTAGAATCTGATTAGTTTAGTTTTAATTCTTGTTTTAGGAGAGGTTTAAATACGATTTGTGGGCCGCCCGATCGGGCGCGTGTTTTCCTAGAATCTGATTAGTTTAGTTTTAATTCTTGTTTTAGGAGAGGTTTAAATACGATTTGTACGGAATTATTACTTACCTTTTTCCTTAGACTTTCTCTCTCTACTTAGTATTTTTCTCTCTCTAAAATTCTCTCTAAACTCTTGTTCTTAATACTTCCTTTAATTCCAGATTTGTTTTTGGTACAATTTCTTCCCTTTTTTATTTCAGCTATTTTAATTGTTTTCTTGATTATGCTTTTAATTATTTACTTGATTAGCATAGTTATGATGATTAGTGAGTAGTTCCATTCTAGGGTTTATGGGGATCCATAATTAATATGAAGGGATAATTTGTTATTATTGATTATTGATATTGCATGATGATTTCTTATTGAATTGTTTTAATTCTTTGCAATTAGATTATGAATCGAGCAGATGTAATTTGATTGTGAATGTTTAGCAATATTGAATTGATGAATCGAGCAGATGTTGATTTAATATTAAAGGCTATTTTTAATAGGAACTTAGGTCTAGTAAATTGCGAGAGCCTGTTAGATCTATGTTGATTAATAAATTGCGAGAGCCTGTTAATCATGTTGTCTATGCATTGTTAATTATTAATTACTTCGTTCTATCCCGGAATATTAATTATTGGTGAACCTGTGACCCTAGGTTTCCTTATTATTGATTCTTTTCTCCCTAAACTTATTCTTCGTAGTATAGAATTCTTACCTAAAAATATTGGTTACTTAGATAATTTAGAGTATAATAATTAATTAGAATTAAAAAGACCTGTTTCCCTGTGGAGTTCGACCCTACTTCCTTATCTACCTTAGTTAGTGATTTAGGTAATTATTTTTGACTAGGGGATACGACTTTACCCTGACAAAATTTGGCTTCGTTGCCGGGGAAACGGTTTTATTTTTTATTTTCTGATTATATTTTTGTAGTCTAGATTATCCCCCCTTTTGCCTCAGAGAACATTAGTTCTTTGAGGCAAATCTCATATTTGTCTTTAGTTCTTTGTTTATGCCCAGGTGTTCCAGATCAGGTGACATCCCTTTTGATCCTGAGATCGAGCGTTCTTTTCATAGGCAAAGGAGACTCTATAGACAAATTCTGGCGGGTTCTGAGGAGGACAACGATCGAAGAGATCCTCCCCCTGATTCTAGTGACACAGATATTCCTTCAGATTCAGAATCAGAGATGACGGCCCAGAAGAAAGTCAGTGATTATTTGCAACCGAAGCTCACAGATTTCCCGCACCTTACTCCCACTCTGGCTCTAGATGGAGTTCAATTTGAGATCAAGCCCCAATTTATCACTATGATAGAAAAGAAGCAGTTCAGCGGAGCTAAGGGTGAAGATCCCAATCTTCACATCGCAGATTTCTGCCAATATTGTAACACCATTAGAAAAGCCGGGGTCACGCAAGACCAAATCAGGGAGATTCTTTTTCCCTTTTCATTATGTGGCAAAGCAAAATTATGGTTTAATGGTTTGAATAGAATTGCACTTGGTATTACTGACTGGGAAACTCTTGTTTTAAATTTCTATAATAAATATTATCCTGCAGAGAGAACAGCGGTGCTAAGGAGTGCTATTCAGAACTTCGCTCAAGAGGCCGACGAAACATTATATGAGGCTTGGGAGAGGTTCAAGGATCTACAGAGAGAGTGCCCCCACCACAATCTAGCATAATGGCAATTGATCCAAGCATTTTATAATGGACTTGGAAATTCTTCTAGATCAGTACTAGAATCGGCAGCTAGTGGGAGGTTTATGAATTTAAATGTGGATGATGCAGGACAGGTTATCGAAGACATGGAAATACACAATTCCCAATATGGGAATCCGAGGGGGTTTGCAAATAAAGGAAAACATAATGTCGATTCTGTATCCTTTTTGCAAGCTCAACTAACATCTATTTGTCAAAAATTAGATAATCTTACTGCTGCTCCTAACTCTGTAGCTAATGTTTCTGTTGTTGCTAACCATGAAGCTTTTTGTGAAAATTGTGGAATTGTAGGTCATTGGGAGCAAGATTGTAGGAGCTCTATGGAACAAGTTAATGCCTTTCAAACCTATAGGCAAAATAACCCCTATTCCAATTCCTACAATGCCGGTTATAAAAATCATTCTTATCTTTCATACCGGAGTACCAATGTACAAAATCCTCCACCTCCACAACAACCACAACAAAAAACACCACCACAGCAAAAATATTATCATCCTAATGCCGGCCAGAAAAGCCAAGCATCACCCTCATCATCTTCCGACCCTGCCATGACAGAAATTAGAGCAATGCTTGCCAACATGCAAAAGCATATGGAGAGTAGAGATGCGCAAATTGATTCTATCCTAGCCCATAATAAAATCATGGACAATCAAATTGCACAACTTTCATCTACCCTACAATCCCGTCAGCAGGGAGCTCTACCATCACAACCTATCCATCCTACAGATCATGCTAATGCAATCACTCTAAGGAGTGGTTCACATTATGATGGACCTCCTATGCCAAAGGAAGATAGACCAGTTCCTGATCTAGATTCCTCTATACCAAACGGTAATCCTGCTAACCCCGCAAGGCTACAAATAGATACTAATCCTACTAATGTTTCTGTGCAGGGTAAATCGCAGGATAAGGGAGGAGATGTGCAGAGCCCAGTTATCAAGCTTCCATTCCCTAATAGACAACTGAAGAGTAAGCTTTATAAACAATTCGGTAAGTTTTTAGAGGTTGTGAAAAACCTGCAGGTAACAGTTCCTTTCACTGACTTAATCACTCAAGTACCTGCTTATGCTAAATTCATGAAAGACATTCTGACTAGGAAAAGGGCCTTTAATGAGGTAGAAACTGTAGATTTCATAGAGGAGTGTAGCGCTTATTTGCAAAATAAATCCCCTCCTAAATTAAAGGATCCCGGTAGTTTTTCTATCCCTTGTCACATTGGGAATGTTTTTATTGATAAAGCTCTGTGTGATTTGGGTGCTAGTGTCAGTGTCATGCCATCATCTATCTGCGCTAAATTAAATATGGGAGAATTAAAAATTACTAATATAACTTTGCAAATGGCGGATCGTTCGGTAAAATACCCCTCAGGTATTTTAGAGGACGTACCTGTCAGAGTTGGTAAATTTTTTATTCCTGTTGATTTTGTTGTTTTAGACATGGCAGAGGACACACAAATACCCATTATATTAGGTAGGCCTTTCCTCCATACTGCAGGAGCGATTATTGATGTAAAAAATGGTAAACTAACCCTTTCTGTAGGTGACGATAATGTTACCTTTAATTTAGGGAAGGTTTTGAAAGGACCTATGTTAGAGGAAAATTGTTGCTACATTGATACAATTGATATAATGGACGATATTTGTGATGATATCTTACCACAGGTTCTTGCGAAGGATCCCTTAGAGGAAGTTCTCTGCGGGAATTTATCTAGCGACAATGCAAGCGTTTGGGGTAATGAGGTACAGGATATTGAAAAGGCTCTTTCCTTAGAAGAGTTAAGCCCCAAGGAGACAATGAAGGTAGTAAATTTAGTTCAGGAATCAAAACCTGCAGAGGTCAAGAAACCTGAGCTAAAACCTCTCCCTTCTCATTTAAAATATGTTTTTCTCGATGAACAGGAACTACACCCCGTGATCATCAGTACTGCACTCACTGACCTACAATCTTCCCAACTTCTAGGGGTCCTCAAAACCCATAAGAAGGCTATAGGGTACAGTATTGATGATCTCAAGGGTATTAGCCCTGATTTTTGCATGCACAGGATTCATCTAGAGGAAAATTACAAGCCCTGCATTCAACCCCAACGAAGATTAAATCCCAACATGCAGGAAGTAGTCAAGAAGGAGGTGATGAAATTACTTGATGCAGGTATTATCTATCCTATTTCTGACTCCAAGTGGGTAAGTCCTGTGCAGGTAGTACCGAAGAAGGGTGGGATGATTGTGATAACAAATGAAAAAAATGAATTAATTCCCACTAGAACTGTAACAGGGTGGCGTATGTGCATAGACTATCGTATATTAAATATCGCCACTAAAAAGGATCACTTTCCTCTTCCATTTATAGATCAAATGCTTGAGAGGTTAGCCAGTCACAAATTCTTTTGCTATTTGGACGGGTATTCGGGATTTTTCAAAATTCCGATTCACCCTGATGATCAGGAAAAGACTACCTTTACATGCCCCTATGGCACTTTTGCATGTCGTAGAATGCCCTTTGGTTTATGTAATGCACCCGCTACCTTTCAACGTTGCATGATGAGTATTTTTTCTGATTTCATAGAGTCTATTATGGAGGTCTTTATGGATGATTTTAGCGTATATGGTTCTTCATTTGATTCATGCTTAACTAATCTCGCTAAAATTTTGAAAAGATGTGAAGAGTGCAACTTGGTCCTTAATTGGGAAAAATGTCACTTTATGGTGACAGAGGGAGTAGTCCTTGGCCATATTGTATCTGATAAGGGCATACAAGTAGACAGGGCTAAAATATCAGTGTTTGAGCAATTACCTCCCCCAGTCAATGTTAAGGGAGTTAGAAGCTTCTTGGGTCATTCGGGGTTTTATTGCCGCTTTATCAAATATTTTTCTAAAATTGCTAAACCACTGACACAGCTTTTGCTCAAGGATGCCCCATTTATTTTTACTGACGAGTGTCTTGAGGCTTTTAACAGGATTAAGCAGGCTTTGATATCGGCACCCATCATATGTGCTCCCGATTGGAACCTTCCTTTCGATATCATGTGTGATGCAAGTGACTTTGCACTAGGAGCCGTGCTCGGACAGAGGAAGGACAAGGTTTTGCATGCTATTTATTATGCTAGCAAAACCTTGGATGAATCCTAAGTCAACTATGCCACCACAGAAAAGGAGTTTCTCGCTGTTATTTATGCTTTAGAAAAATTTAGATCATATCTAGTTGGTTCTAAAGTTATTGTTTTTACTGATCATGCAGCACTAAAATATTTGATAGCCAAGGCGGAATCAAAGCCAAGGCTATTCCGGTGGGTTCTCTTGCTCCAAGATTTCAACATAGAAATAAAAGATAAAAAGGGAGCAGAGAACGTAGTGGCAGACCACTTGTCACGTATCAGGTATGATGAGGGTAAGGATTCTTTACCTATAGATGATTCCTTCCCTGATGACAACCTGTATGCAGTTGTAGAGCATCACCCTTGGTATGCTGATTTTGCTAATTATATAGTGGCTGGTACTCTACCTCCTGACGTGTCCTACCAACAGAAAAAGAAATTCCTTTATGATGTTAAACATTATTTTTGGGATGATCCTTTTTTGTTTCGTGAGTGTGCAGATGGATTATTTCGCAGGTGTGTTCTTGAATGGGAGGTTCACTGCGTCTTTACCAGTTGTCATACTTCACCCTATGGTGGACATCATGGCCTCGCTAAAACGGTGGCTAAGATTAATGAGTCAGGCTTCTTTTGGCCTACTATGTTTAAAGATGCTAACACCTTTGTGCAGGCTTGTAACTCTTGCCAGAGGACTGGCAACATTTCGCGGAGGCATGAGATGCCTCAAACTGGGATTCTCGAAGTTGAAATATTTGATGTTTGGGGTATCGATTATATGGGGCCGTTCCCATCTTCCAATGGGAATTGTTACATACTTGTAGCCGTCGATTATGTGTCCAAGTGGGTAGAAGCCATAGCTTCACCAACAAACGATTCTAAGGTAGTCATCAAGCTCTTCAAGAAGATCATATTTCCCAGGTTTGGTGTTCCACGAGCTATTATTAGTGATGGGGGTACCCACTTCCATGAAAAACAATTGGATAACCTCCTTAAGAAGTATGACGTATATCACAGAACAGGGCTTAGTTACCACCCTCAAACTAGTGGTCAAGTTGAGGTCTCTAATAGGGAAATCAAGGCGATCCTAGAAAAAGGTAGTAGCCAAGTCAAGGAAAGATTGGAGCATGAAGCTTGATGACACACTTTGGGCATACCGAGCAGCATTTAAGACACCGATTGGTACTTCACCTTATAGATTGGTTTATGGTAAGGCATGTCATCTTCCTGTAGAATTAGAGTACAAAGCCTTTTGGGCGATCAAAGAGCTTAATATGGATTCTAAGGCCGCGGGCAAGAAGAGACTTCTTCAACTCAATGAGTTGGATGAGTTTAGATTGTCGGCATATGATAGTGCGCGGATCTACAAGGAGAAGACCAAGAAGTTGCATGACAAGAGGATCTTACCAAGAGAGTTTGCACCGGGTGATAAGGTTCTTCTCTTTAATTCTAGATTGAAGATTTTCCCAGGAAAGTTGAAGTCTAGGTGGTCCGGTCCCTTCACTGTCACAAAGGTGAACAAATTTGGTTCGGTGGAGTTGGTGAATGACAAAGGTGAAGAGTTCCAAGGTAAATGACCAAAGGTTGAAAGTGTATCATGAAGGTGCTACCATTAGAGATGTGGAGGAGACTCTCCTAACTCCACTTCCAACATGAGCTTCAAGGTGGTAAGAAGGTCGTGCGGGACCTAGATAAACCAGCGCTTTGCGGGAGGCAACCCGTATTTCATGCTTTCTAGGCTAGTTTTTCTTTTCCTTATTTTTGTTTTGTTTTGTTTTGTTTTTTTTTTTTATTTTATTTTTTTTTTTTTTTTATTTTTTAAGAGAGGCGAGGAGAGTGATATTTCACCAGTTTTAAGTGTTGTTGTACAGGTATGAATTTGACAGGTATAAAGACTTAGAAATATTTGAAGAAGAAAAGAAATCAGAGAAAAAGGGCTGCTCGAGCCCGATCGGGCGCGCAAGCAACCCAGATTTCAGCAGCAAATTTGCCCGATCGGGCGACGCAGCCCGATCGGGCGCGCAAGCAAGCTTGAAATCGGACCTATTTTCGCCCGATCGGGCGAAACAGCCCGATCGGGCGCGCAAGCAAGGTTGAATTCAGAGGCTATTTTCGCCCGATCGGGCGCTTTTTGTGAAAAATCGAGTGAAAGAGAAAAGAAATGTCGGGCGAAGCTCGCCCGATCGGGCGAGCAAAGGGCGAAAATTTTCTTCGCATTCGCGCCCGATCGGGCAGAGCTCGCCCGATCGGGCGCGCAACTTGAGTTCTGGAAAACCCCACCTTCGCCCGATCGGGCGAGGCTCGCATGATCGGGCGCGCCATCAGCCCGTCCCCCTTTTACTTTCTTTTCTCTTCTTTCTTTCCTCACTTTCTCCTTATTTCATCTTCTTCATTTCACTTACTCTCTCTAAAACCTCCATTTTCAAACCAAAAGGCTTCACTTCAATCCAAGATCTCCTCCAATTCTTCCATCCAAACTCAAAAATTCTTACATATTCCATCTCCCCTCATCCTCCTCTACAATTTACACTAATTTTCCCCTATTTTCTCTCAAATTTTCTCAAACCCTAAGAGAGAGAAACCTCCAATTTGCCACTATTTTTTAAGAAAATGGCCTCAAAGCGTTCAAGGAACCAAAGGGGTGAGAGCTCAAGGGCACCACAACCAACAATCAACCCGGATCTTCAAATTCCGGGATGGGAGAAGGTTGTCATTACCTCGGAGGAGCAACGGGTTAGGATGGTCAACCTCATCGATCGTCTGGTAATCTCTACCCGTTTTATTCATCATCCCACATTAGTTAGGTTAGGCCTAGATAAATATGTGGAAAAATTATTCAAAGGTATAGGCATGAGTGGTTTTTTTCAAATGTGCCATGATACATATGACTATTTAACATTGGAATTTATCTCAAGTTTTAATGATATTAAAATGAATGCACTAAACACTCATGTACAATTCCGATTATTAAACAACGATGTGAGACTAACTCTTAAAGAATTTGGAAAGTTGTTTGATTTAAAATCGGATAAACCTATTGAGCCCTCTCAAGACCACACCGCCGTGGTTTATAAGAGGCTAACTGGGGAGGATTTAGTGAACCTCCAGCATGCCAAAGGGACGTGGATTCAACATCCCGTCCCAAAACTTTGGCAAAGATTTGTCGGCCTCACTATTTTTGGGAGGCATGAACTGGCAAATGTTAGGAGAGATGAATTGGAACTATTGGCATCCTATATAATTCCCACTGCTGAAAAATTGAACATACCCCATAGGATAGCCAATCACTTCTAAAGGGCGGCCAATGCGGTCGAGGCTAGTAGGTCTAGGGCACCTATTTACTTTGGGGGGTTAGTGACCCACATTGCTAGGAAACACCTAGGTTGGAACCCGGATGGGCATAGGAAAGTTGTGGGATCGAACCTCATGGACCTACCCTATTTAGGGAGTTTGAACTGGGTGCAACCTGTGGGGAGTGATACTTGGTGGATAGTCCACCGACAATCGGGTAGGAGAGACCAAGCATTTACCTTACCCAACTCCGCCTTGACCAAATTTGAGAGGGGGAAGCCCTCTTATACTTTCGAGATAAATGGTCAAGGTGAGGTTCAACCACCTCACCCCTCACCACAACCCCACCATTCCCCCATTCACCACTCACCACACTACCAACCACCTCCACCCTTCACCTATGGCATGCCCACTTCCTCGGTCGATTACAACGTCGACCCCAATGCCCCATACGACTTTTTGGCTTTTAGGAGCCAATTAGACCGCATCGAGACGGGGCAAGGGAGAGTTGAGGGTATGATGCAAAATCTAGACTCTAGGTTAAGCACCTTAGATGGGCGGGTTGGTCATATAGAGAGGAACCTAGGGAGGGGCCTTTATCCCATGTATGATGATTACGCCCGTCGGGGGGCTATTCCTCCCGATTCACTTACTCCCGATTGGTTCCAATACCCCCAAGGAGGGTATTCTCACCCCGGTGCGTATGGTACTTACGTGGACTACTCATCGGTCCACGGTTATGGGGGTGATGCTCCTTTTGGGGGTATGGGTGGGAATGTGGACCCTAACTAATATGCAGGTGGTTCGGGGTATGGAGGTGGTGGCTCTAGCCATGGAGGAGCTGGTTCTAGCCACGGCGGGGGCTATTCGAGGATGGATGAGGATGAGGAGTAGGCTACTCTCCCAAGTCAATGAGGGCATTGCTTGATTTGGCTTGGGGGGGTGTTCTTTCACTTGGTAATTCTCTTCCTTTTCTCTCTTTATTTGCTTTCTAGTATAGTTTTATTTGCTTTCCTAGTGTAGTTTTTATTGCTTTCTTATATATGAAAAATACAAAAAAAAATTGAAAAATAAAAAAAATTCAAAAATACGTTCCAATGAATTGTAAATCATGCTTCCCTGTGCCCCGTACTTGAAAAAATTATTTTGATTCTTGGTATTCGATGATGAATATTGTGGATTCGTTGGTCATGATTTGAAGTCTAATTGTTTGGATTCCTAAACATACGTCAATTTTGCCCAACTACTTGTGAATATAGTGCTTGACTAGTTGATTTGGTTAGGAAATGTGTGGTAGTTCCATAATTCCTGGTATGTCAATGAATTTGAGTATTGATTTGCAACTATGAGTAGTGTTTCATGACTTATTATTATGCACATGAGGAGGACGAAGGTGTTGACACCCATTTGTGCCTCCCCAAAACCAAACCCAGTGATGAGTGCCTTTCACGTCGAATCATAATCGAATGAAACGAAAGTGTGGAAAGTTCTAGTGTTGCGGAAAGTTTTATTTCTTTTTCTCTTCTCTCTGTTTTTGAAAACTTTATTTTAAGAAAACATCCAATCCAGTTGGTTTGTCCATGATATGGGTCCAATAGTGGTGTAGTTGGATGGGGCTTGCAAAGACCTTTCCAACGATATATTATAAGCCCGATTCCGATGAATATTGAGGAATTTATGGCCAATTTACTAAACTGGGCCCGGTTTGAGTTTTAAGTACGGCCTAATGATCTAGGGGAGGGACTAATATAATTTATCATTCCTAATGCAATTAGGAATGGTTTTTAGTCTTCTAGAACATTCTAGAATTTTCTTATCATTCTTAATTCAATTAAGACTCTTCAGAGTTTTAATTAGATCAAATAGCATTTTCGACTTAAATTATATTATTTTATCTTCCAGTACGGTAAGTTTATCAGATTTTCGAAAACGCGTTGAAAGCCGATTTGGCGTCCAACCCCAGGCCTTGGCGTCTGGAACCAGGATTGGCGCCAAACGCCAGCATTGGCGCCTGGCGCTAGCCACTGGTCCTGGCGCCAATGAGCCAGGGCTGGCGCCAAAGTGGTTTTGTGGTCTTCAGACTCTGTTTTGATAAATTATCTTTTTTGGATGATTTTCTCTATAAATATCATATCAAAAACTCCGTTTTGATGGACGGATTATCAATATTCATTCACCAAGAATCTTCAATTCTCTTTTTAAATAATTCATTCTTTCATTTCTAAAACTTTGTTTTCTCGAATACAAAATTCCGCATTCGCAAGATCTTGATACACCTAGCCATATTCGAAGTTGCCTTCGCCCTAGACGTGAAAGGTTTTAATTTCTGAGGGTTTGGTCCCAAATCTCTCTTTCAATTATTTAATTTGATTGCTTTGATTATTATTTTCCTTGAAGTTACTAACGCGTGTATTGTGTTATTAGAAAGAGGTACGAGGCATCCAAGTAAGTACTTTAAGTGCTTTAATTGATTAATTGATATTATGATGTAGATATCATGTTTAGATTGTTATTATGATTCCTAGTATCATGTCTAGGGTAATTTTAATATCAAGTATGATTGCTACGATGCTTCCTATATTCTTCCTAATACTTATGATTGTTAGTATCATGTTAGGACTAAAGCTTTGATTTTTATTGTTTAGTGACATGCTAGGGTTAGTTATTAATCTTGTTAGTATCATGCCTAGGATCTTGCTATGCTTTAACATGATTATGATTATGATTGATATTATTTTTATTAATGATGTTGATTATTTATTTATTATGTTGCTTGATATGTATCATATTTTATATTGTTATTGCTTGATCACCTTTATTGCATGTTTAAAGGGAATTTGTACTTGCAATCACGCTTAATAAGATAATTAATAATCTTGTTAGGTTAATTGTGATTATAATTCAAGTGATCGCCAATAATAGTTTATTTGTGCATTAATGTTCAACCAACATAGATTAAACAGGTTTAGGGTTAACCTATTGATTGTATGTTAATTAGAAAGCGCACATGAATACGAGCAGAATAAAGTAGAGGCCTATTATTAGGGCAGGTTCAATCTCTTTTAGGTTGGATTTGTACCATCATCCCCGAACCCTTATTTGGTTCATGACCTTATGGAGTTGACGATCTCTTGGATCGTTAAGGGGTGTAACCTTCACCTCGTGAACGGTTTACAAGTTCCTTAAAAACTTGTTGGCGACTCTGTTGCTCTATCTTCTTCCCTTTTGGACGCCACCGTACTTTAGTGTATGATCACAGTGGGGTTCAAGCTAGTGGGATTTTAAAGGCTTGAAATTATTCCCTACAGTTTTTGGCGACTCCACTGGGGAGGATTTCTATTTTAATTCCTGAATTTGTTTCGGCAATGATTTAGAATGAGTGGATGAGACTCGAAAAGTTCTAAGTATTTCATGTGCGTAATTCTGATTAACATTGTGGAATATGCATAAAAAGGTTCTCATTGGAAAGACCATCCGTAATGAGTCAAAAACATAGGATTTTTACACGTAGGAAATTTGAGAAATGTCTTTCACAACTAGGACTGAAATAACATCGCGCGAAACAGGATGATTTTATTGAGCACAGAAAGCTGCTGAGGCATGTGAGAAGTAGTGTCAGGGGCCGGAGCTTGGCGCCAAACTTTTAGTCGTAGCGCCAGACGCCAGAATTGGCGCCAGGCGCTACAGTTAAAAGTTGGCGCCAGTCTCTGTTTGCTGGCGCCAATTTCCCCCAATACCTAGCCAGAAATATGCGTTCTAATTTCGACCGGTTTTTCGTATTGTTTGCTCGATCCTACTTCCTGATTGAATTTTTTCTCACTTTTCTGAAACCCATATGTGTTCTACATATGGACATAACCCTCTGGGAATTCATGCTCTATCTACCTGATTGAACGCTCCTGGAAACAAAGGGTACATCTGAGAGGTTGAATTCACCAAACCATGGAAGTGAGTTTTTTCTAAAAACTCGCGGTGTCCTATCCACACGCGTTAACCCTTCACGGTTAGGCTTCTACGCGGTGCATCTGGACAATTAACCATGGACCCTATTTGACTAAACCATATCCCGAACTTTAGAGAACTAGAGCCATGGTTAGGTTGCGAACTCATTGCATCATATTGTGCCTACTTGACTAATTGTGCATTATTTGTTGTGCATATATATCCTATGCTCCTCTTAACCGTTTGTTGATTTGTGTTGAGATTATAATTGATGACTTAAAGAACTTTGCCTAATTAATTTGAATCAACAATTTTTTTTTCTTTTAATCGGAATTGACCTAGTACGACTTTAGGCATACCCCACTTGACTAATAATATCGAAAACAGTCCCAGACCGAGGCTCCAATATTGGTGCCAAGATCTGAGCTGTAGCGCCACTGTATGGTGTGTAGCGCCAGACATTTACTAAAAAGTCTGGAGCCAACCACCATATTGTGACGCCAGTCCTGTCGCTTGGCCGACAGTTCGGTTTATTTGTCGAGTCATCACTTAGTGTCTAATTATTCAGTTTCCTGTTTAATTCGGTTAATTTTGCTGGCAATAATGCTTAATTGAATTAATCTTCGAGTTTAGGCACTAAGTCCCATGGTTTTACACAAGAGTCCAAGCATGTCACTTACACTCAATACACACATCAATACACATGTCTTGACCATGATTAAGGGAGTCTTGTGTGCGCGCGTATTTTTCGTTATTTTTTTTTAGGGGGGTAAGTCGGATATTAATCCTCCAATAAATAATAAAACTTAAGTTCCCTAAACACATGTACATTATTGCTCCCTAAAAATATGCATACTTTTTGCATACCCTTTTCTTTAAAAAAAATAATAATAAAAACCATAAAGTCAAATTGATTCGAGTCAAGTAATTAAAACGCAAACTGGCTTAATTTACAGCGCGTGGTCAAGAAAGGAAGGACGATTAATCAAAGATAACCTCTTCGTACAAGTCCAACTTTTCGACAAACCTATAGCCCGCAAGAGAAAAGCAAGAGTCATAATGGCAACTCAAGAAGAAGTCAATGACCTCAAGAATCAACTGGCTACTGTAACTGAGACACTGAAGCTTCTCGCAATTAAGATCGAAGATCCCGCAAAGCAACAACAAATGGACCTCATGCAAGAAAGCCTAAGCAAGTTGTCCAGCGACTACAAGTTTCAAGAACTCACATCCCAAGGGGTCTCGGTGGATAAAGATCTTCTTCCGCAGAAGTTTAGTGCCAACGACATCCCAAAATTTAGGGCAATCGACAACCCCTACTTCCATCTAAGGGCATTTGAAACAATAATGAGTATCAAGGGTGTCGATAAGAAAGTCTTCCCTTCTCTGTTCTCGCTATCTCTCGAGACCGTTTGCCAACAATGGTTCTTTTCTCTCGAAAAAGAAAAGACCTCTACTTGGGAATCCATAGCAAATGCTTTTGTTGATAGGTACAAGTGCAACATTCAAGTCAAACTGACCATAGAGAACTTGAAATCCTCAAACAGAAGGAGAATGAAGGCTTCACATCTTTCTTTAACAAGTGGAGAGAAACCTCAGCTAAAATGATTGAGGTACCAAGTGAAAAAGATTCCGTGAGACTGTTCATTAAAAACCTCCAAGAAAAATATTCAAAACATCTTAAATATCAAAATAACCTTCATACCTTTAAGGCTGTTTACGATATTGGGATTAATATTGAAGATGACTTGACTAAATCTAAAGCTGCCAACAATAACTCCAACAGTGGCTGGAAAGGAAAGAAGAACGACAATCCTTCTTCATCCAAAACCGCCCACTCAAATAATGTTAGTACCTTTAATCTAGGAGAAGTCCTCGCCATGAACAATCAAGGACAAAAGAAACCGTTTAGGAGAAACTTCACTCCTATTGGCATGAGTTATGACACCGCGTTTGATCGACTAAATGCAAAAGGTCTTATAACTCCCATTGGACCATTTGGAGATCCACCAGTCGAGAAGAGGTCGCCTAATTGGAACCCCAATGCACATTGCAAATATCATCAAGGTAGGGGCCATTCTACTAAAAGCTGTTGGAAGCTTAAGGAAGCTATCCAAGACCTAATTGACAGTAACAAGCTACCATTGCCCCCTGCCAGTAAGAAGCCGAGTATGTACAATGCACCTCTAGCTCACACATTGACTATCTCCGATGAAGAAAGCGAAGTTGACCCCTCATCTCTCATTAAACCTGTCAAAGCAACCAATGTCGAAGAGGAAGAAGAAGAGACCTATTTCGATGTCGAAGATAATCTTCCAGAACCGGAAAATGAGGTAGAGATACGAATACTCACACTGTATCTGAAGGAGACATCGCAACTGTTACATGAAACTCTCAAAATTTTGAATGAACTTCACAAGGGATATGATGAAAAACCTAAGAGAGAATTCACACCAGTAAAAACGACTTATGAGGCAAAATACTTTCCCTTACAAGTCACCAAAAGACCCAAGAAGAGCAATAAAGTTTATACTCCAATTGGGATCCCGTATACACGAATGTTTGAAACGCTCTCCGAGAATGGCAAGGTCAAACCTCTCAAACCGAGACCATTTGAATCATTAAAAAGGACAGATAGATATTACTTTCAATACCATCAGTCAGGAGGACACACCCTAGAAAACTGCTTCAAGTTCAAGGATTTGGTGTAGAAAATGATTGATAGAAAGGAATTAGTCCAAGTTCAGCAAGAAGAGGACATAAATGTTAATGGAGTATGGGACAGTGATGAAGAATATGTCTATCTAAAAGACATATTAGGACCTTCACCTTCTGTATCATACACCACGGACGACATTTGGGCTGAAGAAGATTCATTAATAGACGTCCTCACAAGATCTGGGAGAATACAACCTCCCGTTTCAACACAACCTATGCCTACTGTACAACAAGTTCCCATACCTATCATCGAAGACAATGACATCATTAAACAATTCAAGAAGACAAAAGTTGAGATGAATGTATGGAAGCTTCTGGCAACATCTCGAGAACATAGGTTAGCTGTGATGAATGCCTTGGATAAGATCGGGATAGATTCTGACACCACTCCTGAGGGACTAGCTAACTTCCTCACGAGTGACCTCCCTAGTCCGATTAATCTAATCACTTTCTCTGATAAAGATTTACCCCCGGAAGGTGACAAACACTACAAGGCATTAAATCTCACGGTAGTCTGCAAAAGGATGAATGTTCCCATGACTCTTGTAGACAATGGATCGGCTATTAATGTCTATCCACTTAGGACTGCAAGGATGCTTAGCATAAGAGATGAGGATTTAACTCCGTCCACACAAGGAATAAGAGCTTACGATAATACTCGGCGTCAAGCTCTTGGAAAAATAACCCTAAACGTGACGGCAGGAGCAATAGAACATGCTACTACCTTTCAAGTGGTAGACATCAAAGCCTCATTCAATCTGTTGTTAGGACGCCCTTGGCTCCATGATCTAAAGGCCGTCCCTTCATCTCTCCACCAACAAGTGAAAGCCATAGTTGGAGGAATACCCATCACTATTGATGCTTCGCCGATGAGGATCAAATCAATAGAGAATCCAATCATCAACGTGGAGCACGACGAAGATGATGAAGACCTATGGGGCTTTAACGAAGAAGTCTCCTTAATCCAAGAGGATGAAAGGACATCTCTTTGCCACGACCCCCATTCCAACATGATTATCAACACTATGCTGAGGAAACAAGGACACTTCCCTGGGATGACCTTAGGAAAGAAGAAGGGGATAGAAAAATCTATAGAGTCACCTGGACTCCCTAAACTAGATGCTTTCGGACTTGGTTTCAAACCGACTCGGAAAGATCTCAAGCGAGCCCAGGACAAACTGAAAGCACGTAGGGACGCTCGTATTCAAAAGAAAGCAATTCCAATGGATCAGTACCCCCTTACGCTTAATGGTCAGTTTATAAAAGAAGGAGAGGACTATCCATGCCATGAATTTCCCGAACCATTTGTTGTAAATGGCATACAACAACCAGGATTTGAGATTTTCTTGGATTGCTACTTCATTGACGAAATCCCAACTCCCGTCTATAAGGAGAAAGCACCCCCATGCTTTGACTTTAACGTCATGGGATTACTGTTTGGGCGAGAAAAGAATGAGTCAGTTTATGAGGAAGACAACTCTTCACTCATTCAAACGGTCCTATAAAGCAAAAACTTCGACCCCTCAAAGCTAATTACTCCAGCTGAAGGATTATTGCAAGGGTGGCGCAAGACTATCAAGGTGACTACTCCGAGTGGAAGGAAGATATTGATCACGACAGGGCAAGGGCCGATGTTTGAAGAATCTTCGGAGTCAGAGTCAGAGTCTGAGTCAGAGTCTTTCCCTTTAGAACCTTCTAAGTCTTTAGCTATAACGCCTCCCCTTCCTATTTCTTCTCCTAGGATAGTTAGTGATACAGTCCCTGAGGACATATCACTCTTTGATGTAATGATCTCAGAGTACAATAATATCGCTCATTCTTCTTATTTCTCGTGTTCTTCCCTAACCCAAGATGACGAACATTGCTTAGCTAACGATGAAAAAGATAAAGAATTTATTAAAGCAATGGAAACACTTGAAAAGAAAACACTGATAATTGAAGAGACTGAAACAGTTAACATCTTAAATGATTCAACTCTTAAAAGAGAAGTTAAAATCGGACTAACATTGAATAAACAAGAAAGAACCGATTTGATTAACTTGCTTAAAGAATTTATCGATGTATTTGCTTGGTCATATGAAGATATGCCAGGCATTAACAGAGAAATAGCTCAACACACTATACCATTAATCCCAGGAATGAAACCTGTAAAACAAAAGTTGCGTCGAATGAAACCCGACGTAGCACTTAAAATAAAAGAAGAAGTTCAAAAACAAATAACTGCAGGTTTCATCAAGGTATCCAAATACCCCGAATGGGTCGCCAACGTCGTCCTAGTTCCAAAGAAAGACGGAAGGGTAAGGATGTGTGTCGACTATCGAGATCTAAATAAGGCAAGTCCAAAGGACGACTTCCCTTTGCCACACATCGATATTCTGGTAGACAACACAGCAAATCACGCGCTTCTCTCATTTATGGACGGATACGCAGGGTACAATCATATTCTCATGGCGGAAGAAGACATGGAGAAGACAACTTTCATCACACCATGGGGCACTTACTGTTACACGGTAATGCCATTTAGGTTGAAAAACGCAGGTGCTACTTACCAACGTGCAGCAACTGCCTTACTCCATGACATGATGCACCAAGAAGTTGAAGTATATGTCGACGACATGATTGTGAAATCAAAGGACCGTCCAGGCCATTAAGTAGCCTTAAGGAAATTTTTCGGAAGGTTAAGAAAATACAATATGAGGTTGAATCCATCAAAATGTGCTTTTGGAGTCACCTCAGGCAAGCTCTTGGGGTACGTCATAAGCTCTAGAGGAATAGAGATGGATCCAACTAAGATTAAAGCAATCATGTCGATGCCACCGCCCAAGACTGAGAAACAGATTCGAGGATTCATTGGCCGGTTGCAATACATAAGTAGGTTCATATCCAAACTGACAACGATATGTGAACCAATGTTCAAAAAGCTCAAAAAGAACATACCAGTAATATGGGATGATGAGTGTCAAAAAGCCTTTGACCGGATCAAAGCCTATCTCGCAAATCCTCCCGTATTAGCACCAGCACTTCCCGAAATACCTCTTAGATTATATTTGACGGTTACCAAAGAGACAATGGGAGCCATGCTAACACAAGAGGTGGAAAACAAAGAGAATGCAATCTATTACTTAAGTAAAAAGATGCTCGAATACGAAACACGCTATACACCACTCGAGAAATTGTGCCTCGCTTTTGTGTGGGCCACAACTAAGTTGAGACATTACATGTTGGTACATACCGTTTTCGTGGTATCTCGATTAGATCCACTCAAATACTTGTTCGAGAAATCAACGCTCAATGGACGTATTTCAAGATGGATAGTCAACTTAGCCCAGTTCGATGTATGGTTTATGCCACAAAAAGTCATTAAAGGATCCGTGGTGTCAGACTTTCTGGCAGATTTTCCAATAGAAGACTCGACACCAATACAGGACAATGAATTTCCAGATGAAGATTTGATGGTCACCGAAGATGATACTTGGACCTTGTATTTCGACGGAGCCTCAAACCAAAATGGATGTGGTGTCGGAGTGCTACTAGTATCACCTAAGGAAGAACACGTCCCAATATCAATAAAGCTCGATTTCGACGTCACCAACAATGCTGCTGAATATGAAGCATGCGTGGTAGGCCTTGAAACAGCTCTGGCATTGGGAGTAAAGAAGTTAAGGATATTCGGAGATTCCTCTCTAATCATCAATCAAATATCTAAAAGGTGGAAATTAAGGAGCGAAAGCCTAGCCCCTTATCAAACCTATCTGGAAACTCTTACCGATCAGTTAGAGAAGGTAGAATACACATATCTACATAGAGAGGAAAACCAATTTGCTGATGCCTTGGCAAGATTAGCCTCAATGGTTAGGATTCCCACGGATATCGAGCAAATGCCTCTAACTATCGAAAAAAGGCACAAACCAGCATATATACAGGCTATAGAAGACGACAATCCAGTCCAAGATGAAGATGAAGAATAAGAAGAAGAACCATGGTACACAGACATTCTACATTACGTAACCAATGGAGAATACCCTCCTCATGCTGACAAAAGAACAAAACGAGCCTTGAGACTTTTTGCTTCTCAATATGTACTTATAAACAACGAGCTACATAAAAGGGTACCTAAAGGTCGAGCTCTCCTATGTGTAGGGAAGGTGGATGCACAAAGAATAATGAGAATGGTCCACGAAGGAATCTGTGGAACTCATATAAACGGCAAAATGTTAGTCCAGAAAATAATGCGAGAAGGGTATTATTGGACTACAATGAATAGGGAATGCCATCAATATGTGAAAAGATGCCCTAAGTGTCAAATTTATGCCAATTTACAACACGTTCCTCCATCTTTACTCTACACCTACACATCACCTTGGCCATTCTCTACATGGGGAATTGACATAATTAGCAAGATCACTCCTCCAGGGACAGGAGGCCACGAATTTATTCTAGTAGCAATTGATTACTTTACGAAGTGGGTTAAAGCGCAATCATATGCTAAACTCACTGCAAAACACGTAGCACTCTTTATCGAGAGAAATATCATTTGTCAATATGGAGTCCCACATGAAATGATAAGTGACAATGGAACTCACTTTCAAGCCGAATGTGAAGAATTGCTACATAAATATGGTATCCAACATCATCATTCATCCCCTTATAGACCTCAAGAAAACAGAGCAGTCGAGGCAGCTAATAAGAATTTAAAAACTATCATCGAGAAAATGACAGAAAATTATAAGGATTGGCCTGACAAGCTTCACTTTGCATTGTGGGGATATCGCACGTCAATCCGTACGTTAACAGGAAATACACCATTTTCTTTGGTATATGGAATGGATGCCGTACAACCTGTCGAACTAGAAATACCATCTCTACGTATTGCGCTAGAGAGTAAACTCGATGAAGTCGAATGGACTACGGCACGATATGAAGAATTGATCCTACTCGACGAAAAACGATTAGAAGCTCTACATCACACCCAGTGCTATCAAACTCGTATGGCTAGACATTTTAATAAGAAGGTCAAGACAAGAAATATCAAAGTAGGAGATTTGGTATTAAAAGCGTTAAGGAAAAATGTTTTAGATCCAAGGGGAAAGTTTAGACCTAATTGGTCTGGCCCCTACATTGTCAAAACAATCCTGTCAGGAGGTACAACAAAATTAATTGACATGGATGGCAATGAATTTTCAAACATGACCAATCTTGACCAACTTAAAAAATACTACCCATAATTACTTGAGTAGGACACTCAAGAGAGCTACGTTCGGCCTGATTCCTTAGGAAAGGATACGTAGGCAACCCATTACGGGTGCGGCCACTTTATTATTCGACATCTCCGCATTCCAGAATCAACTAGAAGTCAACAAAAAGTCGGAAAAGCTACTGGCGTCTCAAAACAGAGCCTGGCGCCAGCAATAGGACGTTAGCGCCAGACGATGGTATTGGCGCCTGGCGCTAGACCTCATTAGCTGGCGCCAATCTGCAATTTCCGACGCCAGATCGAAAATAAAATCTGGGCAAATTTCGGTGTTTTTCGGAAAATTTTCGTCTTCCGTACTCGAAGAATTTCTGGAAAATTAATTTTTTTTTTCTGTTTTTCATTGCTTTAATAAAATAAATTTAAAGTAACAATTTGATTGAAAGCTGAAATTTCATTAATAAAATAAAATTACATTGTTAATGGATTTCAAATAAGGCTGAAATAAATTAACTTTAAATAAAAATTAATAACAATCTAATAAATCTAAAGCTAGGCAATGTTCTAGTCTTTCTTCTCCTTCTTTGCTCTTTTCCAATTCTTTTCTGTTTCCTCCTCTTCATCCATTACTTTAGCTAGTAGGCATCCTTTAGAGGACCTACATTCAATTTTAGAATAGATTGTTTCTCCTTCAGCTAGCACCCCATGCTTCTTTTCCACCCAAATCTTTTTGTCTGTAGCTTTCCTTTTTCCCTTGTCTTTGGTAGTATTCTTTTTCTTAGGCATTGTAGGTGTTTTGAACTCAATTCTTGCACCTAAGCGTTCCTTGGCCGGTGTCACCCTGTCACCTAGACGATTCTTCACATCAGTTCTACCTTGATCAATTGAAGATTTCTTCAACAACCACTTCTTTACATCATTAGGTAAAGAAGGGGGAACCTTTTGGGTAATCACTTCCCATAAAGGTCTAGCGCTCCAGTACGTGTCAAATTTATTTACTTCTTGAGATATAGGATACTCATAGGGAGGACGAAGATCCCCGGAAGGAATATTTTGGAGCAAGCCATATTGTCTCTTTACTCTGCAGGGATAATAATATGTCACGCGAGACAAACTTGGAAGACGGCAGAAAGGTTGCTTGTTAACACCAACCATCCTTTTTATTTTCCACCATGGGATGACCCACCTGATAGCAAAATCACGTGATTCAAAAACTTTCTTCCACCCATGGCGCCCAATTTTAGGAATGCGTTTCTTCCTTCTCTCAAAGCAAGTGGGCGTATAATTTTCAAAGTCGTCCGGAAGGCTAATTAATCCTAGACTCCCCATTAGCCACATCTGTAAAAAAATTCCAATGCAAATAAATTAATATTACAATACAAAAATACATTTTTTGATTTCTGTAATCAAAAATATTATTTTTCTACCTGTAATAAAATTGGAGAACCGCGAAGAGGAGCTTTTGGGTCCCTTTTCAATTCATCTAGACTAATCATAGTCTCTCCAACTATCAATGGCATTGGATTTCTCCCTGATTCAATTTGTTCTAGCACAGTGGTTATAATTGATTGTCCCTCATTAATTTTACCACTACTAAGACAATATTGATTAAGCATGCAGAATAAGAACGCCCTTCTTCTATATATGTGAAAAGATTCAAAAAGCGGTTTATCAAAATAATAGCGTGCGAATTCTTTTAAGTTCACTACATTGCCATCTACTATTTTTGATAAATCCCTTTCCTTCAAGTTAAAGAAGCGCTCAAAATCCTTATAGTAATATGCATCTACTCTAGGGATTACTACCAGGTCTATTGCAGGAAAGCCTAAAATAGCGCCAAATTCCTCTGGCAAAGGGCTAATTTCATCATACCCTTTTCTAAAACAATGTGTTTCAATATTCCAATATTCTAGAGCGGTATGTATGAAGTCTATGTCTAGATCTACCCCTTTAATGCCAAAAATTCCCCCCAAGTGAAATAAATCCAATTCTTTTCTTTCTTTAGCATTAAGAGATCGACACCATTCATGAGAATATTGGGTGAAGGTTTTAGTGGCTAAAGACATGATGATTATTATTATTTCTAAAGAGAAGAATATTTTTCGATGAAATTATGAGAAGAATCGGCTGAGCAGGGGGCTATTTATGCACAAATTGCGAGGAATTTCAATCTGACTGGAATACGGAGTCAGCGTCAATTGGCGTCACTCACCGGGAATTGGCGTCACCCATCAGCCGTTGGCGCCACACACTAGGTGTAGCGCCTGGCGCCAAATCAGCAGAGGCCGCGCGTGCTCACTTGCGTTTTGATATTAAAACTGGAGTCGGTTTAATGACTTTATGGCCCCGTTTTATTTTTTCTACATATTTTTCTATCTTTTTTTTTCAATTAATTAATTAAATATAACAATTATTTTTTTAGTTAATTTTATTTTTATTATATTAATTTTCAAATATCAGCTGTTTTCCTCCATTTTATTTTTCCTTTTTATTTTCTTTTTGGGGGAGAGAGTCGGATAATACCCTCCATCAATAAGAAAAATGACGGAATTTTTGCGCAAATTGTTATCACACTTGCACACACTAACATACACTAACATAATAGATAATAATGAATTTACAATAACATAACATAAAGTACAAAGTGTCTAAATAATAAGTCAAAGGCAAAGTTCTATAAAAAGTCAAAATAAAATGCATATACAGAAATGAACTACGGCGCCGGAGGACGTAGGCCCATCATGCCATAAAATTGCGCCGTCCGAGGATTAACCTCTCCGCCAGCTCCGGCCTCAGCACCAGCTCCAGTCTCCGTAGGAGGAGGGAAACTCAAAACAGGACCACTCCAGCCAAGGTCAACCCGGGGCTGAGACCTCGGAGGCTGCTGCGATGACGAGCCAACCTCGTACATCCCACCATCTCTGAAAGTCGAGGTAGCCTCTCCTACCGGTGCAGCAGGAGCACCCTCAGAAGAAGACCCTGAGCCCTCAGCAACATCGGCTCGAGCAGCCTCAGAACGACCACCTCTACCTCCGGACGAAGTACGACGACGTCTCGAGCTAGACCTCGCCGTCTCTCTCCGCCCCTCAGGCCTCGTACGGGTGTGAGAAGCAATCGGCTGACCCTGCAAAAAGAATTAAATCATAAACAAGGTAAAAACTGAAGCGTAATGCAGAAATAATAAGTAAAAAAAAAGTTACCTCTCGGACAGCGTCGTCTCGACGACAGGTAGCCGCATTCCTCATCCGAACGAGTTGACTCCGGAAGGCATCTATGCATCGTGCCATAGCCGAAACCACCTCGCGTGAGAACTGTCAAGAAGTTAAGTCAGTAAAAATGCATGACAACTGAATACAAGATTCTGAATTAGAACTAGACTTACCCTGGTCTGGTGACGAGGAATCGACCGCTCCACAAAGCGCTCGCCCTCAGGAGCCGGAGAAATCATCTCCTCGATCGGCCCGTACATCCCCTGGTAGTGGATGGACATACGGGGTGCCACAAACTCAGTGGGACCATCTTGATAAAACAGAAAGAAATCAGCAAGGTATTACTTGGGGGCTACTCAGCGAAAAACAAAAAGTTAAGGATCTTACCCTCACATCCGCGGCCGGTACAGGGGCTGGAGCCAACAAAGGAAGTAGCTCCTCAGCATAACTCCGCCCAAGGATCACATGAGACCGCCAGAGGGAACCAGACTCCTCAGCCATGCTCGAAAACTTTCTCTCGTCGAACATGTGACGTGGTGGAGGAGCAGGAACGACAAAAACATTGGAAGAGTGCTGGATAGCAACTCTCTCTCCTAAGTACACAACCGCTCCGTAGGTCCCCAGAAAGTAGCGGCGCTCAGCAGAGTACTGTGCGGCTAATCCAGGGACTGTCCAACCACCCCATGGTCGGTATACTACCTCAGGTCCCTATAAAAAATACCAATCGGGTAAGAACATGTCTAAAACATCGCAGAAGAGCAAGGCAAACACTAAAAGCCGTACCGAGATGATCCGACTCCGGACACGTGCAGTAGACAAGCGCTCACCGGATACCCCCTCGGCGATGGTCTCGCCGGCGCAATGGAAGGAAAGTACTCGTAGAACCAGATCTACAAGAAATTAAACGCGTGAGTAAATGCTAACTATTATGTAGGGCTAAACTTTATAGGGAATAATGGTTACCTCTACGAATTTCCAGAAAGCAGACAAAGCAATGTTCGTCCTAAAGGACCGGTGGCGACACGAGTCCCTCAGCGCGCGAACGAAGTCAGTGTAGGCCAAGCTGGCCCAATCATAAGTCCCGATCCGCTGGAGATCGCGAACAGCAAGGAGGTAGTAAAGCAACGCCCTACTACCCCTGTTAGGGGAGAATGTCCCTGACAACAACATCAGTACAAAGATGCGCACCCGCTGCTCTCGGGTGGTCGCATCGTCATTAAGAGCCGCTGCCAGCGTTGAGCGGCGAATTCCCCTAGCACTGAACTGAGTCGTCTCGACCTCAGCTCGGGCCCGAACAGCAATCGGCCCCAACAGCTCCTCGACCTCTGGAGAAAAGACGTCGATACCACCGTCGAACGGCAGCGGCACAGAAGTGAACTCCAGTCCTGTGATGAGACTCAAGTCTGTAGGAGTGACCATCATCTCACCCCATGGAAAATGAAAAGTGTTGGTAGTGTCCCATAAGAACTCCACCAAAGCGCGTACTACATGGTGACCCCCGCTGGAGGCAACCATAGCCTCGGAGGTCTCGAACTGGGCAACCAGTCCGCAAGACTCCCATAGGAGTCTCGTCTCTCGATCTCTGGCAATGTGCATCCTATACAAATCGCCTAGACCATCACAGCCAGAGCCGTGATGCCGTGTCCTCCCAGGCTCGGTTCCCCGTCTCACCCTCTCGGAAATGTGGTGGACAGGGGCAAAGAACAAGGTCTGCTCATCCCACTCTGGGAACCGACCAAGCGAAGTGGACGGTGTAGTGTCGTCCCCCACGGGCTCATGCTCCCGTCTAGTGTTTCGGGACCGTGAACCTGAGCCTCGTTGTCTAGCCATGCTACATTGTGCAGAATCATCATAAGTTAAGGTTCTATAGTATCTAAAGGTTCGCCTAGCCGCATGATACTATGTTCGCAAAAACAGAGTACGTAGTACTAAAACAGAGCACAAATTCAAATTGAGCATGACAGCATTTTTTCAAGCAATCAAACAATTTCTTGCAACACTATAGTGATTATTGTGACAAATTGAACAAGAATTGCTAGCAAAAACATCAAGAACAAGCCACATTGTTCTTCACGACCTTAAGAGGTCCAACAATGGCGGATTGCTCGTTTCTTCACCAAATTGAGTCAAACAAGTCTCAAATTACTCCCAAGGAAATATACAAACATAAATAAGCAATTTCATGGCATAAAACTTGATAAAAAAAGCAAATTGAGCATTGTAAGTTTCGAATTTTCATGAAATTCGTGAATGAACATGCCAAAATTCATAAAAACCGGTGTGAGTTGGAGGAAAACTTACATAGATCGGGAATATGGATGAGAAGAGCTTTGATTTGCAACAAATTTGAGCGAATTCGATTGAGAAATGAGTGAGCAACGATCAATTGAAGTTTTCGGACTTCTCTCGGGCTGTTTCGCGACGAACAGAGCAAGAAATGAAACGGAAAACTGAATTTAAAGAAAATTTTGTGCTGGCGCCAGTCCCTAGGCATTGGCGTCACATTCTGTGCTTGGCGCCAGACGCCAATTCCAGCGCATGGCGCTAATGCCATATGGCTGACGCTGGTGGATTTTCAGCGACGCCAAAGCAGCCAGCCACCTGTTGGGGTTGTGCTAGCCTTCTGCAATATATTTTGGGTTCCTTGGTACGCCAGTTAGCCCCTCTAAGCAATTTGACATGATTAGGTAATCGGCTTGATTACGTAAAGTGATCGACCTGATGAAAAGATCGTCTCACTTAGCTTAAAGCGCCTAAGCATTGGCTCATTAGCAAAAGGCACCGACATATAGGTTCAAGAGCAAAGGGCACCGACATACAGGTTCAAAGCAAAAGAGCGCCGACGTACAGGCATAGCACGAGCAAAGTTCAGGCGAACTTTTAAAGATCGACAGGCGTGGATCTTCGGTATTTTCCTTTAGGAAATTATCGCATCAAATGAGGATGACTTCAAGAGAAGATATCTTCGGCGGAAAGTTGTCATGAACAACTGAAGGTAATTTCAGGGCGAAACTGTCTTCGATCATAGTTCCTGAGGCATGGAAGATAATCATAATGCGGATGAGAATTATTTCAAGAGAAATAATTTTCGATGATGTTCCCTTGGACGTGGAATATTATCACAGCGGAGAAGTTAGTTTCAGGCAAAGCGATCTTCTAATTTGGAAGCAGTTACAAGGCGTAGCGGTTTTCAAGCGGGATGGCATTCTCTAGCTTTCAGGAGGTCATCAAAGCAACAGCAACAGCGACAATCGGTTACTTTCAGAGACGTGTGCTCAACGGTGCAAGATACGCGTTTCTTAACTCTTTTATCTGTTTAACTAACGCTAGTTTTGCAGGTATCGGCGTTACAAGAATGGTTTAGGATTGCAGAACGTTCTGAATCATTCTCCGTCCCTATCGCTACTTTGGCTTTCGTTTTCGAAACTTGCGTTTCTCCAAACTCAGTCAAAGTGGGGGCTTCTATAGACACACATTTGTGTCTCCCCTAAACCAAACCCAGTGATGAGTGCCTTTCACGTCGAATCATAATTGAATGAAACGAAAGTGTGGAAAGGTCTAGTGTTGCGGAAAGTTTTATTTCTTTTTCTCTTCTCTTTGTTTTTGAAAACTTTATTTTAAGAAAACAGCCAATCCAGTTTGTTGGTCCATGATATGGGTCCAATAGTGGTGTAGTTGGATGGGGCTTGAAAAGACCTTTCCAACGATATATTATAAGCCTGATTCCGATGAATATTGAGGAATTTATGGCTAATTTACTAAACTGGGCCCGGTTTGAGTTTTAAGTACGGCCTAATGATCTAGGGGAGGGCCTAATATAATTTATCATTCCTAATGCAATTAGGAATGGTTTTTAGTCTTCTAGAACATTCTAGAAGGTTCTTATCATTCTTAATTTAATTAGGACTCTTCAGAGTTTTAATTAGATCAAATAGCATTTTCGACTGAAATTATATTATTTTATCTTCCAGTACGGTAAGTTTATCAGATTTTCGAAAACGCGTTGAAAGCCGATTTGGCGTCCAACCCCAGGCCTTGGCGCCTAGAACCAGGATTGGCGCCAGACGCCAGCATTGGCGCCTGGCGCTAGCCACTGGTCCTGGCGCCAATGAGCCAGGGCTGGCGCCAAAGTGGTTTTGTGGTCTTCAGACTCTGTTTTGATAAATTATCTTTTTTGGATGATTTTCTCTATAAATATCGTATCAAAAACTCCGTTTTGATGGACGGATTATCAATATTCATTCACCAAGAATCTTCAATTCTCTTTTTAAATCATTCATTCTTTCTTTTCTAAAACTTTGTTTTCTCGAATACAAAATTCCGCATTCGCAAGATCTTGATACACCTAGCCATATTCGAAGTTGTCTTCGCCCTAGACGTGAAAGGTTTTAATTTCTGAGGGTTTGGTCCCAAATCTCTCTTTCAATTATTTAATTTGATTGCTTTGATTATTATTTTCCTTGAAGTTACTAACGCGTGTATTGTGTTATTAGAAAGAGGTACGAGGCATCCAAGTAAGTAATTTAAGTGCTTTAATTGATTAATTGATATTATGATGTAGATATCATGTTTAGATTGTTATTATGATTCCTAGTATCATGTCTAGGGTAATTTTAATATCAAGTATGATTGCTACGATGCTTCCTATATTCTTCCTAATACTTATGATTGTTAGTATCATGTTAGGACTAAAGCTTTGATTTTTATTGTTTAGTGACATGCTAGGGTTTGTTATTAATCTTGTTAGTATCATGCCTAGGATCTTGCTATACTTTAACATGATTATGATTATGATTGATATTATTTTTATTAATGATGTTGATTATTTATTTATTATGTTGCTTGATATGTATCATATTTTATATTGTTATTTCTTGATCACCTTTATTGCATGTTTAAAGGGAATTTGTACTTGCAATCACGCTTAATAAGATAATTAATAATCTTGTTAGGTTAATTGTGATTATAATTCAAGTGATCGCCAATAATAGTTTATTTGTGCATTAATGTTCAACCAACATAGATTAAACAGGTTTAGGGTTAACCTATTGATTGTATGTTAATCAGAAAGCGCATATGAATACGAGCAGAATAAAGTAGAGGCCTATTATTAGGGCAGGTTCAATCTCTTTTAGGTTGGATTTGTACCATCATCCCCGAACCCTTATTTGGTTCATGACCTTATGGAGTTGACGATCTCTTGGATCGTTAAGGGGTGTAACCTTCACCTCGTGAACGGTTTACAAGTTCCTTAAAAACTTGTTGGCGACTCTTTTGCTCTATCTTATTCCCTTTTGGACGCCACCGTACTTTAGTGTATGATCACAGTGGGGTTCAAGCTAGTGGGATTTTAAAGGCTTGAAATTATTCCCTACAGAAGGCGTTCATTCTTTTAGGTAGCCTTCAGAGTATTAGATACATTTGTTCCCTTCTTATTACCCATGTTGTTGCTTGTGCCCTTTTATTGATTATTTAGCCACATTACAAGCCTACATGAGCCCCATTGGTTACTAGTCCCAAGCTTGGCTTGGGGGAGCTATTAGTGAGTGGGGTGAGGGAGTTTGTAGTGTGCACATTATTTGCACAATTTGGGTGGGTTTTGAGAAGTAATTCATTCTTGATCATATTTTTGTTTTGTTGAGTTTAAAAGTTGTATATTTTTGAGAAAAATAAAAATGTGATGAAAAAAAAGAAGTTCAAAATAAAAAAAAGTGAGAAATTTGAAAAAAGGTGAACTTCTAAGAAAGAAAAAAATGTTTGATGTTCAAATGTTCTATTTGAAGGTTGTTCTAAGAAAAAAAAAAAAAGAAAAAAAAAAAAGAATGAGTTCAAAGTTTGTTTTTCACTCAAAGTTCTACATTATCATATTTTTATGAGTGATTGTTGTGAGTGTTGGGATTGTTTATGATGATTAGAGTTGTATTTGGTGGTTTTTGTTGGAGTTGGTTATGTTTATGGAGATGTATGATCATTATTTTTTATCATGGGTTTTTAGGATTTGGCTCCCTTTTAGCATAGCTTTTCTCTCTCATAATCCCAAATTTATCCTACCTTTATCCTAGCCTTACATTACAAGCTTAAAGGACCTTCCGACCTTGTGCATAGAAGTTATGTAAATATGAAAGTGTTGTTTATCAATGCAAGTTATGACTTGGCATATTTCGAGTCGACTAGTAGGATGAGCGTTCAATGTTTTTATACACACGAGAGTGTGAGTTGGGAGGGCATTGTTCACATCAAAGGGGTTGGTTGGAGAGCGATCGAGTACATTCTTTACTAGCCACATAAATGAGAGTTGAGTGTGTTAGCACTAGTCTTGAATTCTATATGCTCTTGTGGTTTGCTCTATTTGATAATTGTTGGGGAGGAAGGGTGATTAGATGAATAAGATTGATTGATGTTGAAGCGTGTTCATTAGATTTGCCTTGATTTGTTGGTTTTTGATTTGATTATTGGGGTGAAGTATGTTTTATATGTTCATTGATGAGCTCTTTGCTTAGGGACAAGAAAAGGTTTGGCTTGGGGGAGTTTGATATGTCTAGTTTATATAGTGTTTTATCCCCGTCCCTTGGTCGTTATTAGTAGTGTTTTTGGCTCTTTCGGACCACTTTTATTACTAATTTGTGTGTTCTAGTGTTTTCGTAGTTTTAGTTGTATTTTACAGGAAATTGCACTCTTGGATCATTTTCCCGGGCCTTATTGGATCGACTACGGAAACTAGAAGGACACGACCACTTTTGGAGCCCAAGATCGGTGAGAGCCGGTGATTAAGGGCTCGGTAATTGGGATCACGAGGCATTTGGACCAAGTATTCGAGACCCGAGAGGAAATATGGATTGGGCCGAGAAATCTAGCCCAATCGAAGTTCAAGCCTCGAAGAAGAAGACCGGGCCCGATCGGGCAAGCATACGCCCGATCGCGCGGATGCGCGCAAAGGCACCCTCAAGGAAGAGGCGCACCCGATCGAGTGAGCTAAGCTCGATAGGGCGCGGCACGTCAGTAGAGGCACTGTAAAAAAGGCGGGCCCGATCGGGCGGCCCTTTCGCCCGATCGGGCGCGTGTTTTCCTAGAATCTGATTAGTTTAGTTTTAATTCTTGTTTTAGGAGAGGTTTAAATACGATTTGTACGGAATTATTACTTACCTTTTTCCTTAGACTTTCTCTCTCTACTTAGTATTTTTCTCTCTCTAAAATTCTCTCTAAACTCTTTTTCTTAATACTTCCTTTAATTCCAGATTTATTTTTGGTACAATTTCTTCCCTTTTTAATTTCAGCTATTTTAATTGTTTTTTTTATTATGCTTTTAATTATTTACTTGATTAGCTTAGTTATGATGATTAGTGAGTAGTTCCATTCTAGGGTTTATGGGGATCCATAATTAATATGAAAGGATAATTTGTTATTATTGATTATTGATATTGCATGATAATTTCTTATTGAATTGTTTTAATTCTTTGCAATTAGATTATGAATCGAGCAGCTGTAATTTGATTGTGAATGTTTAGCAATATTGAATTGATGAATAGAGCAGATGTTGATTTAATATTAAAGGCTATTTTTAATAGGAACTTAGGTCTAGTAAATTGCGAGAGCCTGTTATATCTATGTTGATTAATAAATTGCGAGAGCCTGTTAATCATGTTATCTATGCATTGTTAATTATTAATTACTTCGTTCTATCCCGGAATATTAATTATTGGTGAACCTGTGACCCTAGGTTTCCTTATTATTGATTCTTTTCTCCCTAAACTTATTCTTCGTAATATAGAATTCTTACCTAAAAATATTGGTTACTTAGATAATTTAGAGTATAATAATTAATTAGAATTAAAAAGACTTGTTTCCCTGTGGAGTTCGACCCTACTTCCCTATCTACCTTAGTTAGTGATTTAGGTAATTATTTTTTATTAGGGGATACGACTTTACCCTGTCAATCGTCTTCTCTGTTCTCATCTCCTTCTTCTTCGATCTCCTTTTTTAATCTCCTTCTTCTTCGATCTCCTTCTTCAATCTTTGCTTAATAATTCTCCTTCGATCTCCTCGTCTCCTTCTCCTTCGATCTCCTCGTCTCCTTCTCTTTCATTTCCACCATCACCAAGACCACCACCGCAACAATAAACCACGAAGACATGCACCACGAAGACATGCACGAGGTTTGTATTTAATTAATCGATTTTTCTTGGTTAATTAATCGAATTTTGTTGGGTTTAATTGATTGATTTTTCTGGGTTTAATTAATCGTTTTTGGAATTGTTTGAGTTTCTTAATCGATTTTAATTTGATTTTTAATCGATTTTAATCAATTTTAATTCTGGGTTTTTGTTTTTTGAGTTCATGAATCAATTTCTTGGTTTTTTTTCCTCGGTTTTTTTACTTATTTTTGGGATTTTGTTTTTATTTTTGTTTAATTTTTTTTTCTGGGTTTTCTTCTGGGTTTTTGTTTAATTACTAGTTATTGATTTTCTGGGTTTTCACTTGTTTTAGTTTTTATTTTTCTGGGTTTTTGCATTTCAGTTGTTATTCTCTTTCTCTTCACCTTCGTCTCCTTCTTGCGCAACTTATTTTAATCGATTTTTTTTTTTGTTTTGATTGATGCAGGACTGTTATTGATTTAGATCTTAAATCGAATCGAAGAATCAAGATGAAGAATATTGTTTTTTTTTTTATTTATATTGTAAATTTTTTTATTTTTAATCGATTTTAGTTTTGTGTAATTTGATTAATTTAGTTCTTTTAAATTGGAATTGTTGTACGAGTAATTTATTTGTAGTTATAAATTTAGTTTTTCACTCTTAAAAAGTGTACAATTACTTAAATATTGATGAATATATACGTGTTTTATGTATATTATGCATGTAAATATGTTTCTGGTACATTTTAAGTGAAAAAAATTCCCAAAAAAATTTTTTTTTTTTTGTTTTTTTGGGGCATTATTGCCACCGGTTAACCGGTGGCAATAGTTATTAATACAAATAAAAAAAATTTGCGGGAAGGCTTATTGCCACCGGTTAACCGGTGGCAATACTTGATTTTGCCACCGGTTTTGAACCGGTGGCTTTGCTTCAGTTTATTGCCACCCCCCAAATGACCACCGGTTCAAAACCGGTGGCATAGGGGGGTTTTGAACCGGTGGCCAATTGATGTTTTCGTCTAGTGCCAACATGCTTATAAAAGCTTTTAACACATATTTCTTACCTCAATCCTTGCTTTCCTGCAATATGAACAAACTAAAAATATTTTTGACTCCTTTTTTTTTTTTTAAATAAATTCAAAAATAAGCTTTGAAAAAGACCGAAAAATTTTCGGCTTTTTTTTAAAAAAATTCGGACATCCTTAATAAAAAAAAATTCGGATGTTCTTCATAAAAAAAAAAATTGGTCATTCCTAAAATAAAAACAAAAATAAAATTCAAAACAATTTAGTTTAACACCATTTAATTAAATAAGCACTTGGCCAAGTTTTAAAACAAAACACTTTAAAATACATTATTTTTTTTGCTTTAGTGGTAATAAAATCTCAACCAAAGCTCCCAGATACCACTTTGTAACACCCTAGAAATTCCTTTCTTTTCAAAATACCTGTTTTGCCCTGTTTAAAAATTTAAATAGGAATATCTAAGATATTACCGCCACCGTGAAAACGGCTAAGGCAACCATCAAAGACACACAGCGGAAGACTAATTTCAAAACCATTCAAAACAAGGCAACTTGAAAAGTCAACCAACGAAAGTAAAGTCAAAACTAAAGTCAAACGAAGTAAAATAATACCATCCTACAACTTGGAACCATTGTAGGCCCTTATTAAAACCAAACTGACTTTAAAACCTTTACGTTAGTCATGCATGATAATAATATCATAAATAATTAAAGCATTAAACACATCATATACTTATAGAAACTAGCATGATTCGCTCTTCACTCATGCCCATTCATGAATATGCTTCGTCACCTGAAAACCTCCTCTCTACTTGTCCCCACCATTCGCCATTAGAAAATGGGTCGTCGTAGGGCCAAAGTAAAGACATGGCCAAACACACAAACACACACAATCAGCAAAGCTGAGTACATAAGCGTAATTAAACACACTAACATGCTTTCACCTATCAACACACACTTACCTCATTGCACCTGTTCACAAACACACCAATCAACACAACAAAATGACTAGACCCTAATTAATTCATTTTTCATTGATTACGCATCGAACGGGTTTCCACCTATTAACCTCCCCCAAATAAATTTGAAGTTAACTGGCACGGGAGCTAACCGTGCCAGCGACAAAACCACACAAAGGTGGCGGAATTCCTGCACATAATAATAAATAATAAAAAGGAATATACAGCGTCCTGTACTCCATTGGAAGTTATGGTTAAATATAAAACCCCATAACCCCCCACCCCATTGTTCATACTCAAGGTATATACGTTCCAAGAGTTTTGGTGCGTAATCTCTTTCACTTTACGTTATTTACACATTATTAGACTTGGTGATGACTCTCAAAGCATAATAAGTCAATCAACAATAATTATTCAATCAAGCAAATATACCAATTTAATTCTTGAATGATTAGTGACCACATCTTATTTATTGTTGAACCCTTTTTAATTCTACCTCAGTGTCAAAGACACCTTAAACGCATAATGTGCCAAAAATCCTATCCCTAGGTGTTAAAAACACCTTAAGTGCACAAAGGCACCAACATACAATTTATTCCTTGTGTACATAGACACTTATATAGCTCCTTCCTCATGCTTAAAGCATCAATAAAAATTATTTGAACCATAATAAAATTCCTTTTCAATATTCCAAACATTATTAAACATGTAGTTTAATTAATCATGCCTTCTAACATGCCATAAATAAAAATGTGGTTCAAACACAACATGCCAAAAATATAAATTTCCCAATCCATAAACCATCACAAATAATTCATGCTTCACCATTTAATCACCAACACCATTAATTCACAATTCCATACATAAACCTTAGCATGATACTACTTGTAATTGATTGAAATCAAGCCTAGCATGATTCTACATCATCAAAATATGCTAAGTACGCGAACTTACCTCAAATAAGCTCTTAAAATAATCGAGTACTCTACAACAATTCTCGAACCAAGTCTCCTACATAAAGGGACAATAATACTATATTAATTACCCTTGTATACACAATTTCCAGCAACTTAAACTCACTTTAAATAACTTATAATAATCTGAAAATTATTTAAAAACCCCTAATTAAACTCCTTTTTAATGGATAATCTCAACCTTTTATTAAAAATCACAATTATACTACTTTAAATAAAATTCCAACATTTTAAACTAATCAAAAATCCTTTAAAACTTCATCAAACTACATCTTTATACTTAAATTATCCATAGAAACATTAAATTATCTCTTACCCCTTTTAAACTCAAAGATAAAATTTAAAGCATAAAAAAAAACTTCGTTAAAAATCAAAAACTGCTCGAAAATCGTATTTAGAGGCCGAATTTGGCCACACGAGGTTGGTGCTCACTACCAAAGGTAATGAGTCTTTCTTAAAACGTTGTTTCTACTCGAAAAACACTACTTTTTTTTATCAAAATCGAAGGAGTTAGAACCTGATCGAGATTAAAACGAGATTAATATTAACGAACGGAAATCTAATTATTAAAACATGAATTTGCGTGTTCAAAATAAATCTGGAATTAAATTAAACTAATAAGTAGTTATAATCACCAAAATTTCAAAACATCATTACTATAAAAACCCTAAATCAATTATTCATAAAAACCCTAAAATCATGATTTTCAATAATTAAAAACCCTAGGTTATAAAATTTTCAAAATCTGAAAATTATAAAGTTCAATCATCAAAATACAATTTGATACTAGTTAAATTAATTTCAAACAATAAAATCAAAACCCATAAATCAATAATTATAATTACACAAATTAATAAAACAAAGGAGAGAGAAAATAAGACTAACCTTTTTGTGTGGGAAATTTTTGGGGATTCATGGGGTATTTATAGAGTAAAAAGTGTAGGGTTAAGTTTGGGCTTATAAAAATGTGGGCTTGAGTAATGGGATAGGGCTTAAGTTATGGGTTTTGGAATGAGTTATTCCAATAAGAGTATGTAGGAATAATTTACATTGCTCAATAATTAATAAACGTTTGGCCCAAAACTTATTTTACTTTTATAAAACTTTATATTTAAAATACTTTAACCCTTTAAAATACTTAATTAAGCCCTTGACAATAAATTTTATTAATACTTAAATAATTTATAAAAATACATAAAAATACGGGGTATTACAATTTTGACTATGACGTAATTCACGAATTGACGTGATTCTTGAACGAGGGCCGTCGAGGCTTGATCTCGATCGAATATTTGATGCAGAACTTTGACTTATTGTTGAGGTAGACCTTTTGACTTGTTGTTGATGTAGACCTTTGACTTGAATTCTTGATTGAGGGCCGACGAGGCTTGTAGACACCCAAATGTGTCTCCCCAAAACCAAACCAAGTGATGAGAACCTTTCATGTCATTTGATTATCGAACGAGGTTAAAGCGTAAAAAGTCTAATGATGCGGTTGTTTTTATTAAATTCCTTCTTTTTGTTTTTGAAAATCTGCTCTATTTATGAAAATAGCTAGTCTAATTTAGTTTGGTCTATGATAAAGGTCCAATAATAATGTAGTTGGATTAGGCTCGAAAAGAGATTTCCAACGATATATTATAAGCCCAATTTTCGATGAATAATGAGGAAGTTATGGCCAAAATACTAAATTGGTCCCGATATGATTTTAATATGCGACTCAATGATCTAGAGGAGTGTAGACACCCATTTGTGTCTCTCCAAAACCAAACCCGGTGATGAATACCTTTCACGTCGAATCGTAATCGAATGAAGTGAAAGTGTGGAAAGTCTAGTGTTGCGGATAGTTTTAATTTATTTTCTCTTCTCTCTTTTTTTGAAAACCTATTTTAAGAAAACAGTCAATCCAGTTTGGTTGGTCCATGATATGGGTCCAATAGTAGTGTAGTTGGATAGGTCTTGAAAAGAGCTTTCCAACGATATATTATAAGCCCAATTCTGATGAATAATGAGGAAGTTATGGCCAAATTACTAAACTGGGCCAGGTTTGAGCCTTATATGCGGCCCAATGATCTAGGGGAGGGCCTAATATGGATTTATCATTCCTAATGCAATTAGGAATGGTTTTGGTCTTCTAGATTCTTCTAGAAGGTTCTTTTCATTCCTAATTCAATTAGCATTGATAAATTGACTTTTGTTGACTTTTTAAAGTTTTAATCAGAATAAAAGAATGTTTTTGAGGAAAATACGATTTTATCCTCCTGTACGGTTAATTTCTATCTGATTTCAGAAAACGCGTCAGAAACTTAATCAGCGCCAAACGCCAGTTATTAGCGCCTGGCGCTAACCTTGTTTTTGCGCGTCAGAACTCTATTTCGATTTTCTATCTTTTTGCCTGATTTTCTCTATAAATAGCCTTCTAAAAACTCCGTTTTCATTCATATACAATTCTCATCTAGAATCTCCAATCTACAATCAACTTTTTCTCTAAAGCTAAGCTTCTCTCTCTCTTTTCTAAACCTACCTTTCTTACAAAATTCCGCATTCACAAGACCTAGACACACCTAGCCAAATTCGAAGTTGCCTTCGCCCTAGACGTGAAAGGTTTTAATTTCTGAGGGTTTGGTCCCAAATCTCTATTTCAATTATTTAATTTAATTCTTTGATTTTATATTTTCCTTCAAGTTACTAACGTGTGTATTTTGTTATTAGTAAGAGGTACGAGACATCCAAGTAAGTGCTTTAATGATTTTTATTAATATTATGATATAGAAATCATGCTTAGGCTGTTACTATGATTCCTAGTGTCATGTTAGGGTGTTTTGATCTTCCTAGTATCATGTCTAGGGTAACTTTAATATCAAGTATGATTAAAAGTATGATGCCTTTTATGTTCTTCCTAATATTTATGATTGTTAGTATCATGTTAGGGTTAAAGCTTTGATTTTTATTGCTTAGTGACATGCTAGGGTTTGTTATTAATCTTGTTAGTATCATGCCTAGGATCTTGCTATTAATATTATGCTTTTATTGTTAACATGATTATTTTAATTATGATAATTATAATTATTATGATTATGATTACTATTTTGTTGCTTGATATTTATTGCTTGATCACGCCTTTTATTCATGTTTAAAGGGAATTGGTACTTGTAATCACGCTTAATAAGATAATTAATAATCTTGTTTAGGGTTAATTTGATTATAATTCAAGTGATCGCCAATAATAGATTTGTTTGTGCATTAATATTCAACCAACACAGATAAACAGGTTTAGGGTTAAACCTATTGATTGTATGTTAGTCAGAAAGCGCACATGAATACGATCAGAATAAAGTAGAGGCCTATTATTAGGGCAGGTTCAATCTATTTTAGGTTGGATTTGTATCTTCATCCCCGAACTACCAGTCATGGTTCCAGACCTATTGGAGTTGACGATCTCTTGGATCGTTAAGGGGTGTAACCTTCACCTCGTGAACGGTTTACAAGTTCCTAAAACTTGTTGGCGACTCTTTTGCTCTATCTTCTTTCCCTTTGGACGCCACCGTACTTTAGTGTATGATCAAAGTGAGGTTCAAGCTAGGGGTAATGCTTGAAATATTCCCTACAGTTTTTGGCGACTCTACTGGGGAGGATTCTATTTTAATTCCTAAAATTTATTTCGGCAATGATTTAGAATGAGTGGATTAGACTCGAAAAATTCTAAGTATTTCATGTGCGTAATTTTGATTAACATTAATTTCATATGCATAAAAAAAGATCTCATTGGAAAGACCATCCGTAATGAGTTAAAACATAGGATTTTTACACGTAGGAAATTTGAGGAATATCTTTTACAACTAGGATCGAAATAACACTGCGTGAAACTGGAAAATTTTATCGAGCACAGAAAGCTGCTGGGGCATGTAGGAACTAGCGTCAGCGAACAAAGATTAGCGCCACTATTTTGACTTTAGCGCCAGACGACAGCTTCTGTCGCCAGGCGCTAAAGCCAAAAGCTGGCGCCGGCCTCTGTTTGCTGGCGCCAAGTTCTTCCAATACCGAGCCAGAAATATGCGTTCTAATTTCGACCAATTTTTAGCATTGTTTGCTCGATCCTACTTTCTGATTGAGTTTTTTTCTCACTTTTCTGAAACCCATATGTGTTCTACATATGGACATAACCCTTTGGGAATTCATGCTCCATCTACCTAATTGAACGCTCTGAGCAACAAAGGGTACATCCGAGAATGTTGAATTCACCAAACCATGGAAGCGAGTTTTTCTAAATTCGCGGTGTCCCATCCACTCGCGCCAACCCTTCACGGTTAGGCTTCCGCGCGGTGCATCTGGACAATTAACCATGGACCCTCTATTGACTAACCCATATCCCTAACTTTAGAGAACTAGAGCCATGGTTAGGTTGTAAACTCATTGCATCATATTGTGCCTACTTGACTAATTGTGCATTATTTGTTGTGCATACTCTATGTGTTTTTCCTAAATGTTTGTTTGACTTGTGCTAAGATTAAATAAATTAATGACTAAAAGAACTTTGCCTAATTAATTAATTAATTAATTTGAGTAAATAAAGTCTAATATTTTAATCAGAGTTGACTTAGTACGACTTTAGGTATACTCCTGTTGAGCAATAATACCGAAAACAGTTTCAGATCGACGCTCCAGCAATGGCGCCAAAGTTTGAACTATAGCGCCACTCTGTGGAGTGTAGCGCCTGGCGACAATCTTGTCGTCTAGCGCTACACTACAAAGAGAGGCGTCAGTCCTGTCGTTTTGACGACAGTTCGGTTTATTGCTCGAGTCATCACTTTGTGTCCAATTAAATAGTTTGCTAATTAATTCGGTTAATTTTTACTATTAATAATGCCTTGTTAAGTCATTAATTGAGTCTAGGCACTAAGTCCCATGGTCTTACACAAAAGTCAAAGCATGTCACTCACACTCACCACATAACGCACACACTAATACACACTTTTCACCATATCTAAGAAAGTCTTGTATGCGCGTTTTTTTTTCCGTCATTTGTTTTAGGGGGGTAAGTCGGATATTAATGCTCCAATTTAAATCACTTGATTAAATACCATACTTGATTCCTAAAAATATACACCTATTTTTACTTTTCCTCTTTAAAACCGTAAAGTCAAGGTCGATTTGAGTCAAATAATTTAAATAAAAATGGTTTAAATTACAGCGCGTGGTCAAGAAAGGAAGGGCGGTTAATCAAAGACAATCTTTTTGTACAAGTCCAACTTTTCGACAAACCCATCTCTCGTAAGAGGAAAGCTAGGAAAATAATGGCAACACAAGAAGAAGTCAATGAGCTCAAGAACCAACTGGTTACCGTGACTGAGGCATTAAAGGTTCTAGCCCTCAAGATCGATGATCCCGTGAAACAACAACAGATGGACCTCATGCAAGAGAGTCTGAGCAAGCTATCTAGTGACTACAAGTTTCAAGGGATTAGCTCACAAGAGGTCTCGATGGACAAGGATCTTCTTCCGCATAAGTTCAATGCCAACGACATCCCGAAATTCAAAGCAACTGATAACCCTTATTTTCATTTAAGAGCCTTCGAAACAATAATGAGTATTAAGGGTATCGACAAGAAAGTGTTCCCCTCTCTATTCTCACTATCTCTCGAAACCGTTTTCCAGCAATGGTTCTTTTCTCTCGAAAAAGAAAAAACCTCCACTTGGGAGTCCATAGCAAACGCTTTCATTGATAGATACAAATGAAATATTCAAGTTGAGACCGACCATAGGGAACTTGAAATCCTCAAGCAGAAGGAGAATGAAGGCTTCACCTCCTTCTTTAACAAATGGAGAGAAACCTCAGCTAAGATGATTGAGGTGCCCAGTGAAAAAGAATCCGTAAGGTTATTCATCAAAAACCTTCAATAAAAGTACTTCAAGCATCTCAAATATCAGAATAATCTCCATACATTCAAGGCCGTCTACGACATTGGAATTAATATTGAAGACGACCTGCCTAAGTTGAAAGCTGCCAACAATAACTCCAACAGTGGCTGGAAAGGAAAGAAGAATGACAATCCTTCTTCTTCCAAAACCACCCACTCAAACAATGTTAGCACTTTTAACCTAAGTGAAGTCCTTGCTATGAATAATCAAGGACAAAAGAAACCATTTAGGAGGAACTTTACTGCTATTGGCATTAAGTTATGACACTGCATTTGACCGATTAAATGAAAAAGGTCTCATAACTCCTATTGGACCATTTGGGGACCCACCAGTCGAGAAGAGGACGGCTAACTGGAACCCCAATCCACATTGCAAGTATCACCAAGGTAGGGGCCATCTTACCGAGAACTGTTGGAAGCTTAAAGAAGTTATCCAAGACTTAATCGACAACAACAAGCTACCATTGCCCCCTGCCAGTAAAAAGCCAAGTATTTATAATGCGCCTCTCGCTCACTCCTTGGCCATCTCTGATGAGGAAAACAAGGTTGATCCCTCGTCTCTTATCAAACCTGTCAAAGAAATCCATGCCATTGAAGAAAAGGAGAAGATCTTTTCCGATGCCGGGGATAACCTTCCAGAATTAGCAAGTAAAGAGGACTTACAATCGCTTACACTGACTATGATGGAAGGATCACACTTGCTACGTGAACCCTCAAAGTTGTAAAAGAACTTCAGAAGAAATATGACGAGGTTCCACTCTCGAAAAATAAACCTAAGAGAGAGTTCACACCCATGGGAATGACCTATGATGCTATTTTTTATCATCTCTATGATCAAGGACTAATCAAACCTATTGGCCCTACTGAGGATCCAACACCAGAAAAACGATCTTCAAGGTGGGATCCCAAGTCCTACTGCAAGTACCATCGAGGAAACGGTCATACCACAAATGAATGCTACAGGTTTCAAAACCTCATTCAAGATCTTGTGGAAGCCAATAAGATCCCATTACCTCTAGCCAGCAAGGGAACGAGGAAACACTTTTCTTTGCAAGTAACCGATAAACCCAAGAAGAGTAATAGACTCTACACTCCAATTGGGATCACATACGCACAAATGTTCAAAATGCTCTCCGAGAGTGGCGAGATCAAACCTCTCGAACCGAGACCATTTGAATCATTAAAAAGGATAGATAGATATTATTGTCAATATCATCAATCAGGGGGTCATACTATCAAAAGTTGTTTTAAATTCAAGGATTTAATTCAGAAAATGATTGATGATAAGAAGCTAGTCCAAGTTCCACAAGAAGAGGATGCAAATATTAATGGAGTTTGGGACAGCGACGAAGAAGAAGTCTATTTGAAAGACATGGTAAGACCTCCACCTTCGGTGTCATATGCCATGGATGACTTTTGGGTTGAAGAAGATTCATCAATAGACGTCCTCACAAGATCCGGGAGAATGCAACCTCCTGTTTCGATACAACCCATGCCAACCACACAGTAAGTTCCCATACCTATCATAGAAGATAATGACATCGTCAAACAGTTCAAGAAAACCAAAGTTGAAACGAACGTATGGAAGCTTCTGGCAACGTCTCGAGAACATAGGTTGGCCGTAATGAATGCCTTGGATAAAATAGGGATAGATTCTGACACCACTCCTGAGGGGTTGGCTAATTTCCTCACGAGTGATCTCCCTAGTCCCATCAACTTGATCACCTTTTCCGACAAGGATTTACCCCCAGAAGGTGACAAACACTATAAGGCATTAACCTCACAGTGGTTTGCAAGAGAATGAACGTCCCCTATGACTCTTGTAGATAATAGATCAGCCATTAATGTCTGTCCACTTAGAACTGCGAGGATTTTAGGCATAAGGGATGAAGACTTAACCCCGTCAACGCAAGGAATAAGAGCCTATGACAACACTCGCCGTCAAGCTCTTGGTAAAATTACTATGAATGTAACGGCGGGAGCGATAGAACACGCTACTACTTTCCAAGTAGTAGATATTAAAGCTTCATTCAATCTATTGTTGGGACGCCCTTGGCTTCATGACCTAAAGGTCGTCCCCTCATCTATCCACCAACAAGTAAAAGCTATAGTTGGAGGAATTCCTATTACCATCAATGCTTCGCCTATGAGAATTAAATCTATAGAGAATCCAATAATTAATGTGGAGCACGATGAAGACGATGAAGACTTGTGGGGCTTTAATGAAGAGGTCTTCTTAATCGAGTATGATGAAAGGACCCCTCTCTGCCACAACCCCCATTCCAACATGATCGTAAATGCTATTCTGAAGAAGCAAGGACATTTTCCTGGGATGACCCTAGGAAAGAAGAAAGGAATAGCAAAACCGATGGAATCACTTGGCCTCCCTAATTAAATTAGACACTTTCGGACTTGGTTTCGAACCGACTCGGAAATATCTCAAGCGAGCCCCGGAAAAGTCGAAGGCACGTAGGGACACTCGCATTCAAAAGAAATCAATCCCAATGGATCAGTACCCTCTTACCCTTAATGGGAAATTTATAAAAGAAGGAGAGGACTATCTATGCTAAAAATTTCCCGAACCATTTGTCGTAAATGGCATAAGGCATCTGGGATTCGAAATTTTCTTAGCTAGATTGCTATTTCACAGACGAAATCCCAACTCTTGTCCATAAGGAGAAAGCACCCCCATGCTTTGACTTTAATGTCATGGGATTATTATTTAGGCGAGAAAAGGATGAGCCGACATACAAAGGGGATAACTCCTCGCTCATTCAGACAGTCCTACAAAGCGAAAGCTTCAATCCCTCGAAGCTAATCACTCCAGCGGAAGGATCACTACAAGGGTGGTGCAAGACCGTCAAGGTGACTACTCCAAGTGGAAGAAAGATCTCCATCACGTCAAGGCAAGGACCGATGTTCGAAGAGTCGTCAGAGTCAGAGTCAAAGTCTCTCCCTATAGAGTCATCTAAGTCCTTAGTTGTAGCACCTCCTCCTTCTATCCCTTCCCCTAGAATAGTCAGTGATCAAGTCCCTAAGGACATATCATTCTTTGATGTAATGATCTCAGAGTATAATAATATGACTTCTTCCCCTTACTCCTTGTGTTCTTCATTAACCCAAGATGACGAGCATTGCTTAACTAACAATAAAAAAGACAAAGAACTTATTAAAGTGATGGAAACACTTGAAAAGAAAACACCGATAATTGAAGAAACTGAGACGGTTGATATCTCAAATGATTCAACCAATAAAAGAGAAGTTAAAATTGGACTAACACTTAATGAACAAGAAAGAACCGATTTAATTAACTTGCTTAAAGAATTCATCGATTTATTCGCTTGGTCATACGAAGATATGCTAGGCATTAATAGAGAAATATCTCAACACACTATACCACTAATTCCGGGAATGAAACCTGTAAAACAAAAGTTACGTCGAATGAAACCCGACGTAGATCATAAAATAAAAGAGGAAGTTCAAAAACAAATAACTGCAGGTTTCATCAAGGTATCCAAATACCCCGAATGGGTAGCCAACGTCGTCCCAGTTCCAAAAAAGGATGGAAGGGTAAGAATGTGTGTCGACTATCGAGATCTAAATAAGGCAAGTCCAAAGGACGACTTCCCTTTACCACACATTGATATTCTGGTGGATAACACAGGAAATCACGCACTTCTCTCGTTCATGGATGGATACGCAGGCTATAATCAGATTCTCATGGAAGAAGAAGACATGGAGAAAACAACCTTCATAACACCATGGGGTACTTATTGCTACACGGTAATGCCATTCGGGTTGAAAAACGCGGGTGCTACTTACCAACGTGCAACGACTGCCTTACTCCATAACATGATGCATAAAGAAGTCAAAGTATATGTGCACGACATGATTGTAAAGTCAAAAGATCGCCTAGGCCATAAAGTAGCCTTAAGAAAATTCTTCGAAAGGCTAAGAAAATACAATATGAGGTTGAACCCATCTAAGTGTGCTTTTGGAGTCACCTCAGACAAGCTTTTGGGTTATGTCATAAGCTCTAGAGGAATAGAGATAGACCCAACCAAGATCAAGGCAATCATGTCAATGCCACCGCCCAAAACCGAGAAGCAGATTCAAGGATTTATTGACCGGTTGCAATACATAAGCAGGTTCATATCAAAATTGACGACAATATGTGGACCAATCTTTAAAAAGCTTAAAAAGAATGTACCAATAATATGGGATGACGAGTGTCAAAAAGCCTTTGAAAATATCAAAGCCTATCTCGCAAATCCTCCCGTATTAGCCCCGTCTATTTTATATAGTATTTTACCCCCGTCCCTTGGTCATAATTAGTAGTGTTTTTGGCTCTTTAGAGCCACTTTTATTACTAATTGGTGTTTTCTAGTGTTTTCGTAGATTTGGTTGACTTTTGCAGGGATTTGCACTTTTGGAGCATTTTCCCAAGATATTATAGAGCAATTACGAGCATTGGAGAAGCACGACCAGTTTTTATAGCCCAGGGCCGGTTAGAGCCATCGAACCGGTGATTAAGGGCTCGGTATATGTGATATCGGGGCATTTGGACCGAGTATTCAATACCCGAAGAGGAAACCCAGATTGGCCCGAAGAATAAGAGTCCAATCGTAGTCCAAACAGTGGCCCAAGAGAGTCGCCCGGCCAAAAAGGCTGGCGCCCGGAGGCGCGCCCGGCCGAGCGAAGGAAGCAAAGGTCGGCGCCCGAAGGGGCACCCGATCGGGCGCGTAGTATTATTAGGAGTTAATTTTGACGTTTAAGTTTGTTTTAGTTTAGGATTCTTATGGAGTATAAATACTTCTCCGTAAAACGAGTTTGTTTTAGTTTAGGATTCCTTTGATCATGCCTTGTTTTATTGCTTTGATTAGTTTAGTTTTTATTATGCGTGAGTAGTTTTATTTCTAGGGTTTGTGGGGATCCATAAATAATATAAAGGGGTAATTCATTGTTGTTAATTGTCAATGCTAGATTAATTTCCTATTGATTGAATTAATGCTCTTTGACTAGATTTGCGCAGATCTTTTATGCATGAGTTTAACAATATTGATTCGAGATTCGACATATGAGAATTAATGTTTAGGTCTAGTTTCAATAAACAGGTTAATTTATAAATGGTTAAGTCGAGATTCAAAAGATGAGATTTAATACCGGTAAATTAATTGTGTGATTGTAATACGTAGTTGATAAATCCAATTTATATAGTGTTTTACCCCGTCCCGTGGTCATAATTAGTAGTGTTTTTGGCTCCTTAGAGCCACTTTTATTACTAATTTGTGTTTTCTAGTGTTTTCGTAGTTTTAGTTGTATTTTACAGGAAATTGCACTCTTGGAGCATTTTCCCGGGTTTTTATGGATCAACTACGGAAGCTAGAATGACACGGCCACTCTTGAAGCCCAGGATCAGGGAGAGCCGATGATTAAGGGCTCGGTATGAGATATCGGAGCTATTGGATTGATTAATTAAGACCCGATGAGGAAACTTAGATTGGGCCGAGGAATTGAGCTCAATCGAAACCCAAGCCTCGAAGAAGAAGACCGGGCCCGATCGGGCAAGCATACGCCCGATCGGGCGGCTGCGCGCATAAAGACCCTCAAGGAAGAGGCGCGCCCGATCAGGTAAGCGTAAGCTCAATCGGGCGCAGCACACCAGCAGTAAGCAAGGCAAAAAAAGGCGGGCCTGATCGGGCGCGTGTTTTTCTCAGAGCTGATTAGATTAGTTTTTATGTTTGTTTTGAGGAATGTTTAAGTACGAATTATGTACGTAATTTTGGATTACCTTCTTTTTAGATTTTCTCTCTCTACTTAGGATATTTCTCTCTCTTAAATTCTCTCTCAACTTTTGTTCTTAATTACTTTCATTAATCCAGATTTCTTTTGGTAACAATTTCTTCTCTTTTAATTTCAGCCATTTCATTTACTTCTTTGATTATGTTTTGTTTTATTTATTTGATTAGTTTAGTTATGATTATGTCTGAGTAGTTTAATTCTAGGGTTTATAGGGATCCATAATTAATATGAAGGGATAATTTGTTATTATTGATTATTGGTATTGCATGATAATTTCTTATTGAATTGTTTTAATTCTTTGCAATTAGATTATGAATCGAGCAGATGTAATTTGATTGTGAATGTTTAGCAATATTGAATTGATGAATCGATCAGATGTTAATTTAATATTAAAGGCTATTTTTAATAGGAACTTAGATCTAGTAAATTGCGAGAGCCTGTTAATCATGTTATTTGTTCAATGTTAATTATTATTTATTATGTTTTATCCCGGAATATTAATTATTGGTGAACCTGTGACCCTAGGCCTTCTTATTATTGTTTTTCTCCCTAAACTTATTCTTCGTAGTATAGAATTTATTCCCAAAAATATTGGTTACTTAAATAATTTAGATTATAATAATTAATTAGGAGTAAAAAGGCTTGTTTCCCTGTGGAGTTCGACCCTACTTCCCTATCTACTTTAGTTAGAGGACTTAGGTATTTACTTTTGATTAGGGGATACGACTTTACCCTGTCAGTAGCGAAAGCCCTTTATGATCTTATTAATGTATGCATTGATAATTGATTATTATATTTTACCCTGGAATATTATTTATTGGTGAACCTATGCCCTAGATCATTTTATTCATTGTTTTCTCCTTATTCCTAATCTTTGTAGTTTAGTTCCCTTTGATTATAATATATTGGTTACTTCATAATCTAGATTATATTAGTTAATTAGGAATAGAAAGACTCGTTTCTCTGTGGATTCGACCCTACTTCCCTATCTACATAGTTAGAGGATTTAGGAATTACTTTTGATTATGGGATACGACTTTACCCTGTCAAAATTTGGCGCCGTTGCCGGGGAAACGTTTTTATTTTTGTTTCTGATTTTTTTTGTAGTCTAGGTTATTTCTTTTTGTCTCAGAGAACGTTAGTTCTTTGAGGCAAATCTCATATTTGCTTTTAGTTTTTTTTTTGTTTATGCCCAGGTGTTCCAGATCAGGGTACATCCCATTCGATCCTGAGATCGAACGATCCTTCCATAGACATAAGAAGCTTTACAAGCAAATTCTTGCGGATTCTGGTGATAATAATAATCACCGAGATCCTCCAACTGGTTCTAGTGATTCACAGGTATCCTCAGATCAAGAATCAGAGATGACGGCTCCAAAGAAGCTTAGTGATTACTCACAACCAAAGCTTACAGATTTTCCGCATCTCACTCCCACTCCGGCTCTTGATGGGGTACAATTTGAGATTAAACCCCAATTTATAATGATGATAGAGATGAAGCAATTTAGTGGAGCCAAGGGTGAAGACCCAAATCTTCACATTGCAGACTATTGTCAGTATTGTAATACCATCAGGCAAGCCGGGGTCACACAAGACCAAATCAGGGAGATTCTCTTTCCTTTCTCTTTAACTGGAAAATCCAAATGATGGTTTAATGGTTTAAATAGAACTGCACTTTGTATAACTGACTGGAAAACTCTTGTTTTGAATTTTTATAACAAGTATTATCCTGCAGAGAGAACACCCGTACTACGGAGTGCGATTCAGAACTTTGCCCAAGAAGCCGATGAAACTTTATATGAGGCTTGGGAGAGGTTCAAGGACCTACAAAGAGAATGCCCCCACCATAATTTGGCACAATGGCAGTTAATCCATGCCTTTTACAATAGCATTGGAAATTCATCTAGAATAATTTTAGATTCTGGAATTAGTGGGAGGTTTATGAACCTTAATGTTTATGATGCAGGTCAGGTTATTGAAGATATGGCAATACATAATTCCCAATATGGGAATCCTAGAGGCTTTGATAACAAGGGGAAGCATAGTGTTGACTCTGTATCCTTTTTGCAAGCTCAATTGACCTCTATCTGCCAAAAATTAGATAATCTTAGCACTTCTAATATAGCTAATGTTTCTGCAATTAATAATAATGTAATGAGGCTTTCAGTGAAAATTGTGGAATTTTAGGTCATTGGGAACAAGATTGCAGGAGTTCCGTGGAGCAAGTTAATGCCTTTCAAGCTTATAGGCAGAATAACCCATACTCCAACACCTACAATCCTGGGTACCGGAATCATCCGTACCTTTCCTACCGGAGTACTAATGTTCAGAATCCACCACCACAAGAACCACAGGCGCCACAACAACAACAGCAGAAATATTACCATCCCAATGCTGGCCAGAAAAACCAACCACAACAATCCTCCTCATCTTCTAACCCTGCCTTGGTAGAAATTAGAGCGATGCTAGTTAATATGCAAAAGCACATGGAGAGTAGAGATGCACAAATTGATTCAATTCTAGCACATCATAAAATTGTAGATAATCAAATTGCGCAAATTTTCACTACTCTAGGAGCCCGCCAACAGGGAGCTCTGCCAGCACAGCCGACCAGGCCTACGGATCAAGCCAATGCAATTAGTCTAAGGAGTGGTCCAAACTATGAAGGGCCCCCTATGCCCAGAGTTGATGAACCTGTTTTAGTAAATAATGCTAATCTTGATTTCGTTAAACCTGATAATGTAGCTAATAGCCCTGTAGGGCTAAAGCATAGTACTAATATATCTAATTCTACATTGCAGGGTATGACTCCAGACAAGGTGGCCACTCCAGATAAGAGAAATAATGCTCCAAAGCCGATTATCAAACTTCCATTCCCCAATCGTCAACTGAAAACAAATTTGGATAAGCAGTTTGGTAAGTTCCTGGAGATGGTAAAAGATTTGAAGGTAACAGTTCCCTTCAATGAATTAATCACACAAGTTCCTGCATATGCAATTTATGAAAGAAATATTGACAAGAAAAAGGTCTATTAGTGAGGTAGAGACAGTAACTTTCACTGCAGAGTGTAGTGCCGTACTTTAAAATAAATCTTCACCTAAATTAAAAGATCTGGGTAGTTTTTCTATCCCTTGTCATATAGGCAATCTAATGATTGATAATGCATTGTGTGATTTGGGTGCTAGCGTTAGTGTCATGCCATTATCTGTGTGTTCCAAATTGAATATGTGTAAATTAAAAGCTACTAATATTACTCTACAAATGGCCGACCGTTCTTTCAAATACCCCTTAGGTGTTTTAGAGGATGTTCCCGTTAGAGTAGGTAAATTTTACATACCTGTTGATTTTGTTGTTCTTGATATGGATGAGGATATGCAAACCCCAATTATTTTGGGTAGACCATTCCTTAACACTGCAGGAGCAATTATAGATGTGAGAAGTGGTAAATTAACACTATCAGTAGGGGACGATAAAATTGTTTTTAATCTTAATAATACCCCTAAAAGCCCCATGACTGAGAAGAAGTGCTTTAGTGTTAATGTGGTTCAAAGTTATTCTAACAAGCCCCAAGCTCTTGTAAAAGATCCCTTGGAGGCGGTATCTTGTGTTGCATCCCTTTCAGATGAGATAGACAAATGGCAGAAGGAAGTTGATGCAATAGAAAGAGCCCTCTACACTGTCGGTCTTGGCTTTGAGGACGAAAAGGTGGAATCAATCAAGCAAGTTGTGGAATTTGAGCCTACGGTGAGTGTTCCGCCAGATCGAGTTGCAAGTGCCAAATGCAATGACAATTTGAAGCAACCCTCGATCAAAGAGGGATCTTTAGTGCGTAGCATTGAATAACCCCCAATCCAAGTCAAGGAGGATCCACCAGATAAGTTGAATTGGCGTCCCACGGGATATGTCAGGAAGCCACATCGTAGCCTAAACACCACTCGACTGGGTGAGAAACCGCCCGACCAAGCGTTAGGCCAAGGGTCCTAGTTCTTGTATTTGGTAAGAAGGTCGTGCAGGACCAAGATAAACCAGCGCTTTACGGGAGGCAACCCGTATTTTAATGCTTTTTAGACTAATTTCTCCTTATTTTTCTTATGAGAGGAGAGATGAGGGAATTTAATGAGTTTTATGAGTTTTTGTACAGGTTTGAAGGAAAAGAGTTAGCCAAAAATTGAAGAAAGCAAATAAATTCGTCAAATAGCCTCGGGCCGACCGAGCGAAGTTCGCCCGACTGGGCGCAAGCTGAGTTAAAAAATTGAGTATTTTCGCCCGACCGGGCGCAAAAATTGACATTTACGGACATCTTCGATCGCCCGATCAAGCGAATCTCGCCCGATCGGGTGCGAGAAGAGACGAAAAAATTTTCAACAGATCGCCCGATCGGGCGAAGGGCGCCCGACCGGGCGGGAGAGTATATGAAATCGGGTATTTTAGATCGCCCGATCGGGCGAGTTCCGCCCGACCGGGCGCGAGAGCATAGCAGAAATTAAAAATCAGATCGCCCGATCGGGCGACCACCCGCCCGACCGGGCGCGACACACCCGACCTCCTTCTTCTTCTTCTTTCTTCGTTCTTTTCTCATTTCTAACTCTTTCCTCCATAACTTTCTCTCTCTAAAAACTTAAAACCTCTACCTTCTCTCTAAGTTTTCTTCTCCATTTCTCACCCAAATCCAAAACTTTCTACATATTATTAATCCTCTCTTCATCCTCTACATTTCTATATCAAAATTTTCGAATTCCATTCAAATTAATTTTCATACCCATTTTTACCATGGCTTCGAAGAGGGCTCGATCTATTTTCGGTAGGAGTTCTAGCTCGAGGGAGGAGTATGACCCGGATTTACAACTCCCGTTCTAGCTAACGATCCGTATTGCTAGCCAGGAGCAAAAGGAGCGGCTAGAACACCTAGCCAGGCGCGAGGTAATTCCTTCACGGTGGTTACACAGCCCTACTTTAGAAACTTATGGTTTGTATGATTTTGTGAAACGATTTTTAAATGACATAGGCATGAGAAAATTCGTTGATATGCACTATCTTACAGACCGTGAATTAACTTGTGAATTCTTGTCTTCTTTGAAAGTTGTAAATAGTAGAAATGGACCGAATTTAATTTTTAGGTTGAACAATAGGAATATTAGTTTAACATTTGTGGAATTTTGTAAATTGTTTGAATTGAATTCTGAATTACCATTACAATGGCATGCTGATTACAAAATGGATGACATTTATCATGCTCTGACTGGTTTGACTACTCCCGACCCCCAACATGCTAGTACCAAACCTATTCATCACCCTATCCCAAAAATCTGGCAAAGATTTGCGGGTTTGTGTTTTTTAGGTAGGAACGAGCCCCATAACGCCCAAACCAACGAACTAGCTGTTATAGGACACTATGTGTATGGGTTTAGGAAATTGAACATAGGTAGGTACATCATTCACCATCTGAGTAGACATGCCACAGCTAGTACCCAGTCTCGCACCCCCAATCGTATAGGAGGCCTTATCACTAGAATAGCAGTGAAGAAGGCCGGTTTTATTGAGGGTGGACCCCACCAACTGACAAACTGTAGACCAGATACCTATATGACTACTACGTATTTTGAGGAGTTGGGGTGGGTACGACCGGACAGTGAGCAGACACCCCACTGGTGTATTAGGACTGGGACCGAGCAGCCTTTGCCCATCTTTTCCCTACCTAGTCCTGACTTGACCGCTTTTCCCCCCGGGCAAGCATCTTACACATATGACCTTTTAGTTGCCAACTCTAGGGGGCAAGAACCACCAGTACCACCACCAGTTCCACCACCCCAGCCTCAGCCTCAGCCTGAGGTAGCGTTTTCTCCACCTCGCATGTCTCATTCCGTCCCCCATGTTGACTCTGACCCAGTTTGGGACCTTCAGAGTATAGGTCAGGCTTTAGGCCGTATAGAGCATTCTCACACTGGCCTTAGGAGGATGGTAGGCTCCATAGACCAGAGGTTAGGGTACCTGGAGAGGAACCAGGGTAGAGCTCTCTACCCTATGTACGATGATTATGCTCGTCGGGGCAACATTCCCGACGATGCTATTTACCCTGACTGGTTTCAGCCTCCACCCCAGGGATACGATAGGGATCCCACTGCCCATGGTATTTACACTGACTATTCTGCCTTCCATGGGTACGGCCAGGACATTCCTTTCGGGGGACCGGCGGGGGGGAGTTTTCATGATGATTATTTTGGTGGTAGCTCTTCTGGTGCAGGTGGTGCAGGTGGCAGTAGAGGTGCAGGGTTCGGCTCCATGGATGAGGATGATCTAGACTAGCTATGTTGGGCTAGTTCCCGAGCCAATGAGGACATTGTCTGATTCTGGCTTGGGGGAGATTTTGGATTTGGTATATTTCTTTTTCTCTTTTCTTTTATTTTTGTGTGCTTTCTAGGTTAGATTTATTTCAATCTAGGTTGGTTTATTTTCTTTCTTATTTATGAAAAATACAAAAAAATTAAAAAATAAAAAAATCCAAAAATATGTTCCAATGAATTGTAAATCATGCTTCCATGTGCCCCTTACTTGAGAAATTTTGTTTTGATTCTTGGTTATTGATGATAAGCATTGTGGATTAGTTGATCATGATTTGATGTTTGACTGCCTTGAGACCTTAACATGCGTCAATTTTGCCAACTACTTGTGAATATAGTGCTTGACTAATTGATTTGGTTAGGAATGTGTGTTAGTTCCTGGTATATCAATGAATTTGAGTATTGGTTTGCAAGTATAAGTAATGTTTATATGATTCATTATTATGCACATTGAGGAGGACGAAGGCGTTCATTCTTTTAGGTAGCCTCCAGATGATTGTAGATACATTTGTTCCCTTCTTGCTACCCATGTTGTTGCCTTGACTTTTTGTTGTTTATTAGCCACATTACAAGCCTATATGAGCCCCATTGGTTACTAGTCCCAAGCTTGGCTTGGGGGAGCTATTAGTTGGTGAGGTGAGGGAGTTGTGGTGTGCTTATTATTTGCACAATGTGGGAATAAAAGAAGAGTGATTGTTCTTTGATATTATGATTGGAAAATATTGATGTTTTGTGCTACAAAGTTGAAAATTTCCAATATGAGGTAAAAAGGAAAAAAGAGCAAAGAATAAAAAGTTGTCTCGTATGTTCAAATGTTCTATTTGAAGGTTGCTCAAGAGAAAAAAAAAAGATGAAAAAAAATTGAAAAAAAGAAAGGAAAAAAAATAAGTAGTTCAAAGTTTGTTTATTCACTCTAGTTCTTTATTATTATATCTTATGAGTGAAATTGTAAGAGTTGGGATTGTTTATTATGATTGGAGTATATTTGGTGGATTTTTGTTAGAATTGGTTATGTAGGAGATGTTGATCATTATTTATTTTGATCATGGGTTTTACTAGGATTTTCTCCCTTAAGCATAGCTTTTCTCTCACTTGTTCCCAAATGATTCCTACCCTTTACCCTAGCCTTACATTACAAGCTTCAAAGACCTTCCGACCTTTGTGCATAGAGTTATATGAATATGAAAGTGTTATTTATCAATGCAAGTTATGATTTGACATATTTCGAGTCGACTAGTAGGTTGAGTGTTCATTGTTTTATACACACGAGAGTGTGAGTTGGGAGGGCATTATTCACATAAATAGGTTGGGGGAGTTTGATGTGTCTATTTTATATAGTATTTTACCCCCGTCCCTTGGTCATAATTAGTAGTGTTTTTGGCTCTTTAGAGCCACTTTTATTACTAATTGGTGTTTTCTAGTGTTTTCGTAGATTTGGTTGACTTTTGTAGGGATTTGCACTTTTAGAGCATTTTCCCGAGATATTATGGAGCAATTACGAGCATTGGAGAAGCACGACCAGTTTTTATAGCTCAAGGCCGGTTAGAGCCATCAAACCGGTGATTAAGGGCTCGGTATATGTGATACCGGGGCATTTGGACCGAGTATTCAAGACCCGAAGAGGAAACCCAGATTGGCCCGAAGAATTAGAGCCCAATCGTAGTCCAAACAGTGGCCCAAGAGAGCCGCCCGGCCAAAAAGGCTGGCACCCGGAGGCGCGCCCGGCCGGGCGAGGGAAGCATAGGTCGGCGCCCGAAGGCGCGCCCGATCGGGCGGTGCCTCGCCCGATCGGGCGCATATTATTATTAGGAGTTAATTTTGACGTTTAAGTTTGTTTTAGTTTAGGATTCTTACGGAGTATAAATACTTCTCCGTAAAACGAGTTTAGTACCTTTTCTAACCCTGTTCTTTACCTTCTTTTACTCTTTCTTAATTCTTTCTTAGATTTTCTCGCTCTACTTAGCTTTTAGATTAGTTTCTCTCTCTTATACTTTGTTCTTAATTTGATTCTTAATTCCAGATTTATTTTGGTAACAATTTCTCTTCTCTTAATCTTAGTTGTTTATTTTATTCCTTTGATCATGCCTTGTTTTATTGCTTTGATTAGTTTAGTTTTTATTATGCGTGAGTAGTTTTATTTCTAGGGTTTGTGGGGATCCATAAATAATATAAAGGGGTAATTTATTGTTGTTAATTGTCAATGCTAGATTAATTTCCTATTTATTGAATTAATGCTCTGTGACTAGATTTGCGCAGATCTTTTATGCATGAGTTTAAGAATATTGATTCGAGATTCGACAGATGAGAATTAATGTTTAGGTCTAGTTTCAATGGGCAGGTTAATTTATAAATGGTTATGTCGAGATTCGAAAGATGAGATTTAATACCGGTAAATTAATTGTGTGATTGTAATACGTAGTGAAAGCCCTTTATGATCTGATTGATTATGCATTGATGATTGATTATTATGTTTTACCCTGAAATATTATTTATTGGTGAGCCTATGCCCTAGATCCTTTTATTCATTGTTTTCTCCTTATTCCAAATCTTCGTAGTTTAGTTCCCTTTGATTATAATATATTAGTTAATTAGGAATAGAAAGACTCGTTTCTCTATGGATTCGACCCTACTTCCCTATCTACATAGTTAGAGGATTTAGAAATTACTTTTAATTAGGGGATACGACTTTACCCTGTCAGTCACCAAAGGAGAATACCCTCCCCATGCTGACAAAAGAGCAAAATGAGCATTAAGACTCTTGGCTTCCCAATACGTACTCATAGACAACGAGCTACATAAAAGGGTACCTAAGGGTCGAGCTCTCTTATGTGTAGGAAAAAAGGATGCCCAAAGAGCAATGAGGATAGTCCATGAATGGAATATTTCAAGCGTTAGCCCCCTAGCTTGAACCCCACTGTGATCATACACTAAAGTACGGTGGCGTCCAAAAGGAAAAGAAGATAGAGCAAAAAAGAGTCGCCAACAAGTTTTAGGAACTTGTAAACCGTTCACGAAGTGAAGGTCACACCCCTTAACGATCCAAGAGATCGTCAACTCCATAAGGTCTAGAACCAAATAAGGGTTCGGGGATGAAGGTACAAATCCAACCTAAAAGAGATTGAACCTGCCCTAATAATAGGCCTCTACTTTATTCTGATCGTATTCATGTGCGCTTTTTGACTAACATACAATCAATAGGATTACCCTAAACCTGTTTATCTATGTTGGTTGAATATTAATGCACAAATAAAACTATTATTGGCGATCACTTGAATTATAATCAAATTAACCTAAACAAGATTATTAATTATCTTATTAAGCGTGATTACAAGTACCAATTCCCTTTAAACATGCATAAAAGGTGTGATCAAGCAATAAAAATAAATATATCAAGCAACATAAAAATAATAATAATAACAATCATAATCAAAATAATCATAATTAAAAATAATCATCACAATAATTATAACAATTATAATCAAAATAATCATCATAACAATAATTATAATAATCATAATCATAATATTCATGTTAGAGCATAATGAAAATAGCAAGATCTTAGGCATGATACCAACAAGATTAATAACAAACCCTAGCATGTCACTAAGCAATAAAAATCAAATGTTTAGCCCTAACATGATACTAATAATTATAAATATTAGGAAGATAATAGGAAGCATCGTAACAATCATATTTAATATTAAAATTACCCTAGACATGATACTAGGAATATCATAATAACAATTTAAACATTATTTCTACATCATAACATCAATAAATCAATTAAAGTACTTACTTTGATGCTTCGTACCTCTTTCTAATAACAAAATACACACGTTAGTAACTTCAAGGAAAATAATAAACAAACAATTAAATTAAATAACTGAAAGAGAGATTTGGGACCAAACCCTCAGAAATTAAACCTTTCACATCTAGGGCGAAGGCAACTTCGAATATGGCTAGGTGTTTCTAGATCTTTCGAATGCGGAATTTTGTATGTAAAAGCAAGTTGAGAAAAGAGAGAAATAGAGATGATGAATGAAGAGAATGAGAGAATTGATTATTGCGAATGAAAACTGGTTGTAGGTGAATGAAATTGAAAACTGGTTGTTGATGAACGAAAACGGAGTTTTTAATACGTTATTTATAGAGAAATTAGCCAAAAAGATAAATTTACAAAACAAAGTCCTGGCGTACCTAAAACAGAGCTGGCGCCAGCACCAGCTGATTGGCGCCAGGCGCTAACACTAGCGCCAGGCCTAGCTCTAGGCGCCAATGCCTTGCGTCAGGCGCTAGTCCTATTTTTGACGCGTTTTCGAAAATCAGATAAGTTTGCCGTACTGGAGGATAAAATCGTATCTTTTCCTCGAAAATGCTTTTTTATTTTAATTAAAACTCTAAAAAGTCAACAAAAGTCAATTTATCAATGCTAATTGAATTAGGAATGAAAAGAACCTTCTAGAAGAATCTAGAAGACTAAAACCATTCCTAATTGCATTAGGAATGATAAATCATATTAGGCCCTCCCCTAGATCATTGGGCCGCATATAAGGCTCAAACCGGGCCCAGTTTAGTAAATTGGTCATAATTTCCTCAATATTCATCGGAATTGGGCTTATAATATATCATTGGAAAGCTCTTGTCAATCCTCATCCAACTACACTACTATTGGACCTATATCATGGACCAAACAAACTGGATTGGATGTTTTCTTACAATAAGTTTTCAAAAACAAAGAGAAGAGAAAAGAAATTAAAACTATCCGCAACACTAAACTTTCCACACTTTTGCTTCATTCGATTATGATTCGACGTGAAAGGTACTCATCACTGGGTTTGGTTTTGGGGAGACAAAAATGGGTGTCTACAATCCACGAAGGAATTTGTGGAACTCACGTACGTAAATGGAAAGATGTTAGTCCAAAAGATAATGCGAGAAGGATACTATTGGACTACAATGAATAGGGATTGCCATCAATACGTAAAAAGATGCCCTAAGTGCCAAATCTATGCTAATTTACAACACGTTCCTCCATCCTTGCTCTACACCTACACGTCGCCATGGCCGTTCTCTACATGGGGAATTGACATCATCGGCAAAGTCACGAATATATCCTAGTGGCAATTGATTACTTCACAAAGTGGGTCGAAGCACAATCATACGCTAAACTCACTGCAAAACATGTAGCACTCTTTATCGAAAGAAATATTATTTGTCGATACGGAGTCCCACATGAAATGATAAGTGACAATGGAACTCACTTTCAAGCCGAATGTGAAGAATTGATACAGAAATATGGCATTCAACATCATCATTCTTCCCCTTATAGACCTCAGGAAAATGGAGCAGTCGAAGCAGCTAATAAAAATATAAAGACTATTATCGAGAAAATGACGGAAAATTACAAGGATTGGCCTAACAAACTTCACTTCGCATTGTGGGGTTATCGCACTGTGGGGAATAATTTCAAGCCTTTAAAATCCCACTAGCTTGAACCCCACTGTGATCATACACTAAAGTACGGTGGCGTCCAAAAGGGAAGAAGATAGAGCAAAAGAGTCGCCAACAAGTTTTTAAGGAACTTGTAAACCGTTCACGAGGTGAAGGTTACACCCCTTAACGATCCAAGAGATCGTCAACTCCATAAGGTCATGAACCAAAATAGGGTTCGGGGATGAAGGTACAAATCCAACCTAAAAGAGATTGAACATGCCCTAATAATAGGCCTCTACTTTATTCTACTCGTATTCATGTGCGCTTTTTGACTAACATACAATCAATAGAATTAACCCTAAACCTGTTTAATCTATGTTGGTTGAATTTAATGCACAAACAAACTATTATTGGCGATCACTTGAATTATAATCACAGTTAACCCTAAACAAGATTATTAATTATCTTATTAAGCGTGATAGCAAATACCAATTCCCTTTAACATGCAATAAAGGTGATCAAGCAATAAATAAATATCAAGCAACATAATAAATAATCAATATCATGAATAATAATTATAATAATAATAATAATAATAACAATTATAATCATAATCATGTTCATGTTAATATTAAAGCATAATAAAAATAGCAAGATCCTAGGCATGATACTAACAAGATTAATAACAAACCCTAGCATGTCACTAAGCAATAAAAATCAAACCTTTAACCCTAACATGATACTAACAATCATAAATATTAGGAAGAAAATAAAAGACATCATACTTTTAATCATACTTGATATTAGAGTTACCCTAGACATGATACTAGGAAGATCAAAACGCCCTAACATAACATTAGGAATCATAATAACAACCTAAGCATGATTTCTACATCATAATATCAATTAAAACCAATAAAGTACTTACGTGGATGCCTCGTACCTCTTTCTAATAACAAAATACACACGTTAGTAACTTCAAGGAAAATAATAATCAAAACAATTAAATTAAATAATTGAAAGAGAGATTTGGGACCAAACCCTCAGAAATTAAAACCTTTCACGTCTAGGGCGAAGGCAACTTCGAATATGGCTAGGTGTTTCTAGATCTTGTGAATGCGGAATTTTGTATTTGAGAAAAGGCTAGTTTAGAAAAAGAGAGAAAGAGAATAATCAAGAAAATCTTGATGAGAGTTGGTGATTGAAAAAGGGGAGATATGACTTCTATTTATAGGAAAAAAGAGGGTCAAAGATTTAAGAAAAGAATCCAAATTCGAATCGAAATAAAACTCGTAGACAGCAGTTTTTACGGATTTTGTTTTTATCATATCTTTTGATCCAGAAGTCCAAATAAGGCATATAATATGTCGTTGGAAAGATCTTGAAGTCTACTTTCCAATCCAATTAAAATCAGATTAAAATATTTTGTAGATAAAAAGATATAGCTGAAATAGTAGGACGGTATCAGTTTTGGATAAAGTTTCATGTCTCATTCATATCTTTTTCGTTATAGCTCGGATTTAATATTATAATATATCATTGGAAAGATAATTTAAAGATCTATCCAACCATATAAAATTTGGATAAAAAATATGAGGCACGAAAATAATATCTGACTGTCTTAGAACATGTTTAAATTCGAATATAATTAGGATTTTAAAAAAGGAAAGTTTTATAAAAAAGGAAAGTTTATATTTAAATCAAATTCCTTAATCTTATCTTTTCAAAAAAGGATAATTAAGATATTTTAGAAAATTATAGAAGATTCTAATCAATCCTAATTAGTTTAGGAATAGGATTAAACCTTTGGACCCTCCTCATGATCATTGGGTCGTAGGTAAAATCCGGTTTGGGCCCAGTTTAGTATTTTGGCCATAACTTCCTCAATATTCATCGGAATTGGGCTTATAATTTATCGTTGGAAAGGTCTTTTCAAGCCCAACCAATTACACCATTATTGGACCCTTATCATGGACCAAACTAAACTGGAATGGACGTTTTCATAAAATAGAGTGGGTTTTCGAAAACAGAAAGAAGAGAAAAGAAAATAAAAGCTTTCCGCAACACTAGACTTTTCCACACTTTCGTTTCATTCGATTATGATTCGACGTGAAAGGTACTCATCACCGGCTTTGGTTTTGGGGAGACACAAATGGGTGTCTACACGCACGTCAATTCGCCCATCAACAGGAAATACGCCATTTTCCTTGGTTTATGGAATAGATGTCGTACAACCTGTCGAACTAGAGATTCCATCACTACACATCGCATTAGAAAGCAAACTCGATGAAGTTGAATGGACTAGGGCAAGATATGAGGAGCTAATTCTACTTGATGAAAAACGACTAGAAGCTCTACATCACACTCAATGATACCAAACTCGTATGGATAGGCATTTTAATACGAAGGTCAAGACACGAAACATCAAAGTAGGAGACTTGGTGTTAAAAGCATTAAGGAAAAATGTTTTAGATCCAAAGGGGAAAATTCAGACCTAATTGGTTTGGACCCTACATTGTCAGAACAATCCTGTCAGAAGGTGTAGCAAAATTAACTGACATGGATGGCAATGAGTTCTCGAACATGACAAATCTTGACCAACTTAAAAAATACTACCCATAATTACTTGAGTATGATACTCAAGAAAGCTACGTTTGGCCTGATTCCTTAAGAAAGGATACGTAGGCAACCCTTTACGGGTGCGGCCACTTTATTTATTTCAAATCTCGCATCCCAGACTTAATAAAAAATTCAACAGAAGATCGACGAGACATCGGCGTCACGAAAAAAGTTCTGGCGCCAGCCGATGAACATTAGCGCCAGACGACAGCTTCCGTTGCCTGACGCTAGACTGCCGCAGCTAGCGCCAGTCGCAGAATAGTGGCGCCAATTTACAGTAAAATATCTGGGAATATTTCGGCGTTTTTCGGAAAATTTTCGACTTCCGTACTCGAAAAAAATTTCTGGAAAAATTAATTTTTCGGTTTTCATTGCTTTAATAAATTTAATTTAAAGTAAATAATTTAATTAAAAAGCTGCAATTTCATTAATAAAATAAATTACATTATTGATGGAATTTAAATAAAGCTTAAATAAATTAACTTTGAATTTAAAAAAAAAAAAAAAAAAAAAAAAAAAAAACTAAGTCTAATAATTGAAAATTAAGCAATGCTCTTAATCTTTTTTCTCTTTCTTAGCCCTTTTCCAATTCTTGTCTATGTCTTCTTCCACATCCATAACCTTAGCTAGTAGGCATCCTTTAGAGGACCTACGTTCAATCTTTGAGTAAATAGTCTCTCCCTTAGCTAGGACCCCATGCTTCTTTTCTACCCAAGCTTTCTTTTCTGTGGTGTCAGCTTTCCTTTTTCCTTTATCTTTCGCATTACTTTTCTTCTTAGGCATTGTAGGTGTTTTGAACTCAATTCTTTCACCCAAGCGTTCCTTAACAGGAATCACTTTGTCACCTAGACGACTCTTCACATCAATTTTACTCTGATTTTTCTTCACGTCCTTTGAAGGTTTCATCAGAAGCCACTTTTCACATCATTGGGCAGGGAAGGAGGAACCTTTTGAGTAATCACTTCCCATAAAGGTCTAGCGCTCCAATAAGCATCAAATTTGTCTACTTCCTGAGAAACAGGGAACTCATATGGACGACGAAGATCGCCGGGAGGAATAGTCTGAAGTAGGCCGTACTGTCTCTTTACCTTACAGGGATAATAAAAAGTCATTCGGGACAAGCTTAAAAGACGGCAGAAAGACTGCTTGTTGACACCAACCATCTTTTCTATTTTCCACCAAGGGATGACCCACTTGATGGCGAAATTATAAGACTCGAAGACCTTATTCCATTCATGGCGCCCCATCTTAGAGAAGCGTTTCTTCCTTCTCACGAAGCAATTTGGAGTATACTTCTCAATGTTGTCTGGAGGGCTAATTAATTGTAGTCTTTCCATTAGCCACATCTCTAAAAATTGCAATGCAAATAAATTATTATTCCTATACAAAAATATATTTTTGATTTCTGTAATTAAAAATATTATTTTTCTACCTGTAATAAAATTGGAGAGCCTCGAAAAGGCGCTTTTGGATTCTTCTTTAATTCATCAAGGCTAAGCATAGTCTCTCCAACTATTAAGGGCATTGGATTTCTCCCAGATTCAATTTGCTCTAAAACAGTGGATATAACTGCTTGACCCTCATTATTTTTACCACTAGTGAAAAAATATTGATTGAGCATACAAAAGAGAAAAGCCCTTCTTCTCTATAAACATGGAAAGATTCAGAATAAGGTCTATCAAAATAATGGCGAGAAAATTCTTTCAAATTGACTATGCTACCATCTACTATTTTTGATAGATCTTTGTCTTTTAAATTGAAGAAGCATTCAAAATCCTTATAATAATATTTGTTTATTCTAGGGATTATTACAAGATCTAATGCAGGGAAGCCTAAAATAGCACCGAATTCTTCCGGCAAAGGGCTAATTTCATCATACCCTATTCTAAAGCAATGAGTATCTACATCCCAATATTCTAGAGCGGTATAAATAAAATCTAAATCAAGATCTACCCCTTTGACACCATAAATACCCCCCAAGTGAAACACGTCTAACTATTTCCTCTCCTAAGCATTGAGACCGACACCATTCATGAGTATAGTTGGTAAAACTTTTGGAGACTAGAGACATGTTGTTATTCTATTCTAAAAGCTAAGAAAATATTTTATTTACTAAAATTATGAAGAAAATCGGTTGGGCAGGGGGCTATTTATACACAAAATCGGCACAGTTTTAATCCAGGAAGGATTCGGTGTCAGCGCTCATTAGCGCCAGACGCCAAACATTGGCGCCTGACGCTAGAGCCTGGCGCCAAACGCTAAGTATAGCGCCTGGCGCTACACCAAAACGCGTGGCGCCAGCTGGCGCTAATGTGTCTTATCCTATTAGCTTTCCAAAAAAAAATGCGTTTTTGAACTGATTCGAGTCTGCCAATGACTTTACGGTTTCTTTATTCTTCTTTTATATCTTTTTCTAAGAATTCATTTATTCCTTCCTCTTAATTAATATAACTATTATATTAATTATATTATTTTTCGGATTTTATTTAGACTAACTTCCAAGTTTTTATAAATCCAATATTCTTTTTGCCTTTTATTTTTGGAAAAATTGCTCCCATTAATCTGAACTTTGCCCCATCCGCCGAAATTAATCCCAACTTTCGTTTATTATCTATTGCACCGAACTTGGGGGGGTATTAATTTTCGTTGCACCCAACAGGTCAGCCAACCTGATGTAGCAGGTTACCTAGACACGTGTCAACACGTGATAAGTCCAAAAAAAAAAGAAAAACAAAAATTAAAAAAAAAAAAACCTACCAAACCCAGCCCCCTACCCTTTCCCGGAAAACACCACACCCCCACCCCCACCCCGCCGGAATTTCGGCCCCCTCCCCGAAAACCCATCCCCCCACCATCGAAAATCGCCGCCCAGCCACCCCACCCCTTCCCCCACCCCCGAACACCACCCTTAAAACCCCAGATCCGCCGCCCAGCACTCCCCCTTCCCTCGAAATTCACCCATTTCCTTCCCCCACCCCCAAAAACCCCTCCCCCATCGCCGGAAAACGGCGTCCATCCCTCCCTCACCCTCAAAATCCATCCTTTTCCCTTCCCCCACCCTCAATTTCACCCCCTTCCCACGAAAACGGCACCCCCTTTTCCCGTCAATTAGCCACGAAAACCACTATGTTAAGGTTGTTTCCGGGGTCTGGGATGGGTGGTGGAGGAAGGCCGGTGGTTTTTAGTGGAAGTCGGGGGTTGTTCGACCGTTTTCCAGTGAAACTAAGGGTCGGGGTTAGGGTGAACGGCGATTGAGGGTGGTGGTGGTGGTGGAGGTGGCTGTGCGTGGGTTTTTTTTTTAATTTGATTTTTTTTTAAGCCTATCATGATGCGACACGTGTGCAATTAATCACAAGTCAACAATGTTTACCTGATTAACCGGTTGCAAGTCATTTGGGTGCAATAAAAATTAATACCCCCCAAAGTTCGGTGCAATAGATAATAAACGAAAGTTGGGATTAATTTCGGCGGATGGGGCAAAGTTCAGATTAATGGGAGCAATTTTTCCTTTATTTTTCATTTTTTCTTTTTTGGGAAAGAAAGTCGTATACCCTCCATCAATAATAAAAATGACGGAATTTTTGCGCAAAATTAATTTTCACAATTCTTTGCACACACAAACATGCACATAACAATAATAAAAAATGAAAAACAACGATAAATGATGAATAAACTCATAATAGTATGTATATACAAGCATGTCTAAATAATGAGTCTAATTAAAGGCAAAGTTCTATACAAAGTCAAAATGAAATAATAAAAAGCACAAGAACAAACTACGGCGCCGAGGGACGTACACCCATCATCTCATAAAATTGCGTCGTACAAGGAGTAACCTCTCCACCAGCTCCAGCTCCAGCTCCGGTCTCCTTGGGAGAAGGAAAACTCAACATAGGACCCGTCCACCCAAGATCAACCTGAGGCTGAGGTTGCGGAGGCTGCTGCGATGACGAGTCGACCTCGTACATCCCACCACCTCTAAGAGCCGAGGTAGCCTCTCCCTGGCCTACCAGCGCAGCATGTGCACCCTGAGATGAAGAGCCTGAGCCCTCTATCGCCTCAGTAAGGGCAGCCTCAGAACGACCGCCCCGACCACCCGAACCAGTGCGGCGACGTCTCGAGCTAGACCTCGCCGGATCCCTCCGTACCTCAGGTCTCGTGCGGGTACGAGAAGGAATGGGCTGACCCTGCAAAAGAAACTAAGATCAGAAACATGCAAAATAGAAGCGCTAATGCAAAAACATAAGAAGGGAAGCTACCTCCTGAATGGCGTCGTCTCGACGGCATATAGCCACATTCCTCATCCGGACGAGCTGGCTCCGGAAGGCATCTATACATCGTGTCATCGCCGCGACCACCTCGCGCGAAAACTGTCAGGAAAATAAAGTCAGTAAACATGCATAACATATATATGGACAAAAGTTGCAAATAAATAAGCTTACCCGAGTCTGGTGACGAGGAATCGACCGCTCCACAAAGCGCTCGCTCTCAGGAGCCGGAGGAATCATCTCCTCAATCGGCCCATATGTCCCCTGATAGTGGATGGACATACGAGGTAGCACGAACTCAGCAGGACCACCCTGACGAAGCAAATCAGAATCAGTGAAGCATTACTTGGGGGCTACTTAACGAAAAGTAAAAGCTGAAAATCATACTGCCACATCCTCAGCAGGTACAGGAACTAGAGCCAACAACGGCAGTATCTCCTCCTCATAGCACCGCCTAGGGATCGTGTAAGATTGCCAAGGGGTACCAGCTCCCTCTGACATGCTCTCCAACCTCGCAGCGTTAAACATGTGACGCAGTGGAGGAGCAGGAACGACAAAAGTATCCGAGGAATGATGAATGGCAATCCTCTCTCCAAAATACGCGACCGCTCCATAAGTCCCTAAGAAATAGCGACGCTCAGCAGAATACTGCGCGGCTAGCCCAGGAACTTCCAAGTCGACCCACGGTCGATACAGCACATCAGACTCCTGCAAAGAACGTCTATCAGACCAGAATTTATCGAAGGTATCACAAAATGTTCAAATAGGGAAAGAACCATAACGAGATGATCCAATCTCGGACGTAAGCAGTGGACATCCCCACACGGCGGCTGCCCCAAGAAGCACTTACTGGAAACCTGCGCGGCGACGGTCTCGCCGGCGCAGCTGAGGGAAAGTACTCGTAGAACCAGATCTATAAGAAGCAAAAATTATCAGCGAGTGCTAACTAAAATTTAGAGCTAAACTTTACATGAAATAAAGTATACCTCTACGATCCTCCAAAAACCGGATAGAGCAACGTTCCCCGTGAAGGACCGATGTCGACACAAGTCCCGCAACGCTCGGATGAAATCAGCATAGGCTAAGCTAGCCCAGTCGTAAGTCCCGATCCGGTGTAGATCACGGACAGCAGGAAGGTAGTAAAGCAGCGCCCTACTACCCTTGTCAGGAGAGAACGTCCCTGACAGCAAGATAAGTGCAAAGATGCGCACCCGCTGCTCTCGGGTAGTCGCACCATCATCAAAATCCGCTGCTAGAGTCGAGCGGCGAATCCCCTTCGCGCTGAACTGAGTGGACTCCACCTCAACACGAGCCCGAATAGCAATCGGACCCAGCATCTCCTCAACCTCGGGAGAAAAGACGCTGATCTCGCTGTCGAACGGCAGCGCTACAGAGCTAAACTCCAGTCCCGTAATGAGACTGAAGTCGGTCGGAGTGACTATCATCTCACCCTAAGGGAAGTGGAAAGTGTTGGTGGTGTCCCAAAAGAACTCCACCAGAGCACGGACTACATGGTGGCCCCCGCTAGAGGCAATATAATCATGGCCTCAGAGGTCTCAAACAGTGCAGTTAGTCCGCAAGACTTCCATAGAAGTCTCGTCTCGTCGTCTTTGGCGATGTACATCTTGTACAGGTCGCCCAAACCGTCGCAACTGGAACCGTGACAACGTGTCCTCCCAACTGTGACGCCCCGTCTCACCCTCTCAGAGATATGATGGACGAGATAGAAGTACAAGGTCCGCTCATCCCACTCAGGAAGTCAACCGAGTGAAGTGGACGGATCAGCGTCGTCCTCTACAGACTCATGCTCCCGTCGAACGTCTCGGGACCGTGAACCAGAGCCTCGCTGTCTAGCCATGCTACATTGTGCAGAATCATTATAAATTAAGGTTCTATGGTATCTAAGGTTCGCCTAGCCGCATGATACTATGTTTGCAAAAAAAAAAACAGAGTACGTAGTACTAAAACATAGCACAAATTTAAATTGAGCATATACGGCATTTTTCAAACGATCAAACAATTTCTTGCAACACTATATAGTAATTATTGTGACAAATTGGACAAGAATTGCTAGCAAAAACATCATGAACAAGCCACATTGTCTTCCCGACCTTAAGAGATTCAACAATGGTGATTTGTTTGTTTCTTCACCAAATTGAGTCAAACAAGTCTCAAATTACTCCCAAGGCAATATATAAACATAATCAAGAAATTTCATGGCATAAAATTCGACAAACAAAGTGAATTAAGCAATCTAAATTTTGAATTTTCAAGAAGTTCGTGAACAAATGCATGCGAAATTCATAAAAAACGGTGTGAGTTCGGAGGAAACTTACATAGATCGGGAAAATGGATGGAATAAGCTTTGATTTGCAACAAATTTGAGCGAATTTGGTTGAGAAACGAGCAAGAACGAATCAAATGATGTTATGAGAATTTCTCGAGCAAGAACGCGAGCAGCAGCAGCGGAAATGAAGAAGAAAAGGGTATTTAAGGAAAACCCGAATCTAGCGCCAAGCGTCAAACCTTGGCGTCAGTCGTTAAGGCTTAGCGCCTGGCGTTAGTACCAGCGTCTGGCGCTACAGCCAAATAAGCGGCGTTAGCGTTATTTCAGTGGCGTCAGACTTCTCAGCCACTCAGTGCGGTTGTTCCAAACTTTTGCAATATATTTTGGGTTCCTTGGTACGCCAGTTAGCCCCTCTAAGCAATTTGACAAGATTTTTAGTAATCGGCTTGATTACAATTACATAAAGTGATTGACCTGATGAAAGATCGTCTCACTTAGCTTAAAGCGCCTAAGCATTGGCTCATCGTAAAAGGCACCGACATACTGGTTCATATCGCAAAAGGCACCGACATACAGGTTCAAAAGCAGCAGAAGCGCCGACGTACTGGCATAATGGAAACAAAGTTCAAGCGAGCTTTTAAAGATTGACAAGCGTGGGTCTTCGGTAATTTTCTTTGGAATATTATCGCTACAAATGAGGATAGCTTCAAGCGAGGATATCTTCGGCAGCGTTCCCTAGCTTGCGGGGAGTTGTCACAAACAACTGGAGGTCGTTTCAAGCAAATCAATCTTCGATGGGGTTCTCTAGCTTGCAGAAGTCTATCATGGCGGAATTGGAGGCAGTTACAAGCGTAGCAGTCTTCAGGTGGCATTCTCTAGCTTGTAGGAGGTCGTCAAATAATTACAGAAATACAAGAATACAGTAGCAAATCGGTTACCTTCAGAGACGTGTGCTCGACGGTGCAAGATACGCGTTTCTTAACTCTTTTATCTGTTTAGCTAACGCTAGTTTGCAGGTATCGGCGTTACAAGAGTGATTTAGGATCGCAGAACGTTCGGAATCATTCTCCGTCCCTATCGATACTTTCACTTTTGTTTTCGAAACTTGCGTTTCTCCAAACTTAGTCAAAGTGGGGGCTTCTGTAGACACCCATTTGTGTCTCCCCAAAACCAAACCCGGTGATGAATACCTTTCACTTCGAATCGTAATCGAATGAAGTGAAAGTATGGAAAGTCTAATGTTGCGGATAGTTTTAATTTCTTTTCTCTTCTCTCTGTTTTTAAAACCTATTTTAAGAAAACATCCAATCCAGTTTGGTTGTTCCATGATATGGGTCCAATAGTATTGTAGTTGGATAGGGATTGAAAAGAGCTTTCCAACGATATATTATAAGCTTAATTCTAATGAATAATGAGGAAGTTATGGACAAATTACTAAACTGGGCCCGGTTTGAGCCTTATATGCTGCCCAATGATCTAGGGGAGGGCCTAATATGGATTTATCATTCCTAATGCAATTAGGAATGGTTTTAGTCTTCTAGATTCTTCAAGAAAGTTCTTTTCATTCCTAATTCAATTAGCATTGATAAATTGACTTTTGTTGACTTTTTAGAGTTTAATCAGAATAAAAGAATGTTTTTGAGGAAAATACGATTTTATCCTCCTGTACGGTTAATTTCTATCTGATTTCAGAAAACACGTCAGAAACTTAATCAGCGTCAAACGCCAGTCATTAGCGCCTAGTGCTAAGCCTGGCGCCTGGCGCTAATGTCAACGTCTGGCGCTAACCTTGTTTTTGCGCGTCAGAACTCTGTTTCGATTTTCTATCTTTTTGGCTGATTTTCTCTATAAATAGCCTTCTAAAAACTCCGTTTTAATTCATCTACAATTCTCATCTATAATCTCCAATCTACAATCAACTTTTTCTCCAAAGCTAAGCTTCTCTCTCATTTTTCTAAACCTACCTTTCTTACAAAATTCCGCATTCACAAGACCTAGAAACACCTAGCCAAATTCGAAGTTGCCTTCGCCCTAGACGTGAAAGGTTTTAATTTCTGAGGGTTTGGTCCCAAATCTCTATTTCAATTATTTAATTTAATTCTTTGATTTTATATTTTGCTTCAAGTTACTAACGTGTGTATTTTGTTATTAGAAAGAGGTACGAGGCATCCAAGTAAGTGCTTTAATGGTTTTTATTGATTTTATGATATAGAAATCATGCTTAGGTTGTTGCTATGATTCCTAGTGTCATGTTAGGGTGTTTTGATCTTCCCAATATCATGTCTAGGGTAACTTTAATATCAAGTATGATAAAAAGTATGTTGCCTTTTATGTTCTTCCTAATATTTATGATTGTTAGTATCATGTTAGGGTTAAAGCTTTGATTTTTATTTCTTAGTGACATGCTAGGGTTTGTTAGTATCATGCCTAGGATCTTGCTATTAATATTATGCTTTTATTGTTAACATGATTATTTTAATTATGATAATTATAATTATTATGATTATGATTATTATTTTTTTGCTTGATATTTATTGCTTGATCACGCCTTTTATGCATGTTTAAAGGGAATTGGTACTTGTAATCACGCTTAATAAGATAATTAATAATCTTGTTTAGGGTTAATTTGATTATAATTCAAGTGATCGCCAATAATAGATTTGTTTGTGCATAAATATTAAACCAACATAAATAAACAGGTTTAGGGTTAAACCTATTGATTGTATGTTAGTCAGAAAGTGCACATGAATACGATCAGAATAAAGTAGAGGCATATTATTAGGTCAGGTTCAATCTCTTTTAGGTTGTATTTGTACCTTCATCTCCGAACTACCAGTCATGGTTCCAGACCTATTGGAGTAGACGATCTCTTGGATCGTTAAGGGGTGTAACCTTCACCTCGTGAACGGTTTACAAGTTCCTAAAACTTGTTGGCGACTCTTTTGCTCTATCTTCTTTCCCTTTGGACGCCACCGTACTTTAGTGTATGATCACAATGGGGTTCAAGCTAGGGGTAATGCTTGAAATATTCCCTACAAGGAGGATCTATTATTAATTATCATTCCTAAATTTATTAGGATTCACTTTAGTCATCTAGAATAGTCTAGAAAGTTCTTTTAGAGCCTAATGGAATTAGGATTGATAATTAGATTTTAAAGAGTTTTATTTGGAATAAAATAAGTATTTTATGATAAATATGATTTTAGTTAATAAACGCGGAGTTTACTACTTAATCGTATTAAGAAGGGATTCCGCGTGCAAAACGTGTTTTATCTTTTAATTAGCACAAAATGACAAGCATGTCGCTAAACGACATAGCTTGATTCCTGTCGCATGGCTACAGACCCTGTCGTTCGCGATAGGGGCCAGTTTTATTCCGTAGGGAACTCGAAGAGTTTTCTATCGTTTTCGGACTATTTTTCTATAAATAGGGTCCTTGACCTCCGTTTTTAATCATCCAGAATGAATCATCAACAATCATCTAATTCTCTCTCTCTCTCTTAAGCATTAGCTTACTCTTTCTTTCTTTTTCTAGCTAGCCTTTTTACAAACACCATACCGCATTCACGAGATCTAGACACACCTAGCCAAATTTGAAATTGCCTTCACCCTAGACGTGAAAGGTTGATACTTTCTGAAGGTTTGGACCCTAGTCCAACTTCTAACCTTATCTCTTTTATTTAATTCTTTAATTTATATTTTATTGAAATTTACTAACGCGTGTATTTTATTATTAGAAAGAGGAACGAGGCATCAAAGTGAGCAATTTTATTACTCTATTCTTGTAGAAAGCATGTTTAGATTTTATTGATTCCTAGTATAATGTTAGGATGTTTTTAATGCTTTATAGTATCATGTTTAGAGTTCTTCTTATTCTTTCTAATATCATGTTAGTATCATGTTAGGGCTAAAGCTTTGATCTTTAATTTTTAGTGACATACTAGGGTTTGTTATTAATCTTGTTAGTATCATGCCTAGGATCTTGCTATTATTGTTGTTGATGATGATGATGATTTGTTGTATTAATATTATCCTGTAGCTTGATGTTATATTATTGTTATTGCTTGATCACGCTTTTTATGCAGGTTTAAAGGGAATTTGTACTTGAAATCACGCCTAATAAGATAATTAATAATTTGGTTTAGGCTAATGTGATTTTAATTTAAGTGATCGCCAATAATAGATTTATTTGTGCATTAATATTCAACCAACATAGATTAAATAGGTTTAGGGCTAACCTAATTATTGTATGTTAGTCATAAAGCGCACATGAATATGAGAAGAATAAAGTAGAGGCCTATTTTATAGGGCGGATTCTTTCTCTTTTAGATTGGATTCGTACCTTCATCCGCGAATATACAGTCATGGTTTCAGACCACTATGGAGTTAGCGAATTCTAGGATGGTGAAGGGGTGTAACCTTCACCTTGTGCACGGTTTACAAGTTCCTAAAACTTGTTGGCGACTCTTTTGCTCTTGTTTCCTTCCTTTTGGACGCCACCATGCTTAAGTGTATGATCAAAGTGGGTTCAAGTTTGCGATGCTTGAAATTATTCCCTACAAGGCTTGATCTTGATCAATGACTATTTGATGTAGAGGTTGAACAGATGTTTCTTGATGATTTGACTTCTTTCTTTCTTGTTGAGGGTCGTCGAGGTTTGATCTCTTCCACGGGTGATCTTCTAAAGCATAACGGCATGTCGAATGCTTGCTGTGCTTCTTCTAGGTTTTTAGTGGATTCCCTTAGAGAAGTTTGGATTATTTGATGAGAGGTTTTCTTTGGAAAGGTTTTGAACATTTGAAAGGTTTTCTCTCTATTTTGATTCTCTTTGTTTTCCTCTAAGTGTTTCTCTCCTCTCCCCAAATGATGTGAAGAGTGCCCTATTTATAGAGTGTGTGAAACCTAGGGTTAGGGTTTGATGTACATTATTGGAGTTCGGCTTTTGACTTGGTAACCATGACTCATTTATAATTTTTTATTATTTTTTTTATTTTTTTTTACAGGATTGACTCATTTATAACAGTTTAACCCATTTTAGTAGGTTTTTACTACTCCCTCCGTCCCTTAATACAAAGCCTCATTTCCTTTTAGGGTAAACCAAAATACAATGTCTCTTTCTATTTAAAGGTTGTATTTTTTTTTTACATTTTTACCCTCTTTTATGATGAGTTGTCATCTTTTTTCCTTTACTTTTTGTACTTTTAACTTCAATTTACACACTTTCTCTATCTCTCTTCAATTATTCCCAACTACCGTTTCTATCTCTCTCTAACCCCACATGCACATATCTACTTTTAATCATTAGTTTTAACGAATTTACAACTTTCTTAATTCCCGCGTAAAAACCAAAAGAGGCTTTGTATGAAGGGACGGAAGGAGTATTAAATGAACAAGTTTTAATTAAAATAAATAAATGGGCAAATTAATTTATTCACCCAATTTAACTAATTTTAATTAATAGTCAATAAGCATCAAGTCAATATATTGACCAGGTTTGGATTATAACCAATTCTATTTAAATGTGTTAAGTGTCGTTTAAAAAAATCAAGGGTAGAATTGTAATTTCACCCATAAAATTGTTATCCCTACCTTATAAAAAGTTCAAGAAAACTCTTATGAATAGTGTGATGACTTTTTTACCCCTAAAAATATTTATTTACTCATTTGCCCATTAAGTATTAAGTATACATTTTTTGGACAAATATGGTTTTTTTTTGTTGTTAATTTATGCTTTTGTTTGTTTAATGTTTTACCCCTAGAGTTTAATGTTTTTTCCACTTTATACTTTGTCGTGGATAAGTATTAAGTATACATTTTTTGGACAAATATGTTTAATTATATATGAAGATTGTCCTTTTCAACATAGACTTGGAATAACCATAAATTTGTTCATTTTGTTAAGAAGAAATGTTGGCTTATTTTTTGTTGTTAATTTATGCTTTTGTGTGTGTATGTAGTGGATATTAAGCCACATAATTAAAGAAGAAGAAGAGAAAGAGAGGAGATTGTTGAATTTGATGTCATGTTAAAAGGCAAAACTGTTGAACCTGATAATAATCCTTCTCAAGGGGTGGGGGAATAGGCTGGATATAACCCACTTTGTTACAATTTCCTTTAAAAAAAACTTACCAAAACCACACCCTTTGAGCTTAACTCATCACCTAATTAGATAATTTTCTTTTGAAACTTTCTCCGTTCACTTAAAGTTGTAACATTTTAATTTGTAATACCCTGTAATTTTGAAATGTATTTCAAATTAGTATTCTCTTTAAAAAGGGTATTTTATTAAATTATGTTACTATTTGAATTTTGGAGCCAAAATGATATTTGAATTTTGGCGCCAAAAGTATTTTAAAACTCAATTATTATTTTTGGATTTTGGATAAGATTTATTATCCATTTATTTTATTTTAAAAACCGGATTACTTATATATATTACAAATATTTTAACTAATCAAAAATTATATTCTAATTATTTAATTAGGAGGTCTGAATTTCCTAAATAATAAGCTACGATTTTCGGATTCTCTAAATGTAGAAAATCTGATTTTTCTTAGTGAATAATTGGTATTTTCTTAATTAATTATTCTATACAATATATTTTATCTACACAATTATTTTTAATTCCTTAAAACTAGCAAATTAATTCCCTAAATATCTAAAGGGAGGTCCAAAAATATGAGCTTAGGAAAGATCAAATTTTTGGCCACCGTGATGGAATTTTGGTTGATTTATTTTGGTAAATTGTATTTTTAATTATCTCCTTAAAATATCTTATTTTCCTGAATTTTATTTTCCATCTCACAAAGATTTGATCATCTTATTTTCCCACCTTATATCTTTCTTGATTATTCCCCATGTAATCTCTTTTGTCACATTATTTTTCATGACAACACCTTTTCCTTAATTCTACTTTTCTTAATTACCGTAATATTAAACTTTCCATAATTCTTTTATTCTCTTCTCCAAGTAATTTCCTTAATTTTTTTTTACCATAGTTCTCTCTACATTCTCCTACCATAATTCTTTCATTCATGAGCCTATAAATACCCCTTCATACCTCTCATATTCTTCACACCAAAAACCCAATTCTCTTCTTCTCTCTTCTTCTTTTCCCTAAACGTTTTCATTCTTTTCTTCTCCTCTTTTTACACAAATCATCCCGTTTATCTTTGAAACCAATTTTCGGGCACTTATGGTCAGTTTTTGGGTAATGACGTTCACAAAAGATTGTTCCTCTCGAAAAATCCTTGAGGTTAGGCTCAAGAATCACCTAATTAGGAGTTATGTTGAATGAGTTATGGCCTCTGCAAGTTCTGCTGAAGGTTACACCCCTAAACGATCCATGAGATCGTCAAATCCAATAGGTCTTGAACAATGACTGGTGTTCGGGGATGAGTGTACGAATCCAATCTAAAAGAGAAAGAATCCGCCCTATAGAATAGTCCTCTACTTTATTCTACTCATATTCATGTGCGCTTTCTGACTAACATGCAATCATTAGATTAACCCTAAATCTGTTTAATCTATGTTGGTTGAATATTAATGCACAAATAAATCTATTATTGGCGATCACTTGAGTTAAAATCATATTAGCCTAAACCAAATTATTAATTATCTTATTAGGCATGATTTCAAGTACAAATTCCCTTTAAACCTGCATAAAAGGCGTGATCAAGAAATAACAATAATATATATCAAGCAACATGATAATAATAATTATTATAATCATAATAATCATAATCATATCAACGCTAAAGCATAATAATAATAGCAAGATCCTAGGCATGATACTAACAAGATTATTAATAAATCCTAGAATGTCACTAAACAATAAAGGCAATAAAAAACATCCTAACATGATACTAGGAATTAATCAAATCTAAACATGCTTCTACATTGCGATAATAGGAGGTAAGCTAATTATTTACTTTGAAGCCTCGTGCCTCTTTCTAATAACAAAATACACGCATTAGTAAATTTAGGCTTCGTTCGAAGTACGCTTACGTTAAAGCATGGTGTGAATATGTTTGGCACTCATAGGAAGTGGGAATTGACATACGATATGGGACAACGATTAGGGACAATGAAAGTAGGGAGCCGCCAACAAGTTTGTAAGGAACATGTAAACCGTTCACGAATCATTTAAGGCAACCACGATTCAGGGACAACAATAGGCAATAACGATTGACCCGTGAAGGTTACACCCCATTCATAATCCATGAGATTACTAACTCCATATAGTTCGGAGCCATGAAAGGAGGATCCGGGATGATGGTACGAAGTGAGACATGGAGTCACATTCGCCCGTATTGACCTCTACTCGAGTCTTATAGTGAAAAGTGATTCCTGCGATCTCAAAGGCATGCAAACAAAGATTCAATTTGCTCCAAACTATTATTATGCTAAATTGGTTAAATATTAATGCAACATATAATTCTATAATATTGTGATCACTTTGATTTAATAACAAGATTAAAGGAACCTAAACCTGTTGTCCAAATTATCTTATTAAGCGTGATATTCAATTACATATTCCCTTCAAACATGCAATATAGTGATCATAATAAATAATAGAATATTCATTAACATTGGAAGCAATTTAACAATAATAGAGTTAGTCAAATCAAATACAAATAAACCTAATCATGATACTAGCAATATTAAAATAAAATAAGTAATTAAATTAATTAATTACTTATATTACGCGCATTCCTTAAAATTTCTACATCATGAATAAATTGTTAGTAACTTCAAAAAAAATATTAATCAAATGAAAACTAAATTAAATAAAAAATAGAGTTGATTCGGTCCAAACCCTCAGTTAATTATACCTTTCACACCTTGGTTTAAGGACGGAATTTCGGGTCAAGTATGGACTCCTTGGAGTTCTTAAGGGATGTATTATGAGAGAATAGGGTAGCTAGAATTTAGGCTAAAGAGGGAAAAGAGAATGATTTTTGGTGTAAGGAGAGAGAGAATGATTTTTTGTGTAGAAGAGAGGAAGAGAGAATGATTTGATGATCAACCTTGTTGATGATTGAAAAAGGGGTGATATGACCTCTAATTATAGGGGGAAAAGAGGGTCGAGGAATCAAGAAAAGATCGAGTTCGATCGAATCGAAATAAAACTCTTGCAATAGACAGCAGTTTTTGTTTTTATAATATCTTTTGATCTAGAAATCGGAATAAGATAAATAATATATCGTTGGAATCTTTCTAACCCAATTGGAATCGGATTAAAATATTTTGTAGAATTAAAGATATGACCGAAATAGTGAGACGGTGTCAGTTTTGGATAGAGTTTCGTATTTCATTCATCTCTTTTTCGTTATAGCTCGAAATTAATATTATAATATATCATTGGAAAGATAATTTCAATAGCTATCCAACCATATAAGATTTAGATAAAAACTATGAAGCACGAAAATAATATCTGAGTATCTTTGAAAGTCTTTCAATTCGAAAAGAATTAGGACTTTCAAAAAGAGGAGTTTTATTCAATTTTAAACTCTTTTATCTTATCTTTTCAAAAAGAATAATTAAGATATTTTAGAAACTTATAGAAGCTTATAATTAAGGAAAAATTAGAAATAATAATCCCAACTTTCATCAATTTTGGTAGAATAATCCCAACTTTGAATTATACTGGAATAATCCGAACTTTAGGGGGTGTTCTTTTTCTTCAATCCCTAACCGGTCAACAAAAGTCAATGACCTACTATTTTAGGTCACTTGACACGTGGCAAGCTCTGATTGGTCCAAAAATAAAAATAAATAAAATAAACAAAAACCAAAAATAAACAAAACAAAAAACCCAGCCAACCTCCCTCCCCCACTGTCCCCTTCCCCGTCCACCATAGCCAGATCGCCACCTCTCCCTCTCCGGACCGCCACCTATCCCCCACCCCTGGTGTAGCCGTTTCCCCCCATTCCCGAAACCCCTTCCTATTCCCCCACGCAACCACCGAAACACCACGTTCGCAGCCATCGAAACCCCAAAACGCAGCCACCAAAACCCCAAATCACACATTCAAGGGAGTTTCGCAAATTCAGGGGTGATTTAGGTGCTTTCGGAATTAAGGGAGTGGTTTCAAGTGAGTTTCGTGACCGGATTTCGTTTGGTCGTAAGCCCACGCAACCAAAGAAATCACCCAAACCCCACGCAACCACTGTAACCCGAAAATCGCATCTCGAAACCCCTAAATCGCAGCCACCAGTCAAAACCTCAAAAACCCACCAACGAAAACGAAGGTTTCAGGGGGAGGGGTTTCAAGGGAGTGTGCGAGCGGCAGCGCACAGGTGGCCAGGTTTAGTGTTTTGGGGCAATTGAGAGGAGAGAGAAAATTAAATGAAAAGAGGTTTCGTGCGTGGTTGAGGCAATTGGCCGGCGGGAGGGGGGGAATTAGTGGGCGGCGACGTTCAGGCCAGGGCGGGAGAATCCCGCGGAGTTGGGGCGGCTTCCGGCGTTGAGGGGTTGCCGGAGTTGGGAGTTTGATCGCTGGGTCCTGGGTGTTTTTTACTTATTTATTTTGTTTGTTTTTTAATTTTTTTTTGTTTTTTTTATTGTTATTAATTTTTTTAACCAATTAACATGTGACACGTGTCACTTTTTAAAAAAAAAATAAAAAATTAACCTATTCAACCGGTCACTAGTTTTTGGGATTAAAGAAAAAGAACGCCCCCTAAAGTTCGGATTATTCCAGTATAATTTAAAGTTGGGATTATTCTACCAAAATTGATGAAAGTTGAGATTATTATTTCTAATTTTTCCTATAATTAATCCTAATTGGATTATTAATGGGATTAAAGCCTTTGGACCCTCCACATGATCATTGGGTCATAGGTAAGGTGGACTTAGGTTCGGTTTGGACTCATTTTAGTATTTTGGCCATAATTTATTCATTATAACTCGGATTTGGGCTTATAATATATCGTTGGAAAGCTCTTTTCAAACCCCATCCAAATATTTAATAATTTGACCCAAATTATGGACCAAAATAAACTGGACTAAACGTTTTTATAAAAAGGACACGAAATGAATGATTTTAAGGGACATGAAATGAATTATTTTGGGTTTAAAGACACGAAAAGAGGAAAATAAGTTATGGTTTGGTGAAATGGGCTAGGTATTGGATTGGTTTATGAAATGTATTGGGAATGAACATGGATTTAAGCACTCCAAAGATTACATACTCAACCCGACCAATAGTGGCGGTGAAAGGTTGTTCATCATCGAGTTTGGTTTTGGGGAGACATTTTTAGGTGTCTACAGAAGCCCCCACTTTGACTGATTTTGTAGAAAGGTCAGTTTCGAAAAAGATAGTAAAAGTAGTCGATAGGGTGGAGAATGATTTAAGACGTTCTGCGATCCTAAATCACTATTTATACACCGATACCTGCAGAAAAATGTTAGTTCCACGGATAAAAGAATAAATATAGAATGGGCTTATAATTAATTCACCAGTGTATCGGTGGCAAACGAGCTTGGTAGTTTTCTATGCTTGAAGAAATCCACCGGATGATGTTTGTTGAGATACTTTCTATGCTTGAGGAAAGTCGACTGATGAGTTTGGTAGCTTTCTATGCTTGAAGAAATCTACCGGATGATACTTTCCCTGCTTGAGGAAAGTCGACATATGAATTTGGCAGCTTTCTATGCTTGAAGATATTCACCGGATAATACTTTCTATGCTTGAGGATAGTCGACGGATGATTTTGGCAGGTTTCTATGCTTGAAGAAATCCACCAGATGACACTCTCTATGCTTGAGGAAAGGTTTGTCTGATGATGAGATTGCAAGTCTCTGTGTATCGAGAACCTTGCGCCGTGAAATGATGGTGGTTCGATTATCCCCGAACGTGGGATGCGGTTGGTTCTCTTGTCCCCGAACGTGGGTTGTAGATGGTTTGCTTGTCCCCGAACGTGGGCTGTAAATGGTTCGTTTGTCCCTAAACGTTGGCTATAAATGGTCCGCTTGTCCCCGGACGTGGGCTATAGATGGTCTGCTTGTCCCCGAACGTGGGCTGTAGATGGTTCGCTTGTCCCCGAACGTGGGCTGTAGATGGTCGCTTGTCCCCAAACGTGGGCAGTTGTTGGTTCGCTTGTCCCCGAACGTGGGCTGTAGATGGTTCTCTTGTCCCCGAACATGGGTTGTTGATGGTTCGCTTATCCCCGAACGTGGGTTGTAGATGGTTCGCTTGTCCCCGAACGTGGGCTGTAATTTAGACCTGCAAAATGAAATTTTGCCAAAGGACTCGTATATGTTGTGATTGACTTGACCAAGCTTGACATGACATGAAATGTGTATGACTTGTGGTTGTGTGTGTATATATGTATATATAGTTTTTGTGTGTTTGAAAACACAAGCAACCGAAAATGCAAAAGCAAAAAAAAATTCGTCATTTTTGTCATGAGATGAGTGGAGGGTACCGACTTTCTCCTGAAAAAGAAAGACGAGAAAAAAATTTCGTTTTCGAACTTCCCTCAATGAAAATTTTGAAAATGTTTTTGAACTTCCCCCTAAAAAAATGAAAAAGGGGAGAAGTATTGAACTTCCTTATCAAGCAAGATGAAATGAATCGCATAGATTGAATTGCTTGTCTTGAAAATAATGTATACATGATGCATGTTCTTAGGCCGGGAGGCTAAGGACAATTACATCATGTGACACAATAGATGAATGAACTTAGGTCATGGAGCTAAGCATCATATATGGTGTAAAGAAGCGATCTTGAACGTCATTTAGGTCTGGAAGCTAAGCACGTATATAGATGAAGTGATCGATGAGTATTGTATAATGAATGTTATTAAGTCAAGGAGCTAAGCACGATATTCTTTGTATGATTACAAATCTTTGATAAATTTCTCTTAGGTTAGGAAGCTAAGCACAACATGCGATGCGTGAAACAATGAATATTGCTCAGGTCAGGAAGCTAAGCAAGTATACAAAGTTTGAATGTTGTCTTGAAAGATGATGAAGAATGCACGGTAGGGGAACAAGATTTCATGATAAAGGGTTCGTAAGGGAAGGATGATATGGTTATGGATGTGTGAGTAAAGTGTGTGAAAGTGATACTAAGGCTGGCTGCAAGGGTTATGGTGATGGAAAGAAATGTGAGAAGAGTCGAGATGGTGACTCTTTAGGCTGGGTAAGCTAAGTGATGTGGATTCAAGCCCCCAAGTCTAGCTCTAAATGGGTAGGGATAAGAAATGGATATTCTATGACTCGATCATGCATATGAATGTGGCTGCACCTCGATGTGAGGTTGCCTACGTATCCGTTAGGAATCAAGCCGAACGTAGCTCTAACCGAACTTTGCACAAGTGTATGTACACCTCAAAGAGGTCTTTCGAGGGTTGTAAAGTGATTAAGCTTATAGGTGAAGAATAAAGGGTGAAAGGCTTAAGACCCGAGAGAATCCCCCCGAGATGTGTAATTGTGTATTTTGAAAATTTTGAATTCGCGAGTTTTATTTTTCATATATTTTTTTTGTTTTGAATTTCTTTTCTTTTTTTTTCATTCTTTTGAATTAATGTAGGCAATCTCGGATCATGCGGTCCATCACTCACTTAGCATTCAAGCTTCTCAGGCACGGTACCAAGCACTCAATGAGAGACGCAATTCGAGACGTGTTCATATCGAAGACATTGGAACACTTGCCTTTAAACATTGTTTTTTATTTACTTTTTCTTTTTTTTTCTTTTTATTTGAACCTGCTTTCTTACTGTTACATAAATTGCACACCTTCCCATCCCAGGGTTAAGTAGTTATGGGTTGAATAAATAAGGTCAATCGTTAGACGAGGCTCAAAGTGGTTGATGAAGAAATGGAATGAGTGTTTGAAAATGGTTTAAAGGGAATGAATGGGTTGCAAAGGTGCCCAAATCATTGGTGTACCTTGTGTTTAGTTCGGCAATTTTTTTTTTTTTTAATTCTTTTTTTTTTTTTTTTTTTTTTTTTTTTGCAAATGACATGATCGAATGCAAAGGAAAGAAATGTTCATTGATGGAACATGGCATATAGACATAAGGATAAGGAGAACCTATGCTAGACTTATTAGGGGAAAAGGGTTGAAACGAAAGAAGAAAAAAGCATGAAATCTTGTATGGAAACTTGTCTTGTGCTTCGTCTTCATGGTTGCTTATGAATTACTTGTTACCGCCAATAGGGTCAAGAAGTTTGTTATTGCCGATGCTTTGATTGGAAGAAAAGAAGGACGGAATGACGTTCCCCTTATTCTTCCAACTCTTGCCTAGTGATTCTTGAACTCGAGTTCTTTGGAACAAAATGAGCTCAGTTAGTGCATTGACTCAATACTCGGATTGGAAAGGAAGAGTGTATGATAGAATTTTGAAAACCAATAGGAAATACTCTACTCATTCCTATTACGAAGTAAAATGACGCATGCATGGTCCTAGTATACGATCATAAACAATATAGTGCATTACTTGAAGACAAAGTGTGTGCCGACTCAACATGTGTGATTAGGTGAGTTTATTAAGACTCGTGGTATGATCGCATGGATAGACATTTTATGAAAAACAAAGGACCCAAGGACCAAATAGAACGGAAGACTAAGAGACAAACTAACTTGATTAATTTTGTCCAATTTGAATGTTTATGCTATTTACTAGGTGAAATAGTCCATTGGCAATCGTTAGTCATAAATAAGATCAACCACAATCAAAGATAAAGAACACATGTTAAGGTTAGCACTATAATCGTTAGTCTAGATCTTGTGAATGCGGAACTGTGTTTGTAAAAGGGTTGGTTTAGAAAGAGAAAGAAAGTTATATTGCTCAAGAGAGAAAATAGAGAGAATCAGGGGATTCAGGGGATTCTTGATGAGAATTTATGATGGGAATTGTTGATTGTGGATGGAGATATATGACCTCTATTTATAGGAAAAAAGATGGTCGAAGAATTAAGAAAACAATCTGAATTCGAATCGAAATAGAATTCGATGGACAACAGTTTTAACGGATTTTGTTTTGATCATATCTTTTGATCCAGAATTCCAAATAAGGCATATAATATGTCGTTGAAAAGATCTTTAAGTCTACTTTCCAATACAATTAAAATTAGATTAAAATATTATGTATATAAAAAGATATGGCCGAAATAGTAAAAGGGTGTCAGTTTTGGATAGAGTTTCGTATTTCTTTCATATCTTTTTCGTTATAGCTCGGAATTAATATTATAATATTTCATTGGAAATATAATTTCAAGATCTATCCAACCATATAAAACTTGGATAAATATTATGAGGCACGAAAATAATATCTGAACATATTCCTTTTCGTACAGATTTACAACTCTAAAAAAAGAGGAATTTTATTCAATTTCAAACTCTTTAAAATATAATTATCAATCCTAATTTCATTAGGATTTATGTAACACCCCGTATTTTTGAACCATTATTTTATGTGAATTTAAACCTAGTAAACCTAATTTCTAATTTAAATATCAATTTCTAAATTGAAATGTTGATTTCGTTATTTTAATATAAGGGTAATTCCAAGCTTTTGAAACCCTAATTATAATATTTTTGACAAAACGTTTGAAAGTTATTATTTAAAAGGGTTCTATATTTGAGTTTTAATCATTTCAAACTGTATTTGACTTATCTGAATTGATATTAGCTTTAAAGGGTGATTCCTTAAGTTTAAGTGTCAATTTAGATATTTAACCTATTAAAATTGATACAGGTCATCATGGGTGATTCCTTGACTAAAGTGTCAATTCTATATGTATAAAATGATTTTAGGGTTTTTAAGACGTTTTACGTTCAATGGTATCAATATCGATAAGTAAAGTGGTATTGGGTGATTCCGTCAATTCGTTTATCGAATTGATATTGTTTATAAACGATTCTTTATTTTATATTTATAAAACTCATTACAATGTCTTAATTATTTAGGTCATTATAAATGAATAATATTATTGGTTTCGCATTTCGTCTTTTATGTCGCTCTTTGGTACATATGACCTATATATAAATATTTTTTGTATTGTGATTTAAATTGTTATTTTCATTATTATTATTGAGATATCAATAATATAATCTATATTGTTGTTTTTGAACGCGTTTTAAAATGTCTTCCGTTACTTTCCTTTCCTGGTCTAATTTTGGGTCAACTAGCATTTATATATTGGTCGGGTTTTTGCTCAAAACTTCCATGACTAAATATATTAGGATAGGCTTGTTTATTATCTTTCCTAATTCCATTCTTAAGCCTACATTAATCCTTCAATCAAGCCCATAAGTGTAGCTTAAGTTAGGGTTATTTGAAGCCCAATTTCTCTCCCTTTTCACGGCAGCCACAAGGCTTGATTACTGCTCAAATTCAATTCAAAGTAACCTCCATATTTACCCTCATTAAGCCTAATTAAACCCAGCAATTTACTGCCCAAAACCCTTTCACTTCCTCTTCTCATTTCACGTACAAAGAAGTCGGTTTTCTCCACCCAAAAGATGCAGCAACTCGCTTCTCTTCTCCCCATCTTTTTCGTGGAATTCAAGGTGGGAATCAAGAGAAATCAAAGCTTAACTTGCTGCCATAATCGTTGCCAAAATCGTGCTCTATCTCTCCTCTAGAACAAGCAAAAACGAGGCAAGGGAACAAGACTGTTTGGGTGGGTGTTGTGCGTGTGGTTGCTGCTGTTTGTGTGCGGTGTTGCTGTCCTTTTCTTTGGGGTTTTGGTGGCCTATATATCAAGATAACTAGCCTTTCTTCCCTTAGATTAGAAATGCTAGGTTTTAGGGTTGATTTGATGGGTAGAAAGCATGTTAGGGTTAGGAATGATTTCAATTTTCGTATGTAGTGAGTATGTCTGGTTTCGGAATGGATTTGGCCTTATTTTATGTGTTTAACACATGAATTTCATGCCTAGTTTGATTTACTATCAATCCCTAATTGTTTTATGATGTTTTTGATGTGTTTTAATCAAGTTATAACATGATTTTGGGGCTTACAAGTATGATGTACGTGACTGATGTGTGTGTGTGAGACTGTTGTTTCTGTAGTTCTTTCTGGTCGTGGTTAAGCCTTAATTTCAATGACTATATTTCATATTATTGTAGAGGATTGTTTTACGATCGATTTGATATATTATGGGTAAAATTCGGAGGTGTTTAAGGCCTCCAAATGACTGATTTTGTGAGACAAGTTGTGCTGCCAACGTGAATTAAGAACGTGATGTTAGATTGAGTTTATGAGCATGTATATATCTTATATTTGTGACCAATTGAATATATCTTCCAGTTTGTCGTGTTAGGATTATTTTGGAGTTTATACCATAGCGAAATTCCATGTTTATATGCAAAATTCTATCTTTTTATGAGCATGTATATTCTAAACTCTTGGATTGCTGACAACATGTTTAGTATATCTTCTTATGTCTTAAATTAATTATCTTGATTGATTTTATTGCCTAATTTGAATTAGAATCATGTTAGGATATTCCCTAAATTGATATAGCATGATTTTATATAATTTAAGATAGTTTAAAGTGCCTAAATTAGTGCAACATAGCTGCTGCCCCTAATCTGCTAGGCGTGTGAAGGATGGTGATTTTCAATTGTGTATTCCTTGATTTCTAAGCGCAAATGCATGTTTAATATGGCCTATTGTGTTTTCAGAGTGTGTACTAAAATGGGCTAAGCTTAGTTTCATGTTTAAGGTGGGTTTTTGGGAGATTTGGTATAATTGGTACTGCTGTACATTAGTGTAGGGGCTGCTGTAAATATGATTTTAATTTGGCATGTTCTCTTTTGAATTTTAAGTCCGGAATGGTTTTATATGATGCCTAATGAGTGTATTTATATGCCTTAATTTTTATTTTGCATTTTAAGCATGTTTGGTTGGGTTTTTATGATGATTTTCGGAGTTACTTGTTGCTGCCCTGTTTTGGTTGTTTTATGAAATTCTAGTTTGGATTTGTTGTTTAATAAAATGAATTTATGGGATTTTTATTATAACTATTATATGTTAGTTGAATTTATATTTTAATAAGTGATGTGTGAATTTTTGGGTATTATAAACCCCTAAAGTGAAATATTTCTATGTGTGTTTGAATATATGTGGGTTGTAATTGTATTGTCGACGTCGTAATGCTTTAGAGAAGGATAACACTGTCTTTAGCATCACTTCGCCAAGAGTTGTGAATGCACTTAATTGTTGAATTTCGATAATTAATTATATTCCCAAACTTAGACGATACCTTTTGTGTTTTATTAAGTTGAAGTGTGTTTTGAAAGGGAGTTTCAATTGAATTTAAGAAATATGATTTTCTTATGCAGTTTGAATTGAGTGTAAGACCATTTTTGGCTTCTCTGCAGATTTCTGAGTGAAATATATTGTATTATCTATTTTAAGTGATTTTTGAATTGTGTGTGGGGCCATAGTCGGGTGTGAGGCCGAGTTGCTTCCCGATGGTTAATGAACATGCTAACTACCTAGATTGCGAGTCTTAGGTAGCTCAACCTGGGTTAATTGTTGTCGTCCGGGGGTGTGTAAGACCTTATAGGCATCTACCCATAACCGGGAGTTGGCCAATCTTAGACACGGTCTCTGCGAGATGACCGGGGGTTCGTCCTGACAAACCTTAGCAAGTGGATTGCGAGTTTAGAACCTAACTTTTAGGCTTGTATGCCTTTGTTGTTAGTTGATTGTTTAATTATTTTGAATTTAGTCTAGTTTGGCCGATAAGGGTTGTTCTGCCCTTGGCTTTTGAATGTAATTGATTTGTCCATGTTAAAGTTTGTTTGCTATTTTCTTTTGTTCACATAGTTTGCGCTTATCTTAAACAACTTAATTTGGATGTGTGAATAAGTTAAATTTGACTTTTAGACCTAGGGTAAGCTTGACTTTTCTAATCGAAGTTAAGTAGCCTCCCGTTCAAGCGTAATTCCGCTAACGCTTCCAGTTCCAAAAGGACGGGGTGTTACAATTTAAGAGAACCTTCTAGATAATTCTAGAAGACTATAATCAATCCTTATAGCTTTAGGAATAAAAAAAAATAGTCCCTCCTCTAGATCATTGGGTCGCATGCATGTAAGAACCAAATCAGGCCCATGCAATTTAGTATTTTCACTACAAAAAAATGAGAATAGGCAACACTTAAGATTGCAACACTTACAGAAATGTTACTCTTAATAATCTAACGCAACAATATTTATTTGTTACCTTGAACTAAAGTAACGGGAAAAAAATGTTACTCTAGACTATATAAGGCAACAGTTGCTTAAAGTGTTACCTTTTTCTTGTCTAAGACAACAAATATAATAATTGTTGCATGAAAAGATAACAATAACAAAACTATTGTTTGAAAATGTAACATTAATATCGATGTTGCCATCTATAGAAAAATTTATATATGTATGTGTGTGTGTGTGTGTGTGTGTGTATATATATATAGCAAGTTTGGTAGGGCTTGTGGGAAACTCAACTTGTGACCTCAAGGTCACAAATTCGAGCCCTACCAACTACTAAATGTTTGGGAGTGACAACATTTAGAAACATTTTTTAATTATCTCCTTAGATGGCAACATTTTTCATTTGTTGTCTTTGTAAAAGTGTTGTCTTATGTATCATTTTACCTTGGCTTTCAAAATTGTTGCCTTTGAATAAAAATGTGTTGCCTTATGAATAGACAACGGGGGCATAAATTACGCCTCATATGTGTTGCGTTAGCTACAAGGCAACACTTTTCTTATATTAGGCAATGGTTTTCCATTGTTACCTTTGCTTTATTTTGTTGTAGTGTTTGGCCATAACTTCCTCATTATTCATCGGAATGGGGCTTATAATATATCGTTGGAAAGCTCTTTTCGATCCCAATCCAACTACACTATTATTGGACCCTTGTCATGGACCAAGATGAACTGAACTGGCTATTTTCATAAATAGAGCAGGTTTTCGAAAACAGAAAGAAAGAATTTAAATAAAAACAACCGCAATACTAGACTTTTCACACTTTAATTTCATTCGATTAATGTTCGACGTGAAAGATATTCATCACTGGGTTTGGTTTTAGGGAGACACAATTGGGTGTCTACAGAATCCCCCACTTTGACTGAGTTTGGAGAAACTTAGGTTTTGAAAACAAAAGTCAAAGTAGCGATAGGGATGGAGAATGATTCAGAGCGTTCTGCGACCCAAAATAATTCTTGTAACGCCAATACCTGCAAACTAGTGTTAGTTAAATAGATAAAAGAGTTAAGAAACGCGTATCTTGCACCGTCGAGTACACGTCTCTGTAGTAACCGATTTTTGTTGCTGCATTTTGTTGTGACGACCTCCACAGTGCCTCGTGAATGCCATCGTCGAAGACTGTCGCTTGTAACCATCTTCAACTGCTTGTGACAATCCTCCTTATCCTCGGGAACATCGTCGAAGATGACTGCTTGTAGCCATCTTAAGTTTTGTTATGACGTCCTTCCTCGTCTCGGGAATTCTATCGCGAACCACTACGCCTCGAGCGATCCACTGGACGACAATCTTCTACGCCTTGGGTATTTTATCGCGAACCACCGTCTCTTGAGTGATTTACTGAAAGATGGTCTTCCAGGCCTTGGGAATTCTTATTGTGAACCACTATGTCTCGAGCGATCCATTGGTTGATGGTTTTCTACGTCTTGGGAATCCTTATCATGAGCTTCTCGGCCTTGAGAAACTAGAAAATGAATGATGACAAATTTCCTCGCCTTGGGCAACATGTCGTAGACTCCTTCGTCTTGAGTAGTCTTTTGAATTATGATTTTCCACGTCTTGGGAAGTCTAATAGTTTAACAGTTCCCACGCCTAGAGATTCCTGTCGTGAGCTCCTACGCCTTGAGTAGCTTGCAAGTGAAATTCCCATTAAGTACCCACGCCTTGGGATGCAATCGCCAACTTCTGTGCCTTGAGAAGCGTGTATCAATCGACAATTTTTCTTCGCCTTGGGAAAATTTGTCCAATAATTATGGGTCTCTTCGCCTCGAGAAACTTGATGTATGAGTTGTCCATGCCTCAAGACATACTCAATTTTTGTTAAATTTAAGTTGTTTTGTTCGAAAACCTCCACATCTTAGGGGACGTCGTCCAAGATTGCTTCGCCTTGAGCTATCTTCTCAAATCGGATGACAACTTTCTCATCCTAGGGAATGTTGTCGAATATAACTACGCCTTGAGCTGTCTTGTCAAATTCTCTCATCTTTACGCCTTGGAAGTGATGGCTTCTCATGTTTTGAAAAAACTTGCGTCGCCTTGGACCTTCGTAAAGATCACTTGTCCGTCTGGGACTTAATGTACCTGCATCTATGTTTTGGACTATAGGACTTTGATTATATTTTTCTTAGGGTTGACCTAAGGTTTAGTGTGTTTCTTAAGGTTGCCTAAGACTTGGTGTGCTAGACATTGTAATTGCTTTGACTTGAGGTTGACTCAATGTGATTGACTGACTTGAGGTTGACTCAATGTGATTGACTAACTTGAGGTTGACTCAACTCGATGTGATATGACACGACATGAATTTAACGTACATGACTTGTGTGTGCATTATAACGTGATTGTGCGACTCGAAAATGCAAAAAAAGCAAAAATTTTCCGTCATTTTGTGGAGGGTACCGACTTTCTCCCAAAAAAGAAAGACGCGAAAAATAATCGAAGTGAAGTATATGAGGGTGCATGTTGGATGAGTTTAGTCAAGTTTATGCATTGATGTTGTATCTCATAGTGCAAGGATTAATTCATCCTAGGCTATCTTGGTTGACTCGATAATGAAAGTATTTAGGTAACTTAGGCACGGAGGCTAAGCGCTTCATACTTCGTGATGCAATGATGATTATGAGTAAGTGATGTTGATATGACGAAACATGCTTCAACATTGTATTAAGATTTCATGACAAAGGGCTCCTAAGGGGAGTATATTTGGCCATGTATATGTGATGTGTGTGAAAGTGACACTAAGGTTAGGCTGCAATGGCTAACGATGTGGAAACTATATTTTGAGAAGAGTCAAATAATGGTGACTCTTAGGCTAGGTAGGCTAATGATGTAGGGATCAAGCCCCCAACTCTAGCTCTAAGTGGATAGGGATGAGCATTGGAGATCCCTTGCTATGATCGTGGTGTAAGTGTGTGAATGTTAATATGAATGCATTTTTATTACGGCCGCACCTCTTTGTGAGGTTGCCTACGTATCCATTAGGAATTAGGCCAAACGTAGCTCTAGCCAAACCTCACACAAGTGTGTGTATGGACTGTTTTGTTCAGAGTGGTCTGATTTGGATGGAATTGGTTTATTCTTGCTGTTTGGGTGCGATTATAATAGGGTTGTTCTGTAATTTTCTCTAGGGATTTCTTGTGTGATTTAGGGTATGTTGAGGGTGTTTGAAAGTATTATTTCACTCTTTATTCCCATGTCTTGCTGCTACTGTAATCTTGTGCGTTTATTTTTCAACATGCTAAAGATAAGCTTTGTTGAAAATATCATCATCTTAAACAGCTTGAGGCACACCAAATTAGTTTTATTGATGATAATCTAATGTATTTTAAATCGCTTACAGATTTGGCAGTGACATGGAATAAATTTGAATGTTCTACAAGCATCAGTCATATGGAATGTACGCAATGTAAAAAGTAAGATGATGATATTAGTGGAAAAGGGTCTGCAATACGTAGAGCTTAACAGTGAGATGCAATGCTGCTGCTGCTTTGCTAGATAGTGGACATGTCGCTGTTGAATGCTGGTACTCTTATTGAAATTAAGTTGTACTTTTTCCCTTAAAAAAAAAAGTTGTTGTAAATTTTGTTTGTAGGGTTTTTGGATGAAAAGTGTAAATATTACCTAGTTATTAATGAAATTAAATAAGCTTTTATATATATATATATATATATATATATATATATATATATATATATATATATATATATATATATATATATATATATTGAATGCTAACCAGTTTAGAGGAAAAAAAAAAAAAAAAAAAAACTGGTGTTTAACCAGTGCCAAATCTTATTAATAACAAAAAAAAACCTTGCCACACACCGGTTAACCGGTGCCAAAGTTAATAATTACCACCGATTTTGATCCGGTGCGATTTTTTTAGTTTTTTGGCATCCCTCAAATGAACACTGATTCAAAACCAGTGCTATAGGAGGGTTTTGAACCGGTTCTCTTTAATATTTTTCTACTATCAATTTGACTTTTACACTATTCACATGCTCCACCTTGACTTTCTATATTTAAGTAAAAATGTACAATATCATCTGGTTAGATTCGTCTCGATTTAAACTATTTTAATATCAAATTTTATAATTTTTACATATTGGAAATTAAATATATTAGAGCAAATTTAATGCATTGGCGAATGTGAAAAATGAAGGGTTGCATGTAAAATAAAGTATACACATAGATAAATATATCTTTAAGTAAACTTTAAAAAAAATGTAAAAATAATTATGTAGCTTGAAAAAAATGAATAAAGTAGAATATCCTCAATAATTCCAACTTTCCAAGACAATAATGAAGATTTATTTTCTTTAAATCCTCTTTTTACTAACATTATTTTTAAAATAGTAACATAATGGTGTAACGTCTAGACCAATATACTGGTTAAATTAACCTAATTAAACAACTTCATCAATAAATATTGTGGATGACACAGTTTGTAGACCTCCAATTATTGCATGCCTTCTATGTAAAATCATCAAAGAAAACCCTTTATTTTAATAAACCAAAGGAAAGGAAGGGATGAAAATGACAAATCAAAGGAGGTTGGTTGTCTACCATTGGCTACTAATTAATCCATTGCTGTAAAAAAAATAAAAAATTAAAAAAAATAAAAAAATTAAAAAAAAAAAAAAAGCAAAATACTAGAATACAAGTATTTCATTTCCATTTTTACCCATGACCTCCTTTTTTTTTTTTTTTTTGAAAGATTTACCCATGACCTCCTCATCTATGGTTTATGTTGCAAGAAGTTGATTGTATTGGGAAGAAGCAAAATCAGACTGCTAAAATAGTGTTATGATAACCACTCATCATCCATTCCATCAATATCTCCAATATCCATCCTGTTACATATCAACAAACAAACCGCACATGTTTAGGCAATTTTCAATTGGTTCTAAGAAGTCATTTTGGTCTATTTACCTCTAATTTATAACTGTAACAAAATAAATACTGGTACATATCTAGCATGGTGCACTAATTCTCAATTGACATGTACACAACATAGAAATAAAATAAAATAAAAATTTAGAAGGGTAGTATAACCATTACGTGTGATGTGTGCCCTTTTAGGTGATGTGTTGTTTACGCGTTGTATTGATTATGGGAAGATCCATCTATGTATTTAAAACTTAGTCAAGCATCAATGTAATTAAGTCTAAAATTTACCAAGAAGCTAAGTATGATAAAGAAACTATAACACGAGGATAAACATACTTCTTTTATATTATTATATACAATTTCTCAAGTACATTCTATTATATTTTTCGTGAGTATTCATTAAGTGACTATGTTCCTTCATCAAATTAGGCTACTTCTAGGGCTACCTTTCACTCATTTGGAGACATTGATTTGAAACCAACTTTGGTGTACAAGAAAACATTGCATTTACTGGTACACATTTATATTTGTAACTTGCAAGTATACCCTAATATTGTCTCACTCTTTCCTTTCTACATTCTACTCAAATGAAGCTAGGTAAGACAGTCTTTCCTCGTAAAAAGGATTTTCTAACATTTCTTTTTTCTCACCGCTAAAACCTTAAAGAAAGAAAAGAGAATCTAAAGAAATTAATATTTTGAAAGTCAACTTTTCAATTTTTCGATCTTATTCCTAAATAATGCAGCAACTTTTATATAAAAATGGAAAAAATATAGTGAAATTAAATAAAATACCATCATTATAACAAGGAACAGAAGCTTCACAACCAAAAGACAAGTTGCATTTTCGCAGCATAATTTTTTTTTAGTGATGGACACTTCGCAAAAGCATGCATAAATTAGCTGGTGTAACGCTAGGCAGGCCACGGTGCACCATGCCATTCATTTTTATTTTCTTCGTCTACACTTGGCTTTCTAGTCTAGCTTTGGACACAACAACAGTAAATTTCTTGATTTATACAATTAAGTCAACAACTATTAGTCTTTAACTTCATTTTAGTATTTATAAGGTTGTTGCTCGGCGATGACATACATTCTAAATGGTTTGCACACAAAGATCATGAAAAATACAAGTAAAAGATATAAAGCGGACTTTCAATAACTTATTGATGGACAAGCTACTTTAATTTTTTTTTTTCTTTACGTACGATCGATAAGGTATCATATTTTCTAATTTTAGGACATTTTCAAAAGATAAATAGTGGTAGCTAACATAATTATTAATTATCAAGTTTGGATAGAACTTTAAAATGAACATCCTTGTATTACTCCTTATTAGTAATCAAAATTCGATTATAATGATATCCATAAATCCACACGTCACATAATACTTGAGAATTGAGATATTGTATGTTTTTGGCTCAACACTTGTCTTGTAGTTATGTATTTCAATTTTCCTTCCTACCATAGAGCTCTCTTGATCAAGTTACATACATTATTAAAAGTTAAATATAATTGAGCACATCAAGTATATTGACTTAAATTGCACTAACCATCCATCTTTTTTCCAAAATTATCAAAAGTTTTGATTATATTATTAATAACATTAATTTGAGAGAAACAATAATTAATAACCCAAGATAACCCTTGTAATCATAAACACAAAAACCCAAGATAGCATACAAATAAATTACTCCAAAATCAACCCAAATTATTATATATAAACTGTGTATCGCACGAGTTAAAAACTACTAAACACTCGTATTATTTAAAAAAGAACAATTAAGCTAATAATATAAGTATTAGGTCTTACCAAGGCAAAGTAGTATCCTCGGAGCAAGAATCATCCAAATGTTGTTGCAACAAACTCTCATCATTATTTGCACTTAACCAAGGAGGAAACCCCAACTCTCCAAATGAAACATGATCATTATTATTATTATAATTCTCTTCTTCCCTTTTAATTTCCTTACCAAAATCCACCGTTTTAAGGTACTTAAACCACCAAGCTGACTTAACCAGATTCAATGTATCATCCCACTCCATTTGATGTTGTTCTCCTACGGACCGAATCGCCGCCATCTCAACTTCATCTAACGCCGGATGCATCATGTCCATACCATTGCTAGGGAGTAGTCCCGCCCCCTCGGCCGTTGTCGTGGCACCGAGGTCTCTAGGGGTTGAGGAGGATGATGATGATGGTGACAATGGTGAATAATGGTTATTGTTGGTGTAGGTAGTGTTTATTGTATTATGGCAAAAGGGTGTATCTAAATTTGTAAAAGCTTGAAGGTTTAGGTTTAACCCTAGGGTTTGATTTGGAAGTGGAATATTATTTAAGGGTTCTATTAATTGTGTTGAACTAATTTCCCAAGGATAAGAAGGACTATAAAAATTATTATAATTGTTACAATTGTTGTTGTTATTATTATTATTACTATAATAAAAATTATTATCTAATGAAGATGGTGGTTCATTTTTAACTAATGTACAAGTTTGATAATCTTGTACACTACCAAATATCGACCGGTGTTGTTGTTGCAATTGTTGTTGATGACCATCCATATGTTGTTCGTCTCGTGTTTGTTTATGGTCTCTAGCTTGTTTCATCGAGGCACGATGGTACTTGAGCGCGGTGACAATCTCCTTCCGAGCCTCGGCCATGTTGAGGAGTCTCTCTTGGTACGGGCGGCTCGTATGGAGCCGCCGTCGGACTTGCTTCTTGTGACCTTGTTGTTGGTTGTTGTTGTTGTTTGGCTTAGCCATGCGTAATTTGTCACCTTTTTTGGTGTTTATTGATGGTTGAGGAGTAAACTCTCCAACAATAAGACTATCATTATTGATCAAATTTTCGTTTGTGTTTAAAGGTTTTGAAGTTGTAAGTTGTTTGACAAGGCTACGAATATATGCACCCGAAAGGCGGCTTTCATTACTAGCAAGGTTATCAATAGCCATTTCTAGCAAGTATTGGTGTATTTTTTTTTATCTTACTGTAATATTTCTTCTTTGGGTTCAAAATTTTAGGAGGTGTGATATGATTTATTTATAGTATAGTTTTTTAGATTATATTTATATATACTTATGTATTTATTTGGGGACCAATCATAAAGAGGCTACCGATTACCCCTTTCATCCCATTAAAACTGTCTCATTTATCTTAATTCGTTATTTTAAGAGTTGGTTTATTTGAAAGCATGTAAATGGAGTTATTATTATTAATATTATTATTATTATTATTATTATTATTATTATTATTATTATTATTATTATTATTATTTTCCTTTTAGTACACAAAAAGAGTTGATGTCGCGGTCTAATAACTCAAGTGTATTATATGTAGTATAGTAGAGTACTCCCCCCCCCCCCCCCCAAAAAAAAAAAAAAAAAAAAAACCTACTTTAGATTAATCACAATACTTTTTTTTATGGAAAAATGTCATACAAATTACTACCTCCAGATCGTATTATATGCAACTTTGGAATTTTTTATATCTCACAAATAATACCCCCAAAGTTGCATATAATATGATCCGGAGGTAGTATATAAAATTGCTCTATTAACACTACTTTATACGTTTTTTTTTTTTAAAGGAACACTACTTTATACAATTAAATCTCACGTTATGGTTCAAAAAAATTTATATAGAGTAAATGACATCTGCTAATTACTCCGTAGTAATCTTAAGTGTTGCTATTAATCAGAAACGAAGAGAGTTATGACTTATGAGGTCATAAAATAGTTAAATAAAGGTCCCAAGTGAAATGAGAAGGTGTAGAATGATATCGTGAGTTGTTAGGGAGTAAAATTAGAAGAGTTTGCGGTTGTGTAAGAAGTAGTAGTAATTCAAAATTCAATAGATTGGGGCGTGGCAGATTGTTTTGATTGGATCTAAAATGCGGCGCCCACGTGGCGGCAAAGTGTCAGCTAAAAATTTTAAAAAATAAATAAAATGTCATTACATTTTTAGCAGGAAGAGAAAATGAAAATGGCCTTTGAAAGCGACGCTTCAAAAATCAGCATTATTATTATTGTCATCCGGTGGCCTAACACTTCTTGCAAGCGGTCCTACACCGGCCTACTTGATTATTTCTTCTAAAGATTTTTTTTATTTTTATATAATAAAGTGTTGAAACCCATTATAACCCACTTATGAGTGTCCCACATTGGAGAAAGAGGAGAGATGGTTTCCCTTTATAAGGTAGAGGAGTACCTCCTACTATTGCCAATTGGTTTTAGTATGGAAGCTTCAAAGCCTTGTTTGTGGACCAAACTCTCCTCCTCCTTATTCAGGTTGCCCAGGCCCATTTCACATTGTTTCGAAATTTAATATAAAGTGTTAGAATTGATAGTAAAAACATCATTTTATTTTATGTGTACAAAAAAAATTGATCTAAAAAGTTTAAAAGTCCAAATGTCTATCAGTCTATGTTACATTACGGACTTGATTATTTTTTCTAAAGATTAGATTTTTTTTTTTTCTTTTTTGTATAATAAAGTGTTAGAATTGATAGTAAAAACATCATTTTATTTTATGTGTAAAAAAAAATTGATCTAAAAAGTTTAAAAGTCCAAATGTCTATCAGTCTATGTTACATTACGGACTTGATTATTTTTTCTAAAGATTAGATTTTTTTTTTTTCTTTTTTGTATAATAAAGTGTTAGAATTGATAGTAAAAACATCATTTTATTTTATGTGTACAAAAAAATTTGATCTAAAAAGTCCAAATGTCTATCAGTCTATGTTACATTACGGGGGTGTATGGTATGTGGAAATTGAGTGTGGAATCAGAAGTTTTAATCTCAATTCAAATAAAATAAACCTTATTTGTTTGATGGAAATGAGAATAAAAATAGGTTTGGTAATGGAAATATTTGGGAAGAATTTCCACCATTATATTACAAATTCTTAAATGCACCTGGTTCACACTAAATCATTGTGGACCGCTAACATCAGGAAAACTATGGTTGTTTTATTAGTAAAAAAAGGGTCACTATAATAGAAAAAAGGTCTCTATGTTGAAATAAAAGTCATTTTGGTAATATATAGGCTATAAGAGGTTAATTTTTTTAATAAAATATTTTATATACCGGTTAATATGAATAATAAAAGTCACTATGTTAAAATTAGGATCATAACGTTGTACTTTAAATTCACAATAATATTAAACGTTATACTAGTTTTAATAAAGGTTACTATGCTAAAAATAGGGTTAGTATGTAAAAATTAAGGGTCACTATGTTCAATATAATGTCAGTTGTGTGTATATAAACCTCGGGTCCACAATAACATTATTGTGGACCAGGTCCACACAAGTCTTTCTGCCATTATATTACCTAGGGCGGGACAGAGAGTAGGTAATAAATAGATGGGAATAAGAATAAGTTTAAAATGACATTTTTTTCCTTAATAAAAACAATGAAAAGGAAATATTAGAGCAACTTTAATGGTAAGCTAATTATTAAATTAGCTTGCCATGCCACATATGATTTTAAGCTAATAACTTTCTTTATAGCTATTTTGTGCCCTAATGGTTAGCTACTAGCTTGTTAATTAATTAAATAACCCTGCTTTTTTCAATTAGCCCTAGAAATTTAATTATTTTAATATACTAAAATCCAAAAAATTTGAAAACTTTTTTGTCAAGCAAATTAGCATGGACAAGCTAATTTGCTTGACCAAGCTAATTGTATATTTTAGCTCCAATGGTCAAGCTAGTGGCTAGAGACTTTTGAAAACTGCAAGCAAGTCCCTAGCTACAACCATTGGAGTTTCTCTTAGTAAGGGTATAATTATAAAATTGTTACGAGTGTTTATTCTCTATATATTCTCACTCATTATATCCAAATAAGATATTGACATATTTTCATGACTTCTTAACAATTAATTCTCAATTTCATTTTCACCGTTTTAATGCTCAAACTCCCATTCCCACCTTTCAAACCTCAAAATCCCATTCCTACATTTTAAACGCCCCGTACAAACTTACATAAGAGTAGTATTACACAAAGTAATACGTAGTACCATTTTTTTTTACTTCCAAATTAAAGGATTTAAATCATTTGATACAAATACAACATGAATCAATTAAACAAATTTAGCCTAATATTTGAGAAATCTTATAAAGCTTAAATACATGTGAGATTATTTATGACAATGATCTAGATTGAGTGAAAAAAGTTAGACGCCAAAGCAACATTTGACTTTGTTTTATATGAAGTATATTATTTAAATAATACGATGTACTTCGTACATACTAGTTATCTACAAGAAACTTCCAAGATTAAAAATTGCTTGATTAGTCGTTTAGGATATTATCAATTACCTCTACGAGATAACACATGAGGAGGAAGACCTATGTAAAGGAGAAATCAAGCGAATGATCGAGGGATATCATCAATAAATTCGCAACTATAGTCAAATCTTAAGCAATAATCAGAACCTAAATTAGCATAGTCTATAATTTATTCTTTAGAAATGCACTAGAATAATCAGTTAATCTAGGTGCATACGGTTTATGTATTTGACATGCATATAGGAGGGCAATCTAGGATTCGGTGGTACGGAGTACATTATTTTCTCTCTTTTAGTTGTACAGTGGTACAATTTTGTGTACTACTATGCAAATGTACCATTAAATTAAATATAAGCTTTCTTAATAGTACTTTTTGTATACTATTATTCATGTAATGGTACTTTTTGCCATCATATTTTCCACCATTAGGTTCTTATTATTTACAAAAATGTCATCCTATTTACTCCTTCCGTTTTTAAATACTTGCTCCATTTCTTTATGCGCGGAGTTTTAGGAGAAATTGGAGAAAGTAATAAAATATGGAGGTAATGGGGTTGGTGGAAGAATAAAAAATTGTAAAAAGGAAAAAGTAGTAGAGAGAATTGAAAGAGAGAGAATATATATTGGGTCCACTAAGTGAGAGAAATTAATTAAATATTGTATAGCTTTCCAAATAAGGAAATGGAGCAAATATTTAAAAACAGCCGAAAAAGGAAAGTGGAGCAAGTATTTAAAAACGGAGGAGTACATGCTAAATACATAAGGCCTATGTGCCAATACTTTTCCATTCGTATTACACTAGCAAGGTCTTTATTTTATTTTTATATATCAAACCCAGTGGCGGAGCCAAAAATTCTAAGTGAGGGGGGCCAAGATTATACTTACGTATTACATTTACTTTAAAAAAATAAATAAATTTGTTAGCTACAAGATTTGATCCCTTGACAACTTGCATACTATCCACATGGAAAAAACCAACTCCTCTAAACCAAAATTAATGACAATTAAGAGCAAATTTAATTGATATCTTGAGCTAAGGCCCCCGCCAACCCCCCCTTGGCTCCGCCATTCAAACCCTGGTCTTTAAGAAAATTAAGGTCCCAATCCATAGGCTCCGTTTATTTTAACGGAAAATAACTTTTTTTAAAAAATGAAAATTTATGGAAATACTTTCAAAAGGAAAACATAACTATTAAAATACTTTTTCCTTTGTTTATTTTCTCTTAATTACAAGAAAATCATATAGAATAGGGAAATAGGAATGGAAAGGAGAAGGTGGATAAGAGGAGAGGTAAAGGATGTAAGAAGTAGGGAGGAAAATGTAGCATACCTTTCTCAATTTTGAAAAAAAAAAAACGTTTTCTACTTATGGGAGATAGATTGGGAAAACTGTTTTCTATCTCTTTACTAACCAAACAATGGAAAATAAGAAAATCATTTTTCTAGAAAAATGTGTTTTAAATTTTTTTTTTTTAAAAAAAAAAAACAAAACAACGTAGCCTAACTTCCTTAACCAAGAGAATTGAGCCCTCCTCATTAAGATTGAAGATGAGAGAGCCTCCCTCAAATCAACTTATATATTATCAGGCTCATTAAAAAATTTTACATTATACATAAGATCAGTGAAGTGATGAATTACATTTCACATTCATAAAATTAACACCTCCTTACTAGAATAATTGATATAGTTTTTCTTTTTGCACTATTTATTAACTAACTTTGACTAATGTTTAGTCATGTATATTTTGGTCAAATTATTACATTGACAACTATAATGTGTCAACTATCAAGTTTTACTGATGTCGTGTCAATTATTTCAAAATGAGAAGAGTTTATATATGTTACCATTTTTATCCCTAAACGTATTATTGTACCAACTAAAACTCTAAGTGAAATCACATTAACTATCATATAATTTAATTTAAAATTCAATCTAGTCATCATCAAGTCATGATCAATTTGCAATAGGCAACTAAAAATGTTGTTGCTACTACATTTAGTTGAGGAGGACAAGCTAAGAGAAGGAGAAAGAGACAATGAGCTGATGAAAGAAAGATACGGTATGGTCGTATGAGCCTATGGGGTGAATGTGAAAGAAAAGATCCCTCCATGCCTCTAAAAGACTAGCTAAATGGAGGTTTAGTAGATTGGACCCCCCTCTAATAAGCTCTACTTGTCAACAACAAAAACTTCTCTACTTCGTCGTCGGCCATTTCTCTATCGTGCAAATGTTTATTACTTGTATGTAGTAGCCAAAATTGAATTCGAGTTTTGTTGATATCTTCGCTCTCAAAAGTTCTATATATTTACTATTTGTACATAAACTAAGCTGATATCTTCGCTCTCAAATGTTTATTACTTGTATGTAGTAGTCAAAATTGAATTCGAGTTTTTGTTGATATCTTCGCTCTCAAAAGTTCTATACATTTACTATTTGTACATAAATTAATTAAGCTGATTAGGAATAAAGTGTTGATGTCTTGAGTGCATGTAAAAAAAGGGTATAAGTATAAAAATGATACATGCGTGTAAGAAAAAGGACGAAAACGTAAAGAAAACTATACTCTGTATAAAGAAAACGTGTAAAGAAATCTCAAGATAGATTTTATAATAATAACAAAGTGTAAATAACTTACTTAAAAAGGTAGTAAAATTAAAGACTATGTACAAGGAATAGAGTAATAACAAAGGTCTTATACATGTAATAAATTTTTAAAATTAGGCCTTACATTCGTTGTTTAAATGATATTTACCGTTTTTTTTTACCAAATAGTTGAAGAGTTACTAGATTAATAATTTATGATAAAATTAAATTGAAGATTGAATCATTAGAATTCAACAATACATTCCAATATCCAACAATTTAACAACAAATCCACTTTTTTTATTTTTTTTTTATTATTATTATTATTATTATTATTTATTTTTTTTGTTTTTTTTTGTGTACATAGTGAAAATAAATTTAGGAAAAATCAAAATTTGGGGTCCTTTTCTCTTTTGCTACGTACACGTCGCTTTCTTGTAGCAGAAACTGGTACTACTCACTAACAGAGCCGCACCTTAAATAAATTCAGTCAATGCAATGGTTATTGCCGGGGGCATGCATCATATCGTATCATGTTGCAGCTTGCTACATACTAACATACACATTGTTATTAATGGTTTTATGATAACGACCTATTACTAGTATAAGATATTGCTCTTTGTTTTTTGCAAGTGTTGTACTTCTTATTCTCCCCTTTTTATGTTACATGCACTTTGTTGATTTTATACACTCTTTTTACCACAGTAAATTATTATACTCCCTCCGTTTCAGTATGATAGTCTCATATGGAATCAATCACATAATATAAGAAAAAGGTGAATATTTGGAATCTAGCATTAAAGTAAAAAACAATTTATAAATAATTTGCGTTATTTCATTTTTTTGATTTTTTTTAAGGAAAGCATTAGTCATAATTGCATAAATCAAGGGAATAATTTCTTTAGATAGAGTCATGTTATTAATTCACAATCAATTAATCTAACCACTTAGAATTTATTATGTATAAAATAGGAAATAAAAACTAAGTTAAAAATGGAATGCATTCAATATGGGTAGATTTTTTTAAAACGCCCAAAATAATATATGAGACTAACAAATTGAAACGGAGGGAGTATCATTTATTACTCCTATTAGTAAAATTGATTAGTGGTAATTAGCAACAAAAGGAAATGGAATATAATAAGATGATGCATGCATTAGGATGAGAACATCACTCTTTGATTATACTATAGTCATTAGTCACGATAATTTGATTTTCTTAGACTAACGTATTTTTCAATACCTTTTTAAAAAGTTTTATGAAACTTGAAACGTGCTCATACTTATGAGAAAGAGTTTTAATTTATTCCTTAATCTTTCAATGTGGACTTGAATTATCTACCTTAACAGTATTGTCCTTGTATCTTATTAGAACTAGAATTCTCTAGAATAGGGAGGGAATAACGTAAGTAGTAAAGAAAGGTGGTTGGAAAAAGGTGGGGGGCTCACACGGCCTGCAACACAAAATACTGCAAAGAAAGGGCATCAGCAATATTGTAGTAATATGGAGTGTATGTATGTATGTTTGTGGGGAAAACTTGTCAAATTATTTCCCCATTTTTTTGCGGCTACTTTTTCTTCTATTCTTTCTTCTTCTATGCCGTGTTACTAGGGCGGACTTTTTTCTTTTAATTTGTAACATAATGAAATGTGAATGGAAATAATGGAATCATCCACTAGGCCGCATCAATTGCTGAATTGGCCTAGTAGTCCGATCAATTGATACGCCTTTTTAATACTTCCTCCGTTTTTTTTTTACTTGCAATACTTTCCTAAAAAGAAAATGTCACAATATTTACAACACATTATAAAAGAAAAGTTACTTTAGGGAAAAACTATATTATTTCCCTTATTTAAAGCACATGACCTACTAAATTACACTCTTAGCAACCACTCATCCTATTTTAAAGTTTTTATATCATGTAAACCCCACCTTTCTTAATTACCGCGATAAAAGGTGTGTTGCATCTAAAATAAAACGGAGGAAGTAATAATTAACCCTTGGTAATGTTCAATTCGGTAAAATGATAATGAATTTAAATATAAATTTTATAAAATGTCTGGTATAACTATTTATGCTAATGTGAGCTAATCACCATTAGCTCACTTTATCTTAAAATAAATTGTCGTTATTAATTTTTGGGATGTTCACGGTGTGGTTTGGGTTCCAAATCACACCTAACCGCAAAATTTATAAAGAAAAACACTTGTTTGAGGATGAAGTTTCATTCTCATGACAATAATTACTCTGTATGAGTTTTTCTTTAAAAAAAATTATGAAGAAAAAAACAAGCCTCTTTCCCTACAAGCTGAAAATATTATATTTATCTATTGGTAAAAATAAATTGAAAGTAATTCACCCTCTTTACTCCTTTGAAGGAAGATACAGAGTATATAGTTTTGCATTATTAGTTTATTACCTCATTTTTAAATGGCCTACATTTTTAATTAGTATAAAACCCCCTGTATCCCAATATTGAATCATAATAAGTTATTTCATTTTACATTTTAGTGAAAAAATAGTGTTTCCTCGGTTTTAAATCTACCAAAAGACCAATGCAATGCAATTAAAGAACTTTCTTTTTTTTTTTTTTTTTAATTTTAAATTTTATAATATGATAACTTTAATACAAAAAAAATTCCTTCATCTATTACTCCATAGTTGTTAATTAAATTTAACGTGCTTTTAATTATTGGACTCCAACATTGAATGTAAGGTTGAGTTTAAATTAGCTATGAACAAATATTATTGTTTGCTATTTGCCTATTTCCGACACATATTTTGGATATGTTTTTGAATGGTATAGTTTATACTTGTTCTTTTTCATTTGTTCACTACTATTGGATTTATATGCTTACAAACTAATTTATGTAATGTGTTGTCTTTTAATATCGCTCAATCGCTCACTAAATATAATGAAAGCTCGCTGCTATTTAAAAGTATCCGGTCATAGAGATGAATCTAACAATTAAGGTCTAATGTGTTATTCGTGTAGAAGTCCAAATAATGCTATAGAGTAGTATTAAAGAACGAATGTTGTAAAAGACATCTCTTAAAGTCATTTAACTTAGCCTGATGATCACCTTTATTCAAATCTAAATGTTGAAATTTAACTAATATTGTCAAACTCAAACTCATTCTCAGCTAATAAATCAAAATAAGTAGACTTGAACCTACTTCAAGCAATTCATATTTCATGGAGCTGTTGTTTATGGGTATAGTAATTTATATACGTAGTATAAAATTTTATGTATGTAACAGAAGAGTGTACGAGTAGTCGAGTAATACGGTTTTGTCTTAATATTTCTTCAAATCTTCATCGCAAACACCACCACCAAGACCACCATTTAAACCTCTCATCACACTCCCACCACCCGGCGCGATCTCTCCTTTAGCAACCCATTCATTCCACCGCATCATTGCCACCTCCATAGGCTCCATTGGCCACCCATAACTCGTCACATGCATTCTTTGTGTTTTACCTTCTCATTCGCCAATCCCTCCTCTCACTTTTTGTTTACCATATGTATGTGTTGTACTTATATTTCGTTATTTATTGGTTGATTTTGATATGACTACTATGACCCAATAATGTATCAACTGATACAATTGACATATATTTGACACACAAAAAGTGGAATAGAGGATTTCACCGTAGTAAATATTTCTATACACTTCATTCATTAGGGATAATTGTTACAATTAAACTTGACACACATGCCAATATACTAGTGTGATCTTATAAATATATATAAAAAAGGATATGAGGGGAATTGAACCCTTGACCTTCCAAATCTATAGAACAAGTAACTAACCAACTAAGTCAATTATAAAACTTGAATATGTATACAAATTTTTTTATTTATATAATATCAAAATCTGGGCATTGGGGGGCCAAGGCCCGGGTAGGCTCCCCCTTGGATCCGTTTATATATATATATACGAGTAAAAAAAATTGATGTTGTTAGACTTTTTAGTAATACTCATTTTTAGCAATATATACGGAGTATTTCATGATGAAATTTAGTTTTTATACGTTACTTAAAAATGATGGTCAAAATTAGTATATGAATAGTGAAAAAAAGTCACACGTGTTAACTATTGTAAAACAGAGGGAGTAATTAAATTGGCCAATCTTATCCTATTAGTTCTATAATTGAGGCATTGAGATATAGTTGTACTGTTGTAGATTACCCAGTTCTAAGGGAATTTTGAACAATATAATATATACAAGTATAATAAAAAAAATATAAAAGGTGAAAGTAGCACGTCTGATGTTTTTGTCAACTGAACTACAAGCCATCAGACAAGAAGAAGCAATAATAGCCAGAGACAGAGGAATTGCTCAATCTCATTGTTTCCTCAGAACCCTCTTTCTGCAATTCTTCTTCTTAGTTAATGAAGCAATTACTCACCAATTTTACTCTATTTGTTCCTCATTTTTATGCTATATGAACTGTATCATAGTTGTAACACTGAAATCTTTAGTGTAATTAGCTTATACAGTTTAAGGATTTGTTCACATTTATCGAACTGAACTGAACTGAACTGAACTTAAATATAAGTTGGTTAAAATCTTGTGCGTATAGAACTCAAGGTTTACATTAGATCCGTTTATTAGCATCAGTCTTTTATGGCTATCTATACACCAATCTAAAAGAATACGATCTATCATCCATATTAACAGACTCTGCTCCTAGGAACTTCATTTTAGCTCATCAAACATTAGAGGAATCATGTCTTATGCGAAACAAAGAGTTGGACTAGTCTACCTACGAAAGATATCAAATCATTCAACTACGAACATAAAAATAAATAAATAAATAAATAAATAAAAAAAAAAAAAAAAAACCCTTAAAATATCAATTCGGTGAGAGTGAGGCCGGAATAGCTCAAGTGGTTAGAGCTTCTCTCCCGATTCCAAGGAATCCTGAGATCGATTTTCACCCCGCCCTTGTGGCTCTCTCTTTAAAAAAAAAAAAAAATCAATCCGGTTGAAGAAAAGAAGATGTCGTATAACTCGATGATTGATCAAGAACAAGTACAATAATCATAAATAAAAATCAAAGTGGCAAGCTAGTTTAGCTCCAGATACTACTCCCTGGCTACTTGACCAAGTTGGAAGCCATAAAATATAAATCAACAAAGTACGTAACACATGATATAGTTCAAGTGAATGCATATAGCTAACAGAACAGGAGAAATTCAAACATATAAAAACATTGCACTATTTAACAATAAGACGTCAAGGTATGGTGCAATTTTGTCTTATTGTGTGCATAATTGATTCAATGACTTAAATTTTAGTATGGTGCTATTGAAAAGGACATGCTTTAATTATATACATGAATCATTCTTGTAACGATAATAAATCCGGAGAGTTTTTTTTTTATTATTTTAAATAAAAGAATTTAATTACGAATTAGTATAGAGTCTATTATTTTTTAAATGGCACTTGTGTACATTGTATCTTGTGTGCGACTGGTTATATTATGTGGCCGTTTGTAAAAGGACAACATTAACTCTTATAACATTGATTGAGTAACCCTTGTAATACTGATGAATTTACCCATGTAACACTAACGAAATGGTTGGTCACATGGTGTGACCAGCCACATGAATTTGTGATACTTGTATATAACCTTATCAATCAATAGGAGATGTGCAATAAAACTTGTAGGTTTTAGAGCACCAACATGTCTTCCTATATACTTTCAAGGTTATGAAACTCGTTTTTTTTAACAAAAATTGGAATAATTGAAGTGGAATGCATTGCATAGGAATGTACTGCACAAGACTATAAGAGTCATAAAACTAAGGGTCTATTCTCATTGACTGAACTCAACTGAATTGAACTTAATTGAACTAAACTGAGCTAAGCTGAACTGATCTGAACTGAACTGAAATGAATATTTTATAAGAAAAAGAAATTAGGAGATTAACTGAACTAAACTGAACTGAATTTCAACGTATGAGAATGGGCCCTAAATACATTCAACACCCAAATTGTGAGGAATTAAAGTATCTCCCCAACTCTCCCTTAAAACTTTTATAATATACATAGTGATCAAAGATGTTTGTAGGCTATGTCACGTATCTAATTTTTTTTATTTGCTCATACATAAAATAATCTAAAACCTATATATATATATATATATATATATATATATATATATATATATATATATATATATATATATATATATATATATATATATATATATATATATGGGATATGTATCCCAAAATATGTATTGCTGTTCAATAGTGATTGAAAAAAATATATTTTAAATAATACAGTATTATAGTATATGAAGCTTATTTTCAATACATATTACATATTATTAATCCGAGGCATCGTCCGGGCCAAAAACTAGTTATATTATTAGATCACATTATTTATCCTAGTCTTACATCATTATGCCAAACTATTTTTATTGATTAATAATCTTGATCAATACATATGATAAAATTGCATTAATAGCTATATCCACCCCTGATATTATCCAAGTTGGTTAAAATTAAATGTAGTAATAAAGTATCAAAGTGAAGGGGATGAGGACGATTGAATGCATGATAACAGTGAAAAAGGGGATGGGAGAAATGGAGGAATAGGCAATAGCAAGCAAATAAAGCTGCTATTACTTACTAAATTGTTGGCCTCACCTGCAGTGCCTCTGCCTGCATGCAGCGCAGTATCAGTATGTATACATTGCCAACTTGGGTTCGGCTTAAAAATACCAATTTACTCATCATCTCAACTTTTATGATATATTATATAAATTAAATTCACCCTTAATAATGCTCCCTGTCTTTCACATACAAAATTAAAATCACTCCCATGTGATATAAGGTCCCATTTCTTTGTCCGCCATTCACCATCTCCTCTATTTGCATCACAAAGCGATTACATGCCCCTTATTCGGATATTCGGATTTAGTTTTCACGTTACTAGGAGTATGTATAACAAAGAAGGCCCAAAATCTGAATGGAACGCTTACTTGCAAATTCATTTACTCCGTATTCTTATTCTGTGTCCACAAACTAAACTTCTTTGAAAAAATTTTGAGCTTATTTTATATAAAATAAGTTTCTAAAAAATAAAATAAAATAAAATGAACAAGGCCCTCAGGGCTATATTTGGTACAATATTTAGTAAACAAATACTACTTAGTAGAAGTTTTGGCACATATAAGACTTGTAAAATCTTTACAATATTCAAAATCATCAAGCATAATGATGAGGCTATAAAAACAATTCTACAGAGTACAAAATGCATCAATTCAGGGTATATTGGAATCTGAGTTTTACAATCATTTGAACATGTGTGAATCAAAAACTAAATACATCATACGTAAATGTAGGGAGGACAGAAGAAGAACAAGTATAGGTTTAGTCTAAAAGAGACTCGGTTTCAGCATACTACGTGAAGTCTTACCACATTTCAACAGCAGCCGCGTACAGTATAGGAATGTTACTTTATCCATCAAGGAACTAATTACAAGTTTACCTTCTGCTGACATGTTGCTTCAAACAGATGCTTCTAAAGTTTCGCCTTCCCTCAGATAAAATAACGGGAAGCCATGGTCAACATGAAGCCGATTCTAAATCTAAAGATGATGTGACAAAAGACGCAACTGTAATATGTACACCAGTCTACACCTTTAGGACATTCACAACAGTTACCACATCAATAACAAGGATAAATAAGATACCCTCATTAATCAGAATGCTCGTGCAAATCTTCCTCTGACCCTCCATCTACACAACCTAGTTGTTGCTTTTCCTCCAACCCTCCATCTACACAACCTAGACGTTCCTTGGGAGTAGACTTAACGAGCTGTAGACGGGACATCACATATGCCAAGAGTTCCTCTCGGTGAGAAAACGTGAAGTCCAAATGGGCATAATCATATTCATTGTATGATACATCTACTCCAGCTGCTTTCATCAAAGTGTAATACTTTCTGACCATTGATGAACGAATGACCTTATCCTTCCGACCCGCAACAAGATCAACAGGAATGTCAATAAGATCAAAGAATTCCCCCAAATCCACTGGCTCTGGAGATCCATAAACCTGGAAATTAGCATCTGGGTTCCCATAATCAAACATCCTAAACTTGCCAGTTCGCTTCATCTGTGCCATATGAAGAGCAACGTAGAATGATACTCCTGGCATGTCATTCATGTTGTAGTGCGGTAAACCTAGGACCCCAATCCAGTTGGAACTGTCTCCTCCTACAACATAACTCATAAGAGTTTGGACCAAACCACCAACAGCAGGGTAATTATGGAAGTCACGTGCTAATTTATTCAGCAGCATACGGAAGAATCGTGTAGGTATATAGAAAGCTGGAATGATCTTAACTAAGATGGGGGCCAATACGAGGAATAGATGTTCAACCACAGTAAACGCAAGGTTTGAATCATCATGGAAACCAGCTGGTGATAATAATATCAGTCTTGAAAGCCTATGCGGTTTCTGTTCAATTCGACGCGTGATTACATACATAAGAATACCAGCTCCTCCTAAGCTGTGGCAGATTGCACACAGATTATATGGTGCCTCATCACTGTTTTCTTCATCAAAGTCAGGGTACTGCAACTTCAACTCAGAAGTTTTCACCTCATGAATTTTCTCTAGCATAGCAGGAATATCCTTAGTGCCATGCTCATTGATAGAATACCGCCAATACCTATTTCATAAATAAACAGTTAGTCTCATCACCGTTGCATCTCAGACTGCAGAATATACTGTAACATGTTTGTTTTGTCTTAGTTGCTAACTTGCTATGTAACAATGGAAATAAGGTTAACTACAGCAGTATAAAAGAACTCACTGTCTTGATGAAATGTTCCTGTCAACATGTTCTCTTGAGACCAAACCACGGAAATTCCCAAGAAATACGTCATACCCTGTTAAACAGACATGTTAATTAGAAGTATAACAGCAATGTTACACCATAGCATAGGGGAAAAGGAAAAAGAAAAAGAATAAAAATTAAAAAAAATAATAATAAATAAAAAAGGCACACTTAGCATACCTTGATCAAAAGCTGCAAAAGCGGGAGAGCCCACCACTCCATTGGACACCCAACTAAATGAGAAAGAGAAAAGGTTAAAAAGAGGAGCTAGAGGAACTGAAGATGGTATTTTTATTGCAAAATCATGCGAACTACTAAAATTAGCTATGTAACAGTATGCTAGTGAAGGCAATGACCATTTAAATATCATTTTCAATTAGGCTTGGTCAAGAGAAAAAAAAGAAAAAAAAAAGGACTTAAAAGTGATCTAAAGCACACCGGAGTTTCCAGTTTGAAGTAAGTCATTTTTTCTTTGAACTTTACCTTATCTGATGTCCAAATATGATGAATTGATGACAAATTATTACGCCAATTTATCATTTGCAATCTAGAAAATTATACTCTATCCATCCCAATTTAAGTGCCACAAATGAATAAGGCACAAATTAAAGGCACTAGAAGTAATGGAGTAAAGAAGGTCCGAAGGGAGATTTGATGGGGTCAAATCGATGGACATATGTAATTTACTGAGGGGGAAATATGTCACTATAAGTTGGACTCCACTTTCCAAATATTGTGAAATTAATTGGGACACATTTTAATTGAGTATAAAATAATCACTAGTAAATGTGTAGGTAAATGGAAGCTAAAAAAATGGGAAATAAAATTACAGATACAATACATATTTCTAGCAGGTCACAAATCAGCAAAGCGTGATTTTACAACTTAATTGGGCCAGAAGTAAAGTAAATGGAATTTTGGCACTTTATATGGGATGGGACTCATGGGAGTAGAGAACTAGAGAATAATTATTAGTACATGTGTAAACTGAACTTTACAAAACAGACCAGAAGTTGCAGAATTTGGCCACCTACACCAAATCTGCTCACTCACATTCACACAAACAAAAACCAATCATTAAAACCCCGTTTTAATACTGTCGAGATGTACATGCCACATTCATGCACAGCGACAGAATTCATCATAACTGCTTATATGCTAGATATTCTCAGTCAGCAATGAACCAGCATTCCAGCAGTGTAGTAGCAACAGGCAAATAGAACCATATTTATTTTAATAGAACGTGGAAAGGGCTGAAGCTTTTAAGAGATGCATACAAAAATCTTGTTTTCCAACAAACAAATTTCACTGCAAATGCCAGCTTCACAGTGCTCTCAGCTCTCAGAGTAATTTCCTTATCCACTATCCTTAATCAAATATGATCCTAAAATGTGGTCAAAGAGACAGAAGGCTTCACTAGTAGAAGAAAAAAAAACTAAAATAGAATTAACTTTGTTTGACACGACACAGACTGGATATTAAAAACGCCCATCAGCCAAAAAGTAAGTTAGATCCAGATTTGTAAAGATTGATTGTTCCACGTCGGGGGGGGGGGGGGGGGGGGGAACAAAAACAAGAGGAAAAACAATGGCAAATCAAAGGAGATATTGCATGCTCTTCTTAACTTAACAAACCCTTAAAATACCTCCCCTACAAACAGTAAGGCAAAAATGGTCCATTTGTGACTTTCAAATTTTCAATTCCTAACCAAAAATACAAGGGATCACCACCTACTACTTAACATAGCAAAGGGCTTCAAAATCTCAAACAAACATCTCAACAATTGAAAGAAAAAAAACCTAAAGTGACATAGATTGATGAGTGTGGAACAATTGGTGCACCAGGTGGGTGCGTAGAAACATCTTCACATAAGTAGCTAAGATAGTAAAATATTTCTTTACTTGTCCCATTTTCCAAAATATAGAAACAATTCAAGTCAATTTCTGTTTTCCTGTTAAATCAACCCCAAAACACCATGTCCAAAATCATCCACTAACTTTCAGAAATTCCAAGAAATGATCAAAGCACAAAGTTTCATCATTAAATTGTAGACTGCAATAATTTACTGTATAATATACAAAATTAACAAGAAGGGCAGGGACAGCTCACCCCATAGATGAATCAAGTACTCCATGCTGTAAATAAACCGCCTTCCTAGAATTGCGTCTGGAAAAATCATTGCAACCATGAGAATGGTGACATTATACCACTAAATTATCGGCCAATTGACCAGATTGGTAAATAAAAAAGACCCTTAGTGACAAATTGGTAAAAAAAACTTACTCCGGCGACAATTTGGTAAAAAAAGCTAACTATATGCGACAATTTGGTAAAAAAATTAAACTCCGGCGACATTTAGCCCAAAAAATATTATTTTTGTCGACAAACTCTTTAAAAATCTTAATTTAATTTGTGTTTTGTGTTTTTAAATTTATTTTTCCCATTTAAGATTTTGAATTACTATGCCATCCCCTTTTTATTTTGCTAAATCCCAATACCAATTTTTTTAACCCCTTTTTAAAAGAATTTCGTTAATAAGGGGTATGAAACTTAAGTGAAATTGATACTTCAACATTTTTTTTCTTGAAATTGTTATTTCCATTAAAAGGGTTGATAAAAAAAAAAAAAACATGAAAAAGGAACTAAATTAAGCATTTGTGAGTACTTTGTCGGAAATTTTTGTATTTTTTGGGTTAATTGTCGCCTGAGATTATTTTATTTACCAAATTGTCGCTTAGGGTTATTTTTTTTACCAAATTGTCGCCGGAGTAAGTTTTTTTACCAATTTGTCACTAAGGGTCTTTTTTATTTACCAATCTGGTCAATTGGCCCTAAATTATCCAAGAAAAGGGGAATAAAAGACATTAGGAAAAAAAAAAGTTAGGAACTAAGAACGACACCGTACCTTGGAATTCTTTCCAGAAGAAGAATATACCCATCTTCTGTAACCACATGGATAGCTTCATAAGGATACCTACAATGTGCATAGAACCATAAATATTGAATACTAACATTATTAAGGTAGAAAAACTCAACAGGTAAGCCTATTGCTTCATGAGTGCGTCCAATATGTAACATAGTTTACAAAAGAAAACCAAAGACAAGAGCTTGAATCTGTCAGCAGAAGCATACAACAGTCATTCTTACCCAAATTCTGTGATGACATCTTGACAAGTCCGTGCATCTGTATTAAGTGGATGAAATGTCGTTTTCCTCTCAGTAGGAGCCGGTTCATGATCTCCAAGTATAGCTGTAGGGACATCTTCAACAGACTCATGGACATAAATACTGCTACTCCGTTGAGGAAAAATCAATCCAGATATAATTCTAAAAGCCTCTGATGGAGAAAGAAGAAAATGCGCAGTCTTGTGGACAGCATCAAAGACAGCTTCTATAACAATTTCAGTAGCTAGATGAAGATCCTGAGAGTTTCAAAAAAGCAAAATGATAAAAATGCTAAAAGCCACCATTGGCCAAATTTTACTTTACCAAGAACTTAAAGAATGTAAAGATACTAGTTATATAAAAGAAAAAGTGGAGACCTCAATAACTCCTCTTCTGCGGTCCGTAGCACGATGAACAAAATGATCCCTCAGACTAGGCAGCTTTCTAGGAGAATGAATAGGTGAAGGACACTCGGCATGTTGGGACCTATTCCCTCTTAAGATTAGACGGTAGAGCCAAAACGGAAACCCCAACATAAGTGTGAAGGGAAATAAAATCCACGAAAGCATATAACCAATCAATGTCTGATGATTATCATACTCTCTCATATTGCTAGCCCATGAAGCTCGAGAGCTTTCAGATCTAGGTGTTGCAGGTGATGCGTATCCATCATCCTCTTCCCCAGAGGAGTATTCCACACTTGAGGTATCAGAATCCACAGACAGATCATGAATCAACTGGTTGAAGGAAGAAACACCACTGCCATTACAAAGAAAAGTCAAAAGTTAATAACATAGTAGAAACAAAAAGTCACAACATGTTGCTTAATATCTATTTTTCATAGCCCTCTACTCCTCTTTACTACAAGAGAGGCATTTCCATATTTAGGAAATTCAACTAGATTTTAGTTACGACACTCAAATTTATGCAGTTTGCACTTCAAGCATATAATTTACGAATAAATCTGATTCATAATATTATTTATTTTTATTTTTTTTTTTAAAAAAAAAAGGAAAATCCACATAGAGAGAGAGAGAGAGAGAGAGAGAGAGAGAGAGAGAGAGAGAACTGAAACAAAACGAAAAGGTATGCAATCCTGTATCAATCTCACAGACAATAGGCAAACATAGTTCAGAAGCTCCAAACACATTTAACAAGTGCTTTGTATTTACAAGAGTAGCATATCTGTTAAATGAAGATAGATCCCTAAGAATATATAACCACATATCTCTCAATCTTTATGATCCTTACTTTTTCCCCTTTGTTACCCTACAACCAAACTATAGCATTACTGCATAAAACACTCCTAGTAGATACTAATACTATCAGAGGTTGATTAAGAGCAAAAGGCAAATAATTTCAAATTATTGCAACAATCACAGTTAATGCCTTTTTGCTATAATCCTTTGAAGAAAGTGCCAAGAAACAACCAATAGTGATAAAAGAAGCATAAGTCTGAGGGAGTACAATGAATAGAACAAGCGAACAATCAAACAGAAAGTGCAATTGTTACAGGTTATTGATCAAGTAAATACTACCTTCCCATCCACCTTGGAAGTCGAGGTCCACGAAAAGTAGGTCTTATCTCAAGACCTTCCAGAATAGAGGCCTTCCCAGGCAAAATGGCTAGCAGAATTGCTGAGATGCTATTTATCAGTTTAACTATATTGTTCAAGGACTCATAGGTAACTGTCTTCACTGACCTGCAGAAATGTTAAAATAAATTATAAATATGCTAGCATATATAGAAGAAAACGATCATCATCTTGAACATCATATGCATCTATGTGCACCCTAATCCCATCCTCATATGAGTAAATTGGACTTTAGCAATCACCAAACACACTCTTTTGAATAAATGTGTGTACATTTAAAAAACAATATGGAAGCAAAACCAAAGATACTAAAGTGAAAGAAGCTCCAACACAATGAATGTAGAAATTGGTTTAATGAGGATAAGCTTTAGCCTTCTTCCTAAGCTTAATTTTTTATCATAGAGGGTATGACCCAACTAGGGGAGTAAAACTTGCATCATGCAAACTCTTGAGTCCCCTATACTAGAATTATAGCATCATCAAATATTAACTAAATTTCCAAGCTTGTACCTATTAGTGTTGAATTCAGTTATTTCGATATGCAATGGTACATTTACCTAACCATCACCAATGGCCGACCTCGAATTCACTTATTTAGATAACTGAATTTCCTGTTTCCATAGACAATTAAAGGGTGTGGTCTAGCTTCCTTAGCGGTTATACCTAACTTTCTCCAACGGCCGACCCCAGACTAATTTCCCAAATCAGCAATTGCAACTCAAAGTCTCAAGCAGCCTGTATACAATTTAGCTATAGTTCATAATCTGGTAAAGAAGAAGAAGAGGATGGTTCGAGTAGTATAGTCCTTACTCCGAAAAATCTTTTTTTTTTTTTAATATATATATATATATATATATATATATATATATATATATATATATATATATATAAATAAAAAATAAAAAAGGAAAAGAAAGAAAGAAGAAGAAGATGATTGCAATTTGCAACAGTATATTCGTAAAGATAGAGTTAAAGTTTTGTGGACTTCAAGTGAATTGGCTTCAAATTCTATATTTTTCCGTTTTCTTATTGGTGTGTGTGTATGGTTCACATTGAGTTAGTGGTAATCTGAAAAATTGTATTGTTGATGTTACCAAATGTTACAAATTAGAGCTTATTCTAATTTATTTTTTTTCAGTTTTTCACTATTAGGAATTAACTTTCACTGATTCAAACTGACTTTTACTAAATATTGAGTTAAAAGTGAAGAGAACTAGGCCTAAAAATGCAAGAAATACTCATTCTGCGGTTCTTTACGCTACTACAACAGCTTATAATTTAAGGCGGAGGTAATTATTAATATTTTCTTCGGTTCACTAACTAACTCAGCCAGCGGGAAAACCAATCCCAAGCTTGTATAAAGGAGAAGGGTTACGGTAGGCCATTGATAGTCCAAAATGATTGAGAGTAGTACTAGGATGAGTGACATCCTAGGAAGTCTTTGTGTTGGTTCATTTAGCCAACAAATCAGATTTTGGGATCCAAGAAGATTCAAGAATTGATATTAAAAATTTGTAAATTAAATCACTTTGAAGTGAACCAAAGACCCCTTAAAGTATCTGGTGAAAACACCAAGGTGGTGTTTGGTTCATGTAATTTTGGTATAAAGTATAGGTTTAGAATGGCTAAAACTATTGAGAGATTTATAAATTTAATACCCATAACCCTCAAGAATATGGGGTTGAGAAACCAAGGGGAAGGTGGCTTTTGCTCATACCAAACCTTTAGGTATCATAATACAAGGAAGAAAAAAACAATCTTAAATATTTACCAAACACATGGTTATTTAGTATCAAGTTCTAAACTGATAGCATTATGGTTTAATTCCTAATTCCAAACCTATATCAGCTCGTAAATAGACTTGGTTATTAGTTGGGTCGGGGATCGGGTCGATTGCAGGTCGGGTTAAAGAGGGTCAAATTTCATTAGGACAATAGCGGGTCGAGCCAATGCTGAACACAGGTCAATAGCGGGTTGATAATGGGCAGGCCAACAAATATCAATCAAATAAAATATTGGACAAAGCCATTATTAAGTTTATATGAATACAAATTTATCTATGTATTTATTTTTACATAATTTTTTTTTTTTCCTCTTAAATTGGAAAAACATTTTAGCCATATATTGACCCTATCTAATAAGGTCGCTATCCATTATCGGTTGTGTCCATTAAAAACCCTTTAAGCATGACCCTACCCCTATTATTGTCATTGGGCTACCCTACTTAATAACCAGGTAAACCAAATGCCCCCGACGTCACTCAGATTAGAGTACTCAATATCACAGCAATAAGCAATTTGAAACACAAATGGACTACAAAATAGTGGACGTGTAAAGAAACTTTATTGGAAAGATTATAAGGTAGCATTGTTTGGTAACTTCAAAAGAGACCCACAACACTCATCCTAATCATAAATCCTCATCAATCCCAAAAAAAAACTAAATCAGTTGGTACCAGTGCACCACAAACAAAATGAATCATGTACTTCCAACATCGAACAATCAAGTACATCTTCCTACAACAGCAAACAATACATTCACCACCACTACGAAACCACTGTCCTTAAGAACTCATTTAAGGAGGTCTTCCTATAAAGTTCATGGCACGTCTTGGCAACCTCAAATCATCAAATATTAAAAACATATATAGTTATAGAGGCTTTTTATAACCATGGATAACAACATAGGGATGGATATCAATTTTGACAGCACCTACGCAACTACATAAACATCCTCAATTACCCCTGTAACATGTGATAAACACCTTCAACTACCCCGTACCATTCGATAAACACCTTCAACTACCCACATACCACTCAATAAACATGTTCAACTACTCCGTACCACTCAATTAACATCTTCAACAGCAACAATGCCACTAAACTATTACTTTACAACAAGCTCTACAGCTCGGCTGTGTTCCAGAAACTTCATGATCAATCATTTCATAACACTAATCGCTCCACAAAATCATACTTCGCATTTCTTATGGCAATATTTCTAGCTCAACATCATATTAAGATGATAGCAATCAACTTCATTACAGTTAACATAAAATTAGAAAAAAAAAAAAAAAAAAAAAAAAAAAAAAAAAAAAACCTACAAATCACTCATTAATTCAAAGCCAAAATTCGTTAAATAACTCCGTAATTACAGCAAAAAAATAAATAAAACAATGCACAAATAACTGAAAAAATTACGAATATAAAACCATCATGAAATTCCCTCAACATCCGCAACATACCCAGATGAAATCACGCTCGAAAAATCCAATTCAATCCAAAAAAAAATCACACCAAAAAAAAAAAAAAAAATTGCTTAAAATCAAACATCAAAAATATCAGAAATCAAAATTCGACTTACTCCTTAGTAATTGCAATGGCGTTATCCACGATTCGCTGCATCATCGACAAGAAAGGAGAAAAACGCTGAAAATCAAAACAAAAGTAAAAACAAAAATCCCAGTTGAAAAATGAAGGAATCGAATTGAGAAATTCCAAAAGGAATAACGAAGAATCAAGAGAATCTTGGTAGCAGAAGGAATCTAAAAGAGGAGAGAGAAAAGCGACGAGAAGTGGGTAAAAAAAGGGGCGACGAAATTGAGAAAGATAACAACAACAGCGCCGATTCTATGCGTACATAACTGAAACACGGATTTTTTGAGGTAAAAATTTTAAATAAGTAAAATGAGGAGTATTGTACTATAGTATATAAGTATAGTATAAAAACGAGTAAAATTTTAATTTTAATTTTGGCGTGTCGTTTTGTCATTTTATTCGTGGGTCGGCAAGACACGTGGGAATGTGTTGCTCCTAAATAATGTTGCGTGTCTTCTTCTTAACAACCACTCGAAATTCGCAACTTTTTAATCTAATTTTAGGATAAATACGTATGGTTATACGGTGATCCCCATCACGGCCATAATCTTGTGAAATTTATTGGATTCGCTATATATAACGTCTATTCGCTGTGAATGTAGCTATCAGTTGTTAGCTATGAAGATAGATAATTTAGGTATGAGTGTTTGGTAAAGTAACTGTTGACTAGCTGTTTCATTTAAAAATTAATATTTTATATTTAATACGTAGTAGTATAGATTATTTCAAAAACTGCCTCTAATTTCAAAAACTAATATTTCTAACTTTTCATAAAAGTTACCGTTTTACTACTAAAAGCTATCCTAACCACTACTTTGCCAAACACTTACATTTTTTATTAGTCAAACCACTAAAAGCTACTCAAACGCTAGTGTCAAACACGCTCATAAGCATTTGATATATTTTTTTATTATTCCCCCCGTTTTTAAATACTTACTCCATTTTCATTTTCCGGCCATTTTTAAATACTTGCTTCATTTCTTTATTTAGAAAGCTTTTACATACTCCCTCCGTCCCCGAATGATAGTCACTATTTTCATTTTTGGACACCCAAAATGTTAGTCACATTTTACAATTTTAGGTCCCATACAATAACACAAAATGACCTGTATACCTGTAGACACCCATTTGTGTCTCCCCAAAACCAAACCCGGTGATGAGTACCTTTCACGTCGAATCGTAATCGAATGAAGTGAAAGTGTGGAAAGTCTAGTGTTGCGAATAGTTTTAATTTCTTTTCTTTTCTCTCTTTGTTTTTGAAAACCTGTTTTAAGAAAACAGTCAATCTAGTTTGGTTGGTCCATGATATGGGTCCAATAGTAGTGTAGTTGGATAGGGTTTGAAAAGAGCTTTCCAACGATATATTATAAGCCCAATTCCGATGAATATTGAGGAAGTTATGGCCAAATTACTAAACTGGCCCTGTTTGAGCTTTATATGCGACCCAATGATCTAGGGGAGGGCCTAATATGGATTTATCATTCCTAATGCAATTAGGAATGGTTTTAGTCTTCTAGAAGGTTCTTTTCATCCCTAATTCAATTAGCATTGACAAATTAACTTTTGTTGACTTTTTAGAGTTTTAATCAGAATAAAATAATGTTTTTGAGGAAAATACGATTTTATCCTCCTGTACGGTTAATTCCTATCTGATTTCAGAAAACGCGTCAAAAATTTAATCAGCGCCAAACGCCAGTCATTACGCCTGGCGCTAAGCCTAGCGTTTGGCGCTAATGTCAGCGTCTGGCGCTAACCTTGTTTTTGCGCGTCAGAACTCTGTTTCGATTTTCTATCTTTTTGGCTGGTTTTCTCTATAAATAGCCTTCTAAAAACTCGTTTTCATTCATCAATTCTCATCTATAACCTCCAATCTAGAATCATCAACTTTCTCTCTAAGCTAAAGCTTCTCTCTCTTTTCTAAACCTACTCTTTTTCTTACAAAATTCCGCATTCACAAGACCTAGATACACCTAGCATTATTTGAAGTTGCCTTCGCCTTAGACGTGAAAGGTTTTAATTTCTGAGGGTTTGGTCCCAAATCTTCATTTCAATTATTTAATTTAATTGTTTTGTTTATTATTTTCCTTGAAGTTACTAACGTGTGTATTTTGTTATTAGAAAGAGGTACGAGGCATCCAAGTTAGTGCTTTAATGGTTTTATTGATATTATGATATATAAATCATGTCTAGGTTGTTATTATGATTCCTAGTGTCATGTTAGGGTGTTTTGATCTTCCTAGTATCATGTTTAGGGTAATTTATAATATCAAATATGACAATTGTGTTTCCTGCGATGCTTCCTATTCTTTTCCTAATATTCATGTTAGTATCATGTTAGGGTTAAAGCTTTGATTTTTAATGTTTAGTGACATGTTACGGTTTATTTGTTATTAATCTTGTTAGTATCAGGCCTAGGATCTTGCTATTCTTATGCATTAACATGATTATTTTAATTATGATTATAATTTTATAATGATGATTATTATTATTATTATGATTATTATTATTATTGATTATTATTATTGTAATCCCCCATATTTTTAAAATATATTATAAATGAAATTATATATTATTTATAATATTTATTTGTATTTTTCTGGAATTTAATTTCAAAAGTTTCAATTTTTAATCTGGGTCGAAAATTATTTTGGTACAAATTTTTATACATACCTTCATTCTATAATTTATGTCCAACAAACAAATCTAACCCACTTTACTTACTTAATTGGCCCATTAATTTTGAGGCCCAATTTTACTACTTACCCTACACCACTCTCTCTCCTATAAATACCCCATATATCCCCAAATTTTTCCCCACACAAAAAGGTTAGTAAACTCTCTTCCCTTTATTTTTCTTTTCTTTTATTTTTTTTCCTTTTTTTTCCTTTTTCTTTTCTTTTCTTTTTTTCCTTCTTTCCCTTTCCTCCTCCTTCACGTGAGAAACTCTCACTGCTGCCCGCCACCACCGCCGATCGCCGGTCACCGCCCACCACCGTCGGCGACCCACCAGCGGCCCAGCCGTGGCCCACCATGGCTGCCCCCCTCTCTCTCCTTTGTTTTATTTCATTTATGCTTAATGTTTGATTAATTAGTTTTGGGTTTTGATTTTATAGTATAAAGTTTATATTTTTAGTATCAAAATCATGTTTTTGATGTTTTAAATTAATAATTTCATATTATAATTGTTGTTATAATTTTTAGATTTTATAATTTTAAAACCTAGGGTTTCAATGTATTTAAATTGAGATTTTAGGGTTCTAATGAGCAATTAAATTGGGGCTTTTATTCCTATTGTATTTCTATTGACTAATTAAGTATAAAAACATGTTTTTGATGAAGTTTTAAGGAGTTTTAATCTAAATTATATTGCTGGAAATTTGGTTAAGTATTAATTTATTGTTGTTGCTTGTTTTCTAGGAAGTGATTATTTCTTAGGAGACTTTTAAGTGATTAAAAGTGGCACAAAGGATTGTTTATACGAGGTACGTACATGTCTACTTCGTTGTAAGTAGTATCATGTTTAGGTACCAAAGAAAAGAACTTAGTTTCATGATTAGAGAACACTTGGATGAAAATTGTTTGGTTATACATTTAATTAATTCATGTGCTTATGTTTATGAGACATGTTTTGGTGAATTGATTATGTTTGTATGGAATTATGGATGCAAACATGTTGAATTATATTGAATTAATTATTTGTATGGAATGTTGATACAAGCATATTTTTATTGGATTGGTTTGTTAACCACATTTGGATTATTAAAGGATTGGAATTGAATGGTTTAAGTGGAATGAATTTATTAATTTTTCCACAAGGTTATTATTATTTTATTTATTACTCGAGCATGACTTGTTAGTATGTTGAGTAAAAGTGGATTAAGCCGAAATGGCTAGGTGGGTTGACTATGTTCAACAATTTGAAAGTTTAATGAAATTAAAGGTCAATTTGTGATGTGATCACCATTGTCCTAAATAAGATTAAAAGTAAATTGATGTATGATTTTTATGTATGGTCTATTTGATTGAGTCGGCTATTAATTAAAATTGTAATCACGTAAAGTGAAACATGGATGAGCAATAAAACTCTAGAAAGTGTGCACTTCTAGAGTATTGACAATTATGGGTTGGGGTACACGGTGGTAGCCCGTGGCTTTCCGAGGCTTGTTTGATCAACATGTTCTCTTCTCTTTTGGTATTTACATTTTTATTTTATAATGAAAGTTAGATGGGATCCTAGACTAACTTTGTGAGAATGGAGTCGCGCCCATTCTTGCATCGCGCTAAACTTTTATTTTAAATGGTCATTTGGGACCAAAATGGTTTGGTGGATTGGACAACCTCGTCTATTGCTTACTCCAAATTAAATTAATTAAATTAAATATAAAGAGTCAAGTGTTTGGAATTGATTAGCAAGTATGTTGAGTCGATTAAATTGTTTAAGTGTGGAGTCTTGATTAATGAATTCGTGTTGTATGTTTATTTACTTTAACTAGTTGAGCATGCTAGATTTTGTGCGTTGTAGCTTGTATGTACTCAGCTTTGCTGATTGCGTGTTTTTGTGTGTTTTCTTTTGGTCATGGCCTTTGCTTTCAATGACCCTGTGATGATCCAATTATTACACTTGTATTATTGGGGAGCAGTATTGCACAGGTTAGCTTGATGATGTGAAGTTCGGGGATTTGACATACGCATTGTCAAGGGATTGGTGTGATTGAGAGTATTCGTTCTTTGTGTTGAACTTATTTATGTTTTACTACTTTAATTATGTTTTGGGACTTTGATTATTGGTTTGGTTTTAATAAGGGCCTTTATGGTTCCAATTTGTAAGCTTTGACTTATTGGTTTTCTAAATTATATTATTTTAATATTCAAGTTGGATTTCCGCTGCAATACTTTGATAAAGCCTTAACGTTTTAACACGTGGCGGTAACATGCCAATGGTTCTCCTCTATTTTTATTTAAAGTAAGTGGTTTGGAAAAGGGAGAATTATTGGGGTGTTACAATTATGTTGCTTGATTATTTATTGTTATTGCTTGATCACGCCTTTTATGCATATTTAAAGGGAATTGGTACTTGTAATCACGCTTAATAAGATAATTAATAATCTTGTTTAGGGTTAATATGATTATAATTCAAGTGATCGCCAATAATATTTTTGTTTGTGCATTAATATTCAACCAACATCGATAAACAGGTTTAGGGTAAACCTATTGATTGCATGTTAGTCAGAAAGCGCACATGAATATGATCAGAATAAAATAGAGGTCTATTATTAGGGCAGGTTCAATCTCTATTAGGTTGGATTTATACCTTCATCCCCGAACTACCAGTCATGGTTCCAGACCTATTGGAGTTGACGATCTCCTGGATCGTTATGGGGTGTAACCTTCACGTCGGGAACGGTTTACAAGTTCCTAAAACTTGTTGGCGACTATTTCGCTCTATCTTCTTTCCCTTTGGACGCCACCATGCTTTAGTGTATGATCACAGTGGGGTTCGAGATAGGGGTAATGCTTGAAATATTCCCTACAATACCCTCATTTTTTTGTTGTATTATTTGTGCTTCCCAAAATACCCTCATATTTGTCTTTGTACTTGTGCCTTAATTGAATGAGTTGTCTCCCTTTTTAATGAGAATTAGTTTCTCTCTCTTCTTTTTGTTTTGCAAATGATTGGATTTTAGTTCTCATGTACTTTATTTATTTCTCCTTAATTCCCGTGATTTTTACCCAAAAGTGACTATCATTCGGGGACGGAGGGAGTATTTAATTCCTTTCTCTCACCTAGTACACTCAACATAAATCATATTTTATTAATTTTATATTCTCTCTCCTTCAATTCTCTAAACCACTTTTGTTATTTTACAATTTGTTATTCTTCCTCCTAATACTACCTCCGTATTTTATTACTTTATCCAATTTCTCCTAATACTCCATGCATGGAGAAATGGAGCAAGTACGGAGTATTATTAAATAAATTAATTTAGGAAAAATTGCTCCCATTAATCTGAACTTTGCCTCGTCCGCCGAAATTAATCCCAACTTTCGTTTATTATCTATTACACCGAACTTTAGGGGGTATTAATTTCTATTGCACCCAACAGGTCATCGAACCTGATGTAGCAGGTTACCTAGACACGTGTCAACACGTGATAGGTAAAAAAAAAATTTTAAAAAAAGAAAAAAAAGAAAAAAAAAGAAAAAAAAATAAAAACAAAAATTATAAAAAAAAAAAGAAACCTGTCAAACCCAACCCCCCATCCCTATCCCGGAAAACACTACATCACCACCCCCAACCCCGCCGGAAAGTCGCGCCCACCCTCGAAAACCCCTCCCCTGCCGCCGGAAACCGCCGCCCAGCCACCCCTTCCCTTTCCCCACCCCTGAAAGCCCCTCCCCAGCAGCCCAGCCACCCTCGAAAACCCTTCCTCCCTCTCGAAAACCCCTCCCCAGCAGCTTTCGTTTCCGGCATGAGGGTGGTCGTTTCCGCCCCCTCCGATTCGTCCCCTTCCTCAGATCACCCCCTTCCTCCCTTCCTCCCTCTGATTCGCCCTTTTTCCTCCCTTCCTCCCTCCGATTCCGCCCTCTTCCCCTTCGTTTCCATCCACCCCCATCCTCTTCGATTTCCGACCTCGATCGGCTTCTTCTCGTCGGCCATTCTGGAGCTTTACCCTCCGATTTTCGCCCTTCCCCTCTGATTTCCGGCTGCTGCTTTGGTGGCCGGTGCTCGGGGGCAAACGGGTATGGCCGGTGCTCCGGGGGAAACGGGGTGGTTTTTTTTTTAATTAATTTTTAAGTTTTGATTTTTTTTTTATTTTTTACTTTTGAACCAATCTGGTTGCGACACGTGTGCAATTAATCACAAGTCAGCAAAATTTACCTCTTCAACCGGTTTCAAGTCATTTGGGTGCAATAGAAATTAATACCCCCTAAAGTTCGGTGCAATAGATAATAAACGAAAGTTGGGATTAATTTCGGCGGACGAGGCAAAGTTCAGATTAATGGGAGCAATTTTTTCATTAATTTATTTATAATTCATGAGTAAATTAGTGTAATAAATGCTTATATATTGTCTATTTTTTCACTTATAGCTTCTTATATATAGTTTATAACTTCTTATATGTAGCCCTAAAAGATGCATATATCTTTTTATTTCCTTTCATCTTTTATACTCTCTCTGATTTTAAATACTTGTTCTATTTCTCTATGCGCTGAGTTTTAGGAGAAATTAGAGGAGTTTTAGGAGAAATTAGAGAAAGTAATAAAATATAGAAGTAGTAGGGTTGGTTGAAGAATAAAAAAAATGTTAAAAAACAAAAATAGAGGAGAGCAATTGAAGAGTGAATATAGAATTAATATTGTTGGGTCCACCTGGTGAGAGAAATTAGTTAAATATTGTAAAAAAAATTTCCAAATAAGGAAATGGAGCAAGTATTTTAAAACGATCGGAAAAGAAAAGTGGAGCAAATATTTTAAAACGGAGAGAATACAATTTAAAAGTTTTTAAAAAAGAAAAATTGTCATGATTAATCTCAACTTTGTCTCATTCGCCAATATTAATCCCAACTTTCGTTTATTTTTTTTATTTATTCCAACTTTATACCCCATCCGCCAGTAACACTCCCAGGTGACCGGTATCCTGATGAGGAGGTAAATTTTTTTTAAAAAGTTTTAATATAGATGTGTCAGCATGTTATTAGTCAAAAAATAAATAATTAAAGATAAAAAAATTAAAAATAAGAACACACACACACATACTCAAATAACCCAAAACCACCGAGGCTGCCACCTAAGGTCAGCCGCTGCTACAACCTATGGTCATCCCTATTCTTGTCCCCTTGAGTGTCGGCCGTCGCCTAAACTTCCTCCACCTCCCTTGGTGTCGGCACTGCCCCGACCACCTTCCCCTTTCCCCTTAAAACTTCTCGTAACCCCTCCTCTCCTCGAAAAAGCCTTAAATAACCTTCCCAACCACCAGAAAACATCGAGTCACACCTCCCCTCACCGCCGTCGTCGCTCCTGTTCCTTTTCTCTTTCTCTCTCTGCGTTAGCCACCCTTTGCCGGGAATCGGAGTGGAATGGTTAGGGTTTGGGACTAGGGGGATGTAACACCCTAGAAATCCTTGTCTTTAAAAATACATGTTTTGCTCTTTTTAAAATACGAAATAGGAAAATATAAGATATTACCGCCACCGTGAAAACGGCTAAGGCAATTATCAAAGATACACAGTCACACAGTAGAAAACTATCTTTAAAACCCTTCAAAACAAGTTAGCTTAAAAGTCAAACCAAACGAAAAATAAAGTCAAACTAAAGTCAAACAAAATCAACCTACATCTTGGAACCATTGTAGGCCCTTATTAAAACCGAACAATACTTAAAACCTTTGTGTTAATCTCACAAGCATAATAAAATATAAAATTCAGAGCAAACCACATTATAAACTTATGGAAACCAAGCATAATCCGCTCTTCACTCATGTCCATCATGAATATGCTTCATTACCTGTAAAGCTCCTCTTTACTTGTCTCCACTACTCGCCATTAAAAATGGGACGTCATAGGACCAAGATAATGACAAGGCCAAACAAACACATAAACACACAATCAGCAATGTTGAGTACATAAGCGTTAATAAACACACTAACATGCTTTATTCCTATCAATACATAAATTATCTTGTTGCACCTGTATACAAGCATACAACATAATCACAATAACTAAATAAATATAATTACTCTTTTAATTTGATTACGCATCGAATGTGTTTCCAACCAAATCCCTGCCCTAAATAAATTGAGGTAAACTACACCGGGAGCTAACCGGGTAGGCAAATGTCACATGAAGTAACAGACGTTCGGCCTATAATTATAATAAAGGAAAATACAGAGTTTTGTACTCCCAGTAGAAGTTATGGTCAAATATAAAGTCGCATAACTCCCCCCATGTGTTCATACTCAAGGTATATATGTTACAAGAGTTTTGGTGCATAATATCTTTCACTTTACGTTGTTTACATATTATTAGACTTGGTGATGACTCTCAACCATAACACAACCCAGCATTATAATCATTCAATCAATCAAACATACCAATTTAATTCTTGAATAATTAGTGACCACATAATTTTTACATGTTGAACCCTTTTTAATCTATCTCGGTGTCAAAGATACCTTAAACATATAATGCGCCACAAATTCTATACCTCGGTGTTAGAAACACCTTAAGTGCACATAGACAACGCAATATAATTTATTCATGTGTACTAAGACACTTGATAGCTCAATTCTCATGCAAGTATCAATAAAAATTATATGAACTATAATAAAATTCCCTTCTTATATTCCAAACTAAATTAAACATTTAGTTTAATTAAACATGCTCTTAATTATATCAATAATAAAAGTGTGCTCATATCCAACATGCCAACATATTTAATTCCAATCATCAATTCACCATAGATAATCTGTGCTTCGCAAACCACTCGCCAATATCAACCATACAACAATTCCAATCAATACCTATTATGATACTACCTTGGAATTAATTAAATAAAGTCTAGCATGCTTCTACATAGTCAAGTAATTACCAAGTACGCGAACGTACCTTAAATATGATTTCACTCACTTGGAATTCTCCTACAACCCAAAATTACAAAAAGACACTAATACATATTCAATTTAAATTTCCAACAATATATACACTCTTTAAATCACTCATAAACCCTCTAAAACAAGTTGAAAATTAATTTAGAACCCTTACGTTTATTCTTAATTACTAGGTATTAAAAATCCTTTCAAGAAACATAATTATAGCTTATATACAAAAATTCCAACTTTATAAAAATATGTAAAATTGTTGTAATTGTGTTATAAAACACTTATTTTAATAATTTCAATTATCCATAATCAATTTCCATCAATATACATCAATATAGAAACCTAGGGTTTTCAATTTGGGGCTTTTTAATTCAAAAACTTAATCTGAAAATTATATACATAATACTTGATTAGTTTATTTTATATATTTTTTTATTCCCCTTTCTACGGTCATATTTGTGCTTATTTTGAGCTCTACGGAGCTATTTTATTACTAATATGCGTTTTCTAGTTTTTTGTAGAGTTGATATTATTTAGCAGAAATTTGCATATTTATAATAATTCCCGAGCTTATTAACCACTATGAAGCATTAGAGTCAGATCGTATTTTATGATCGTATTTTAATAGCCCAAGACCTAGTCAAAGAAACTTGATTTGGTGATTAAGGGCTCGATTGGTGAAGAAGTCCAAGATTTACAAGCTATTATTACGGACAAATAATGACGAGGCCGCAAATCACAAGACAATAAAGGTTAAACTATAGGCCCAGGTGAAAAAACGCAAATAATCATCTGTTAGGCGTGGTAAAAAGGCGAGCCCGATCGGGTGGCCCAATGCCTGATCGGGCGAGTATGCTGCAAGTCAGTTTAAGTCGGTTGATTTGTTTATCAGTAGAGCTTTGTTGCTGCTTTTGGTCGGTTGGGCTTGTGGCAAACAAATTAAGCCCAATACTTTTGCTTATATTGTCTTGTAACTTTCCTTTTCATGACTTTTCAAAATGTGGTTACGCAATAGCTACGTAGGGGATGGAAAACGCAAACTTGATGGAACAAATATTCAAAGGAAGAATAGCTGCAGGTGTCGTCAGATGCTTTTCACCAGCAATGGCAAGGGGTACTTTGTACTTGTCAAATAATGTAGCTGGTCTTTCTATAAATGACGACAACGAAGAATTTGGAGATGATGCTGAAGATGGAGAAGATGAAGACAGAATAAGAGAAGGCTCAAGGGATCACGAGAACATTGATAGTGATTATGTTGGTATTGATGCCAATGTTTCAAAAGCTGCCCAAACTGTATCCCCTCCAAAGACTGTGCGTAAACAAGTTCAGGGTGGTACTAGTAGTAAACGAAAAATTAAAGGTAGTATTGATGATTTTATGGAAAAAGACGAAAAGCTATCATTGACAATGTTATTGAATTGTTGGAGAAAAGTGTTGCAACTAAGCCTACAGAAAGATATTTGAAGGCAGTTCAAACTCTAACTAGAATGGGAGTTGCTGTGGCACGAGTTCGAGAATACTACATTCGTGCAATAAAATACTTGAAAGATGAGGGGGTTGCCAATAGGTTCTTGGCACTTGAGGATGACAAACACAAGTAGTGGTACTTAGAAGGGACTCTCCCTAACAACTAAGGAAGTTAAACAACGTGTGATTTAAATTTGGTTGAACTATTTGTGATTTTGATTTGTTTGAACTTTGTGTGTATTTATTTCAGTTGAACTTTGTGTTGTCTTTTGTTGTTTTATTATGGTTTAAATTGGTTTGCCGAGACTTAAAAGTATTGTTTAATGTTTTATTTGAGATTGATTACATGGACATCTTGTTTATCATTATCTTGTTTTGTTTAATGTAGAATGGGAAATGAAAACATTAGTTATGCTTGCATTACAAGAAGTTCGCGGTTCACTATAAGACAATCTTGATTCAGCGACAATCCCACCGACAAGGCAACTGAGAAGCACAAATTCTTAAATGAACCTGGTTCACACTAATTTATTGTGGACCACTAATATTAGAGAAACTATGATTGTTTTATTAATAATAATAAAAAGGTCACTATAATAAAAATAAGGTCACTATGTTGAAATAAAAATTATTTTGGTAATATATAGGCTATAAGAGGTTAAATTTTTTAATGAAATATTTTATATATTGGTCAATATGAAAAATAAAGGTCACTATGTTAAAATTAGGGTTATAACGTTGTATTCAACTTCACAATAATATTAAATGTTAAACAAGTTTTAATAGAACGGTTTCCTTAGATATTGCTGAAATCAAAATTAATTCCTACTTTGCATTGTTTTAAATACTTATTCCCTGAATGATGTCCAAGAAGGATGGGATATTAACTTTGTTTTTTTTTTTTTTTTTTGGTTATGAGTAGAACTGCAATTAATGATAGCTGTTTTACATGTATTTGGAGAACCAATATTGCTAATTTGGTATTGGCGTTTCTTTTTGCAAGTTTGTTAGCCATCCCACCGATAATATGATATAATCTCATCATTTACACTGCAAGTTTTTTTAACAGCCCCTACTGCAAAAAATTACAAAGAAAAACAGAAAGAAAAAAAAAGTACATGGAATTGGAGTTCTTGAGGTTGAATGCTGAGGTATTCCCCTAAATTCATAATTGTGTGAAATTACCCAGAAAATAAAAACAAAATTACAATTAAAAGCTGGGTTTAGAGAGAGGAAGAACCGAACAGAGAAGATCAAAGAAAACTTGATGTTTACAATAATAAAAAAAAAAAAAAAAACAAGAATGAAAGTAGAGGAGAGAGAAAATGGGAAGATAGAGAAGAACGTGGTAAGAGAAAATGTTTTTTTTTTTTTTTTTTTTTTTTTTTTTTTTTTTTTTTTTTTTTTTTTATTAATATAAGGCCCAATTTTAAGTTTTATCATTATTATACTCGTATTTTACTACTACATTAGTATACTAGTCATCTAGTATCATGTAAATCATTAAATGTAAAAAAACAAAGCTAATATCCACATAAACAAACAAAAAAACAAAAGCTATCTCCAATCCTACATGGACACCGTTCAAGGAATAAGTTTTTAAAACAATTCAAAGTAGGAATTTATTTTGATTTCAACAATATCTCGAGAAATCGTTCATTTTAATAAAGGTTACTATGTTAAAATTAAGGGTTACTATGTTCAATATAATGTCAGTCTGAATATATACGTAGATTGTTAACAGAAACTCCGACGAAATGTCAAGTTCAATTAAGACTTGATCGAAATATGTTTGTTTAGATAGTGAACTTGATGATTGAAAGATACCTACTACATCACTGTAAATATGTGAAAGTAGCGGAACAAATAGGTATATATGTCTATATATTTTAGCAAAAGAACTTTCATATCGTGATGCTTCTGACAAATTTAAGCATTCTATTTCTACAATATGCAAGTATTATAACAAAGTATTGGAAGTGTCGGTTAATTTGTCATTCGGTTCGTAGGTGTCTCCAAAGGTAGCTAATAGTACAAGATATTGACCTTATTTCAAGGTGTAACTTCATTATTTACATTCACTTGTTTACATTTCAATGTCGAAAGTGTAAATGTTTATTATAAAATTAATTATAAATGTCGATGCTATTGGAGCTTTGGATGGAACTCTTATCGATGCCATTGTAAGTGATACCAATGGTGTGTGATTTCGTGATCGGAATGTATTGGCTTGAGGTTCGTTTGATAAACTTTACACATTTATAAATGTCGGTTGGGAAGGAAGTGTTCATAATATTACGATGTGGAAAGACAGTTTGAGCGATCCAAAATTTAATTTTCGCCATTCACTTTCGGGTAGACTCTAATTCTTCAATTAAGTATTAAATAAAGTATTAAATATATATTTTTATTTATTTTGAGTAAAACATTCTAAAATCTATGACACCGTACATCGGTAGAAATCTGTAGAAGTGAGCCCCACAACTCCACAAGACTTAATTGGACGAAAAATCGTTATATTTTTGAAAATGGGTATTTGTTCAGGGTAATTCTAAAGAAAATTTCCTATATAATATCCAAAATCACAAGATTTCATTAATTAAGCTCTGACTTTCTCATAATTCTCAATCTATTGGACATTTATATATTTTTTAAAAATACAAATAACTCCATAGAAATTTTTAACACAAAATTGGAAAATAGTTGCATTTTTGAACAGATTTAAACATTCAACATATACGCCTATCAAAATTTACAAATTTATTTTTTATAAATTTAAGAACTGATGTCAAATAGTCTGCTAGAACTCAAAATATATTAATCTATAATAAGATTATAAAACTGAAAATGAATGAATGAGACCAAGATTAGTAGAATATGAATCAGTAAGAACGTAGCGGAGACATCACACGATGGATTAATCCATCATCACTCCAACAAATTATTCTCATCATCTCCAATCCAACCACCATTAGCATTACAAAAATAAAAGGATTAAAAGAAAAAATTGATATACTTTTTTGAAGAATAGTTTTAATTAGGTAGAGCGTTAAAGAGAAGAAGCTTAATGAATTTGGTTAAGCGGCAGACTTGTACATTTATAATACTACGCCCGAGATTAAACCCTAAATTTTAAATCCGGAAATGGGCCTGTAAAAGCCCAATCAATTAAACGACTCGTTTTTACGCGCGTTAGAAGCTGAGTACCGCCAACTCAAAACGATGCGTTTTATGGCTCCTTTCAATTTGGGGCGACAGACTCAGAGAGATTGCTAGTGGCTTAGGGAGATTTATTGGGTAAGATTTTATTTTTATTTTTTATTTTTTATTTTAACGGCTATTTCGTCTTCTATTTTTTCGTGTTGTTTTTGAGGTAAGAATATATGCTATAGTATTGCAGCTTGTTGTGTATTGTTCTAATTGATGTTTAATTTGTTTTTTTTTTTTTTTTTTAAAGCTGTAAAATTGGGTTAGTGTTAGTTTTTGATTTGTTATATAGTGCTTCTTTTATCTACACATTAGTTGTTTGTTATGTTATTGTTTTGCTTTAGTTGTGTCTGTTTCTATAATTGTAGCTTTGTTTCCTCTGTCTGTGGCAATTGGTTTGATCTTACAACATCTTGCGCTTGTGATATTTCAGCTTTTTTATTTTTTAAATGCAGTAGTCACCTGTTAAGGATGTTTGGTTTTGTGCATATCGCTGCTTCTATTGTTGATTTGTTTGCATTTCTGATGCTTTTCCGCGGGTTCAGTGTCATCATTTTTTGCTATTTTGCGTTTTGCAAGAATTTGGGTTTTCGTTTCTATACACTAGATTTGCATGGCCATAGGAATTAGCCGGTGAGATTAAGGGCCTCTTCTGATTGACTGAGGTGAACTAAACTGAACTCAACTTATTAGAGCTGAACAATATTGAAGTGAATATTTTATGAGAGAAGGAAATTAAGAACTGAACTGAACTCATTAGAGTTGAACTGAAAATAATCTGAAGAGAACAGACCCTTAGTATAGGCTGTGTAAAGTTAGTGGTATTTATAGATGGATTGTAGTACCTTCTTTTGTTGTAGGTAATCTATTTTTTGGGTTTTGCTTGCCCTTCAAAGCTTTGTTCCGTGGGTGAAATCTTTGCGTCCTTTAGTTTTGGTGCATTATTGTTTCAATGTAACGCTTTAAACTTACGCTATGGCTTGTGAAACAAAAACGATTTCCATTCCTTTCCAGCCCCTTTTGGAGCAGATAACTGACTGCCTTTATTACACCATTTGAGGCTGTTTGGGTTGAAGGACATGGTTACACTGGCTGGGTTACCATTGATTGTGGTGATCTGCCCTATGGTCTTGAATGTATATTCAGCAAACCATGTTCAGAGAGCTCGGTTGCAACAGCAGGCTGCAAAGAAAGGAGTATTATATTTGGTTAGTAAGTACATGCTTGAAATTATTGTGTTAACTATGGTGATGCAGCACCACTTAGCTTAGAATGTGCTTGCTTAGGAGGAGGACACCTAGCTCTCAAAATTTCGCCTTGCAAAGCAAGAAGGTGCATCTCTGTAGTATATTAGTATGGCTCAATTTGGAGTGGTTTTGCAACATAGAGTAGGCTGTGTAGATTAGCTCCATGTCCACTTTCTCATACTGTTAAGATTAAAATTTCCAAATCTGTTTTTTCTTGCTTCAACATTGATGAATTCTAGTTTTGTGTTTGTTTCACATAAGTTTGCCATGCTTAAGAAAATGTGTGTTTGTGTGTGTTTCTCTTAGGAAGAATATATGAAGCTAACATTTGCAACCTTGCCCCTGTATTGGATCTCGTTTTAGTATTTTTCACTGCAAAGTAGCCTGCACTCATCAATTCAGTACCCAATAGGTAAACATGAGGGGTTGGAGATCATGTTTGTTAATTGCTGTCTAGCCTAGCTAGCCAATTACATTTGCTGTTAATACTGGATAATGTGGTTGCAGGTATGTCTTCTGTTTCGTTTATGTAACCAGACTTTGCTTTTTCTGTGTTGTAGAAGTGTCCATGCTGCATAATGATAGAAATAACCTTTGCTTGGTCACGATAGGGATGCAACTCGCATTTTCTCTTTCATTCTTGCGTCAGACTACATATTGGAGATGGCAGCTTTACGGCAGCTGTTATTCAGTGGTGGAAACTTAACATCATAATGAACTTGAGTGCTTAATCTTTGGTGAAGAATAACTCATCATCATAGTCTGTGTCATGCAGAATAGAAATTGGAGAGTAACAAACAAGTGATCTTGTAAATGGCTAAACACTTCATATTAAATTCATTGAGACATTGTAAAACCTTTCCCCAGCTTTATCAAGTTCATGCACATGCTATTACTACAGGCTTCCTCACTCTACAACCCTGTTTTCTTCTTCCAAACATTCTATACACAATTGCCCGCCTTGCTGCTTCAAATTGTGTCCTAGCTCCTTCGAATAGCACAAACTATGCTGTATCAGTGTTCAATCTTATCAGATCGCCAACCACTTTCTGCTACAATACAATGATGCGAATTCAGAACCTCTTTTCTTCACCTGCGTCAGCCCTCATACTCTTCAAAGATATGCTTCGTTTTTCGATTCCTCCTGACTTTCACACTTATCCTTTTGCCATCAAGGCCTCTACTAATCTCCGAGTACCTTCAACTTCTGCTGCCCTTCATTCCCTTACCGTGAAATCTGGCTTCATTTCTGACATATACGTTCTCAATTCCATACTTCATGTCTATGCTAGGTTGGGCAGCCTCGGTGATGCTTGCTTGTTGTTTGAAGAAAGTACCCATAAAGATATTATATCCTATAATGCATTGATTGATGGCTTTGTAAAGGCCGGAGACATTGAGACAGCACGTCTGCTCTTTGATAAAATGGCTATTCGTGATGCAGTCTCGTGGGGTACTCTGATTGCTGGGTATGCACATATGAAGGAATGCCAGGAAGCCATTGATCTCTTCAATAGCTTGCTTAATTCGCCATCTGGTGTTCGTCCAGATAATATTGCTCTGGTTTCTGTTCTTTCTGCCTGTGCACAACTTGGAGATCTGGAGCAAGGTAGCGCAGTTCATGAATATTTAATCCAAAACAGGATTCGAGTGGATTCCTTTTTATCGACTGGCTTGGTGGACTTGTATGCCAAGTGTGGCTATGTTGAGAATGCCATAAATATATTTGAATCAAGTCCTGACAAGAATTTGTTCACATGGAATGCTTTGTTGATGGGCCTTGCTGTACATGGCTATGGCAGAAAATGCTTGGATTATTTCTCCCGGATGATAAAGGAAGGAGTTCAACCTGATGGTGTCAGCATCTTGGGAATTTTGGTTGGTTGCAGCCATGCAGGTCTAATAAATGAAGCACGCAAACTTTTTCAAAACATGGAGGCTATCTACGGTGTTCGTCGAGAATTGAAGCACTATGGATGCATGGCTGATTTGTTTGGACGTGCTGGTTTAATTGGAGAAGCATTAGATATGATAAAACACATGCCGATTCAAGGTGATATCTATACCTGGGGAGCTTTGCTGGCTGGCTGCAGAAAACATGGTATGGTTGACATTGCTGAGGAAGCAGCTAAACATGTGCAGAAGTTGAACCCTGAAGACGGCGGTCTCTACTCAGTAATGGTGGATATCTACGCCACATCTGATATGTGGGATGATGTTACCAAGACACGGAGTATCATAAGGAATAGGAGGACCACGAAGAATGCTGCTTGTAGCTTGATCAAATTGCATGGCATTAATCATGAGTTTATAGCTGGTGCTTATTTGCATCCTGAAACAGAGGAGATATATTTGGCTTTGAGTTGTCTGTCAAATCATCAATTTGAAGCTTGACCTCAACTTTAACAAAAGCTGGTGATTATTTGCATCCTGAAACAGAGAAGATATATATGGCTTTGAGTTCTCTGTCAAATGACTCAAATCATCAATTTGAAGCTTGACCTCAACTTTAACAAAATGTGGGAGTGGTACAGTTTCCATTACCAGCGTTAGTTGTTTCCCTTTCATCTTTTTGGCCGCTAGTCAGACCTGAAATTCAAAATTCTTCATTTGACAGATTCAATGTACTCTAAAGTATACCATGTATCACAACTTATCTTGCTTCGGAAAATGATCTACAAAATGGCTAATGGTCAGTGTTTTCTCCATGGCATTTATGGTTTGCTTTTGCTTTCAGTGTAGCAGGTTGTTCAAATCATGTCTCCTACATTGAGCAAGTAGGGAAATGAAAAGAAGTAAGCTGGATGCATTTTTAGAAGGATCATATGGGAACAGGTATTTGCACTGCTGATTCCTTTTTTATTGTTTTATTTATCATTCTCTGACCCCCACTCCCCTTCCACTACCTCAGCTGGTCATCTGGCGGGCAGAATGAAACTCAATAAAAATATAATTACGATGGTGGATAACAATGATGTAAAACAAGTGAAGATGAACCTAGTATAATTTGATAAAAATAGTTATTAATTGAAAGTTGGTTTGCGATGTCTTGAATTTATTGACTGTAGCAGGGTGCCTCTTGTAATGCATATTCTGCTCAATTTATTAGCTTGCAGCATTACTTGCTGGAAAAATCTTTTATTATTACTTTATTCTTTTGTTTGTCAAACTCTCTTACTGAGTTGTAGCTTTCATTCCAAACTTTAAACTACAGCAACTATCTGCATTGTTATTATTAGTTTTCTCCCTGCATGTACCCCTTATATTTGTGCTTCGATTTAAGAATCCATCCTCTTTGTTGATGTCCTTGTAACTTTGTAAGTATGCGACATAGCTATAGTTAAAATGAATTTTAGACTGCCAAACAAATTTCAAAATTTAAGGTGCTGGTGAGAGTGGAATATCTAATATCTTTTGTTTAGAGAGATGCTTTTTAACATATATGCGAAATTCTTAGATTATTACTTCTTAACATGCTGCCTAGCTCTTATGACAATAGGACACTTTTACAAAAAAACTCAAGACTTACAAAAAAGGACACTTTACTGAAAAGAGCACGAAAGTGCCCTGTATTTATACTGTGCAAAATTATGCATTATTTCTGTAGAGATGCTTCTTATTTGATATCTATACTCTTTGATAATTTATTTACTTGGAAGATTTTCTTAGTGCAATGGGCCTGACTTGGGAAGGCAACAATTTGAAGATCTCTTTTTTATTGTATTCCCTATCTTTAGACAACATAGATCTTCGGTGACATGACATAGTAGAAGGACTACTTTGCTTATTACTAGTAGGGGTAAAGTTCGGTTTTGGTTTGGATATGGGAAAAGTCCAATCCTATTTGAAATAAATACCATTTTGGAACTTGAGCTCAATCCAATCCTGATTTCACCAAGTCCAATTTGATCCAATTTGCTCTAAAACTAGCTAATTTGGATCCAATGCAAAAATCAAAATTAATAAAAACTTCTCGTTATACTTGTTTGTTTATTTTTATTATAATGACCCATGAACCTTTTTTTTTCCATTATTAAAGAAATGAAAACTAATGCTTACAAACCTAAACATTGACCCACATGCCATACATAAGTGTTAAAGACCTACATAACCATCTTAAGAGTTAAATAAATAAGTCATAAAATATAACACCAAAATATATTTTGTTAAACAGTACACCAACATATTATAAATCTTAAAGAGAATTAATTAATTTAATTATTTCGGTTTGTTCGATTTATGGATCCAAACATTCTCAATCCAATCAGATTAATATACCTGATTTATGAAGTTTGAGTCCAATTTAATCTGATTTGAATAATAGCCCAATCCAAATTACCAATTCATTTTGGATTTTGATTTAAGATTTAAGCTGAATGACTTTCACCTCTTGTACATAATAAGCTATGCTGAATAGTTCAATGTATCCATGGATCATGAAGATTTTTGTCCAATAGTTCTAAGAGCTAAAGATTAGTGGAAAAATTGACAATCTTATCCGGAAATCAGAACAAAGAACCAGATGGAATGGGAGTTAAATAAACCAGAATAACTCCCTTTTAAATGTCAAAGAAAATAGAAGAAAAGCCTCAGTGTGTCTTCCAGATGACGGACATGCTCCTAGATTTACAGGAAAACAAGAAAAAATAACTTATAATCGTTAATTATAAGGCAGAGAAAACGATAACATCTTTACATTGACATACTCATATACCAATTCCCAAATAAAAATGAAAATTTGAATGCACAAACACTCTCATTTACCATCTATCAATGCAAACAAAAATAAATGCACTAGTAAACTTAAATCTATTACTCCATTCCCTTTCTTCTTTTTAATCAAACTATATGTCAAATCTCACTTAATTCTAAATATTTCTAGGGCGGGTATGTTTACATCATCATCTATGACTCCATTCCCTTTCTTCTCTTTAATCAAACTTCTAAGGGTCTTACCTTCCTTTTCCATCCCATCCCTTTCTTGATTTAATACCCTTTTCCTTTGTTTTTGCAAACGCCTCGTAAGCATCACCCCAAAGTTACACTTATGGTTTCCTCATTTCTACCCTCCTTACACAATCCATCGCTAATCCTATCCACCACCACAACCTTTTTCTTTGGTTCTTCTTTTGCTGCTCGTTAACACGCATTACTCCCAATTCAAGCAAGTTTTAAATTAAATCAATAGTACACATATCTACTCCTAATGAAGCCAAGCCGTTTTTCAGTCAACTCGAGTAAACTTGATAAAGTTTATTGCTTTTAAAGTATAATTAAGCTTGAACGAGCTTTGAAAATTCTTATTCGAACATGGCTCATGTAGAGTTTTGCTTCTTCGTGCTTTGTTCACAAACATGCTCTTTTTAATTTAAGATTCATCTCCAACTTGATAAAATAAATGACCCTTAGATTACCTTAAATACAATTCTCTAAAGTTTCTATACAAGTATCTAATCTAATTCGAGTTTTGTTTTTTTAGAATCACTTCTGTAAAAAGGGCCATATTTCCCAAAAATTCATGTGTAATGAAACCTTTGATTTAAAAATATAAATAGATACTAGAGTAATTTGAAATGTTGATTTTTTATTTTCCGAGATTGAACATTATTTAATCTAGCTATACTCCAACATTAGTATGCTTACAAATGCTCTTAAGCGGGTTGCTCACAAATGTTGACTAGTCTAACATGAAGTTATCTGAGCTTGGCTTTTTTTTTTTTTTTTATTTATTTATTTATTTATTTATTATTATTTTATTTATTTTATTTTTAAAAAAAAAATGAATTTCAAATTTTTATTCGAGGTTGTTTATAAACTTAACAAATGTGAATTGACCGAGCTTTGACCAATTGCTAAGAACTCAATAGCTCTAACCTGGATTTTGATTGAAGCTGTAATAAGAGTTCTCTCCCTAGAAAAAAAGGAAAGCACAACAACTTTCTAAAATCACAAAAAATATTCTCTTCATTTTATTACAGCTTCTTGACGGCTGGCTTACTCTTCACTCGACTTTTTAGCAAACTTCTGACTAATTCCTTGCTTATCCTTGTAACTTGTTTTTGTGATAATACATTATCAACTTCCAATTACTGCTTTGCCTTAAACCCTTTGTGATAGAAGTAATGAGAGGTTGGGAGAGGGGGTAGTTTGATTCCTTGCACTGAGGCTTGTTTGTAAGTGTTTAATGAGCGTATTGGCTCATTTGCACCCCTACTCCATGGATGTGTGGCAAGCTGTTTTCATTGGTATGTGTGTTCGGAAATTATCTAGATGAATGTGAATTTAGTTTCCATTTTTGACAAACTTCTTCATTTGAGAACCAATGCAGAATGTATAATAGAAACAATCAATTCCATGCAAAAATATGATAAAAAAGGTAAAGTTTTACAGTATGAAACAGACTATCATTTTCTTTTGCTTCTGTTTTCGATGATAAAGATTCAATCTTCCTTCCAACGCCTATTGCAATCCTCAATGTCCGCAAAAACAGCCTGATGATTCAAAATGATGAAGTATAATAAAATCCTCCTTTGCCAGAATAAAGTCATCTTGCCAGAGTACAATCAAATCTAACTTCTCGGTACAATCTATGTTTAGGGACTCTTAACGGATGTCTTGTAAATCAGCTGAAAAGCATCCTCTATGCATGAGTTGAACTTCTGCACGTCTATATATCCTTTTTCAACGCCTACTGCAATCCTCATTGTCCGCATGTAACTCAAAACTGTTATTGTTAGACTCTGCAAGTTTGTAGAATCATCAGTACAACATCAAGATTTGTTTGTAAATTCTTTTTACAGTGCCTTTATATTTGTGTATTATTTGTGAGTAAAGTGGAATAAATCTTATAAATATATACTATTGTTTAAGTGTAATGATAATGGGAACTCTAGGTAGCTTTGATATTAATAAGATAATTTCTTTCTCTGATTCCAAATGAAACAGTTGTACTACTTTGTGTGATACATGATCATTGTGATGTGGGTTATTCCAGCCCCTTAGACGATTTTAACTGATATACTATGAAAATTGAAGGGTCTTTTTACAGGTGGCGTGGAAGGTCCCTTATTAGCTGCGATGATGGAAGTGAAAAGGAAAATGCAAGTCAAGGTAGTAAATTTATTGCTTGTATAAGCTTCTTGGAAGAGAGTGAATGTGATGTGTTGTACTCAGTATAGTGCAGTTATGAACCCCCCCCCCCCCTCTCTTCCTGCGGCTAGCACAATCAGTTGCGTAAGATTCTCTAAACAGAATTAGAATTGTTTCCAGTGTTTGTAATTTTCTATGCTTTGTTATATCATTTTTTCTGAAATCCAGTAGCACAAAAAATATGAATCCAGCATTCTGTTTCCCCTCTTTCTCTGTGTAGCTTACCTGAGGAACACCAACGACCATGAAATACATGCCTTTGCATGGTTGATTTGCTAAGGCCATTTTTTCAATTGGACCAATCATATTTGAGATTGTCATGGTTGATTTCTGCAGTGTACTATGGATAAATCCAGCCGCTGCCTGAAAAGATAAATGGTCACACATTTAAATTAATACTTTCAGTGTAGTTCAATTTGATGCTATTTGATAGCCTGGAAATGGAAACACGTCATAATAATATGATTGGGGAGGGAGAAACTAAAGAATCTTATGCAGTCGTGTTAATAGTAACACACTTAGGGGGTGTTTGGTTCACTTAATTAAGGTATAAGGTATGGGTTTGGAATGGTTTAAACCCATACCTTGTGTTTGTTTTATGATTTTAAGAGTTTCAAACCCATACCTCAAACTCCCAAGGTATGGGGTTTAGAAACCTTGGGGGAGAGGTGGGTTTGGCTCATTCCCATACTTTTAAGTATCAAACAATAGAAAAAAATTGCATTCCATAATCATACCAAACATATGGTATTAAGAATCGAGTTCCAAACCCATACCACTATGGTTTCATTCCTGATTCCAACCCCATAACAGTTTGCAAACCAAACACCCCCTTAGAACTAGAGTATAACAGTTGGTTAGGAAGACTGCCCAAGTTCCTAACTGGTGCCTATAACAATGCATGTCTTTTGCCATTAGGCATTGCTGAATTATTTCGATTTCCTGAAAAATCTAGTCGCCTTTGTGCCATTTTACCTAGTGTATTTTGCTTTTTTGGGAATGAGGTGTTCACACATTGTCAACTATTTTCTGCTTGATTTTTAGAGCTTTCTTGATTTAATAGTATGACAAAATGTTAGGGTTATGATATGCTTTATGTGGAATGTTTCATTTATATCAAGTCATGTGAAAGTTTATGAGTGTCTGTTAGTTGAAATGAAATTAGTAAAGGAACAAGAGCATGTTGATGATGGAGATGCATTACTGCGCATTAAGCTAGGGCATGACCTACATAATTGAAAATAATCTTTTTATTTTCTTAATCTATGACCTTAAACTCTTGTAGCAAATTAATGAATGGCTTATGCAGTTTATCAGGAGGAAGACATATTCAACTTAAATATGGTTGGATTCTTTTGCCTGTGTATTGCTCTAGTCGTTTGCTATTAATGAGTAGTCTAAGTGCTTCTCTCTTATGTAACTGATGGATGCTTTAACTCTTTTTAGTTGATATTTTTACAGCTTGATGTTATCAAGCTGATGTTGAATTTCATTTTCAGAAAGACATTGCTTGATCTGTGACTGAAATTTTTGTTGTTAAGGAATACGATTATTAGCATTTAGCATAGTAACAAAACAATTTGAACAAGACAGCATTAACATAGTGAAGTTACACGCACCTCAGGGCCTCTGCATTTCCTTAAAAGCTCCAGGCTCTGACCAGTAAGATAAATTGCCAAAGAATTTCTCTTCCTCTTAATGATTTTCTGTGCTTCAGAGATAAATTCGAGGGGGTTGGAAGAATTATTAATTAATTCAGGTAATGTGACATGCATAAATGCAAACTGGTTTCCCCATTTCGAATCTGAATCAGCTTTAACCATTTCGTCAACCGACTTGTAACCATTGATGTTTCGAGTGTTGAGCAGCACTAATGCTGTTGATTCGGAATTGTTGAATCCTTTTCCTGTTGATTGCATATATAATCGAGTCCCAAGGAAGATTATGCCAGTAATCACATCATTTATTGTCTGCAGGAGTAGACTAATAGTGTTAGAGTTGCATCATTTATCTTTAGTCCATTTCAAAATAGGCATTCACTTACAATAAAAATCTTATTCCATACTTATCTATCAGAAAATGTGTTGAACATTGAAATACTGATATATTACTTGGACTTCAACATTAGAATGGATTATGCTTAATGCCTTCTGTTACTGACGTACCATTTTCTTTTTCCTGCACTAATACCATGGCCAACTAGTATGATGAAGTGTAATGAGTCCTGTTCAATTTTGATTACCCTTGTTACATTAGGCTATATTGGTCCCACCTATATTATTTATTGTGGTACTACTCTGTTCTGACTGCATTAGAAATTTTTTATTCTTCCTCCGTTTCTTTTTAGTTGCATCACTTTCCTAAAACAGAAATTTCAAATTATCACTTTCCTTTTTAGGTAATAGAATCTCCCTATCGCATTCCTATCTCATGGGTTCATTTTTTTTTTATTCTCTCTCATCTCCAAAAATTGCTTTGGCGTCTGCAATTTTCAAAGTGATGCAACTAAAAATAACAGAGGATCGGGCTTGTTCTCTTCAGCTTAATTTCAGTTCAGCTCAGCTCAGTTCCTAATTTCTTTCTATCATAAAATATCCATTTCAGTTCAATTCAGTTTAGCTCAGTCAATAAATGAGAACAAACCCGAAGTATAAATTATTTTACTGTCAGACAGGTTTCTAATTTTTGTGAAATTGTACTCTGCATACTTGTCTATTGTTTAAAGTGCATAATTAAATGTAATTAACAGATGCATTTGAGGAAGCTTTTAAATTTTTTATATGCTGCAACGACACAATGTCTATCAAACCTCCCCTCTCCCGTTTGAGATAAAGGATTAGGCAAACAGATATATAGCTTATAAAAGTCAAGTGAAGAAAATCTTACCACTCCTATTGCTGTTTTGATTTGTCTGATTTGATCCAGGGACAATGCTACTGTAGAGATCTGTACTGGATGGAATTCCACGCCCTCACCCCCAGACCTAATTGGTGTTTTATCATCAGCAATCAAACTGCTCTTCAAAACACTCAATCCATAATCTAAGGTTGTATTGTAGATTGCTGAAATGGTTTTTGGCAAACAGCCTACTTCATCCGCAGCTTTGCTGTTAGCTTCTGAGCTTGATTTTACTGATGGGAAGGTTACTGGAAGGGAAGGATCATCCGCTCGTTGCATACAGGAAAGTAGTGCTCCCATTAGAGAGAAGCCATCACCAAGCGCGTGGTGAAGCTTGAAGATGAGGTGTCCGGCTGCTTTGGTTGTCGGGTACTTAATGATGTGAGCTTCCCATAACGGCTTGTCTTTTGGAAATTGTTTCATAGCAATCTCAGTTACATATTTGTCAAAATAGTCATCATATTCTTCTAATGACAAGCCCTCTGGGAAGCTGGGAATATGAAGATGCTCTGGAATGTTCACCTCCACCCTTTTCCATTGTTTTACACCTGTTTTATCAAATACCTGTTTTATATTCAACATCAATTCAAAAAAATCAGTTATAATTATGTCAAGGTGGTTAGCAAGAAACAAAGACAATGAGAATTGAGAGTTACCATAATGGATGAAAATCTTGGATTGATGGGAAGGAAGAGATCCTCAAGTAATGATATTGCGCAGGAATCGTCAATGGGATCTTCGGATTCCATTATCGATAGGACGCGAACTGATAAGGTATTGCTGTTGAAGTACTGTCCTGTAGGAGACACAGGTTCATCTCCCACATCCTCTTTATAACCTGTTTTTATTTTGAGCTTTGAATCCATTTTTCTTGACTGTAAAACGGGTGAACCACTATGTGAAATACCGGGTTCGGCTGTGTTTCGAGTTTTACTTTCGGAAGCAGGTAGTGTTGCTAGTAGTAGCAGTATTTGGCTCAGGGAGTATGCAAGGGAGCTAATGAGGAGAAGGTTGCGGACTTGAGGATAACCAAACCCCAATTTTGTGTACATTTATACTGAAGTTGTACTGCATTTATGAAAGTTAAATGGGAGTTGAAACCATTATTGAAGCTGTTGAAGGTGAAACCATTATTGCAGCTGTTCATGTATGGTTAAATTTCCAACTTTTTTCGTGACTAATTTAATAGGAGGCCATTTATCTTTCTTACGGCCGTGCAGTTGACTCCCATCCTATTATGTATTGTCCTGTTATCTTCACTGATGATACGAATCTGTGCATTTTTTGTTATTGAGTGGAATAATTAATGTTGTCAATTAGTGTAAAGAAAGTTTAGTTATGGGGGTGGAGGATGATGATATGGTGCCATGGGAAGTGAAATTTCGTGTTTATCTCCTTCATAAGCGTAGCAACGGTTATCAAGTGGCAATTTCGCATTTAACTCTAACAAATATACAGTTTATTTATCAACTAACAGTTTTGTATTTAATTGTAACAAATACTCTTTCCGTTTGTTTTTAAATGCACTACACATATAAAATCACTTGATTTTTTTATTTTTATTTTATTTTAATATTATAAAATAAATAAATATTACGAAGTATTATATAATAAATGATTAGATTAATAACAATGTCCATTTTCATATTTTTAATATTGCTACAGTTTTTATTAATAGAAAAAAAAAAGTTATAACTTGGCAGTGTTAGTCAAACTAATAATTTAAGAAAAGAGGGATTGTACAGTTTAACGGGTTGAATGTAGTCTTTAAAGAGGGACAATTGAACAGATTGGTAAATAAACAAGACCTCTTAAGACAATTGAGGAAAAAATAATAACTCCCACAACAATTTGGTGTAAAAAATTGTCGCAAAGTTTTTTTTAACAATCTGGTTGATTGGACCTACAAAGTGCGTTTATGAGAAAAAGTTGATGAAACCTCTAGTTATTCACATGAATTTTCCCTGCATTAGAACTTTGAAGCACTTTTTGCACAAAACAATTATGATGTAGAATTACCAATATTCTCTAACCTAAATTTCTACACCTTTGTTGATTGAGCTAATCACTTTATTAATTCCCCTCAAAAAAAAAAAAAAAAAAACTAATCACTTTATTCATTAATTCAGATTATAATTGTGATAGCTAACAAAACTTCACATCATTAATTATTCCTTTTAATCATCAGTGTCATTTTAACCAATTAGTTTGTCATTTCAAATTACGTACTTGATATTATTGGAATCATAGTAGTCATTAGCAAATCATTCCTGTGCATTAATTCAAAAATATATTAGTACAACAATAATATTAATGATAAAGCAATTGAGGGATAAGAATTGTGACGCTTTGAAAAAGAAATGTTTCTAATGAAGTCATAAAGGATTACATACTTAAATAGCAAAAAAGTAGAGATTTGTAAAGTAAATCATCAACCATGTAAATCTCCATGGATGATATTAGTTGCTCAACCGTGATAGTTGACAGCTTGACTCAAGTAGCATATGGTAGTTGGCCAGTAACAGAAGGGCTCAACACAATAAATCATCAATATCAAGTACTGTATTTAATACCGTCATCCTGGAATAATAGTGATAGAGCAATGAATGCAGTTAAGAGACGGTTTTTTATTTTTTTTTATTTTTTTTTTTTTTTTTTGGGGTTCAGTTATCATACGAGTAACCCCTAATGACCGACTGAGTAACCCCTAATTGAGTGAGTAACCCTGATCATTCTTTCAAAAAAGAAAAAAAAAAAAAAGTATGTGGCCAGCCTCATATAAAAGGTTTTTTTTTTTTTTTTTTTTTTTTTTTTTTTTTTTTTTTTTTTTAAAAGAATACTTTATGTCTCAAAATAATTGACACAGTCAACTTTGCACACATTGATTCACTAGTTTGACTTTATTTTTATATAATTAAATATTGTTGTAAATTATTAAAAGTTATATTATGAAATTTTATTTAATTATATTGAACATTTACAACATATTTTATGATAAAATATGTTTTTATTATATCAGTAAAAATTATCAAAGCTAATACAAGAATAGTGAAAAAAAGTCTATTATGAGATGGAAGGAGTAGTGAAAAGTACTTTATTACATTGGCATCTCCAATAGATTAATACAATGTACTCCCTCCGTGTTTTAATAAGTGTTACACTTTAATCGACACACAATTTTAGGAAATTTAACTAGATTAGATATTCTTAATTTGTACAGGAGAACCTGTCAGGCTGTCAGTTCGTCTATACAGGTCCTCATATGATAGGCTCGGTCCAATATTTGCCCCAACAACCATACATGCCGTTTGTCTAGCCTTACCAGCAGCCTGCCCTCTTCGAGGGTCAGGCGACATATAATGTCCAGCCTCTGGACTGGCAGCTCAGTTTGCTAAATCTTGGAGAAAAACCTTCTGCGTTCTCCAAGAAGATAACCGAGGCGACACATGCAGTCGGCTAAGGTTAAAAATATGATGGTGGGTACTTATGATGGTACCACCCAGAAGACCACCGGTTGACATACACTCACCTCATGTACCTGCAAGGGTTGGATAATGTCGCATGGTGCAAGTGCTTCTCAGCCACGCCGAAGGGCATTGCCCAGTAGTGGTTCGACAATTTTCTGGCTAGGTGCATCAAATTTTAGGACGCTTGCGTTCTTGTTCGCTTCTAACTTCTCCATGAACATACCCGCCAAAAAGACAAGCCTTAACTTGGGCGCGGTACAACAAGGAGACAGGAAGGGGCTCCATTCATATGTCAGACGGTTCAATCTGGTGAGAATCCAGATCCAAGGGTTGTCTGACAATGTTGCTTATACAGACTTCTTCAAGTGTCTTAAAGACGGGCCAGCTTAGTTTGACCTTGTCCGGAAGAGACTCTTCACTCTTCAAGAAGCGTTGATGGAGGATGTAAAACCCTGAAAATTCCCTTCTTTTAAAGTACTCTCTTACTCAAAATAAAACTCATTTTAGGAAATATCCAAAGTATTACCGCCATCGTGATAACGACTAAGGCTATTTTCAAAGTCACATAGCGTAAGACTAACTTTCAAAAACTCAAATAAAATAAAGTTCATTAAAACAAATTCAAACTTCAAACCAACTTACATCAAACCAATAAATTGAAACCATTATTAAAGACCCTTTTTAAAACCAAACTAAAATATAAACAATAATAAATGTTAGTGTCAACAATTACATAAATAATTCAATACAATAAATAATAAGCAAAGAAACATATATCTCATTTCGCTCAACCCCGTTATGCTTGATATGCTCCTTCTACCTGTATTTCTCTGTATTTCAACCTCACTACTCGTCATATAAAATGGGTCATAGTACGGCCAGTCCAAAGAAAATCCAAAGACAAACAATAAAGTACGAATTAGCAAAAGCTGAGTACATATGCACCAATAGGAATAAACACACTAACATGAATATCCTAGCAATAGACAATAAATAAATAAATAAATAAATAAATAAATAAAACATTCTTACCATAAGACACAGGTCAACTTAATTTTGACTCATAACTAACAATATTAATTATTAAATAATAGCTTTGGATTACGCATCGAACGGGTTTCCTTCCTTAAAATAGCCCATTAAAAATGGAGCTTCCAATCAGGGAGCTACCCCAATTGGCACATACTATGTCACACTTGGTGACGGAATTCTAGCGCATTAATAATAAAAGAAAGTACATCATTCTGTACCCCTATAGAAGATTAGAAGCTATGGTTAAATATAAAACTCCATACCCCCCCATATATTCATGCTCAAGGTATATACGTTCCTAGAGTTTTGGTGCGTATCCTCTTACACTTTACGTGATTTACCAATTTAATTGATGATTATTTCAACCAATCAATCAAGAATAAACATAACAACAATCAATACATACTTCTATTTCATTCTTGAATTAATAAGTGAGAACATACAATTTATTTTAATTAAGGTTCTTTGCCTAGTTTTGTGCACAAAATTGCACGATTACTACCTTGGTGCATAAAATGCACTAATAACTTGCTTGACTCAATCTCAAATTATGTGAGTGAGCAATAAACTAACTTCCTTGACTCGACCTCAACTTATGTATGTGAGTAGGGGTGAGCAAACCGGGTACCCGGTCAAAATTTTAGGACCCGGACCCGGAATTAGTTGGAACCGGGTCCTAAAATTTAAACCGGAATTGGTTCAACCGGGTAGAAATGATTTAAGATTTGGAATTGGAACCACCGGGTACCGGTTCCATTTCCGGGTACCCACTTATGTAAATAATTATTAAAATATAATATAAATTATGATACTTATTTAAGTTTATTTTCATTTTTAGCATTTAACACTTGTATTTATATGTACATTAAGATATTTTATTTATGTTAGGTATTAAAAATAATTTTTCTATTTTACTAACTAGATACATTTAACATAATTTTATTTTAAAAAAAACTTATTTAGTGTAGCATATGTTAGTTAACCGCGTACCCAACCCTTATGAAATATTTGTAGTAAGGTAAAGTGAACAAACCCTTATGAAATATTCCCTCCATTTCGTAGTAATGATTGCAACACTTTCCTTTTACATCTATTTCATAATAATCGCAACACTTCCTATTTTAGTAAAGATAAAGACTTAGGGCTTGTTCACATTTATTGAATTGAGCTGAACCGAACTAAACTGATTGGAGCTGAACTGAACTGAACTGAACTGAATAGAGCTGAAATGAATATTTTATGAGAGAAGGAAATTAGGATCTGAACTGATCGGAGCTGAACTGAACTGAACTAAACTAAACTGATTGAAGCTGAACTGAACTGAACTGAAATTAAGCTAAAGTGAACATGCCCTTATTCACTATTATTTTATTGTTTTACTCTCTCTCTCTATCGCCACTCAAATAAATATTTTATAATTTTTGTCCCTTACTGAACTAAACTGATCGGAGCTGAACTGAACTAAACTGATTGAAGCTGAACTGAAATTAAGCTAAAGTGAACAAACCCTTATTCACTATTAATTTATTGTTTTTCCCTCTCTCTATCCTCACTCAAATAAATATTTTATAATTTTTGTCCCTTACCTTACTACCTTCACTTATACTACAAATTATTAAAAGCATCTGGTTCGCATTAGTTTATTACGAACCACTAATATTAAAGATACTATAACCATTTTATAAATAGAAAGAAAGGTTACTATGTTATAATAAAAGTCGTACTCCGTAGTATTTTATTAGATGTTAGCGTTTTTAATGAAACTTTTAAATTATATATATATATATAAGGGAGGGATCCGGTGAGAATAGGTTCATATGTGAGAATTCATCCTTATATGAGAACTGATCTGTAATTTAGAACACACGAGTAAAATTTTAAAACATACGAGTAAAAATTTAGAACATATGACTAATAATTTAGAACATATGAATAATAATTTTGAACATGTGCGTGAGCAATAATTTAGAACATCTGATTCAAGAATTAGAACATGTGAGTAAAAATTTAAAAAAATTTCTTTATGAAATTTAGAACATATGATTAAAATTTAGAACGTGTGAATAAAAAATTTAGAACACTTGGTATAAAATATAGAAAATGGGAGTAAAAATATTGAACATATACGTAAAAATATAGAACATACGAGTTAAAATTGGAACATATGATTTTGAATTTAGAACATATAACTAAAATTCTTAGAACACACGCACGTTTTAAAATTTAGAACATATAAGTTAAAATTTCGGAATAAGTCATTCGAAATTTATAACATCTAACTTAACTAATTTATGGTATAGAACATGTGAGTACTAATTTAGAACATCTGATTTAATTTAGAACACCCGGAAAAAAGTTTAGAACATCAGGCTTAAAATTTAGAACATACGAGTGAACATAAAAAGTGCTTTCACATAAGAAAAATTCTCACGAGAGCCTCCCCATATATATATATATATATATATATATATATATATATATATATATATATATATATATATATATATATAAGGTCACCATATTATATAGGAAAACTATGTCCAAAATAGCGTCGGCTTACACGTGCATATTTTATGTTCACAATAATATAAAGTCACATAAGTTTTAATAAAGGTTACCATGTTAAAATTAGGGTCACTATGTTCAACAATACGTCAGTTGTGGATGTATAGACTTTGGTCCACAATAATTGTAGGGAATATTTCAAGCGTTAATCCCCTAGCTTGTACCCCAATGTGATCATACACTAAAGTACGGTGGCGTCCAAAGGGAAAGAAGATAGAGCAAAAGAGTCGCCAACAAGTTTTTTAAGGAACTTGTAAACCGTTCACAAGGTAAAGGTTACACCCCTTAACGATCCAAGAGATCGTCAACTCCATAAGGTCTTGAACCAAATAGGGTTCGGGGATGAAGGTACAAATCCAACCTAAAAGAGATTGAAGGTGTATCTAAATCTAATGAATGCGGAATTTTTATATTTGAGAGAAGGCTAGAAAAGAGAGAGAGGGCAATCAAGAAAATCTTGATGAGAGTTGGTGAATGAAAACGGAGTTTTTACGACGTTATTTATAGAGAAAATCAGCCAAAAAGATAAAACATCAAAACAGAGTTCTGATGCGAAAAGCCAAGTTAGCGCCAAACGCTGACCTTAGCGCCAGACGTTAAGGCTAGCGCCAGGCGCCAGACGCTAAGGCTAGCGCCAGGCGCCAAGCGTAGCGTCAGGCGCTACAGCTGGCGTTTGGCGCTGAACCAGAAATTCACGCGTTTTCTTAAAATCAGATAGAAATTTCCGTACAGGAGGATAAAATTGTATTTTCCCCAAAAACGTTCTTTGATTTTATTTAAAACTCTGAAAAGTCAACAAAAGTCAATTTATCAATGCTAATTAAATTAGGAATGAAAAGAGCCTTCTAGAAGAATCTAGAAGACCAAAACCATTCCTAATTGCATTAGGAATGATAAATTCATATTAGGCCCTCCTCTAGATCATTGGGCCGCATATAAGGCTCAAACCAGACCCAGTTCAGTAAATTGGCCATAACTTCCTTAATATTCATCAGAATTGGGCTTATAATATATCGTTGGAAAGCTCTTTTCAAGCCCTATCCAACTACACTATTATTGGACCCATATCATGGACCAACCAAACTGGATTGGCTGTTTTCTTAAAATATGTTTTCAAAAACAGAGAGAAGAGAAAAGAAATTAAAACTTTCCGCAACACTAGACTTTCCACACTTTCGCTTCATTCGACTATGATTCGACGTGAAAGGTACTCATCACTGGGTTTGGTTTTGGGGAGACACAAATGGGTGTCTACAGAAGCCCCCACTTTGACTGAGTTTGGAGAAACGCGAGTTTCAAAAGCAAAAGTCAAAGTAGTGATAGGGACGGAGAATGATTCAGAACGTTCTGCGATCCTAAATCACTCTTGTAACGCCGATACCTGCAAACTAGCGTTAGTTAAACAGATAAGAGAGTTAAGAAATGCGTATCTTGCACCGTCGAGCACACGTCTCTGAAAGTAATCGATTTGTTGCCGCTTTACTGTTGTTTTGATGACCTTTTGCCAAGAGAATGCCATACCGCCTGAAAACCGCTAAGCTTGTAACTGCTTCCAATATCGAAGATTGCTTCGCTTGAAACGACCCTCTTCCACTTTATGACCATCTTCCACGTCTAAGGGAATATGATCGAAGACAACTTCGCTTGAAATCACCTTCAGTTGTTTTTGACAACTCTCCACAATCTAGGGAATGTTGTCGAAGATATCCTCGCTTGAAGCTATCCTCATTTGTTGCGATAATTTTCCAAAGGAAATTACCGAAGATCTCCGCTTGTCGATCTTTAAAAGTTCGCTTGAACTTTGCTTCCGCTATGCCTGTACGTCGGCGCTTTTGCTGCTTTTGAACCTGTATGTCGGTGCCTTTTGCTGAATTATGAACTAATATGTCGGTGCCTTTTGCGATGAGCCAATGCTTAGGCGCTTTAAGCTAAGTGAGACGATCTTTCATCAGGTCGATCACTTTGTGTAATCAAGCCGATTACCAAAAATCGTGTCAAATTGCTTAGTGGGGCTAACTGGCGTACCAAGGAACCCAAAATATATTGCAAAAGGTTAGAACAACCGTACTGAGTGGCTGACTGTTCTGGCGCTGCTGAAAAAACATAATCGCCCCATAACTGGCTGTAGCGCCAGACGCTGGGATTAGCGCCAGGTGCTAAAGCCATCGATTGACGCCAAGGTCTGGCGCTTGGCGCCAGAGTCGGGTATTCATCAAATACCCCTTTCTTCTTCATTTCCGCTGTTGCTCGTCGCGTTTTTTGCTTGAAAATTTCCAGAAATTCATTTGCTTCGTTCTTGCTCGTTTCTCAACCAAATTCGCTCAAATTTGATGCAAATCAAAGCTCATTCCATCCATTTTCCCGATCTATGTAGTTTTCTTCAAACTCACACCGGGTTTTATGAATTTTGCATGTGTTTATTCTCGAATTTCATGAAAATTCGAAACTTAGAATGCTTAATTCTCTTTGTTTGTCAAATTTTATGCCATGAAATTGCTTGATTATGTTTATGTATTGCCTTGGGAGTAATTTGAGACTTGTTTGACTCAATTTGGCGAAGAAATGAACGAATTTCCATTGTTGGACCTCTTAAGGTCGAGAATACAATGTGGCTCGTTCTTGATGTTTTTGCTAGCAATTCTAGTCCAATTTGTCACAATAATTACTATAGTATTGCAAGAAACTGTTTGATTGCTTGAAAAAATGCCGTTATGCTGAATTTGAATTTGTGCTCTGTTTTAGTACTACGTAATCTTTTTTTTTTTTTTTTTTTTTTTTTTTTTTTTTTTTTTTTTTTGCGAACATAGTATCATGCGGCTAGGCGAACCTTAGATACTATAGAACCTTAATTTATGATAATTCTGCACAATGTAGCATGGCTAGACCGCGAGGTTCCGGTTCACGGTCCCGAGACGTTCGACGGGAGCATGAGCCCGTGGAGGACGATGCCGAGCCGTCCACTTCGCTTGGTCGACTCCCCGAGTGGGATGAGCGGACCCTGTACTTTTCTCCCGTACACCACATTTCTGAGAGGGTGAGACGGGGCATCACTGTTGGGAGGACGCGCTGTCATGGTTCCGGCTGTGACGGCTTGGGCGATTTGTACAAGATGTACATCGCCAGAGATGATCAGACGAGACTTCTATGGGATTCTTGCGGTCTTACTGCGCTGTATGAGACCTCCAAGGCAATGGTTGCCTCCAGCGGGGGTCACCATGTAGTTCGTGCTCTGGTGGAGTTCTTTTGGGACACCACCAACACTTTCCATTTTCCTTGGGGTGAGATGATGGTCACTCCTACCGACTTCAGTCTCATCACAGGACTGGAGTTTAGTTCCGTGCCACTGCCGTTCGACAGTTGGATCGACGTCTTTTCCCCTGAGGTCGAGGAGCTGTTCGGTCCGATTGCTATTCGGGCTCGAGTTGAGGTAGAGTTGTCTCAGTTCAGCGCTAGGGGGATTCGCCGCTCGACTCTAGCAGCGGCTTTGGACGATGGTGCGACCACCCGAGAGCAGCGGGTGCACATCTTTGCACTTATTTTGTTGTCAGGGACGTTCTCCCCTGACAAGGGTAGTAGGGCGCTGCTTTACTACCTTCCTGCCGTCCGCGATCTACACCGGATCGGGACTTATGACTGGGTCAGCTTGGCTTATGCTGATTTCATTCGAGCGCTGAGGGACTCGTGTCGACTTCGGTCATTTGGGATGAATGTTGCTTTGTCTAGCTTTTGGAGGGTCGTAGAGGTAAACCTTATTCCCTATAATGTTTAGCTCTACATTTTAGTTAGCATTTGCTGATAACTTTAGCTTCTTATAGATCTGGTTCTACGAGTACTTCCCCTCAGCCGCGCCGGCGAGACCGTCGCCGCGCAGGTTTCCTGTTAGCGCTTCCTGGGGCAGTCGCCGTGTGGGGATGTCCACTGCATATGTCCGAGATTGGATCATCTTGGCATGATTCTAGTATTTTTGACATTTTGAGATGTTTTAGATAGATTCTCGCCTGATTGACGCTCTTTACAGGAGCCTGAGGTGCTGTACCGACCGTGGGTCGACCTGGTAGTCCCTGGGTTAGCCGCGCAGTATTCTGCTGAGCGTCGCTATTTCTTGGGGACTTATGGAGCGACTGCATACCTTGGAGAGAGGGTTGCTATTCAGCATTCCTCCGATACATTTGTCGTTCCTGCTCCTCCACCATGTCACATGTTTAACGCCACGAGGTTGTTGAGCATGTCAGAGGGAGTTGGTACCCCTTGGCGATCTTACACGATCCCTGGGCGATGCTATGAGGAGGAGCTACTGCCGTTGCTAGCTCCAGTTCCTGTACCGGCTGAGGATGTGGCGGTACGATTTTTCAGCTTTTACCTTTCGTCAAGTAGCCCCCAATTGATGCTCCACTGACTTTGTTTTTCTTTATCAGGACGATGCTGCTGAGTTCGTGCCACCCCGTATGTCTATCCATTACCAGGGGACATATGGGCCGATTAAGGAGATGATTTCTCCGGCTCCTGAGGACGAGCGCTTCGTAGAGCGGTCGATTCCTCGTCACCAGACTCGGGTAAGCTTGTTTATTTGCAAATTTTGTCCATATATTATGCATGTTTACTGACTGATTTCTTTGACAGTTCTCACGCGAGGTGGTTTTGGCGATGGCACGGTGCATAGATGCCTTCCGGAGCCAGCTTGTCCGGATGAGGAACGTGGCTACCTGCCGTCGAGACGACGATGTTCAGGAGGTAGTGTTCCCTTCATATGTTTTTGTATTACTGCTTCTATTTTGCCTGTTTATGATTTTAATTTCCTTTGCAGGGTCAGCCCATTCCTTCTCGTACTCGCACGAGACCTGAGGTGCGGAGGGATCCGGCGAGGTCTAGCTCGAGACGTCTCCGTACTACTTCGGGAGGTAGGGGACGGTCGTTCTGAGGCTACTCGGGTAGAGGGCTCAGGTTCTTCCTCTGAGGGTGCACATGATGCGCCAGTAGGCCAGGGAGAGGCTACCTCGGCTCTTAGAGGTGGTGGGATGTACGAGGTTTGCTCGTCATCGCAGTAGCCTCCACAGCCTCAGCCTTAGGTTGATCTCGGGTGGACGGGTCCTACGTTGAGCTTCCCTCCTCCCGCGGAGACTGGAGCTGATGTTGGAGCTGGAGCCGGAGCTGGTGGAGAGGTTACTCCCCGTACAGCGGAGTTTTAAGCGATGATGGGTTTACGTCCCCCGGCGCCGTAGTTTGTTCCTGTGATTATTTATTTGACTTTGTATAGAACTTTGCCTTTTAGTTAGACTCATTTTTTAGACATATTTTGTAGATACTATTATGAGTTTATTTTATTTATCATGTTTTTTAATTATTATTATTATTATTATTATTATTATTATTATTATTATTATTATTATTATTATTATTATTATTATTATTATTATTATTATTATTATTATTATTATTATTATTATTATGTACATGTTTGTGTGTGCAAGGAAATGTGACAAATAATTTTGCGCAAAAATTCCGTCATTTTTATTATTGATGGAGGGTATCCGACTTTCTCCCCGAAAAAGAAAAAATGAAAAAAGGAAAAGTCAAATGAAATATTGGATTTATAAAAACTTGGAAATTAGTCTAAATAAAATCCAAAAAGTAATATAATTAATATAATAGTTATATTAATTAAAAAAAAGGAATAAATGAAAAAGATAAGGAAGCCGTAAAGTCATTAGCAGACTCGAATTAAGTTAAAAACGCGGTTATTAGAAAGCGCGTACGATGAGGCAAATTGGCGCCAGCTGGGTCACGCGTTTTGGTGTAGCGCCAGGCGCTACACTTAGCGTTTGGCGCCAGGCTCTGGCGTCAGGCGCCAATAGTAGCGTCTGGCGCTAAAGAGCGCTGATCCCGAATCCTTCCCAGATTAAAACTTTTCCGATTTCGTGCATAAATAGCCCCCTGCCCAGCCGATTCTTTTCATAATTTCAGCAAATAAAATAATTCTTAGCTTTAGAAAAATATTATCATGTCTCTAGTCACCAAAACTTTTACCCAATACACCCATGAATGGTGTCGGTCTCTTAATGACAAAGAAGAAAAGAATTTGATGTGTTTCACTTGGGGGGTATATATGGTATCAAAGGGGTAGATCTTGACTTAGATTTTATTCATACCGCTCTGGAATATTGGGATGTAGATACTCATTGCTTTAGAATAGGGTGTGATGAAATTAGCCCTTTGCCGGAAGAATTTGGTGCTATTTTAGGTTTCCCTGCAATAGATCTCGTAGTAATCCCTAGAATAGATGCATATTATTATAAGGATTTTGAACGCTTCTTCAATTTAAAAGAAAGGGATCTATCAAAAATAGTAGATGGCAACATAGTTAATTTGAAAGAATTTGCTCGCCATTATTTTGATAAACCTTACTCCGAATCTTTTCATATTTATAGAAGAAGGGCTTTCTTATTTTGTATGCTTAATCAATTTTTCCTTACTAGTGGTAAGAATAATGAGGGTCAATCAATTATAACCACTGTATTAGAACAAATTGAATCAGGGAGAAATCCAATGCCATTAATAGTTGGAGAGACTATGATTGGTCTTGATGAATTGAAGAGGAATCCAAAAGCACCTTTTCGGGGCTCTCCAATTTTATTACAGGTAGAAAAATAATATTTTTAATTACATAAATCAAAAATATATTTTTGTATAGTAATAATAATTTATTTGCATTGCAATTTTTTTTACAGATGTGGCTAATGGAAAGACTGGAATTAATTAGCCCTCCGGACAATATTGAGAAGTACACTCCAAATTGCTTCATGAGGAGGAAGAAACGCTTCTCTAAGATGGGGCGCCATGAATGGAAGAAGGTCTTCGACTCCTGCAATTTTGCCATCAAGTGGGTCATCCCTTGGTGGAAAATAGAAAGGATGGTTGGTGTCAACAAGCAACCTTTCTGCCGTCTTCCAAGCTTGTCCCGTATGACTTTTTATTATCCCTGCAGGGTAAAAAGACAATACGACCTACTTCAGACTATTCCTTCCGGAGATCTTCGTCCTCCCTACGAGTTGCCTGTCTCCCAGGAAGTAGACAAATTTGATGCTTATTGGAGTGCCAGACCTCTATGGGAAGTAATTACCCAAAAGGTTCCTTTTTCCTTGCCCAATGATGTGAAAAAGTGGCTGTTGAAGAAACCTTCAAAGGACTTGAAGAAAAATAAGGGTAAAACTGATGTGAAGAGTCGTCTAGGTGACAAGGTGGTTCCTGTTAGGGAACGCTTAGGTGAAACAATTTAGTTCAAAACACCTGCAATGCCTAGGAAGAAAAGTACTACGAAAGATCAGGGAAAAAGGAAAGCTGACACCATAGAGAAAAAAGCTTGGGTAGAAAAGAAGCATGGAGTCCTAGCTAAAGGGGAAACTATCTACTCCAAGATTGAATGTAGGTCCTCTAAAGGATGCCTACTAGCTAAGGTTATGGATGAGCAGGAAGAAGCATATAAAAATTGGAAAAGGGCTAGGAAAGAAAAACAAGATTAAGAGCATTGCTTAATTTTCAATTATTAGACTTAGTTTTTTATTTTTATTTTTTTTTATTTAAAGTTAATTTATTTAAGCTTTTAAATTCCATCAATAATGTAATTTATTTTATTAATGAAATTCCAGCTTTTTAATTAAATTATTTACTTTAAATTTATTTTTATTAAAGCAATGAAAACCGAAAAATTAATTTTCCAGAAATTTTTTCGAGTACGGAAGTCGAAAATTTTCCGAAAACACCGAAATATTCCCAGACTTGTAACTGTGAATTGGCGTCACACTTTTGCAACTGGTGCCGGCTGCGGCAGTCTGGCGTCAGGCGACGGTGTCGTCGGCTGGCGCTAATGCTCATCGGCTGGAACGTTTTCCGTGACGCCGATATTTCATCGATCTTTTGTCGAATTTTTTATTAATTCTGGGATGCGAGAGTTTTGAAAAATTAAGTGGTCGCATTCGTAAGGGTTGCCTACGTATCCTTTCTTCAGGAATCAGGCCAAACGTAGCTCTCTTGAGTATCCGACTCAAGTAATTTTTGGTAGTATTTCTTAAGTTGGTCAAGATTTGTCATGTTCGAGAAATCATTGCCATCCATATCAGTTAATTTTGCTGCACCTCCTGACAGGATTGTTTTGACAATGTAGGGTCCCGACCAATTAGGGCTAAATTTTCCCCTTGGATCTAAAACATTTTTCCTTAATGCTTTTAACACCAAGTCTCCTACTTTGATGTTTCTTGTCTTGAACTTCTTATTAAAATGTCTAGCCATACGAGTTTGGTAACACTGAGTGTGATGTAGAGCTTCTAGTCGTTTTTCATCGAGTAGAATTAGCTATTCGTATCTTGCCCTAGTCCATTCAACTTCATCGAGTTTGCTCTCTAATGCAATGCGTAGAGATGGAATTTCTAGTTCGACAGGTTGTACGACATCCATTCCATACACCAAGGAAAATGGCGTATTTCCTGTTGATGTGCGAATTGACGTGCGGTAACCCCACAATGCGAAGTGAAGTTTGTCAGGCCAATCCTTATAATTTTCCGTCATTTTCTCGATGATAGTCTTTAGTTTTTTATTAGCTGCCTCGACTGCTCCATTTGCTTGAGGTCTATAAGGGGAAGAATGATTATGTTGAATGCCATATTTTTGTAACAATTCTTCACATTCGGCTTGAAAGTGAGTTCCATTGTTACTTATCATTTCATGTGGGACTCCGTATCGACAAACAATATTTCTCTCGATAAAGAGTGCTACATGTTTTGCAGTGAGTTTAGCGTATGATTGTGCTTCAACCCACTTTGTGAAGTAAACAATTGCTACTAGGATATATTCGTGGCCTCCTGTTCCTGGGGGAGTTATTTTACCGATGATGTCATTTCCCCAAGTAGAGAATGGCCATGGCGACGTGTAGGTGTAGAGCAAGGATGGAGGAACATGTTGTAAATTGGCATAGATTTGGCACTTAGGGCATCTTTTTACGTATTGATGGCAATCCCTATTCATCGTAGTCCAATAATATCCTTCTCGCATTATCTTTTGGAATAAAATTTTGCCATTTATATGAGTGCCATAGATTTCTCCGTGGACTATCCTCATTGCTTTTTGTGCATCCCTTTTTCCTACACATAAGAGAGCTCGACCCTTAGGTACCCTTTTATGTAGCTCGTTGTCTATGAGTACGTATTGGGAAGCCAAGAGTCTTAATGCTCGTTTTGCTCTTTTGTCAGCATGGGGAGGGTATTCTCCTTTGGTGACATAATTGAGTATATCCGTGTACCATGGTTCTTCTTCTTCTTCTTCTTCTTCTTCTTCTTCTTCTTCTTCTTCTTCTTCTTCTTCTTCTTCTTCTTCTTCTTCTTCTTCTTCTTCTTCTTCTTCTTCTTCTTCTTCTTCTTCTTCTTCTTCTTCTTCTTCTTCTTCTTCTTCTTCTTCTTCTTCTTCTTCTTCTTCTTCTTCTTCTTCTTCTTCTTCTTCTTCTTCTTCTTCTTCTTCTTCTTCTTCTTCTTCTTCTTCTTCTTCTTCTTCTTCTTCTTCTTCTTCTTCTTCTTCTTCTTCGTCTTAGACTACTTCGTCATCTTCTATAGCCTGAATGTATGTCGGTTTGTGCCTTTTCTATATAGTTAGAGGCATTTGCTCGATTTTTGTGGGAATCCTTACCATTGAGGCTAGTCTTGCCAAAGCATCAGCAAATTGAATTTCTTCTCTAGGTAGATATGTGTATTCTACCTTCTCTAACTGATCAGTAAGAGTTTCCAGATAGGTTTGGTAAGGGGCTAGACTTTCACTCCTTACTTTCCACCTTTTGGATATTTGATTAATGAAGAGTCTCCGAATATCCTTAACTTTTTTACTCCCAATGCCAAAGCTGTTTCAAGGCCTACCACGCATGCTTCGTATTCAGCAGCGTTGTTAGTAACGTCGAAATCGAGCTTTATGGAGATTGGGACATGCTCTTCTTTAGGTGATACTAGTAATACTCAAACGCCACATCCCTTTTGATTTGAGGCTCCGTCGAAGTACAAGGTCCAAGTATCATCTTCAGTGACCATTCAGTCTTCATCCGGAAGTTCATTGTCTTGTATCAGCGTCGAGTCTTCTATTGGAAAGTCCGCTAGAAAGTCTGACACCACAGATCCTTTGATAGCTTTTTGTGGGATAAACCTTACATCAAACTGGGCTAGATTGACTATCCATCTCGATATGCGTCCATTGAGTGTAGATTTCTCGAATAGATACTTGAGTGGATCTAATCGGGAGACTACAAAGACGGTATGCACTAGCATGTAATGTCTTAATTTGGTTGTGGACCACACCAAGGTGAGGCACAATTTCTCAAGCGCTGTGTGACGTGCTTCATTTTCGAGCATTTTCTTGCTTAAATAGTAGATTGCGTTTCCTTTTCCTTCTACTTCTTGTGCTAGCATAGTTCCCATTGTCTCTTTGGTAATCGTCAAATACAACCTAAGAGGTATTCTGGGAAGTGCTGGTGCTAATACGGGAGGATTTGCGAGATATGCTTTGATCTTTTCAAAGGCTTTTTGACACTCGTCATCCCATATCACTGGTACATTCCTCTTGAGCTTTTTGAAGATTGGTTCACATATCGTCGTCAATTTTGATATGAACCTACTTATGTATTGCAACCGGCCAATATATCCTCGAATCTGTTTCTCGGTTTTGGGCGGTGGCATTGACATGATTGCTTTGATCTTGGTTGGGTCTATTTCTATTCCTCTAGAACTTATGACATAACCCAAAAGCTTGCCTGAGGTGACTCCAAAAGCACACTTAGATGGGTTCAACCTCATATTGTATTTTCTTAGCCTTTCGAAAAATTTTCTTAAGGCTACTTGATGGCCTGGACGGTCTTTTAATTTTACAATCATGTCGTCGACATATACTTCGACTTCTTTATGCATCATGTCATGGAGTAAGGCAGTTGCTGCACGTTGGTAAGTAACACCCGCATTTTTCAACCCGAATGGCATTACCGTGTAGCAGTAAGTGCCCCATGGTGTTATAAAGGTTGTTTTCTCCATATCTTCTTCTGCCATAAGAATCTGATTGTAACCTGCGTATCCATCCATGAACGAGAGAAGTGCGTGATTTGCCGTGTTGTCTACCAGAATATCGATGTGTGGTAAAGGGAAGTCGTCCTTTGGACTTGCCTTATTTAGATCTCGATAGTCGACACACATTCTTACCCTTACATCTTTTTTCGGAACTAGGACGACGTTGGCGAACCATTCAGGGTATTTAGATACCTTGATGAAACCTGCAGTTATTTGTTTTTGGACCTCTTCTTTTATTTTAAGTGCTACGTCGGGTTTCAATCGACGTAACTTTTGTTTTAGAGGTTTCATTCCTGGAATTAGTGGTATAGTGTGTTGAGGTATTTCTCTATTAATGCCTGGCATATCATCGTATGACCAAGCAAATACATCGATAAACTCTTTAAGTAAGTTAATTAAATCGGTTCTTTCTTGTTCGTTAAGTGTTAGTCCGATTTTAACTGCTCTTTTATTGGTTGAATCATTTGAGATATCAACCGTCTCAATTTCTTCAATTACCGGTGTTTTCTTTTCGAGTGTTTCCATTGCTTTAATAAGTTCTTTGTCTTTTTCATTGTTAGTTAAGCAATGCTTGTCATCTTGGGTTAGAGAAGAACACAAGAAATAAGGAGAAGAAGAAATATTATTGTACTATGAGATCATTACATCAAAGAGTGATATGTCCTCAGGGACTTGATCACTAACTATTCTAGGAGAAGAAATAGAGGGGGGAGGTGCTACTACTAAAGACCTAGATGACTCTATAGGGAGAGACTCCGACTCCGACTCAGACGACTCTTCGAACATCGGTCCTTGCCCTATCGTGATGGATATTTTTCTTCCACTTGGAGTAGTCACCTTGACGGTCTTGCGCCACCCTTGTAGTGATTCTTCCGCTGGAGTGATTAGCTTCGAGGGATCGAAGCTTTCGCTTTGTAGGACTGTTTGAATGAGCGAGGAGTTATCCTCTTTGTAAGTTGGCTCATTCTTTTCTCGCCCAAATAGTAGTCCCATGACGTTAAAGTCAAATCATGGGGGTGCTTTCTCCTTATGGAGAGGAGTTGGAATTTCATCTGTGAAATAACAATCCAAGAAAATTTCAAATCCAGGTTGCCTTATGCTGTTTACGACAAATGGTTCAGGAAATTCATGGCATGGATAGTCCTCTCCTTCTTTTATGAATTGACCATTAAGTGTAAGAGGGTACTTGTAGGGAATAATTTCAAGCCTTTAAATCCCACTAGCTTGAACCCCACTGTGATCATACACTAAATTACGGTGGCGTCCAAAAGGGAAGAAGTTAGAGCAAAAGAGTCGCCAACAAGTTTTTAAGGAACTTGTAAACCGTTCATAGGATGAAGGTTACACCCCTTAACGATCCAAGAGATCGTCAACTCCATAAGGTCTAGAACTAAATAAGGGTTCAGGGATGAAGGTACAAATCCAACCTAAAAGAGATTGAACCTGCCCTAATAATAGGCCTCTACTTTATTCTGATCGTATTCATGTGCGCTTTCTAATTAACATACAATCAATAGGATTAACCCTAAACCTGTTTATCTATGTTGGTTGAATATAATGCACAAACAAATCTATTATTGGCGATCACTTGAATTATAATCTCATTAACCCTAACAAGATTATTAATTATCTTATTAAGCGTGATTACAAATACCAAATTCCCTTTAAACATGCAATAAAAAGGCGTGATCAAGCAATAACAATAAATATAATCAAGCAACATGATAATCATGAATAATAATTTTAATAACAATCATAATAATAATAATAATATCATCATAGATAAAATAATCATCATCAAAATAATAATAATAATAATAATAATAATATTCATAATCACCATAAATTATAACAATTATAATCATAATCATGTTCATGTTAATATTAATGCATAATAATAATAGCAAGATCCTAGGCATGATACTAACAAGATTAATAACAAACCCTAGCATGTCACTAAGCAATAAAAATCAAAGCTTTAACCCTAACATGATACTAACAATCACAAATATTAGGAAGAATATAGGAAGCATCGTAGGAATCATATTTAATATTAAAAATACCCTAGACATGATACTAGGAATATCATAATAACAATATAAACATGATTTCTACATCATAATATCAATTAAAACAATTAAAGCACTTACTTTGATACCTCGTACCTCTTTCTAATAACAAAATACACACGTTAGTAACTTCAAGAAAAATAATAAACAAACAATCAAATTAAATAATTGAAAGAGAGATTTGGGACCAAACCCTCAGAAATTAAAACCTTTCACGTCTAGGGCGAAGGCAACTTCGAATATGGCTAGGTGTTTCTAGATCTTGTGAATGCGGAATTTTGTATGAAAAAGCAAAGTAAGAAGAAAGAATTGAATGAATGCTAATTGTAGGTGAATGATTAGTGAGAATAGGTGAATGTAGATGAATGAAAACGGAGTTTTTAATACAATATTTATAGAGAAAATCAGCCAAAAAGATAAAATAAACAAAACAGAGTCTGACGCACAAAAAACAGAGCTGGCGTCAGCCCTGGCTAACTAGCGCCAAGCACCAACACTAGCGCCAGGTGCCAAGGCCTGGGGTTAGGCGCCAAGCCTGATTTTAACGCGTTTTCGAAAATCAGATAAATATACCGTACTGGAGGATAAAATCATATAATTTCCTCGAAAATGCTATTTGATTTTGATTAAAACTCTGAAAAGTCAACAAAAGTCAATTTATCAATGCTAATTGAATTAGGAATGAACAGAACCTTCTAGAAGATTCTAGAAGACTAAAACCATTCCTAATTGCATTAGGAATGATAAATCATATTAGGCCCTCCCCTAGATCATTGGGCTGTATATAAAGCTCAAACCGGGCCCAGTTTCGTAAATTGGTTTTAACTTCCTCAATATTCATCGGAATTGGGCTTATAATATATCGTTGGAAAGGTCTTTGCAAGCCCCATCCAACTACACTAATATTGGACCCATATCATGGACCAACCAAACTGGATTGGCTGTTTTCTTAAAATAAGTTTTCAAAAACAGAGAGAAGAGAAAAGAAATAAATCTTTCCGCAACACTAGACTTTCCACACTTTCGCTTCATTCGACTATGATTCGACGTGAAAGGTACTCATCACTGGGTTTGGTTTTGGGGAGACACAAATGGGTGTCTACAGAAGCCCCCACTTTGACTGAGTTTGGAGAAACGCGAGTTTCGAAAACAAAAGTCAAAGTAGCGATAGGGACGGAGAATGATTCAGAACGTTCTGCGATCCTAAATCACTCTTGTAACGCCGATACCTGCAAAACTAGCATTAGTTAAACAGATAAAAGTGTTAAGAAACACGTATCTTGCACCGTCTAGCACACGTCTCTGAAAGTAACCGATTGTTTTGATGACCTCTACAAGCTAGAGAATGCCATCCCGCTTGAAAACTGTTACGCTCGTAACTGCTTCCAAATTAGAAGATTTCTTCGCCTGAAACGATCCTCCTCCGCTATGATAATATTCCGCGTCCAAGGGAATACTATCGAAGTAGATTATTTCTCTTGAAACAATCCTCATCCGCATTGACAATATTCCACATCCTAGGGAACACCATCGAAGATTATTTCTCTTGAAATAATCCTCATCTGCATTATGACCATCTTCCATGCCTGAGGGAATATGATCAAAGACAACTTCTCCCAAAATTACCTCCAGTTGTTTGTGACAACTCTCGCAAGCTAGGGAACGCTGTCGAAGATATCTTCTCTTGAAGTCATCCTCATTTGATGCGATAATTTTCCAAAGGAAATTACCGAAGATCCACGCCTGTCGATCTTTAAAAGTTCGCCTAAACTTTGCTTCCGCTATGCCTGTACGTCGGCGCTTCCGTCGCTTTGAACCTGTATGTCGGCGCTCTTTTGCTTTTGAACCTATATGTCGGTGCTTTTTGCTAATGAGCCAATGCTTAGGCGCTTTAAGCTAAGTGAGACGATCTTTTATCAGGTCGATCACTTTATGTAATCAAGCCGATTACTAAATCATGTCAAATTGCTTAGAGGGGCTAACTGGCGTACCAAGGAACCCAAAAATATGTTGCAGAAGGCTAGCTCAACCTCATCAAGTGGCTGGGTGCTTTGGCGCCGCTGAAAAACCATCAGCGCCACCTTATTAGCATTAGCGCCAGGAGCTGATATTGGCGCCAGGCGCCAAGCCAAAATTGTGATGCCAATGCATAGAGCTTGGAGCCAACACAGGGATTTCCTTAAATACCCCTTTCCTCTTCATTTTGCTGCTGCTCGTCGCGATTTTGCTCGAAAGAAGTCCGAAAACTTCAATTGCTCGGTGCTTGCTCGTTTCTCAATCGAATTTGCTCAAATTTGTTGCAAATCAAAGCTCTTTTCATCTATTTTCCCGATCTATGTAAGTTTTCTTCAAACTCACATCGGTTTTCATGAATTTTTGGCATGTTTATTCACGAATTTCATAAAAATTTGAAACTTATAATGCTTAATTTGCTTTGTTTGTCAAGTTTTATGCCATGAAATTGCTTGATTATGTTTGTATATTGCCTTGGGAGTAATTTGAGACTTGTTTGACTCAATTTGGTGAAGAAATGAGCAATTTGCCATTGTTGGACCTTTTAAGGTCGTGAAGAACAATGTGACTCATTCTTGATGTTTTTTCTAGCAATTCTTATTCAATTTGTCACAATAATCACTATAGTGTTGCAAGAAATTGTTTAATTGCTTGAAAAATGCTGTTATGCTTAATTTGAATTTGTGCTCTGTTTTAGTACTACGTACTCTGTTTTTGCGAACACAGTATCATGCGGGTAGGCGAACCTTAGATACTATAGAACCTTAATTTATGATAATTCTGCACAATGTAGCATGGCTAGACAGCGAGGCTCGAGTTCACGGTCCCGAAACACTAGAGGGGAGCATGAGCCCGTAGAGGATGACATCACGCCTTCTACTTCGCTTGGTCGACTTCCGGAGTGGGATGAGCGGACCCTGTTCTTTGCCCCTGTCCACCACATTTCTGAGAGGGTGAGACAGGGCATCGCGCCCGGGAGGACACGGCATCACGACTCTGGCTGTGATGGTTTAGGCGATTTGTACAGGATGCACATCGCTAGGGATCTTGAGACGAGACTCCTATTGGAGTCTTGCGGGCTAGCTACTCTGTTCGAGACCTCTGAGGCTATGGTCGCCTCCAGCGGGGGTCATCATGTAGTGCGTGCTTTGGTGGAGTTCTTCTGGGACACTACCAACACCTTCCATTTCCCCTGGGGCGAGATGATGGTCACCCCTACAGACTTCAGTCTCATCACAGGACTGGAGTTTACTTCTGTGCCATTGCCGTTTGACAGCGGAATCGACGTCTTTTCTTCGGAGGTCGAGGAGCTATTGGGGCCGATCGCTATTCGGGCCCGAGCTGAGGTCGAGACGACTCAGTTTAGTGCTAGAGGAATTCGCCGCTCGACGCTGGCAGCGGCTCTTGATGACGATGCGACCACGCGAGAGCAGCGGGTACGCATCTTTGTGCTGATGTTGTTGTTAGGGACATTCTCCCCTGACAAGGGTAGTAGGGCATTGCTTTACTACCTCCCTGCTGTCCGTGATCTCCATCGGATCGGGACTTATGACTGGGGCAGCTTGGCCTATGCTGACTTTGTTCGTGCGCTGAGGGACTCGTGTCGACACCGGTCCTTTGGGACGAACGTTGCTTTGTCTGCCTTTTGGAAGGTCGTAGAGGTAAACATTTACTCCCTATAAAGTTTAGCTCTGCATATCAGTTTAGCATTTACTCACACTTTTAGCTCTTTGTAGATCTGGTTCTACGAGTACTTTCCTTCTGTTGCGCCGGCGAGACCATCGCCGCGGGGATTTCCAGTGAGCGCCTCTTGGGGCGGCCACCATGTGGACATGTCCACTACACATGTCCGGAACCAGATCATCGCGGTACGACTTTTATTATTTATTTTGCTTTTTTCGCGATGCTTTAGATATATTCTTGCCTGATTGATGCTCTTTATAGGGACCTGAGGTGGTATACCGGCCGTGGGGCGGTTGGACAGTCCCTGGGTTAGCCGCACAGTATTCTGCTGAGCGTCGCTATTTCTTGGGGACTTATGGAGCGGTCGCGTACTTAGGAGAGAGGGTCGCTAGACAGCATTCTTCTGATGTCTTCGTCGTTCCTACTGCTCCACCACGTCATATGTTCGACGAGGCGCGGTTGTCGAGCATGTCTTAGGGAACTGGAACCCCTTGGCGGTCCCATGTGATCCTCAGGCGGTGTTCTGCTGAGGAGCTACTGCCTTTGTTAGCTCCAGCCCCCGTACCGGCTGAGGATGTGAGGGTAAGTTTTTTAGTTCTTTACTTTCCACTAAGTAGCCCCCAAGTAATGTTTTACTGACCTTTTTGTCTTATCAGGACGGTGCTGCTGAGTTCGTGCCACTCCGTATGTCCATCCACTACCAGGGGATGTAAGGGCCGATCGAGGAGATGATTTCTCCGGCTCCCGAGGGCGAGCGCTTCGTAGAGCGGTCGATTCCTCGCCACCAGACTCGAGTAAGCCTAGTTTTTTTTCAGAACTTTTGTGTTCATATATCATGCATTTTTACTGACTTATTTTTCTGTCAGTTTTCACGCGAGATGGTTTCGGCGATGGCACGATGCATAGATGCCTTCCGGAGCCAGCTCGTCCGGATAAGGAACGCGGCCACTTGCCGTCGGGATGACGTCACCCGAGAGGTAGTCTTTCTTTATGTATTTCCTTGCATTACTTTTTTCAATTTTGCCCTGTTTCTGATTATTATTATTATTTTTTTTTTTTTTTTTTTTTTGCAGGGCCAGCCTATCGCTTCTCACACCCGCGCGAGACCTGAGGGGCGGAGGGATCCGGCGAGGTCCAGCTCGAGACGTCGTCGTACTTCGTCAGGGGGTAGAGGCGGTCGCTCTAAGGCTGCTCGAGCTAACGTTGCTGAGGGCTCGGGTTCTTCTTCTGAGGGTGCTGATGCTGCACCGGTAGGAGAGGCTACCTCAGCTTTCAGAGGTGGTGGGATGTATGAGATAGGCTCGTCATCGCAGCAGCCTCCGCGGCCTCAGCCTCAGGTTGATCCTGGCTGGAGTGGTCCTATATTGAGTCTTCCTCCTATTACGGAGACTGGAGTTGGAGCTGGAGCTGGTGGAGAGGTGACTCCTCGTACGACGCATTTTTATGATATGATGGGCTTACGTCCTCCGGCGCCGTATTTTATTCTTGTGTATATTTTATTTTGACTTTTTTATAGAACTTTGCCTTAGACTCTTTATTTATAGACACATTTTGTATATTTATGCTATTATGAATTTATTTACTGTTGTGTATGTTTGTGTGTGCAAGAGAAGTGTGACAAACAATTTTGCCCAAAAATTCCGTCATTTTTATTATTGATGGAGGGTATCCGACTCTCTCCCCCAAAAAGAAAAAATAAAAAAAGGAAAAAAATCGAATAAAATGTCGGGTGTTTGGTATTTAAAATAAAGTCCAAAAAGAATAATATAAATTAAAAATAATAGCTATATTTAATTAATTAAAAAAAAGGATTAAAAAAGGATGTTTTAGGAAAATTAAACGGAGCCATAAAGTCATTAACCGCTCGAGTTTAATATTAAAAACGCAAGTTGAGCACGCGCGGCTAGTCTGGCAACTTGGCGCCAGCTGGCGTCACACTATGGCGCGTGGCGCCAGGCGCTACACTTAGCGTGTGGCGCCAAGCGCTGGCGGTTGGCGCCAATCACGGGATTTTGACGCCAATTGACGCTGATACCGTATTTCATTCTGATTAAAATTCCTCTTAATTTCTGTATAAATATCCCCCTGCCCAGTCGATTCTTCTCATAGTTCCAGCGAATAAATAATTCTTTTCTTTAGGAAAACAATAATCATGTCTTTAGTCACCAAAACCTTCACCCAATACACTCATGAATGGTGTCGATATCTTAATGCGAGGGAGAGAAAAGAATTAGATTTATTTCACCTGGGGGGAATTTATGGCATCAAAGGGGTAGATCTTGACCTAGACTTCATACATACCGCTTTAGAATTTTGGAATGTTGATACTTATTGTTTCAGAATAGGGTATGATGAGATTAGCCCTTTGCCTGAGGAATTTGGTGTTATCTTAGGCTTCCCTGCAATAGACCTTATAGCAATCCCTAGAGTAGATGCATATTATTATAAGGATTTTGAGCGCTTCTTTAATTTAAAAGAAAGGGATTTATCAAAAATAGTAAATGGCAACATAGTTAATTTGAAAGAATTTGCACGCCATTATTTTGATAGACCTCTTTCTGAATCTTTTTATATATACAGAAGAAGGGCGTTCCTATTTTGCATGCTTAATCAATTTTTCCTTAGTAGTGGTAAAGATAATGAGGGCCAATCAATTATAACCACTGTTTTAGAACAAATTGAATCAGGGAGAAATCCAATGCCATTGATAGTTGGAGAGACTATGATTAGTCTGGATGAATTGAAAAGGGACCCAAAAGCGCCTTTTCGCGGCTCTCCAATTTTATTACAGGTAGAAAAATAATATTTTTAATTACAGAAATTAAAAAATATATTTTTGTATTGTAATAATAATTTATTTGCATTGCAATTTTTTCACAGATGTGGCTAATGGAGAGGCTAAGATTAATTAGCCCTCCGGACGATATTGAAAAGTATACTCCCAATTGCTTCGTGAGAAGGAAGAAGCGCATCCCTAAAATTGGGCGCCATGGGTGGAGAAAAGTCTTTGAATCACGTGATTTTGCTATCAAGTGGGTCGTCCCATGGTGGAAAATAGAAAGGATGGTTGGTGTTAACAAGCAACCTTTCTGCCGTCTTCCAAGCTTATCTCGCGTAAATTATTATTACCCCTGCAGGGTAAAAAGACAATACGACTTGCTTCAGAATATTCCTTCCGGGGATCTTCGTCCTCCCTATGAGTACCCTGTATCTCAAGAAGTACATAGATTCGATGCTTACTGGAGCGCTAGACCTTTATAGGAAGTGATTACCCAAAAGGTTCCTCCTTCTTTGCCCAATGATGTAAAGAAGTGGTTGCTGAAAAAATCTTCGATTGATCAGGGTAGAACCGATGTGAAGCATCGTCTAGGTGACAGGGTGATTCCTGCCAAGGAGCGCCTAGGTGCAAGAATTGAATATAAAACACCTACAATGCCTAGGAAGAAAAATACTACCAAAGATAAAGGGAAAAGGAAAGCTAACACCACAGATAAAAAGGCTTGGGTGGAAAAGAAGCATGGAGTGTTAGCTGAAGGGGAGACTATCTACTCCAAAATTGAATGTAGGTCCTCTAAAGGATGCCTACTAGCTAAAGTTATGGATGAGGAGGAGGAAGCAGACAAGAATTGGAAAAGAGCTAGAAAGGAAAAGAAAGATTAAGAGCATTGCTTAGCTTTAATTAGATTTATTAGACTTAGATTTTTGTTTAAGATTTATTTCAGCTTTTATTTAAATTCCATCAATAATGTAATTTTATTTTATTAACGAAATTTCAGCTTTCCATTAAATTATTTACTTTAAATTTATTTTATTAAAGCAATGAAAATCGAAAAAAATCAATTTTCCAGAAATTCTTCGAGTACGGAAGTCGAAATTTTTCCGAAAAACACCGAAATTCTCCCAGAGTTTATTTCCGAATTGGCGCCAATTATTGGCATTTGGCGCCTGCCATTGAAGTCTGGCGCCAGGCGCCAATTCCATCGGCTGGCGCTGATGACTTCTGGCTGGCGCCAGATTGTTTTTTGCGATGCCAATAATTCGCCGATTTTCTGTTGAATTTCTAATTAATTCTGGAACGCAGAGATGTCGAAAAATAACGTGGCCGCACCCGTAAAGGGTTGCCTACGTATCCTTTCTTAAGGAATCAGGCCGAACGTAGCTCTCTTGAGTATCCTACTCAAGTAATTATGGGTAGTATTTCTTAAGTTGGTCAAGATTTGTCATGTTTGAGAATTCATTGCCATCCATATCAGTTAGTTTTGCTGCACCTCCTGACAGGATTGTTTTGACAATGTAGGGTCCAGACCAATTAGGTCTAAATTTTCCCTTTGGGTCTAAAACAGTTTTCCTTAGTGCTTTTAATACCAAATCTCCTACTTTGATATCTCTTGTCTTGACCTTCTTATTAAAATGCCTAGCCATACGAGTCTGGTAACACTGAGTGTGATGTAGAGCTTCTAGTCGTTTTTTGTCGAGTAGAATCAATTCTTTGTATCTTGCCCTAGTCCATTCAACTTCATCGAGTTTACTCTCTAGCGCAACGCGTAGAAATGGTATTTCTAATTCGACAGGTTGTACGACATCCATTCCATATACCAAGGAAAATGGCGTATTTCCTGTTGATGTACGGATTGATGTGCGGTAACCCCACAATGCGAAGTGAAGTTTGTCAGGCCAATCCTTATAACTTTCCGTCATCTTCTCGATGATAGTCTTTAAATTTTTATTAGCTGCCTCAACTGCTCCGTTTGCTTGAGGTCTATAAGGGGAAGAATGATGATGTTGAATGGCATATTTTTGTAGCAATTCTTCACATTCAGCTTGAAAGTGGGTTCCATTGTCACTTATCATTTCATGTGGGACTCCATATCGACAAATAATATTTCTTTCGATAAAGAGTGCTACATGTTTTGCAGTGAGTTTAGCGTACGATTGCGCTTCGACCCACTTTGTGAAGTAATCAATTGCTACTAGAATAAATTCGTGGCCTCCTGTTCCTGGGGGTGTGATTTTGCCAATGATGTCAATTCCCCATGTAGAGAATAGCCATGGCGATGAGTAGGTGTAGAGCAAAGATGGAGGGACATGTTGCAAATTGGCATAAATTTGGCACTTAGAGCATCTTTTTACGTATTGATGGCAATCCCTATTCATTGTAGTCCAATAATATCCTTCTCGCATTATTTTATGGACTAACATTTTGCCATTTATATGTGTCCCACAGATTCCTTCGTGGATTATTCGCATTGCTCTTTGTGCATCCTTCTTTCCTACGCATAGGAGAGCTCGACCTTTAGGTACCCTCTTATGTAGCTCGTTGTTTATGAGTACATATTGAGAAGCCAAAAGTCTTAATGCTCGCTTTGCTCTTTTGTCAGCATGAGGAGGGTATCCTCCATTGGTGACATAATTGAGTATATCCGTGTACCACGGTTCTTCTTCTTCTTCTTGGACTAAGTCGTCGTCTTCTATATCCTGGATATATGCTGGTTTGTGCTTTTTTTCGATAGTTAGAGGCATTTGCTCGATTTCCGTGGGAATCCTAACCATTGAGGCTAATCTTGCCAAGGCATCGGCAAATTGGTTTTCTTCTCTAGGTAGATATGTGTATTCTACCTTCTCTAACTGATCGGTAAGAGTTTCCAGATAGGTTTGGTAAGGGGCTAGACTTTCGCTCCTTACTTTCCACCTTTTAGATATCTGATTGATGATCAAAGAAGAGTCTCCGAATATCCTTAACTTCTTTACTCCCAATGCCAAAGCTGTTTCAAGGCCTACCACGCATGCTTCATATTCAACAGCATTGTTGGTAACGTCGAAATCAAGCTTTATGGAGATTGGAACATGCTCCTCTTTAGGTGATACTAGTAGTACTCCGACGCCACACCCCTTTTGGTTTGAGGCTCCGTCGAAATACAAGGTCTAAGTATCATCTTCAGTGACCATTAGGTCTTCATCTGGAAATTCATTGTCTTGTATTGGCGTCGAGTCTTCTATTGGAAATTCTGCTAGAAAGTCTGACACCACGGATCCTTTAATAGCTTTTTGTGGCATAAACCTTACATCGAACTAGGCTAGATTGACTATCCATCTTGATATGCGTCCATTGAGTGTAGATTTCTCGAACAGATACTTGAGTGGATCTAATCGGGAGACTATGAAAACGGTATGCACCAACATGTAATGTCTTAACTTAGTTGTGGCCCACACCAAGGTGAGGCACAATTTCTCGAGCGGTGGATCGTATTCGAGCATCTTTTTACTTAGGTAATAGATTGCGTTCTCTTTGCTTTCTACTTCCTGTGCTAGCATAGCTCCCATTGTCTCTTTCGTAACCATCAAATATAACCTAAGAGGTATTCCGGGGAGTGCTGGTGCTAACACGAGAGGATTTGCGAGATAGACTTTGATCTTTTCAAAGGCTTTTTGACACTCGTCATCCCATATTACTGGTACATTCTTTTTGAGCTTCTTGAAGATTGGTTCACATATTGTTGTCAGTTTTGATATGAACCTACTTATGTATTGCAACCGGCCAATAAATCCTCGAATCTGTTTCTCAGTCTTGGGCGGTGGCATTGACATGATTGCTTTAATATTGGTTGGATCTACCTCTATTGCCCTAGAGCTTATGACGTATCCCAAGAGCTTGCCTGAGGTGACTCCAAAAGCACATTTTGATAGATTCAACCTCATGTTATATTTTCTTAGCCTTTCGAAAAATTTCCTTAAGGCTACTTGATGGCCTGGACGGTCTTTTGATTTTACAATCATGTCGTCGACATATACCTCGACTTCTTTGTGCATCATGTCATGGAGTAAGGCAATTGCTGCACGTTGGTAAGTAGCACCCGCGTTTTTCAACCCGAATGGCATTACCGTGTAGCAGTAAGTGCCCCATGGTGTTATAAAGGTTGTTTTCTCCATGTATTCTTCTGCCATGAGAATCTGGTTGTAACCTGCGTACCCATCTATGAACGAGAGAAGTGCGTGATTTGCCGTGTTATCTACCAGAATATCGATGTGTGGCAAAGGGAAGTCGTCCTTTGGACTTGCCTTATTTAGATCTCGATAGTCGACACACATTCTTACCCTTCCGTCTTTCTTCGGAACTGGGACGACGTTGGCGACCCATTCGGGGTATTTGGATACTTTGATGAAACCTGCAGTTATTTGTTTTTGAACTTCTTCTTTTATTTTAAGTGCTACGTCGGGTTTCATTCGACGCAACTTTTGTTTTACAGGTTTCATTCCAGGAATTAGTGGTATAGTGTGTTGAGCTATTTCTCTATTAATGCCTGACATATCTTCATATGACCAAGCAAATACATCGATAAATTATTTAAGTAAGTTAATTTAATCGGTTCTTTCTTGCTTATTCAATGTTAATCCGATTTTAACTTCTCTTTTATGAGTTGAATCATTTGAGATGTCAACTGTTTCAGTTTCTTCAATTACCGGTGTTTTCTTTTCGAGTGTTTCCATTGCTTTAATAATTTCTTTGTCTTTTTCATCGTTAGCTAAGCAATGCTCGTCATCTTGGGTTAGGGAAGAACACAAGAAGTAAGGAGAATGAGAAATATTATTATACTCTGAGATCATTACATCAAAGAGTGATATGTCCTCAGGGACTGGATCACTAACTATCCTAGGAGAAGAAATAAGAGGGGGAGGTGTTACTACTAAAGACTTAGAAGATTCTAAAGGGAAAGACTCCGACTCCGACTCAGACGACTCCTCAAACATCGGTCCCTGTCCTGTCGTGATTGATATCTTCCTTCCGCTTGGAGTAGTCACTTTGATAGTCTTGCGCCACCCTTGTAGTGATCCTTCAGCTGGAGTAATTAGCTTTGAGGGGTCAAAGCTTTCACTTTGTAGGACTGTTTTAATGACCGAGGAGTTATCTTCTTCATAGGTTGGCCCATTCTTTTCTCGCCCAAACAGTAATCCTATGACGTTAAAGTCAAAGCATGGGGGTGCTTTCTCCTTATGGACGGGAGTTGGGATTTCATCAGTGAAGTAGCAATCCAAGAAAATCTCAAATCCCGGTTGTCTTATGCCTTTTACAACGAATGGCTCGGGAAATTCATGACATGGATAGTCCTCTCCCTCTTTTATGAACTGACCATTAAGCGTAAGGGGGTACTGATCCATTGGAATTGCTTTCTTTTGAATGCGAGCGTCCCTACGAGCTTTCAACTTTTCCTGGGCTTGCTTGAGATCCTTCCGAGTCGGTTCGAAACCAAGTCCTAAAGTTTCTAACTTAGGGAGGCCAGGTAACTCCAGCGGTTTTGCCATTTCTTTCTTCTTCCCTAGGGTCATCCCAGGGAAGTGTCCTTGTTTCTTCAGCATGGTGTTGACAATCATGTTGGAATGGGGGTCATGGCAAAGAGGGGTCCTTTCATCCTCCTGGATTAAGGAGACTTCTTCGTTAAAGCCCCATAGGTCTTCATCGTCCTCGTCGTGTTCCACATTAATAATTGGATTTTCTATGGATTTGATTCTCATTGGCGAAGCATCTATAGTGATTGGAATTCCCCCAACTATAGATTTTACTTGTTGGTGGAGAGATGAAGGGACGACCTTTAGATCATGAAGCCAAGGGTGTCCCAACAATAAGTTGAATGAAGCTTTGATGTCCACTACTTGGAAAGTAGTAGCATGTTCTATTGCTCCTGCCGTTATATTTAGGGTAGTCTTGCCAAGAGCTTGACGACGAGTATTATCGTAGGCTCTTATTCCTTGTGTGGACGGAGTTAAGTCTTCATCCCTTATGCCGAGCATCCTCGTAGTTCTAAGTGGACAAACGTTGATGGCTGATCCATTGTCTACAATTCATAGGAACATTCATCCTTTTGCAAACTACTGTGAGGTTTAATGCCTTGTAATGTTTGTCACCTTCTGGGGGTAAATCTTTGTCAGAAAAGGTGATCAAATTAATCGGACTAGGAAGGTCACTTGTGAGGAAGTTGGCTAGTCCCTCAGGAGTAGTGTCAGAATCTATCCCGATTTTATCCAAGGCATTCATTACAGCCAACCTATGCTCTCGAGATGTTGCCAGAAGTTTCCACACATTCATCTCAACTTTTGTCTTCTTAAACTGTTTAACGATGTCATTGTCTTCGATGATAGGTATGGGAACTTGATGTACGGTTGGCATAGGTTGTGTTGAAACGGGAGGTTGCATTCTCCCAGATCTTGTGAGGACGTCTATTGATGAATCTTCTTCGGCCCAAATGTCATCTATGGTGTATGACACAGAAGGTGAAGGTCCTACTATGTCTTTTAGATAGACATCTTCTTCATCACTGTCCCAGACTCCATTAATGGTTGTATCCTCTTCTTGTTGAACTTGGACCAGTTTCTTTTCATCAATCATTTTCTGTACCAAATCCTTGAATTTGAAACAGTTTTCTATAGTGTGACCCCCTGATTGATGATACTGACAGTAATATCTACCTGTCCTTTTCAATGACTCGAATGGTCTCGGTTCGAGAGGTTTGACCTCGCCACTCTCGGAGAGCATTTCAAACATTTGCGCATATGGGATCCCAATCGTAGTGTAGATTCTATTGCTCTTCTTGGGTTTTTCAGTGACTTGTAAGGGAAAGTGCTTTGCCTCATAAGTCGTTCTCACTGGTGTGAATTCTTTTTTAGATTCTTCTTTCGGAAGTGGAAGCTCATCATATTTCTTATGGAGTTCGTTCATAACTTTGAGAGCTTCATGTAGTAATTGTGATACCTCCTTTATAGACAGTGTGAGCAATTGTATATCATCTTTATTTGCCAGTTCTGGAAGGCTATCCTTGACATCGAAAAAGATTTCCTCTTCCTTTTCTTTGACACAGATTTATTTGACAGGTTTAATGAGAGAGGAGGGGTCAACCTCGTTTTCCTCATCGGAGATAGCCAAGGTATGAGCTAGAGGTGCATTGTCGATGCTTGGCTTCTTACTAGCAGGGGGCAACGGCAGTTTGTTGTTGTCGATTAGGTCTTGGATAGCTTCCTTAAGCTTCCAACAGCTTTCAGTGGAATGACCCCTACCTTGGTGATACTTGTAGTGTGCATTGGGGTTCCAGTTAACCGACCTCTTCTCAATTGGTGGGTCCCCAAATGGTCCAATAGGAGTTATAAGACCTTTTGCATTTAATCGATCAAATGCGGTGTCATAACTCATGCCAATAGGAGTGTAGTTCCTCCTAAATGGTTTCTTCTGTCCTTGGTTGTTCATGTCAAGAACGTCTCCTAAATTAAAGGTGCTAACATTATTTGAGTGGGTGGTTTTGGAAGAAGAAGGATTGTCGTTCTTCTTTCCTTTCCAGCCACTGTTGGAGTTATTGTTGGCAGCTTTTGACTTAGTCAAGTCATCTTCAATATTGATCCCAATGTCATAAACGGCCTTGAAGGTATGGAGATTATGTTGATACTTGAGATGCTTGGAATATTTTTCTTGGATATTTTTGATAAACAGTCTCACAGACTCTTTTTCACTTGGCACCTCAATCATTTTTGCTGAGGTTTCTCTCCACTTGTTAAAAAAAGAGGTAAAGCCTTCATTCTCTTTCTGTTTGAGGATTTCAAGTTCTCTATGGTCAGTCTCGACTTGAATGTTGCACTTGTACCTATCAACGAAAGCGTTTGCTATTGACTCCCATGTAGAGGTCTTTTCTTTCTCGAGAGAAAAGAACCATTGTTGGCAAACGGTCTCGAGAGATAGTGAGAACAGAGAAGGGAAGACCTTCTTATCGACACCCTTAATACTCATTATGGTTTCGAATGCTCTTAAATGAAAGTATGGGTTGTCAATTGCTCTGAATTTTGGGATGTCGTTGGCGCTGAACTTCTGCGGAAGAAGCTCTTTGTCCACCGAGACCCCTTGTGATGTAAGCTCTTGAAACTTGTAGTCGCTAGACAACTTGCTTAAACTCTCTTGCATGAGGTCCATTTGTTGTTGTTTCACGGGATCATCGATCCTAAGTGCGAGAAGCTTGAGTGTCTCAGTCACAGTAGCCAGTTGGTTCTTAAGATCATTGACTTCTTCTTGTGTTGCCATTATAACCTTAGCTTTCCTCTTACGAGCTATGGGTTTGTCGAAAAGTTGGACTTGTACGAAGAGGTTATCTTTGATTAGTCGTCCTTCCTTTCTTGACCACGCGCTGTAAATTAAACCATTTTGCGTTTTAATTACTTGACTCGAATCAACTTGACTTTACGGTTTATTTTAAGGAAAAAAGAAAAGAGAAAAGGGTGCATATTTTTGGCAAAAATAATGTACATATTTTTAGGGAACTAAGTATTATTATTTTTTATTGGAGGATTAATATCCGACTAACCCCCCTAAAAAAAATGACGGAAAAACGCGCACACAAGACTCTCTTAATCATGGTCAAAGTATGTGTATTGGTGTGTGCGTTGAGTGTAAGTGACATGCTTGGACTCTTGTGTAAGACCATGGGACTTAGTGCCTAAACTTGATTATTGATTCAATTAAAAACTATTGACGGCAAAATTAACCGAATTAAACAGAAGACTGATTAGTTAGACCCTAGGTGATGACTCGACCAATAATCCGAACTGTCGGCCAAGCGACAGGACTGGCGTCACATTGTGGAGCTTGGCCCCAGGCGACAGAACTGTCGTCAGGCGCTACACTCCATAATGTGGCGCTACAGCTCAGACCTTGGCGCCAATATTGGAGCTTCGGTCTGGGACTGTTTTCGGTGTTATTAGTCAATTGGGGTATGCCTAAAGTCGTACTAGGTCAATTCCGATTAAAATATTAGACTTTATTGACTCAAATTAATTAATTAATTAATTAGGCAAATTTCTTTAAGTAATTAATTTATTTAGTCTCAACACAAGTCAACAAACGATTAAGAGAAACATAGAATATATATGCACAACAAATAATGCACAATTAGTCAAGTAGGCACAATATGATGCAATGCGTTCGCAACCTAACCATGGCTCTAGTTCTCTAAAGTTCGAGATATGGTTTAGTCAAAGAGGGTCCATGGTTAATTGTCCGGATGCACCGCGCGGAAGCCTAACCGTGAAGGGTTGGCGCGAGTGGATGGGACACCGCGAGTGTTAGTAAAGTCTCGCTTCCATGGTTTGGTGAATTCAACATCTCGGATGTACCCTTTGTTGCACGGAGCGTTCAATCAGGTAGATGGAGCATGAATTCCCAGAGGGTTATGTCCATATGTAGAACACATATGGGTTTCAGAAAAGTGAGAAAAAATTTCAATCAGGAAGTAGGATCGAGCAAACAATACGAAAAACTGGTCGAAATTAGAACGCATATTTCTGGCTCGGTATTGGGGGAAATTGGCGCCAGCAATCAGAGACTGGCGCCAGATTTTAACTGTAGTGCCTGGCGCCAATGCTGGCGTCTGGCGCTACGACTAAAATGCTGGCGCCAAGCTCTGGCCCCTGACGCTACTTCCCACATGCCTCAGCAGCTTTATGTGCTCAATAAAATTTTCCAGTTTCGCGCGGTGTTATTTCAGTCCTAGTTGTGAAAGATATTTCTCAAATTTCCTACGTGTAAAATCCTATGTTTTTAACTCATTACGGATGGTCTTTCCAATGAGATTTTTTTTATGCATTTGACAATAATGTTAATCAAAATTACGCACATGAAGTACTTAGAACTTTTCGAGTCTCATCCACTCATTCTAAATCATTGCCGAAACAAATTCAGGAATTAAAATAGAAATCCTCCCTAGTGGAGTCGCCAAAAACTGTAGGGAATAATTTCAAGCCTTTAAATCCCACTAGCTTGAACCCCACTGTGATCATACACTAAAGTACGGTGGCGTCCAAAAGGGAATAAGATAGAGCAAAAGAGTCGCCAACAAGTTTTTAAGGAACTTGTAAACCGTTCATATGATGAAGGTTACACCCCTTAACGATCCAAGAGATCGTCAACTCCATAAGGTCTAGAACCAAATAAGGGTTCGGGGATGAAGGTACAAATCCAACCTAAAAGAGATTAAACCTGCCCTAATAATAGGCCTCTACTTTATTCTGATCGTATTCATGTGCGCTTTCTAATTAACATACAATCAATAGGATTAACCCTAAACTTGTTTATCTATGTTAGTTGAATATAATGCACAAACAAATCTATTATTGGCGATCACTTGAATTATAATCACATTAACCCTAACAAGATTATTAATTATCTTATTAAGCGTGATTACAAATACCAAATTCCCTTTAAACATGCAATAAAAAGGCGTGATCAAGCAATAACAATAAATATAATCAAGCAACATAATAATCATGAATAATAATTTTAATAACAATCATCATAATAATAATAATATTATCATAGATAAAATAATCATCATCAAAATAATAATAATAGTAATAGTATTCATAATCACCATAAATTATAACAATTATAATCATAATCATGTTCATGTTAATATTAAAGCATAATCAAGATTCTAGGCATGATATTAACAAGATTAATAACAAACCCTAGCATGTCACTAAGCAATAAAAATCAAAGCTTTAACCCTAACATGATACTAACAATCACAAATATTAGGAAGAATATAGGAAGCATCGTAGGAATCATATTTAATATTAAAAATACCCTAGACATGATACTAGGAATATCATAATAACAATATAAACATGATTTCTACATCATAATATCAATTAAAACAATTAAAGCACTTACTTTGATACCTCGTACCTCTTTCTAATAACAAAATACACACGTTAGTAACTTCAAGAAAAATAATAAACAAACAATCAAATTAAATAATTGAATGAGAGATTTGGGACCAAACCCTCAGAAATTAAAACCTTTCACGTCTAGGGCGAAGGCAACTTCGAATATGGCTAGGTGTTTCTAGATCTTGTGAATGCGGAATTTTGTATGAAAAAGCAAAGTAAGAAGAAAGAATTGAATGAATGCTAATTGTAGGTGAATGATTAGTGAGAATAGGTGAATGTAGATGAATGAAAACGAAGTTTTTAATACGATATTTATAGAGAAAATCATCCAAAAAGATAAAATAAACAAAACAGAGTCTGACGCACAAAAAACAGAGCTGGCGCCAGCCCTGGCTAACTGGTGCCAGGCGCCAATGGCTAGCGCCAAGCGCCAGGCCTGGTTCCTGGCGCCAAGGCCTGGGGTTAGGCGCCAAGCCTGATTTTAACGCGTTTTCGAAAATCAGATAAATATACCGTACTGGAGGATAAAATCATATAATTTCCTCGAAAATGCTATTTGATTTTGATTAAAACTCTGAAAAGTCAACAAAAGTCAATTTATCAATGCTAATTGAATTAGGAATGAACAGAACCTTCTAGAAGATTCTAGAAGACTAAAACCATTCCTAATTGCATTAGGAATGATAAATCATATTAGGCCCTCCCCTAGATCATTGGGCCGTATATAAAGCTCAAATCGGGCCCAGTTTAGTAAATTGGTCATAACTTCCTCAATATTCATCGGAATTGGGCTTATAATATATCGTTGGAAAGGTCTTTGCAAGCCCCATCCAACTACACTACTATTGGACCCATATCATGGACCAACCAAACTGGATTGACTGTTTTCTTAAAATAAGTTTTCAAAAACAGAGAGAAGAGAAAAGAAATAAAACTTTCCGCAACACTAGACTTTCCACACTTTCGCTTCATTCGACTATGATTCGACGTGAAAGGTTCTCATCACTGGGTTTGGTTTTGGGGAGACACAAATGGGTGTCTACAGTACTGATCCATTGGGATTGCTTTCTTTTGAGTGCGAGCGTCCCTACGTGCCTTTGGTTTTTACTGGCCTCGCTTGAGATCTTTCCGAGTCGGTTCGAAACCAAGTCCGAAAGTGTCTAACTTAGGGAGGCTAGGTGACTCCAGCGGTTTCGCTATTCCCTTTTTCTTTCCTAGGGCCATCCCAAGAAAATTTCCTTGTTTCTTCAGAATAGCATTTACAATCATGTTGGAATGGGGGTCATGGCAAAGAGGGGTCCTTTCCTCCTCCTGGATTAAGGAGACCTCTTCGTTAAAGCCCCATAAATCTTCATCATCCTCATCGTGCTCCACATTAATTATTGGGTTTTCTATAGACTTGATTCTCATAGGTGAAGCATCGATGGTGATAGGAATTCCCCCAACTATGGCTTTTAATTGTTGGTGGAGAGATGAGGGGACGACCTTTAGGTCATGAAGCCAAGGGCGTCCCAACAGTAGATTGAACGAAGCTTTAATGTCTACTACTTGGAAAGTAGTAGCATTTTCTATTGCTCCCGCCATTACATTCATGGTAATTTTACCAAGAGCTTGACGACGAGTGTTGTCGTAGGCCCTTATTCCTTGTGTTGATGGAGTTAAATCTTCATCCCTTATGCCTAGCATCCTCTCAGTTCTAAGTGGACAGACGTTGATGGCCGATCCATTGTCTACAAGAGTCATAGGGACGTTCATTCTCTTGCAAACTACCGTGAGGTTTAATGCCTTGTAATGTTTATCACCTTCTGGAGGTAAATCCTTATCAGAAAAGGTGATCAAATTGATTGGACTAGGAAGATCGCTCATGAGGAAGTTAGCTAACCCCTCAGGAGTGGTGTTAGAATCTATTCCTATTTTGTCCAAGGCATTCATTACAGCCAACCTATGTTCTCGGGATGTCGCCAAAAGTTTCCATACGTTCATTTCAACTTTTGTTTTCTTAAACTGCTTGACGATATCATTGTCTTCGATGATAGGTATGGGAATTTGTTGTGTAATTTGGCATGGGTTGTATTGAAACGGGAGGTTGCATTCTCTCGGATCTTGTGAGGACGTCTATCGATGAGTCTTCTTCAGCCCAAAAGTCATCCATGGCGTATGACACAGAAGGTGGAGATCCTACTATGTCTTTTAAGTAGACGTCTTCTTCATCACTGTCCCAAACTCCATTAATACTTGCATCCTCTTCTTGTGGAACTTGGACTAGTTTCTTTTCATCAATAATTTTCTGAATTAAATTCTTAAATTTAAAATAGTTTTCGATAGTGTGACCCCCTGATTGATGATACTGACAGTAATATCTATTTGTCCTTTTCAACGATTCGAATGGTCTCGGTTCGAGAGGTTTTATCTCGCCATTCTCGGGGAGCATTTCGAACATTTGTACATATGGGATCACAATTGGATTGTAGAGTCTATTACTCTTCTTGGGTTTTTCAGTGACTTGTAAAGGAAAACACTTTGCTTTATAAGTCGTTATCATGGGTGTGAATTCTCTCTTGGGTTCATCTTTCAGGAGTGGAACCTCGTCATATTTCTTCTGAAGTTCTTTTATAGCCTTGAGAGTTTCACGTAGCAAATGCGATCCTTCCATCATATACAGTGTGAGCGATTGTATGTCCTCTTTACTTGCTGGTTCTGGAAGGTTATCCATGGCGTCGAAAAAGATCTCCTCCTCTTCTTCGATGGCATGGATTTCTTTAATAGGTTTGATGAGAGACGAGGGGTCGACCTCGTTTTCCTCATCAGAAATAGCCAAGGCATGAGCGAGAGGTGCATTATCAATACTTGGCTTCTTACTGGCAGGGGGCAATGGCAGCTTGTTGTTGTCGATTAAGTCTTGGATAGCTTCCTTAAGCTTCCAACAGTTTTCGGTGAGATGGCCCCTACCTTGGTGATACTTGCAATGTGCATTGGGGTTCCAATTAGCCGACCTCTTTTCGATTAGTGGGTCCCCAAATGGTCCAATAGGAGTTATAAGACCTTTTGCATTTAATCGATCAAATGCGGTATCATAACTCATGCCAATAGGAGTAAAGTTCCTCCTAAATGGTTTCTTTTGTCCTTGATTATTCATAGCAAGGACTTCTCCTAGGTTAAAAGTGCTAACGTTGTTTAAGTGGGTGGTTTTGGAAGAAGAAGGATTGTTGTTCTTCTTTCCTTTCCAGCCACTGTTGGAGTTATTGTTGGCAGCTTTTAACTTAGCCAGGTCGTCTTCAATATTGATTCTAATGTCGTAGACGGCCTTGAAGGTATGGAGATTGTTTTGATACTTGAGATGCTTGGAATATTTTTCTTGAAGGTTTTTTATGAACAACCTTACAGACTCTTTTTCACTCGGCACCTCAATCATCTTAGCTGAGGTTTCTCTCCATTTGTTAAAGAAGGAGGTGAAGCCTTCGTTCTCTTTATGTTTGAGGTTCTCAAGTTCCCTACGGTCAGTCTCAACTTGAATGTTGCATTTGTATCTATCAACGAAAGCGTTTGCTATGGACTGCCAGGTGGAGGTCTTTTCTTTCTCGAGAGAAAAGAACCATTGTTGGCAAACGGTCTCGAGAGATAGTGAGAACATAGAGGGGAACACCTTTTTTGTCGATACCCTTAATACTCATTATTTTTTCGAAGGCTCTTAAATGAAAATAAGGGTTATCGATTGCTTTGAATTTAGGGATGTCGTTGGCATTGAACTTCTGCGGAAGAAGATCTTTGTCCACTGAGACCCCTTGTGAACTAATCTCTTGAAACATGTAGTCGCTAGATAGCTTGCTTAGACTCTCTTGCATGAGGTCCATCTGTTGTTGTTTCACGGGATCATCGATCTTGAGTGTTAGGAGTTTTAGTGCCTCAGTCACGGTAACCAGCTGGTTCCTAAGCTCATTGACTTCTTCTTGTGTTGCCATTACTGTCCTAGCTTTCCTCTTACGAGCTATGGGTTTGTCGAAAAGTTGGACTTGTACGAAAAGGTTGTCTTTGATTAACCGTCCTTCCTTTCTTGACCACGCGCTGTAATTTAAACCATTTTGCGTTTTAATTACTTGACTCAAATCAACTTTGACTTTACGGTTTTTAAAGAGGGAAAAATTAAAAAAATGGGTGCATATTTTTTTTAGGCAAAAATAATGTATATATTTTTTAAGAACTAAGTATGGTATTCAAATTGGAGGATTAATATCCGACTTACCCCCCTAAAAAAAATGCCGGAAAAAAAAAACGCGCATACAAGACTCTCTTAGACATGGTCAAAGTGTGTATATTGGTGTGTGTGTTGAGTGTAAGTGACATGTTTGGACTCTTGTGTAAGACCATGAGACTTAGTGCCTAAACTCAATTAATGACTTAACAAAGTATCATTGGCAGTAAAATTTAACCGAATTAATTAGCAAACTGGTTAATTAGACACTAGGTGATGACTCGATCAATAATCCGAACTATCGTCAAAACGGCAGGACTGGCGCCTCTCTTTGCAGTGTAGCGCCGGACGACAGAGTTGTCGCCAAGCGCCACACTCCACAGAGTGGCGCTACAGTTCAGGCTTTGGCGCTATTACTGGAGCTTTAATCTGATACCGTTTTCGGTGTTATTAATCAACAGGGGTATGCCTAAAGTCCTACTAGGTCAATTCTGGTTAAGATATTAGACATTATTTACTCAAATTATTTAATTAATTAATTAATTAGGCAAATTTCTTTTAGTCATTAATTTATTTAATCTCAACACAAGTCAACAAACGGATAAGGAAACATAGTATATGCACAACAAATAATGCACAATTAGTTAAGTAGGCTTGATATGATGCAATGAGTTCGCAACCTAACCATGGCTCTAGTTCTCTAAAGTTTGGGATATGGTTTAGTCAATAGAGGGTCCATGGTTAATTGTCCGGATGCACCGCGCGGAAGCCTAACCGTGAAGGGTTGGCGCGAGTGGATGGGACACCGCGAGTTTTAGAAAAAACTCGCTTCCATGGTTTGGTGAATTCAACAATCTCGGATGTACCCTTTGTTGCTCAGAGCGTTCAATCAGGTAGATGGAGCATGAATTCCCAGAGGGTTATGTCCATATGTAGAACACATATGGGTTTCAGAAAAGTGAGAAAAACTCAATCAAGAAGTAGGATCGAGCAAACAATGCGAAAAACTAGTAGAAATTAGAACGCATATTTCTGGCTCGGTATTGGAAGAATTTGGCGCCAGCAAATAGAGATTGGCGCCAGGTTTTAGTTGTAGCGCCTGGCGACAGAACTGTCGTCTGGCGCTACAGTTAAAAGTCTGGCGCTAATATTCTGTTCGCTGACGCTAATTCCTACATGCCTCAGCAGCTTTCTGTGCTCGATAAAATTTTTCAGTTTTCGCACAGTGTTATTTCGGTCCTAGTTGTGAAAGATATTCCTCAAATTTCCTACGTGTAAAATTCTATGTTTTAACTCATTACGGATGGTCTTTCCAATGAGATATTTTTTATGCATATGAAAATAATGTTAATCAAAATTACGCACATGAAATACTTAGAACGTTTCGAGTCTCATCCACTCATTCTAAATCATTGCCGAAACAAATTCAGGAATTAAAATAGAAATCCTCCCCAGTGGAGTCGCCAAAAACTGTAGGGAATATTTCAAGCGTTAATCCCCTAGCTTGAACCCCACTGTGATCATACACTAAAGTACGGTGGCGTCCAAAGGGAAAGAAGATAGAGCAAAAGAGTCGCCAACAAGTTTTTTAAGGAACTTGTAAACCGTTCACGAGGTGAAGTTACACCCCTTAACGATCCAAGAGATCATCAACTCCATAAGGTCTTGAACCAAATAGGGTTCGGGGATGAAGGTACAAATCCAACCTAAAAGAGATTGAACCTTCCCTAATAATAGGCCTCTACTTTATTCTGATCGTATTCATGTGCGCTTTCTGACTAACATGCAATCAATAGGTTTACCCTAAACCTGTTTATCTATGTTGGTTGAATTTAATGCACAAATAAGTCTATTATTGGCGATCACTTGAATTATAATCAAATTAACCCTAACAAGATTATTAATTATCTTATATAAGCGTGATTACAAATACCAATTCCCTTTAAACATGCATAAAAGGTGTGATCAAGCAATAAATAAATATCAAGCAACATAATAATAATCATAAAATTATAATCATAATAATATTTAAAATAATCATAATCATGTTAAAGCATAATAATAGCAAGATCCTAGGCATGATACTAACAAGATTAATAATGAATCCTAGCATGTCACTAAGCAATAAAAATCAAAGCTTTAACCCTAACATGATACTAACATGAATATTAGGAAAGAAAATAGGAAGCATCATACTTTTAATCATACTTGATATTAAATTTACCCTAAACATGATACTAGGAATTTATTGTTGTCACCCTAAACATCAAATTAAGGAAAACATCCTAACATGATACTAGAAATCATAATAACAACCTAAGCATGATTTTTACATAATAACATCAATAAAACAATTAAAGTACTTACTTGGATGCCTCGTACCTCTTTCTAATAACAAAATACACGCGTTAGTAACTTCAAGGAAAATAATAAATAGAACAATTAAATCAAATAATTGAAAGAGAGATTTGGGACCAAACCCTCATAAATTAAACCTTTCACGTCTAGGGCAAAAGCAACTTCGAATATGGCTAGGTGTATCTAAATCTAATGAATGCGAAATTTTTATATTTGAGAGAAGGCTAGAAAAGAGAGAGAGGGTAATCAAGAAAATCTTGATGAGAGTTGGTGAATAAAAACGGAGTTTTTACGACGTTATTTATAGAGAAAATCAGCCAAAAAGATAAAACATCAAAACAGAGTTCTGACGCGAAAAGCCAAGTTAGCGCCAAACGCTGACCTTAGCGCCAGACGCTAAGGCTAGCGCCAGGCGCCAAGCGTAGCGTCAGGCGCTACAGCTGGCGTTTCGCGCTGACCCAGAAATTCACGCGTTTTCTTAAAATCAGATAGAAATTGCCGTACAGGAGGATAAAATCGTATTTTCCCCAAAAACGTTCTTTGATTTTAATTAAAACTCTGAAAAGTCAACAAAAGTCAATTTATCAATGCTAATTAAATTAGGAATGAAAAGAACATTCTAGAAGAATCTAGAATACTAAAACCATTCCTAATTGCATTAGGAATGATAAATTCATATTAGGCCCTCCTCTAGATCATTGGGCCGCATATAAGCCTCAAACAAGTCCCAGTTCAGTAAATTGGCCATAACTTCCTCAATATTCATCGGAATTGGGCTTATAATATATCGTTGGAAGGCTCTTTTCAAGCCCTATCCAACTACACTATTATTGGACCCATATCATGGACCAACCAAACTGGATTGGCTGTTTTCTTAAAATAGGTTTTCAAAAACAGAGAGAAGAGAAAAGAAATTAAAACTTTCCGCAACACTAAACTTTCCACACTTTCACTTCATTCGATTATGATTCGACGTGAAAGGCAATCATCACTGGGTTTGGTTTTGGGGAGACACAAATGGGTGTCTACAATAATATTATTGTGAAATAGGTCCACATACACAAGTTTTTTCTCATTGATACTTCTTTTTTTATTTTTATTATTATTTTTTTCTTTCCTTAAAACAATTAAATATATCTCCAATAACTAAACTTTTTAAAATTCATCCTATGATACCTATCATATAAATTTTATCCTATGATACCTATATTATAATTATTTAATACAACCTATCCTACTTACATATTTTTATATTATATTCAATTCAATTAATTTACCTAAATGTATGCGCTGACCAAAGTGTAATACTTAAAAAATGAATTGTGTATACCCCCACTTAAATCTCACTATATTAAAGATAATGAAATTACCTACATTAGCCATTAGTGTACATGTAAGGTCAATGTTCGGCCAAACCAGACAATTAGATCTGAGTAAATATGAAAAATTAAATTCTTATCAAATTAGATTAGCAAAAATGGAAGGAGTATAAACTTTGAATCTTAAGACCTAAATGACCCAAAATTTTGAGCAATTTTCTTGGCACGCAAATTGGCGAGCTGCTACACATACACTTAGTGTATGTAGCCCCCACATACATTGCCAATTAAATTAGAACACCTCACCATTCACCAAATAAAAGAGAGGAAAATTTGGGGGGGGGGGGAATTCATGGAAGTACCGCCAAAACAGTATATTAGGCGGGAGTTTTTGTTTGGCGCCAATGCTACAGAGGTTGGGGCCCACCTTTTCCACCCACCCCATCATCAATTTAATGTAAAAAAAAAATCTGAGGAAGCCATTAACGACGGAAGCATTTTCCGGTGAGGTAATTTTTTTTTTTTTTTTTTTTTTTTTTTTTTTTTTTTTGTTTAATAAAATCAATGGTGTTCAACTATGTATTTCATATGATCAATACATCAAGATTCTATTGTTCAATACTTCATTCTACACACTCAATATAAAACACGTTTTATGTAATGTTATAAAATCATTGACTTATAATGTTGTAATTTCAATTTTCATTGTTAATGTTTTTTTTTTATATATATAATCCAATAATAATTGTAGTGTTTGTTTAACTTGAATGTTACATATATTTTGTTTTATTAAATCAAGTGGTCTGGTTTTCACAAACTTTCTGGAATTGTACAATTCTGGGTATAATCCAATATTTTGGTTCGACGAAGAAGAAGAATCGAGTTCTTCGTAATGTTAAAATGTTTTTATATTGTAATATAATAACAATTACAGTTTTTTAGTATTTTGAATACTATATATTAGTAACTTGATAATGACACGTTTATTCTCTGTAGTATAATATCTAGAGTTACTAAACAAATGATGGGAGTACTATTCAAATACATTAAAAAAAAAAAAAATTAAAAAGCTTGCACTTAGAATTAGCAAATACTTAGTATTAGATTCGAACACGAGACTTAAATCTCACAGTAATCATTTTGTTATATGAATCTTCTAATTTGATTTTGACAATTGGAATTTGTACATAACATTTGATGATGGAGAGAGATTCAGAGAACCCCAATTAGAACATTTATTGAGTTATTTTTCGTGTTAACAAGATTCCGATTAAAATAGTAACGGTTAATAATATTTTAGAATCATAGATACAGATGTTGAAAAACTTGACAAATACATGTTACGACTTTAAGTTGGTGTCACTAACCTTTATAATAATTACGTTTGTTATTAAAATAGTAACGAATAAATAATTCTCGTATCTAAAATTGCATTTCCATTAACCAAATCGATATGACATTATTGATTTCGGGGATGATTAGGATGGAGTTAGTATTTAAATGTATATAAACTACAAAAAAAAAAAAAAAAAAAAAAAACAATCAAACAACGCATTGCTTTTCAAAATTTGAAAAAAAAAATTATTTTACAAAATTTGATAGATAAATGGAGTAAATGTTAAAGTTCACTTCAAATTTGATATGAATAAACAATTTCAAATGTGTTAAATTTCTGTTCTTACAAAACTCATATTAAACTCTTATTATATGATTGAACCGGCAAGCCTATTTACTAAACAAATGTGTAATTTATTAGTTAAAATAAATAATGTAATAATTAATTTACTATATACATTAATGAAAATAAATATTTGTAGTACATTACAAATGAGTTATGACTATTTACAATGTTACTATTTTATAAAAAAATGCATCTTCAAAATACAAATACATAAAATAACATATTTATAGCGAAATATGGAATCTCAATATTTTTAATTTTTTTAATGAGGGAAATATGATATTTCACTAAACACGAAAAATAAATGTGTTGAAATTCCCCTAAATATATATAATTTTAGGATTTAAATAAAAAATGATGTAAGTAATAACAAGGAATTTTAGTATTTAAAATCTTATTCATCGAAAAATCTCTTATACACAGGAAATTAACCATTATTAAAACAGAAATTACCAATAAAAAACATATAAACAAGTTACAATTCATAATGGTGTAATAATTAATACAACTTCTAAATACAATCGGTATATAACGACAATATATACACATGGAATAATTATAGTAAAATACAACAAGTATACTAATAATATACTATAATCAATACAAATAATTTACAATTGTAATACATATAAAATAAAAACTTAATTTTTTCCATCATTAGTATCCGAGTTAGTTTCATCATCACTACTTGGATCGAAATTGTGTGGCCTTTTAATATGTGTTCGAATAAACGACCAACGATTGTCACCCATGGTGTGCCTCCAATGTGGGATAGTCCTTCCCCATTCCTTGCATACTGCCATGCACTTTGCAAGATCCTGATCGTTTAGTTTGAACCATATATGGTGCAGCACAGATTCATCCCATACGAAAGGTGGTAATCCATTTTCAATATTCGGTAGTATATCATGTTTGTCGCATAATTGAAAGAATAATCCTTTCGGCAGGAGCGATGCACCCCACGGAGCCAACCTCCTCATTTTTTTATCCTCCTTTGACAACAACATTTAGTTTTGGTCTTAGTATTCGAGCATTAGAATAAGACGTTTCTACCGTTTTCTCTTCTATAAGTGGTCTCTTTCCTTTGCTTTTGTTATTCCCACTTGGTTTATAATTTTTTTTTTCATTATCACGACCCTCCATTCTTTTGAACCAATCCTCTTATCTATATTAAATTGTTATTGCTATTCTAAGAATGCATGGTATATATATAGGGAAAGTGAGTTAGTTGGTTCTTATGTACATGCAAGTAAACATGTACCGCTTGGTGAAGAAAAACATTAACACGCTTGGTTTTTAAGTGCATGCAAGTAAATATGTACCGCTAGGTGTAGAAACCACATATAACATCAGTTACCAAATTTTAAGGTAACCATATTATTATATTTGATATCGCGCCAACGTGCTTTTGAGCACAATTTTCATTATGAGAAGTAGTTATCTGTTACTAAACAATATTTCATTTTATTAGAAGTAAATTTATAACTTATCTTTGTATTGAAAAATCATTTTAATTTTTTTTGTAAGTTAGCATTACTACTCTAATTTTTTCTATGCTAGCATTTATATTAGATTGTTGATTATGTTAAGACGCGAATGTTACTAATCTTCGAATATACTCCCCTCTTTTGCAAAATAATCTTCCAACTTTCTATTTTACATCGCCATTAATTAGGAAAAAAAAAATTACGAGTAAGAAAATAATTTATGAACTAATGCTCAATCACTTCCTAAGCTTGATGTAATTCAAACATACTATGATTATTGTTGATTTGTGACAAGATCTTTCCCCTTTTCAAGCTAATAAATATAGAACATTGTCAAACATATATCACTAATGCGATTTTATTAACAATATATAAAGACACGAATCTTACAAGATCACATTACTATATTATTATCTTTTTCAAATAAACGGTAATGTATGTATTAACTAATCCCAAATTAGACCTCCCTGAAATGACAATATGGCAACAATTAATGGCCGAAGGGAGTCGGTAGGTAGTTACTCCTGATCGACAGTATACACATTAAAATAGTAACTTTACCATATTTGTAGGTAACAGGTAGTCAATTAAAAGTAGTATAAAATCTTATTACTAACAACGAATCCCATATTTTGAACTTAATATATAAAAATACTATCGTTTTGAACTAGTAGAGATTGACACTATACAACGCCATTTATTTGCAAACTATTTTTTTAAAATTTATTTGCAAACTATTTTTTTAAAATTTATTTGCAAACTATAATATAAGCTACAATAGTTTTAACTAGTTTTTAATTTTAATATACTATATTTTCTCCCTATTTTCAATTTAATAATATTTTAATTAACATGTAATTGAATATAAGCAGCAAAAAAAAAAAAAAAAAAAAAAAAAAAAAAAAAAAAAAAAAAAAAAAAAAAAAACATGTAATTTAATTTAAAGGTTAAAAGTAACTCTAAAAAAAATTGTATGTAGCAAGTGCTGAAATAAAAGTTTCATAAACAATAAATTAGTAACGTCTAATCCATTACAACACATACTTTAGTTAAAAATTTGTGTTCCTTCACACGTAATACTCATGTGCTCAGTTTCTACTGGGTACTACGTAACCAATACGGATTTCCAGTACTTGGATTATAAGTAGGAGCTGAACAACTTGGATTATATGTAGAATCTGACTGTTCAACGCTAATGCTTCGCCAATTGAAGGATGAAATGGTATTCTGGCCTGGTCACGAGTTTGGACCTGATCTTCTGCAACATGCATACTATTGTTACTACCAATCCCCTGGTGGTTGGTGATTTGATCTTGTAATTGCCACCTTCCCTTCATTGAGCCAAACGTGCTCTTTATAATTTCCTTCATTTATATATATATATATATATATATATATATATATATATATATATATATATATAAATACATATACATAAAACAACCCAACTTATGGATGATAGCAAATGTATCAACGTATAAACTTAGAATTGCAGTATTAACGGAAAACATTTGTATTATAGTACTAAAGTGCAAGATTGATGCTTATGTACTTCCAAATCATCGTCCATTAAAAGTACTTATCTCATTTGAAGAAAAAAGAGTTGAAAATTATACATATTCACGTTAAGAGTTGCTCACAAAATTATTCAGTATTTTCTACTTTATTTGTTTATATTAAAATTATAAGTAAGCACAAACATAATACACTATTTAATGAATGAATTCGTGGATGCTAATTGATATTTTGCACTAGGGCCATAGTCAGGTTTGACCCTGCATGTTCATATAATTATCCATGCACGCGCACTTGTTTCCGGTTATGATAAACACTATCAACAACGATTCTTGGTTTACTATCCAATTCAACGTCAACAAATTACCTTTAACATACGATCCCCACAACATAATTAATTCATGAACAAATTCAAACAGTAATTATAAATTTGAATGATTCTAAGATATTAAGCACAAAATTTATAACCAACTTCTTAATCCATCATTGTTGTTAATCATACCTTACAATACTCTTGATTGGGTTCCGTTAGTGTTGAAATATGAACTACACCACTCTGGTCGGAACATTGCGTAGCTTCGGTTGGGTTGAAATCTCCGGCCACCAACACACCTTTGTCTTTGTCTTGGGCTTCGTTGGTGGCTAGCAATTCTTCCAAAGAACCATCTTCTTGGAATTGAAGCAATTTTTCCCAAATATTATCCTCTTGATCATCCATTGCTTTTGAACTACAATCCGCCATCACAATGTAATGTTAACAATTATTTTTTTTTTTTTCGGATTTTTTGTACTTCAATTCTCTAAAATATTTGATTATCTAATCAAAAAATTTAAACAATTTTAGATTTCAATAACATGTTACCATACGCAAATTAATCTACTTTAATCTACAAATAATCTCTCACGTGATTATAGACATTGAAGATAAAAAAATGGAACAAGATAAAATTCAAAAAAAAAAATGATTAAATAGAATAAAAGTTAACATGCAAGAACTATAGCATAATTGAAAGAAATTGTTGAGATTAAATCAAGTTACCCTGTCGATGAAGACTCCATTTGAAGTATTGCTGAAGCTTCCAATTAAAATCCACTCTTAATTTTGGAAAAGGGGTAGATTAAAATACAAATGAACTTGTATATGAATGTAGGATTGTTTACTTCTCGATGGTATGACTAGAAGTTTCCTTCTGAAATTTGTATTTTAAAAAAAAAAAACTTTTGATGAGATAAGGAAGTTAATAGGCGCTTTGGTAAAAGGGAAATGAAGAAGATGAATATTACTAGATATTATATCTGACACCAAATTAGTAAAATATTAAATAAATTAATTTAAAATGGCACTAAACATATAGGAAACTGGTAGGTTACACCATAGATTCGTGTGTTAATGTCATTAATGTTACTATGCTATCCCTAGAAGAAACCACTTTGTTACTATCTAACCATCAATCAAATCAACCTTTTTTTTCCCTTTTTGTACAAGACAACTTCAATTGATAAATGATAACCGTTGATTTTCTTGAAAACCTTTATGCATATCCTATAAAATCTACCACGTATTAATTACAACATTAGTTGATATACGAATTTTTTTGTTTCTATTTTTATAATTAATTTCTATATTAACAAAATTTAGTATCTTTTTCCTTATTTTGGTGATAATATTGTATTTTTATTTCCTAATTAAACGCAAATTATTAATAATTTCGTATCAAAACTTTTTTACCAATATCGTGTGTCAAAATTTTCTATTTTTAACACTTGGTACAGTCAATTGTTAACGTAGCGCGCGAAACATTTACAAGACTAAGTACCATTTAAAGCGTAATGTGTATATATATACTTACATATTTTTTAATGTCTGCAAATATAAATAATGGAAACTATTAATGTCACCTCATAAGGAAAAATAAGACTCATAACATTGTCGTTTGCAAAAAATAAGTTTCGAATAGAATTATTTTATATAGAACTTTGTATTAGAATGAACATTTTGTTGAAATTAAAATTTTATTATAATGTATTATTTACTACTTTTCTAAAAAAAAAAAAAAAAAAAGATACTTTTTAGGGAAAATAAATGGCGCCTGCATGCTACATGTACATTGGGAATACAAGTTCACCATGAATTCTTTAATCGTCATTCTTTAAAAATTAAAACAATAATTCAATTATTAGAAACTAAAGGGTCATACTTTAAATTGTATATAACAAATTTGTTACAATGTGTTTTAAATGCTACTAATCTAAATAGTTTACGATGTATGATATATTTTATATCATCTTTAAATTTTTTTTCTGCCTTCAGTTTAAATAGGACATTATAATATATGGTACATTGTAATAATTATACTAAAAAACATGGACTTTTATTAATATAATAATTGAAATATATGGATTTTGATTCATATAACTATGGTACATTTTAATGTATAGAAAGGACATTTTACTACTTATTTATGTTCATTAATTAGCGACGGTAATTTATTAGGACTAATTATTGTGAAAAAAAATAAGACTTATTGGCCTACGAAAAAAAATCAACATTTTAAAATTATCAAGACAAGTTTCCTTGATAATACTAAATAAAAGGTAGTTGTGCATATTAATCATCTAATGTTACTAATGTATTATCCATTTTGACTGTTTTATTGATAGACAGTTAAACTCCTGCTTGATACTTTTTAAGGAATTCGACAAATAAATAATATGTTGTTACTTTGAAATTTCGTTAAGTTACTATATTGCGAATTACTTATTTTTAAAATCAGAAACAAATTTCAAAATATAAAAAGTAAACAAAATTTTTAAGAAAATACTTGTAAAGGAAGTGGAAAGTATTATGCACTAGTGACCATTCATAAAATGTTCAAGCGTTAAATAAAGCAACCATAACACAAATTGATGAAGTTAACAATAATGAATTAACAAAACCACCAGATTAAGCAAATACCATAAAACATAATCTTACTTCAATAATCCCGGTAATAGTGCTATGAAAACACATTGAATTACGCATAAACTTAACATAAAATACTAAATATTTCCCCAATTAACAATTCGAAATTTTCAACCACCCATAGGTTAGTTCCCGTCCTCCTCATTTATGTAATGCATCCCTTCCACCTATGTAAAAAAACCTACCTAACCATGATTGGTAACGTTCAGAATTGATTCTTCCACCATGCGTGCGAACGAAGTAATCTATTGCTCGTTTGTAAGTCCTACTCCTCCAATCTGTCGTCCACCCGCAAGTGTTGCAGCGCCTGACATCTTCAATGGTTGAATGACTTGTTTGACAATTGAATACAGGTTTGCAACAAAATGCTTGAAGTTGTCCCCACTCAATGTCAACGTTCTTGTTGATCCTAGCCCCTGCCTTTTGAGCCCAATATTTGTTGAGAGACTGCATCTTGACGATGTCAAAAATGTCATTGATCTTTGGGAATATATGTTCCTCTAAAATAGTTTCTCACGTACCAAAAGCATCATGGTGTAATACCCCGTATTTTTGAGCTAGTATCCTTCACGAGTGATTTCCCTAATAACTTATTTTCTAATGAATTATTATCTTTAATTACAATATGGAAAATTTGACATTTACTACCACCGCACCACGTATCAGATTTACTACATGTTTAAAAAAAAAATTTAAATTACTACCACCATAATTCCCTAAATGTAGAAATAACTACCACTTGCTAACCCCGTTACTGTTTCTGTTTGTGGGGCACACAATAACGACTAGTTCATGCATTCCCTTTTCAAATATTCTTCCTCAATCTTTTATGCTCTGAATCTGTTCGTTGCTCAATCTTAAGTAGAAAAATTGCTCCTCATAAAACACAAATTCATTGAAATAATCTTGAAGAGGGATATCATTGAGGAAGATAATTGGAATTTGGAGATTGAATTTGCGAAGATACATCAAGGGCGAAAAAGGTATGGTCGCTGTTCAATTTGATGAAATTTGCTCAATTAATGTTATTTGATCCAAAGTTAACACTGAGATTAGATTAGATGTAGTGTTTAATAATGTTGTGTTTGGTAATTCGAATTGAAATTGGGCTAATTTGTAGTGATTTGAAGAATAGACAATTTAGGGTTTGTTGGTGAAATTTTAATTGGGTTTTTTCCTTGGGTGTGTTAATTGTTAAATTGACAGTTTAGGGTTTGAATTAATGTGTTTGGTAATGTAATTGTTTATTAATTTGGTTGATTTGCAAGACAGTATGTATTTAATTAGGAGTTCACCCTCCAAATACAAAAAATGTAGCTGTGGCATTCCCATGGCAAGGGTGACCTCATGGACTAGGGAGAACCCTGGAAGAAAGTTTTTGGCCTGCAAGTTTTATGATCCTAACACAGAAACAAGGGGTTGCAAGTGCTTTGAGTGGATGGATGAAGATGGTAGTGATTGGAAAAAGGAAGTGATTAATCAACTAATCTTGGATAAAAAAACTGATGAAGGGTGAGATGAACTCAATGCAAAAAGAAGTTAAAGACCATACTGGCCAGAGAAGGTGCTTGTTGAGTGAGAATGACAATCTCACAGTGAAGTGCAAAGCTTTGAATGCTGACAGGAAGAAGTACTCAGGGGAAGGGCAACATAACAGTGCTGGGTGTGGGACTATTGTTGTGGGTGTTGTGTTATGTTTTCTGTTGATGTTTGTAGGTGCTTTAGTGATGCTTAAAAAAGTGTAGTGTAGTAGTTGTAACTGTTATGTGTGTATGCTCAAATGAAGTGGGCAGATTGAAATTGTATCAACTTCAATTATAAATGAAATAAACAAGTTTTATAAGACAACAACCATACTTTAGCAAGTTTCCAAACATATTTTCATACCATTGCAAAGTTAAGTGTTGCATTGCTTACAAAAACTAGATAATGTCAAGTAGTTAAGGATTACAAACAGAGATTAAAACCTAAAGTTCAGTATTCACTAAGGCAAAAGCTAATTGTTCTACACCCTTCTTTGTACATAATAAGTTAACTAAACAAGTTAGGCTGCTTTCTTTTTGCCCTTTGCTTGCTTCTTTGGGGGGGGGGGACTGCTGTTGTTGTTGTAGATGCTTGAGACTGTTGTGTGCATGCAGTAGGCTGGGAGCACATAGGTTGGTGTTGATGTTGTTTTTCTTGTGGGAAGGACCTGTTGCCTATACTCCTTGGCCCAGCACCTTCTGCAGTCTATGTTGTTTCATTAAAAAAAAAACGGAAATACAGAACAGTTAGTAAGGTTGACAGGTCAGTTCACTCAAAGAAATACACACATATAACTTACATTTCTTGCAGCCCTTTCTGCCTTTTTTCTCCTCTGCTCTTGCAGCCAAGGGGTATTTTGGACAGGCTTGCCACCCTTTTTAGCCTCAGATGTTGATGCTGCTGATGGTGGTGGTTGAGTGCTTGGTGCATTACCACAAGTCTTGGCATAATGGCCAAGTTGACCACAGTTCTTGCATCTTTTTTGAGTCTTAGGGGCCTTAGGTTCTTTGCTTTGTCCTGCACCCTCTCCCTTTTCTCCCTTTTCCAGCTCCCTCTTCTTAGATTTAGGCCTCCCTTACATAACTCTAACTAGAGGAGGGAGGGGTTGTGGCATGTCAATTTTCTCCCAATGCTTTGGCCCTGGCATACGCTTTATAACATCTTGATAGGCTAGAATGTAGGTTGCCCTACTGTAATATTCATCAACATAGTCATCTGGATCTGTCCTTTTGTCTAGAATACATGCAAAAGCATGTACACAAGGAATTCCAGTCAACTGCCAATGATAACAACTGCATGTTCTTTGATGCAGGTCAACCACCACTTTATCCCCATTCAACTCAACCTCATAATTGTCCCCTCTAGATAGTTGGACAATGTAATACCTAGCAACCTTTTCCAATTCTCTCAAACACCTTAGCCACATAAGGAGTATTCTTCCCTTCCATTTTCTCTATTTGCTCCCATTTCTCACTATTCCTTTTCATCATATATTTCCTCATCCACTCCATTTGAGTGAGAATGGGTTTATCTCCAGCATCCTTAATCACAGCATTAAATGTTTCACATACATTGTTCAATATCATGTTTGACTTGTAAAAATCAAAAAATGCATGCCTACTCCAATGATGTGCTGGTATATTTGCCAAGTATTCATAGGCACCTTCTGACAAAAACCTTATGGACTCCATGGCTACCTCAAAATCAAACTACCATGACAAAAATGCAAAATAAAACACAAACTTAGAAGCATAACATAACACAAAACACAGAAGCAGAACAGAATCATAACAGAACACTTACTAGAGTAGTGGCTCTAGCTGTATTCTAGAAGAGTTCCTTGAAGGTTGAACCAGTATAATGGAGCTTAAAATTAGCCCAGATGTGTCTCACACAGTATCTCTTCTCAGTCATTGGAACAAGCTATTCAAAAGCCTCCAGCAGACCCTATAAAGAAGACAACATAACAATGATAAAAAGGTTTAGTTCAAATGTTAAAGAATGATTAAAAGAGAGAAAAAAAAAACAAAAAAAAAAAAAAAAACAAAACAGAAAGGTGCTAGAAGATTACCTTCTGTCTATCTGACATGAAAGTCAGACCCAAACCCTCAGCCACATCACCAACATCATTCTTCAAACACTCCAAAAACCATCCCCGGGTTTCTTTGTTTTCCACCTCAACTGTTGCCCATGCAAATGGAAATATTTGATTATTTCCATCCTTCCTTACAGCTACCGGTATTTGACATGGATATGAGCCCTTTAGATGACATCCATCAAGACCAATCAGAGGCCTACACCCTTTGTTAAACCCACTTCTCAAAGCTGACATGCAGCAGTACATCCTCAAGAACAGTGGAGGTTCTGGTTTATCAGCTCCCTCAACAACTACATACACTTTACTCCTAGGATTGTATTTGAGCACTGCTTTGCCATAATCCCATACCCTAGAATACTTCTCTGAAGCAGACCCATATATCATCAACTTAGCCCCAGCTCTTGCTAACCATGCTTTGCCATATCCAACTTCTATTCCTAAATCAGTCAACACCCTAGCCCTAAAACTCTTCATTTTCTAAGTTGGATTAACTCTCCACTCCTCAACATACTTTTCAGCCAAGAATTCAGCTGTCACACATGTATTCATCTTTGTCCTCATACACCTGTGCTTAAGTCTCAACTCTTTGATTTGCCAAGCACAACTCCCATAGATCTTCCTTGCAGCCACCTTAAACTCACACTTTCTCACTTCATCACTGCATGTGCATAGTGGCAAGTTACTCCTCTTAGAATTCCACTCACAATTACACCTCCTTCTGTAGAAAGTAGTAATCTTTTTCCCTCCATTGTGTAGGTAGTAGAACTCATACCTATTTTCAATAGCATGTGTCCTCAAGGCCTTCCTTAACAAACCAACATTGCTGAACTTGAGCTTCTCAACTAAGACCACTGGCTTCTTGAAGTCTGTGTCTTCCCTGAACCAGGGACTAGTATCTTCTTCTTCATCTGAACCATTCAGACTCCTCAGCTCATCTGAGTCACTCCCCTCTACTTGTAGCTCAAGATCCTTGCATCCAATGTCTTGCCCTAGTTGTTTAAGCTTCTTCTTTGAGTAGTCAACAACATGCAAGGTTCTTTCAACCTCTCCCACTAAACCTTGTCTTGTTTGTAAATGCCAATTTTCTTGATCCTCTTCACTGCCACCTACATCCTCTTCACCAGCCTTCCAGTCTATATCCAGATCACTAAAATCTGATGAAGATGAGGATCCTGTTTCTATTCCAGTTTCATCACCCTTAAAAAGCTTCCTCTTACAGACTTTTAAACCTTCCCTTTTATCTTTTCCCTTCCCCTTCTCACTCACACCACTCACACCCTGCCCCTGTGCACAGTCTTTGGTAAATCTAGGGCTTCTCCTCACCACACCCTGAATTGGCTTCCTAGGTTTCAGTTTAGGTTTAGGCAAACAAGTTATTTTTGGCTCAATGTCAGAATGCTTGTTCAACCTTGGGCTCCTCCTGCAAACAGGTACAATGCTCATATGTGGGCTCTTTTTGGATTCTGATGGGCCTTTTATGGTTGAGCATTTTTGTGTGTGAGATGGATTGTTGTGTGATGGGTTTGAACTAGAAGGTTGAGATCCATTAACATTTTGTTTTGAGTCATTTGGGTTAGAATTAGGTGGCTGTGATCCAGAAGGATTGGATGTGGTTGGGTTATCCAAAATAACCTCAGGAGGGTGATACCTGTCCCACTCTTCCAACCCCACAGTTTGAAACAGCTCCACATGCCCCTCACCGTGTTTGGACTCTAAAAAGTCCCTAAAATCATCATCACTGTCAATCCTTCTCTTCCTAGTATCCCAAGTCTTCCCTCTCTCCTTAAACCACAAACTATAAATTTCAGCAGGTTCCCACCCCATAGCTATAAATCCTTCACTACAAAGATACCTTAAGTAACTCACACTCCTCACAAAGGACACAGGGACAGCATACTTCCAATACACAACCCCCCTTCATAAACCAAATACCTCCTCCCCCTACGATACTTTTCAACAAACCCTCCAAATAATCTAAGCTTCATATCAATAGTTTCTTCCTCACCATCCATTTTATTATACAATTAAAGCAAGTGAAACAACATACAACAAATCAATTTATAATTCACACATCAAATTCCACAAATTAAGACCAATTAACAATTATAAACAACACCAGATCATAACACATGACAGTACACCCACACAAGATTAATTAATTTCTAATTAAGGGATTAAATTAATCAAAGCGCGCAACTCTAGGGTTTACTATCAAATATTCTGCCTAAATTGCCCAAATTGAACATAAAATATTACAATTAAACCACCATTGACTCTTTGCTGGACAACAACAAGTACGAAAAAGGGTTCTTACCTGTCAAGTGTTGTCGGAGAATCTTCAACCTTCCACTTCAGCAATGGTGATGACAGCGTTCCCAGGTGGACCTTCTCTTCCACTCACAATCCAACACGAACACAAACCCTAGATCTGAGGATAAGATAGTGTAAGAGAGAGAAAGAGATTTGTGGTCAAAATGAGGTAAAAAAAAAATCAATGCTTTGAATAATGGAGGTTGAGAGTATTGAATGGGAAGAGATAGAAAGAGACAGAGAAGTTAGAGATAGAGAAGGGTAGTTAGAGAGAGATGTAGTTAATAAGGTGGGCCCCACTAACGGCATATTGACAGATTCCGTTAAATGGTAGTTATTCATACAGTTAGGGAATTATGGTGGTAGTAATTTTCCTTACTATATATATATATATATATATATATATATATATATATATATATATATATATATATATATATATATATATATATATATATATATATATATATATATATATATATATATTGTTAGTTTATAATAGTATTAGTTAAGAATAATTTGTGTAGTATGTATGTGAGTAATTGGTGCATGACTGGTATGATATTTGACGTACAGTGTTGTCTTATCATTTTTTCATTTTTATTTGGACCAACTCTATTTCTTGAAACCAAGTTGTGCGTGAACTTGGAGGGTGAGCATTTGATAATGTAAAGAGTTAGGAGTTAATTAATAGTTTGTGCCTAACCTTTGGATGCCTTAACCCCTCACTTTATTTAACTAATTACCGTATTAATGGTCATTCACTTCCTATTCTTATAAACTATCCAAGTTCCCTCCATCCAACTTCTTACTTCATCTATAGATTATGGTAGTATGTCGTGAGTATTGGCTGCCAAATATTTCTATTTTTCCTCACAAAATTCCACTCGCAATTCACCTATTGTATTCAAGGGAAGGAGATTGACAGGGGAGCATTGTTCTTTAATTGGTCTTTCTTGTGTAACTTTTACTCTACCATAAGGTAACTAGCACAATCTCTTAAACTTAGAATTTCATAGTTATGGATGTCAGATTACGAATTAGAGTGGGATAAGTTGTATTTTTCTAAATATAATCATATACCTTACTGGTCCTATCGTATCTTATGTACATGTTAATTATATATGTGACGGTTTAGTTGGTTTTGTATGATGGGTTTGCGTGAGAATGAATGATTAATTTGTAAACTCGGTGGTTTGTATACTTGACTCACCTCACCTAATATCATGCCAAGTTGTTAGTCTAATATGTAGCCTAGTCCTAACTTCTAGCCACGTAGAATTATTAGGCAAATCATGTTAGTGGAATGCTTGAAACATACTTCCTTTAATTTTGTCATGCTTTTAGATTATAGGTAAGTAAGGAATTGAAATGTTAGCTCCAATCGTATGAATTGTTTTCTCTTAATTAATTACATGACTCATGTCACCTATAATCTTTCCATGTTGTGAGCCTATGATGTAGATTAATTCTAGTTGTTAGGGAAATGTTAGCCACGTGTTTATTCAGTTGGTGGAAGTGCACCCAAACATGCTGCTTTAATTTTTTTTATATATACTACTTGTATTGTATATGCTATTAAGAGATGATTAAAATACTACTACCATCAATTTGTTTCATTTGCTAATGGAATTATTTGAGTAATCATGGTTATTAAAACGAAATGAATGTTATTGGAGTGTTACTTGTTTTACGCATGCATAATCGTTAAATGTAAATAGTTAATATAATCATGCTGTGACGACTATGTGTAAAATGGGTGGAGTTTGCTTTGGTTCTTAAATGGGTACCATGTATAGCTGATCATTACTTAATTTGATTGATGATCACGAGTGTAAGGCCGTTTGGCTTCTCTACTATTTTTGAGTAAAGTATATTATTATTATTTCTCTTAAATTATTGAGTGTAAGAAGCCATTGGGCTGCGGGATTCAATGGTTAAAACATGCCAACTACTTGGGCCGCGGGATTCAAGTAGTATCACCTGGGTTAATTGTTGTCGTCCGGGAGTTTGGCCATTCTTAGACACAGACAGCTGGGGATCGTCTGGAGGTTCGCCCTGACAAACCTTAGAAAGTGGGCTGCGGGATCCACTAGCGTTCATTTCTACCTCAATTCACATTTGTTTGAATAATCACTTTAAATTTTATTTCTATGATTTGGGCTATCTTAAACTATGAATCTTAAATAATAACTCGTGTTATTTCTCTTAGGAAGCTTAATTGTTATGTTATGAATTGCCATGTTTCTTGGTTGCATTCTAATGGCATAATCTTTCATGTATGCTTTGTGATTCTTTGTTTTAGGGAGAACTGCTAGTTACTCCCTACTGATTGTGGAATTTTTGTTGTTGTTACAGATGCCGAGTGATTGTAGGATTATCAACATCTGGCTGGGTCAGTGAGGATTGGCTTTAGAACCTACCCTCTTTTGTTGGCCATCATAGACTTTTATGAGGACGGCGTTAGAGAGTCCTTCTATGTTATAGTATTTCTCTAGATCCTTTTTGGTTTGGTTGATGGAGGTTGTTACTAAAAAGACTTGATGTACCCCATATGATGTTTTGAGTGTAATAAGGCTTTATAGGCCGTGTTTGAACCTATTATTGTCTGTTTTGTTATGGAACACTAAATTTAGGTCTTTCTTTTGTAAATCTCTTTTTGTCTCTTGAGTGGCATTTCCGTCCTGATGTTATTTTCCGCTGGCATCTTTTCGTTGATAAGGACGGGGTGTTACACATGGTCTGGGTAGAAGGCTACTTCATTTTGAGGTGGCTCCATTAGGTACTACAAACTAGATAGGTGGAAGGGTTTGAAAAATGAAAATGGCTTAGTGTAGTGTTCATGAGAAGCCACAAACTTCCATTTTATAGCCAACAAATGTCTTAATAACATTAATTACAAATATCCAACTTTTATTTTTAAATACTTTTTTAAACATTTTAGTTACCAAGTAAATCGTTATTACAAATTTGTTTTTGGTTTATAATATAATTGGTTCATTTCTAATTAATTATATTTTTGGACAATGTTGTGTTATTCAACGATGAATAATCTCTTCATTTTACTTGTATACAAAACTCCAAACAAAATGTTTTTTTTTTTTCTAATACACAATAAAGTAATAATTTCTTCAATAAAAATGACTAAATAAATCTACAAAGTTATTGATAAACATATTTGTTTCAAAATTAAAAAAAATAAAATAAAATACCTATATACCTATATACATACAATACAAATTTGTTTTCATCTAAAGAGTAAATAGTTTATGGCTTACTAATTCGAGCACACTGCTTCTGGTGAAAATAAAAAATAATTGTTTTTAACGCCCCATTATTAATAGTGGTGCACCACTGAACACGTAATTATGTACAACATATTTAAGAAGAATGCAACATACTCATATAAATTAAGTAATTTTTTTTCCAAAATTGTAAGGAGATCTATGACTAGTCTTCATTTTATTAATCATTTTCCATCTTTATTAGCATCAATAACATGTTTTACTATTTATGCAAACTATTATACATAATTCAAATATTAATTTATTATATAAAGATACTAAACCAAAGATTGTCCAAATTTTAATATAATTGAATCGCATGAAAAACATCACACTTATAACGAACACAGGAATCGAAGTTGAACCAAAGTTTTTTTTTTTTTTGGGACAACATCACACGCTGTTTTTTGTAAACTATAATAAATGTATCCAATCCTATTTAAAACCTTATTGTTACTAAATAACAAACAAACCTTTAATTGTATCGGTATTAAGAAAGTTGAAAATTATTATTATTATTATTATTATTATTATTATTATTATTATTATTATTATTATTATTATTATTATTATTATTATTATTATTATTATTATTTGAAGACAAAGTTGAAAATTATTGCACAAAATATATTTTTATTTCAATATGGATTAACATATTAATGGACATCAATTGTTTCAAAGATTGAAAAGCATGATGTTTTTATTTAAATTGAAATAGTAGTTGATAGAATTCAAAACCTTGTTGGTATACAAACACACTATGATAATTGTCGATATTGACACGGTATTCCCCCAATACACAGCTTTCCCCAAGTAAATCCACCTTAATTGTACACCGTGAAATACATGAAGTTTGAAATGGTAACAATTAAGTAATTCATTCAGTATTCGTTAGCATTATTATTATGATTTTCATTATTGCATAATAACACATATTTATTATTAATAACTCGTCAACAATAGATTTTCATTATTGCATAATAACAAATATTTTTATATTTAGTGTCTAATTGTTGAAAACAAACTTATAAGTGTTATAGGGATATACATACTTATAGACTAATCTTAAAAGTTTAGGAAAAGAGGTAGTTATCATTAATGTGAACATGAAAGTTTATCAACGTTTAAAAATTGTCAAACACAATATCCATAAGGGGTACCTCATACATTTTAAAAGGGAGGGATATAATTACTAATTATTGACCAATTGTTTAACCAAATGCGTATATATTAATACCAAAAATATATATTTTTTCAAAGTAAAGACAAAACTTAACATAGAGGACTAAAGTTAGTTGTGAAGGGTTATAATTAAAACAGATGTAATTCAATAAAATAGGTTATCCGCTACTAATAATTATAGAATTTTGTCAACAATGAAATCAATGAAGTAAATTTTTTTTACAAATTGTAAGGATATCTCTAACTAGTCTTCATTTGATTATCATTTTCCATCTTCATTAGCATCTAGAATATTTTTAATAGGACGTTGTTATCTGCAAACTATTATATAGCATTCCAATATTAATAAAATACATAATGTTACTAAAATAATTGTGTCCGAAATTTAATCAAGCACTAGAGGGTTACAATTAAAACAAATTTAATTCAATAAAATAGGCTATCAACTGCTAATAATTATAGAATTTTGTCAACAATGATATAAAGATGGTAAATGTTTGTACAAATTGTAAGGAGATTTCTAACTAGTCTTTATTTCATTATCATTTTCCATCTTCAGTAGCATCAATAACATGATCTAAGATATTTATAATACAACGTTGTTAATTGCAAACTATTATATAGAATTCCAATATTAATAAAATACATAATGCTACTAAACCATTATGTTCACAATTTATACTATTTGATAATTGTGAAAAAAAGGGGTGTTATGACGAACCCAGGATTCGAACCAGGGACCTAATTGCACTGAGAACATACTAAATAATCAAAGTTGTAACCAAGATTGCGAGATATTCACCGTGTCAACAAGTATATTTTTTAAATGAATATAGCACACGCCGCTATTATTCGCAAACTATAATAAAGCTTGCCAATACTATTTAAAATCATATTGTTACTAAATCACAAACAAACCTTGAATTGTTTCGTTACTATTATAGTTGACAATTATTGCATGATATATGTTTAAATTTCAATATGGATTATAACACGTACACAGGGGCGGATCTAGCGGGGGTTCAAGGGTTCAACTGAACCCTGTTAGATCCGGGAAAAAAAATGGGAATATTATTTTCTTAAAAAAAAAACTGTAAAACTATATAAATAATATTCAGAACAAAGATATATAATTGAGAAAATCTTCGTTCATAAGAGGTTATGAGCGTCATTTCGCTGATAAGCCTAAGGTTAAAGTCGTCAAAATGTGTTTCTGTCTCTTAACTTCAAACTAGCGGCGTTATCGTATGGGATTTTGACATCCCGTTATTAATTTCCATCCCATTGCACCCCACCCTACTACAATAACGAGCTTCTGCATCTGGATGGCACTGTGAAATCAACAAAGCTAAGGGTTTGTCTGAAAGCTCTTGGCCTTTACACTATTGCTGTATACGGATGATAAATTATGGAGGAGGTGATGGCGGTGAGTCGAATTGGCGGCGACTATAATCTCATGAACTGAAGTTGTCCGCGAATGAGGAATGCAACACTAAGGTTTCAAAAGGTATGTCTCATAAACGAATTGTTGATATGCAATTTGTGGTTTATGGTTCGTGTTTATGTTTGCAATTTATTGTTTGTCTTCTATAAATTGTGGTAAGTAGTTAGTTTAACTTAATTGATATGTGTGTAATTGTGTTTTCATCGTTTTTGAAACTGTGGTTTTTATTCAATTAATACAGCCTATGTAATTGTTGCCGGTGATTCGTTCCCTTTGTTTGAACTGTATGATGATTGCGTATGCAATATATGGTTTATCGTTCGTGTCTGTGTTTGCAATTTATTGTTGTTTTGTATAAATTGTGGTGATTTAGTTTGTTTAATTTAATTGATATGTGTGTAGTTGTGTTTTGATCGTTTTGAAACTGTGGGTTGTATTCAATTAATACCGGCTGTGTAATTGTTGCTGGTGATTCATTCCCTTTTTTTGAAGTGTATGATGATTGCTAGACTGATTGTTCTGGTGTTTCAATCGAATTCATTTATATTGACTGATTGTGTCAAATAGTTTCTATATGGACTTGTATAATCGTGGACCCATTGTTCCGGTAGTGTGTGATTTATTTGTGCAATTCATAGTTTAGAATGCGCAATTTATAGATATATCATATGGTGCAAACTAATTGAAGTATGAATGATCAATGATATGATTTTTTAGCACTTTTTTGAATGAGAATGGATTCAGTGGACAGAAAAAAACGGAACTGCAAAAGGTGCAGAACTGAAAATAGTTCTGAGGTATATTCATTGAGTATTTTGTTACAACATATTTATCTGATTATACATTGGTCATGTGTGTAATCAACCTATATGTATAAACCTGCCTTCTTAGGATGGTATACCAGGTCACATGAAGAAGATTTATCCAGAGATATTCAAGGTATTTAGAAATGTTGTCGGAATAAGTAAATCGCTAACAAAGTTACAAGTTATTGTAGGATGATTCTTTAAGTGTTGGTGGGGAGGTGAAGAGAAAAGGTGAAGTGTTGGTGCAACATTTGAAGGCGCGATGTAGGGTAAGTTAGTTGATTTATAGTATGTTTGTATGTGGATTAAAAGTGGTAGGATAGAAGTTTGTTTGATTATGTATTCAAGTTTGATTGATTTGTTTTCCTTTAATGTCATTGTTAGCCGGCAAATACAAGCTGTCGGATAGAGTCTTTTGGTAGAATATGCCAAAAGTTTGATGAGCAACGTAGGCGTTGGGTTGGTGAAATGGGGTTTCTGAACTATAAAAATTGGTGGTTATATGAATCTTCCAAGACAGTTGGCGTATTGGTTGATGACTCGAATTGATCACTTTAATTGTACTTTAACTAGCCTAGATGGGAAAGTATTTAAGTTGTCTAAAAATCAGGTTCATTGGGTGTTAGGTATCCCTAATGGGGGTTTACCTATTCCGACGTACAAGTCGTTGGATAATGATATGAGTGACAAAGTCAAATTGATTTTGAAAACTTATGGTAAATCTTGGAATAACAAGTCAATAAAAACTGGCCGGGAGTACATATATGAGGCTATTCCAGTGAATAGTGACCTGATTGGTAGGCTGGAGGGGAAATGGGAGGAAGATCAAGCGGAAGAGTTCAAGACAATTTTTTTGTTGTTGTCACTTGAGATGTTGCTATGCCCTAATCAGTCGTCGAGGTTGGCCGCAGATTTGGTGCCCGCTTTATCGTGTGCTTCAAGAGCTGCTGGATATGATTAGTGTTCCCTTGTGCTGAAAAAGCTCATGGAAAGTGTAGCGATGTTTGCAAGACGTTTTTACGCATCAGGCGTAGCTAGTGGTTGCGCTGGTTGCCTCATTTTTATTGTGGTATGTGATCGGTTATTGTAATATTGTACACCATTTACATAAACTTATTTTACTTTACCCAGTGCATTAAGTATTGCATTATGGTTATACACAGGTTATGTATTTAGATCGGCTTAATAGACATCCGGTATGCTGGGGCTACTTCCCAAGGATGGAGGTTTGGAACATGGAAGAGATACGTTTGGCTATTAGAGAAGATCGTCTTCCAAATGGTGGTGACTTTAGACAGCTTGGGGTAAGATACTATAAAATATTTGTATAGGGTAGTGTTAGGTCTATTAAATCTTAGGTGTTGCTTATTAGTGTATGGTCTACTTAATCTTTGGTTTGGTTATTAGACTCTTGATGTGGCTTATGGTGAAATGCATCCTACGGAGGCAAGGGATACTAATGGGCCTGATGGCACATCCAAGGTGGAGATTGATTAAATCTTTATGTTTACATCCATTTAAGGTGCTAGGTTTATTTACATTTATTTTGACATTTGTAATAACTTACATGTTGAGAGATTGGGCAGTGGTAGTGTTTGTTATAGGGTTAAGGGTGCACGAAAACGGATACCCAGATGTAAGCTTAAGAGGTAAACACAGAAGCAGAAGTTTTAACACATAAATGTGCTGCTAATGTCCTAATTTATTGTTCTTAATCCCCCAACTTGCTTACCAAAGTGATACTGACCTTTATATATCCAGGTTGGAACTTGAATCTGCTATCTACAATGGTGTATCATCCCGCACTGAAATCAACAGCAACGTCATCATAACTAGAGATGTGAAGTGCAGGATAGATTTGAATACATGAAAGTTTGCCAGGTCATTTTTCAATTTGTTGTGAGTTTGGGCTGAATGTAACATTTCATAGTATGTGACTTGTGAGGTGTGAATATTAGGCTTTTTAAAAGACTAATGTAAATGGGCTTTAAAAGCCCAAATAAATTGCATATGTGTATTGGGATATTGGATATTGAAAATGAGTCATATATAATGGGTCATAAATCACGAAAAACAGGACCTCCTATACGGTTGGACCCATTACACAAATGTATTTGGGTGGGTGCAAATGAAATAGTGAAATTAAATAATAATGAATGTGTTTTGATAAAAACTAACACCCTTAATATGTTTGGGTAGTAAATTAAATTGAATCAAATTATCGGTTGGGTAGTAAATTAAATTGAATTGTTTGCCATTAATATTTGGATATCATGAGCAATGAATTATTTAAATATCGTATTAATAAGCCGTATCATGCTAAGTTAATTTGTTGAAGTATTTCATACATCATAGTTTTTGGTGTGGCTGGTATGAAATTATTGTAAGCCATTTATATTTGACTGATAATAGCCATTTTTGGATTAGTTGTATTGTATTTATACAATTTAAATTATTTGTGTATAAAATTTTAAGTTATAATTTCCAACTTATCAAGGCGAATGTAATATACTCCATAAGTCATAGTTTTGGTTATGCAATAAGTGTATGACATATATATAGTATAATTTATAAGGGCTTTGGGCCTAAGTTTCTTCAATTTTTTCTTTAATAGATACTAACATGGTATCAGTTATTTTGCGCACAAAAGAAAAGGTTAAGAAAATAGAATGCATAAAATTTTTCAAATAACTCATAAATTTCTGTTACATTGGGATCCTTAAGCATACCATTTGCAAAAAGAACCATTAATAGATACAACCATTAGCATAATGGCTATATTTTTTAAAACACTTCACTTTAACATCTAAGGCCCAACAATATTATATGCTTTCAATCATTACCAATGGACATATTTTTAAAACAACTTCACTGAACATCTAAGGCCCAACAATAATCATTAGCAAAAGAAGTAACCAACTTCATCTTCATATGCTTGGAGAAGGTGATCATGGCAATACCGCCGACGGTCTCAGTATGTGATACTCCATACACAGCGAATGGTGTCAAATACCCACAAATAAGACGTGCCATATGAACATAAACTCGAGTTTTCGTTAAAATAATCAAATGAGGCATATGCAATTCTATTGTAAACCTCATTTGTGGTAGAAATGATTCCTTTCCCAAATGACGGCAATTCCAAACTAGGCAACGTATGCCATTTTCCCCAACTCCATTCCAAATTCCTAAATGTTAATTTTCATGAACTTGGATTTTGACCTCCACATCTCTCCCATCCAGTACGTTTGAGGAGTAGGTTTTACACTCCATACAAATCTTAGAAAAATACATAGGAAATGGAATAGTAAAAATTTTAACATAATTCCTATAACTTGGGATGCTTAAGTGATGATCCCCATATGACAAATTACAAGTTTCCACAATAGCTGGTATATCTAAGGGAGGATCTACCAAGCTCATCACTGATTTTGGTATGACATGTTCGGAACCGCATCCCTCCTTACCACCTTGGGTAGATATCACCCATCTTACAAATTGCTTAACCCCTAATGGTAGCAAAGCCATATCGGATAAGTCCGGCAAGTGTATTGGCCTTACCCTATTGTTAGGAGTGATCAGTACTAGATCTCCCTTTAGCTTCATATTTCCTGCGATAATTTGTGCCAATGATGCAGCTTTAAGAAAAGTTATCTTGACCTTTCCATCCCCTGAAAGCACTGGTGAATCAATAACCCCTAGGATACCCTTACGTTGCCTTGAATGATTGAATGATATGGGAGGACAAGGTCGTACCATTTTCAAACCCTTTGTTTTAACAATTTGTGAACATGGTAGGAGTAACAAATTTTTGGTAGAGGATTTAGGGTTGAATGGTTTTATCATACTAACATGGATTGCTATATTGTTCTTAACCATTTTTACTGGCTATGCAGCAACTTAAGTGTGATTGAAAAATGAAAGGGAGCATGCTTTGTTATGTGGTTGATGATTTATATATATATATACACATGAAACCTACTACTACTTGGCGGGAAATGTATATTTTTTGGGGGGAAATGAAACAAATCTTGGGACTAAATTTTAATTTAGTTTGGCGGGGTCATGTGCCAAATATGAAATACCGTACTCCTTGTCCACTAGCATTTTGTCCACTACCCAAAGGTGGACAGTGACCTACATACTGAAAAACTACAATCCTTTTTTATCCACTATCAGAGGTGCCTTCTAGGGTTCCATGTGGATTCTATTTTGTCTAGCAGTTGTCATTTTACTTAAAGATTGTACTTATTTATTGTCAGTGGTTAAGAACTAGGGTAGTACTAAGTACCATATACTTAATAGCGTAAAATACCATTTGGAATGTTGTAAATAATGCTGCTTGGAATCAAACAAACAAGTTGTTCAATTATCAGCTATACTAGAATAATTAACATAACAAGTGTAGTTCCCGTGCGATGCACGGTTTAAAAATTAAAATTTTAATTTCATAAAAATGAAACAAAAATAATTCAATTAGTAAAAGTCGACATATTTCCATTACCAAATTAACTATTTTTTATATTGTTATTTAATTAATTGAAAAACGAATGACATGTGAAAAAAAAAAACCGAATAAATTATTATGTCCTAATAAAGAAAATTTATTTTCTATCTCCTTTGGAGGGAAATAAAAGTAAAATTTTCTTGTCATATTAACCGGTTTAGTGTGTGTTTTATTCACCTAATTTGAACCTTTCTCTTTCAATTATTAGACCTTAACATCTTAATAAAACTTATTCTAGTTGTAATTTGTACTTAGGTAACCTTTATTAAAACTTAGTAAAACTAAATTGAATTTATCTGTACAACCTAATATCTATTTTACCCGTCATATTTACTAATTTTTTTTTTACTTTATTTTATAAACAAGAAATACTCAGCTCGATTCCTTAAACAGTCATTTAACGCAACTACTTAGTAAAGAATTAAGAAGAATATAATACATTAATAATACTCTGAAATATGAATAGATGCATTAAGTCATATACAAAATACAGATATAAATAGTGTAATATTTTTATTTTCAATTATTTACTATAATTGAATTTAGTTATTTTATCTTTTGTGCTTCATATATATATATATATTTTTATTGTTTTACTATATTAAGATAAGCGATTCAGAGACAGACATTTGGCAGCTCCACATTTATCCGCTTCTCTTTTTGTATAGTATATAGATAGATAGATAGAAGATATATGGAAGGATTAGAAGCCTGGCTCCATTGATGCCATATTTTATAACTCACTAGGTATAGGTTTGAGTGAATAAGGCCACTCAACACTAATCACGATCGATACTTTGACAAAATCATCAATACATAAAACTGACTATATCTTGATACAATGATCAGAACAAAAAATTCATGGTGCTAGGTTTTTTTACTTATATGTCTTAAAATAACACTTCCTAGGTCATGAGCTACCATGTTATCAACAAACACTATAACACTAAACCACCATGTTATCCACAAACACTATAAGACTTGGAACCATTGTATCCCCTTTACAATTTACATGCCTCCATTATAAAATAATTTTCATACCAAGCCACCACGAGGAATCTTTGCAAATACAGGAGCTCTCAAAATATATTCCAAAATATAGATCATGTCTCAAAATGCAATCACAGGAGCTTCCAATTTAGTAGTATAATAACTTACAATATCAAACTCCATAATATTAATAATAAGTGCAACGGATCATTAACATACTGTCCTATTAGGCCAATGAACAATTTAAAGTCATAGAGTTGCTACTTATATCCAAAATACATACAAAAAACATCTTGTCAACTACGAAGGATCAAGTGAATGTAAGGGTAAATGATGGAGGATATGTACCTTGCATCTCAACCAAAGCCTTTTCATCTTGTAGGACCCCTTCACCCTTAATCATTTCCGCCACTCCTTTCTTGATGTCGCAAGTCTTAATCTTGTGGTTGCTATCAAACCTAATACGCATTGTTGCTTTCCACCAATTTTTCACATGCAATTCAACTTCTGTCGGGTCTTCAAGTTCTTGGAAATGGGCACGGGAAAAGGACACCGGAATGTTCTGATTCACATTACATATAAAAAATGTAAATAGGATAGGTTAAAGACATAATATTAATATCAACCAGAAGCATAATATCAATGACTTTTAAATCGGTGAGGTTAGGATAAACTCACGATTTTAGGTTTGCCCATGTAACCCTTGGAGAAGGTGAATTCGAAAAAAGGTGTGTTAAATAAAACCGCCTGGGGCACATACTCAGTAGAGATGACGTCACTGTCACTAATTGAACCATCATTGTCTATTAGTACAAAAGAGTCCACTACAGTTATTTCTTTATTGTCATGCCAAATCCTAACCATATACAGCATTTTGCAATGGTCTTCTAAGGTTAATACAATGCAGTCTTGCATTCTTAAATTGTTTGAGGTGATGAACTCATTCCATCCCTTCCTTAAATATGTTTCGAACTTCGTTGGACCCATAAACACATGTCTAAAGTGCACACGTGTAATACCCTAAATTTTTTCTATTTTAAGTTTCGGGACGAAACTTGTTTTAAGGAGGGTAGATTGTAATACCCGTATATTTTATGATTTTACAAATTATAAAATTAGAGTTGTATACTTTAAATTTTATTTTCTTATCTTATTTGATAGTATTTATATCCTTTAACCCTACATTATTATTTTATAATAATTAAAAAAAAAAAAAGAAGAGCCGTGTATTCTTTCCTTTGGCTGTGCGTGAAACAAATCAAACCAAGATTTGTTTTTTTTTTTCTTTTTATTCTCATCATCATATCTAATGTTTAATATGATGATGATAATAATTTATATCATTATGGTGAGATCAATAAAAAAGCTACACAAATTGCAACGTTACTTTATATAATTTGCCTTGAATATTGTCATTCTGTTGTACTTTGTCGAAGGTAATCACACAAACTTCATGTTTAATTATTATTTATTATATGTAATCACACAGGTTTATTTTAGAATTGTTTGTATAATTATTACTTTATATTATTATTGTATAATTGGATATTCATATGCTTGAGTGTATGTATAGATGATTGACGTATTTAATTTTATGATATGATCTGATTTAATTGTCTTGCTATTATTGTTATATTGATTGATTGTGTTATTTTTCTAGGGTTTTTAATGTTGTTTCTATAGGGAGTATTGTTTTATCGAGGTTTTAGGGTTGTTGATGCAGAGTATTATTTTTGGGTTGAGAATTAATTAATTTTGGGTACTAGTATTAGCCCTATAAGAGTGGAGATATTTATGAATCGAATTGTTATATTATTTGGGAACATGTGCCATTGTTGAGATATTGTCTATTAGTTTTTGAATGATTATTTGATCGATGTATGAGATCAAAAGGTTGAGAATTATATTTTGTTCTTGGGTTGAGGCTCGGAGTTATATACCTTAGTCCTTGGCATGTTGGTAAGAGGATGATAATCATGAGTTAAGAATGAGGTACAATCTTTATTATTTATTTTTCTATGGTCCCCTACAGTGGGAATTGGCCCGTATGTGGTCTGGTTCAAGGTGTTTTTCTGGTTATTGAGAGTATTCAAGTTTTTATACTTGTTGGTTTGTTATTCGAATTACTCATGTCCAAGGCTAGGTATAGAACAACGAGCATGGCACACTTATTGGGTATGATCGGTTAATTGAGTAAAAGGTTCGTATTATTATTCGAGGTTGAGTCGATAAAGGTTATTTTTCAGAGTACAATGTGTAATGTAGTTTTAAACTACATTATTTAATTGAGCTAGTGTTATCAATCATTCTATTATACTATATATTCTGATATTTGTATGATTACTCAGCTTTTTGCTGACGTGTGTGTTGTTTTGTTATCCTATTTGTGTTTGCGGCCATGTCTTTTTCTTATGGTGGCCCTGCGACGATCTATTTTGGAATTTGTCCTTAATGGTGAGCAGTCAAGATTGTTTAAGCAGGTTGATCAAGTGATCGTAGCTAAAGGAGCTCAAGTGTTTCGATTAGTGTTTTTTTATATCGAGTTTGTAAAGTTGTATAAATAGCTCACCTAGATTTGTTGGGGTGTGATTATTGGGATTTTGCAAGCCTTAACACTTGACATGTTGTCGAGTGTGGCGGTAATACCTCCGATTTAAGTGTATGCTTCCGCAGTTTTATTCAAAGGTTATTTATTTTCCTTTAATTTATTGTTTATTATTAGCTAGTAAATTGGGGGTGTTACAAAATGGTATCAAGAGCCTAACCGCTCATGGGATTTACGCAGGGATCTTCATATCCCAGCGTGGTTTTTGTTTAGGGATGAACCTATTAATTAAGAATTAGGATTAAAATTGACTTAGGTTAAGCCGTTTCAAGAGTGTTTCTTTATGTGCTCGTGCTTGTTATATGTGTTCCTTTTTATGTGACTAACTTTGAGTTCGGTCAAGCCGTTTCAAGAGTGTATGAATTTTGCTTCGGTCAAGCCGCATACTTTAAAAAGAGTGGAGACCCTGCTTTTCTGTAGAACTAGGTAGTGAAAGATGAGTTTTTGTTGTTTTGAATTTCCATGAGAATTTGAGGAGCATAACTTTGGTGGAAAGAGAATAGGGATACAATTCGTGAGACAATTGACTTTCGTTGGGAGAATTTGAAAACCAAGTTGGAGAGAAGAAAATTTTGAGGAGCCCATGGATTCATAAACATGGAAATATAAATCAGGCCTTTTGGGTTAATTAATGTATTAACAATCATTATGGATTTAATGAATCGAGTATTTCCATGAGTACAGTAATTCGATAAATATATGGCTTTATTAATGATATCTTGCTATACTTGAAGAGTGAGGGGAATTATAATAGACATTTGAGGATTCTGTGACATTTTAGGGACGACTTGTAATATGCTCAGTTTTCGAAGTGTGAATTTTTATTAATGAGAGTAAGTTTCATTTTGGGACAAAAAAAAATTCAAGTGATGAGTAAGTGGTCTACACCTAACAATGTGACCGATATAAGGAGTTTATTGGGATTAGATGTTTAAAGAGGGTTGTGAAGGACTTTTGAGGATTGTTGTATATACCTTGATGAAAAAGAGTTAGTTTGAATGGGATGAGAAGTATAAACAAGCCTTTTAACTCTTAAAGAACATTTAATCGTTGCACTTGTATTAGTCTTGCCTAATGGGAGTGGTGGACTTGAAGTTTTTACTTAATGGATGTGTGTTGCAACAAAATGGAAAAATGATAATGCTTCTTTCCAAGACAAATCTTATGAGACCAATTACCCTACCATGATCTTGAGATTGCGTATATATTGTTTACATTGGAGATTCATTCGAAATACAGTGTCACCTGTAAGATTTTTACAGATCTTAATAGCCTTCGGTTGTTAGCTAAGGAGAGCTAAAGGGATTATTGAGTGCCTATGAATTGAACTATTCAAATTTGAGGAAATTATAGAATAACAAGTTATGGATAAATTATTGCAGAAAGAAGAAATGAAAAAGAAATGCCTAGTGATGTTATTGAGGTGAGTTACGGGGGCGTAACTTTTTTCTTTAAGAGGGGTAGAATGCGATGTAATTTCGCGCTTTTTACCTCAATTATGCTATTTATTGCTTGAGTTTGCATTATTTTGCTTATTAATATGCACTATTGTTGTATTTACATGCAATTAAAGTATGTAAACTTTGGCCAAGTACGAGTTTATTAAGCATAAAGTTCAGTTTGTTGAGTGTGCATGTTGAGAATCAATCAATTTACAGCAATATAAAACACAAAAGTTTGAATGGTTTTGGAAAATTTATGGCTTTTGGGTTAAGTTTCGAGGGCGAAACTTCTTTTAAGAGGGGTAGATTGTAATCCCCCGTATTTTTAAATATTTTATAAATGAAATTTTATTTTATTTATAATATTTATTTGTACTTTTTCGGAATTTAATTACAAAAGTTTCAAATTATTAATATTGGTCAAAAATTATTTTAGCACAAACTATTTTATGAACCTATGTTCTACAATTCATGATCATACAAACAACGCCTAGTCCATTTCATTTACCTAATTGACCCAATAATTTTATGAGGCCCAATCTTCTTACTTACCCTACAACATTCTCTCCTATAAATACCCCATTAATCCCCAAAAATTTCCCACACTAAAAGGTTAGTCTTATTTTCTCTCACCTTTGTTTTATTAATTTGTATAATTATAATTATTGATTTATGGATTTTGATTTTATTGTTTGAAAGTAATTTAATTAGTATCAAGTTGTATTTTGATGACTAAACTTTATAATTTCAGATTTTATAAGTATCATAATTTTCAGATTTTGTAAATTTTATAAACTAGGGTTTTTAATTATTGAAAATCATGATTTTAGAGTTTTTATGAACAATTGATTTAGGGCTTTTATAGTAATGATGTTTTGAAATTTTGGTGATTATAACTAATGATTAGTTTAACTTAATTCCATATTATTTTGAACATGTAAATTCGTGTTTTAGTTTTTAGATTTTCGTTCGTTAATATTAATCCTGTTTTAATCCCGATCAGATTCTGAATTCATCCGATTTTGATGAAAAAATAGTGTTTTCCATGTGGAAACAACTTTTTAAGAAAGACTCACTACCTTTGGTAGTGAGCACCACCCTCTCGTAGCCAAATTCAGCCTTTAAATATGATTTTCGGGCAGTTTTTTATTTTAACGAAGTTTTTTTTTACTTAAAATATTATCCTTGAGTTTGATTAATAAAATTAATTATGTTTAAAGTTAATTAAACATAAATATATGTTTTTATTGAAGTTTTAAGTGTTGGAAATAGTTTCTAAGTACTACTTTTAATGTTTTATAAAGAGGGTTTAATCACCCATTAAAAAGGGAGATTTTTAGGGGTTTTTATATAATTTTCAGATTTTTATTAGACTTTGAACTTGCTGTAATTTCATGTATAAGAGTGTATTTTAAGGTTTTTATGAAGAAAATTTAAAGAACTATATATAAGCCTTTAATTTTAATTAAATGGAAGGTTTTAAAGTGTTGTTTGATTTGGATTTTGAAGGTTTTAAAGTAAGTTAGTATTGCTGTAAATTTGATTGATTGGGTATTGATTGAGATGTTATTATTTGGCTTAGGAGAGGAGTTTATTGAAGGTGATTTCTAGTTAGTAAAGTGGCATACCAATTCGTTTGCTCAAGGTACGTACAAGTTACGAAACCTTTCTTTTAGGTGCATGTTTAAGGACGACGGATCGAGAACTTAGTATCATGTATAGGGATGACTGAGTTAAATTGTTTGGTTATACATTGTGAATTTCGTATAACGTGCACTATTTTATATTGCAAGTATTATTTGTGCTCTAATTATGCAAGGTGCGCTTAGAGGCAAAGGTATATTATTGGTGTAATGATTAATTTATTACTCATTCATGATTATGCAAGCAAGATGAGTAAAGGAAGAATTTAAGTCTTCTAAGACGAGGTTAAGGTTTTGGGGTGCCTTATGCACTCAAGGTGTTTATACACCGAGGTAGTAAAGGAATAAATAATAAATGTTGCTTGCCACTAATAAATCAAGAATTGAAATTGAAAAGTTGTTTTACTTGATTGAATTGATATTGGATTGATTGTATTGTTATGCATATGAGTCATCACCAAGTCTAAACATGTAAATCACGTAAAGTGCAAGATGGATGAGCAATAAAACTCTGGATTGGTGCACTTCTGGAGTAATGACAATCAGAGGTTGGGGTACATGGGGTATTAGCCGTGTACTTTTCTCGAGGCCGTCTGATCTACGAGTCTCTTATTTCAAATATTTTTCAAAACTAGGAGTTAGGTGAGATCTCATACTAACTACGGTCACGGAGTCGCGCCCGTGGTCGTTGGATGTTTATTGATGTTTCCGAAAGGAGGCATGGGGTTTTTCTTTTATTGATGTTCCAAATGGAGCATGGGTTGGACAACCTTGTCTATTGCGTAATCCAATGAATAAAAATAATGATTTACCTATTATTAATTAATGGAGTCTTAGTAATATAAATAGTTGAGTCGTGTGTTGAGTCTATAATTTAATGATGCATGATGATTGATTATTAGTAGCATGTTATGGATTTCTTAATTTATTTTGCAGCTTGTATGTACTCAGCTTTGCTGATTGAGTGCTTTGTGTGTCTTTCTTTGGTCATGGCCTTCGCCTTTCAATGACCCTGTGACGATCCAATTTTTACACTTGTAATATTGGGGAGCAGAATTACCACAGGTTCTTACACATGCAGCATTCATCAGGGTTGGGGATCTTGAGTAGAGAGTTGATTGTTTGCATTTTATTTCTTTTGCAAGTTTGAAATTATTTTAATTCGATTTTATTTGACACTAATTCTTTTGGGTTTGAATTTATTCGAACACTGGAATTAATCACTTACTACTTTTATTGGGTTTTGAATAAGGGCCTTAATGGTTCCAAGTTGTATGACTTAATTTGGTTTCATTCGTTGGTTTTGAAACTTATTTATAACTGATTTAGTTTTTCCGCTGCTATTTTCTGATAAAGCCTTAACGTTTGAACACGTGGCAGTAGCACGCCAGTAATTCTCTTGAATGTTGTTCAGGGTCCTCACAAGTTTAAAGAGAGAATTATTGGGGTGTTACAACACGGTACACCTTCCTCTCAGTACCCCGGTGAAGACGTAACACACGATCTGTAATATCAAAATTGTTCCATACTTCTTGCACTTCTCTATTCATTCGCTCTGGAACATGCTATTAACATTTAATATTAGTTCAATACTACCAATGCATAAGGGTACAAAAGAAAGTTCTAATTATTGTAGAGTTAAGAAAATTCTGTTGGCAGACTAACCACTTTTAAAAACTTCTCAGGAGTATCAAGTTTGACTTCAAATCGCCAAAGTGACATTTTGTTTTTTTAGCACTACATTTAAGAATGTACAAATGTTAGGAATTGATAATGTACATAAGTACAAGCAATAACTTATAATGTGTATTAAATAGAGTAAAATTGGAAGGAATAAGGAATATAAATATTACATAGTACAAATTCCCAAATAAATGGCAAAATGGGACAACAGTCCCAACCAATAACCACATCTTTTTTCTAATTTTATCAACAACAGCAAGAACCATATTTTATTATATTCACATATAATCACTAAAACCAATTCTATGCCATATTCATAATAATATACTTCAAGCTTCAAGCGAAGACCTTCCTCACTACGCTATACAACAAAGTGACAATATTATTGCCATAATTTAAAGAATAATAGACCAAATCACCATGACCAAAGCATCATAAAAATGCAAGTGGTACTATTGCACATGTTTGTTAATGGTTCTTCTTTTTTAATAGGGGTCTGGAACTTATTTAGTCATTTGATTCCATAAGACCCACAGCCCAAATTGCCATACGCCGTAGATAAGCCGAGCAAATCAGCATAAAAACTTTGAAAACATAGGAGAGGGATTTGGTTTATCCATGTATATTCAAGGAAACCAAGCGCATCAATTGATTCCATAAGACCCACAAACCAAGCGCAAAACAAAAATTGAACCAATTGTTCAGGCAACAGTTCAGAGACTAAAGTAATTCATCAATTGATAGTCATATTTCAAGGTGAAAGTTGCATGCAATGTAAAAATCATTATCAAACACAAGAATTCAAACTGTTCATCAATCAAACTAAAAATCCGAATAGCTTACAAATTTTCATGAATACTAAGTTTTAAAAATCAAGATTTAACATGATTATGAAGTACAATTCCAAAGGACACTGGGAGACGTACCTGGTCGGAGATGATGTTGCTCGGATCTGCGTTCACTGCCGCCAACGGGGAAGTGGAAGATGAAGAGATTCAGAGAAGTTTGAGTGAATGAGGGTGAAGTTAGGGTTTAGACCGAATGTGACTGAATACAAATTTTAAATTGTGGATTTTTTGCCTTTTCATTCCGCACGTGACACGTATACAAAATGGGTGGATAGGGTCAATTGATTTAGATCCTCTCTTTGCACGTGTCCCAAATGGGTATATAGGGTGAATCGATTTTGTTCAACCGTATATGATAGTTGTGTTTCAATAATCTATCTATGTATCTATATATTAGTATACTAAAAGACAAGCGCCTCAATGTGAGATTAAAAAATGTCTCTTTATGATTCGCTATTTTTTTTAAAAAATGTAATTTTTTATTATACATTTCTGTTTCCATATAAAAAATTATTAGAAATATTTTATTCTAAATAACTCCATATACTATTATAGTAAAATCTAGCAATATTATTTCTAAAATAGTGTTAGGATTGTTTTTGGGAATTGCCTTTATTAACAGCATACTAGCATAGAGTGATATTTATTTGCTCATAAATGATAAAGTAATCAGTTACTATAATAGATGGTGTTGAAAATGGTCAGAGCATCTATTATAATAAAGTCTAGCAATATTATTGTGACATAATGAACAAAAGAAAGAATTATACAAGTATTTCATATTACATAATACGACCATAATGGTCAGAACATCTATTATAGTAAAGTCTAGAAATATTATTTTTTTTAAAAAAAAATCTACAAATGTAATGGTAGAGCATGAAACGGTAAAAATAAAATATTCAAAACATACATTAATAATAAAATATTTCTAAAAATATTCAATTCAAATCATACTATTCAAATAATAAAATAATTTAAGATACAATTTTTTTTTTTTTGTATCATCATCTATATAAATAATAGGCATAGTCATAACATATATGTCTTTATATTTTTCATTTCAAGCCCATATATGTTTTTCAATATGACATTCAGTATGATATTTGACCATACCCCTCTTAAAGAATAAATTAAATTAAGGGTGTGTTCTATTCACCTGATTTTTACATTTGACCATACCCCTCTTAAAGAATCATGGTGAATCGTTAATATACAATATATTGATAATTTTTTTGAGGGGAATACAATTTATTGAAATTAAATTAACTTAGATTAATTTCATGCTAATATTCAAAATTTAAATAATTACAGTATAAGAATACATATCCATTTAAAAAAAATATATTTACATACATGATTGGGTAGTTGATGAAATTTGTCTTCTATTCATAAAAATCTTAATAGATATCTTTTATTGATATAAAAATTTACCAAATCCATATTTATATATTTGTTTTGTATATTCTATCAGCTGTTGATTGGTTGTATGGATATTATGAACACCGTAATTGTTTTTGACACAATGATAGTGTTTCATTTTCATTTGACGTAAATTGATTTGTTAAATTTCTTTGACTTTCATTTTATTCTAAAAGGTTAGTTTGAATGTGTTTGACTTTCATTTGATTGTTAAAGCTTTGTATGAATGTCTTTGACTTTGACTTGACTGATTTAGCTTTGTTAAATGCATTTGATTGCCATTTTACTCAACAAGCTTTATTTGAGTGTTTTTTACTTTCATTTCATTTTAAAATTGTTGTTTGAATGTGTTTGACTTTCACTTGATTCTAAAAGGTACGTATGAATGTGTTTGCCTTTCACTTGACTGGATTAGCTTTGTTAAATGCAATTGACTTTCATTTGATTCTAAAAGCTTTGTTCGAGTGTGTATGTCTTTCATTTGATTATAAAAGCTCTGTTTACATGTGTTTGACTTTCAATCTAAAAACTTTGTATGAATGTGTCTGACTTTCATTTGAGTTAATTAGCTATGATAAATGCGTTTGACTTTCATTAGATTGTAAAAGCTTTTTTGAATGTGTATGACTTTCATTTGATTCCAAAAGCTTTGTTTCACTGTGTTTGATTTCCATTTGATTCTAAAACATGTGTATGAATGTGTTTGACTTTCATTTGACTTAATTAGCCTTGTTAAATTCCTTTGACTTTCAGTTGATTCAAAAAGCTTAGTTTGAATGTGTTTGACTTTCATTTGATTCAAAAAGCTTATTTTCAATGTGTTTGACTTTTATTTGATTCAAAATGCTTTGTATGAATCTCTTTGACTTATAGTAAACGAATACCTTTATTTATCCTTTTACATGTGGTTATGAATGAACTTATAGTAAACGGATACCCAATAGCACACAATAAATTTTCAAAATAGATTTTCTCATCTTAAGAAAGGGACAGATAATTTACCAAATAGTTGACATTTGTATCATAAACCTATTAATAGTGCTCTAACACACACTATTATTGAGTAATAACGGGGACGATATGCAATTGTACTGGCGAGATGCATTGGGAATGATCATCAGTTTGATTGAGTTTGTAACGGTAATTTGATTCTTTTTTTTGGGAAGGTTATAAGGATAGTAGCTATTACTAGATTGAAAATATGATAATTTGAAAAATTATTAAGGTCCCTTTGCGTGTAACAAATAAAAACAATCACTACTACATTTTTACTATTAATGTACTTATATTCTTGAATGTCCTTTAATTAATCTGATACTTATTTGTAAATAATATCTCCAAATTATAAGATTAAGAAATGTTAAGCAGAACCCAAAAATGTGTAACTTAAGAAGTTTATATTACTCGTCCCGAATTCTTATAAAATTGCTAAGGATAAGGATACTTGAGTGTTATTGGAGATCACAATCACCATGCCTTTGACTTTAAGGAAAGCTGCATCGTATTTTTTTGGTACTTTCATTCTCTAAAATCTTCCATAATCTTCCAACAATTCCCACACATGTAAGCAAGCTATCATGCACTAAAAATTTTCACTCTTAAATCTAGTGGTGTCATTTTTAATGCACTAAAAATAGTATAAATGATTTTTTAAATGTATTGTATCAATTTAACCAATTTCATGTAACTAAAAATAATAAATTTTTGTATATATGTATGTATGAATAAATTTTCGTATTGAAGATTAAATTGACAGAACTACTGTATTTGTTTTCCTATATGAAGTAAAAAATTTATTACATTACGAGTGACTTGCATCACAAATTCGTATCACGAAGTTTGTAAATATTAAAATTTAAGTAATAAGATTTAGCAAAATTTTTGACAAACATTCTTAATATCTTTGTATTATTTTAATTAGTTTCTATCAAGTGTTCATTATTTTTTTTTTTTCCGGATAGTAAAATGAGTCAGTTTAATAAGAAAAAATCATGTACCTAATGTTTGGCCTCATAACATATTATGTTATTCTATACAAACCGTCAATCTTAAAATAAATAACAAAATAATATAAAAAATTAAAAAAAAATCACGTTGGATCTTAGGGTTTACAATTGATGAATGTACTCTACTATTTAAACATTCATTATGGATTCCAATCCACATCAAACTCTCTCGTCATTCCTTCTAGCCATAATCCACCGCCATCTACCCCTTCCTTTGATCAACATGCCATTAACAAGATTAGCCTACACAAAAACATGGAACCGTGTTTATCTATATTTCCACCCACCACAAAGCTTAGAAGCCGGACATGATATCAACTCCATGTTCTACCTAAGCCTCGATGAACATAATGCCCCTGCATTTGTTCCGAGACAAACGATTGCACAGATGATAATCCATCCCAGAACACCAACAACTGAAATATCCACTCTGAAAATGAGGCCAATGGACCTTCATCAAGAGACCAGACCTGGTCACATTCCCAGCTTCGAAGACTGCTATGCAATTCGAGGTGAGGGAAAGGTTGTCATCAAATGGTGTTTGGAAAACCTAAACACCATCCCTCGCAACTTGCAACACCTTATTGATCCTAGGCCGGTCTTGGATTTATCCATACCACCAGTTCGGTTGTGCTTTGATACCGTGTATCTTTGCATGGGTACTTACACCGACGCTTTTCAAGTGGTTGATCTCCCACTATATGAGTGCTTGGTCATTATCCAAATCTACAAAGTAAAGGACTCTAAGGAGAGGGGTCCTTTCAACATTGTTGTATTCGATCCTGTCTCGTGCCCCAGCTGGAATCCATTCTTCAACAATCTTCCTTTGGACACCGTATGGTGTGCTGGAATGTGCGAGGAATTGCTAGGGAGTCTTTCTTAGAGAACTTTACAATGATGTATGAGGCTGTCAACCCTTCATTAGTTATCCTCATAGAAACAAGGCACCTTAATGACAATGTGAATGTCGTGCTCTCTAAATTGCCAAGGTTTAGAGTTCTCACCTCTTTCAACCAATCTTGTTCAGTCGGTACGACAATTTTATATAGGATGAACTGATCAAGGCTGTGGATAGTCCCCTACAAAATTTTCAAGTTATGCATTACAAGATGTTGTTATTCAGGTTTGTAAAATATAAATTCAATTTCTATACCATTTTAATTAAATTAGCCAATTTCTAAGCTTGATTTACATGTATGAACGTTATTTGTTTTTATATTTGTAGGGTAGGAAAGATAATCGTAGTAACAAGATGATATTGTCCAATAAGAAGTTGAAGGGAAAAGCGATTCGCGAAGTTGGGGGATGTTGGTGATTTTCCATGTTCACGTGGAAAATGAATGTTATCGGCATATCATCTGTGAAGTTAATCGGCTAGTATTATTAGTTAAATGTATAAGATATTAATTAAGTAATCTATGAAGGAATAGGGTCAACTTTTTAGGTATGTAGTAGTTTGACCCCATGTGTTCAAGTATTTCTATTGTTTTCGCATATGCATGATGTTTAAATTAGCCAGTATGATGTAATCCTTTGTTTTGTAATTTATTTAAGTTATCGTATTTATGTTCTTTTAATTTTTTAAAGACCGTAAAAAATGAAAAAAATAATGACCAAACAAATATTCGAAAAGTATTGTGTTAAAAAGAAACAGAAAAAATTATTAACATTCATTACACGAGTATTAACAAATACTTTACAAAAACAATGTACGTCTTACAATGAAAAACCTAGGATAGAATGGAGTTGTTATAAAAAATTTAACTACTATACAGTACTAAATCACCATAATAAACATAAGTGAACTTATATTGAATAGTTTAAACACAACATGTTTGCTAGAAATATAAAAAAATTAGGGATTCATGTAATTGTGTTAAAAACCGAAAAATTCCCAAAGCCCTAAAAAACCCTAAAACCTATCACAATATAAACCCTGAACCGTAAAGTATAAACCGTACTCCCTACAATCCAAACCATAAACCTTAATTAACCCTAAAATCCAAACACTAAACCCTTGAGCCTATACGCTTAAAAGGCGACCCTGAACCCTAAACCCTAAACTCTGAACATCAAACCAAAAACTCCAAACCAAAAATCAATAAATTTTATTGAAATTGGTATAGAAGAGGTGTCAAAAGCACACCCGACCCAACCCGTTACAAAACTGACACGAAATATACCAGATTCAGAATTGGACTCGCGTGGACAAAATATTTTAGTATATATTATCTTTAAAATTTACTCGACACGATCCGACCATATCAGACCCTAACCGAATATCCGAATTAAACCCTTATTGAACTATTTTGGACATGATGCACATAATAGAGTTGCGAAAACTCCTAATACATTCCCGTTTTTTATATTGTTGGAAAAGTTAAATAAATTATATTAAACTATTACAGTCAAAATATAATTTAGTACAAGACAAATGAAAAATAATGAAAGGAATTGCGTATCCTAAAAAACAAATCTCATGCACCACCCTCTATGTAAAGCTATTGCAGAGTTGATGTACACAGAAAGGGCCTTTGTACAGAGAATCTATGTGAAAAAAATCTTTTCCAAAGCAAATACTTTTGTACTATGGTATTCCATTGAAGATGGGACTACCCTTTCCTACATAGACTTTTGTACTATGAACTTAGTTGTTTACTGCACCCCAATATAAATCAAATGCACTACTACTCCACTCTAATATCATAGGTCACACTTTAGACTGTACATGAAATAGAAGGCATGGACACATCGGGGGTTGTTGTAACCTTTTATTAATTTTAGCATGGCTAACTTACAATAACAAACTTGATGGAATATAAAAAATATATGAAATCAACTAATATAATATCAAATAACTGACATTTTTTAGTCAAATTATTAATCTTAAAACATGATATTAAGTACCGAACTCCCCTCTAAACAAAAAAATATTTACATAATTTAAGATGAACTGCGTCGCAATATAGAATACACACAATTTTAGTATATTTAGATAATTTAAGATGAACTCCAATAGACGAATAATTTTCGTTTGAAAAGTCTATAAAGAAAATATGTATATAATTTAAGGGTAAGTAAAACTCATCTTTTCACAACACATACTGTATATTAGGTGCTACTTACAACGGTAAGGTACATGTAGAAGATCAGATTTCCGATTCTCTATGTTGAGCCAAAATTATGTATCCTTTGTCATATGCATGAAATGATTTGACACCAGATACCCACCATGAACTAAAGCATGCATTGTAAGACACAATCACATTTTTCAGTAGTTGTAAAATCAGAAATCTCATTTTGTTTTTTTTATTCAAATTAAAAGGACTATAAGATAATTGCAGGTTATATGTCTTGAGTCACAACGATCAAATATTTTGTTTGTTCTTAGAATTAATAAAATAAGCCTAATATAATATAATAAGAATAATTCTTTTTATGCTTTTAATTATTCCTACTATGATAGGCTATTATCTTTTCATAAATACCATCTAATGAAATAAGGAAATATTATGTTCTTCAATATTGAATATTTAATGAATAATACAGAATAATTAATAACGATTAGGAGACAAACACACACAAAACCGATTGAAATATACTGCAGTGAAAATGAATAATTTGGCACAATTTCGCAATTTCTAAATAGAGTGCAATGTAAATGAATAATTTGGCACAATTATTCATCAAATCATGTGAATAAATTTAATTAATAAATTATGCATAAAGGGGTGGAAGAAATTTACTGCATAATTACGGACAAAATAATTATACTTGTTTTTTTGAAATTATAATTAAACAAAAAGGCAAAAAAAAAAGAAACAAACCACATCACAACCCTATCTCATAGAGAGTCCTTATGCATTTAATGACTTTTGGATTGTATGACCACAACAATCAGCTTTATGAGGACAAATTTGTACAAGAGGATTTTATGGAGAACAAAGGAAGTAGATTTAACAACTCCTCATACTCATGTGATTGTTGACATTTTAAGAAACTTCAATCAATTACCCTTTGTTATCATTACTATATGTTTAGACTGTACTATTAATGCGTTATACAACACATGTGTAATACTCTTAAATAAGTAGTTTATATCCGTTTTTTTAATTTTACCAATTTTTTTGTTGGAAAAGGGACTTGCAACTGTTTGCTAATATTAAGCTCACATTGTAATATAGTATCCTGTTAATTATTTTTTTAAATAGAAAAAAAATTAATGATAATTTTTGAACTTGTTATAACGATTCTGTATAATTAAAAAGTTTGTTCAAAGATTGCTTAATAGCGCGAGGTTGTTTACTTATATTAGTACGTGGCTATAAAATATTCTAACTAAAAAAAAAATTAAAATCAAACAACCAAAAATATATATAAAAAAAAACAAAAAATATTGAACTATAGTTGTTGGAGTATATATATAGTTGTTGTTAGAATTTTTTTTACATAATAATCGTTTTTTAATAACCTGTTATTGAAGGTCAATACTCAAGTGAGTGAGTGATTTGCAACTTTTGAAAGTTTAGTGAGTGATCTGCAACTTTTGTGCAAAGTTTGGGGAGTAGTTGTGTAGTTTACTCTAGCTTAACACGTGAAAAAGACATTATATATATCAAAAATTGTGGAAGAGTTTGACATATAGGGAAATGATGTACCCTATCAATTATATCACAGCCTACGACCAATATCTTAGCATCCCTATAACTTCAAATGAGCAGCCCTATAACTTCATATGAAAAAAGCAACAACATTTCTTTCATGAAAATAGTAATGGAGTGTGTGATATCCATTGGTCAATAACCACCTATATCCTTAATTTAAGGGCACGCCAACCTTGCATTATAGAAATATGTTACACCAGAAAAAACGCATATCTATCCCAACCAAAAGAGAACTACATGCAGTCTAAACTTCGTCCTATTAAATTTTATAAAGTAGTCGTTGAGTCCAATTGTGCAATACAAATACGAAACATAAGATAATCCATAAACCATTAACATGCGTTTACATGACAAAACCTATCCTCGCATATTTCATGAATTTATATGTCATACATTAAGTAAATCAAGTATGGACCAATTTGATGGATGAATGAATTACATAATCCATTAAATTACATTCGAGTTGGGCCGAGTATTTGAGACCCAAACAAGAAGCGACCTAATATTACACGACTTGTTTCTATCCGGACTCAAATTTCTAACCGACCAGAAATAACCCCGACTTGTTACTATTGAACTGGGAACTGGGAATTGATTCACAAATGAAATCCTTTCTAAATTTGTATTTCTATTGTACACTTTATAATACAATCAAAACTTACAAGGCCAATTGACCATATTGGTATAAAAGTTAACACCCTTATGACAGATTGGTATAAAAGTTATTGCCGGCGACATATTGGTATACAAAATTAACATGTGGTGACATATTGGTATATAAGTCAACAAATTGCGACATTTACCCCTATTTTCTCGTCGGAGGATATGCGTATGAAACACGCGCTTAATTTTAGTGATAATAACTTTTAATTGACATTAAGATTATATATATTTTTTCTTATTATATTGTTGAGTTACATAGTTGTGGGTATAATACAAATGAAGTAATAATGAAACTTAGCGTGTACTAGTAATTGGTTTTGAAATTAAATAACTAATATTGAGATTTTGTTTATGGTTTATTAGTTCTTTGGGGTTTTATCGTTTGATTGATACATCAAAGTTATTGTATTGGAAGGAAAGAGGGAAAAATTATTATTTGGTGCTAAATAAGTATATTATGATAATAAATAAGATTGCAAAAGTAATTAAAATAAAGTTTTGAAGTATACAACACGCTCTTTCATCCGAAGAAAAAATAGGGGTAAATGTGACAATTTGTTAAATATATACCAATATGTCGCCACATGTTAATTTTCATACCAATATGTCGCCGGCAATAATTTATATACCAATATGTCGCCACATGTTAATTTTGTATTGAACCCGACTTGTTCCCGAGAAATAACCCGACTTGTAGCCGAGAACGGCCTGACTTAATATAATACGTGTATAAGTACTATGATTATTAAATGCGCATCAAATTAATTAGATTAAAACTATTTTACATAAAATTACTTGGTGAATAATTTACACATTACTCCAACAATTTCTTGCCACGTGTATCAAGTGATATGATGGTGGCCCTAAATAAGGAAATGATCCTCCTCACCTGTGAACTCCACACCAATTCCTAACCCTAACAACACTGAAACAAATATCAGTCCATGTAAAATGTTGGAGGTCCAAATTCAGTGTTGTTGGTTATTGAATTCACCGGAAAAACTATCGTTGAGTAAATGAATTTGATCTATTTTCTAGGAGGATAACAAAAAGCCTTGAGAAATTCAATTTATAATAAAAAAATATATATTATTATATTTAATATTTAGAAATAAACTGGTGGAAAGCACAATGGAATGCAAGGAGTTTTTCTTTGATTTCTCTTGTTATTATGTGTTGCCTGTTTTTTTTTTAAAAAAAAAAGAAAATGTCTTCTAAATTTATTTTAAAAAGTCTTATAAAAAAAGAAAATGTCTTATAAATTTATTTAAAGAAGTAATTACAATAACCAAAAAAAATAAAAAAATTATTTTGATCTTCTCCGCGTGATATTGGAATACGTGTATTATATCAAATAGTACAATTTTTTTCAGTTTGACACTTTAATTGCCATCAACCTCATTACTTTTCCGCATTGAAAAGCGGTTTAATTTACCTTTCTATCTCCCATTTTCTTTGCCAAGGTATAAGTTCACTGCATAAAAATACTCCTTGCATTCCAAGGTTTAATTTACCTTTCTATCTCCCATTTTCTTTGCCAAGGTATAAGTTCACTGCATAAAAAAACTCCTTGCTTTCCATTGTGCTTTCCACCATTTCATTTCTAAATATCTACATGGCAGGCAACGATGATGATTCCATTTTTGATGAGTGGTATCGCAATTTTCTTATTAAAAGAAAAGATAATCTGAGGGGGCAATGTATTGCAGCGACTGAAACCCGATCGGATGCGATCAAGAAGCTGGATATGTTAATGGAGCAGATGAAGGATATTGATGCTCAAATTGCGAAGTGTGATGAAGTCGCTCGGAACAGGATGAAGGATAAGAAGCCTAAAATTGGGAGTTCTGTTGACTGTCCAATTGAATTTGATAGTGATAAGGAGGAAGAACCAGTGAGATTGGGAAAAGTTGTGGGTTTTAGAGGGCAAACAAGTAAAAGCAAGGGTAGGTGTAGTAAGTTCAATGAGATTCAAGCTGATGGTGTTGAAAGTGGGGAAGCCAACATGGATATAAGTGAGGATGAAACTGTTGAGAAGCAAGTTATTCTGTCTTGCTGGGGTTAGAGAGGTCCAACAACAACCTGCAATTCAAGAAGGTGATGCCAATGTAGTCCAAGGAGGGCAACCACAGCCACAACAAGGAGGGGCAGAGGATGAGGAAGGAAATGAAGAGCAGGAAACTGAAGAGGATACATCGGAAGATGATTTTGGTGTTCCATACCATTATCACTCCCCTGAGGTCTCTGATAGTGATGATGATGCATATGGATTTAATTCAGATTAGAGCAATCAGTTAGATTAAGTTATTAGTAATTTAAGATTATGTAGTAGTTCAAGTACTCTTTATCCTATTTCACTGTTCTAAGTATTGGCTTCAATCCAATTTTGTAATGCTTGTAAGGATTGGATGCCTTGGTTTATATATGGTATATGTTTTGGATGTGTAGTTATATATAAGGTGTATGGATATATTGGTTGGAATAAGCTATTCTGTTTTATAATCTAAAGTATTTTGCTTGAAATATGTTTGCTGGAATTTTGAGTTGATTTGCATGATATATGTTGGTAAAAATTGTATTATAGTTGAAACTTTGGGCATAAATTAACTGTATGGATATATTGTTGAATGTTGAAACTTTGGGCATAAATTTAGGTTGAAGACAACTAAAAAAAATTAAAATAAAAAACTTAAATAAGTTGTTTCCATGATTTTAGAATAAATTCCCTTAATTTTTGATGAGGATAGCGTTATTTGGGAGAGTTTTTAGTTTTTATTTTTTTATTTATTTTGAAAATAGAGAGGTTATTTAGGCAGGCAATTTCTGATATAATCTTTTCATATAATTAATTATGTTAATAAATAAATATAAAAGTAGAAAATAAAAGGATATATATTATTACTAAATGATATCATTGACTAATTGATATTATTTCACCATGATGTATTATCTCAAATATGTATATATTGACTCATATATTTATAATACATTATAAAATAATGTTATATTTTTTTCCCATTAAACATATGTGTTAAAGTTGATGAGCACGGGCCATGTTGAGTCATATCACTCATATAGGCTAATTAGTTTTGGGGTCCAAATGTAGTACATACATTATACATGCATTGGCTATTAGGCTATTATGGCTAACTAGTTTTTTTTTTTTTTTTTTTTTTTTTTTTTTTTTTTTTTTTTTTTTTTTTTAACAACAGCAATTTAAGTGGTTATTACATTTTCAGGTGTATGGTTAATTGGTTATTACATTTACAAAGTACCGAGCAAAAAATGATGCAAAGTAAAATGTTCTAAAAAATATTTAATCTAATGATTAATCTTGTTAAAAATATATAACAACAACTTTGATGAATGATATATAGAATATTTTGTCATCATATAAAATCTTCATAAATAAACCAATCTAATTGATTGACAAAAATGATACTAAAAAAGTGATACGGAGTATATGTTGTGTAATAGGATGAGTTGTAAAATTTTAATTTCTTTAATCATGTTTCCTATTACATATTATACCCTATAATAACTTATTGATATTTCCTCATTTATCTCTCAATACAATTTTATATGAATAACCCGTGCATTGCACGGGCCAGAAGGTTAGTTGTTTTTAACGAATGATCCCATAATAATAAATATAAGTTTTTTTTTCCATTATTCTTTTTGAGACTACCTAGTAATTGTTTGGGACGACCTAATAATAATTGTTGATATGCATTACATATATTTTCTAGATGTGTCCATCTATACATAACATCAAACACTCTACAATTCAAAAACATCGTGATTAGCTTATGAAACAATGGTCAGATGTAAGGACCAATAAGGGACGAACAATATTATTACAATAATAATAAACCGAACCCAAAACTGAACCGAAAAACCCATTGATACCCAAATAGTTCTTTTCAAAAAGAAATACAATAATAATAAGGACAGTGATTAACAATTCATCATAAACTAAGTAATGAATTTATCTACTCCAACTTGACATCATACTAGCTCCCTACTATTACCCCTACACATTCAACACCAGCCTTGATCATAAGTATGGATCACCAAGCTCGGACGTAATCATAATGATCACCTGATTTAACCACCTACACACACCGGAGGAGGAGGGTGAACGCCTGGCTGCATCATTTATTATAACGAAATGATTAAACAATGTAATAACACCGAAAGGGACTTAATTAAAATGTATGGCCTAACCATATCTTTAATTACTTCCTCACAAATTTGTTATGTTTTTTTATAACATGCAAAGGAGTAACATATTTTAAATTGAAAGACTAATTTAATGGAGGATTTTCTCAATTTAACGCATGGTAATTAGTTATGATTTGACATAATTATAAGTAATTGTGGTTAACATCAATACATAATAAATTTACCAAAATTGTTATTCTTACCACAACCTCAACGGCCACAACGAGGCCGGTCAAACAGGAGCACCGGCTTGTGAAATGCGGCTGAGCAGCCTTGGTCCAAAGTAACACAACACCACCTACAACACCATGGCCACTAGATGAGTATTGATAAGTTCCAGGTAGATGTCGGATCAAATCCCAAATTTGAAGATATTTAGGACGAGCTTCAGTGATAATGACTAGAATTGGTACATAACTAAAATACAACATCCGAAAATGGTTGATGAAGGAAGGCCTCAGTAGGTCCTTCGCATTCCATATCAGCACATTTGAACCTTAATGAAACACTTGATTTTTGCCCACCATTTGCAACTTTCCTGAAAGTGAGACACGGTGGTAATGTATCCCCTTGTTTTTGGTTACCCCTGTGAAAATAGAAATGTGTAACGCAGATAAAGCAGATAAATGGGTTACAATCTTCGTCACGTGAATTGAATTGGTACTCGAGTACCAATGAAAATATGTCTTTCCCGAATTGAGTAAGCATAAGTGAAAGTCTTCTCCGCGTCAAATGTTGGAACAAGGTCGAAGATAGGAACAATGTCCTTTGGGACAACTTCACCCTCTTCAAATTGTTCATGCTTATTGTTGTAAAACCACTTTATAAACACCGACACCCCCTTGTGCTGGAGATACCCATGAATATCAGACAGCAGGGTCATGTATGCTGGCTTAGTTTCGCCGTTGGGAAGCTTCATCATACGCGAAACCTTGTTAGCAGCAAACCTATGCACATCATCCATTACAAGCTCATGTCGAATGACGTTCGGGTCCACCTGCTTGTCCTCATTCTGGTCTTGCTGTGTTTCGAAGAACTTAATGCTATTGAAATCAATTTCGTGCCTGATCTGAGGAATGAAGGGTGTGAAGTACATAAGGGGTTGGCCTCGGTGAAGGAGGACTGTGTGATGCACTCTATACGAGTTTTGGCCGTGAGCCATGGCCGTGAGGAACAAACAAAGTCAGGTGGTTCACTTGGTTGACTTGTTTGAATAGGGGGAATAAGAGTTGTGGAGTTCCTTTATAGTGAATACATGGTTATTGTTCTGACAATTTTACAAAAAAAAAATTGTTTAATTGTGAAAAGTTGTTTGTTTGTCAATTAGTAGGGAAATAGCTATGTTTTTAAAAAAAAAAAATAGAAACTTACAAATAATTCTAATTTGATTTTTTGCAAAATTGTAACTTGTCACTAAAAAAAGGTAAGATCTACCGTATATGTTATTATCTTTGATAGCCAAAAGTTGTATAAATTTATTTGAATTTAAAATTTGAATACTAAGGGTATTGATTTTAAATTTTGTAAATTGGCTTAAAATTTTGTAAATTGGCTTAAAATTTTGTAAATTTATGCTTGATTTCAATTATATATTTAATATTACAAGTTTTGAACCATAGCTAATAACACTAAAAAATAAAAATATCAACAATCAGTCTTAAATTGCAAATAAACATGAAAAACAATATGCTTGTCGTGACTAAGTCTAAGGACAACACCTTCATCAATGAGCACATCATATTTAGCAATAAATTTATCAACTCCATTTGTAATAAAACACTTGACTATGTTATTTTGAGAACTTTGTAACTTCAATTTAGCTTCAAATTCAGAATCATTAAGGCACAACAGAATGTTGGTTGTATGTAAAAATGCCGGAAATGTTCTCGCGCAAAATCAACAGGAACATTCTACATCCATATACAACAAGAAACACAAATTATAAATATTAGCGTTATAATATAATATAACTCATAAATTTAAACGTCCTACATTAAAATGTTACAGTAGAAGAGCACATACTATAATTCCTTGTGAATGATATGATTCCAAAAATACAAATTGAAACTTAGGGCCTTTTAACCTAGCACACATTGAGTTCGCCCATGTTTTTTCCTGAGTCATCTTTGAAGAACAACTTAGAATCAAAGGCTTACGACCACGCTTGTTAAAAGCGTTACCACCTAAGTTAGCACCATGACGTCCTAAATTATTACCATTACCACCCATTTTATGTTAATCTTCTTGCAGCTAATTAACACGAGGAGAGTAAATCCTATGAAGCGATGAATTTATAAAGATCTTTGAACGCACAAGTTACAAATTAAGTAAAACAGAAGAGTTAATAATAATAATGTTCACATTAATAGTTGACTAAACTAGGAAGAAAGTAATTTACAATAAAATTTAAGTAAATTAAATCTACTTGACAATGTAATACGGTTTGAAAAAAAAAAATAAGTATATTAGTCGTATTATAACTTACATGACTATGACCACAATTAATTACCAATTCATTATTCTGTATTTATGTGTATAATAAACCTAGCTGCTTCAATTCGTAAGTTGTAACTCGTTTAGTGTGCAATGTTCACCCGGATTATTTTAATGTTTTATTGTTATATCTTACTTTTATAATAAAATTGATATAAACGGCAATTTTTCGCTTGTATCTTGAGACATTATGGAAGTGAAGTATGTAGGACTTGTTTTCACTTGAAACAAGTAGATATGGTATGAATTTTTTTAGGTGTGATCTCAATTTTTCTGATCTTATCTGATTTAAAAATTTGACTACACTTTGACCGCTTTTTAATACTAATCAATAAATAAAAATATTATCAAAATGTTTTAAAATTATGGTTTTTATAAAAAAAATTAATAATACGCCATTAACGATATTTAGCAATAAGTAAATTGATAATTAAAATATGTGTTAAGGTTTGATTTGAATCATTCTGATCTGATCTGAATGTATTAAGCAATTAAGTAATAAGTATCTTAAATAAGTTGAGGAGAATAAGTCCCTAATCCCCTCCATTTCCCGAAAGGCCTAACACTAATTAATCTTTTTACTTAATTAACTGATGGGTAAATTATTTTGGTATAGTTGTTCTTATAATTTTTTTTTCTTCACAAATGGTAATCACAAATTGTAATAGATTTTTAAAAAAAGGTAGAAATTATGACATATATGTTATAATTATGATAAAACTAATTTATAAAGTGTTATGATAAAAAATAAAATTAAAATGAATAAATGTAACTAATAATAGCTTATAGTTCAATATAGTCTCTTTGCCTTTATTTTCAAAAATACACAAATTATGTCATAACTAACTAACTAAATAAAATTATTAAAATAAGAATGTTATTATTATTATTATTATTATTATTATTATTATTATTATTATTATTATTATTATTATTATTATTATTATTATTATTATTATTATTATTATTATTATTATTATTATTATTATTATTATTATTATTATTATTATTATTATTATTATTATTATTATTATTATTATTATTATTATTATTATTATTATTATTATTATTATTATTATTATTATTATTATTATTATATGTTAATAAACGGGACCGGGGGGGGGGGCTAGCCCGCGAAACATATTTCTTGTCCATACTCGCCCATTTATGTTCAAATATCCAAATTTTCCCAAACCGGTTGTCCAAGCCCGTCCTTTTTGCGCGCTGGGTATAGGGCGGGCTTACCGGGCCGTCCCGCCCATGCACAGCTGTACCTTACCGTAAAAACCGTGAACCGTATGAAACCCTACAAGCCAAACCCAATACCCTAAACCCGTATGAAACCCTACAAGCCAAACCCAATAACCAAACAAACCCTAAACCCTATCCCTAAACTCTAAACCCTAAACCCCAATCCCTAAACCCTAAAGTTGAAACCCTAAATACCGAACCACAAACTCCAAACCAGATACGACCTTATCCATTCCTAATTATCTTTAAAAAAAATAGTTTTAAAAATAAAAATTTTAAAAATGAAAAGGTTATCCCAAAAAAATGGTTATTCACTGTGACGAAAAAAATGGTGATCTATTTTAGACGAAAAGGGCCTTTCTTGCAGAGATTCTCTGTGTAAAAAAATCTATTTCAAAGCAAAGTCATTATTTGTACTAAGGTCTTCCATTGCTGATGGGACAAGCCTTTCCTATTTACCAAGCATGTTGTAATATAAAATTAATTATTTATGGAAAACCAATAAAAATCAACTGTACTACTACTAAATCATGCATTGTAAGACACAAATTCGAAGCATTACATTACGAAACTATGACCTAATTAGCTGTAAGAGGACTTGTTGAAAATACAGATAAATTTGATTTTAAAATTTGATTTTATAATATATAAATAAATTTGACGTAAATATAACTGTACGCAGAAGGATGAAAAATTTTCAAACTACTTATTATTATAATAATAGCATTATATAATAAAAATAAGATGTTTAGTATGATACATTTTTATCCTTTCACATATTCTGTGTATTATACGTTATTATCTTTTCAGAACTACCACCTAATGAAATAAAGATTCGTTAAGTTTAAAAATCATATTGTATTGTATGGAAAAAATATATATAATAATTAAAAGGTTAATATGTATTAATCATTAACTAATGAATCGTTAAATTAAAGCCACTAACTAATGAAATAAGAATGGCACAATTATTCATAAAATCATATGTGAATAAAATAATAAAAAAAAAATTAAACCACCACTACCCTATGTCATAGATAGATAACCTTATGCATTTTATGACTTTTGGATTGTATGACCACTTCATTGAGCTTTTTTTGGACAAATCCCTGCAATAAGATTTTGTGGGAGAACAAAGGTACTTACTTTAACAACTGTTCTGACACTTGGACTGAGGACATTTGACTTAATATTTATGAGACTTCAATCACTTACCATTTGTTATCATGAATGTATATTTAGACAGTACTGGGAATGGCTTAGACACCACAGGGGTAATACTCGCAAGTAATTAGTAAAATCCAACATAAATTGTGATATTGTACTTGGTAGTTGTTGTAAGGACTTATGATTACAAATAATTATAAAAAATTCAAGATAATATTAATACTTGTTCTAATGACTATAATTTATACATTTTTGTAGAAACAATACCGTTTTAACGATGAACAGATGGAGTCGGGTCGTAACTGGCTACATCACAATCCGGTCCGTATAGTTAGGGAGTCGGATCCGAAACCAACTGTTAATGGGAAATATTTGACTCCAAATGCGAAAGTCGTAATCTTCGAATCCGAATCAGACTCATAATTTTCGAATCTGAATCCCTCCTATATGGGAAATAGTTTTTTTAATTATATTGTGATATAATTGCTTGTATTAAATTATGAACTACATGAAATGAAAAAAAATTTCCTACAAAAACAACCAAATAATGGCTCCAAAGTATAATGCTTGCACTCTTACAATCTCACTCCTCGGAAATAATTGCTCTAGATTATATAGCATCTGACATTAGATATACTAAATATTGTGGAAGGGTTTGCCTTACACGGAAATGATGTACCCTATAACAAAGATGAAAGCCTATGAACTGCATCTTACCAGGCTATAACTTGAGTCTATAACTTGATACGTCAAAAGCAAAAAGCTTTGATTCATGGAAATAGCAATGGAGTGTGTGATATCCATTGGTCAACAACCACCTCTCTCCTTAAATGAAGGACACGCTTATTGCATTCTAAATGTACGGAACACCAAAATTTACACTTACCTACCCAAGCCAAAACACAACTCCCTGCAGTCTAAACTTCGTCCTATTATAATATGAAAACTAGTCGTTGAGTCAATTATTTGTCAAGTCATAAACTTGCTTTAGAGCACCTAATAAAAGTTTTATAAATTTTTTTGATGTTCTTCAACAATTATAATTAAAATAGGAGTGGGATTGTATCCTTTAAAAGGTTATAAATAAGAAAGGATACATTACGTGACGTTTTTACTTGTTAATCGAACTTATTCAAAATCTACATTGATATAATTATATATTAAATGTCGAGATTAAGTGCATACTACTTACGTTAGTCGTTTGACCTAACATCTCATTAAAGCAGAATTATAATTAATTGCTATATAGTACATTGTTTATAGAATTTAGGAATAATATATAAATAAATGGACACATGGTAATTACTATTTTTGCTAAAAGTAGATTATATATAACTTTTTACTATCATCAATTCAATTAAATGGTCAATTCAAAACTAATACAAAAGATAAGATAATCCATAAAACATGTACATGCGTTTAATTGAAAATAAGCTATACTCTGTTAACCAACTCCTTTATGTGGAAAATTAAGTAAATCAAGTATTGACCGATCAGATGGATGAATGACTTACTTAATCCATTAACAATTTAATCATATACTATACTTTCAAAAGATGATGACATATTGAATGGTAACACGTTGAAGGTTTGGTTTAAATTACTAAGTGAACAATTAAGTTATAAATTACTAGGTATTACTTTAGATTACCATTTCAGTTAGTGGAAACCTAATTATAAAATGTCATACAGAGCTAATGCAATTAAATAATCAAAGTATTAGAAATAGATTACACACCATCCTTATGAAAATATGGCATGTATCCTTGTACACAATAAAATATATACAGGGTTAAAAGGAACAAAGGATACATTACCCGTTTTGAATACTCGTTAAAGTATCTAATTGAAGATCTAATTGGATTTAATTGTATACTTTAATATTTTTTAAATAATTAATAAGGATATTAGTGAACTGACTTCTCATTAAAACAGAATTATAATTATGTAAACAATTTAGAAACTGTACATATAAAACTCATTATTGTGTTTATAACTTTTCAAAAGTTGTGTTATTGAACCAATTCATTTTAATGGTCAAGTTTTATAGTATCCAAATATCATAAGTAGCTATACATCTGTGTACATTATTAATAAAATGAAGTAGTAGTATGATTATCTTTTTATATTATTTTAGTTAGTAGCATATATAATTATGTATATTAGTTACATGGAGTAGCAATTAACTATTCCAATTATAACTCAATCTTTATATAATGTACATAACATTACTTAATCAATAATCAACAAATTCCTCCAACCATTATTGGCCACGTGTAATTAAGTGTCCTAGGCCTATATAAGGACTTGATCCTCAGTTCTGCACTCCACTAAACCCTAACACAACTTAAACAAACTTCAGTCTATGGCAACCCACATTAACCCTAAAAACTCCAATGCCGGTGATGGAGACGACCAAGGTGAAGGTGGTCATCGCCGACCTGGTATCCCTGAGGTAAAATCAAAAAAAGAAATTTCAAAAATGAAGCGTCAACGTGCCTTGCTAGCCAAGATACTTGAGAGTATTCCATTTCGTGTTGAGCACCAACCTTCTATTGAATCGGTGGGGGCTGGATCAAGTGGCGCCATTGCTGGGGTGCCCATGATTGTGGCTATGCTAGCTCCACCCCCTCGTGAACCTAAGAAGACTCGGCTTGAACATCCAAGTGTCATACCCTCTTTTTTGAGAAAAGAACCTCCCGTTGAAGTTAAGGTTGAACCAACTGTGGAGGTTCGAAACAACCAACAACCTGGCCCAAGTGTGGAAGATAACATTACTGCACCCCCTCCTCCACCAATCCCAGAAGTGAAGGACGAAGAGCTGCCAGATGTAGAACTCAACGAGACCATACCCACTGAAAATGGTCAAGCGGTGGTTCTTTCCATCATTGTGAGGAGCTACACACTTGGTGATGTTGGTGTGATGTACAACATTCAAACTGATGAGACCTTCGAAGCTATCTACAAGGATTACGCATCTCGCATTGATGTCAAACCTGAAAATATCAAGATGTATCTTGGCGCTACCTACATTCCATCCTCTGCCTATCCCGAGCCATTCGGTCTTGAAACTGGAAGTGTGCTCTATGTACAAGGAATGGTAACCCCTCATCTCATTGTGTTCATAATTATATGTTCTTTTGCCAAATTATTCAATTGTTCTTACTACCCTGATGAATTATGAACTTAATTATAATTTGCTTTATTTTTATTTTTTGTTACTTATGTGTTATTTATATGCACTAATTAGATGTGTTATTGAAGTAGTATAATTTTTGGTTATTCAAGTACTATAATATGCACTAATTAGATGTGTTATTGAAGTAGTAAAATTTTTGGTTATTCAAGTACTATAATATGCACTAATTAGATGTGTTATTGAAGTAGTAAAATTTTTGGTTATTCAAGTACTATAATATGCACTAATTAGATGTGTTATTGAAGTACTATAATTTTTTGTTATAATTTAGCATTCCTCAATTTAATAATTTTTTGTAATAATTTATCATTCCTCATATAAGTAAGTGTGTAACCATAAAATAAAAGAAAAAAAAAAGGGAAAATTTGAAGTAGAAATATGTTTGATTCCTCTATGATTCGAAATTATAACATGTGTTCAGTAACAATTTCATTACCACCCCTCACTACCTAACTAATCTAATTACTGTAAATTAACCTTAACTTTAATTAATGATTAATTTTTGTGACAAAATTATCTGATATGTATTAAAGCAATGTAATTTAGAAGTTTTGCAATAATATGTATGTGGCACTATGCGCATCACATTGACTTACTTGAACAAATATTTTTACTTTTTTATTGCAAATTTATTAATGAAATGAAGTACTAGTATGATATTACTGTCCCAATTATCAATTGATATAATGTCCACTTTACAATTATATTTGAGTTCATAAATATTCAACCTTTTTTTGAGTAAATAATTTGCTAAACTTATACTGTATTTAGTATTATAGATTGAAATTATTACAAATTATTAATTCTAATATGATATTGTACAAAACAAGAGGTACATGTCATGTAAGTCATGTTATTTATTTTCTTTTTAATTCATTAATCATTGGCTATGCAGAGTGGGGTTGTGAACACCTATACTCGGACCAAGAGGTTCTACCTAAAGAACACTGGACATCGCAACAAGAAGAAGCTGAGAGTTCAAGGAAAGTTGGACTCCCCTCTGTGTCGTCTGTTCCACATTTGGGGGGACAAGTTTGAAGTTGATCCGACGGATTTGGTGTTCTATCATGAGGACAAGATGTTGTGCACTCTTGAAACCATAAGGGAAGTTGGAATTAAGAATGGAGACAAGGTGTATGTAGCTCCACACAAGCTCGAGTGATGTTCAAACCGGTAGGAGATGTGCTTTTGGATGGAAGTATGTGGATTAACAACAACTATGCTTAATGATTTCCATAATTGCCACCACATCTTTGGTTTGTAATATATTCATGAACTTTTATGGTTTTTATGTTATTTGTTAGTGGTTGGCCATTTTGCACATCTTGTAAGGGAGTCACAATGGAGTCGTTTCACAAACTTTCTGGATGAAGCTTTATTAGAATTTATGTTTAAAACTTTTGGTACTATGGATGACTATGACAATGATCATGTTTTATGTGAAGGAGCTTGAAGTTGCTATGTTAATTCACTTTGGTCCTTAAACTTTGGTGACTTTGGTGACTCATCTTGCTTCGTGACAAAGAATGAGGCTGACTATAATCGGAACAATTTTTTCATTTATACGTACTCTTATACGTCACTAGGTTCACTACTTTGCAAAATTCTACAAAACTTCACTTAAATCACCTTGCAAATACAAAAGATACCCCCCAAAAGTACTCCTAACTAAATGACCATTAAAAAAATTTATTTTTACGGTTTTGCTACAAAATTTTTATTTTGTCTTTTAGTAAGACCTCTAAATACTTGAAGAAATGTTCTGCCATCTTTTCTTTGATTTCTGATGTACTATGATAATCACAAAGAATCAATTTATAAGCCTTACTTGCTGTAACCCAAATCTCATTGACAATGACAATTCAACACATTACCACATGGGAAACAAGCAAAGTAATAGTACAAAAATAGACTAACTTAATTGATGAAATTATAAAATAACCCACTACATTAGTAACATTGTTATGATTGGTTAAACGACAATGAAATTAATAAACGAATATTTTTTTTAAAATACATACGGAAATAATATTCTACTTATTTAGATAAAGTATAAATATGTTTACAAATAATAAATCAAAATAACTGTTATGATTATTATTATTAATAAATTTTCAAATAATTTTTCATAATAAACAAAACACTTGAGATAATTAGCAACAATATTGCAACATCAACTTACGCCTGGATGAATATTGCAACAATTGGGATAAATTCACACCACCAAATATCATAAAACAGGAGGCATCAAGTCGTCAACTAATACTTGAATAGGGAAGATTTAAAAATTGCCAATTAGTACAAATTGGCGTGTTATACTACTACTGTGAATCTACTGCATAAAGTTAGATAACTAGGTGAATAGGTTTGGACCTATCTTTGATTTTGTCTTTATCATACCCCAATATAAAAAACAAACCTATTGATAGTCTTTTCCCTCTTATCTCAGTTCTTCCTACCCTTTGCTCTCTGTTTTCCTCAAACCACAAACCTTCACTCTCCATGGAACCTGCTCTAGAAATACCTTACCCTCCTGGTTTTTACGCTGCAACGGGAAATAGTAATGTCAAACATTGTTTCATGTACAACCCAAACCATGAACAAGAAATGAATTTCAACGACTTTGTCTATTTTATTAGTGATAATGGGAATTTGACTGACAAGGTAGTTGAGTACAACGCTCTATGCAAAATTGTTGCCAATCCTAAGGGGGAGCAGCACAAGATGGATAGGATGATGATGGTGAATGAGGATGGTGAGATTTTTCCGGCGCACTTACCAAATATTGCTGATGTCGTTGGGAAGCTGGAGGTTCAAGCTGCGATTCGTGACCTGGAAAAGGAAGATTATGTCGAGTACGAGGGTACAACAAAAATCATTCCGAAGTTATTGGTGAACAAGATGGATCCAAAGCCAAAAATCCCAACGTCTGGACCTATTTACTCCCTCGGCGTGGCTGGCTTCACAACCGAGTTTGGCAGCTACACAGATGATGTTGTTTTCTTGAAGGTATAATATTAAACCACTTGTCATTATTGCTTAATTAATCAGTTAATTGTTACATTATGCCTTTAATTTCAAACCTTTAGCTGAAATCTGTTTTACGGTGTTTTTCTATTGTGAATTGTAGTTGTAACCTATTTCAGTGAGGTAGTCTCAATTTGATAGTAGTATGTTAAGCCATATGAACTTACTTTACTTAATTCAATAATAATTACTGTCCAAATTGTCCTTTGCATATACAGCCTATAAATTTATGATTATTTTGTAACAAACACATAGATTATTTTGATTTATTATGACGAAATTGAATTAATAATAAATTACAATAATTAAATATGTAAATGAAAGGCTGGCTATGAATGTATGATTAATTTTTTTTTGGAAGAATTGTATGTCGTGTAAAGTCATTTACTAACTTGAATTTATGAAAATTGGTTAATATGTTTTGAATTTGTTACTGTGAATCAGTAACAAAACATTTGGGATTTTTTTAAAGCAAAGATAAAATGTTGGACCACTAAATTGTAATTCAATATTTGAAAATATTTAATTTTTGATGCTCTACAGAAGAAGTATGAAGGGGTGACTAGTATAAGGGTGACTAATTGATTTAAGGGAATTGCAATTTTATAAAATGCTCGTTGTAAGACTTAATTCAATAAGGGCCAACTACTTTTCAGGCCCAATGGTTTAGGCGTTAATTCAATAGAAATCAGACCCACAATATTGGAGGCCATAATTACATATTGTTTAAGACTGTATATCAATGTTAATGGCCCAATGATAGTCTTCAAGCAATTGTGATACTTCCAGAATTGTATAAGTTACTTACTAGTGGTAAAAATTGTCTAATTTCATCATATTTTGCATATCATATTTGTATGTAGGTGAGGTCTCCTGTCACGGGGATTAACTACTCGGTGTTTAGGGACCAGTTCATCGAAGACGACTTGACCAGCACGTTACCTAACAAGACAAAAGTGAAGATTGGATCTGCTGTTGTGCTTTGGAATGGTCGAAGGATCACGAGGCCTTCTTTTGTCGAGCACTTTAACCAAATAATTGCAACCCATAACCCGATCATGATGATAGTAACAGAGGTTGGTGCATCATCCACCAACTGTGAAAGGATCCTAGCAAAACTAGGAACAAATCTGTCCTGGCGATTTGATGCGGGTGGAGGTATGCTTGGTGGAACTGTTGTTTTCTATAATCCTCGAAGGATGGATTCAGTGATGTTCATAGCTGCTGATGACGACAATGATAATCGTGTCATGGGCACCTTCACTGCAATTGAGGTTCACCTCCGTTATATTTATGTAATAATTATTAGTATTTGATTGGTTGGACTATACTCATTGATTTTCAATGTTTTCAGGTTTCTGGTGATGACGAAGTCTAGTGGTGGCTGCATGAACAAATGAGGATGGTGGTGTTTGTGTTAATCTATGGAAAATAAACCCTCATTAGGAGGGTATTAATATGTGTACTGGGATTGTAGGAGTTTAGTAGCTTTGTTGTGACAATTTGATCACTTTGCTTATGTTGTTTAGACTTATTTTAACTATTGTATGTGTTGCTTTATGTTTGCTTTAATTATGGAATTATGTGTTGAAAAGAAATTACGATAAGTTCAAGTTCTACGAAACATATTAAAGTAAAATTAAAAGGACGTTCACAATGCAATGAAATTAATTACATTGGGTGGATTATAATAATATTGGGCCACAATGTTGAAGTTTGGCCGCCCTAATAAAAAAAATACGGGCCACCTTGCCCAACCTCAAACAACCCTCAAATAAAAAATTTACGGGCCACCCAGCCCAATATATGGATAATGGCTGGAAGAGTTGTGGAGTCCAGCATATGGGCATCATATTATGCCCAGTCAATGAAGTGTGACAAACCCACACTTAACGAAATTGATTTCCATTAACACCACATACTTAGGGTGTCCATCCGGACTTTGGATTGGACTGAAGCCAATCCAAAATATATTTGGACTCTCATTTTATAGTCCAAATCCATATCCAAAGTCTACAAAATCCAATCCGATCCAATCCAAATTAAAATTTCATCGTCCGAACACTACAAGAAAAACAATTTTGGGCAACAAAAAATTTCGTCGCCCTAACTTGGTTATTCGTCGCCCATTAGTTTGGGCAACGAACTTCAACTCGTCGTGGGCTCGTCGCCATAGGGTTGACGCCCATTCAAGTTTGGGCGACGTGCTTTCATTTAGTTGCACAAAGCAGGGCATGGGCGTCAGATTATGTTGTTGCCGAAGTTATACCTTTGTGCTACGAATCTTGCTTGTCGTTGCCTTTGTTATTGCTTTTTGGGCAACGACTACAGTATTTCGTCGCCCAAACGTTAAATTGTGACATGGCATACATAGATATGGGCAATAATTATGTCGTCGCCCAAACTAATTTGTGCAACGACTTATTATATCTGTTGCCCAATTTTAAAATATAGCGCCAATTTTAAATCTGAATATTCGTTGGATTTTATCCTAAATTTTTTAATGGGCAACGATTTATGTTTGATTATGTTGTTGCCCAAATCATTGCATGGGCAACAAGTTATGTGTGACTTTATTGTTGTTGTCTTACTAATTTTTTACCGTTCTCCTGCACTCTTTCATATAATATATATCAATATAGTATTCATTGGACAATAGTACATAATAGCTCACAATTTCAATACAATTGCATTTCATAGTTCATAAAAACTGAAAGATCATCAAAAAGTACTACGACTTTCTCCAAGTTCAACTGATGGTCCGAAGGTAATCAAAATTACAACTAAATTTAAAATTTTCTACTAAGAAACAAGTACTATGATCGCACTAAGTTAAATTTATCAATCCCTAGAAATTACTACCTGTAATAAGAGAAAATATATTCAAAATATACATCATATTCCTTGGCTTGTCATGAAAATATCACGATCATTTGTTCCTGTAAAACAATATTCCAAAATTAGATACACGATTTAAAAAGATACATTAAAATAGAATTAAAGCTACAAACTATTGCTTCTTTCACCACATAAAAGGGAGGTCATATTTTTACATATCTTTACAAAAATCTTGATAAATGCATTTTGAAATAATATAAACTCACAATTGTGAAATTTGTCAAATTTAGGGGCAATCACCTCTCCATGTATCAAGTCATAATTAGCATTTTTTTTTCTAATGAACGCTAAATGGTTTGATATGTAATGCATGTTTGTTCTTTGTCAATTAGAGAAATTTGACATTAATAATAATGTATGCTTCCTACACTTGCAATGTAAATCATCTACATATCAGATATACACACATCAAGCTTAGTGAATACACTGTTGCACGTGGAAAAAGCTCCTAAAACTATTGCAGCAGAGTTGTGGCAGCAGTGCAGCAGCAACAGCAGCACGTTGTGGCAGCAGTGCAGCAGCGTTGCGGCAGCACTGCAGCAGCAACAGCATCGTTGCGGCAGCACTGCAGCAGCAACGGCAGCGTTGCGGCAGCACTGCAGCCGCAATAGCAGCGTTGCGGCAGCACTGCAGCTGCAACAGCAGCGTTGCGGCAGCACCACAGCAACAACTGCTGCATTGCGTTCCTTCCACAGACAGATGTGTTGCGGCAGCCCCACATCGTTGCAGCAACATCGAGCAGCGTTGAGGCAGCAACCCAAATTTGATCACAGTACATATAAACCAGAAACTATTAAGTCTCCTATACGGAAGACAATGCAACCCAAATTTGATCACAGTACATTATGATCTAACTTTATAACTCATTGGCCTAAATAAATTAAATCATTTGTGAAAAAATTGCATACCTCATTTCCTCAAACATTTTTAGCATATCTTCTCTTAGTTTATTTTCACGTTCAATGGCTTCCTTGTTCATTCTTGAAAATTCTGCTTTGAGCTCCTCATTTGATGCTTTGAGCTCCTCATTTGATGCTTTAAGTTGTTCATTAGATGCTCTGAGCTCTTCATTTGACGCACTTAGTGTGTGAACTTGAGTAGAGAGTTGAACCCTATCCATATCATCTCCTTGGATTCTAACTTTTGTAGGTGGTCGAGCTCCAGGACCAAGTCCTCTCACATATCCAGATTTAGGTTTTAATACCTTCATATAAGCATCTTTTACACTCAGTGTGTCCTCACCATGTTCTGCGATTTCAGTTTCGTGAAGCCTTTTGAGTTCTTCATAGTTCTTTTCATCATTTGGTTCCCAAATAGTACTTCCATCCTTTTTTATATGCCTATTCAATGAAATCAGCCCAAAAAATTATGCATATTAAGTATGAGATAAGGCTAATGTAGGCATAACTATTTAAATAGTAACATGAAAGACAGAACAACAATAATATCCCTGGGCAATTTCCTTGTAATCTCACATACTTTTTTGTCTTCTCATATAATCTCACATAGATGGGATCTTGTTGCACTTCAGCATGTTCAGATGACCCTTTGACTTGATTGGCAACAATTTGTGGCTCGTTAATCTACGTATGAAAAAAATACACACCATATCATAGAATTTACAATAAATAATGTCTAACTTGTACTTTTTGTAGTAAAAGGCCAAAACTACACACCATATCATAGAAAATTCTTGATGTGGACTTTGCACCATTAGCCGGTGTTTCAGTTAACTTCAGTTTATTTGCTGTGTTCACTTTGCTAATGGCCTACAAGTTGAGCCGGCAAGTTAATGTAGTATAATTGCAAAAATATTTAGCAGATTAGCAATAAATTAAACAAAGGAAGCACATTACCTCTTGTTTTGGGGAACTCCAATACTCATAAACCAACCAATCCCACTGTATCGGATCAATAGTAGAAGGTCTATTGTCTCTAGCCTCTGCCTTTGTTTTGCCTCTATAGTATTTTTCTTTGAGTCTAAACCTCCAATGCCTATATAATATAGAACATTGAAAGTTTAATGCATCAGTCGCGTCCGCACCACCAATCTTTTCAACTAAATTGTATTTTGCCTAGTAAATCATCAAGTTAAAAATAAAAATAAATCTGACAGAACATATCATTATTAATAAAAATAAATCTGACAGAACATATCATTATTAAGCTAATTTACAGGAAGTACAACAAGGCTGTGGGGTGTGGTCAGGCAGGGGGACTGACTTCCCGAAGCAGCTGGCTTCGCCCACCTGAAGGTTGCTTGAAGGTAAACATTGATGCAGCTATAATTATAGGGTATGGGGTGGGCCTTGGTGCTGTTATACGTGATGATAGGGGGCGTTTGATTGCTGTTGCAGTGAAGAGATATCAAGGTGATTTTTCTGTCAAGCTGGCCGAGGCCCTTGCTGCTAGGATGGGGCTACTATTAGCTAAGTCTCTATCCCTTACTAAAGTCAAGTTGGAAGGGGATGCAAGTGCTGTTATTACTGTTGTTAAGCAACAGAAGGTTGGCAGATCAACATAAGGTAATGTTGTTGCACATTATGCTGCTATGATCCCTCCCCCTAGTGGGTCGGAGTTTGTTTTTCTTGACTCTTTTCCCCAAGGAATATTAGCCTTGGCGGATGTTGATTTGGTTTGATTAATAATATTCCCGACTTGCTTTTAAAAAAAAGCTAATTTATCTAACTATATATAACTTTTATAATTGAATTATATATACTTTGACTCACCAAAATCTTGTCATATAAACTTTTCTTCGCATCAGGATCCATTTTAGCCCAATTCCTGTGACAAAAAGAAAATATTAAAATCATAATCATCCACATACACATTAAGAAATGGAAATGATAAAAGGTAATTTTATCAAGTGTAATAGGCATACAATGCATTCAAAGGACAAAACTCTTCCACCCAATTGCTACAATCACATATGAACTCATTTGCCTTTTCACCAACCACACGTCGAAGCTCATCCATAAAAGTTAACGTAATCTTTTCTTCTGGATTTCTTGGTCTTTTGGAAGCATATTTTAAACCCCTACCACGCCTCTTACGATCAGGGAATTTTTGTCGAAGCTCAGCTTGGTCAATCCTTCGCTTTTCACGATAAGTCAACCTTGGTGGTGGTTGTTGAATCTCATTTTCTTGTTGATCTTGTTCTGATGAAGTTGGAATGATTGACATTTTCCTATAAAAAAATCAATAATTAAATAAAATATGAGCAACATTAAATGAGATGGTTCTGCATTCAGAGCAACATAAAATGTAGTTCAAAGAAGTGACTTATGAGCATGAAACTAACTGGTAACATTGTAGAGATCATTTCCTCAAAGATAACAAGCACAAATCATGAAAAAATTTGTTAGGAAACATGGTTTATACTTGTCTATATGCATACTATTATGTGAGTTAATGAATACTGCCTTGCAAAAATAAAAAAATTTGGCCAATAAACAAGCAACATTCATGTTAACTCACTGAAAGAGCATTTTAATTCCCACATGTTAAGCTAGAATTGAGGAGAAAACACATATTACCTACTGTTGATCAGAGTACCAGCCCCTTTATACCTTGCAAAAACCAACCAGTTAGTTAACTAAAACAAACTCCTTAATTAGCCACTTCTTCACCTATATCGAATTCAATATATACTATTTAGAATCACCAAGCTCATTGCTTAAATCTTTTATCATTGTAGGGAATATTTTCAAGCTTTAATCCCACTTAGCTTGAACCCCACTGTGATCATACACTAAAGTACGGTGGCGTCCTAAGGGAAAGAAAGATAGAGCAAAAGAGTCGCCAACAAGTTTTAATAACTTGTAAACCGTTCACGAGGTGAAGGTTACACCCCTTAACGATCCAAGAGATCGTCAACTCCATAAGGTCTAGAACCAAATAAGGGTTCGGGGATGAAGGTACAAATCCAACCTAAAAGAGATTGAATCTGCCCTAATAATAGGCCTCTACTTTATTCTGATCGTATTCATGTGCGCTTTCTGATTAACATGCAATCAATAGGATTAACCCTAAACCTGTTTATCTATGTTGGTTGAATATTAATGCACAAATAAACTATTATTGGCGATCACTTGAAATTATAATCATATTAACCCTAACAAGATTATTAATTATCTTATTAAGCGTGATTACAAGTATAGATTCCCTTTAAACATGCAATAAAAAAGGTGATCAAGCAATAACAATAAATATCAAGCAACATAATAAATTAATAAGTATAATCATGACGATAAAATTATAATCATAATAGTAATAATAATAATAATAATAATAATAATAATAATAATAATAATAATAATAATAATAATAATAATAACAACAACAATAATAATAATAATAATAATAATAATAATAATAATAATAATAATCATAATCATCATGAATTATAACAATTATAATCATAATCATGTTCATGTTAATATTAAAGCATAATAATAGCAAGATCCTAGGCATGATACTAACAAGATTAATAACAAACCCTAGCATGTCACTAAGCAATAAAAATCAAATCTTTAACCCTAACATGATACTAACAATAATAAATATTAGGAAGAACATAGGAAGCATCGTACTTTTAATCATACTTAATATTAAAATTACCCTAGACATGATACTAGGAATATCATAATTACGATTTAAACATGAAATCTACATCATAACATCAATTAAAACCATTAAAGCACTTACTTTGATGCCTCGTACCTCTTTCTAATAACAAAATACACACGTTAGTAACTTCAAGGAAAATAATAATCAAAACAATTAAATCAAATAACTGAAAGAGATATTTGGGACCAAACCCTCAGAAATTAAACCTTTCACGTCTAGGGCGAAGGCAACTTCGAATATGGCTAGGTGTATCTAAGTCTTGCGAATGCGGAATTTTGTATTTGAGAAAAGGCTAGTTTATGAAAAGAGAGAGAGAGAGAATAATCAAGAAAATCTTGATGAGAGTCGGAGAATATTCGTTGAAAAGCTGGTTATTGATGAGAATTGGTGAATTCGTGAATGAAAACGGAGTTTTTAATACGATATTTATAGAGAAAATCAGCCAAAAAGATAAATTAAACAAAACAGAGTCTGACGCACAAAAAACAGAGCTGGCGCCAAACCTGGCTAGCTGGCGCCAGGCCTGGGGTTAGGCACCAAGCCTATTTTCAACGCGTTTTCGAAAATCAGATAAGTTTGCCGTACTGGAGGATAAAATCATATAATTTCCTCGAAAATGCTATTTGATTTTGATTAAAACTCTGAAAAGTCAACAAAAGTCAATTTATCAATGCTAATTGAATTAGGAATGAAAAGAACCTTCTAGAAGAATCTAGAAGACTAAAACCATTCCTAATTGCATTAGGAATGATAAATCATATTAGGCCCTCCCCAAGATCATTGGGCCGTATATAAAGCTCAAACCGGGCCCAGTTTGGTAAATTGGCCATAACTTCCTCAATATTCATCGGAATTGGGCTTATAATATATCGTTAGAAAGGTCTTTGCAAGCCTCATCCAACTAAACTACTATTGGACCCATATCATAGACCAACCAAACTGGATTGGCTGTTTTCTTAAAATAAGTTTTCAAAAACAGAGAGAAGAGAAAAGAAATTAAAACTTTCCGCAACACTAGACTTTCCACACTTTCACTTCATTCGATTATGATTCGATGTGAAAGGTACTCATCACTGGGTTTGGTTTTGGGGAGACACATTTGGGTGTCTACAGAAGCCCCCACTTTGACTGAGTTTGGAGAAACGCAAGTTTCGAAAACAAAAGTCAAAGTATCGATAGGGACGGAGAATGATTCAGAACGTTCTGCGATTCTAAATCACTCTTGTAACGCCGATTCCTGCAAAACTAGCGTTAGTTAAACAGATAAAAGAGTTAAGAAACGCGTATCTTGCACCGTCGAGCACACGTCTCTGAAAGTAACCGATTTGCTGTTGTATCCTTGTTTTGATGACCCCCTGCAAGCTAGAGAATTTCATCCCGCTTGAAAACTGCTACGCCCGTAACTGCTTCCAATATAGAAGATTGCTTCGCCTGAAACGATCTTCCTCCGTTATGATAATATTCCACGTTCAAGGGAATACCATCGAAGATTGCTTCTCTTGAAACAATCCTCATCCGCATTGATAATATTCCACGTCCAAGGGAATACTATCGAAGATTATTTCTCTTGAAATCACCTTCAGTTGCCTTTTGACAACTTTCCACAATCTATGGAACGCCATCTTGTTGTTTGTTTTGACGATCTTCCGCAATCTAGGGAACGCCGTCGATCAATGTTGCTACATCTCGAGCCTTTCCTTGAATCATGGTGACAACCTTTCCAATCATAGCAAAAGTCGTCGAAGACCGCCTCATCATGAACCGCTCTTCTCATATCTTGGTGACAACCTCCACAATCTTAGCGAACGCCGTCAAAGACCGCCCATCTCGTGCTATCTTCTCAAATCTTGGGTGACAACCTCCACAATTTTAGCGAATGCCATCGAAGACCGCCCATCTCGTGCTATCTTCTCAAATATTCGGTGACAACCTCCACAATCTTAGCGAATGCCGTCGAAGACCGCCCATCTCGTGCTATCTACTCAAATCTTTGGTGACAACTTCCACAATCTTAGCGAATGTCGTCTTGCTATTTCAATGTTCACTCGTCTCTGAATAAAAGAGCTTTGATGATATGTCCACGCGTCTCTGAACAATAGAGCTTGAATGATATGCCCACGCGTCTCTGGACGAAGAGCTTCGATACTTGAACGTTTGTTGCGATAATATTCTGAAGAAGAAATTTCCGAAGACCAACGTTTGTCGATCTCTAAAGCTCGCCTGAACTTTGCTTCTGCTAAAACCTGTATGTCGGTGTTTCCGTGATGAGCCAATTCTTAGGCGCTTTAAGCTAAGTGAGACGATCTTTCATCAGGTCGACCACTTATTGTGATTGTAATCAAACTGACTACTTAATCATGTCAAGTTGCTTATAGGGGCTAACTGGCGTACCAAGGAACCCGAAATTGTTGTATGAGGTCGAAATCACCTTTCTGAGAGGCTTCGAGCTCTGTCGGTGCTGAGATATCTCTGGCGCCAAGAATTGGAGTAAGGTCTTCCCTGTTCTGCTGCACCTGTATTTATTTTTTACTATAGAACTTTGCCAACTTCTTTAATCATCTTAGGGTTGACCTAAGGTTTAGCATTGCTTGACTCATTGACTTGACACAACTCAAGGTGTAAACTTGACTCGCTGTGATCGACTGACTCGAGGTTGACTCGACTCGAAGTGAAAAGACATGTGTGACTCATGACCCGTGTGTTCATTGTAATGTGATCGTGTGACTCGAAAATGCAAAATTTTTCCGTCATTTTTGTGGAGGGTATCGACTTTCTCCCGAAAAAGAAAGACGCGAAAAAAGAAAGAAGCGAAGTTTTTGAAGGTGCATGTTGAATGAGCTTAGTCAAATGTCATTTGATACTATCTCTCAAGGTGAAAGGATTAATTCATCCTAGGCTATCTCAATGGTTGACTCAATGATGAAAGTATTTTGGTAACTTAGGCACGGAGGCTAAGCACTTCATACTTCGATGCAATGATGATTATGATTGATGAGTGATGTTGATATGACAAGGCATGCTTCAATGTTGTGTTAAGATTTCATGACAAAGGGTTCCTAAGGGAAGTATATTTGGTCATGTATCTGTGCAGTGTGTGAAAGTGACACTAAAGTTAGGCCGCAAGAGCTAAGTCTGTGGGAAAATATTATTTTTAGAAGAGTCAAATGATGGTGACTCTTAGGCTAGGTAAGCTAATGATATAGGGATCAAGCCCCCAAGTCTAGCTCTAAATGAATAGGGATGAGCATAGGGAATCCCTTGCTATGATCATGGTGTAAGTGTGTGAATGTGAATATGAATGCATGTTTATTACGGCCGCACCTCGATGTGAGGTTGCCTACGTATCCGTTAGGAATCAGGCCGAACGTAGCTCTAGCCGAACCTCGCACAAGTGTGTGTATACCTCAAAAAGTTCTTTTTAAGGGTTGTAACGTGGTTAGGCTAAAGGTTTAAAGAAGAAGGGGATAAAGGCTCAAGACCCTAGATAAGCCCCCAAGGTGTGCAACTTTGCTTTTGAATCTTTATATTTATGCTTGAGTTTCTACTCTTGTTTAGCTCTCTTTTTTTTTTTTTGCTTTAGCATCTATTTTATTTTTATAAGTGTGGGCAATCCCGATCATGCGGTCTATCACTCACTTGGCATTCATGTTTCTCAGGCATGGTACCGAGCACTCGATAAGAGACGCAATCTGAGACGTGTTCATATCAAAGATATTTTCATATCAAAGACATTGGAACACTTACCCTTTTGTGCACTTTTATTATTTTTTTTTTGCTTATTTTTGCTATTTTAATCTCTTGAATTTGCTCAAGCTTTCTTTAGAATTGCAAAAGTTGCACATCATCCCATCCCAAGGTTAGGTAGATATGGGTTGAAAAAAGAAAGGTCTTTCGTTAGACGAGGCTCAAAGTGGTTTATGAAGAAAGGATTGTAAATTAGAAAGGTGAAAGGAGATATGATGTGGCTACAAGGGGTGCCTCAAATCATTGGTATACCTTGTGCTTAATTCGATATGGATTTTTTTTTTTTTTTTTTGGCAATAAAATGATCATATATAAGGAAATAAATGCTCATTTTATTAAAGGAAAATAAATAATGATCCTACAAAATAAATCTAAGGAGATTAAAAGGGTGCCTATGCTAGACTTATTGGGGAAAGGGTAAAAAATAAAGAAGAAATAGAAAAAAGAGGTCACGAAATCTTGTCGTTGAAGCTCGCCTCTTGTCTTGTGTTGTTTCCTTTACCATCACTCGCTCTTCTTGTTAACTGGAGGCATGGGAAACTTGTTATTATCAATCAAATGTTGGATAGCCTCCTTTAGCTTCCAACAGCTCTCAGTAGTATGACCCCTACCTTGATGGTACTTGCAGTGTTCGTCTGGATTCCAACTAGGCAATCTCTTTTCAGGTGCGGGATCTTGAATAGGTCCAATGGGAGTAATGAGTCCTTTAGCATTGAGTCGATCGAAGGCAGTATCGTAGCTCATCCCAATGGGGGTGAAGTCTTTCCTTAGTTTCTTCTTAGATCCTTAATTGTCCATGGCTAAGACACCATTATGGTCAAAGGTACTAACATTATTACTAGAGTGGGCGTTTTCAAAAGAAGAAGGATTGTCGTTCCTCTTTCCTTTCCAGCCACCGTGGTTACTATTGTTAGTAGCTTTTTTCTTTGCGAGGTCGTCTTCGATTTCAATTCCGATGTCATAAACGGCCTTGAAAGTATTCAAGTTGTGTTGATATTTTAAGTGCTTTGAATATTTTTCTTGGAGATTCTTGATAAACATCCTCACAGACTCCTTTTCGGTGGGGACCTCAATCATCTTGGCGGAAGTTTCCCTCCATTTATTAAAGAAAGAAGTAAAGCCTTCATTCTCTTTTTGTCTTAGCATCTCAAGTTGTCTATGGTCGGTTTCAACTTGGATATTGCACTTGTACCTATCAACGAAAGCGTTTACTATCGATTCCCAGGTAGAGGTTTTCTCCTTGTCAAGGGAGAAGTACCATTGTTGGCAAACGGTTTCAAGAGATAGTGAGAACAGAGAGGGAAAAACCTTCTTATCGATACCCTTAATACTCATTATGGTTTCAAAAGCTCTTAGATGAAAGTAAGGATTATCTGTTGCCTTGAATTTTGGGATGTCAGTGGCGTTGAACTTATGCGGAAGAAGTTCCTTGTCCAGGGAGACCCCTTGTGAACTCATGCCCTGAAATTTATAGTCACTAGATAGCTTCCTCAAACTTTCTTGCATGAGGTTCATTTGTTGTTGCTTCACGGGATCATCGACCTTAAGGGTGAGAAGCTTCAGTGTTTCAGTCATGGTAACTAGTTGGTTCCTAAGCTCATTGACTTCTTCTTGAGTTGCCATTATCCTTTTAGCCTTCCTTTTTTGACGAATCGGTTTATCGAAAAGTGAAACTTGAATAAAGAGGTTGTCCTTGATTAATCGCCCTTCTCTCCTCGACCAAGTACTGTGGAAAAGGAATTTGGGGATATTCATTGTTAATTATTTAACTCAAACTCTATTCAACATGCAATGGATGGAGGAAGTGAAGAAATATTGGAAGAATGTGAAGAAGATTTAGGTGGAGGGATATGAAGAATTAGGAATAGAATGTACCCCCCAACTCAAATGACGGAAAAGACCGACTCATGCATGAACCTAAGACATGGTCATGGTGTGAAAAGAGTATGTACAAAGTGTGTGCTAATACTAGTGAGTGTAGGTGACATGTTAAGACTCGTGTCATGACCATGTGGCTAGACTATGTGACTAGGCTCAAGCAAAGACTAAGTTAAGACTTCACGTACATGCATTAAACTGGACAGACTGTGGTATTTTAATCATAACTTTTTATCTCTGACTCTGATTTGGATGAAACCAATGCCAAATTAAATATAAAACTCGGGGCTACAGATCCATAGGTTGTACGACTCGTAGTTCTTCCTATAACTCCGGCTATGACCAAAAAACGTTGACGTTTGTGCAGTATACGGGAATAAAAATCCGGGTTGACTTAAAGGAACTATGACTCGATTTTATATTTATTTATTAGCTAAAATTAATTAATTAATTAATTAAACAAAGTCCTTTAGTCATTAATCAGTTTATTTAGTCTTAACACAAATCAAACAAACGGTTAGGAAAAATCACATAGAGTATGCACAACAAATAATGCACAATTAGTCAAGTAGGCACAATATGATGCAATGCGTTTGCAACCTAACCATGGCTCTAGTTCTCTAAAGTTCGGGATATGGTTTAGTCAATAGAGGGTCCATGGTTAATTGTCCAGGTGCACCGCGCGGAAGCCTAACCGTGAAGGGTTGGCGCGAGTGGATGGGACACCGCGAGCTTTAGAAAAAACTCGCTTCCATGGTTTGGTGAATTCAACATCTCGGATGTACCCTTTGTTGCACGGAGCGTTCAATCAGGTAGATGGAGCATGAATTCCCAGAGGGTTATGTCCATATGTAGAACACATATGGGTTTCAGAAAAGTGAGAAAAAATTCAATCAGGAAGTAGGATCGAACAAACAATACGAAAAACCGGTCGAAATTAGAATGCATATTTCTGGCTCGGTATTGGGGGAAATTGGCGCCAGCAAACAGAGACTGGCGCTAGCTTTTAGCTGTAGCGCCTGGCGCCAATACTGGCGTCTGGCGCTACGACTAAAATGCTGGCGCCAAGCTCTGGCCCCTAACGCTACTTCCCACGCTACTTCCCACATGCCTCAGCAGCTTTCTGTGCTCGATAAAATTTTCCAGTTTCGCGCGGTGTTATTTCGGTCCTAGTTGTGAAAGATATTTCTCAAATTTCCTACGTGTAAAATCCTATGTTTTTAACTCATTACGGATGGTCTTTCAAATGAGATCTTTTTTATGCATATGACAATAATGTTAATCAAAATTACGCACATGAAATACTTAGAACGTTTCGAGTCTCATCCACTCATTCTAAATCATTGCCGAAACAAATTAAGGAATTGAAATAGAAATCCTCCCCAGTGGAGTCGCCAAAAACTGTAGGGAATATTTTCAAGCTTTAATCCCACTTAGCTTGAACCCCATTGTGATCATACACTAAAGTACGGTGGCGTCCAAAGGGAAAGAAGATAGAGCAAAAGAGTCGCCAACAAGTTTTAGGAACTTGTAAACCGTTCACGAGGTGAAGGTTACACCCCTTAACGATCCAAGAGATCGTCAACTCCATAAGGTCTAGAACCAAATAAGGGTTCGGGGATGAAGGTACAAATCCAACCTAAAAGAGATTGAATCTGCCCTAATAATAGGCCTCTACTTTATTCTGATCGTATTCATGTGCGCTTTCTGATTAACATGCAATCAATAGGATTAACCCTAAACCTGTTTATCTATGTTGGTTGAATATTAATGCACAAATAAACTATTATTGGCGATCACTTGAAATTATAATCATATTAACCCTAACAAGATTATTAATTATCTTATTAAGCGTGATTACAAGTATAGATTCCCTTTAAACATGCAATAAAAAAGGTGATCAAGCAATAACAATAAATATCAAGCAACATAATAAATTAATAAGTATAATCATGACGATAAAATTATAATCATAATAGTAATAATAATAATAATAATAATAATAATAATAATAATAATAATAATAATAATAATAATAACAATAACAATAACAATAACAATAACAATAACAATAACAATAACAATAACAATAACAATAACAATAACAATAACAATAACAATAATAATAATAATAATAATAATAATAATAATAATAATAATAATAATAATAATAATAATAATAATAATCATAATCATCATGAATTATAACAATTATAATCATAATCATGTTCATGTTAATATTAAAGCATAATAATAGCAAGATCCTAGGCATGATACTAACAAGATTAATAACAAACCCTAGCATGTCACTAAGCAATAAAAATCAAATCTTTAACCCTAACATGATACTAACAATAATAAATATTAGGAAGAACATAGGAAGCATCGTACTTTTAATCATACTTAATATTAAAATTACCCTAGACATGATACTAGGAATATCATAATTACGATTTAAACATGAAATCTACATCATAACATCAATTAAAACCATTAAAGCACTTACTTTGATGCCTCGTACCTCTTTCTAATAACAAAATACACACGTTAGTAACTTTTAGGAAAATAATAATCAAAACAATTAAATCAAATAACTGAAAGAGATATTTGGGACCAAACCCTCAGAAATTAAACCTTTCACGTCTAGGGCGAAGGCAACTTCGAATATGGCTAGGTGTATCTAAGTCTTGCGAATGCGGAATTTTGTATTTGAGAAAAGGCTAGTTTATGAAAAGAGAGAGAGAGAAAGAATAATCAAGAAAATCTTGATGAGAGTTGGTGAATATTCATTGAAAAGCTGGTTATTGATGAGAATCGGTGAATTCGTGAATGAAAACAGAGTTTTTAATACGATATTTATAGAGAAAATCAGCCAAAAAGATAAATTAAACAAAACAGAGTCTGACGCACAAAAAACAGAGCTGGCGCCAACCCTGGCTAGCTGTTGCCAGGCACCAACACTAGCGCTAGGCGCCAATGGCTAGCGCCAGGCGCCAGGCCTGGTTCCAGGCGCCAAGGCCTGGGGTTAGGCGCCAAGCCTATTTTCAACGCGTTTTCGAAAATCAGATAAGTTTGCCGTACTGGAGGATACAATCATATAATTTCCTCGAAAATGCTATTTGATTTTGATTAAAACTCTGAAAAGTCAACAAAAGTCAATTTATCAATGCTAATTGAATTAGGAATGAAAAGAACCTTCTAGAAGAATCTAGAAGACTAAAACTATTCCTAATTGCATTAGGAATAATAAATCATATTAGGCCCTCCCCAAGATCATTGGGCCGTATATAAAGCTCAAACCAGGCCCAGTTTGGTAAATTGGCCATAACTTCCTCAATATTCATCGGAATTGGGCTTATAATATATCGTTGGAAAGGTCTTTGCAAGCCTCATCCAACTACACTACTATTGGACCCATATCATGGACCAACCAAACTGGATTGGCTGTTTTCTTAAAATAAGTTTTCAAAAACAGAGAGAAGAGAAAAGAAATTAAAACTTTCTGCAACACTAGACTTTCCACACTTTCACTTTATTCGATTATGATTCGACGTGAAAGGTACTCATCACTGGGTTTGGTTTTGGGGAGACACATTTGGGTGTCTACAATCATCCATTAGCATAAGTGAACTAAAACATAATCTAAATTATAAAAGCAACAATTAGTTACAGTTAGCTACTACTTACTCTACACAAATACATAAACAAAAACAGAAAATTAGTTAAACCAAGAGGTTATAGACATTATAACTAAAGCAAAAGCTTTGATAAAGCATTTGAGCATATTTAATTATTTAACTAGTTTCAAATATATAAATAAATGACTCTTTCATATGCTAAGTACGTTATTCACTAGAACTATCATTGTCATCATCATTGTCTTCAAGGTCATCGTTAAGAGCCTGCAATGTAGATTCCATATTAGACAATTCTTCCTCCTCCTCTTCTTCTTCTTCTTCTTCCTCCTATTCCTCTTCATCCTCATTAATGAAATCATCTCCTTGGTTGATATTAGCGTACACCACTTCATTTTCAACATCATCCCTAATTATATTAATGTCTTCATCATTTTCATAGTTAGTAACCGGTGGAGCCACATGATCCCATAATGATTCGCTTTCATGAGTATCTTCATCATTAGGGAAATCAAAGAAGTTTCGTGGATTTGCCTTAATTCCATATCTCCAATCTGTTTCATTATGAGCAGTCACATAGAAAACTTGTTCAATTTGAGAAGCTAAAGCGAATGACTCATTGGTTCTTAACCTCCGAGTAACATTGATAAGCACTGCTTCTAAATTGTCTTTTTTTAATCCCTTTCCCGTCACTAAAAACGTCAAACCACTTACATTTAAACAAAACAACTTTGGGACTTGTTCGATTTTTTAAGGCACCATACTCTAACACAATAACCTCCTCTAAAATCCCATAAAAATTCTTTTCTCCACTTTCCTCATCGCCTCTAACCACCACACCACTATTTTGAGTTTTTCGATTTCTTTGCCGTTTTTTGGTGTGAAATCTAAATCCATTAATGATATATCCATCATAAGTCACAACACGTTTCATGGGTCCTCTTGCTAAACAAAATAACTCTTCGGTAATCCTTACATCCCCATCTTTCCACGGCTTAATAATCTGTATTTCACAATAAGTAATAAAGAAAACAATCAAGAAAAGAGAAAAAAATATATAATAGGAAAAAAAAAAAGGGTGTGCTCACTTACCCTATTCTCCAACCACTTGTAAAAGTCAATCTTTGGAAGACTCGTATCATTTAGATACTCACTAACCAAAGAAATTAAGGAACTAATAGTTAGTTAATTGTATATATTTTTAATAAAAAAAATTTCAAATCAATCACATCATAACACTTACTCTAAGAAAGGTTGTGCTTCGTCACAATTTTTTAGAACATAAAGGTGAGCTTCTTTCCATTCATCAAAAGCCAGTTGCTTTATATTTACCTTCCCTAAAGACTTGCCCATTTTAGAAAAAACGGACAGGGTATGGAGTTGTTGATGATCGATATCGTCATTTCGATCTAGACGGTTAAATTGCGTCTCAATCTTAGAAATATATCTTGAGCAAAATGTTAGACATTCCATTTCTATGTACCCATTAGCAATTGAAGCTTCAGGGTGAGCTTTGTTCCGTACATATGATTTAAATGTCCTCATCGCCCTTTTTCAAAAAAAAAGTTAGTTATAATCTATAAGTATTTATTTATATATAAAACCTATTTTTTTATATAAATTAAAACCTTACCTTTCAATACGATACATCCATCGATAATGTACTGGGCCGGCAATCCTAACCTCAGTGGCCAAGTGAATTGGAAGATGTATCATCACATCAAAAAATGCAGGAACGAATATACGTTCTAACTTGCACAAGGTGATTGCGATATTTGATTCCATTTGCTCTAAGTCGGAAACCTTCAAAGTTTTTGAGCATAATTGCTTGAAAAATAAACTGAGCTCCCTTAAAGGCTCCAACACTTTCTCATCTATGACACCCTTAAAGGCAGGGGTAAGCAAATCTTGCATGAAAACATGGAAGTCATGAGTTTTCATTCCCATGATCTTTCCATCTTATAAAGATGTACACCGCGATATATTTGAACCATATGCATCAGGAAAAGCTAAGTTAGACAAAAAGGTGACTATTTTTCTTCGTTCATTCAAAGTTAGGTTGTATGTTGCTGGAGGGATTTTATATTTTTTATCTCCTAAATGCTTGGCACGTAATTGACTATGCATCTTCATATCATCTAAGTCCAATCGCGCATTTATGGTGTCTTTATTCTTCCCTGATAAATCAAGTAGTGTGCCTAATATAATTTCACAAACATTTTTTTCTATATGCATAACATCTAAGTTGTGTCGCACTAAAAGATGTCTCCAATATGGCAATTGAAAGAAAACACTTATTTTTTTCCATTGATGCACAATGTATTGTTCGCCTCTCTTTCGTTTTCTGGTAACACCTTTTCCAAATTCCACATTTGAATAGCCACTCAATTGCTCTAAAACATCATGTCCTGTAAGTGGAGTAGGAGGAGGACCCCGTTCAACTTTTCCACCAAACAAATTCCTATTACGTCTCCCTTTGTGATCTAGCTCTAAAAACACTCTGTTATCCATATAACAATATTTGCGCCCATGTTTTAACCAAGCTGATCTTGTATCTTTATGACAATTAGGGCATGCACGTTCTCCTTTAGTACTCCAACCAGAGAGATTAGGAAAGTCACTAATAGTCCACAACAACACTGCTCGCATATTAAATGTCTCTTTGGCATGAGCATCAAAAGTTTTTACCCCTGTCTCCCACAATTCCTTTAGTTCATCAATTAGAGGTTGCAAAAAAACATCTATATCATTTCCCGGAGATTTGGGACCGGGAATTAGCAAAGATAATATCATGTTATCACTTTTCATGCACATCCAAGGAGGTAAGTTATATGGAACTAACATCACTGGCCAAATGCTATATCTGCTACTCATGTTAGCACCGGGATTAAAGCCATCACTTGCCAAACCCAAGCGTATGTTACGAGCATCAGCAGCAAAGTCTGGATATATTTTATCCAAGGACTTCCATGCTTCTGAATCAGCTGGGTGTCTCATTACCTCATCTTTTGAGCATTCATCCTTATGCCATCGCATGTCCTTTGCTAACTTCGAGGAGACAAAGATCCTTTGCAACCTTGGAATGAGAGGAAAATGACGTAAAACTAATTGAGGAATTCAAGTTTTCTTTTCAGCAACACCCTCGTCTTCGTCACCAGAAGACACATCACCACCTTGCACAACTTTTTCCTTCCATCTAGGAGTCAAGCATTTAGGGCATTTTTCTTCATTTGCAAACTCCTTGCGATACAAAATGCAATGGTTAACACATGCATCGATCTTTACATAATCCAATCCTAATGCTTTTGTATATTTTTTTGATTCATAAGAATTAGATGGAAATTTTTTATCATGATTAAATGCCCTATGTAATGATTCAATAACATTGAAAAAGACTTATCACTCCACTTGTTGCTAACTTTAATGTGTAGTAATGTGATAAGAAACTCTAATCTCTTAAATGTCTTGCACCCTGGATATAATTCGGCCTCCATGTCTTCGAGCAATGTCATTAACTCCTTACTAGGAGTTTCATCATTGCCACTACTAGAACCAAACTCCATGGCGTTACCACCATCACTATGAACCTCATAAGTTGTACTATTATTCCATGCATTTGTGGCATCAAAAACCAATGGAGCCATGTCATCAAATGGTATATCATCATCATCGTCATTATCTGAGGCCTCCATCGTGTTATCATCTTCATTATTAACATCTAGCCCACCACTTTCTCCGTGACTCACCCATGGGTTATAACTACTATCTATACCATATACTAGTAAGTGGCATTGCATAGTTTTTCGATCATGGGCCAAACTCAATCTACAGTTTAAACAAGGACATTTCAACAAGGTGTCATCATTTTTTTCCCTGTAAGCAAACTTTAAAAACTCGCCGACTCCTGCTTTATACTCTGGTTTTCGTCTACCCTTTATACCATTGTGGTTCATCCAAGTTCGATCTCTATTCATTCTTGAAATTTAAAATAAAAGATAGTCCGTAACAGCATAATAGCAAAAAAAATAGTTAGTTAAAAAATCAAGAAAAAGTTTATAGGTTAAAAACAATCAAATTATGCCAATTTAATCACCTCCACTTCCGAAAAAATATCAAAGTATAGCTAATGCTTAGGATTTTTGTGTTATCCTAAAAATCTAAAATACAAAGTACCATTCTTATTTATATTTTCTTTTAGGCCTACTATTTTACATACTGATAGCTTTTTGTAGTCAAAATTTTAATAATAAATTATAAAAACAAAGAACAAAAAAAATTAGTCATCTACAAGTTAATAATAAGAACTATCCATCCACACAAACTAATTATTAATCCATATCCTAAGCACACCAATTAATAAGAACTATCCATCCACATAAACTAATTATTAATCCATATATTAAGCACACCAATTAAGTCAAAAAGTGTATACACAATTACATATATCATATGCAAAGAAGCTTCTTTATTATATCATTTTTCTTGCATTAATTTGGCCAAGGCATACTACTGGATAAATTTCATCAAAACATATCTCTTAAAGCAATAAGTTCAGGTACTATTCAAATCATATAGCTGCACAAAATTGATAATAATTAAGCTAGTACTCATCAAAGAAACATACTCAAAATTCAACCCATATAGATATATATATATATATATATATAAGTATAATACAATCAAAAGCAATCAAATAAAAAAACACCAACTTGAATATTGGTAGCTTGATCAAGAAACACTAATGTTCAGATCTTCTTTGAAGCTCCTAAGCTCCTGAACAAAAGGGGTAATAGAAGGATCTTTACAATTAAGCAAAAAAATTAATTAGTTCGTGGTACATTATAGTCAGGTTCTTATTTGCACATGAGTTAATCAGAATGAAAGTCAATATTTATCATACTCTACTGATTCTGCTCACTCATATTACATGGGTAGTTCAAATAAAGATTCTAGTTTGCCATATTTTAAAATAAGACATGTTCTCTTATAATTGAATCTCTCTATATGTAGTCAATTTACTCATGTAATAATTAGAATGTTAAGTTCTATATTGTAAATCTGTAACAAACTAACAACAACTGAAATTATAAAAAATCAGACCCGATAGAAAACCACTTATCAAAGTAATTAAACTAATATCATTGTCCTTCAACATCCTAAATACAATATAATTCTCACTGAATATTAAGCGAGCTAATATCCTCTAATATGCTCTCTAATAATTGATATTACACGAGCAATTATAATTCAATCAAATTCTGGGTTAATCTTACCCAACTAAGAATCCTTACAATTTCTTGGGACAAATCTGTCATCTAAGCTTCTTACATCACGCCAAACAAAATCAGGGAAATTAACCAAAACTAATAGTGTCATTGATCTAAATTGGGAAAATTAGAAGCATAGAATATTTTCAAGAACAAATTTTGCATTTCATTATTGAAACAAAACTCGAATGTCACTCGATTAATATAGAAAAGAACAATTATTTTGCATCAAAATCTTTTTTTTTACAGAAAACAAAATTCGATTGATATTAACCACTATATAACTGACCCGTTAAGAGGATGCGTTGAAGCCGTTGTTATCGCCTCCCTTAACCACCGCCGGACCACCTATGAAATTAACAAACAAATTAGGGTTTGACAAAATTACAAACTAGAAAGTAATATTGAGAAAGGAAAAACTTGGATTTAGATATTGTATAAAGAAACATAATTGACCAAAAACACGCAAAAACTATAGCTCTTCAATGGCTTTTTCAAGCTCTGGTACAAATAGGGGACAGAGGAAAGGGAAGAACTGAAGTAATGAAACTGATGATGTACGGAGTTTAATATTTGAAGTTTTGGCATATTTGGGATTTTTATTAAGCGGGTTTTATTTCCGCCCAATTTTAATTGATGGGCAACGACATTAAACATCCTTTTCAGCCCAATTTAATTGGTTTGGGCAATGGGTTAAGTTATTTTGTTGCCCCAGTCATATTAATGGGCAACTATCAATAATTTCGTGGCCCATTTATGAATAAGGGCAACGCAAATCTTGGTCGTCGCCTGTTATTGTACACTGGGCGACAAAATTTACCTCGTGGTCCATAATTAGATGTTTGGGCGACGATTATTAATTTTGTCGCCCATAAATTATTAATCCGTTGCCCAAAATTGTTTTTCTTATAGTGGAATCCAGTCCGATCCAATCCAAATTAATAATAATAAAAAAAATTCCTAAGAAATGATTTAGGGTTTGCAGTATATAGTAATGAGGGGATTTGGCAGATTTGGGCTTACTAATGTTATATGGGTTGAAATGTATTATTATTATTTTAATTTATTTATATATATTTGGACTGGATTTGGATTGAATTTCAATCCGAAAATCCGAATTTCAAATTTTTTTTTTAGTTATATAGAGTGCTTAAAAAAGTCCAAATCCAATCCGAAAATCCGAATTTCAAATTTTTTCAGTGAGTCCAAATCCAATCCAAATTTAAAAAAGTCCAATCCAAATAGCTTATTTGGACTGGATTGGATTGGATTTGGATTGAATTTCGGACTGGAGTCCGAATAATGAACACCCCACATGCTCATGAAACCAAAGGTGCTACTTATAAAAAGTCAAATATGTTTGATAGTCCACCAACTAACACCAAGTACCAAACCCGGTAAACATCGAAGAGGGATTACATGAAAATCACATAAGTCTGCGAAAAATGAAACAACCAATTCTAATGTTTAACTTAACATGCTAGCAAACGCGAAGTCAAAATGCTTTCAAAATGTTTAACAACGAATTTTCTTCAAATACAGTTCTTCATATAAATAAAGGGGAAGCCTATACATGACCTCTCTCATAAGGCTTAAGATGGACCTGACCAATCCACCCCATTTCTTTGCAAAATGTCATCATGCGCTCCTATATCTGCAGCATAATCATATGATGCCACATCTCCCACATAATCATAGTAGTCCTCTATTGTGTTCTGATTATGCATAAGTTGAGTATTTTTCCTCTTTGCCTGGGGAATGTGTGAAAATTAATGTATTAAAAAAATGAATGAATACTATCGGTGAATTAATATACAAAAGAATGAATGAATACTATGGTAAAAAACTCAACTGTAAATTAAAAAATTTTCTACTCCAACTTACAAGTAACTTGGTAGGCAACTCAGACTCGCCAACAGATTTGTTTTTGTCCCCTTTTGGTTTACCATCCTTCTTCTTGTACCCAGTCTCTGCCAGGGATTTGGCCCTACCCTTGGGCCGTCCTCGAGGTTTCTTCCAAGACACCGGATCCTTCAACACTGGCTTTGATACAGAGTTTGGAGTTGGGCATGACAAGGGATTGTTTGATCCAATTTCTGATGGGGGTAATATTGTTCTTGGGAGGGATGGAAGAGAGGGTTGGTTTTCAAGGTACTTCTCCCTGCTTTTCTGTACTTCTAAATGGAGCGTTTTCAAATAATTAACAACAAGATCAAATGTTTCCTTATCAGCTAGAACTGATGATCGCCTCCTATCAGTAATCACTTCTTCACTTTTCCCTTCTGGGATAATCCACACCCTATCTTCAAGGAGATATTGAATCAAGTTCCCATCCAAGACACGCTCGTCCCTCCCAGAGCAATGCATTAGTCGAGTACACTCTGTCTGAATCTCCTGAAACTTGGTGTCGGTGTAAATATTCTGGAAGAATTACTCAATGTAGAATCCACTAACAAGACACCGAAGATATTTGCGGCACCTTGCATCAGCTTCTATTTCCGCTTTAACACGCCTCTCCATTGCTCTTTTGTACTTATCCGAGAATTCATATAGCTTTGTTTTCCTGTTTACAAATCCATCAAAGAAACTATTGATGCTTTCCACTCTTTGCGCAGTCTTCATCCCGGCCCAGAAATGCTCTTTCATAAAAGCAGGGACCCACATATGCTGTTCCTCATACAATTCAAATAACCAGTCATTGTCATGCAGATTATACTCCGACAATAACTCAGTCCATCTACGCTCAAACTCTCCAACTGTGAATCTCTCATATATAAGAGTCTTAAGAGGACTCTTAAAATCATGGTACCTGTAACATCAATCATGACTTAACACTTCAAAGGCACCTGACTCTTAGGAGGACCCTCAAAAGGTCAGAAAGGTCAGGCAATATGACATTTACACACAAATCATAGTACAATTGCATTTACACACATGGGGGCAAATGATCAAACACAAATGATCAAACACACATGGGGGCAAATGATCACAACACAAATCATAGTACAATTGCATTTACAATCATGACAAGTGCACATCAGAAAACAAATTCATGACCAGAAAAACTTTCAATGATATGTGTAAGGATAACATCGGAAAACAAATGCATGACCAGAATAACTTTCAATGATATGTGTAAGGATAACATCAGAAAACAAATGCATGACCAGAATAACTTTCAATGATATGTGTAAGGATAACATCAAAAAACACATGCATGTACATATTTGGGAGGAACATGACAATGACATTACTTATCAAAGACATGAATACAATTGAAATTTAGGTTGCACTAATATTAAATTTCAACAATATGTGTACCAAAACTTACTGAACATACATACCATAGTACTTACCCTTCCCATTTTCCAAGCTTATCTGGGAATTTCTTCAATATGTGCCAAATGCACCAACGATGCCGAGCATTAGGCATCACTTGTTGCAAAGGCTTGCGCATAGCAGCGGCTTGATCGGTCAGAATAGCCCCGGGTTGTTTATTGCCCATGCATGACAGCCATTGCCTAAATACCCAACCAAATGTGTCTGAATCCTCGTGTGAAACAAGTGCGCACCCCAACAATATAGATTGCCCGTGATGATTAACCCCTACAAAGTTGGCAAACGGGAGGTCATACTCATTAGTGAGATATGTGGCATCAAAACAAACCACGTCACCAAATTCTTCATAAGCCACTCTACTCCGAGCATCAACCCACAAAACTTCCTTCAAACAACCCTCTTCATCTAAACGGTGTGCTTGATAGAAATTCTGATTATCCTCTTGCATCCGGTTAAAGTACGCCATCATAGCAGCCGCATCACCACCTTCCATTTTCAGCCGCTTTACCTTTTCCTTTTGCACTTCATGTTCAAGGTCCTTAACACTAGGGAGGTTGTCGATCCCGGTCTCAGTACCCATACACCCATGTATTTGCCTTATGGGGACACCTTCATCGTAGTAATTAAACAATTTTTTCCTTACATTTGACGTGTAATTTTTCATTCGATACTCCTTCACCAAATTAGCATCACTATGTATAGGGGTATGATTATCATGTTCTTTTTTCAATTTCCTAATAACCAACAACCCATCACTGTCAACCCCAGCGTATAACATGGCACCACACTCACATTTCTTGGAGGTCCGTTTCGCCTGCTGCAACATATCTTCCCTAACTTCACCATTCACTATTCCACCTGTGCCGCAAGCATCCATAGACTTGGACCTTTTCTTCGCCTCCCTCCTTGCCCTCATATCAGGTGGACCATAACACTCACACCTCCATGTCGCCCCTCTCCGCTCCTTATCCTTCTTAGAATAATTGGATGATACTCTTATACCCCAAAACCTTTCTGCTCGGCATACTCTTTGTAGTAAGTTTCTACATCTTCAAAGGATTTGAAAACCATCCCTAACCTAGGTGATTCCACATAACTGTACATGGTCACCATGTTTGTTGAGACAATAGTCTCCACTGTTTCGATTGTTGTAATTGGAGACATGGCAGCTAATCTCTCAGCGGACTTTGGAACATTCAAAGGCACAAGGTTAAGAAAGGGACCATCAGCACCAACACCGGAAGTTATCACTTTTCCCTCCTCAATATCAATAGAAGAACTCCCAACAAGCTCTCCCATTTTCCCAGGATCACAGTCTGATTCCATATCCAAACTGCATAGTAAACACTTTAATTTCAGACTGAAATCACTTAACAGAACACTGTAATTTCATACCAAAACATAGTCAATGTCACTTCATATTGCAAACTTCTATAACAGATGCAACAACACACCATTGATATAATACCAAACTCACGCAATAGCAGATGCAATATTGGCTATCAAATTTCCAATTCAACATTCCATTTCAAATTATGTTACTGAAAATTGATTATTCATTTTTACAACACAATTAGTAGGAATATCTAGTAATTCCTATTCAAATTCCTAATTAACTCACTCAATTCCTAATCTTCACTGAATTCCAATTACTTCAAGCAATAAAACCCACAATTAACCCCATCAAGCAATTGCATTATCCAGTTATATGTAATAAAATTCATCCAAAAACAACAACAATTCACTACTTTACATGCATATATTTACCAATTGCAACAAACGAGATGACGATTTTTATAAATTAACACCAATTAAACGACTTTCTCCAAACTAGGGTTTTCAATAAACTAGGCAAAACTTACCAATTCAGTTGTACCAATGTCAGATTAAGCTAAGGGACATCAAATCGGAATCTCCCTATCTTCAAAGCTTGGAAAAAATGGAGTGCAGAAGAAGCAAACACAGCTTCACGATCGTCTTCTCTCCAGACTGCTCCCAGGGAATCTTAGGCAAGGCAAGGACAAGATAAAACGGGATGTGAAATGGGGGACTGTTAACCAAAAGCTAACGGCAAAGTTATGTGCCAAGTCAGCAAAACTACCAAAAACAATAAAATAATGAAAGATGTTCAAATAATTTCGAAAGTGCCATCTTATGAACATATTTCGTTCATAAGGCTTATGAACTGGGGGAAGCTCTATATAATTTAATGGTGCGCAGCTTAGTTGGAAAGGTGATAGTCCCAGGTTCGAGGATCATCAAGCGCATTTTGACTGTTTATTTTTTTTCTTTTTAATCTTCTTCTTTTCCCTACTCCTCAGTTAATCCGTTTCTCTTTCTTTTTTCATTGTCGCTGCTCAACTCACTCATGACATCTTCTCATTTGCTGGCTGCGTCGGCAGGTCTACTTCTCTCCTTTTTTTTCTTTCAATTTCTTAAATGTTTTAATATGTTTTATACTTGTTTAAATTGTAGATTACTAGATTGTTATTTTTTTTTTCTTTTTAAGTGTTAATTGTTGTAGTGTTAAATGTTTAACTCTGTTTTAAATTTTTAAATCTATTTATTAACGGAAATTTCATGAAATGCCCCTGAGTAATTTTTTTATTCACCAAATACCCATCAAAACTTTCAAATTCACCAAATACACTTGAGTTTAAGAAAAATGTCACCAAATGCCCTTAATGACAAACGACGGTTAACACCGTTAGTCATTAATGACTAATACGCCACGTGGCAGCCTCTAATTGGTTGTTGTAATATTAGTTAATTAATTATTAAAAAAAAAACTTTTAAAAAAAAATTAAAAAAAAAAATTTAAAAAATACCCCAACCACCCAAGACCCACCCCACCCCCAACGGCCGACCACCAACCACCACCACCAGATCTCACCCCTCCCCCTGCGCCGGTGGTCCCTTTTTGCCGGCGAGGGCAGCCCCCCCCCCCCCCTCCGACACCCCCTCCCCTACCCCCATCCCCCTCTCCCTCTGTTTCCCTTTCCCTTAAACCCCTCCCCATCCCTCGAAAAACCCCCCCTCCTTCGCGGCCGGCGTCCAAACCCCCTCCCCGGCGCCGGCGAACCTTTTTCGCCCCACCCCCCGCCATCCCCACCCCCTTCCCCCTCTAAACCACCACCCTAAAAACCGAAAAACCCCCAAATCGAAACCCTAGATTTCGATTTGGGGTTTTTTCGACTATAGGGTTTTTTGGGTGGTGGTTTAGGGGGGAAAGGGGGTGGGGATGGCGGGGGTGGAGGGTGGGGCGAAAAAGGTTCGCCGGGGAGGGGGTTTGGACGTCGGCCGCGAAGGAGGGGGGGTTTTTCGAGGGATGGGGAGGGGTTTAAGGGGACGGGAAACGGTGGGAGAGGGGGTTGGGGGTAGGGGAGGGGGTGTCGAGGGTGGGGGGCTGGCCTCGCCGGCGACCGGCGCCGGTTTCGGCTGGGAGCTGGCGGCCGCCGCCGCCGCCGTCTGGCAGGGGCTGGTGGTGGGGCGGGGTGGGGTCTAGGGGGTGGTGGGGGTATTTTTTAATTTTTTTTTTAAGTTTTTTTTTATATTTTTAAAGTTTTTTAATAATTAATTTATTTATATTACAACAACCAATTAGAGGCTGCCACGTGGCGTATTAGTCATTAATGACTAACGGTGTTAACCGCCGTTAGTCCGCCGTTAGTCATTAAGGGAATTCGGTGAAATTTTTTTAAACTCAGGAGTATTTTGGTGAATTTGAAATTTTTGATGGGTATTTGGTGAATAAAAAAATTATTCAGGGGCATTTAATGAAATTTCCGATTTATTAACTGTTACTTGTTTAAATTGTTAATTTTGTTACTTGTTTAGTTGATTGATTAATGAATTGAATTATTGTCAATTGTATGTCGTTAATCTAATAATGAATAATCTGTTTTGAGTTTTTCAATTTCTTAATTGGTAATATGTTGATTATTTTGTTGTATTGTTAACTATTAAATGGGCAGTAGAGTATTGTAGTGTGTGACCATGAAAAGTTTGGAGCATTTTTAAAACGAATCTCAAAAATCATCAAACTTTTCCTCTCCAAACTCTCAACCAGTAAAGACATTGAGGATGAAGAAGACATCGAATCATTTTTATTTTGCATATTTATTGGAATTTGGACTTATTTTGTTGCGTACTTTTGTATTGGTATTCATTTGAACACTCTATTTTATACTTGAATTCCTGATTTATATCTGTGCATTCGGACATCGTGTGTTTAACGAAGTTCGAACCCCCTAAGTGCAATTCCTGGATCCACGTACAATAGATTTTCATTATTGGATACTATCACAAATTTTAGTATTTGGTATCTATTTGTTGAAAACTCAATTATAAGAATTATAGGGGTATACATGTTCATAGACTAATCTTAAGAGTTTAAGTAAAGAGGTAGTTATCAATAATGTGGGGACGTAAGTATATCAAGGTCTACAAATGTATTAATGACAAAAATTATATATATTTACAATGTAATGACAATACTCAACAAAGAGGGCTAAAAGTTAGTTTTGAAGGGTTAAAATAAACTAGTGGAGGGTTACAAAAGATTATCAACTACTAATATTTGTTGTTCTAAAAAAAAACAATTGTAATTCATAAAAAAGATTATCAACTACTAATAAATATAGAATAATGTTAAAAATGACATAACATGAAATTATTACAACAAACTTATATTTGTTTCGTTAAAAAATGATTCTTGCTTTTGTTTATTGAATTTAGATTGTAATTATGTGTGAAATTTACTTACATTTTATTAATAGTTTCTAAATTAACATAGTAACTATAATATATTTGTATGTAACAGGTATGTAAATAAAAGTATTATAACTTCTAAACTAGTAACAACGAAGCCCTTATATTGAACTTAAAAATCAGTGTTTAATCAGTTACTGGGATACATAGAACAACTCCATGTTGTATGATTGTGATTACAACTACTGTTATTTTGTGTTACTAAAAACTACTCAATCAATTATTGATGTTGTTGTTAAGAGAAAACCGAAAACCCGAAGAACATTAGAATTAACGATTTGCCATTTTCTTCAACGACATGTTATGTTTTAATTATGGAAAACTGCAAGTTCAATTAGCGAATCGGGTTGATGTGAAACAACTCATATACTGGAAAACGCCTAATTTAATTATGAACAATGGTAAATATTACAAATTCACATTAATGTACATAAATAATTGTTCACCAAAAAAAATTAGTTCAAAATTGACAAAAACGGTAAATTAGATCTCCAAATTGATGTTAAACATGCAATTCTCCGGTTAAATTGCGATCAACCATTTTGCAGGGGGTAATTCACCATTTTAATTATATTTATTTGGTAGAGGAATAATATTGGGAATTTCAATGGATGTGAAAATAAAATAAAAAAATTCTTAAAAAAATGAAGCAAATTGTGTACACAATTCCAGAATATCAAAGATTAGAAACATGTAAATTCTTTTAACAAACAAATCCGGAGAAAAATTATATATGAAGAGATGAACATTATGAAGAACCCTAGAAATTGGGGATTTGTGAAACGTAAACTAAAAACAAAAATCGTAACAAAATTTGAAGCTATTTGATTCCATAAACTCAAAATATTAAATTTTTTGACATGTAAAGTATTTTAATAAATAAAATTTGGGAAAACATTTTTAAATAAAATGATAGGAACATGAAGAGTAAGAACAATGGAGGAGAGAGGGGAGAGGAGAGAGAAGAGAGAAAATTAGACCCCCCAAAAAAAGGGGTTGGTCGTAGGGGTGTTCGTTCGGTTTTCGGTTTGGATTTAGTCCAAATCCGATCCAATCCTAACTATAATTTGGTTTTCAATTTTCCGATCCGATCCGAATTTCTCTCCCAATCCAATCCGATCCAAACCGAATTAAAATTCGGTTATTTGTATCCGATCCGAAAATCCGAATTATAAGATATTATTTTTTAGCGCCTAGTACGATTATAAAAATAAAGCTATAATTTAAATTAAAGTCTTCAAAATCATGAATAAAATAAGTAGTTCAACATCAAGTCATTAGTTAATTAATACAAAGTCTCCCTAATTTATTTTATGTCATAGCAAGTATTTGAGCTAAACTTCAAAAAACAAAGAAATCCATATTTATACTCCCTCCGTTTTTAAATACTTGCTCCATTTCTATTTTTTGCACTATTCATTTGTCCTACTTTGACTAATGTTTGTGATTTATACATAATAAAAAATATAGTCTTGGGGTACTTGTTAGAATCATCTCAATGAATAGAATATTAATTTTCAATTGTTAGAATTTATACTTATTGATATTTAAAGATATTAGTGATCAAATATTAGCATCGACATGCGTGTCAAAGAGAAATGGAGCAAGTTTTTAAAAACGGAGGAAGTACAAGCTTAATTTTACATTTCGGTTTTCGGTTTGGATTGGATCCAATTAGGGTCAATCCGATTCAATCCGAAAATCCGAATTTTCAAAAAATCTCAATCCGATCCAATCCGATTTAAAGTTTGGATCCGATCCGAATTGATAATTCGGTTTGGATTGGATTGGATTTCGGTTTTAATCCGAATTATGGACACCCCTAGCTGGTCGAAATGAGAGAGGAGAGAGAGTGGGGTGGTTGGGGAGAGTGGGTCCCAGGTTCATTTGAATTTTGAATCTAAAAATTCAAATGAAATTTCATATTAGGGTTTTTTCAGAGTCAAATGTGCAACCAATGGAAATGTGACACATCACTGGTGTATGTGAGGGCTACATACACTCAGTGTATGTGTAGCCTTTGCGCACCAAATTGAGAAGATTTTAAGCACAAAAATCGAGGCAATAATTAAAATGTAAAGTAGAATTGATTATTCGACAACTATGATTTATTAAAGTAATTTACCAATTTATGTTGCGTTTTGTTCACCTTTATCAAATAAGTTTTAGGTCTAATATATTCAAATAAGATTTTATCATATTTATTGAGTTTAATAACTTCTAATAAATTTTAGTTCAATCAAATTGATAGAGTATAAAAAAATATTCCTGAGCCTCAATCATTGGAGCCAACGTCGTGACATAGAGGTCACGGGTTTGAATCTCATCCACCCCTTCTTCAAAGTGGAATTAATTTGCGCCAGGTTTAGGAGAATTTGTGCTTAAAACTTGATTGTAAATTTTTTTGGTCAAAGCCAAGAACTTTTATTAATTCACTTATTACCATCTAATTTCCCTCATTTTTTAATTACCCTCTAACTCAATTAATTATTTAACAATTCAATTTATTTATAAATAAAAAAGAAAAATGTTATACGTAGCCCTTAGGGCTAAGGGCTACATAAAAACATTAAAAACACTCTTGAAAATTGTTCAAATTTAGAAAATCATGACATAAACACACTAATTACACTAATTTACGTGTGTTTTTGTCATGAATTCCTAATTTTATACTCCATCCGTCCTTAAATTACATTCCTACTTCTATCATTTATTCCTCACATAATAGAGAGAAGTAGGAATGTAATTTAGGGATGGAGGGAGTACAATTTTCAAGAGTGATATTAATGCTTATATAGAGCCCTAAGGGCTATGTATAACATTACCCATAGAAATAATTAAAAAAAAACCACCACCACCACCACCTCAACCAGTCAATTCAACCATCCCCTTCATGCGGCACTCCTTCTCCCTCACCTGAGCCGCTGCTTAATACCCCCACCCCTATTGACCCATCTCCATCAACAATCGACCCCTCTCCCTCTCTTCCTCACACTCCATTACAAATTTACAACTTATTACTTATGGGGCATATGCTATTTGAAGATGCCCCTCTTCCTTTCCCTCCTCACTACAAATTCATTTAGATCAATGTAATAATAATGCACAGTCCTTTTCAATACAAATTGGCTTTAAATAGATTTTCCATTAAGGTGAAAATGCTTTGCAATTATCACAAAACACTTAAAACATAATTATACCACAATAATTATATTGATATTAATAAAATTCATATCTCACTGATATTGCTTATAATTTTCAAAACTCAAGAAAAAAAGAAAAAAAAAACTACATTATACTTGTATATTATTAACTATAAACCATTAACTTCCCACACAAGTGCATCGACATACTACATTAAAACTAAAAATTGCAAATTCATTGCAAAACTGAAAACATATCTTCTTCAACCCTTACAACTTCAGATCAATTATATTCCTTTGTAAAAACCTTTTCATCAGATATAACATATTCCTTGTTTACTGGGTATAGTATAGCTATATTAAATCAAGAGAAAAATTTTCAATTATACAATTTAAACCTGATAAATTACTTTATAACTTATCTCCAATGTTGCCCAAAAAAGTTTCAACCTTCTTACTTCAGTTTCAATTCAATGAATTTCTTGAATTTCTTGAATTTCGTTCGCCATTGCCATAGAAATTGTTTTTTAAAACTACAGAACAAATCTTGCTAGAAGAAGTAATATTTTTTAACAAAATGGGGTCATGATTTCATCCACAACTCCTTTAGCAGGAATCTCTCAAGCGTTTTACCACTCAACTCTCCCGCTCAACTCTCTCTCTCTCTCTTTTTTTTTTTTTACAACGCTGACGTGTCACCTCCCCTAACATACTACCAAGTACCAACATACTTATTATAACGACATCATTGATAAATAACCTTTGACTCATACATGATTCTTTTCGTTCTACCTTTTTTTCACAAGTATATACAGTTCTAATGCATAAATTTGCCCATTTATTGGATTAGTGTGAGATAGGACTATATTTACAAGAACTCGAATTCCATGCAAGTGAAATTCCATCATTAATTAGGGACAAATAATTGTCCAAGAATGCAATTCAGCCATAAGATTTACACCTACCTTTTATCAGATTGCAGGAGGACAAGAAAGATGAGTATTATGGACATTAGAGAGATGAAAACTTGTCTTGAAAGAAATAGTAGTAAAAAAGGAGCTATCAATGACCTTCACTTCTACACTCGTCTAATACGATATGATGTAAAGTTTATTCTAAACCGGTCTTCCACCATATGTTGTTATTCTCACCTATATTTCCTTTTCAATCTTTGAAAAGTCGGCCTAATCAGGTTGCTGGGGGCAGTTAAAGCTTTATCTGCAGCATCAATGTCTATAACAGAATGATGGCCTTCTGTTGTTCCATTATTTCCATTTGCAGCCAAGCCACTCAGTATCTTATGAGTAATTGCCTTGGTGTTGATCTGTCTAGGGTTCCCCAGCCTTTCTAGTATGATTGAAGTTCTCGTGTCCAGTGGTTTATGTATTTCTGGTGAAGATATTCTTGCCTTCTCTAAATTGGGTTCTGAAAGCTCTGAGTCCATTCTCGGAATACCACCAACAATTAGCTGCTCCCATTCTTGTGTAAGACGTGAGATACTCTTATCATCTTCAAAAGCCTGATCAGATGTATGAGTTTGCGCTGTCACAGCTGCAATGTCTTTCCCTGATGAAACTGCAACCTCTTCCCCTGGCGGAGCTGCTACATTTCTTGCTACACTAGGTTGCAATGAGACTGCTACATCATCAATGCAGGTAGGACTTAAGGGTGTAGTTGAAATTTCTGGGGCAACCAGGCTACAAAAAGGAAAAAGATAAGGCCACAGCCCACAGCTAAGTTCCAAAATGGGAACAAAGATCGGACAATTTTGAAAATACAGATTGTACAAACCGTACCACTAATTAAAATATAAGAAAATGAAAGGAGCCAAATGTGTGAAATTCATGCTAAGGCAGTTGGGCATCTAAAGGCACTGTAAAACTTACATTTCTAACAGACAAAACAGTACAAGAGTAGGTTTCTATAGCATATAACGAGAGCTTAATTTGACAGCAACATTAAAGCAGAATGCAAATGCATAATATGAAGACACTGACTGGATACACACTTCCACATGTGAAGAGTTCCACATTCGACAATGACATTGATGTTTGGGTCTTATCCTTTGGAAGTGGTAATTAAAAACAAGCCAACCTTCTAGGAATTTCTCATATAATAGGATAAATTTAGCTAGTTTAAATTTTTCTCCTGAATCTACTATGTCCATGGAATTTCTTGATTCAGGAAAGAAATCCAATGTTTATGGAGTAAATGAATTTCACTTTCGGCTAGAATCATCTGTCTTGAATCAAGAAAATTTATGTACACCACCTGATAGGTTCTATTATCTGATGAGAATGATGCTGGCCAAAATCTGTGAAACACAAAGTACCTCATAATAGATTAACTATGTAAAAAGAAAAAATGCATCCAGATTAGGAAGCAGCAGAAAGAAGGTTCCATATATGAAAATCGATACCCTGAGTGGCTAATATATTTTATAAAAACAGCCCCAGCATGCATCCCGAAAGTTTAGACAGATAAAAAGCATAAAAATCTACGACTAAACTGCTTTCCCATCCGAGGCTTAAGAATATGATAAAAAATGAATACCCATAGAAATTCTATCCAAGCAAGATCAGGAGAGGGTAACATATAGTAAAAAAAAATGTATATAATAACAGGCATCAGCAGCAACAGCCAATGTGGATGCTGCTGCTGGAGGGATTCCGTGAAGAATCTGAGGATAGGATGTATGTGACAATGAGTATCAAGGTATACTGAGGAGTCTGTGCACAAAGATATATTTACCACCTACTGTGATAATATCATGGATGCTGCAGGCTTATAGCGCAGAAAGACAACCTAACAAGCTGCTATATAGAACATGATGGTTAACTTCAAAAGTAAAATTTACCCAAGCCGTAATTTCTCTTCAACAACTCGGTTGAGTTTTTGATGAAAACCCCCACAATGCTGCACTGGATTGTAGTCTTTAAGTTCCACCTGAAAGTAGGGATGGATTCAAAAAAGTAAAAATGAGTGACAATCAAAAGAAAAAACAAATAGTGTTAATTTACTCTAGTTCCAAGATAGGTTAAGTAAATTAGTACATGAAGTGTTAACAACAAAAAATCAGCAACCTAAATTGTACACAACGAACCACAATATTGAGTATACTATTCAAACATGGGGATAAGTAAGGTAAAGAATAAAAGCATTCTCTTCTTACCTTAAACTTTTGCTTTTTGGTAGAGAAGAAGATAGATAGTATTCTCATGTAACGATGTAAGTGATCTAACAGTGCATTTCTCATGCCTAAAAGAATGGTGGAATACAGAACATGAACACAAATTGTTATAATTCTCAAGACAAATCTATTGCCAACAGGATCCCAGCCAGTTGCCAGTTAAACAAGATTTCAGCAGTTAAATTGAGTCTTATGAATGATTGCTTTTCCGAGCTGTTACATATTATACTCACAATTTCACACATCTATTTTCATGTTTAGATAAAGATACAGAAAAAAACAAAGATCTTGGAAGTGTCATATGAATAACAAATCTTGCTCATGGTTCCTGTATATTTCTTCTTGTACAAGAATTGCTCAGAGTTGAGGGCTTAGATTACATACAAAGGAATTTGGAAATGTCACTTGAGCTGCAATGTGGCTTTAGGGGTCTAGCATGACCATACAATCCAGTCAGCAATCAAATAACAAAACTAAAGTAATCACAGAATTTGCATGTCAGTACAATTACAGCATTTTCACATCCATGCTCATTCTGCAGTCTGCACAACCATGTAAGGGCACAGACTGACGAGACACTTCATGGAATAGTGTGATACTTCATGAATTCCAGTAATTTGTTCCAAAAATCATCCTAATATTCACAATCCGTGGTAATTTGGGACATATCTTATTCATTATCCTCCATGTGTGAACTTTGAATAAAAATAATTTTCTTGCCTTTCTCTTGCATAAATTTGTGTACTTAGAATTTGTAAAAACCAAATAAACAAACTTCTAGTTGATTAATTTAGATAAGCAACTTCTCCTGTTATAACCTAAAATTAATATTTCATATCGGATACTCTGTTGCTTTCTAAAGGGTAGATCATATACATTTAGGAAAATGTTTTTATTTTTAAATGTACAAACAATGTATTAAAGAACCCAAGGTGTACTAAGGGGAGGAGGGTCCTGCTGCACCTAGGCATGCCTCACTTCAATGACTGCCTCGCTTCGGTGTGCCTTACTAAAGAGAGGCACACATAACACATATAAGAAAATTTAGGATTAATAATTAAAGATGTGCAACTCACACCCCTCAGGTGCACCCCGTGCACCTGTTTGAATGTGCTTCGCATAACTAAGAAAAAAAATCAGTACCCCATTTTCCTAATGCCTCAGCACTTAGACACACTTTTTTAAAACACTGGCTAAGAAAGTACCTGGTCGCTATATTTTTTTTCTCAAAATTATCCATAGACCTATTCTTTATTTTGCAAAATCACATTTTCATTTCACTCCACACATTACCAATTGCATTGCATAACTAAACATTGCATGCTTAGTTTAAAAACTAGAGAGAATTGCTAAAGCTTATGTTGAAGTAAATTAGGATTGACAAGAACGAAGAGTTTAGAGAAAGGTATCAAGAACCAAGGAGGGGATTCAAGGTGCCTTGATCTAGGGAGGTACAAAGCACAGAACAAGCTTGGAAAGCCCTCTCAGGAAGATTTATGGGCACACCTGTTCACTGGAAGCAACTAAGCAAATTTGCTGAAGGACATGAATATTTCTTTCATTTCTCCTATGCATAAAGACAACAATCCTATCATCCAATTGCAGGAGAAAATAGAATGGGAGCCAGAAAAGTAAAAGATGGTGATTAGCCAGTATGAGGTGGGTCTATGGGAATGTTCCATTTGGTTTATACCTTTATATATCCTTGCGATGGAATGGATGTTATGGAACCATGTAGCTAATCTCCAAATGTTTTTACATTATGAAGGTTAATTCATATTGAGAGTTGCAAATATGGTTAGACAGGAATGAAATCCTTTACTCTTCATAAGCTTCAACCTACAGCAGATGATATATTTGAAATATTGGACTGTGTGGAGAGAAAGCATATTAGAGAGCATTTCCAGAAGATTATAAAGTATCTACAACATTCAGTGACGCAGATTTGAGTGTAATTTTGCCATGAAAGACTAGGCAAATTTTTATATAGCATTCTTATCCAATATTTGTAGAATTAAGCCAGCCATGGTCTTAAGAAAAGCTTGACAGTTGACACATCCACGCATCTTAGGCATCATCTTTTAAAATAATTGCAGTGAACCAAGTATTACTAAAAGAGTAAAAGGGAGATCTGGTAGCTTTTCTTAATGCGGTTGAATCAAGAATTTTTGCTGATATCAGTGATAAAATAAAATATATGGTCTAAGATTCACATCTCTAGAGGTGCTAAGTGTTTCCCAATTCACAATTTGGCTGAAGGAGTCATTAAGGGTCTAATAACCAAAGACCAATTAAGTACAGTATATCACAACCTGAGTAGTTTCCTTCCTAGTAAAAACTTTAACAAGCTTTTTATTGTTGACATTAAGACAGAAGAGAAGCTATGAGTTAAAATATAGCAAATTATATACATTATTTTTTATTCAGATTCACTCTAGATTAGAAGTAACTTGGATTAATTTTATAAAGCCTATATTAGCCACTTTATTACAGCTAACATAATTTGATAAAATAAAATAACATCACAGAGATCTAAAATAGATTTTACTTTCCAAAAGCTGTCTTCCTTATTGATAAGATTAAAAAACTTGGTGTGGCTAGTACCAGTACTTGAAAAAGAGTCAAAGATTCAAAGAGAGTGATACATGTGGCAAGTGTATCCTTATTTCTCGGTGTTGCTAATACCAGTATGGAGATATAAAATATTCAAACATATTGTATCAAATTTCATATGGCATGAAATACTTTTATTCTTGCACGCTTAATTAGTCCTAGTGTCAGTGTTGAATATTAAGTGGTATTCCTCTACAGAGTCTACACGACTTGCTTCTGGGTTCAGCCATTCAGCTAGGGTTAACAGTTCCTTTATCATTGGAAATTAAGCTCATATCTGATGATCTTAGTGCATCAAAATTACAATTGTAGACCAAACTTACCTCCATTAGACACTGTTGAATGCAATGATCAATCTCCTCAGTAATTGAAGAGTCATCTATATTTGCTTCAGGAAAGGGCAAGATTTCCTCAGCTCCTGCAAGTCTCTGCAATAAAGAAGGTTTAGGCTGATATGCAGAAGAACAAAAAATCGAAGCCAATGATATTGGAATTTAAGATTTTAAGAAACAGATTTTTACCCTGAGCAGCATCGGTCCACTTTCAGATGGTTGAAGAATGTAATAGTACATACATGCAGTTTCTCTCACTATCTCTAAATTGCAGAATGACCAGCATATCAGACCCTGATCCATTGACTGAAGTGCATAACACAGCCCCTGGAAAACTACCAATCACAATCCCATTTAGGGGAAGAAGGCACCTTCGATTATAAAACACCTCCAATAAGATACTGAATAGGTAATAACACACAAATGTAATATGGAGAACTTCAAGATGCATTTTGACAATGGAAATAATTTGCAAAAGATGAAGTGAGACTGTTGCTAGCATACGCACGCCTACTATTCAACTGGTACAAATCGCTATCTTCGGGAGCAGTATCTGTTTCCTGAGCAACTGATGGGAAGACAAAGTAAGGTCTTCCAACTACCACACCTGTCAATTTATGTATACCATCAATAAAGAAAGGTACCTAAATTACAAAACCTAAGATAGAAGAAGGGCATTGCAGCATGATTCCTGAATCTCAGTATGTATATTGCAACTCTGATAGCCAAACTAAAGAAAGCTGCTCGTCACAATAATAAATAACACCACTAAAATTTAAAGATTTACAAGTTTCCCTGAGTCCCTGGACACATCACAATGTGCAATGATAAAAACAGGCGACCTCAACAATATACAGACCAAAACTCTATTTATTATGAGAGGCATTCCAATGTAGAAGTAAGTCGAAATAGATAAGTTCAGCAGGACAAATTATTTATTTTACAGGTTACTACTTTCTGCCAATTAATGTCAATGCATTTCTGCTGTGGCAGTTTGAAGCACCACATTTCTTCCCTCCATATATCTGATGTCAACAAACCAAATATGACTATTACAGCAAGCAGATACTTGATATATTTCAAGCTTAGAGTCTTTTAATCATGAAATTTTCAATATTCCAACTGCAAAATGAAGTTAAAGTTTTCAAGCAACGTGGCATCTATCGCACAATGATGTTAAATATTATTAATTTCTCAAAAACCAAATACCTCGTATATGACATAAAAAACAAATGCCATCTGAGCAAGCATCAGACATGAGATATTATCAATTGATAAGTTTGTTCACCGGTTCCATCGGTCTTAGGCGGTAACAAGTCACTTATAAGTTGCAAGCAAATGGAAAAAATGTTAAGGCCACTTGCTATTCAAGTTGGAAGCATATTTTATTGCTAGAGAGATATCTTCACACAGCTTCTTTACATATATACCTGAAGAGGGACAGCTATTGGATTATCAACAAACGGCCAAAAACGGAAAAGATATGAAGCATACCACTAAATTACATATGTGCCTGGAGAATGGGTTAATAAAAAAATGAAAGTCAGAAATGATATGAATTTTGATGGATATAACCTTCAATCGCAGTTGAAAGGTTTGGAATCTTGAGTCTCGGTCAAGAAACGCTAAGCAACACGAGCTTAAAACCTAAACTAGGCCAAGAATACACAAGCACAAGCTTACGTAAAACTTTATAAATTTCAAATCAATCAATCATACTTTTCGTTAAACACCATCACGTATTTATAAGCTAAATAATTAGCCTAAAAATCGGTAAAACAAATTCTAATCTAACTAGGAAACTAACTCTAACTTGTAAAGATAATATTTTGCAAATATGATCTTTAAAGTTAAGCTTATCTTATACTAACCGAATTAAACTAACAAAAATATCCTAATAAATTCGGTCATCTAATAATAAACTAAAAATAACAATAAAAATAATTATAATAACAATATTGATGCCTTGGAACCGCATCAAGAAATAGCATACTCCAAGCAGGTAGCTTGGCCAGAACAGATACATTATCCTAAAAGTTGATTTCTTAGACTTATAGTTTAGTAAATTCAACCTGCTATATTTTCTTTTCCAAAGAGGGACTGAAAACAGAGTGCATAATGTATCAAGAACTGGTCTCTAGTTCTTGTTTTCTCTCTTGCAGAAGATATTTCTAGTCTCAGTATAGTGTAAACTGTTACTATCAATCAAACAAGACCAGATTTTGAAATGACTAGGATGAATCAGAGTTCTAATAACATAATTAACCAGGCGCCACACTTACCTTCATTCAGGGAAGCCAAGCTAGTCCTCTCAATAACATTTAAATTAACAACAGAGGGAACTTGACAGAGATTCTTCCAGCACCGCCACGACATGTCAGCCAGTAAGCCATTATCACCAACAGTCATAGAGCTATTATCAGCATCATCTGGTTCCACATCATGATTTTTGACATGGTACAAAGGACATTCCTTGAACACGGAACTATTTTTATCGTCCCTTCGGATATCATGACACCTATGCGTCTACAAATTGTAAGAAATTAATAAAATTACCCATCACAATTCTAGTACAATGGACAAGTTCATAGTATGCAGAAAAACTTTATATCAGCTATTGTGGGTTGTATCGAGTAAACAACAACAACAACAAAGCCTTAGTCCCAAAATGATTTGGGGTCGGCTAACATAAATTGTCACAAGAAACCATTGAAACGTTTCTTGTGACGATTTATGTTACTTCCTCCGTTTTTTTATTATTGCACCATATGGGTTGGGTACAAATATTTTGGTAGTGTAAAAAAGTAAGAGAGAGAAAGGTAAAAATACAAAATTGCCCATGTGACATATTGATATAAACTAAAAAGTAAGTGTGAAAAAACAAGGGTATGTTGGGTATTTGTAGTGTGAACACAAATAATTTTTTTCCTAAAGAGGATATGGTGCAATATTTGTGAAACTTCCTAAAAAGGCAAGTGGTGCAATAATAAAAGAACGGAGGAAGTATATTGTTATATCCCTTTTTTCAAATATTCTTATATTCAATCGATGTAACCCCTACGTTTTCCTAATTATCTCATTTCTCAACCGAACCTATACTATAATATGACAAGAAAACATATACAGATATACTATACAATGTCTTTCAAAGAATGTCCATGTACTACTGACATGTGGACCGGAACCCTCAATAATGCCTCCTCACAATCAAAATGCTAATTTCATGTGAAAAAAAGTGTTTTCTTCCCTTAGTAATACGTATTCCATGAAACCTTTTTCATGATAGGAATGTTTCTTGATGACTTTAGTAATTTAATGGTAGCGAGTGGGGAAAATAAGCTTATCTTTGGGTTCACTTTCATGGGGACATTCACTAATTTGTCAATTACAGATGTGTTACGAAATTGGAAGTTCCCTTCCTTTTTTTTTTTTTTTTTTTTTTTGGCCTAAAACTTCTGATGGACTATTGGTCCCCCTTCTATAAATCATTCCTCTGGCTATTGACTCGTTTTCTTTTCTAACACAAAAATGATGACCATGTGAACCTAAAGGCCTTTATTACTAAACCAAAAAAAAATAACGCTTTCTCAATATTTTAACTGTCATCCCAAACCATAAGCTAAGGTCATATAGATTTCCACCTAACATGGCATTAGGAGCCCCTCAATACGGTACATACAAACTTTTCTTTCAACTTTAACCATGGTAGACATGTTTTGTTGAGAATGAAGTAAGTTGCGCTATCCTAATAACGAGCAAAGCTATAGAAACAAATTGATTGAACAAAGAGAAACTTGGCCCCATAGATTCAAAATTCCTTCCATTTCCTCTTACCCTTTCTACCACATGGAAGCAAATGAGGTAAGATGCAAGGTATACTGCTAAGCAGCTTAACCAAAGACAATATGAATACAATAATCATTATACTGCACAAAGAAAAATTATATTTTAAGCAATGAGTTCTGGGCATAACTGCATAAGTTAATGCCACAAACAACCATTATTCTAAATATCTTCCTCAAATAAGAAAAAGCGTAAATATAAAATAGAATAAAATAAAACCACAAATATTATTCCAATACACATAATATCTTCATATCATCATAATTAGCTCTTACTCCTAATCATTCGTCTTAAGCCCCTGAAATCTAGCACATATATAATTTTTGAATAATACAGCCCCATATTGGATTCTTAATACAAGATCATACAGGTTTTATGAGTGGCCTAGCTTCATTTAAAGTACCTTTGTTGAATGAGGTTCACTAAGGCATGAAATATGGCAACCTCAAATGAGAGGATTTTTCAAGAATATATACTCTAATTTTTTTTTCTTTTTTTTTTTTTTTTTGGGGGGGGGGGGGGGGGGGTTCTACTATATTCTTTCTACGATGTTTTGAATCAATTCTACCACTTCTTTTTTTGGTAACTTAAATGTTGTAACCAGCACTACTCTTTAGTCTTTACTTTACTATAGTCTCTCTCCTGCTTCTTATCTACTCACATGTGTGGACTTATTATTCATATAAAAATTAAGCTATTGTCTCTCTTCTACTTTTCACTACTGACATTAATTGTTTAGACATTTCATTGATATCCTAAATAAAGTAGCCCAAGAGAAATGGTATACCAAATATCAGGAGGAGTAGAAGATCAGGTAATATATCCACAAGCAAAATGGGAGTCCAAACTCTATATATGTGCACATTTTGAACTTTCATCATGCATTTTATATTTTAATGTCTTGTCACTAAAGTTTAATACGTACCTCACAAAGATTGAACCCATCCATTATCTGGTTTATGGAACAGCACAATCTGCAACATATTCGGTTAACAGAACCAGCAATGCTCTTCTGGAAAAGAAAATTAGCCTCCAACAATTCTTCTGTGCTCTCCGTCAACTCTATAAGCCATCTTTTTGCCAGGCCGTTAAATACCTGTCCATCTGCAGTTATCCACTTGATAAGGTAGAGTATAACAAACTACATGCATCAAAGATCATGGATGCTTTTCAGCAATGCAAAATCATGCAATAACGTATTCACAAGATAAGATTGCCAGATATATAAGTCAGGTCACTGACATCACTTCCAGAACTAGTACTAAGAAGATATTTCTAATTAATCTGGCAAAATGCGATATTTGTGATCGAAAATCCACCTTTGAAGGGAAGTGGATAGCAGATAGGGATTTTTTATTATTTGCTTCTTTTATGCTTTGGAGTTGAAGGTAGACCCAGCCTAAGAATTCCACGCTTCATCATTCAACTAGAGAATTCATTTAGTTCACCTAAAGATTGAGGAACTTAAGCATAAAATGTAGGTAACTAGGTACACAGAGATATATAAGTAGTGAAAAACTGTCCAAAAAAGCATGAAGCTACTTTGGAAAACAAAGATAGAGTTGAAAATGTATGAGAGCACCAATGGGGTAAAAATTGCTGATAAATTAAACCATCAAATCACCATCTCAAAGACAAAGTGCAACAGCTCACCTGGAAGATATGCATTAAACGAGCAGTTTTCAAGATCGCATATTTGTCCTCTAAATTTGTTTATATTTTCTGAGAGGTCACTGAGTTGGCTTGACTTTTGCTCAAGGAACAAAAATTCCACAGATATGCATCTGTCGGCAGCATCCTGTCAAGAGTATACAACAATGATTTTCAAATGGAAAGTATTGACAATCTGCAAGAGATATTAAATCTTTGTAGGGTACCAATCACATTTTACCATGAGAGTCTTTTTAGCATTATAGTCCATATTTCCTAGTAAACTTGAGCTGATAAGAATTAATTTCTTCTCTGAATCTTTGCCACCAGCAGAGTTCAACACTTCATCACTGACGATAAGGTCTGCATATTTCACCAAATCAGCAATAGACACACACACACACACATGACTGATGTAGGTGGAGCAGAAAGAGAGAGGGGGAGAAAGAGGGGGGGGGGGGGGGGGGGGGGGCTTACTTAAAATGTTTGACCCAGAATCTTCAAATAAGGGAGGTGAATAGGAATCGGAGGGCAAGTGGTTGACAGCATAATGGAAATCACGAAGACTGAAGCTACTTCCCCGGGGAGAGTACACAACTTTAAGCTGCTCATGCAAACAGAAACATACTCATTTCAGACACATGTTCACACATCTGGGCACTATATTACTAAGCATTAGGTAATTAAGATACAGTAACAACTTTAAATGAGACACATTCAAGATAATTAATCTGTGTGATAGTCACGTGCTAGACACTGTTCATATTTTTAGTTCAATCATTTAATGGATTGTCAGATGGCAAACAGCCGACATAAATGCCAACTAATAATAAGAAGTTGTCAAAGTATATAAAAAAATCTAAAGCTTCTCACAACAATGCAAAAGTAGTCATTTTTGACACTTTGTATCAGCAAATTACAATATCCTAGAGAATAAAAGACCAACTTTTGAAGACATTTGATCATAAGCTATTACAGCACTTTGAATCAAACAAAAAGAAGTAACAACTTAATGATAGATAAATGCCAATGGCGAGTTTGCAACTATGCTATGTGGAAATCTCAAACCTGCTGTTTTAAAATCACTTCTTATTGTAAAACAGCTTTCACATAAAGCAAAAAAAAAGACAGTAATAATTAATAATTACAAAGTATCAAATAATCACAGCAATGTAGCAAGACAATTTTAATTTAACATAATATTTACAGAAATTCATCCTGAAATTTGCCAATAAGGCATAAATCAAACAAAATACACTACACAATCTTAAATGAGACAGGAATCAGGCCAAACACCAATAGCATTCCAACGCTACTCAATGTAATGTGAAATCCTCGTTTGTTGAACTTGAGTAATGGAATAATTCACAAGTTTTGAAACAGACATCAAATTGATCAAAACTTATAAAACATTTAAAAGAAAAACCCTAACATCCGGAAAACAAAACTCGAGCATCATAATGTACCTCATCAGAGGAAGAAGCAGCAGAACGTTGCAAGTAACACAAGCCAATGCGATCTTCAAGCGAGGAACCAAATTTACGACGCTTCAATTTTGACGTCGGAGCAGAAAAGGCATACAAATTCGCCAGCTCTAACAAGCACTGATTCACAAACACATCAAAATTTCAACATCAACAAAATTTGTCAAAAAAATGAATTGTAAATCATCGAAATTAAACATAAACAAATTTTACAGGAAGGAAGCAAATTAATGATGCAAATAAACACCGATTCATGAACAAAACAAACATTGAACATCAATAAATCACAAAATCATCAAAATTAAACATAAACAAAATTTGCAGGAAATGAAGTAAATTAACGATGCAAATAAAAACTGATTTATGAACAAAACAAAATTGAACATCAGCAAAATTTGAATTGAAAATAAATCACAAAATCATCGAAAGTAAACATAATCAAAATTCAAAAGAAACGAAGCAAAGTAACAATGCAAATAAATTGAAGAGAGAGAAAATAATTCGAAGTGGAAAAGGATTGTTTAAGGCGTAATGAAGAGGAGAGAGAAAGTTTGACCTGCTTCAGTTGTGACAGTAATGGAGGAGAGAGAGTACGTAAATCGAGAGCGAAAAATAACAGCGCCATTTTTGGATTGAAGTGAGTTCTCTGAATTTTGTTGTAACTTGTAAGAAAGAATGATAAATTTCGTAGTCTAGGGTTTAAATAGCACAATTTAGTCGGAGATCAAAATTATGCATAAAGCGCGCCAATGGGAATTAATGTGGTGGTGGCAACGGCATACACAATTTCCCATGTTTTAAGTATCGGACCTATCAATTCCTAACTCGATTCGGGGACCCGACCCGACCCGATTCCTAACACATTTAAATAGGAATAAGAGAGAATTTGTACCCGACTCGGCCCGATCCAAATAACTCGAAATAGACCCGATTTGACTCACTTATCATAATTTGTAATGATCCAAGCAATCCAAACCACTCGAATCAAATGACCCAATTAACCCGAAATTTAACCCGAATTCGACCTGTTGACCAAAATTGATAGGTCTAGCCTTGACCCTTTTAAAAGGTGGTTTTCATTAGATGTGACTAAAGGACAAGCCATGACGGGCCAAATAAATTAAATTGAGCTTAATCAACCCACTTGGTCGAGCCAGGCTAATATTAGGGCCAAAAACTCTTTGGCTGAACCCGTAAAATAAGATCGGATCGGTCTCACGGCCCAAAATTTTTGATAATTCATCTTACTTACCTAAAACAAATGTAGATTATCATTCAAATTTTTTTTTTTTTTTTTTTCTAACTCTCTATTATATAGTTTTCAAACAACAAAATTTTGTTTTTCTAAACTTAAACAAATCTCCTCTTTCCATGTCGTTTGATGTCCCAAAATTTATCAAGAGCTCAAAATGCTATGGTCAACCTTTAATTAGGAAGATTCAGTTTATCTTCTAAATAAACGGTTAAAAAACACTTGTCAAATACTAATTTCATAAATAAATCAACAAAAAATCCTAATTAGTGATTAGCATGGTCAACAATCTTAGCATGGCATTTGGGGTCGAATGAAATAAAAGATTGTTATTTATTTATCTACGAACACATGATAAATTTGAATTTTCTTATTAATAAATACAAGTACTATTCTAATCCCATGTTTAAAATTCCAATTAGAATAGCATTACATTTGGGGCCACATGCAATAAAAGATTAAAAGGTTGTTAGATATCCACAAGCACTTATTACACTTGGGTTTTCTTATTAAAGTAGAGTAATTAGAAAACCAAAGGAAGAAGAGAGAGTAAAGAGGCGATGAAAGAAAGCTGCAGAAAGAGGTCAACGACGTGTATGGCAAACCCAAATGACATCTGTTTTACTGCTCTTCTTCAGTCAAAGACACGTTCTTCTTCTTCTTCACTGTTTTTATTCACTACTACAACAATTACTACTATGTTTTTATTATTCTCATTTGTTCATGTTTCCTGTTGCTGCTCCAATTTCAAAGACATCAACATTAACATCAACACTATGGTATCACCTTTCTTTTCTCTCATATTTGCTCCTGCTCCTACTTTCTTAAACCTCCACAAATTTGCCTGTCTCATGCGAAGAATTTTTGTGTAATTTCTCTTTACTATTTTTATCTATTTTGATTTTTTTTTTTTAATGCTGTTAAAAATGCAATTAATTTGATATTATTGGGTTGGGTTAATTAAGGCCTTATTCACATTTACTTAATTTCAGTTCAGCTCAGCTCTAATCAGTAAAGTTTAATTCAGCTCTTAATTTCCCTCTCTTATAAAATATTCTCAGTTCAACTGTTCAGTTTAGTAAATGTGAATAGACCTTTAGTTAGTTGGGAGTGTGTTGTGAGCATTATTGGGTTGTTGTGATTTTGTGATCCCTTGTTTGGTAGAATGATTGACTTGGCTTATATTAAAACTAAATGGTGTCGAGTGTAATAATGTTGTTGAGTAGATATTAAAAAATAATTTAGATTAATTTAGTAATATCAACTTTTATACTACCTCCTTTTCGTATTATTTGCGCCGGTTATATATATATATATATATATATATATATATATATATATATATATATATTTTCTGTCTTCTTTATGTTAAATCGTTGCAAATAGTATGAGTATAATTTTAATGATTTTATTTACTTGTATGTTTTAATGGCCAAACTAGTGTGTGTCTTGACCGTATTAGCCATGTTGGAACGGACATAGACCTGGTAGCGGATTGATATAGCTGGTTTAATTGGACTAGATGGTTCATGATTGTAAATATGTTTATCAACTGGTTTGAATAGCTCATTATATTTGCGGATTTGACTAGATGGTTGTCATCAACTGGTTTGAATAGCTCATAATATTAGCTGGTTTGACTAGATGGTTGTCATCAACTGGTTTGAATAGCTCATAATATTAGCTGGTTTGACTAGATGATTGTGTGAAAGTGTTTGGTAAGTATTACCTCTGTTTACTAGATGGTTGCAAATAGCTGATTGTATAAAAGTATTTGGTAAATATTACCTCTGTTTAGTTAAGTTGATGCTTGTATTTTCAATGTGATTGTTCAACTGTTTACAATTTTATAAGGATATAATCAATATCACATGGGATTGGTTGTTATATGAAGGGTATGCACATTTAAATGGGTTATTCTATAGCAGTAGTTTCAAATTCCACATGGCAAGAAGAAACTGATTGTCCAAACAAGCCTAGCACAATCTTAAACCTGATGAGCATCATTAGTTCATTACTGTGGAGCTTCACTGAGAATAGGCCATGTATCTATTTAAGAGTCCAACTTCTTCCTATGTTGTGATTGATCGTCACAAAATGCACCCATTTTGTGGCTATCAATCTGCATTTTGTGGCTATCAATCACAGCATTCACAAGCTTAGCAGCAAAGTGTAATGGGGTGGGTCTTGCAGTCAAGCTCCCTTTTGTCCTCAAGTATTTAAATGTCTATTCATTAGGGGGGTCTGGACACACTAGTTCAACAGTCCATTCTTCCCCCTCGGCAGCCACACCAAAGCTCCTTGAAGTTGATAATGGGTTTAGATAGAGCAGCCAGCCTACTATGAGCACCCTCTGGTATCAAATCTTAGGTAGAATTGCAGTTTTGGCCCAGCTGAATTGTTTTCATTTGATATGTGTTCTAAGTTTCAGAAAAGATAACATGATTTGTTTGGTATGCAGTCCGGGGGGGGGGGGGGGGGGATGTTATTGCATCTCCCTGCTTAAACAATTGACGTACGTTTAAGCATGGGTGATGATAATAAACTGTTAGCATTCTTTGAGGAGAGATATATGTTTAGTTGTTTTCTGCTGTGAATATAGAATAAGCATATTCAATTGGATCAAATTTTCAATGCCGCCTACCTAAAAAATAGATTTTTTTTTCCCCTTCTTTTCATGTATTATATGCTGACATAGAATGTTGTTTTCTTTGCAATTAGGACAGTAAAAAGTATAAATCCGAAGTTTGCAGCACGCAATCTAGAAGTGCCAGTAGCAATTTCTCCATGCACGATGCATTTCATATGCTTGATGCTGATTTCTTGAGTGACAAGAAGGTGATTCTTTTTGGATGCATGTGAAGTTCTTAGTATTAGACTTACTATTAATATGCTTCAAGTTTGTAGTGCTAAAAGTTTATCTGCAATTTAGATGGTTGATATTGTAAAGGAGGCTTCAGAATTTACCCTCCCTATTACTAAAGCTGATCGCAAACTAGTCGCTACTTCTAATGGAGGACTGAAATATCCATCTGTTTTAGTTTTTAACCCTGATTGGGGTGCTAAACAAGCAGAACCTGCAAAAAAAACATTTTCCTACCCTTCTTTCCCTGACATTCAGAGGCCTACCAATGAGGAGGATATTGCCTTTATGAGTGTGAGTTTTCTGCACTTCTTCTATATCTGCTTCTTAGATACTTTCTTTGACTTCTATTGTTAGTGCATTTCTTTGACTTCTGTTGTTAGTGTATTTCTTCCCGCCTCCATAATTTGTATCTTGTCTCCTTTTTGTTGGTAAGATTAGATTCTTGAACTGGGACAGCTCCTTAAGGCGAAAAAGATTTCATCTGTTGAGCTTACTGAAATTTTCCTCAAGAGATTGAAAAGGTGTAATATTTTCTTTGCTTAATGTTTTATCCTTTCTATATAGAAGTAATGGAAATATTATAGTACCCTAAATTTCGGTGTTGCCCCAGATATATTAGATGTTACCTTCTGTATTTACAATAGGTTTTTGTCCCTTAGTGTAAAAATTCAAATATCAAAAGTTGATGTCTTGAATCTAGGCATCTCTGCTTACATTAGCATAAAAAAAAATGCAGAAAGAGACCCAAGGGTAGTCAGGATATGATCCGGGAATGAGGGGTAGTAATTATTTAATTGGTTTTTATAGTGCCATCTTGCTTCCAAGTTTCTCAGTTTTTAGTCTGTGCCAGGTATAATCATGTTCTCCAATCTGTGGTGACTGTAACAGAAGAACTAGCATACAAGCAAGCAAAAGAAGCTGATAGGCTGCTTTCTGAGGGTGTATATTTAGGTATTTTTATGTGTATCTTCTTGACATTTAGTCACTCACATTTCTGTATCTGTTCAATGTATGAGTGCTGAACTTGTATGCAACTGCTAATTTTGACTCGTTAAGATATTAACTTAGCTAAGTGGAGTTTTATAAGCATTTGTTACATAACTGAAGCTTTCATTTGACAGATGTTTGTATCACATCTTCTCACAAATGTCAAAAATACAGTTTCTCAGTTGAACTTGAACCAAAATAGATTGCTATGGGTAGTATAAGGAAAGTTGTCGTCAACAGTAAGTAATATTTATAGAATTGTAAAAATGGAAATGGAGATGCTGGAAGGAAATGTAAACTTTGTATCTCCCTTTGCAAAATACTCAGTTACATGATTTGTATGTTAAAATATTTGCAGGTCCTCTTCATGGGATTCCTTATGGATTGAAAGATATAATTGCAGTTCCCCAGTATAAGACAACTTGGGGTTCCCAAAGTTTCAAAGATCAAGTGCTTGATTTTGAAGCTTGGGTTTATAAAAGGTCCAAAAGAAAAATCCCTTTCTTTCTGTGTGCAATAAGCTTTATTTTCTCATGAAATTAAGCTATTGAATGTAGCCTCGTTTTCTTAGAAACGTAGATATTAAATGTAGTTTTTATGTCTGGAAGGTTAAAGTCTACTGGTGCAGTTCTTGTTGCAAAGCTTGTGACTGGTTCGCTGGCCTATGATGACATATGGTTTGGAGGCAGGACAAGAAACCCATGGAACATAGAGGAGTTTTCAACTGGTTCTTCTGCTGGGCCTGCTGCTTGCACATCCGCAGGTTATTTTTCACCTTTCCCCCCTACAAATCACTGCCTACCATTTATTAGACAAAATTTTGGTCCTATTTGGGGTCATTTCAATTAGTATGCCCCGTGTGTTCCTAAAATATTTTCGTTTTGCTTCTTTGCGTTTATAAGGTTTAACTTCCTAATGCTGTTGATAGTCAATCAATCAATCAATCAATCAATCAAAGCCTTAATCCCAAAAGTGGGGTCGGCTAACATGAACCAAATATGATTATTCCGTGTAGTCATCAACATAAATCTTTCTCCTCCATCCCTTACGATCCAAAACTTCATCCTCACGTAAATCCATGCACTTCATATCCTTCCTCACTCCTTCCAACCAAGTCATTTTTGGTCTCCCTCTTCCTCGTTTAATCCCTCCATGATCCCACTCTTCCACTCTTCGCACCGGTGCACCCACGGGTCTCCGTCTTACATGTCCAAACCAACGCAGACGATTTTCCCTTAATTTATCTGCAATGTCTGCCACACCTACTTTCTTGCGAATAACCTCATTTCTGATTCTATCTCTTAAAGTGTTTCCACACATCCACCTTAACATGCGCATTTCCGTAACCTCCATCTTTTTAATATGCTCTTTCTTAGAAGCCCAACATTCTGTACCATAGAGCAACACTGGTCTTATGGCAGTCCTGTAGAATTTTCCCTTCAACTGTAGGGGAATGCTGCGGTCGCATAACTGTAGAATTTTCCCTTCAACTGTAGAATTTTCCCTTTAACCTCCATCTTTTTAATGCTGTTGATAGTATTAGTATAAAAATATAATAGTCTTAGTATTTGTCTAAAGCTTTGAGATACATCCATATACATTATACAATACTGAAATGAGCTGACCTTAACCATAGAAGTCACAGACAACGATAATTTTGGGCTGAAAAGAGCAGTTCAATCGTGTTCTTTAAGATTATCAGCTTGCTTTCACTTCACAGAAATTGATTAGTTTGTTATCTCCATAGTTCTCTAAAGAGTTGATATGCTTTGATGATAGGCATGGTGCCTTTTGCCATTGGATCAGAAACTGTAGGCTCAATGACTTACCCTGCTGCTCGTTGTGGTGTATCTGCTTTACGGCCAACCTTTGGTACTGTTGGTCGAACAGGTGTGATGAGTATATCAGAAAGTTTGGTAAGAATTCAACTTCTTCAGTTTTCATGCTACTCCCTCCACTCCATATTATCTGTTCATCTATTTAGTTAATAATTATCCATATTATCTGTCTGATAATATATCAGCGAGACCTGTATACAGTATACTAATGATTTATTCTTGACAAACTAAATGCTAGTATGCTACTAACAAATATAAATTTATTTATTTTTTTAAAATTTGGGAATGGAGGAGTATTTGCTATGATTTGTCTCGTATTCGCTCTTACTCTCAGAACAGCTGATATTTCGGAATTTAATGTTATTGTTAATTAAACAGGATAAGCTTGGCCCTTTTTGCAGAAGTGCAGCAGATTGTGCTGTCATTCTAGATAACATTCGAGGCAAGGATCCAGATGACCTGTCTTCAAGGAATATGCCCTTTGGTGATCCTTTTGATGTTGATCTCACAAAACTCACTGTTGGATATCTTGATGATTCTGAGAAAGAGGTGTGCATTTTTGTTCACCAAAGCAGAAAGAGAAACCTATATTCATTAGTGAATTAATGTTCATTGTCGAGTCATAGATGAAATTCTTTTATGGTACCTATTTTCTTTTTAACCTGATTTATTTGCCTAATTTTAGGTTGTTAATGTACTTGCATCAAAGGGCGTTAACATGGTTCCTTTCCAACTAAATTACACGGTTGACTCTGTCCAAGGAATTTTGAATTTCACAATGGATGTTGATATGCTAGCTCATTTTGATGAGTGGCAGCGCTCTGGGCTGGATGATGTATATGAAGCTCAGGATCAATGGCCATCTGAGCTGCGACGTGCGCGAGTCGTTACTGCAGTAGATTATATGCAGGTTAGTCAGATTTTCTGTATATAATATTTTCATGATGCTTTGGCATCTATATAAAAAATTTCTGATATGTTAAATACAAGTTTCCTGAAACGGATAGTGGACAGTATTTGGCATCTATTTGAGAGATTGATCATGCTGTTGATTTCACTAATATGATTTTGAGTTTATGCTGATGGATGCCTCACGTGTAATTAAGCCTTTATAACCTTCCAAATTTCATGAAAGTATTTATGACCTTCCAAATTTCATGAATGCAAGTATACAACCTGACCTGATCAACCTTGGCAACTAAAGGACTCCTCTTATACCACCTATTAGATAATATATACATGTATAGCAGTTTATGGTCTTGCAGCTGTGTTAATTGAAAAATGAAGAACTGGAGATTTGCGCCTTCATCCTCAACATTAATAAAGTTTGATTAATGGTTTGATCATAGTAGCAATGAAGCCTAAAGTACAGGGGTACCGAGTGTAATCTTGAAATATTTTTGTACCATAAGTAAAAGTAAAAAAGTACGAGGGTACCATTAAGTATACAATACATACTTAACAAGTTCCTCCACCCCACCCCCCCCCCCCCCCAACCCCACCCCCAACACACACTTGAAAATACATAAACCACCCTTTGTTATGTTTTGGTGTAGATTGGAGGTTATAATGTTTGTTTTCTCAAGAACTATGATTTATAACATTTTTCTATTGAGAAATTTTGCCAAACTAATTATAGCTCCATAAGTCCCGCAAGCTTTTCGTTTAAAAGATGATAAGAGTACTTGTTGTGTGACATCTGCAGTTTTGTTGGGAAGAAATGTTTATTATACTCAAAGTACAGATTTGAAGACCCTAATATCCAGATATTTTGCAGGCACAAAGAGCAAGAGGAAGATTAATTCAAGAAGTGCGAGAAAGTTTTACTGTTGATGCATTTATTGGTAATGCAACTGACTGGGAGAAAGTTTGCATGGGAAACCTTGTTGGCATGCCTGTGATGGTTATACCTGTTGGATTCGATCCAATAGCTAACTCAACTTCAAGCGACATTCGAAGGAGAACTACTGTCACGACTGGCATCTATGCCCCTCCTCAGCATGATCACATTGTAAGATTTTCATTTTTTTTTTTTTTTGACACAGATTTTCAATTTTTCTGTGGGACATGTCAATTGTTTTGCAATCTGATACGATACTTGCATCCTTGATTATTGTGTCACTCGGATCCCAATAATTTCATTTCACCCCAATTGTGTTGGATGCTTTGGTTTTCTATATCGGCATAAACACTAAGCACCTTTGGGACCAAAGGCTAAATCTAACACTTGGACTTTTCCCATGTCCAACTTACTTCGAGTCTAGAGTAACACAGTGTATTTGAAAGGTCATTTTGCTTTGTTCAGTTTTTTAATTTTCCTTTTTTGCAGGCTCTGGCACTGGCTATCGCTTTTCAATCAATAACTGATTATCACAAACAGCGCCCCCCAATTGATGATCTTGGTCCTAACGATTCGATTTCAAATACACCAAGTACTACCTATCCTCCACGGCAGTTGCGAGCATAACAGCATAGAGGATTTTTTTTGTGCCAAATAAAAGCTATTTATGGGCAAACTCAACTCCACTGATCAAGAATTGTACCTTTGGTGTTTTTATGTGGCTTCAGCATAGAGGATTTTAAGGTTTCAATTTGAATCGTCCTTGAAAAAAAAAAAAAAAAAAAAAAAACAGCTCATTTTGTCATCATCATGATATCTACTCTTCTGTGAAGCAGTTCAGCAAAATGGTCAGAAACTCAGAACTGCATTTGTACTTCCTACATTTGTATGCAATGCTGTTTTTAAAGACTAGTCCTAAATTCAGTAGGATTTTATTTGTGTAGCATAGCAGATTAACAGCTAGTTAAATTCCCGAGAATCCCGACATTAATACAGCATGCTTAGGAATTAGGAAGTTCTGCTGTCATTTGTCCAGCCCTGTTCCAAAACCAATGAACTTCATCATAGTTTTTTACTTGTGAAAATGTGTAGTATCTTCATCATCGTTTAGTACGACGGTATGAGTACCAACAAATACAAAAACTAGATTTCAAATTCAGGCAAAATTAGTCATTGACGACTCCAGTTATTATAGGCGAGCCTTTCTCCACAACACATTTTCCTACAGATCACAATGGGTTTAAATTGATACATGTTTATCGGCTTTTATCAAACATAAAATTACTAACTGAGTAAAACTTCATAGTCATGATAAAATAAACTAAATATCCAATAAAAACCAAAATACAGGGAGTGCAAAATTCCATTTTCATCGAGAAACTAGTCCCTGAGATCCTGTTAAAATCCTCATTTACATTCCTACAACTGAATTATGCTTCCAAAAAATTTCTTGCAACCACTAATGGTTACTCTTCTTTCGGTGGCCGTATCATTACGTCCGACAACATCACAACATTAAAACCGGTATCACATTTATAACAAACTATCTAGGTCTCACGCCTAGTTCTTCGGCGAGGAGCAGCAGTTTCTTCCTTCTCTTCCTCTTCCTTCTCCTCACCGCTTTCCTTGGTGCTTGAAGCCTCTGGTGCAGCAGGTTCACTTGCTGGAGCGTTCACAGCAGCCTGCACAGGGTAACCCAAAAAATTAAGGATACATGAACAAAAGATATGAGGAGCTTAAACCTATCTGTTGGAGAGTAATGCAAAACTCACCGGCTTCTTCCCACCAAAGAGAAGCTTCAACAAAATGCTAACAAAGACCACGGCAATGGAAGCTAGGACACCGATGGTGATATTTGGTTGTGTCTCGGCTTTCTCAATCAATTCCTGTAAAGAAACAAATGGTTTAATACACCTCCAGAATACCTGTTACCATCATCTTAAAATTTATTACACAAGAATTTAGTCAACAATATATATCCCTCTACTTACATGAATTTTAGACTGGTAGGGTTCCAAAAATGGGACGTCAGCAACCTTGTATAAGAGATCAAACACCTTCTTCTGCAAAAGAGAACACACCACAGTTCAGGTACAGACTCAAATAGCATAAACACTTTATGACAAAAACAAAGGCGAGATTTCTACCTGAATGCCTGAAATGGCATCTGGCTGGGCAGCTGCTTCCTCAGCCTTCTGTTTCTCTTTCTCTGCGTCAAACTTTGGCTTCCACTGGGTCTGCCTGTATGATTCAGCTGTCTTTTCATCCTCGGCAATCAAAATGTTGTCAAACAATATGCCGTCTTGCATGGTCCATATCTCAATACCAATGGCAGCAATTGGCTCAAAGTTTGGAGTATCAAGCTCAAAGTAGTTAGGGTTAGGAATTTCCTGTGGCTTCCAAATACCCTTATAGTTTGGGTTGTCAATTAGTGGAGCATGCCATTTCCCCTTGTAAGCCGGGTTTGCCTTCATCGGCCTCTTCCATTCACCACAACCAGGTGCTTCTTCACACTTGGGATTCTCAATTTTTGGTGCTTCCCATTCACCATCCTCTTCATCATCCCAATCTTCAGGTTTAGATGCCTCGGGATCATCAATTTCCTCTGGTTCATCATCCAACCATCCCTCAGGTTTCTCAGCTTCCTCATCTTCAATTTCCATTGGTGCACTCTCATCCCAATCATCAGGTTTAACTGCTGCTGGGTCAGGAATCTTTTCCCTCTCATCCCAGTCCTCGGGCTTCTTATCTTCTGGGTCAGGAATAGTCTTTGGTGGGATGATAGCTGGTTCAAAATCATCACCTAAAAGAAGGTTTGCCCTCTTCTTCTCCTCCCCGTCAACCAAGATTCTCACCTCATTGTCAGGGGTCAAAACAGCGGTGTACACATGAGATAACTTGTCAGATGGGACAGATGGAGGAAATTTAAGATGGTGTTCAACATATTCTCCACTTTTTGGGTTCTTGTGCTTCAGAATGAAGTGAACCTTGTTTGTTGACCCACATTTGTCAGGCCCAAACATGATAGAATAAGGTGACTCATTATCAAACTCCTTTGGCACCCATCCAGCTTCTTGAGGACGGAGATATTTCAAGTAGGCACCACCACATTCAAGCCCATTCTGGAGGCGAGTTTCGAATTGAAGAACAACATTTTTGCCCTTCAATTCAACAGGTTTTTCAAGTTCTTTCACAATGGCGTACTTTCTTGCCTTCTCACTGACTAGAAGCCCATAATCTTCATGTCCCTCACTTTTCTCATGCTTCCAAACACCTATGCAAAAACAAGATTATATAAGACAACACTCATACCAAATTGATTTTGAAATAAGAAATTCCACACATATTACACCTTCCCTCTTTTGTTAACGTACTTCAAGCAATTACATTACTATCCTAAGCAAGATAAGCATAGCCAAATATCTATTGCAGAAAACAAATTTTTAAATCAAGGAAAGTAGAAAGCAAGGAGACAAAAAATCCTTCTTTCAGAATATAAAAGTCTAAACACAATTTTTACAATGTACACAAAAGTAGTGAGAGCCAGATCCACGTTACCCATTAGACCATAAATGTGAAATCAAAGTTATACCAGGAAAAACTAGTTTCCAAAATATATCCTAATGCTACAAGGTAAAAAAAAATGTATCGACACATGACATGATACACATATGATTACACGACAAGGCACGCCAAGGCACAGCACTTAATGCCTATTTGTAATGAGAGATGATTCATGATTCTCATTCATATTAGATGGTTGTATAATAGCTTGGATGACAATTTTCATGCTTAACCAAGTTGTGATTTTTTAATAATGTGGAAGATAGTTTACCTTCTTAATATTTATGGGAATTAAGGCAAAACCCAGGTGATGAGAAGAGTTACATAACACGAGTAATGTCAAAGACAACTTGCATACCCAACCAAGATATGATTTATTAAACCGTAAAAGGTAGCTTGCAAATTCATTAACCATGCTTGAATTCGCTCTAGGATCTTCTCTATATAATTCTATTTCAGGCCTTGTATTGCTCACACAGACAAACATAATTATGAGTAAAATTAATTTTTAATTGAACTCCACTCTAACCATATTTCCTCCCTCCACAACTTCTTTATCCGCTGTACATTTGCTTAATATTCAAGATTAATGTGTGTATAATATTCTGTAATAATGTAATATTCAATCAAAGAATAGGCTATTTGGAAGCACTCAGAAACGGTGCAATTTAAGCAACCTAACACAATGACATTAAATACTCCCGTTACCCATAATTAATAGTCGCATTGTCCCAATCCTTCATAGTGAGGATACATTCAGAATCTAGAATATATGCATTATCTAATCTACTTCAGGAAATGTGTCTATCATTCCCGACATCTCAAAATAGTACAGGTGATTGTTAGAATTCCAGACGAAATACAATCGAAGTCACTCACATTCTATCAACCATCTAACATTGACATTAACAACCTAAAAAAAATTAAAATTTTTCACCAGCAGACGCTTCTACCACAATTAGATCTACGAGTAAGGCAAATTAAACTAAAATCGAAACTTCAAAAAATCAAAAATCAAAACAGCATTTGTCAAATAACCCTTAACTACTATTACAAGCTAATTTTCAAGATCATTAACACAAAACCACTCTATTATCCAGATCTACAAGCAACTAAGAATTTGTTTCGTAAAAATTTACCATTGTATTCTTCTTTCTGAGAAACGATCCATCGACCTTCGAACATTTCATCAAACGATTCGTAAAAGATCTGAGTTCATCATCCAATTTACAAAAATCAATCAATCAATCAATCAACAAAAATAATTCAAATATCACAATTCAAAAACTCAATTGACTTACAGGATCAGCAGCACAAAGCTGAATCGCAAAGCATGCAACAAGCAACAATCCAACAAACTGATTCTTACTCCTTTTACGCGTCTCCATTAACACAAATTACACTGAAAAAGAGCTCAAATTCTGGAAAAATCAAAGCAAAAATTGATCAACAACAACAAAAGATGAGATTCAGGAAACCCTAAGTAGAAGAAGAGTGAGAGAAAATTACCGTAGTTTGAATGATCGAGAAGTTTCAAATGAAGCGCATCTAAGAAAAAAAGTGAAGAGTGAGATTTGTTTTAATAGGACTGCTAACGAAGTACTCGGACCAATGATATCACTCGCCACGTTAAATTAGCCAATGGTTTTATGCCACGTCAATTTTTCCTACGTTACATTTTTTATTTTTATTTTATTTTTCTCACCCACCCGTTTCGTTGACCCGAGTTTTGGGTTTAATTTTTTCCATTCCTTGTTTTTCTTACATGTTTCCGATAATAGTAGTTTTTCTTATTCTATTTTTGGGTGTTTGATACTGTAATATTTTATTTTTTATTATTATTTTTATTTTACTTAATGGGTATGGAAGATTGGGTGTTTCATTATTGGAATTTGGGATTAATATGTAGTTGTCCAAGTAGGGATGGCAGTTGATTGAGTTACATGAGAGACCCGCTCCCTTGTTGGGGCGGGGATGGAGGGAGGTTTGGCGGGTGATAGGGTGGGGATGGGTAAGAAATGTGTGTCCCGTCATGGGTGATGGTGGCGGGTATGGATTTTAAATAAAAATCACCCCATACCATACCCGCTCCGCCCGTACCCGCCTTATATTTCTTTAAGAAGAGTTTAGAATTTATAAAACTTGATACCTCTTAAGCTCAATTCGACCAAACCGTAAGAGTCCCAAATTTTTTAACATATTTTGATGTAATTATCATTAATGTGATACAATACAACATCATGGCAGTGAATTTGGGACAATTTAGGGGAGGGGTATGGGATGGATATGAGTATAGATATCTAAGTGGATATATGGTGAGGCGGGGATATATCTTATCTTGTGCTCAGCGGGCACGGGTATGGATGTGGATATTGTACCTGCCATGAGTAATGGGGCGAGAATGGGTATAAGATTTTTAGGCGGGTATGGGTATGGAGATACCACCATCCGCATCCGACCCACCCCATTGTCATCCCTAGCCCCAAGTCGAGCTAAATTTTGGACTAACTAATTATGTACCAATCGGATTGACAAATTGTACTTTTATTCACTCTAGTTTTCTTTTACTTGTAATGTAGTTATAATACATTTTTAAGAAGGGATTAGAGGAGAAAAATGACTGACTTTATCAAAATAATTTTGACATAAGAAATAGGGAAGAGTTAGGCATTATGTTTAAAATTTATTTTGCTATTTTGTTCGTTTATAGTTTATACCATCTAATCTCAACCTCAATGAGCATATCACGAGATTGTGTTGCAAGTTAATGAAAACATAAAATTTACTGCGGAGTATTTTATTTGAAATAATAGCAAAATGTACTGGTTGTTATTAAAGTGTATCCATTAATAAATCTGACAAAACACATCTTGACTTGAGCAGGCCCGTTTCTGAGAATTCGGTGGCATGGGGCAAAAACATAAATCGGGGCCCTAATTCACATATACTATATAAAATTTTAAAAAATTGGGTATGCAAAAATATTTTATAATGATCAATAATCTTTTAAAACATCAAATTTCATAAAACATTGAAATTACATTCCCGTAACTTTCGTTGAAGTAATTACACCAGCCGAACCATTCAAACCAAGTATCTAACCAATCCATTAGATTTTTTTAATACAAAGAAAAATATAATTTAATACAAATAAGAGATCTTGATGAATAAAGTCGTGTATGCACCGTTCAAAAAAAAAAAAAAAAAAAAAAAAAACAAAGTAGGGTATGCAAAGAGAATTATATATAATTAGATTAATCCCGTTGAAAATTTAAGAGTAAAATGACTATTTATTATAGTTTTCATCTTCAATTGAATCGCGAAAGAGAAGGAATTTAACTAACTGAAAATTGTAATGACATAAAAATAAAATTACCAAAAATGGGGATACAATTAAAATTAATGACTTTTTTTTTTTTTGTTAATCAAATTCACTAGGGAAAGTGAATAATTTGGGCAAAAAATTAGGGAGGAAATATGTTTACCAAAAATGTCATTTGATATTTTGGAATTCTACAATACTATTGTAGTGTTTACAGTACACACTTCTTGCTTTTTTTTTTTTTTTTTTTTTTTTTTTTGTGTGTGTGTTAACTGTATATATATATGTAATATTATTTAGTACGAAGTATATTTATTTGGGGCCTTGTATTGTATTGAAACTGGGCTTTTTAACAAGGGGGCCAAGGCAGCCGCCCCAACTGCCCTCCCCTTGCTACGGCCCTGGACTTGAGTGAACCCTTTTATTATTTAATTAGTATCCTTTCATCTATATCTATATGATGTCTCTTGTATTGAGGTTGTTATACATGGCCGGATCCAGGGGCGAGCCTACCTAGACCATAGCCTGCATCATGCCCATAAATTTTAGAATTAAATACCAAATTGTTGTATTTGTTTAGCAATAGAAAGATAGTTAAGTTTGATATACTAGTGCAGCAGGTCCAGAGATAAAATCCCATAGGTGATAGGCCACATCTTGTAATTTTGTTTGTGTTTTATTTTTGTTTTTCCCTACAAAATACTCATATGAGACAAGTCAACCCCGTATGTGTATAAAAGGTTTTGGTAATATACTAATATGTCATCAAACTTTAAGAAATAATCTAAAAAGGAATTTAAATAAGTAAATATAAAACTCCCTATATAATAAGTATTACTGTATTAGCATAACAAAATGATTTTTATTGCTAATTAAAAAAAAAATGATTTTTATTGGGAGCAAAGATACAAAAGTAAACCACATTTGATCATCAAAAATTAAGATGGATATATGACTAATAGGGTTTTTATTGGGCTATATATGCTAATGATATAGAAGTGGGCCTATTCTTTAGAGAACTTTTACTTATAATACTAGTTAAGAATCTTAAGATAGGAAGCCTCTTAAGCAATTGTTATTCTTTTGTCAAATTAATATACTGTACTTGTCTTCTTAGCAAGACAACCATCTAGATTCCAAGTCTTATTTCAATACAAGTCCAACAATCCTCAATCCAATCATTAGGGCTGTGCGCGGTACGGTTTGGATCTGAAATCGCACCAAACCGCAAAATTGCGGTTTGTGATTTTTTCAAACAGCACCAAACCGCAATTTTATACAAACCGCACCGCAAAATACGGTTTGGTGCGGTGCGGTTTGCGGTTTTTCCATAATTTTTTTACCTCACAAATAATGATTATTTGCTAATCTTTTGTTATGAAATTTTTACTTGGAAACTGTACAACTATGCAAATAATTCAATAAAGTAGTGCTTTACTTCAATGTTAATAGTGACCCAGTAACATGCCAAGGCAAACATGGAGCAAAATCATTAAGTAAACCACAACTACTCCATTGCAACTCCAAAGCATAAGAAACGGAGAGTAATAAGAAAGAAAAACTTTGGTTTTCTTAATAATAACCCACACAATTCAGTACATATAAATACAATATAAGAGTCTTCTTTCCATATAAGAGTCTTTGCATTAAATTGCGGTTTGCGGTGCGGTTTGGTTTGAAATTTTTTTGAAACCGCACCAAACCGCAAAACCGCAGTTTGGTCAAATTTGAAAACCGCACCGTAATTTCCAAACCGCAAACCGCACCAAACCGCAAAATTGCGGTTTGATTTGCGGTTTGGTGCGGTCTAGACCGTACTCTGCACAGCCCTACCAATCATATATTGGACTCTTGAATACATAAACTTGTTTCATTGACGGGTTAAATAAATAAGCTACATAAGCAAATCCAGTGTACAAACACTACAAAGCATATATACAATCCAGTACACCTCTTAACCTCTCTGTATCAGAACTATCGTGTAAACACATTTGGATTAACAACAGAAATGCACAACGCGGATTAATTAGGCTTTCGAGATAGTCCATGAGCCGTGACAATTATCCCCTTCATTTTGGGTTAGGAATAATAACAGGCTCCTTATTCTCTTGAATATGAGCAATCTTCCTAAAGAAAGACTTCTTAACAAACCCCTCAGCTTCATGAACAACATTTTCAGGTTCCACCACCTCAGGCAAAGTTTCTCTCCTACTCTTCTTAACATGAACATCCGGGGCATACAACAGCTCTTGCTTCGCGGTCATTAGCCCGAATGTTACGGACAGTCCTATCATCCCTATAGCTACATACACCGGAACATAGTCTCCCATGGGTTTACCCTTAGGCAACAATTCATCTTTTATGCTCTTCCTTTCATGGGAACGGACCGTCCCTACGCATGTTTGAGCCTCTTCGCTTGCTATTGTCCCTATGTTACGGCTCTTTGATATAACGGGCATCACTCCTTGAAGCATTTTAGCCTACAAAATCAATAAAAATTGTTCACTAAGGGCCTATTCAGCTTTGCTCGGTTCCTAATTTCCTTAAAATATTCATTTCAACTCAATTCAGTTCACTTCATTAAATGTGAACATGCCCTTAAGACAACATAAATACGAGTAGCTAGCTAAAAGTTAAAATACGAGTGACAAGTAAAATTCAACATTAGTTACAATATAATATTCAACTAGTGATTTTATCGTGTATTTCTTAATTAATACGAGTATCAATACAGGAAAGATTATTTGAATGTATTCATTATTCTTGCAAACTTTACATTATATTACTACAACATTCAATTTAATTACAGCATAGCTATCCAAAATATACTTTCTTTGTTGAAGAGCTAAGTCTAAATATACGATAAATTGAGAAATGATACGGAGTACTAGATTAAAAAGTTTATTAAGGAAAAAAAATGGATTATAGAACGTACCGTTGCATTTCTTAAAGCCATGGTAGCAGCTCCTCAAAGTTGGTTACTGAAAGATTTTGAGCACACTGACTATATTTTTCCCTTGATTATTTGGCAACAAGAATATTATGATTTTGCAAGAATATATATAAAGTATATATTTTAAGCGAATAAAGCTAAAAAAATAAAAAGTTGACAGATGATCTAGAGAGTACCTCATAGTTATAGAAGCCTCTTGAACCCACAAGTACCCTCTAGTTCTATTGGGTTATGGATAGTAATTATATTTATGAGGTCATGTCATTATTAATTAGGAGTGTATTTTTAAATATTTTAATGTCAAGACTTTTAGTTGCAGAAACGTGATTATGAAACTATGAAAAGGTTTAATAGTGTGGCTCAATTAATAATGACACTTAAGTATACCCTGCCATGAATAAAAATTCTACAATGTCATTCTTTAAAAATGACACCACAATTTGCTTATGTGGCAAAATCTGATTGGGCCATATTTTGTATTTTTATTATTAATTTGAATTATTTTTAATGTCCATAATGTATTAAAATTGTATTCTTTTTTGTATTATTTTTAATACATGTATTTTTTTAGAAATACATATTTATAAATTATGAAAAACTTTTTTATAATAAAAATTAATTTTCGAATTTATAATTATAATTATAAATCATAAAATTAAATTCATTCATCATTTACGTCAAAATTTTTCATCATCGTTCATCATCGATCATCATCACTCATCATTGTTTATCGTTCATCGATCATCATCACTCATCATTGTTTATCGTTCATCGCTCATCATCGCTCATCGTTCATCATTCATCATTCATCATCGTTCATCCATCAATCATACCTTAGATTAGCCCCCCATTCCCGAATTCAATGTTAATTGTTGATAATTTCGCATATCCCAGCTAAAATCGTGATAAAATTTCGAAAATAATTGTGTTTTTGCATTTTGTTTTTTGCACTTTTTGATTTTAGGTTTTCGTTCATACAAAAATCTCAACAACAATCGCATTTATAATTATTTGCAAATGACGAATTTTGGAATAAATGGTTCGAAAATATGATTTATGTGGATTCAAATTGTGCAGTTTTGTCAAAGAACAAAGAGTGTCAAGTTTAATTTGTAGAAGATGAAGTTAGTCGCATGTTTTTAACTACCGCAACCCCTGTTTGATCTGTTAAATGTACTCAAGTTTTCTCGAAGGTGTTTGTGGGTTAGGTAATTACCTAAATTATCATTGGTCATGACATAAGAAAATAATCTTTTTAAAATTATGGTATTAACCTTATTATATTATGGACTAGACAGAAAATTAAATTATGATATACGTTTTCACTCTAACATAATATACTTATATTTTGTCAAAATAAAATATAATATAGTTATATATTGTTAGAAAATTGATATTGTTCATAAGTATTTGTAAAGAAAGAATTCCTCTTTAAATGGTTCGAAATTTGTTTTATGTGGACTCAAATTGTGCAATTTTGTCAAAGAACAAGGAGTATCAAGTTTGTAGACAATGAAGTGGTCGCATTCTATTTGATCCGATAAATGTAATTATGTAATTAGCTTTTCTCGAACTTGTTTGTGGATTAGGTAATGACTTAAACTAAGTTTGGTCACTACATAGGAAAACAATGTTTTTTATACTTTGGTATGAACCTTATTATAATATGGAAGTGACAAAATATTAGATTACGATATACCTTCTCACACTATACTATAATTTACCTATATATTGTTAGAAAATAAATACTCCATAGAAATCAATTACTTTTATTATGTTTAAAAATCATGTTATAGATGAAATTGCAAGTATGATTATGTAATTTTTGTTTTTAATAAGATAAAAAGCCAGTTAGGTGAGCACACTTACATATGTGTTCTTGACCATGATTGGAGTTCAGCAGTACCAACTTCGATAGAAGGACTTATGATTCCACAATTGAACGTGAAAAAAGAAAAATAAGTAAAATTCTACTTAAGAACATGGCAGGATTTGATAAAGAACAATATACTAATTTAGGAATATCCCAAAATTATAGCCACTAAATTATATGCCCAATATTTCAAAAATATTGTTTCCAAATTATAATAAGATAATAATCTCATAACTATTTTTTTGCTAAAATGTTATGATAAAAATTTCAAAAATATTTTATTCAAAATACAATAAGTTAATGATACCATAAATATTTTTTGCAAAATGATAAGATAAAAATTCCTTAAATCATTTTTTTTGTTATGTGATTAGCGTAAAATTATGATTACTAAACGCAATTGGTAATAACCTAATTAATTATAGCTAAAAATTTACGATAATGACCTATATAAATAAAGGTAATGACCTAACTACATACAGGTAATTACCTAATCACAAACATATTTCAAAAATCGCAAATGAAAATTTTGGATCAAACAGCTCGAAAAAGAAAAAACAAACTCGAATTCTAAATTGAAGAGCAAACCCTCGTTATCCATTGACGTTAAAAAAATGGAAATTAAGCATTTCACATCATCATATTACACACGACTAAGGCTTTTTCCATTCTCAAAACTATCAAATAAAGTGATTTTTACATCAATCAAAATCATCAATCAAACCCTAAACGAAATTTATACCTGAAATTGGATGGGGTTTTGGACGGAATTTTGGTCAGAACTTGGTCGAAATTTAGTCAGAATTGTGGTCGGAGTTGTGGTCGGAATTTTGGTCGGAATTGTGGACGGAATGAAGAGCAACGAAGAACAATGATGATTTTATTTTTACTAAATTGTAATTCTAATTTAATTTTTGAAAATGATTTTATTATGTTTAAAATAGATTTTAAAAAACTTTAATTAGGTATTCTATAAAAAATACACGTATTCATAATTATACATACATGTATAGTATATTTAGGTATTTAAAAATAAATAAAAAATCGACCAATCATAACATGACACCTGGTGTCATTTTTTAAGAATGGTACCTCATAGTTATAGAAGCCTCTTGAACCCAGAAGTACCCTCTAGTTCTATTGGGTTATGGATAGTAATTATATTTATGAGGTCATGTCATTATTAATTAGGAGTGTATTTTTAAATATTTTAATGTCAAGACTTTTAGTCGCAGAAACGTGATTATGAAACTATGAAAAGGTTTAATAGTGTGGCTCAATTAATAATGACACTTAAGTATACCCTGCCATGAACGGCTGTAATAATTTATTTTTTTTATTTTTTTATTTTTTTTACAAAATTGGCCGTAACATTTTGAAGTATGTCTTAAGTGCACTGAGCACCCTAAACTTTACTTAGTAGCCAAAATACCATCAAATATGGTGTAAGATGCGACGCGTGCCTTAAATAATTTCCGACCACTTATTTCATCGAAGGAGATGAATCCGAGCTTGCCAAGTGGATGGATTTTGTTCAACATTTCCTTAAACTATTCTGGCTGATATGTTTCATGTGACTGATTTGTTTCATTTGTAATTAGCTGATATGGTTTTTGTGTGTGGATAATTTCCTATTCCTTTTGTTAGTTGTTTTTTTTTTTTAACATTTTTGATACGTTCCTTGTTGGCTGCTATCAAACATCATATTTGCTGTTATGTTTCTTTAGTTAGCTAATATCTTTATTTTGTTGGCTAATATTCCTTTTGTTGGTTGGTTTTTTTTTACACATGTTTTATTGCGTTGATAAAACAGTCTCGGATCATGCGGCAATAACTTATGATTCGGACCCTCTGGCTCAACGATCTAATAGGCCTTACCAGCTTGAATTATGGTGTCTTGGTTTTCCAGAGGTGCGTGAGATTGTGCGGTTGGAGTGGTCCTTTCCTTGCTATGGTTCCTTTCCTTTTTGCTTAATGAGGAAAATTCGACATGTCCGAAATAAACTTCAGAGATGGTGTTTGGATAATAAGAAGCTTTGGGGTATAAATTGGCGATGTATCTCAAAGGATTTATCCTTGCTCGGAAATCAGTGTTATCCAAAGGTTAGACTTTATTATTCCTAAATGTAAAATTGAATTTCAATTTTGGCGACAACGATTAAAATGTGATTGGATTAGAGATGGGGATGCTCCTACTAAACGACTTTTTTTTTTTTTTTTGAAACACGAGGCAGGATATCATCAACTTAAATCAAGTTCGGCCAAAGATAAGAAACTTTGGGGGAACAAACTCATACACACACGCTCATCACTTGTGCCCGTATCCCACCTAGCAGCAAAATGAGCAACTGTATTACCCGCCCGTCTAACATGGCTACAATTGAAGCTATCAAAATCATTACTCATTCTAATAATATCATCATAAAACAGAAATATGGGAGCAGCCCCTTCTTGCTTTAATCTGACAGATCGAACCACTTCCATAGCATCGCATTCGAGGATCACCCTGCTAAAGTCCATCCTTCTTGCAACCTCCATACCATATCTTGCTGCTGCAGCTTCAGCGATCTTAGCACCCCATTTGCAGTGAGTTTTCTTCGCTGCCACAAGCAAAAGCTTCCCCTGTTCGTCCCTGATAACAACACCTAAGCACACCCCTCCATCCCTTGGAACATAGGCATCTACGTTAATTTTAACCCATTCATGAGCTGGCGGCTTCCACCCACTGAGAAGGCACGACATACGCTGGAATGCACCTACCGACTTTGACATTATATTTCACATACTCCCTGCAAAAATTAACAAATCCCACAGCCACACTCACACCATTAATCTGAGTACAGCCATCAAAAATAAAAGAGTTTCTAGTATGCCACGCAGCCCAAGCAAGACTAGCAAAGGTCAGCAGTTGGGATTTGTCAATCCTCTGAACCAACCAGCAAAATAACTCGGCAAAGGATTCATGAGGTGCATCCCTCAACAGACTCTTAAAGGGACTATTCTGCCACACGGGTTCAGAGAATTTACAGTGAAATAAGGCGTGCAATATTGACTCTCTAGCAGCTCCACATATAGGACATGTTCCAGTAGGTCTGATATGTCTGGAAAACAGGACATCCATCACCCCAAGCGTACCCTTACAAGCTCTCCAGATGAAATGTCTAAGTTTCGGAGGGCCACTCATGCTCCACACATCCTTCCAGACCTCACGCTCATTTCCATAAAACAACTCCCAAGTACGAAGGTGACCCATTCTTCCCAACCAATAAGCTGATCGAACACTGAATATACCAGAAGCATTCGGCCACCAATACAGCCTGTCACAAACACTCATATTTGGCAGGGGAGTTTCCAGCACTTTCTTACCCCCCTCTTCCGAAAAATTTGCAGCTACTAATTCAACATTCCACCCCATACGATCAAAGTCAATCAGCTCACACACGCGCATATTCAAGTCACTATTAGCCTGCGGAGATAATACCGAATGAGCTCCATCACCCAAAATCCAAGCGTCATCCCAAACCTTAATCAAAGAACCATTACCCACTCTCCGCTTCAATCCCTCAAGTAATGTAGGGAATAATTTCAAGCCTTTAAATCCCACTAGCTTGAACCCCACTGTGATCATACACTAAAGTACAGTGGCGTCCAAAAGGGAAGAAGATAGAGCAAAAGAGTCGCCAATAAGTTTTTTAAGGAACTTGTAAACCGTTCACGAGGTGAAGGTTACACCCCTTAACGATCCAAGAGATCGTCAACTCCATAAGGTCTAGAACCAAATAAGGGTTCGGGGATGAAGATAAAAATCCAACCTAAAAGAGATTGAACCTGCCCTAATAATAGGCCTCTACTTTATTCTGATCGTATTCATGTGCGCTTTTTAATTAACATGCAATCAATAAATTTAACCCTAAACCTGTTTATCTATGTTGGTTGAATATTAATGCACAAATAAACTATTATTGGCGATCACTTGAATTATAATCACAATTAACCCTAAACAAGATTATTAATATCTTATTAAGCGTGATTACAAGTATAAAATTCCCTTTAAACATGCAATAAAAAGTGTGATCAAGCAATAAAATAAATATCAAGCAACATAATAAATAATAATAATAAATCATTATAATAGTCATAATAATAATCATAAATTATAACAATTATAATCATAATCATGTTCATGTAAATATTAAAGCATAATAAAAATAGCAAGATCCTAGGCATGATACTAAGAAGATTAATAACAAACCCTAGCATGTCACTAAGCAATAAAAATCAAATCTTTAACCCTAACATGATACTAACAATCATAAATATTAGGAAGAACATAGGAAGCATCATAACAATCATATTTAATATTAAAATTACCCTAGACATGATACTAGGAATATCATAAGAACAATGTAAACATGATTTCTACATCATAATATCAATAAAAACCATTAAAGTACTTACTTTGATGCCTCGTACCTCTTTCTAATAACAAAATACACACGTTAATAACTTCAAGGAAAATAATAAACAAAACAATCAAATTAAATAATTGAAAGAGAGATTTGGGACCAAACCCTCAGAATTTAAACCTTTCACGTCTAGGGTGAAGGCAACTTCGAATATGGCTAGGTGTTTCTAGATCTTGTGAATGCGGAATTTTGTATGAAAAAGCAAATTTTCAAGAATGATGAAGAGAAAGAGAGAATAGGTGATGAAAAATCAATTGGTGAATGAAAACAATTGGTGAATGATAGATGTAGATGATTATTGATGAATGAAAACGGAGTTTTAAATACGATATTTATAGAGAAAATCGGCCAAAAAGATAAATTAGACAAAACAGAGTCTAACGCATTAAAAACAGAGCTGGCGCCAACCCTGGCTAGCTGGCGCCAGCCACCAACACTAGCGCCAGGCGCCAGTGGCTAGCGTCAGGCCTAGTTCCAGGCGCCAAGGCCTGGGGTTAGGAGCCAAGCCTGATTCCAACGCGTTTTCGAAAATCCGATAAGTTTACCGTACTGGAGAATAAAATAATATAATTTCCTCGAAAATGCTATTTGATTTTGATTAAAACTCTGAAAAGTCAACAAAAGTCAATTTATCAATGCTAATTGAATTAGGAATGAAAAGAACCTTCTAGAAGATTCTAGAAGACTAAAACCATTCCTAATTGCATTAGGAATGATAAATCATATTAGGCCCTCCCCTAGATCATTGGGTCGTACATAAAGCTCAAACCGGGCCCAGTTTAGTAAATTAGCCATAACTTCCTCAATATTCATCGGAATTGGGCTTATAATATATCGTTGGAAAGGTCTTTGCAAGCCCCATCCAACTATACTGCTATTGGACCCATATCATGGACCAACCAAACTGGATTAGCTGTTTTCTTAAAATAAGTTTTCAAAAACAGAGAGAAGAGAAAAGAAATAAAAACTTTCCGCAACACTAGACCTTTCCACATTTTCGTTTCATTCGATTGTGATTCGACGTGAAAGGTACTCATCACTGGGTTTGGTTTTGGGGAGACACAAATGGGTGTCTACAAGTAGCAACGATTTTGCACCCCAAATGCTGCGCCAAGAATAACTTGGATCAAAACCCCTCGCTGCATCACAAAAACCAGAATTTTTAAAGTATTTTGCCTTTAAAATTCGAGAAAGAAGAGAGTTAGTATCATTACAAAGCCTCCAACCTTGCTTAGCAAGGAGAGCTTGATTAAAGCACTTGAGATCACGGAAACCCATGCCCCCCATTGATTTTGGAAGACAAAGAGCCTCCCACCGATTCAAATGGATCTTCCTGCCTGAGCCATTAGACCCCCAACAAACCCGAGCCATCAACGAATGAATCTCATCAATAAGACCGTACGAGATTCTGAAAATACTTATCATATACGTCGGAATAGCTTGAGCCACAACCTTAATAAGAACCTCTTTCCCCGGGCGAGACAACAATTTTTCCTTCCATTCCTGTAACTCCTTCCAAATGCGATCCTTAAGGCAAGAGAAAACCATTTTCTTTGACCTCCCAATAATTGTCGGCAATCCCAGATATTTCTCATGTCTATCAACTTCACGGACACCAAGAGTCGCAACAATCTCCTGTTTTCTTTCCGAATTAACATTCTTGCTAAAAGCCACTTTTGTTTTGCTTAGATTGACTTTCTGACCGGAAGCTCTCTCATAAGTACTGATAATTTCAGCAATTTTAGAGAATTCATGCAAATTAGCTCTAGCAAACAATATACTATCATCCGCAAAGAAGAGATGTGACACCCTCGGGGCACCTCTACACACCCGTGCCCCGTGAATTAATTTGTCCGAAGCCGCCTTCGAGATTAGAAATGAGAAACCTTCGGCACAAATTAAGAATAAATATGGAGAAATGGGATCACCCTGTCTAAGCCCACGAGTGGGGGTCAACTCACCCGAAATAGCACCATTGTACTTAAACGAGAAAGATACACTCGTTAAGCACCTCATAATCCGATCAATCCATGCTATTCGAAAGCCCATTTGCATCATAATTTTCTCAATAAAGACCCATTCCACTCTATCGTATGCTTTACTCATATCCAATTTAAGGGCCACAGTTCCATCATTACCTTCCCCGCCTCTCTTCATAGAGCGAAAAATCTCAAAAGCAATAAGGGCATTACCATCAACCTCTTCGGGACAAAAGCACTCTGATTTTCCGAAATGATTGAACTAAGCATAGGCTTTAATTTATTTGCAAGAGTTTTAGAAATAATTTTGTAAAGCACATTACATAAACTAATAGGCCTATATTCAGACATTTGCTTAGGATCATCACATTTCGAAATCAAAACAATACAAGTGCGGTTTACCTCCGACAAATCAATCTCACCACGCCACCAAGACTGTACAAAACTGACCACATCATGACCGAGAGTCCCCCAAAATTTTTGGAAGAATAAAGCGTGCATCCCATCCGGGCCCGGAGCTTTGTTCGGATGCATCTGATATAGAGCGTCTTTAATTTCATCCTCCTTCGGCTCCTTGTCAAGAATGTCATTCATTGCATCTGTCACTTTCGGCTCAACACCCATGAGTGCCTCATCAAAATTATTCGGCATACTTGAAGCAAAAAGGCCACTAAAATAATCTGCAATCACCTTGTTCCTCCCCTCTGTCGAAGTTTGCCACACCCCTTGATCATCATAAAGACCAAAAATTCTATTCCGACCCCTCCTTTGACTTGCTTTATGGTGAAAATATTTGGTATTTTTGTCTCCGTCACGGAGCTCATTTGCTCTAGATCGAGCATACCAATAGGATTCCTCAAGTCTACGAAGCTCATTCAATTCATTTGCAATCTCATTACAGATTTGAAGTCGTCGGCCATCAAGTCTCTGCCCTTGTACTTCCTTCAAACGAGTTTCTGCCTTTACGATCTTTTTTTTTTATATCCCCGAAAGTCATAGCAGCCCATGAGGAAAGCCCCTTTGTCACTCTCGCAATTCTCTTGGATTGGTTCACCAACACCCACTAGCCAAGAGTCCGCAACAACCTGCTTGCATTCATCCTTCGATAACCATAATGCCTCAAACCTGAAAATTTTCCCATCCTTCTTTTCCTCTTCTTTATCCCCAAATTTCAGCAATATTGGAGCGTGGTCAGAGTGACATAATGGAAGATGTATAACATCCGAATATGGAAAAAGCGAGCACCATTCACTTGTAGCTAAATATCGGTCAAGTCTTTCACGAACTACCGTCTCCATGGAGTTGCCACGTTGCCATGTATACACACTCCCCTTATACCTAAGATCTCGGCACTCACAATCATCAATTGCTTCCCTAAAGGCATCGATTTGTCTTTCACCTCTCACAACCCCTCCTTCTTTCTCTTGTATACCAAGGATCTCATTAAAATCCCCGAACATCAATAATGGAAGAGAAAACAAGGCAAAAATCGACCTCATGAGATTCCAAGTTAAATGCTTGTTTTCCACCTCCGGCCACCCATACACCCCAGCAAACCTCCATTTTGCTACATTTTCACTATCGAGCACCTCACCATAAACATGATGAATCGAATAGCTCACAATCCTAACATTCAAATCTCTCCACCAAAGCCCCAACCCCCCTGATCTTCCCACACTACTGATACAGAGACCATTAATAAAACCACACCGGTTCCTAATTAATTCAAGTCTTTGAGCATCAATTTTTGATTCCGAAACGAAAACAATCTCTGGCCTATCCCTCCAACACCAATCTTGGAGGGTTTTAACTGTCAATGGGTTGCCAAGCCCATTGCAGTTCCAAGCTAAGGTTTTCATTGTTGTTCGCGGGGTTGGACAACACCAACCTCCGCTACTTTCTCATTAACTGCAGTACCTATACAAACAACATCATTCCTCTGCTTTTTCACACCAACCCCCATCTCCTCCTCCTCCTCATCCCACACACCCTCTCTTCCTCTCCTTTTATGCCCCCCATCATCAATCACCATTGCATTCACATCAGCTGTAATGGAACTAGACATTCGGATTTTCCTTTTATTCTTTTTCATAGGGTGTTGTATGCTTTTGCCCCCCCCCCAACATTAAAAGTCAGCATAGGGATCCCCACATCAACACCCACTAACCCAGACACATCAACACCTCATACGCCTTTCCCCCCAACATCCACTCCTTTATTTTCCAAGCTTAAGTATCCTTCTGCTCCCCTATTTTTTGAGACCCCACCCTCAACCTCCTCATCCCCTTTGTGCCCCAGCTCATACCTCACCCCCATATCAACACCCTCCCCTTCTCCCATGCTCTCCCTAGTACATTCTGTTCCCTTATTACTCCCATTGCTCAACAAGAAATCACTGTCCTCATTACACCTTAAGGGCATTCCCCCACTCTTCGTAACCTGCCCCCCTGCTCCACCAGTTGCAACATCTATATCAGATTGTTTCTTCGTAATAAATTGAAGCTTTCTTGCGGCATGCAGGCCCTCAATCTCATCAGACTCTTGTTTCTTCCCTCTTATCGGAGATGCCTTTATCCATGTACCCCAACGAAACCCTTTATCATGCATATCCTCAGAGACATTGATGCAATCTTTCTCACTATGTCCCATAATCCCACACATGAAACAGAAGAACGGTAGCCGTTCATACTTCAAAGAAATTTGGAACCTTCGTAAAGGTTTATTCACATCGAGCATTACTTTTATTATGCGGTTTTTGCCAATCCCAATAGGGTCAGCCTCAATTTCAATCAAATCTCCTAGACTAGCAGCAATTGCCTTCACATGAGCATCCGAACGACAGTTAAACGACAAGTTTTCGAGTCTAATCCAAAACGGCGATTGAGTTAATTTAACCTCCTGCGGATGTTCATCTCCAGTAATGGTATTAAGAATTAAGAGGTTTTGTTCGAAACACCATGGGCGACCTCCAAGGACTTTATCCATATCACGCCAATAAAAGAACTGAAATACAAATAAATTTGCACCAATTCCACGAAATACAACTTTACCTTTCATCGCCCATGATTGTGTAATCGTTCTTCTGAAGGCTTCAAAATTCACTCCTCTGTCAGTTAACAATTTCCCCACAAGCATTAACGAAACCCTAGCGTTCTGTTCTGACGAATCCATCGCGCCCAGGTCAACAATTTCGTTCTCATCTTCGTCTAAATTCAGATTAGAGCACTTGTCAATCAATTCTTCGGCCATTGTAGCCGGAGAAAACCACGATGTACCGCGGTAGGTTATCCTCTCTTTCAAGGTGGTTCGCCCTTTCTTTCGAGGGAGTTTACATGTAAAGTATTTTTTTACTAAACGGCTTTTTAATAAAGTCAAATTAAGGAAAGCTAAGAATGAAATCCTTACCCTAAGTCTTGATGATGGCTCTTGGGTGGAGGGTGAAGTGGGTGTCTCTAACCTAATTGTGGACTCTTTGAAAGATATTTTTTCCCCTCAAGTTGATACTTTGCAAGAGCAGCACATCGACCTACTCTTGAGACAACTCTCTTTCCCGACTGTTTCCCCTATGGATTGTGAGGAGCTTTGTAAGCCTTTTGGCATCGATGAAATAAAAAACGCTTTTTTCGAGCTAAAAGGATCAAAATCTCCAGGACCAGATGGATGCATAGCTGAATTTTTCCATTCTAATTGGGAAATTGTTGGGGATCTGGCTTCCAAAAGTGTCCAACATTTTTTCAGTACTGGGTTTCTTCTACAAGAACTAAAATCTACTTTGTTAGTCATGATTCCGAAGCTTGATACCCCGGAGCTGGCTTCTCAATTCCGTCCAATCAGTTTATGCAATACAATTTATAAGTGTATTGCAAAATATATGGTTTCACGTTTGAAACATGTTCTCCCTTCTCTAATTTCAGATTATCAACATGCTTTTATTCCGGGCCGACATATGGAAGATAATATTTTTCTGTCTCAAGAAATCTTGCATTTCCTTAACTCTAGACGTCTTACTACGCATCTGGCTGCAGTTAAAGTGGATATGTCTAAAGCCTATGACAGAGTCAACTGGCTTTTTCTTTTAAAGACTCTCCAAGCCTATGGTTTCCCTCCAAAGTGGATACAATGGTTTCTCAATCTATCTCTACGGTTTCCTTCAAGGCCCTTATCAATGGGAAAACTTCAGATACCTTTAGGCCTAACTGTGGCTTACGGCAAGGGGGACCCTCTTTCTCCTTATCTTTTCCTCTTCTGTATGGATGTTCTCTCAAGGATGTTGAGTTTGGCAGAGGATATTAATACTCTCAAAGGTGTGAATATCTCTTGACAGGGTAAAGTCGTATCCCCTAATCAAAAATAATTCCTAAGTCCTCTAACTAAAGTAGATAGGGAAGTAGGGTCGATCTCCACAGGGAAACAAGTCTTTCTATTCCTAATTAACTAAAATAATCTAGATTATGAAGTAACCAATATTTATATTTGAATAAGAAACTAAACTACGAAGATTGAGAATAGGTAGAAAGCAATATATAAAAGGATCTAGGGCATATGTTCACCAATTAATAATACTCCAGGGTAAAACATAATAATCAATCATTGACATTGCATAAATAACATGATTAACAGGCTCTCGCAATTTATTAATCAGCATAGATCTAACAGGCTCTCGCAATTTACTAGATCTAAGTTCCTATTGAAAATAGCCTTTAATATCAAATTAACATCTGCTCGATTCATCAATTCAATATTGCTATACTTTTACAAGCCATAATTGTAAAGCGTTAAAACAATTCAATAGGAAATTATCATGCAATATCAAAAATCAATAATAGTCAATCATCAATGCATCAATTAACCAGATCGTAAAGGGCTTTCGCTACGTATTACAATCACATAATTAATCTACCGGTATTAAATCTCATCTCTCGAATCTCGACTTAACCATTTATAAATTAATCTGCCTATTGAAACTAGACCTAAACATCAATTCTCATATGTCGAATCTCGAATCAATATTGTCAAACTCATGCATAAAAGATCAGGCCTAATCTAGTCACAGCGCATTAAATCAATCAATAGGAAATTAATCTATCATTGATAATTAACAACAATAAATTACCCCTTCATATTATTTATAGATCCCCATAAACCCTAGAAATAGAACTACTCACACATAGTAAAAACTAAACTAATCAAAGCAATAAAATAAGACATAATTAAAGGAATAGAATAAACAACTAAAATTAAGAGAAGAGAAATAGTTACCAAACAAATCTGGAATTAAGAATGGATTAAGAACAAAGGTTTAAGAGAGAGATAATCTAAGAGAACAATTAAGAGAGTAAAGAAAGAGTAAAAGAAGAGAGAGAGTGAAAAATCGTATTACGGAGGAGTATTTATACTCCGTACAAATCCTAAATTAAAACAAACTAAAACGACGCTAATCGTCTCCTAATAAATACACGCGCCCCGATCGGGCGAGGCACCGCCCGATCGGGCGCGCCTTTTTGCTCATCAATACTAATCTCGCGCCCGGTCGGGCGCCAGCCTTAGCTTCTCCCGCCCGGCCGGGCGTGCCTCCGGGCGCCAGCCTCTTTGGCCGGGCGGCTCACTTGGGCCACTATTTGGACTACGATTGGGCTCCAATTCTTCGGACCAATTTGAGTTTCCTCTTCCGGTCTTGAATACTCGGTCCAAATGCCCCGGTATCACCTATACCGAGCCCTTAATCACCGGTTCGATGGCTCTAACCGGCCCTGGGCTATAAAATCTGGTCGTGCTTCTCCAATGTTCGTGATTGCTCCAAAATATCTCGGGAAAATACTCCACAAGCATAAATCCCTGCAAAAGTCAACCAAATCTACGAAAACACTAGAAAACACCAATTAGTAATAAAAGTGGCTCTAAAGAGCCAAAAACATTACTAATTACGAGCAAGGGACGGGGGTAAAATACTATATAAAATAGACACATCAAACTCCCCCAAGCCAAACCTTTGCTTGTCCCTAAGCAAAGATCTCATCAATGAATCAATAAATATGCTTCACCCCAAAAGTAAAAATCAAGCACAAACGATCCAGGGTAGATCAAATAAACATGCTTCAAAATCAACCAATCAAATCCATCTAATTACCAATCTTCCCTAACAATTGTCAAACAGAGCAAACCACAAGAGCATATAGAATTCAAGACTAGTGCTCACGCACTCAACTCTCATTTTTGTGGCGAGTAAAAGATGTACTCGATCGCTCTCCATCCAACCCCTTTATGTGAACAATGCCCTCCCAACTCACACTCTCGTGTGTATAAAACAATGAACGCTCAACCTACTAGTCGACTCGAAATATGTCAAATCATAACTTGCATTGATAAACAACACTTTCACATTCATAAAATTGTATGCACAAAGGTCGGAAGGTCTTTAAAGCTTGTAATGTAAGGCTAGGGTGAAGGGTAGGATAAATTTGGGAATAAGTGAGAGAAAAGCTATGCTTAAAGGAGCCATATCCTAATAAAACCCATGATCAAAATAAATAATGATCAACATCTCCTACATAACCAACTCTAACATCAACCAAATATACTCCAATCATAATAAACAATCCCAACTCTTACAATTTTACTCATAAAAATATAATAATGAAGAAGTGGAGTGAATAAACAAACTTTATTTTCCAAACTTGAATTTTTTCATTGAAGCTCTATTATTTTCTTTTTATCAACCTCCAACTAGAACATTTGAACATTGAACATTTTTTTCTTTTGAAGTTCACTTATTTTTTCAACATATTTTTTTCTTTGAACTTCTCTCTTTTTTTTTCTTCATAACATCATGCTTTATTTTTTTCAAGAAAATATAACTCTCAAACTCATCAAAAATAAACATGATCAACAACAAAACAACTTCTCAAAATCCCACCCAAGCTGTGCAAATAATAAACACACTACAAACTCCCTTACCTCACTCACTAATAGCTCCCCCAAGCCAAGCTTGGGACTAGTAACCAATGGGGCAAAATAAGCTTGTAATATGGCTAATAAAACAACAAAAGGTCAAGGCAACAACATGGGTAGCAAGAAGGGGACAAATGTATCTACAATATTTGGAGGCTACCTAAAAGAACAAATGCCTTCGTCCTCCACAATGTGCATAATAATGAATCATATAAATATTACTAATAGTTGCAAACCAATACTCAAATTCATTGACATACCAGGAACTATGGAACTATCACACATTTCCTAACCAAATCAACTAGTCAAGCACTATATTCACAAGTAGTTGGACAAAATTGACGCATGTTAAGGTTTCAAGGCAATCAAACATCAAATCATGATTAACTAATCCACAATGCCTAACATCAAATACCAAGAATCAAAACAATTTTCTCAAGTAAGGGGCATAGGGAAGCATAATTTACAATTCATTAGAACATATTTTTGAATTTTTTTTTCAAATTTTTTTTTGTATTTTTTTTTTCATATATAAGAAAACAATAAAACCAACCTAGAAAGCAATAAATCTAACCTAAGAAAACACACCAAAAATAAAAGAAAAGAGGAAAAGAAAAATACCAAAACTAAAATCTCCCCCAAGCCAGAATCAGACAATGTCCTCATTGGCTCGGGAACTAGCCCAACATAGCTAGTCCTGATCATCCTCATCCATCGAGCCGAAACCCGCACCTCCACTGCCACCTGCACCACCTGCACCAGAAGAGCTACCACCAAAATAATCAACATGAAAACTCCCCCCCCCCCGCCGGTCCCCCGAAAGGAATGTCCTGGCCGTACCCGTAGAAGGAAGAATAGTCAGTGTAAACACCACGGGCAGTGGGATCCCTATCGTATCCCTGGGGTGGAGGCTGAAACCAGTCAGGGTGAATAGCGTCGTCGGGAATGTTGCCCCGACAAGCATAATCATTGTACATAGGGTAGAGAGCTCTACCCTAGTTCCTCTCTAGGTACCCTAACCTATGGTCTATGGAGCCTACCATCCTACTAAGGTCAGTATGGGAATGCTCTAAACGTCCTAAGGCCTGACCTATACTCTGAAGGTCCCAAACTGGGTCAGAGTCAACATGAGGGACGGAATGAGACATGCGAGGTGGAGAGAATGCCACCTCGGCTGAGGCTGGGGTGGTGGAACTGGCGGTGGTGGTGCCTGCCCCCTAGCGTTGGCAACTAAAACATCATAAGTGTAAGAAGGTTGCCCTGGGGGAAAGGCGGTCAAGTCAGGACTGGGAAGGGGAAAGATGGGCAAAGGTTGCTCGCTCCCAGTCCGAATACACCAAAAGGGTGTCTGCTCGCTATCCGGCCGAACCCACCCCAACTCCTCGAAATACCTAGCAGTCATATAGGTATCAGATCCACAGTTGGTCAGCTGGTGGGGTCCATCCACTATAAAACCGGCCTTTTTCACAACTATTCGAGTGATAAGGCCACCTAAACGAATAGGGGTTTTTGATGTGGTGCTGGCCGTGGCATGCCTACTCAAATGGTGAACAATAAACCTACCTATGTTCAATTTACCGTACCCATACACATAGTGTCCTATGACAGCTAGTTCGTTAGTTTGGGCATTATGGGACTCGGCCCTACCTAAAAAACACAAACCCGCAAATCTTTGCCAGATTTTTGGGACAGGGTGGTGAATAGGTTTGGTACTAGCATGTTGGGGGTCGGGAGTAGGTAAACCAGTCAAAGCATTATATATGTCACCCATTTTATAGTCCACATGCCATTGGTGAGATAGTTCAGAATTTAATTCAAATAATTTACAAAATTCTACAAAAGTTAAACTAATATTTCTATTATTCAACCTAAAACATAAATTTGGCCCATTTCTACTACTAACAACATGTAAAGAAGACAGGAATTCACAAGTAAGTTCTCGGAATGTAGGATAGTGCATATCAACAAATTTTCTCATGCCAATGTCATTTAAAAATCGTTTTACAAAATCATACAAACCAAATGATTCTAGAGTAGGGCGGTGTAACCACCGAGAAGGAATTACCTCACGACCAATTAAGTGCTCTAGCCGCTCCTTTTCCTCTCGGCTAGCAATGCGGATCGTCGGCTAGTATGGAAGTTGCAAATCTGGGTCGTATTCCTCCCTCGAACTGGAGCTCCTACCGAAAATGGACCTAGCCCTCTTTGAAGCCATGCAGAAAATGGGTTTGAAAATTTATTGAATAAAATCTGAAACTTTTTATATGAAAATGTAGAGGATGAAGAGAGGATCACAAATATGTAAAAAGTTTTGAATTTGGTTGAGAAATGGAGGAGAAATCTTAGAGAGAATGTAGAGAGAATTTGAGTTTTAGAGAGAGAAAGTAATAGAGAAAGAAGAAAGAATGAGAAAAGCTGAAGAAAGAAGGAGAAAAGGAGCGTCGAGTATGGCTCGCGCCCGGTCAGGCGCCAGCTCGCCCGGTCGGGCGATCTAACTTGAATATTGCGCTATGTTCTTGCGCCCGGTCGGGCGGCATTTGCCCAGTCGGGCGATCTGATGCCCCGATTTTTTCCAACTCTCGCGCCCGGTCGGGCGCCATTCGCCCGATCGGGCGATCTATCGATCAAAATTTCACATCTTCTCGCGCCCGGTCGGGCGAGAGTCACCCGATCGGGCGGACGATTTAGTCCGTATACGACATATTTTGCGCCCGGTCGGGCGCCTATCGCCTGGTCGGGCGAAAATACTTATTTTTGGACCCTTGCTCTCGCGCCCGGTCGGGCGAGCTTCGCCCGATCGGGCCCGAGGCTAAATTGTCTAATTAATATTCTTCTTTTCTCCAAAATTTGGCTAACTCTTTTCCTTCAAACCTGTACAAACACTCATAAAACTTGTTAAATTCCCTCATCTCTCCTCTCATAAGAAAAAAAAGAGAAAGAAAAACTAGTCTAAAAACATCAAAAATACGGGTTGCCTCCCGCAAAGCGCTGGTTTATCTAGGTCCCGTACGACCTTCTTACCAAGTACAACAACTAGGACCCCTGGCCTAACGCTTGATCGGGTGGTTTCTCACCCGGTCTAGTGGTGTTTCGGCTGCGACGCGACTTCTTAACATACCCTATGGGACGCCAAATCACCTTATCTGGTGGATCCTCCTTGTCTTGGACTGGGAGATCTTCAATGCTACACACTAAAGATCCTTCTTTGATCGAGGATTGCTTCAAATTGTCATTGCATTCAACACTTGCAACTCGATTAGCGGAATACTTACCGTAGGCTCGATTCGCACAACTTGCTCGATCGGTTCCACCTTTTCATCTTCGAAACCAAGACCAACAGTGGAAAGTGCTCTTTCTATTGCATCGACTTCCTTCTGCCATTTGTCTATCTCATCTGAAAGGGATGCAACACAAGATACCGCCTCCAAGGGATCTTTTTCAAGAGCTTGGGGCTTGTTAGAATAATTCCCAACCACATTAACACTAAAACATTTCTCCTCAGTCATGGAGCTTTTAGGGGTATTATTAAGATTAAAAATAACTTTATCATCCCCTACCGATAGTGTTAACTTACCACTTCTCACATCTATGATTGCTCCTGCAGTGTTAAGGAATGGTCTACCCAAAATAATTGGGGTTTGCATATCCTCAGCCATATCAAGAACAACAAAATCAACAGGTATATAAAATTTACCTACTCTAACGGGGACATCCTCTAAAACACCTAAGGGGTATTTGAAGGAACGGTCGGCCATTTGTAGAGTTATATTGGTAGCTTTTAATTTACCCATATTCAACTTAGAACACACAGATAATGGCATGACGCTAACACTAGCACCCAAATCACATAATGCATTATCAATCAAGAGATTGCCAATATGACAAGGGATAGAAAAATTACCCGGATCTTTTAATTTAGGTGGAGACTTATTTTGAAGTACAACACTACACTCTACAGTGAAAGCTACTGTCTCTACCTCACTAATAGACCTTTTTCTCGTCAATATTTCTTTCATAAATTTTGCATACGAGGGGATTTGTGTGATTAATTCAGTGAAGGGAACTGTTACCTTCAAATCTTTTACCACCTCCAGGAACTTACCAAACTACTTATCCAAGTTTGTCTTCAATTAACGATTGGGAAATGGAAGTTTGATAATTGGCTTAGGAGCATTATTGCTCATGTCTGGAGTAGCCACCTTCTCTGGAGTCGTACCCTTCAATGTAGAATTAGATATGTTAGTATTATCCTTTAGCCCTGCAGGGCTATCAACTACATTGTTTGGTTTAACGGAATCAAGATTAGCATTATTTAATAAAACTGGTTCATCAACTCTGGGCATAGGGGGCCCTTCATAGTTTGAACCACTCCTTAGAGTAATTGCAAATGCTTGATCCGTAGGCCTGGTCGGCTGTGCCGACAGAGCTCCCTGTTGGCGGGCTTGTAGAGTAGCGGAGAGTTGCGCAATTTGATTATCTACAATTTTATTATGTGCTAGAATTTGATCAATTGTCGCATCTCTACTCTCCATGTGCTTTTGCATATTTACCAACATTGCTCTAATTTCCACCAGAGAGGGGTCAGAAGATGAGGAGGATTGTTGTGGTTGGTTCTTCTGGCCAGCATTGGGATGATAATATTTTTGCTGATGTTGCTGTGGCGCATGTGGTTCTTGTGGTGGTGGATATTGAACATTAGTACTCCGGTAGGAAAGGTACGGATGATTCCGATACCCAGGATTGTAGGTGTTGGAGTATGGGTTATTCTGCCTATAAGCTTGAAAGGAATTAACTTGCTCCACGGAACTCCTGCAATCTTGCTCCCAATGACCTATAATACCACAATTTTCACAGAAAACCTCATTAGAATTATTATTAATTGTAGAAACGTTAGCTACATTGGCAGAGCTAAGATTATCTAATTTTTGGCAAATAGAGGTCAGTTGAGCTTGCAAAAAGGATACAGAGTCAACACTATGCTTCCCCTTGTTCGCAAATCCTCTAGGATTCCCATATTGGGAATTGTGTATCGCCATGTCTTCAATAACCTGACCTGCATCTTCAACATCAAGATTCATAAATCTCCCACTAGTTGAAGAATCTAAAATTATTCGAGAAGAATTTCCAAGGCCATTATAAAAGGCTTGGATTAACTGCCATTGTGCTAAATTATGGTGGGGGCAGTCTCTTTGTAGATCCTTGAACCTCTCCCAAGCCTCATATAAAGATTCATCGGCTTCTTGGGCAAAGTTCTTAATCGCACTCCGTAATACGGCTGTTCTCTCTGCAGGATAATACTTGTTATAGAAATTCAAAACAAGAGTTTCCCAGTCAGTTATACCAAGTGCAGTTCTATTTAAACCGTTAAACCACAATTTAGCTTTTCCAGTTAAAGAAAAGGGAAAGAGAATCTCCCTGATTTGGTCTTGAGTGACCCCGGCTTGCCTGATGGTGTTACAATATGGACAATAGTCGGAAATGTGAAGATTCGGGTCTTCACCCTTGGCTCCACTGAATTGCTTCCTCTCTATCATCGTTATAAATTGAGGTTTAATTTCGAATTGAACCCCATCAAGAGCCGGAGTGGGGGTGAGATGTGGAAAATCTGTAAGCTTTGGTTATGAGTAATCACTAAGCTTCTTTGGTACCGCCATCTCTGATTCTGCGTCTGATGATGCCTCTAAATCGCTAGAACCAGTTGGAGGATCGCGGTGATTATTATTATCACCAGAATCCGTCAGAATTTGCTTGTAGAAATTTTTCTGTCTATGGAAGGAACGTTCGATCTCAGGATCGAAAGGGATGTACCCTGATCTGGAACACCTGGGCATAAACAAAAACTAGAAGCAAATGTGAGATTTGCCTCAGAGAACTAACGCTCTCTGAGACAAAAAGAAAATAATCTAGACTACAAAAACAATCAGAAATAAAAATAAAACCGTTTCCCCGGCAACGGCGCCAAATTTTGACAGGGTAAAGTCGTATCCCCTAATCAAAAATAATTCCTAAGTCCTATAACTAAAGTAGATAGGGAAGTAGGGTCGATCTCCACAGGGAAACAAGTCTTTCTATTCCTAATTTACTAAAATAATCTAGATTATGAAGTAACCAATATTTATATTTGAATAAGAAACTAAACTACGAAGATTGAGAATAGGGAGAAAACAATATATAAAAGGATTTAGGGCATATGTTCACCAATAAATAATACTCCAGGGTAAAACATAATAATCAATCATTGACATTGCATAAATAACATGATTAACAGGCTCTCGCAATTTATTAATCAGCATAGATCTAACAAGCTCTCGCAATTTACTAGATCTAAGTTCCTATTGAAAATAGCCTTTAATATCAAATTAACAACTGCTCGATTCATCAATTCAATATTGCTATACTTTTACAAGCCATAATTGTAAAGCGTTAAAACAATTCAATAGGAAATTATCATGCAATATCAAAAATCAATAATAGTCAATCATCAATGCATCAATTAACCAGATCGTAAAGGGCTTTCGCTACGTATTACAATCACAGAATTAATCTAAGAGAACAATTAAGAGAGTAAAGAAAGAGTAAAAGAAGAGAGAGAGTGAAAAATCGTATTACGGAGGAGTATTTATACTCCGTACAAATCCTAAATTAAAACAAACTAAAACGACGCTAATCGTATCCTAATAAATACACGCGCCCGATCGGGCGAGGCACCGCCCGATCGGGCACGCCTTTTTGCTCATCAATACTAATCTCGCGCCCGGTCGGGCGCGTCACCGTGCGCCAGCCTTAGCTTCTCCCGCCCGGCCGGGCGTGCCTCTGGGCGCCAGCCTCTTTGGCCGGGCGGCTCACTTGGGCCACTATTTGGACTACGATTGGGCTCCAATTCTTCGGGCCAATTTGGGTTTCCTCTTCCGGTCTTGAATACTCGGTCCAAATGCCCCGGTATCACCTATACCGAGCCCTTAATCACTGGTTCGATGGCTCTAACCGGCCCTGGGCTATAAAATCTGGTCGTGCTTCTCCAATGTTCGTGATTGCTCCAAAATATCTCGGGAAAATACTCCACAAGCATAAATCCCTGCAAAAGTCAACAAAATCTACGAAAACATTAGAAAACACCAATTAGTAATAAAAGTGGCTCTAAAGAGCCAAAAACACTACTAATTACGACCAAGGGACGGGGGTAAAATACTATATAAAATAGACACATCATCTCTAGGCGTGCTCCGTCAATCTCTCATCTTTTTTTTTGCAGATGATGCTCTTTTCTTTTTTAAAGCTAACGAGGAGTCTTGCTCTACTTTTGCGGGAATCATAGCCAATTTTGGGCAGGCTTCTGGGCAACAAATTAATTTTAGTAAGTCCTTTATTAAATTTAGTCCTTCTGTTCCTCCTGCTTGGGCTGATTCCTTTAAAAGCATTTTAAGAATTCCAATGGTCACTACTTTTGGTAATCACCTGGGAGCCCCTGTGGATTTAGAGGGGCGAAAGGCTCCTTTCTTTGCAAACTTGGTTGAATTGGTAAAGAAATTTTTTTGTCTTGGGCACATTGTCGGCTTTCTAAAAATGCCAAATTAATCCTCATAAATTCCGTCATTTTGGGGATCACAACCCATGTTATGAAATCTTACAAGATTCCCCTAGCAACTGCAAATAAGCTAGATTCTTTGATCACTAGGTTATGGTGGGCAAAGAGTGGTGATAAGGGTATTCATTGGATTAAAAAGAAAATCATTCAATTGCCAAAAGGAATGGGCGGCCTGAGTATTCGATCTATTGCCATCTATAACGATGCTCTTCTCTTCAAGTAAATCCTTAGGATGCACTCTAACCATTCACTTCTAGCAGCAAAAGTTTATAATGCTCGCTCTAGCTGTGTTCTCTGTCCAAAGACTATTCTGGGGACTATCTCAGCCTCCTTTTCCTGGGCTAGGAGATCTATGCATCACTTATCTTTAAAGATGAAAACAGGTTTTGCTTGGAAAGTCGGTTCTGGGGATGCTATTCTTGCCTCAAGCTCTAAGTGGGTTCATAATTCTGTTCCGGTGGTTAACTCTAACCAAAATTTGAGAGATAGCTCAAAGTGGAGAGTTAGCGAATTTATCAATCATCGATCTCGCTCCTGGAAAGTTGGTCTAATTAGACAAAGTTTTGAGTGGGAAAGTGCCAGGAACATTCTGTCAATCGAACTACCGCAAGGGGAGGAAGAGGACTTTCTCTATTGGCCCTGGCATGCCTCTGGGTCTTACACGGTTAAATCTGGTTATGCTTTCCTAGCGAGTTTAACTGAAATCAAGGAACCTGGTCATAGAAAAGCAATCTTTAATTTTTATAAAATAATCTGGCGTTTGGATATTCCCCCAAAATGGAGCCTCTTTCTTTGGAAACTGCTCAACAACGGAATTTCTGTTCGAAAGAATCTTGCAATTCGAGGAATACTCCAGCACGGAGTATGTGACTACTGTGATTCGGAAGAGGAAGATATTTTACATCTTTTTCATACTTGCTCTATAGCAAGGTATGTTTGGACTAATTTCCAAATACCAGGCTATCAAAATCTACTTGGATCTACTTCTGTCAAGGATTGGATCCAAAGCAATATCCTGATCTTCTATAGTCAGGATGGTTATCAAAGTTGGCGTATCCAACACTTTGTGGCAAATCTTTGGGCGTTATGGGCGACAAGAAACAAGCGTATCTTTGAGGGAGACAATGGATATCTCCGCTCTTTCTTCGTTAATCTTAATTTAGCTCTTACCCTTGTCTAAGATTTTATGTCCACTGTCTCTAGGAACTTGCAGAGTGCGTCGAATGTTGATCAAAATGTGTATTCTCCTCCGGGATTTTTACACATAAATCTAGGTATATATGACTCCCCTCCTCCTTTGCTATGAAACCTCATCTCAACCCTTTACTATTAGAGTAGATGGTTCCTGGCAAAACTCGACAAAGTTATATGGTACAGGTTGGACTATTACTCTTTCTGATCAGAGAGAGAGAGATGCGGGGGGATCTTCTGGAATTGCTTCCTCGGCTCTTCAAGTTGAGGGTTTGGCTTGTTTGTCAGCTATGGGCTGGGCAAGAGATAATGGATATACATCCATTAAAATTTATACTGACTCTACCATGATTATCCTCTCACTGGGAAAAGCAGGGGTCTTATCCATGGATCTCTTTTGGATAGTTAAAGAAATCAGAAGGATAGGACAACTTTTTCAACAATGCGTCTTCCTTAAAGTTAGTAGAGAAGAAGTTAATCGTTCCCATCAGCTAGCAAATCAGTGCCGGTAGACTGTTTCAACGTTTGCTAAATCTATTCCTTTTGATACTTTTTAAGTTCCTTTTCTTTTTTTTATTTGCTGTGTCTTCTGCTGTTGTCAAAATAAATAAATAAATAAATAAATAAAAATAAAAAGTAAATAGTAAATGAAGGATAACATATGAATAAGAATGAGTCACTATGATCTAAAAGGTAAAGTATGTAATGATCATTTTGATATCTTTATTATTCCTAAATTTTTTTATTCGATCAACATCAAATTAAATTTATGACATGGCTGGGGGTAATGTGATAAGTTTGGCACACATTACTATTATTATGTATTATGTATTAAGCTTACTTTAGTTGATTTTGTGAGATTTGATATATAGAGCTTTTTAAATTGTGCAATAGCACGGGCACTATACTAGTTACAACTTAAAGACTAACTAATACAAGAACACACACTAAGTACCAATACAAACTAAAATACAACACTCACATACTAAAACCTTAGGGGTGTAAATTGGGTTTTCGGTTCAGTTTTGGGTTCAGTTTATCGGTTTTCGGTTTGTAACGGGTTGGAATTATTAACAGGTCAGTTCGGGTCGTTTTTAAATAATTTCGGGTCGGTTCGGTTTGGTTTATTTTTATTACAGTTTCTTTTCGGGTCAAATTCTAATCGGGTCAGGTTATAATTGGTTCGGGTCATAATCGGTTCGGGTTAAATTCGGGGTTTGTCAGTTTATATAAAGAGGGTTTTGGGTCAACAAATATCGAGTCCTAATCGGTTTGGGTTGTAATCAGTTTGAGTTGAACTCAGTCGGGTTTGACAACTAGTTTTGCTAGTTTTAAACGGGTTTCGTTAACGTATATTGTCTAGTATATCCTCAATATTCTTTAATAGTTATTCCAATAGACCATACAGAGTATTAATTAGTTGTTTAACTTTATGTCCCTTTTTTGTATAAAGATTTTAAGGATCAAATAATAATAACAAATCTAGAGTTAGCTTTTGATTTAGATTTTTAATTTTTTTTAATACAATATAGTGTTCCATAAGCTATTACTCGTTAGAGGATGATAATATTGTAGCATAAGAGTTTCAATGACATCAAAATTTCAAACCTTTTCAATATAAATACTTTATAATTCAAATTAAACCCTTTTGTTTTACTATTGATAAAATACACCAAAAAAAAAAATTTACGATCATAATAACGGGTTACGTACTTACGGATTATAAACGGGTTAGTTATAACTGATTACGGGTTGTAAACAGTTCGATTATAACTTATTACGGGTAACGTTTAATCCTAACTTGTTACAGGTTGTAAACGATTTGGGTTTATCGGGTTTTTATCGGGTTTAAACGGTTTCGGCTTACAATGGGTCGGGTTGCTATTGGGTTCAAAAGTTCTCGGTTTCGGGTTTTATCAGTTCGGGTTGTTCTCGGTTTTGGATTTTATCAGTTCGGCTTGATATCGAGTGCGATTCATTAACAATTCTCAAACATTCGGATCGGTTCAGTTTCAGGTTTTAAAAAATCGAATCGGGTCGATTTACGGTTTTAAAATAACAGGTTCTTAACGGTTCGGTTCCTATAAAACCTTATTACAAGCTTTGGCTAGAATCAAAAGATTGATGTCCAAATTAAACTTATATAGATTCAATTGAAGCACTTGGTACCTAAAGCACCCATTTAACCAAACGTATTAGAGAATTCGATGGTTTTAATAACATGATAAAAAAAAAGGTTCCATTTGTTCACATAAACAACCCCAATAAGGGCCATAACCATAACAAGACGATTCCATTTTTTCGATAATTCTAAAAAATATCAAAAAAAGAAGGATCTATTTGTTTACTTAGGATGACAAACTTACGAAAGCTACACAAATACTAAACAATATAAACGATATCTCAAAATCGTTTTAGCGACCGGAATCATTTCTATCACCAACGTTGGCTTCTACTGTCTTCAATGACTCCACTCGTGGCTCCCTAAACATTAAATCCAATAATAAGCTCAAATTAATAATGTCAAAATATTAGTACATTTGCAACTACTATTAAGTTTGTTTCATGGCACATTGATTCAAACTACCACCATTTACAAATTGCAACTATAATTTCATTAGTCTACGATAGAAATATGATAGTGCAACGTCATATATGCAATCAAGAGGTTTGAAGTTTAAGACTCTAACTAGCTATTTCAGCCTTCACATTTCGATTTCATATCATTAGATTCGTGTGTTTGAAAAAACCTATTTCATACTTCCACTGTTTTTTAATAGTTGCAATACACACTTTTCACCGTATTTAAAAAATATGGGGTTCACATGATATAATACACGTTAAAATGAGGTGAGTAGTTGTAAGAAATGTAATGTAGTGGGTCATGTGCTTTAAATAAGGGAAACAATACATCTTTTCACTAAAATAACTTTCCATTTATAATGTGTTGCAAGTATTGTGACATTTCCATTTTAGGGAAGTGAAAGTATAACCTATATATTGTCATTTGTCAATGTGTTGCACCAATTTAGAATATAAACATCACTTTTCTTTTAACCGCTAACTAGTGTGTGTCCCGGGCGATGTCCCGCCCAAATTGCTAGTTTGTACTTCTTTAACTTGATAATTATGTTCAAGTGTTGTATAGCTAGTGTGTGATTTGGGCGTTGTCTCGGACGTTACGGTTTGTTTTTACTACATATGTATTTATTTTCTAATCTTGTGAAAAATAAATAAATTAAATAAACTCTAATTTAAAAGGAATATTTAATGTTAAATATGCGAAATTTAAAACACAAATAAAAGTTGGTGGAGATGGTAAGTGTGTAGCACTTATTTGTGTGAGGTTGAGGGTTCGATTCTTAATAAAACCATATTTTATTAATTTTGTTAAATGAAGTCGCAAACTTACGTGTTGCTGACGTGGCATTATGACATATTGTCATATACGTTGAAGAGTGCCACGTGGCACCGTTCCTTTAAAAGGAACGCCTTTTAATATATAGTATAGATATTCGGTGTTCACAAGAAAGCAAAGCAACAAACCTTGTTTGAGAATTGCCATGAATTGGATCATCAATAGGAGTATCAAACTCTTGAACATTAGCAACTTTTCGAAAGAAAGACTTCTTGATAAAATCCTCAGACTCACGGGTAACATGTTCCGGGTCATCCACCTCCGACACCATCTCCCTCCGGCTTTTCTTGACTCGAACATCAGGGGCATGCATGAACTGTTGCTTGGCTGTATGGAGTCCTAATGTTACGGCCAACCCTATCATCCCCAATGCAACATAAATTGGGACATAGTTACCCCCCTTCGCTTTCCCCTTATTAGGCTCTCCTTCTGTTGTGGCCGCATATGACTTCATCTTCGGCACAGTTCCTGCCATTGTTCTTATGCTGTGCCCTCTATCTAACGGAGGCACAATTCTCTTCAAATTCTTAGCCTACAAAAATATAATATAAACTTCAATAGTAGCGTAACAAGATTTATAATATATTTTTTACAAATTAGGTTTGCTTAGGGTCTGTTCTCATTGACTGAAATGAGCTGAGCTAAACTTATAAGAGCTGAGCTGAATATTTTATGAGAGAAGAAAATTAAGAACTGAACTTAACTTAACTTATTAGAGCTGAGCTAAACTGAAAATAATCTGATGAGAACAAGAAATTGTATAATACGGAGTAATAAACATTGTAAAGACGACTTCTTTATATAGTTTGTGCTACATCTTACACAATCGTGTGATTTTATTCAATTGCTTTGGGAATTTGAGGTAGGTCAGTAGGGTAAGGAAATTTTCTCCCTACAGTGCCTGTAATTGAGGATGAACCCTCCCCTTTCATTAAGCCAAGCTTAGCTTGATGCATTGTACGACCTTGTATACAAGAATTATTGGTATTTACTCGTTTGTCTAGAATAAAATCAAGCGTAATAATGATACATACAAACCCTATCTGATAGGGAACATAACGTACATTCCTTTGTCTAGAATAAAATCAAGCGTTACTAATGTTCGAATTAGCTTGATATTTCAATTATACTCGTTTTGTATCATTTCCGTTTAATTTTTATGGTTAAAAATTAGAATACCTTCACTGAAACTTCAATTATTAACTCTCTGTATAACACGGAGTACTCACTCCCCCTGCTTAAAGATCATCCATTCACATTTATATTTCATACAATCTCCAATTCCTATGATTAATTATTAGGAGTAATATCTTTAGTTATGCTTTAATAGACTATAAAAAATAATAATCATAAAATTACTCCCCTGCTTAGAAACGAGTTCAGAAATAATGTCCACCAAATAAATGTTTATATCTTACGGCCTGTTCCGATTTACTGAAATCAACTAAACAGATTGAGCTGAACTAAAATGAGCTGAAATGAATTGTTTATAAGACAAGGAAATTAATAACTTAGAGTTGAGCTGAAGTGAAATTAAGGTGAACAGAACAAACCCTTATACATAAATCACCGTTTACAATCAAAGTTTAACTGCAAGATTAATGATTAAAAAAAAAAAAAAAACTCAGCTCAAATATAGCACCTCACACTCACTTGTATAAACAATGTCACACAAATAATATTTGCATATTATAGACTTATGATATATATAAACCAAGTTCTTGATCTTGTAAATTATGCATACTTTTCATACGATAATAGCTTATATAGTCCTTTAAACATAACTACAACGTTATTAAAAACGAAAGGAAAATTTGTAAATTACAGCCATTTAATGTTCGTATTTTGCAAATTGCAGCCATTTAATTTTTTTATTTTTTTATTTTTTTTTTGCAAATTGCAGCCCAAAAGTTACGTATAAATTGTAAATTGCAGCCCGATTTAATTTTTTCATCGGTTTACATGTTGAAAAATCTTCGGTTAAGGTTTTAGGGGTCATTTTAGCCCTTAGGGGCCTGAATTGATCTCGGAATTAGAAAAAAATAACGTAAGTGTCTCATATTTACAGTTTCCTACAAATCAATACACTTTTGTTACGCAAAACGAGATACTTGCGTTATTTTTTTGCTAATTCCGAGCTCAATTCGGACCCCGAAGAACTAAAAACGGTCCCTAAAACCTTAATCGAAGATTTTTCAACTTGTAAATCGATGAAAAAGTTGAATCGGGCTGCAATTTACAATTTATATGAACTTTTGGGCTGCAATTTGCAATTTTTTTTTAAATGGCTGCAATTTGTAAAATACGAATTTTAAATGGCTGCAATTTGCAAATTTTCCAAAACGAAAATCAAAATCAAAGATAGAGTAATTAATAGAAGAACTTACCATTGCCTCTTTGATTAAACCCGCCATAGTTAAAATGCTTGTGTATTTGGATTAGACAATGATAGTGTGAACTACTGTGAAATATTTTGGTTTGTTCTACTTCCGCCTAATTTAGCACATCTAGTAGAAGTGTAAGTTAAGGTCATTATCCATGTTTTTAAAAATTGTTGCACGAATTTTGATAAAGAAATTAAGAAAGCTTATGAATGACATCCACGAGGCAATTACAAGGACACGTGGTTTGGATTTAGGTTGCACACCTTTCTTCATTAAATTGACAAGTGCTAGTGAAGTCGTGACTCGTGACATTTTCCAATATTATGCGAGGATTATTTTTATTACTTTTTTTTTTTTTTAATTTTTTTAAAGAAGATAATAATCGGTTGTTTTTACCTATGTGTCAAAAATTTTAAATCTTATTCGTCACTTTTGCTTAGATGACGAGTAAATTTTTTAATTCTAAAATAAATTATTAATCTAATTTTTCATTGGACAAAATAATACCTTTTCTTATGTGGCGCGTCATGTGCTCTCGAAAAATGCCTACTTTATTTATATATATATATATATTAGATTTTGAATTATTTATAAATAATTTAGAATTTAGGTATCATTCACTCAAAATAGTTAAAAAACACTTTAAAAAAAATAACTTTAATTATAACACAGTAACATTTATTAAATTTGTGTAATTTTTAATATTATTGCAAAATTGAAATATAACCTTATGTTAAACATAATGACCTTATTATTTATATTGGCCAGCATTTTAAAATTATCATTAAAAAAAAATTAATTTCTTATGACCTTTATAAAAACACTATTACTTGTATTTTAATAAAATAACTTTTTTTTTTACATAGTGACCCTTTTTTAATTAAAAAAACGATCATAGTATCTTTACTATTAGTGGTTCACAATAAATTAATACTGTACTTTTCAATTTTTACGCTTTTAGTATTCCTAAGCAAAGAAATTGATTAAATAAGATATTAATTAGTTCAATTTGATAAGTTGGTAGTTAAAGCGACGGAGAGCTCAAATCAAATGGATAGATAGAACTTCCCTCTTGAGTCCTGATTCCATTAAATTTATAACAATTCAATCGTTCTAGTTTGGGTAAGTCTTGTATGTGGCTAGCCTGGCCACATAAGTTTATAAGAGTAATATTCATTTATATGTATGAGTAACCTTAACTTTTCATAAGAGTCTCCTCATGTTGTCCGTAAAAGTAACCCAAATTTATTGTATGAGTGAATTCAAGTAATTTAGAAATAAGTAACTCCATTTGCTCATTCGAGTAACCCCTATTCCTTTGTTTTAAAAAATCCATTTATGTAAGAGAGTAGCTCTTATTTCTCATTTAAGTAACCTACATACGCATTAAGGTAACCTCATTTGCTCATCACCGTAACCCCCTATTACTTAATTAAATACTTTTATGTGATTATTTGAAGTGGTCACACCATGTGGCTAGCCACATATAAGAATTTGTGTTCTAGTTTTGGGTTGAGTTCATTGCCCATTGGTTTAATGAATATGATAAATCAATCAAAATTTGATCATTTTCGAGTTAGATGTCTTTAGTCACGCATATTTCAATTTATATCATATTAAGTCATATACTTTCGAGTATGTATAAATTTAAACCAACTAGATTATTCAAATCAATTATTGAATATGATTCCGATTGGATCAAATTTAATAAGTCTAACCCTCCAAGGCAATCCCTCAAAGCTCTCAATTATTAGCATTGGAGTTCATGCATAGCAAGCATGCATATAATAATTTGCCTTTCATATACTACAAGCATTGGTGATGAGCTTAATGATCCATCTTTCCACATCTAATTTCCTCATTATTCTGCACTAACAAAGATGAATCTCTTAAAGCATGGATTCTCCCCAACTTTAGCGGGGAGCAAGGAGATGTGTTGGACGGTCCAAAACCACTGAAAATTTTTAGTATAGAAATAATTAAATAAAAAACAAAAGAATGGCATAAAATGTCTATTTAATTCACAATTATATTCCTCCCAACTTAGATGATTTGTTGTCTTAACACGTGGATCCAATAGCTAAAATTCTCTTTTAACACTTTGGGTATAATTAACACTCTTTTAGTTGTGCTAAGTTGGATCCCACATGCTATTCTTGTAAGCTAATTAAGTTAATATTAACCAATTTTTAGTGGAATGAATTAGAATGAATTTTTAACTAAATTAAATCCAATAAAATTTTATTATGAGAAAATTAGTGGAATAAAGTCTAACTAGGGACCATTTTTCCATTCCCTTATACCTCTTAAATTCCATTAGTAGTAAAACTAGTTCATTCTATAAATATTTAGTATCACCTTATGTAATGAAGAAAAATACTAGTATTGATCTCTCAACAATGTCCATAATTTTCGCCATTTAGGTCCTTCGGAGTTTGAATAGCTTGATCATGTCGACGGAAGGAGGGGAAGACGAAGAAGACGGAAAAGTTTCATGATTTTGAAGATGGGATTGATACAAACAAGTTGATGTAAACTTGACCAAAACCGTCAAGGTTATAAGGCAAGTCAACTAGGCAAAGGGAAGGCAACGCCTTTCTTCCAGTTTTTTTCTAACTGTTTCTGTTTTCGCTTCTTTGTAGTTGGAGCTTGCTCCCTATTTATCTGCATGCTGTATGATTCTCTAGCTCCCTATGTATCTGTATGCTGTATGATTCTCCTCCTCGTCTTCTTCGGATATGTATGTGATCTAAAAGTTGTGTGTTCTTCCTTAGTTCCTTCTTAAGTAATATTGTATGCAAATATAGCAAGTTTCTGCTCTGTGTAAAAATTGCAATTCTTGTTTGATATCATTGTAATTGATCACTCTCTGGTCTATGTTCAATATCAATGCCTTTAGGATGCAGCGAAACGTTTACAGATATTATTTATAACTTTGATTTCTGTATTTCTACAATATAGATGAAAAGGTAGAACAAAAGTAGCCAGACTTCATCATCACTTACATATATGAATATACATCATGCATAGAGTTCTAAATATGAGTTGAAATCGAGTCTAGGCAGTAGCTCACCTTCACCGAAAGTCACATAGAAACTGGAAGAAAATTATGGGCTTGTATGCGCTCAATCAACTGTATGCAGAAAAACATACAAGAAGCAACAATTAGATGAAAGAACTTGTGTAAGTGGTCACAATGTACAAACTCAGTTTAACAATGAGAAGTGGTTATTTCATTAACCTCAAATCCTATTACTCAAGGACTAGGAAGGAGCGGCTGCTTATTTTTCCAGCCTAAGAACCTCGTGCTATATGTGTTAAGTCATATGCATACCGTTCTTCAACATTATCACAGTAGCTAGTCTAATTTGACATCCGTACTAACACTATCATATGGTGCATACGATTTAAGGCTTTAAGCTCAGTAACTCAGCTTTTAACTCAACAATGTCTTTACCAATAAAAAAAAGTATGGTTTAATCAAGCTTCCTAAAAAATTTCTCATGGGTTGGGGCATGCTATTATATTCTAGTTCATGATTTCAATTCACTATATAAATCAAATCGTGGAGGTATTTCTTCAAGATGTGGCGTCACACACTTTCAAACACAACATGCTAGCTTGACAGCAATCAGCCTTCCAGTTTTCAGCCTTCAATTTAACATCAGCTGAGCTTGTGCCATACAGATTCAATATTATAATAAGACTGAGAATATGTCTCTGTCAAATAGCATTGATCAGTCTACGTCCTGCAATAAAAACAGGACTTGGGGATAGGCATCAATCAATGGCATGATGCCTGAGTAAGGTTCATTTCTTATCCCTCTAGCGTTTATGCTAGCTTAATGTTCATACACAGAGAGCTAATTTAGGAGCAGAGAAATCTTACCGAGATTAGACGGTTGAAATTTCCTTCTGCCTTGGTAATTGTTCAGAAACCAAAATGTAGAAAAGGCCCATAACTCCAGTGTGTTTCTGAGAACTGCTATAATTGGATTCCAGAACCAGGGTCTCTCCATCATTAATCTTGATTGAGCCAGGGTCGGGGTAACAGGTGGACATTCCAACGATATATCGAGACTCATTTCCTACTTCATTTCCCTGTCCATAGGTTGGAATCGAGGAACAGATAGCCTGCCCATCCTGATATCAAATATATAAATAAATCAGAAATTTTATATGTAAAGCTTTAGTGATAAGTAAATGAAATAACTACACACCCTGGATCCTATTTTCATTTACATGTGACCATGTGGGTTATCCAAAAGTCATATACGGTAATATTTGTTACATGTTTTTCCTTCAATTGCTGCCCTAATTAGTAAATCTCTTTACTTTATCTGGAAGGACAGAACAATTCTGATGCAAAGAATTCGACTTCATAGGAGCTGACAGACAGGTCTTCGGGAGATCAGAGTCCTATAGTCTCCTAATGGACCTAAAATCCGAACATGGGACAATATTTTAAAGACAAAGTTATAAATACACCAAGTCAACAAGCTTTTAGCATATAAGACTATCTATAGAAGTCACTCAAGACACATAGATGATAAGAATTCATAACCACCTTTCTATAAAGAGCTGAACCAATTCCTCCGGCATGCTGATGGGCAACACCATAAACTAAATATCCTCCTCTTGGCATATTAAAGCTTATCCTCTTATTGTCGATGCAATCATTAGAAGACACAGTAGATGAATCACAAGGACTGACTTCATACTCTACCTGCAGGAACATTGAAATGAAAAAAAAAAAAAAAACAATGTGAAACAGACAAAAAACATGTTTGACTCAAATTGGCTGAAGGGCCAGAATATACTCCTGTAGCACCAAAAAGTTACAAAAATAAAAGGCATAAAGAAAAGTTACCAAGCAGTGATGCCCTTCATTTGATGCCTTCCAAGTATCAGTAATATCAAAGATATAAATTTTAACAGGTAGAAATGATTCATTCCAATCAAACCACTTGACAGTGTACTTCAGGTACAACTTCCTCAAAGAATGTGCAAAATCTTCCTTCACCTTACATTGTGTCTGATCATAGCAACAATACAATCCTCCTTCGTAATCTGGGCTTATGGGTCTACCATATTCATCTATGGTAGAATTGTAAAGACTGCACCTGCATTCAGTGCATCCCAACCTATCCACCACACCTCGAGTATCAATAGCGTGAACATTCACCAGCCATCTCTCCTCAAACCCTTCTGGTACTTCATCTGGATTACCAACCTCTATTGCATAAGGATCTGGCACGTGTGTGACCGTTTTTCGGGTTTCAGAACCTAATCCAAAATACTGTCCAAGATTTTTACACACTCCAGTGTTTCTGACCACCATAAAATCTGGCCCCTGACGAAGTGTTGGCTTGCTTCTTAGTCCTTTATCCTCCAAACCTTTACGTACATAGTATCTCACAACCACCCAGTGATGGAGATAAGTGTCTTGAAGAGAGACAGAATTTCCAGCCTCATCAACTACTTCAGCATTGAAATCCTTAATGCCAATGTGGCCCTTAGGAAAGTCGATGTTATAATAGAATTTGTTCACTACTGACCCGGGTTTCATGGCAAATTCAGGAGATAGATAATCAGCTGATTTCATCATGCTGTCATCTAGTACAAGACCAGTTATAACTTCACAGGACACGGCCAGAAATAAAGCTAGGCAGTAGAGCCATGATTGCTGAGGCTTTACCATCTTCACTGCATTGGCCAGATTGAATGGGTCAAATAATCTGCAAGGACTGCAACAATAAATTACATCCTTCTAACAATTTTGATATAAATGTTCAAAAAATGGTCACTAGGTGTTTCAAAATTGTTATTTACAGAATAGCCTTTGGATCTGTTATCTGTAACACAGTGTTCCTTTCATGCGAGGATTCAAAACAAACAGAAAGTTACATGTACGTCCATGACACTATAATAGATTGCACATTTTCAAGTTAACAAACGATGAGAATTTATAGTCCCTATTGCATATCCAATCTAACCCGGAAAAGGGTCACTCTAAAGTGCATATGAATGTATACGGCTAAGACAGACAAGAGTGATCACTCAGTTCTGCTCAAGAAGTTAATGAAGAATACATATCAAAATAAAATATAAAAAAAATAGTATACAGTTTTTACTTTCTAGGGAAATTTAGCCTCAGAAGCTACATATAATATTGCTTTCTACGGGCAAAAAAAAGGGATAAATTATACATGCTCATAAGCTCCCCACTTAATACTTATGACTGTTTAGTCAAGCGTCAAACACGTGATTCAATAATTTGGCTTCAAAGGTTTGAGCCGAAGACAAGACCAAGATACAAAGAAGCCAAAACACTTGGTAGCAAGGACAACCATGCTATCAAGCATAGCATGTACAGCCAATCTTGGCAAAAGGGCCATACCAAATTGGCAATGACCAACAATAATATAAAGTTTTATTTTAAAAGGTATCCTCTAGGAATATTTACTGATCAATAATTACAGAGGAATTTTATTTATTTATGAAGTTTAAAATAAGAAAAGACTGTTTTGTAAGGCCAAATTCTCCTAAAAGTACTCTAACTAGTAAAAGTTTCTTATACTTAGGCCTGGGAGGTTCGTTAATCCCATAAATGGGGTGTTAAGCTCATCGTTTAAGCATTTGGGAGAGGAAATGTAAACACTGGTGAGTTATCATACATTTCATTTCTTAATTCTGATGTAGTTAGGATGGGGGAGTTACTCCACATTATAGATTGTGGTTTCATCTCAAGCATTTCAATGTCATTTTGTGTGTTTCTATCACTGCTGTGTGTTTGTTACAGACAGACATGAAAATTTAAATTTTAAACCACCTCTTCACAGCAACAAAAGCACTGTTATGCCACAAACTAAGCCACAATAAATTAAAGTTTATGGCACACAAGTGTCTTTTTCTCACCACAAGACTCTAGAGGCAGATGAAACTTACGTTTTACAGGTTATGTTCCCAAACCAAAAATATTCACATCACGGCTAAGTCTTCATTATAAGACCAACCAAATATAGATCAGAACAGGAGATTTCCTTGCAATCTAAAAGCCACAGTTACTTGTAATTTGTGAAGTTGTCAGTATCTTATGCTCAAAAGTTGTGTTACTGAGCAAACTCTTGTAGAAACTCCATTAGGCTACTTCCCGGCTTCCTGCCCTTAACATAACTAGCAAATTTTTTAATAGGGTCGCCATGGGACCAAAGTTTTGACAAATTAGAAAATGACAATCAAACTAATTAGTCTAGGCTAAACTTTGGTCCCGTGGCATGCCCCATATTATAAATGATTATGAGGGACTACTAACTGACTCTCACATTAGCTATAAGTGGTCCCACCAATTTTTTCTGTCATCAACCTCATCCAACCAAAAACAAAAAAAGTAATGAAACTTATATGTGAAAATCAAAAAGGAATGAAGGGAGTATTAGTTGTGTAACCATTATAATTGGTGTAAACACAAATTGCACCTCTTAATATACCTAAAAGGCCCTCCTTTCTACCATAGTCGCATAGTTCAGTAGTCCGAGATAGGGTACAGGTTTGCAATTCACTACCTAATATTTCGCCTTTTTGGTTCACAAGGATAAGAGAATTATACTATTACAGGAAACATTGTTGGGGTGTTTGGTTCACATAATTTAGATATAAGGTATGAGTTTAGAATGGTTTAAACTCATACCTTATGTTTATTCTATGATTTTAAGAGTTTCAAGCCCATACCTCAAACCCTCCGATATGGGGTTTGGCTCATTCAGTCATTCTCATACTTTTAGCTAAGTATCAAATAAAAGAAAAAAAATTCATTTCATACTCATATCAAACATATGGTATTGAAAAACAAGTTCCAAACCAATACCAGTATAATTTCATTCTTGATTCCAATCTTATACCACTTTGCCAACCAAACACCTCGCCCCTTACTATATAATAACAAAAATTATACCCTAATTAGTAACATTTCTTAGGATAACAATCAAGACATAGGCAAATCTTACCCTAACTAGCAAAATCGCCAAACATAAAAATGCCATACAAATCTAGCAAACATTCATACTCTCAAAATCAAAATCCCAACTCTAAACTAAACTAAATCATTTCACAAGAATATCAAGCAATGAAATTCTTAGAACCGATTCACTTTTGTTGCAAATATGATCATAATGTGTACAAAACAAGATTATAATATGAATTTAAACCTACAACATTCCATAACATCTACTCTTTCACATAAAAAAGCATTAAAAAAAAATATTATATTAAAAAAAGGATTAAACAAACATATGATATAACTAAGTCAATAAATAGGAAAGCATTTATATAAATTTCTGATAAAAGGGTACAAGAATAAACATGAAACATACCCGATAATAAAATGGTGAAGATTTCCGAAGCAAAATTGAGAATGTTGAAAAGAGAGAAGTTAAAAAAAAAAAGGGCTAAATATAGAGAAAATCAGAGGAAGTGAGTAAGCTAGTTTGGGAACTACACAAAGCCACGAACACGAGCAAATATGGTCCACAATATTTGGCTGTAATTAACATGAGCTCATTGATGACGAAGTTGGATTAATTGCTTTGATAATTGTAGTGAGATTTTTCTAGATAATAAAATTCTGTTCTTTCTAAAGATCGTTTCGTTCGTATTGTCAATTTATATAGTAGTCCAAATATGAGATTTTGTTACGGGTATGGATGGGATTTATCTGTTAATAAATTATAATACAAAGTACTTTGTATGATTTAATTATTCGTTTGCTTTTTCTTGTGTGACCGCACTGACCGGCTATATGGTATTATGGTGTGGTTTGGGTTACTTATTAAAAGATTATTCGGTAAATTAAGTGTTACTTATTCTGAGGTTACTTAGTCGAGTTGCACGTTTTTGATGGAGTTATTTATTCAGAGATTTACTTATTTTGATATTACTCACTCGATTAACGTGTTTTATGTGTGAGAGTAACCACTAACCGACCGAGTAACCCCTGATCAACCAAGTAACCTTTAAATAAGGAACCCCTAAGCTAACTGAGTAACTCTTAACCGACTGAATAACTCCAGAATAAGTAACCTCGACCACAAGATGTGGTAAGCCGCGCATATAAATTTTTGTTATTATCTATTTTGGTTTCATACAAGTTTATATTGGATTTATTTTCAATTTTATTTGTAGTTTTTCTCTTTTTTGTTAAGGCTTGTTTTTCTCATAGGAGAGTTAGGTACTAAACATTATGAAATTGAGGGAGTATGTTATATAATTTTTTTTTTTTTTTTTTTTTTTTGGGTTGGTTGTAATAGATAGCTTAAAGTATCTCAACTACACTATTGCATTGGAAAAATATGGAAAAAAAAAATGATCAAAAAAACACCAAAGGGAATAATTATAAGCGTCAAATTTGGTTTATGTTAAAGTCTTTCTTGAATTCGATTGCACCATTAGTTCGTATTAGACTTTTTTTTTGGTTTTCTACCTAGTTTACCGTTTGGGCTAATCCAGATTTGGAGATCAGTTTCTGGGTGGCTCGGTTCTAGTCCTCTTCCAATTATTATTCTGGGGAAGCAAACACTGGTCCTTCATAGCAAGTGCAGTCTCAATCACCACTGCACCACCAATCAATTGGTTGTGTTAGACTATTTTTGAGTGTGTGTGAAGATGAACATTAAATCATTTGGGTTGGTGATCAATCAATTCAAACTGTTTTTGAATGATTAAAGTCAAGTGATTTGGTTTCAGTTCATTTATTGCCATACTAAGTCGATCAAAATTCAATAAAAATCATATTACTATTCATGTGAATTTAATTCAATTCGACTCTATTGTAATTTAAATCAAATGGTTAATCTAAGGGCCTGTTCTCATTGACTAAACTCAGCTGAACTGAACTGAACTGAACTGAACTGAACTAAACTGAGCTGAGCTTAACTGAACTGAACTGAAATGAATATTTTATAAGAGAAGGAAATTAGGAGCTGAACTGAACTGAAGTGAACTGAATTTCAACGTATGAGAACAGGCCCTAAATGAGATGTATCACTTTAAGTAAAACATACACTCATTTACCAGTTATGTCGGGATAAGATAGAACAAGTTCAGGTTCAAGTTTAATTCAACTAATTTGGCTTAGCTTACACCGGGTCATTTTAGATTGGGTAGGGTTTGAGTCAAATCTATATTATTATTAAAACTCATAGGGACATCATGCTAATGTCATGTGCCACTCTTCTTTCAACATGATTTGGTGCCACATTTTCGGTTCTTTTCGATGGTTCGTGGTAGAACACATGAAACGCAGGTTTGGGATGGGCTTACTCCAGCAACAGTGGTAGTTGTAAGAATGGAGGTGGTCATTTTTGCAAAGCGCATTAGCTTTACATGCAGAGGCTCTTGCTTGCTTAATGGCTATTATTAGGTGGGCTATTTCAAAAGGCTTTCCACATATTTTCTTGTTCTCAGACTCCTCTAGTCTAGTTCAGATTCTCGGGAATAAGCAAGAGGCAGATATTAGTATTCTATGGACCATTTCGGACATCCAGAAGTTGGCTTCAACTATTCAGATGTGCGTCGTTTGGAAATTTAGCAGGGATGAGGTGGGACGGGCTCATGACCTAGCTAATGCATGCCGGTTTAATCTTTATAGCTTTATCACTTAGTTATTATGTTTTGCTGATGTCAAAAAAAAAAAAAAAAAAAAAAAAAAAAAAAAAAAAAAAAGAGGAAACTATTTACTTGCCTAACTTTAATTTTCTATAATAGTGTTTAATTTGCTTGAAAAAAATCTTCATATGTATAATCTCTTATTATATTTTCATTCACTTATTACTATTTTTTTAACATTAAACCTTCTAAGCTAATTTCGATAAAACTTATAAATTTATGATAATTTGGGGCATCACCTAGGCCAATAACTAATTTAATTAATATTCTATTAAGTGTTTATAACAGGTAATTTTATTTTTGGATCTGGTTTAGTCGTTTAGATCATTTAAAATTTCAAGTTGAGTCATTCTTGGTTTCAAATCAGGTTAAGTCGATCCTACATAGTCTCACTTTTCATAAATTTGACCAAATGTTACTCTTATTTAGACAACATTTAAAGTGTGATTATAAAGTCGCACTGCTTAGCTTCTATGATTATTTTTGAGTGATTACATAAAAGTATACTGTTTATATTAATTTATTAAAATGATTAAACATTTTTCAATGAAGATATAGAAATATAGTTGAGAATATGAAATATGAAAATATTGGAAAAAGATATAATTTGAATACCAATGAGTAAGAGAGAAAAGGAGAAAATGCGACTGCCATGTTTTTTTTATCTTATAAATTATTAGGAAAAATTGAAAAGAATAATCTCACCTTCCACCCATCTGCTCAAAATAATCCCACCTTTTCGAATTCCAGAAATAATCCCACCTTATAACCCCATCTTCTCAAAATGATACTTTTACCGGTTTATGAAATTAGTAACCTGTTTTAGAAGGTGACTTGACACGTGTCACCTTTTAATTGGTCTTAATTTTAAATAATTTAAAATAAAAACAAAACAATTAAAAAATAAATAAATTCTCCCAGCTCCACGACCACCCCCTTTATCACCACCATCACAAACCCCTGCCATCGCGCCTTACCACCATCACAAATTTCACCTTCCTCTCTGCAGTTGCTGCCACCACAACCCACCACCACCGAACCCACACACACCAAATCGCCACCAATCACAACCCCTCTTGACTCCCGGGCTTCGCCCAGCCACACCAACAACTCCACCGCATCACCCCCAAATTAGTTGCTGCCGCATAAATCAATTAACTACCGCACTAATGCACCTCCAAATTCGCCCAACATACCCCATAACAACCACCACTGCACTAACTCCACAATCACCCTAACCTCCCCCGGCGCGGCAGCCTTCGTCTAAAACAAGCCCACCACCTGAACGACCACCCGCATCTTCCCCTTAACTTGATAATTATTGTTGTTCATGGTTAATTTATTACCCCAACATTTGATTTATTTTTGTTGATCGGGAAATAGAGTAGATGCGAATTTTTGTGGGTATTTGAATAAATTAAGGTTTTTATTGTTTAATTTAATTTTGTAATTGAATTTTTCTGGGTTTTGTGTGTTAGAATTGTGGGTAAAAGCTACAATCTGCCATACTTGCTTAAATGTTCCATTAATTGAAATGATAATGGGGGTTGGTGGAGTACGCATCAAAGAGGGGAAGTAGGGAGGTGAGCACTGAGCAGGGAGGCAGGGTAAGGTGAGAAAGTGGTGTCGTGACGAGCCGGTGGCTGTGGTGGGGAACCCGAGAGGGAAGGGGGGAGAAAATTGAAGATTGTTTGGGTGGAGGTCAAGTGGTGGTGTGGGTGGAGGTTAGATCTGTGGTGAAAGGGGGTGGGGATGGAAATTATATTAGAATTTTGGGAGGAGGTCAGGTGGTGGTGTGGAGGAAATTATGGTGGTTGACATGGATGGAGCCATGGAGGGGATGAGGTGAGGAAGAGGGATTAGAGGGGAAAAAAAAATCTAACCTGTTTTACAGGTTGAAGGTAAAAAGATTCATTTTGAGAATATGGGGTACAAAGGTGAGATTATTTCTGAAATTCGCAAATGTGGGATTATTTTTAAGCAGATGGGCGAAAGGTGGGATTATTATTTTCAATTTTTCCTAGTTATTATTGCTGAATTGGAATTATTCTTAATGAATTGATATTATATTTTCTGAATTAGAATTATTTTTAATAAATTGAAATTTTATTTACTGAATTGAAATTATTTTTACTCAAACTAAAGTTTTTTTTGCTTAACTTAAAATGAATTTGCTAGTGTTAAATTATTTTTGCTTGTTCTCTAAAAATTTGTTCTTTAGAGATACTTATTTCACAAAAATTTATTAAAATCCGATTTACAATAACGATATTGTAAATCGGCTCGCTGCTTGCTCCTTCTTCCTTTTTTTCATTTTCTGGATCTTCTTTGAGTGCTTTCTTCTTTAAGTTTCTCTCTCTACTCTTACTTTTCTTTTCTCTCCTTTTTTGCTGCAAATCATTTTCTTCCATGATTGAATCTTGTGATCTTGCTTCATACAGATCCTTGAATGGATGGAGAAGGACAAATTTAAGCATTCTTGCTAATTTGATACTATCGTGGTATATTGGTATGTCGTATCTCGTATGTAATTAAAGTGCACTTCCTATTGGCCTGGTATGTCGTACTCTGTAAAGCTAAGGGTATTTGCAAAGCAGAGAAGTACTTGATAGTCTTCCTTGTGAAGAGAAAAAAGGCTTTGTATGGAGCTCTTTGAATTGTTACTGTACTGGAAAGATGACTGAAAGCATTGGCTCTTTCTGATAAGATGGATGAGATGAAGTATAGGCATTCAGCAATCTTATAAATCTCTTTATGAAAGTAGATGAGCCTAAGAAAGTGCCTCTTTTTTGTGAAAAAAGGGTCACTTTTGTGAATAAAAAGGGTCACTTTTGTGAAAAAAAAAATACTTTTATGGAAAAAAGGGGTCATTTTTGTGGAAAAAAGGGTCACTTTTGTGAAAAAAAAGGGGTCACTTTTGTACGAAAAAGGGTCACTTTTCGCAAAATGTTCGATGTACAACAAAATTATTGTAAACCGGTTATTTTCACTGATTAACATTTATCTTTCACTAAACTTATTTTCGTTGAAAATTAGCTTTTTTTTTTTACTGATCTTATATTTTTTTAACTGCATATTAATTGAATAAGGTGAGGTGAATATTACCTAATTAAGTAAAATATATAAGAGGGGTGGAAGTTGGGGGGGGGGGGCATTGACTATTTCCACTTTGTAAAATATACTTCTTACGTCATTAATTTATTAACCATATACTTCCTCCGTTACACATTATGTGCAACAAACCTTGTTGCACGTTTCCCAAGATAAAATTTGTTAATAGGTGATTAACAAAGTAAAGGGTTTGTGAATTGTGATTAAGGGTAGGAGAAAGAAAGGGGGAAAATTAATCAGCCACCACCATCCACCAGCAGCAACATCCACCACGCCCACCACCCACCAACATCCACCACGCCCACCACCCACCAGCAGCAACCTCCACCACCACCCACAGCTACCCACACCCCGAAACCCCCACCACCTCATCCCGTAATCATCAACCACCACCACCCCATCCCGTCTCATCATCATAACCACCAAAACCCACTTCAGACAACTTGCATCAACACCGCAACTCGTAACCCAGTCACCACCGCCAAGATCGATCCGAAACCCCAACCCACCCAAATCATAGACACAACCAAGATTTGAAACCCCTCCATAACTACCGAAAACCTACCTCAACCAATTCGCAGTCAAACAAAACCCGATCAATTTTTAGGGTTCAATTTTGAGGATGATCAGCGGCTATAAAAAAGGGGAAAAAGAGTTGGCGACGACTTTGATGAGGGAAAATAGGGCTAGTGACTCGATCGGCGGTGGTTTTCGGAGAAGAAAAAAGAAAGAGAAGCGGCTTTTGGGTTAGGTGAGGCTGGTCGGAAATTATCTGGGAATTTCAGGGCGGCAGCAATGGAGTGGGAGTTCGAGATTATGGGTGGCCGGCTGGGTGGGGCATTTTGGCCTGGAGGTGGGCTGGGGTCGTGGCAGAGAGAGAAGAGAATGAGAAGTAGTTGTGGTGGTGATGGTTGTTGTGGTGATGGTTGTTATGGAGGTGAGTGAACAGTTGGTGATGATGGCGGTGGATAGGTTGTGAGGGAGGAGAGATATTAAGATTAGGGATTTTATCATAAATGAATTAATTTAGTTTAATATAATAATAACATATAATCTTAATTTAATGTATGTTATTGAACTTAAGTAAGGGCATATGGGTCATTTTACACAAAAATATTTACTATAAATGGAAATTTTTACTTTGTTGCACATAATGTGTTATTTTCCGTTTTTGAAAATTGTTGCACATAATGTGTAACGGAGGAAGTAAATATAATTTGGTCACGGAGGAAGTAAATATAATTTGGTCTGGGAGTGCCTTAAGACACTTAGCTTTATATAACCAATCTCTCATAAAATACAACACTTATTTAACTATTAAAATGGGTTTCTTGAGCCATCTCGCCTTAAAGGCAGTTCACATTTTCTCTCTTGCAATCAAACAATGCTTTGGAACTTCCATACTAAAACCAATTGGCAATAGTAGGAGTTACTCCTCTACCTTATAAAGTGAAACCACCTGTCCTCTTTCTCCAATGTGGGACACTCACAAGTGATACACATTGGGTTCCAACACTCCCCCTCACTTGTGAGTGTCCTTAGAATTAGAGCACACCCAGGGCCGTTTCTGAGATTTTGGTGGCCTAAGGGCAAATAATAAAATGGGGCCCTTATAAGTTAATGCTTAAATTTATTAATTAATTGGAAAAAAATAATTCAGGTATGCGATAAAATTTTTGCAATACTTTTTTAGATACAATACTATTTTTTTAATACAATAATAATACTTGTATATACAAATCATATACTTCGTATTACACAACACTTTGTAAAGTACAGTACGGAGTATTATTTTACAAGTAAATTAAAACATTTATACGGAAAAAAAAAAACATTCTTTTAATCAACAATATCACATTCTAATACGGAGTACTAATTAATTTATTAGTTATTATTATTGTTAATCTATTTATCGATCTTATACAAGTATCACTTAATCAATTTATCTTCATCTAAGAAAAATTTTTCAATTTTAGATTTTAAAAAATGAGTTACTGGACATTAGTAAAAACAAAAAATTTGACGAAGTTAAAAAAAAAAAAAAAAAAAAAAAAAAACTTCTGAATGATTGAATAAAGTAGTATATTAAAACTACTACGTAATTGACAAACTAGGAGTATATCTAACAATTAGATAATTCATATGATTTCATTTAAAGACTAAAACTAAATATTTAGGATACTTTCATGTAAATTTAATAATTCAATGCCTTAATTTTGGGAAAAATCAATGAACAACATTTGAAACAAAAAAATTAAATTAAACTAAAGAGCTTTTCAATGATTTAGGATAATTTGTCCCGTTGAAACCTATTGAGATTTGAAGCTAGAGAAGAACGTTTATAGGATTCATTTTTTTGGCAATTATAATTGGGAAAGAAGATGAAAAATTAGAAATATAAAAGTAACGATGGAGAATTGGAGATAAATAATTTCATAGAAGAAGGAAGGTTATACATTTTTTTTTTTTTGGAAATTCAATATTATACGGATGAAATTGATATAAAGGGGAATGTTGGAAAGTTGGAATATTAAACTTCCAAAATTGAAGGTGATTATTTCTAGGAGAAGATTTACTGTAGACAGAAGTTTCAAGAAGTAGGTTTAATGATGCATTTATGTGATTAGCGTGTTACAGTACATAATTTATTTTGTTCCTGGGCTTGCATTAAAAAAATCTAGGCTTCAAATTTTGGGGCCCTGGGCATATAAATTCTCTTTGGGAATGAACATCCAATAGAGACCCCTTAACCAATGGCTTGACAAATCCCAGTTATAAACGGCCCAACAAACCTGGGCTCTGATACCATGTTAAATTTCGAAACAATATGAAATGGGTTTGGGCAACCCGAACAAGGAGGAGGAGAGTTTGGTCCACAAACAAGGCTTTGGAGCTTCCATACTAAAACCAATTGGCAATAGTAGGAGTTACTCTTCTATCTTATAAAGTGAAACCATCTCTCCTCTTTCTCCAATGTGGGACACTCATAAGTGATACACATTGGGTTCCAACAAGCCTTAACATTAACACAATCCTTGTAGTAATATGACCCATTTACTAAGACTGCTTGGTATATGGGTCAGGTCATAGTCGAATCTATCTATATAGCCATGTTATAAACAATACAACATAATATTCAAAGTATAATTATCAGTGCAATATTGAATAGACTAAGGTCCTGTTCTTTTAAGTCATTGAACAGAGCAGAACAAAGCAGCTTTAAAAGAATAGGGCCTAAGCTAGCTAAATTATTCAAACCATGTAGAATATCCAAACTCAAGTTTAGAAAGAATAGAGCTCCATAGGTCAATTATACCATTCCAATAGCTAGGATTTAGGAGTTTAGCCAATTAGCCCCTCAATCATACATTCATACCATATTACCAATCACATCTCACAAGTCACAACAAAAATTTGCACGGGCGGCTGCATGGATTAGTAGTACTAGTAGTAGTGTCCAACTACTGTGGATTTGACCCAGCTTATATAAATGGACGAATTCATCCAACCCACTAACCATTTTGACGAGATACATCTAATGCCGTGGACTCCGATTACTACTGGTATATATTCCTATAGCTAAAGCTACTAATATACTCCCTCTGTTTTGTAGAGTTATAACGAGAAAAATAAATAAAGTAATACGAGTTGATACTTGTGATTACTTTAAAACGAGATAGATATGGTGTAATAAGAAAAGTAGCTTTAAAAAGTGGGAAGTTGAGGTAAAAAATAAAAAGTGAGAGTAATATATCATTGATTGAAAAAAAATAAAATGGTAAAGTAAAAGTGGGGAGAACTTTATGGAACAGACTTAAGGTGTTAATCCTAAAGTAAGAAAAACATCGTAAAACAAAGAGAGTAAACTTCATCAAATCATCATAAAACTTCTCAAAATATGATCCAAGTTGAATAAATTTGACTCGAGATCAATTTGACACCCGAGTCAACTCGAAAATTCGAGAATTGAATCAAGATTGCAAACTATATATGACTAGACTAACAAATACGTAGTAGTAAAGTAAAATTGAGAAGAGCTTTATGGAATAAACTTAAACCTAAAGTGAGAAAATTTTCATAAAACAAAGAGAGTAAACTTCATAAAAACATTTTAAACCTCTCAAAATATGATCCAAGTTGAATAAATTTGACTCGAGATCAACTTGACACCTGAGCCAACTCGAGAATTGAATCAAGATTGCACTAAACTATATATGGCTACACGAACAAAACTTTCATATACATTACCAAATTAAGTTTGTGACCGACTTGAGAATAATTTGAACCTAAATAGTATTGCAAATAACTTTCACCTAAATAAAAAACCTTATCTAAATGGCCGTAACAAAAATCACCCATACAAAAGCCAAATTAACCAATTATTTTGCCTACAAGTATCAATTTAGATAACCGGGTCGGATTCGATGAGATCAGGGCAAGTGTATTTAAAAATTAAGTCATGTTAATTTATTGTGTTCATGTAAATCAAAACATGGATCAGGTATGTTGGGATCAAATCAGGTTGGATCGATCAGATTATGACAACCTTTTTTCCCAAGTGTATTCGACATTGGCAACTAATTTGAGACAAAAGAAACAGGGTATATAAAAGGCAAAAAAAATCCCTTGAAATTCTTAAAAATTTGAACAAAGCCAAGCCCCCCAACTTTATCTTAGATCTTCCTTTCCTCCCGCTTGGCAAAGCTGTTGATCAATCAAAAATGGCAGCAGACAACCGCCATTGCCATTTCTTGACCTCTCAATACTATCATTTCTGAACTTTCATTCCATTTCTTTTTCTCAATTTCTCCTCTTCTCATCAACATTACACAAGGTAATTGCTTCCCCTTTTTTCTCCCCTCATTTTGAATTCTAGGGTTCTTATTTGTATAATTTCTCTGTATTTTTTATGATAATTGCATCAATTATTGATTTGTTTTTCTAATCTCCATTTTTGTTGGATTGTAGGAAGAATAAAGAATTAAAATTAAAAAATGGGAAAAGGATCAAAAGAGCGCGCAAAGGAGCGTCGTGAACGTAGAATTACAGAAATTTCTCTGCTTCGAACAATGTCTTATTCTAATCAGCGGTAATTTCTTTCCCTATTTTCATTTTTTTTTTCAAAAATTTAAAAAGTTTTGAAATTTTGGTTTATTGTTTTGTAAAATGATTGATTGTTATCTTCAGCATTTAAGTATATGGTGTTACATGTTGGCCAATGTTAATAAATTTGGGTAAAATTGAATATGTTTTGACCTCCCGGAAATCGGCCATCGTTTGCAAATGAAAATCCAATGCCCAAAATTTTTGGGCAATGCTTCAATTTTTGGTGTGATTGAATATGTTTTGACCTTCAGGAAACATGCTTTCATTAATAGTTTTTCATCTAATGCTAAAATGTTGGACAATTTTTCAAATTTGGATGTTTTTGACTTCCCAAAAACTCGCACCATTAGCAATTGATCACCCATTGCCCAAAATGTTGGCCAATGTTTCAAATTTGGGTGAAATTGAATATCTTTTAACCACCCGGAAACTAGTCACCGTTAGCAATTGACCATCAAAGCCATAGATGTTAGCCAATGTTTCAAAATCAGGTGTAAGCCGTGTAACTGAATATATGTTGATCTCCCGGAAACTTGTTACTTTAGATAATGAGCATCCAATGCCCAAAATGGTGGCCAATGTTTCAAATTTGGGTGAAATGTAATATGTTTTGACCTCCCGGGAACTCGTCAGCATCCAGTGCCCAAAATGTTGGCCTATGTTTTGAAATTGGGTAGAGTTGAGTTTTTTTTTTTATTTTTTTTTTATTTTTTACCTCCCAGGAATTTGTAACCATTAGAAGTTGATCATCCGATGCCCAAATGGTTGGCCAGTGTTTCAAATTTGGGGTAACATTGAATATGTTTGGACAACCTGGAAACCCTTCAATATTAGATTATTTGCAATTAACATTCGATGCATTCAATCTTGGCCTATGTGTTTAAATTTGTGTAAAATTGAAAATATTTTGTCATCTCTGAATCCAGATACCATCAGCAAATAGCAATGGATGACGCAGCAATGTATATAATATGTCAATCAGGTTATTGCATATGGTCTTATAAATGAAACAGGCTAGAGCGTTGTCTGTTTTATAACCTTTATGAGTGTGTTGTATCCAAAATATTTAATCAAATGGGTTAGCAGGATACAGCATGATATATTGTTAAGATGGTAGCTTGTATGTTTGGTTATTGTTTGCATTTATTGAGTGTATGAGGCGGGAACATTTTGTTTTGTCTAGCCACACTTTGTGTAGCGATATGGTTGAACATGAACATGAATTGTGCTGATAAAAGGTCTAGTTGCTTTGGCTTTGAAATGTTATTTTGCATACTGATTGCTGTCACCATTTGATTTGTTCTGTGAGGCTGTGACCAAGTTATGGTGCTGTTCCTTAAGTGCTCAATTGGGATCTAAACAAAAATGAGGCTTATGACATCAGCAAAATAGGGTACATTGGTTCATCACTACATCCTTTATGGAATTTACCACTTAGTTCACTTCTATGAGTAGTTTCATGTGTGTTTAGATTCCTCTTTGAGTGACGTAGTAAATGTATTATTAAATGTTAGAGGAAGGACCATAACTAAATAAATAATTTGCTTACCTAGCATGAGAAAACAATTTAACTGTTGCTTTCAAAATGAAGAGTTTTAAAGAATGATTGAGTTTTGGTCTGTTGATTTTCCTAGGCGCTTTTATTTGCTTTAAAAGTTGATTCTTGGCATTTCTTCTTTTTGGAGTGTCTTAGGTGGTGGACCTCTGAAACTGTTGCAGTAGTGACTGGAGGTAACAGGGGAATTGGCTTTGAGATTATTCGGCAACTTGCTGGTCATGGGATGACTGTTGTACTGACCTCAAGAGATACAGAAGTTGGTATTGAGGCTGTGAAGGTTCTGCAGGAGGCTGATCTGTTGGTGGATTTCCACCAATTGGATATTGTTGATCCTCAGTCGATCAAAGAGTTTGCTGAATGGATTAAAGTGACTTATGGCGGCTTGGATATTTTAGTAAGCATACCTATTTCTGTTACGTTCCCAAATCATTTTGGGACTAAGGCTTTGTTGTTGTTGCTCTTGTATATCTATTTACGTTGCGTCCCCCCATCCCGTTTGGCCAAGACAAGCACATCTTAGGCTTACTATATTTCTTTGACTTGCAATTTTTATTAGAATGCTTAGGAAGCCATTCTTTTGCGTAGTAACTTACGAAGTACTAATAAAAGTCAAGTTTCATACAAAGAAGAATGGAGAGATATATACATAGATGATTCATTAGATGATTGAGACTTGAGATTATCTGAAGGCCATTGATGCCCCTTTAAGGATTTAAGGGGGAAGATTGTTCATTTGTGCTGTGCTCACTTTCCACGGCTGGGGATGAGACATACAGTTTGGTGCTTATGGCTAATTGGCTATGTCCTCATATATTTTTTTCCAATTCTTATGGTACTAGATCACAAGGTGTCAGTTTTTGGAAATAATTGGAGTAGATAACATTCATAACACTATACAATGACATAGCCCTATAAACTTTAATCTGTAGGGTTAGTTTTTAGTAATATAATTGAAAAAAAAAACTTTTTATATTACAGTTCTGCGTTAGCTATAAGTAATGTTGCTGCTTCATAATTGTTCAGCATTCACTACTTTTCAGGTAAATAATGCAGGTGTCAATTTCGATGTTGGATCAGAGAATTCTGTTGAACATGCAGAGCAGGTTATTTATACAAACTACTATGGCACAAAGAATTTAACTGAAGCTATGATCCCTTTAATGAAACCTTCTTCGTTTGGTGCTCGTATTGTTAATGTCAGCTCAAGGCTTGGCCGATTAAATGGCAGAAGAAATGTAAGCTGACTGTCTCAATATTTTTCGGACTTTTTGCACCGTAAAGCAAAAAGAAAGCAAAAAGAAACATGCTTGAGTTTATTTCATGCTTGCATACTCTAATCAACCCAGAAAATATCTATTTTTTTTCAGAGGATTGAAGATGTTAGCTTGAGAGAACAATTATCTAACGACGACTTGCTCACAGAGGAGTTGATTGACAATACTCTGAAAACCTTTCTGCAACAAACAAAAGATGGTAGCTGGACATTAGGGGGGTGGCCTCAAAACTCCACTGTGTACTCAATGTCAAAGCTTGCTGTTAATTGTTACTCCAGGTATCTGGCAAGAAAACTGTGTGATCGACCTGAGGGTGAAAAAATTAGTGTAAATTGTTTTTGCCCTGGCTGGGTAAAAACTGCCATGACAGGTTGGACTGGTAATGTGTCTGTTGAAATTGGTGCAGACACTGGTGTTTGGCTTGCATTGCTTGCTGGGCAGCCTGTTGTCAATGGGAAATTTTTTGCTGAAAGACGTGAAATACACTTCTAAGAAACTTTGGCTACACCTTGAAGATATTGGCTTTAGTTTCTCCGGGTAATTCTTTCATGATATAATTACTGCTTATCTTATTAGTGAAAAGCTGAAAACATACAAATTTTGTAATTAAATTGAGGCAAGTCTCAAATGGTTTAGGTGATATAGCCTATTTAACTTAACAATATCTCTAATTAGAGATTCCTCGATGGCATTTCTGTTTTCAAGAGTGGTGGAAACTGGAAAGTAATGTATGGACTGTGCTCGTTTTTGCTGATTTGCATCTGCCCTTTGTATTGGCATGTATCCGTAATTAGCATCCTCTCTGTACACAATAGCTTCCAGCGACTTGTTTTAGTCCCATCTATATTTGCTGGAGTATGGTGCTTGCTCTGTTGCTCAAAAACTACATTTACATTGTTTTTTAATTGAAATCTGTATGATTTGCTTATTGTGTAATGAAGTACCATTAACTCATTTTGGATCTGGTTGCTGATTATGATATTTTGCAATTGTGCACTTAGTGTTTCTTAAACTTTTTTGCCCTGTTGCTATGTATACAATCAATAAGCAAGTCAAAACACAGTAGTTGTTAGCAAAGGGCATTATCTATTAGGGTTGTCCAAAATTAGATTATATGAGAATTCGATCTGCATCTGTCTGATATTTTTTGGATATTTAAATTAGGGATATTGTATGCTCATTAGGATATTGTTTTTCAAATTTTTGGGTATCTGATATGTAACGAATGTTGGATGATTTTATTTATTTATTTATATTAATCTTATTATACCATATTCTCCACTTAAACAAGCCATGTAAAATAAAAACGAAAAATTTATTTTAATACTCTCAACTTTGGCTAATCTATCTATACTTAGTATTTAAAAACAAAAACTATCATCCGTATAATGCCACATGTACATTTCATTTTTTTTCTCTTCAATGCCACATGTCACCTCATTTAATCTTTCTTTTTTAAATCCCTTTTCTCTTATGAAAAAAAAAAAAAAAACTTTAATTCAATACATGTATAATGATTGAAGGTTGTTTAGTTCACTTTCCTCCAATTTAATTTCTACTACAATTGCATTTAATCTTCTCTTCTTCTTCTCTTCTATAAACTATTCATTTGCCAATATAAATATATTAAAAAATAATTATATATATTATATACCTATTAATAAACCGTGCATTGCACGGGCCAAAAGGCTAGTTTACTTTTAATAATCCTAACAAAGCATGAATGTAACAAAATATATTTTTATGAAATTTGTTCATTTAATTAAATATGGTCTAGCTATTCTTTTCTTTTTTTTTTTTTTTTTTAATTTTTTTAATTTTATTATTATTATTATTATTATTATTATTATTATTATTATTATTATTATTATTATTATTATTATTATTATTATTATTATTATTATTATTATTATTTTATTTTATTTTATTTTTTATTCTATGATTGTATGATAAATATTCATTTTCAATATATTAAATGATCAAAAAAAATTTGACGGGTTCACTTTTTATTATATTACTAAACTAATCATTGGCTCATTGGTCTAACTCATCATAGATTTATAAGTTTGATCATAATTAATTAAAAGGGGTTAATATTGAACAATATTAACAAGTGAACGAAAATATAATAATCTATATCATCTTTCATTAAAGTTACGTCAATGAAGTCCCAAATTGATCTATTTGGGTTTTGTATCTTGGCTTGAACTCATAGGCTAATCGTGCATTTCATCATATCCAACATATAAAGTTACACATTATGCACTTACAATAAAACCTTGAGTAAATTAAAATTTATTATTATATTGCAAAATGTGGTCATCATGATGCTTTATGAGTGCCTCCATAAAATATCATGCGACCATGAAAATCAGTATCATAGCCACCATCTATAACAGTGTAAAGTGGATCACAATCCAAAACCATATGAATGTCTTCGGGATTTAACACATTCTTAAAGCTTTCATCAACATATGTAGAATGTGCAATAACTGCTGAATATGGAGCATTGGTAGTTGCTAGTAGACCGTTGCCCATTTCAGGTGCGGGAACTTTTGGATAGCCTAGTCCGTAACTATAAACCTCACCTCCCCATTCAACTTTATCAGCAACTTGTGCCAATTCATTAAATAATTCTTTGGGCCAATATCCAATTGCTTTTCTTTTACGGGATACTGATAGCCACCAATTCCCGTCATCTTGATGCTACACCCTCAAATCAAAATTTTGTATACTTGAGAAAGTGATTAAATAAAAAAAACCCGGACATGTTAAGCTATTTATACATACAATTTAAACCGTAACAACTCAACACTTCTTGTTGGTTATAAAACTATCTCATAAATTATTGTCTGTTTATTAGTCTAATATCTTCCATTAAGTTTAACAAAATAATATCTTTCTTTAAGTATATGCTAAAGTGGTGTGCTTCAAGTAAATAAAAACGAGAGGAAATACAGTAATGTATATTAGCTTAATCAATGCTAGTACTCTATGCATGCAATCCGATGCGTGTAGTTTTTTCTTTTCTTTTTTTTTTTTTTTTTTTTTCAAAAAGCGACTTTTTTTTTTTACTTTTCAATAAAGAGCCAGTGTAAATAAATTCAAAATTAATACAAACCAAACTATGATTAAATGCAAGAAATATCAATATTCCTAAATAATTATTTGAACAAGGTCAGTAAATACAAAATATAAACCAATTACTTACATTTGGCATACTCAATTTGTGGTTGGGTTCCCAAGCTAAGCTTGGTCATGTACTCTAGTGGTAAGATTGATACCTTCCAACCTTGAGGTTGGGGGGTTCAATCCCCACTAAAGACACTTTGAGGGTGGGGATCCCTTAACCTTTCCTCTCACTCCCAAAGTGTCTGACCCGTAAATATCGGACCAAAAAAACCGTAAAGGTTGAGGTTCGGTCAGGGTCTTTCTCCTACCTTAAAAAAAAAAAAAAAAAAAAAGTGGTTGGGTGGTTGTTAAAATCATCAAAAGTTATATTCTTATTTAATTGTTTTTTTAATTTCAATTTTTGATATTTTTATATTTATTATGTAGTCTAACCTGCTTTTTATGTCAATAAATCAATCCTTATTTTATTTTTTTCTATTTTTGTTAATGATTATCATTCATTGATTTTATTTATTACCTAAATTGTTTTAAAATAATCGGAGGGGGTATTGTTGGTATTTAGTCTATATTTCGGACACCAGCTTTTCACTCCTCCCTCTTTAATTCCGTTATACCACCTTCGTTTTTTATTGGTTGCAGCAAAAAGGTATTATTTGTAAGATAAAATTCATTTGTTGAAAATAGTAAGAAACGGAGGTAGCACAAAAGAAATCTTTTACAAAATTTGTGAAAGCATACCTTATCTATTGATAAATTCCAAGCCACTTGTAGTCCACCAATTGTAGAGTACTTGGGTGGGGATATACCCAAAGGAATATCTGTAGCCACTTGAACAAAACCTGGGCATTGTATATTTATGCAACTTTTTCCTCCAGCCTATCAAAGACAATAAGAAAATCACTACATAAATCGATACAAGTACCTTATGATTATTAGATATAGGGATTAGATGACGATGTAGATCTAAAAAGTGGATGACATGCTCATGCTAGAGGTGTATAGTGTACATGTTCAGTAGACCTTGTGCAGCTGTGCATCAATTCTTAGAATTGTTACATGAATTAATTACTTGTAACACATTTTTTTTTTCCACGATATTTTAGCAATTAAAAGTGGGTGTAAGTCACGTGATTAATACACTTAAAATTAAGTTAATAGATAATAAGGGTAAAAAACATGTCCATGAGCTTTAAATAATTAAGGATATTTTTTTCCTCAAAGAAAAAAAAAAGGATATTTTACAAATATACACACACACACACACACACACACACACACACATATATATATATATATATATATATATATATATATATATATATATATAAATGAAAATTTCCACCACCACTACCACTACTACTACTACCACCACCACCACCACCACCACGACTACTACTACTACTACCACCACCACCACGACTACTACTACTACTACTACTACTACCACCACGACTACTACTACTACTACTACTACTACTACCACCACCACGACTACCACCACTACTACTACTACTACTACTAATTAAATTTTTTAAGTTAAATTTTTTAAGTTAAATATTAATTATTATTATATTAATATAATTATTATTAAATATTATTTAATTATTATTATTAAAAATTAATAATTAGTATTATCTTTAAATATTAGTCATTATCTTAATATTAATTTCTATTATAAAAATCAATTATTGTTATTATAATTAATATTATTAGTTACAAATATTATTATTACTGTTAGTATAATTACTATTATTATTACTATTATTATTATTATTAAATATTAATTATTATTGTTATTATTATTATTATTATTTTTATTAATAATTTATTATTATTATTATTATTAAATATTAATAATTATTTATTATTTTTTTTATTTTTTTATTAAATATCAATAATTAATTATTGTTATTATTATTATTAAGTATTAATTATTATTATAATTAAATATTAATTATTTATTATTATTAAATATTATTTATTTATTATTATTATTATTATAAAATATTAAATATTAAATATTTATTATTATTAAATATTAATTATTATTATAATAATTTAATATTAAGTATTAATTTTAAGTAGAGCAGAGCAGGGCAGAGCAGAGCTGAGCAGATTGAAGCAGAGCAGAGCATAGCAGAGCAGATTTCAGCAAAGCAGAGCAGAGCAAAGCAGATTTCAGCAGAGCAGAGCAGAGCAAAGCAGCTCTCAAGAACGGGGCCGCAGTGTCGTAGTGCAATAATGCTTGCCTAACCAACAAAATTAAATACCTTTATAAGCATACATCATAACATCAAACATAAACATTACTACTTAGGGCATGTTCTCTTACGTTGAAATTCAGTTTAGTTCAGCTCAGTTAAGTTTAGCTCCTAATTTCCTTCTCTTATAAAATATTCAGTTCAGTTCAGCTCAGTTCAGTTCAGTTTAGTTCAGCTCTGTTCAGTTCAATTCAGTTGAGTTCAGTCAATAAGAACAGGCCCTTAATGTGTCGTTCTATGATTTATAATGATATAATTAAGATCATAATTTCATAAGAATAACATGCAAACGTCACGTGTCATCTTTCCTTCAATAAGTTATGGTGTCAGTGTGTCATACTGTCACATGTGCATCATGTGTTAGCCTATTTGTCATCACACTTCTCTGACCATATTGAATTGTACTCTATAATAATATTTAGTATTTTTGAAAAAAAAATATTATTGGCGAAACTTTAAGTGGTATTTTGGATACATACTCATGTTGTATGAGAATGTATGAGCATCATACAACATGGGGTATTTTGGTCATTTTCAGTGAAATTTTAATTTTTAATGGTATATTTTGTGTTTTATTAGAAACGTATATAATACCATAAGAGTCTTAATAATAGATTTTGTGTACCATTGATATCATTGAAATTTACTCAGTTTATTTGTACTACTAGATAAATATCATGACATATTTATACCATCAGAAACTAGTTTGATACCATTATACTATCTAATGGTAATATTTATATACTTAATGGTATCTTCACTATCTCAGGAAAAAAAAAAGTGAATTATTTACAAAATTATTTTCAAGGTATTTGTTTTTTTGGTACAGCATGAGTATATACTAATAATTCCCCTAACTTTAAGTTAATGTAATAATGTATAATTTACTTGCATTGACTCTTCACATGTATAACTTCCCTATTTAAATTTAATATATCTATATATATTAATGAAAGATGATATACATTATTATATCTTCATTCACTTATTAATATTTTTCAACCTTTCCTAATTAAATAATTTTGATAAAATTTATAATATTATGATGAGCCGAGGCATCGCCCGAACCAATAACTAGTTAATTAGAAACACTTACGCAATGCAAATAAAGAGGTAGAGGATTGTCCACGTCATTATTTTGATTAATTCGTAAAATGGGAACAGTTTTTATAGGACAGCTATCGTCCTTGAATCCAATGTCGTTAACTTTCTGTCGTTGAAGCTCTACCAAGTTTGGTATCACCTGTGCATAAAAAAAAATATTGTGATGATGAAATCATGTAGCCAATATGATATAGTCTATTGGGACATAAACAGAAAAGGAAAATCACGTAATTAAAATTTTATTTGTATGTAATACTGTCTTTGTTTTTTTTAAATACATCACATTTATTTACACAAAGTTTTAGCCTTTTAGGAGAGTTAATTTACTTTAAAATAAATTGTTAATTTATTTAAATATAAGTACAAGGGGACCATTATTACCACACCAAGCCCAGTAGCAGCCCCTGTTCGCAAGGAGCATTGCTAGCTTCTGTTGTTCGCAAGGAGGAAGCAGGATGGGAGGCTGAATTTGCAGAGGCTGCTGCCTGTAGATATGGACTGATCCTTGCGCAAAGACTGGGATACTCAAGAGTGCAACTCGAGTGTGACGTGGAGAATGTGGTGCGAGCTATTAGAGCCAAGGTGTAGACACCCAAATGTGTCTCCCCAAAACTAAACCCAGTAATGAATACCTTTCACGTCACTTGATTATCGAACGAAGTGAAAGTATGAAAAGTCTAGTGATGCGGTTGTTTTTACTAAAATATCTCTCTTTCCGTTTTTTAAAAAAATGTGCCCTATTTATGAAATAGCCAGTACAATTTAGTTTGTTCTATTATAAGGGTCCAATAATAGTGTAGTTGGATCGGGCTCAAAAAGAGCTTTCCAACGATATATTATAAGCCCAATTCCGATGAATAATGAGGAAGTTATGGCGAAAATACTAAGTTGGTCCCGAAATGGATTTATATGTGGCCCAATGATCTAGAGGAGAGCCTATATTAATTATTATTCCTAAAGTTATTAGGATTGATTTTAATCTTCTAGAATAATTTAGAAGGTTCTTTTAAATTCTAATTATATTTTAAAGAGTTTTATTTGGAATAAAATAAGTGTTTTATGATAAATCCGGTTTTAATTGATAAGCGTGGAATTTGCTTCTTAATCATATTAAGAAGAGGATTCTGCATGCAAAGCAGGTTTTGTTTATGACTTGGCGCAAGGCGACAAGCCCGTCGCCTGGCGCTGGTACCTGTCGTCTGGCGCAGGCTCCTGTCGTTCACAACAAGAGGTTTTTTATTCCGAATAGAACTCGATCTCTTTTCTTTCGATTTTCAGACTATTTTTCTATAAATAGGGTCCTAGACCTCCGTATTTAATCATCAACAATCTCTAATTCTCTCTCTTTAAAAGCTAGAAACTTACTCTCTCTCTATTCTTTTTCTAAACATTCCCTCTTACAAAATTCCGCATACATTAACTCTAGACACACCTAGCCAACTTCAAAGTTGCTTTCGCCCTAGACGTGAAAGGTTGATAATTTCTGAGGGTTGGTCTCAAATCCCTATTTCAATTATTTAAATTATTTGTTTGATTTATTATTTTCCTTGAAGTTACTAACGTGTGTATTTTGTTATTCGAAAGAGATACGAGACATCCAAGTAAGTAATTTAATTGTTATTATTTTGATATAGATATTATGCTTTAATTATTTTGATTCCTAGTACCATATACCATGTTAGGATGTCTTTATGATTCCTATTATCATGTTTAGGGTAATAACTAAAACTTCTAATATCATGTATGTCTCTATGATGCTTCTTATTCTTTCCTTTTATCATATTAGTATCATGTTAGGGTTAAAGCTTTGATATTTATTGTTTAGTGACATGCTAGGTTTGTTATTATTCTTGTTAGTATCATGCCTAGGATCTTGCTATTAATATTATGCTTTATTGTTAACATGCATGGTTATTATGAATATTTATTTGTTATTATCATTGTTGCTTGATATATTATATATTATTTTTATTGCTTGATCACGCCTTTTATGCATGGTTAAAGGGAATTTGTACTTGTAATCACGCTTGATAAGATAATTAATAATCTTGTTTAGGCTAATATGATTATAATTCAAGTGATCACCAATAATAGTTTTGTTTGTGCATTAATATTCAACCAACATAGATTAAACAGGTTTATGGTTAACCTATTGATTGTATGTTAGTCAGAAAGCGCAGATGAATATGAGATGAATAAAATAGAGGCCTATTTTTAGGGCAGGTTCAATCTCTTTTAGGTTGGATTTGTACCTTCATCCCCGAATATCCAGTCATGGTTCCAGACCACTATAGAGTTAGCGATCTCATGGATCGTAAAGGGGTGTAACTTTCACCCTGTGAACGGTTTACAAGTTCCTAAAATTTATTGGAGACTCTTTTGTTCTAGCTTCCTTCCCTTTGGACGCCACCATACTTAAGTGTATGATTACAGTGGTGCTCGAGTCTGGGATGCTTGAAATATTCCCTACACAAGGCAACGGGTTTCTCTCCTATTTTTCTGTTTTATGATGATATTCATAGGTTGGCTTCACGTTTTAATGTTTTCTTTATCTCATGTCAAGCGTGCGGGTAACACTCTAGCACATAATGTAGCATATTGGGATGCTAGAGGTAGTAAAGAGTTTGTATCGTTAGGTCCTTTCCTCCAAAGGTTAATTACTTGGCGGAAATTGATCTCATTTAATGATATTTCGCAGCTTGGTTTTTTTAAAAAAAAGTACAAGGGGACCATTAGAAAGATAATAGTATGTGAGAAAAATTGTATTTTTTTTAATTAGGGATCATGAAATAGAGAGAAATAATAAAATATTTGGAGTGGGGTTTTTGTGAAGAGAGAAAAATAATATAATATACATGTAGCATAAATTAAGTATAAAAGTGATGAATTAAAAAAAAAAAAAAGGGAGTACTACTCAAGGGCTCTACCAATTTTAAGCTAGTATCCACAAGTCGGGCATAATAAGGGCTGAGAAAAATTATCTAAAATTAGGGTACCCGATCCGATAAACATAACGATTTGCATACCTGATCCGATAATTTGTTATCGAATATGATTATTGGTATCATTTTAAAATTATCGGTTACCCAATCCGTTAAACAACTTTTTCTTTTATTTTTCTTTTTTTTCCTACTTAAATGTATTATCCTATATCTATATTGTTATTTTATTTCGTATTCCCTCTATTTTTTTTAAAGTGTCCCACAGTGACATGACACACATGCCGCTGCAAAACTTCAACCAATAATATTTTTAATTATCAATAACTACTCTCTCCGTGTTTTAATTAGTGTTACACTTACCACATGTGGCCGTGTTTTAATAAATATCACACTTCTTTTTGGCAAAAAACTACATTTAATTTTTATACTTTCTACGTTTATATAAAGATAATACGTTCAATTTAGGCACATACATTAAGGAGAGAAAAGAGAATGTTAAAGCAAGTGAGTAGACCATGTGCTTTAGCTTATTTAATCAAGTTTGTAGTATGTCGACAAAAAATAAACTTACTAAAAAGGAATATGTATCAACTAAAAAAATTTCCCAACAAGGAATACGCGTCAACAAAATAAAAAAACGGAGGTAGTATCATATTTTTTCTTTTCATGATCCCCACCCAAAGCCATTACTACTTTTTTTTAATTTTTTTTTTATAATTACTCCCTCGTATTTTATTAATTGTCCCATTTTTCTTTTGCGCTCGTATTTTATTACTTGCTCCATTCCTTTTTCTATAATTAAACCTGTTTACAATATTTTAATAATTTTTCATTCCTAGTACGTGGAATCCCAAACTATATATCATACTTTAACTAGTGTGTGGCCCGGACGTTGATGCTACTTTACTTAAACTTTGTGATTATATGTATTAAATAATTTTTGGTGTTTTTTTTTTTTCAATTATATGCATTTACTTTCATGTGTGTAACAGGGTTGCTGATTAGCTTAGATGGGTAAATAACTTTGTTTCCTACAAGTGGTCGGGTGTTCGAATCTTCTTATGCTTATGCTTTTATATGGAGTTGGAATAGTAGTGACATTGCATAATGATCAAGGTTGATGATTGAATGGTGTTTGAATAGGTGACTTGGCGTAAGTGAAAGGGTCTACGTGGCACATAGATTTTGCTAGAAACGCCTTTTAATTTATTACTCCTCTCAACTATCATACTTTATTTTTCCACAACCCTACTTCCTTCATATTACTTTCTACCCTTTTTACTAAATCTCAGCGTATGGAGAAACGAAACAAATAATAAAATACGGAGGGAGTATTTCTTTCCTTTCACATTCGTTACTTTTTAATAAACTATTAACCCACTATTTTTCTTTTACATCTTTTTTAATAGTCCAACTACTCACTCAACTCTGTGTCGGTTAAAGTGTGTTGGTCAAACTATATGTTGGTCAAAGTGTAAAACATTTTTCTTATACATTGCTTAAAAGGCTAAAACCATGTGTCGGTCAAAGTGTAATATTTATTAAAACACATAGGGAGTATAAGTTATAATAAATGAATATTAATAATCTACTCATTAAAACGATCCCAGCAAGTACCCACAAGATATCATTTTTTGTGTTATTGGTTATCGATTACCCGAACTGATAGTGATAACGGGTACTCAACCCATTCTCACCCCTAAATATATATAATCATATAATAATTTAACCAAAAGATTAACACAGTAAGAAAGAATACATATAATCGTTAACAACTTCTAATATGGCTCCTGTCAATAAATAAATAAATAAACACTATTGCTATGTTTAGTTCACTATTTTTTAAACTTATTTCATATAGATTATAAAAAAATTATCTAAAAATATAAATATTGGCATACTTTATCGTTTTATAGGTAAGTTTTTATTGCTAATCCTTAATTCGTAATGAAAATTAACTACTTTATTGAATATATGAATCCACATATGAATAAAATATACATTATTGCAAATCTAACAACACGTATTTGATGTATTTTTTCCTCATAAATTAGTGTACATTATAGAATATAAGGTCAAAGTTTAGTCAGATAAGACATAATATAAAAAATATATTTAGATTAAAGCAGAAAAATAATTTTAAATTGAATTATTTCAGTAATAATAAGGTGAAAAAAAAAAAATCCTAAATCACACATTATTTAACTTGCCTTAGATGATTGGTTTTTCAGCGATGGATGGTTAAACGCCGGTTGTTTGTAGAAGTCTACACAATCATAAACACCATGTTTTGTCTATTGACAAGAAAAGAATTTTAGATTAAATATCTTTAATTAAACAAAGATTTTTATAGATAAGTGAAAAGAAAGTACCTTGATAGTCTTCACTTCATGCTGGTTAGAGAACGATAAACCGCATAATCCATTAAAAACTAATGAAGAAAAGATCATTAAGATGAAAGTAGGAGAAACCATCTCTAACTTCAAAATACTACTTTGTTTTAATAATGTATGATATATGTTCCTTAAGTAAAGATATATATATATAAAGCAACATCAATTGAATATAGAAATCACCAAATTGGTAAATAATCAAGACTTTATTCACATGAATCACTTAGAAGATTTTTTACCAAAAATAAAATATTATTAACAAAAATTACATTTAAAAATGGAAACATTGATATTATATGTGCCACTTGGAACAATATTTGCTCTTTTATGAATTTCATATATGACAAGTGTAGCTCATGCCCAAAAATTGTTTTATTTTAATTTGAACTTTAACCCAACAAGAACCAAATAGGTGTCCTACCATCATGAGTAACCGCTTCGTTTTTTTAAGTGCCTCACTTTCTAACAGTGACCGTTTTTAAATGCCCCAATTCTAAATTTAAAAATTTCAATCACACTATATATTTTTTAACTCTCTTGTTTTGATTCAACAATTATTTAATAAGATTTCTCTCTCACACATTATATCTAGTGGTCCTCCATACATCTTTCTCTGTCTTACTTCTCCAATTTTTAACCCGAAACTGAACCAAACTGAATTTGTAAAAATGTTAATTACTCGTAACCACTATCAAGTCCTACAATCATATTCCAAAACCGAGAATGACCTGAAATGATCTGAACCTGAAGTAAACTGACACATTTCAAGAAACCGTTTAAACATGGCAAAAACCTGCATGATAAATTCAAACAGTTCTAACCTATAACCTATTGTGTCTGAACTGTTTACGACCCGTAACACGCTTTGTCCACACCGTTTACAACCCACAACTTGTATAACCCGATCTATTCCTACATGTAACCCAAATAACTCTATTTATTTAGGACTCGACTCATTTTTACGCGCTACTCAACTAACGAACTTATTTAGAAGCAGCCTCGATATTGACTCGACCGTTTCAACCCACTACTCGATAAACCCAACTTATTGAGGACATAACTCGATTATGACCCGACCAGTTCCTACTTGTTATCTGATTAACCTAGCTCGATAATGACCTAACTTGACCAATTTAACTCGATATGATTTGAACTGTAATTCAATTTAAAAGGGTAGCCGACCCATTTTAACCTAAATTGATTATGACGTGGACTAATAATGACATGGTCTGATTTAACTCAATTTATTTCAAATTGAAATTCTCTTCAAACTAGCTAAGCCCATTTTAAAACCAACACAGAGTAACCCAAACCGAATATGACCTGAACTAGCTGGTTATAATCCGACCACATCAGGACCCAATTTAAATGGAAATAGCGATACACAAAAAAATCAAACCGACTTGTTTATTTTCAAAACTGACCCAAACCGGTCCCCTAATTATTTGAACCTATTTTAACTAACCCGTTAAAACCCAAAGCTGATAAACCCAACCTGAAATAATCGAATCATTGATCCAAATTGATGACACCCTGTAGGGAATATTTCAAGCATCCCAAACTTGAACCCCACTGTGATCATACACTTAAGCATGGTGGCGTCCAAAGGGAAGAAAGCTAGAGTAAAAGAGTCGCCAACAAGTTTTAGGAACTTGTAAACCGTTCCCAGGGTGAAGGTTACACCCCTCCACGATCCTAGAGATCGCTAACTCTATAGTGATCTGGAACCATGACTGGATATTCGGGGATGAAAGTACGAATCCAACTTAAAAGAGAAAGAACCCGCCCTAAAATAGGCCTCTACTTTATTTTTTTCTCATATTCATGTGCTCTTTCTGACTAACATACAATCATTAGGTTAGCCCTAAACTTATTTAATCTATGTTGGTTGAATATTAATGCATAAACAAATCTATTATTGGCGATCACTAGAATAAAAATCATATTATCCTAAACCAAATTATTAATTATCTTATTAGGCGTGATTTCAAGTACAAATTCCCTTTAAACCTGCATAAAAGGTGTGATCAAGCAATAACAATAATATATATCAAGAAACATAATACTTCCTCCGTTTCTATTTAGTTTACGGGCTTGATTTAGGCACATATATTAAGGAGAGGAGAGAGAGTGAGAGAGAATGGAAAAGCAAATTGGGGAGCTTGTAAATGCAAGGTAAAAAATTTACCCCAAAAGGAAATGTGTCAACATAAAAAAATTCCTAAAAAGAAATACGTGTCAACTAAAAAGAAACGGAGGTAGTATTAATAATGACACAACAAATCATCATCATCATAATCATAATCTCATCAGAGCTTATTAATATTATCAAGATCCTAGGCATGATACTAACAAGATTAATAAAAAAAACCCTAACATATCACTAAACAATAAAGACTAAAGCTTTATCCCTAACATGATACTAACATAATAGAAAGAAATAGGAAGCATCCTAAACATGATACTATAAAGCAAATAAAGAAATCCTAACATGATACTAGGAATTAATAATATTTAAACATGCTTTCTACAATAATAGAGTAATAAAATTACTCACTTTGATGCTTCAGCTCGTACCTCTTTCTAATAATAAAATACACGCGTTAGTAAACTTCAAGGAAAATAATAAATCAAACAATTAAATTAAAGAATTGAAACAGGGATTAGAAATTTGAAACCCTCAGAAAGTATCAACCTTTCACGTCTAGGCGAAGACAATTTCGAACTTGGCTAGGTGTGTCTAGAACTAATGTATGTGGTATGGTGTTTGTAAAAGGCTAGTTTAGAAAGCAAGAGGGAGAAAGAATAAGCTATGTGCTTAAAAGAGAGAAGAGAGAGAATTGTGATGATTGTGGATGATTTGAAAACGGGGGTCAAGGACCCTATTCATAAGAAAACAGTCCAAAAACGATAGAAACGAGATCGAATTCTAATCGGAATAAAACTGGGGTCCTGTCGCGAACGACAGGGTCTGTCGCCATGCGACAAGAATCACGTATGGCGACAAGCTCTGTCGTTTGGCGACAGGCTTGTCGTTTTGCGACAATTAAAAGATAAAACACATTTTTGTAAGGAATCCTTTTTCTAATATAATTAAGTATAAACTCCGTGTAAAACAGTTTTAAAATTCGTTTATTATAAGAAAACACTTATTTTATTTCAAATAGAATTCTTTATTTAATTATTAATCCAAACTCTATTAGAATTTCAAAGAACCTCCTGATTATTATAGTAGATTAAAGTCAATCCTAATAACATAGGAATAATAGGCCCTCCTCCAGATCATTGGACCACATATAAAAATCATTTCGGGCACAACTTAGTATTTTGGCCATAACTTCCTCATTATTCATCGGAATTGGGCCTATAATATATCGTTGAAAATCTCTTTGAGAGCCCAATCCAACTACATTATTGTTGGACCCTTATCATGGACCAAAATAAATTGGACTGGCTATTTTCATAAATAGAGTACATTTTAAAAAACAGAAGGAAAGATATTTTAATAAAAACAACTGCATCACTAGACTTGTCACACTTTCACTTCATTCGATAATCATATGACGAGAAAAGTATTCATCATAGGGTTTGGTTTTGGGGAGACACATTTGGGTGTCTACAGCCACCCGCGCGCATCCTGGTAGATTGCGCTGCTCAGACTAGCGCAACTTTCAATGTTACGCTAATTTACGAGTAAAAAAAAACGTACATGTAAAAGGAGTGGACTTCCCATGAAACTGTTCTCGTTTGGATATCCTCTAAGACGGTTCAATCAAAGTACGGTTTTCGCCAAAGCTAATGGAGCGGGTGAATGACATCCCTCTATTTGCTCCACTATGGACATCATTGAATAAGCCCTATACTCTTTGTCTGTCCTAAATAAACAATTAACAACAAGACAAAAACACAAAGTACGAATTTTAAGTCGTTGTTTAGTCAAGTTGTCACGAGGAGCGACGAAGTGTTCAATAAATTGAATCAAATTCACACCTTCTTTGGTCTCAATTTTTGCCATATCATTGTCATTCACGCCAAAAAATCGCTGAAAACACAAGTTTTGAATCTGACAAGTTAGGGGCATAAGTCACAGGGAGAGTATTTGCAGGGAAGCCTAGTAGAGCCTCAAACTCACCGGGTAATGGGACAATTTCATCCCCCTTAAAAAGAAAAAGATGATAGTTCGAGTCCCAATGATTAACCGAAGCATGAAGAAAATCAAAATTTATATTAAGTTGCATATAACTTAATAGGGGGTCAAGGTGGTATATCTTAAAAGCTAATTTTTCCTCAGTAGAAAGGGAAGTGACCCATTGTTTCAAACGTTGCTCAAAAGTTTTCACCATTGTTAAAAAAAAAATAAATAAATAAAAGAGAGAGAACAAGGAAAAAGAGAGCAATATTTTTCTTTGTGAATAACACTATTAACAAATGAATGTGAGATGATTAAAAGCCTACATGAAACCGCGCTTAAATAGACCAAGACTGTACAATTTTTCAGCAAAAGTGAGTGTCAGGATTTGAATTCCTAACTGTTTGGGAGACCTTGAATTAGAGTTGATTCTATCATTACACTTTTTTGTAAGAAGCTAATAAGTAATCGCCAATGAGTTTTAGAAAAACTCATAAACCTAGTTCATGCCCTTCTCCCAAGTAGGGTTCAAGGGATATTTAGCATGAATCATAAGTTTACCCATGCCCAAATTGGTCTACGTGTACCAGAAATGAATTCGAGAGCGAGGGTACTAAAATAACATTTCTTTTAGGGAGGAATCGCTATCCTTGCCCAAGTGCGGCCTCTACTAGCTCTTCCTTTTCCATAATTTCATTACCAAACAATGTGTGCAACTTGATACCTAGAACTAACTTAGTTGATTTTATTTACAAGCATTAATCATATAAGAATTACATATTGCATGCAATGAATTGAATGTCATTATTCTTTTTTATTCAAGTTCGTGAAAAGAACAACATAAATAATATTCGCCTTGTCTTAAGTGATAAAACAACAACTAATTATCCAATATTAGTCTTTAATTAACGCAAGATACTGTGTGAAAGTAATTAATTAAAAGTTTATTAGTTAAAAGGGATCAAACAACACTAATTAATCAATTAAAGATATTTAAATAAAGAAAAGAAAGGTGATTTATCTAAGTGCTCAGGAAACTAACCGTTCTTATTTTATGTTAAATCTCCATTTTAGATGTTTATGGACCTTATTTCTTCTTCATACCTCCAAGGATTTCAATGGATTCAATTAGGGTTGGAAAGTATTTGGGAAAAGAGAAGAAAAGTAATATGATAGTAAGAGGACTTGAGATTTTAGGGATTTAAGAAATTAGGGTTTAGAATTTTGATTTTTCTGTTGTCATTAGGGTTAAACGAAGACCCCTATTTATAGGCGTAGGAACCTAGGTTTAGTGTTTTAGAGCCGCGGCGTCAGGTGGTGTGCACAACTCAAAGAGTCACGCTGGAGTGCCCAGCACAACTCTTTGACCAACGCTTAGCAGGCGCATGCAACTCTAATAGTTGCCTGTGGTGCGATTTACCTTATACGAAAACGTGTTTTAAACTTCCATAACTTTTGATTGCGATTTGGATTAAGGAATATGAGATATAATTTGAAAGTTTTGAATGTCTACTTTCCAATTCCGTTGAAATTGGATTAAAATCTATTATGGATTAAAAGACATGACCATTTGAGTGCAAGGGTGTTGGTTTCAGGGCTCGTTTTAGTATTTTGCTGATAACTCTGATAACTTCTTCGTTTTAACTTGAAATTGGGATTATAATATATTGCTGGAAAGCTCTTTAGAAGATTTATGCAGTCGTATAGGCGATGCACGGAGATTTGATGGTTTATTGATATGATTGGCTTGGCTTTCAACAATGTAAGATCCATTGGATCTAATCATTGTATTTGACGCATTTGGGGTCCGTTATTAATTTGTATGAGCATGTTTTATGCCTAAATAGTAATCGAACTAGGCTCTAAGATAAATTGTCTCAAATATGGGTTTTAACTTACTTCGTAATGCATTTCGTAGTTTTTAAACACTTAAATTTGATCTAGCGTGAAGAACGGGTTTTTGTAACATCATTGCACATCCTGTCGGGACAGAACGCCAAAATTAGGTGTCTACACAAAGTTATTGGCTATCTTGCGTGGTCTCGCAATTGCTTGGAATGGTGGACACATAAGAGTTCAAGTTAAGGTGGATTCAGAGGTGCTAGTTCGTTTATTAGTGGATCCCATTCCAACTACCTCTCCTTTTTATTCATATCATCCAAAAATGCAAATCTTTGATCGAAAGACAAGGGTGGGCCGGCAAGTCACAATTGGACACTACTACAGAGAAGCCGATAGGGTAGTTGATTGGTTAGCTAACTATGGAGTCAATATGGAGCATAAATTTATCGTCTTTGAGGCGGTCCTGAAGGATCTTCGTGCCGTTTTATTGGAGAATCTTAGGGGAGTGGCCTTTCCTAGGAACCTACCTATGGTTAAATAGGTTAGTTTTGTTTGTGTTTTATTTTATTTTGTCGTTTTTTTTTTCTTTCTAGTTCCACCAAAATGTAATTCTCAAATGGCTACAATATAATAAAATTATAGTCGTTGTATTAAACTAAATCTCCAACCTTAGCAATTAAAAGTGATGAATTTTTAATAATGATAATAATAATTTATAAAAAATAATACTTATAAAAATAAATAAATAGACCACATTTTTTTTGTCAGTTTCTTTTTCATCAATCGCATATGTATTTTGCTAATTTCTGCCTCCTTTGCAAAATTGCAATCTAAATTATTAATGTTAGTGGACCAACTTAACCAAAATTTTAAACTGATGGTTGAGGTCCGGGAATATGTTTTTATACTCTTATCACTCCCCCTCACATGAAAGGTCCTTTGGGCTTGAAATGTGGATGCAACGCAGGCTCACCAATACCTGGTGCGAATTAATTTCCACTTTGAAGGAGGGGCGGATGAGATTCGAACCCGTGACCTTTGGGCCACGCTGGCTCCGATACCATCATGTTAATGGACCAACCTAACCAAAAGCTTAAACTGATGGTTGAGGTCCGGGAATATGTTTTTATACTCTATCAAAATTAGTGCTTAAATTAAAAAGGGGTAAGAGATTACCGGCTTGATTTGTCATGTGAGAAGTAGCACCGGAATCCATGTACCAAGACGGGTCATAATTTGGTAGACTCATAGTCAAGAATGCGTTGCCCAGCTCGGTTGGAGTCAATGTTCCACCGTAATCCGAACCTTGGCCATGAAAGTGTTGATGTTGGTGCGAGGGGCCTGTGTAGTGTGCCTGTGGCTGTTGCGGGTGCTGCAGCTGATGAGGGTAGGCTGGCCTTGGTGCTGGTCCCTGCTATGGGTAGGGGTAAGGAGCATACCCCCATTGTATGGCCTGCTGTCCCTGCCCACTGCTGTTGCGGAGCACCCCCCCACATAGGCGCACCTTGCTGCTGGGGTGGGGGTCGTGCTGCTGTTGCGGTTGCCCACGGCCACGGCCCTTGCCCCGGCCACAGCCGCGTCCCCTGCCGCGTCCACCTATGTTGCCACCTCTGCCGATCGGCTGCTGCTGCTGTTGCGGTGGCACGGTGGTGGTGCTAGTGGAGCTCGAATTGCTAGATTGGGCTACGAAGGATGACGCGGAAGCACTGTTATCATTGGCACACCTTGACTCCTCAAGAAGAAGACGAGATCGAGCAATTTCAAAGGATGGCAACGGGTCTGATTGTTAGATAATGGCAGCAATAGTGTCAAAATCAGTACCTACGAGACCCGAGACCAGCCTAATCACCATTTTTTGCTCCGACACCGCTTGATCAACATTGGCCAATTGATCCTTCAAGTTCTTCAACTCACGATAGTAAGACGAAACATCATTAAAATTGGAGAGATGTAAAGCATTAAATTGATTTTCAAGATATACTGCCCTAGTAGTTTTATTATCTTGAAAAATCGCCTTGAGCTTATTCTAAATTTCTTGAGCCGTGGCTGCCTTGCACAAAATTGTTTCAAGCATATCACGTGAGATTGTGCCATAAATCTAGTTTTTAACAACCGAATCAAGTCTCTTCCATAAATCATCTGATATACCTGTAGGCGGTGAAGTTTTTGGGTCAATATGATCTAAAACGTTGTAAGCATGAGCATGACATTCAAAGAGTTCAACCCAATTTAAATATTGGACCTTGTCACGATCAAGAATCATGGGGATTACATTCTTGATGTTATTCACTCCGAAGGCAGGATGATAGTCAGAGGAAGATGAGTTATCACCGTCTTCCTTGGTCATGGTGGGCGGCTAGGGGAAGCTACGATGTTTAGGGAGGTGGTCGGCTAGAATAGGGCAAAAAAGAAAAAAAGAAAAAAAAAAAAAAGTGGAAACAAGGTTTGATCAAAACCTGTGCTGTGATACCATGTTAGTGGAGTAATTTAACCAAAAGTTTAAACTGATGGTTGAGGTCTGGGAATATGTTTTCATCAGTTGACATGTGGCTTTTGTTCAACACATTATTAGGGCTAACATTTGACTAGTTTCATTATTTCGGATTACTTGCATAGAATCTAGGAATTTAATAATTGATGAGCAAAATTTATGTCTTCTGTTTTCACATGAATCCTATAATATACATACATGGAGTATTATTATGATATAATCTTAAGGGGTTTACACTTTACTATAATATACTTGTGTTGTTTAAACCAATTCCACTTCACAATGAATCCGAATTGGTTTAAAATATTTTACATAGATAGAGTATCCTAACAAACCTAAAGCAACACAAAAAATAACTAAACACACGATAATAATTGATATCATAACCACTTCGGTAGCTTTCTTATGTTGTGTGTACCACAGCTCGACGTCAGCATCATATTCGGCGACTGCCGAACACATCACGATGAACAATATTAGGAACCCTAAATCAATAGAATTTATATTATGAGTGTTATAATCAATTTATCAAATAAAGTACATGCAATGATAAATTGAATTAATATAAATTGATAAAGGATGTGGATTTCACATTTTACATTAAAATTGAATCAAAATTTAATTTGGAAATAACATACATTTAACATATAAATTGAATTAACAAAAAATAATAACGAATGGAACTAACAATTTATATACTTGGTAATAAATAGTTTACATAAAATGAAATTACAAAAATTAAATTAAGAAAGGTAGAAATTGATTTACAGCTCGCAAATATTGAAAATAAGTTCTATTGTTCAGATTTAGTTACTACTCCAGTCAGAGAAAAAGAAAAAAAAAATTAGTTACAACTAATTCAGGCCCCGTTCTTTAGAGTTGCTCTATTGAAATCTGCTCTGCTCTGCTATGCTTCAATATGCTCTGCTCTGCTATGCTTCAATTTGCTCTGCTCTGTTTTGCTTCAATCTGCTCTGCTCTTCTTTAAAATAATACTTAATATTGAATTATTATAATAATACTTAATATATAATAATAAATAAATAATATTAAATAATAATATTAATTAATATTTAATAATAATAAATATTTATTATTTAATAATAATAATTAATAATTAATATTTAATAATAATATTATTATTAAATATTAATATTTAATAATAATAATAAATAATATAATAATAATATTAACAATAATAATAATTATAATATTAGTAATAATAATAATAAATATTTAACAATAATAATAGTAATTATAATAGGAGGAGGAGTAGCATAATAATAATAATAATAATAATAATAATAATAATAATAATAATAATAATAATAATAATAATAATAATGAATAATAATAATAATAATAGTTATAATAATAATAATTATAATAATGATAATAATAATAATAATGATAATAATAATAAATAATAATAATTATTATTATAATAATAATAATAATAATTATTATTATTATTATTATTATTATTATTATAATAATAATAAAATCTGATCTGCTCTGCCCAGAAGCTCAAAAGAACGGGGCCTTAGACCTTTATTTTATTTTTTTTATATCTTGGCATACAAAAATTGTCTTTCACTTTTCTTTTTTTTCTTTTTTTTTTTTTTTTTTTTTTTGTGGGCCTTGGACCTTTATTTTATTTTTTTATATCTTAAATTAACAAATACCTTCATGCATGGCTCCACGAATATAATTTTTATTATGTATCCAGTCTATCCACTGATGACAATTGTGATGCATGTACATACATTGGTGGGATAAAATTTCCACCGTTTATGATGACCATTTAGTTAAAAAGTGAAACGGAATCAAGAAACATTAAACACATAAAAACATCAAAATGTAGTATATAAATTCCTATTTTAATATAACCTTTTATTTCATATATTTATAAGTACTTTTCAATTTTCATTAAACTCAATTGGAATAGGTTTCATGTTCATTCATAAAATGCGAAATTATCACATCCATTAATACTACTAGCTTTTATATATGATATGTATATATACATTATATATATAAAAAAAATGCTAATGTTCATTTAGAAAGAAACCTTATGTTTGGATCAAAGACATTTTACTGATAGATGTTCACTCTAATTTTGTATTATAATATTATTTTATTCCATGAAATTTTCATGCACATTAATTATATTTCATGCTCATTTTTCTCAATAGAAGTTTATTTTCATATTGGTTCATGTAAAATAAACATTGTTTCAAAAAAAAAAAAAATGTAAAATAAACATTAATGATCTTGATAAATTATTGAAAAAAAAGAATTACCTAAAAATAATTTCAAGCTCTTCATTGTAGGGCTTTTTGAACTTCAATCGGCTAGAAGCCTAGAACTTTAATTTGTGTAGGTTGATTGTTGAAGTTTTCAGAGTTTTTCAGTGTTGATTGTTGAAGTTATAGTAAGAAAAAAATAAGTATGAAATTGTTTTGGTGTGAAGAAGCTAAGTGTGATAACAATCCTAAGGTACGTAAATGTTGTTATAACTTATAAGAATGACCTATTTTTTTTTAATTTTTGGCAATTTTGCAAGTTTATACGTAATGGAAAAAAAAAAAATCATTTATGAATTATGACTAGTTATATTCCCCCTAATCGGGATGAGTGGATTATTACTAGCTAGTAGTTGGTTAATAAGCTTCTTACATTGCTTGTTACATTATACGGACTTACAGAGTATATAAGAATTGAAACAATTAGTTTTATGGAATTACACAAAATCAAGATGTGATTAGTCGTTTCTCATTATTAGTCATAAGATTCATTACCCAGTATTAGTCACAAACCATTATCACAACAAATTTTATTTTATTTTTTACAATAAAAGTTTAATTTAAAAATAAGAGTACATGTTATACAAGTAAATACTACGCATTAACTATATAGTCTATATTACCATCTCTTAGTCATTAACCATTTTTTTTTAGTTTGTTTTTACTTAGAATGGACATTTAGCAGTCCTTGGCTCAATATCCACTTGTACGGTTGTACCACTTTGTATTGTTTGTAATTTTGTATATATTATTGGAGTTCGTAGGGCTTCTTTGTGAAGTTAACCGAACTTATTTCGTATCTTGTAATTATTTTTCGTGTATTATGCATATGTCAAGAATATGTTAGCTATATACCTATTGTAGTATCAATCCCATTTGCATGTACCCGGTGTCACTACAAGAAATAGGTCATTTTGCGACGGAAACCTTGCAACGGACTACAATTCCGTCGCAAAAAGGGTTAATTTGCGAGGGAATAAATTCCGTCGCAACTTTGCGACGGAAACAAACTTTTGCGACGGAAATTCCGTCGCAAAGTTTGCGACGGAATTTATTCCCTCGCAAAAGTTTGTTTGCGACGGAAATAATCGTCGCAAAACAATATTAAAAAAAAAATAAAAAAAAACATTTTGCGACGGATTCTGCGACGGAAATTCCGTCGCAAAAAGTTTTTAAATTTTTTTAAAAAAACTGAAGTTTCGCTGAAGGAGAGAGAAAAAGAAAACGAAGAACAGAAAGAGGAAAGCGTAGAGAGAGATAGAGGAAAGCGTAGAGAGAGAAAGAAAATCCGGCCACTTCACCGCCGCTGTCGCCACCGGAACGACCGGAATCCGGCCACTCACACCTACTAACGCCCACCCCCTCCGTTCACTCCCACTCACGCGCACTCACGCCCACCCACGCCACCCCCTCCGTTCAAGCCCACTCACGCCCCTCCGTTCGCCGGCGGTGTGCAGCCACCACACCACCCTCCTTTCGGCAGCCGGATTTCCGCCACAACACCCTCAAATCCCGGTGAGTATTCCACTATCCCCCTTTGTTTTTGTTTTCAATTTAATTTTAATGTAAACCCTAACTTTTTCTAATTATGTTTTTTAATTTAATTTGTAACTAAATTTTATTATTTAATTACTTGTGTTTAGTGTAGTGTAGTTTAATTTATATTGCAATGTTAGAATTAGTTTAATTTTTAAGATATATTGCAATGTTAGAATTAGTTTAATGTATGTTAGTTTAGTTTAAAATATATGTTAGATTAGTTTATAATGTATGTTATTCTAGTTTAAAATATATGTTAGTTAGTTTATAATGTATGTTAGTTTAGTTTAAAATATATGTTAGATTAGTTTAAAATATATGTTAGATTAGTTTAAAATATATGTTAATTTAAAAATACATGTTAGTGTATGTATGTTTATTTGAATGTGGGTAATTGTGTGTTAATTATATGTGTTTCATCACTTGCTTTAAACTTGTTTAAATTAAACAATTATGGTATGTATGTTAATTATATATGTTCACTAAGATTTGAAAGCATTTGCATCTTCTTATTCCTAGATACCCGTTCAAGACATACACATTAGGAGTATGTCTTGAATAGTCCCCGGTTGGGACTGTCCTTTGACGTTTAATCTCACTTTAGGTGGTGAATGTATGCAATGTTTTTGATTCTATGGAATATCTTGGCGTCTCATTTCTCTACAATGTTTTCTGGGTACATATGTTGGTGTGTTTAATTACCTACATCGTGTACTTGGAGAACTGTAGGGATATGCTGTCGGATTTTCTATAGAATTGAAAACTAGGCATACATTCACTAGTGAGATAAGATGTCCAAGGATGGGTTAGGTTGGAGTGGTAAGGACCCCTGGATATATGTCATCTAAAACCTCATGTAGGTTTGATTTTATGAAGAAAAGAACTTAGCTTGATACTTTGCTACTATTGTTTGTGACTGATATGATTATATGCGTGAGTTGTGTAGAAGTTGTGACAATGAAACGAACAGAGCGTAGCTGGATGTATGAGAGGTTGTGTGGGCGGAATTCTATTGATCCTAGATTCGTGAAAGGGGTTAAGGAATTCATTCAGTATTGCAAAGATCATCCTGAGAGTAGTGACCCCGAGGAGATTAGGTGTCCTTGTGTGAAATGCAAGAATAAGAAAATTCTATCTTCGGATGATGTTCAAGTTCATTTGTATAAGAAGGGGTTCTTACCTAACTATCATGTGTGGATGAATCATGGAGAAGGGTTTCCAGGAACCTCCGAAGGACATTTTCAAGCCACTTGTTTCCTATATTGCCACTTATGAACTATTTCAAGCCTCGAACTCAAGTAACTATGTTAGGTAGGTGTATTATGGTCAAAATAAGCTCATTTGATAACAAATGTGAGAAATAGGCAAGTTAGAACCAAAAACGCCCCATTTTCGCCCATTTTTTCTAGTTTTAGGACCTAGTGAACCTATATTGCCACTTATAAACAATTTCAAGCCTCAAACTCAAGTAACTATGTTAGTTAGGTGTATTAAGGTCAAAAATAGGTTCATTAGATAACAAATGTGAGAAATAGGCAAGTTAGAACCAAAAACGCCCCATTTTCACCCAATTTTCCTAGTTTTAGGACCTAGTGAACCTATATTGCCACTTATGAACTATTTCAAGCCTCGAACTCAAGTAACTATGTTATTTAGGTGTATTATGGTAAAAAATAAGCTCATTTGATAACAAATGTGAGAAATAGGCAAGTTAGAACCAAAAACGCCCCATTTTCGCCCATTTTTTCTAGTTTTAGGACCTAGTGAACCTATATTGCCACTTATAAACAATTTCAAGCCTCAAACTCAAGTAACTATGTTAGTTAGGTGTATTAAGGTCAAAAATAGGTTCATTAGATAACAAATGTGAGAAATAGACAAGTTAGAACCAAAAACGCCCCATTTTCACCCAATTTTCCTAGTTTTAGGACCTAGTGAACCTATATTGCCACTTATGAACTATATCAAGCCTCAAACTATTGGTTCTCATTCTTTATTTTTATTTCTGCATTGTATATCCTTTGTTTGTTACAGGAGGCGTACCAACACAGACAGGAGGAATCAAGAACCCAGGGTTCCCAACTGTCTGAAAATGAAATTTTCTTTGAGGCGGCTGGTGGTCGTAATAAGAAGGGTCGTGTTAGAGGTCTTGGTGTTGGTGCTGACTTGTACTACGGCACATCTAGGGGACGAGGATCGGGTTCTTCCAGCCAATACGTACCGTCGGTCATAACTCAAATGCAGGAAAACTTCCACAAGGAGTTGAATGAGAGGGTGGAAGCAATTGAGAGCCAGATCGATAGCCGTGTGGCGGAACAGCTCGATGCTCGAGTGGAGGCTCGAGTGGCAGAACGGATGGCTGAAATCGAGAGGAAGAACAAGGAGTTCTTAGAGGAGTTAGCCAGTAGATTTACAGGATTGACCACTCCTTTCACTTGTTCTACGATTCAGCCTCAGATTCGAGACCCCAGGAACGACCCGGGTGGTGGTGGTGGTGGTGGTGCAGGCCAAGGACAGCCAGCTTGTGTTTAGTTAGGTGTCATTTTTCGATTTTTGTATATGGATGACATTGTAGTTTAAAAAATTATATCATGTACCGTACTTGGTAGTTACGGCTACGTGTTGTATATATTTGAATTATGTTAGGGCGTGGACTTTTTGACTGAAATTATTTTAAATGCACGTATTTTATTAAACAGGATTGCATGAATACAGGTTCCAGGAAAACAAAACAAAATACAAAAAAATTAAACAGGATTGCAGGAATACAGGTTCCAGGAAAAAAAAACAAAATACAAAAAAAAAAAAAAATTAAAATTACAATAACTTTGCGACGGAATGTAATTCCGTCGCAAAATGGAGTATTTTGGGACGGATTATTTTCCGTCGCACACATGCGACGGAAAATAATCCGTCGCAAAATACTCCATTTTGCGACGGAATTACATTCCGTCGCAAAATTTGTGACGGACTATTCCGTCGCAAAAGAATCCATTTTGCGACGGAAATACATTCCGTCGCAAAATTTGTGACGGAATATTCCGTCGCAAAATGATTCCTCTTGCTACGGAATTTTCGTCGCAAATGTTGTTTTCAGCTACAACTACCTTTCCGTCGCAAAATCCGTCGCAATTCGTTTTGCGACGGATATTCCGTCACAAAAGGACTGTTTGCTACGAAAGTTCGAGCGACGCCATGCCTGTGACGGAAATCCGTCGCAAAGTCACTTTGCGACGGAATTTTGCCAGTTTGCGACGAATTATTTCCGTCGCAAAACGGCCCTTTTCTTGTTGTGTGTACAGTATTTTTACTGTACATCGGGTTTTTCGCACGTGCAACCCATTTACTGTTTTTTTTTTTTTTAAATCGCGGAATTTCAAAATCGCGGAATTTCATACCTAAAAATCAAAAAAACGCAGAACAACAATGGAGGAGAGAGAAAGTGAGAAAACGCAGCTATCGATCATCCATTGAGGAGAGAGAAAGTGAGAAATCGCAAAAATTGAAGAAAACGATCATCAATCGAGGAGAAAAAAGGTTAGAAAACGCAAAAATTGCAGAAATCGATCATCAATCGAGGAGAAAAAAGGTGAGAAAACGCACAAATAGAAGAATTCGATCATCAATTAAGAACAAAGAAAGTGAGAAAACTTACAAATTGCAGAATTCGATCATCAATGGAGAATTCGACTTTCGATACAACAAATTGCAGCAATCTCATTCACGAATTGCTACAAAAACAGAGGCAAATTGAGACTGAATTTGAAATCGATTTAAATCGATCGATTATAGAAGAAGAAGAAACTAATTGTTTTGGAGATGAATTCGTACCAATATTCAACAATCCAGACAATGCAGATGAAGCAATTGATAATGCTGATGAAGCAATTGAGAATGTAGAAGACGCAATTCACAATGTAGAAAATCAAGTGGTTCCTGATAAATCAATTGATTCAAATTCAGAACAAACAACCAAATCAAATGCAACTGAAGGTAATTTCTATAAATTTTTGAGATTGTATGCAAAAAGTAACCCTTTGAATACATAATTGTTACCCTTTTCATGCATAAACGTGACCGTACTTATGCCTAAATGTTACCCTCAGATTGAATGCAGAACTTTTTAGATTGCATGCAAAAAGTAACCCTTTGAATGCCTAAATGTTACCCTTTTCATGCTTAAAAGTGACCCTATTTATGCACAAATGTTACACTCAGATTGTATGCTGAAAATTCAGATTGTATGCAAAAAGTAACCCTTTGAATGCCTAAATGTTACCTTTTTCATGCATAAAAGTTACCCTATTTTCAAACGAATGTTACCCTTTTTTTATGCTGCCTGTGGTTATTATCTGATTTGTTTGTATTAAATAACAGATACAAATCCAATTGATGCTTCTGGTTTAGATCTTAGAGGATCATTTGTTGGTGTGGTAAGAGAAACTTTTGAAGAAATTTTGGAATTGTATGAAAAACATGCTGCTATACTGGGGTTTTCAATAAGAAAACATACAACTAGATTCAAACAACACACAAAAATAGTAACTGAGAAAAACTATGTGTGTTCTGCTGAGGGAAAGAGACATTCAGGTCAGAAGAAAACAAAGTTAGTTGAAATGGTTGATGAAGAGGATGTAAATGTAAAAACAAGAAAGCCAATCAAGACAAGTATCCATTACAAGATCGAATTGCAAGGCATGCATAAGAGCAAAAGTGAATAAAGAAGGACAGTTTGAGGTGGTGGCTCATGTTATTCAGCATAACCACGAGCTAACAAAGCCACAGTGGCATTATTTGCATCGTTCTGAAAGAAAAATGACAGAGGAAAAAGCTAAAGCAATCAAAACAATGAAATCTTCAGGTCTAACTACAATGGACACTTACAATTACATGGCTACAGAGGCTGGAGGAGAACAGAATGTAGGCCATAGTGTTGTAGATCACCTGAATTTCTGCTCAAGGTTAAGAATGGAACAAATTTGAGGCTGGAGATGCTCAAACTTTAGTGAACATTTTAAGTCAGGAACAATCAGAGGATCCAAACTTCTTTTTTAGAGTGAAGTTTGACAAAGAAGGAAAAATTTGCAATATCTTTTGGATAGATTCAATGATGCTAGAAGACTATAGGATATATGGAGATGTTCTTGTCTTTGATATAACATACAGAACCAACAGATATAATCTTATATGTGCTCCATTTGTTGGCATAAATAACCACTGGCATAATTGTATGTTTGCTTGTGCTTTTATTGGGGATGAAACGACAGATTCATTTGTGTGGTTACTACAAACCTTCTTCAAAGCTATGGAGGATAGAAAACCAACTTCAATATTCACTGACCAGGACCAAGCAATGGCAAATGCAATTCTGGAGGTAAAAGATTTATATTGACATCTTACAGATTTGAGCTCTGACAATAAAGTTTTCCTTTTTCACATAAAGTTACCCTTTTAGCTGCATAACGTTACCCTTTTTAGTGCATAAAGTAACCCTTTTAACAGCATAAAGTGACCCCTTTATTTTCAATGCAAGTGATTCCTAATACAAGGCATAGACTTTGTATATGGCATTTGGAGCAAAATGCCATAACCAGATTTGGAGCTCTTAAAAAAGACAAAGAATTCAAATTTGCATTCAACCAGTGCTTAATGATGTGTGTGACAGAACAAGAATTCGAAGCAAAGTGGCAGGCAATGTTGCAGAAATATGAGTTGACAGAACACTCTTGGTACAAAAGAGTGTATGAGTTGAAAGACAAATGGTGTCCTGCCCTTAGTAGAGATTTCTTTTCAGCAGGGATCTTATCGTCACAAAGGAGTGAAAGCACTAATCATGCTATAGGATTCAGAGCAAGTAAAGCAACTACTTTGACAGAATTTTATACCATATTTAAGAAGACAACCAATCGTTGGAGAAGCACAGAGAAATATGATGAGTTTACCTGTAGCAAGTCGATAGCATTCACTTCATTGCCTCTGTCTGGAATGCTAAAGCATGCTGCACAGGTAAAAAGTTAACTGACAAGTACATAAATTACACCTAATATATGGCAATTTAAATGAAGCTACATGATTTTGATGTACAGGTTTTCACTTTATCACTCTTTAGAGATTTTGAAGAGGAATTTGGATACTCTATGGCAACAACTGTTCAGATGTTAGGCAGTAATGAAGAATGCCTACTTTATCAAGTAACACTAGAAGACAAGCCATGGTCTGCACATCAAGTAAACTATATACATGAGAGCCAGACTGTATGGTGTACTTGCAAAATTTTTGAAGCATCTGGATGGTTATGTTATCATTGCATCAGAATTCTACATTTGCATTCAGTAACAAGAATACCAGACAAGTATGTTTCAAAAAGATGGACTAAGTTTGCAAAAACAGAGGCATGGGATAGGTTGAAGAATCAGGATCCTAAACAGCAATATATTCCATGGAGGCAAACAATGATGAGGAAATACTACAATCTAATCTTAAAAAGTCAAGAAAATGAAGAGACAAGAGCATTTATGGAAGAAAGCTTCAGAAACAATCTTAAAATGGTGGAAGACTTACTTGTTAGTGCTGCTCAGAAAGAAAGTGCAGAAGCTGCTTCTAACATTCCTGATGTGGCAGACAACACTCAAAGCAATACTGACGTTTCTTCATCATCGAGTACAAGCACAAGTGTACCAATAATACTTGGTCCTAAAAGGGTTGTAACAAAAGGAAGAAGCAAGAGAGCAAAAGGAGGACTTGAAAAAAGCAAGAGAAAAAGAAAACCAGCACTGCCACCTCCAAATTCAGAATTTGGATCAAAGACACCTAACTTACGACTCTTTTAAGATCTTTTTTAGAACATTTTTTTTTTCGAAATTAATATACCTTGTATTGTTAAACTATTTTTCTTTTGTTTTTTTACTCTATGACTAGTTTAATGAAAATGTGATTGACACTTTTATTAGCACATGTTTAATTATTGGAACACATCAACTTATGTTACCCTTTTAACGTATAAAAGTAACCCTTTTCATGCATAAAAGTGACCATTTTCATGCATAAAAGTTATCCTTTCTATCCACTAAATCAACCTTTTCTTTGGTAATAGTTACCCTTTCTGTTAATAAAAGTTACCCCTTTTATCAATAAAAGTTACCCTTTTTATGCATAAAAGTTACCCTATCTACCCACAAAAGTATACCTTATCATGTATAAATTTATTATTTCTACCCACAAAAGTAACCCTTTTTATGCTACAAAGTAACCCTTTTTATGCACAAAAGTGACCCCATAAAAAACATACATAAGAACCTTTCAAATTACTTAATGTATGCACATACATCAGTATTCCAAAAGAACCAAAAACTATCCACTAAGTTTAATTACATCATTTAACTTGATGTATATGCACATACATTAAGTTTTTTCATTGTTCAAAAAATACTCCTGGACCTAATCAACTAATAACTAACAGTCATTTCACTCTTTAGAAGGAGTGTACTTGTCTGTATTCTTTTTTGCCCTTTTTCCTTTGGGATTCTCTTCTTCTGCCTCTGCCTTTGCTTCTGCTTCAGCTGCCATTTTTCTTTCTTCATTTTCTTTCTTCTTCTTTGCAGCAATTGCATCCTTTCTTCTCATTTCAATTCCCTGGCAATAAGCAGGATCTTTCTTCTTCTCATTGAACTTCTCTAATTCTGACAACACATCATTCCTAGATTCATTCAAATCACACAGCACCAGTGTGGTACAGATCTCACCTCGCAGAAATTTTCTCCCAATAATCTCACAACAGAAAAAAAAAAAAACTTATCAATATGTAATTAATAAAAGCATTAGAAAGGGAAAAACTACAGACAAAGTAGATGAATAATTACTGTTTTCAGTTCATTTAAATTGAACGATTCGCCAACAAAATGGAGCATGTGATACATGACAAACACCCCACAGTCCAAATTGTCAACCTTTTCTTTTCTCCATTCCAACTCAACAATTTGAAACCCATAAGAAGGTAGCTGAGAACTCTTTGGATGATTTCTTTTTCCGAGAAAAACACCCATTTGATCACACTGACATAAAATATAAAAGTTTAGAATAAAATAAAAACAAAAAAAAAATTTAAATGGAAACAATAAGTAAACAGACACATAACAATGAATCAACATAAACATACCAAGTGTGAAGACAATTCTTTGGTATATTCAAGAGCATCATCACGCCAGATAATATTGTCAAGATAATATACCACCTCTTTTGTATGATCAATAACAAACAAAATGTAGTGATTCTCAACAAGAACAGGAAAATAGATCTGAAACAGAAAAATTAAAACACTGATTTAGACAGAGTAACACAAAAACAGAACTTTTTTAAAGTTTTGATAGTAATTTAGCATGAAATATACCAGTTCAGCATCCATAATATCACATTCAGGATTCTCATAGCTCACCCAACCTTCCCATAAATCGTGCAAATCATTAACAGCTTGTGAAATATCACCTTTGCCAATGTTTTCACAAACATGCAAGAATGCAAACTATTAAAAGTATGAGAACTTGTTTATATATTTATATAAAGTAAATGTGTTTAAATATAAAAAAAAAAAAATCAAATTACTTACACTTTGCCTCACACCAAAGAAGAATTTTCGAGGACCAGAATCAAAACATGCCTTCTCATTCAAATACAGACAGTAGCAATCAATGATGCACCATCGAATTCTAAGTGGAGCTACCAGGGACACCATGTCTTCTCTTGGAATTAAAAAATTCATCCCAAAAGTAACAAGGTTCTCACTGCAACAATAAAAAATAAGATAAGCATTAAAAAAAAAATAAAGGAAAAAAAACATATAAAAATATAAAATTATCATAAAAAATGACACTTAACTTCCTCATCATTGAATCATCATTCAGTAAACAATAATCAAGAATTTCCAAATGTAACTTAGGAAAATTCTTGAAAATCCGAGCATTAGCCCTCAAAAACAGTGTAAGAAAAGGCACATCCACACCTACTGGCCCACAGTCGAGTGAGCACAAAGATTTATTGCCTCTGATGATACTTCTAGAAGCATTTTCTACAGAAGGCCCAGCATTACCATTGACATCATCCTCAGACCTATTCATCACAACACTTTTTCTATTACCATTGACATCATCCTCAGACCTATTCAAATTCAAATTTTGTGCAGGTTCATCTCCAGGAACATCATTGTTATGACCTTCAGGTTCATAAAAATCACGAAGCAATTCATGAACAGACTTCATCTTATTACACTCCTCAATTAAACCATCTAAAAGCTTCAGGTAATGAGGATCAGAGAGTAGCTGTTGAGTTTGAGAAACTGCAACAGCATCATCAGAGGATAATGAAACAGTTCTGCGAGAAGAAGTCATATCACTCAAGGCTTGAAAACCCTGTGACTGAACCAACAATAATACATCCATATTTCTTTTAACCAAAAGAAATGTTTCATGAACAGCCTGCAAACATATGAACTAATAAGAAACTATACAAATGTAACAAATAAATATAAAAAACAAATGAAAATTCATGATATATGCATAAAGTTACCCTTTTAAATGCATAAGGTTACCCTTTATTATGCATAAAGTTACCCTTTTAAATGCATAAAGTAACCCTTATAACTGAATATTTAGGGTAACTTTAGTGCACATAAAGGGTAACTTTAGTGCATATAAAGAGATAATAACTAAATATATATATATATATATAAAAAAAACACTTACATCAGTTGAAATTTCTTTAATTTCATCATCAGTCATCACATTTTCCGGAAGCTCAAATGCAAGAATGCGGCTACTTCTACCACTTGTAGAAGCCCCCTGACCACAAGTTTGCTTACAACAGGATCCCTAATTTGAGGCTGTGAAATAGGATATGTAAGGGTATCCAATAGTCCCTGCCCAAAATCACCAGCTTTGATCTCCAAATTGATCCGCTTCTTAATCTTCGCATCAGTCCAATGTTGAATCAAAGGAAGGGTACTACTTTCCTTTTCTCCTTGAAAATTTAATCGATGAAAATACATAATTTGCAAAGCTAGCAAACAACCACTTACATTTTGAGCATTTTCATCATTCTTATACTTCACAACAACCTTCTTTAACTTTTTCAAAACATATGAACACCAATCAAATGTTTTGATTTCATCAACTTCTTCAACAGCCTTCAACAATTTCAATGAAACAGTCCTATTAGTAGTAGGAGCTAAGAAGCTAGACATAGCATGAAGCACAAAACATCTCTTAAATTCTTCCCCACCATCATCCAAATCAACCATCCTAGACTCCACTTTTGACAAATGCAGAGGTTGCTTCTCAGTAAGACCATAATCAAGTCTCCATGACTGAATGATACGTTTATCTACACTACCTTCTTCAGGATTCTTCTGAAGTTCAGGAACAACAATCTCACTCATAGGCAAGCCAAAGACATCGCATATATCATTTTTAGTAACTATAAACTCTTTACCAGCAGCAATAGTAAACATGTAGCTACCACCATTAAAGTGTTCAACAAGCCAATGTAGCATTTGACGATTCAAAGTTTTCAATTTCAGATGTAATAAACCACCAAAACCTATTTCTTTAACAGCTTTTTTTTTATTAGGACTAAAAGTACTCAACATAAATTCCAATGTGTGTGGTCTGCACCTTGCAATCAAGGGTCTTTTTTCCCTAACTAATAATAATAAAAAAAATAAGTTAAACAATATCAGAATCAGAATCATGATATATATAATTAAAAAATGAAAAACAAAAAACATGTATACTTACACAACAGTATCAGAATTAGAATCAGAAACCACTAGCAATTTAGAATCAGCTACTGTTTTGGCCTTCTTAGATACAATTTTAGACTTCTTAGGAGCCGCTTTAACCTTCTGAGACTCTGCTTTGGCCTTCTTAGGAACAGTTTTAGCCTTCACAGTTTTAGACTCTGGTTTGTCCTTCTCAGGAACTGTCTTGCTCTTTTTAGGTACTGTTTTACCCTTAGCAGGCTCTTTACCCATTGCTTTTCCCCTTGAAGGCGATTTATAACGATATCCACCTATTGAACCACCTATATCTAATTAATACAGAGAATAACCATAAATTACAAATTCACAAATTACTCATGGGAAAATTCAGAATATATGCATAAAATCCTTTTAAATGCAAAAAGTGACCCTTTTAAATGAATAAAGTGACCCTTTTAACTGCATAAAGTCACCCTTAAAAATACAACAAGTAACTCTTTTAACTGAAAAAGTAACCCTTTAACAAGCATAAAGTGACCCTTTTAAATATATAAAGTGACCCTTTTAACTGCATAAAGTCACCCTTTAAACTACAACAAGTAACCCTTTTAAATGAAAACGTGACCCTTTTAACAGCATAAAGTGATCCTTTTCACAGCATAAAGTCACCCTTTTAACAGCATAAAGTAACCTTTGTCGTGCATATAAATAACATATATATCTATTACTCACACACAATGCACAATGCACAATGCACATATTACTGTTACTCAAACACATATACACAAACACAATGCAGATATGCATACTATTCTCATAATCTAACTAAAACCTAACATACAAAATTTGAAGAATAATAAGCAATGAATAAAACTTCTGAAAACAAACATGCAAAATTTGTTTCACATATAACAACACCACAACACATGTATAACAAATTTTGAACCAATTATCACAATGAACAATAAAATAAAGCAAAATTAAACATAATAACTTTAAAATTAAAATTCAATTATCATAATATGCATAAAAAATCAACAGAAAACTATAAAAAATAACATGCACTACTAATTCGACATATATAAGCGAAAATTCAATTGAAAATTTGAAAAAATGTTAAAAATTTAAATAAACACACCTTCTTCAGCATCTACAGCCTTCTTTGTAATCTTCTTCTTCACCATTGCTGAAACAAACGCTACGAAAAACGAAAACAAAATCAAAATAAAAAAACCTAAAAATCGAAGAACCAAAACAATTTAAACTAACAAAAATCTCAAAAAAATAAGTAAACGAACCAGAATTCAGCAAATAACAACTTCACAAGTGAAAGAAAAGAGAGAAAAGCTCGAAAATCAACAATGGAGGAGAGAGAACACGCTCGAAATCGCCAGTTAATTGCTTTTTAGAGAGAGAAAAACGAGGAGAGAGAAAGCTATAGTGAATGAATGAAGAGACAAAATCGAGGAGAGAGAAAGTTCTATTTCTTTATTTTGGCAATCATTAGGACGCACGTGCCAACCCCACTAAATTGGCAGTTGTTGCTTGTCCGAAAATTCCGCATTCATTAAATTAATGAACACCGGGTTTTTTTAAAAAATTTGTGTTGTAGTATATGTCTAAATGAGTCGTGCTTATTATGAAAATATATAGAATGAAAATTTTGGGGTCCATTCACTGGGTATTATGGTATGTTTTTTTGTTTGGAAAGCGTCTATGATTTTTTATTTAGTTTAAAATAATAAAAATATAAATAGTCAACTATACTAAAATCATGATTTTGAAAACTGACAATAATAAAGTGCCTTGTTTTTATAATAATAATAAAAATTTAAAACGCATAAAAAAAAATACTAATATGATAAGATAACATCCTATTTGAATTAATTAATCAACAATAACTATATACTAAAAGACACACCATCGATGACACATATCAAATTTGTTTATTTTTTTTTTAAAGAGACACATATCAATTTCTGGTGTGTATTTTAACTAATTTTTTTTTTAAAAATAAATAATTAGAAAATTTTATTTAAGCAAGCTACTTAAAAAAAAATTTGTTAGTCAACAATATTATAAATGAGCAATAATATTTAGGAAATTTGAGAAAATAACACCACAAAAAAGCCACGATTTTGATTATAACACCACATAAAAAAAGTTTTGATTATAACACCTCCAAAAACCTCAAAAAATTGATTTCACCACCGCGTAGAGGATGGTGTCAAAAAAACCGTTTATAGACCCCACCAAGTACACGTGTCACTTATATATTGGTTAAAAAAAATTAAAAAATAACTAAATCCTAAGCCCAGCCACAAAGCTCACCACCGGTAGCCCCTACATCCCACCACCGACACTACCCCCCACTGCCGCCAAGCCACACCAGCGTCCACCCAGCCACCCCCACCCTCCTTAACCAACCCCGAAAAACCCTATCGACTACCAGACACAGCGATTGAGACCCAGCTCGCAACTCCATAAACCCTATCCACCACAAAAATGGCGACTAGTGGTTGAAATCGGCCGGGTTAGGGCCTGATGAGTGGTCAAATTCGACCCTAAATTGGCCGATCTCGACCACTAGTTGCTAATTTTGTTGTGAAATGGAAGAAAAATGGTGGTGGCTGTCGGTTTTGAGTGGGAAAAGGAGGTGGTTGCGGGGGTTGTTCGGTGTGAATTGAATTTCGTGGTTTTCGGTTGCTGAAGGGGTATCGGAAGTGGTTCAAGGGGTGTCGTAAGGGGTTTTCAGTGGCCGGAGGGGTGCTGAAAGTGGTGTAAGGGGTGGGAATTCGTTGTGTATGGTGGCGGAGGTGGTTGCGGGGGTTTTTCGATGCGAATAACGTGGTTTATGGTGGGGCAAGGCCGAGCTGGGGCAGGGTTTCATGGTTTCGCCGGTTTTGGTAGGGCAGGGGTACCAACGGCTTGGGTTAGCCTGTCGGCGGTGGTGGACAGGTGGTGCCAGTGGTGGGGTTGGGCTGGGTTTGGTTGTTGAGGGTTTTTTTTTTTCTTTTTTTATATTATTTTTTTGTTAAACCAATAGGATAGTGACACGTGTTTGTTATGGGCCCACTAACGGATTCCATCCAAAAATCCGTTAAGTGGTGGTGAAATTAATTTTTTGGTTTTTTGGTGGTGTTATAATAAAAGTTTTTTTTGTAGTGTTATAATCAAAATTTGTGTTTTATTGTGGTGTTATTTTCTAAAATTTCCTAATATTTACCTTTATTATGTTGATAAGCAATCAATCAACTACGGAGAATAAGGAAACAAATCATCTTTTTAAGAAGATGTAATATTGGTGGAATATAATTTAAGATTTGATTATATATACAATAAACATATACATAATTTTTTTATCTAATTTTTCTAGAAATCACTATAATATATAAATGGAGAAATTTAATAAATATATTTTAATTACATAATTAATCATCTACATTTCTTCAAAAAAAGATAACAATCTACTTATTCAATTTTATTTTATACAAGCAATTAGTCCAATACAATATGTTATTCTTGTTGAATAATTTTGAGAATTGGAGACAAATTTCAAGTAAATAATTAAATTACTTAGGTTATGGTGTTGTAATTTAATTAGAAAAGATTATTAAAGCATTGTATATTTTGAACAATCAAGAACTCACGAAAAGGAAAACTAAAGCTGCTGCCTCATTGTTCGCCCGGTCAGCCGCCCGATCGTGGTGGTGCTCGCCCGATCGGGCACGAGGGTGATCTGGAAAATCGTCTTCTTCGCCGCCCGATCGGGCAGCCGTCGCCCTATCGGGCGCGAGAAGGGAACAGAAATGACGGGGGGAAGCCGCCCGATCGGGCCACCACCGCCCGATCGGGCGCGAGAAGTCTCTTTGAATTGACGCTGGTTTCCGCCCGACCGGGCGGCAGCAGCCCGATCGGGCGCGTGTTCAGGGAGGAGATTAGATTGACGGTTTTCGTCAGTTATTTCGTGACTATTGGCTGAGATTTATGCTTTAGTATATATATGTTCTAAGAACATATGTTGAGGCACTAGAGAAAAAATCAGAAACTTATTTTTCTTGAAACCTCTTTGCAATATTTATCATCATCATAAATCCAAAGGCTTATATACATTGAATTGTAATCATCCTACTTGTGATTGCAATTGTTTCTTCGTTGTATCTCCTAAGTAAATTTCCGTGAAAACCCGGTTGTAGTTTAGGGTCGGAATTGTACTTTTGGGAAAGTGATTCCGTTCACGCCTCGAAGTTTTCCGGTTTAATTGTTTGCTGTTTTTGAGACCCTTGTTCATACACAAATTCCCCAAAAATCCAAAAGTATAATTCACAAAGATGGCAAATGTTAAGGAATTGATGGCCAACATTCAAAAGTTGGACAAATTCGAAGGTGTTGATTTCCGAAGGTGGCAAAGGAAGATGCATTTCTTCTTGACTACAGTTGGGGTGGCTTATGTTCTTGCTACTCCAAAACCCGAGGAAAAGGAGGAGGAAACAATTGATGAAGCAAGGAAACGCAGCAAGTGGAAGAATGACAATTATATTTTTTGTGGTCACATTATTAACGGTATGTCTGATGAACTCTTTGATATCTATCAGTTTAATGATTATGCTAAGTCTCTATGGGATGAATTAGAGGCTAAATATATGGCTGAAGATGCTTCTAGCAAGAAGTTTCTTGTTAGTAAATTTAATAATTATAAAATTATTGATAGTAGGCCTATTATGGAGCAATTTCATGAGATACAAAGAATTTTAGGAAGTCTTTGACAGCATAACATAGTTCTTGATGAGACCTTTGTAGTGTCATCTATAATAGACAAGTTGCCTTTTTCTTGGAAAGACTTTAAAAGTGGTTTAAAGCATAGGAAGGATGATTTTAACCTTGAGAGTTTGGCTTCTCACATCCGGATTGAGGAAGAAATCCGGTTGCAAGAGGGAAATAAGGATGGAAATCCTAGTTCTACTACGGTAAATGTAGTGGAGGATGCCAAACAAAATGTGAGAAAAAGGGGTAATGACTCAAACAAAAATCAAGGCAAGAAGCCTAAGTTAAGCGGTGATGGTTCAAAGTCACGTGCTTGTTGGGTTTGTGGAAAACCCGGTCACTTCAAGAAAGATTGCACAATCTGGAAGAAAAGGATGAGCAAAAAGAAGGCTCAAGATGGGAATGGCAATGCTAGCCAATCCCAAGACAAACAAGGTAAATCTTGTGCACAAATTTCATTTAATTCATTTATGAATTATATATGTATGATTTCTGAAATCAATTGTGTACAGGCTGATTGTTCGTGGTATATCGATTCAGGAGCATCGAGGCATGTGTGCAATGATAGATCATTGTTCAAGACCTTCTTGGAGGTTGATGATGGAGAAATTCTCTATATGGGAAATGACTCTACAGCTAAGGTGCTTGGCAAAGGACAAGTGGAGCTAGTCTTTAGTTCGGGAAAATCTCTTATTTTAAGGGATGTGTTGTATTCTCCCGAACTTAGGAGGAATCTTGTATCTGGTGCGATCTTGAATCGATTAGGTTTTAAGATGGTGTTTGAGTCAAATAAATTTATTTTGTCTAAAGGAGGTCAATTTGTAGGACTCGGTTATTTGTGTAATGGTATGTTTAAGTTAAGTATTTCAAATACTTTGAATGATGTTGTGTATGTTGTTAATGATAATTCTTCTCTATGGAATTTGCGACTTGGTCATGTTAATTATAAAAAGTTATATTTTATGTCAAAGCATGATATGATACCTATGTTTGATCCAAGAATAGAGAAGTGTAGAACATGCATGTTAACCAAAATCACAAGGAAACCATTTCCTCAAGTTGTTGAAAAAAATAATTCATTGCTTGATTTAGTGCATAGTGATTTGTGTGATTTTCATAACACACCTTCTTTAGGGAATAAGAAATATTTAGTAACTTTTATTGATGATTATTCAAGGTTTTGTTACATTTATTTGTTATTCTCTAAAGATGAAGCCCTTGATAAATTTAAAATTTACAAAAGTGAAGTAGAGTTGCAAACAAATGAAAAGATTAAAAAGCTAAGAACTGATAAAGGAGGTGAATACTATGATCCAAGTTATTTCCAATCTTTAGTTTTAGTACATGAAACTACCGCAGCATATACACCACAACAAAATGGTGTAGCGGAAAGGAAGAATAGGACACTAGAAGAAATGGTAAATTCTATGTTGTCATATTCAGGTTTAAGTGATGGTTTTTGGGGTGAAGCCGTTTTAACGGCTTGTTACGTGTTAAATCGTGTTCCCATGAAAGGGAAAGATGTAACCCCATATGAGCTATGGTATAAAAGGAAACCAAACTTGAGTCATCTCAAAGTTTGGGGTTGTAGGGCAATTGTAAAAGTGCCGGAACCTAAACATAAAAAGTTAGGTGAAAGAGGAGTTGAATGCATTTTTATAGGGTATGCGGATCATAGCAAATCCTATAGGTTCTATGTTATAGAACAAAATGAATTTTGGTCAGTTCACACCACCATTGAGTCAAGGGATGCATTGTTTGATGAAAATCGATTTTCTTCAATTCCTAGACCAAATGACATAACTCCAAATGCCAATGCTCAAAGTCTTGATCAAATTGTTATTGATCAAGAGGTGGATGACCAAACTCATTTAGAGGAGGCATCTACATCATCATCACAACCTAGGAGAAGTAAGAGGTCAAGGAAAGAAAAATATTTTGGCCCGGACTTTCATGTGTACTTAGTTGAAGGATCAAGGGAATCTGTTTCAACACAATTTCCATACATTTTTAATGTGGAAGATGATCCTTTGACCTATGATGAGGCTATGAGGTCTCGTGATGCTCCATTTTGGAAGGAAGCTATTAATGATGAGATGGAATCTATCATGGGAAATAATACTTGGGTTTTAGCTACTTTACCACCAAAATGTAAACCAATTGGGTGCAAATGGATCTTCAAAAGGAAATTGAGGATTGATGGAACGGTTGAAAAGTTCAAAGCCCGGTTAGTGGCACAAGGTTTTACACAAAAACCTGGTATCGATTATTTCGATACATATGCACCTGTTGCTAGAATCTCAACTATAATATTGTTGATAGCACTTGCGGCTATCCAAAATCTTGTGATCCATCAAATGGATGTCAAGATAGCATTCTTGAATGGATAACTAGAGGAAGAAGTTTACATGCGACAACCGGAAGGGTTTGTTGTGGAAGGTCAGGAAGAAAAGGTTTGCAAGTTGATTAAATCTTTGTATGGGCTAAAGCAAGCACCTAAGCAATGGCATCAAAAATTTGATGAGGTTGTGTTGTCTAATGGTTTTAAGTTGAACAATTCAGACAAGTGTATTTATAGCAAATTTGATGACAATGGTCAAGGTGTCATAATTTGTCTATATGTAGATGACATGTTGATCTTTGGAACTGATTTGTCACAAGTTGAAAAGACAAAGTCATTCCTTAGTTCAAAGTTTTCCATGAAAGACATGGGGGAAGCGGATGTTATCTTGGGCATAAGGATAAAGAGGGAAAAAGAAAAGTTGATCTTGTCACAATCTCATTACATTGAGAAAGTGCTCAACAATTTCAATGTGAGTGAAGACTCTACTTCTCTTTATTCAACACCTATGGATCCTAGCATAAAGTTGATACCTAATGAAGGTTATGCGGTTTCACAACTTGAATATGCTAAAGTAATAGGTTGTTTGATGTATGCCATGACAAGTACTAGACCTGATATTGCTTATGCAGTTGGTCAACTAAGCAGGTACACTAGCAAGCCTAGTATGCAACATTGGCAAGCGGTTCGACGCTTGTTGAAGTACTTGAAGAAAACCAAGGAATTTGGTTTGTCTTATAGTGGATATCCTTCGGTTGTAGAAGGGTATTCAGATGCAAGTTGGATCTCTAACAAAGATCATTCCTCCACAAGTGGATGGGTTTTCCGGTATGGGGGAGGTGCCATTTCATGGGCTTCAAAGAAACAAACTTGCATTGCGGACTCCACAATGACATCGGAGTTCATTGCTTTGCATTTGGCTGGTAAAGAAGCCGAATGGTTGAAGGATCTCATGTTTGAGATTCCTTTGTTGCCAAAACCGATATCACCAATAGTGATACATTGTGATAACAATGCTACCTTGGCAAGGGCTTATAGCGAAGTTTATAATGGTAAGTCAAGGCACATTGGAGTACGACATAGTTACATCCAAGGACTTAACAAGGATAGTGTGATCACTATTGATTATGTTCGAACCGATTTAAATCTCGCCGATTGTTTTACAAAGGCATTGACAAGAGATGTTAACAGTAGGATGGAAATCGATTTAGGATTGGAACCCTAAATAATCACAATTAGGAGAATCTCAACTTAACGCCCAATAAGACGTTGGGTCTTAAGTTCAATGAGATTAATTCTCTTAATTGTTGATTGGGAACTTGTTTATTCATCCAAGGTAAAGTTCCGGTTTTTCTGTGATGAAAAGAGGTTTTAAACTTAATAGAATTCCTGATAAAAGTGCTTTGTCACAGGAGCATGTTGGAACTCTACCTATATAAGTACGAGGTTTAGCCACTTCAAGAAGCTATTAGGGGTGTAGCTTTGATGTACTTATGAATAGATATGGACACATGCCTTATAGTGTCAAGCTAATATGTATTTAAGCAACTAATCTTGTGTGTGTAATATCTTCGAGTTTCCAAATGTGTTGTTTTTGGTTCAAACGTTTTACGATACCAAATCGATACGGATTCTTGAATAGTATATTTCACTAAGTGGGAGTTCAAGTCTATGTACACTTTCATTTATGCATAAGATTGTTTTGTGATGATGATGTTTTGCAATGTGTCTAGTTTAATTCTCAAAATGGGGGAGGATTGTTGAATAATTTTGAGAATTGGAGACAAATTTCAAGTAAATAATTAAATTACTTAGGTTATGGTGTTGTAATTTAATTAGAAAAGATTATTAAAGCATTGTATATTTTGAACAATCAAGAACTCACGAAAAGGAAAACTAAAGCTGCTGCCTCATTGTTCGCCCGGTCAGCCGCCCGATCGTGGTGGTGCTCGCCCGATTGGGCGCGAGGGTGATCTGGAAAATCGTCTTCTTCGCCGCCCGATCAGGCAGCCGTCGCCCTATCGGGCGCAAGAAGGGAACAGAAATGACGGGGGGCAGCCGCCCGATCGGGCCACCACCGCCTGATCGGGCGCGAGAAGTCTCTTTGAATTGACGCTGGTTTCTGCCCGACCGGGCGGCAGCAGCCCGATCGGGCGTGTGTTCAGGGAGGAGATTAGATTGACGGTTTTCGTCAGTTATTTCGTGACTATTGGCTGAGATTTATGCTTTAGTATATATATGTTCTAAGAACATATGTTGAGGCACTAGAGAAAAAATCAGAAACTAATTTTTCTTGAAACCTCTTTGCAATATTTATCATCATCATAAATCCAAAGGCTTATATACATTGAATTGTAATCATCCTACTTGTGATTGCAATTGTTTCTTTGTTGTATCTCCTAAGTAAATTTCCGTGAAAACCCGGTTGTAGTTTAGGGTCGGAATTATACTTTTGGGAAAGTGATTCCGTTCACGCCTCGAAGTTTTCCGGTTTAATTGTTTGCTGTTTTTGAGACCCTTGTTCATACACAAATTCCCCAACAATTCTTATCATTTTAGTAAATAATAGAGTAATGTAATGAATTAATTCATCCACGAGTGAAAATTATTTAAGAGTTTGATTTTTTCTGTCTTTTCATTCCTTTTTCTTGTAAGTTTATACATAGCTAATCATATTATCTTTGATGAGATCCAAAAGGATAGCTTACTCTTTGATAATTGTGCTTCTTCTTATCTCATGTTAGGTGGACGTGTAAATCATACCCGATTTAATTAGTTGCTAGGTGGGGTATGATTACTTACCCAAATATGTTTGTATTGAACCGTTTCCACATAGCATTGAATCTCTAGCAAAACTTGATAATTAAGGATTTTGTAGAAAATGACACCACAAAAAATAAACCCAAAATTTGATTAAAACACCACCAAAAAAAAATATTATTATAACACCACAAACAAACAAACAAACAAACAAAAATCAAAATATCAGTTTCACCACCACTTAACTTTGTCATCCAAAAAAACGTTAAGTGAGTCCTACACTATACACATGTCAATCATCTATTGAATTAATAAAAAATAAAAACCTAAAATGCTAACGCAGCCACCACCTCCACCACCTCCACCACTGTCACCCATACCATCCCTCGAACCAATGAAATCGTCGAAGAACCTCCGAAATTGTCGCCGAACAACCATAACCCCAACCTAAACCAGCCAAAACCCTAGCACATATCATCGTTGAACCACTGTAACCCTAACCTAAACCAGTCGAAACAGCAACATCGCCCCTACCACTGTCGTCGAACCCCTATCCCCTACCCTAAACCGATACTGAACCGTAAACCCCAACCCAAACCCATACCTAAACCTACAAACTGCCATAGTCTTTCAACCCCTACATGAACCCAAACATGTACCCAGAAATAAATCAGGCTGAGATAGGGGTACGATTGGGCTGGTTTTGATGGTCGAGGGTGGTCAGCTAAGCTAGTTTCGTCGATCGAGGGTGGTCGACTAGGATTGGGTGACGGCGGTGGGGGCTAGGCTCAATTCCCACCGTCGGTGGTGGCTGAGTTAAGAATTTAGGGTTTTTTCTTTTTTTAATTTTCTTTTTTTGCTTTTTCATTTTTTTAATTAAATAAATAATTGACACGTGTACAATGTGGGTCCACTAACAGTTTTTAAGATGGCAAAGTTAAGTGGTAGTGAAATCAATTTTGACTTTTTAGGTGGTGTTATAATAAAATTTTTAAAATTTGTGTTATTATTACAATCAAATTTGTGTGATTTTTATGGTATTACAAGTTTAGGACCCGTGCCATGCACGGTCTATTAAAAAAAATTTAAAAATTGACGAAACACACACATAACATAAAGCGTGAACAAACAAAAAATTGACGTAATGTAATGTTGCAATGACCATTTTATTATTGTTAATAATAAGGCAAAATTGATATAAACCATCTTTTTGGTCCAACTTTTTTGAAAAAACCACCTTTTATGTTTTTTTTTATTTACTAAACCACCTTTTAAGTACCAAAATTCTTGATTGCACCACATCTATTTCAAATTTTGACGAAAAATTTAACTGAGACGGCGAAGGGACCCACAACTTGTGCCTTTCGCTCCTAAATCATGTATTGTTTCACCCCCAAAAACATTTGACCATTCCCTCTATATAAATGCATGACTAAATTGAGCAAAGCTCTAATTAAAAAACCAAACCTAATTTTGCTACAAAAATTAAATTGTAGTATTTGTTTATTCTCAAACCCTAAATTGAGGTAATTGAAGTGATGGTTGAGATGGAAGGGAAGGTTTTGCTATGGTTGATGATTTGGAAGTGGATGGTTGAGACGCAATCTGTTAGATTTGAAATAGGGGTGGTGCAATAAAAAAATTTAGGTACTTAAAAGGTGGTTTAGTAAATAAAAAAACATAAAAGGTGGTTTTTTTCAAAAAAGTTGGACAAAAAAGGTGGTTTATACCAATTTTACCTAATAATAAAGTATTTGTCAAGAAAAAATCATTAAAGAAATAAATTAAAATACAAAAAAATAGAGAGAAAAAATAATGTTTGAATCGCACATCATGTGTTATCATTTGCGTTGCCTTTTTTTTCTTTCATCTCCGGTAGTTGTTCTAGAAACTTGAACAATTATTATTTAATCGAGGAAGATAACAATTGAATGAGATCGTCCTTCTACATACGGTCACTTCATAAAAAGGGTAAGGATCAGTATATCTTATGTAAAATTACATAATAATAATGATAAAATATATGATTGAGAAATTTATTAAAAAATGATATGTCAAGATTATATAGAATATATGTATTCTTGCATTGTTAATTGTTTGTAAGTAGTTGATCAATTTTTTGGGTGTCTTAATAAAACTGTTCAAATGCTTTAGAATAAAATAGTAAAATACACATATATATCATATATGTATCAAGGAAATAAATATTCAATATTCTAAATTAGTGAGACATAAACACTTTGATACTAAATAATTTCAGGATCTGTATGCACGCATCACGCATCACTTTTAAGGGAATAAATATTCCTTGTTAAAGATAATAATGATATATAATTCTTTCAAAAAAAAAATATAATTATGATATATAATAAAATCATAGTAAAAATATCTCCATGATATTATTATTGTATAGTAATTTTTCCATATTTAAGTTGACCTTGAAATAAGTAAGGAAGTAAATTTAAGAAATAAATAAAGTAAACTTTAAATTTACACAAAGATAAATTACGTACCTCATTATGCAAATTTTGAAACACCTCTTTGTATACTACATTGTGTGTAGTATGATATATTTTTCCTTCTTTGTCACATATCAAAAATTTTAGTCCACTCTTCGTTCTTTGTGACTCTTGAAACCGCAACATATAGTTGACCATGACTAAATACTGATCTTGGGAGATATAGGCCAACATGTGAAAGAGATTGACCCTGACTTTTGTTAATAGTCATTGCAAAACAGACAACTAATGGATATTGCCTTCGTTGGAATTTAAAAGGTAATTTTATGTCAATTGGGGTTAAAAGCATGCGAGGAATAAATACCTTATGTACCTTGGAACAGACTCTACATGATTATTGCACTTATCACACCAAAATTTTGTAAGTTCATTACTAACCGAACTCTGAGCTTTCTTATAGTCCTTCTTACATGCGAGGTAGAACCAACCATTTTCGAGATCAATAGAGTCAATTATAGCCAGTGGCACACAATTACAAACCTATGAGCAAATTAAAAAAAATTAAAATACCGTAGTTATTTAAGCGATATGATTAGATATATGTATTATATATAAGCATGTAATTGAAGTATTTGCTTACTTCTTGTATTTCATGTATCTCTTCAATAAGTTTCCTCTCTGACTTGTTCAAAAACTCATTTTCTTGTCCTTGAGAGATATGACTACTTATTTGTGCCACCATTTCTGAAGAAGTCTTTCCTCCACCATCAAAACTGAATGATAGTTTATTCAAATTATTTACATAAGCCATTTTTATAGTTGTATAAGAACACTATAATTTAATTTTGACATAGAAAAATTACATACCTCTGTTTGAAATCTTCTATCTCAGTAATGTTGGAATTTATATGAAGTTTAGTGACAAACAGTGAATTCGATATTCTAACAGCACCTATATTGTATAGAAAGAATTCAAAACACACACATATAAAGTGAAAATAAATTATATAATCAATAACAAAATTTAAAAAGTAAATATACCTTGAAAAGTCTTGATTTTTGCAAATTGAATGACAATAAAAACTTGTCGATTTGGATGCTCGGCTAAATAGTCTCTTAATTGGTCAGCATATGTATTCCACAATGTGCATAAAAAACTTAATACTGTATGATAAGATATGATTAAAAACAATGTATTTATTAAGGGAAAAAATATATTCTACTTACTACAAATCCTCCAATTGGATGTTTATCATCTTTTGTTGATTACCATCTCTTAAAAATGTATTGGTTGATGATATTCCAGAAAGATATCCAATATAATCTTTTTCACAATTAAAATATAAAAAAATCAATTATATGTAAAAATAAAGTAAGACAAACATATATTAAAAACTTAATTCATAATACCAACTAAAATATTGGTGCCCAGCTCGTTTGAAACTATTGAATCGTAAGGTTTCAAATCAAAACCACGAATGGAAATGCTAATTCCTTCCTCTTGATTGACTGTAGTTAAGTGTTTAAAAAGAATTTTGTATGCATGTCCTGTGGGTTTATACGATCCATTATTAAATCCAACTCCAAAATTTAAAATGTTATAAACTTGTCCCTTCAGTAGTTTAGTTTGAAATGTTACAAGCAAGGACTTCTTTACAGAAGCTTGGATCTTTCCTCCTAATTTATATATAAAAAAAAATTAAAAAAACATAAATATTGAAACTCCGTAAGATGCTAGCACAACTTATACACATATATAAAAAATGATGACAAACATTAGATTACATACATGTTCATCTAGCTAGTAAAACCATCTCTAGATAATGTACATCGTTTGCATTATTAAAAGATGGAATAGTCCATAAGCAGGTAACCCTAGCTTGTATAGTACGGAGTAATATTTTCATTTGACGTACGGATTGATATTTTGTATAAGCTTTAAAGTTTGTGCCATTAGAAAAAATAATGTACAAAATAATTTAGTGGTTGTGATTCAAAAATTAGATTAATGCTTTTTATAATGGTAAGGTAAGATGTTTTTGGAAAAATTCGGATAAAAATAAAAGGTAAAGAGAATTAGAGAATATTGCATGATTTAATCATATAAGGAATGAATATCAACCATAATACGAAGTAATATTATAGTGAGGATATAGTCAGTATCTTTATTAAAATCAAAGAATTTTTTAATATTATAGTTAGGATATAGTCAGTAATATTATAGTGAAAATATAGTCAATATCAACCGTGATACTAAGAATTTTTTTTTTTAAAGGGAATATTGCATATCAATTAACAGTACTAATATGATTAGCTAATATTTGTTTTTTTTAAAAGGGAAGTTTGCATATCAACCTTAATAATATGAGTAGCTATGATTTTTTTAAGGGAATATTGCATATCAACTGACAACCATAATAATATGAGTAGCTTGGATTTTGTTTTTTTAATGGAAGTTTGCATATCAACCGTAATATATATGTTAGGACAATCATGGTAAGATTTATTTGGTGATTATTTAAATATATTGTATCTTTTTCATATAATTTTTCAGATTATCGTAAGATTATATTTATTATTATTTAAATATATATGTAAAATATCTCCTTCTTGAATTTTTTTTTTTTTTAAAAAAAAATATACTAAGGACACAACATTAGATGACACTTGTCATGGCTGGTGTGTCTTTTAGTATATAAGTTATTGATTGATGATTTTCATAAATATCCTTAAATTAATGAAATGTATGTATGTGATATGTTTCGTTAGATAACATTTTTTAAAAAATAAACCCTAGACACAAAGCATAACTTATCACTACAAGATGACATTTTTAAAATAGGATTAGTATTATCTCATGCTGACACATCAATCAATTACATACTACTAAAAGCGAATCTGAAGGAACACTTGGCAACATATTATTAAAAAAATTCCCGCCAAAATTACTTTCTAAAAAAAAATCGTTATTATATAAAAATAAAGATTGCATTTAGATTATGACTTTTTTATATATATAAAATCTAAAATAAACTTCCTAAAATATCAACTTGCACCTTATAACTATAAATATTTTCTCTCACATGTTTTAATTGTTTTAATATATTTCATGCACTTTGATACCTTATGAATCGATTCATTAATTTTTATATAATTATATTATTATCATAATTATTCAACAACCGTGCATTTGCATGGGGTTTAACCTAGTTAAGACTAAAAAGAAATGTTGTCCGTTCGGAAATGATCATCTTGATAATAGAGTTCTATGAAGCCAGAGAGAAAGTTGTTTGCAGAATATTCAATCATATATTGCTTCCAGGCCAAGTCGAATATTAATTAAAAACAATCCATAACAAAGGTAAAACTTATTTGATTTGTTACGAAGAACGCAAATATAGAAAAGAGATCATAAAACACTAACTTTTGCATTTGCAACTGCATAATCAATTACATACTACTAAAAGCGAATCTGAAGGAACACTTGGCAACATATTATTAAAAAAATTCCCGCCAAAATTACTTTCTAAAAAAATCGTTATTATATAAAAATAAAGATTGCATTTAGATTATGACTTTTTTATATATATAAAATCTAAAATAAACTTCCTAAAATATCAACTTGCACCTTATAACTATAAATATTTTCTCTCACATGTTTTAATTGTTTTAATATATTTCATGCACTTTGATACCTTATGAATCGATTCATTAATTTTTATATAATTATATTATTATCATAATTATTCAACAACCGTGCATTTGCATGGGGTTTAACCTAGTTAAGACTAAAAAGAAATGTTGTCCGTTCGGAAATGATCATCTTGATAATAGAGTTCTATGAAGCCAGAGAGAAAGTTGTTTGCAGAATATTCAATCATATTTTGCTTCCAGGCTAAGTCGAATATTAATTAAAAACAATCCATAACAAAGGCAAAACTTATTTGATTTGTTACGAAGAACTCAAATATAGAAAAGAGATCATAAAACACTAACTTTTGCATTTGCAACTGCATAACTAAAAAGGGAATTGAAAGGGGTTGAGTGACTATGATTCAACACCTTAATTAGCTCTTTATGCATCATCTCAAGGTATTTCAATTCCCCCTCCCGTCCCCAAAATTTAAATGATCTATTTTATCGTTTGTTTCGTTAACAATTACTTTTTTTTTTAATAGCTCGTTAACAATTACTTACATTAGTTAAAAACAATATTTTATGAAAATGAACCTTAGCATTTCAAATATGAACTTGACACTTTTAAATTTGAACATTTTTTTTCGGAAAAATTAAGATTAAATTCTTTACATATGAGCATGACAATATTTGAATTTGAACATATATATGTTTTTTGTGAAATGAAAATTTAAATATTAAATATGAGTATGACATTATTTCATATAATTATCAATAAATATGAGCACACATGACATTATTTGAATATGAACATATATTCTTTTCAAAATAAACAATAAAATTTTAAATATGAACACGACACTATTTTATAATGAACATCAAATTTTGAAAGGAGTTTGTCTGCCTCTAGATAATTCAAAAGGTTTGTAATACAAAATGAACATTCAATAAATATAAAATGATCGAACATTTAGTAACATAAAATGAATATAAAATTGAATGATCATGCTAATTTGTATTTTTTAGATTTCAGGAAAACTCCTCAAATTGGAGTGTACGTTTACCATTGATCAATGTATAGAGAGATTTACAAGACTCATAAACCTAGTACAATAAGGACACAAAATATATACAAATATTATCCTTATACGTGACAAATATAATCATAACTATAATATCTATCACACCCACGCAATCATAGCGAGAGGAGGTCGTACGCTAAGACTGGATCTAAAATTCAAAAATAAGTCTCATGGTGGGCCTTTTGTGAAAAAATTAAAAGAATTCCGTCATTTTTTGTCATGAGTAGAGGGTACCGACTTTCTCCCGAAAAAGAAAGACGTGAAAAATGAAGTAAGAATTTTTGAACTTCTCTCGGAAAAAATTTTGAAAATGGGTTTTTGAACTTCCCCTAAACAAATGAAAAAGAAGAAGTTTTTTACTTCCACGACGAGAAAATTTTTGAAAATGTTTTTGAACTTCCCAAAAGAAAAGACATGAAAACAGGAAGAAGTTTTGAACTTCCTTGTTGAGCAAAGCGAGATGAATTGCATGGATTTTCTTCTTGTCAAATTGACTTGCTCGTCTTAAAAATAATGTATGCATGATGAATGTTCTTAGGCCCGGAGGCTAAGGACAATTGCATCATGTGACACAATCAATGAATGCACTTAGGTTATGAAGCTAAGCACAATAGCTTTTTTGTCAATGTATGTTGCTTAGATCAAGAAGCTAAGCATCATATAGTGTATGAAAAACAATCTCGATGAACGTTGCTTGGGTCTAGAAGCTAAGCACGTATACAACGACGATTGCTGAGTATTGCAAGAAATAATGAATGTTGCTTAGGTCAAGGAGCTAAGATCAATATGCTTTTTATGATTGAATATCTTTGATAAATGTCGCTTAGGTCAGGAAGTTAAGCATACATATAATGTGATGTATGAAACAATGAATATTACTTAAGTTAGGAAGCTAAGCTATTATACAATGTTTCTTTCAATGAATGTTGTTTTGAAAGGTGATGAAGCATGTACAGTGTTGAAATGAGATTTCATGACAAAGGGTTCCTAAGGGAAGGATGACATGGCTACGTATGTGTGAATGAAGTGTGTGATACTAAGGCTAACTGCAAAGGTTATGGGGAGGGAAATAGATGTGAGAAGAGTAAAACATGTTAAATATGGGTCTGGGCCGCACCCGCAAATCAAGACAGAGTCCACTTTACAAGTCCAAAGGAGGTTCCATCCCAATTTATATGGCAATGAGGGGAGTAGCCCCTTAGCCTTATAAAGTGAGCACAACTTTCTCTTTTCTTCAATGTGGGATACACATCCCAATATACCTCTTCAATTGTTCACTCTTTTCAATATGGGACAAGACGTACTTCCACTCACATGTAGGTTTTCTCATGGGCTCAACAAAACAAGATGACTTTTTAGGTTAGGTAGGGTAAATAATGTGGGTTCACGCCCCAAAATCTAGCTATAGATGGATAAGGATAAGCATTGGATATTATTTGGCTCGATCATGCATGAATATGAACTAGCCTTTTGGCCCGTTCAATGCACGGGTTGTTATTTGGGTTAATTATTTTCATATATAGGTATGTTTTTCAAAAGTTGAAACTTTTGATATAATATATGAAGTAATTGTTTCATTGCTAAAACTTAAAAGGAAAAAAAAAAAGTCAGAGTAGAACTGTAAAAGAAGATGAAGAAATTTGGTTAGGTATATATGCGTGAAGATTGTGGAATATGAAATGACATATTAGGGGCCGTTTGGTTCACGTGGGGGAATCGGAATGAAATGAACAAAGGGAATATAGGAGAATGGAATGAAACCCTTTCCAAGTACTATGTTGTTTGGTTTTCAATAAACAAAGGGAATCACCACCACCACCACACATCCCCTTTCTTCACTTTTCAAGCCACCAGGAGCCACCCCACCGCCCAGCCACAACGTCGACGGGAATCGGCAGCCCTGGGCGCACCTCCCCCACCCCTCGCAGCCCCTAACCTCCCCGAAAAAACTTCCACCACCACGCAAAAACCCTAGAAAACACCATCCCTCCCCTTAAAAACGCCGGCCGACCTTCCCCCCACCCTCGAAACCCTAACGGCTAGGGTTTCGAGGGTGGGGGGAAGGTCGGCCGGCGTTTTTAAGGGGAGGGATGGTGTTTTCTAGGGTTTTTGCGTGGTGGTGGAAGTTTTTCCGGGGAGGGGAGTTATTTTCGAGGGGAGAGGTAGGAGAGGTGCGCGGGCTCCAGCGAGTTGTGGGGGGAAGTGCGGCGAGTCCGGCGGTGGGGACTGGGTCTGTGGCGAGATGGTTGGGCTAGTTCCGGCAAGTACAACGGTGGTGGGTATGGTGGCTAGGGAAAGGGAATAGGAAAGTCTAGGGGGTTGGGGAATCAATGTAGACTAAAAATGGGTGAACTCAAAAATAAAAATGGGTAAAGGGAATCAAAAAAGTGACAAACAAACAAAAAACAAAGGGAATGATATCAGTTCATTCCATTCCCTTTTATTATTAACCCCAACCAAACGGCCCCTTAGTTTAAGTTATATTTTAAGTCTAAGAGATTAAAAGACAATTTTTATTATAATTAATATGTTTATGTAATGTGTACTAATTATAGTGGAAATGAAACACTTTATTTTCTTCCTTGAATTTGCAAGTTATAAAATGCACAAAGACTTAAACAAAAATATTAAGGGAGGTGACATGTGGCATAAGGAGTAATGATCTGAGTGACTTGTGATGACATGTGTCATATGGAAAATATGTAGTTTGTGTTTTTAAATACTAAGTATAGATGTGAATATATATGGTCGCACCTCACCTCAATGTGAGGTTATCTACGTATCCATTAGGAATCAGGCAGAACGTAGCTCTAATCGAACTTTGAACAAGTATATGTACACCTTAAAGACGTCTTTTGTGGGTTGTAATGTGGTTCAGCTGATGGTTTAACAAAGAAAAGGGTAAAAGGTTCAAGACTTGAAAGAAGCCCCTCAAGATGTGTAATTGTGTGTTTGAAATTTATATTTGCAAGTTTAATTTGTCACTTGTTTTTTAATTATTTTTTTATTTTAATTATATTATTTAATAAATGTGAGCAATCTCGGATCATTGATATGTCCAATTTATATAGTGTTTTGCCCCCGTCCCATAGTCATAATTAGTAGTGTTTTTGGCTCTTTAGAGCCACTTTTATTACTAATTTGTGTTTTCTAGTGTTTTTGTAGCTTTGCTTGAGTTTTGTAGGAAATTGCACACTTGGAGCGTTTTCCGGGATTTTCACGAAGCAACTACGAGCATTAGGAGGACACGACCGTTTTTGAAGCCCATGACCGGTTAGAGCCGGTGATTAAGAGCTCGGTATATGATACCGGGGCATATGGATCGACTATTCAAGACCCGAAGAGGAAATTCGGATTGGGCCGAAGAATCGAGCCCAATCGAAGTCCATGCCTCGAAGAAGAAGTCGGGCCCGATCGGGCAAGCTTGCGCCCGATCGGGCGGGCGCGCACAAAGAAGCAGCAAGAAGAAAGGCGCGCCCGATCGGGTGAGCGTAGGCTCGATCGGGCGCGGCGCGCTAGGAAAGGCTAAGAAAAAAAAAGGCGAGCCCGATCGGGCGCGTGTTTTTTATAGACTTGTTTAGTTTTCGTTTAGGATTTGTTTGAAGGATGTTTAAGTACGATTTTTGTACGTAATTTTGATTACCTTCTCTTTTAGATTTTCTCTCTCTACTTAGAATATTTTCTCTCTCTTAAATTCTCTCAACTTTGTTCTTAACTCCATTCCTTAATCCAAATTTCTTTTGGTAACAATTTTTTCTCTTTTAATTTTAGTTATTTTATTTAATTCTTTCATCATGTCTTGCTTTATTATTTTGATTAGATTAGATTTAATTATGCTTGAGTAGTTTTATTTGTAGGGTTTATGGGGATCTAATAAATAATATGAAGGGGTAATTTGTGATTGTTGATTATCAATGCTTGATTAATTTCCTATTGATTGATTTAATGCTATGCAATTAGGTTTGGCCAGATATAATTGTATGAGTTTAGCATTATTGATTCGAGATTTGACAGATGAGAATTGATGTTTAGGCTTAGTTTCAATAGGCGGACTAATTTATAAATGGTTAAGTCGAGATTCGAAAGATGAGATTTAATACCGGTAAATTAACTCTGTGATTATAATACGTAGCGAAAGCCCTTTATAATCTGATTAATTGATGCTTGATGATTGCTTATTATGATTTGCCCTGGAATATTGTTTATTAGTGAACCTATGCCCTAGGTTTCCCTTCATTGATTTATACCCTTTTTATTCCCCTCCTACTCTTACTTTTAGTATTTAATTACCTTTTTACAACAAATTGTTACTTGATAATTTAGATTGCACTTAGTTATTTAGGAGTAAATTGACTTGTTTCCCTGTGGTTCGACCCTTCTTCCCTATCTACATAGTTAGTGGATTTAGGTTTATTTTTTATTAGGTGAATACAACTTGAGCCTGTCAAAATTTGGCGCCGTTGCCGGGGAAACGGTTTTTATTTTTATTTTCTGATTTTTTTTTTTTTTGTAGTCTAGATTATCCCCTCTTGTCTCAGAGAACGTTAGTTCTTGGAGGAAATTCTCATATTTGTCTTGTAGTTCCTTGTTTATGCCCAGGTGTTCCAGATCATGTTACATTCCATTCGATCCTGAGATCGAGCGCTCGTTCCATAGGCAAAGGAACCTTTATAGACAAATTCTGGCGGGTTCTGAGGAAGACAACAATCGAAGAGACCCTCCATCTGATTCTAGTGACACAGAAATTCCTTCAGATACAGAATCAGAGATGACGGCTTAAAAGAAACTCAGTGACTACTCGCAGCCGAAGCTCACAGATTTCCCGCACCTTACTCCCACTCCGGCTCTAGATGGAGTTCAATTTGAGATCAAGCCCCAATTTATCACTATGATAGAGAGGAAGCAATTCAGTGGAGCTAAGGGTGAAGATCCTAATCTTCACATTGCCGATTTCTGCCAGTATTGTAACACCATTAGACAAGCCGGGGTCACGCAGGACCAAATCAGGGAGATTCTTTTTCCCTTTTCATTATGTGGCAAAGCTAAATTATGGTTTAATGGTTTGAATAGAACTGCACTTGGTATTACTGACTAGGAAACTCTTGCTTTGAATTTCTATAATAAATATTACCCTACAGAGAGAACAGTTGTACTAAGGAGTGCTATTCAGAACTTCGCTCAAGAGGCCGATGAAACTCTACCTGAGGCTTAATTGGGAGAGGTTCAAGGATCTACAGAGGGAATGCTCCCACCACAATCTAGCACAATGGCAATTGATCCAAGCTTTCTACAATGGACTTGGAAATTCATCTAGATCGATTCTAGATTCTGCAGCTAGTGGGAGATTCATGAATTTAAATGTGGACGATGCAGGACAGGTTATCGAAGATATGGCAATACACAATTCCCAATACGGGAATCCGAGAGGGTTTGCAAATAAAGGAAAACATAATGTCGATTCCGTATCCTTTTTGCAAGCTCAATTAACGTCTATTTGTCAAAAATTAGATAATCTTACTACTACTCCTAACTCTGTAGCTAATGTTTCTGCTGTTGCTAACAATGAAGCTTTTTGTGAAAATTTTGAAATTGTAGGGCATTGGGAGCAAGATTGTAGGAGTTCCATGGAACAAGTTAATGCCTTCCAAACCTATAGGCAAAATAACCCATATTCCAACTCTTTTAATCCTGGCTACCGGAACCATCTATATCTTTCATACCGGAGCACCAATGTACAAAATCCTCCACCTCCACAACAACCACAACAGCAACCCCCTCCACAACAGAAATATTACCATCCAAATTTTGGCCAGAAAAGCCAAGTACAACCCTTATCATCTTCTGACCCTGCCATGACAGAAATTAGAGCAATGCTTACTAATATGCAAAAGCATATGGAGAGTAGGGATGCGCAAATTGATTCTATTCTAGCCCACAATAAAATCATGGATAATCAAATTGCAAAACTTTCATCTACCCTACAATCCTGTCAGCAGGGAGCTCTACCATCACAACCTATCCATCCCACATATCATGCCAATGCAATCACTCTAAGGAGTGGTTCACATTATGATGGACCTCCTATACCGAAGGAAGATGGACCAATTCCTGATCCAGATTCCTCTATACCAAACGCTAATCCTGCTAACCCTGCAGGGCTACAAACAGATACTAACCTTTCTAATGTTTCTTTGCAGGGTAAATCTCAGGATAAGGGAGGAGATGTTCAGAGCCCGGTTATCAAACTACCGTTCCCTAATAGACAATTGAAGAGTAAGTTTGATAAACAATTTGGTAAGTTCTTAGAGGTAGTGAAAACCTGCAGGTAACAGTTCATTTCACTGATTTAATCGCTCAGGTTCCTGCATATGCTAAATTTATGAAAGACATTCTGACTAGGAAAAGGGCCTTTAATGAAGTAGAAAATGTAGCTTTTACATAGGAGTGTAGCGCCTTATTGCAAAATAAATCCCCTCCTAAATTAAAGGATCCTGGTAGTTTTTCTATCCCTTGTCATATAAGGAATGTTTTTATCGATAAAGCTTTGTGTGATTTGGGTGCCACTGTTAGTGTTATGCCATCGTCTGTCTGTGCTAAACTTAATATGGGAGAATTAAAAGTTACTAATATAACTTTGCAAATGGCAGATCGTTCTGTAAAATACCCCCTAGGTATTTTAGAGGATGTCCCTGTCAGTGTTAGTAAATTTTTTATTCCTGTTGATTTTGTTGTTTTAGACATGGCAGAGGATACACAAATATCCATTATATTAGGTAGGCCTTTCCTCCATATTTCAGGAGCCATTATTGATGTGAAAAATGGTAAACTAACCCTTTCTGTTGGTGATGATAATGTTACTTTTAATTTAGGGAAAGTTTTGAAAGGGCCTATGCTAGAGGAAAATTGTTGTTATATTGATGTAATTGATATAATGGACGATATTTGTGATGATAGCTTGCCACAGGTTCTTGCAAGGGATCCTCTGGAGGAAATTCTTTGTGGGAATTTATCTGCAGATAATGCAAGCGTCTGGGGTAATGAAGTACAAGATATTGAAAGAGCTCTTTCCCTAAAAGAGTTAGACCCCAAGGAAACAATAAAGGTAGTAAATTTAGTTCAGGAATCGAAACCTGCAGAGGTCAAGAAACCTGAACTAAAACCTCGCCCTTCTCATTTAAAATATATTTTTTTGGATGAACAGGAACTATACCCCATGATCATCAGTACTGCACTTAATGACCTAAAAACTTCCCAACTTCTAGGGGTCCTTCAAACCCATAAGAAAGCAATTGGGTACAGTATTGATGATCTCAAGGGTATTAGCCTTGATTTTTGTATGCACAGGATACATCTATTGGATAACTATAAGCCCTCCATTCAACCCCAAATAAGATTGAATCCTAACATGCAAGAAGTAGTCAAGAAAGAGGTTATGAAATTACTTGATGTAGGTATTAGCTATCCTATTTCTGACTCCAAGTGGGTAAGTCCTGTGCAGGTAGTGCCAAAAAAAGGTGGGATGCAATGACTATAATTGTAGACACCCGTTTGTGTCTCCCCAAAGCCAAACCCAGTGATGAGTACCTTTCACGTCGAATCATAATCGAATGAAACGAAAGTGTGTAAAGGTCTAGTGTTGCGGAAAGTTTTTATTTCTTTTCTCTTCTCCCTGTTTTTGAAAACTTTATTTTAAGAAAACAGCCAATCCAGTTTGGTTGGTCCATGATATGGGTCCAATAATAGTGTAGTTGGATGGGGCTTGCAAAGACCTTTCCAACGATATATTATAAGCCCAATTCCGATGAATATTGAGGAAGTTATGGTCAATTTACTAAACTAGGACCGGTTTGAGCTTTATGTGCGGCCCAATGATCTAGGGGAGGGCCTAATGTGATTTATCATTCCTAATGAAATTAGGAATGGTTTTAGTCTTCTAGATTCTTCTAGAAGGTTCTTTTCATTCCTAATTCAATTAGCATTGATAAGTTGACTTTGTTGACTTTTCAGAGTTTTAATCAAAATCAAATAGCATTTTCGAAGGAATTATATTATTTTATCCTCCAGTACGGTAAACTTATCGGATTTTCGAAAACGCGTTAAAATCAAGACTGGCGTCCAACCCCAGGCCTTGGCGCCTGGAACCAGGCTTGGCGCCAGGCGCTAGCCATTGGCGCCTGGCGCTAGCTACTGATGCCTGGCGCCAGCTAGCCAGGGTTGGCGCCAACCTTGTTTCCTGAGTGTTAGACTCTGTTTTGTTAAATTATCTTTTTTGGCTGATTTTCTCTATAAATATCGTATCAAAACTCCGTTTTCATTCACGAATTCTCATCAACAATTAGTTTTAATTAGCTTTCATCAACAATCATTAATTCTTTAGTATTCTTTCATTCATCTCTTTCTTACAAAATTCCGCATTCACAAGATCTAGAAACACCTAGCCATATTCGAAGTTGCCTTCGCCCTAGACGTGAAAGGTTTTAATTTCTGAGGGTTTGGTCCCAAATCTCTCTTTCAATTATTTAATTTAATTGTTTTGATTATTATTTTCCTTGAAGTTACTAACGTGTGTATTTTGTTATTAGAAGGAGGTACGAAGCATCAAAGTAAGTACTTTTATTGGATTTAATTGATATTATGATGTAGAAATCATGTTTATATTGTTATTATGATATTCCTAGTATCATGTCTAGGGTAATTTTGATATTAAATATGATTGCTATGATGTTTTTTATTCTCTTCTTAATGTTTATGATTGTTAGTATCATGTTAGGGTTAAAGATTTGATTTTTATTGCTTAGTGACATGCTAGGGTTTGTTATTAATCTTGTTAGTATCATGCCTAGGATCTTGCTATTTTTATTATGCTTTGATATTAACATGAACATGATTATGATTATAATTGTTATAATTTATGATGATTATGAATATTATGGATATTATTTTATTTATGATGATTATTTTATTATAATTATTATTCATGATATTGGTTCATTATTATGTTGCTTGATTTTATTTTTTATTGCTTGATCACGCCTTTATGCATGCTTAAAGGGAATTTTTGTACTTGCAATCGCGCTTAATAAGATAATTAATAATCTTGTTAGGGTTAATTGTGATTATAATTTCAAGTGATCGCCAATAATAGTTTGTGTGTGCATTATATTCAACCAACATAGATTAAACAGGTTTAGGGTTAAATTTATTGCTTGCATGTTAATCAGAAAGCGCACATGAATACGATCAGAATAAAGTAGAGGCCTATTTTTAGGGCAGGTTCAATCTCTTTTAGGTTGGATTTGTACCTTCATCCCCGAACCCTTATTTGGTTCATGACCTTATGGAGTTGACGATCTCTTAGATCGTTAAGGGGTGTAACCTTCACCTCGTGAACGGTTTACAAGTTCCTAAAAAACTTGTTGGCGACTCTTTTGCTCTATCTTCTTCCCTTTTGGACGCCACCGTACTTTAGTGTATGATCACAGTGGGGTTCAGGCTAGTGGGATTTTTAAGGCTTGAAATTATTCCCTACAGTTTTTGGCGACTCCACTGGGGAGGATTTCTATTTTAATTCCTGAATTTGTTTCGGCAATGATTTAGAATGAGTGGACGAGACTCGAAAAGTTCTAAGAATTTCATGTGCGTGATTTTGATTAACATTATTGTCATATGCATAAAAAAGGTTCTCATTGGAAAGACCATCCGTAATGAGTCAAAAACATAGGATTTTACACGTAGGAAATTTGAGAAATATCTTTCACAACTAAGACTAAAATAACACCGCGCGAAACTGGAAGATTTTATCGAGCACAGAAAGCTGCTGAGGCATGTGGGAAGTAGCGTCAGGGGCCAGAGCTTGGCGCCAGACTTTTTGCCGTAGCGCCAGACGCCAGCATTGGCGCCAGGCGCTACAGTTAAAATCTGGCGCCAGTCTCTGTTTGCTGGCGCCAATTTCCCCCAATACCGAGCCAGAAATATGCGTTCTAATTTCGACCGGTTTTTCGTATTGTTTGCTCGATCCTACTTCCTGATTGAATTTTTTCTCACTTTTCTGAAACCCATATGTGTTCTACATATGGACATAACCCTCTGGGAATTCATGCTCCATCTACCCAATTGAACACTCCGTGCAACAAAGGGTACATCCGAGATTGTTGAATTCACCAAACCATGGAAGCGAGTTTTTTCTAAAACTCGCGGTGTCCCATCCACTCGCGCCAACCCTTCACGGTTAGGCTTCCGCGCGGTGCATCCGGACAATTAACCATGGACCCTCTTTGACTAAACCATATCCCGAACTTTAGAGAACTAGAGCCATGGTTAGGTTGCGAACTCATTGCATCATATCGTGCCTACTTGACTAATTGTGCATTATTTGTTGTGCATATATATTCTATGTTTCTCTTAACAGTTTGTTGATTTTTGTTGAGAATAAATAAATTAATGACTTAAAGAACTTTGCCTAATTAATTAATTAATTAATTAATTTGAGTCAATAAAGTCTAATTTTTTTTAATCGGAATTGACCTAGTACGACTTTAGGCATACCCCAGTTGACTAATAATACCGAAAACAGTCCCAGACCGAAGCTCCACTATTGGCGCCAAAGTCTGAGCTGTAGCGCCACAATATGGTGTGTAGCGCCAGACGACAGCTAAATTGTCTGGCGCCAACCACCACATTGAGACGCCAGTCCTGTCGCTTGGCCGACAGTTCGGATTATTTGTCGAGTCATCACCTAAAGTCTAATTAATCAGTCTTCTGTTTAATTCGGTTAATTTTGCTGACAATAATGCTTAATTGAATCAATGATCGAGCTTAGGCACTAAGTCCCATGGTCTTACACAAGGGTCCAAGCATGTCACTTACACTCAACGCACACACCAATACACATACTTTGACCATGATTAAGAGAGTCTTGTGTGCGCGTTTTTTTCCGTCATTTTTTTTAGGGGGGTAAGTCGGATATTAATCCTCCAATATAAATAATAATACTTAATTCTCTAAAAATATGTACATCATTGTTGCCAAAATTGTTGCCAAAAATATGCACCCTTCTTTTTAAATAAACCATAAAGTCAAGTTGACTCGAGTCAAGTAATTAAAACGCAAAATGGTTTAATTTACAGCGCGTGGTCAAGAAAGGAAGGACGATTAATCAAAGATAACCTCTTCGTACAAGTCCAACTTTTCGACAAACCTATAGCCCGCAAAAGGAAAGTAAGGGTTATAATGGCAACTCAAGAAGAAGTCAATGATCTTAAGAACCAACTGGCTACTGTGACCGAGACACTGAAGCTTCTCGCACTTAGGATCGATGATCCCGTAAAACAACAACAAATGGACCTCATGCAAGAGAGCCTAAGCAAGTTGTCCAGCGACTACAAGTTTCAAGAACTCACACCCCAAGGGGTCTCGGTGGATAAAGATCTTCTTCCGCAGAAGTTCAACGCCAACGACATCCCAAAATTCAGAGCAATTGACAACCCTTACTTCCACTTAAGAGCATTTGAAACAATAATGAGTGTCAAGGGTATTGATAAGAAGGTTTTCCCTTCTCTTTTCTCACTATCTCTCGAGACCGTTTGCCAACAATGGTTCTTTTCTCTCGAGAAAGAAAAGACCTCTACCTGGGAATCTATAGCAAACGCTTTCGTTGATAGGTACAAATGCAACATTCAAGTCGAGACTGGCCATAGAGAACTTGAAATCCTCAAACAGAAAGAGAATGAAGGCTTCACTTCTTTCTTTAACAAGTGGAGAGAAACCTCAGCTAAAATGATCGAGGTACCAAGTGAAAAAGAGTTTGTGAGATTGTTTATCAAGAATATCCAAGAAAAATATTCCAAACATCTTAAATATCAAAATAACCTCCATACCTTTAAGGCTGTTTATGATATTGGGATCAATATTGAAGATGACTTGGCTAAGTCAAAAGCTGCCAACAATAACTCCAACAGTGGCTGGAAAGGAAAGAAGAACGACAATCCTTCTTCTTCCAAAACCGCCCACTCAAATAACGTTAGCACCTTTAATCTAGGAGAAGTCCTCGCCATGAACAACCAAGGACAAAGGAAACCATTTAGGAGGAACTTCACTCCTATTGGCATGAGTTATGACACCGCATTTGATCGATTAAATGCAAAAGGTCTTATAACTCCCATTGGACCATTTGGGGATCTACCAGTTGAGAAGAGGTCGGTTAACTGGAACCCCAACGCACATTGCAAGTATCACCAAGGTAGGGGCCATTCTACTGAAAGCTGTTGAAAGCTTAAGGAAGCTATCCAAGACCTAATCGACAATAACAAACTGTCGTTGCCCCCTGCCAGTAAGAAGCCAAGCATTGACAATGCACCTCTAGCTCATACTTTGGCTATCTCCGATGAAGAAAACGAGGTTGACCCCTCATCTCTCATTAAACCTGTCGAAGAAATCAATGTCATAGAAAAAGAAGAGGAGATCTTTTTTGATGTCAGAGATAACCTTCCAGAATCGACAAATAAGGAAGACATACAATTGCTCACATTGTCTATGAAGGAGGCATCGCAACTACTACGTGAAGCTCTCAAAGTTATGAACGAACTCCATAAGAAATATGATGAGGTTCCACTTCTGAAAGATAAACCTAAAAGAGAATTCACACCCATAGGAATGACCTACGATGCCACTTTTGATCGTCTCTATGATCAAGGACTAATCAAACCTATTGGTCCAACAGAGGATCCAACTCCAGAAAAGCGATCTCCAAGATGGGATCCCAAATCCTACTACAAGTACCATCAAGGAAACGGTCATACCACAAATGAATGTTATAGGTTTCAAAACCTCATTCAAGATCTTGTGGAAGCTAATAAGATCTCTTTACCTCTAGCTAGCAAGGGAACGACTTATGAGGCAAAGTATTTTCCTTTACAAGTCACCGAAAAACCCAAGAAGAGCAATAGAATTTACACTCCAATTGGGATCCCATACGCGCAAATGTTCTAAATGCTCTCCGAGAGTGGCGAGGTCAAACCTCTCGAACCGAGACCATTTGAGTCATTAAAAAGGACAGATAGATATTACTGTCAGTACCATCAATCAGGGGGGCACACCATAGAAAACTGTTTCAAATTCAAGGATTTGGTACAAAAAATGATTGATGAAAAGAAATTAGTCCAAGTTCAACAAGAAGAGGATATAACCGTTAATGGAGTGTGGGACAGTGATGAAGAAGATGTCTACCTAAAGGACATAGTAGGACCTTCACCTTCTGTATCATACACCACAGACGACATTTGGGCTGAAGAAGATTCATCAATAGACGTCCTCACAAGATCCGGGAGGATGCAACCTCCCGTTTCAACACAACCTATGCCTACCGTACAACAAGTTCCCATACCTATCATCAAAGACAACGAAATTGTTAAACAGTTTAAGAAGACAAAAGTTGAGATGAATGTGTGGAAGCTCCTGGCAACATCTCGAGAACATAGGTTGGCTGTAATGAATGCCTTGGATAAAATCGGGATAGATTCTGACACTACTCCTGAGGGACTAGCTAACTTCCTCACAAGTGACCTTCCTAGTCCGATTAATCTAATCACCTTCTCTGACAAAGATTTACCCCCGGAAGGTGACAAACACTACAAAGCATCAAACCTCATAGTAGTCTACAAAAGGATGAATGTTCCCATGACTCTTGTAGACAATGGATCAGCTATCAATGTCTGTCCACTTAGAACTGCGAGGATGCTCGGCATAAGGGACGAGGATTTAACTCCGTCCACACAAGGAATAAGAGCTTACGATAATACTCGCCGTCAAGCTCTTGGCAAAATAACCCTAAATGTGACGGCAGGAGCAATAGAACATGCCACTACTTTTCAAGTAGTAGACATCAAAGCCTCATTCAATTTGTTGTTGGGATGCCCTTGGCTTCATGATCTAAAAGTCGTCCCTTCATCTCTCCACCAACAAGTGAAAGCCATAGTTGGAGGAATTCCAATCACTATTGATGCTTCGCCGATGAGGATCAAATCCATAGAAAATCCAATCATCAATGTGGAGCACGACGAAGATGATGAAGACCTATGGGGCTTTAACGAAGAAGTCTCCTTAATCCAGGAGGATGAAAGGACATCTCTTTGCCATGACCCCCATTCCAACATGATTGTCAACACCATGCTGAAAAAACAAGGACACTTCCCTGGAATGACCCTAGGAAAGAAGAAGGGGATAGCAAAATCGTTGGAGTCACCTGGCCTCCCTAAGCTAGATACTTTCGGACTTGGTTTCGAACCGACTCGGAAAGATCTCAAGCGAGCCCAGTACAAGTTGAAAGCACGTAGGGACGCTCGCGTTCAAAAGAAAGCAATTCCCATGGATCAGTACCCTCTTGCGCTTAATGGTCAGTTCATAAAAGAAGGAGAGGATTATCCATGTCACGAATTTCCCGAGCCATTTGTTGTAAATGGCATACGACAACCAGGATTCAAGATTTTCTTGGATTGCTACTTCACTTATGAAATCCCAACTCCCGTCCATAAAGAGAAAGCACCTCCATGCTTTGACGTTAACGTCATGGGATTACTGTTTGGGTGAGAAAAGAATGAGCCATCTTATGAAGAAGATAACTCCTCGCTCATTCAAACAGTCCTACAAAGCGAAAACTTCGACCCCTCGAAGCTAATTACTCCAGCCGAAGGATCACTACAAGGGTGGCGCAAGACTATCAAAGTGACTACTCCAAGTGGAAGGAAGATATCAATCACGACAGGGCAAGGGCCGATGTTCGAAGAGTCGTCTGAGTCAGAGTCTGAGTCTGAGTCTTTCCCTTTAGATTCTTCTAAGTCTTTAACAATAACACCTCCCCTTCCTATTTCTTCTCCTAAGATAGTTAGTGATCCAGTCCCTGAGGACATATCACTCTTTGATGTAATGATCTCAGAGTATAATAATATTTCTCATTCTCCTTACCTCTTGTGTTCTTCCCTAACCCAAGATGACGAGCATTGCTTAGCTAACGATGAAAAAGACAAAGAAATTATTAAAGAAATGGAAACACTCGAAAAGAAAACACCAGTAATTGAAGAAACTGAAACAGTTGACATCTCGAATGATTCAACTCATAAAAGAGAAGTTAAATCGGACTAACATTGAATAAACAAGAAAGAACCGATTTAATTAACTTGCTTAAAGAATTTATCGATGTATTTGCTTGGTCATATGAAGATATATCAGGCATTAATAGAGAAATAGCTCAACACACTATACCACTAATCCCAGGAATGAAACCTGTAAAACAAAAGTTGCGTCGAATGAAACCCGACGTAGCACTTAAAATAAAAGAAGAAGTTCAAAAACAAATAACTGCAGGTTTCATCAAGGTATCCAAATACCCCGAATGGGTCGCCAACGTCGTCCCAGTTCCAAAGAAAGATCGAAGGGTAAGGATATGTGTCGACTATCGAGATCTAAATAAGGCAAGTCCAAAGGACGACTTCCCTTAGCCACACATTGATATTCTGGTAGACAACACGGCAAATCACGCGCTTCTCTCATTCATGGATGGATACGCAGGGTACAATCAGATTCTCATGGCAGAAGAAGACATGGAGAAAACGACCTTTATCACACCATGGGGCACTTACTGCTACACGGTAATGCCATTTGGGTTGAAAAACGCGGGTGCTACTTACCAACGTGCAGCAACTGCCTTAAGGAAATTTTTCGAAAGGCTAAGAAAATATAATATGAGGTTGAATCCATCAAAATGTGCTTTTGGAGTCACCTCGGGCAAGCTTTTGGGATACGTCATAAGCTCTAGAGGAATAGAGGTAGATCCAACCAAGATTAAAGCAATCATGTCGATGCCACCGCCCAAGACCGAGAAACAGATTCGAGGATTCATTGGCCGGTTGCAATACATAAGTAGGTTCATATCAAAACTGACAATGATATGTGAACCAATCTTCAAGAAGCTCAAGAAGAATGTACCAGTAATATGGGATGATGAGTGTCAAAAATCCTTTGACAAGATCAAAGCCTATCTCGCAAATCCTCCCGTATTAGCGCCAGCACTTCCCGGAATACCTCTTAGGTTATACTTGACGGTTACCAAAGAGACAATGGGAGCCATGCTAGCACAAGAGGTAGAAGGCAAAGAGAACGCAATCTATTACCTAAGTAAAAATATGCTCGAATACGAAACACGCTATACACCGCTCGAGAAATTGTGCCTCACTTTGGTATGGGCCACAACTAAGTTGAGACATTACATGTTGGTACATACCGTTTTCGTAGTCTCCCGACTGGATCCACTCAAGTATCCGTTCGAGAAATCAACACTTAATGGACGTATCTCAAGATGGATAGTCAATCTAGCCCAGTTTGATGTACGGTTCATGCCACAAAAAGCTATTAAAGGATCCGTGGTGTCAGACTTTCTGGCAGACTTTCCAATAGAAGACTCGACACCAATACAAGACAATGAATTTCCAGATGAAGATTTGATGGTTACCGAAGATGATACTTGGACCTTGTATTTCGATGGAGCCTCAAACCAAAAGGGATGTGGCGTCGGAGTGCTACTAGTATCACCTAAAGAAGAACACGTTCCAATCTCAATAAAGCTTGATTTCGACGTTACCAACAACGCTGCTGAATATGAAGCATGCGTGGTAGGCCTTGAAACAGCCCTGGCATTGGGAGTAAAGAAGTTAAGGATATTCGGAGACTTTTCTTTGATCATCAATCAGATATCTAAAAGGTGGAAAGTAAGAAGTGAAAGCCTAGCCCCTTACCAAACCTATCTGGAAACTCTTACCGATAAGTTAGAGAAGGTAGAATACACATATCTACCTAGAGAAGAAAACCAATTTGCTGATGCCTTGGCAAGATTAGCCTCGATGGTTAGGATTCCCACGGAAATCGAGCAAATGCCTCTAACTATCGAAAAAAGGCATAAACCAGCGTATATCCAGGCTATAGAAGACGACGACTTAGTCCAAGACAAAGAAGAAGAACAAGAAGAAGAACCATGGTACACAGACATACTCAACTATGTCACCAATGGAGAATACCCTCCTCATGCTGACAAAAGAGCAAAGCGAGCACTGAGACTTTTGGCTTCTCAATATGTACTCATAGACAACGAGCTACATAAAAGGGTACCTAAAGGTCGAGCTCTCCTATGTGTAGGAAAGGTGGATGCACAAAGAATAATGAGAATAGTTCATGAAGGAATATGTGGAACTCATATAAATGGCAAAATGTTAGTCCAGAAAATAATGCGAGAAGGATATTATTGGAATACAATGAATAGGGATTGCCATCAATATGTAAAAAGATGCCCTAAGTGTCAAATTTATGCCAATTTATAACATGTCCCTCCATCTTTGCTCTACACCTACACATCGCCATGGCCATTCTCTACATGGGGAATTGACATAATTGGCAAAATCACTCCCCCAGGGACAGGAGGCCACGAGTTTATTCTAGTAGCAATTGATTACTTTACAAAGTGGGTCGAAGCGCAATCATACGCTAAACTCACTGCAAAACATGTAGCACTCTTTATCGAGAGAAATATTATTTGTCGATATGGAGTCCCACATGAAATGATAAGTGACAATGGAACTCACTTTCAGGCCGAATGTGAAGAATTGCTACAAAAATATGGCATCCAACATCATCATTCGTCCCCTTATAGACCTCAAGCAAACGGAGCAGTCGAGGCAGCTAATAAGAATCTAAAGACTATCATCGAGAAAATGACAGAAAATTATAAGGATTGGCCTGACAAGCTCCACTTCGCATTGTGGGGTTATCGCACGTCAATCCGTACATCAACAGGAAATACGCCATTTTCCTTGGTATATGGAATGGATGCCGTACAACCTGTCGAACTAGAAATACCATCTCTACGCATTGCGCTAGAGAGTAAACTCGATGAAGTTGAATGGACTAGGGCAAGATATGAAGAATTGATTCTACTCGACGAAAACCGACTAGAAGCTCTACATCACACTCAGTGCTATCAAACTCGTATGGCTAGACATTTTAATAAGAAGGTCAAGACAAGAAATATCAAAGTAGGGGATTTGGCATTAAAAGCACTAAGGAAAAATGTTTTAGATCCAAGGGGAAAATTTAGACCTAACTGGTCTGGCCCCTACATTGTCAAAGCAATCCTGTCAGGTGGTGCAGCAAAACTAACTGATATGGATGGCAATGAATTCTCAAACATGATCAATCTTGACCAACTTAAGAAATACTAACCATAATTACTTTAGTAGGATACTCAAGAGAGCTACGTTCGGCCTGATTCCTTAGGAAAGGATACGTAGGCAACCCTTTACGGGTGCGGCCACTTTATTTTTCGACATCTCCGCATTCCAGAATCAATTAAAAAGTCAACAGAAAATCGGCAAATTATTGGCGTCGCAAAACAGAGCCTGGCGCCAGACATAAGTCATCAGCGCTAGCCGATGAGATTGGCGCCTGGCGCCAGACCTCAATAACTGGCGCCAAACCCCAATTACTGGCGCCAATTTGAAAATAAAACCTGGGCAAATTTCGGTGTTTTTCGGAAAATTTTCGACTTCCGTACTCGAAGAACTTCTGGAAAATTAATTTTTTTCGATTTTCATTGCTTTAATAAAATAAATTTAAAGTAACAATTTAATTGAAAGCTGAAATTTCATTAATAAAATAAAATTACATTATTGATGGAATTTAAATAAGGCTGAAATAAATTAACTTTAAATAAAAATAACAATCTAAGTCTAATAAATCTAAAGCTAAGCAATGCTTTTAATCTTTCTTTTCCTTTTTAGCTCTTTTCCAATTCTTTTCTGCTTCCTCCTCTTCATCCATTACTTTAGCTAGTAGGCATCCTTTAGAGGACCTACATTCAATTTTAGAATAGATTGTCTCCCCTTCAGCTAGCACTCCATGCTTCTTTTCCACCCAAGCCCTTTTGTCTGTGGTGTTAGCTTTCCTTTTTCCTTTGTCTCTAGTAGTATTCTTCTTCCTAGGCATTGTAGGTGTTTTGAATTCAATTCTTGCACCTAAGCGTTCTTTGGCAGGTGTCACCCTGTCACCTAGACGATTCTTCACATCGATTCTACCCTGATCAATCGAAGATTTCTTCAGCAACCATTTCTTTACGTCATTAGGTAAAGAAGGGGGAACCTTTTGGGTAATCACTTCCCATAAAGGTCTAGCGCTCCAGTAAGCGTCGAATCTATCTACTTCTTGAGATACAGGGTACTCATAGGGAGGACGAAGATCCCCGGAAGGAATATTTTGAAGTAAGCCGTATTGTCTCTTTACCCTGCAGGGATAATAATATGTTACGCGAGACAAGCTTGGAAGACGGCAGAAAGGTTGCTTGTTAACACCAATCATCACTACAAGAAATAGGTCATTTTGCGACGGAAACCTTGCAACGGACTACAATTCCGTCGCAAAAAGGGTTAATTTGCGAGGGAATAAATTCCGTCGCATCTTTGCGACGGAAACAAACTTTTGCGACGGAAATTCCGTCGCAAAGTTTGCGACGGAATTTATTCCCTCGCAAAAGTTTGTTTGCGACGGAAATAATCGTCGCAAAACAATATTAAAAAAAAAATAAAAAAAACATTTTGCGACGGATTCTGCGACGGAAATTCCGTCGCAAAAAGTTTTTAAATTTTTTTAAAAAAAACTGAAGTTTCGCTGAAGGAGAGAGAAAAAGAAAACGAAGAACAGAAAGAGGAAAGCGTAGAGAGAGATAGAGGAAAGCGTAGAGAGAGAAAGAAAATCCGGCCACTTCACCGCCGCTGTCGCCACCGGAACGACCGGAATCCGGCCACTCACACCTACTAACGCCCACCCCCTCCGTTCACTCCCACTCACGCGCACTCACGCCCACCCACGCCACCCCCTCCGTTCAAGCCCACTCACGCCCCTCCGTTCGCCGGCGGTGTGCAGCCACCACACCACCCTCCTTCCGGCAGCCGGATTTCCGCCACAACACCCTCAAATCCCGGTGAGTATTCCACTATCCCCCTTTGTTTTTGTTTTCAATTTAATTTTAATGTAAACCCTAACTTTTTCTAATTATGTTTTTTAATTTAATTTGTAACTAAATTTTATTATTTAATTACTTGTGTTTAGTGTAGTGTAGTTTAATTTATATTGCAATGTTAGAATTAGTTTAATTTTTAAGATATATTGCAATGTTAGAATTAGTTTAATGTATGTTAGTTTAGTTTAAAATATATGTTAGATTAGTTTATAATGTATGTTATTTTAGTTTAAAATATATGTTAGTTAGTTTATAATGTATGTTAGTTTATAATGGATGGATTGTGGCAGGGGTATGAACGTGCATGAACAATACAAGATTGTCGAAGTGAACCATACTAAGAAATACCCCAAATATGATCCATTTGTGTTATCTTACCAAGCCACTCAAGTTTACTATTCGTCATACCCGAGCCTTAGACGGGACCGAGTGCAATGGTGGGCTGTGTTTAAAACACATGCTAGGTCGGATGTTAATGCCCCAGTGGATGACCAGGTGTTGCAGGCAATAGCAGCTCAGGAACATTCAACACTTTGTCCACCAGATGATATCTTAGGTTATGACGACGGTGATGAATCTGATGGCTCTGACTCCGAAGACGTTGTACTGATGTCTGATGAATCAGATGGTGAGGAAGATGAATCAAGTGTTGGTTCCAGTGACAGTGATGAGGATAGTTTGGGCGATGTCATATTAGACGATAGTAGTGATGAGTACAGCAGTAAATCTAGTAGTAACAAGAATATTGATGACAGTAGTGATGAGAGTCTTGATTAGGCTAACAATGATTCTGTCATTGTATTCAATTTGTTGTATTAACCTTGTCATGGTTGGTGTCATTGTAAGATCGAACACTCTAGACAATGAAACTTAATTTTTGCTTTTGGATGCGTATCTTGGTTTAACTGTGATTTAATTTGATGTTATATTCAATTTGATGTTATATTTGTTGTTAATTGAAAAACCTATCATGTGAAATGAATATGATGCAGGTATCAATGGGTAAACGGGGTGATCCGAAGAAGAAATCAAGCAAGAGCAGAGAGTTTCCTTCTTATCACTTGCAGGTTCCTGTTCCGGTTACCATCACCGAGGATGCCACCAGGTTGGGTGACACTCAGGTACCCACCCCTCATTCAGAGGCGGAGCCGAGTACCGTGCACCGTTCGAGTATGGATACGGATGACACTCAGCTTGAGCAACCTAGCTCAACCGGGTCTAACATGCCGGTGTTGGAACCTTCTATGCTCTGGTAAGATGTTAAATGAAAAGGGCAAATTCTGATTTGTTATTCATATAATGCTAATACAAATACCCTTGTTTCATAGGTTTGATAATGACGCTGTAAAGGGGAATGTCACTGATGTAATTCAAGGCTACTACAAAGCTCCTTGGAAGAACTACAGCGAGGTTGAAGGTCCCACCAAGGAACATTGGTTCACCTTGTTCAAGGTATAAGTTTAACTTATAAATAATAGGTGTCATAAATTTAACCAAATGAATATGTAACTAATAGAGTTTTTTGTATATTCAGCAACATTACAGTTGGGCACCTGCTTTGGAGGGGCAAGTGCGTAGGGCGTTTGATACTTATGCTGCAACTCGGTTGCGACAAATGTTCTACAACGTCACTAAAAGGATGGGAGGGAGAAAGCCAGACTGGATCTCAAAAGACATCCACAAGATGATGATGGATATTCCCCAAGTGGATGACGTTTACAAGAAGAGGTCAGCACAGAACAGATTGAACCGACGATCTGGCTCTATGGATAATGAAATAGAACCGACCCATTTTCAAGGTTCCATCTCTGCGGTACAACATGCAAAAAAGCTGGTAAGTTGTTGTATAAAAAATTGAATGTACGTATTTATATGTGCTTAATTACATTTGTATCTAATAATACTGTTCACTTGTTCACATTGCAAGGCGGCAAAGAATCAAGGGAAGCTTCCATCAGCACCTGATCTCTTCTTGCATACACACTTCAAGGAGGTGCCCGGGAAAGGGAAGGTTCCTGCGAACAAAAGAGCGAAGGAAATTGCGGTAATAACTAGTTTTCGCCCATTTTCAAGCCACTTGTTTCCTATATTGCCACTTATGAACTATTTCAAGCCTCGAACTCAAGTAACTATGTTAGGTAGGTGTATTATGGTCAAAATAAGCTCATTTGATAACAAATGTGAGAAATAGGCAAGTTAGAACCAAAAACGCCCCATTTTCGCCCATTTTTTCTAGTTTTAGGACCTAGTGAACCTATATTGCCACTTATAAACAATTTCAAGCCTCAAACTCAAGTAACTATGTTAGTTAGGTGTATTAAGGTCAAAAATAGGTTCATTAGATAACAAATGTGAGAAATAGGCAAGTTAGAACCAAAAACGCCCCATTTTCACCCAATTTTCCTAGTTTTAGGACCTAGTGAACCTATATTGCCACTTATGAACTATTTCAAGCCTCGAACTCAAGTAACTATGTTATTTAGGTGTATTATGGTCAAAAATAAGCTCATTTGATAACAAATGTGAGAAATAGGCAAGTTAGAACCAAAAACGCCCCATTTTCGCCCATTTTTTCTAGTTTTAGGACCTAGTGAACCTATATTGCCACTTATAAACAATTTCAAGCCTCAAACTCAAGTAACTATGTTAGTTAGGTGTATTAAGGTCAAAAATAGGTTCATTAGATAACAAATGTGAGAAATAGACAAGTTAGAACCAAAAACGCCCCATTTTCACCCAATTTTCCTAGTTTTAGGACCTAGTGAACCTATATTGCCACTTATGAACTATATCAAGCCTCAAACTATTGGTTCTCATTCTTTATTTTTATTTCTGCATTGTATATCCTTTGTTTGTTACAGGAGGCGTACCAACACAGACAGGAGGAATCAAGAACCCAGGGTTCCCAACTGTCTGAAAATGAAATTTTCTTTGAGGCGGCTGGTGGTCGTAATAAGAAGGGTCGTGTTAGAGGTCTTGGTGTTGGTGCTGACTTGTACTACGGCACATCTAGGGGACGAGGATCGGGTTCTTCCAGCCAATACGTACCGTCGGTCATAACTCAAATGCAGGAAAACTTCCACAAGGAGTTGAATGAGAGGGTGGAAGCAATTGAGAGCCAGATCGATAGCCGTGTGGCGGAACAGCTCGATGCTCGAGTGGAGGCTCGAGTGGCAGAACGGATGGCTGAAATCGAGAGGAAGAACAAGGAGTTCTTAGAGGAGTTAGCCAGTAGATTTACAGGATTGACCACTCCTTTCACTTGTTCTACGATTCAGCCTCAGATTCGAGACCCCAGGAACGACCCGGGTGGTGGTGGTGGTGGTGGTGCAGGCCAAGGACAGCCAGCTTGTGTTTAGTTAGGTGTCATTTTTCGATTTTTGTATATGGATGACATTGTAGTTTAAAAAATTATATCATGTACCGTACTTGGTAGTTACGGCTACGTGTTGTATATATTTGAATTATGTTAGGGCGTGGACTTTTTGACTGAAATTATTTTAAATGCACGTATTTTATTAAACAGGATTGCATGAATACAGGTTCCAGGAAAACAAAACAAAATACAAAAAAATTAAACAGGATTGCAGGAATACAGGTTCCAGGAAAAAAAAACAAAATACAAAAAAAAAAAAAAATTAAAATTACAATAACTTTGCGACGGAATGTAATTCCGTCGCAAAATGGAGTATTTTGCGACGGATTATTTTCCGTCGCACACATGCGACGGAAAATAATCCGTCGCAAAAAACTTCATTTTGCGACGGAATTACATTCCGTCGCAAAATTTGTGACGGACTATTCCGTCGCAAAAGAATCCATTTTGCGACGGAAATACATTCCGTCGCAAAATTTGTGACGGAATATTCCGTCGCAAAATGATTCCTCTTGCTACGGAATTTTCGTCGCAAATGTTGTTTTCAGCTACAACTACCTTTCCGTCGCAAAATCCGTCGCAATTCGTTTTGCGACGGATATTCCGTCACAAAAGGACTGTTTGCTACGAAAGTTCGAGCGACGCCATGCCTGTGACGGAAATCCGTCGCAAAGTCACTTTGCGACGGAATTTTGCCAGTTTGCGACGAATTATTTCCGTCGCAAAACGGCCCTTTTCTTGTTGTGCATCCTTTCTATTTTCCACCATGGGATGACCCACTTGATAGCAAAATCACGTGATTCAAATACTTTTCTCCACCCATGGCGCCCAATCTTAGGGATGCGCTTCTTTCTTCTCACGAAGCAATTGGGAGTATATTTTTCAATGTCATCTGGAGGGCTAATTAATCCTAGCCTCTCCATTAGCCACATCTGTAAAAAATTTGCAATGCAAACAAAATTATTATTACAATACAAAAATATATTTTTTTGATTTCTGTAATTAAAAATATTATTTTTCTACCTGTAGTAAAATTGGAGAACCGCGAAAAGGCGCTTTTGGGTCCCTTTTCAATTCATCGAGACTAATCATGGTCTCTCCAACTATTAATGGCATTGGATTCCTCCCTGATTCAATTTGTTCTAGTACAGTGGTGATAATTGATTGACCCTCATTATTTTTACCACTACTAAGAAAAAATTGATTGAGCATGCAAAATAAAAACGCCCTTCTTCTATATATATGAAAGGATTCAGAAAGAGGTTTATCAAAATAATAGCGTGCGAATTCTTTCAAGTTCACTATATTTCCATCTACTATTTTTGATAAATCCCTTTCCTTTAAATTAAAGAAGCGTTCGAAATCCTTATAGTAATATGCATCTACTCTAGGGATTGCTACCAGGTCTATTGCAGGGAAGCCTAAGATAGCACCAAATTCCTCTGGCAAAGGGCTAATCTCATCATACCCTATTCTGAAACAACGCGTATCAATATTCCAAAATTCTAAAGCAGCATGTATGAAGTCTAGGTCTAGATCTACTCCTTTGATGCCATAAATTCCCCCCAAGTGAAATAAATCTAATTATTTTCTGTCTCTAGCATTAAGAGATCGACACCATTCATGAGTGTATTGGGTGAAGGTTTTAGTGGCTAAAGACATGATTATTATTATTATTTTATTTTTTATTTTTTCTAAAGAAGAGAATAATTTTATTCGCTGGAATTATGAGAAGAATCGGCTGAGGGAGAGGGTCGGATAATATCCTCCATCAATAATAAAAATGACGGAATTTTTGCGCAAAAAATTGTTATCACACTTCTTTTGCACACACTAACATACACTAACATAATAATAAGCAATCAAATAAATTTACGATAACATAAAAATACAAAATGTGTCTAAATAATGAGTCAAAGGCAAAGTTCTATAAAAAGTCAAAATAAAATATATATACAGAAACAGACTACGGCGCCGGAGGACGTAGGCCCATCATGCCATAAAACTGCGTCGTACGAGGAGTCACCTCTCCACCAGCTCCAGCTTCAGCACCAGCTCCAGCCTCCGTAGGAGGAGGAAGACTCAAGATAGGACCGCTCCAGCCAGGATCAACCTGAGGCTGAGACCGCGGAGGCTGCTGCGATGACGAGCCGACCTCGTACATCCCACCACCTCTGAAAGCCGAGGTAGCCTCTCCTACCGGTGCAGCAGGAGCACCCTCAGAAGAAGATTCCGAGCCCTCAGCAACGTCGGCTCGAGCAGCCTCGGAACGACCGCCTCTACCCACTGACGAAGTACGACGACGTCTCGAGCTAGACCTCGCCGCATCTCTCCGCCCCTCAGGTCTCGTACGGGTGTGAGAAGCAATAGGTTGGCCCTGCAAAAAGAATTAAATCAGAAACAAGATAAAATTGAAGCCATAATGCAGAAATAATGAGTGAAGAAAGGTTACCTCTCGGACAACGTCATCCCGACGACAGGTGGCCGCGTTCCTCATCCGGACGAGCTGGCTCCGAAAGGCATCTATGCATCGTTCCATAACCGAAACCACCTCGCGTGAAAACTGTCAGAAAAATAAGTCAGTGCAAATACATGATAAACAAACACAAAAAAGTTCTGAATTTAAACTAGGCTTACACTAGTCTGGTGGCGAGGAATCGACCGCTCCACGAAGCGCTCGCCCTCGGGAGCCGGAGAAATCATCTCCTCGATCGGCCCGTATATCCCCTGGTAGTGAATGGACATACGGGGCGGCACAAACTCAGCGGGACCATCCTGATAAAAAAATTAAAGTATTACTTGGGGGCTACTTAGCGAAAAATAAAAAGCTAAGAATCTTACCCTCACATCCTCAGCCGGTACAGGGGCTGGAGCTAATAAAGGTAGTAGCTCCTCAGCGTAACACCGCCCGAGGATCACATGGGACCGCCAGAGGGAACCAGCTCCCTCAGCCATGCTCGATAACCGTGCCTCATCGAACATGTGACATGGCGGGGGAGCAGGAACAACGAAGACATCAGAAGAGTGCTGTCTAGCGACCCTCTCTCCTAAGTACGCGACCGCTCCATAGGTCCCCAGAAAATAGCGACGCTCAGCAGAGTATTGTGCGGCTAATCCAGGGACTGTCCAACCGCCCCACGGTCGGTATACCACCTCAGGTCCCTATAAAAAGCATCAATCAGGCAAGAATATATTTAAAACACTGCGGAAGAGCAAGATAAACATTAAAAGTCATACCAAGATGATCCAGCTCCGGACACGTGCAGTAGACATGTCCACCTGTTGGCCGCCCCAAGAGGCGCTCACCGGAAATCCCCTCGGCGATGGTCTCGCCGGCGCAACAGAAGGAAAGTGCTCGTAGAACCAGATCTATAAAGAGTTAGAAGTGTGAATAAATGCTAACTAATATGTAGGGCTAAACTTTATAGGGAATAATGTTTACCTCTACGACCTTCCAAAAAGCAGATAAAGCAACGTTCGTCCTAAAGGACCGATGACGACACGAGTCCCTCAGCGCACGAACGAAATCAGCATAGGCCAAGCTGGCCCAATCATAAGTCCCGATCCGCTGGAGATCACGGATAGAAGGGAGGTAGTAAAGCAATGCCCTACTACCCTTGTCAGGGGAGAAGGTCCCTGACAACAACATCAGCACAAAGATGCGCACCCGGTGCTCTCGGGTGGTCGCATCGTCATCAAGAGCCGCTGCCAGCGTCGAGCGGCGAATCCCTCTAGCACTAAACTGAGTCGTCTCGACCTCAGCTCGGGCCCGAATAGCAATCGGCCCCAACAACTCCTCGACCTCCGAAGAAAAGACGTCGATCCCACCGTCGAACGACAGTGGCACAGAAGTGAACTTCAGTCCTGTGATGAGACTGAAGTCTGAGGGGGTGACCATCATCTCGCCCCAAGGAAAATGGAAGGTGTTGTGGTGTCCCAGAAGAACTCCACCAAAGCGCGCACTACGTGATGACCTCCGCTGGAGGCGACCATAGCCTCGGAGGTCTCAAACAGAGTAACTAGCCCGCAGGACTCCCATAGGAGTCTTGTCTCGAGGTCCCTAGCGATGTGCATCCTGTACAAATCGCCTAGACCGTCACAGCCAGAGGCGTGATGTCGTGTCCTCCCGGGCTCGGTTCCCCGTCTCACCCTCTCAGAAATGTGGTGGACAGGGGCAAAGAACAGAGTCTGCTCGTCCCACTCCAAAAGCCGACCAAGCGAAGTGGACGGCGTGGCGTCGTCCTCCACGGGTTCATGCTCCCGTCTAGTGTTTCGGGACCGTGAACCCGAGCCTCGTTGTCTAGCCATGCTACATTGTGTAGAATCATCATAAATTAAGGTTCTATAGTATCTAAGGTTCGCCTAGCCGCATGATACTATGTTCGCAAAAAACAGAGTACGTAGTACTAAAACAGAGCACAAATTCAAATTGTGCATGACAGCATTTTTTTTTCAAGCAATCAAACAATTTCTTGCAGCACTATAGTGATTATTGTGACAAATTGAACAAGAATTGCTAGCAAAAATGTCAAGAACAAGCCACATTGTTCTTCACAACCTTAAGAGGTCCAATAATGGCAGATTGCTCATTTCTTCACCAAATTGAGTCAAACAAGTCTCAAATTACTCCCAAGGCAATATATAAACATAAACAAGCAATTTCATGGCATAAAGCTTGACAAACAAAGCAAATTGAGCATCATGGAATTCGAATTTTCATGAAATTCGTGAATATTCATGCTAAGAATTCATAAAAAACCGGTGTGAGTTTGAGGAAAACTTACATAGATCGGGAAAATAGATGAGAAGAGATTTGATTTGCAACAAATTTGAGTGAATTCGGTTGAGAAACGAGCAAGCAATGAGCAATTGAAGTTTCGGACTTCTTTCGAGCAATTTCGCGACGAACAGAGCAGCGAATGAAGAAGAAACGGGCATTTAAAAGAAAATCCCGTGCTGGCGCCAGTCCCTAGGCATTGGCGTCACGATTTGGGCTTGGCGCCTGGCGCCAACCTCAGCGCCTGGCGCTAACACCAAATGGCTGGCGCTGATGGATTTTCAGTGACGCCAAAGCACTCAGCCACCTGTTGAGGTTGTGCTAGCCTTCTCCAACATATTTTGGGTTCCTTGGTACGCCAGTTAGCCCCTCTAAGCAATTTGACATGATTAAGTAATCGGCTTGATTACATAAAGTGATCGACCTGATAAGAGATCGTCTCACTTAGCTTAAAGCGCCTAAGCATTGGCTCATTAGCAAAGAGCACCGACATATAGGTTCAAGAGAAAAAGGCACCGACATACAGGTTCAAAGCAAAAGAGCGTCGACGTACAGGCATAGCAGAGGCAAAGTTCAGGCGAACTTTTAAAGATCGACAGGCGTGGATCTTCGGTAATTTCCTTTGGAAAATTATCGCATCGAATGAGGATGACTTCAAGAGAAGATATCTTCGACATCATTCCCTAGCTTGCGGAGAGTTGTCACAAACAACTGGAGATTGTTTCAAGCGAAATAATCTTCGATAGTGTTCCCTAGGATGTGGAATATTATCAATGCGGATGAGGATTATTTCAAGAGAAATAATCTTCGATGATGTTCCCTAGGATGTGGAATATTATCAAGGCGGATGAGGATTGTTTCGAGAGAAATAATCTTCGATGGTATTCCCTTGGACGTGGAATATTATCATTGCGGAGGAGGATAGTTTCAGGCGAAGCAATCTTCTAATTTGGAAGCAGTTACAGGCGTAGCGGTTTTCAAGCGGGATGGCATTCTCTAGCTTGTAGGAGGTCATCAAAACAGCGAGGATACAGTAAAGCAGCAGCAAATCGGTTACTTTCAGAGACGTGTGCTCGACGGTGCAAGATACGCGTTTCTTAAATCTTTTATCTGTTTAACTAACGCTAGTTTTGCAGGTATCAGCATTATAAGATTGATTTAGGATCGCAGAATGTTTTGAATCATTCTCCGTCCCTATCGCTACTTTGACTTTTGTTTTCGAAACTCGCGTTTCTCCAAACTCACTCAAAGTGGGGGCTTCTGTAGACACCCGTTTGTGTCTCCCCAAAACCAAACCCAGTGATGAGTACCTTTCACGTCGAATCATAATCGAATGAAACGAAAGTGTGTAAAGGTCTAGTGTTGCGGAAAGTTTTTATTTCTTTTCTCTTCTCCCTGTTTTTGAAAACTTTATTTTAAGAAAACAGCCAATCCAGTTTGGTTGGTCCATGATATGGGTCCAATAATAGTGTAGTTGGATGGGGCTTGCAAAGACCTTTCCAACAATATATTATAAGCCCAATTCCGATGAATATTGAGGAAGTTATGGCCAATTTACTAAACTGGGCCCGGTTTGAGCTTTATGTGCGGCCCAATGATCTAGGGGAGGGCCTAATGTGATTTATCATTCCTAATGCAATTAGGAATGGTTTTAGTCTTCTAGATTCTTCTAGAAGGTTCTTTTCATTCCTAATTCAATTAGCATTGATAAGTTGACTTTGTTGACTTTTCAGAGTTTTAATCAAAATCAAATAGCATTTTCGAAGGAATTATATTATTTTATCCTCCAGTACGGTAAACTTATCGGATTTTCGAAAACGTGTTAAAATCAATACTGGCGTCCAACCCCAGGCCTTGGCGCCTGGAACCAGGCTTGGCGCCAGGCGCTAGCCATTGGCGCCTGGCGCTAGTCACTGGTGCCTAGCGCCAGCTAGCCAGGGTTGGCGCAAACCTTGTTTCCTGAGTGTCAGACTCTGTTTTGTTAAATTATCTTTTTTGGCTAATTTTCTCTATAAATATTGTATCAAAAACTCCGTTTTCATTCACGATTCTCATCAACAATTAGTTTTAATTAGCTTTCATCAACAATCATTAATTCTTGAGTATTCTTTCATTCATCTCTTTCTTACAAAATTCCGCATTCACAAGATCTAGAAACACCTAGCCATATTCGAAGTTGCCTTCGCCCTAGACGTGAAAGGTTTTAATTTCTGAGGGTTTGGTCCCAAATCTCTCTTTCAATTATTTAATTTAATTGTTTTGATTATTATTTTCCTTGAAGTTACTAACGTGTGTATTTTGTTATTAGAAAGAGGTACGAAGCATCAAAGTAAGTACTTTTATTGGTTTTAATTGATATTATGATGTAGAAATCATGTTTATATTGTTATTATGATATTCCTAGTATCATGTCTAGGGTAATTTTGATATTAAATATGATTGCTATGATGTTTTTTATTCTCTTCTTAATGTTTATTATTGTTAGTATCATGTTAGGGTTAAAGATTTGATTTTTATTGCTTAGTGACATGCTAGGGTTTGTTATTAATCTTGTTAGTATCATGCCTAGGATCTTGCTATTTTTATTATGCTTTGATATTAACATGAACATGATTATGATTATAATTGTTATAATTTATGATGATTATGAATATTATGGATATTATTTTATTTATGATGATTATTTTATTATAATTATTATTCATGATATTGGTTCATTATGTTGCTTGATTTTATTTTTTATTGTTTGATCACGCCTTTATGCATGCTTAAAGGGAATTTTTGTACTTGCAATCGCGCTTAATAAGATAATTAATAATCTTGTTAGGGTTAATTGTGATTATAATTTTAAGTGATCGCCAATAATAGTTTGTGTGTGCATTATATTCAACCAGCATAGATTAAACAGGTTTAGGGTTAAATTTATTGCTTGCATGTTAATCAGAAAGCGCACATGAATACGATCAGAATAAAGTAGAGGCCTATTTTTAGGGCAGGTTCAATCTCTTTTAGGTTGGATTTGTACCTTCATCCCCGAACCCTTATTTGGTTCATGACCTTATGGAGTTGACGATCTCTTGGATCGTTAAGGGGTGTAACCTTCACCTCGTGAACAGTTTACAAGTTCCTAAAAAACTTGTTGGCGACTCTTTTGCTCTATCTTCTTCCCTTTTGGACGCCACCGTACTTTAGTGTATGATCACAGTGGGGTTCAAGCTAGTGGGATTTTTAAGGCTTGAAATTATTCCCTACAATAATCACTAATGAAAAAAATGAATTAATTCCCACTAGAACTGTAACAGGGTGGCGTATGTGTATTGATTATCGTAGACTGAATATCGCCACTAAAAAGGATCACTTCCCCCTCCCTTTTATAGATCAAATGCTTGAGAGGTTAGAGAACCATAAGTTCTTTTGCAATTTGGATGGGTATTCGGGATTTTTCCAAATTCCGATTCACCCTGAAGATCAGGAAAAGACAACCTTTACATGCCCTTATGGCACTTTTGCATATCGTAGAATGCCCTTTGGTTTATGTAATGCTCCCGCTACCTTTCAACGTTGTATGATGAGCATCTTTTCTGATTTCATAGAGTCTATTATGGATGTCTTTATGGATGATTTTAGCGTGTATGGTTCTTCATTTGATTCATGTCTAATTAATCTCGCTAAAATTTTAAAATGATGTGAAGAATGAAACTTAGTTCTAAAGTGGGAGAAATGTCACTTTATGGTGATAGAAGGAGTAGTTCTAGGTCACATTGTATCGGACAAGGGCATACAAGTAGACAAAGCTAAGATTTCAGTGATTGAGCAATTACCTCCCCAAGTTAATGTTAAGGGAGTTAGAAGTTTCTTGGGTCATGCGGGGTTTTATCGTCGCTTTATCAAAGACTTTTCTAAAATTGCTAAACCACTCACTCAGCTTTTGCTCAAGGATGCTCCTTTTATCTTTACTGACGAGTGTCTTGAGGCTTTTAACAGGATTAAGCAGGCTTTGATATCGGCACCCATCATATGTGCTCCCGATTGGAACCTTCCTTTCGAGATCATGTGTGATGCAAGTGACTTTGCACTAGGAGCCGTGCTCGGACAAAGAAAGGACAAGGTTCTGCATGCTATTTATTATGCAAGCAAAACTTTGGATGAAGCCCAAGTCAACTATGCCACTATGGAGAAAGAGTTTCTTGCTGTTATATATGCTTTAGAAAAATTTAGATCATATCTTGTTGGTTCTAAAGTCATTGTTTTTACTGACCATGCAACGTTGAAGTACTTGATAGCTAAGGCGGAATCAAAGCCAAGGCTACTCCGATGGGTTCTTTTGCTCCAAGATTTTAATGTTGAAATAAAAGATAAAAAGGGAGCAGAGAACGTAGTGGCAAACCACTTGTCACGTATCAGGTATGATAAGGGTAAGGATTCTCTTCCTATAGATGATTCTTTCCCTAATGACAATCTATATGCAGTTGTAGAGAAACACCCATGGTATGTCGACTTTGCTAATTATTTAGTGGGTGGTACTCTACCTCCTGACTTGTCCTACCAACAAAAAAAGAAATTCCTTTCTGATGTTAAACATTATTTTTGGGATGATCCTTTTTTGTTTCGTGAGTGTGCAGATGGATTATTTCGCAGGTGTGTTCCCGAATGGGAAGTCCACGGTGTGCTTACTAGTTGCCACACCTCACCATATGGAGGACATCATGCCCCACTAAAACAGTGGCCAAGATTAATGAGTCAGGTTTTTATTGGCCTACAATGTTTAAGGATGCTAACACTTTTGTGCAGGCTTGTGACTCTTGCCAGAGGACTGGCAACATCTCGTGGCGGCATGAGATGCCTCAAACCGGAATTTTAGAAGTTGAAATTTTTGATTTCTAGGGTGTTGATTACATGGGACCGTTCCCTTCTTCAAAAGGGAACCGCTAAATACTTGTCGCCGTCGACTATGTATCCAAGTGGGTTGAAGCCATCGATACTCCTACTAATGATGCCAAGGTGGTCCATAGACTTTTCAAGAAGACCATCTTTCCAAGATTTGGCGTGCTTAGAGCGATAATCAGTGACGGAGGATCTCACTTTCATGAGCGGAAGTTAGACACCCTCCTCAAAAAGTATGGTGTCTACCATAGGACAGGTTTAGCCTATCATCCCCAAACTAGTGGCCAAGTTGAAGTTTCTAACCGTGAGATCAAGGCCATTCTAGAGAAGGTGGTGGCAAAGTCAAGGAAAGATTGAAGTGATAAGTTGGATGACACCCTTTGGGCGTACAGAACTGCGTTTAAGAACCCAATAGGTACTACTCCATATAGACTCGTGTACAGTAAAGCATGTCATCTCCTGGTCGAATTAGAATACAAGGCATATTGGGCTATTAAGGAGCTCAATTTGGATGCCAAATTAGCGGGACAAAAGAGGTTACTTCAACTTAACCAACTCGATGAGTTTAGGTTGACGGCCTGTGATAGTGCTCGTGTCTACAAGGAGAAGACAAGAGATGGCACGATAAGATGATCCTTCAAAGAGAATACAAAGAGGGTGATAAAGTGTTGTTCAACTCTAGACTCAAACTATTCCCAGGAAAGTTGAGGTCAAGGTGGTCGGGTCCTTTTACTGTCAAAAGGACCAATAAATTCGGTTCTGTGGAGGTTTTCGATGAACATGGTAACGAGTTCAAGATTAATGGCCAAAGACTCAAGCTATATCAGGAGGGGGCTACGATTAGTGCAATTGAACTACTTCACCTAAGCGGTTCCGATTCATTTTGAGCTTCAACGTGGTAAGAGGGTCGTGCGGGACCAAGATAAACCAGGGCTTTGCGGGAAGCAACCCGTATTTCTTGCTTTCTAGACTAGTTTTTCATTATTTTTATTTTTATTTTATTTAGAGAGGTGAGGAAAGTGAAATTTTACCCTTCATAAGTGTTTTTGTACAGGTTTTAGATCGTAAAGTACGGAGTTTTCAAGAGAAAAAGGTGAAAAAAAGAGAAGCTCCAGATTGGGTACGGGCCCGATCGGGCGGGCACCTGAAGGTCAGAATCGACCAATATTTCTCCCGATCGGGTAAGGAATATGGATTTTATTGAAGCACATATTCGCCCGATCGGGCGAGGCACGCCCGATTGGGCGCGCAAGTAAGGAAGAAAATCAAGGGTAATTTCGCCCGATCGAGCGGAAATTTGGAGAAATCGAGTGACATAAAAAGAAATATCAGGAGAGCAATTTGGCGATTCCAAGCTCAAGTTCGCGCCCGATCGGGCGCGCATTTCACATTTTAGCCAAAAGCATATTCGCCCGATTGGGCGCGCCTAAAATCCGGAGGTTTTAAACCTCCTTCTCCCCCTTTCTTTTCTTCTTCTTTCTTACTTCTTCTTCTTTATTCACACTTTCTCTCTATAAAACCTCCATTTTCAAACCTCCAAACTCACTTTCTTTCCAAGATCTTCTCAAATTCATCCATCAAAACCCAAAATTTTTTACATATTCTTAATCCTCACACCTTCCTCTACATTTTCCACAAACTTTCTCCCACTTTCTCTCAAAATTTCTTCAAAACCTTAGAGGGAAAAAGCTTCAATACCCAAATTTTTCACTACAAATGGCTTCTAAACGATCTAGACAACAAAGGGGTGAAAGTTCAAGGCAACAACAACCGATGGTCGACCCGGAGCTTCAAATACCGAGATGGGAGGAGGTTGTTATCACCTCAACGGAACAACGGGCAAGGATGCTCAACCTCATCGAGAGGCAGGTAATCTCTACTCGTTTCGTTCATCATCCTACATTGTCTAGGCTAGGTCTTGATAAACCTGTAGAGAAATTGTTTAAGGATATAGGTATGAGTGGTTTTTTCCAAATGCATCACGATACTTACGATTATTTGACATTAGAATTTATTTCTAGTTTCAATTTTATTAAAATGAATTCTTTAATCACTCATGTACAATTCCGATTGCTAAACAATGATGTGCGATTAACTCTAAAAGAATTTGGCAAATTTTTTGAGCTAAAATCGGACAAACCGATTGACCCCTCCCAAGACCACATTGTCGTGGTCTACAAGAGACTCACTGGGGAGGGTTTGCTTAACCTCCAACACGCCAAAGGGACGTGGATTCAACATCACGTCCCAAAGTTTTGGCAAAGGTTTGTCGGCCTCACAATTTTTGGGAGGCATGAACCGGCAAACGTTAGGAGGGATGAACTTGAATTGTTGGCTTCCTACATGATTCCTAACGCTGAAAAATTAAACATACCACATAGGATAGCCCAACACTTTCAAAGGGCGGCCAATGCGGCCGAATCGGGTAGGTCTAGGGCGCCTATCTACTTTGGGGGGTTGGTGACGACCCATATTGCTGTTAAACACCTAGGATGGAACCCGACCGGACATAGGAAAGTGGTGGGTTCAACCCTCATGGACCTAGCTTACTTAGGGGGCCTAAACTGGGTGCAACCTATGGGCGGTGAGACTTGGTGGATAGTCCACCGGGAATCGGGTAGTAGAGACCAAGCATTCACAATACCCAACCCCGCCTTGACCAAATTTGAGAAGGGTAAGCCTTCTTATACCTTTGAGATAAACGGTCAAGGCGAGGTTCAAGAACCTCACCTTTCACCACAACCCCACCATTCCCCCCAACACCATTCACCACACTACCAACCACCACCCCAACCCTGCACTTATGGCATGCCCACCTCCTCGGTCGATTATAACATCGACCCCCATGCCCCTTATGACTTTTTGGCTATTCGGAGCCAACTTGACCGCATAGAGAGGGGGCAAGGGAGAGTAGAGGGCATGGTGCAAAATCTAGACTCTAGGTTAGGCACTTTGGATAGGCGGGTAGGTCATGTAAAGAGGAACCTCGAGAGGGGTTTATACCCTATGTACGATGACTATACACGCCGAGGGGCTATTCCCCCCCGAGGCATTAGTCCAGATTGGTTCCAATACCCCCAAGGAGGGTATTCCACCCTCGGAGTTTTTGGTACATATGTGGACTACTCTTCAGTCCATGGATATGGGGGTGATGCTCCTTTTGGGGGTATGGGGGGAAATGTGGACCCTAACTACTTTGCAGGTGGTTCGGGCTACGGTGGTGCTGGAACGAGCCAGGGTGGTTCCGGCTCGAGTTATGGAGGAGGCTATGAGAGGATGGATGATGATGAGGAGTAGCTTCTCCTAGCTACCCTCCCAAGTCAATGAGGGCATTGCTTGATTTGGCTTGGGGGGAGATTTCTTGTATATTTGGTAACTCTTTCTCTCTTTTCTCTATTTATTGCTTTTCTAGTATAGTTTAGTGTAGTTTTTATTGCTTTCCTTTATGAAAAAAATACAAAAAAAATTCAAAAATAAAAAAAAAATCAAAAATACGTTCCAATGAATTGTAAATCATGCTTCCCTGTATTCTATACTTAGAAAATATTGTTTTGATTCTTGGTATATGATAATGAGCTTTGTGAATTTGTTGATCATGATTTGAAGTTTAATTGTTTGGATTCTTAAACATGCATCAATTTCGCCAACTATTTGTGAATATAGTGCTTGACTAGTAGATTTGGTTAGGAATGTGTGATAGTTCCTGGTATGTCAATGAATTTGAGTATTGGTTTGCAACAATTAGTAATGTTTATATGTCTCAATATTATGCACATTGAGGAGGACGAAGGCATTTGTTCTCTTAGGTAGCCTTCAGACGATATTAGGTACATTTGTTTCCTTCTTGTTACCCATGTTGTTTCTTGTGCCCTTTTATTATTTATTTAGCCACATTACAAGCCTATATGAGCCCCATTGGTTACTAGTCCCAAGCTTGGCTTGGGGGAGCTATTAGTTGGTGAGGTGAGGGAGTTGTGGTGTGCATATCATTTGCACAATGTGGGAATAGAAGAAGAGTGATTGTTCTTTGATATTATGATTGAAAAATATTGATGTTTTGTGTTTCAAAGTTGAAAATTTCCAATATGAGGTAAAAAGAAAAAAAAATCAAAGAAAAAAAAAAGTTGTTTCATATGTTCAAATGTTCTAATTGAAGGTTGCTCAAGAAAAAAAAAAAAAAAAATTCAAAAGAAAAAATAAATTCAAGTTTGAAAAAAAAAAGAAAGAAAAGAATAAATAGTTCAAAGTTTGTTTTAATTCACTCTATTTCATATTATCATACTTTGTGAGTGAATATGTAAGTGTTGGGATTGTGTTGTGTATATGATTGTTTGGTGAATTTTTGTGGAGTTGAGTTGTGATTGGAGATGTTTTGGTCATCACTTGTTGTGACCTTGGGTTTTATTAGGATATGCTGGCTCCCTTGAGCATGGCTTTACTCTCACATTTTTCCTAAATTTATCCTACCCTTTACCCTAGCCTTACATTACAAGCTTTAAAGACCTTCCGACTTTTGTGCATAAGAGTTGTATGAATGTGAAAGTGTTGTTTATCAATGCAAGTTATGATTTGACATATTTCGAGTCGACTAGTAGGTTGAGCGTTCATTGTTTTAAACACACGAGAGTGTGAGTTGGGAGGGCATTGTTCACAAATAAAGGTGTTGGTTGGAGAGAGATCGAGTACATCTTTTACTCGCCACATAAATGAGAGTTGAGTGTGTGAGCACTAGTCTTGAATTCTATATGCTCATGTGGTTTGCTCTACTTGACAATTATTGGGGAGGAAGGATGATTAGATGAATGAGATTGATTGACATTGAAGCATGTTCATTAGATTTGCTTTGAATCGTTTGCACTACAAGAAAATAACCTTTTTGTAGCGATTATTTTAACCTTTAGTATCGATTGTAATTGCAACAAAAAGCTTTCCCAACGAATGGTCATTCGATACAATATCCCCCGTTGCCTTAGCCTTTAGTAGTGGTTTTCAATATCGTTGGGGTTGGCCTCAATAATCGATACGAAAAACTACATCCAATCGTGGTGATTATTGTAGCGATTACAATCGCTATAAATGTTCAACACATTTTCTTCAAAAAAAAAAACATGCGTATGATCTTTACAAGATTCGAACATGCAACCTCAAACTCTTATATTAAATGTTTCACCAATAAGTTATGACATATTTTATGTATTCTTTGTCAAACAATATTTATATATCTAGTGTTGAAAAGGCTTTTCATATCAATTTTTAGGATTTAGTGGCGATTGTAAATGATACGATTTCTCAAAATTATATAAATGTGTAAAAATAGTGTGTATATGTATTATTATGCTTTCCGTATCGATTTTATATGGGAAAACCATGGCGATTGTAAAAATGATACGGCATCCTTAATTATTTCACAAACATACTTGCATATTGTAGCGAATGAACAATCGCTACGAAAAGTGATTTTTCTTGTAGTGTTGTGCTTGATTTTGTTTATTGGGATGAAGTATGTTTTATATGTTCATTGATGAGCTCTTTGCTTAAGGACAAGCAAAGGTTTGGCTTGGGGGAGTTTGATATGTCCAATTTATATAGTGTTTTACCCCCGTCCCATGGTCATAATTAATAGTGTTTTTAGCTCTTTAGAGCCACTTTTATTACTAATTTGTGTTTTCTAGTGTTTTTGTAGCTTTGCTTGAGTTTTGTAGGAAATTGCACACTTGGAGCGTTTTCCGGATTTTTCACGAAGCAACTACGAGCATTAGGAGGACACGAACGTTTTTTAAGCCCAAGACCGGTTAGAGCCGGTGATTAAGGTCTCGGTATGTGATACCGTGGCATATGGATCGAGTATTCAAGACCCGAAGAGGAAATTCGGATTGGGCCGAAGAATCGGGCCCAATCGAAGTCCATGCCTCGAAGAAGAAGCCGGGCCCGATCGGGCAAGCTTGCGCCCGATCGGGCGGGCACGCACAAAGAAGCAGCAAGAAGAAAGGCGCGCCCGATCGGGTGAGCGTAGGCTCGATCGGGCGCGGCGCGCCAAGAAGGGCGAAGAAAAAAAAGGCGGGCCCGATCGGGCGGCCCTTTGCCCGATCGTGCGCGTGTTTTTTAGAGACCTGATTAGTTTTCGTTTAGGATTTGTTTTAGGGATGTTTAAGTACGATTTTTATACGTAATTTTGATTACCTTCTCTTTTAGATTTTCTCTCTCTACTTAGAATATTTTCTCTCTCTTAAATTCTCTCAACTTTGTTCTTAACTCCATTCCTTAATCCAGATTTCTTTTGGTAACAATTTATTCTCTTTTAATTTTAGTTATTTTATTTATTTCTTTCATCATGTCTTGCTTTATTGTTTTGATTAGTTTAGATTTAATTATGCTTGAGTAGTTTTATTTCTAGGGTTTATGGGGATCTAATAAATAATATGAAGGGGTAATTTGTGATTGTTGATTATCAATGCTTGATTAATTTCCTATTGATTGATTTAATGCTATGCAATTAGGTTTGGCCAGATTTAATTGTATGAGTTTAGCAATATTAATTCGAGATTCGACAGATGAGAATTGATGTTTAGGCTTAGTTTCAATAGGCGGACTAATTTATAAATGGTTAAGTCGAGATTCGAAAGATGAGATTTAATACCGGTAAATTAACTCTGTGATTATAATACGTAGCGAAAGCCCTTTATAATCTGATTAATTGATGCTTGATGATTGCTTATTATGATTTGCCCTGGAATATTGTTTATTAGTGAACCTATGCCCTAGGTTTCCCTTCATTGATTTATACCCTTTTTATTCCCCTCCTACTCTTACTTTTAGTATTTAATTACCTTTTTACAACAAATTGTTACTTGATAATTTAGATTGCACTTAATTAATTAGGAGTAAATTGACTTGTTTCCCTGTGGTTCGACCCTTCTTCCCTATCTACATAGTTAGTGGATTTAGGTTTATTTTTGATTAGGTGAATACGACTTGAGCCTGTCAATCATGCGGTCCATCACTCACTTATCATTCATGTTTTTCAGGCACGGTACCAATCACTCGATGTGAGAGACAATTCGAGACGTGTTCATATCAAAAACATTTGAAAATTTCCCTTAGACATAGTTTTATTTTTATCATTCTCTTTTTTTTTAACTTGCTTTTAAATGTTACACAAATCACACATCTTCCCATCCCAAGGTTAAGTGAATGTGGGTTGAAGAAATAAAGACCAAACGTTAGACGAGGCTCAAAGCGGTTAATGAAGAAATGGAAAAATGATTGAAATGTTGATGGTATAATATGTGTTGCAAAGATGCCTCAAATCATTGGTGTACCTTAGCTTGTGTTTGGTTCGGCAATTGATTTTTTTTTTTTTTTTTTTTTTGAATGGATGGAAGTGCTATGATCAAGATGTAAAGGAAATAATGCTCATTTTATTAATGGAAACAAGAGTGAACAAACTAATAAAATTCAAAAAGATACTACTCTAAACTTGAATAGGGGGAAGGGGAAATAAAAGATTAATACACCATGAAATCTTGTGATGAGGCTTCATCTCGCACTCCGTCTTCATCGATGGCTATCACTTCTTGCCGCCTAGAGGAACAAGAAGTTTGTTTGCATCTACTAGATCTTGAATAACAATCTTCAAATACCAACATTGGTCGGTGGTGTTGCCTTTTACTTGATGAAACTTGCAATGAGCCTCGACATTCCACTTGGGGCTCCTTTGTTCAGGTTTTTGTTCTAGAAATGATCCAACGGGTGTAATCAAACCTTCACTGTAAAGGTAATCAAAACAGCATCACAAGTCACTCCTAAAGGAGTGTAAATTCTCTTTTTCCTCGAGAGAGAAATGTTTAGAGATGGTACTTCATTGAGATCGCACTGGCCTATATTGTTGGTGGTACGGGGTTGTTAGGCTTGGAAGACGAAGAAGAAGAAGTGACGTTCTTCTTGCTTTTCCAAGTGTTGTTGTTATTGCCACGCTTGTTCTTCATAGCAAAAGCAAACCTTTAGAGATTTTGCTCACTTCTTCTTTCATCTTGTCAACTGTGGCATTGTTTTGTTCTAGGGTAGTGACCTTAGAGGCAAGGTCTTGTATCATGGTGATAAGTGTCTCGATTGGCTTGTTGAGTTGCTCGATATCTTCCTTGGTGGCCATTGGAATAAATTGAAAGTGGTTTGAAGGTGATAGTTGACGTGGAGATGGTTAGTTTTTCTTTGAACACCTCTTAGGTCTAAGAGGTTGTTGTGGTAGTGACTCAAATCGCACCAATCTACCCCTGCTCCTTGACCAAGTACTGTGAAATAAAACAAATTCACTTAATGATTTGACACATGGCTCAAAATAGGAAAGAAAAGGGGAAAGATATAAATTTGAAACCAGGTGAAAAGAACTTCACTCATTTTTTTATGACGGAAAAGGGGACGCATGCATGAACTTAGTATACAAATGATCATAAACGACACGGTGCACAACCCGAGGACAAAGTGTGTGCAACGACTCAACAAGTGTGGTTATGTGAGTTTATAAGTAGGGATGTCAGTGGGGCGGGTCAAGTAGGAGACCCGCCCCATCCCCGCCCCAGTGGGGCGGGGATGGGTCTTGGTTTGGTGGGTGGTGGGGCGGGGATGGGGATAAAAATATACCCGCCATGGGTGATGGGGCGGGGGTGGATTTTACATTGTACCCGCCCATCCCCGCCCCGCTCCACCCGCCCCCCTTCATACCCGCCTAATCCCCATCTCACACCCACATCTATACATTTTATAAAACAAAATTTATACTTTTATACTATTTTATATATATATATATATAAAATATGTAAAAAAAATAGTAGATATAATAATTTGTAATACACTAATTTTATAACTAAAAAACGTGTGTAATATTAATAATAATTTTATTTGTTGTAATTTATAAGTAGTATTAAATATGTTGGATTGTGTATTGGGAGGTGGGTCTTAGGTGGGGATTAGGCGGGTCTTAGGTGTAGGGGTGTTCGCAGTGCGGTTTGGATCATAAACCGCACAAAACCGCAAAAGTGCGGTTTGTAATTTTTTCAAACCGCACCGCAAAATGCGGTTTGGTGCGGTGCGGTTTAACCGTATTTTATTAAAATTGTAATTATTCTTTTAAAAACAAAACTTTTATTTTATTTTATAATTATTAGTTTATAATTCAAATATTAAACTCTTTTAATTAATCTTTAATTAACTAATAATTAAAGATTAGCTCATATAATTTAGGTCTTTTATATAATTTAAATGAAAATATAGTATAAAAATCGCAAATCGCACTTGCGGTTTGGGCTCAATATATTTTGAAACCGCACCAAACCGCAAACCGCGGTTTGGTCATTTTTAAAAACCACACCGCAAATTTGAAACCGCAAACTGCACCAAACCGCAAAATTGCGGTTTGGCACTCTGTACAGCCCTACTTAGGTGGGGATTAAGTGGGGATGGATATCCAAGTGGGTGGTGGGGCGGGGATGGTTTTGTAATTGTACCCGCCGGGGCGGGGATGGGGATGAATTTTGGACCCGCCGCGGGGGATGGGGATGAATTTTGGACCCGCCGCGGGGGATGGGGATGAAAATTTTAGGTGGGGATGAGGATGGGAAGGCCATCATCCGCCCCGACCCGCCTCATTGACATCCCTATTTATAAGACTCTTGGTATGATCACATGGCTAGACATGAGGATGTTGTGAAAAACAAAGGACCCAAGGACTAAAAAGCACGGAAGACTAAAAGACAAACTAACTTGATTAATTTTGTCCAATTTTAATTTTTATGCTATTTACTAGGTGAAAGCAGTCCATTGATAATCTTTAGTCATAAATAAGATCGACCACAATGAAAGACAAAGAACACATATAATGTTAAGGTTAGTACAATAATCACAAGATACTAGGAAAACGAATGAAATTCTAGAAAAGTTAGTACTTATGGGAGTAAATAAATAAATATATAAAAATCTACAATCCTATATTATACGAGTTGACACTGATTAGAAAACTAAGAGAAGTAGAAGATTGGCTAAGACTAGCTTGATACGAAAAGGGTACAAAACAAATTTAGGTTGGACGCTACAAAGACACCTAAATTGGATAGGATGTAATATATCAGTTATAACTTCTGTTCTGTGACTCTGATTGGGACGAAACCAATGCCAAATGAAAGATAGATCTCGGGGCTACAGATACATAGGTTGCACGACACGTAACTCTTTCTAAAACTCCGACTATGACCAAAACAAATTGGCGCTTGTGCAGGATACGAGAATAAAAATCCGGGTTGACTCGGATACGATTAATATTTTTAAGGATAATTTGCCAATTATTACTGCAAGTTAATACCACTTTGTAAATTACTACAGCAAATTAAAAAAGTTGTGAATTACTACCGCAAAAAATTTTAAGATGTTGCGATTACTACCAAACCCCCCATTAAACCCAACTATGACGTCATTATATCCCTTTAACTCGTGTTTGACCATGGTTAAGGGCTTTAACCAGCCCCCCCCCCCCCCCCCCCCCAAAAAAAAAAAAAAAAATGGTTTAGGGATATAATGACGTCATGGTTAAGGGCTTTAATCATGGGTTAAAGTGATATAATGACGTCATGGTTAAGGGCTTTAATCATGGGTTAAAGTGATATAATGACGTCATAGTTGGGTTTAACGGGGGTTTGGTAGTAATTGCAACATCTTAAAATTTTTTGCGGTAGTAATTCACAACTTTTTTAATTTGCGGTAGTAATTTACAAAGTAGTATTAAGTTGCGATAGTAATTGGCAAATTATCCTATTTTTAATTTCACTTGTCTGGTTATTAGGAGGGAGACGTGTTCGTCGTTATTCCCCTCTTCTTATTTAAATTAATTTAAATAAATCATTTTCTGCACTGGGTTCTAATTTCTAAACGGTGGCGAGTATTCTAGCTTTTGAATTGAGGTCAGTTTTCTCATTTTGTCTTTCCTCCTTTTGCATTCTATTTTTCTCTATTTGCAGGTAATTTGCAGAATTCATGCACTTTATTACTTCATTTTCTATATATTTTTGAGAAATTTCACTTTGATTTTGTAATTTTCAATAATAATATTGCACTTAGAGAAATCACGTAGATTTCAATGAATTTTATTGTAGCTATATTGCATAATTAGAGCTGAGAAATTCAATTTTGATTGTATGAGATTCTTAATACTGTATATGATTATTAGATTAATTAGACATTTTAACTTTATGTTATTTTTCATTATTAATCTGTATTTATGGGTTGATTCATGATTCCAATTCTACCCAAGTTTAAACCCTAAGTTTTAATCTGTGTTTATGATTTTGCAATTGATTGCTTTGCAAATGTGATGGGAGGAGTAATTGGAATTTTGCTTTCAATTTGAACTGCAAGGTTGTTGTGATTTCAAGTTTTCGTGGTCGAATTTGTTTAATAATACTAGCTGAATTGGTATAAGATGGCGATGCTTCGAAGAGCGGCGACAACTCTCAATAGGATCATCAATTTGAAAGTTGCTTCTACGAATTGCAATTCATTTGCTTCACCAACTGTTGCACCTTGCAGAATTGTGTAATTATTTCCTCAATTTTCTTTGATTTTTTGTGTTTCAGTTTGTTGATATATAATCGATTGGTAAATGGTTTCTATCTGTTTTGGTATAAAATGTTCAGGAATTCACAGTTGGTTCCTGTGACATATCGATTTTATTCGAGTGAGATTGATCTTTCTGATGTGGAGAGTAGAAGGCGTACGATGAACAGGTTAATTTAGTTATCTTTGACGCATCATTTGCTTTGCACAAAATTGGGAAAATATAATTGTTGATAAAGCTGTACATTATGTAAAATTTGATGGTGTAGGTTGCTGTATCGAAGCAAGCAACGTGGGTTCTTGGAACTGGATTTGGTCTTAGGAAAATGGGTTGAAGATAATATCCATTCAATGGATGAAAATAGAATTAAATCTCTCATTGAAGTTCTTGACCTGGTTTGTCATTTTTCTGCCCTATTTTACGCTTTATGTTCTATTGTCCAATTTTGCTATGAAGTTAAAATATGGCACAAAATGGAGTTGATATGCCCAATGTGTTAACATGCTTACTTTCTGCAAGCAAGGATAACAAAAATATGTTTATGCGGGTATTCTTAATTTATATGCTGGTCTGCACAATTTGTAAAATGTAACCATAGACTTTGTTTAACAGACATGTTATTATTCACCTTGCTTTTATGAGCTGGTTGTCCATTAAATTCGATATACAAAAGTTTATATGTGTTATGAACTTTGGTTTCCACACTTGTTGATAGTGGAATACACATGTAGCCAGCTATTATCTGTAATTGTAATACCTGGAATTCGGTACATTGTGGTACATTGAAATATGGACTAGGTAGAGGAACATAATTTCATTCGCTATCTAGTTTTCTTGAATTAGGCTAATAGTACATAATGCACCTATCTTAATTTGTGTAATGAATAAGATGATTAGTGATGCAAGAGGATTTAGAGAGAAAAGGAAAGAATGTTTTTATCAATAGTATGTTACCAAGGGAATTTCTGATCATTTCTCATTACCAACAATGAGCCATGCACAATGTAAATGTGCTCATAACAAACAACCTCATTATTATGCTGAAACCAAAATAATAGCGCACAGAATCCACTACAATGTCTTTGCATATGAGCTGCTCTTGTACATATACAGAAAGCTAGCATTATATATTCAAGTGCTTGAGAAATGACCTTTGTAACCCTTATAACCCTTTTTTTAGCCGAGTGTGGGATTGAGAAATGACACCCAGCTTAAGCAGAATATCATTATGCTGTTTTACTGCAGATTTTAGTGAGGATATTAGCTAACTGATCCTAAGAAAAAACATGTTGAGTAAGAAGACTGCCTGCCTTTACCATATCTCTCACATAATGGCAATCTATCTCAACATGTTTATACCTCAATCCAGAAGATGAAGCAAATAAAATGCCTTGAGTTGTAGACCTTGTAGTTCTAGCAAGATATCTAATATGTGTGTCGAGGATTGAGATGTAGTTCAGCTTAGAAGTTGCATCGTGAAGGTTATCTCAGACCTAGTAACAGTGAGTTGTACCACTTTTCCAAGGAATTGTTGATAGATGAATGGATTAGTCAAGGACTTCCTTTGTTTGGTGAGAATTTCAAATGAGAATCTAAAAGCAATTTCAGAGTTTAACATCCAGCAGTCCTTGTTCTTTCAAGAAATCAGTGACATACTTTCTTTGGGAAAAACTTCTTGATTAAAGAGGACATAAGTCCTTCAATGAAAATGGGAACACATAATTATATGTTAATAACTTGATGATTGTTGCCAGTAATTAGAAGATCATCCACATATACCAACATTGTAGAGAGAGAGTATAGAGGTGTTGCTTGTCTTAGTGAACAAACTATCCAGCGTTTGATTGTTTAGAACCAAATGATAAGAGAGTTTAGAGCTGTTGAAAATTAAGCAAACCATTATCTGGGAGCTTGTTTAAGCCCATACATTGATTTTACCAATTTGCACCTCAATTGAGTGTCCTTGGGAGGAGAGGAGCCATTGGGATTGAATTTTATTCTGTTTCCTTATGAAGTATAGCCTTGTGGAAGAGACATGCACACATCACATGGATACATAAAGCTGGCAGTATACATGTACTCTATCCTTGTACTGAAAGAGAAAGCTGGTAGTATACATGTACTCTATTCTGGTACTGATAGAGGTAGCTGGCAGTATTCAACTATACATGCGAGTGTTTGAGAATTCACCTTTGGGGCCCTTATTAATTTGAGATCGTAGGGAACAGGGGGTAGTGATTTAGGTTACACAGTTCCATGTCAAATGCTTGGCTAGATGAGCTGTTAGAAGGGGAGAGGGAGGGATTGCACAATGTTGCTTGGATTGTTCAGCAAGATTTAGTGGGGAAGTTTGCGAGTTTTAAAATATAGGAAACGACTTATTAGGAAGTGTAAATACTTTTAAGTACTGATGTAAGTTTTTTAGCTACTTGCTTGGGGGGTTGTGTATGAACTCCATCTTTACTATCTGCTACCTACTACTACCTATAGTAGTCTGCTCTTTTTTAGGTGTGAAGCAGTATGTACCCTTTACCTCTTTCAGTCAAGATTAGAAAAGAGGATCTTTGTGTATGGTTTTAATTCTATTGGATTGTGGTAAATTGTATGTATGAAATTTATTGGCTGAAATTGGGAACGTGACAAATTCTATGGCCTTTGACTTATGGTTGGAGACTCTGATGTTGTCTTGAGCTTGGAAGACAGTGCAGTTATAATCGAGCAAATATGGCCTTAGTGTAATCAATATGATAATTTATTAAATGGATACATATGTCAAGCCTACTTTGAGTATTTATTGTTTCAGGGGTCTACTATATATGACAGGAGAGAATTATGAGGATTTTTCAAGGGAAATTAGAGATGCAAATGTCTTATTATGAATGGACTTGTGTTAGAGGTTTCACTAGATGATCGTCAACAACTGTTTAAGCTCTTTAAGGTAGCTTATGGAGTGATATTTAGAGGTATGTGTAGATGATTATAGTGTCCTCTCAGCCTCTCAGGTTCCTTCCAAAAAGTGGATTTTAGTTGGAAATAGTGAAATGGGATGATACTCTTCTTATGAATTTTTTTGGTGTTGGTGCAGGACATATGAGGGTGTCGTAGGATAGCCTGCCTGATATATAGAGTTTTTACATTGTATTGCTTCCCATCACAAAAGTAGGGAAAAAAAAAATGCTACGCATAAAATTTACACTTTTAGTACTCGTGAGTACCAGAGTTCTCATCTGATTCAACATTTATGAACTAATTCATTTTTGTACAAAAAAGTCCTATATCTTTCATTTTGTGAACAAAATTTTTTTTAAAAAAATTTTATTTTCTAATTTGATAACGTACTTTGAACCACTGAAGGAATTTTTAAAGTCCCTTTATATTCAGAATTTGACCCCCTTTGTGAATATGCTTGTATCTTGTTATCTAAGAAGCTATTATCAATTGTTGTTTGGCTAAGAGACATTCCTATGTATTTCAATTATGCTTCTATGGTAAAATTGGAATCAAGAATTCTGTGTGCTTTTCTACTTGGTGGGAAAATCTGGATACTGGACTATACTGTGCTTGTATTTGGATGAACTCATTTTTTTATGTTCATGTCTACAGGAAAACCCAGATTTGTGGAACTGGCTGAGTGGGCAAGAACAACCACCTGAGTCAGTCAGTGTGAATCCTGTGAGATTCTGACTGAGAAGAAATCATTGATATCTTCCGTACTTTGTAAAATAAAATTGGAATTTGATTAAAAACAATTTATATTTGTAGGTATTTACTGCTATTCGCGAGAAGGTTTCTAGCAATCTAAACAGCCATGCTGCTCCTGAGACACGAGCAGCACCAGGGAAGCCATGGGTTAGAGGATGGGATGACATTAAGAGAGGCAAAGACACTCCTGTCTCCGGAAATCAGTAGTTCTAGTCGATGAAATTGTTAAATTGCTTTGAATATTTCACCACACAGGAAAATAAGGATGAACTTCATATGTTTATTTACCTGGTAGATGAACATGGTAATATAATTAGTATTTGTTATGTATTTTACATATCTATGTAGTTGCTATGCTGGGGATATACTGATATTCCAGTTATATGAAACTTAGTTGCACGCTTGTATGTAAAAGCTTCTCTACGAATAAATAAATAAGTAAATGAAAAGAAAATCTAATCATTTAAATAATTTTGGTCCCAACCATGTTCTGTTTTAAATCCATTTCAGTTTTGCTCTCCTGTTATAGTGGCTCTCGGAAGTTGCAACATCTAGGGCAACAGAGATGAACTTTTTTGTTCTTTCCAAAAACACACGGTGTTTTCATTGACTTGTGTGCCACTGCAATGTTTGGATGGAGTTGCGAATACGCTCATCTTTAGCCATAAGAGTTGAGTGCTAGCATGCTGCCCATCCCTATGTACGCGCTGCCCCATCTATTCATACTGGCTGTATTCTTGGTTGTTTTTTGGGTTACTTGAATTACCAATAGCTTAATTTCATAGTTGCAGTTCTTCAGTGGTAAGGTAGCTGCTCAATAGAGGAAGCCCCAGTTAATCAAAATGATAAATGTTTTTTGTTAATCAAATGGGAAAGAAGTAAATAAGCTGCCTCGTTTTCCGTAAATTGTATTTTGATAATACTTCCTCAGTTCTTTTATTATTGCACCATAAGGGTTTGACACAAATTTTTTGGTAGTAGAAAAAAGGATGAGAGAGAAAGGTAGAAATACCAAGTTGCCCATGTGATTGTATGCTCAAAATAAAAGTAAGGGTTGAAAAGCAAGGGTATATTAGGTATTTATAGTGTGAACACATAAATTTCTTTTCCTAAAATGGATATGGTGCAATAAATGTGAAACTTCCTTAAAAGGTAAGTGGTGCAATATTAAAAAAACGGAGGAAGTATATTTTCTCTGACTTGCTAGGTGGCATTTATGAATCTTTCACCATCACATTATTTGACTTGCTAGCTGGCCCCGGTTAACTATATTTTTATAACAAAGTGAACGTGACGTTAACTTCTAAAGCAACATCATTTCTTCCTCCTTCACCTACTTACTGCTCCTCCATTTACTTTCACCATTCGTAGCTCGTGAACACCATACCACTTTCACCACCACATTATTGACGACTTTGCCGTCGATCTAAACGAAAAACCTAATTGAAAAGGGTGAAAAGAATGGTATGGTTAACCCTTAGTGGAAAGGTTCGAGTTTTCTAGAAATTGCACCACTCCAATGGTTTGAGTTCTCAAGTAGTTGTGGCCCACCTCCAATTGTCTTCTATGGTGGATGGTAGCTCAACTCGTATGAAGTAAAGAAGAGAGAGAAATTAGAGGAGGAGAGAGGAGAGACAAATTAAAAAGAAGAGAAAGACACTATTACCCTTACTTTTTCAGATGAAAGTACAACTTTGCCCCTTGATAAACAACTCACGTTTCTCATTCTGATAAACTTGAATTTCCTTGTTCCTATACGCTATACACTATACCGATGTTTAGAAATTTCAACACGATACGGGTAGTTTGTATGGTTAGGCATAAACCGAGCTAAACCAAGTGCAAGGCACACGGACTCAATACAAAGGACATCAAACACCCATTTCTACAAACTCATACGAAGTACGGATTATTGCTCCGTAATTGTTTTTCCCTCAACATTTTAAGTGGATTAAAATCAATGATTTAGGTGAAATCCCAGTGTGATAATTATAGGCGTCGACATCCACCACTTCCGTCATACAGTTAGTCATTTTTCCCGTCGATATGTATGAAAATTTGAACCACTGAATATCCTCCAAATTCACACTCAACCCTCTTTTCCACTCTCAAATTCCTTCTATTTTACCAATTCAAGTAACAATCTTTGTGCAAAATCATCTTGAATTGAAATTCCCAGAAAACCCAGAAAATATAAGCTTGAAATTTTGCTAATAATCCCAGAATTATGCCAGAATCATAGAATAATTGCAGAAAAGAAATGGGTGAAGGAGATACAGAGCCAACAAATGGAGGGTGGAGCAAAGCTAGTGGTTGGGTGATTAAAACTCTAATTGTGGTTGGCGGAGCGCTGTTCGTTCGCCGTCTTACTAAATCCACCACCCGCCGTGACCATGCTCGTTTCGTCTCCCATTCTCTCTCCGGTGAAAAGGTTTTTTCTCTCTCCTTTTTTTTTTTTTAATTTTTTATTTTTTAAATTTATTAAAATTTGATTTTGGGAATTTTTGATTGTTGAAGTTGAATTTGTGGGTATTTGTTTGTTGGGTTTGTGTAGAATTCAAGGGAACAAGCTGCGAGAGACCCTGATCATTTTTTCAATTTGAGGTATTGTTATGTTTCTGTGTTTTCTTTCATCAAATGTTGTAGGAAATGTTGAAAATTCGAGGATTTTTGTTGTTTTATTAAGTTTGATTATTAGAAATTTTGTGGTTGTTAATTAGACTTTTGGGTTTTTATAGAATGTATTCGAGTTGGTAATTATCTTTTGGGGGTTTGGATTGAGATATTTAGATTTAGTTGTCACATAATTAGTCAGTGCCATGATCAATCAAAAACATACTCCCTTAGTAGTCTTGATGGTGGTGTAATTTGAACTAGTGATGTGACAACTATTGGGACAGAGTATGTTTTTGATTGATCATGGAATTACTATTGAGGTTTCTTGTTTGCATTTTAGTCGTGGAAGGAGGGGACTCGGTTAGGGGATGTTGTGGAAAAAGTTTATACAATACTGTCATGTGAGTGCAATAGGAAGAAAGGATGATAAATCACTTCAAAATGGGAATCATAGGTTTCATGTCCTTTGAGGAATAATTATGTCCTTCTTCTTCTCTCTGCCACCAAGTCCTGAAAACCCCGACCATCAGCTTCCGCTAATTAGATGTTATAATGTATATATCCAAATGCTTTTCTATATTTAAAGCATGACTTTTTTTTGTTCAAATCACTGTGGTAGAATTGTTTAAATTTTGCTTACCTCGTCTGAGTGTTTGAGGGTGTTTAAGAAGAGTCATTTGTCTAGAACATTTCATATGCCGATTAAGTAATCTGGAGGATAATGGTTTGCAGAATGATTGCCTGTCCAGCTGCAGATATGGTGGATGGCTCAAAAGTTCTGTACTTCGAGCAGGTAGTTAAGATACAGTGTATTGTTTGGCTTTTTAATCCATGGAAATCTTTTGTTAACTGGTATGATTTTCTGTTGCCAGGCATTCTGGAGAACTCCTCAGAAACCCTTTCGCCAGGTATGCCTCCCTTATACATGCCTACATGGAAGAGATCAGTTGCCATGCCTAATCATAACTATTCCTCATTTCTTCTTTGTTACTTGCTTGAACTGTTATTTCAACCTTGAGTTTTTTTCACAAATTACTTGGCATGCTGTTCTGGTATGGATATTTTTCATTCATTTTGAACCCAAATACTCCCTGCCTTCTTTTATTGTTCTACTCATTTTCCAGTAGCTGGTTCTTTTTTTTTTTTTTTTCCCCTTTGCGTTATTCTATTTTAGGTATATACCCCTTTTACTTTATTCACTTTTTCCAACATCCACTCATCTTTTCTTTTTCCATTCTCTCTCTTACTAAATTTACACCCGATCACCATTTTTTCAATATTTTTTAAAATTGCATATCTAGCGTAACTGAAGAATAGAGGGAGTATTAGAAATTGGAAATATTTGTTTCGTTATACTTTATATTTTACTTTTTGTAATAGGGCTTCAGTGTGAACAGACTGAACACTTGAGTGTGTTTGTCATGTGGTATTTTCTTAGCCTTCTATCTTCTTTTGCTCTTTTGCATACTCTTTCTCTGGTTATATATTATTTTTTATTTATCTTGGATTGGAGTCTCTTCACACTTTCCTCAGTATATATGATTTTAAGAAGCAGGAGTCCTCACTTGCCTTACCCCAAAAACAAATTTAGAAATTTAAGACGTTGGCATAAATCCAAATGTGATTTAATTTTCATCGATATATAGTGTCACTTACTCTTGTAAACAATGTTGTTTCTAAATATACTCAGGATTAAATTCTGTAGGAAATTATTTTGGTTGCTAATATTGCTGCTTTTGCATTGCAGAGATTTTATATGGTGAAACCTTGTCCCAAGGAGATGAAATGTGATGTTGAGGTGAGCCTTATGTTTTAAATTGTTCTTCATTTTTGAGCTATTAGCTTTTATAAGGCCACCTTTATCTCTGATCTTCCTCAGATGGGTACATTTTTTTTCCTTCTGTTTTTTTTTCTTTTTTTTTTTTTTTTTTTTTGCCTCTTGAAGTAGCAAGAAATATTTGACAGCCAGATTATTTTCCTCCATTAGAAGACTTAGTTTCTTATATTAATATCAAGTTTGTGCACTGGCTAGTTTAGTTCTGATAAAGGCTTCTTACTTACAATGGCAGTTGAGTACATATGCCATTAGAGACATGGAGGAGTATAAGAACTTCTGTGATCGGTCAAAGGATCAACGTCCACTTCCTGAAGAAGTTATCCGGGTGAGTTTGGTTTAGCATACTTTATGTTTAAACATGCTTTGAACTGAACTCTTTAACATTAATTTGCTAGAATAAGCTAGTTTCATATAAATTCATTTCTAGCTTTGTTCTTCCAAGAACATTCTGATACGTGTAACACAATGAAGAGATATTTATAATTATATACTTATGTTGTAGTACCTCTTAGGTCTTTCCATGATAGTTTTTCTCTGGAGTAGAAAATGGACTATACCAGGTTTTGTACATGGTTAAGCTGTGAGTATAAGTTGCTGGAAGAAATATCAAATATGTCCATCACTGCTGTCAATCTTATGGGATATTTCTCCTGTTAAATAATGTATTCATCATGACAGAACTAATTCTGCTATTTTTTACTTCAAAAATCAAATCTCTCCTTCTAATGGCGCTGGAGGGTCATCTACTCACCTGTGATTTTTTTGTTAAATGCATAAGTACTTGCTATGTACATTTATCATTGTTATAATGCTTACATATATGGTGATGGGAAATGGGTTTTCTTCAGTAGGAACATCTTATTTTTTATGACTGATTGAATTACATGCACTTGTTGGGATTGATTAGAGGGATCTATATTGGTTTTTTTACTGCTAGACATCCCACATGCTCCATCATGGGTGTGCAAAACTGGATTTGGTCAACTGTTTGTTGTAAGTAGTAAATATAGGCAGCACATTTTCCTAGCCTAAATCGTATTTGTAATTTTGGTTAACCAGATAATCAGAAAATCAGTTTGGTTTGTTCGGGTAGTAAGTTACTCTAGTTTGCTTTGCCAACCTTCCATCAGCTTATAAAAACATATTGGTATGGTCCTGAGTTACTGCATCATATTTTGTCTTAAGAGGACCAGTAAGATTGATATTCATTTAAGCAAAAATTATGAACTGCCTTTCCCAAGGTAAAAAGTTCACTAGTGAGACAGCTGTAATTTTTAAATCTAATTTCCAACACTAATAGACAAAAGTGCAGACAGGGAATATCAAAAACTAAATCAAGGCAAATCAATGATTGGTAAGTGGTAACCTTACCAATGAGCTAAAATTTATTTTCGGCAATTTTTTAACTATTAAATTCATGTGGTTGGTTTAGGTATCCGAATTACAGAAAAATTATTAACCATATCCAATCTGAAATCTCGGTTTTTTTTTTATTTTATTTTAATGACGACCCATATGTTGGTTTGGTATTTACGGTTTTGGGTCCGGTTTTCTGGATTGATCTACCTGATTTTCCCTTTGCCCAAACTTTTACCTCGCTTTTCCTTCCAATTGTGTCATTAGCTAGCTTAACAGTCAACTGGCGATGAACCTTGATTGCCATAAATGAGATACTTATGGAACCTGTCACACTTAGTAGAAATGGAACTGGGCATTGTAGACCCAATCACATGTACTTTTGTTTTCTAGACTATTGGTAGTTGAAGGATGGCAAAAGATTTAAATAAATTATCAAATTTGACTTGTGAGATCCTTGGTAAATGTTTCCATTTGATAATTATAGTTAATAAAGTAATTAATTTTCCTTCTTAGCTAGATAAAGTATGGGCACGACATCCTTTGTTAGCTGTTTGGCTATGAATGATGTCAAGTGGTGGAGGGACGGTCCAAAGCCCTAACAAACTTGGCTACTCCTCAATTCTTTGTAATTAATAGGATAGGCCTTCAGGCATTGAACCACAGAATCCTTGGTGGTTAGGTAAAGCTAGCATATCTGTATCCCATTAAGCAACCTACATATCCAGATATTCTATCATACACTTTCATGGCATGGCTGCTCATTCCAGTCGCCATTTTGCAGGATGTTGCAGAACATTTGACTACTATTCATCTCAAACGGTGTGAACGTGGAAAACGCTGTTTATATGAAGGGAAAACACCATCAGAGGGATTTCCTAATACTTGGGTGTGTATTTTCCTTTCCTTGATGTGTTTTGCTGTAGGGAAAGCTTCTTTTTTTGTTCATATTTGACCAAATTTTCTTTGTGTACAGAACAATGCCTCATACTGTAAATCAGAGCTATCGGTCTTGAAAAACAATGAAATACACATGTGGGATAGAGGATATGATGAAGATGGGAATCAAGTAAGTTATAGTTGTGGTGTTAATATTTGATTCAAAGATTGCATTTTTGTGTTGGTTATTTTGTGGTTGACTATTGAATGGTTAATTGTAGAACTGAATGTTATATATGCTACAGGTATGGGGAGTCAAAGAAGGACCTTATGAATTTAAGCCTGCATCAACGTCTAGTTTCAAGGACATGTACTCACCGGCGAATTTGTTATCCCCTTTATCCTTAGACAAAAGGATAGAGGGTTCATTTGTTCTACAGGAGTGATTACAAGCTAGTTGTACATGCATTATGTAAATCTTTTTGACATTTACAAGATAGCGAGGAAATAAATGTTATTATGAGCAAATTTCTCGTGTATTATACATGGATGGTGGATCTAATGCAGCCACTTGAAGTCCTCGTTCTAGAGTCTTAATTCTTAAATAATGAAATTTCTTATAGCTCACCTGCTGTCAACTATAAGTTATGTCGAATGGGGAAATGTTCCATGGGAAGATACCTTGAGCATGGCTTGCTCTTCTTGATTTGGTGGTACATACCAAAAGTTTGTGTATCAGTTTTTGCATATTTCCTCTCCAGCCTATCTGTGGCGCACACAAGAGTTGATTCCAAGGCTAAGACCATAAGTATTCCCCCCCCCCCCCCCCCCTCCCTCTCCAAATCTCTCTTATCTCTCTCCTTCGCGGCAAAAAAAAAAAGTGTGTTTTTTCAATGTTGATTGTTGGCTGATATAATTTTTTTTTTTCCCCGTGGATGCATTATGACTGTTAGCTATGGTGGAGGGGCTTGATTTAGTGTCCGTTGGCAACTTTAGATATTCAAGATAACTAGTTGCAGCTGTTCATTGAGGCGTATGATTCAAGTTAATTGAGGACCTAACATGGCAGTTAATTGTGACTTCTTCTGCAGATGGATCTTTCTCACAATGTTTTTGGTTGAATAGGCTATATATTATGTCTTAATAAAATCTGCTTGGCAAATGTAAACAATTTGACTGTCAACTCAATGATTTTAATCCAAAGAAGCCTGATGGAGTTTTATTTGCATGACCTTGTCAGTTATTGAGGACCAGGACTGACTAGAATATATTTTCAGGAAAGTCAGAAGGTTGAGAATTATGACAAACTATTTAGAGCATAGTTTGACATGTAGCTTTGTAGAAGACTGATTGAGTGACTGGTGTGACTGCTGGATGCAAGGGCTATCACAATAGTTGATGCTGCTGGTATGTTAAGAGTATTTGACTAACGTGATCGAAGAAACTGGATGAGTGTTAGGCTAAGTACATAGGAAACTACTAGTATGTGGTAAAACATCTAAGCTGAAGCACTGAAGCACCTCAGATTATACTACGCGTTTACTGCTGTGAGTGCTGTCAGCATTCTCCATCATCAGTTAAACAAATTTGTCAAATTACCAGAAAACTGAGAAACAGGAATGAGGACAGTGAGATGATATAGAATATGATATCAATATGATTTCATCAGGTTTGTACTTTAATATTTCTCACTAGTACAATTATACAAAAAGAATGAAGAGTAGCAGTATCGATGTTAAAAGAGATCACTACCCTCACAAAGTCACAAGTACAGGGTGATTGAGAAAAAAGCTATGTCGAGTACAAAACTTCAATTCAAGAACTTAATAGGTGCTGTTCAGGTAGAAGTATATTCCACCGAGTATTGCGATTCCAACAACAATGGCAATAGGCAATGCTTTTCTACAAAATAGAAGGAAAAACATCAAAAATTTTATACTGTAATAGACTTACAGCTGAGAAGCATCACAGAATCAAATTGTATTGAACTTACCCAATAGCTTCATCTTTTTTAATCTGTTCTTTCCTTGCTTTTCGAACATCTTTGTCATTTACATTTTTGGTTACAGGGGGATCATATGTCCTGAATCTGCGCTTTGGAGCTCCACACACTGCACAATTTTCCAATCTAAGTTAAAACTACTATCTCTGGGATCATTGTAATATACTAATATTACATCTGTTCGATTTCCACTTCGAATATAAATATTTGAAACTTGTCCATTAACATGAAAACATTGTCTATCTGTCTTTGTTTCACAATTATGTAGTCTCTGACAGAATGACCAGTTTAATCCATACAATTTACTGCACTAATTCATCTTTTCAACTGATAAAATTGTATAATTCTGATGCAGTAATCAGTAAGAATGCAGTGGAATGAAAAATGGAGTGTACTGACTTACCAGGACAATAGTAATTGTCAGGCAATTTCTCAAAAGGTTTCCGAGGATCATTGTAAATGTACCTGTAAACCAATCAGTTCATCCAACAAAGTCAGTAAAAAGATGCAGGAAGACAAAAAAAAAAAAAAAGAACAGCATAGTCAAACAGAAAGAATAACTCATACCCACAATCGCGGCAGATATAGGCCTGTTTGGAAGCAACACGCATAGAGAACTTAGGGGCAGCAGTAAGACTAACACCGGGGAGACGGAGGGAGGAAGACGAGAAAGATGATCGTAACGCAAAGCGATCAGCAGCGCGTCTGAGACCGATACTGGTGCCTGCAGGAGGCACCAGCGCAGATGGTATAGTCCATGACTTGGTAGAAGTTGGTTGTTGCTGCAACTGTAATGTCATTGCCATGATTTTTTTTTTAATTTTGTTGTGTTAATTAGTGCAAGAAAAGAAATGAGGGAGTGAAGATAAAGGGAGAAAATACAAGTAATTGTGGTAGGAGTTGAAAGCGTGGCATACTCACTCCCCACAAGCCCCCATATCTTTTCTTTGATTTCCTTATCTTCTTGTACAGGAGGATCCAAGTGTGCTACTTTTTCCCCTACCAAAAATCAAATACTAGTAAAACAAACAAAGAGTGCTAGTTGTTTTTGTTTTGTTTTTGTACGTAGTATTTTCTTTTCTCCTTATTTTTAAGTATCTACTTGTATCTTTAATATTCATGTAAATTACAAAACCTTTTTGGAAAATAATCAAATATTGTCTATAACCGCTATAAGCGATAAAATTTTGACTCATTTAGAGATGTAGCCGATATATGTTGACCTTTTATTGGGATTAAGGCTTTGATATTATTAGTCTATTCTTTCTTATAAAAAAAAAACTAAGAATACCCCTTATCTACGTATATTTGGACCACATTCAAAGGCAAAATAAGCACTTAAATAATTGTAATAATCATTTATATTAGTGTTGAATGATTAGCCAAAAAAAAAATAGTAATTTTTTTTTTTTGAAAAAAATAATATATTAAATTAGTAATCCCTCCGTTCTCAAAAGTTTTTTACCATTATTAATTACACACAATTTAAGACGATGATAAGATGTTAATATTAGGGAAATAAATAAAAATAAAAAATTAAATTAAATTGAAAAAAAAAAGCAAGTAGAAGAAAGTGGGAAATTTAATAAAAAAAAATGAGTAGATATGCGTAAATTTTGGAGGGTAAAAATTTTATCGAAATTATCATACAGCAAAAGTGTGTAGAACTTTTAGACTTGGACTAAATTGAATTAACATAGAACCTTCAACGGAGGTACCATTCGTAATTTCGTAGTAATTACAGCTACTTAGTGCAGCTGTTACTCTAAATTTGGGTTGATCTAAGTGGTAAAGTGTAGTTTTTGAAGCTGGCCTTAAGGTCCTAACTACGGTATCCCACGTTAACATATGAGGATTTTCCCTTTCCCTTTCCCTTTCCCCTCCTTCCTTCCTCGTATACTAGAGGCTCACTTAACCTACTTGGCAACCTACGTCCTAAGACGATTGGCCAATCAAGCTGATGATCCACCCCATTACCTTCTCATTGAAATGATATGTAATAAGACCTTGTAGTTCTAACATTGAGAATATTGAGAACTCGATTAATAAGGCATCAAGCAGCCAAGCAGGCTTTAAGTGTAAATGCAAGTTATGCAACACATCTACACCATTGTTGATGTTTCACACTAACAATGGAGCATGATAAGATACAGATTTAAGCGACTTTCCTTGCGACACCAAATACCACATTGCAAAAATAAAACCATTAATGCTGCAAAATTACAGAATGATCTCATTTTGTATTGGCAAAAGGAAGTTAACAATTTTACACTAAATGAATGGATATATCATTTACAACAGCAAACAAATGCCCACCTCTAGAAGTATTATCTTCACAGGGAAAAATGTTCGGCCACCTGAAATTTTCTACCAAGGACCATCTACCAAGGCTTAAGGTCACCCACAGGTCCTGCAGTCCAGTTCAGAACCTTCTCTCCAGGTTTCAAGAAAACGTTTTGGTTGTGGGGCAATTTACGTGCAAGTCCATTCAATATTTGATGAAAAGCATCACCAGGTTGAGCAGGTGTAGGGAACAGCATAGCTTGTTTAACTGAAGGGTTAGCAAGTAATCTTTGTTTCCTCAAGATAACTTCGGGAGGAATCGAAGTAAGTATTGTATCCAAATTAGGCACATCCTTCTCATCCACAAACAATCCAATTTCTTCCCATGGAATGGCATCTGCAAATGGAAGAACGATATCATCTGCTATAATGACAGGAATGCACCCAAATATAACAGCTTCAACCAATCTTGGACTCCAAGGTGCCCAGCCTAGAGGGCACAAGCAAAAAACAGCTCTTTGCATATCCTCATAGTATGTTGTAGGATGCTCTGTTGAGATGTCGAAAAGTGGGTTGTCCTTGAAGTTTTCCCAAACAGCTGCTCTTGCACCTCTGTATTTTAGGAAAGTAAGATTTAATCAGCATAAGTTGTTCTCAAGTCCATTAGAGCTTAACTAGAATATTTTCTTCTCCAAATTTCGTATCTTCTAAGAGAGAGAGAGAGAGAGAGAGAGAGCAAACCTTGCATAGTAACCTCCTTCAGGGTCATTTCCTACATCATAAAAGAGACCTCGGAAGTAAACAAAGATGGAGCGAGGTGTATCTGGAGGGATTAAATGAGCTTGCATTTTCTGTGGTGGAGCATATGGAGGAATGGTGATTGCGCCCTCCTTCAGGCATACATGATTTCTCTGACCAAAAGTCTGAACCAAAGTAGCACGTTGGAGCAAAGGAAGAATGCCTCTTTCGATTGCTTTTTCTTCCTGCATAATAAAGATATGACATCAAAAAAATGCAGGGAAAGCTTGTAAAAACATTGTTCCCTTCTGAACCATTTATTACAGACCCTTTTTTTAATTTGGTTCTACTGTTATTTTCTGAGGTGGTAGAAAAGTGAGTTCAATATTTTTCTCACCTGGTAATGGAAGCAAGCACCAAAATCATGAGGTACCACAAAAAAATGATCTGCTCCTTCTGTCCTGTTCCAATAAGGCCAGTTTGATGAAATAAGCTGTACAGCACTTCTCATCATGCGTGGGGATTTAAATGGCAGTGGAAGACCATTCGGTGTCAAATCGCAAGTGCTATACACCGGGGTGTAAAACCAATCAGCTTCTTCAGGATTAAGGGTTCGGACCGGGCTAGCAAGAAGAAACCGGTGCATAAATATCTCAGCTGCAAACATGTGGGTAAGGCATCTTGGATCCTTCTGCAAGATCTTTTTGTTATATTTGCTTGGAAGCTCATAAACAAAAACTTTCAGTCTGCCAACAGGGTTATCATCCAGGACATCACCAGCACTACCTGAAATATGAAGTAAATGTCAAGAACAATCAGCAAGGCAGGAAAAATGTTCCTTGGTGTAATCATTGAAAATGCTGGAATAATGGATATACTTCGTATAATTTAGCAATTCAGAAAACTCAGACTAGTAATAGCCAGCCAGGCTCTAAGAACTTCCTCAAATCCTAGATTGATGCAAAAAAAAAAAAAAAACAAGAGGAACTTTTGTTTGCATTGTATTATTTGGCCTATGTAATCAGGATTGTTCATTATCGAGATTATGCAAGATGATACAAGAAAAAAAAAAAAAAAAAAAAAAAAAAAAAAAAAAAAAAAGTGTCAAAATTTATCCGTGTATAACCCAACAGTACTACAGTAGTGGACCTAAACATTTTGGCTAATATTCCCAAAACCCAGTTTTATCTGAATCAGAACATTCAACACAATTTTGGACCAAATCCAACCCAATCCAATACAACCCGACTGACCCAAAAAACATCATATATTAATAATAAAACAAGATTACAAGTAGTATATTACAATAAAATTAAAATTAAAAACTTACAAGTCTTCGGCTATTACTTTATATCGGCTAGGTTTAAATGCTTGGAATAATTATCATTTGTATGGTTGGATTTGGCTTATTTTTTGGCACATACATTTTGTATATCTTATTATAATGGACTCGAATTTCAAATTTTTGGGTCATGACCATTGAACAGGCATTATTGGATCTAAACTTGTAATTCTTGAACCCCAACCCAATTCACCTGATCTGACCATTCTATTTGGCAGATAATATTAGAGAGAAATTTATTTATCTTGACCTTCAAGGAACGATCTTCAAATGATTTCTACATCTTATCTAAAACACATTGATTGTCAGAAATAAGCATGGTTTATACTTTGTTTTAATGTATTTCTGTTTTTCCCCCTGTTATGCTCATTAAATCCTTCGCTCGGTTAATTTGTGAAGTCTAAGGAAGTGTTAACTGTCAAGTGGGTACAAAGCTTTTATAAGCAAGAGCAATGTAACAAAAACAGCAAATAGAAGGACTTGGATGGTATTTGAATAAGTTGGGCCTCTTAAATCAAATGCTTAAGCAGTTAAGCCTAGAAGATCATCTATTCATTTCAAACCCCTAAATTACAAATTTTAGCTGGATATAATTTTTGCTTTCCAACTATCCATATTTTTGTATTAAAAAGGAGTTTGGACAGGAGACATATTTGCATAATCTTTCCTACTAACCTATGAAGTAAGTTTTTTGGACTAATAGCTTCCATATCTTCTAACAAGTTAATACATCTACGGGGAAGTAAAAATCCATATACAAGTCTTTGCCCCTTAGCAAATTTCACGATTCCTTCAACATATCGCTCCACCTTGCTACACAAGTGGATCTAGCAAGGAGCAATCTAATCGTGATCCTCAAGATGGTTTTTTTACTACCCTTTCTATTTGTGTAACACGAGCTAGGTTTCAGGGACTCATGTACGAGTTCAACTCGCCTTTATATGGAAAAAAAAAATTATGATTTTGGTCAAAACAAAGGGCCAGATTATCATTTCCAAATATTGAGGATCTTACTGTCTCACATGACTACTTAAGGTAAATTGAAGAGTATAACATGAAACACAAATGAGTCATTGTTTTACTCAATGACAATTAGAAACTATGAGAGATAAATTCATGTGATCTAATTAATACTTCATTTCAATTTTACTTTCCTTAGTCCCACAAAAAGCTTACCCATTCTTAGGGCACGCGATGTTAGGAGAAATGTGATTATGGGGTTTTGTTTAGAAAAGATATGAAAATCAAATTATATTAGCAGGCAGCTATTATTATTTTAATATTTTTTTATTTATTGAGGAAAGAGGAAGTAATTGCATTTAGGAGATAAAATAATGAAATTTGATTAACAGAGGTCATAGAAATAATATGATAAAGAGATCCACTTCAAATAAGGAAGTGAATAAGGTAATCGAGACAAACCAAAATGGAAATATGGGTAAAGCTTTATGGAATGGAGGAATTGTTTTTAGAAAAATTATTGACATTCTTGTACTACAAGTTGCATCAATGATTTCTAATACGAAAAAATGATTACATTGTTAATTAATTAACATTGCAGAATTCCTTACTAAAGTTAGCACACAAAGAAAATGGTTGTACCAGACCCTAGGTATTCCTTTAAAACCATTGTAACTCTAAGAGCATGTTTAGTAAGAGTATTTTTTTATTAGAAACGGATTGAATATATCATTACTATTATTGAGTGTTTAGTTAGAAGGTTTGGATAATAATAACCATTACCTAGGGTAATGGTCTCCACTTAGTTTTTACCTCTTTAAAACCTAAGGTATCAGTTAACATTGCCATCCTTAAACACCAATATTCCAGCTTTTCTATGACTCTCACCAATTTCACTTTCTTCTCCTCTTCTCTCATCTTGCAAGAGATTTCTTTCCATTAGATAAACTAAACAAGAAGAAATAGAGTTCAGTCTAAGTGATTCCTTTCCATATAAATGCAAGAGTTTCATGATTCATTTCCCCCTTCTTATTTGTTTCCTTTCCATTTTGTTTCCAATGTTTGTACCAAATACCCTCTAAACCTACAATGGATTGGTTAAACTAATACATTATTTACAATTTAAACCTATAAGAAGTTAAAATTCAGATTATAGGTTATAAAAGCAGTTCCATGGTCAATGCTTCACAACCCAAATTTTATGTTAACTAGAAAGAATTCTTTAAGCCCAAAACCAATACATTTTCTTTTACTCCTTTCAACCAATCGATATGGTCAAATGGCCAGTTTATTGAAAACAACTCATTTATTAGACTTTGAGTACTCAAGATGCACTTAGTATTCCTTAAATGATAACTCAATCAACGCCTACAAGTCTACAAGTTTGTATTAACATAATATTATTCCAATACATCTAGATAGTTCCCACACCCAATGCAGGGGGACCCTTGAGACCTTGATCCTCTATGAATATAGAAGTTGTTTACAATAGATCCTTGAGACCTTGATCCTCCATTAATATAGAAGTTGTTTGCAATAGATAATTGAGACCTTTATCCAAGAACTAATGATAATTTGCTATTCACAACATATGAAAGGCGTAGCTAGTTTAGTGAGTCATAGCATACCATAATAAGCATATCTACACTTCTTTCCACAAATAGCACACTAACTTATATAATGATAAAGACAAAACAATGCAATTTGCTTGTTAGCATGGAGAACAACCAAAACATTTCACCCAAACATACAATTGCTTGTGAAAGCTTCGCCTCGGAGACTAAGACTAAGAGATTATCGATGAAATGGAACATGTCAATACAATGAATCTATCATAGTTTCAATATCTAACAACCGGCAAGTGACAACCAAATAATACAACAACCAAAAAATACACCTAAGAACTAAAGACCGCATTTGACGCAACACAATTGTTTAGATCTTATCTCTAAGCTATTCTTTCCTTATATCGGCCTCTGTCTGTCTACCTATGCCTCCTCTGTCTCTTTTCTTCTCTCATCAGTTCTAACAAAAGTAACACTGTCGCAGTGATAAGTACTTCATAATGACTAATCATCCTTCCCTTTTCGCTACAGAATCTATTATCCCTCCTATAATCTGACCACATGATAATACTTATGTCCTCCAAACTTTTCATATTTGGCAACAGAAACAAAGCATGGGCACGGAAAACCGGCATCTACAATGTCAACACAGGACCCCAACTAATCTCATGGATGACACCAAAAGCTTAAGGATGACTTTAGTTCCTTACCATTTAAGTCATCAAAGTATCAAACAATAGGCAAACAACTTAAGGCTCTTCCATAATACAAAAAATGCAAGTTTAGAAGGCTCTTCGTTGGTACTAATGATTGAAACAATAGATCAAGTAAATGGCAGAAGATCTTTGTTTAAGTTGCCTTTGCAATTTTTCAGATCACTACTCAACATGCAAGTTCATCTTCACATAATTAATCCAAATGTAAACCCAAAATCAACTGCTATCCAAAATAAGTAGCAACTAAAAAGCTCGCTACAGTATTACCACATTCACCAAATTTGTTCTCTATAAACCAGATTTCATGTTTGAATGTGCTTGTTTGCTATGCATCAGAATTCCAAAGAAAACGTTATCTTAGTTTTTGAGTTTGGAACCACCATAATTAATGCAAAATCCTAATTTTCCATTTTGTAAGACAAGGATCATTCTTTTCTAGGGGCACACCCACATTATATGGCTATTTCAGTTCAATCAGCTCTGTCACTACCACGTCCGTGATCTTTCTACCACAAGAATTGAAGATTCAAAAGATATATAGTATGATTACTTCTAAGAGTTCACAAGACACTAAATTAATCAGCACAAAAAACCTGCTGGTACAATAAAAACACCACTTGTTATCGAAATCCATATCAAACGTAAATGGAAGAACATCAGAAGAATCTCATCAAAAAGCAAATGTCATCAATTAAGCAAAGCTCCATACATTAAATTCATCAAAATCATATTCAAAATCAAGAATAAAATCAATCTAATACAAAATAACTTATTGAAGCTTTCATTTGCTCACCCAACTCCATAAGCAACAGTTCCCCCAAATTCAGAGCATTTTCAAAATCTAATCATGCTATCCAACAAAAACCAGAAATGGGTACTGAAAAAAATCCCAAAACTACGCAAAGCACTCAACCAAAATCAGAAATTCACCAAAAACAAGAAAACCCAACTTCACAAAAACCCTAAAAACACAAAGATTATACTTCAAATCTAGTAATCAACTCACATTCCATTATTTCAATCAATTACACACCCAAATACTAAAATCAAAGGAAATCTGACCTGAAATACGCTCAGTCGGATGAGGCTGAGACATCCTCTTTGCATCAATTCTCACCCCAGAAAACAAAATTACAGCAACCAGAAACAAACCCAACTTCCAAATCTCCATTTTTACTCGTTCTTCTAAACAAAATCAAACTTCTGGGTAATGAAACAAACTTGAAAATCAACTAAATCTCATCAAATTATTGTAATTATGAAGAGAAAAAGTGGGTATTTGAAGCTGAAATTGTTGGATAAAAAGTCTACTTCATACACCAGAACTTTCCCTTGGAAAATTGTTTGCTGGGATTGCAAGGGAAGACGATTGTAGTATCGTTGTCTGATGAAGCTGAGTAAATTGAAATAGCTTATAATAGTTGGCTTTTTGCAAGAATATTGTTTTCAGTAAATTTGAGTAGTGTAGATTGGTCGATAAAGAGTCAACTTCATGCACCAAAATCTTTCTTACAACCTGTTTTTCGGCTTTTAGTTTCACAGTCTCATTGTTTACATTCCTTTTCTTTCGCCGACCACCTCGCCCATGGTAAATTAGTGTATATGTACGCGTCTACGGGTAAATTAGTGTATATGTACGCGTCTATGGGTAAATTAGTGTATATGTACACGTCTACAGATAAATTAGTATATCTATTTGCGTCTACGAGTTGTATTTGTATGTGTGGAATTTAAAATACATGACTAAGGGCATGTTCTCATTGACTGAACAAAACTGAACTAAATTGAGCTGAACTGAGCTAAAGTGGACTAGAGAGGGAAATTATGAACTGAACTAGAGAAAGAAATTAGGAACTGAACTGAGCTGAACTAAACTGAAAATAAACGTATGAGAACAGGCCCTAAGAGATGATCAAAGGGTCGTCTGAGCTGGGCCGATGGTATCTATTGATCATGTCGGGTTGGGCCAAGCCAAGGTTCAAGTCAAAATTCTTGCCCAAAACTGTAAATTTAATTTGAGTCTAATGAGCTTTTTGAATTGAAAAAAAAAAAAAAAAAAAAAAAACTCAAACACTTATTATATATGCTCAAACACAAAGTCTACTGGAAAAATTTAAAAATCGGACCAAAACGAGCTCAACCCGACTTCAGGCTGAAATTTCTGCCCAATGCCCACCCAATATCATTTCAAGCTGTCGAGCCTACATGATCAGCTCTAACATCATGAGGCATGACTGTATGTCTGATTAAAAGTATAAAAGTACTCTGTAATATTTTGTGGTCTTTATGGTGTTTTTATATTTATATTATAAATTAAATTTATATAATGATTACAATTTATATAATTGAAACTTGTGTTTTATATTTATATTATGAGTGACAAGGGCTGAGTTGCTTGTAGTGATGAGAGGTCTTCCTTTAGCTTGGAATGAGGGCCACCGTAAGGTATGTTTGAGAGTGGACTCGAAAGTAGTGGTGCACATGCTATTGGAGGAAGTGCCCTCCAACTCTCCATGTATACATATCCTCCGAAAGTGTAAATCCTTAATCGAGAGAAACGATTGGGAAGTCACTATCGGACATTGCTACAGGGAAGCTAATAGAGCAGTGGATTGGCTTGCTAACTTTGGGGTTCACTTGGAGCAAAATTTGGTAATTTCTTGAAGCGATCCCGAGGGATCTTCGTACCGTTTTATTGGAGGACTTGCGTGGGATGGCAATTCCTAGAATGGTGCCAAAAAAGAACTAATAGTGTTTAGTTTGTTTTAGTAGTGTAGTGTTTTCTTTTTGTTGCTTTCCTTTTGTTTATTTTTCTGTCGTTTTTTTTTTCTTTTCTTTAGTCTAGCTTTCTCTTTGTTTCTTGGGGCTTGCCCCTCGGCTTCACCAAATATTTTTTTTTTATTAAGGGATAAGTAGAGCAGGTAATACCGTGGCCCATTTGGTTGCTAGATGGGACACGCGTAATTGTTCAGAGCTAGTTTGTACTAACTCTTTCTCGCAAGGCCTTTTAGCCTTAGCGGAGCTTGATTTGAAATAAATATCCTGCTAACGATTCCCCTAAAAAAATATATATATAATTGAAACTTGTGTTTTTATATTTAAGGGATAAGTAAATTAAGCACCGTTTTAAAAATAATTTTTTTTTTTTGAAAGAAGTTTTAAAAATAATTTTGGATATTTGTATATAAATTTTTTTTATTTGATCTTTTTTTAATGGATTTGTGATTAGTTATTGATTAATAAAGTATGAAATATTATACACAATGTTTTACATAAGAACTCAAAACAGTATTCTCTCATCTTCTCTCTAAAAAAAAAATAATAAAAAAACCCTAAAACCCCTCATCTTCTCTCTAGCCGCAAGGGGCTGCCATCATCTATTTGATGATGGTAAGCCCCAAATCTTCCTTTTGTTTCCTTAGTTTTTAATTGTTTAGTTGTTAACAATCCTCTTTTCTCTCTCTTTATGAGAGTTTTGTTCCCAATTTTTGGGTTTGTTCTCTCCGTTTGTGGGAGTTTGGAGTATGATTTTCTTTTCTTTTCTTTTCTTCTCTTCTCTTATGGAAGATTATAAATGGGTAGTTGCAGTGTGCTTGGAAGATTAATTTTAGTGATTATTCGTCCGGCAAAGAATGAAGATTTAGGGTTTCTTAATTTCTCTAAGTATCTAGATTCTAGAGTACCACATAGGTATTTTCATCCATACGACGACTATGCATCAGTGGATCTTAAGCCGAATTAGTGCTAACTCATAAATTGTATTGCTTCAAAAGAAGTTTTTTATAAAGGTAATTATTGATCGAATCTACAATGTATTTTGCTTTATGGTGATATATTTTTGTGTTGGGAGTTTAGATTTCTTAAGAATTATTTGCATTGTAAAGTGCCTTTTGGCTCTATTTTATCAATGAAATCCTATTTCTTGTCAAAAAAAAAAAAATACTATCCATTTCAATATGGATTTTGGAACCATTATTGATCTTTGGTTTACTAATCTCCTTTCTATTCAATGTTGCTCTCTCCGTTTTTAAATATTTGCTTCACTTTTCTTTTTCGATCATTTATAAATACTTAGTACATTTCCTTAGAAAGCTTTTATAATATTTAATTCATTTCTCTCAACTAATAGACCAGACAAATATCATATTTTATAAATTTCATATTCTTTCTCTTTAAATTTTCCACTACTTTTGCTTTTTACAATTTTTTATTCTTCCACCAACCCTACTATCTTTATATTTTATCACTTTATCCGATTTCTCCTTAAATTCCGCACATAAAAAAATGGAGCAAATATTTAAAAACGGAGGGTATACTACCTGTATTCCGCGAACCAAACACTCCCTACATTGGGACGAGGTTCCGTTTACCATGGCTAACGTGGGAAAAACAATTCGCTCAGAATCTTAAGACTCTACGTGTATCATGAAAACCCCCCAAATTCCCTTTAATCTGATCTATTCTCAATCTTCTCTCCTCTATAATTTGTAAATTTGACTTTGATCTTTGATAATTTTCCATCATGATTCATTCCCTTTTTATATAGCTTTAAGGTTTTTGAAGAGAAACACCAATTTTTCTCCACCATATTTGCCGACATTTCTCTTAGGTAAGCTTTCTTTATTTCTTTACATTTTTATTTTTAATATTGATTATTAATAATTCGTTTGCGGATGAAATATCATCTTAATTTTTGCAAATTTCTCAGTTAATTTCTTTGTCAAACTATTTGAATTTCTTGTGGTATGACATATTTGGTTCATTATGATGTGTGCTTTATTAATTTCTCTTCGTTTTTCGAAAATGTAATATATTCTTATTCAATTGGTCAGGTTTATTTGGGATTTAATCAGTAAAATTGAACAGAAGTTGCATTTTTTCACTAGTTTGTTTATTGTTTATTAAAGAAATTGACATTTTTTGCAATTAAGTTATGGCTTTTAAGATTTGCTGTCGAATTATTTTGCTTATTCTTGATTTTAAGGGTTTATATGATACTTGTATTAAAATTCAACTTAATTCTCCATTCCATTATTGTTTTAACATACATGTTCAACTTTTACCCATTTGTGAGTTTGTGACCTACTGACCTGATTATGGTTTATTTTAACTCAATTCGTGTTATTTCGAAGTTTCAAGAACGCAGTAACGATATTAAACTCGATATTCAAGTTAAATGTTCTCTTGGCTTTAAAATGTAAGTAGAGAGAAATTAAAACTCTCAGAGATTGATTTATGTTTTTGTGGTGCATTAATGCAGCGAGGTGAAATTGGTGGAGTGGCTATTGCATTTTTTAATTAGTCGTTGTTAGAGTCGTTGATAGTTACAAGATGTTGTTTGCTGAGGGAGTTCTGAACACATCCTAATAAGAATCATTTCAGTTTTGTAGATAGAGAAAACTGAAAACCGACTATCTCTAGAGAGAGAAAACCAGTATGAAGATCACGGCGATTGTGGTTCTGAAATGCGGGTCTAGCGAAGAAAATCCAATAATTTTAGCTAATGCATCGGATGTGAGTACTTTCGGGTTCTTCCAGAGATCCAGCGTTCGTGAATTCATCGTCTTCGTCTCTCGTACTGTTGCCAAACGCACCCTTCCTGGCCAACGTCAATCTGTTCAACATGAAGGTTTCCATTTTTAGTTTTTTTTTATTCATTTTATTGTAATATGTCTTGTTGATTGCCTGTTTTTGTGAGCAATTTGAGTTTGGTGGGTTTAGGATTATTCCATTTTTTGGGTTGATTGAAATATTTGTGCCTGGATTTTATGAATTTGGAATTCAGTGATTAGTTCAGCAAAGTTATTGATCATTAGTTTTTTTTGAGGATCAACTTTAATGTTCTAATGATATGCTGAAATCAAATTGCTCATTGGATAATTATTGTGTTAGATTATGTTCAGGATTGCATTTTGGGTTCGATACCGCTTCGCCTACAAACTGTTTTGATTTAAATACTACGTATATTGGATGTTGCCCTCTAAGTTACACCTTTTAAGAGTACCATAATTTGTGTTTGCTGTTTTGGTCGATTAGTGTTCTAGCTATAAGTAATTTGATTGATGAAATATGTTAATTGAATGATTGAACGTTCATACAGAGCTTACCTTTTCAGCTATAATGGGAATGTCAAATACTATGTATATGGTTAATTATGTTCAGGATTGCTATAAGGGTTTGATATCACTTTGCTTATGAATCCAGCAGTTGGAAGTTGCCCTATGAATGAGTCCTACAAGTGTTGTTACTTGAGTTTGCTGTTTGTGGTTGACGAGTGATTTAGCTAAAAAGAAAGTGTGATTGAAGGATAGTGCTAATAGTTGAACATTCACATCTTTTTCTTGTTCAGCTTTAATGGGATTGTCAAATTATGTCCAGTACTAGCTTCTTATTTAATTTTTTCCTCTTTTGTGTGTGTGTGAGATTGAGTATTTTTTTATAATTGGTTCTGAATCTCATTTGTTTTTGTTTTTTTTTTTGTTTTCCTTCGTTTGATCAGAATACAAGGTGCATGCTTACAATAGAGGGGGCCTTTGTGCACTGGGTTTTATGGATGACCCCTACCCAGTCCGGAGTGCATTTTCGCTGCTAACCCAGGTACTTTGGCCTGTTACATGTATAGTGATTTTCTTATGGCATAGGCAATAAGCCTATGCTGGTATCTCATCGGCTTATATACTCAGTCTCATACTAGTGCATAATGGTGCTAAATTTACAATTTGAACGTAATTGTGGATAATTGTGTCTTTAGGCTCTATTACAACTCATCAAGTATTGTCTGTCAAATTGATCTAACAGAGTAGGTGACACAGGAACGTGTGTAACATTGGAGTTAGCGACATGGCTGTTGACACATACCATGTCTTCAAACCAACAATTGCTTTATATTAGGTGAAGATGAATAAATTGGACTTGTAACTTGAATGAGCTATTGATGAAATGGAAGGATAAAATCTTAGTGGACTTTTTTTGGCATTAAGATCCTTTTGGTTGGGGGCCTTGTTGGTTTCTTGATTGTTGAAATGAAGATGTCCATAGGGCTAGGGCTAGGGCTAGGGCTAGGGCTAGGGCTAGGGCTAGGGCTGTGCAAAACTACCCGAAAAACCGATCCGTAACCGTTCCGAAAATTAGGGTACCCGATCCGATGACCATAACGGTTCGGGTACCCGTTCCGATAACTTGTTATCGGGTATGGTTATTGGTATTTAAAAATTAACGGTTACCCAATCTGATAAACATTTTTTTTTCTTTTTTTCCCTACTTAAATCTATTTTTTTAAATCTAAACTCTTACTTTACTTCATAATTACCTTATAATATCAATGATTAGTAATTTTATCAATAATTTGGTCAAAATCATATGAAATTGTTGTTAATTAGTGGTAAATTATATCATAATAACTACATAATTAAGTTTAAGTATTATTATTATTGGATATCTTTATTGGGTACCCGATAACTGATCCGAAAATCCAGGTACCAGAACTTATCGGTTCGGGTTATGGATATCACTTTTAGGGATTTTGA